>NW_027094087.1:91382287-93944635 GCF_029207755.1 Chamaea fasciata
CATCCAGCAAGAGAGAGCTGCATCTGTTTTCCCGGGGCCAGCCCTGTGCGGTCCGTCTCCCACCTCAGCGCCGCGGGAGCGGCGAGAGGAAGCGGCTGTGTTTTGGATCAGCCTCCCACGCGCAGCAGAGCAGCTTCTGGGTTCTTCAATCCTACGCGCAGAGCTACGGCTGCGGATGGGCCATTCCACGGAGGGGGGCCAGGGCGGGTGAGACCCAGCCGCACACCCTGCGCGCTCCCCGTGCCCTGGCTCCAAAGCACCGAAACAGCTGCTCTGGTGCCCTCCAGGAGCCCCTGACGGGAGGGGGGCACCACGGGGTGTCAAATGGCTGCTGCATCATATTCCCCGATGCATCTTCCCTATTTTGCCCAAAAAGAACAAAGCTGTCCTCAAAACGACGCTTTCTGTCGAACAGATGACCAAAAATAAAAGTACAAATAAAACTTAATGGAGCGCGAAGCCTCATATGACAAGGAAAATTCCCGCTCCAATTCTGATCTCTGTTTACAACGTTGAAAGTGGGTCAAACTGGTCTGCGATGGAGGAATCTGTTTGGAAAATGATCTCCGAGAGAAAAAAACATCTAAGCGGCAGACAACTGCACTGCAATGCTTCCACGGGGATCCCTTCCCTGCCACCAAAGTAATTCAGTTTTACCACACAAGGTTGAAATCCTGTAACTTGAAATTATGGCTTTTCATTTAAATTACTTAAATTCAGCAATTCCCTATCTTTCGGAGCAAATCAACTAACCATGCCTCAGCACAGATCTCCATGCTTTAAAAAACTAAGACATGGCTGGGTTTGGACAGGGAGAAGCTGTTGTCAGTTTTGTTGATTTTGCTTTTTTTTTTTTTTTTTTTTTTTTTTTTTTTTTTTTTTTTAATAATTGCCCTCACTTTTGTTCATTTCCTATGTTGAGGACAAGGTTATTGTGCAGTATCATCACACTGCCTAACCTAACTGTTTTGTTTTACCCCATCATGGTCTCTTTCAAAATGCAAAGGAATGATTATGACATTAAATGGGAACCCAAAAATAAGAAACAGTCTGTAACAACATTACTTTCCAAGGTATTTTCATTCTGACTTCTAGAAATCTAGTGAATTTAATATCTGTCCTTTCCTGTTCAAGATAGAAAATTATTGTAATGTAAACAAATTCAGCCAAAACTTCCTGGCCAGAAGCTCTCTAGGTTGCTCTGTGTAATGCTGGCACACAAATACACAGCAATCTAAAGAAAGAATATACTAATCAGCCTTGAAACCCAGTAATTTGTTTTATCGACTTATGAAAATTCTGTTCTTTGACCTTCAAGTGCTTGGTTCCTTTTATGGTTGCACCATCTTTATTTATTAAAAATCTCCTACTAATTACTCTCAGGGTACCCTGAGGCTTTAAAAAGCACAAAACGCCAAAAAAATGCATTACTACATTCCTGCATGTATTGAATCTGTTTATAATCTGTTTTTGAAAGAAAGAAATACATTTATAGCATTTTCTAGAAAACATCTTTAAAAGCACCACAAGCTGATAAACATTCCTTCATATTTATAATCTCTATTTTTAATGTTCTCTTTGGTTTCAGTTTTTTTTTTATTTACAGAAAAATGAGCTCTGTGAGTCTTCAAAGTGTCTGCTAATGTCAGATATTTATAGAAAGTTATGATCTCAAATGATTTTAACAACTGAATCAGTCTACATCCATGGGACAAACCTTGTATCTTTTAGACTTCAAAAATGTCCAGTTTTAACTGGAGACTTTTAGGGCAAATAAGGAATAAGAAGGCTCATATTTTAAATGCACTCAGTATTAAAAAAAAAAAAAAAAAAAAAAAAAAAAAAAAAAAAAAAGTAACAAACAGTAGTAGCCAAAAAGACTTATGGAAAAAATACCATGGCACAGGAAAGGATGTAAATTTTATATCTGCTAACTAACAAACAAAGAAAAAGAATAAAGCAACACGGAAACAGCTCAGACATAACATAGATGAGAACATGAAAGAGGTACGGGGTATAAATTCTGAGTCTACAGAATAATATTTGCAAAGTTAGATGGGAAAACGAATTTGTGAGTCTCTCAGACACATCTATGAATCAGAAAGCACTTTGTGCATGGCCCATGGAAATAAGTACAATTACCCTCACAAAACCAAAGACCCCCCCTAAAAAAATTTTAATAGAGCTATTTCTCCCCAGACTGCAACTAAGTCAGAGCCAGAGGAGACACACGGGGTCAGCAGGGACGTCCAGGGCGGCTGCCTGTCCCAGCACCCTGCTCGATGCGGAGCAGGCTCGGGGAGGTGGGAGGCTGCGAGGCGCCAGCGTTCCTCCCGCCCTGGCTGCCGTCCCAGCCTGCACACCACCCGCTGCAAACCCCGTGCTGCTGCACCACGAGGTCCACGACAAGTCCCACTGACAGCTCCTTGCATGCCAGGCTGGTGTCCTTGTTGGCTGTGGGGAGCTGTGCACCTCTGCAAACCCTCCTCTGCATATGGGTGCTGTGAAGGGACCCCCACCCGAACATGAGAGGTGTTTGCTCCTCGGAGATGAAAACAGAGCCTTTCATTCACTAACTGAGCTGTCCCCAGCTATACTGTAACAGAAAAGCACATTAAGTTGGGAAACACTCTTTCAACACTTATTTCTGTTATGCTTTTTTGTTTATTTTGTTTTCCAGTAGAGCCTCTTTCCCAGACTGAGTGCAGGACCCCATTTCACTAGGCTTGACATCTACACAAAGGGGAAAGACCTTTTCTGCCCTAAAGCTCAGAAGCCAAAGTCCAAGAGGTGCTCAGGGAGTGTGCCTGGAGCAGCAGTGTGGGACAGGCTGCCAAAACCCTCCTTGGGCTTGGTGCCACCAGGCAAAAGAGCCTGGGGACAAGGAGGCATGGGCAGAGCCTGTCAGAGCCAGTGAACAGTTAGGTGGAGGAGTCCCACGTGCCCCACGTCACATGTGTCACCCTGGATGGCAAAACAAGACATTTACCTGACGCCAGAACAGGACATTTACCTGCTCTGGAGCCCCACTTCGCAGCCCAGTGCACTGGACAACAATTTTCACCTCATGTACCACCTCCACAAAGCTGCAGTCCGTCGGGAGCAGGGACATCCTCCTCAGCTCTACTGCCTGAACAGCCACTTAGGGGGAAACAGTGGCAGGGAAAGCTGGCAGCAGCAGTGGCAGGGGCAACAGCTGCCCCAGCTAGCCCCATTGGCCACCATGGTGGTCCCTGAGTTACCCATGCTCACACAGCCAGTGACACAGTGTGCCCGCTCTCATCACTTCCATCACCCACCAATAGCACTGCGGGCTCCTGTGGGGTTTCCATATCCCCATACCACCTCCTAATGTACCTGTCAATTTGGGAGGCAGGAATGATCTACTACATCTGCAGAATGGGACTCCAGTCCAGAGCCAAGACCTCAACGCCACAGTACAAGACAAAACAGTAACAACCCCAGTGGGTGGCAAACTGAAGAACCGAAGGGGGACAACCCAGCCCAGTGTCCTGCTGAGCTCAAGGCACTGGTTTAAACTTCGTGGGTCTGAGAAGTACTTGAAATAGAGCCACAAAAGGTAACAAAAGCCCACTGTCAGCAGGCTCCAACAACTGGAGTGACCTGCCAACCGCAAAAGGTGAAAAATACGGTGGTTCTTTCAAGCAAGGAATCAACCCATCAGCATAGCAGATGACCTTCATCAATCTCCCCTTCACCACCTTGGACTGGCACACAAAGAAAGTTTTTTGTCAATACGTGGATCTCTGCGTGCACTACGTTACTGAACATCAGGTGAGACAACAGCACTGTCCCAAGTTTTAAGGCACAACCAAACCCCTCTTCCTCTAGCTAAGCTACGACGGGAATTACGTACGCACACATAACACATAAAAGTTACCTGATAGAGTACATTTTCTTCAAACACAATGCAGACTAGAGCTGTAACGCGTTTTTTCAGCCCCCCCCCCCCCCCAAAAAAAAAAAGGATGAGATTTTTTTCCACAGGCTACCGAACAGTAAAGGACCCACATAACGCTAAAACAGCCTTCAAGGAAACGAAGCATCAAACGCTAAAATGTCCTTCAGAGGCTGGAAGGGATAAGCTGAATCACCTCCCAAGCGAGGTGAGGCACCGGCTGTTCCAGCAGTTGCGTAGATAAGTTTGCAGCCGGCTCGTGGCACTCAAGAAAGGGTCCATAGTCCAGCCCCCAAAATTAATGCATCTCCTGTGCACAGCCCGGACTCCGCTTTGGGGAGCGGAGCGATTGTAAAACACTTGCAGAACAGTGGCCCCTCAGGGGGGAAACCCCCTCCAGCCCGGCTGCCGCTCCCCGCTCCCCCCCGGCCCCCGCTCCGCCCCCCTCGCCCCTCACCGCCCTCCCCGGGCCCGGGGGTCCCCCCTCCGCGCGGGGGGCGGTGCGGGCGGGGCCGGGGGCGGCGGGCCCGGCCGCACAAAGGGCAGCGGGGCGGGGGGCGCCGGGCACTTACTTTGTCTATGGTGCCCGGGAGCAGGCGGTCGAGCAGGCGGCACAGCACCACGCCGTCCTTCAGGGAGGACTGAAGGAAGCCCTCGGGGTCGGAGATGGTCTTTTTGGGCGACTCCAGCACGCCCAGGGCGATCAGCCACGTAACGGTCTGCTCCGCCGAATTCATGGCGATGGCGGCGGCGGGCGGGGGTCGCGGCGCCCCGCGCCTCGCGTGGGTTTTGTGTCTCCCCCGGCGGGGGCTTCAGGCGGAGGCCGGCGGCGCCGCCCCCATGTGAATGCAGATGACGACGCCCCGGCCCCGCCGCTACAGACACATGCAGCTGCAGTGCCGCCTCCTCCCCGCCCCCCCGCCGCCGCCGCCGCCGCCGCGGCCGCCGCCGCCGCCGCCGCCCCATGACATCACTGGCAGCGGCGGCGGGCGGGGGCCGCGGGCCCGCGGAGACCCGCGCACCGCTCCGCGCCCGCTGTGCGCACCGAGGGGCGGCCGCCGCGCGCCCCCTGCCGGGCGGCCGGCGCCTCCGCGGGCGCGCAGCGGGGCGGGAGCGGGAGCCGCCGGGCGCCGCCGGCCGCGGGGAAAAGTTGCGGGATCCCCCGGCCCCTCGTTTCCTCCTCGGACGGCGCCGTCGCGCAGGGAAACGAACCCCCACAAGCCTTCTGCGCCAAGCTCGGGGAGACTGGTTTCGGACCGTCCACCTCTGGGAGCACCGGCAGCGGGTTCCGGCCCGACCGGCCGCATGAACACGATCTCTTGCCTTTGCCCGTCGCTCCCGTGCGCGAGGAAACCCGTTCGGGAGCCTCGGCCCAGCGGCCGCGTCGCGGGCTCGCCCCGGTGCGCGCCATCCCCGCCGTGCGCCTGCCGGGATGCTCCATCCCCGGAGCGCCTCCCGCCAGTTTCCACGCGATGATCTGCGGCACCGCCTGGGAAGCCAACGTAAATAAATACTCTGAAGGACTGTGCTGAAATAGAGCCTTCCTGTGCCTTTTATTCTGACAAAAACCATTCCTCAAGGCTTTGCACGGACAGGACACTATGAGCAATCAGTATTTTTTTGTTAGGAGCTGGCTGGTGTGGGCTCCCAGGGTTCCTCTGTTGCCATCAGCCTCCCTGATGCAGCACACACGCCAGGACAGGCGATACCACCACAGCCCCTGCTCTCCCTTGTTGCCCCACCTGATCCCCTCGAGGGGCAAAACGCCTTCAAGGCAGAGGTAGAGGGAAAAATACCAACCCAAACTCATCTCTGCTGTTCTGCTTCCAGCCTGGCGTATTGCATCCTCCACCACCACAGTCTCTGAGCAGCCGCCCTGGTAGGTTCTTCTGACCCAGAATGTCTTCACAAACCTCTGGCCAGCCCAGAAAGACAGAGGTGCATTTTGATTTGAGAAAAGATAATCTAATTTCAACACTCTATCTCCTTCTAACCCATATTAGGTGCAGATTTTCTTAAATTCTGACATTTTGGGTAGATATCTCTTCCAAAATTTGTTTTTCCTTTTGCTCCTTGTTTTGGTGAGAGCAGCAGACTGGCCTCTGCTAGTATTAATGCCCACCCAGACTCAAGCAGGATGGGATAAACAAGTACAATGCACGCAGTGGTCAGAAGGCATTTATTACCTTGACATCCCTAGCAGGGGTTCCCCAGTAGCTTCCCCAGCAAGGTAAGCAGCAAGTGGGGACATCCCTGGCACTGGCTCATGGTAGAAAACAATGGGCATGAGTTTACGAAGCTTTTAATGTGAGAGATGTGATGAGTACATGAACAAGGTGAAAAGCGCATGGCTGATTATGGCAGAGAGCATGACATGTTGTGGAAAAAACCCATCCAAAGGCAATGGAAGTAACAACACATTACAACACAGAATAGTGATCTAAACAAGGCATAAAGGGTTTCATTATAAGCAATATCTGGGTTATTACTGACTGGCAACCATCACCTACCTCCTCACCATTCCTCTGCACTTAACTGTATAGCTTTCCATACTTATTTTGAGCAACAGCTTCCAACTCAATAACTTGCCAGCTACAAAGAACACAAACATGGCAATTCTTTGCCATTGGAAAGTTGTGCAGATAGATTGCCTGGAGGCTTTGGAAAGAAGCTTGACACAGGTCAGGAAACCATTTCCAGATCTTTAAAGGAAAAAAAATGGAAGTGCCCAAAAGATTTAGGAGCATGTCACTCCCTTCCTGGCTTCCTTTCTTGTCAGACTTTCCCCTGCAAGGTGTATACTGCAAAGCACCTGAACCCTCTGCACAGCTCCCTTGTTTTATTCTTTCCTCCTACATGTCCCAGTACTTTATACTCCAACCTTGTAGGACAGACAGATATTTTGCATCTGCACTGTCTGGCGAGTGGAGGCCATGCCATGGTGGGACTTTTGAAGTAATACAATCAATGAAACATACAACTATTGCAAGTGTGGATTCCTTCTTCTTCTTTGTTCCACAATTAAAGATGTTCTGATTCTCTTATGTCCTGACTCTGGTACCACTGTTGCTTCTAAATCATAAACTCATGACATCTTTATTCAAGCATCCATTTTGATAATATTTAAATAATCTAAATTCTTTCGGAAGACATCATAGAGGGATGATTTTAACCACGTTTTCCTGCAAAACATTTTAAATTTATGCAAAGCTGAAAAAGTAATTTTGGCACTGACTCTCATAAACAAAGGATATATATGAAGCATGTATGTAGGTTCAGGTAACTTCCAGGCCTTAAATCTGTTTACGCAAGCAAAAAGATTCTTATATTTGGTTGGGGGTCGAAGGAGGGGGGAGGGGTCTCAGTTTAATATCTGGACCTCTTTTGAACAAGAAAGAAATCAACGTTCTATGAAATACATCAGGCAGCTTTGGCAGAGATCTAGTAGATTTAACAGCACATCATTTTCTATAAATAAAGATTAAGCAGTTGACAATTTATTTGGTCTTTTCCAAGCTTTTGTCATATTCTTATGAGAAGTTACTAAGGAAACCAGGTAGGCACGAGGTACAAGGTAAATTTCTGCCATGGATTAGCAAGTGGTTGAAAGACAAAACAGCAGGAATAAATTGCCAGTTTGCAATTTGACCAAAAAGTTACTGGTAGAGATACTTCCTCTATTCTGCAGTATGAATTAACTGAAAGTCTCCAAAAGACAGTTATACTTCTGTGGGTCTCATTTCTTCTTTTAGCCTGAGCAACTAGTTTTGGAGGAGGGAGAGCAGGAGAGGAAGGAAAGAGCAGGTAAAGAAAGCTACTCTTTCATTTTGAACTTGTATTTGCTGTTTTCCATTTTCAGCTGTTATTACCTTGTTTCCCTGCCCCTGGGCAGCAATGAGATGCTTTGGCCAGATACACAAAGTCTCTGTTTTCCCTGCGCCAAGGTCAGGATTTCAATGTGGAGATGACTAATTAATTATCAGTCTGACTTGAACAGAAATTGCCTTGACAATCTGTAATTAGCTGTATAGGGGTCATACTGGATCAATCGCTTTGCTGGGGTTCCCATGCTACACGTAATTATCTCTGTAGTTTTAGCCTAGGGAGGTTTACATCTCTCTGTAGTGAAAATCTCACCCCAACAAAGCACACTTCTGTGTTAAACTCAGAGATGTATTTCCATGTTATTTAAACCTACCTTTCAAAACAATCTTGAGGCTTGTGGAGGAGCTAGTCTTTTGCAGTTCCTGAAACCAGCTATCACAAGTTCAATATCACCAGCTCTCTCTGCTGTTGATTGACTACCTGTCAGCTGAAGGTGTCAGCTAAAGCCCATACACCAAAGATTGTGTTGGTGAACTGGGGAAGACAGATCAATGAACAGTGTGGTGCTGGTACAAATGTCAATGAATTAAAAAACAAACAAACAAACAAAAAAAACAACAACGACAAAAAAAACCCACGACAGAGAGTGAATTATTATTTTCCAAGTTGCAACATATTTTAATAGGCAGATGCAAAGTTTTTTTGTCCTGATAGGCCTGTCAATCAAGCATAAATAAATGAGTACCATACAGAGAGCAGCTAAAGTGCTGATGCAGAAACACAAATCCAGGATTCTGAGAGCAGGTGTTTGGCCAAGGGTGACAGCAGCATGATGCTCCAGACTGCAGTGCTCAGCACCAGGGCAGCACGGTGGGTGCCCAGGCAGGCTTGGGCCTCTCAAACAGGGATCACAGAATGCAGTGTGTTGAATACACCAACGTCCAAGCCATCTCCAAAAAGGAAAAAAAAAACAAAGAAAAAAGGTGCTTTTAAACCTTTTTCTTTCATGGAGGGTGCAGGCACCTGTTGCAGAATTTGAGGGAAAACAAGGATGCTTAGTGTCATGAGAGCTTTTAGCTGGGAAAGAAATGACCTGGAGGTAAGTCCCTCATTAATTTCCCCCGATCACAGATCTCAAATCTCTCAAGGATCTAGTGCACTTGCTCAACTGCCTCCTGTGCAAGCGCCCTTAGGGCCTACTCAAAAGCTGAAATACTGTCACCAAGTCTTTACTTTAGATCAATGCAGCCTATTGACACCATGCTCTGATTGAGCTCAGAGTCCAGGCTGCTGCCAAGACTTTGGCTATCTTAATCCTAGCAGTGAAAATTTTTGTTAGCATTTGCTTGATTTGATGAGACAATCCTGTGTTACAAGTTTTATCATAGTCTCTCCTGCTTTTGTAGCTTTTACCTTGACTATGATCCTTAGGTGGAAATATTCTGAGAGTCCTCTGGCAAGTCTGCAGTAGCCCAAAATGTAGCTCTGCTTCTGCGCTCCTGAGAGCATCAATTCAAGAGCTACCTTTGTCTTCTAAGTGCAGTTCAGGATAATGGAATTGATCCGCTACATTCTTTATACTTTCAGAAACCAGTGTCCCTGCTTTCAGCAGTGATGAATATAAAATGAAGGTCCTTGCCACGAAGGGCTTAGTCTAAATCACAGATCATGGAAGATGAAGGACAGACTTGAGAAAGGAAGAAATGAAGCAGGACAATAGGCAGCAGCGCAGTCACATTTAGGCTCTCTCCACAGGAGGAAACCTATTTTAATTGCCATTTCAAAAGTTTCATTCACATTTAATAAGGTCTGAGAAAGAAATGAAGGACAAAAATTGAACGGCAAGAAATCAAAATTACTAAAATGAATGAAATTTTTTTGAATTTAAACAAAAAAAAGAAAGGGAGATGAAATTCTTGGATGTTTTTAAACAAATGCATAAGGAACAAACAGTGTTTTCCAAATTTCGCCCTGTATTTTGTTAGCACAAGTTTGAGTAAATGCTTTTTTAACATTGCAGGCTGGACAGAAGCAAATCAGTTGTTCCCCTGCGGAGGGACTTGGGGGAGGGGAGCTGGCAGTGAGCTCCACCATTTCAGGCCAGACGCAGAGAAAGCTGTGTCCTGCAAGCTGAAATATCAGATGCAGATCCCCAGCTGGTGGAAGTTGTCACAGCTCCCCTAAAGTGGATGAATCTATGACATTTTTAAATAGCGAGCTGAACAATTTGCAAAGAGCTCTGATCATAGGGGACTGACATGACCATCCATAAAAAAGGTAAATTGAATTCTAAATTGTATCTGATGAAGAATTTTGGGCCGAGTAAATGTGAGAACGTTACTGAGTCATCAGTAGAAACTCGTTTGAATTATAGCACAGAAACTTGGAAACTTGTTCTCTGGAAAAACTAAATCACAAGGCAATAGAGTCATTGGAAGACTGACAGTGATCTTATGGGAACTCGGCTTGTTTGCCCTGGTGAAACAAAGCTTGAGAAAGGGTACAGGAGGGCCGTCTATAAATACACCAGTGGGTAAATATCACAGATAGGCATGCAGCTATTTAATCTTCAGGACAATGCTAGCACGAGAGCAAAGGCACATAAACAGGTCCTGAATAAATTTATACTGCAAATCAGAAAAATATATTTGCTTCTTCTAGCCATAAAAATTTTCAATGCTGATAAGAATAGCAGGGCAAATAACCCAGCTGTTTTTAGAGGGCTATACAATGTGCAGGTTAAAGGGATTCTATGGTTTGACTGCAGTAGCAGGGACTGGACATCGCCCAGGCTCCATTCCCCAGCAGACTGTGCATTATGCCTACCAGAATCAAACTGGGCCAAGCATTCATCATGATGGATAAGGTTTAGTGAGAGAAGTCAAATAAGCAGAACCACAGTCAAAGCCATTCTCTCACTCTGAGTGAATGCTAATGACACTTGTTCATTGCTGCTTGGAAAATACACTTAGTAAACTAGGTTAATGGAAGAAAAACCTCTTCTCTGAGATATAGGCTCACAGAGTTGGAAGCTACACATAGTGACCCTTGGATGCTTTTTTTAGAGCCCCTTTGTATTCAAATTTTTCAATCCTATAAAAATCTGCAATAGAGAAATGCATCTTTTGTTTTTAAACACACAGCAACTACCAGACTGAAGTAGCATCCTGCTACTCCACTGCCTGTCCTCCACTTCACTCCAAAAGCTTTGGCAGCAGACAGTTTTGAAGACATTTTTGAAGTGTGGGAAGTGGAAGGGCAGCACAGGGAATGAGAGAGAGGAAGAGAACGCAGGGGATAGAAACTCTTAGTCAATGCATTGAGCAGGAGCGTTAAAATACACAGCTCTTCTGTCAGTGTATTTGTGACAAGACTTCCACACTTTGCCCAGGTGAAGAGAAAGAGAATGGGATTTTGATGGGGTTGGTTAGCTGGTGAGGTTTGCAAGAGGATTCTTATTCACAGCTGTATGAGTGGTCAACACACTGGATATATTTGATAAAACTGCAAAACTGGATTAGTCCCCATTCATGGGGAAAATTGCTGTTTCCCTGCAGCACAGCAAGTGTCACCATCTGCAGGGTCACCCTTTTTTGGGTGTGGGGGTTGCACTGGCTGTCATTGAGAGTAGGGCATGCTCAGGGGAGAGTTTTGGAACCCTGCTACCCTGGCACCCAGCCAGAGCCCCAGCCTGACATGCAGCAGGGCTCAGCAGAACATCTACGGCTCGATCGGGCTTTCAAGAGCTCTCTGGACTACTTTTGCAAGAGACCACATGAGCTGATGGAGCTGTTATTTTTAGTCCTACAGTACTATTTGTTGACTATGGCTGTTTCCTGTGCAGTAGGTACTGAAGGGCCAAGGCACTAGAAGCCTTCTAATGATCCATCAATAAATTTTACAGTCAATAAATGTTACAGTCAATAAATGTCACCATCTGCCTTACAGTTAGCATCTGCACTCTTCCAGCTCATATTTATATTATATTATATTATATTATATTATATTATATTATGTTATGTTATGTTATGTTATGTTATGTTATGTTATGTTATGTACCTTTGTATTATCACCAGTTGACTTCAGATTTTTTTTTGTGACACTCTCAATCAGTAATAAGATGGTCTTCTAGTGCTCCTTTCGAAAGAAACCAAATACTAAATCCTGCTGAAGGCTTACCTAGCTTATGGGAGCCTCACCTCCCTACACTATAGGATTTACAGGGGTGCTGTCACCAGGTACCAAGTGGAGGGTGGAGGGCCAGTTGTGGAAGCTTCTCAGACAGAATATACAGAGATGGCAACAACTGAAATCTTGTGCTTTGCCCTGGAACCTCTGGGCACCTCTGGCTACTTTCTTTTTTGCTAATTAAGACTACAGCCACCCAACAAAGATGGATTATGATTATTTGGCTCAGCTCTTTACCGTTTTCTCTTTAAGCTCCCAGTGTCTAAGGACATTAACCTTGGGTATTTTTCCTTGGCTTTTATAATCCTGTTGGTAATGATTATAACTTTCAGTGCTCTTAATTTTGGCTGAATAAAACTAAAAAGTATGCTCTGATAAATTACTAGTCACATGACAAGCATCTTACCAAAATCTTCCAGAGGGCCTGAATCCTAAAGATCTACAATGTTACAAAAGCCAAGGTGCACATACAGTTACACCAGAGCTGATTAGAAAGGAGAAATAATCATCACTGACATGCTGAATTTCCTACAGATCTCAAGCTCAGGTGAGACCACCATTTAGCAAACAAACTCTCTGTAAGGTCTTCCATCATAGGCCATATTCTCCCATGCCATATTCTCCTTACAATCTTTCCTATTTGACTTGGAACAGGCTACCCGGGAGTCACCATCCCTGGAAGTGTTAAAAAAAAAAAGTAGTCATGGCACTTCACAGTCTTAGTGGGCATGGTGATATTCCTTCCAAGGTTGAATTTATGATCTTGGAGGTCTTTTCCAGCCATAATGGTTTCATGATTCTAGGATTCCAGGTGTAATCCCACTGAAGTTTTTACCCCATATAGAAATGCCCCTTATAAGGAGAGCGTCAAGCTTTCATTACTTGATGGCCTTGTCTTAAATCTCAGGTTTCCAACAAAGTAATGGGCTATTCCTGCTTTTAAGCACAGGAACTGGACTACGAAACATTGAAAGAACCCTGGGGTAAAGATTGCCTGAAATCTTTGTCTCCTTTTTCTTTGTCCATGTTTTCTATGCCCCCAACAGAGAGTTTCTGTATCCATGTAAAACCAATCTTGAAGACAGCTCTGCAGCCATTGCTGCCATGTGTTTCAGCCAATTTCCAGAAGGCATATTCCAGCTGCTTATCTGATACAGCTACAGAAAGGAACAACATTGCATAGGTAAGACAATTATTTTTTTAATTAAACAAAGTAAGTTTTTGAGTGTTTACCTTGAATTTTCTAGGGCACCTTCAAAGCACTGCAGATCTCTGTATTTTCAGCATGCTACATGTGATGTTTTGATAGGATGATATTTATAAACCTGTACTAGATTAATCAGTAATCAATATAATGGATTGACTCTATACCTAGTTATCTTTCAACCTGAAGAGTGTTCAGTCCCATTTCTGTCAAGATTCTCTATCTGATCAGTGAAACAGACCATGATAAAAGCTGTGTAGAAAAGCTTCCTTCTTTACTAATTGGACTGGACTTGGAAATCAGAGGCTTTCCTGGGAGCATTGCCTATTTTCCTCATAATTATTTGCATATTCAGTTCAACAGCAAAACAAGTCTGTAATTGTTCATTTCAGAAATTAAAATCTCCTTATCATGTATGTCAGTCAGAAGAAAATGTGCAATCACTGCATCAATGCCAAACAGTACTAAATTGGTACTACTAGCACTAATTTAGGATTAGGAAGTGTATTAAACAATAACTTAAGAAGCAAAGGATGAAAAGGGAAGGAAATTTGCTGGAGACATTGTTCAATGTATCCTTGTTAGTACAAGGAAGAATTTTTCTACTGTTCAACATGTAAATTACATTCACCCTCTAATTACACCAATTGAGGCAATCTGAGGTAGTTTAACATTAAGAAATGTTTTGTAATTTATATTTTACATTTAACTCACAACAGTATCAACATAATCTTAAAATTTAATAGTATGGGTGGGATCAGACCTAAATGTGAGCCTTCCGCTTTGATGTCTGAAAAAGGTAATGTACACAGAGATGCTCAAATACTCCTTTGCTGTTCTGCTGTGGCTTGAATGTCACAGCCCCATGACACTGGGAAGAAATAGCACCCCCAAAATAACTTGATCCACCTATTTAACCTTCCAAATATATAGTAGGAAATGAGATAAAGCCAAAAAAAGAAAAAAGTTGGTGTGGAGCTAAAAAAAAAGCTCCTGAAATAGAGTGTAGTTCTCACCATTCAAACCCGCATTGTTATCTCATGATTTTGTTCCACCCAAACTCAGAAGACTGTCTGGACCAGTAATGATTACTTTTACACCACTATATTACATTATAAAGATTCATGTCTACTGGTCAAGTCCTTCTTGAAAATAGGATAATTTAATTAGCTAACACAGAAATCGAAACACCAAAGTTCATGCTCAAGCAAATTTCCACAAAGTAAATAGGAGTTTTACATGAGGAAGAAGTAACAAAAAAATTCAAAGCCCACTTCTGACTTTTTTTCTACCCTAAATTTCAGTACAAAACAAAGGAAAAACACAGTCCTAAACATGAAGTATAAAATTTCATATTATTGTTTATTCAAAAGACATCACAGCAGCAGACAAATTTCAACTGTGGCAACTTCTGCGGATAAGAATAAACCATTCTAAAAAACTGGTAGCTGAATAATATTTTAAAAGTGATTTTCTTGGGTGCAGTTTCTCAGGCTGAGGAGTTGATCATATAGACCTCTATGGAATGAGCAGACATGTGAGAGATAGACTTACACCACCTCTACTCCACCTTTGATTTCAAGCTCAGACAATTTAGCTAATGCGGCACAGATGAGGCTGAGGCACCAAGAAGCAGGTCTTTCACAAATGGACTTCCCTGTGCAGCTTCAACGTTTTGTTCTTGACAAGAAAGCTGTTCAAAAGTCAACTCCAAGTTTGGAGTTGTTTTCTAAACCAGCAGGGAGAAAAATCCTATTGGCTACTGTCACACCTGTACAACTGTACTATTTTTGTTCAAACGAATATAAAAATAGCCTTTTAAACAAACATTTCATACATATATGAAATATTTCAAAGAAAAAGGCAAGCATTGCTGTTTCCTGCCATTCATACAGTTCTGAAACAGCAAATGAGAAGTTAGAGACACCATTCACTTGCCTGAAAAGAGGAACTGGAGTGTTTACCAGTGCCAGTGAGGACACACCCCTCTGAATCTGCACTTAACGTCCTTCCAGGAAGGATGCTTCTCCATTGCTACAGAGGGCTGCTCATACATCACAAAATAACACTGCACTATCCTGAACTGTAGAAGAACTGCACAAGAATGAGAGAAACATTGATACAGGAAGACTGTACATTTCCCAAGCTTCATAGTTCATTATATTGAATACCAAGTTTCATTTTTGTCAAATTAAAAGGCAATGGAAAGAACTGTGACAGGACCTTTATCGGGATTTTCTTTCCTTACTCTCTCCTACTGTCTTTAATGCATGAAGAAATAATTCATGTCCAGGGAAAATTGTTCTGAATTTCTCTGGATTTTGAACACTGATGTAAACAAAGGCTGGTCTCCATGCAGAAGTTGCAACAAAGTTTGAATTATTAAATGCAACATTGTTTTAGGACCATAGCTAAAGATCATGCATATGTAAAAAATAAGAAGTGAAAGTAATAAAGTGATGAATTCTGCAACTACTTGAGGTCTTTATGCTCTTTCAGCTAGTATCCAAGTTGATTCAAATGAAAGGTTTGAAGCCTTTGAAAACTCCAACTGGAAAGAATTATGAATCAAGTAGTTCAACACCATATATACTCATTTAAACATTACACAAAAACAGAATAATGTGTTTGACTTAAACAATAGCAGCCACAAAATGATCCTATATTTTTTATTCAGTGATAAACACACCGAGATCTTTGCCTTAACTACTGTAAGAGCAGATCTTCTGTAGTAGTAATGAAACATAACTAAATATTGTGTGATGAGTCTGGGATAGTCTTATTCACATGGAGATGGGCTTTACTCCTCAAAGAGACACAGTAGGACTGTTTGAGGAGCAGATACTGTTCCACAAAATAAAGAGTTCAGAATTTGAGACACCTTTATTTAAGACTTGGTTTGGACCTTTTATTTTGCAAAGCACAAGACATATAATAAGCTTTATTCTAAAGTACATTTTAGGGGTGTATTTATTAAAAAGTATAGGTTATCTGAAATATACGTATTCTTACACTTAATTTACAGCCAAATAACCTAATGAAATGAGAAAGAGGAACAATGGCACATCATGCCTGCAGGACTACAAAGCTGGCTATAATTTAGCTTCCTCTTCCGAAATGAAAATAAAAACTAAGCAAACAAACTTAGAAAGATTTCCACTTTTTGTAGTCAAATATTGTTCTTTTATTAGGTTTGTAAACACTAGAATCTCACAAATTTAGCTTCCACAAAGGCATTTAATTGTTTACTGCAAATTACAGCTGTATATATTTTTGACCACCATTCAAGTTAAGAGAAATCCTGTTTGAAGTTAAGAGACCTAAAAATAAGATGACTGTCACAAAATATTCAGTTTTAGACCATGAACTTTGACACTGCCCTTTAGTCATAAGTCTAAAAATAAATTTAAAATCCCCAATGTGCTACAACTGTACTTCCTGTAACATATGTTCATGATTGAGTTATCTCACTTGTACAGGATGTGCTGAGATGAAATGGAAACTGTCCCTCCATGACGGCCAGTTGAGCTCCCAAAATAAGAGTGAGTTTGTTGACCACAGCACAATTAAACCTCAGCTTTCTACCCAGGCAGGGAGGTATAAATACCCTGACAACAGGAATGCTGCAAATAATCTGAGGATTCAGTTAATAATGCTGAAATTTATTCTAGAAGCAAAGGAGATGTGCAAGTAGCATTTCCTTTAAAGGCTTTGGACAATGCAAGCCTACAAATGGATCTATGTCCCACCTGGTCATTAGGTACTATGATCTGTTTAGACACACAGGAAGCGAGGAGCACTGGTAGCAAGAAGTGGAAAAGACTTTTTGAGAGACGCATTCAAAGTGATGCTGAACTCTAAGTACAAGCTACACATATGGGGACTAAGCAAAAATATTGTTCTGAAGAAAACTCATATAAGCATCCTGAACCAAAAGGCTAGAAAATTAAAACTTTTAAATCCATACAGAATTTTTATTTCATCTACATCAACCCCCTGTTGCCTTGAGCACTCAGAGAGTAGCCAGTTGGCCAAGAGAAGTGGTCTTTTCCTCTCTTGCTTGCAAGGTCACTATTCCCACTTGAGGGGCTACCTCTGGAGGCATACCTCCTGCTCTGGGCACCCCAGTACTGGAGGCTTGCTGACAATCTGGAGACAATCCAGCACAGGGTCACTGAGATGGTCCAGGGGCTGAAGCACGCCATCCAAAAGGAGAGGCTGGGAAAGCTGGGCTTGCTCCCCCTAGGAAACAGCTGACTCTGCATTATCTCATGTAGAGGAGACTACATCAGATGCTTGTATTTACTCAAAAGAAAAAGTTCTTTATAAGCCTTGCTGGACTGGAGGCTGGACTAAAGACCTCCAGGGTTTCCTTCTGACTTAAATTATTCCACGACGCTGCTCTAGGATTGGTTGAGGTGAAACAATCCAGATTCTTCTTGAACGGAGCACAGATGTTTCATGGGGGGAAGCTGGGCATGGAAGGAAAGTACTATTGTCCAACAAGAGCTGTCTTCTAGGGGCAGACTTCTCAGACCCTCCACCAGCTGGTAGCATAGACCACCTAGCTAGTTCAGAGTTAAAGCTTTCTGAGGGGCAAGATACATAGCCCTGCTGCACAAAGCTGTTTCCACAGAAGGAATGGCAGCTGCATGAAATCATCCAGTCTGACATTTCAGAGAAAACAGAGGCAAATGCAAGGGATAGCTGTACTTACTTGCTTTTCATTCTGGAGAGCTGAAAATGGAAATCAGTCTTTAAAAAACACCAAAAAAAATATTTAAGTTCCAGTGACTTAGCAAAAATTTTTTGTTGTACTGACCTTAGAAATCTTGTGTCTTTACCAGGGAATAAAATAATTCCGATAAAATATAAAAGCAAATTTTGATGTTTCACTATCAAGAAGTCACTCACTGTGAAGATTCTAACTCCAAGTACTTGAGGCAAAAATGAAAGAACTGTAAGAATAACAATAGATACATGTGCTAATGAACCTACTGATAACAGCAAGGGGAAAGTGAGAATGCAAGGCAGGAACAACAGCAGAGTACACAAAATGCATGACCTATGCAAAAAGATCAAACATATCTTCAGATACATAGAAGGGCTATTTCAAACCATATGGAAATAATGTGTTTTTCATGTTTGTGATGCATGCAATGAAAAAGAACAGCAGCAAGGCAAATTCAGACTGGACATGGGGAAATGTCCTTACAGGTTTTCTGGAGCGGTGCCGTAACCTCAGTATTGTTAGCAACCTTTAAGAAAACATTAGACCAATATCTGTCAGAAGGGATATATCTACACATGTTCCTGCCTGGCAACAGAAAGATGCACTAAATGAACTCTGATGTCCTTTCAAGCCAAATGATTTCATACTGAAACTTCTACATGTCAAATAATTAAAAAACTCATGAAAAATCCCCTAAATCTAAATTACAATCTACAATACAATCTGAACTAGGATTACACCGATAAATTAAAAATCAGTAATGAATGAATTTTACAGAAGAATAGCCAGTCTTTCCTTGTGATAGTATTTGCTAATGGCAATTCATAGTAATCACATTGACATTACGAAAAAACCCATACAGGAATAATCTCAAGGCATTTTAATACTCAGTATTGAATAAGCAGATGAGACAGCATCCCCTTATCAAGCAGAACCTCCGTGACTCTAACTTGTGATGTGACCTGTGTTGTGGAGAATGCCAGGCCAAAATATCATTCTCACTTCTGGTCTTAAAATGCAGGCATAAAACAGGATTTCTCTTTGGTCACTGAACACCAGAAAGACTGAAACAATTATGGTGATTGAATGTAATTTTCCAGGGCAAGAAGTTGCATTTACAAGAATGTCTCTGATCTACTCTTCAAGAATGTGCAAGGAAAGAAAGCAAAACAAAAAAATCCCGAATTTTTAACATATCCTTCATGATAAAGAGAACAACAACTCAAAATGAACCTCTTGGTGTTAGCAAGAGACTATAGGATTTCTTTAGCAGGATGATGTTAGGCAACCAGCATCTTTTTTCCTTTCTCTTCTTCTCAGCTATTTCAAGAGGTTACCTCATTCAGATATCTAATAAAATCACAAAAGCTGAAAAGCATAGTATGCTGAGCTCACTGATGTTCTTAGCAGGGCGCCTCAGTAGTTACTCTTACAGTGCCTGCCCTTACCAGTAAGATGAGCTCAATGAACGGGAATTAATTTCATCGTGTGTCTCTGCCAGAAGCGGCTTCTCCTTCCTGTCACGTTCTGGCAGTGAAAGGCTCTCCCCAAGTGCGGAGTTCAGACTGCTCAATACATACAAATTTTGTTCAGGCAGTATGAATTTTGTCCACACTGATTTTACGCATACATGTGTGCAACAGTAGCTCAAAATAATACAGCTACTGCATGATTCTCTTAATTCTGTTGTAGTGTAATTGTCCGCCTCTACTTTAGCAGTGGACAAGGGCATCTTTGCAAGCAGTTAAAAAAAGGCGTATTTGAAGGCTAACCCATAGTAAATAAATAGTAATTAAACAGAACCTATTTATATGAAGATCTTAAAAAATAGTCAAGCATAAGTAACAAATAAACCTACTGATTTTATAATTGCTAAACCAAGATTGATAAAAATATTAATCTTTCTCAAGACTTACTCTAAGTGGTATATGAATAAACATTCTGTTAAACTTTGAGATGAGACAAGTCCATTCCACATTGACTTTTCCCTAGCCTTTAGCTATACATATATATGGCACTACTGTTTGCACACATAAATTAGTGCAAGCAGAAAATATAATTTGCATTTGCACAACCAGGAACAATTTTTGAAAATATAAAACCATAAGGCTGTAGCAAACTCACAGGAAGAACATGTATGGATGATGTCTTCCTTAATACCCTGTCTTATGTATAGCTATGAAATACTTTTATTTAGCTGGAAAATAGCATGGTATTTATGGTATATATAAACTGTCTTAGATGTCTTACCCAGCAGCAGAGCCAGGCACAAAAACCAGTAACTGAAGGGAAGGCTCAAGCTCAAACCCCAGACCTGAGGCTCAAACTGCATGGATAATCATTCCCACTCTGACTCCAGTCACATGGTACCTTATTTCCTACTCTCTTTCTTGGTGTTCTCTCTCCCTCCTCTGTATCACTTTACTTATCCTCTGTGAGTTTTTCTCCTTTTTCTTTTGTCCTTACTGGTAGTTACTGTTGAAACACAAGCTTTTCTGCTGGGAGGAATTTGACTGCACATGGACATAGAAATTGGTAGTTTGTACTGCCCACACCATTTCTGTGACCAAAGTTCAGGATTTTACGGGATGCAGTATGCTAAAAAGGATCAAATGCTAATGAACGCTGAGGCCACTTTTATTAAATATTTTAAATATCTTTTTTTAAAGAGATTGTATGTTTTGGTTGGCAGAAAAACTTGTTATTTGGTCTGCTTTTGAAAGCTTTCCAGTAAGATTGGTAGAACTATATTCTGATGGAAAAGTGTGACATTGACCACATACAAATTTGCCTTGAAATCTCCATCTTAACAAAAAATAGTAGAAGTTTTTAAAATTTTTCTTTGAGTTTTCAAATGAAAATACTTTGGCTTTCTCAACTTATAAGCCAGAATCCAGGGACATTTTTGAATCAAAACCTCTTTTTTTTTTTTTGTAATGGTCCATACCTTTTAGGGACACGATTTGCTCAGATGCATTTTCCAGTTTACCACTGTCCTTTCATCCCTGATTTTCAGCTTTGTGGTTTCTGCCAGAGATTGGTAATCAAATCACAGCAGTTCACAGGCCTGAACAGTCATTCAGACAATTTCCAAAGCGTAAGGGCTCTCTACCAACTAGAGAAAATAACCCCCAACCACCTGTTCCAAAGGTAAATGTTAGCTCACGGGTTACAGATTGGGAATCCATGCTCCAGCATGGACATGCTGAATGAGCACATCCCTCAGCTGCCTTGACCACAGCCCCAGGTCTTGAGCACATGCAGAGTCTCCATAGCAAGAGTGTGCCAAGTGGCTCCATGCCAGGCCAGTTCCTCTGCAGACAGGTTGCACATCCCTGGAACCTGTACCCAGGAGGGCTGCTACTGGTTATGCCTGAATCTGCCCCAAATTCTTCAAATAAGTAGCAAGGCCAATGTAGGATAGAGGACTGGAGGGCACATTTTCTGTGTATTGAAGCAATGACCAGCCAGAGAAGTGGGAACAGAGACAGCAAATGCAGTTTAAAAAAAGAAAGGTCTTGTGATTACTGCCTGTGGGCTCCACACCCAGACAGGGATGCCTGAGTTTGATTCACCATTGAGGCTCTAGGGTGTCAGCATAAAATAGTATATGATCAACACAATCCAAGCAGGCAACATGCATATTAAACAAATAGCTGAAAATAAAAACAAAAATTTGACAGTGTTGATAGCTGCCTATTTAACAGCTTAGAAACATCATGAATGACTTCGCAAATTGCTGCTCCGAAATAGTGACAGCAATCAGCTGTCTAGGTCACTCAACTGGACATTTAGCACCATCCTTCAAGAGAGTAACATGAACCTGTTACTAAATACGGTCCTAAAGTGTCAGCAGTACAAAAAATGCACTAATCCTTTAGCTACACTTCTAGAGCTTCACGTTTTATTGGAAATACTATACAGATAAAAAAATATCTGCAAAGTGAAGATGCATAGGCACGTGGATTATACAACATATAAACATATACAACATATAAATCAGGACTTTCAGGAAGCCTGCCCTGCCTAACCTCCCTGCAAGCTCTCCAGTCATATAGCATGACGTAAAATAGCAGAGAACACAAAGTCTCCCGTGTAGGGTACTGACCCTTTTCAAGTGGCGCAATAAATTCTATACAACCTTATTACATTCACAAACCTGTTTGGAATATTTTAACTTATGTATACTTGTATCTTGGTCATCCAAACAATTCTATAAAGTGCAGCGTTTGTCCTTTTCAGAACACAATTCTTTTATAAGAACTACCAAGACAAATTTTTGTAATTTGCAAAACACAACAGAAATTATATCAGCACCTCTATGAACCGACAGAATGTCATCCATCTTTGACCTAGATACAAGACTTAGCAGAACATAGAAAAGCCAGCTCCCTGTCAGAAGATTAAGAGCAATAAAAGATATTTCTCTGGAGGAATGGGAGAAGAAGAAATCCATAGTATTCAGAAATCTTGCTTCAAACCTTCATTAAAAATGAAAAAAAAGCTTTAAAAATAATGAGATTTGCTTCAAAATCATGAGATCTGATATACAAATAAATTTGGGGTAACTTATCTGCCATTGAAATTTTGAGCCTCTAGAGTGTGCTCCAGCCATATTTTCAAGCATTACCTCAGAAACTAAAACATGTAGATACTTTTTGTCCAGTGAAAGCTGAGATGCATTCATAAAGGTAGTAATTCAGAACAGAGAAACGTTATTTCTTAAAAAATCTGAACATTTGAAAAATATAAAATATATCTTATTATAAAATTAATAATATTACATAATTAGTACTACAGAGGAATATCAGAAATATAATAGAGGAGGAGATAATTAAACTGACAGCAGAAGGCCTGGAAATGCATAAGCATTTCTGAAGAAAGGAAGAAAAACTTCTTCTGGTGCTAAGGAATATGAACTTCAGAATTTAGGATGTAGCTTAGCAAGCTACTCGGGTACCAGTTCAGTTATCCTCTCAATAAGCATTAATGCCAACTGCATCAAAGGGAGACTCTTCACAATATTGAACACTTTGTGCCTTTACAAGTTCTGAAGTGATTCCTCAAAGAGGGTTGGCTTGCAAAAAGTTTCGGATTTGCTTTACAACAATTCATTTTCAGTTTCTTTTATTTGCCTCTTATCACATTATTAACATTTCAAGACACTCCAATATCTAAGGCTAAAAAGGTTGCTTTTATTTAAAAGAAAGCAGGTTTTTAAACAATAATAGAAATCACAAAACATCCCACATTAGAAGTGACTTCAAAATATTGCCTGGGCCAACATTTCATGATGAAAGGGAGCCTTGAGGAGATTAGCTAGCACCCTGTCCAATGGCATCTTGCAAATCTCCAGTGGTGGGGATTCCATCACCAGGGAAGTCGTTCTGGTGAATGATTGTTACCACTGTAAAATATTTATGCTGTATATGGAGATGAAACTCTCCTGGTGCAGCTTTTACTCGAATACTGTGATGATGTGCCCCCCAAGCCTTGTATTCTCCAGGGAGAAGAGATCTGACTCCTTCAAGTCTTTCCTTCCTGGGGAGGTTCTCCAGTCCTCTGATCGTCTTTGTGGTCCTCCTTTGGACCTCTCCAGTCTGCCTGCCACTTTCTGGAATTGTGGGGATGACAACTGAACACAGCACCGCAGGTGCGGCCAGACAAGTGCTAAGTGGAGTGGGATGATCACATCTCTGTCTCTGCCCGTCACAGCCCTGCGGATACAGCCCGGGATCTGACGTGCCTTGGCTACTGCAGCAGCACACTGCCGTCTCCTGTTCAGCTTGTGTCCACCAGCAGCCCCAGGGGTCTCTCAGCAAGGCTGCTCCCCAGTCACACTTCATTAAACTTCATACTGTTCTTGCTTGCCCACTCTCGCAGCCTGGCCAGGTCCCTGTTCGAGATGGTTCTTCCTTCTGACATGTCCATCTCAACCACCCAGGTTGGTGTCACCAGCAAACTTGGTGAGGCTGTTTTCAACCCCATCATCCAGATCATTTATGAAAATGTTGAACAGCATGGGGCCCTGTATTCATTCCTGGGGTTTTGTACTTGTGGCAGGCTTTCAGCCTGAGTACAAACCGTTGATCACTACCCTCTGAGTGCCTCCTCTTAGCCAATTTCATTACCAGCTCACAGGCCACCTGTGCAGCCACTTGCCACTTTGTGCAGGAGAGGGCTGAAGGAAACCATGTTGAATGCTTTGCTGAAGCCAAACAAAAGGCTGAAATCTTAAGGAAAATGCCAAATGTTGCACTAGAACCATGAAGGCTAGCAACCCTGCATCCTCTAACTCAGGCATTTACCAGAGACCAAACCAGCATGAGATGGCAGTGCCTGTTGGCTCTATCAAGTCCACACTTAGTCCCAACTGTTCTGTTCACAAATAAGAAAGCAAAATTCAGTATTATGCATTAGATGCAGAATACAAATTAACCATGCCAATAATCGTCTAATTCTTCCAGCAGTTCTTCAATAAGGATGTAGAATTAACCATGGTAACAGGCATAAGTGCATTCAATTAATATTTGTTCACTGACATGACACATTTGCTCCACTGAATGCCTGCATGATGATTTGATAATCTAGAAGCTTCTAAGTGGGGAAAAAAGGCAGGGCTCTGCTCCTAGATATTCAGACTCAGATGGTCAGTTCATTTTCTATGCAGAGGTCATGTAAATTTGAATCTAATATTCTATTTTTTCTACTGTCCCCAAGTTGAAGAAATAGCACCTGAGATTCTCCTTAAGCTTCCCATGTCACACATTGGCCAAGCTTCAACTAGTGCAATGAATTCTTTTGCCCTCAACCCATCCTATAGCCCAGTGGCTAAAGCACTCCTATAGGCAGTAGATGGACATCAGACATCCCTGCAGCTTGTGATATGTGTGCTGTAAGTACTAAAAATCAATAGAGTCCTTCTATTGACATGGCAAGAGTATAAACAGCTATCAGATTAATTTTCCTGTAACTTAAACCTATGAATTTCTCTATTAATGATGGTAGTATTTGTGTTAGATTGGTAAATGAGGATGAAAAGCTCTTCCTTTCTGGCATAACAAGAAAGAATAAAAATTTAGCAGACCTTAAAAGTTGTATGGATTCAGATCAGGTAGCAGGTAATTATTGAATTGTGAAATATGGCTCCATAATCATCTGACTTGTCACTCAGCCCTCACCCAGGTAACACACACATAGATTTACTCTGGAGATTTACTTAAGCACGCACTCCAGTATTCATGTGTACACACTTCACTCCGCAAAGCCATGCTTCCAGGCAGGCTGGAACACAGCCAGATTTCCTCACACAGTTGGGAGAGACAGATTTCCTGAGGGAGAAAAACTACTGTCCAGAGTCTGACAAACAGTTCCAGATGCATAAAGCAGTTCAAAAGCACACAGGTACAACATGTGGGCCGGGAGAGGATAAAGAACAAAGGATGGTGAGAGTATCTTGGCAGAGACACAGTCAGGAAGCAAACTCACGTGATAGTAGGACTTCAGAGTGCGTGGCAAATCACTAATAGATTCTTGTTCAGAAAAAAAATTAACAGGAATTGGCATTAGCCTCCATTTTCCTATTCATATCCTGTGCAGGGCTTCATCAGAATAGCAAACACAATGCCTCAGCTATAAACCAGTACACAATAGCCCCATGCCAGGCCTGTGGATCACAGAGTCTTTAGGTTCTGCAGTGTCTTGATTAGGTGTCTGATTGGGCCTTTTTCACAAGTGCTAACACAAAGACAGAGTTTTCTTCCCAGTGAGTCAGGCTCTGTTCTCCCCTTTCTTACACCTACCGCGTGTTCTTTAAATATTAGAAAGACAAGGAGCTTGAAAATACTTTTGAAGCAAGCACTGTAATTCCACACCATTGTGAATTTCATTATTTAAATAAAATGCTATTACTAAGCAAATCTCACGTTGCTCATGAGATTGTGCATCAGCTAGTAATCACAGTGATTTTTAGCTGAGCTAAAAGAATAGAAAACAGGCTGGTAAATACAAGAAAGCTGGTATTGAATTCATGGGACACTTCACTCCAGTACAATGTAGAAAGAACTGAAAAAAACCCCTATGCTTTTATGAACCAACTAATGAGGACTGCTACTGAATGCTCACTGCTAGTGAGCTCATTCAGGGATTGACCTTATAATCATCAGCTACAGAAACATGTATGCAATGAAATAACACATCCATAGAGAATCAAGTTAAAAAAGCTCAAAAGCATATGATTTTGGCCACTCTAAAAATGAAAGAATTTAAAACATCATGAATTATAACAAAAAAGTATGGGGGGGAATCAATGTGAAAGCAGGATCCAATTGAACCCCAAAAGCATGGATAAATGACAGTGAGATTTGTTATCCCTCAGTCACCAAAACAGCCTTGATAGCGAGTGAAAATCATTATTACCTGATAGCTGTGCATTATGACATTTAAGTGAACCTCTTGAACCTCTAGACAAGCCTTCATGGGAACATGCACACTACCAAATTCTTGTTGCATTTGGTCTCGTTTCTGCATGAATTGCCCAAAAACAAACTTTCCCTTTTGCCACAACATAGGCAATTATCAGAAGACTGGGTGCACTGACGATGAGGAGTGCAGACTGCCTGTTGCCTCTCTTTCGTTCTGGTTCATGCTCCAAGGCATGCAAGCACCTGTAACATTCTTCTCAGGGCACAGCAAACAAGAAGCCAGCTCCTTCAGTTTCTCATCTGTGTTCCTCACAGGTCTTTAATACCTGCCTCTGTTCTCCTTCTTCCCCTACAATCATGCACAAAACATGCAGCTGAATTGCTTTGACTCAGGTAAATCTCCATCGATTTCTCAATATTATCCCATAAATTTCTTTTGTTTATCACAGTTTGCTATTCCTTCATCTATCACGCTAGGCAACTGATTTAAACCTGCTCAATATTTAAGTTCGGATGGGTAAGGATTCAACACCTACAAGTAAAGAGAAATCATGTGTACAGTACAGTCTGTATATTAGTGTTTCTAACTGCAGGAAGACGTAAGGCAAAAGCCTTTACCTAATTCTGTATATCTATATTTATTGCACTACACATTTCCTGGCCAAACTACAGTAGCATAGGTCACTGCCTTTCCCCTAAAAAACTAAGAACTAGTAATGTTCCTAAGCATGACTATAAGAAGCCACACAAACTTCTTATTGATCCATGTGATAACTTCTGTATTTTGCAAGATGGTTTTGTGACAACAAAAACATCCCTGATTCTCAAAATTGTTGGCAAACATGACAAAGCCATAAGAAAACAAGTTAAACTTTCTATTAAAACACACGTAAAATTCTGTTCTAAGGCTACCTAACTTTATTTGAGCAACTGTACAACAGATTTCTCTAGCTTCTGAACTAATTCTGTGAAACTCAGTTGAAACACTGGATTTTGGTCTCTTAAAAGGTATTCCCAATAGAAAGAAGCCATAAATGGAGTCATTCTTCTAATATGCTGATTAGATCTCCCTCTCCCAAACCCTCCCGTAACTATCATCTGCTCTAAACACCAGAGCAGCCATATGTTGATGCAGAATATTCTTTTGTTAAAAAGCTCTCCTTTACTCCAGACTGGCTGCAGGCACAGAAGTTCAGACTAAAAGAGCTCATTCAACATTTGTGTCTAGACATAAACTCTTCAACATATTCCACGTTCATAGATGGGCTTTTGGCTCTCCACATTTCTCACCATCTGTTGGAGGGCAGGATGCCCACTGATGTTAGCCAGAATCTGTGCCAGTTGCCAAAAGAAAGGGATATATAGTCCTTCAAGTGACATCTGTTTCACCAGAAGCCCTTTTCTCCCTGAACAATGTTCCACTTTAATCTTAGGCACACTTTTTAAGAACAGCATTAAAAAGACAAACTAATGAAAAACCCTGGAAAGTATTGAAATGGAAGGGAAACATAACAATGGTCAGAATAAGGGTACATTTCACAGATCTGTGGAGAATTCTTTTAGTAGTAAGATGATGGGAATATTGGAAGAAAATTGTAGGCGCTATTGGAAGAAAATTGTATGTGCTTTGGCTATATGGACAACCTCATGGCAGATGAAGTCACCAAGGCATAAGAGTAACCAAAAGGACTCACTGTAATTTCCCCCAAGACAACAGCAGTGGTCTTTAACAGAACACTGGAGGAAATGGCACAACTGAATGTTTAATAAGATAATGCCTTTTCACATGTATGAAAGATAGGAAAAAGCACAATCCATTATGTACCCTTAATTAAATCTCATTGATTCAGTGAGACACAGCAGCTTGTGTGTGAGAGGAGGGGCACCAAGTGATGCAGGTTGTCTGTCTTCTGCTTGTAGACTTACCAGCACATGTAGAAGTTGAGTCCATAATGCACAGAAAACACTATTCAGTCTACTAATACTCATGAGATTTCTGCAAGAGAACACAAAGTCTCTGGAAGTTACATCCCAAATAGACTTGAGAAGTATTACCAATAAATGGAGCAGAGGAAAATTGATGAAGAAAAGAGGGAGAGATCATCGAGGAGTCATTAGCACTTATAGAAACACAGAGATGAGTATGATAACAGTGACTGTTTCTGGAATGGGGAATGAAAGGAGAGTATATAATCCAACAAGATACAAAACTCATCTCAGAGACCTATTGACTGCATTCACTGAATCTTTTGTGCCTTAAACATTTACATCACATGTAGAAATCTACACTGTATACATCTAAACTGAGCTCTGAGTCTGGAGCTGACTCCTGCTCTAGGAGTTCTCATTCAAGACCAGTGATGACTTCTCCTGGATGTGTGCTTCATCAGAATATGTAGCTGGGTTAAGGCTAAGGCATGTACTCACACCAAAGAGCCTAGAAATGTTCCTGAACTTCTCAACACAGAATAATGATATAACTTTTTTTCCATCCAACAATTTGATTTCATTGAGGACATTGATAAAAGTAATCTCTCCCATTCCCCCAAGATTTTTGTTCTGTTGCCACTGTGTCTCATTCGGAAAACAGCGGCTAAAGTAATACTGTTGGCAAAACAGTTTAAGTTTTAATTTAGTTTAGTTTTAAGGTAAGCCAAAAATTATTTGGGCTTACCTTAATATGCTTGGCTCCAAATTAAAGAAATTCAGCAGCTGCTACATTGAACAGCTGAACCATCTTTGCACTGAGGGTGGAAAACGGCATGTCATGGGATGGAAAGGACAGCTGGGAGCAGCAACTGTCACAGCCATCACTAGACGAGCCTCAGCACTTGTGATTCAGCACCCTCACTGCTCCTATTCTTAACACATTGCTCTTACAAATATGTAGTTCTGAACAATAGGCTTTCCATTTACATTCCCAGCAGTATGTCATCTGTGTAACAGTAACTGTAGTGTCTAGGTGACACTAGAACACCTATATTGTGCAAGAATTACATTAGTAGTAGAAAAAAAAACATCATAAAGCATCATAGGAAATCTTGGCAATTATGGGTTCTTTCCCATAATATAAGACACAGGGGAAAACTGAGTAACTTTCAGTTAAACTGTCTTCCAGTAAAATCATGGAAAATTTGAATAAAATTGAGCTAATGCTTCTAAGAAATAGCTAAGTATGTCTCAAATTTAAACTGTTGGATTAAACTCAAATAATGGAACTTATTACCTAAGACCTACCCTTGCAGAACTCTTCAGCATTTGGTCGGAATAGCCCAAAGGGATGGCTATAGGTGAGAAATATAAAATCAGGGTGAAAAAGATCATTAGCATTTTCCTTCCTGATGCTTATTTTCAGGACACATCCTATCTGTTCGAAACTCCAGCATTGTACCCATTAACAAACTGTCTGCTAGCTACATCTCCCTTTAAAAGCTCTGCTCCTAAATTCACTATAGACCTGATCAGCAACCATCCTTACAATTCCCCAGTGAATTTACGGACTCGTATTCCTATTTTAGTTAGGCTTTTTCTCAAAACTGAAAAGTTTAAATATACTTTCTTTTCGTCCCAAGCACTATACATTTTGAAAAGTATGCTGACCCCCAGTAAGGTTCCAAATACACATGGTACATGGTACATGCATAACTTTAACTTCCGAGGTCACACATCTCAGCACATTTAGTCTAGAATATTTAAAAATATAAGCAGTGGCCAGCATCATCTTTTTTTTTTTTTCTTTTAGTCAAAACTGAAGGTAGAACAGACATTGACAATGAATCATAAAGATCTTGATCCTTGGTTGAGGCTAAAACAGACTGGCAGGGCAGTGGTGGTTTTTTAACACTGTGACCCTGCAGCTGTCTTTATGTCTTGTTCTACAAGGGGTGAACTTGATTCCTCAGGCTAGTACCATCAAAAATCTTACACGCTTGTTCTACGAACTGATTTAGATGGAGCACTACAACATCTAACCTTGGATGTTTTCATATCCAAACAGGTGCCTTGGCTCCTACATAGTGCAGCTTTGAATGGAGGGCTAAGCCAAGTCAGAACAAACAGTTTAAAACAGCAGATTTGTCCCTTGCCTTCCCCTGAGAATGGTTATAGATCCAGTATGCTGAATTTGCCTCAATGAGCCCGGGGTGATGCTGGGGCAAAGGGCATCCATCGCATATCGTGTGAAAAATGTACCTCTCAAATTGATGGGCCTTAACACAGGCTCCAGTGAGGTGAGTGCTAGTAATTAGTAACCTACAGCGCCCCCTTCAAAAGGCAGCAGAAACACTTTTAGAAGAGGCAAAAGCATGCCAGAGCTTCCTGTCCTTCGAAAAATAGATGTCACCTGGTGAGAGAGCAGGAATCCACAAGTTCAAGTTCACACATTAAAAAAAAAAATCAGAAACTATTTTTAAAAGTGAAAAATATTCCTGCTTGATTCTGATGTACAGGTGAATGAACAAATAATTGTTTAGGTTATGATTTATGTAACTTGAAAACAAATCACACATTGTAGTAAGCTAAGAAAATACATTAATAAGTGTGTGAAATGTGTGAAAGAAATCATGTAATGATGCACATACAGAAAGCAAAGAACTACTGTTCTATATAACTATGTATCACAACAGCCTGGAAATCTTTCAATATTTATTTGCTTATAGCATCAAATTTTGGGGTTATTTAAGCCAAATGGCTCTTATCCAGACACAGGGCTTTATTTTCCTACCATTTCATTGAGGAAAAAACCCAAAGCATCTCCCCAAATTTTTATATCTTGTACTTTGGGGGTTTTGTTTGGTTTGCTTTGGTTGTTTTTTTTTCTCCAGTGATAATATGCCTTTTGATATGAATATATTACAGCTTTAGTATCAAAGACTTTTTCATGGGAGATGTTTTATAGAAACTTGTAAGCTTTTGTTTATGTATTTCTCTTTCTGTGTCCTTGGTAGTAGCTCAGGACTTTACATGAATTCTACTTAGCCTCACAAACTTTGTAGAACAATGGAGTCCCAGCAGTTCTCCCTAGACTATTTTCCCAAAGACTATGGACCTAGGTGAGATCCATGGAAGGTCTTAAGGAGGTAACTGCTATTTAAAGAGGGTTTCAGCTACTACAAACAGGAGCAAGAGTCTTTTTAGGTTTGGACCAGTATGTCTTATCTGGAACAACATAAGAAACTTCAATTAGTGGATGAACCAAAGCCATTCTACCATAATGCAAGCTGGTATCCAAACTGTTTGGATATTCCTCAGCTTCCCAAATGCTTCAAAGTCAAGGCAGATTTGCAAGTTTGGTCATTCATTTCATTACTGTGATCAGCAGACAATTGTTCCCCAAGCAGGGAGAAAATTATGTGTGTTTCAAAAAAGACAAGACATTTTAGACATGGTACCATCAGTCATTTCAAAACCTGGCATGGCTAAAGATCTTCAGCATTAACTTTTATGACAACATGTGATATCAGACAGACTCTCATGTCCTGTCTGATTGCTTAAAATAACACATTGCCATTCCTTTGGGGTTACACTACTACTTTATGTTGACATAAATAATGGCTGTGGTTTAAGCTTCCTTGTAAGATGCTCCATAAAACTTGCTAGGTCTAATTCCAGAAACTTCTTCATAATGGCAACACCATGACTAAACAAGACACATCTTTCCTCCCTGAAATATCAGTACCTGTCAGAAAGATTGGTCAATAAAAAGAATATCTGCATGTTAGGATATTTTGATACAAGAATGTTGCCACCACAGCCAGCTAGAGAGCATCAGATAGGATAAAAATTACTCCATGGGGAGGCTTCCAGGCTGCCATGTTGGTTTGCTCCAAAGCTTTTGCTTTCAGGTCAGCATTTACTCTTGGTACTTCCTGCTGAGAACTGCTATTTCAGAAAGTATTCTGATAATCCCAGCAGACCAAGGAAAATGTACTGAAGTTGCACATAAGGTCTTCATAGGCCCTTTCTACACAGCTGCACTTGGCCTATAACCATTTCTTCAGTCTAGCCAAATAGTTATCCCTGGCACAGACTTATACAGTAAAATCACCAATCTAATTAACAAAGCTAACAGTTCAAAGCTGTTCTGTTATTTTGGTGAGTTCAGTGAAAATTAACATGATTCCAATCAGATCAGAACCTGGACTTAGATATTGCAGAATAGATGGCACTGGTGAAAGACAGGCTGGTGTCTTCAAGAACTAGGGGTGTGCAATAGGGTTTTAGCAATATTTAGCTGATTTAAATGATTTCTAGCATCTACTGGATGTGGTAAAAACACACTATGCTTCTCAAGATTAAATCTAAAGTTTTATAAAAAGGAACAAATAATCACTTGTTATAATATAATACCAAAGTAAATGATGAAAAGAGACAACATTCATCTGAAGGTGAATTTACAGGAAATATCCCTGATTAACTTCCACCAGACTCTCACACTGGATATTCAGTACCATGCATATAATATCGGTAAACTTTTCAGAGCACAGATAAAGCTCATTTTCCTCCACAGATGTTTGAAATGTATCAAAGGTTTTTTATTTTTAGCAAATCAGGAGTTCACTATTGAAGCAAAAGATTTCAATCAAGTAAATTACACATTCATTTAATATGTCAAGGTGGAAAGAGAAATGGGGAGACAAATAGTTTCTTTTCTGGATAAATTTCCAGATTTTGGCATTACAACATTCTCTTCCAGATCCTGCCATCTAAATATTTCACAAAACACTTTAAAAATGCTTTCCTTACTGTTTTGAATAACACGATTTCTGATTGCCAACTCAGTGTAATCCTAGTTAACAGAAACCAAACATTCCGGACAAAGGTAACTCTAAGGCTGATCTGCTAAAAGCTTCCATAAACAGTGGATGGCAGTGATTTATTCCTAGGGAAAATCTTACTCAACTTCTTGTTTATTAATATGGAAGTGCTGACCTAAGTAAGAAACGTATCTGTGACTATAAATTCACCTAGCAACAAGAAACTTCTGGAAGCTGAATTCAGGTAATTCTAATCAACTCTGACGAGGTATGCTAAATGACTATATGCTGATACTTTTCAACAGCTTTCATAGACCTTAGCAATTAGAGGGAGTGTAATACTTTAAAAAGGTACTGTCTTCCAAGCAGTCCATTTTTGCATTTGATCCTCTTTTAACATCTTAACATTCCACATTTCTTAGAACGTGTGTTTATTCTCCTCTGGATATGCTACAATTGCCAAATTTCTGGACTTTTATATGCCTTTTCATTAAAAAGTTCCACAACTATATCTATCTGGGATCTATGAAACTATGATTTTAGTTTCACCAAAGTAAAGGCATGTTTCTGTGGAAACTTATGAAAAATAATGTTTTGCTTCCAGTACCACTCAAATATGTAGAGATTGAGGTCAAGCTGTGGTTCTGGGTAACTGGTGCTTGTCTTGAGAGATGCACAGACTCGGTTTTTGAAAGGAGACATTCTGCATCCCAACAGCTACAGAAAAGAGGCAGGTTAACAACTATTATTTTAACTGTTATTCTAATACATTATCATCCAGAATTCTGTACATTGAAAGACTTACTTTCCTATATAGCTGCAGATTATTTGTTTCAAAAATAATCCCACATATATCTTGTTTCTCTTATTCCAGCACTCAGAACAATTATCACTGTCATACCAGCAACACTTTTGGAGAGAAGACATTTTAACTCATTTGCTTTTAATCTATTTCCTAGGCAAGAAACCTCTCCTACGTCTTTCATTCCAGAGATTGTGTCTCCTTTACTAGATGCAAGATAGAGAGCAATAATTAAAATAGAAAGTAAAGATCTATGATTACTCCTGAAAATTATTGTTGATAACAGCAGAGCAAACACAATCTTACTGATAGATTATGTCCAAATCCTACATGGCATGATACCTTTGATTTGCCTACTTATGTTCTCTACAGCTGTGGTGCTTCACTCAAGTAAATCATTTTCTCAAACAATGAGATGTCATTTGACTGTTTGATCTTATTTAGAGTGACACTGAAAATTATTTTTTCCATCTAAAGAAAAACACAATTTTTTAAGTCTTCTCTTTAACTAAAGAGAAAAAACAAAGATATCAATAAGAGATAAAAAAATGGAAAGTAACTTAAGCATCTTATTTAACAGCTTTAAAACATTTGAATTTTAGTGTGAAGTTTTGAACTATTTCAGTAATTTTTTAAAAAACAGATTTTCATTTAAAAATGTTATACTTAACAAAGAAAACATATTCTGAAGGAGTCCATGCACACTTTCAGTAAAAAAAGTAATCAGTATTCTCTGAATGAAAAATTTATCAGGTCTAATTTGAATCCAATGTCTCAGATACTTTCCCAAAATATATTTTTTACAACGTCTTTCCAGTCCAGATGTAGCAAAAACCACTACTAATCCTGTCTCTCCTTTTCTCAATGTCTACCTTCCATTTCAGCAGGAATAAATATTAGCCTCACTTCAAACCCCAATTCCAGATTTGCACTTTCCTAGAACAATCTTTTCTTCAGCTCTGAGGAATACAATAAATCTCAAATGGCACATTCTAAAGTAAGACTTTACCTATCTATTAGTTGTCATTTGTGCAACAATTTACCAGAAATTAGATTCCACACATTTTTGCCTTCCAATCAATACAAAAAAGCAATCAAATCAAATCTGTAACATTTTTCTATATTTTCAGCATGTTATGGTGATCCTTGGCCCGGATATTACATTTAGTAACTAACAACTGCAGTAAGCAGATGGCTACCCAAGCTGAATCATACATAACCTTATTCAAAGTTATTAGGGAAATTGAACTTGAAGCATTATGACTGAAGCTTGTGTTTATATGATTTAACTAAAGTTATTTGGTGGGGATTTTTAAAAACATATTTAAATAAATGGATGCAAGCATCAATGAGCTAATCTACATAAAATAAATTTGCTCATCTACTCTGGATTGCGTGAATTTGTCAAACTCTAAAACTGATTAGTGCCATTGTGTATCAGCAAAGAGGTAAAGAAATCTGACTGCTGTGTCATCTAAATATTGGCTTTCTAATACAAGTTAGAAGCCCAGGAGCAAAGGGTAGGGATGCCTTGTGCCTAGAATGCACAGACTTCCTAGTGAGCACTTTTCAATGAAGATAACATACATATACATATATAGATGGATATATAAAAAGAGAGATAGATATAGATAGTTACAGACATAGATATAGATGATGTAGATATAGATATAGATCACTTAGCATCACAAACAGTTCCTTTAAGAGTTGCATTTCAGAGGACATGCTGTTGATTGTAGTTTAAAGTAAAATTTAGAGTGCAGATTACAGTCTGAACAGAGCTCAGAGAACTAGCAAATACTGGGATGCAGTGACTACCAGTGAAATGCAGACTGAACACATCTAGTTTAATTCTGTATGAACAGACAGATGTGCTGTCTTAATTCTGAAGATTTAATAGAACCAGGACCTGATAGAAAAAAAATAACTCTGAGAAAAACATTTGTAAGGTCAAGTGTTACTCGGAAGGTTATAGATCAACAAACAGAAGACAAATCATCACAGAGGTGTAGAAACATGTTTTACTTCAGCTTTTCACAGCAATCTTACAGCAACATTTTATTTACAAAGGAGACAACCACAAGATGGCTCCTTTCTGATGATGCAAGCTGAAATAGACACCATTTCTGATAACACAGGCTGTTTAGTTTTTTTCAATCCCTTTCCCGAACAACTGAAACACCAGGCACCAATCTCTGATGAAAACGTGGTGCCACAATTGCTTTGTTAAATCATAGTTTGGGGAGGAGCATGGTCTTTTTAAGAAGCAAGAACTAAACCCTTCAAACACAAGCATCTAATCTCACTGCACAGGGAGCAGGTTTCACAAACACTTGCTAGGCTCAGAGATAGATGTTTCACACTCTTCGCCTTCCTCTGGATTTTTGTTTCCTCTCTTTGAAAGTGGAAACGGCATTTTAACCTTTATTAAATACTTTCCCATGTGAAGGTTTCTAGATTATTACACAATTTATCTATCCAGTTTTCCAGATAGGAGTTACTTACTGAATCCAGGTAATCAGCAAGTGAGGTTTATATTCACCCTAAATGTCGACTTCTTTTTCTTTTTTTTTTTTTCCTCTATTTTTATTTTTACAGTCATAACACAATTTGAAGAGGAGGACATTGAAGAACCTTCTTGTTACTGTGGTTCAGGCTCAATATAAATGGAAATGGTTCAGTATTGATTTCTTAGAGTACTGTTTTTAAACACAATCCTGGTATTTTGCCACTCAAGAAATGTTAATTTTTAGTTAAAACTGGTAAGGAATGTGGGAAAAAGAAAGGCAGGTTGTCAGAAAGCCAAGAATTGTACTTAACTCCCTTATCTTTCAGGGACTAGACCTGTCAGCTGAGCACAGCCCAGCTGATTCACTTGTATGAAGAAGAGTTGCACAGAGGCAGAATTGACAAAGCTTTATGATGAAAAGGGTCACTCTTCCCAGGCTCATAAAAGATGGCAGCTTTACAACTGTAGTGCAACAAATCTGTTTTTATTTATTACCCATGAAATCGCATCGTTTCCTAAGCAGCAAAGTTTTTTAAAAAGGGCTTCTTTACGCATGACTAAATATTTTCCCAATGAACCCTTGGTTTGTCTTGCAACCCAACCTTAGTTTATTTTACAGTGAGATTGCTTTCTCCAGGGAAGGCAGTCAGAAATGGGGGATGGGAAAGGGAGAAGTTGGCTCTGTCTACAGGGCACAGCTGCTCTTTGCTACTAGCCTCCAACAGAGTAATACATCAGTAATTATTTGAAAGTCAGACAGATTCCCTGCTTTTCTTGCCAGACAAAACTCTGAGAACTGAGGAGTGGAAAGGAGGATAAAGGACTTTCAGTTTACTGTTTTTTTACTCATTACTTTTTTTTCCATGTTAGCAGCTACTGCTGCTATTAATTTTCTGATCTTTGTACCTCCAGAGGCCTCAAATTCTCTGCACACTCAGTTTTAGCACTTGAGCACCAATGTTTCTAAGTGTAAGAAATTAGCTTTTACAAAATGTTTCAGTTGTTTTACCCAATAACTTCCATCTTCCATTCCAATTCTGTTTTAGGAGTGATTTAAATAAACACTTGATCTTTGCTGAAGAAAGGTGAAGACAGCCAAAAATCAAGATAATAAAAACATACTTTAAGTGGTGCACCACTTAGCTGTTGTTTAATTTAACCAAAAATAGGAAGTAAATCTAATCTTTGAACTACTCTCTGAGAGTTATGAGTCAGCCTCTATTTACACTGTAGAAATGATGGGAAGTTCCCACCATTGCTAAAAAAAAATCATGGCATCTAAAGAAATGTCACATTTTCATCACAGTTCCCTGAGAGGTTGGGGGGGGGGGTGGGGGGGGAAGGGGAAAAGAAAGAAAAAAGGAAGATGAATAACATCTAACTAAGTTCATCCTTTTGGAAAATTACCCTCAAAGATAGGAAAACAAAATTAAAAACAAGTACCTACTACAATGACCCACAGACCCAGAACTAGATTCAGGCATAATGTAGGACGAAAATAGCGACTCTGTGACAACCTCCTCCAAAGACAAGAGGTTTTATGGACTCAGGACCAGACAAAATTTGAGGAACTCCTTATGGGCCCATCAATTCAAAAGACATTTGTGGAGAAGTGTTAGCCTAAGAAGCCTTCAGGATTCCAAGAGATCTATCAGCTCTGTGCAGGCGTGGCAGAGAACTTGTGTCAACTGATCCTGATCTGCAGCAGCACCTGGCAACGGGGACAAATACTCTTGGGCATCTCAAATAGCACTAGAAATGTATGTGTGGGCAACTAAATAAAGCCTGAGTGTTAACCAGTGCAAACTTGCTACAGTAAGAATGGAGGAATTTGAATGAATTCTGTGTTTGATTGAATTCTAAAGTACTTTTTATGAAAAACCCCAAAACAACGGGATACTGACTTTGTCCAGTACAATTATTAGAAAATGCTCCATATTCAACCTCTCTGAAAAGAAAAACAGGCAAATATAATTTATTTGTATCAAAGTGGCACAGGAAAAACAAGCACGCTACAGCTAAGTAACACAGCAGGTCCTTTTTCACAAACCACGCATTTGAAATAACGTGTTTACTTTTTAAGTATCTACTTGTTAGACTAGTGAATATTCAAGAAGTCTTCATTTATAGACCATTTTATTTCTGTGCCATTAGCCAAAGGAGAACATAAAAGCAAACTTAGCTAAAATAGAGCCAATCTCTTCTTCCACTCCACTTTGCCTATAAGCTCTTCTGTACGTTTTGCTGTTTGAAATTTAATTCTGTTAAATGTCACAACAAAACATGAAATCTATCTCCCTGATCTGACAGAAACAGAAACAAAGCTTCTCAGTTCCCTTAAAAGACCAAGAATAGAACTGAGGATGAAATTAATGCAAATAGGACTGCAAATAGCTACTTTTTGTTCTACTAAGTTTAGTAGGTGAAGTGTCTGAGTAATTAAAAAAATCAAGAATGTAATTTTAAATAAATAATACTGTCAGCATTTACAATACTATTTACTGCATTCCAATAAAGACTTCAGTTTAAAAAACATATCAAATACTAAAATGTCTTTATATAAAACAGAAAATGCAAAGAACCTGAAATGTTACATATTACGGTGCCCCTTTTCTTCATAAAAGTTTCTAAATCACAGTTTAACTCATGACTGTCAATTTCTTCAATTATGCCATGTGCAAACAGACCATAATAGCAGATCAGCAAACCTACCATCTAGAAAGAAGCTAGAATCACAAAACAGATTTATATTTTATGAATCTGATCTTTTGCACAGCAAGATTGTTGAAAATGTCTTTAAGATATGTCTTGTTCTGTACAGAATCTAGCCACAATAATGATAGAGAAGTACAAAAGAACAAATTATAATGTAACTGAAATTAAATGTTAAAAACCCCAGGATTTCTATGTCCTCAGTCTCACAAGATATGACAGTAGTTAAAGATTTAATTTCTGTTAAATTTAATTAACTTACAAAGTCCAGTGCCAAAATATTTTAAGGAAGTTGAAGGAAATGCAGAATATCAAAACATACACATTTTTACATTTATCTGGATAATGATTCACATTTCAAAAAATAGAGAGACAAATGTGATTTTACAAGTCATATGCCAACTGCAGACTGATTAAGGAATCAATCTCCTAGAGAGCATGTGCTGTACTATATTGGAACTTTTGGTGCAGATCACTAGCACGGAAATAAAAAAGATTGACCTCATAACAAAGAATTTAGTCACGAAACAAGACATACCAGAGTTCATTTCCACATGCTGAATTCCTGCACAGCATTGTTAAACCTCTTCCCCTCTCTGCATTCTCCTTCCCCCTTTCCAAAAGAAATGCAGTGGTAGTTGTGTACCTTGCAGGAATTACTAGTAGGTAAATGAAGTCACTGTCCATAAGGAAATTAGCCAGACCCCTGCCGTTGTCTGCTGTGGTAGTTTCTTTATCCCTGTATGAGATAAAAAACACATGCAAATCTTGAATATTAATCTTCTCAAGGTCAGGAATCTTTAATTTTTGTTCCTCTTCACTACAACTCACATTCTTTATATTTATTGTCTTTTATGACAGTTGTAAACACTATGTGAACAACTATGTCAGTGCTTACACACTACACTATAAAAAACATTGCTTTTTTCAACCTGGGAAACCATGTTCTTTAATACTAAACATTTTGGTAAGGTCCATTTTTATGACATCAACTGTGGTATAGGTTGGGGGTTTTTGTTTTGGTTTGGCTTTTTCCTTGTTTGTTTTTGGATTTGTGTGGTTTGGTTTGGGTTGGTTTGGGTTTTTTAAAATTTTTTTTCTTTCAATTGCTCCATCATATAGGATCTGCATTATTTAATCCCCAAACAAGGCATGCAGATATAAAGTGTTAGCATGTGCCTAGCTGTACATGAAAAAAAAAAATCCCCATAACCCAGGATCAGAAGTGCTTATAGGATGATGAACTTTCAGAGCTTTTGAAAACAAAGGCCAGGTCCAACATAAAATGGACGTTTTTGTAAGGCAAAGGATAAGGGACTGAACTGAAAGTTGCTGTAGTTGAAAGTACTCCCTCCCCTGGCCAAAGCATTTAGCTTTACCGTGCTTCAGTGCACCATCTATAAAAGGGCTGATTTGTAATCCATCCTCCTTTGCACATTATTCTGAGATCTATAACTTGGCAGCATTCTAGAAGCTGAAGTGATACTTTATTTTGGTGAATATATAATAACATATAGGGGATACAAATATTAGCTGCAGTAATGCCTCATGTTAAAATGCTTTGCCTGAATATTCATATCACAGTGTTATGTTTTTTACCTCAAAGCAGTCTAATTAATTGAGCTTCCTACCACCACTCAGGACAGGATTTTATTACTCCCATTCTGCAGATTAAAAAAAAAAATTAAATAAACCTTTACAGTTTAAATAAAAAAAACACAGTTAAGGTTAAAACAAAAGTTTCAGAAAGCAAGATTTCCATCTTCATATTCTGACTTGATACAGCCATAAAAATATAGCCACATTTCAAGTTAATTATTTTTATGAATTTAGAGTTAAATATCTTGATACCAGACTTGTGTTTCTAGTCTTAAATACAGAGAGCTGTATGTTATTATTTGACTGTGCAGATCAAAACAGAACTCTGAGAACATCAAAAAAAACAAAGATGTTTCATTTTGCTATGATTTTTGCTGTCTAAATCTACGGGTTCTAGCTCAGGCCATCCCTGTGATATTTTAAGGAAAATCTTAAGCCAAAACTCCAGTTCGCTGTTGCAACAGCTTTCTGGAAAGGACCTTCTCTACATGAGAGCAGCATAATCCAACCAAACACGCATTCTTTATTATAATAATATTTATTATTCCTTTCCACAAGGAATGAATTCCTTAATCACCTTCTTGAAGGCTGAAGAAATTGCCCCATATGCTGACTGTCCAATTCCTTTTGTAAGATTTTAAAGATGTACAAAAAGAGTACTGCCCATGGCATGCATATGTCAGAGGGGTGTTGGGACATAAGCCAAAGTGCAGTTCTTCCTGCGTGCAGGTGTTTTTCTTTATGCTGGAATCTTATCTCTGAGCACTGGATACTGAACACACACACCTTTATATATGCCAAAATGCAAAGAAGCCAAATAAATGGGAGGAATGCCTACAGAATCACAATTTCTTAGAAGTCAGAAGTCCTATATTAAGAAAAAGATATTTCACAGTTCTCTTAAGGATCAATTTAGCCTGATGTTAAAGAAAAGCTTTTTAAATGCCTGCGTCTCTCAAGACTTTTAAGAGAAATTTATTTGTACCTTCTTTGCCTCAGAAAATAATTCCTGGTTTGCACTGCTTAATAATGATTACTGAAAAAGGAATACTCCTTGATGCCCAGACAAGTTGTGGATGCCCCTGGAAGTGTTCAGGGCCGGGTTAGATGGAGATCTGAGCAACCTGGTCAAGTGGAAGGCGTCCCTGCCCACGGCAGGGGGGTTGGCCGGTCCCTTCCAACCAAAACCATCCTACGCTTCTGTGATTCCATGATTTTCAGGGACATGTGAGCGTACTTAAACAATTGTACTCTTCATTATCATCAATTAAATTTTACCGGGGTCAGAAAATGTCGTTGACAAATACTTTGGAAAGAAAACAATTAGGAGCAACGAACAGAAGTTTCCTAAAAATTCTGCGGAGCCATTACTCAAGGTTTTCTGGTTGCAATTTAAAATCTGGCATTGTCATTTTAACCAGACATTGACAGGGTTATCCTTTGGTTTGCAATCCACTGAGCAGCACAAACCCATAGTTGACCTCCGAGTGCTGAAGCTGGCTTGACAGCACGTCCGTGGTGTACGGGAACAACCAGCACGGCAGCCGGTGCCCCGCGGCTCAGCGCTGCCGCCGGCACCGATTCCCTGCGGACGCACGGGCCGGCGCTGGCACCCGCGGCGCCGGGGGAGCTCCAAGCGCTGCGGCCACACCGGCCCGAGGCGGCGGCGGCGAGAGCGCTTCTGCCGCCTCCGACAACGGAAAATCGGGGCGCGGGGCGAGGAGAGGGAGAAAAAGGAGCGGAATGAAGGAAGGGGAGGGAGGGCGGGAAGAGGGAGAAAGAAGGAGAGGATGAAAGGGTGAGGGGAGAGAGGGAGAGAGAAGGGAAGAGACGGCGGGAGGGAGGAAAGACGAAGTAGACGGAGAGAGGGAAGGAGGGGCAGGCGCAACGGGAGGGGGAGGAGGAAGGAGCCCGCACGGACGAACGGACGGGTGAAAGGAAAAAGGCTCCGCCGCGCCCTGCTCTGGGCTCCCTGAGGGCCGCGCGGCCCCGCCCCCAGAGGGGCGGAGCTTCGGGCGCGGCCCCGCCCCGCTGCCTTTGTGCCGGGGCCGCGCGCGCCAGCCGCAGTCGCCGCCGCTTCCCGCCAGGGCAGCGCGCGCCTGCTCCTTTTTCCCCTTTCTCCCTCCCCCATTCCTTCCCATTCCCTCTCAGCGCTCTCCCGCTCGCCATGTCGCTGGGAGCCGGCCCCGAGGCGGGCTTCTCCAGCGAGGAGCTGCTGACCCTGCGTTTCCCCCTGCACCGCGCCTGCCGCGATGGGGACCTGCCCGCCCTGTGCGCGCTGCTCCAGAGCTCGCCCCGCTCCGACCTGGCGGCCGAGGATTCCTTCTATGGCTGGACGCCCATCCACTGGGCCGCGCACTTCGGCAAGGTGGGGCCTGGCTCAGCCGGCGGCGGGAGCGGGGGTGGGAACGGGAAGGAGAAGGAGGGCGCGATTCCCGCTCGCGCGGCGCCATCTTTACCCCTAGCGCGCGCTGTGCCCGGAGGCGCCGCCGCCCCCCGCCTCCCTTTCCTCGCCGCCTCCTGCCGCTCCTCAGCGAACCGGGCGGGACGGGAGCGGACAGCCGTGGCGCTTGGCTCCGTTCCTGTCCCCGCGGTCAGCGAGGCGTGGGTGGCGCAGGTCACGGGGCTGGCGGCACCTGCCGTCTCGGCATCACTCATCCCACCCCCACTGCCGGCAGCAGCCGCCCCTCTCCCTCTGCGCTGCTTTCCCGGGTGACAGCGGCGGCCCCGCGCTGACAGACGGCACCTGGGCCACCGGCTGAGGAGGGAGTGACGAGGAGCAGCCCATCCCCTCCGGACACTCCCGGCGGACACCGGCCGTGCGGGCTGAAGGCACCGCCGCGGCGCGACCCCTTCCCCGCCCTCGGCTGATCCTCCCTCCCGGGGCGCTCCGCGCTTTGTCTGCGCCGTCTGGTCGCCATCCGTGTCGTCCTCAGGCTCCGCACCTGGAGACCGCTGTGTTGTGGTGCCCGTGTTATGACAACCGGCTCGTTAGGAGTTTGGGCAGAAGGTGCTTGTTGTGCCTCTAAGGCGCTCCTCTTTTGCCTTCGGTAGGAAAAATAAATTGCGGTTCATACGTGTGGAATTTTCTGCATTGGCGCCGTTGCACTGCAGAAAAGACCGAAACATAAGAAGTAGTTACGCTCACTTCACATCTTAGAATGAGTGGTATTCTAATTTCTTGATTTTTATGTATGCATTTCCTTTTGCTGATGCAGTGAGTATCTCCGACTGTGCAGGATTCCAGCCTAGAGGGCTAGGATCTCTTTTTTTTCCTCATTGATTTGTCTGAGTTCAGAATTCGAGAGGCTTTTGTTCTTGTTCTCCCTCCCATTTCCCATATACTTCTATTTGCTTATTGGTTGTGTGCCAGTGGAAGAAGATTGATGTACTTAAGCACTTGTCATGGTTTATAAAAGGACGTTAGGAGATGGTTTCTGTACGTTATGTGATCTTATCTGCAGTTGCTTCTTTGAGAAGCTTTTAGAGGCAGCTTTAGCTAAGTTGTCTTCCAGTCCTAAAACTGAGCAAAACAAAAAAACCCCTAAACCCACAAAATCCAAAATGTAAAACAGTCTTATCTGTTCAGAAAGGAGCTAATAATCTGCACTCTGGAAAAAGTGGAGTGCCTTTATTTTCCTTGTGAAGTACGCCCGCAGAAAATATCAAGATACTGATTGACCTTACAGTCAGTTTCTTGTCTGTGTCTCGTAAGAATTTGTTCTCAGTACGAGCTTCTAGCAGTCTGGCTTTTGCGAGGTAGTGGTTATTGGACTATCAGATATAGGTTTTGGATTGTGAGTGTGTTGTTTTGTTTTTTCCTTTAAGCGTCTTCAGCTTTCTGCTAGCCATCCTAGGTTGAGTGGGCTTCTGTGTGCATTCCAGTTTCTGTTGAAGACACTCTTGCAGAAGTAGCAAAGGGAACAAGTCGGCCTGCAACATCTTGTGCTTGTATTTGCTGTATTCATTCTTAGGTATGGGCAGAATTTGATGGGTGGTGGTGTTACATATGGGGGAATCTGTCAGATGAAAGGAGACTTGCAAAGGTGACATAGGCTGTAAATGGGTTTTATAAAATTTTGCATACATGTTTTTTTTTTTTCCTAAAAGCCATCAGATCTAGGCAGCAATTTATGAAAGTTATTTACATACTTTATAGTCTAGTTGTGTTCCTTTCTCAGAGCCAAAGACTGCACAATACTTTGTAAAAGTTACAGTAGTGTAATTGGATCCCAAACTCGACTGGCTTTGTGTTTGTGTGGCATAGTTACACTTGTACCTTTCACCGGTTGAGTGTTGCCAGCAGCGACACAAGAGCTGCTCAGATGCATGTCTTACATTCGTATTTATGGCTTTTTTGTTTCCCAAATTCACATTCATCAAAACAAAATGGAAAATTCTTCTGTTTCTCCAAGGACCACAGTTTCCAAATGTTAATTTTTGAAGTGTTTATTAACAGTTACTGAACAGGTCTCTTTCTCTTCACTTCTTTGCTTTTCTAGATTTTTTGGGATTTTCACTTGTTTGTTTGTTTTCTTTTCCTGGAAGAAATTTTTTGATGACAGAACTTCATGTCTGTCTGATATAGGGCCAACTAGTAACATGGTCCACCAGACACGTATTGGTTCTCACTGCAGCTCTGTAGGAGGCTGAAAACTGATTTAATTCTTTTCTGGAACTACTTTTAAGCAATGAAATCTAAGCCAGTTCATACATGTGCTCAGGTGTGTGCCTGCACACACAGCAGGAGTCCAAGTTTGGTGAACTTCAAAAAGAGTTTTCTCTCCCTCTGCCTGTGGCTGACCATGGAAGATGGCTCTTCCTTCATCAGGGGGCAGTACAGAAGAATTTTACAGGAAAGCTGTGTAGAAGTACATTCTTGCATGCAGTTGTAGGTATGCTTCAGGAAGGTAGCAGCAGCAATGGTCAAGTTGGTTATAAATGAATATGTGAAAGAGGAAAGGTGACTTGTGGAGGGGGGCAAATGCTGGTGTAACACCACTACCAGTAAAAATGGGGTCTCTTACAACTAAAAGTGAAAACACAGAGTTCTTGAATAACTTACTCTAAAACATACTTCTACAGCTTGCAGGTCATACTTAAAATACCAGCAGAGTCAATTGGAGGTGATGGATATTGCAGCTCGTGTTTCTAGTTGTAATGTCTGGGCATTTCATGACAGCGTAGACGTCCTGTTAGAGATAGTAGTAGCAAGTGCAAATTTAGTTGCTGTGTTGAGTACCTGTGGTGGAGTTTGCATTTTCAGGACATTCCCTGACTGCAGAGAGGTGCTTGTCTCCTGAGATGTGAATTAATTCCCATTAGAGTTTCTGTATTTTAATTTGAGTTAATTATATAGTGCCCTAAATTACACTGCTATTCCATAGATTTCTGAGAAGATGGGTCAGAATGTAAAAATGCTAACAGTCTAAAACAGCTACCAGAGCAGTAAAAAATACAGGGCTTGCATAAAAAAAAATGGATTTTGGTCTTAATTTTAATTCACTTTGCTTTGGACTAATCTTAATTTTCTTTTTAATCACTTGCAATTGAATTTTTATTTTCTCTGACCACATCTATTTGCTTGTGCTCTTCTGCTTTTGTTTTTTGTCTTTTGACTGTTTACATTATAGGAAGCGAAACAGTAGTAAATATGTTCTGTTTCTTTTGGAACAAAAGTGGTAGAGATAAAAATGCCTGTCTCTTGCTTGGTATTATGCCAGTGTTATGGCCTATGTGGAGGGCCTGTCTTTACTAAATCAATTTAACCTCTGCTTTAGGTTGGAAAATATCCACTGTATTAGATTTAGGTTATTTAATGAAAGTGGACTTGTGTGTCCTGATCTCAAGCACAAATGATCGAGTGAGGGATCGTTTTTTGTCATGTTGACTTTTCCTGTTCATGGATGTAATTCATCTCATTCTTCCATATTGTTGGTAGAAGCAGGTTTTTCTGACAGCCATGATACAGAAGATCCACACTCAAGCTTTTAATGGGATGAAATGTTGTATTTATTGTTAAAGCCCTATGACTCTAAAGTCAGAGTATATGGGGAAAAAAAAAGAAAAAATAATGTTTAAAAATAAAGTTGCATGGATAATCATAGTGTGTGGCCATCTTAGATTTAAACAGTTCAGGATAGTGCTGGTGAATCAGTTTCTGTGTTTTTCCCTTTTCAGTTGATGGGCTATAATATAATGCCTGTCTAATTAAGGAATTCTTTCAGCCCGGTGCCTCTGCAGGAAGTATTATTCTTTCCTGAAGTTGTAATGCTTGTCTGGAAGTGTTTTCAAATTAACTCTATTAATAAAGTCTATTGTTCTAAAAGCTGGCTGAAATGTATTCTTGCCTTCAGTTACCACAGATGAACCTCTTGGTGTAGCTGGAGGAGTGTTTTCCATCACATGACTTAGTAATAATTGCAGTGTTACAATTTAATTAATAATTAGTAAGGATTTACAGCAGTGTTACAGGTGCTAACATGTGAACATCAAGGACGGTCTAATATTGGCAAATAGAAAATGTAGTTCAATGTTAGAGTTAGTGTTGGAGTCATTAATTTTCTTGCACCGATTATTTGATGTGACTTTTTTTTTCCCAACAAAAGTGCTTGTTTTCTTTTGGAAAGGTACTTTGTCTTTGGCAATGTTGATGTTTATGGAACTAGATTCATTAATATGCAGTATTCCAGTTAACCTCACTCTTCCTTAATGCAGTTAGTGAGTTCATGGTACAACAGTGTCTAACCTTAACTCTATTCCACTCCAAAAAAATTTTAAAAAGGATAGGGTTCATATGTGTCTGCTTGGATTATATGAAGGAAGGAAACAAATGAAGTTCACAACATATTTGCAAAACTAATATAAAATACTTCATTACAGTGGTTGGTATTTTTATCTCACATGTGTAATTCAGTGGGGTCAGGAATTTACAGGTTAAGAGAGGCAGAAAGAAGGCTGACATACTGCAACAGAGAAGAATGTTATAATCCTGATGTTGGTGCTTCTATCTGAGTCAAGCTGCCAGCCCACATTTAGATGATTTTTAATTGTTCCTTTATGGACAGCCTATTCCACAGCTGTGGTGTGGCTGATGTTTTCTTTAATTGTAATTCACTGAGGCACCCACAGATTAGTTTTGTATGAACCAATGCCTGAGCTGGTGTAAGGGTCTTTGTTTTGCTGCTGCGATTGTGTGCAGTATTTGTTTTCTACCCACAGTAAATGGACGCCTAGACTAAACTGTTTATTTCAGCCTAGTGAGTTCCTTTTCCTATCAACAAGACAATGTTACTGTGTGACAGGAAAGGAGTGTTGTTGTGACTATTTTTGAAAGTTGAGGTCATCACCGTGGTTTGCCTAGTTTCTACAAATGAGAAGTTATGAACCTTTAAAAATAGTATCTGGTTATCTGACACTTCTGGTTAGTATGGTAGGAAAAAAAGGACAGGATACAGTTTGACAAAACACTGCAATTTTTTAAAACAAAAAAGGCTTTTATTATCTTTGTGGTGCCACAAACATGCAGCCTGTTTTGTTTTTAACAGTTTCTTATCTGAAATAACAAGAAAATGGTGGAATTAATTTATTCTTTTTATAGATTTAACATATTATATATATTGTTAAGTATTAATTTTATTTAAGTATTAATTTTATTTTTTTTACTAATCATCTGTCACTCCAGGAATGCATTAAAGGAATGAAAAATCTTATGTTTTTCTGATATAGCTTTCTATAAACTCTCCTTAGAGTATGAGTCCAGCATCTATTTATCTCCTAACAACACTTTTGTTTTGGCAAATGTTATCTAATAATATCTGGTTAGTATGTTTGCTGGATGAGAACTCTTCCCCACCCCCCTTTTTTTTCCTCCTCTTTTTCTTTCTTCCCTTTCCACGCTCTTAACAAAAGTGAACTGAGTATCTCTTGTAGTTAGGATTGAGGTGTTTATGTCCTCTTTCCTGAAATTAAAGGTGAAGTTCAGTTTTGGAGGTGAGAATTAAGTACTTCTCAGGTATGATCTATGACCAAATGAGGAAGGAATGGAAAAGGGGGGAGGAAATCCAAAATTTCATATTCTGTCTTGTTTTTCATTCATGTAGTCTTACTAGTAAGTTGAGCTCTTCTAGGTTTTGTAATTTATTTAGCACATGCTAATTGTCATAGCACATCTGTGTAACGTTTTTGGTTTTATTTTCCCTCATGTCTTTAAAGCTGGAGTGCCTAATGCAGTTAGTAAGAGCTGGAGCTTCTGTAAATGCCAGTACAACACGTTTTGCTCAAACACCAGCCCACATTGCTGCTTTTGGAGGACATCCACAGTGCCTGAATTGGTTGATTCAAGTGGGGGCCAACATAAACAAACAGGTACGGATTAATGTGTATTTCATGTGTGCATATAGTTTTGCAAGGAGTGTCTTGATACCTTTTTAGGACATGTATGATCCTTACATTAACATAGAGATACTTTATTTTTGGCATCACCTGAAGTCAAATGACTTAATGATCAGTTATAGGCATTTTACATTACAGTGGAGATAGGACTTATAACTGTCCTTTAAGCCTCTAGGGGTTTGGAGGATATTTGTTTTAGGAACTGACGTTTTGCTGCTTCTTGAACAAAATGGTAATGTTGCCTTGGTATTGGCAGCATTAGCAAATACTCTGGTATTGTAGTGCTGCAGTAGGGGCAAGAAAAGACTAGTGAGGAACATAATACTTACTAAATATGCTAAGAATTGAAAAATTTACCTTTACCTACAGAACCATGAGACCTTCGTGGTGCTTCATGATTTACTCATACATCTAACTACTAGTAAGGGCTACCTTGATTTATTTTTAGGTGTATCTCGTTTTATGTTGTTTTTCTTTTAGATTATTTCTAAAGCTTTTCTAGTAGATTTCTGATAATAGATCAGAAACATGTACTTTACTAACAAAGAACAAATGGCTGATTTTTAAAATTTCTCTTTTTTTTTTTTACTATAATTTTCATTAGTTTTACATGAGTATGTAATTTATGTGGTAGCAGAGAGTGAATTAATATAGCAAAGTTCCTGCAAAGGACTGTTGTACTCTGGTACAGTAACAGAATCGATGCTTAAAAACTATCATATTTTTGAAGAAAATGTTTGAAGTACTGAATGAATCTATTATGTATGCTGGGCATACATAACATCCTTTCTAATGGTAATCAAGTATTTTTAATAATATTCTGTGAGAGTAATTAATACTACAGCATATGCTGTTGTTAAAAGCTGTGGTACAGCACAGTATCCATAAAATGTCTGGCCTGTTAAATCTTGCATCATACTTTTCTTAAAATATTTAAGGGCCAGACTGCATTTTATATGCAGTAGAGTTAAGCTAAGTCTGCTGAAGAACTAAAACATTTGCATTTCTAGAGTTTGGTTCTTTTATTTTTTTTAAGCTGTGCAAAAATAAGAAATGGGGAAGTTTGTGTTGAGTTTTCAGAAAAGAAGTCTGGTGCATTGAGAACAGCTGTGAGACACCAGGAGAATTGTAGAAACAATGAAGGTGGCTGGATGCAGAGGCTATAGATGGCATCTTCTCCTTGATACCTGACAAAAGTAACTTATCAATAAGTTATTGCTGCATAGTGGTAGAACCTTCAGAAGAGAAAATACAAGAACTATAAATGCATCTGGAGACCAGGTAAGAATGTAAAGAAACGGTGATTAGAGAGGAAACATGGCATGCACAGAATAAAGATATACAAATAACTGCTATATGAGAAGAGAAGAATGAATGAAAGTGAATGAATGAGAAGAATGAAAGTTTCCAGCTATGAGGATAAAGAGAAGAACTGACCAGTGAGGTTGAAATGGAGTTGAAGAACAAGCTTGATGTCCTGAAACATGATAAAGGGGGGAAATAATCACATGTAGTAAGTAAGGTTGTAGCAAAGAAGAAAGTAGCAGCTAGCTCCCAGAAGAAGAGAAGAGTGTGGAGAGATCTCTCCATGGGCTGAGGGCAACATGCAAATGACTGTAAAAGAAAGCAGAAGGCACTATAATATGCTGTTAAAAATGGGCAGGAGACTCATTCCAGCTTAAAGAATTACTAAGGCAAGCCAGTGACTCAGGAGTCTGTATGTAGATGGCTTGTTGCCAGAGCAAATGGTCCTCCATGTGGCCAAGTTTTCAGATAGTGATGTTAGTGTCCTGTAGACTTCTAGGGGCAGACTTGGGCAGTGACAGACCACAGACTCAACAGAGATGGGTACTGAGAGCTGACCCTGTGGGTGCCTTGTATGTCCTTAATGGTAACACTTGAATGTAGTAACATTTTTTTTTGCCCCCGCAAAATACTAATTGAACATATGACCAGAGGTATTTTAGACTCAGTTCAGTGATAAAATAAGACACTTCTGGTTAATTAAAATGGTAGTAGAAATAAAAGAGGCTCTTAAGTTCATAGGATGCAACTGGTCAGTCACGCTTTTCACGTGTGCGAGCCCTGAAAGCTAGGCAGTGTGCCTTGGTGATAACTAAAGCAGAAAGCTCATCCCACAGATAGTTGGAATGTTTCATACATGGCTAAGTAAAGCATAGTGCATGCTTTGCTATCCCCAGTTCCCTCAGCTGTTTGTTGAATTGCAGTCAAATTCTACTGTTCTTGTTTCATTTGAATTCCTTAAATGATCTCAGTTCCTTATTTAACTTGCAAGCACTTTCAGGTGGTCATCTGGGGTTTCCACCCACACTTTTGAGCTTTTGGAGCACTATTTCCTGATGTGTATTTTGTTTATTCCTTCCAGCTCGCTGACTGATGCTGTACTCCAAACAGACATAGTCACTGGCTAATGCTTGTGTGAGGACAAGTGTTCCATGGACACTGGATACAAAACACATGCTGAGAAAGATCTGGGAATGCTTGATATTTAAACTAGTAAACTTGTCCTTCCAAACTGACTTCTGGTCATTGGCTACAGACTAACCCTTCACTTCTGGAAAAAGAAAAGGATAGCTTCTGAAAAGGAATCCACCCAGCTCTCAGTTTTACTGTAAACCTCCGGTACTCAGTAGAATTTGCATGCATGTTGTCTCATATCTGCCCTGAGGTGTTGTATTGTAGCTCATGCTGCCTGCCCTGAAGTTTAGGAAAACTTAAAAATGTCTTACCTCGTTGCTGGTGACAGTTGCCCAGGACACTTCTCAGGCAGCAGCAGTGAAGGACAAATGCTGAAAACTGCTTGTCCCAGCTGTACTTGGCTCCCCAAATAAATTCTGTGAGTATATCTTGTGATGCCCAGCCCTCTTATATAACTGTATGTGCTGGCTAGAGTCACATCTGTCTCTAATCAGTGGGCAGTTCTTTCCCCCTAGGATCACCGTATAAAAATGCACAGGAGGAAAGCTGAAGTGCCAAGCAATGGTCTGTTTCTACCCAGCAGTGGATTCAAGAGAATGTCTTTCTGATTTTTCTTTTTTTTCCCCTCAGCGGGCTGTGCCTGCTAATGGTTCTTAGTAGTGTGACTCAGGACCTGCATTTGGCTGTCTGCCTGCTCTAGTTCACTGTAACAGTGCAAAGCAATTATCCTGCTACTTTTCCTGAGGATTTTTTTCTGATGTTTTATACTTGTCACTACACAGATTGATTCTGGGCTGTTGTACATATTAACATCAGATAACGAGTACTTTCTGATTTAGAAAACCATTAACTTAATTTAAATATATTTTCCCTCTAGCCTCAACCTATTAAACATTACTATTGTGTGTTGCCTTTGTTGATTGGCCATAAGTGTTGTGTGACCTGTCATAAAGAGAAGGAAAAGAAGTACTGCACCCTTAGAGGGGATGCAACTCACTATTCATGCAGTCAGTTACCATCACATGGCAGTGGTGGCAGATAGTTTTAGGAGGATTAGACTACCCATAGCAGCAAGAACTGTAAACAGTCTGATATCCTTGGTGGAGAAGAAGAAAACATTCTTTTGCTATATTACAATTGTTATTTTAAGCAACAGTTAGGACTAAATCCAGATAAAAAGATCCCACCAGTTCTCATTTGCACTCAAAAGCCTTTTTAGCAGAGGAGAGACACTCAGTGTTCTTTAGTTTCTACTTCCTAGCTTCAGAAAGGGTAGGATACTGGTTCTAAGAAATGGGAGAAATGAGTAGTATTTGGGAATGCAGTCATCTGTTAGAGCTTGAAAGTCTGTCAGTTAAGGAATGGAGTTAGTTTGTATTTCTTTTCAAGTAAAGGCTTCTGTGTCTTAGTCAGGTATCATTACTAGAAGTATTTTAGAAGTGCTTGCATAGTGTTGAGGTTTAACCCCACTGGATACCTAAGCACCACACAACTGCTTCCTTCTTCCCCCCACTCAGGTGAGGGGGAGAATCAGAACGGAAGTGTGAGAATTCATGGGTTGAAATAGAGACAGATTAACAGGTAAAAAAAGAAAACAAAGAAAATGAAATCTTAGAAAATCAAGTGATAAAACATTTTTAAAAACCTCACAGAACTGCCCAGAAAGCTTTGTTGTTCACCACTGCCTGACTGATGCCCATCCAGTGCTGGAGCAATGACAGCCCCAGTTTTACTTGTTGAGCTTGATGTCTCAATATGATTCGGGATAATCCTCTGGTCCATTTGGGTCAGTGGTCCCAGCTGTGCCACATCCCAGCGCACTCCTAGCTACAACGTTGGTGTACTGAAGAAACATTTTGCTGGCCACAAATCCAAAATGCCTTACCAGGTAATATGAGAAAAATTAATTCTATCCCAGCCAAAACTCTATACATAGCTGAAAGCTTTTAGTGTAGATGTGCGTGGGAGCTTTTTATTTTAAAAAGAAATTCCTTCAACTAAGTTGGTTTTGGTTGGGTGGGTTGTTTTGGTTTGGATTTTGATTTTGTTTTTTGATAAATGGAAGGAGTAAAGGTACCAATGAGTGAAATCAATTGAATCATATGCAGGGACTTGGAATTTGGAGAACAAAATAGGAAATACACTCAGAATTCGACTGGACCATCCTCAAGCCAGCAGAATTGGAGTCCCGAAAAGACAGACGGAGGAAAAATGGAGTGAAAAATGGCTTTAGACTGAACTGAAAAAATACTCATACATGAAAGAGGCCTGGGAAGAGAGTTTGAGAAAAGTATTTCATCAGTAGAGGAAATGTCTTTTGAGGTTAAACAGCATAGTGAGGAACTAGAAACTGATTATTCAAGCTGAGATGGATTTACTGATTAAAGCCAAAAAAAGCAAAAGACTCTTCAGCCATATAAAGAGAATAAGGAAGGAAGCTAGATGTTTATTCAGTAACGTGAAATAGAAGTCAAAGGTAATCCAGTCATGACCCCAAGCTAGAGAAGATTGCCCTTGTCTGTGTGAAAGGGTAGCCGTTCTTTCCAAGGGGAAGGAGAAAGGCATTCAGCTGTGAGTTGTAAAAACTAAATGTGTCTGTGCTGCTTCATGAATTCTTTTTGCCATTTCTTCATGAGCACTGTGCACAAAATATTTTAGCCACAGAACCAATCAAATTTATTGTCTTGAATGCTAAATTAATGAAACTCAAAATGAGTTTCTAGTGATTTATTTATAATGCATCCTCTAGATTGTGAGAAAAGTTTGGGCTGTTGGTGCAGTGTTGCAACAGAGGGACAAGTTCAGCTCTAGTTGGGTAAGGCCAGTACAAATCATTGGTGCTTCCCTTCCTGGAATAGTATTACAAAGGGATTGTATCAGACTCAAGCCCAGATGGATAGTGTGACCAACTTAAAAGGATTATGAGGTGTTATCAGGATAATCAGGAATTTATAGAGCTTCTCAAAACAAAATAACTTCTTTTGCTCCACACAGCTAAAAAGAGATAGGGAAGAAGTATCTTACGTGTAAGAATGTACTGACAGGCTGGACCCTGAACTGCTCTCAGAAACTTCTTGGAAGAAACTGTTACTTTGTTTTCCTGTTTGGTCACATCCATTCCAGTTGTTGAATTGAAAGAGAATTGTTTTGAAACTCATGCAGAGTACTTTTGTTTTCTTCTGTATGCATGGTTTTGGATGCATTGAAAAATAAGTAAATTTAAAAGCCATTGTTCAGTGGGATATATATTTTTTCTTTCCATTTAGTCTAGCTTATAATCTAGAGAGAATTTCTGAGGAGAGCTATAAAAGTGTTTCAGTGCAGATATATTTGGCCCCTTACGAGAATTTCAAAGCATCATAATAGTAGTGATGACTGAAATTTGGATACTGTAATTAAAAGGAGTGCTATAAAAATCTAAATCTGTGTAATCTGTATTTTTTAAAGTATTTTTTGAATTCCTTAGCTTTAGGCACATGGTTTTGTGGGCCAGTGATTGAAAGCAGCCCTTCTCAAGACATGTATTCTATTCTGAAATACTAATATTTTCTGTTTGGTGATGGAAGTGGTAGGTGCTATAAGCTTAGCTCATTTTTTTAACACAGTGCTGGGGAGTCCTTTTGCTAAGATTCTCTCTCATCCTTTTTGTGATTCCCCACAGCAATGTTGTCATTCAGTTCTCTAGACCTTACTGTGGGCAGTGTGCCAGGTTTATGGGGCTAGTGGAGATTTTCTTCTCTCTGTCAAATGCATGGCCAACTAACCCTCAACTGAACTTCATATTGAGTCGTTACCTTTTAACTTAAAGTTGGGCTTGTAGATACTAATGCTGACCAAAAGAGGCAAATCACTTACTTTCTATATGTTCACCACTTTAACAAAAAGGGGGGAGGGGGAGGGGAGGGAATCATAACAAAATGATGAATCGAAGACAGTTTTTATGACTGGAAAATTTTTTCTGGATAAATAAATGTCAAATAAATTTCCATGTAAGATAGTTTAAAAAATTATATTCTCTCTTAAACTTCTCTCACTTCCTGTTACTTCAGGGTGAGTTGTAAGTAGGAGAAAATGCATAAACTTCATTGGAAAGCAGTCTTCTATCCATCAACTGCTGACATCCGCTTTGGAAGGAGGGCTGATCTCTAAGGCATTTGCTGCTCTTTTCTGCGTCTAAACTTTGTCAGCCTCAACAATTTTCCTTAGTTCATAAGAAAGTAAACTTTGGTGCCATTATTATTCCCTACTGGGTGTGCCTAGGTAGTTCACTCTTTGGCTGAATATATGTCTTAAGCACTGGTAAGCTGGCTTACCCTCAGTGAATTTGTAACTTGTTATAAAGATATTTCACCGTGAAATAAAATTGTCAAGTAGAAAATTGAGAATATACACCTCATAATCCAAAAAATCATTTGCAAGTTATACTTACACGGTCTAAAAGATAGGATTAAATTTCTCAAAAGCTTGGCAGGCAATTTAAGACACTTAGTAGCTTCTAGGTAGTATGATTGTATTTTGCATGTATTCACATTTCAGGTAGAGCTAAAGTGTAGCCAGTACTGTGGAGTTAGGCATGGACACGGTTGTGTGTAAACACTGGTGAATCAGTAACGGTGCTGTGTTAATTTAATAGCTAATGTTGATATTTTAATAAAAGGAACAAGGACGTTAAACTGAGGCACATACAGTTAGAACATGTTTAATATCTGGAACAGACTAGTGAAGTCTGTCAAAAGTTCAGAGACAAAGAGAAGGGGGAAGAAAACAGAGCAAGAATCCACAAACCCTTGCTACACTGTGGAAGTGTTCTGGATGAATCACATTAACAAAACAGTAACAACATTTACTTGCTACTCTAAGGCAATGTTTCATCACAGATTCTTCTCTGTGGTTCTTAAAACTGATGGTTAATTGCAGGCACTGAATTTCCTCTCCAGCCTGTAGATCCTGATGCATGAGTTTACCTGCTGCTTGCTTGGATTTGTAAAATTGTTGTAGATCCTTCCTATTACCTGTAAGAGGGTTAATGGGGAGGACTTGCCTGAAAAGCAATACTCTACCCCCAGTATGTATGCACATCATGCAAAAAAATTAAATTATTGGATGTGCTGGCTAATAATTATGGAATATAAATTGATGGAGAAAATCAGAAAAGACAAGTATATAGGATGTGGATCAATGTGTATGTGTTGGGAGAGATCTGGCCTGTCCTGTGAACACTGGACATACCTCTGTTACAGTAGAGCTCTGCATCTGTGCTCCTCTCCTGCTAAGTACTGATGGTGCAACACTCGAGGACTGAGTGTGTCAGTAAGATCTGAAAGCAGCACAGTCCTACAGGCTTAGCCTTGCTGCTCCCCAGTTCAAGCGGGCTTGCACAGTCCACCATATTGGGAAATGAAAGTGCCAGGAAATGAAGGTGTTAGAATAATGTGTTCTGGTGGGATATGTTGGGAGGGTTGACCAGTTTTGCTGAATATGAGTCAGCTGATTGCTGAGCTAGTGGATAAGGCTTATCTTGTGAGTTAAATCCTTCAGTGTTACTTCTTGTTAAGAGTCTGATGTACATGGCAGCCAACTGCAGACTTCAAAGTAATGATAAAGTACCTGATGTATTTGCCAGCTAATAATAAATGCTGCTTTTACATATCTGCTGTCTTAATTAAAGTGAATAATGTAATAATAGTATTTTAATTTTTAGAAAGATTATGCTTGACAAAATGTAGTTTGTCTTTACAGGATTATGTTGGTGAAACTCCTATTCATAAAGCAGCACGGTCTGGTAGTATGGATTCCATAAGTGCCCTTGTGGCTCATGGTGCGCAAATAGAGTAAGTGAGGTTTTTTTTGTTGTTGTTGATTGTTGTGTGTGTAGCTGACTAACTTAGATTGGTAAACATAGATACTAATTTTAGAAAGAAAAGTCAAAACAGCAGACATGATTAAAATAATGACAGCTAGACATCTTTCAACTGTAATGAAGCCTAAGATATTTTGCATGTCTAGTAATAAAAGTTCATTTTCTTTAAATGATACCATTGTGCTACATTAGTGTTGCACATACATCTGATATAGTAAAGTATTTATCGTGCTTCTGTCAGATGACCCCAAACTGTACACTTCATTTAGCATGTAGTTACTTTTTACAAGTCTACACCTTGCACTGGTGAATAAATATAGAAAACAATGCAAAAGCAACATTATGTGTAAAACAATAATTCACACCCTTCACCATTAGTTTATTACTGTTTGTTAGTGTATTGTGTATTTGCCCTGTTAACTTTTTTCTTTAAAGGTTTATGTACTGCAAAAACATTCAGAAAAGCTCACAAACTTTTGCAACTTACAGCATGGACAAAATGGATGCAGTTTTCACCTAGAAATGTTGAGTATAAGCTCTATGGCTTATAAATAATATCAATACTTTAGCAATTTGTTTTAATTAGAACTAGCTTTGTTATCTTAAATGGTAACTAGTTACTGTATTTTAACCTGCACTATGAAACTTTGAAGTTGTAAGTGAAATAAGAATCATGTAGTTAATTTCTTGTTTTACCCTTTGGTTTCCATCTTACTGTTTTTGTAATGCTGCCTTGATAAATCTACCATAAAATTTAACTCTTTTAGTGGTGTCAAAGAGTATTCAGGAAATATATTACCTTTAAAATTAATAGTAGTGGACTAGTTGCTTTGTATGTGGAAATTTCTTTATAGAAAAACAAATTAAGCTGTTTCAGTTATTTACAAGCAAATTATATCAGTCTTAAATGTGTAATTTCCCATTTTTCACTCACTTTTGGATATTTTAACGATAAACTTGAAATTAAATTTACTGTGGAATTGAGCAAACCTTAATTATCATCATCAATTAGTATGTAATCTTGTGGTTTTTACGCAGTAGCCTAACAAAAGAAAAGTTTTGGAACTGCATAAACAATGTGAAATGGGTGATCTGTCTTTGACCAAAGCTATTTGCAGCAGAAGCAGCATAGGTTTATAACAGTTTTAGTGAACAGGAAATAATTTGAATTCTCAGTTTTCTAACTTGGAATTTCATCTATTTTTCAAGTTTTATAGGTAATTAAACAACAGGTCCTATCATGGAAATAGTAAAATTTGGACTGCAAAAGGCTTGTGGAGCAACCCAAGTTTAATCCTTTAGAGGATAAGGACTTGGCCCTGTCATCTGAGGGAGTTAGCTATTGACTGATAGGGGTGAGGATTTTTTTCCTTAGAATCCAGTTTCCAGGTTCAGTATGTTAAATCAGGCCAAATCCACTTATATGCTTTTGACACTGATTAATTTTGGGTCATCTGGTTTTGAAAGCTGACCCTGATTAATGGTTATGTAGATTTTCTGGGTTTTGTATAAATTGAAAATGTAGATTCTCTGAAAGTTTTGACTCATTTATTTTATGGCTTCAGTTAAAAGAAAAGGAGAGGGATTTTTGCCAGGTGTGAGTTTTAATTTATAGATATTAACTGAAATGATAATTTACTGTATAAGACCAAGGCAAGAATTTTATGAAATACAGAACTAAGCAGTAACTAGAATTAAGCTGCTGATCTGTACTGATGATGAATAAGTGCTTTTTATTTTTACTGGAATTAGATCTTCTAATCCAATTTTTTCTTTATTTCTTATTATAATTAACAGTACTGAAGTATGTTTTCATAAGGATACATTAAATACCCCTTGGGACTGCAAATAGTTAAATATACTACTTTTACATGATGTTTATAATATACATCCAGAATGCCATCATCCCTACTTTTTACAGCAAATAGAACTGGGATGCTAAGATTTCATTATCACACAAACACCAGAAACAAGTAATGCAATATTGTAAGAAATGTCTTTTTTGTTAATGAGTGATTATTGGGATACTGCTGTTAAAATGAGGTAATATGGACTAGAGAAATCTTGTTATCAGTGTTTACCACATTTCTACTTTATTCCCTCCTTTGGTTATATTGGAAGACAAAGAATATTGATAATAGTCAAGGATAAAAGTAAGAATTTTAGCTTTAATAAAATAGCCTCACTTGAATTTTTCTAGTTTACTGTATTTCAGGCTTGTTAGTGTATTGCTTTTACAGAGAAAGGCAGGATGTTGCAGTCTATAATCTCATTAAAGCTGTTGCATTGTTTTCCTAATTGATGAGAGAGAATTTGGGTCTCTATTCCTGTGTAAATTTGTAATAATATTAAAAAATAATAATTGCACCCTAGTGAAAATATTTTGATTTTTTTTGTGGTATTTACCTTCTCATTTTAGCTGAAGCATATTCTGTGCACAGTATGTCCTACAGCCATAAAAATGGTTGCTCCACTAACTATGGTATTCATGGACCCTTGAAGAGGGGGAAGCAGGTGGTCACAATGTCCTCATATGAGTGAAAAGGTTTGCTGTGTAACTGACTTTTTAATGTGGATAGTACCTTTTAAAGTATCCATACTTACTGCTGGATTTTCACTAGAAGGCATATTGATGCAATTTATGTATGGTTAATTGTGTATTATTTATCATTGTGACAGACAAGTGTCCACAGCTCTTTATGGAGGAAAAGCCTTCTTGGTGCCATGTTTTGTTTTGCTCTTTTGCACTGTTATGTAAATGCTGTGTTTTAATGTAGTTACATAGTTTTATCACAGCATATGTAAAAATACAAAATTCAGCTGTAAACACAGGACACTGTTGAATCAAAAAGAAGAAGCAGATGCAAGTGTTGATTATCCTGATTTGTTCAATGTCTATTTGCATGTGGTACACTTATTCATTGTGTCCACTTATTTCTGAATAAAAATTCTCCTGCAGCTGTCATTTAAGCAGTTGTATATTCCTCAGTGTCTTGATTTAGAGCAAAGAGTGAAGTTTCAAAGACTGTGTTATCCTGGGATAGAGAGAGGTATAACTTGTGGAATGGAGCATGGCTTGGTATGCACGCATCCAATTGAACACAAGTTCTTGCTTCCTTTAGGGTTTTATTGATCATGATATTTGGATAGTATTCTAGAAAAGCTTTTTATTTTCCTTCTAGAAATCTTCAGGTTTGGGGTAAATTTGGGGTTTATACCATGGTGGAATATTATGAGACCCCGCCAAGAAATAATTTCCTTTCTAGTTTCATATACTCTGATCTCAAGGTTTGAGTAGAAGTGATAGGCTGGGATAAATAAACCAGTACACCTGTTTCCACCAGATGACATTCATACGGTGATGTTGATCTGGTTTAGGCAGATGCTTTAGCCACTTTCTTGTTAAAGCTGTCTGGCATTCATATCTGAGTATGTAAATTTAATGCTAGAAATGTCCTATCACTGATAGTAAGTTTTTCAGCAAGATCTTTATTCTCATTCTTAAGCAGGGACTTACTTAATTTTATTTCTTCTTTTCAAGCTCTTGTGTCACAAACTGCCTTGTGTTGTTTAAAAAGGCAATTTCATTGTCTTCTTTCTTCTTCACAGCTGCTCTCCATCCTCCATAACAGAATGTGATTTTTTAGTGCTGCTGGATTAGTCCTTTGTGAAATTCTTGTATTTCTGTTTCATGTGACCACTCTTGTGATATCTCAGCTTTTATTCTTCTCATTTGTACTTTTGAGATCTCTTGACTTTCTGAAAATCAGTCACCTCTAGTGAAGAGGCAGAAGAGGGGTGATGTGTTGTTTTCGTGACAGCACAGAAGTCGGCCGTTCTTTTGTGATGTGTACCCTCAGTTCTGGAGGGGAAGTTTTCATGGCCTGTTCTCTTGAAGGATCTCAGGGCTCAGAAATCTCCTGTCTTGGTTAATAGATACCTTCTTGATTTCTTAAAATCCTAGGAGCTACTTGCAGGTTTTTAATGTGAGCTTGTTTTTCCTTCCTAGCTAACTTAGCTACCAAACTTTTAATATTGAACTGCAGTCCATTTCTGCTGTTAATATACTGGCAAAGTGCCACAGCTGTGTCACCTTTTTACTTCAGAAGCTGTATTACAGCATAGATTCAGTGCAGAAGAACCAACATCCTACTTTCCTACAGTCATTAAATTAACCTCTTCTTGAGAGTAATGCTTCAGGATCTTACTGATCATTTGGTTTTAGGTGCTTTTTCAACAGAGAGTTTCTTATCTGTTAATTAGTATATTAATGCTTGTATAATCTGGTACTTTCCAAACTCAGACCTCTTCATACACCTTTTTTTTTATGAACCTGATTGCCTCCAGATACTAGTTAAACTGCTGGATTAATTGCTGTTGTTGCATTATTAGACATTGCTGTATAAGTAAGGAAAAATATATGGCAGTTCTTATTTAACTGTATATAACAAGCATCACTGTACTATTCTTGTAGTGACCATTTTTCAATTTTGAGGATACACGTGTTAGAATTTATTCTGCCTTTCTCATTTTATATAAATTCTTATGGAAAGGCAAATTCAAAGTGATATGTGTATTTCAGTGGTGAAACACTAATTCTCCTTCAAAAACCTGTAGGTAAAGCTTGGTAATTTCTTTTGGTTTCTTGTTTGGTTGCTATGGTTGTAGTAGTACTTGAAGTGGTGTTGTAGGAGCTTATGATTATGAAGTATGGCAGTAATTTGGATTTAGTCTGAAGAAAAGGTTTGGAAATAGCAAAGCAGAATGTATACACATGAGTGACTGATAAAAAAATTAGAAAGACTCAGTCTTAGAGTAAACCAGTTTGGAAAAATGTAGTTTTCAGTTACTGACATTCCTAATAATTGCAGGAAGCTGAGGCAAACTCACACCACTGAATTCCTGTTCAGTTTGAATGCAGATTATTCTTAGTGGGGGTGGAATAACAGCAGTGATTACTGACATCAGTTGGAAAATAGTGCAGAATATGAGAGGTTGTGCTTTCTATGAATAAAGTAAAATCCGTCATTAAAGCAATGATACTTATGACCTTTCTGAAACATAAAGAGGAAATTCACTAGATACATGTGAGCTTGATAGGTTAGCTTAATCATTAGTAAGGTGGTTTCTTGACTTTTCTTCAGTCTAAGAGAGCTGGGTAAGGAATATTGGAAGTATTACCAAAACTTAAACGTGGATAGCTCAGATTTCTGACAGGAATGTTTGGGGGTTTTTTGGTTGACACTGATCTGCCTTCATGTAAGATGTTATGCTAATGTTCACATTAATGTGTGCAGTTTCCCTTAGGATAATTTTTTTTTTTTTCTGCAAGATGAGCTATTCTGTTGCTACTCTGGCTACAGAAACCTGGGTACAGTTAAGTCAAGTGGAGAACCCAAAGTGTTGCAAAGTGGTACTTGGCCAGAGTTAAATACAGTGAAAGAAACTATTATATCTCAAATATAGTAGTCTTACTAGTTCTGATGGTTAGTCCAGATGTCAGTAGTGGTGATCTATAGGTGTGCTGTGCTTGATCTGGCAATAGTTCTTGAGTAGAGAAGTGATGAGATGATTGTTTATTGCAATGTCTGTTCTAGACTGCTGTGTTGATTTTGGTTGTTTGCTGATCTGGTTTCTGTCTTTTCAGTGAAGTTGTTCATAGACCAGCTAGTACCTAGTAGCCCATGGACAAAAAAGCCCAGGAATTAGTTGTGGTGTGGCCCAGAACATTTTCAGGTTGGTCAGAAAAGTTTCTCATGGCATGGAGGCTTAACAAACCATGGAAGAGCTTTGGTAATTAAAACTTAGTGAAAATATTACTCTTCAGCTTCATTCTGTTTTGCTTGATTGGGCTCATATGTGATAGATAAATTTTCTTATAAAGGAAGAAAAATCTAAGTTGGAAAAACTTTTTCATAAAGCTCTTTTAAGCTGGTTTTATGCACTTCAGCAATTCCTTAATCCAAAAGATTTTATGCCTGCTTGAGTAAACACATCAAGTTATTTTTGACACCAAAAAGAAAAGAAAAAAAATTGTGTAGTTTGATAGTGTCCCTATAATGGAAAAATAATAAAACCTGTATTCCTTTCATTCTTCATTTTTTCCCTGCTTCTGGCACAAAAATGCCTTTACATTAATTTACCTCTTCAGTTTTATTTCCAAACTTCCACTGTCCATGCTTTTTGTACTGAACAGCTTGAACTTTCTTTCAAGTCTGGCACATTTGAGAGATGCTTACTTTCTTAATTTCTCTACATCTTAGCTGTCTTTGGGTTTCAGTTTTTTGTTGAGGAGAAATAATGTCATTTTATTTGCTGCTAGAGTCATCTTGGTAGAAATCTGTGTTGCAAGGTGGTTTTATCTTTTCAAGTCAGAGTTTGCTCTGAACCTGTCTTCAGTAGTTTTCCATTACGCTTTCTTCATTGTTGGCAACTTTATTTGCAATTCTTGCTCTGTTTCTAGAAACATGAAAGCAATAGCAATGATAGTTCTCATTGTCATAAGGCTGGCTAAGTAACTCTTACATTCTCTTTGTGTTTAAAGTGGCTGCAGTACTATAAAGATGTGTTTTTGGAATTTAATTTCACTAGTGATCTAGGAAATACTTTCATTTTCGTTGGAAAGGTCTTTTCTTTTACGCTGGATTGCAATCAGATTGTATTTTCAAGAATTCCCATAGTCTTTCATACCTTCCCTCTGTGAATTGTTTTTAGGAACCACTTAAATAATGAAATATGAATTTAAAAATATTGTTGCTGGTACCAAGCCAAGTCAGGTCTGTATTGTTCAGGGAAAAGTTTAATTGGAAACGTGAATATTTTGTACACAAGGTACTGAAAATAAAGTGCGCTGTTTGAAGTCTTTAATAAAGTGTATAAATGGGAATACAGATAAAAAATCCTAATGGTGATGTTTGTGGTAATTGCAACATTACCTACCATGGTTAATGAATTCTTTCTTCTGCTGGTGTTTGCTCAGTCAGGAGTTGAAGTATATAGGAGCTAATTATGGCTGCATAATTCATAGTGAACCTTGACTTTCCTGTGGAGAAAGTGGCTTCACAAAGCAGAGTCCTTCTATCCAGTATATTCCTCTTGTTATGATTTTGGATGATGTTTTAAAACTGTAAAATCATTTCAGCTGCCAAACGCTTTGTTGTGAAATAAAAACTTGGCACCAACTTGTGCTTTTGTAGATGCCCAGTGTGTAATTGTAGCATTAATTTGTATAGCTGCTCCAGCAGTGACACACATCTATTTAGTTAATATTATTTTTCTCTTGGTATATGGAAAAAAAAAGTTTGAAACAATTCTATAACTTCTGTATTTGGACACCAAAGGGTCAAAACACTTAAAGTTTAGTATTTTAAAATAATTTTGCTTTAGAAATTTTAGACTAGTATACTACTGTTTATATAGGAAACGATTTTTCTCACTGTGGGCGTTTTAGTGTTCTGATCTTTTTTTTTTCTCTTTCTTCTTTTGTTTTGTTTTAATCCTTGTATCTGCTAATTTTTGTATAGGAATAGCTACTAATTCTTTTGAGATACAGCATACTAAATTTAAAGTAATTGAAGCCATGAGTTGACCGGTAACTTTTATCCGTTCTATATAAATTTCAGTGAAGAACTGAAAAATTGGTTTCAGGGTGAAAGTTATAATGCTTTTAAAGGCATAAAAGGCTTAGTATCTTGTTGTTAAGGTGGTCACATGATAATGGCTTACATATTGAATAATGTGCTACAGCACTTCATGTATGTTAATGTACTTTTAATCTTAATGTTGCCTGCAAATATGTGATCCCTTATGATATAAGTTTCCTGTTTATGCACCATTGCCCGTTTAAATCAAACAGAAGATTCTGAAACTGTAAAAACTACACATGTCAATGTTTTACAGCTACGTAATTCGAATTGACTTGATTTTTTCAAGTAATCCTAGAAAGGGGGAGCATTCCATATAGAAACTGCTGAAACTGCCACAGGTGCTTCTCCGAAAACCTTACAGTTGTGGCATTGAATGTTCAGTATCGCTTCCTTTCTGCACACAAGGCATACTGTTGAGGTATTTGTTGCGGTGATTGGTTTTAATGCTAATCTAGGAATTCAGATATAGAATCTATAGATTTGCATGCTTTGCTTACCCTAATTTACAATTATCTACATTTTTATTTGTAAACTAACAATAGATAAGTTGAGATCAGTAATTTTTAACAGATATTACATTGATATACGAAAACTGTGGTTTATTTTCTTAGATTGTCGCATGGCATTAACAAAAACACAGTGAGCTGTAGGTGCTGTAATCACTATTTCAAATTAAACATTTAGGAGGGTTTTTTTACATATATGATTTTCCAAAATACTTATTGTTGACTTTTTGTGTAGCAAATGTTTGTTTTGTTTTTCAAGGTATGTGACATTATAAGTTGAAGGTAGTGTATTTCTATGTTAAAAAGACATAGAAATCTACTTGGTTGTTTTCTGCCAATGAATATGAAAAATGAACAGTTAAAGCAACTTAGAAGCAATGTTTTTTTGAAGTAAATTCAATAGCATTTATAACTCAATGTGAGAAGCACAAGTCTTTGTTTTCTTTCTGCAGATGTTTTGAAGAGTAAATTCTGTAAGTTACAATGAAATAAATCTTCCTTGCCACAAAGTCATATTTAAACAATTATAGATTTTGAGTGTTTAGAGTTTCTTTACTTTCTATGGCTTAGCCATAGTGGAAGCATCTTGAATATTTTTTTAAAGCTTGCCTCAGTTTTTTTCCTTTCTTTAGTAAACTTCTTAAATTAGATTGAAATAATAAAAATTTCCTCCTAAATAAAGCTAAACTGAAAGTTTACTTAGTGTTTCTGTACACCAATCCTGTTTGGCCAGATAATGCACTTGTCTCTTGGTTTTGAGCAACAGTTGAATTACACTCACAGCCAACATTTTTGAAAAAGCATTTCAGAAGAAGAAAATACCTAAAGTCGTGCTTCATCAGTGTCCTCTTTATAGCTGCTTTAATTGGATACCAGGACTCTCAGATGGACTGGGCATTTAGAATGAGAGTTCAGATGATGTCAACCCAGAGGGAGAAAAACGAATACTTTAAAAAAAAGTCCTCTTCATGCCAAGATCAGTCAGTTTTGAAGACTGCCTGTGGACATCACTTGATGGAAGAAGAAAAAGAGAGTTGTTTTAAGCACTGTAGGTCTGTGAATAAATGTATATGCAAAAGTCAGAGCGTTAACTCAAAATATCAGTGTGTGTTCTGAGTTTGTTTATAAAACACCTGTCACTACAGAGCAATGCAAGTGTCATATGTCAAGAAACTTCAAGATCACCTACTCATCCATATTCAGACTTTCACTGTCTTTTCTCATGGATGTTTTCCATTTAGAATAACCTTATAATATGAAAATGTATCCTTCCTTGCATTTGGCTTTCTTCTTTTATGTTGGAGTTAGCATCTTGTACTTCTCTACTTTGAAGAAAACACGGTGTTTTTATTCCCACCTCCTGGATTTTAGCCTACAAGAAGGCTGAGGGTAAATAATACCATGCTTCATGATTTTTATTTGTTTCTAGTAATAAGAATTACATGGAAACAGTGAATAAAGTATATTGCAAAAAATTGCTGCTGAGTGAAAAAACCTGAACAGGACTCAGTCATTTTTCAAATACTTGAATTGCCTTGGAAAAAGGATACAAGACACGTGTTTTCTAAACATGGAGTGTATTGACTTTCTGACCACTGCCTTTAGCACTGGACAATGTTAAGTAAGGAATTTTTCTCTTGTTTGTCAGTTCATGCCTTCATGTATGTTCCTTTCTGGAGCAGGTGCCAAAAAAGAAATTATATTTTCAGAGCTTTTGTTTTCAGTGTCCGTTTTTCAGTTTTTCCACCTGTTCCTGTAGCTAGACTGACCTTCAGAGTTGGTTTTAGTTATTGATTTTTTTTCGTTTTTACTGGAGAGAGAGGGATTTAAATTCTTGGAGCACTGCTCTCTCATTTGACTGTTACTAGGCCAACCTTTGGAAAATTCTGCGCCAAGTCAACGAATACTGTTTAATAAAGGCTGACTATACATAAAACACATCACTTTCCACACTTACTCTGATTTTATGTCTTCTTCCACACCTTCCTTGCTGCTGGCTTCTTCCTTCATAATGAATTCATTTGAAAAATGCAGTGTTTGTAACCTGCTATTTGTCTTGTTACAGCTAGAAGCCTAGCCTAGAGACAAACCTTGAAAAGAAACATAAGCTTGTCCTTAAGTTTGGCATCTTTGTCACAAAACAAAAAGTTTTTTTTAAAAGCCACTAACAGCAAAACCCCCTACAAAACAAAACGTAAAACCTGCTAGAAATTTCCATGCTCATTTTTTTTTTTTAATTCTGAGTAATGCAGTTGCAGAAATAGACCTGTCATGTTTGCTGTATGATTAGCAGTAACAAAAGGACAGTTTAGCTGAAGATTCAGTGTGTTCCGAGCTTCTTGGAACTTCCACTATTTCAGGGTGTTTAGGATAAAAGATCAAAGCTGGTACCAAAGGGATTTTTTTACTTACTAAAAAAAGTGGAGGTTGGGTGGAAAAGAAGATTTTTTTTTTCAAGACCCATGACATTGTGGTAGTTCTGCCCATGTTGTCCACTGGTTTACTTTTTTTTCCAGTGTTTTTCTTTCACAGCCCAGGTCTTGAAGTTACTTTTCAGTTATAATATCCTTTAACAATCTTTTTCCTTATGTTAGCAGCCACGATGAATGAAGTACCTTTCAAGGGATGCTAAATTACTGAAATAGGTGTAAATTTACTTGAATATAGTGATTATCTCTGAGTTCTATGCTTGTTGATTTTTATTCCATTTTTTTAGCCATGCATTCCATGTCACATGGCTGCTACACTTTATAGCCAGATGAAGCACACACCATTCCTCCTCCTTTTCACTTGATAGTCAGTTTACATATAATTGCAGTTCATAACCAAGGGCTGACAATAGGGATTGCACGTAAGAGGTTGAACTGCTCTTTTGTGTGATTGGGACAGTGAACCTTTTCTATTTTCATCTGTATAATCTAGTCTGTCTACAGTAATGACACTTAAATTCTTAGCTCCTGGGATAAGCTGAGGAAAACGCTTCACTGGCAGACATGGGCAGCAGATTTAGTATTTAGATGTGTTCCAAGTTCCTTGTAATTGCAGCTCTAACAGGATGGTTCCACTCTGAGTTTAGACTAATACTTTTAAAGAATGGTCTAGTAGATATCCTAGCTTTTTAATTCATTAAAGTACTCCAGGGTTTCTGGAAGGATGGTATTAGACAGTTTTTCTGTTACAGACTCAGAATCCTTACAGTAATTGGCATTATTTCTAAATTATTTTGAGAATACCTAAACTATTCCAGTCTGGTAAAACTCCATGATATCTGTTAAGACATTTTCTTTCCTATTTTGTTCCTGTTTACATTAGCAATTTTTTTAATTACTTGCATTTTGTTATGATAGGCTTATATAGCACAGCTAACTCTTGCTGCCCTTTGTGCTCTGACTGACAGATTTTTTCCTCCTAGAGAAAGCTAGAAAAATCAGCTAAAGAAATAGGTCTTTTTTATCTTTCTAGCCTGTTTTTGAGAAAGTGATGGAAGGCTTCTGCAGGATTTGTCAGCTTGTCCTTCTCTCCTTCCTGTTAATATTGGGATGCAAGCCATTTAATAGAAATTTGAAAGTATATGAAAGTCCAGGAATAATCAGGCTTTGATTAAAATCATGAACATGGACAACTGGGTATAAAAAAGATCCTCAGATTAGTGTTCCCACTGTAAGGGGGCAGAGAGAACTTTACAGCTGTGTTATCTTCCATAACATTTGTTCAAACAGTTTCTAGAGGCATCTAGAACTTATAATCTTCTTACTTCATTATAATTACAATCTTCTTACTTCATTGAACTTTTTTTTTCTTAACTAACTTGATAGGCGAAATTCAGATTCACACCCTTAAGAGAGGAGTTTCTAAACTTCAGAAGCAAGAATGTTAAATCCGATAGGCTTGAATCCCTTGAAAATCTATGCAGTGCGCCCAGAACGTTTCTGTAAAATAAGCACATCTTTGTCTACTTGTTAAGAATAATTTGTTCTGGAAGAGGTAGAAATGGGGCAGATCTTTAGATATCAAAATATCATCACATTTTAAAATTTTGCAAACTCCAACTCCTATTTACCTTTTTCTGGAAAATTTAATTTTTCTTTCCCAGGATTTGGTTGTGGAGCTTTACACACTTTGATCTTAGTTTATAATCTCCGAATGCCTCTGGCATCTTACATTGGTGATCCTTTGGAAAACGATGACTTAACTGTAGTCTCTTACAGTCAATTTTGAAAAGCAGAGTTAGTGTTCACTAGTACTTGCTAAGTATTAGAATTACTGACTCTTTGAATGTCTGTTAGATTAGGTGACCATTCAGTACTATACTGGTTTTGTCATTTTTATCTTTGCATAACTTTATTCTGCTCTTGCTTAGATTTCTTTTTCTGTTCTTTTGGGGCTTGCAGATTTAAAAAAGGTATCAGAGAACTGAGCTTTTCTTCTTGAGCAGAACAGATCTGTTAAAATTTCTGTTTCCTAAGCTGTAGTTTCATTGTTCTATATCCTTATGTCCTGCACAAGTAAATGGGAATTACTGGAGGAGTGTCAGGTGTTGCTTGGCAGCAGCTTCAACAAGTCATCTAGTTCAGCAGGGGAAAGGATTGACAGTAGAATTTCTAACACCATAGGCAGCTCTTAAAATGAGGGGAAGAGACCCCTCAAGATTCAGCAACCTTTAAAACTTTCTCCTGATGCTAGCTTTAATTATCCTTTGTTCATATTAATCCCATTCATATATGCTGGATGCGCGGAACAGATTATTCACTTTGCAGCTCTCTTGGAAGTGTTCAAAACTAATACCACCTTGAAGTTTCATTTCTTTTGACTAACTAGGTTTTTCAGTATTCTGAAGTCTTACTTTCTGGAGCACTCTTGCCTGCTGTTCTGTGGATTTTCACTAGTAGTTCAAGTAAATAATGACTTAGAATAGTGTAGTTTGGCATGAAATTAACCCTGGTTTAGGTTATGAGTTTTGTGAATCTGTAGTAAATGGCTTATCCATTTATGGAAAAAGACTTGCTGTAATAGTCAAAAAGCTTTTCTTATAGCAAGTAAGTTACAATGATCTAGGAAGCAAATCTGGGCTTTGTTCTTTAAATTCTTCTCATGAGCTGGAGTTTCAAGAGAATCAGGTCTATTAATCTTCTGAATTCTTATTCTGTTAACTGGTCTGTTTCTGGATTTTTAAGCAATGGACTTGTTCAATTGGCTGAAGCCAAGAAACTAAAATTCCATTTTTCTGACTAGTTACATCTATCTGGAAAAATATTAGGAAAGATTAATTGGCGTCTTTTGCATCATCATCTAGTTTTGTCATTCCTGGCCTTCTTGTCTCTGTTTTTGTGCTCTTCTTGATGAACTTAGTCTAAATTGCTAAGCACAAGACATCCTGTGTGCTTGTGTAAATGCATGTGATACAGCACTCTTTCAAATTAAACCTCTCCGTCTCTGCATATCCTCCCTGATTTCATTCCTAACCTCCTTGATGCACTAGAGTATGCAAAATCCACTGCCATTCTCTTGTGCACAGAAGTCTTGGTTGAAATTGCCAAAGCAAGTCCCAGTACTTATGATGTCACACACTTTGAAATGAGAAACAAACCAGAAACAAAAATATAAGCAAAGCATAACTAAATATAGCATCTTTCTCTGTCTTTTACTATATATGTATATATTTTGTTGTTAGGAAAATAGTGATGATGTTGTTACCTTAGAAACCAGAATGCCATGGACAATTGCCAAGTCATGTTAAGTTTGTTTTGAGTATTTGATCTTTTGCTCAAGTTAAAGCAATAGATTGCAGAATAAACTGCAGAAGATGGTAAAATTCAACACTTAAATTAGTCTGAAGTTTATGTAAAGATCAGGTACTTCAGACTATTTTAGAATAAAGCATTTTGAGAAGTTTAAATAGGAAGATGGTTTAAGGCACATAGTATATTGATTTTATTTAAAAGTGTATTGTCTTCCCAAATTTTGCTTAGAAGTGAGATATATGCAAAAAGTTAAGATAGTTATAAAACTAAGATTGATAACTAATTTCTTAATGGAAAATTTGCTAAGTGTATGTTTTCTCTCATCACCGGCAGATAGATAGTCAGTAAGGGCAGCAGCAGCAGCCAGCTGGCCTGATGAATGAGTGTAATCCAGTTTCTTTGTATTGTACAGCTTGAGAAATGCCAGTGGCCTGACAGCAGCAGACCTTGCACATACCCAGGGCTTCCAAGAATGTGCCCAGTTTCTCTTGAACCTCCAGAACTGTCACCTGAATCGTTTCTATAGCAATGGCACCTTAAATGGGGTTCATCAGAATGCAGGTCCCAATCCATTCAGTGGTGGGACAAGTCGAAAGAGATCCTTTGAAGATACGGAGTCTGCTGGAGTAAAGAAGGCTAGAACAGAAGGTGAGACCCCAGAGGTAAAAGGGATGGGTTGATACTGTTGCTCAGAAAGGAAAATAAATGTTTTGAAGTCTTTTGGAGTGGATGTTGAGTATTATTGACAAACTCGCATATCTAAATTACATGTTAATACAAGAAGCAGATTAATGCAATTATTCCATGCTGCAAGATCCCAGTTCTCCCTATCATCATCGTGGCGTGCTTAGAAATTTCTTTTTCCAGAGAGTGCTAAAGCTGCATGATGCTGAGAATAATTATGCAGAGGAGTATGAGCTGAAATTAGCTTCTCCTCCTTCCTCAGTTTCTTCTGCTTCTGGAGGGCCAGGCAGTGTTCCATTGATTTACAAAGATGCCTGGATGTTCTGATGGTAGTTTTCATTCAGGGACTAATTCACAGTTCAGAAACTGCTACGTAAGGTGGATGGAAGAAATTGAATGCAGAAGGGTTTCCCAAATCAAGAGAGGTTGTGTCTGTAAATTAACATACCCTGAGTTTCCAGGATTGTTTTCCAAGGGAAACTGCTGTCTTACACAATGGTGTAAGACCAGAATGAACCTTAAGGTTTCCTATCCAGTCTTGTATGTTGAGCCTTGTATCATGCTTTGCCAGCAGTGATGGAGTAGTACAACTTAAAGATACTTTTTGCAAGCTCTGTGTAGAAATCTTTTTTTAGAAATACCTTGAGTAATGTGGTAGAGGAGAATTATCTTCTTCCTTTCTATTGGTTATCCCACTAAATTCCTACTAAAACCAAGAGAACAGTTCTGCACTCAAACCTCCTTTTTCCTGATGATGCTTTTCTTCAGCATCAGGAAAGGTACTTCATAGGTCTTCATCAACTCTTCATTCAGTTAAAGTTGATGTTCTAACATAAGGGACTTTCAGTGAGCTGAATGGAATAGGCTTAAACAGTGCTCAATTCCAGATAGCAAGGGGGAAATTGATACCTAAACCATGTTTCTAAATATGACATAGGCAACATAAATCACATCTATATCAATACTACTGTTTGTTCACTACTTCCTATCCAAACACCACTTCACCTATACCATGATCAGAGACTTTAACTGGGTACTCCATTGCCAGTCATAAACAGGATATGTTGCTTCGTGTAGCTGGTCTAAATGATAAATTTCATTATGGAGAAGAGTCCCTGTGCAATTAAATAAAAGACTTCAGGAATAAATATTTAATAAGTAGCTACATAGAACAAGAAAACTTGTCCAGTACACTAGTGTCCTTAACCACTGCAGAAAGATGTTTTCAGTCCATTGATCTGCTACCAGGAGGCACTGCATTTATCTTGCATTTTGGAGAGCTGCTCCATCTCAGTGTTCCTAAGCAGCTGTCTCTTTCAGAATATGCTCCAACCTTGTCAATAGGCAGCATTTCCCCACCATCTGGGGGAGTGGTGCTGTATCTGCGTTATCTTTCACTGCACAGAGTTGGTCCAGTAGCTGTTAGATTGAGCAAATAGACAGTATTTGAAGTGAATGAGTGCTCCTGAGCAATTACAGAAATGTTGTAAAAGCAATTGGAGTAGGTAACTTTTGAAATTGTTAACAGTATGACTTTTTAAGACCTTCACAAACAAATGCAAAAGCTCTGCTGCTTTTGCTTGATGGTTTTTGGAGTAACTAAGAGATGCATGTCAGCTGCAGAAGCTGCAGTTTCTAATCTGACATGTTTGCCCTCAAAGACATCAGCATCAGTGATAACTATTGCATTGATGTAAAAAGTCTCTTGCACTGAGAATGAGTCACTGTTCCTGAGGCATCTTGATAAACAACAGAGCTGAGTGATGAGTTATCAGTACATCTTTGTGCTTAGCTGGCCTTTTTACTGAACAAGCCCAATTTTGTGTTAGACTCTTTCTAAAACCACGCTGGTTTGTTGTCCTTTAAAAGACTGTTTGTACAGGAGATTCCAGATGTTCAGAGAGTGAAGCCAACCTGTATTTGCAGGGAAGAGTCAGGTTTTGATGGCCATACCCCAAACTGAAACAATCACTGCTTTGAAACTACTTTCTGTGACAACATATGTCCCTTACAAGAACCTGTAAGCACTAGAGTTGAGAGAAGATAAATGCTTAAGGTGTGCTTTGCCCTGGAATAACTAAACTGGGCAGTGGATGGTCTTTACTTGTTATGTTTTATATGCATACAGGTGTATCTGCTAACAGGTGCACAGTATTAAAAAAGGCCTTAAACCTCAAAATTAGGCAGTGCTGATACACGATACACTGTGATAGAAAATAATTAAGTATAATTAACAGAAGTAAATTGGTGACCACTTTCAGAATATATATGCCAAATCGTTTCTAATTTTGACTTAGAAACATAACCTGGGTTTTCTGTCCATTTTTCTGAAATCAATTCCAGAAATTTCATCCTGCTGCATGGGAAGGTGAGCAGGGGATGGTGCACAGGTTCAAAGATGATGGTGATGCACACTGGGCCTGATGCTGGTCACACAGCTGCATTTGTGTCAGTTGTAATTCTGACCCCTTCTAGTCCAGCCCTCAGCAGGTCAGACTTGTGCTCTGACGTGTGTGCTGCTTACAGCCAATGAGTGTCTCGGTGTCACAAGCCTCAGCACACATGCTTTGGGTGTTCTGTGTGGGGTGTGATGGACAGCATTCCTGGAAATGGACCCTGGAATTGGCTAACATGAAACTGTACTTACATATTCCTCTAGATAACTAAAAAAAAAAAGGTCTTTCCCTTCCTGGTTTGGGGTAATTTGAAGCCTGCTGATCCAAGGGCCCTGTTGTCGTTAAAGCCCTCAGTGATCTCTTTGGCCCTGGAACACTTCAGGGCTTGAGGTTCTTTAAAAATCAGTAGTTTATGAAAATTTTGGTTGTGGCCAAGGTAATGGGAACTGAATTGCAGTCCACCAAAACAGGCATTTATAACATAATATTAAGAGTGTGTGCAATGTGTGTAGAAAAGCGTGTTAATGTCAGTGTGAGAGTGGGGCAGGGCCTGCTGGGATAGTAGTGGAGCAGTGCCCTGGGTAGATACAAGAAATAGTGAAGTCAAGCCCATATTGCTCATTAAGCATTCCCCTCAGCAGTCTAACCACTTGGCAGCTTCTCTCAGAAGACAGTTCTGCTTATTCAGCTCTCGGAGAGATCCCTGGAACAGTCTGGTATGGATAAGGGTGGGTTACTGGGACCAGGCCCTTGGGAGTGAAAAAGGGAGCAGTCTAAACTGACAGTAGACAAATATGAGTTGGGCACATCTCTGTAAAGCCTAAATATGAGTAACTTGAACTTCCCTTTGTTCAACTTTTTGTACATCAGAGTAGTAACTAATATGTAGGTGCAAAATCTAATAGGTACCCTGGAAATTCTCTGTTTTGCTTTAATAATCAAAGTACTCCGCTCTTTGTTGTCTGAGTTCTCAAGTGGGCACTAATGACTAAATATGACTTTTTTTGTCAGCTTACAGCTTTGATGGCTTAATACCAATGCTGAACGGAGGAGCTGAGGACGATGCTGACAATATGCACGTTGATAGAGAGTTTGCTGTTGTATCAGGTGGGAGTGGACAGTTTCCTGTTAACTACAGCAACATTCAAATGGTTGAAGACACCAAACAACAGGAGAGTACTTCTGTTGGACCAAAAGAAATTGAAATATACACTGTTTCTGCAATGCAAACTCCTTGTCGTTGCAAGAATCAATATGCATTTTATTTTTAATTTAAGTACAAAACTTAGTCTTTTATTTTTGCACATTGTTGTCTGGAGTCTTGAAAACTATTGTATTGCTGTAACACCCTTTATACTGGGGGTTTAGTAGGTATTGAAAATTAGTTGTTTCATGCAATGTATTGTAATGGTGAAAGAGAAGGTTTATTAGTAATTTCTTTATATTTCAGGTAAACAGAAGTCCACGATGGCTGTTTCACTTTTAACCTGAGGCTTGTATTACATTGTGCCTTGCTTCCAGTTGCTATAATTTTGAGTTAAAGGAAATTCAAAAATAAGTTAACTTATTTGTTCAATTTTGATTGAGTAGATAGTAAGAAGACTTGTTAGGGAAACATATCCTAGCTCTGAAAATAACATGTTGTGACAAAACTATATTCGAAATAGTACAATAAATGCTATAGAGAGTAGTCTAGACATACACCCTGTGTTCAGAACTTGCTCAGACACAATGACATGAGTACAGGATCCTGCTGTGGGTTTTTTTATGTAAATAGAAGACCAGACATCACAGTTCTAATCTACTATTTGGAACTAGTGTACCTGGGCAAACAGATCTCTTGTTTTGTACCAATCGTCATGAAACGGTCAAAATGTTACTAGGATTGGTCAACATTAATGCTCTAGATTTTTTAAGGGCTGCTTAATCAAGATTCTTTTGGTGTACACAGCGGGATGTGTATAAAGTTTGATTAAAACTGCCTTGGGTCAGCCTATTTTGCACTTTGTAGGTTGACATGGAGTTACTACAATAGTGCATTATTACATTCAGAAATTCCTATTTATCAATTTTTTCTGCCAGAAATATGTTTATGCTTTGTACCGCAGATCCAATTCAACAAAGGGAATGATAAATAATAGATATTTTAATATATTATTAATAAATATATATACATATATATAGTCAATCGTTTAAAAGTAGACTATGATATTTTCCAGTGATAATTACTAAGTGTTCTTATTTATGGAAAAATTATTTTCTTTCATAAATATACTCTATTAGTGTATTACTATAAGTGCTCATTTTTAACCAATAATAACATTCTATAATTATCACTAGAACTATTCATTACCTACTTTTGCATATTAACTAATGGAAGTGCCAGATTTATTAAGTTTGATTTGGCAAAACAAGCCTATAATGGTTTATTTTTAAACAGTTAAAATTTTGCACTTTTCAGTTAATAAACACTATATGAAACTCCTTCTGTGCGTTTTCATCACTAAAGTATTAACTTTGATGTCTTGATGGGTTTGTGGGGGGTTTTTTCCACTTTTAATGAGAATTCACGGTTAGTGAGTTTGGCTGATGTGGTTATTTTAACTGATGTAGGGACTAAACGGGAAACTCCATTTAGTACATCCAGAGAGTTACAAATTGGACACATTTCTTGTGTAACATACTGGTGTCTGTGAAGTATCAGTGTTGTAATTTGTACTTCAAGTAATTTGCCATGCAAAAAACTGAGAGAGAACCAAAACTCCAGATTCTTCCTTGTCAGACAGTGGTACTCATTATGTGTCACTTAAATGGGAACCCAGTGTTTTACAAATGTGGGAAGTTGCCAACAGACTAAATTAACTGAAGTAATTTGCATACACGCAGTAAATGCAGTCCTGTTATGCACATGGGTTTATGCGTTCATGGAGACATAAACATATGTGCATGTATCCAAGGATAATCACAGAATGTAGAGTCTTTAAATGTCACCACATAGCTCTGTAGTTGCTATGTTTGCCTTGCTCATCTTTACCAATATAGACATTAATTATATTTTAAAGGCAGAATATAGCATGCATTTTTTGTGCAAGTACTTTTGAGTACCACTGCAAAAACATGCATTTCAGACAGACCAATGAAATCTGTTCATGGAGACAAAACCTATTGTGCTAAGTACTAACTTCAAAGGAGAAAATGCTTCGAAACAGTTGTCGGTGATTTTTGCATGCACGTTTTTAGAATTTTGTTTCCTACCACTATTTTTCAGTCTTCTGTGCACTCTGCTGTTGGTATTGTGTGGCATTTTGCATGTGGGTTGTACACATGCTATTATAAACATAGCATTAAATACAAGCCTGCCCAGTATGTTAATCTAGCAAGCTGCTAGGTACATTGAAGTACTTTCTGAATAAAGGAACTTTGAAACATTTTCTATTAGCACCCCAACATAACATTTCTTTATTTGACTTACTTCAGTGCTTACTGTATTGTGAGTTACAACTAAAAAGAAAAAAAAAAAAAGCCACAGTTAAATTACAGCTGAAAAATGAATAACAACCACCCTTCACCCTCTCATAGGTACTCAGTTCTTGTATGTACATAATCTTCTATCCCAAGAGGGCATTACAGTTAAGGTGGAAAGATCACTTTAATTCCACCCTTGAAAACACTGCCCAGAATGTTGTCTGCTGCACTTATTTCATACAGTTAAATGCCAAAAAAAAAAAAAAAAATCTGAGAAGTTGCCATTGTCTTTGCAAAAATTAATGTAGGCATATTTTCAAAACAAACGTGGATAGATAGTTGCATTTTTGACATAATAATCCATGCCACAAACTTACTGGTCAGATCTCATTACTTGGAACTACTTACATTGTTATAAAGGATAGATTTATTTTCAAAGCTGTGTATGGAAATGTTTTTAAGTAAGTGAAGTATAGTGGAGACGTTTTGATGTATTTCGATTTATTCTTAATTGTTGGTGACAGGTGTATTTCTTAATGCAGATATGAATAGCAGTAGCTCCATATTGAATGCACTGACAAATGGATGTGCCATCAATGGACATTTGGATTTCACCGCCGCACAACAGCTCAGTGGGATGGATGCCAGGCGTGAGGAGTGCTTAGCATTAACACCTAACGGCGTAATTCCCGGAGTCACTTCTCCCAGTAGGCATCGAGTTCACACCAGTAATGGCACCGAGGAACCGGAAAAAGCCATGAGTAATTCCACCGATATGTGTGGATCTCTCCACCTGAATGGAAGCCCAAGTAGCTGTGTTTCTAACCGGCCCTCATGGGTGGAGGACCCTGGAGACACTTTGCACTATGGACACTATCATGGTTTTGGGGATACTGCTGAAAGCATCCCTGAACTCAGTAGCGTTGTTGAGCATTCCAATTCTGTCAAGGTCGAACAGAGATACGACAATACTGTCCTAGGCACAATGTATTTGTACCACGGCTCCTAGAGGAATGACATTTATATCAAACACATATTGAAATTGCTACCAAATGAAACTGGGGGGACAGAATCCTCACATAGCATTAAATTTGAAGATCGCAACTTGTTGCTATTTTTACACTTTGTTTATATGAAAAGTAAACCTTTGATTTGACAGCCTTATACAATAGTTGTAGTTTGTTGCATGTATGGGGCTTATTTAGTGATAAAGTAGGTGCTGTCATGATGGAATGTTAATTGTTTTAATTTTTTTATTATGGAATGTTCTGGTTTTGTATTTTTTTTCTAAGCTTGTTAACACTATCTTTCCCTTTTTAGAGCTGTTTTCCCTTTTATTAAAACAATGTTTTACTGAATTTTGTGAAGAAAATGTTACGTATGTGCATCACTTAGAGGTGAAGATTTTTCTTTTCCGTATCTTCTGCTGAAGCTATGGTAGCAATATCAATGCCAGCTCTCACTATGCAAGGTTGAAAGTGGCAATCTTCTGGAGCTTCTCTGACTTTATAGTTTGTACATTTGTTTGGTATAATTAGATGTTCATCTTTAAATTTTTCCAACAAGTTGTTTAAAAATGCAGAGACAAATTTGGAAGAAGTTGCTGTTTCACTTTCTGTAGCGTAGAAGTGCTTTTTGTTGTTGTTGGGCTCTTTGCATTACAGAGTGGAAAAGTGGGCTGCCTTTGTTCAGTTGCAGTTGGGTGTGCCTCAGGTTAGCTCTGTGGTGGGTTTCTTTGGCTTCTTTCCTTTGTATGTGTGCTTGATGTTTTACCATAGCTCACAGACTGGAGGCATGTTGGCACTGTTCTGCTTTGTACACAGTTTAAAAATTGCTGTTACTCGTTATAGAATTTGCCAAGTCAAAATATTTGAGTTTGACTGTCTTGGATATACATTTATTGTCTTTTTTTTTTTAACATATGCTTTGAAAATGTAACCATGTGTACTCTTTGGGCCATGCTCACGGAAAATACATTGTATTTAATGCTTAATACACAAATCAGAATTCATATAAGTGCACTATATGAGCACTAATGCTATAAGTTGCTGCTTGTGTTGTAAGTGAAGAGTGGGGAAGAATATGGTAAATGAGATAAGCCCTCTGAATTGTGTTGATTTTTTTGTTCTTGTTTTGTTTAAAAAGGGACCTTTACAAATTGGATTTTAAAAATAAATAAAGAAACATATTACATCATACCTGAATATTTTGTTTAGATGTTATTATTTTAGTGGCGAGTTGAGAAAGTATTAGTTTATAAGTCACAATTCTCATAATTTTTTTCAGTGCTGCTGTGGAATTTCTTTTTGTCAGTATATGAAAGCAGATTGAACATCCCAACAAGTTGTCCTTAACTGAATTACAGAAACACAAACTGGATATTTGGTGAATGACAAGTCGCATTAGCCTTCAGCTTAAAAAAATACTGGGTTAAAATATTGCCTGTCTGTAAATTTTTTTTAAAAAATAATATATATATGTATATATATAGTCTCATTCAAACATTTTTAAGCAAAATGCTACTCATTGCAGAGAAATCAGTGTTTGAAATAGCCTTTACACGCTACATAGCTCACTAGGCACAAGATGCTCACAGTGTATTCAGATTGAGAGTAGGACAGGAAAATTGACCAGTTATTTGCAGACCAGCAAAACTCCTCAGTGCCTTCTGGAGACAAAAAAACAAAAGGACCATTAGTGAAAGCTGAGTGTCACCTGAGATGAGCTGCTCTGGCATGCACATTAACCACTTGCTTGTGCTTGGACAAATGCACCTGGTCCCCATTTTTCGATGGTGATATAGTGCCCAGAGGACCACCTGCCATTGCCTTCGTACTAACACAGGACAAGGGACTCTCATTGCTGTAGCATTTGGGTTTGGGGATCTTAGATTTGCCAAGTTTGCTCCACATGCTTTCTTGTACTTCAAATAAATCAAGGCAGCATAATCATAGTAAGCACTGCCATCTTATCTTCATGGCTGTAAACTGGTCCCTAGAGAGCTTGCTTTATGTACAACTAAGTTGGCATATGAGGGTGTAACGTTAAGTACGTAATTTTAGCATGATAAGATTTATACTCTGTTCATAAGGCAAGATTTTTAAAATCTGTGTACATTTGATTTTCATTCAGTTGCTCTTCACACATTTTCACCTAAAAATACCTTGGAAGACATTGTATTTCAAATTCAAAAGGGGAACTTAGAGCTTTATTTTAAGAAGCACTTCTGTGCCTGTGTGTTCAGCCACATGCTGATAGACCGATTTCAAGGTCTGTGTCTATTGTCAGGCCCCACTGAACCAATTGTTAATTTAGGATTACATGGAGAAGATCAGTGAGGCCCATATGATGTAGGTGCACTGTGTGTGTCCCCCAGGTGTCTTGGTCTACAGTTAATGTTACAAAGGTAGAACTCTGAGAGAGTATGACTCAGGCAAGAGCTGAGGTGTATCAATTTTAAAACATCAGACAAGGATAAGAATTTGAAGATGGCAATTTTGCAGGTGCTCTTTGAGACTATATTTACTTACTGCAAAGGCCATCTAAAGTCTTGTTTTTAAATTATCCCATAAATTTTCAATAAAACATGAAAAAGAATCACAGAATCCCAGTGTGGCTGAGGTTGGTGAATACATACCCAAGTGTATGCTGCTGTTCTGAGCCCATGCCACACAGAAAAAAAAAATTCTCATGCTTACTTGGAAGGTTCTGGTTTTCAGTTTGTCTTGTAATTTGAGATACATGTGAGCAGTAAGTTATAAAAGTAATGAGCTCAGCAGATCCAGCTGCCCTTCTGTGCTGAACTGGTAGGTAAAGAATTGTCATGCACAGAATGAGTTCTGCCAGGTGTATCTGAGTCTTTCCGTATCACAGAATCACAGGATGGTCTGGGTTAGAAGCGACCTTAAACATCATCTACTTCCAAACCTCCTGCAGTGGGCAGGTACATGTAACTATTGATGATACAGACATCTTGTTTTTAAATATCTTGCGGTTAAAATACAGGAGACTTTCCTGGGGTTGCTGTGCTAGACCAGCTGTGAGGTAGTCTGAGAAGCCTGTCAGAGTTCACAAACGCTCCCCAGGCCTGAGTAACCAAGTCTCAGATTCTGCTGACAGCAGTGCTGAGCCATTTGAATTAAGCTGTGCTTTGCAATTCCTGAAGAGACTGCTGGGTTTTAAGCACCTGGAGTTAAAGTCTCACAGGCTTTTTTTCCTGGCAAGGGCAGTAGTGCTGTAGGACCATTCGTACTTGGGCCTTTTGTCCGAGTCTCGAATTTTCAAGACGCATCAAGCAAACTTTTTTTTACGTGGTGTTTTGCCTTACTCTTACCTTGGTTCTGGAAATGTCTGTCCAAAAGCAAAGTTTTATTTCTATCTGCCAGATGTAACTCAATAGCACCACTTGGAATGTCATACGGAATTCACTAACTGGTTATTCTCACCATGTTCTCATTCTTTGACTCTCAATTTTCTGTGAAATTTCAGTTTATTTCTTTCTGGCTAATGCAGATGGTTCTGCCCTAATTCCTTCTAAATGTAGCTCCTTTCCTATTTTGTTTTTCAAAACCATTTGCAGAGTTTTGGCAGAAATACAAGTCAGTACAGATTCAGGCAGTATTATGATACAGAATATTTCTGAATAAGTAGTTAAAATTAGCGACGTTGGAAGAGGGAAAAGGCAAGTGTTACACTAGTTCTTACGTAGTTACAGTCCTTAATATTTTTAACAATCCCCTGATTCCGAATAAAATCTAGTCGAAACTTCTAACAGTGATCAAGGAAGGCTTTCATTTGAGATATGTATTAGAATAAGATGAGATGCTGCTTGGCTTCAAGAGCAGGTGCAAATACTTTCACACCCTGTGAACTTTTCTGATTGTTGGTTTTGCATTTTACTGATCAAACCCTGATCCTTGCTCTGGTTCTCACTGGGTAAGCTCGCAGAACACACTGTAATACAGTCTGTTTTACTAGGTTTACTATGTTATCATCCTCCTGCAGTCTAAAATTGAACCTCACCTTCGTCTTTACATCCAAGTTACAAATCACTACGGAGCTTCTGCCATTCTGATTATGGATGTAATACATCCGAAGGAGCTGGCTCACAGTACGTGGAATTTAGTCCTGAGCAGATAACACACCAAGATGGAAAAGGACTCCTTGCTGTCCTACACACTAGAGCCAACGTACAGTACAGCTGTTACCAGCCACACACACTTTCTGAACTACAAACTTGCACACGTCTCCACCTATTTTGTGTACTGCCACTTTCTCCCAGTCAGTGGAAAACCACCTTTCCCCAGCAAAGAACTGCCCAGTTTGTGTTTTCCATGCTGACACAGCCAGTGCAGTACATCCTTTATGTCCCCTGATCTGGGAATGTGGGGCAGCAGCAGCAGTGGAGGGTGAGGTAGCTGGACCACTCCTCCCTTGCTGGTTCCATTACATGTGACGCACACTGCAGCTTCCCACCCACATATTCTAATCCTGATATATTTTCTCCAGGCTGGTTACAAACCTGGTGAAATTCTTTTTAATTGTGCTTTTAGGGGCCTTGGTGACAAAAAAACCCCACACCTTTTCTGGTACTCTAATAAGTGACTTTTTGGGTTTGGGGTGTTTTGTGGTTGTTTTTTTCCTTTTTATTTTTGGGGTTTTTTTTGGTTGTTGTGGGGTTGTTATTTTTGTTTTGGTTTTTTTGGAGGGGTTGTTTGTTTTGGTTTTTTGTTTGGGGGTTTTTTGTATGTTTTTGTTTTTGTTTGGGGGTTTTTTGTTTTGTTTGGGGGGGATTTTTGTTTGTTTGCTTGGTGGTGTGGTTTTTTTGTTCTGGTTTGGTTTGGGGTTTTTTTTGTATTTGCCCCTAAATCCCAAGTATTTGTCAAGGTGCAACTAAAATTAATTAATTGATGTTCCAGGGTGGAAGTCCTGGATGCCATGTTTGGGGTCAGGTAACCTGGGGATGAAGCAGTGTTGTGGTTATCCTGCAGGGGCAAAAAGGAATAGAGTTGACATCTTCCTGTGCTGGACAGTGCTGTGCAGCAGTTAGACTGAAGCGTAAGAGGCAGGAGTGGAAGATGGTACCCTGGGAGCATCCCATTTTGCTGCTGCTGCAGGACTGGGGAACGCAGATTCAGAGAGCCAAAATCCTTGAGACCCAGCTGAATCAGAGGGAAAAAAAAAAAAAAAAAAAAAAAAAAAAAAAAAAAAAAAAAAAAAAAAAAAAAAAAAAAGAGTCTTGTGTAAGCAGGATTTTTTACTATTCCTGGCAACTGGTAACTACATCTCTGCTGCGCTGCTTAATGACTCCCAGACATTTCACACCTCTCCTTCCTTTCCCAGAGTTTCCTGTCTCATGTTGGTGCCTGGTTGTTCACAGGCAAGGATCAAAAGAACTCTGGTTTAAGGCAGATGGTTTATTTTTAAAGCATATCTGGCTTTGATATTTTTTTTAATACAGTGCAATAATTTATAAAAGAGCCATCTACTTCACTCTGTTATGAGCATTATTAATAACCAATTTAAAAGCTTTACCACTCTCAAAATCATACCCCACCCCCAAAAAAGCATAATGGATGTTACCTGTGGTATGAGAATGGAAGCTGGGCATCATCTCTCTCACCAGAACTCCTCAGTGTTGATGAGTAACTTCTCTTTGCTTCCTTGAGATGGAGCTGCACATACCGGACTTGATAACCATTTCCAAATCAGTAGAAATTAGGCTCCACTGACTGAAGTGCAACCAGGGGAGACACACATTTGACACTGAAGACAAGTGCCCTGGCTCAATCACTAATCTGAGCAGTGTCCCACAAGGGAAATAACCAAATACTTGAAGCTGAACACAAAATTAAGTTGTATAGTCTTAATTATATTTCTTCTTGCCAGCTAAAACTGTAACTTAAAGGAGAAAAATTAGTTTGTCTGAGTTTCTTTTGCTGCAAAGGCAGGATGTAATCTTGCTGCAGAAGAAATACCATGTATTAATAGAGTTCTCCTTCTGATGTTACTGGAAGGTCAAGCACTGTTTATATGTGCTAGCTGGCAGCTCAGTCTCACCGAAGATACTTGTGCTTTCCTATGGCAACCACAAACTTCATAGTGCCTGCAGTTTTTGCCAGGTTTTATATGGTGGGGGGGAGAAGTTGTTTATTTTATTCTCATTGTTTCTAAAAGGTGTTGTGAGTTGGATCAAGTGTCAGTAACATTAGCTACCTAGCTTAGAACCTGAGTTTATTCTAGTTTGTATTCGACACGCAGAATAATACAAGTATTTTCTAAAAATCAGCACCAAAAAGACAAATTATGAAAATCAGGCAGGTATGCTCTGTAAGAAGAACCAAGCAAGAAGTATATGCATGATGTAGAAAAGCACTTACTTCAATGGTAGTTCCTGAGCTCAAGCAATTCTTCCTACTATAAGTGTCCAACCAGAAAATCCTATAAATTCTAGGAAGTGTAAAATCCTTAGGATTTTTTTATACAGTACATCTAATAAAGTGCCTAGGGATTTATTTATTGGACTATATTCATAATTAATATTTCAAATCTGCATTTTCAGCTGAAATTCTAGTATTGATAAATCCCAGAGGTGTTTTCCATTAGCTGATGGGTTGGACGCTGTTTCACTAAAACTGTCACAATTTGCTAGATAGATCTTCACTCTTCATCTCGGAGCATCATTCTGCAGGTACAGGTTGGCATTGCTGACCAAACACAACATTGTTGATCACCCCTTTTTTGAATGCACAGCAATTCTGTAGATGAGCAGTGCTGCCTCCATCAATAGGGGCAGCTGTCCTGTCACATCTGGTAGATGGCAGTTTTACAGGAGGGAAGAGTATTCCAACTGCTCTTTCAGAGCTAAAGGATCACCATTATCCATGTTGGTGTGAAAAGGAATAAGGATCTGAACTACAGTGGCAGCTCCCACCTTCACATTTTCAAGGTGCCTGCAAAGCCAGCTTTTTCTGATATGGGCAACCCCTGCCCATCAGCAGTGTGGAGTCGTGCTGGACCTTCCCTGTGGCCTGCAGAGACAAAGGGCTGGAGGATGAAAGGTTCCAGGTGGAAGGAAAGCAGCATAGCATGGCCCTCACCCCTGGCACATCCCTCTCCACACCAGGACCAGTGTCCCTCCCAGTCCCTGGTGCCAAGGTTCCCCTGCTGGGAATGGCACAGACTTGGTGGGCATATTGTCTGCAGCAGTTGGTGGTAAGCTGCTCTGACCAGCACTGCACAGCCCCAGCCAGACATGTGCCAGCTGCGTGCTCTGTATCCAGGTTAGCGTGGCACCAAGCTCAAAATAACAAGCCCTATTTATTAGGTCTTCGGTAGTCTGCCTGAGGTTAAGCCAGCCATGACCCCAATAGTAAAAGGCAGAACAGCTGAGGGAATAATCCTGCTGAATCCAGAGAGCAGAGAATAAGATCATCCCTTGGACTCAATTTGCAGAGTGGAAGAACCGAGTTATGCACAGGTGACCTCTTGGACAGGTCAGCTGCCAGTGTGAGACTGAAGACAGCAAGCATGAACATGATTGCTTCTTTTCAACCTGAAAGAAGTTTAGAAAACAGCAGTTCCAACATGGGGTGGCAGTAACACTGAGATGTCTTTTCTCCTCTTCTTTTATATGTTCTCCCATAGGAACCTATCTGAGAATATCAAATACTCTGAATGTTACAGAGTGTGTCCCACTGTGATTACGTGCAAGAAAAGTTTGATTTATTATACATTTAAGAACAGTCTTCCTCCGCATCCTGCTCCTCTAATATGTCAGTCTGAAAAAAATCCTTTCTTTACCTCAGATTTCATTTAAAGACCCCCTCCTGGCTTCTTAGTCAACACCAATGTGTAGAATTCCCTATTATTACACTATTTAATGTCTGCAACGCTGAGTGCAGCTCTGCTCTAACCCTGGATTCTCTGCTGCTCCCTGTGGGTGTACAGAGGCTTGGGCAATACCCTAAAACTGAAAGTGAAGAGGCACCAGCAAAGAGAGAAAGAAACCAAAACTGATCATTCCAAATCTGCTAGGAAACAGAAACCAAAACAAGCAAAAACAACACTTATGGTATCAAACTGCAGCAATGGAGGTGCATAGCTCACAGGAGGAGGGAGGTCTCGGTCCTGGAGGGGGCTTCCTTGCTTTCTGGAAGCCTCAATGCTGCAAGCTTTCTGCAACTCTGAAGCGAGGAGCAGATTCCACATCCAATTTCCCACCTGGAAAGGATTAACTGGATCAAACAGGACTGAAAGAGAGGACAACCAGCCAAGAGGTTGGAAGAACTCTTCCAGCAACTACTTTGTCCCTCTGTCCCTTCGCAGTGTCTGAATCCAAAGGTCTGCAGAACCACTGGCTCTTCCTGGCAAGATGCAGCACAGCTCCTTCATCACTGTTGCCTGTAGCGAGCAGATGTCCCCCCACCCTGCCTGGGGCTGCTGGCAAGGGGCACTTCCCTTATTCAGCAGAAGCCACAGCTGCCAGGGGAGAGTAGGTGTTTTTTTGTGGCAGATCAAAAGCAAGCTCCAGTCACTCCCGTGATTTCCACTACCAAGGCTTTCAAGGAGGTGTGCTGGTGCAGTGAAAACAAAGATGCCTCTCAAATGGTGAGGGGAGTAAATTGGGAGACAGTTGTGAGACGAGATGTTTGACACAGCATAAAAATGGGAAAGGACAAAAGCAAAGTGGGGAAGGCATTTAATGAAGCCCCAGCAAACACTTTGTGCACTCCCACACGATCCCTTGTCTGCTCCAAATGGCTAGAGATGGGTTTCAGAATACTTACATATGTATACGTTACCTCTGAAGGAGTTTAATCATTGCACATTGCAGGAAGCGGACGTTCAGCATGTGCCTTGTGTGGCATTTAAAATGTGGGAGGCTTCTGTCTTGCAGATTATTACATGTTGAGCGTACTGGCTGAGCTGATCTCTGGTTGCACCTATATTTCTGCTGTGCACATCAGCTCTGGTGCCCTCTTGAGAACCTTCTGCCTCAGACCGCTTTGTTCTGTAAATGGGAGTGGCATTGTGCCAAGGAGTGTGTTTTGGCTTGCACAGGGGACTGCAGAGCACTCTTTCTAAATAGTGGTTTGCTATGCTTTAGAGCACATGGGCTATGGAAACATATGGGCCTCTCTGCACAATTTAGATGTTAGGAAAACAAGCCTTTGTAAAGAAAGAAATGATATTGTATAGGCAAAGAGACAGACTGAGCAATGTGCCAGATCCCGGGTCAGAGCTATTGAACTAGGAAGCTACTGAATGAACTGAAACCACAGGGAAATGGGGAGAGAGAAATTATAAATAAAAACCCAAGCAAACAAACAAAGAAACAAAAAAAAAACCAAAACAACAGCCAAAAATTAAAAAGAAAAATACTCTCATCAAATACTCAATAGATAAAATCAGCAGGTCAATTAGGGTGCACAACAAAAACTAAATCCAGAGAGAAATAAACCACTATTAGCTGAGGAGTCTCAAGACAGAAACATGCTTTCTATTTTAATGTCGAGAATGAGAGCAAGTGTGAACATCTGTTTCCACGGCCAGGAGGAGTTGGTGGTGTCTTTCCACCACAGGCGTGGGGTTCGATCTGCCCAGTGCCATGAGAGGAGCCATCCTGCCTGCTTGGTGACCTGCCAGGGGACGGAGCGGGTGGGAACGGCGACAAGACCACCGCACTTCTGTCCCCACGTGCAGGCTGTCGAGATCAGATCACTGGAGCTCAGGAGAGCTGACTCAGGAGAGCTGTCTCTCACTTCCATGATCCTCACCGGGCTCTAATGAAAGCCTGAATCATCGTTACTCGCTGCCGTGATTAAGCGAACAAAGGCAGCAGAAAGCTCCTTGGGGATCTCTGTGGATTACTGGCTGCTCTACCCATCCTCTGACAGGTGGCTGTAGTAAAGCATCAGAGAAATATTCATGCCTGTTCAGTAAGCTACTGACTCAACTGGCTGAATTGACAAATATCCCAGAGTCCAACCACATATCTCTGCTATGGTAAGTGAGGACCATGCGCCACCTGACTCCCTGAACCCTATTGTCATGTGAGCAGTTTGAATTAGTGCTTGTTGTAATGAATTCATGTGCACTCTTCACCACCTTTTCCCTTTTGAATATATAGTTTTGCACATGTAGAACACTGATGCCAAATGGTCACCTCAGTCCTGTGTTTATTTTCAGGAGGGACAGAGTGCGTGTACTGGCAGATTGCCTTGTCTCCAGTCATTCATGACACCCTCCTAGAGCAACCAGACACTGTACTGATCATCCCAGTCTCAGCTCCAAGGAAGTCACTGACCTCCAGTCCCTTCACCCCTCTCTCCGTACCTCACCTGCATCATAAGCCCTGGCCTTCTCCACATCTTCTGTTACTTGGTGAAGGTGAGATGGAGATAAATATCAGCCTACAGCAGCTGATGATGAGGCCTTCTTGGGTTTCACTAGCACACCAGCTACTGATGCAAATTACAGTGAATAAATTTTTATCAAAATAAGGTTTTGAACTCTGACATTCAGCACTACAGTCCCTCCTGTGTCTGGTCTAGGGCAGCTGCTGGAACTGAAAGCCCACTTGTGCAGCTTTCGTGTGTTATGAGTAAGTATCTCTTGCTGAACTGCTTTAGTCGATTCAGAGGTAATGGAGGAAATAAAAAAAAACACCTTCTAAAACCTCCATAGAAAAATAAAGCCTGGAATTCATTTCTGTTATCAGGTGTATACATTTGCTGAAGAGAGAGTTGGATGTGAATTGAAGACTTGAAAGAAATTAAATTACTTGAGAGGATACTGTAATTGAAAAGAAGAGAAAAGTGTGTGTTTGAAATAAATTTATTTGCTTCCACTGGAGTACTGTAATTGAAAAGAGGAGAGACTTGTTGAGTGAAGCATTTGGAACTGATTTGAGAGGGAAAGAAAGTACAGGGCTCCTGTACTCTGAAATTAATTTCTTGCTTGATTTGTAGTATCAAACTTCGGAAATATCTATATCGATTAATTTGAAAGTGGGATGTCTTGCCCTAGGAAATCTGGCATTGCTGTTTAGGGATAGAAAAACATGATGCTCTAAGGCTGTTCCTCAACTCTTACATGAAGTGGAACAAGGCATTGATTAAGATACAATGGTGCCTCAGTCTGGGCTCCTCAGTGCAAAGGAGACATGGAGCTCCTGGACTGGATCCAGTGGAGGACTGCAAAGATGATTAAGGGGCTGGAGTATCTCTCATATGAGGAAAGGCTGAGGGAGCTGGGCCTGTTCAGCCTTAGGAAGAGGTGACTGAGGGGACCTCACCAATCTCTGTCAGTATCTGAAGGGAGAGTGTCAGAGGATGGAGCCAGGCTCTGCTCGGTGGTGCCCAGCAATGGGACAGGGGGCAATGGGCAGAAACTGAGGCACAGGAAGCTCCCCGTGAACATGAGGAAGAACTTCCTTACTGTGCAGTGACCACGCACTGGAACAGATTGCCCAAGAGGTTGGGGAGTCTCCCTCACTGGAAATATTCAAGAACTGCCTGGACACAATCCTGTGCCCTTGTGCTCTGGGATGATCCCTCTTGAGCAGGGAGGTTGGACCAGATGACCCACTGTGATCCCTTCCAACCTGACCCATTCTGTGATTCTGTGGTTTTGTGATGGCAGTGCTAGGTCTAGATTTCAGATGCAATGTCACCAAGGTCTTCTTCTCTGCTGGGGAAAGCCCACTTGTGCCTAAAATTTACCTGAGGGTAAAATGAGTGTGATGAGTGTGCATCATCATGAAATGATTCACGAAAACACAACTATCCCAGAGAGTCCTATTGCATAAGGAAAACAACCTTTGCCAGCATCTGTCTAGCACTTGATGGAGGAGCTGGTTTGTCCTTCTTTTTAAAAGCTAAAAATATCTAAAGATTAAAATAATAAAGAATGGATGTTGCTGAACAGCGTAGAGATTTCTCTGTAACCAAGAAATGGTTGGGAATATCTCTCACACTGTTCCCACCCTGCAGTCCATACAACATCTGTTCTGCACCAGTAGGTGGACTGCAGCCTCCCTGCACCATGGACATGTATGAAATGCCATCCTGGGACTTCCAAGAGGCCAACAGCTCTTTCACTGTAGTTTCCACTTGCAACCCTTTCAGGAATTCACTCAGTACCAAAACATGGGTTGAAATTAGGTGAAAAACGGCCTTGTGTGAAATTAGGTGAAAAACACATCTATGATTTCTGCCTAAGAGACCCAGTAGCTCGTGTCACTCTGGAAAACACCTGTGCTGGGTCTTCTCAGCCACAAAACCTACAAACTCAGCCTAGAAACATAGATTTGAGCTTGTTTTTTCCTCTGCCTGACACACCACTGAGTGCATTCAGGGCTATGCAGGGTACTGAAGACTTTCATTGACACCTCTGCAGCCACAGGGCAGGAGTGATTGATTGGCTGAGTAATAGGAACTTGCAAAAGGAACCAGCTGAAGATGTACAAGGCAGAGTGGATGCCTTAAACTACTTTCTCTTCCTTGAAATAGCTCCGCAGGATAGACATGAATCAACTGCAGTTACAGTTTTATGCTGTCACAAGGCGCAGGTCACTCTCAGGCTTCAGGGTTTCTCCTCACATGCTCTGTTATCCCCAGAATTGTGCTCCACTTTTTATAAAATATACTTCTTTTCTTACTCTCTATATTTATTTCTTTGTAAGAACACATTAAAAATAAACAAATGCATTGAGTTCAAATCAGGGGCGATCTTGTTCAATGTAGTATTTCCCCCCATATATCTTTCTGGCCTCTGAAAATTTCTCCCTAAAGGAATTAGGATTAGAGAATCAGAGGATAAGAGGATAAAATCCCTGGGAATTTCAGGCTGGAGGGGACTTCAGGAGGTGCCTCATGCACCACAGCAGGGCAGGCAGTGAGGTCAGACCAGGTTGCTCAGGGCTTTGCCCAGCCAGGTTTCATAATCCCCCAAAGATGGAGCCTGCCCAGCCTCCCTGTGCAGGGCCTGCCTGTCCTCACGGAAAAGGTTCCAGTGCCCAGCCTGAGGCCCTCTCATTGCAGTCCCCACGGGCTCTGGGGGGTGTGTGAGGTGCCCCCAGAGCTGCCTCTGTCCAGGCTGGACCAGCCCCAGCCTCTGCTCACAGGGCCAGGCTCCAGCCCTGAGCACTGCAGGGGTGAACTCGCCCTGGCTATCGGCGTCTTTCTGCCCTGGGGGCACCAAACTGCTGCTGCCCAGATGTCTCTGACAACGAGTGCTGGGCACAGAGGTCCTGCCCTGAGCTCCCCGTTGTGCTCCTGCTGTTGCAGCCCCAGATGCTGCTGCCTATCTCTGCTACCAGCTCCTGCCCAGCTTGCTGCCCCAGCCAGTGTGTGCCTGCATACCCGTTTCCCTTATCCCTTGACTGCCTCTTCTCCATCAGTTTGTCTCATTACTTTTGAACCTGCTCATAATTTTAACTACTACAACATCCTTAGCCAATGAGCTCAAGAAAAATCTGTATTCTGTGAAAATTCAATTTTCATGAAAAAGTGCTCCTTTTCATTTGCTGTCTCTGGTGGTTTCATTTGGTGACCCACAGTTCTGTGAGAAGCAGTGAATAAATTTTCTTATGCAGCACACAATTTTGTAGAGCCACATCGTATTTCTCCTCAATCATCTGTTTCCCAAGCACAAGAATCACATTCTGTTCAGTTCTTTTTTGAAGTGGATCTATACAGCATATTCTTGTTATTTCCTGTACCTCTTTTCCATTCCCATGATAACCTTTTGAGATGAGATGACAGTGCATGAAAAGAGGATGCATCATAAATTTACAGTGTAATGATGCATGCTGTTTTGTGCTCCCTTCTCTTCCTAATAATTACCAAGACTCTCTTTACTCCTTAACACTGAAATGGTGTTCTCAAAGCACTATCTGATATTTTATGTATTTAGAGGAAATAGAGAGCCCACCAATATTTGTGTGTATGTAGTTAAGAGATTGTCTTATGTGACCTCTGCTGGATGCTGTAACACCAGATTTCACCTCTGCTTTTACTTCCAGTTAATTTGTACCATGAGATCTTCTGCAACTGTCTGCAGCTGGTCACAGTTCAGATACCTTGGGATAATTTTGCAGATGGGGCCTTAGGGACATGGTTTAGTGGTGGATATGACATGCTGCTTTGACAGCTGGGCTCAATGCTCTGAGAGGTCTTTTCCAACCAAAACAATCCTATGATTCTCTGACCAACAAGCCTTCCCACCTCATGTTGGATGCTTTTCTTCCTACATCACTTACAAGGATTTTGAATAATGTAGGTCACAACATAAATTCTCAGACTTCACCCATATCCTCTTTTCAGCTGCTTATTTATCTCTGCTTTTATATCCCTACTTCTAAAACTACTGTTAAAGCTTTTCTGTATCCTTGTTTCTTCAAAGATCTTGGATAAAGTGACCTGGGGAAGAACCAAAGGCCAGCAGTGTCCACTGGCCTGAAGTAACTTCAGAGAATGGTCAGTCTGCACCAGAAGGTGCCCACAACCTAAAATCTGCATCAGTTGTTAGAAACTACATGGAACTGGCCTTTCTCAAATAATGCAGGCTCTAAACAAATATTTAGTACAAAGTCACTTCTACCAGGATGGATAAGTGGTATCACATCAGTGCAAGGAAGAGACCTGGGTGTTTCCCTTCAGGCAGGACGAAACCTCCCTTAAGACAGCTGTGCTTGAGTGAGCTACAGGCTGTGCTGCCACACAGTTATCACAGTGCAGGAGGGGAAGGTTCCTGCTCACTGGGTCTGCAAGGAGAAACCGTCTCGTCCCTGAGGGAGGAGGACCATCCATACTGCTTTGTGGAGACCCTGGGCTGCCGGGTTCTGTGCTAGAGGCACCACAGGCAGTCTCACCATATGCTGCTTGGCAAGCAATTAGAGATACGGCTTTATTAGGGAAGACGAAGAGTAGCCTCTGCCTGCAGCAAACCCAGCATTTTTCCATAACCTTTCTGAAACCAAGGTGGACCTGGTATAAATGTATCACCTGTATGCCTTTTACTGTAACATTTGAGAAATGCTTTAACACCTGGGGAGACACTCTTAACAGGGAGAAGGTGCACGTTTTAATGGAAAGCCATCAGGACAACTCACCTAGAAAAGTCCTGAAAGCCTGAAGCAGACAGCAGAGAGCTACTCACTGACATGGGCTAGGACTGCATGGTTGTCACCCTGTGGGTCAGAGCAGGAGGACTGGGGGGAGTCAAGGCAGATGGAAAGTTGGAAATGCTGGAGCTGAGGCCATCCCCATTAGAGCCACAAGACCTCTACACTGTCAGCCCAAATAACCTGGGGTGGCCTTGCCATTCTTCTGCCATGGAACCCCAAAGGTGGCACCTGCCGGAGAACCATGTATTGATTCCCCGGCAGCACTGTGCACTCGTGAGTGCAGACACACCACGGAAGTTTGTGTTTGTGAACACACAAGATCAGTCAGACCCCCATCCTTGCTGCAGCTGTGGCCTATGAAAGGCATGTGAGAGAGCTGAGATGGGGACCTGGGAGAGGACTGCTCAGAAATGCCTGCCACAATTTCAGTGTCATTGACCCAAGGGCAGCCTGGTCTGAGATGGAGTGCAACCTGAAGAAGCACATTATTACCTACTAAAAGGACTCTCCTGCAAGCCCACCTCCCTCACATACCTCCTGGGCTGTCAGGATAAAGGGAGGACCCTTTGCTTCTTCATGCAGGATGTGCAGGACACAGCCCTTCTCTCACCACAGGGCATGGAGACCAGGTCTCCATTAGGCAACACCTCCAGATGTTTCCAACCCACAGCAAATACAGCAGCCCCATCCTGTACACATCACCCTGCTTGCTCCTGGACCTGGCTGGTGTGCAGTAGTGAGACAGAAAAGCTGTCTCTCTTGCATGATCTGGATCTCTGCATCCTTGCTCTTGCATGTCCAGTGCAGGGGGAACGCTGGAAACATGAGGGATTTCTTGAGCTACTCTCCATTTGGGTGAACCTACCAAGTAAGTAAGGAAACAGCTGTTAACCCTGTGTTTGTCACAGCACAGGCAGGCCAGCTCACCCACTCCTTGGGTTTTTTTTGCCTGTTGATCCTCCTACAGCATAATCGAAGGGCTACAGAACTTAATTCTGAACTAAGTACTCAATATAAGACAGAGGTCTACAAATCCTTCAATTTTTATTACTGTAGTGGGAATGATTACTGTGCAAGAGAGACAAAAATACCTTTAAGTAAAAAATAGTTTGGGGTTTTTTTTTGTTCACTAGCCTCAAACCATGGTAGCATTAAATTTTAAAGGTCAGGGTTGGAGTAATCCAACTCACCAGTTATGTCTTCACTAGCCTATTATTGCACCAATTTCAGAAGGAGAAATCCAAAAAAATTGCCAAGGGAGAGCGAGATCAGGCTGGTGACAAAAAAGCTGAAATGAAACAATAAGGCTCATTGTGTTGGTGACTATTAGCTTTTCAACTTTCTCCTGAAGTGTGCTCCTCTCACAAAACTTAAACACCAATGCTCTTGCCAGAGAATCCCCTGGCACCTGGCCTGTTGGGTCAGACATCTGTGATACCACAGTCATGTGCAGCTCCTGCAGATACTGAGGGCACCACATGAACTACACAAATAGAAGTGTGTCAAAGTCAGGCATTTTAGACTCTGTAAGTGGCAAATTTTCATGCAGCTCACGAAAGGGTTCTCATCATCTCTGAGAAGACAAAAAAGTGCTATCCCTCGGGGCTCCTTCTGTATGTGTGATTTGTAAAATGTTAGGAAGTCAACTGATGATTGCAAATTGCTTGACACTTGAAAGAAGGGGTAAATAGATGAGGAAAAACTGGAGATCAAGGACTCTTTACTCAAACAGCTCACATTTAAAAGATACTTCATTAGTATCAACATATCAACACGACATGGAGGTACTCTACTTTTGTAAAGCCACGTGCTTTGGCACTTCAAGAACAAACATAGAATGTCCACACGCAAACAGGACTAAAAAAGTTAAGAAAAGCATTCCTTGCTAAAAATATTTTGTTTGAAGTAAAGCTGTGCCAAGCAGGGAGAACAGTCAAAGAGAAAAGAACAACTGAAACACAGGATGGGCAGCAGGTACAGTTTTTGTAAGCAGGCTAGCACTTTGCACTTGTTTAACACTTCACTTTGATCAAATAAACCTGGTTTATTTCCATTTTGAGTCTTGTCTAGCAACAAAGTGATCTCAAAGTAAGCCAGGAGGTGGTGATGTTCCTTACAGAAATAGCAAATTGCTGAACAGGATGCCTTGGGACGAACTAACAGTGCATACAGTTCAGCATGTGTGTTGGAGGATGTCAGGCACAGAGATGTCTCTGTCATAAGTCACCTGGCAAGTGTAAGGACTAGTAATATCAAGTCATAGCTAAAGGAGAAAAATTTTCTCTAACAACATTTTTGGCAAAAATCTGCAGCTTTTCCACAGCTGAGAAGAATATGTTCAATGCTCAATGAGTAATAAAGAAGCGGAGGGCACATGGAATGGGAGACTTCAATGCCTGAACCTGGGTGCGCAGTGCCTTCACCCACAAATCCTTCTGTTTGGGCACTGCCTAGCAAAGAGGTCCTGGCAGCCATCCCATGGCCCTTGAAAATGCCTCTGATGGAGTGGGTTTTGTGATTTAAGGGGACCATTTATTACCTCCTTGACTTAAATCAGAGGTTGATTTATGCCACTGAAGGATTTAGAACATGTACATATCTGAAAAGTGTTTGCAATATTTCTGATTTGATTATGGTTATTAGCCTGACCTTGCTGACCTTGATCCACACTATGGACTGTGATACACTCAAAGTGCTGAAGCACTTTGGGGAATTTGGGGTAGTTTTTTCAAAAGCCCTGGTAGATGGCTGAAATATCACAGCTTTGGATTTTCCTGCCTTATGTCAGATGGCTTTTGCCCTCCAGTGCTAACAAATTACTGCACTGTCCCTGCTGAACCTCAGCTTTACTACTAGAATGTATTAGAGAAAATCAGAGCTGTGCAACATGTCCTCAGTGTTGGACATGGTGGGTTCATGTTGCAGTATTAGTGTCATGTAATTCTTTCTAGGTCAACTTTGAATGGCATTTGTGCATTTGTAATGAAAGAACAGCTGGCTAAAAATGAAGTCCTGGACTTTCAAATAACTTGGCATAGCCTTCTGGGTCTGAATGTCAAGTCTAGCTAAATACATCTTCAGGGGTCAGATTTGAGTTTTCAGTCTTCAAGAACATGTTGCACTATCAATATCCCTTACGATTTTCTTCCTGGTGAATTTGGAATGATCATGCTTTGCCAATGTGCTATTTTAGCTCCTTAAAGTTTTTTAAGAGGTGATTCCATCAAAAGCAATGCTGTTGCTGGTGGGGAGGTGTAATTTTTTTTGTTTGCTTACCGCTGAGCCTTGCACTCTGTGCTTGTTCACCGTGTGTGGGTCACACTGCAAAGTGACACAGAATCCACTTCATATATGGTTCAAATGCTAACTTTGAAACTCCATCCAATCTTTCCAGACCCTAATATCTTGTTAATTAATTCTCATTTTCAGATCCCAAATACATTTGTGCGTATTAAAGCAGACCACGTGTTTGCTGATATTGGGATGAATGAAATTATCCGATTCACTGTCTGGGAATTGTGAACATACCCTATGATATCCCTGAATGTCACCATTCATTTTAAAATGCTCTAAACTAATGGCACTGTAAGGACTAATTACTGTGCTGTGATTCTAGGTGTGTCACATCAGTCTCAATAATTACATGCTTGATTTAAGATTAACATATTGTGAAACATGCTTGTATTAAGATATTGTTTGTGGCAAATGGGGCATCAAATATAACAACAGTTCTCTCCACAGCCTTAGAATAAGCTTTTCTCTTTTTCCTACAGGGCACACTAAATCACCATTTTCCTCATTTCAGTGCTGAAGTTTTCTGATACTGTTGGGAAGTCAGAGGGCAGCAGGATTGTATGAAGAAACGTGTAAATTGAACGGAACAGATAGAAATGGTATGAGTTAATCCAGTGAGAATGAATCTTGATGTAAGAAAGGGTATGCCAGTGCCTTCACAGGTTTAGGCTGAACTAAAAAGAAAATAGCTGAGGGTTGGTCTCTCTTCTCCCTGAAGAGAAAGTTATTTTGCTTACAAGAATTAAAATGAAACATACTTCAGAGTCCAGACAGAAGTATTTTTCAAACTTTCAGCACTCTGGTTATGTGCCAGTTTTGTCTGGAGAAGCTTTCCAGTTTTGTCTGGAGAAGCTTTCCTTATTTTGCGTGATTGAGTTTGTAATAGCAAATAGCATCATCCTGCCAAAAGGGAGGGCTTTAAATTCTCCCTTGCATTTCTCCTGTGAGCATGGGCACCTGGCACCCTCACACACCACACAGCATGTGTCTGCCTGAACCTGAGGGCTCTTCCCTTCTGCCTGGAGAGAGCTGGCACCTGGGAAGCACTTGCGGAAAGAAAGCTGAGCTGCTGCTTGCAGCTGAAGCTGGATGCCCAGCTGAGCCTGCAGAGCTGCCCATGGCTGAGAAAACGGAATCAGTCCCACTCCTGCTGCTACTGATCCTGCTACCCCATCACCTTCCTTGCATGGCTAGCATCCTCTTAGACCCTCTCCTGTTCCCATTCACCTACCAAAATGTCAAAGCCTGGCCACTGCTTTAGCTCAGAGAGGAGCCTGGTGCATGCCATCCCTGGCAGAGGTGGTGGTAGGAGCTTTGGTCAGGGCTGGGGTGGGAACCACCCCTTCTGGCACCAGGGAGCTGTTCTGTTGACTCACACCATCTTAAGAAACCTTACCCCAAGACAGCTGCAAAAGGAGGAATAGCACAAACAGCAACCTGGAAAGGAGGGAAAGCAGCTTCTTCCACCTCAGCCTGACTTTTCCCCTGTGGCAGTTGGCTTTAAGAAGCTGGCAAGGGGGCAGGAGTAGAAAGAACAACAGTAGTGGACACAGGTGACCAATAAAGGTTTAGCACACAGGCAAGGAGCAGGTTGAAGCCCCGTGTGCCATCTCTAGTGGTGTGTCTTTAGAAAGAAGCCATTCATATCCAGGAGTAAAATACAACTTCCATTAAGGAAAGGAAAGCACACAGATGAGTTCTCTGGGTGACCAAGAGCTTGTGGGACTGCCCAGTACAGCATCCCTGCTGCAAGGGCCATGTGGTCTCCTCCTTCCCCCTTCATAAACTGCAGAACTTCATAAACTTCATAAACTTTTGGTATCCCAGAAAACAGCCTGTGAGACATCCATGACTGTAAGGGCAATGTGCAGGTCTGGGTCTGGTTCCCAAACTGCTCCACAGAAGTTAAGGGACAAAACCTCAAGCCAGATTTAAAAATCCCTTAAGATACAAGAGATACTGATGGTAGCTATACTGCTTTACTCCTATATGCTCACTCTCCATCCCCCTGATATTTCTTCAGTTGATATTGATCCATTTAAGATGTATAAAGCAAATAACTCTATTTAACAGCCCTAGTTGTGCGCAATCAAAGACCTCTTAGAAAATCTCAGAATGTGAATCTACAATGTAAACCCTCAGGCAGGAATTCCATTAATAATTTAAGATGTCTGTGTGCAATTGAACAGTAATGGTAATTTTCAGCTACAAGGGATCAATCTAACAGTGTATTCCAGATGTCTATGCTGTGGGAACAGTCCTTCTCTGGGTAAATGTCATCTTTATATACTGTGAACTCTGAAATATTACAGCCATTTTTCTCAATGGTTCATTTACCAAGCTTTCTTGAATCCTAGGAAAAGCCCTTACAACATGACCCTCAGCTTGCACATATATCACTGCCTTGCACAGCCAGCAGAGCTGCTGCTGCCTTGCTCTGTAAGTCCAATGCTCCTTAAGTGTCCAAAACCTCAGAAGTGAATCACAGAATCCCTGAGCTGGAAGGGGCCCACAAGGATCATCAAGTCTAAATCCTGTCCTTACACAGGAGAGCATGAAGAATCACACCATGTGCCTGAGAGCATTGAGTCTGGGGCAGTGGCTTCAGCCACTAGGCCTTCCTGAGGAGCAGCCTAGATCCACCCAGAACTGGATCAGCTGCTGGCTCAGCCCAGGGCATAATCATACATCAGACACATGAGGTCAAATGGTGCAGTTATGCATCAGACAACGTGCTGTTTCTGCAAGAAAACATCTTTCAGTAGGATGCCTAGCTATCAACCTGGTTTCACAGTGGGATCCGAGGTGACAAATCCATGGTGTGTCCACCTGCAGGGTCAGCAGCTCCATGCCAGCCTGGGAGGGGCTCCTCCCTCATGGAGAGGACTGATTGCATAGGTACGGAAAAGGCTCCATTGAGACCAGGGTGTAAACCTCCACAAAAAGTATTTTCAGGGAGGGCAACAATTGAGAAATCAAGTAAGGAATAGATTGGTTCAAATAAATTCCACATGAAAGTAACCTCTGTAAGAACATCCAGCCCAGGCACCTCCTTGTTTGGAGGCTCCTAAAACCCCTGCTGACACGGTTTCCCACAGGTGTGCAAGGCAACCTTTCAGGTACTGTAAACAAAACGACAAAACACGTCCTCTGGAAGGAATACACCATAATCTAAGCCTTGGTCCAAGGTCTCTGGTGGCTGCCTCCAGCTGGGGGATGGTGCCCAAGCCTGCCTTCATCCTCCTTCCGAATATGCCAGGTGCTCTCCCTGCTGGTTGTCCCTACTGATGGCCTTTGAGCTACAGAAATTCTACCAGCTGTGATTAGCACTGTAACAACAAATACCAGCCTGATAGTCAAGGCTAATGGTGGGGGAGGGGGAAACTGATCAGTTTTTACTGGACTTTTCTGAATTCAGCCTCCCTCAACAAGGATGATTATAGCTAATTAGGCAGAACATGGTAACAACACTCACATTTGGATGTGTGGTGTCTCGATGGAAGAGGAAATTAAATAGGATGTGATCAGAGAGCTGCAGACAAAGAAAATGAGGCCAGTCCGAGTAGCTTTTCATCAGAGAATGGATGAATAGATTAATCAATTTATTTTGTTGTACCTAGAACATTAATAAGCATTACGTGGCACTGTAATTTGCAATTCAAGGAAGCATCTGACATACTATCCTTGAGGGCATTGTTTCCCTCCTGCCCTGAGCAGACACACACACACAGACCCGCTTCCCCAAGTGTCCAAAGCAGATGTACTACATTTGTTTAGTACCTAGGATTGTCACACTGGAAGGATGCCAGGGCTCAGCAAACTGAGCAACAAAATAGGAATTACAGAATCATCAAGGTTGGTTAAGCCTCTTGAGATGAAATCCACCCAGGAGGTGCAAGGTGGACCAGATGACTGTGTCCAGTGAAGCAGCTTTGGCACAACTTTGGCAAAATTTCGGCAAAATTTTTGGATGTCATTTGATATAGAACAAGAACTTTAAATGTGGGCAGAGACTTGTGCTGCTTCGGTTGCTAGCAGGTGTGATCCCAGCTCTGAGACACACAGCTCTGGTCTGACCATCCTGCAAAACTACATCCCCAAGCTTGTAGTGACTCTTGAAAATGTGGATCTCCAGGCAGAAGTCTTTTTCACATTACTCTACCATATAAGAACTGGGAGGCATTTATACCTTGAACTGACAGCACTTTTTTCTTGCCTGCTGTTGGCAGTGCCTCCGGTGTGGTGAGAGACAAGAAGTAACCTGAGGTGGAAGCAGGAATCAGGCTCTGTCATCCTCCTCAGCATGAGCAAACAGCAGGATCTCACAGAGTGGTCACTGTTTGGGGTCATGGTCCAACACCAAACACCTGCTGTGTGCTGCTAAGGCAGAAAGCAAGGAATTGAAAGATTCTCACTGATTAAAGGTAATGTCAAGGGAAATCCCTCAGGCTATGAATTCTGCACAGCACAAATCAGGAAATTTGATCCAGAAATTCCTGCTTCACACTCTCCCCATACCAAAATTGCATCACATTTTCAAGCTGGGCACCTGGCTCTGAATATAATTTTTGGATAGTGATTTTCTCTCTCCTGTGAGCTGGAAGAACAAAATCGCAAACAAGTGTATGAGAAAATTACTGGCTCAGCAATAACCTCTCCATAACCCAGTGGGGTGGAATTGTGTGCAAAAAAGGCTTTGCAGTGAGATATAACAGTCACCAATAAAAGCTTCAGGCTATATCACTGAAGCTGTATATTATCCATGCAATTTACAGAATATATTTTAATTTAGCCCCTTTCCCAAGACTATGAATGAGGCAAATAAAAGGTTTCACAGGAGCAGAAGCAACAGTGAAGCTACAGAGTTGTCCGAGTAGGGACTGGCAGCTCAAGCTTCAGGCAAGATGGCTGATAACCCAAGACCCAGAGCCCAGCAGTGTGTGGTTTCTCCCAGGTGTCTCCTGCTGCAGCATAATTCCTTGCTGGAGAGCATGGCCACAGCCATGTGAGGAGGGCAGGTGATGGCTGCCTGTACAGGGAAGGTCGGGCAATGTGCATGGAGAAACTGTCCCCAGACTGAGGGACAGGGCATTGCTCCCTAGGGCTGCCAGCCACCCCTTTCCATAAGTGTCCTGCTATCTAAACAGTGTTTTAAATCATTAAAAAATAGAAGTAAAATTTAGCCAGATCTTAATATAAAGGGAAATAGTAACCACAGCCCCGTTTAAAGATACATTGGCTGCCAAAATGTCACCTTCTGCTCAGCCCTCCTCAGAACATGCTACAAGTTCCTGGCTTGTTCCATCCATTCTTCCCATCAGCTTGCTCTGCCACTTGAACACATCAATACCTCCTGTCTCCTTCAGCTTTCACTTTCACATATGGATAAATTTATTTTTGGAGACCACATGGAAATTCTCAAGTAACAACGTGTTGGTCTTTAAAAGTATCAATTTTTTCAACTCTTTCAAAAATATTAATTTCATTTGTTCTAACGCTGCTCCTATTTTTTAAATTTTAATTTTCAATAACTTTTCTTCAGGGAGGAAAAATATTGCAAAACCAAGAAGAGTTAGAGGTCTGTAAGAAGCTGCTTGAGCAACGATGGACTGAGAATATCAGTATTCAAAGGGGGACCTGGCCATTTAAACCTCAGACTATTCACATTCCATTAAAGCACCCCTTTTAATACTTAATGTTTGCTGATTTTCTCATTGCTAAGAGAGAAAAAAACTATCTAATACCTAGTTCAGACCAAATCCCAAACAAACAGTGTGCAAACAACTAACGGGTCTACAACAGTAGCAAACAGCTACAACATGGTAAGCTGGCCTGCAATGAAACAGCTTACCAGTTGCACTGCCCAGCTGAACCAGGCTCCAGCCAGTACCTGTACTGATTGGGATCAACGGTTTTCCCTGGCTGCAGAGATCCCACATGACACCAGCATCCCAGTGTCAACTTTCTACTCATAGAGATCTCTTTTTAATCTCCCTTTCTTTCCTTCTCTTTGTCTGCCACTAGCTGCAAGCTGTCTCTTTTATTTCATGACTTCCTTAAAGCTGAGTGTGACATAACCCTTGGAGATCTCATTCCTGCACGATGGGAGGAGAGGCAATGCTAGTGTTACTACCCTAGCTCCTGATGCCATTCCTTCGCTCTCCTGCTAAAAGGATCAGCTCATCATCTGCAAAATAAACACAAATTAAACACAGCCAGGTCTGCTGGGGAAGTGACAAGAAAATGTGTAATAGGGCTCGTACTCTCCGTGCCTCACCTACACTTACTCATCTGGCTCCTGCACAGCTGAGTGTGGGTGGCCCTGGCCCCATGGGAACGGACTGGGGGAGGCCAAAACTTTTCCTTTTGGGTGTGAATGGGGACTTCCATGGGCCCAGTACAGACTGCAGGCAAATCTGCTTTCGGCAGAGGTCGAGCTTTGAGCTGCAAACTGCAGCGGAGGGGTAGCTACCCTTCCCTGAATGGCATCATGGGGAAAGGTGCGGGATTGCCTGAGCAGCATGGCTCAGGTCAGGTCAGGTCTGCTCTTGCATGATGGAAATTTAGGTCTTGGATCACAACACAGTGATAACTGGAGAGGTGTTGATGCTGATACTGGAAGTGAATCTGATGTAAGGCAGGTGAACGCAAGCAGGTCTTTGCTTGAGTGGGTAACAGGACACAGGAGCAGAGATGTGTTTCGTATGAGTGTCTCAAGGTTTCTATCCGCACTGACTTCAAGCTTTGCTTCTGTTCTTTTCTAAAGAGTTCCATTTTGAGTGCTACCATCCTGTTACATTTTTAACATTCTAATGAGCAATTTCAACTTACAAACACCAGTTTATTTTCCTTGTTGGCCTCTTTAGCAAATTTCTTTTACTTTACCAATGGTATGATTAGTAAATCTGCACTCAATCAGGTATTGTGTGCAACACATTTCATGATGACAGAGGGAATCAAAAGGAGCAATTTAATGTATCCAATCTCAGAAAAGCCCGGCAACATTTGCATTGTGAAAAATCAAGACCTGCTAATTCAACAAAACAAATTCCCAGTTGTACTGAACTGTATGAGAACAAAACTTCTACTTAAAATATAATGTTAAACATATTTGAAATTCCAAGTAGCTTTGGTGAAAGCTGTAGGAATTCATTTGATGGCAAATTTGGTCACAGAAGATGGACAGGATAGCAAGGACAGGGTGACAAGACATTGTGCATGTAGATAGTAGAGACGCAAGATATGAAATCAGTAGGAATTGCGCTTGTGCATGTGAATGACAGTTTACTCCCAGTTCCCAGCAGCACCTGCTCTTTGGGTTCATTTATGTTCATCTTCACTCTTGATTCTTACAGTAGGCTTCCAGTATACACAAGAGAGCTGGTTGCTCTTGCTTTGGGCTAAATAAATTCAGAAGTTGCAGAAACAGCTCATTATTAGCATAAAGCAGATAAATTGCAGCAAACTAATAAACTGTGGCTTCCCAGGCACAGTACCACAAGAAAAAACACCTCTTGAAGATCTGCATGTTCTCTAAGGCTGGACACGGCCCCATGGCCCTGTGGAGCACCCTGCCCCATGTCCTTCCAGAGCACACAAAGGGACGGGGACTTGCGAGTTCCATCCTTGTCTCATGCCAACCCTCCACAAGGCTCAAAGCTGCTATTTTTGCAACAGGATTAAAGTGTCCTCCTCCTGCTCCATGACTTTGCCAGACACTTGCACCTCTCTTCCGGCTTCCTGAAGGAAAATTGAGACAAAATATCCAGCAACACCTTGCTGCTGCAGAGGACTGTTTTCCAAAAGAGTCTCAGGTGTGACTGTGTTCCTAAATAAACCTGCTGTGTGGGACCCTCTCCCCAGCTTCTCAGACACAATTTGGAATACAAAAGTGGATATACATCCCCAGTGCTTGAGTCTTTCATGCCCAGGTCCCAGGACATGCAGCCTTCTGCACTTAAGCAAGGGGCATCCCATAGATGTCTCTTGGACCAGGTTCAGATCCATTGGAAATATTTCACTTCTTCCCAGAGCCTGCAACATCACTGTAGTTGGGATGGGTGTGGTAGTGCTGCTGTGCCCACCCACACAGCTCCAGATATCACAGTGGCAGCAGACACAGCCATTCCAGGCTGGGAGTTCACACCTCGCACAGCGGACAAGGTAGCAGAGGCATCAGCTCACAAGCCACGATTTAGGCCTGTGTGCAATTCTAGGCTGTTTTCTCTAACCCTTTTCATGAAAAATTTCACTTTCCTTTCTGAAAAGTATGAAATCTTCACTGGAAATCTCCTGTTTCTGAGTTACAGGATATATAGAAAGGAAATTGCAATAATGAAAACACCACTCCAACACCAGACCACTTCCACATTGCTCCAGTCACGTGGATGACTAAGCTCAGAAAATCCCATTGCTGTGGAAGTTTACTTGTAAAACTCAGAAGTAGTGTTCCAGCATGAAACTTCTTGCTACCACTGTGAGCATTTCAAATTGCTCTGTTCACTTCCAGGTGCTGAAGTAGTAATAAAAATACAGCAGCCTGACACAGTTGTCAAGTTTTAAATTTGTCTAAATTTTATCATAAACAAGATGTGGGAAGCTGTGAACTTGCCTGAGGCACAGCAAAACTAAAACACGAATAATTACATAAGAAATTACATAATCCCGGGATTCCCTTCTCCTTCATCCCAGTTACAGAAAAGGTTTAGAAAAGCTGGTGATATATTTTCATCCATTTCTCTTTGACAGAAACCACCATGGAATGTCTTTGTCCGAGAAAAAACCGCAAAGACACTTTGCAGAGCTGTAAACGTGTCAGGATCATTTAAGCATGGGCTAATAGGGTTACTCTGCTTACTTGCTCTTTCTCTATGGTGCTGATCCCCACGGAGGAAACAACAAACTTGTCTCCAGTGCTCCAATGGATTCTTATCTCTTAAATAAGAGTTAGCAGGTGTTTCTCTGCAGACTTCTGGAAAGCTGCATAAATTCAGCTGTCCTTGTGGAATTGCACAAGATTCCTGCCCGACGCCCAAGCCAGCCTGTCCAGGTCCCTCTGGATGGCAGCATCGAGCCTGTGGATGGTACCATCATTCCAGCTCAGGGGCACTTCCAGCCTTGCTAAGGTAAAGGGCTCTTTATCACTTCCTCCAGGGTAATGGTGTCAAACAGGGCAGGTCACAGTTCAGACCGGCAGTACTCCACTCAGGACCAGCCCCCAGCAAGAGGGTATGTGAGCCATTAACTGTGATCCTCTGAGCCCAGCCATCAAAGAGCTGCTTACCCATCTAGATCCCCACCCAAACAGACCACAAATTCCAAATTTAGATGCATGAATATTATTGTAGACAACATTTTAAAGCCTTGCTAAAGTTTACACGAACTGCACCCACATCATAAAAGCTGAAGCAAATGATATCCAGTGCTCTCCCTACATTCACAGTTGTGGTCATTTTATCTCAGAAGGCAAACAGGCTGGGCAGGTCTGGTTTGCCTGTGTAAAGCTGTGCTGAGGACTCTCATTCTTCTTCCTGTGCCCAGAAATGGATTCTGATTTTTGACTGAAACAAGGATGATTTGCCAATCATTCCCCAAATTTTGCTTCTGGTTCTTCTGAAGACAATCATATATAACAACCTTTTCTACATGCTGCTACATACAAAAGATCATCACACCTGGTATAATTTATGTAAAGTCCTTTCACAACTCTTGTGTGGCCATCTTTTTGATCATTGCAGTTTACCTAAAATTATCTGGGGGGAGCGGAAAGGTGGAATGAGAAATGCTCAGGTCCCTTTGGAGGGAAATTCTCCTTCAGACAGCTGGGAATTCCAATCCTATAACAATCCTTTCTGCTCCTATTGCAGAAACTCAACCTTGTCCCCTAGTGCCTGTCTAAGTTCAGCAGTGCTGGACAAGGAGAAGTGACTCTGCTGCTACTGTCACCTCGTGCTGCAAGCATGTACAGAAGTTGCCAATCCACAGCGTGCATCCACTACCACAGACTGTCCACCAGAAACAATTGACAGGTAAGGAGAAAGATAAGCTCTCAAAAATTCATTCAGTACATTGCAAAAACTGAAACACATCCACTCATCTTGTCTACCACACCCTTCTGAAACACACGCCCACACACAAACAAAGAGTAAAAAAGAAGAGTGTGTGTGTCCTTGTCTACCTACCAGGAGGATGTGTCTTAAGTGGTTTCCATAAAAATAGAGAGAGATCCCAGAAATAAAAAACTTTGTTGACCAGGGTTTTCAAGGTGCTAATGAAACAGCCTCCAGCAGCTGCTTGCTACAGAGTAGAGATGCCATACCTGTATTTTCACTAGGAAAAATCTCAGCTGTCCAAAAAGACACAGGTGAAGGTCCAGCATAGAAAGGAGCTTTGCTTCTTCAAACAAGAAATTAATCTAAAAAGTCCTATGTTAAAAAGGATGGGGCAATGAACCCTCCTAAAATGAAACTGTTAAAATAACATTTACATCAGTTTTACAAATCAGGATACACCTGTTCTTTCTGAGCTTTGGTACAAACCTTTTCACCTTGTCCTCCAGAATTTCCTTTGTTTTCATCTTTTATCACTAATAGCACTAGATATCAGATCTCTTCACTTAATATTTCCAGAAATACAAGCATCTGACATTTGCCTCAGTCACCTATGGAAAATATGAACAGTTTATTCATGGAAGTCAATATTTTTGCTTTTTTGAGAACCTTGCTTAGCTATGGCTTGACAGTGAGTTGTCAAATATAATTTTGTCTGTTTCTGCTCTGTCAGACACAATAAAACAACTCTTGGCCTCTGACTTTAACGATGAGGGTTCTTTGGCTTCCCTTGAAATCTCCATGGATATGAGTGCTACCTTCTGGCCAGTGGTGCCTTCCATAAAATAACAACTAGGGATGGTAGGACGCTCTGGAAACCCACTTCTAACAGTTCTTCTGTATTCTCTTGTACAGCATGACACAACTCTGGCTTTGTAAAATATCACTACTGCCCAGACACATAACAGCCTCCAGTCCTTTCATCAAAGCTAGTAGGAGTGTCACATAATTTGTGTTTATCTTTTTTTGGAAATTTGATGCTCTACTTCCCCTTGAGCCCATTTAGATAGAATTCCTTTTAATCTATTATTGCCCAGGGAGGATTGCTTTTGAAAGCAAAGTCCCACTGTTTACCTCAGTATTGTGGCCTAACTTCCACTCTTTACAAGCCTTTCCTTTTTGTAAAAGTCCCTTTGTGCTGAATTTAAGGCCTCAGCATAAGGAAGCTCTCACCACACCTTCTACATTCCCAGAAAAAATAAAAAGTATTACTGTGGATAACAAAGATGGAGAGCAGTATCAGTAATTTTAATTTAAAAATACTACTTTTGTCTTCTTGAAGCTGTCTCCAATCCAAGCAGAATAGGGTCAGCAGACAAAAAACTGAGACAAAACATAAAATAAATAAAATCCTGATAAAGCATGGAAATGAAAAATCAGGGCATCCCAAAAATCATATTACTCTCCTGTAGTGACACTATGCCAAAATTATATGATCATGATCAAAGTTTTTAAGTAACTCTGACCATAGATTAGACTCGATTAAAGTTTAAGGCCTGTTACATTTATTTCCTTCTACTTCCAGTGTCCTCCAAAGACACCTACAAACGAAAGCATTCAAACTCAGGGGACTTTCCTGAAAGACTTGCCCTTAATCTTTTAGTTGTTGAATAAAATCACTATGTGGAACATGAATCTAACAATTCATCTTTTACCAGTAGAGCTCTCGCTAAATTGTCTGGTCCCAAAGTCATAAGACTGAAGAAGCTATTATGAGAACAGAGCATTTTATTTCAGATGCAACCACACAAATCTCAAGGAGAGAGAAGACTGGCAGAAAGAAAAGTCTCCCTGATATATATCTTTTAATTAACATTGCAAAACATTCCTTTCTGTATGCAGGTGAATAATTTACGCACAATTCACTTGTATTTCTAATCCTTATCACTAAATACCATTTTTTCTTTCCAAGTTTGATTTATTTTAGAAAAAAAAATCGAACTAGCAAAGTGTATTGTATGATGAGGGAATTCAGGATGTATACCACCAAGGGTATTTAAATTGCATTAATTCTTCCACAAAGTGAGAGCATAAAGGTGACCTTGTCTTACCCAAGCTTGGCATTATTCACTTACTGGATCCAAGTTTATTATAGGGTTTGGGAGGTTTTTTGGTTTGGGGTTTTTTTTCCATAATGCTGAGCTATGAGCCCGGGATAAGTTAACCTTTTAGTGCCCCACTTGTCAGCAAGCCAAATGCAAGAGACAGCTCCATATTCTTTGCATCAGGATCCTTTCCCCAGAGCAAGAGGCACAAGCAGAAGTTCAGGTCCAGTTCAGCCAGCGTCAGTGCTGGACAACTGATGTACCACCATCATGAAGTTACCTACTGCCTGCATTCTGCAGATCCCATGTGTTCCAGCCCTCAGTCTCAGCTGATGGCCACAGAAGGAGACTGACTTGTTAAAGTAAACTGTGGAAAATAAAACCAACAGCATAAAGCACCTTAAAAATTAATGTTATTGTCCATAGGGCTACATGGAGGAATTGCCTTGAAACATTTTTTGAGGGTGACAGACTCAGTGCACAGGCACATGGTGCTTTCAGCACAGTTACATATAAACTCCAATTACTGTACTGCAAGGAATTCTGCCATTTCAGACACATATTTTTCTCCCTACATCACTAGTTTCCTAAAATTTAGATGGAGGTTAGATTTTCACCCCAACAACTGAAAAGAATTTTGACTTCTGCAAAGTGTCCATCCATCTGGGTGGGATTAATTTTATACCCTTTGTTACAGCAGTATCTGTAATAGTCACCTACTATGACTACATGTATAGTATGCAAGGTCTTTAAAATTGGTTACCCTGAGCTACCGAGGTATTGGAGAGGACAGCAGAGCCAGCAGATCTCCTGAAGGGTGTGTAAGGGGCTGACCCTGGCTGGATGCCAAGTGCCCACAAGCTACTCTATCACACCCCACTTCTCAGCTGAACAGGGGAGAGAAAATAAGATGGAAAATAACTCATAGATTGAAATAAGGCAGTTTACTAAAACCAAATAAAAGACTGCGTGCACACAAGCAAAAGCAAAAACCCCAAAGATTTTATTCTCTACTCCCCATCAGCAAGTGATGTCCGGCCACTTCCCGGGAAGCAGGGCTTCAGGACATGTAGCAGTTGCTCTGGAAGGCAAAAGTTGTAAATAACAAATGCTCCCCACTTTCTCCTCCTTTTCTTAGTTTTTGTATCTGAGTAGACATCATATGGTATGGAATATCTCTTTAGTTAGTTTAATTCAGCTGGCCTAGTTGTGTCCCCTCCCAAGACCTTGCCCACTGCCAGCCTACTGCTGTGGGGGCAGAAGGTTGGAGAGACAGCGCTGAGGCTGTGCCAGTGCTGCTCAGCAGCAGCCAGAACTGGGGAGCATTATCAGCTCCTGTCTAGCTCCCAATGCAATGGGGAAAACAAACTCCATCTCAGCCAGACCAAATACAACTCCACCCCTTATTCCATACCATTTGTGTCATATGCAGGTCCCACAAAAGTTAATCTTCTGACTATTCTACTATATTTACTTCTCATCACTGAAATCCCTTTCTACCAGCACTTACACTTTAAACTACACCCTTAAACCATCTTTATACCAAACATACAGATCCATACATTTTCATAAACTATTATTCCCAGTTCTTTCACAGATAGATATAGTTTTCCCTTTCCACAGGCTTCCTCCACCCCTCCAGATGTTCAGAAACAGTCCATGACTTGGATTCCGTTCCATCAGGATGTGTGCTCAAGACAGGAGAAGCAGGACACTTGATCGTTGGGTACCAATACCAGCCTGGCTTGGGTTGACACCGCAGTCATCTTGCTCCCCGCAAAATTCACTCTTCACCGGTCCATGTCACTCCTGCTACTTTACTTCCTGCAACGTAAAACTCACACCACAGATTATTTTTCCCCCAAGGTCAAAGCTCCTTGAGGCACACACCAGGTCTCCCCATCCTTCCGCATTACCCACCAAGTACACCCAGGTCCTTGGGCAAAGACAATCCCACAAATGGGTTTGCCTTTTCCCATGGAAGGACAAATCCACACTGACACTTCCCCAGCTACTTCCCTATTGTAGTACAGGGACCTTATCTCCTCTCACAGCTTGGGCAGGACCAGGGCGGTCAGCAGATCCCCTAGTGTTAACCAGCCAAGTGGCTTCTGCTAAATTTGCATCCCAATTCTTTCATGCACCATTGCCCAACAACCCTCAACATAGTCTTCAGCAGTCCGTTATACTTCCCAGTCTTTCCAGAGGCTTGTGGGTGATAAGGGATCTGATACACCCACGAAAGATCTAGGGCTGTGTTTCCACTCCCTGGGGCAGTCAATTCCAGGTTTATTTGACACTCCACACTGGAGTTCTACCATGTCTGATTCAGCAGCACTCAGGGATGCTGTGACTTCATTTAGGCCACAATAGCCTATGCTAACCTCCATTCTCCATCAGACTTTTGCACTGGCCATAAGGGACTGTTACAAGGTGAGTGAGTCTTGCTGATGACTCCTTGGCTGTGCAGTTGATGAATCAGCTTGTGGATGGGAGCCAGGGAAGCTCGGCTGGTGCGATACTGCTTTTGATACATTGTCTTGGTACCATTGGCACCAGCTGTTCTTCACCTTGCAGCAACCCTACAAGGAAGGATGTTCTAAGAGCCCAGGTGGGGTGGATAACTGCTTGATCTTCTCTGTATTCACAGTAGCTACACCGAAAATCCATTGGTACACCTTTAGGTCCTTGAAGTACCCTCTCCTGAGACAGGAGAGGGTACTTCAATTCCAAGGATATAAAGAGCCTCTGGCCCAGTCACAATGGGGCACTTTAACCACTTGTCCCCTGTTAAGCTCCCTTCAGCCTCTGAAACAGATGATTCTTGGCATCTCCTTGTCAGTCCAGAGATCCAGATGGGTTCTGAGCCCCTCTACCCCAATGGCACCAGCCTACACTATGCACCAGTGTCTACCAAAGCCTTATGTACTTCTGTGGGTCTGATGTGCCAGGCTGTCAAACCCAATACAGAAGAGAGAAGGGAGGGACCCTCTCTTCTTTTTCCTGGTTAGAGCATTCACTGTTTGACCCTTACAGTGCCAGACTGGAAGTCCCCTTCCCAGGATCGAGAGAGGTAATGTCAGTTCTTCTATATCTGGGAGGTTGCTGATTGCTGTCTTGTGTCTGCAGAAACTACACTGGCAGTTTTGTTGGATGGCTCCTTCTTCTCTCTTCTCTCCCAGCTCTCTCTTTTCTCAGGTCTCTTCTTTCTCAGTTCATGGGCACGGGCTTCCAGCTTAAAGGTGGGTTCACCATCCCACTTCCTCATGTCTTCCCCCTGATCACACAGAAAGAACTACAGTGGACCACGTGTCAGATGTCTGGGGCTCTCCTTCCCTCTGATCAGGGCAGGAGAAGACTGATTTCTTGGACTACCCTTGATGGCTGAGGTGCTGGCCTGTAGGGATGAGGAGGTACAAAGAGTTTCTTCTAAGTTTTGAAGCCAAAAAGATGCTCTCTCTACAGTTGGTGTCTCCATTTCTGGGTAATATATTGCTGCCAAACTATTAGAATATGATGCAGGGGCACTTTGAATTACCTTCCTCCACATGGCCATTGTACAAGGGACATCCTCTGGATCTTTGGAGATGTTATCATTTTTTAGATCACTATAGATGACTTCCAGCACTGCTAATTCTCTCAGATATTGGATACCTTCATCTGCAGTGGTCCACTTTCCTGGGGAGTTCATAAGATCTTCCTTAAATGGATGTCTTGCCTTCACACTTGAGAGGAGTCATCTCCAGAGACTAGAAAATTGCTGTTTGTTTTCCAATTCCTCTTTCAATTCCCGGATCTCTAGCAAGGGATCCCAGCTGTTGGGCTTCCCTAGCTTCCAGTAGGTGATTATCAGCCCCACAATCCCAGCATCAAAGCAGCCAGGCAGAAATTCGCTCACCTGGCTGGTGGCTGTAATCTTTCTGCAAGTCTTGAAGTTTTGATGATGTCAGAGACTGGGTAATTTCTGTTTCCTGTTTCAATTCTTTCACTCCTTTCTTTGATTTATTTCTTGAAGGATTGGTTTCTTGATCAGATCCTTCCTCTTCTGATGAATCTTCTTCTTCTTCCTTTTTTTCTTTTTCTTCTTTCTCTTCTTGTTCTTTTTCTTCTCCCTTTTCTTCTTGTTCTTTTTCCTCTTCTTCTTCCTCTTCTTGTTTTTCTTCCTCTTGTTTTTTTCCTCTTCTTCTTCCTCTTCTTTTTTTTTCTTCTTCTTGTTTTTCTTCCTTCCTTTCTAATTGACAATAAGGACTTGTAGCTCTCCTTGTCCACTTTTTTTTTTTTCCATTACGGGGACAGTTACAGTAGTTGCTGTGGTCTGGGTTCCTATCTCAACCATCCTGTCCTCAAACACATTTTGGGCCCCTGCCTCAGTCACAGTCCTCTGAGAGTACTGAACAATGGCTCGATAGGCACAAGCCAGGCCCCAGCACAGGGCTAGAAGCTGCTGGTTTTCATTGAGTTGGGCAAGGCACCCCTCTATCAGCTGACAGGTCAGTTTGTCGGGGTTGATTACCTGCTCAGGTGTAAACTCCCAGGCGATGGGAGGTGATAACTGCCCTAGGAACCTGCCCAAATCCTTCCACACACCCTGCCACCCAAGAACTGACTTCTTCAGGGAACATTTTGATACCACCTCACTCAAAATTTGTTTTCTCATACAGCACCATGACATCAGATTCCACAAACCCCATGATATGCTTACAGTACTAATTAAACAGATCATGTAAGGATGAACAAGGCCTGCGGGAGCCTGCATAATAAAAGAATCCACATCAATTCCGGGTAGGAAGAGACAGATGTATTCCCTCATTGTCTCCACAAGATAGCTCCACCAGCACAGCAAGGCCATCAATGCCAGGGAAAAGCACAGAGCCATTGTTTGTATTAACATGTTCCCAAACTCAGCAAAATAAAGAGATAAGCAGTGCAGCTGACAAACTGCGTTCTGCACAGGAGCTTGCTACTGGATAACTAACACTACTGTAGCATGCACTATACAGAAACAGGTGTTGTCGTCTCACCCCACCTCAGGCACCAAAAAGGACTGTGGTGGGTTGACTTGGGCTGGATGTCGAGTGCCCACCAAGCTGCTCTATCACCTACCCTTCTCAGCCGGACAGGGGAGAGAAAAGTAAGACAGAAAACAACTCGTAGGTTGAGATAAGGCAGGTCAGCAAAGTAAAAGTAAAGGTTAGCATGCACAAGCAAAGGAAAAAAAACCAAAGATTTTATTTTCAGCTTCCCATCAGCAAGTGATGTCCGGCCACTTCCCAGGAAGCAGGGCTTCAGGACATGTAGCAGTTGCTCTGGAAGGCAAATGTTGTAAATAACAAATGCTCCCCACTTTCTCCTCCTTTTCTTAGTTTTTGTATCTGAGTAGACATCATATGGTATGGAATATCTCTTTAGTTAGTTTAATTCAGCTGGCCTAGTTGTGTCCCCTCCCAAGACCTTGCCCACTGCCAGCCTACTGCTGTGGGGGCAGAAGGTTGGAGAGACAGCGCTGAGGCTGTGCCAGTGCTGCTCAGCAGCAGCCAGAACTGGGCGAGTGTTACCAGCTCCTGTCCAGCTACCAGAGCAAAGCACAGCACTGTGAGGGCTGGGCTCTATCTCGCCCAGATCCAAGGCAGGATCTTCAGCCACAAAGTTAACCTACAATTCTCAAGCAAGAGCTGAAAATTTAAATACAGGTACCTGTTTTTAAGAGTTTGGTATAACCCACCTTTCTTCTCCTTCCACCATTGGCAAGCTGTTTTTAAAGTGAACTGAAGGAACAATCTAACCTGGGAATCCTGCCTGCAACTGGGGAACGTCACCAGCCCCCCCCCCCCCCCCCAACTGTCCTGGCCACTAATGCAGCTTTTCTGCTGTGAGACAGGACAGAGATTCCTTTGATTTTTTTAACTACCAACAAAAATAAATGCTTGCTGGGAAAAGTAATCTTGGAAACATAATCCTAAACTCAGGAAAAAAAAAACCCTTAATACCGTTTACAGCACCTCCTGTACATACTGCATTTGTTCTGCTGCTCTTCCTTACTGCATCATTCCTCCTGCTTGTTATATTTGGGACTTGAGTGATAGCTGGGAAGGTAGGAAACTGCATGGATCATTATTAGCTTGATTATTTTTTGACATTACAGTACTCACATTACTCTTTTGATACTCACACTACTTTTGCTCACACTACTTTTCATACTTAGAAAATATTAGCTCTTTAGAGCAATTCCTGCACAAGTGTAGGGGGGTTTTATGTACATATAGCAAATAGGCCATGATAATGATGATGAATCAAGCTAAAACAACAGAATTCACTGCAAAGATGTTGTTTTGAAGCATTTCTCTTACAGATTTTTTTATTATATTCTTTGAAACGGTTTACAGTGTTTTCTCTTTCATCGTTATTACAATTTAAAAGATTAACTAAAGATACCCTGTGAAAAATTAAAACAGTGGAGCAGTTCCATTCAATTGTATTTATTCTGCATGCTCCAGAAAATTAAGATACAGGTTAGCAGCAACTGAGCTTAATTAGTAAGAAACCTATTTAAACCTAATGATACGCATGGCCAAGGTTGCCACTGCTCAATGGAGACAGTAGTTCTGCTTAATTGGGATGCTTTCAGATGGCATAATTGTTGAAACTGATGCTCTGTCTGCTGGTTCAGGTTTGCAGTGGTTCTCTCACTCTCTCCCTAACTTGCTGGGAATATTTTGCAATAGGAACTGACATAGCACCCAAAGGGCTCCCTGACTGATGCCTTTTACTTCCCAACTCATGCACTGCCAGCTGCCCCACTGCACAACAAACTTGCTGCCGAGGACAGGGACGACTCAGGGGCAAGGTCTGCTGTCAGCTCCCTTGACTTACGTGTTGAACTGGCGCTTTTCAGTACCTAGAAGGACTTTATCATCAGCTCAAGGGTTCAGCAACACAATACAGACACACCTGCTACCCCTACCACACAGAAGAGCAGCAATTACAGCTGCCTGAAGTATTTCAACGAGAAGCTTAAGAAGTTTGTGACTCCTGCTGCTGGGACTTCCTCCTCAGCAAACACCCGATGATTTTTATACTTTGCATTAATGCTACAACACCTGAGAGCTGTTTATGAACCCGTGGGAAATGGAGATGAAGCCTTAGCTCATATTCTAGAGGAGTCTCCCTCTCACTCAAACCTTTTGTTGGCAGTCTCAGTGGGAAAGGGTCACCAAGAGAGTCACATGTTTTCTCAAACTGGGCAGATGATCTCCCCAAAGCACTCTGCTGGGCAAAATAAGGAAGCTTGCAAAGTAGCTGATCTGTCATGCAGAAATAACAAAAATTGGCTCAAAAGATGGAAGTTTCTTGTGGCCATTAAATTCACCACGAATAACTAAGACAGCATTTTAGACAAAGTACCAAAGCCAGGACAAAGTTTGCGTAGTCCGCAGCACTTGGCAGTGTGTCAGTATAACACAAGATGGCTCCACTTCCATCAACGAAGAGCTTAGTGCCACTGCAGAGTCCCTTGCATCCAACTAATCGTGCCCATCGACTGAAACCAGACCTGTCAGGCTGCCCCGTGCCAGTCCACTCAGCCCTCAGGGCCAAGGAGCACAACAGTGCTGCAGCCTGCAACAGGGTGAGGTGGGAAGGTAACATAAGCCTGGGAAAAAATGTGGAAAGGGACATAAGATGCTTTAAAGATCAGCAGCTGTCTTCAGCAAAAGACTGAAAAATGGGAGACCACAGCCAGCCTTCAGTAGCTGGAAATATTTAAAGGCAGTATAAATATGGCTCTACTGATCCATCTATAGTTGAACATTCTTAGCATCCCCTTTTGCATTTTTTTTGTTTCCTTCTGGCATTTTGCATTCAAAATATCCTGCAGAATCAATGCAGACATTTTGTGAAAAAAGCTTGGTTTGAAACCTTCTCTGCACTAGTTCCTATATAAAGTTTCACTGGGGTTATGCTAGTACAGTCCTGCTGCTAAGTATTGATGTTCTCAGCATAGGCTGGTGGGAGAACGACAGAACAGCTGAGGCACAAAAGACCAGAAACATCAGCATCAGCCACAACAACAGCAGGTGGAGGGAGAGAGGGGCGGGAAAGACCAGTGTGTGGGGAAAATGGAAAACCAGAAGGCTTTAGAGAAAAGACGAAAGGAGAATGAAGGGCAAGAGTGCAGAAAAATTACACACCAACCCTAACCACCTTGGGAGCAGAGACTGATTCGGAGAAGGCACTTGCTCTGGGCACAGGTGACACAATATAATGTGAAAGTCTGTAGGGAGTGGAAACACAGATGCAGACACACACATTTAGTGCACCTATTTAGAAGTAAAACAGGATTACTTGTCACTGTGAGCATGTCTGTCTGGCAGGGAATATCCATGCAAGGTGATGCAGTACATTTTGGGGCTTATCAGTACATCTTTAGAAAAACACTGAACCCCTTCAGCTGCCTGTCTTGTGTTCAGCTAGATCCAAAACCTTACTTCCTACAGAAGGATCTTCTGGAATACATGGGGGGAAAAGTGTCATTTCAGTGGAAACAAACCACCACCATTATACACAGAGAAGGCTGTGTTCTAACAACCCAATCCAATCCCAGGCTCCCATTTTTATGTGAGTCTTTTGCCTGATCCACTGGATTTCACAACCTTCACTTCCATGACCTTCCTACTGCTGGTTCCGTACCCTTCTCACCTGGATGAAGACCTGCAGGGTGACAGGAAGATGAAATCTGCTCAGCCAGAATGTTGGAGCCAGAATGCTCCAGCCACGCCAGTGAAAGAAACAGCCTGACCAAGCTTCACTATCCATCCAAGGGACAGAGCACTGGATACCAGGCACAGCACCTGGATCTTCACTATCCATCCAAGGGACAGAGCACTGGATACCAGGCACAGCACCTGGATCATAGCAAGTACGGTTTTGTCTGAGGTGACCATGAAGAATAAAAAGGCCTGCCCTGGAACAGCTGCAGTAGTACTTTGAAAATGCCAAAACGCAAAAGATCCCAATAACAAATACGGAGTAATTTATATCCACAGTGAAAAAAGCATCAAAACAACTGAACAAGACCAGCTCTGTACTATTGATTTTCAGACAGATGTCTGGGTCTGGGAGTGACTGCAAGCACAAAATGAGAAGATTTGGATGGAAAGTTAAATACTATTTTGTCTCCCTTATGACCTAGCTGGCCATACGCTCTATGAAGATTCATTATCAGAACTGTAATTTGGTTACCACTACAACAGTTTCAGGCTTCCCAGCAGCAGACTGTTGGAGCTACTGGGGTTAAAGACTAATTTCTTGGTTTTTTTAGCTATATGAATAATCATTAAACAAGATTGCTAAAGAAGCAAACTGTCAAAGTCATTTCATTTATTTCATAATATCACATCTGTACAATTTTCATACATACAGCAGGAAATGCACATTGGTTACACAATGGCATTTAGCTGCATTTCCAAGTATAATACAGTAAGTGCAACTCCACTTAAAATGTACATTTATACAACTTAAACAAATTAAGGATTGCTACACCACTATCTGTGACAGTATAAAGCTTCATTTATGTTACGTCTCATTACTAAACCATTTCCCGGTTAAATATAAAACATATTCGATCATTTTAAAATGGCCTTTATGGTACCTGGCCAGCATATAAAATATTTGTTGTTTAAAATTTAACCATTAACTTTTTGTTTTAAAAAATAATCCTCTAACCCTATTTAAACATTTGCTATTGAACTGTTATACTGACACTTTGTAGCAGGAACCAAATTTTACCCTCCTTTTGTTTACTCTTGCTTATCACCAAAAAAAGTTACACTTGCAATGTATTGCAGCTTTATTCAGATACAACCAGGTGGTTAAACTATTTAACAATTTTGCTCAAAAGGTAAATAACATTTTTCATTAAAGAAAACAAAATTACATTTCAGAGACATTTGTCAAAAATTTAATGGGTAGAGTGCTACCAGCACTAAAAAAAAAAAAAAAAAAAAAAAAAAGGAAAGAAATAAAGAAAATTATTAATTTATCTTTTAAGAAACACCCAAATATTCTTATAATTTTATTTTTGGAATACATTGGTCCACAGACCACATTGTTGTTACAGCTTACCAAATGAAAACCAAAATTTCTTATTGCCATCCCTGTAACAGGAATGGTTCAGTTTTAAACCTCCTCTAAAAATATACATTTTACAATCCTTTCACCTCAACAAAGGTGACACCGACAATAAATACACTGGTTTGGTGGGTTTTTTCCTTCACTATGGAAAGTCTACAAACTACCTGTTGTATGCCCTTTCTTTTTTAGATTTCTCCAATGCTTTGTCCATAGTTTTCTCGTTTTCTCCTCTACATTTGGGACAGTACCACTTGCCCTTTGGTTTATGGTTGAGTCCCACACAAGAAAAGTGAAACCATTCAATGGGGCACTCATCATTATCACATCCTATCATCTCTCCATAGGAGACTTGGTTGCACAAGCAGTACGTTGGCTCATTAGGGTCAATAGGAAGGTCAGGGGGAGAAGCTTCCCGCTCTGCTTTAGCCTTGGATCGTTTCTTCTTCTTGGATGTTTTTGCTTTCTTCTCCTTTGGTGTTCCTGAGGTGATGTCATCATGGTCATGATTATTTGAGGCATTTTCCCGATTCTCATTATTCCTTTGCCTCCTTGATCTCTTGTTGTTGGGCTTTTCAGCCTGTGCGATTGTCTCGTTCTTTGACTTATCCTGGCTGGCTTTCCCACTGTTTCCTGTGGTGTCATTAGTCTCTTGACAAGTCTCAAACAGTTCCACGTGGCTGTCCACTTGCCTTGTTCTGTTCTCAACGAGCTCCACCATCTGACTGACGATTTGGATCTTCTCGTCCCCCAGTTCCTGACTTCGAATCAAGGCTCTCTGTATACAGTGCAACATTCTTCTCTTCTGCACAGCATCTGTCTCCCGTTTAAATTTTTCATAGTAATCATCCAGGTCCTTCAGAATCTCTGCAAAGAAAAAACAAAAACCATAACTATTTTTGACAGGGAGAATGGCAAAACAAAACCTCCCATTTTTCCTTCCATACAGCAACAACTTCTTGTAACATGCAGCACTGATCAAAGACAGATGCCCTGAAGCTCACATCTGACAAGCAGCCCATGACTCCACTGGACTACTTTTGTTCTAGTTGGTCCCACAGGAATGGAATGCAAATGCTGATTTAGAAGAAAAAAGTGGCTAAATATATTTTTATGTATGATGATAATATTTCCCTTTAAACTTTTCAGTAATTAAAAAGAACTAACTAAACCAATACACATACCATCAAAAGTTCCAAGGTTAACGGCAAAATTAGAGGGGAAATTACCGGACATTTTCTGCATAACAACATTAATATTTTCAGTGCATGACAGAGTGGGAGAAAGGGAGTGGGACAGAAAGAAAGCACAAACCAGTGTAGAAGCACGTTGCTGGGTTATTTGACAGGAGATGCAGAAAGACCAAATAGATGATCTGGACCCAAAGCTATTTCATCCAAAATTGTTGAGCTATTTCTGCTGAAAATATGAGGCCATGTAAACCCCTGAATTGCAGAATTAGGATTACAATATCCAGGATGTTTAGATTATTCCCTACCTATAGTTTCTGTAAAATACACGTTGCTAGTTTTTAAAACACAAGAATTTTCATTAAATATTTACTGCAGAGCAGGAGGTAAAGTTGAAAGAACATTAAAGATTATAGGCAACAATGGGAGCAGCTAGAGCTTCTGCTTGAAAATGTTACATCACACCTCAAGAATTATTCTAACAGTTTATAAAAAACAACAATGTACAAAGTATCTAAAGTTTCAAGAATGGCTCTGAAAACCTATTTTTAAGAAGATGTTTTTGAGTTTCATTATGATACACAAATCAACTACAACATACGGGACACTCAGCACTCCATATTAAGTCCTCAAAAACACACAGAATGTTTTTCCTGCATCTCCTTTCTTCTCTGAATTTTCCCTTTCTCACAGGTTAGAACAGCCTGTCTTAGAGAAGCAAAATATACTGATATAAAAAATCTGACCTCAATTCACCTAACAGAAACCAGGATCTCTCATACATGCCAGTGGCATTACCAAAACTTTTTTAAACTTACATTTATTTATTTATTTATTTACTTATTTATTAATAGGCAAATTACACATATGCAAACCAAGAGATACCCTGTGGTTTAGGTTTTGTTTTTCCCGGACAGAGTTTTTAAATATACATGATTTCCAGTGAAGACATGAAAATATGCAAGCTTTACTTCAGATTTTAGAGCTACAGCTTGTGCTTCACACATTGGTTAAGCACGACCTGTCAGCTGGTTCTGCAATATAATCTATCTGACCAAATCAGTATTCTGATATGTTATTAATCATTTTAAGCAACTGGTGGTTTGTTTTGTTTTTTTTTTTTTTTTTAAATCTACAAAAAAAAAAACCCGAAACAAAACGACAATAAAAAATACTAAAAAGAAATCCAAAGCCCAAGATGCCACCAAAAGATCCTTCAAACATACAGCAGATTCCACATTCAGGAAGGCTGAAAAAGCAGTTAATGATTTTCAGTGGCTGAAATGCAGAAATTTTATGCCTTAAGTTTTGGAACTTGACTGATGTAATCAGTTTAACCCATCTGAATCTGGTGGGTGAGCATCTTCCACGAAGAACAGTCGGTCTCAACAGCACAAAACAATTACCGACTGAAGTTCAGCGCTGGGAAAACTTCGGTTCTAGCACTGCCCTCTGCCATTCCCGCCCGGAATGGGAGCAGCAGCAGCTCCCGGCCGGGCGCTGTTGTGCGGGAGGAGCTCTGGCTGCAGGCTTGGATCCTGCAGAGCGCCGCCGAGCGCGGCCGTGTTTGGTATGTGAGACACGGAGCGGGAGCTGCCGCAAAGCCGAGGATGCTCAGCACCGGCGCCGGGAGCGCGCTGCTCACTCGGTGCTCAGAGAACCATCGGAGGGGCGATGCTGCGGCTCGGGGCTGGCTGGAGCTGCCCGCCTCGGCAGCCTCAGTTCACGGGAATTCCAGGAAAACGCGCTCCCGCGCCGTGCTGCAACAGCGGGAGCAGAAAGCTGCGCTCTGAGCGACTAGCGAACGCACACTCCTGGCATCACAAACGCCACTCAGCCGGAGAGAAACCGTGCCGGCCACGGCTTTACTCCCAGCGCAGCTCCGCAGCCTCACGGGGGCGAAGACATCGCGCAACGACACGAGCGGGGCACGGGTGAGGGCCCGGCCCCCTCCCCGCCCCTCTGCGGCGCCCGGAGCCGCCCCGGAGGTGACGGAGCCGCCATTGTTCTCGGGCAGGAAACCGGGGCGTCCCCGCGGAACCCGCGGCGCTCCCGGGAGCGCGGGGGGGAGCGGGGCCGTCCCGCCCCCGCCGTCCCGAGTGGGGCCCAACTGGCCCTCCCAGGGTAACAGATGATTGACATGGAGTAGCGGCCAATCACGGAGGGCGGGAGTGCGCTCGCGCCCGCCCCCGCCCCCTCCGGCCATTCACGAGCGAGGTGCGGCTGGAGCAGCGGCGCCCCCCCCCCCCCCCTCCGGGACACGTCAGTCACTCTCCGGACGGCCAAGGTTTCCCCGCCCCTTGCTGCGAACCCGGCCAATCAGAGCGCGCCGGCCGGGGCCGGCCGAGATATTCAAATCAACCCCACGGAAAAGTTGCTTCTCGAAACGTCACGAGGGGGCGGGGGCGCGAGGCGGGTCCGCCCGGCCTCGGAGCCAATCGCGCGGGGAGGCGGGGCGCGGCTGGCCCGTGGGGACGCCCCCGCCCTATCAGCACCCCCGACGGGCGTGGCCAACCGCGATATGCTAACGAGGCGTGTCTATAAAAAGAGCAAGGACGCCCCTTCCCAGCACAGCGCGGAGGTGCCCGCTGGATGTGATTTTGTGGGGTGTGATGTCCGCCCTGTCCTTTTCTTCCCCTCCTACCCCCGACAGCCCCCACGGGCTCCTGAGGAAGTTTCCCCCAGACCCTTCCCCCGGGAGCTGACTGGCTCTCATGACGAGCTACCCAAGAAGCGGCTGAGGCAAAGGCAAGCAGGGCTCGCTGCCCACCGCCCCTAAAGCCACATGCACGGGGGTGCAGGCTGGGAGAGGGGGTCCCCTCTCCCGGCACCCCGTCTGTCACCGCTACCTGCGGCACAGAATAAAGCGCCCGCTCCCCCCTCCCCCCTCCCGCCTCCTTTCCCGAGCGGACGCCAGCGACCAAGTGACAAAGCTGCCCCGAGTCCCGCAAGCCGGCCTCCCCTTCCTTCCCTCCGCCCGTGGGGACGGGGACGGCGTGCCCCGAGCGCGGGGAGGGGAGGGGGCGCCTCAGCCCAGCCGTAAACGCGACCGTGTGTGTCGTCTCCCCCCACTCACACCGCACACGCCGGTCCTGCCCCCCTCGGCCCCCCCGCCCCACGGAACGGGGCTATTTCACCGGGTGAAACGAAACCCACCGAGGAAGGAGCGAAGAAAGCACACCCTGCCCCCCACTCTCGCCTAACCCCCCTCTCCTCTTCTCCCTCCCTCCTTCCCTCCCTCCTTCACTAGCTGCCTCTCTCCCCTACTACAGCCATAATGAATACTGTACATTCCTAAATGTTGTGCTGTAATCTCTCCCCCTCTATCCACCCAGCACTTTCTTCCGTACCCCCAAACCCTTCCACCTCAGCCCCATGGCCAGGGACGGCCCCTCTTTGTGCACCGCACACCCCACTTCCCTGCCCCCGCCTTCTTGGCCACCAATTTACACAGAAAAGCAGAGTCCTTGCTTAATAAGAAAAGCCGGAGACCTTTTGTTCCGCCCCATGACAAGAGCTAACGCTGCAGATCAGTCCCTCTCTCTCCTCGGATCTTTCTTCCCGGCTTTCTTCCTCCTTTTACCTCCCAAAAATAAAACTACCATCCCTGTGGGGTGCAGAGGGGCAAACGGAGCCGAGGCTCAGCTCTAAAGAAAAGAAAGGGAAAGACACCCTTCCCCCCGAGCCCCAAACCACACACACGGACACACACATATATAGAAAGCACTTACCTTGATATTTGGCGTCAATTTCCCTCATCAAGGAGACATTTCTCTGCAGATCGAAGGGCATAGACTCGATGGAGTCCAGATAATCCTCCACATAGTTCACTAGGTGAAGCTGGTCTCCGTTTGCAGGACTCAACATTTTCATCCGGCAAAGAAAAAAAAATCCTTCCCCACACCTCTCTGTGTGTGAGAGCAAGTGCTGCTCCCTTCAAAGACAGTAACCCCGATGAAGGTCTCACTCCCTGCCCACCTCTCTCGGTAGCTCCCCCCCAAAAAACCGAGGGAAGCTACATCTGACTCCTCTTGTGTGAAAAAGAGGGAGAGAGAGACACACACACACCCTCCGCTAGTCCCCTACAGCCAGCAGCAGCTGATTGAATGGCTGTCGTTGTGGGTAATTCACGAAGGAGGTGGTAAGAACAATCAGAGGGATTTGTGTGTGTGTGTGTGGGGAGGGGAGGGGGGAAGGAGGGGGAGGAGAAAGGAGGGGGGCTTAAACCAGCTCCTCCGAAACAATCTGGAAACAAAATGTGCTCTGCAAAGTGTCTGTCAGAGGCAGCGGCAGCCCCTCTGCCTGCGCCAGCGTCGCTCTGCTCCGCTTCTCCTTCGCTCCCCCCTTCCCCGCTCTCCTCCTCACCGCCGCCGCCGCCGCCGCTCCCCGGCGATATCAACGCAGCCTCCTCGCTCCCATACGCCGCGCTAGATCCAACGTGGAAAACCCAAATACCAGTTTCAAACACTTGGGAAACATTCGGCCCCGCCAGCCAGGGCGCATGCGCTCTCTCCCAGCCCTGTGTACACACACACACACACACACACACACACACACATTCACACACTCACCGCACACACTCAATCCCTTCCCCCGCCCGGAACCTCCGCATATCCATCGTCCCGCCTCCCTTACTCACGTTTGGGGAGGGAGGGAAGGCGGCGGGGATGCGGGCCGAGCCAGGGGGCGGGCGGCGCAGGGCCGGCGTGGGCGTGGGGTGAAGGAAGCCCCGGGGAAGGCGGAGGCTCCGGTGAAGTTGTGCGGAGGCTGCGAGGCGAGCGGCCCGCGGGGAGGCTGGGGGGATCGCGGGGGCAAGTGAATGCTTTTGCGGTAGGGTACCGGGACTTTGGAGGAGTCTCGCCTCCTGCCAGCTCGCTCCGGGATGGAGCGGCTCCGAGGCCTTTCCTAGGAGAAGGGAACACTGAGAACCATGCAACGCCACCCCGCGCTGCGGGCAGGGCTGTGGCCGGCGCGGCGCCGGACGCCGAGGGGAAACGGGGAGCGTTCCGTCCCTCCCTCCTCAGCGGGCACCCGCATCCATCACCCCGCGGCGCCTGACAGCCACTCCGGCCAATCACCGCGCCCTTCACGTCCCGCCCCGCGGCTCCCTCAGCCAATCCCCGCTGTGACACCGCTGCCCGGGATACCGCGCGCCGCGGTGGAGGGGGCGGTAACGCCTGAGGGGAGGAGGCGGGCCTACGCACGCGCAGTTCCTCTGGCGACGGGGAGAAAATGGAGCCGTTGGGGACGCAGCGCGACTATGTTTCCCAGCAGTCCCCAGGCGGCTGCGCATGCGCGACATGCGCGAGGCAGGGCTGACTAGAAAGCGGGAGGAAAAGGGAAGGAGGGCGGGTGGCGGAGCGAGCCTGCAGCGGCTCCCTTGTCCCGCACAGGGGCGAGGGAAGGGTCACCGGGGGACGCCGCCGGGGGTTGCGTTGTAGAGGAGGCCGGCGGCGGAATGACCCCGCCCCGCATGGTTGTCGGCGGAGAGGGCTTGCTGCCGGCGAGGAGGAGGAGGAGAAGGGGCGCCCGGGTTGTCCCCGACAGAGTGACCCGGGGGTCGTGCGGAGGAAGCCCGCTGTCGGTCAGCGTTGCTTTTGTGTCTTGGAGTCGCTGCCATGTCCCGGAGTCTGCAGGCACCCGGCTCTGCCAGAATCGGAGAGTGGGGAGGGCGGGGCTGGAAAGACCTACCCCAGCTCTGCTGAAGCAAAACAACGTGCGCTTTCTGCCTCTTGTTTTTTTAGCAGACGTCACTGGCAATCCCCTAATTTAGGGGAGACTGAGTCATCACTTCTGAGCGCCCAGACTCGCTGGTGCAGTCGGTGCTCGGCGAGGCCCAGACGCTGTGCTGGCTGCAGGGAGCGGAGGGAGCGGCGGCAGCGTCTCAGCCCCTGTTTAGTGTATTCTTGCTGCAGCCATCAGCTTGGTGTGTGAACGCCCAGAGTTGGGGTTTTCAGGGAAGAACAGGCAGCCGTGTAGCAATACTTCCAGTATCCTCCTTCCCACCCTCCACTGGGAGACGTGCACCCAAATAATTTCTGAGGCGTGGAGACGGTACCATAGAGCAAACTCTTTGAACTGATACCGACCTGCTGTTTCGGGCAAGTGTCAGAGGGCACTTCCTAGTTTTCTGAAGATCCCTGTAAGTTCTCCCGTTATTTTCTTCCTCTCATTTTCTGTTTCTGTGAGTTGCTGTAAAAAAAAAAGAAAAAAAAAAAAGTTGCTTAAGTAAACCTCACGTACACAAGATCACAGGTTTTTTATTTAGAAGCACCATGGCATCTAGGCAGTGCTCCAAGCCAGTGTTTCTGGACCTGTGTGCTCTGGTTCACTGTGGCATAGAGAGGGAGTTACCTAATGACAGCACTAGCCTGTGAATACCTATCCTGGATTGTTGGCACCGATTTGGTAGTTAGAGCCTGTTTAAGCCTTGCCTTCAAGAAGGTGAGCCACTGTCAGCAATTAAAGGTAGTTAACAGTCCCCTGGGTAGTGTAAGAATTCAAGCCAGTAATTATGACTCAGTAGAGGCAAGATACCTGAAAAGAATACAGATGAGTCCTAAAAAGAGTCATTCTTGCAAAAAAGGTAATCATCATTCTAGACACACACAAGTAATTAAACATATGAATAAGAAATGAGTTTGTAAAAGTACCTGCTAATCTACTAAAGAGGAACTTTTGTCCCTCCTCTTAATAGGCAAAAACAACAACAAAAAAAAAATCGGGAAGGGAAACCTTGAAGTGTAATGGTAGCCTGCCAAATTTCAGCAATCTGCTCAAAAGTATTGATAGTTTGGATGTGCTGAGGTTAGAGAGCTTGGTTTCATCTGGCTCTTAAAAGTGCTGTCTACTAGATCCTCCTCTGTTAGCTTCTCATATGTTACTAGAAGATTGACACATAGAAAACCATTATGGGACTTTGCACAAGTCCCCGGGCCAGGAAGGGACTGAGCTCCCCTGAGAATGCATTTGGTATCCACATTCAAGGTGCACTTTTAGAGCTCTTAAAGATGGTGCTCAGTGCTTTGTATAGTGCTGTAATAAAATACATACCTGTACAGAGAAATATAAATTCTCTGCACCCCCCTCTAGGCTCAGCAGCAGGTTAGCCATAAGTATAGGAAGCTGGGTGGGGAGGAGGGAAGGATAAAATCAGGTGTATGTATACATCTCTCGAGTGGAAAGTTTTAGAAAGTATGGAGCTGATGCCCATTGCCCATCTCTGCTTTTTGTCCTCGTCTGCTTTCTTCTTAGTTTGGCCTCTTGCCTCTGAACTGCAATAGGTGAGAGATGGGAGATTTTGAATAGAGTTTCAGATGTTGTTTTTCATATTAGGGGCCCATTTCTTACCCTGGAGAAAAATTCACAAGTAGAAATGAATGTCATTTGTCAAAGATGGAAGAGACTCCTGGGCTTCATTTTCTTCCTATTTCTCATATTTGACCAGAGGATAAAAGTATCCATCCTCCTTTTTCTCCCAAGCCCCTTTGCACTGTTTATAAGAAATCTTTCCTATTTAGAACCCCAAATAATCTGAGGTTTTTAGAAGTTTCTTGGAGCTGTTGCCTTACTGCTGATCTAAACTCACACCAATTAGAATCAAGGGAACTTAAAACCCTATCAACAACTTGCACAACTGCTGTGTCATATACATACTGTGTATGCATATACAAAATACATGTCACATAATATAAATGTTTTAGTAATTATAGTTGTTCCAGTCATTATGGTTATTCCAGCTAATCAGCATAAAGTTTAAAATACTTGATATGTGGAACATAAAATCCCAAACCTCCAAACGTTCCACAAATGCACATACTACGTAGCTGGTACAAGGAATTCTGGCTGCCTCCTTTATCCTTCTCTGCCTTAGCTGAATATTGCTATATGAAATACTGTGTAATCATTACAGCTGTGTCTCTGTTTCTTAGAAAAGATAGTGTCTTCTCATCATTTGTCATTATACTTTATAGTACAGACGAATCAGGTGGGTTTCTTCCTGCTACTGAATTGCTGTTTCCGCACCATTTAATAATAGCGTAATCCCTCTTCTATAGTTACATATGCTTGGAGGGTTTTTTCCTTGCTTGTTTGTCTGTTTATTGTTTGAGGCTAAATTCATGCTTACGTGGGTGATGGTAATAGAATTCTACAAGTCTGTTCATTTTGCTTGTGGTTGAAAGTTTTGAAACAAAAGTACAAAACAGTTAACATGCAAGATGAGCAAAGCTGAGGTTTGCAAGTATAAAGACCAGCAGAGTCATGGTTCACATTCATGCAATATGCATTGGCTGTGCCCTGGATAGTATATACTGTTTGCAGATATTTAGGCCAGAAATACCTGTTCATGTCAGATGAATAGATTCCAAAATCTGGAAAACAAATCTAGTTGAATTTTGTCCTTTTTCTGCTTCCCAGCAAAGGCTCAAGAACTTGTAAACCTTCCAAATGCCTACCTAACACTGGCCTACCATTCTAAACTTCTTTTTTTTTTTATCAGTCAAGTGAGGAAACAGGTATTTCACTGGATACACTTCATCTCCTCCTCTGTATGCCCCAAGGCTGTTGCACTCACTGCCTCTTCTCACACCTGTTTCCTGGCTACTGCCTTCTTCTTCTTGCACCTGCTGCACTTCCAAAGCACAGTAAGCTTAAACAGCATTACACTGGCATTAAAGGTGGGCAAAAATTTCTGACTGAAACAAGTAAATGTGCATTGCAGTAGAAGGCCAAGGCAAAAGTACAACTGAGTTGTCCCAGAGTGTCAATGGAATGAACACAGATCAAGGGCGACATATTCCATGGGCTCCACGTTCCTCCAGTGAATTCAAGAGAGATACACCTCAGCAGTTGGAAACCACTGACAAAGACACCAATCTGAACCCTGACTGAATTCATACCAGCCCTCAGACTTGTTTCTGTCAGCTGTGGTGCAGGACCCAAACACTTGGATGAAAACCAGGCAGTGTATGTCAGAGCAGTTGGTGGGTGGGTTTTCTGAACAGTAGTAGGTGGTGCTAAAAGCTAATAGATTTTTGATAAGAGCAAGAAAGTTTAATTGGTTGTATATGTTCACCAATAAATTTTCTTCTGCAGTGTTACTCCTTGTCCCCAGAAATACTCTTTTCAAATAGGTTTCTCAAGATGATTTCTCTTTCATAAAACATACTCTTTACCTTGTGAATATTTGGTGGAATGGCCATTCAACATTTACAATATTTCTGAGCCACGCATTTGGAATAAGGTTGAGGCAATTTTTAGTCTCCTTTTAAAAATCAAACAAGATTCTGAAACAAACCAATAAGCATCTAGATTTTGTAAAAATAAAAAGGATTATTAAATTTAAGTCAAAATGTGTCTGTAATTACAGATTAATACAGAGCACCAACAGAGATTGTGTCCACTGCAGTGGATTTAGCTCATCTTTGCTTCTGGTTTGTAATTTGTCTTTATAACCTTTGCCCCCTGTATTTTCTCAGGTTCAGCTTCCTTGCCTGGTTTCTGAACTAGAACTTGATGAGAAGGGCCACAGATACTGCAAACATGCTCTTGTTAACACAGCAAATGCAGCCTTTTTCCTCTGTCAACAATTCTAAGATGGTGTGGCTGAACCTTTTAGAAGAAAAAGTAACAGCACCTTTAACAATAGGGAAAAAAAAACCCTGTAAAACATTGCAAAGCATGTGTCTCCTAATAATAAATGGAAATGGAAAATTGTTTTTAGCTTTATTCATGTACAATACAAAACATGCTCTGGGAACTTACCTCTGGGGGCAAATCTTAGAGGTATTCCTGGGACTGGAAACTGGAAAATATAGAAGCCAGGTGAGCCCAAATCCCCAAAAATCCTCCCTGCCCACCACAGCAATGTTGCCAGCACTGCTGGTGGACAGCACACACAGCTGTGCTTCTAACAGACTTCCTTCTTGATCAAGGATGGAGGAGAAACGTTGCCTTCTTACGCAGATAAAGGGACAGAAAACATAGAGATCCCTTCTAAGGTGTTCAGGTGTCACCCTGTTACCTTAGAGTTTCAGTTTTTAATTTAAAGGAAGTTTTAGCCTGAATGACCCCTTAGAACAACATGAGAATGTGACCTGACAATGTTAAATACATTTGTGTCCTCTTGAAACAACAGTGTACCTGAAGCTCAGGCAGACATGCCACAGTGGGATTGTGACTAAGAGCTGTACTGCTCTGCAGATCACATTTCCTCCTGGCTATTCAGCAAGTACACACACAGGTAACAGGAGTACAGCGGGGCCAGGCCTGGCACTGATCATATGTACCTTGGCTCCAACTGCTTGCAACCTCTAAAGGCATCTTCTACTCCAGGTGGTAGCAAAGGTCTCCTGATGACATAAAATCTTTTGCTGCTATTCTGCCTTTCTGGTAGATGACTCTTGTGGCCTTGCACGGGTCCCAGAGCAGAAGTAAGTGTACAGGTGTAGGTGGCATAAAGTGGAGGTATGCTTGCAGCCACAGATCAATTGATTCTGAGAATGCTGGTATTTTTTAACATGAATAACTTATGTTTTTTATACGTGGGGATTAGTTTTGCTTTTATTTGAAATTAGATTCTTTTTGTACTTTGGTGCTTGAAGAGCACTTTCCACCGTTCCACTGGATATATTCTACTGCATTAAATCTCAAGTGTGAATGATGTTAGCTGTTTATTTCAGGCATTTAATAATTGTGGCTTTTCCCACCATCAGAAAATAACATTTTTCAGCAGGACATAGAAGTTATGGGACTAAATGCTAAAAGCCAGTCTGGCTAGCACAGACACTAAGCCTTCTGAAACCAATGGGAAAGAAAAAGCGCTTGCATTCGTCTGATCTGTTGGCAGTTTCATCCATGGTAGCTAAACCTGGAATTAAAGCTAAAAACATCCATTATTACTTAGTAGTTATTTGAACTCTGTCAAAGTGCTTGGAACCGTACAGAACAAAGAAGACAACAGAGTTAATGACAACTCTTAGCTAGATGTGTGTTGAACAGCAAGACATCAAAACCAGCTCATTATGGAAGCTAAAATAATTGGCTTGTGAAGCTTCCTGAGAAACATACAAAGCAAACATTTACAAAGGTTATTGGATGGTATCTTGAATTTCATCCTAGGTAGTCTTAAATTAACAAACCCACAAAATAGGTTTCTTACTTGATTTTATTTAAGATTTTTAAATGACAAATTCTATGGAAAGTACCTATAAAAAGAAAAAGAAAACATTTGTCACTGGTAGGGATTTATATCTGATATGCTCTAAAATGAAGTAAGGTGTAGACAGACATCAAGTATTATGTAAAAGCTATAATTTTAAATGGTTTTATTACTTATGAAAAAAATCTATTAAAGTCATCCTTGGCAGATAGAAGAGGAAACGATACAAACTGTGAGGCAGCTCACCACAGGCAGATCTGCAGCATCCAGGCAAGAAAAGCTGTGAGCATTCAGTATTTCCTTCCTCCCAAAGGTGGCCAGCAAGGTGCTTTAGCAGGTAATGTGGTGGTCTGAGAGACCTGAAAAGGCTCCACCATAAACAACCTTTTTAGAGGATTGTGTGGAAGACAGTCAGGAGCAGGACAGACTAAGTGCTGGCACTGGCAGTTCACTCTCTCTTGTACATGAGCAAGGGTGGCCACAATTGGAGCTCCCAGGCCTTGACTTCAACACATGCCAAGGGGATGCTTCCTAAATATGGCACTAGACCTGCAGTACTGCTTGACAAAGCCTGGGAGCGATGTGGGTTCACAGAGAATGGGGAAATTAATGGTCCAGCAATCTACTGAGGATGGGTACAAAAACTTGGTGGGGGGAGGGAGAGGCAAAAGAAAATCACAACGCGTTCAGTTGAGGATGCTGTCTGGTTGGAAGCTGGAAAAGTATCTGTGAAAATATTCACAGAATCATAGAAAGGCTTGGGTTAGAAGGGATGTTAAGGATGATCCAGTTTCAACCCCTCTGTCTTAAGAGACACGTTTCACTTAGACCAGGTTGCTCAGAGCCCTGTCCAACGTGACCTTGAACACTTCCAGGGATTGGGCATCCACAGCTTCTCTGTGCTGTGAGCAATCTGTTCCAAAACCCCCTTACCCTATGAGTAAAGAATTTCTTCCTAACATGTATCTAAATCTCTCCTCTCTTAGTTCAAAACTGTTCCCCCCTCATCCTATCACTATCTGTATATGTAAAAAGTTGCTCTCCCCTTTTTTTTAAAGTCCTTTTTAGGTACTGGAAAGTGCTGTAAGGTCTCCCTGGAGCCTTCTCCAGGCTGAACAACCCCAACTCTCTCAGCCTTTCTTCATAGGATGGCTGTTCTATCCCTCTGATCGTCTTTGTGATTATAAGCTTGTGGAATTCTCACTTGTTTCCTTGGTACCTACTCACAATCGCTTTTAGAAACAAGGTACTAGTTCAAAAATACTTTTGGTACCCTTATATCTGTTCCATTACACTGTTATTCACTGTAGTTGAGTAGCTTATAGTTTCCCAAGTGCTTCAAGGTACTGCAGCCAGTTAAGGTTCATTTCCTCGATATGCTCTGAAAGAAAAAAAATATCTCCGATGAGGAAACAGACCTTGAGAATCAGCTGGGCTAAAGGCCGGGGTACCTCACCAAGTGCCCAGCAGCACTTGCTATCATTTTTGAAAATGTCCAGGTCAGGTAACACTTTATACAAGTATGTGGGAGTCGGGGGGGGGGGCGTGTTTTCTGAGACTCTGATTTATTAAGTTCAGTTTGGGAATGTCACACGATGTTTTATTTTCAGGAACCTACAGGCTGCCAGCCATTCTCTGATCTCAAAGGCAATGCAAAAATAGATTCACTCCCCAAAGTGACCGAATTGACTTGCCACATTGGAGACCATTTTGCTAAATCAGTCACACATTTCCTACAAACATCTCCCTTAAAAACCTCGCTAAGAAGAAGCCGCGCTGGGGTTACACCGAAGCACGAGGCTCGGTACGCGCTGTTTCAGGCGGGCCCGGCCGGCCCAAGGCGCGCACGGCCGGCTCCCCACGGCACCACACGGCAGAAGGCGGCGGCAGCGGCTCGGGCGGCGCGGCCGCGGCGCTGTCCCCGCGGCCCGGCCCCGCCCGCAGATCCCGCCCCTTCCTGCGCCTCGGCCGTGGCCGCCCCGCTTTGCTGCTGTCGCGGCGGGTCGTGCCCGCTCCCCGCCCGGCGACATGCGGGCCATGCTGCGCGGGGCGGCGGCGGCGGCGGCCCGGCGGTGCGGGCTCGGCCTCGGTGCCGGTCCCGATGCCGGCCAGGGGCAGGCGGGGGCGCGGCGGTGCTCGGGCGCGGCGCAGCGGCGGCAGTGGGTGCCTCCGGCGGGGCGCGACAGCGGGATCGTGGCTTACAACAGCCGGAGCCGGAGCAAGGAGCCGCTGGTGTTGGCCACGGAAGGAGTGGCGACCTGGTAGCGCCTTGCGGCGCGGCGGGCGGGCGTGAGGCGGTGGCAGGAGGGGTTTGTGTCCGGAAACTGCTCCTGTGAAAGTTCTGGGCTCCAGCACACGAAAGACACGGAGCTACTGGGAAAGGTCTAGCGAAGGGTCACAAAGGTGATTAAGGGACCGGAGCATCTCTCTTGCGAGGAGAGACTGCAGGAGCTGGGCCTGTTTGGTCTAGAGGAGAGAGGACTGAGAGGGGATCTCATCAATACGTATCAATATCTCGAAGATGGTTGCCAAGAGGATGGTGCCAGGCTCCTTTGGGTATTGCCCAGCGACAGGACGAGGAGTAGCGGACATAAACTAAAACACAAGAAATTTCATCTCAACATGGGAAAGAACTTCTCTCTGTTGAGAGTGGCAGAGCACTGAGTAGGCTGCCCAGGGGGCTTATGGAGACTCACTCTCTGGAGACAGTCAAAACCCACCTGGACACTTTCCTGTGTCACCTGCTGTAGGTGACCCTGCCTTGACAGGGGTTTGGACTGGGTGATTTTCCAACCCTAACAATTCTGTGATTCTTTTTGCTTCCCTTCTCCGCAGGTACAGCTGCGGGCCGACTGTGTATGACCACGCGCACCTTGGGCACGCCTGGTGAGTCTTGGGTTGCAGCGTGGGGACATCCAGGCAGATAAACAGTGCCACACCAGTGGTGCCAGGGGATCCGGGCAGAGGTACAGTGCTGGACGTCCCCAGGCTGCAGTGTGTGTCCAGGTGACAGAGCTGTGACTGGTGACACAAGGCCCAGCCTTTCACCTCCTGTGCTGTGCAAAGGGCAAAAGTCTGTTTGTTACGTATTTTTTCTTCTTGGGCTAGGGTAGTAAAGGGGCTGTTGGTTCTGCTGTCTGGCAGAGGCAGAGTGTATGTCCGTGTCTTGGGAAGAAGCATTAGCAATGTGTGCAGGTTTCTTTTGGTAGGGTGAGTTGTTTCAGATCGTATCAGCATAATGTGACCTCTCTTGTGGAGGAATTGTGATCCTGGAGCAGAGCCTCTCACCTGTGTGAAAGGACAGTTTCACCTCAGGTTTAGTTTGGACACTGTGTTGGCACTGAGGAAAAGCCATGCAGGGTTGGCTAGTAGGAAGGTACTGTCAAGGTTTACGGGTGAACACATCAGATCTTAAATCTCAGGAAATCCAGGTAGCTTAAAGGCCTTTTTGCATAGTAACACTGCAGTGGCTTACTATGTTTAAAAATAAAAAGCAATCCAGAACAGCACAGGTGTTTCTCTGTCATTCTTTAGGATTGTTAGAATATTAGGCTAGCTGTATTATAAGTAACTTTGGAAAAGTACTTTAAATACACCACAGGTTGCTTCCACTTGTTTCAAAACAACACACCTGATGAGTAGACTTGCAGGGTTTCTGTTCCTGTGAAACTGAGGGGAGTTGCAGCAGCTCAAGCTGCTCTTAAGATTCTGTCTCTATGTTCTTAGAAAGCAAGTTGTCTGGGCTTTTTGGAAGAGCAGCAATTATTTGTCTGATAATTGCCATCTGTATGAAGATTAGATATTGTGCATTTCAATAACTGAATAATTCCCTTTCAGTGTAAGGGATTTCACAGCTTATTGTTCTGTCTCAACTTCATTCAGAAACTTGTGTTGAATCTTGATCATGTTGAACTGAGCCATTGCAGTAACTGCACAACTGCTACTTTGTTCTGTAAACAGGAAGACTTTAAATATCAGTTATGTAAAAGTACTGTTATCAGTGCTAATGTTAATGCTACTGTACTGTTGTGTATATGTGGTGGTGTCTTTTTCCTCCTTGCTTTTGTCAAGTCTTAGCAGAAAACTGTCCTAGCTTTTTACTGGTGACCTAAAAATCAAGAAAATGATACATTGAACTTTTTGTTTGTACTTAGTATCTTCAGGGGAACTTTCTTATTTGAAAGTCATAGTAATTTGTGTATCCAAATCTAGAGCTGTTGTGATACAGCCTCCATTACAGTTTACCTTGAAATAATTACAATTTAAAATCATCACTTGAAAGTAGCTGTGTAAAAAGGTGGTTGTAAGCTTCTTGTCTTTATCCCTCAGTTGAGGTTTTGTACTGGGGTAGGGCCTATCTTCCCTGACATGGTGTAATAGGGAAGGGAATTGCAGAGGTGCTTAAGTCTTAAGGGGTATAGTTGATCTAGACCACAGTGTTTTATAGAGGTGGAGAATTTCACCCTTCAGTCTTGCAGCTGTCTGTGGCTTTTAAACATCTGTTTTGTTCAACAGTTCACTTGCCCTCAGACTTTTTTGATTAAAAGAGGGAGTAGAAAGGCCTTGGTTACTCTTGCCTGTTTTTTTACCCATCTTTTCTTACTCATGTCTAAACTAGCAATTTCAAGCTTTGCCATTGTGGTGATTTGCCATACATCTGCATCACCCGGGTCTGACCTCTTCACTGCTGATTTAAGAAAGAATAGTTAGTGCTAAATGTTGCCTTTGGTGTATCATGCAGATACGACAGGTACAGTTCTCTCTTTTAGCACCTCTTCAGGCAACTTCCATGTGTTGTTCCTGTTGCATGACAAGGTGTCTGCACTGAAGACCTTTTGCTCTCTTTTCTCATCAGTTAAACACTCTAGCGTGGGAGGAGTTGGCTGTTCCTTTCCATTGTCTCTGGTCTTACACATGCCAGTGTTGACATCCTGTTGCTCAGCTGATTTGTTCAGGATGGCTGAGCACTCTTGGTTCTGTTTGTTTATTTATTTTTAAAAATGGTATCTTTTTTTCCCTGCAGTAGCTAGGTCCAGCCATAGAATGGCTGAAATGTATGCTGCTGTTGGGGGCTAGGAGATGCACTGGGAAATAGCATAAAGTCAACTGGAGTGGTGCCTGTTGCTACTCTGCTGCTCTTGTTAAATACCATTTTTTGTTTGCCTCTTCTCACTAGAGTTCCGTTTTTTCCCGTCTGTTTTACATTTGACTTGTGTCAACGAATGCAGCACGTAATAAAGCAGAAATGGATCATCAAAATGAGTTTGAGATCCTTGAGGAGAATTTGGAAACAATGGCATTATTTTTCTCCTGTCCTCTTTCCATTCCACAAGGAGTTCTTATTTCTCTAAATAATTTAACATTCTCTAGTATGTTGTGCTTCCAGTCTAAAAAAAAGGAGCTCTGTCTGCCTTCATATGATATCCAACACCCATTCTATATAGAGAAAAAAGTAAGACAGGCAAATAATACTATTTTTTCCCCCAGTTCTGCGTCTGACCTTGATTGTACTGGTTTGACCTGCAGCCTGGGTGGCATCCAGGTTCCTGGGTGAATGCTTTGAAGTAAGAGTAAAACCAAACAGGAGAGATTTCTCTTGTGCGTGCCCTGCCACCCCCTGATCTTGGCTGTTTGTTTTGACTTCTTTTTTAAATCAGTCCTGAAGTGGTAAAGACCCTGCTTTCTGAGGTATCAGGAAATCTGCTCTGGTTCTTGCAGAGTTTCTTTCATTAATTCAACTGGAAGATGAGAGGAGAGGGAACAGTGTGAAATTTGTGCCTGCTCTGGGAGCAGTGACTGCAGGGCTGTTAAATCTAATATCAAGCTTTTGATGCTGGCGTTGTTCCTCTGAACAGGATCCAAAGACCAATTTAATATTCTTACGGAATCGTGTCACCACATTAGATGAACCTTCCTCCCAGTGAGCTGCTATTCATTAAAAACTATCTCCCTGGCAGCAAGGCTTTCAAAAAGTCTTTTTTCAGCATGGGCACAGCACAAACAACAACAAGAAGTATTTGTCTTCATCAAGATGATATGCGTCCATAAATCAGTACCTTAGTGCTACCTGGCACCTGCAGGGAAGGGTGCAAATCCATTTCTGGTAGTTGTTTACACTTCTTTGTTCTGGGAGTTGCAGTTTGTGTGATGCTGTGGGTAAAGTGGGGGCCTGTAGGTCTGTGAACCTCCTTGCTGGCTTTGGAGAAAACAGAGCCCAGAAAGGCTGAGAATTCTTATCATCTTGCAGGGCAGACACAGAGTTTTTAGTCACCTTCTAGTATTCCACCTAGTAATAGGGTTTAACTCAGTCAAAGTGTGTTGTGAGAATTACAAATGGAGAGTCTGTTAGCAGAAGGAGCTGCAACAGCCCTTGTACAGCTTGTATATCCTTCAGTCTATCAGCATTAAATACTCTGCTTTGTGACAAAAGCCCGGAATAATTTTCAGAATAACTTTTGTTCTCAAGTATAAATAAAACACAATAACCTATAGAGCATCTACTCTTTGTTCTCAGAAAAGATCTGTGGTGGTGTGTGAATGAAATACTTTATTGGTGGCTGCTCTCCGTTGTTACTCAATCCTAAGAAAAGCTCATTTGAATCCTGTTTTATTTTTCCCTGTTCTTCTGCTGCATGACTTTTGAAAACCAGTTAGGATATACTAAACCCAGGGGATGTATTTCAAGAACATCTGATCTCTGTGTCTTATTTTGTCCTGTTGGCTTTGAAAGAGTCTCTCAGCTCATGTAGCTTGTAGCATGATGCCCTTCGAATAAAGAGATGCAACACAAGAAAACACTCAGAAAATTTGATGTAATGTGTCACTAATGCCAGAAGAGGGTAGGCCAGTTCAAGAGAAATTTGCTTGACTTTTGTGCAGGTAGCAACTGGTTTTGGAAAAACACCTTGTGCACTGAAGATCTTTTCATTGCTGATATTGGAGTAATTGGATCATCACTGTGGCTGTTGGTTATTTTTGTTTAAGTTTATTCTCTACTGCTGCATGTTCAAAGGCTCATGTTTCTTTCTCTTCCAGTTCCTATGTTAGGTTTGATATAATTCGAAGGATAATGACAAGGTTTTTTGGAATTGAAGTTCTCATGGTGATGGGGATCACAGACATAGATGACAAGATAATAAAAAGAGCCAATGAGGTAGGTGTGCGCTGCAGTCTTTGACTAACCTCTCTAGTATTTTCTAAGCTGCTTATGTAGGAAAATCAACCTGGGTTTGGGGTTCTTTTGTTGTGTTTGTTTTAATTAGTAGATAATAAAGGTTGAAATTTCTGGACCCCTGGTGTGGCTGTAATGGATCTGGGAGTGAGGAGGGCTGAGTGTAGAGAGCTGTGTGGGGATAAATGGTTACAGAGCTGTGCGATGGGGAGAGGCAGAGAGGGGGCTACCTTACAGCACTCACAGCTGGGAATCTCCTGTTCTCTCCCCCTGCCTGAGAGGCTAGCAGGGAACAAAATCCCTACGTGAATCCTCAGCACAGTGAAATTATCCCAAAACTTAACAACCAGAAGGGTACTGAGTGAGTTCTGGAGAAGGATTGTGTGCCGTGATCATGAAAGGCAGTGTGAACAGCACTGCCACGTGAGGCTGAGGGCAGTTCCTGGAAGGTGCCGAGCACCATCTAGCTGCGATGTCAGCACCTTGGAAAGCTTTATCAGGCGTGAGTTTGTCACCTACAGGAAAGTTAACGTCTGTAGAGTAAGTCTTGGTAAGACTGAGGCTGTAGGTGGTTCTCAGCTGAATTTTAATCTGACATTTTTTACCAGATGAGCTTGGTGAATGATAATGGCAATTATTTTTTTGATCGTTTTAAAAGCACTTTTTGAACTCTGAAGCACTAAGAGTGTATTCTGCATTTTATTCTGCATTTTGAGTCTTTTTGTTTAATTAGATTTTAGAATCTCTAACTCACGTCTTTGGGATCATAAGTGAATGTGTTGGATTGAATTGCAGTTGCAAGCTTTAAGATAGTTTCTTGGAGCCGGAGAATTTGACAGCTGTTCCTTTTACTTAACTTTAGGTAAACAGTTACTTTTGCAGTTAAGTATAGGCCCCTGCATTCAAATGAATACCAGCACACCGCTCATGTAGAAATATGTGTGTTCCCTTAGTCCATTTACTTGCAGTTTTCTAAGGCAGTAAACAATTTTAAAACAAACAACCCCCCTCCAAAATCCAGGCATTTTAAATCCATGTTTGCATTTTAAATTTTTTCCTTATTGTCAGAACATCTTAGAGATTTTATGTCTGAGGAGGGGGAAATGGTGTGTTGCCTTGCTACATTGTTTGGTTCTATGAAGTCATCTTTTCTTGACTTTTTTTTGGTTACTTTTTGAAATGTTTCGTCAACCATTTTGTTTGGATGACCAAGGCCTCTACCTCAGTAGCCTGCTTTTACTGTTGGAACGTGTGCACCTGAAGCATGACAGTGGTGGAATCAACATGCCTAAGCTTGTTCTTCATCCCCTGGTGGAGTTCATCTGTGGGAAACGGGAAAGTTGGGTACTAGTTTGTGATGAGCCTGCTCCATGCCATCAGTGCTCCTTTGAGAGAAAGTTGAGTCTCTTTGTGTGTTGAACATCAATCTGGATGGAAGGAAATTCCTTATCTTCTTTCTTTAGGCACCTTTGTTTCTCTCTTGATCAAAGAAACAGCTGAGCTGTCTAGGGAGATGAATCCAGTCACTGGTCTGTAGGCAGAAGCATGTGTTTGTTTTTTGGTGCTGAGCATCGTCCTCATCTCATTGCTGCATGAGCATCTGGACTGTCTTCACCAGAACTGCTTTGTCCAGGGGTTTGACCAAACAGTGGTACCCACCTGCTCTCTCAAAAATGGAACCCATAAAGATGCTTCAGTAATGAACTGGAAGTGATGAAATGGGATTTATGTTGTTAATGACTCAGTTATTTGCAAGATGGAGAGACTGACAGTATGTTGTCTTCTCCCCAGTAGTTTATTCTCAGAGATGGTGTAAAAGCATGCATTTGAAACACTTTGATACCATGCTTGCTAGGGCAGGTTTTGCTGTCACGCATCTTTCAATCTGTGGCCTCTTCTGAATATTTGAGAGCAAGTATGTGCAAGTACCTTTCCTTTTGGCTTGTATTTTCTTATACCCTCTGCAAGAGGAGCCTGTTCATGTCCCATGAATGAGAAATGTAGAGAAGGTGCTTGAGAATCACCAGACTTGGCAAAACGTGAACTGACTTTCAATATTGAGATCTATGAGTACCCATGGTCTGCTGAAATAGCTTGTTTTTCTTAATCATTGAAAATTAATATCTTGTCTCATCCTGCAAATCTCTGATCTGTCTTTCTGACATGTAGGTGGTATTGGTGTTTCCTGTCTGTAAGTTGAATGGTTTTTATGTCCTGTGTACGGTGGTATATTTTGTCACTGGAAATGAATGACCCTCTCAAGAGGAAAATAATAAGAGAGGGAAGGAGTTTGTTATTTTAGTCTTTGGTTTCTTTCTCTTAAAAGAGATATATTAATATTTTAGAAATTGAGACACATAAATGAAATACTACTTCTAAGTTACAACTTACATCTCTTCCCTGTCAATGTTAGATTAATAAGCTTTTCTGACTCTTTACCTTGGGGGCTCTCTAAGTTGTCCAATTAGCTATTAACTTTCTGAGAAAAGATTGACATATTTTATATCATTACTCTGATTTATGATTTGCTAATCTGCTCCTCTTTTTTTTCAGATGAATATATCGCCACTAGCTCTTGCTCGTATTTATGAAGAAGACTTTAAACAAGATATGGCTGCCTTAAAGGTACAAATACTCAAGATTCTAAATTTAAGAGTTTTTCTAAGCAAGTATTTTGGGAAAGAATCTGGTTTTGAGAGTTTGAGCTGAAAAAATAAATTTGTTGCTTGGAAACTGAATGCTGATTTACTTTTTCATTCTTTTGGAAAGATTGCACACCTTTTGAGTAAGGAAATGTGGGGAGAAGCAATTGTGCGCTTTGGAAAGAACAAGTTAAATTTCTTTAGGAGCAGTTTTTTTCCCATATTCACAGATGTTCACAGATGTTGCATATTTACTATAATGCAGAAATAGCCTGATTGAAAGCATAGGAAACACTAAATCTTCTTTCATTGGTTTTGGGTGACTTTGCTTCTTGTCTCACTGTCAGAAGCAGGGATTGAGCCACTGGGAAAAATTTGGGTTATTTTGCCACCCCTCAAATATCTTTTCTGTGTGTGTATTATCTCAAATACCGCTTATATATTTTTTATGATACTTGCAAATTTTTTTTAAAGATAAAATTGAGGAGAATGTTCTTTTTAGTTTGTTTTTTAGAATGAAGGAACTCATTGGCAGTGTGTTAATGAACTGTTACTCTTTCTTTAAGGTCCTTCCTCCTACTGTTTATATGAGGGTGACTGACAATATTCCTCAAATAATTTCCTTTATAAAAACAATAATTTCCAGTGGACAAGCTTATGCCACCTCACAAGGTAAGACTTTGAGCAAGGTAACTCCTTGTTCAGAACATGTATAGGAAGTCACTCTTAGTAATCCTGTTTTGGAATTGGATGAGGTACCCTGTGCCAGGCTTTCCTTCTGTTGCTTAACAGGATGTGAGTGAATTGTTTGTGACGGCATGAGTGGGCAAAACAACTATTACACAATTTCTAAGTTAAATGTAGCTCATTACTTAATATAATTGTTTACTGTAATTAACTGCTGTCTAAACTCCTTGGGGAAATCCTGGCCTGGTTTCTACAAGAAACCTGGGGGAACCTCTGAAGAAGAGCTGTGTATCTCCTGTGTGCTGCAAAAGATGTGTCTGCAAAGCAGAATGTATGGATCTCTTTTTAGCAGAAGTTATGGTTGTAGAAGAATTCAAGTGCATTGTAATTGGACTAGATGTAGCTTGAGCTGCAGTAGGGGAGGGGATTGCCGATTGTGCATAGGCAAGGGAGAGCCTGGGAGATCTCCAGAATTCAAAGTTATGCTATGGGCAGAATGAGCATGTGCCCAGAGGTTACTGAAAAGCTGGGTAACATGGAAACATCTGCTACGACTTTTGCTATATTTCTGAATTTCTAAATCAGAATTTCAAATGGGTGTAGAAGAGTAGTTTGTTTTGCTTTCAGGGAAATGTTATCAAGCTCTCATCAATATGCCCCATCTTTGCTATACAACTGAACATTTCTTTTGTATTAGGCAATGTTTATTTTGATGTTAAATCCTGGGGAAAAAGATATGGAGTGTTAACTGCTATTAACCCTGATACCCAAGATGAAGCAGGTAAGTTCGTGGCACCAGCTTGTTTGTGTTAATACATTGTTTGAATGTATTTTGCATCTATGTGCAAACTTTCATTCTACAGTCTGAAACAGTTTTCTAACCCATTGTGTGTAGCTAACTTTCTGCTTAATTAAGATGACAGTGCTTTCGTAGTTATTTTTTGAGGCACTCACTGTTGCCAGTGCAGGAGGAAACTTGGTTTTTCTTTTTCCTTTCATCCTTCCCTCTAAACCTTTGTTCTGGTACCTTGGAACAATTAAGATTCTTAAGCAGTTTTAATTAAATACTTGGCAGTGGTACATAGAAACTTCACAGTGAGGTGGTGTCCTTGCTGTTGCACTCGCCAGCAGTGAGGTACTCAAGGGCAAACACGAGAAAACTTCACCTACTGTGTTATTGTTGGGGCAGTTACACTGCTAACTGGATGAATTGCTTCCTTCCTTACTTGTCACTGGGCTAAGCAGCCTCTTTGTGTGAGGGTGAGCAATCTCTTCATAGGCTGTGCCAGAGCAGGCCTATACCTTGGGCTGTGAGGATTTTGCTGCAATTCCTGCTTTGCAGGATTGCTGAACCTCTCTGTAGTTTCTGTAAGGATCTGATCAGGTCTCTGCATCAGAGGATTTGATGCAGGTCTTCTGCATTCTTTTGCAAACTAAAGTCCAGTACTTCACAATTTAAAAAAAAAAAATCTGTTTGTAATTACTGAAAATGCCGTGGAGACTGATGCTCAGGTGCAGACAACTTCTCACAGTTCTGCTCTGGAGTTGTTTCAGCATTACAGCTCACAGAGGGAATGTGTCTTGTCAACAGTTATTTAGAGGTAATTATTGACTGCAGAGAGCCAGCAGCCTCCTGGACTGCACAGGGAGGAGCATTGCCAGCAGGTCAGTGGAGCTGATTTCTTCCCTGCTCAGCACTGGTGAGACAGGCCTGGAGTGTCTGGTGCTGGGCTCCCCAGAGCAGCAGTGCTATGGACATGGTGGAGAAAGGCCAGCAAAGGGCCACAAATGATGGAGGGTACTGGCTTATGAGGAAAAGCGATAGAGCTTGGACCACTCAACCTGGAGAAGAGAAGGCTCAGGGGAATCCAGCCATGTGTACTCATACTGATGGAGGGAATAGAGCAGATGGAACCAGGCTTTTCTCAGTGGTGCTTGGTGACAGCAAGAGGCACTGATCACAACTTGAAACATGGGAAATTCCATTTAAAGCTAAGAAAAATCCTTTTTACCCTGAGGATGGTTAATGCAAACCATGTTGCTCAGAGAGGCTGTGGAGTCTCCATCCTTGGTGATAATCAAAGCCTGACTGGACACCATCCTGGGCAGGCTGCTGTAGCTACACCTGCTCTGAGCAGGGGGTTAGATTAGACTGTCCCCAGCTGTGCCTTCTAGCCTCAGCTGCGATTATGTGTTTTACCCTGCTTCCCCTCTAGTCACAACTAAATGTGTTCTTACGTCTAAAGATTTTGACACTTGTTTTGCTTAAAACTGAGAAGTTGAAGAGTACTCTTTTGTAGCAGTACATGCAAAAAAGGGCAAAAGAGGGTTGCAGTCAGCAGATAACTGATCAGTCAGTATCTAGTGGCAATCTAGTAAAAGAGCCCAGGTGAAGATTCAGTGGATAAAACTAGGGTTATATTTCTGTCTCTTTAGTTCTTCGGAATTTTGAGTTGTATGATTCGAAGTGTAAGGTCATGTATTTGTCAGAGAGAAAGTCCAGAGTCTAGAACCCTGTTCTGTGTGTTTGATTGGAGGTTAGGAGTCAGCAGAGATGACCAGTCCTGCAGTATTGTGACAAAAACTACTGCATCCTTGGCAATGTAGTGAAGGAAGGAGCAAAAAAGCTGAGAGGGGAAACCTTTGTAGAGAACTCATTGGTGCAAACAGTACTGAAAAATTGCTGCTGTCCAAGAATAGTTTTGATTCCCGCTGTGTGCCTTTTTTTATAAAATATAAACCACAAAGTACTTGTCTCCCAGAGAAAAAACTGTGGGGTGTTTGTTTGTTTGTGTGTTTTGGTTTTGTTTTATTACCTTTTCTGTTGCACTGCAGTCAATTTGTCCTGGGGAAACTGGCTGATATGGAACTAAATGAATGAAAAATCGGGCAAACCAGGGAAGGATTAAAGGACTGATAGGATAGGATGTATTAAGGAATCTTGAATCCATCTTTGTAGCATGTCAAAATCTATTTCAATATTCCAATATTTCAATTTTCCCCTGTATAAGGGGGAAGAGAGGGAAGTTGTAGTGAAAAGAAGTTGATTGAAGTGGGTTAAAATCAGAGTAGTTCACTAAACACACATTTCATCCTGCTTTCATTTGGTCATTTTTTTTTTCTTTGAGACATACCCCATTAACAAATCACTTACTCTTGCCAGTTGATTCTGATAAACGACATGGTAAAGATTTTGCCCTGTGGAAGGCTGCCAAGCCTCAAGAGCTATCTTGGAATTCTCCCTGGGGAAAAGGACGACCTGGATGGCACATTGAATGTTCCACAATATCAAGGTCAGATTTCTTGGATTTTCATAAATCCAATGCTATTTTTTGTTTTCAGTCACAGTACAATGGTAGCAGCAGTATTGAAAGTGTTTTCTAATCGGGAGATAGTACTGTTTTTAATGTGACCATTTTATGCAACTTGGGATGTCACATGTGGCCCAGATAAACTCTGCTTCACCTTACTGTCACAGCTGTCTCTATGTTTTGGCGCCTTAAGTTAGACTTGGTGCTTAAAATATGGCACACAGGATCACACAGTTGATTAGCAGTCTTTTAGCTTGAACTGAGTAACCAAAGGTTTGGTGAAAGTTATGGTACCTCTCTCATTTGCTTCCCTTCTACTTCTAGCAGTCTTCATCAGACCTAGTTCAGGATGTAGGTGTCAGGAGGACAGGGTGTGGGATTCCAGCTTGATCTGTGAGATCTTGCTGGCCTTAACTTATGAGCAGCTGTGGACGTTCATGCTACTAATCAAAGTGTTATTCAGCTTTCTTGCTGAGTAGTGTTTTGCTTGCAGTTGGTTTGATGTAATTTGCTCTTAATTTAAAGTTTTATTTTCACCACAGGAGAAGAAGTCTTCTCTCCTGGAAGATTGATAGTATACTTAGTTTTGCATTAGTCTCAAATCTTTTTTTGGAAGCTAATAACAAATAGTTTAGATCTGACCTTGTTTAGCTTAAATTTTCAGCTAAAGCTGAAAGGAGGTAGAAACAGCTGCTTTAGGTTTCTCTTTCATATGCTTTTCTGGTGCACTTGGGATTGTTAGTCATTTCTACCTGCTTGTGAGAAGTGTTTATAAGGGTGATTTTCTGTCTGTAAATAGTTTCAGCATGGTGAGGCAGCTCTTAAAGCAATCAAAGTGCACAAAATCATGCTGTGTTTGATGTGTTTGATGTACAACCTCTGACAGAAGTGCACAGATAAGAAATGCCAGTTACAACATGGCCTGTCTGCTAAGGCAGTGCTGTTTATAGCCTGCATTTCTTTTTGTAAAAATGTATTTTACTGAGGCTGGTTGAGGCTCCTGCCATATAAATAAAAGCTGACCCATGGAGAGCATAAGTGTAGTAATCTTGGACTGTGAAAAATGGAGAGCTTACTTTGGTAAGTGACCTAAAACAATTTGCTGTCCCAGTCAGCGGTTGAAGGCTGGTTTTTAAGCAATACTTGCTTAGCTGTCTGTTTTGCCAAGTATCTCAAAGCACTTTAACTAAGTTAGATTAATTAATTTTGAGAAGTCTGTGAATGAGGAACCTCTGGTCTCTAGAGCTGCCCTGGAGGAGGGAATCCCTTGCTTCGACCTCCTCAGGTCTGATCTTCTCTCTGCATTTTTCCTTGTGGTGAGGTGGGCAGTTCCTCCTGTCCTTCTGCATTTGGCAGATCCATCTGTCACCTCTCTCCAGCTCTTAGTGGTTTTGTTGGAGGAAACAGCAAGTGGCACAGGGGAAGGTGAGGGTTGGTCCTGGGAAGATTTGTGCTTTAGCTGGTTTTGAAGCAGGCAGGAGCAGAGAAGGATGAACTTGGGAGATGGTGACAGCCGCTCTTTCTTCGCTCCTTTCTTCTCTTCCTTGTCTTTTCCTCCTGTGCCCCAACAGCTTCTGCAAAGCCATCATGTGGCACAGTGTTAGCAGGGTGTTTTGTCTCAAAAGGGGACCAAAGTATTAATGTTTAGCCAGCTAGCAGGAGCAGCTTGTTAAGGTGACATATGGGAGGCCTGTGTGTTTGTCTGTAAGCCTTGCATTTTTCCCTGCTTGAACACTCCTGGGTTTCTGAGCAGTTAAGGCTGACTCACATCCCTGTGAGGGTGTCAGTGTAATCTTTATTTAACAGGGAGGCAAAATAAAGTTGCTAACCTGCCCAGCTTGACCTGACTGCACACACTATTGTCTGAATTCTTATAGGATAGGTACAAGATAAGGAAGAGTGATACCAAATTTATAGAAATAAGTTGGTAGGTTTGCACATAAAGGCACCTGTCCGATACTGAAATTGTAGCAGAACAAGGAAAGGAGACATCCTGCTTGCCATCCTTTAAACTAAGGTAGAAAAGTAATTGCTTCTACTAAGGAGAAGTAATTGTGATACAGATACTGTCCTGATACAGATACGGGTCCTATCCATACAAGTTCTGCTCCTGTTTTGGTATCCAAGATGTTTGTAAAGTCTCGTTTTAAAAATGGCAGTTACTAATTTTTTACCCTTAAATTTATGTTGTTTCATCTTATTCTTTTCTGCATTTCTTTTTACAAAAGGCTTTTGTGGTGTTCTGCTTACTGATCAGGAAAATATTGTTACAGTGCAGTGTTTGGAAAGCAGCTGGACATTCATAGTGGTGGAATAGATCTTGCATTTCCTCATCATGAAAATGAAATTGCACAGTGTGAGGTGTATCATCAGTGTGAGCAATGGGGGAATTACTTTTTGCATTCTGGTAAGTAAAATACTGATCGCTTGAGAGGCTTGTACAAATACAAGAGTTTGGGTTTTTTAAGTTTGGCATTTCATGCTATGAAAACACGTTACACTGCCTGGCATTATGTGGAACTGCTCTTTGCTCCCTCTGCATAAAGGTGCTTCATTCAGTGAAGTTTGCTGTACAGTGCTTTGAACTACGTAACTGATGGCTCTAGTGCTGTTCCCATTGATGGAAACCTTGACATTTGTTCTTCCTGTTGCAGTCATGGTAGTTCTGGATGGACAGCTGAAGTCAATAGAAAGTCAGGTTCAAGTCTGCTGCCTCTTTTGCTGATTAGTATTTTGGGCAGGATGTCTCTGTGAACTCTTGGAGCTGCTTCTCTGAGTAGAAGAGCTGCAGAGTTAAGCCTGTGGTACACTCTGGGAATTACATGAGCTTTCATTTTTATATATTTGTACTGTATGGGATGAATACTGAATTCTAGTTTCAGTTCCCAGTGTAGAGCCTGTTGTAAATCAATAGCAGTTGTCCAGAGGCTGGTGCATCCTGCAGGGTGTGCTTTGTTCCCAAGGCACTGTGGAATCCTTTGCACTTCCACTGAGATGCACTGTTACTGCCAAGTGGAGCCTTCTGTTGACAAACTGGTGAATCTGGCTTTTCAAACTTGGAACTGAAACTGTAGGGGAAATATTTTTTATATCAGCTAAATAAAGAGAAGTCAATTGAAAAAAAAAAGGAGAACTTAATTCCAAGGGCAATTTGTACACTGAGGTTCTCTAGGAGCTGACAGATTGCATTCGTTAAGTCAAAAAGTCTTGCTGCAGGATGATGGTGTGAATTATTTAGGGCAAATGAATCAGCTTCAGAAACAATTTATTCTGCTAACAGACTTCAGAATTTTAGCAGCTCAGAATTGGAGGAGCAATCCCCATTAGAGGAAGAAAATCCCTGCACTGGGGATAAATCTTATAAGGACTTTATTTTTAGACTACTTGTACTCTGGGAAGAGTGCCAAAGTGAAGTTATGAAAATCCTTGTATTTTGTGTTCTTGAATGAAATCATTCTAAGTACTGAAACTCTTGGAAGAGGGATATTAATTCAAATTCAGATGTTACCAGTACCTTTTTAGGAAAACGCAATCTAACTATTTTAAGCTTGTCTGCCTGAAGTTAAGTAAGTCAGTATTTAGGCACCTTTGTGAAAGAGAAAAAGTAATCTTACCCAGGCTCTTCCCCTTCTCCCAGGAGAATTTTGGCTGTGGGTTTTACTTGAGTCACAAGAGCTGCAGGTGTCCACCTCTGTCTGACAGCCTGAATGTGTATGTATCCATCAGAGCATGTGCTGCCTCCAACATTTATAATGTCTCAGTGCAGTCTTTCTCATTTGCTCCTTATTCAGAAGCATACTTGTTTATCCTGATTAATTCCTTTTTTTTTTTTTTTTTTTTTTTTTTTTTTTTTTACTATAGGGCATTTGCATGTTAAAGGAAGTCAAGAAAAAATGTCAAAGTCATTAAAAAACTACATAACAATTAAGGTAATTTCTTTGTTTGAATTGAAGCAATTTTGTAGGTTTGTAATATGTAAATATTAATCATAGCCCTCTTCTGAGAAAACTTTGGAGTGTGTGCTTATGCTGCAGTGTTTCTCTAGTACTTTGTTACTGTAAGTGTGGATCTAGGATTCCTGCTCAGATTCATGGTTTGCTTATGACAATGGATCTTGCTGAGCTGAGACTGTTTCTAGGAAGGAGCAGATTTTGTGCCCAGTACCAGAATCCTGCGCTATAGATTTGTGGTTGGACTTGACAGTCTCAAGGGGTCTTTTCCAGCCTGAATGATTCTGTTCTGTAGTAATTGGTTCTCATCGGTCTGTTCTTAATAGTGCTTTGAAAAAGCATGAGCTTGGAAAAGAGTGGATGTTTTTCCTTGTCCTTCTTCAGGTGAAATGGGACATAATGTCAGTGTTTTGTCAGGAAGCTGCTGGGTATCCTGAACCACACTATTGCAGCAGTCTCTCCCATTACCCCTTATTTCTGTACAGTGATCTTGCTAATGCACAGAAGCTTTGCCTTTTGATACCCACGAGCCACATGACTATGTCATATTTCACTGTGTCCCCAGGTCTTTGGTGTGGCCCAGAGCAGGGTTTCTCTGCCAGTTGTGTGTGATACAGCTCTGTGTGGTTCTGGGATGGCTCCTGTGGTGGCTGATGCCTACTTCTGGAATAGGGTGATTTCCTTCCTTTAGGCAAAGCTTGGGAAGCTGCTTTTGGCATATATGTTCCCCTTTGCCCTCTTGGAGACAATTAATTAAAATTCCTTTAAAAAGAAGTTCAATATGAGCTGCTTTATTTTTAAGTCTTCCGATGCTGTCTGGGTACAGTTAAGCCCTGTTTCCCAGGAGCTCACAATTTTCACAGAAATCTCACAAGTCTCAGCAGATGTTGTAGACAGGGTGGAGAAATGACCACAAATGCAGTACATGGAGTTAAAAGCTGCATATAAAAATGTTCCCCTCCATGTTTCCAATGGTGGCACAGCTTGTGTTGAGGAAACAAATATTTCAGGCCTGTCTTTCCTTGTAGGTCTCTGCTTTTCATGTCTGCCCTTACACATGGCTAACAAGTATTAATCCTTCCTGAGAAGTGATTTTCAGTCCAGTGAAACATTTTTTTCCATGTACAGCTGCCTTGCACCTTGGAAGTTAAGCCCTACATGGAAGGTTGGATGCCTGTGCCAAAAGAGGGGAAGTTTGTCCAGGATCTTCCTTTGGTCCAGCCAGTGGCCACCTGCATCCCAGGCTGTCACCTGGACACAGCAGCTTCCTTTTTTTAATAGCTGTTAATTCTGACCCCAAAAATCAAAGAGATTTTGATAACACAGGACCAAGCAACCTGCTTTTAAAGAGCTGTGATTTTTCATCTGTTCTCTGTTTTTAAGGAAATGCCGAGTTGTTTTTTCTAGTTTGGATGGTCCTTTCCCAAATTTGAATTTACTTCCGTACTGTACTCGTATTGCACTACCTCTGTATATTAGTGTAAAGCTTCTGGGCATATTTGGTACACTCATTTATATCCAGCTTATTTAAAAAACCCACAACAAACAAACGAACACCCACCAAAACAATCAGTATCACTCTTTCTTGATTGTGATTAACTCAATTATTTCTATTTTCACGTGAGAGACAGAACATTGCCAATGCTTTTCCACTGTTCAGGCTGGTTTAATCTTGTACCAGAAATCTTATTTCAAAATGTGAGATTTAAGCAAATGACACTTTCCATATTTTCTCACTTGTACTGGCTTCTTATGATTTTTGTGGCACTTCAGTGATCCTCACCAGTTTGCAAATTAAAAAAAAAAAACAAACCAGAAGTGCAATAGTCACAGTCAATCTACCAGTCTCCAGCTTTTCTGAGAGCAGGGTTGGAAGTGATTGAATGTTTTATTAGTGTACCTTCCTTCCAATTTAAATAGTTCATTATACTATTAATATAAATTAATTGCACTAGTAGTAATACTAATAGTTTACTGTTTACTGGAGTAAATTATTTGTAAAGCCAAATAAATATTAGAGTGGAGTTTATTAGGCTTCATAATTAACACTGATAACTCTTTTTATATTGCTAGGATTCATATTTGTGTTTCTTCATATTCTAGTCCTGCAGAAAAAGTACACTTATTTTCTTTTTGATGAAATCTTTTTTTTTTGGTAAAGTTTGCAAAACTCAGGGGCTTTCCTTTCTGTAAGATTGTACCCCAGTCTTAGTCCGATAATTTCATTTTGGGGTTTTTTTTTTGCAAAGTAATTGTTTGTTTGTATGTTTGATTGTACTTGCAAAGTAATTTTCACCATCTTATACTGGACATTGTGTGTATATTTATATCTTGTATATATGTATGCACATCTATCTTTTATGGAATTGAACTTTATTTAGTTCAGATTTTAAAGCAGTGTTAGAGTTTAAAGATCTTATGCCTATCTTACATTGCAAAGATGTGTTATTTGTCATATTAGTTTGAAAAGCAAGGGGGTGGAAGAGCTCCTGGAGAAATTGATATCATGGCTAAAGCTGTCTTTTTGTGCATGGAGTTTAGGATTTCCTGAAGAAATGTTCGTCAGACCAGTTCAGAATGTTTTGTTTGCGTGGCAGATACAGCTCAGGTAAGGAAAAGCCCCTTCCCTGTTGAGGCGTGGTGGCTTTCCCACCCCCGCCCCGGCTGGCGCTGCAGAGGCAGAGCTCGCCCTGTGGGGCCGGGCAGTTCCCGGGATCCAGTGGGGGGAAAGGTTTTGGTGGTGCTCTGTGGGGCTGCTCTTTGGCTAACATCCAGAAAATCGTCTTTACTGAGCACAGTAAATATGGCTAAAAATAACCATTCATGTAAATACCTTCCCGAGCTGCAGTTAGTTGTGACTCTCAGTTAATTGCACTTTTAATTAATGAATCACCTCTGTCTCTGATTTGCATCTGTGGTAGTTGTATTGCAGTCACGATCAGCTGTTTTTGGAGAAATACCTAGATGGAACTGTGACTTATATTACTGTAGGGTATGATGAGGGCTGGCTAATAATTCTTTATCTCCTGCTGTTGTTACCATTTTTGTCCTGTGGAGTTCCTGATTGTTAAGGCAGTTGTGTGGTGCAGAGCAGCTCGCTCAGACCAGCACATGATAACCTAATGAACATCTTAGCCTGGCAGATCATCTCTCTGCTGGTGGGGAGAGGTGTGGGAGGATTTTTTCCGCTTCCCTGTCTACTCCATTGTGTTTCCAGTGGGTAGATGCTACTTTTAGGTGGAAGAGGTTTTCATATGTCTGTGTTCTTACCAGTTTATTTGGGCCTGCCAAAAGCAGATGGGAGTTCCTTAACCACTGCTGGGTCACTTGGCTTGTTGGCTGTCCTGGCACGGCAAGGGGATGGTGGAGCATGGGGCAGCAGCTGCTGTGGTGTTTCAGTGGGCCTCTGTCTGCATTGGATAAAGCACCTGTAGCAGTGTGACTGTGAGTGCTTGTGTGGCCAAAGCTCTGGGGCATTGCTCGTGCCTGTCAGCCGGCAGTGGGCTGCCAGCCTTTTTAGTCATGCAGATACTGGACTGAGGAGTCCTTCTGCTTGTTACTACTGCTAGCTGCCTTGCAGGAGCCCCCCATGTGATCTTCCTGGTGGATCCTCCCTCTCCCAGGACAGTTGAAAGCATGAGGAATGGCATAGATCCCTGCAATATTTCAAAGCATGGGATAGTAAAGAGAGAGGTGGTTATTAACTTCCCCTCCACTGTGATAGAGAGAGAGGAGTGCATCCAATTGGAAGATCTGCTGCAGAACAGCATCCTGTTTGGGGCAGGCAGTGGATTGGTGGCATGCTTGGCTGTTTTGGAATGATGCTGCAGGGCAATTGCACACTTGGCTGATTTCCTCTTTTAGGAGATGAAATACCTTGAGTACACTTAAATGGCTTCCTGGCTGGGGGCACTTGGGAGTTGTGAACAAATGTGTGTTTAAAACAAAAGAAAAGACTAACATGTACTACACTGTCATATATATATATTTGTCATGTAAACATGAGCTAAATGTCTGGTAGTTTCTAATCTTGCCTCTGGACAAGGAATGGCACTGGAGTCCTGCAGTGGAGGGTACCTGCAGACTTCCTTCATGCCCTGTCAGCTGACTGCATTTGAACCTGTGCTTTTTGCATTACTTCCGGGATAAACACCTTCCCCAGGTCAAAAAAAGAGCACTACCTGTGTGGATGTGGGTGGCTTTGATGAAAGGACATGGTGGTGTAATATCACAGTATAAGCCAGTTGGCAGGTAAGGGCTGCTTGGAAGTCTGCACTTGCCACCTCCACCTTATGAGGCCGTGTGCACTGTTAGCTTCCCAATAAAGAGCCAGAGTCAGTCTCTGTCGAGCCAGGTACTCACCGTGCTGCCTGTCAGCTTGTGTCCCTGCTATCAATTCACTTTGGTCTAAACATAAGTTTACTGCACTCCTTCTCATCTTGCTGTCTGCTCATATTTTTATTGAAAGTGAGATCCCAAGCACCTTCTGTTTGTTTCTTAAAAGGTTTTTATAGCCTAGACCCATGAGTGATGGTTCCTGCCATCCCTACCTGCCAAAGAAAGCTTTTCGTAAAATTCAGCTTTGGGGATCAGGTGGTGCCACAAAGATTGGATTGAATCTGTAAAAAAGATCTTTTTAGGCATGTGGATGAGGGTTGGGAATGGCTCATGCTTGATACTGTGGTTTCTTGGGCTTGGAATGGGCCTATTTTGTAGTCTTGACTGCCCCCTGTCTCTGTGTGTGCTGACAGGCACAAGTAGAGACAAATGTGACTCCAGACTGCCCCAGCCTTGAAAGGAGCAAGGGTTGAAAGGGGTGTGTGCAGGGAGGTGCATGTGTTTTGTGGGAGTGGAGTCCCTTCCTGTGATGATCATTGTCAGAGGGAGCATAAGGCTGCATGCCTTGCTTGTGGGGAAGAGGAGAAAAGCTGGAGAGAAGAGACTTTGATCATCCTTCCATGATGTATTTCTGCATGGAGTTCCTCTGCTTCATCACCCTCTCTGCCTGCTTGGGGTGGTGGGGCAGAGCTGTTCGGGGTGTAGCTGAGCTCTGGGGCAGTGGTGATTGTCTGGGCATTTTGCTTTGGCTGGTGCCTCTGGTTGTTTGCTTCTTGGCCTGAATCACCACCCTGTGGCACATCTGAGGCTGTTGGGGAAAGGGTTCCTAGGTACCCCAGGCAGCAGCTTGGTCACCCTCCACCAGTGTGCCAGCTGCTTCTGAATGCAGCTTGAAAGGAGAGGTGCCATCTCTGAAGTCCGTGAGGCAGCACTTCTCCTCTTGCATCTCATCAGCAGTGGCTTCACTTTATGCAGTGAAGGGCAGGGCATGTGAACCCTGCCACAGGCAGTGGGGCTCTGTCTCCAAAATGCTTTCCTAGTCCCCAGAAATGCTCTGGTGATTTTGTGAACCTGCGTGAACTGCAGTGTTCTGACCCCTCTGCTGTGTAATTCCTTGTTGGTGCTAAGAAACAAATGTTTTGTAATTTGATGATGCTTTGGTGATGTTGTCGGTGGCAAAGGAGGGAAGGAGTGGGGAACACAGTGAAGGTTTATAGGGCCAGGCTTGCCTGTGCTGCGTTGTGTGTTTGCAGTGCCTGCAGCAGCAGTTTAGGAGTATGCCCTGAACTGGGGATGAAGAGTGGCTTGAACCAAAGCAGGTTTCATCAGGATAAACTTTTATCAAGTATTGCTTGCAGCATTCTTGTAACCAGGTTAATCAACTGAGTAATCCTAGTGGATATAAATGATCACTGTCAGTGTCTCACTGTGTTGTAGAGGTCTGTACATTGGTCTTTTTGAAAACTGAGTAAAGCTTGATTTAATGAGGCAGTAATGCAGATCTTTAATTATACACAAGTGAAAAATCTGACAAATACAGGTTTAAACAGTTAAGCTTCCTTGGGATTTAGGCTAATGGAACTGAGATCAGGTCTCACATCTGGCTGCTTTTTCCCTCTTACATCTGTCCTCTTGGTAAGACTGTCTGCTCTTAAGAGTCTGTCTGGGCAGTATTGGGTAATTCTACAAAGCAGTTGGATGTACCATGGGCAGGACCAGACGAGCTTTCTGTGGAAACTGTGGGTGATGCTCAATGCTGATGATACTAGAAATATGCTGTCAGCTGTATTTTGGATGTACCTTATTGCAGAGGTCAGGTATGCAACAGTGAAGCAATGCTGCACTGACTCTGAACGGCTCCAGTGTGATACTGGGGGAAGGAATCCATCCATTCAAACTTAGGCCTGTCCTAGGTGGACACAACTTCCACTGCAGTCAAGTGAGCTCTCTTATGTGGTGGCCAAAAGCTTTTCTACAGAGAATTGCACATTACTGACAAATTAAAAAAACCCTCTCACTGATAACAATTCCCAGTAAAAGTAACAGTGAGCTAGTCTGGCACCTGCACTTTACAGGGTGCAGGCAAGGTGAGAGGAGCCTGCTGAGGTCCTGCCAAGAGGGGTGGACTCTGGAAGGTCCCAAAGTGGAATTGCCTGCCAAAGCTAAGGTCTCCCTGAATGCAGTGGGGATGTCTGTGTGCATGGATGACTTGTTAGTGGTAGGGCTGATGTTTCTGCAGCTGGTGGAAGAGAAGCTCTGCAGGGTTCCTGTATAGCACATCTCATCATGAGTGGAGCTCAGCTGTGGATGCAAGGATCATTTACCTTGGAAGTTTTATCTTTCTTTCCAGTGGCCATAAGAGGCTTTGGTATGTGTGAGTGTGATGAATCCCACCCTAGACATGCCCTTATGAATCTAATCAATTTGTATTTTCTCTAAAAATAACTTTCTCAAAGTGATATGGTCAGTTTAGCTTTGATGTTGTGAGGGAAATGTTCAGGAGCTGGACCACAAATTTTAGGTTCATCTACATTTTAGATGCTGGTGAAGCGGCCCTTTAAACAGAGTCAGTGGTGAGGATTAGGCCTCTTTGAACATTTCCAATTACAGATTGTGTCTACCTAAATTAGAACAGGCACAAAATTAGAAGTGTATGTTGCCATCACTAGAACACTTAGAAGTATATTAAATCGTAATGCTTTAGATTGATAACTTTGCAGAGAGATTCAATAATGGAAAAAAATTAAAGTTAAAAAGCGATTGCTTCAGTAAACTTCCAGATTCAACTTTTTTAATCAGTTTGATACGTTTTCCAGTAGGTTATACTTTTTCATATGTAGTGATTGTCTTTTATATTGATTTAATTAATCTAGTGTGCATGAAGAATTGAGCTTTTAATTAAATGTGCAATTATTTGTAAGAGGTTCGCTATACAAATAACAACAAACTTCTCCTTTGTCTCCAAATACTGTTCCTATGTATGACTGACAACATTCTCTCCATCATAATGCTCTAATTTCTTTTTTTCTTAGCAGTAGAATTTAGTGAGGAGAGCATGGAAGATGCAAAGAACCTTCTTCAGGCAATCTCCTCATTTATTAGAGATGCAAATGATTATATAAAAGGACAGCTGGTGTGTGACCCTGTTAGAGAAGACATATTATGGGAAAAGTAAGTGCACCTCATGTATCTTAAAAGATTGTGATTATGTGAGCAGTAGTTCACTGACAGACTCAGAGGTTCTGTTTAAGAAGCAGGAAAAGAAGGACTAAGGAGCAGTCCTCCCTCCCATCCCACAAACCAAGGGCAGGTTTTTTTAAAAACTCTCTTTCTAGCCAGCTGTTTTTGGTCATATTTTGCTACACTCAGTTCATTGTGTTTTTAAGGTCTGTTACTTATCTAGTGTGCCTGTCCCTACACAGGCATCTTCGCCCCTCAAGTGCAGTGTCGGAGGCAAAGCTCTGGCCGTTGTGAGGCTCCCCAGTTCATAAGAAGAGCTGGGCAGTAGTGGCTGGAGAAGAAGGAGGATGACTGAAGAGTGACACACCTTGGGCACATGAACTTGTAATCAAGCTGGCTGGCACTGTGGTGTGCAGCAGAGGAGAGGAGGGGCTGCTGAGAGATTGGCCATGGGCAGGGATGTCACAGGGAAGGAGGCAGTTACCATTGCTGTGACCCTGACAACGGTGAGGAGAATCCTTTGGAGTCCATTATGAAAACCAGATTATCTTCAGGACTGAGATGTGCTGTGTGTTGGGTGCAAAGCTGAGAGCAGGAGCACAGTGCTCTGGAGTCAGGGTAGGAGGGCGTTGAGTGCCCTGAAGCAAGGTTAGTGCAGGCAGCTCAGGGCTGTAGAATCAGAGGAGAGACAGTCTGTGCTGTAGAGGTGAGAGGCAGCTTCCCTGTGGCTCAGGTACCTCACTCTTGGGGAAGCTTGTGGCTGCACTGAGGGTTGCAAGGGGCGCTGGAGCATGTTACAGGAAAGTGGAGTTGCATTATCTGGTTGTGGTATTCGGCAAAAGCAAACCATTCAGCAGGAGGCTGCAGGAGATCTGTTAGTGCAAGATAAAGCTGAGAGGCATGAGGAAGTCGAAATGGATAATCAGTAGGGGATGTGTGGGAGGGCACAACTTGTGTATTCCTAGGTGTAAAAACAACCAAAATGAAACAAAGCTCTTCATTAGCAAAGTGTTAGATACTCAGTGAAGAGGGGGATGCTTGCAGGGAAAAGTGTTGGGAGGAATGAATTAGAACAGCAGCCATCTAGTATCTGAGGGGAGGTAGGCATTTCAGGCAAAAAAAATTCAGAGACAGGCAAAATAAGGCTCAGGGGTGCCCCAGAGATGCTAGGAAAGCTTAAGGTTCCCCAGCTAACCCTGCTCCTTGCACTTTTTTGGGAAATGGCATCCTTGGGCCAGCACTGTCAAGCTCTGGTTTGCCTGGCTGTGTATAGGAGCATGCTGCCAGCAGCTCTTTGTAGCTCCCCATTTATCCCAGCTGCTCTCCTCCTCTCCCTCTTCAAGTGGCTGCAGCTGGTGGCACTGGTTCTCTGGTGAACGGTGCTGGTTGCCCATTGGCTTTTGGCACTGTTACACAAATGGTCCCACTGCACCTTTCCATCTGGGCCATGGTGAGTGGAATCCCTTGAGAGTGGGATTGGGCTCTCCTGGGAAATGAGGAGGCAGTGCTTACTTCTGAGATGGATCCTGACAACAGGATTCTTGGCCAACCCCGGGACAGCTTTCTTGCCAGGCACTGGAGTGCTGCCTGTGATGTGCCTTTGGAAGAGAAGCATGCTGTTAGCATGATTAATGGGCTGCTGGAAAAAAACCCCAGAACTCAGTAAGATCTTTGATGTGCTTAATATCAGCCTCATTTTCCATCTGTTTTTAGATGATTTAAGGCAAACTTTGCTCTGTTGTTGTTGGCCCCTCTGATTAACCATGTATATTTATTGAAAGGATGTAACACTTAGGATTTTTGACATGCATGAAATTTTTCCCTTCGCAGCAGAAGATATATTCTCCCTGATGAGTGTAGCACTGCCCATCACAGGACAGCTGGGAAGGAGATGGCAGTGTCCTTCTGATGACTCCCTCTGGCTGAATCGCTGAATGAATTCAGCACACTGCTGGCATCTTGTTTGTCTTATCTTAAATGTTACCTTTTCTTCTTGAAGGCTAGCCAACACAAAAGTAACCGTGAAGGCTGCATTTGCAGATGACTTTGACACCTCCAGGGCTGTTGCAGCAATTATGGACCTCATTCACCATGGCAACAGACAGCTTAAGGCCGTTACTAAGGTAACCCATTAGGATACAGAGATCAGAAAATGACAGCTGTCCACTGTCCTACTGCTTAATGCAGACGGATTAGTTTATTGTTCACATAAGAAACCAGCAGAAACAAAGCTCCATAAATTGTTGACCTTAGTGGAGCCCATTTGTCCTGACCCTATCACAGGAATTGTGCATGGCTATTGTTTTGTGCTTTGTTGTGGCCAGAGGATGTTTCTTTCCTGCTGCCCTATATTATTTATACCTAAAGCTTTTGAAAGGCCTGAAGCTGTTGTGACATGCTGCTAATTTTAGTGCTGGTTCTGTGTTCTTACCCTGCTTCTTTGCTTAATATCCATGCACAGAAATTAAGCTAAATGGAGAAGTGGTGGGGGGTGGTTGCTGCAGGGGCTTTGGCTGGCAGCCCCAGGTGCACTGGACAGTCTTGGTGGCGAGTTCAGTGTTGGGGACTGAGTGGCTTCTGCTGTTGGTAGACTGTAACTGGCATCAGCATTCCTGCATGAGTCTGTCTTCAGGTGGCTTTTGGCAAATTAAGACCCTGTTAAGATCTCTCATGGTGATGCAAAGGAAGCACCTGGTAAGGACAAGACTTGAGCAATAAACACTGTCTGAAGCACTTCTGAGTTCTCCACTTACCAACAGCTCCCTTTGTCACTCAAGGTGAGCAACTCAGCCTTGTTGCTGTGCTCCTCGAGTACTGGGAGTACTGGTATCATCATGTTCACCATGTTTGTGCAGTAAAAGAAATGTGTACATGGTAATGACTGGTTTTAAGAGAGAGCATGTTGGTTTAGAAATCCTGCCTCTCTCTGTTTTGGCGTTGGCTTTAAATTCTGTCCTTAGCGTTATCTTTACAAATTGACTCTCTGGGTGAATCCCTGATCTGAAACACTTTGCAGCAGGGATCTGTAATGGCATTGCCACCCCTAAATACAGCTACTCCCATTTTGTCGGTCACTGCTTGTTCCCCCTGAATTCCTCTGTTTTGTTGACAATGGGATGGGATATTTGTGGGGCAGCAGACTGGAATTTCTGGTTGAAGTGGTGGAGATTTTCTGGGTACAGCCCAGCTGTCTGGAGTGTTCCCTCTTTATTATGAGTGTAGTTTTTCTCCTTAAAAACTGTAAGTAAAATCACATAACTACTTATTTCTCTCTTTAGCCTTCCTGCTAAGCATTTCTCACCTTAGATGGCACGCTCCTGTTCCTTTCTCCCAGTGGCCTGCTCCAGCTCTTCCCAGTTCTGAAGATGTCAGATAAAATCCAGTACCAGCTGCTGATTTGCTTGTGCATCTCATCACTCTTATTTTTTAGGCAAGGGTTAGTCCCTTAAATTACTCCTCAGTCTGTCATTTAATCCTTATTTTATTGCTGCTGATTGCTGGTGCTGCCAGGGCATGACAAAATGCCATACGCTATCTCAAAGTGGTCTCCGCATGGATCAAATCAATGAGATAGTCAAAGAATTTTTTTTAATCTTTTATATTATAAGTGCCCATGATTGTGGGATTTTGTTCTTTTTATTTTGTTTCCATACACACAGCCCTTTCATGCCCAGAAGTGCTATTTTTAGTTCTAATTTACTGCACACATATACTGTGTGGCTGCTTCTCGCATCTCTCCTCGCTGCGCAGGCTGGTGATAAGCTCTTCCCTTCCCTTGTTTACTTAAATCCCTTCCCTTTGTGCTGTGAGGTGCTTTTATATCTCTCTAAGATTGCCTGTCTGAGCAGGTGTTCCTGGTGGAGGTAGATCTTTATAATTAGTAATAGTTTTCCCTTGTGGACTAGGCTACAGAGAGATGCTGGGTTCTGTAATATATATTGACTGGACAATCTCTTTTGAGTGTTTTCTAAACAGGATGCTGGATCTCCTAGAAGCTCTGTTGTGTATGGAAGCATTATTTCCTATATAGAAGGCTTTTTCAATGCCCTTGGGATGTCCTTTGGAGAAACACAGGTAATGAAATATCTCTGCTATGTGTTCGAGGATATGGTAGCAGCCCCTGTGTTGTTTCATAGAGTGCTTTCTGAAAGCATCAGATGTAACAAAGTTATTTATGGTTTTAGTAAACCTTTCTGCACTGCTTGCAGTTTCTCCTCTGTTGCTTTAGGAGAGTGTATGAGCAGGTGGAACAAAGTGTGGGCTTTTTAGTTCTTGGAGATACTCTCACATGACCCCTGCACAAGTTTTGCTGTGGAAATGAAAGATTGAGAAATGAAACAGCCTTTCTTGTCCCTTATCCAGGTAGCCCCAGGCATGCAGCTTGCCAGGAGCAGTCCCTGACCACAGTGGGTCCTGGCATGTGTGCTGTGTGGGAGAGGACTGCCTGGCCTGGATACTGCTGTGCTAAGAGTGCAGAGGACACAGGGCAGTGGTGTTTGGGCCCCCTCATTTGGATGTTTGCATGTAGTCTGTGGGTCTGTCTTGCTCCTGGGCTGGAATTCATCTCAGCTAATCAGCCTAATGTAGCTGCCTGTGCTTCTGAAGTCATCAGTGGGGATGCTAAGGAATGGCTCATCTCAGTCTAGTGGCTGTATACAATAAGAGCACCTGTCTCTCCCTCTGCACTGGCAAGAGAAGATCTTATCCACAGGGAAGTAAGATGAATTCATCTGGAAAGGTGATGAGTGAAAACCATCGTGCCTGTTTTAGAGCTGGGAAGCTTTTGCTCTCCCAAAGAGTGCAGAGTGTTGAGTGTATTGCAGGTGCAGCTGGGGCCAATCTGTGGAAAGCAAGGGCCAGAAATTTGAGGTCAGCCCTGAGAGGCTACGCAGTGGTTTATGTGGCAATCAGACTGGTTCATCTCCTAAAACTGCTCGTCCTTTTGAAGGCTCTCACTCCAGTGGGTGCCTGGTTTGAACTCCTGCAAAGGTGTTGGTAGAGGCGTATTTCTTGCTCCCATCATCATGGCTTTCCCTTTTGGATTTAAGTATTTATCCTGCCAAAGGTTACTATATGGAGCGTTCCTGGCACTTAGATTTATTACCTTTTTCAATCTCATAAAATTTTTCTTTAGTATGGCTACATGTTTTGAAAGCTTGGGGAATTCACTGCATTACACACTCTTATCTTCAATAGCTTCCCCCTCACCTCCTCATCCTGCTCCTCTTTGTCAGTGACCTCTGCAACTCTGCTCCCTTTGGTTTCCATCCTGCTATTTGGTGACTAAGCCCAGTCCCTTCTGGCTTTAATTACTCAGCTGCTCGTCTGCTCCCGGATGATGTTGCTGCCAGGAGCTTTGCCCATGGCCTTGGTGTGCTTTGCTTTCCCACTTGTGTCTTAGTGATAAAACACTGTGGTGTTCTCTTGTTTGTTGGAGATTTGTTCTTTTCCTCCCCCTTGGGAGTTTGCCTCTAATGAGAAACAGGGATGGTCTCTCTGCCAAGAGTGAGACCAGGAGCCTGGCTGTGGCAGTGATGAGGAGTGGCCTTCCTCCTCAGCTGACTCCCAAGCTCCTGTCCTGGCAGCTGTTGGAGCAGGACTCCGTAGGAGTGAGTCTGTTCCCTTCCTGAGGCATTGACCAGTGAGACTCCTGCCAAGCCAGAGGAGGCCGAGGGAGCTTGGAAGTGGCTGAGGGGAGGAAGGGACTCGGCTGCAGCCAGGAAACACCCACATCCTGTGTGCAGTAGCTGCTGCTTCTGTCAGGTTTTTTTGAGTGGCTGAAACTTTGGGTAAGGTGGATCAGATGAAAGTTCTGTGGATTTGGGAAGGGTTTCTGTAGGTGAAAGGAGAAAGGATAGGATGGACTAGAGACTTAAGGCCAAAATACTTACTTTTCTTGGTTTGTTTCCTGAAGGAGGCCTGGAACTCAAAGACAGAGTAAGGGGCTGATGTATTCTCTGTCTTTGGACTTTTACAGCCAAGGAGCTGTCTGAGCTGGTGGCTAGGCTTTCCTTGCTCTGTTGGATTCCTCTTGCCAGGCCTTTCTTATATTAACTTGTCTGATCCCTTTTCAAGTTATGCACACTTCTGGCAACTTTGAGGTTTCTTGTGGCGATGAGTTCCCCACTTGGGTTATGCAGTGTGTCGTGTTCATGTGAGAGCGCTCTGCTCCAAGCTAAATGCTTTCTTGTGCAGGAATATGCTGAATTACTTCCAAGTGTGACTCCACCCTAACCTTTTGTCCAGCATTAGTGAGATGGTGATTTTAATCCTATCAATATAAGGAAGATGCACAACCAAGAGAGGTGATAAGGCCTCACATTGCTATGGAGATGGGGTTGGTTTTTTTAATACCATACTCAGATGTTTGTAAAGCAGAACATCTGTTTGATGTTTAGATGATCAAATACCTGTTTTGATTTCTAGGTGGCTTTGGGAGGAGACAAGTCTGCAGTGCTCTCCAGTGTCATTGAGGAGCTGGTGAGGTTCCGCATGAAGGTCCGGCATTACGCGCTGGCTCTGCCGGAAACAGCAGACACTGTGCCAGGGGAGAGTGCTGCAGGAGCCGAGGAACCCAAACAGGAGCAGAAGGAAAAGAGGAAGCAGTTAATGCGTGAGAGAAAGCCCCTCTTGGAGGCTTGTGACAGTCTGCGTGGAGACCTTGCTGCCTTTGGAATCCACATAAAGGTAGAAGGCAGTAACCTTCTTTGTGAGACTCTCAGTCACTTTTTAAGACAATGCATATTTTTGTCTTTCATTCCCCTTCAGCAGCTTGTGGCCTTGTGCCCTGCTCCCTGTGTGACTGCAGTAGCAGGAGATGGAAGTCAAGCCCTTGTCTGGCAGTACTGCTGCCTTCTCTTCTGCTCCCCCTCAGCTTTGTGTCTCCATGCAAGCCACTGAAAATTTCATAATATTCAGGAATCCCTAAGTTGCTCAAGTTCAGTCCAGAAGGAAGGGCATGAGTAATGTGTGCAGTCTTAAGAAAGATTGCAAAGGAACTAGAAAGTAAACCGAGATGACTTGTGAAAAGAATGCCTTCCTTCTACCTACCCCACACTCTCCACCAAAAATAAGTCTTCATGAGAAAGCTTCTTCCATCTTCAGCAGCTTCATTCCCAATTGTTCCTGAGTCACAGGGACTTTGCCCGATTCCTGTACTGCTCCTCTCTCCTCATCCTGCTTTATACTTCTAGCCTACACCTAATGCCGGTGTTCTTTTCCATTATCTCAATGGCATCTCTGGCTCAAGAGAAAAGACCCTCTATGGCATTATTGCTTTCTCCTGGTTCCAAGGACCTGCATTACTTCTTTGAAGTGCTGCTTCTTCCAGTTCCTCTTGGTCGTTGCCCTTCCTGCCTCTGTGAGGCGAGGGTCAGTGTTGCTCCTTGAGTGCAGAATAATCCTCCACATTCTCTCCCTCCTTCCAGTTTATACTGTTCACTTTTCCTTTGCTTGGGAACTGATCCTGGCAAGTCTGGTTGCGTCGTTTTACCAGTGGGAGGATGGAAAGCACAATGACATCAGGGAGTGAGAGAAGCTCCAGCTGCTGAGTGTGAAGGCTGTCACTGTTCAGTGCTCCTGTGAGCACAGCGTGGTCGGCTCCCTCCTCTCTCGGGTGACAGCGAGCGTGCCAATGCAGACAGGGTGAGGGCCAGAGCGTGGTGGGGGTGGTGGTGAGCTGCAGCTGTAAAAGGAAGGGAAGCTGCAACATCTGCTTCCTTTAACTTGTTTGTAAATCCCCACTACACTCACCAGTCAAGCAAGTTTGCAAATCCAAACAACTGTGCTGAGACAAAGTCTTGGAGAAGCAGCCTGCCTTTTCATCTATGGGAAAAATGCTGCAGCCCCACCTCCATCCTTTCACAGATCTGTTTTGGTTTGTTTTTAAAGGGATTTACATTTGAAAACCCCACAAATTAGTCTGAGCCAGTATTCAATCCATTCATTTTAAAAAATGTAGTAACCTGAAGCTCAGCATAATCTGTCCCCGGAATAGATTGCTCCAGAAGACAAAGCACACGTGCACTGATGAGCACATACACAGCAAGCATCTGAAGCTGAACTCCTGCTTTTTTTGCTGATACTGTGAAAGTATCCAAAGGTGTGTTGTCAAGTTAGCTCACAGCTTTTGCAGATCCCAAGGAGTCCTGTAAATTGAGTGATGCCCCTCTGCAATTCCTCACAGAGGCTCACCAAAGCACTTGTGCAAGAGGACACAGCCTGCACAAAGCAGGGCTCTCCCCAGCCTCATGAGTCTGCCTGGCTGGGTCAGCTGATGCCAAAAATGCCCTGGTAAAACAGGACCTAACAGGGGTCCTGCTTGCCTAGTAAGTGCTAGAGGAAGTTACATGAATTTCTCATTTCTGCCCAGCCCCTCGTTTCCACAAAATGTTTGAGCCTCACACTGTGCATGCATTAATGCCAACACACTGCTCTCTGTCACCTGATGCTCGAGCAAGCCAGCAACTTCTGAAGTCCATGTGCAGGAGGAAAAGCAGTGGAACAGATGAAACAGACAAGCCTCAGCTCCACCTGTGCAGACTAGGAACCCCCCTGGTTTGAGGCAGGGCAGGGAGGTGGTGGCTCAAATAGAAACCTAATTTTCTTAAAAGTCAGCTTTGTAGAAAGGGTAGTTTCTCCTTCAGGTTCTGTCTTGTGATTTCCTTACTCTCGTTTCTTCTGTCAGGTTGCTCGTTGCAAAGGATGTTGGCTGAAGTTATGTAACTTGCAACAGCCTGATTAAAAAAAGTCCATGGTGTCTTTTCTTGTCATTGTAGCATGCTTGGAAGCTATGCTACTGAAATGTAGTAACTGGATATTTAGGGGTGAAAAAGTTTTCATCTTCATGTAAAAAAAAAAAGATTCAACAATTCCAGCTGCTCATGAGTCAAGGCTTATGGAACGTTGTTGTGTGTCCATGTTCAGATTAACTATTATTTTCAACCATTGCAATCAAACAGCTGGTTCTAGATAGAATGCTCAATTTAGCTGTAATATTACCTTTTAAAAGTATGACTGTATTGCATTACAGATACTAAAATCAACAGGCTTCTGTCCTGAGGTCAGATCAAACATGTTCAGCAATATATTCTTATTTATTGAGCGTGTTTTTTCAGGGATATGAGCCATTGAGACTTGAAAATACGATTCCATGAGTTAAGTGTAGCTACTCATGTGAGAGGCTGCACCCCGCTGCAGCATCCCACACCAAAGAGGTGACATTTCTACTGTATATTTCTTCCCTCTGAGCAAGGGAAAAATGTCTAGTTTTGTTTTACAGCTCTGAGCATTGTTAGTAGCAGTGGCATTCCTGTGAGATTGTACTGCCACCTCTTTTGCCCAGCTTTGCTGAGTGAATCTTGGTTAAAAACCTGTGATCCAGTCTGGCAGGACTGACCTCTTTACTTTTTTTTGCAGGACAGAGCTGCTGTTTCAACCTGGGAAATTGTGGAAGGAGGACAGACAGAGAAGCAGACTGAGAAAAAAAGCTGATCCTTCAGTCTTGGACTTGTTTTTTATTTCAGCTGCTTTGGCAACTGTTGTAAATACTAATTCTTTCAAAATAAAATCTGTTGAACAGAATGGGTAAAACGATAGCATATAATTTGAGCAAAACTGTTGGCACAAGTACTTGGTAAATAAATACAGGCCTTGCAGCACAGGTGGTGGAAGCATCCAGAATAGAAGGCAGGAGAGGAGCAGCTGCACTGACTTAACACAGACATGGGTCTGTTCTACTGCAGGAGCTGCCCCAGCCCAAATGCTCTGTCATCTCCCCCATGTTGCTGACCTGACACAGACTTTAAACATACTGAAGGCAGAGGCAAGAACTTTAAGGTGAAAACACTTAGTTTTATGCCTGTTGGTTTGACAAGTCTCTTCCTCTCAGACATAGAAAGGGACATACTTTTAACCTTGAAGTATTTCCTTACTGTGGTGGTGCTGCTTTGATCCTGTGAAACCTTTACCTGTAATATGATGGTATCCAGTTACCTGTAAGGCTTGGTATCTTCTGTTTGCTTTTGCACAGAATACAAGGAGAGTTCTCTAGCACTGGGAGTGCAGCACACTCAGGATCTCTCCAGAATTGGGAAGATAAAATAGGATGTATATACATTAATACAAAGTATGTTTAGTTTTTACCTGTTCAGTTACCTTTTTGCTGGCCCTGGCTGCTGTGGCTGTGGGCAAAAGTGCAGAAGCCCTCTCCTGCACTTGAGGTGACCTGTGTTGATACAGGTACCTGCACTTTCTTTAAATCAATTTGTGAAAACGTAAGAACCAGGAATGTGGGTTCATCTGCAAGGCACTTGTGTGCTTTCAAAGTATCTGTTCAGAAGGATAAAGGCTTTCTTTTATTCTGTTGAGAATAAATGTGTAGCTATTTTTCTGCTCCCTTTCTCCATTATCTGGACTTCCAGAGAAGAGTGGGGTGTGTCTTCATTCAGTACTGGGGCACAGGTGCTTATTTGACACAGCTGGTATTGTACATTGGCTCCTGGCAGTGTTGTTCTAGCAAAACGGAGTGAATGGTGAGCAGCAGCTCGGCTGCTGTGTGAAATGGGATGGGCACACACCAAACAAAGTCCAGTCAATTTGCTATTATTTTTATTTCCTACCAAAAGAAACTGCTACATTTCCAGAATGTTTAAAAATTGTAACAATTTGTATACATTGGTGAATAACAGTTACAACTCCTGTGTAGCTTTAAAACCAACACGGCTGGTTGAAATCTGTACTGAGCTCTGTTGATTAACTTCGCCTACATGTCATTTAGATTATAATATCACTGATGTTCTAATTACAAGAAAAAAATCACTTATTTTAAAGGCAGTAGCTATTTTAAAATCAGTTTTAACTTTCTGATTTAATTTAAAAGTAGTCAGGTTTCTCAAATACATTTAAGGGGGGGAAATAATAGCTTAAGTTTCCCCAAAGATGCAGACAGTTTACAAAACTGCTTAAATTAAACACTAAAACCTAATTTCTTAAGAGTAGTCTGTGAACCCTCATAGAGCAACACAAGCAAACACTTAAAAACCTATTTTAAAAATAGGCAACTGGTTTAAAAAGAAAAATGCATCAGGGTGAGGTAGTAGTCACAGTGCATCCAGAAATACCAACTCATATTCCCTATGAAGGGAAATACTTGGAGTAGCCTTTCTGATTCTGGGTGCTTTCTGCAGGCAACTATTGCAAGGAATGAGAACAGTGTGACTGGTCAGTGAGACACCACATTCCAGCTGAGAGCACTGCAGGAGTGGCTGTGCTGAGCAGGGAATGTCTCCTGCAATAACTGGATGCGTTATGTGCTTGTTCCGGCGCTTTAATGAGCAGGAACAGCTGGAGCTGGATTGGAGGTTCAAGGGCAGTACCCATTTAAATTGACTTTGCATGAACTTGCCTCCCTCTCTACTCTGGATCAATTCCTACCAGCCTTGACTAAATCTCCAAAAACTTAAGGAATGGTCCTGTGTAAAATCCCACTGAAGTTCTGCGTTACGCCTAATGCTCAGCTGCTCTGTCTGTGCCAGATCAGTGTGGCTGACAGTGTCTGTCCATCCTGCAAAGATCAAGTAAAAGCCTCTATGCTTTTTGCCCTAAACACTCCTGCTTTTTGCAGTACTAAGTACTGCACCTGAAGCTCAAACACCAACCTCCTTATTTCTGTTCCTGCCTTTGACTTGCAGCGCACACTGCCCTGAAGGTACAGGTACGAGCTGTGGGCTGCCTTTTGTTCTTTCAACTTGTATTCCCGCTGCCTCCTGGCTGTCCACCTACAGATGTGTGTGCTGGGCTGCTCTGAGCTCTAACCCAGCAAGCAACTGGAGTCTTAAAAGCACTTCACTCTTCTGTGATCTCTGAGAGCTGAACCAGTTCTGCTGGCTATCACCGAGTTTCTTGCCCCGCCTAGTACCTCTCCAAATGACCATTCATTGTATTGAGTCAAGACCAGATATAGAAACAGAAATCCATGTCTTTTTCAGGAAAGCCTAATTATTGTTTAATGAATTTAACTGCTAAGATACCTATAGCATATCTTTATTCTTCCAAGGGGGAACCTTTTAAAAAAAGCAACAAGACATTACAGGAAGGGATGCCTTGCCCAAATGAATGCTGCCTCTGGGACCGAGAACGGGAAAAGGCAACTAATTACATTCAAAATCTACAGCAACTCTCATGCATTCCCTTTCCAAAGAGGCTTGCTTTTTGCTTCTTACTATACTAGCATGGCAAAAAATGAAGTGCAATAGCTAATTCTAGACAGAGGGTCTAAGAATGACAAGTGACAACCTTGGTGAAATCCAAGAAATTCAGTTGAGCTGGTGGAAGAATTTTATCTAAATATCAAGTGCATTTTTTTTTGCTGTTCACACTTTAGTTATTGCTCAATAACTATCAAAAAGAACAGAGGAATACTTTCAGTTTAGTTTTATTATATTATAACAGATCTGCAACTACAGCTTATTTCAGCCAAAACATTTTTGTATTCCAAACTCTTAAAAAATATCTACATTAATCATATTTTTCTATTCTTAAAAATAAAAAATATCTACCTAACATACCAATGCTGCTATAGCACTTGAAAGGGTGCATTATGTAAATTCTACGGTACATGTAATTACTCTTGCAGTCATTGTTCTTCCTTTTCTTCTCTGCTGCTTTGGCTTCAGGTTTCAAAAAGTTTGTTAAAAGCTGTTCCAACTTCTGAAACCATGTCAGAGGCTGTCATTGAACGTCCGAATTTCTGAAAGGCTTGGTGGTTAGACTGCCTCGTGAGAGAGCAGGCTCCAAATGCAGCCACTAGAAAGGGATTTTGACTGAAAGGAAAAAAAAACAAAACAAAAAAACCGATATTATGAAGAGAATCTGAACACTTCTGTGCAATTTGTAAGGTGGTGGACATCATCTTTGTACTTGTAAATGTTAGCATTGCCAGGAAGGCTTCTTAAGCAAACACGTTCTCAGACTCTTGCACTGCAGAGCATCTTTGTCTGATTTTTTTTTTAATCAAATACTTCCCTACCTATGGCACAGCATGTGACTGAGTGAGAAACACCACCAGGGCCAAAGCATGCAAAAGGACAAGAGGCTTAAAAAGTGGGGAAGGTGTCCCATGTCTAGTTTTACTGATGTGAAGCTTCTTGCTTTCCTTCAGAGGAAGATCGAAGGCTCACCTTACACCGCCTTTCAACCTCCTCTCCTCTCCATTCACTGGTAACCCCATTTAGTTTTGTATTGCAGGGGTGGGCAAAAGTCGTGGGGATGCAGACAAGAGATGGTTTTCAGCAGGGTCATAGACACTGCTCCAGGGCCTTCATTAGATCAGCTCAAAAGGGGTACAGTGGCAAGTGAAGACCACAGGCTAAGGCACACTGCTGTAATGCCTCCTTACACACTTAGGAACTGCCCAAGAGAGTGTGCCCAGACCCAGATCTGTAACTCTGAACCTCCCCCAGAGAAGCCAGCAGAGTTCAGAGCCACCTCCACCTTTCACCTCCAGAGCATCTTTTCATAGGTTGGGCCATGGGAGTCACTTCTGCTGCCTGAAAACAGAAAACAACTGTAGAACGTTCAGCAGCCAGTGCTGCGCTCCTGGTCTGGCTGATCAAAAACCTCTGCGCGCTCAGCCTCAGCAGAGCACTGCTGCCTGGAACACACTAAGGACCTCCTGACTCCTCTGCCAAGGGAGAGTTTTGTGAAGGATCCCAATGTAAAACAGGCAAAGCAGGACATGACTTTACAATTAGGTGTTACCTAAGCAAAGTTTCCATGTACTCATCAAGGTGCAAGAGCATTTAAGCCACCTTGAAAGTTAATTCTGGATGCCCAAATACTGCTCTGAAACAAGAGCTGTGTACAGGCTCCTGGGCTCAAGGCAGCTAAAGCACCATACTCCAAACACATCAGCATCCTCTCTACTCAAGTGAGGAATCCTACCAACTGTACCACTAGCATCCCTGAAAGCCAGGGCAATCTCAGTGTTTGAAAACCTCTCCGTACAGACCCATCCTGAAACGCCGGAGCCAGGCACAAGCTGGAAGGACTGGCTGGACTGCCTGCAGTGCCGTCTCCAAGTGGATGCCCTAACTCACTGAACCCAGAAAGCTCCTTTCCTGTAACACCTGAGGTAGGCAGGATTGGTACAGCAGGTGTCTGTCACCTTAACACCACTGCAGGAGACACAATGCCTTGCTGATGCCAATTATACTTTCCCTTCATCTATAAAATAAAGGAGTTTCTGAGCGAGCTGTTTAGAAAAGCCACGGGAGCTTAAGTCAGGAGCCTGGAAAACATGTGCTGTGTTTGCTAATCTCTAACAATTTAATACTGCTGTGCTGTACCCCATGCAAAAATGAAGTCACTCTTTTAACAACTTAAAACAATTCCTCCTTTAGTGGCAGCTGCAAATTCAGATACCCAGAATGACAAAGAAAACCAAGACCGTGTATGTTAGATTTCAGAATTATGAAGCCTGGTTTAACTCATTCCTCCTGGGGCACCTTGTGCAGTGCCCTTATGGTAACACAAGCACAGCCAGGATAACTCCCATGGACATCTGACACTGTGCACCTGCATGCAGCATCCCAAAGACTACAGGTCTCCATGCCTCAATCCTCCATAGCTCATTACTTACTGAGAAAAGGGACTGTAACTCCTTGACTGCTTACATTACTTTCAACTTAATTATCAAGCTGCTGCTTTCACGGAAAGACTCCATGACTATCTAGTTTGGCAGGAACTGACATCATTTAAATAAAAAACCAAAAGCCATCTGCAAGGCTGCTTTATGTACAACCAAAGTGGACTGCCATTTGGCCTTAAAAGAATTACTCTTTGAAGTTGTATTTTATTTGCAAGTTTCAACATACCTGCCCCACTGAATTACTTAGCCACAATGCAGGAGTGTGGAAAATAGAAAATCAAAGCCAAACAACATGTCTCTTGAATTATGGAGATGTTATTGCCAATGACTACCACTTATTTATCCTTTCTACTTTCTGCCTACATTCAACTGTTTTGAAAACACATACCTCATACATAAATGTCCTTGTGAACAGATCCAGAGGCTCTTCTTCTGCCCCAGACTTGGGAGATGTTAGATTACTGAATGGTTTTTCTTATTAAAATTATTACTGTTATGTAGACTGCTCTAGAACACCCTTATAGTTTTTAAAAATACATGGATACTTTCTTACCAAAATCTCCAATTTCATTTGGAAATTTACATCACAGCAGGTCTATGACAGTTGCCACAGGTGAACACAGACTCACAGCAATTAAGTTATTAATTAATATTCATACCCATTTGTTTTTTCAGCTCCAGCAACAAATGCCCAGTGTGCCAAGACTCCAAGAGAACCAGAAAGGAGGTCCCCCTGTCCACCACATCTCCGGCTGCTTCCTTCGTGACTGCACACAAGTACTGTGAACAGACAAACCAAAACCAAAGTCATGTGCTTTTATCCCTCTGTTTACAATGACAGCACTGCAGCTGCAAGGGTTACACTCTGAGGCACACAGCAACTAACGGGTGAGAGACTTAACACAGACAGCAGAGTATGCTGAAATACACTACTCGTAAAAAAAAAAGCATTAACATTTTCAGAAATACTTTTCTCATTACCTTTTAATCCTTTCCACATAACATTGCACAATGGTCACACTTTCTCCACTTCACTCAGCCTGCACAGCTGAGTTTAGTTATTCATGTCCCATCATGGACCATCACCCCAAACTGGACCAGGTCCTTCCACAAAGCCATTGCACAAACACAGTGCCTCTGAACTTCAGTTTGCCAGTGAAAACCAAGGTGTTTACAAAACGCAAAACAGAACTAAAATCTTAAATGTTCTACTATGTCCAACACGAAAATATTTTTTGAAACAGCCTTTTCCTTTAAGGCTTTGTAAAAAGCACTTGCAAGACAGATTTATTTTTTTCTGCCGATTGACATTGTCCTCACCATCCGTGTATGTTTCTTTCAGCAGTGCCACTGTGGATAGGTTGCGTCAGGATATCAAGTGTTACACTTCTATTTTAAATATACAAAGGACCTTGGTCAAACTGATCTCTTTGTGCAGCTTTAACTGCAAGGAACATGCAAAGGGTTTCACTACATTTAACTCCTTTGTTCTCCATTCTCAACAAGCCCAAGCAGGAAGCCTGGAGGTTATATAAGGCACATAAAAAGAAAACAGCATTAGTTCTGCTACCCTTCTCCAAACTCTCTTGTGGGTATGCACCTATCCTTAGCTTTTGTATTGCTTGGCTCTGAAAAAAACCAAAACAACAAACCGCAGGAGAAATTTATTTTCCTCTCCTAGGAGGATGGAAGAACTGGCAGAATCATGACTGGTCAAATGTGATCCTTAGCATCTCCAGTCAGCTACTGCAGGATTCAGGACTGTGCACACAATCACTTGTGTGCTGCTGAGCATGCCAAATATACAAGCGAAGGATAAGGCAAGATCAGGCATTGCTTGGACAACAGCTCTTACCTCAAGCCTGGGCTGCGTTTCTCCAAAGAATATAAACAGAGCAGCCCAGGTGTTTCAGAGGGAGTACTGCCCATATTTTTAACATTTGAAAAAGTTCTTCTTTTTCAAACAAATGGAAAAAATTTGCACAGAACTGAAGAACTTGGAGATACATCTTCCTAACTAGCAAGTGGTAGAAAACTACCTAATGCCAATAAACCCCTTGCAGTTTGTTATGTGCAACAGCCAAGAATTGTACTTCACTTCCATTTCCTACCGATGCTTCCAGCAGTAATTGCAGGGCTTGCGAGGCCAGGCAGTTGTGCGTGTTTGCTGCCACTGAGAGGGCAAAGACTCATTAGTCACCACGAGCACAGCACACGCTGCAGCCTTGCCAGCAGCTCGTTTTCCCAATCACTCTTCTCCCCTTCCCCCTCCCCCTCTCAAATTAAGATTCTGGATGTGTTTCTCAGTGAGCAGTAGCTAATGTCAAATTTCACAAGTGTAATGCCCTTCTGAGTTAGCTATCTGAAGAAGGTATGCCCTTTTAGGTGGTGTGATTCATTCTTATTTTTATTTTAAATACAGTGCTTTGGAGAAATTACTTCTAATTCTACTACTTTGAAGATGCTATCTCACAGGATTTTCACTTTGAGGGCTTGAACTCCTGGCAGGAGGCAGGATGGAAATCCTCTGTTCAAAAGCTTTGAGGCCTTCTGACTGACAGCTGAGCACAAGCCCCTGCTTATTAGCTGTATGTCACCATCTGCCACTATTCTGTAGCCCCACAACCTTCCAGTCATTTTTGAGCCGTACAGGAGAGCAAGATTTTCTCAAGCTAGGCCAATTATAATACTCTGCTGGAAAAAAAAAAAAATGGTCTTTTGTTTGTGGTTTTAAAAAATAAGTCTCAAATATGTACAGACTACCTCACAGGCTCAACAAAACAAAAAGCAAAACAAAACAACAAAAGCAGACATTTGTACTCCGCACACAGATGCTGGAAAACAAATCCATGGAATACCTTCAAAGAAGCAGAACTAGAGGAAATTCACTTGAATGAGGAGGGAAAGATATAACACACAATTCTTGTGCAGAGGCTCAGCTGATCAAAGAACATCTCAAAGTAAAAGGATGATGAACATGATGACAGGCAATGGGAAAAGGATTTAAAAACACTTCTGAATTACAGCCATTAGTAAGAACTTTTAAAATGTAAGAAGGAATCCCACAGTGGTATCAAGACAAACGGGCATACTGCCAAATCAATATAGGATGCTTTTCCCACCCTTCTCCTAGAACAGCAAAATAAAAGTGCTGTCTTCATGCCCCCCCAGAGCAACATCACCCACTGCATGTCTGAGCCCTCTGTGAAGACAGTTCCAGCAGTTCTTTCAGGACCACGGGGATGATGTCTCTACGTCATACTGAGCAGCCACAACCAGTGGCAATGTCACAAGACCTCAATTAGCTGGACATGGCTGAACAGTCAGCTATGATGCTGAGAAGGTGGGCAGTTGTATTCCTTGGAAACATGCAAAACACTCTATTTACGTGAGGATGACGCTGGTTTTGATCTGTTGTTCCATGAGGCTGTAGCACATTCAACTAGGGACAGGCATGTACATCAGCAAACATTGAAAACATGGTTCTTGGAAGAACAGAGGAGACAAGATGACTGGATGTGGGACAACAAAGAAAACTACAAAGACTGAAATCACCACAATGTGTCAATTTTGAAAAGGCAGCAGCCAGGCCCACGTAAGGTCAATTAGTCTGACACCAGTCCGAATCAAAACAATGGAGAGGTTCAGTTATAGTTCCGCTGACAGAAACACCCAATTAACGCTGGTCAAGCTGGCTGTTAGGGCAGGGTGCCTAGTTCTGTTTTCTAACAGGTCTGAGCAATCAAATCTATGTCTTTATTTTTTAGGGTAATGAATTAAAGAAAACCCACCTCACTATAAGTAGCAAGCAGTTTTTTAATGAAAACTGATTTATACCAAGTGACTATTGGTTTAAAAAAAAGACAATTCCCTAGCACTTATCCATGCAACACACACATACTATCAGAAGAAAAGGCTAGATGAAATAAAAATGTCATCACCGAAGAAATGCCTGCAAGGAGATCTGCTAGAGCCAGAACAACCACAAGACCTATTCAACAGTTTCAACGCAGTCTCAGCAAGTAAACATCACATAAATACTGCCAGAGCTTTAGGCACCAAGTACAACATGTCCCTCACATATAATCACACAATTTTCTTGTGTACCTAAATCCATGAAAATGATTTGTACTGAAATGAGCGCAACAGAAACAAAAAAATTGAATGCTGTCATATTGACAGAATATTGTAAAGTAGAAATTCAAGAGTTCTAGGCTTCAAACAATTTAAAACTCTGCCCCAGACTTTCTGAATAACTATGGCCAAGTCATTTAGTAGCTCTGTTTAATATATTTCAGGCCCTAAAATATCTTCAAGAAGTGCTGAAAAGGGAGTGACGGTGAGATACACATTAATATTTGTGAAAGCATTCAGACCATGGTGTCACACCTAGCTGCATCATTGCCAAGTTTTAAGCTGAAAGAACTCCCAGCCCAAATTTTGCTGCTGCCAAAGGCCCAGAAGAATGACCTATTTATGGGTATTGTGTGCTTAATTTAAAAAACCAAAACACAACAGTCTGTAATTGAAAATAGCTGTCCTCTCTTTGAAGGAAAAAAAAATCAGAATGCAGTAGTTTTGCTGACTTCAAGCACTACAAGTTAACTGGGAAGCACAGATTTTGATATGGCTGTACGCAGGCAGCACCATTTACAGTGCCAGCTCCTAGATACATCACAGTTAGAAAACCAAAGTTTTCTAACTACAAAAGGTGGTGTGTGTCTGTTTGCTCCTGATTCACCATGTTCACCCACTAGTGAAAAAAATAAATGCATCTCTGGAGTGGTTTTTACTTTTGCATTTAGAGCATGGCATGTGGAATATGGGATAGTTATGTGTTCTGATGATGATCAGGAAGGCTGAAGAGCCTATGTGAAATACCATATTTATTGAGACTGCAGACTGAAAGACTGGAGATTTTAATTTAACTCCTGAATCTCAGACATCCAGAACAAATTCCCTGCACTTGTTTTCCTCTTACAGAGGCGGAATATTTGCTCACCCTAATGTGGTCAGGAATCCATGTATGAAAAATGACCATTCTAACTTCTGATACAATCCAACTGGATCAATCAGCTAACAGGCACCCCACACAACAAACACACTCCAGTTTGATTAAAAGGCTTAGGATTTCCATTTTCTATGCAAATAATGTAGCTACCAAGGATAATTTTGCCCCATCAGTGCAAGATTTAGACCATTACCAGATTTTAGCAAAATCTCTTAGCAATATACATCTCTGACCTAGCATGTACGTATACTAGTAAGAAATGTATCTTTTTCCTTTTGCAAGTTAGTTCACAAAAGCACATAGCTGGAGATCATGGATTCCCAGGAACACTTCCCAGAGTGCATACAGACAGGGAAACCAAGTTTCTGGCTGGAGAACCAAGACTCTGGCTGGAAAAACAACTCAACTGATGTGGAAAATGTAAGTTGGCTTTTATATAAAGGGTGCTTATACTTTTTTATTCCCTAATCACACTTTTAAAACTTAGATAAGTCCTTGAGTGTGAGACAGAGCAGGCAATTTGAGACTAAAATGACCCAAATTTTCCATTAGTTTTGTTGGATAGGCACAGGAGCCAGGGGCCAGGGAGAAGCTGGCTGGCTGCACATGTCAGAGACAGCACAGTGGCACCAGGGACAGGAACCATCACCTCCCCATTTTGCTCGTTCAGCAGAAGCAGGACTGGAGACAAAGGCGCTGCCTCTCAGTTATAAATCTAGGTGAGATTTGCTCAGCAGCTGTGAGTGAGCCAGGCAGTGACAAGCACTGAACAGCTTCCTTTCTAGCTGTGTGGGGAGATGAATGGCTGGAATTACAAGTACCACTTGGCGACTTATGGCAAGAGTTGGCTTCTGAGCCCACAGCCAGTACTCAGTGTTCTGCCCTGCATGCTTCCTTGCCTCTTTTGACAGTAGCTGCAGATGAGCAACTGGAGAGAAACCAAATTTGGCTACTGGTTCCAGGTAAAAGTAGTCCCAGGCAGTAGCGGGATGGTTCCCATAAAACCTGCCTTTTGGAAGGGAGGAGGGTCAAACACAGAAAAAGTCATTATCATGTTTAAAAACCAAAATCCAAATACTCTAATTCAAGGACCTAACCAAATTTTAAACATGTTAGGAACTAAGGCTGGTATAACCACACTTTATTATTGACCAGTTCTCCAAAGAATAATAAAAAGATAACCTTAGAGAGCTGTGCCATAGTGAATAAAAGCTGACTTACCTTTTACCCATAGGCTGAGTACTCATTCCTACCCTGGTCAGTGATGGCACTGATATCACCTACCAAAAGCATGGTGAAGCTCATCTTTGTAGAGCAGGGAATCAACAACTGTAGACCAAGCTATAATGTGAAATTGCAAAAGGAAAGAGAATATAAAACTTAATTTAAAATCTTGGTGATTACGTTTACAGGCCAGTTGGCAGCTCACTATGAAATGGAGACAAATTTTAGAAAAACCTCTTTTATACTGGAGGACTGCTACTGCTCTCACAGAGGCCAGTATGTGACTTTGAGGCCATAAGGAATCATCAGCACCAGCTAGTCTGATCTGTGAAAACAAACTTTAGAGGTACCCAGACACTTCCAAGTTTGTCAATCTAGCAAAGTTTCAGGTATGTTGCTGTACTAGTTCATTTGTCTGAATCATACTTTGAGTTTATTAAACTTCAGCTTCCAATCAGAATTTATTGAGGCTCTCTGTAGATTACAAAGCTTTTGGCTGAGAGTAATTCTTCTGCAATACTTGACACCAAATCACCTGGTAACCCTTTCTGTCTTCAGGTAACAAAAGTAAACTGCATTTCCTACAGACTAATGAATAAAAGTACTGTGAAAATAACCACTACAATCACTCTAAGCTATGAAGCATTCACAAACCCAATCTTCCCTACTGCAAAATTTGGCATCTTCGAAAAGCCTTCCTTCCTCAACAACTAAGCATAAAACACTAAAGTTACAATTTCTCAATTTCTGGTTTTCCTGGAGAGCACTGAGACCTCTCTCTCTCTCTCTTTTTTTTTTTTCCCCCTTTCTTTTCTTTTTTCCTTTTTTTTTCTTTTTTTTTTTTTTTTTTTCCTGGAAAGCACACATGCAGTATTTTCCCAAAGGAGAAAGTTTAAAAGTAATATATGCAAACTAGAGTGTCAGTATGCTGAACACAGGAGGTCAAGCAGGAAATGTCTAATAGGCAGGGCTTAAGCACTACAAATGGATGATGACATCATAAATAAAAGGCAAGAGGAGTACACAGATCTTTTCATAATGTTTGATTGTGCTCAGAGAATATTGACCCGATCCAATAACCTTGGATTTCCCTCATGTATGTAGTATTAGCTGAAAAAAAAATTATATCAGCTCAAAAGAAGAGACAGATGAAAGATTAGAGCAAAAAACCTGGGAAAGAATTCAAGGTCTGTGACATGACAACATATTCCATGTTTGGCACAGAGCACACAGTAGAATCTCCTTTCTCAATATAATTTTGCATTTGAAAAGCTTTTTAAAAAATGACCAGCAGACCAGACCCAAAGAACATGGTTTTTAAAAGGAAGCTGAAGTCTGTAGTTTCTGCAAAATTCTCCAGAACCTTCTTCAAAGTCATGCAACCTCTAAAAACAGTTCTTGTAACAGACATTATAACCCTGCTTTCTTGGCTCAGCAATGCTGTCTGTAATGTCTGTAATCCAACAAAGCATCAGTGATAGCACCAAGGTAAGAGCAAGAAAGTAGCCTATAGCTAGACATCAATCAACTGCTATAAAGGCACAGAACTGTTTTTATTTCAAAACAAAAGCCGCTTCACTAACAGAAGAAAATACCAGAACACAACAGAGACAAATAACAAGGTAAGGAAAAAAAATAAAACCAATTAAAAACCCCCAAAGCACACAAGACATGCATGAACTTGTGCCATACATAAACATTTAAAATTGAAACTGGAAAGAACTTCACTTGTTTCCTGTTTTTTTTTTAATCCTGCATGACAAGAGACATTGGAGACCTGTCCTGTCTCTCCAGCAGGTGTGGGGATACACTTATCTCAAGAATAACAGTTCAAAAAGAAAACAGACAGATACTAGATAATGTACTCAATCTAAAGTGCTCACCCAGTCTTCCCAATGTTCATTTAAAAAGCAACAATCCTGTATAAAAAGAATATTGTTGACATAAAAGCAGAGGAAGAAGACAACTACAATGCTCAAAAGCTCTCTACCTGGCATAATCTGGAGTCAAGACATTTTATCCTCCAGCAGAGTTCATCCACCTTTAAGCCTGGCCTGACTATCCAAGGTGACAAATCAAGTCTGCTAAGGGTGCAAATATGACAGCAGACTTCCTGTGGGGAAACCTGGGTGCTGTGTGAGGAAGGTCCTTTACCACATAGATGTGACCATATTGCTTCCAGGTCCCACTTGTTGCACAGTCTGCTACAGTATCTGCACTAATGGGGTCTGTGGAAGGTGGCTCTGCACAAACCAGTTGTCATATTACATCTGCTTTTCTGTTATCAAAGACTTCCATGGCTCCCAGGAATGAAAAATTGGCTGTTTATATAAACCAGTTCTAAAGCAGCATAAACATTGATCTGAGATTAGCATTTCAAGTAATTAAAAGCAGAGCTGCTGCTTGTTATGTATGTGAAATAAGACCATGCAGGTAAAATGTGATGAAGGCACTCATGAATAAATTCTAAATTGATCACAGTAAATGATCAGTATAAAAAGCATCAGACAAGCAACTAATTTTATTAAGTATGGTTTAAATCATATTGGTATGAGACTGTTGTAATGGCAATCTAGAATTAATTTTTTAATTTGTCAGGGCTGCTGTAAAGTTACACATGTACATGCTAATCTGCAGCCCCATGATGGACAGCATCAAGGAACTGAACAGGTCATGAGCCTCAAGACATCTTCATTTCTCAAACACACTGATACATTGTGAACTAACAGTATTATGTTAGCAATAGTATCAATTTAGCAATGACAGCAGCATTTACATAAACCATCTCAGCAAAGAACTTTCAAACAGTTCACAAAAATCAAATAATTAATTCCTCAATATCCATGTAATGTAAACTATAACATTTATAAATGCAAAATAAAACCAGCGAATAAATTTAGTTGCACTCTTAAAACATCAATTTAAACAAATCTTCTAAAGGTGATCTGCAAAGGCAGCAATGCCTCCCATATTCAGGGGAATACAGCCAAATGCTGGACTCTACTGGACTATGACTGAAAGCAAACAGAACAGAACAGTCACACTGCTAAAAGCAGAAGGCTTCACTTACCCTTCTCTCCATCTGAAATAAGATCTCTTTCTCCCTTTTGCACAACTGTCAAATTCCCCATGGCTTGGCTGAGTCTTAACACACATCCATGATGATCACTACTGTCCACGGGGTCTCTAAGCTACAACACAAGAATTCCATACACAGCACTTATTTTGCTACTAGAACAACATATTGTAACACATGCTACTTACATATGCATGGTAGAAAAAAACACAAAGGCGACATCATCAGTCTGTCTTTAAAAAAGAGCTCAGTTTAAGAATATGCATTGCTGTGGCAATTATGCCATGCAATAAAAACCCAGACAGTGTTTCTCTCACATACAAGAAACAGCACATAGTATTTAAGCCAGTAATAAGTTACTTATTTTCAAGGACAAAAAGACTAAACTTGCACATACTTAAATACCAAACAGGCAAACAGCTCACCATGGCTTCATATAGTCTACTGAACTCCATATAGTTTGGAGTAAGGATAGCTCGCTGGTAGCCTTGAATAAGAGAAGGCTGCTGGGAAATGAGCCACAGTCCATCCTGCAAAACACAGTAAGAACATTTACTGAATAGATTCTTAAATGTTAAACCAGTGACTGAAATCAAGAAAATACTTACTGCATCAATAATGATAGGAATTCCTTTCACTTTCGATTTCTCTATAATACCCTGCAAAAAATGCAGATACTTTTAAGATGCTTGTTAATTTAGATCTTGTACAATCCAAACAATTCATACGATAAATCTGACCATGTAAGTTGTTTTTACAAAGTGATAGAAAAAATTGTTATATTCTGCAAACTAATGTAAAACATTTTCATATTAGCAGGTAATTTTACAGTCACAATGTGCTTTCTCCCCGGTTTAAGGGTCCGCAGAGTTGGTATGTGTATTGGGTACTCATGGCAAGGTTTTGGGAGGGGCAAGAGGGGGTACAGGGCCTCTCCAAGAAGTTACTGGAAGATTCCCTCATGTCCAATAGATCCAATGCCAGCCAGTTCCAAGACAATTCTGCCACTGGCCAAGGCCAAGCCCATCAGCAACAGTGGTAGCACCTCTGGGATAACAGATTTAAAAACAGGACAAAGTTACTGTGCTGAATCAATTGCAGCCAGAGAAGAGAGGAGTGAGAATATGTGAAAGCTACAGCCCTGCAGACACGCAGGTCAGTGAAGGAGGAAGAGGAGGTGTTCCAGGCTCTGAAGCAGAGATTCCCCTGCAGCCTGTGGTGCAGTTCACGGTGAGGCAGCTGTGCCCCTGCAACCCATGGAAATCCACAGGGAAGGAGAGCAGGTGGATGCCCAGGGGAGGCTGTGACCCCATGGAAAGCATGAACTGAAACAGGCTCCTGGCAGAACCTGTGGCCCCATGGAGAGAGGAGCCCACACTGGAGCAGTCTGTTCCTGAAGGACTGCACCCCATGGGAAGGACCCGTGTGGAAGCAGTTTGTTAAGAACTGCAGTCCATGGGAAGTCCACTGGAGAAGTCTGTGGAGGACTGTCTCCTGTCAGAGGGACCCCCTGGTGGAACAGGGGAAGAATGTGGAGTCCTTCCCACAAGGAGAAAGCAGCAGAGACAATATATGATGAACTGACCAGACTACCCATTTCCTGACCTCCTGCACCACTGAAAGCAGGGAAATGAACAATTTTGGAATTAAAATAAACTTGGGAAGAAGGGAGGGGTGGAGAGATTTGGCTTGATTTCTCATTATCCTACGCTGATTTCATTTGTTATAAAACTCAATTTCTCCAAGTTGAGACTGTTGAACATACTTCAATATAACAGTAACTAGTGAATGATCTCTCCTGTCCTTCTCTTAACCCACGAGTTTTTTGTTGTATTTTCTCTTCCCTGTCCAGCTGAGGAGGGCAGTGATAGAGAAACTTGGATGGGCACCCAGCATTCAGCCAGGGTCAACCTACCACAATAAGCAAACAAACAAGCAACCTCACCCGCTCTGCCTGCTGTAGGAGGCATGTAATGCCAACACAAATCACACATAGTAAACATACATCTTCAATTAAAAAAAAACCAGAAAAATCCCAGTGAGTACTGCCTTGATGGAAATATATATACCAGTATGGTATATATTGGATGGAAATATATTATACCAGTAAGTATATACTAACTTCAGCTGCTTTGCTGCTGACAGCCCCACTGCAGTATTAGTTTATGTACAAACAAATATCAGAGACAAGCAGTATGTATGTATGTCATTTCATCCGTGGTTCTGGAAGTTTTATGCTTTGAAAGCAAAACCAAGGTGGCCCTGACAACAGACCATTTGTAAAAGTGTTTTTTTCAGCAAGCAGTATCTCTGAGCAGACTGTCTGCCCTTGTTCTCTCTCCTAACCCAGCGGCAGCAATGACTGATCCTCAGGTTTTTTAATGAGCAGTGAAGTTTTTTTCAGTGTCGGTTATTACCAACTCATCTTTGAAGCTGGAGGGTTTCTCTTTTTCCTGTATAAGATAACAGAGCATGGTATCCATCCAAAAGTTTAATTACTTATGGATGCCATTAAGCTCTTCAGATTAGCTATCATATGGCACTGAGCTTCACAGGTTTTCAAGATATGATGTAAGGAATGAGGAAGAAATTTTTAATTAATGTTCTGCATATTGAACATCTCTTTTCTTGTATAGTGGTCAAAATAAACACCACCCACCTTACTCTCTGTAAATTATTACATATGACATATACCTATGCTCACAAACATTACTACCTGACTCTGATTTTTCCAATACCAGCGGAAAATATTTCCCTTCCATTTTCTTTGTCAGGCACTGTTTGTAGTTTGGAAGGATGATACCACCCACTGCTCCAAGCCTCAGGACTTGTCTCAACACATAGCTGTGGCTACAGTAGAAGCTACTAGAGCACAGAAACCTTTCCTACACAGACTTGCCCAACTTGGGCTGTGTGTCAGACTGCCAGCTGCCCACCTCCTTTGAGATCCCTAGGGAACACCACAGTCTTCTCTTATACTCAGCTACCTGAATAATTTTGAACCAATCACAAGTTTTACATAACTCAAACTGTTCAGCTACTGCTAAATTATTCAGATTTATTAGTAAATATACTTAACAGCTGTGTGAGGATGGAGTCTTAAAACACACCTAGAATTAACTGTGGCATTCTGAAAACCAGAGTGCCTTACTTTCAAAGCTTTTAAGCAATGTATGAGAGTAATTTCTTAATTCATTCATGTTAATCTGCACAGATGTGCACAGCTCAGATTTCCTTCACAGAAGCTGCACTGCTTTGCCCCTGCTGTGTTAAGTTCATCCACAATTACATTTAACTTGGCTCAATTTGTAACAATAAAACAAGGCTGTGGATCTAGCAACCAGATTTTGTGCTTTGCTGTTTGTTTTTCCTTGTATAAATGAAAGTTATAGATTCAACAGCCCAATTATTTTTGAACTATACTAAGCCCTTTTGATTAGATATCATAGGGCACTGAGACTCAGACCTCAGCAAGATCATCCTCCCCCAATCTTTGAAGGTCAAATATCTTTCACTACAACCTGGTTTTCTAACTGGTTAATAATTAGAATATTTTCGTACATTAGCAGCTTCACCAAACTCCTTCAGTACACTTAAAATGATTACTGCTCCACTTCCCACTAATACGAATCACCAGTTTTTTCTAGTATGTCAACTTCAATAAGCCAGACTTTCATGACACTTCATTTTCTAAAACTAAAAAAGATTTCCCCAACACAGTCAGTAAGGAAGTCTGAAGGAAGACACTAGATCTCAGGAGTCCTTATCCTTCTGAACTATTCTCTTAAATGCATTATAAGCAATCTAGGGAAGGAATTTTGCCAAAGTTTTGTTCCCAAAACAGCTGAAGTTTGGCAGTTGCTGTCATTGTTTGGCCCCTTTTCATGTTTCCTCATAATATCCATATTGGAATCTCTCGCTCTCTCCTAAATAAGCAACCCTGAAGATCCATGGTACACCAAAAGAATGTATGTATAAGATAAAAAAGTTGAAGCTACAAAGCATGACAGTGTATCTACAGCTAAATAGCATCTGGAAGGCCAGATCATCGGCACACTTCAGAGAAATAATTTTTCCTAATCGTGTTTGAGTTCCTATCTCTCAAGCACATCCTCCACAATCCTGAAACATTTGACCTCTGCTCTAAAGAGAAATTTCACCTTGGTAAGTAAAACCTACTGGGCAAGCAACTTTTATTGTGCACCACATCTCTGAGGTATCAGTTTCTAATCTAATCTACTGAATGATCTTCACTTGTTCTTCCTCCTCTCCTTATAAAACAAATAATCAGGGGATATAAAGTCATTTGTCTTATTTTGAAAGCTCATTTTTGATTAAAAAAATGCCAAACAATTAAAACCCAAACAAACCAAACAAAGCTCCTATTCCAATCATTTTCCTTTCCTCTTCTTTCCTTAAACCCAGACAGAAACTGCTTGGAGATAGACAAGGAACCTCAGAGAGGAAGTTCTGGGAAGGGAAGGGGTGGTTTTGAAATTGTAATAAACCAGTACAGACCAGGGAATACCCCCCTAAGACAGCCACAAGTTTTAAGGACAAAACATTCATGGAAACGCCTATTCCTTACTGATTGTGGAGAGCAGTTCACCTCCTGCAGCTTAGACATCCCATTTAGGGTGGGATGAATAGCCAACACAAATACCTGTCTCTCCTCAGCTATCACAGCAGGTGCACAGACACTCCACTGTTATATTTTTAGACACCAAGAATTAGGTGAGATGAAGCCCACCTTTAAACACTATTTCTGCAAATACCATATTTTAAAAAAAACCCTTAAATATTTGCATTAAGAGGAGTTTATGGCAATAATGGCAACATCCCCTATGCAGAGTACTTTGTTCCTGGAAGCAAAAATCAATTTTCAGCTGTATTTGTAGCTCGGTATTTGGCATGGACTTTCTTGGTTAATACCTGTAAATACAGAAGAACCTTCACTGTTAATTGGCCAATTAATACAGCTCAGACTAACTCTGCTTTCACACCAAAACCTATTTAACAGTTCCTAATAGAATTCTATGTATGAGCAGAAACCATCTGTTCAGTTTTATCCAATGTTACAATTATTTCTATGAGAAAGGATTTAGAAGAGAACATTGAAAATATTAAGAAATGTCACTAAGACAAAAGCTGAAATCAAAACAAGTGAACAGCAACACATACAGATATCAATGATAAGCCCAAGACATCACCCCTTGCCTTCAAACAGCATTTTGAATATTAAGATTTTAGAGATTCTAGCTCCGGGATATCCCAACGGACATACTTTCTGTGCACAGAATGTATTATACCACACCAGTGGTGTTTTGGCTTGGAGCAAGGCAGAAGCCCTTCCTTCAGTTGATTCCTAAGCCCTCAAGGACTTCCTAAACTCAAGCCCTGGACTCACAAGGCAACCTTGGCACAAGTCACAAGGCAGAGAGGACACTGATGAGAAGAAGAGGATGACACACTGTTGTCACCCAGCCTTATGACCTACAGCCACACTGTGTAGCTAAAGGTATCAAGGACTGAAATTTGGATCCTTCCTCTACAATTCACAGCCAGGGCCAAAATTCAGTCTCTTACCTGTCATATTGAGAGTCTTAATAATGGGGTTTGGGCAATCTCTTGCTAGAGATATTATTTGTATCAGCTGACTAAATACTTGGTAGTCCTCTGAAACAGTGATTTAACATTTGTGTGAGAAAAGGAAAAGAGGTGTCAATCTCCTCTTATTAAAATCAGTGACAATTAACTGTCTTGCAAGACTGCAGTACTTGTGCTAGAACAAATCTGTAACAGGAGTTTCCTCTCCTAATAACAAGACCAAATCTGAAGGTTCTATCCTCATTAAGCCTAAAAGGAAATTACCTGAGATGCACACATCCCACGAATATGCTCTATGGCACAAACTCTCTCACAGTTATTATTATCTGTTAGCAGCACCAAATACTTGACATTTAGAATTGCCCAAAATAGTATTTCAGTCATTGCAGTTTTTGGTGGAGGTGGTTGAGGGGAAGAAAGCCAGAGAGGGTAAAATTAACCTGAATCTACTCCTACTCTACTCTTGAAATACATGATTTCCTGAAAAAAACTTTTTCTTTGACTCATTATTCAGGACTTCTATGCAAGCAACCTACTCAGTAAGAACTGAAAAAGAACTTGTGTCACAGTACAAACCATTGGACTATCAGAGGAAAGGTAACTCTTTACTGTAATTACAAAAATTTACAAAGGATGAAAAATTAATGTGTTTTAATTTTTTTTATTACCATGGAAACTATTCCCTTAAATGTAATGCATTTATTGTAGTAGAAATCTGTTTTCTGTCCCAACTTTCACGTGGGAATTTTAAAACAGATTCCCAAACCCAAATTCCCATCTTTAAAAGAAACCCAAAAGACAAAGCTGAAAGACATAAAAAGCAAAACCACCAAAACAAAACCAAAACACACCAATCACTACACTTCCTCCCCCCAAAAAACCTGAAACACAAACCCCCAACTCACTAATAACCCGTACAACACACACACAAATACAAAATTATTCAGGCTGGAAAGGACTGCAGGAGGGAGAAGCCTGAAGGAACAAATGGACAGGATACTGCTGAGAGAGGACACAGTAATGCAGAAAAGCATGATATGATTTAACCATTTGATAGCCTGCAGCTGTGCTGTGAAACACAAGATTCACCTGCACTGCACTAACAAGGACATCCAGGACTCCTGCACACTTTCACAAGTATTATGAAAAAGGGAATGGGGCTGAGATGAGCCTCTGGTTGTAAGAAATAGCCATGTGGAGAATAGTGGGGAACATGCGAGGGAGGAATAAATTGCTATGGAGCCCCTAAGTACAAGCAAAGGATTCCTTATCAGCCATGGAAGTCTTCACAGAGCAGCCACCCTGAGGGCCCCAGGGGCAGAGAACAGGTGGCACTCTCTCAGTAAGTACCCACAGCCTCTTGGAAAGAGACTCTGCAGTCTGGACTTCTCCACCTAAGTCCACGAGCCAAATATAACACCCATCCTATTTATGCTGCCCACATGCAACAGCATAAAAGCTGGTTCTCCACAGATCCACAGAAAAGACAATTATGTAGGTTTGCCACACCTGAGATATACTTTTCAGCTTTTTTAATTAGATGTGGATTAGCAGAAGAATGCCTGCAGTGACTTTAAATATATTAGTAGTTTTATCACTACTTATGTTCTTCCTCATGAGCTAGTTCAGCTATACAAAACTTTAGCATTTGGTGTTTACAAAGGGAAGAATCAGGAAATTAGAGCCATTCATTTAATTATTAGATTGAATTTTAATAAAATGAACAGAAAACCAGATTAGCAGAATATATGAAGCAACATCTATCCCACAACAGTAATTAATTTTCACATTACCATTTTTCTACCTAGCAAAGGAAAGACTGCCTTACTTGACATCAGCAAAAAACACTGCCTTTCCTCAGTCCCTTCAAGAGTCATGTCTGGACCCACTCTTGGGAAAAGTCCTACTCATTTTCTCAAAAAGAAATTCAAGCCTTAACATGCCATAGTAATGGACAGTATTGACCAAAATGGCATCCAAACACTTTAGGAAGCAGTGCCTTCAGCCCACTGAAAGTGCACTCCACTGCAACCAGAAAATGCTGAGAATGTAGTCACACACTCTGGTTTGGTAAAGACATGCAAATGTGCATAACCTGGCACTGGGAGTGGCAGTCCCTTTTACAAAGAACCCTCTCCTGAAAGCTAGGATCAGAAACTGCTGTTGAAATGCCACCTACAATTGCTTATATTTTCTGCATGGATGCTGCTCTCATCCAGCAATCCTGAATCCATGGTTTTGTCTGAAACAGAGAGATAAACGAAAAAAAAGAGCCAAAATTTTCCTGTAAATGCTGCAGCTCGAAGCATTTCCACACATCCTCCTCCCCAAGGTGACTGGGAGGAACAAATAAGTTCCACGCCAACACGCTGCAAATCGATTCCTACAAATAGGCACTGAAAGCCCTAGGAAGCATTTCTGCCTTGCTTGCTTCGAGTCTGGATAAATGCAGAGTTAGCAGGGACTCAGCTGCAATAGAGGTCAGGATGCAGCTCTCTGGTGGAGATGCCTGGGAAATGGGCTTGGCAAGCAGGATTTTGTAATCTTGCACAGCTAGAAGTAGGCAAATATCCCAGGCACAGGCTGTGCTCAAGGCTACAGTCGTAGCTGGCGGGGGGAGAAGTTTCCCTTAATATATTCTATTTGATGCAAGAAATTTGAAAAACATTAAGAATGGAGTTCTGCTGTTTAAGGTTCTTCCCATTAAAGCCATATTTTCAGAAATTTCAAAATGAAATTTTTAGGCTTTTTATTGACTCACTGGTTAAAGCATGCAGTTAGTTGTCTCTTAAATGTGCTTTTATCAACTCCTACAAAACGATCCAAAGACTCGTCCTCCTTTCAAAATTCAGCAAAGACAATGAAAATCTCTCTTTGTGGACAAGATATATATACACATCACCTTTAACTAGCGTAATTGCTTGAGTTTTATTTTACGTATTTCTGTACATATACCTATCACTAATTCATTATTCGCTCCCCTAAGCCCTCAAACCTCATGCAAGGAATGACCACCACTTGTGAATGAAGAGTCACATAATAGAGATGAATATCCCTCCTCTGGAACAGACAGGTTCTTCATCTTGTGGCTTATGCTCCATTCCATTTATGTTGGTCTTTTGTCTTTTAAGTGTAGTACCACGTGCTAAGCCCTGTTTTCCAAAGCAGATTTTCAGGTGCACAGCAAAATATTCCACTTAAGCCAGGCAGAGTGTGATAAGAACTCTAAAGAGTACCCCCCTGCACCATCAGGCTCATTAAGTGCTTTGGGAGATGTTAGAAGCTGTTACAATTAACAAAGCTGAAGACAGCCTAGATGGCAGCTAATCAAAACCGTTCTATTCTACATTAAAAAAAAAAAAAAAAAAGAGAAAATTATTCGTTTGTAGATTCCTTGTTTGAATTCAAATTAGATCACTTGCCTTAAGCATGGAGAAAAGCTGCAACTAACAGCTTCTTAATATCAGCTTCAATCACATGCTAAATTCATAAAGAAGTGACATAAACCAAAGAAATGCCTGAACACAATATGAAAAAGCAAAAGCTTCTGAAATACTGCCCTAATTATGAAAAAATACAAAGCACTCCTTTTTGCCTATGCTCCCCCAAAATCATGGTCAATCAGAGACCATTTGAGAAGCTACATTTATACATACATTTCAGCCCTAAACACATAGATATCCACTTTTAACTATATCATTTTTATTGCAATCCAAACTATAAATATATATATCAGAATAAATAAAAGCAGTAATTTTTCTCATGCTCTCATTCACTGAATGTTTGCACTCACAATGAAAACTCTACAAGGTTTCCAATTTATAGCTGATTATGTTAACTAGATTTGGCTTAAGATATTCATGGTCAGCTGTTGGCACTTTGTCTTAAATAAACATAAACTTTAAATGAACTTGTCATGCTTAAAATGAACTTAATGAACTGAATTTATCACTGCCAATTTCTTTTTAGGGTTTCTAGCTGAATGAGCTCAGAAAGAGTTGAAGAGATATCCAATACCACTGTTCTACTTACAAATGCTTTTGAGGATCAAAATCAAGCTAAACAATATAAGCCTACAAGCAGAAAGCAAATAAATATCCCACTTCACTGTGAATGACTTTCATCAAGATCCATTACATATATTAGAAATAAATTCTGTTTGCAAGCTGCCATAACCTGTATTTAAGGTACTGTTAGCATATATTCAAACACTATTTTTCTAATCAAGGCATCTGTGAGGAAGCCACAGAATACTAACAGGTCTTAGCATAAGCAGCAGTAGTTTCTTGGCATAAGCAAGAGGGTATCTCTGCCTTGAGCTAGTGTTCCCAAGCTTTAGCCACACCAGTTACACTACCACAAACACCTGCATCCTAACCCAGTGACTGCCCCACCTTCGGTGATGACATCCACAAATTCTGAGTCTCATCAGGCCTTTTGAAAGCAATGCAGCTTGACTAGCTAGAGGTCAGTTTTTCACAGGATTCTGTTTGTGATATGTGCATCAATTCTGGGCCTTGGGTGAAGGCTGACAGCATACATGTTCTCACAGAGTGGGCACATACATCCCACTGGGTTTTGCCCTTGCAGTATCCCAAACACAAGATTCCAGCTACCTCACCTCCTCCTAGCTGAGGGCTGAGAAGAGGAAGAGGCATATCTTTGCTGCTACTTCAGTTCCTTATGAACTGTTGAATCCCCAGAGCAAGAACCTCCAAAGGATATAAACAGGGAGGAAGCAAATGCACATGACACACACACAAAAGAATGAAGTTTCCAGCAAATAATTCTGCTTTGAATTTGAGTTGCCATGAGCAGTGACTCTAAACAATGATACATTCTGTTGGCTCATACTTGTACATGGTGGTAGGTACCACAGGCAATACAAATCTGTCACCTGCAACATTCACCTGGGATGCTTCTCAGGTGTCTTACACCTGTGGTACAAATAGAACTGAGAGGGCCACTTGGATATCAAGAGGAAAATCCTTTTCAAGGCCCACAGTGACAGATTCAACTCTAACAAACTTGTATGTTAACAGGTGGCCCTGTATTCTGCAGTGCTCTTGATCTTGCAAAAAACTAATATAGTGTAGTGAAGCACCTGGTCCCGTTCTCACAGTTTATTAGGGCTGTAAAGTGTTGCCTAAATTTTGAATGCCTGAGGCTTGAAAGGGGGGAAAATAATCCAGCTAATCAAATACAGGAAGGCTGATGCTTCAGTCAAGGTGCAAACTTCAAATGGGTTCTCTCTGGGCACCCCTGATGGAGATGATCCGTGACAAGGGTCCAAACTTCTCTCACCATGTAAATGTTAACCATAGCCAAGACATCTTAACACAACCTTAAGATGATGTCACACAGGGTAGAAAATGAGATTCTGAAATTTATATCCCAAGAGATAGCAGAGATCTTTAAGGGCAAGGGACTGGCTGAGGGAAGCACTGCAGGGCAAGGGCGCTGAGGGAAGAAAAACAGTAACAGCAATAGGCACAAGTGGCAGGTAGGCAGGGCCTCAGCCAAAAGAAAATCCAGGCTGGTCTTCCTGACATACTCTGGAAGCTAAAAACAGAAAATGAGAATTGAGCAAAAGGAACAAGCATATGGTTTGAGAACCCAGTCAATTTTATCATGTAATCTGAATGACACAGAGCTGTTCTTGCCATTAATCATTACCTCTCTCCTACAGGAGGAAAGCATGCATGCTCTGCTGAAAACAGCATTCTGACTTCAAGCAAGACACAGGAAATCTGGAAGACCAGGGTCCAGGACTTGGTGCTGCCACTTCAAAGAGAGAGGCAAGAAACCCAGTGACAAGCAAGGAAGATTCCAACATCGAAGAGTTCAGTTAAGGAGAGGGCTCTTCACAATGATCAATGCTTATCTATGTGATCCCTACCACCAGCAATCCTCTATCAGCCCATTTGGCCTCAAAGCCAGAAGGAATAGGGGAAAGGAGTTGACAAGAGGATGGAAAGTGATGAAGGACATAGCTCAGCCTGTAACTGCCTAACTGCTAGGTGGCAGCAGAATGCAGAACATCCTGGAGCATTAGGCAGCATCTCCTGCTCTCCCAGGAGGCTATGCAAGGAACACTGTATTTTTAACTAAGTCCTCTCAGAAGCTGCACTCATCACCCTGCAGCAGAAGAATCTGGTTCTCTCACACACCAAAGAAACAGCTCTTGATGGTACAGGCAGAAATTTCTCTGCTTCCAAGCTTCTCCTGGAAGGAAAAACAGATCAGAGTAAAGCCAGAAGTGCAAACATACATGCAACATCTGAATGAAGTAAATTGTGAATGGTAGATATGATAGGGATGTAACACTGTTGCTGTGTGAAAAAAGGAGAATATCCAACAGCTTTGGAAACACGCTGCTTCTAAGCAGAGAATAGTCATAGGGATCTTGGCCTTGCTCCCACATAGCAGCTAACTCTTTCTCAACAGGCTAAACCACCAGCAGCAGCACTCCAACTGAGTTGAACTCAGTGACATAACATACTGGCATCCCTGACCAGAATCAACCATGGACACTGAAAGGAAAAAAACAGATGGCCTGATGTTCCCTACAAGAAAGTTGGCATCATGGCCAACTTACACACCAGATGTGCTAACAGCATTTCAGAAGTTTGAAGTAGTATGTAGTATGGGGAGCAGAAATGCTTCAATCTACACACTCAAGAGCTGAAAAGTGGAGCAGAAATGTGGTTTTGCTCTTCTCTGTTGACGAGAAGCTGCTTGGACTGCTTATTTGCTTTGGAATTGGAAGGTCTAACCAGGCTGAGACTAGAATCGACACATCTGCAAGGGATTGAAGTGTACTGCTATCAGGACACAACAAATGCTTTCTTTAGGAGAATTTTCTGAAGCTGCAGCTCCTGGTCTCACAAACCTATGGCTAGAAAGCTCTGACAGAGCATCAGCTCCAAGCAACAGAGTAACAGCATGTGAGGGTTCTGGCACAGACCCACACAAGTGGCTTATAAAAGAAAGATATAACTTGCAAAGCAGCTTCTTGTAACAGGACTTGTAAATGGAATTACAGCCAAACCCACAAAATTGCAGGAAGCCAGTAAATATGTATTCAAAGACTATCAAGGTGCTCAAGGAAAAAAAAAATCAAATCAAAGGAAACTGATCACAAGGTGGGTTTTTTTAAAATCAGACTGTTGAAAAGAGCTCAAATGGCACAGTGAGCAGTGCAGGCGTTAAGAAGGAGAGAGGCAGGTGACACAGTAAAGATGCTGAGGAAGCAAAACATTCTTTGATGTGGAGATGATGCACCATCTGGTCAACAAGCACTCAAGCTATTCCACAACAAAACACTGTCTCTTGGCTATATACCAGAAATTGAAGGTTACAGCACTAGTAATTAATTTCTTAATTTCTCAATGCTCAGAAGAGAGAAGCAGCCCAAACACATGACTGTTTGGAGAAGCACATTAATTGGAAATGTGCTGGCACAATACTGGCAAGAACTGACATAAAAACAGCTTTAGAGAGATGCCAGAACACGATGCCTCAGCACCTTAACGGGACAGAAGGAGGCAGAGGGGAAGCTCTATCCCACCATCACTACCACTCTGATATAAAACCCTGACCAGAAAGCAGACACTCACTGACCTCCCAGCTCTGCGTTCATACAACACACGCCACAGTTAGCTTAAAGGGAAACCAAAAAACTTTATACCAAGCCAGCCTCCTATAAAAGTTTAAAATAGCAATGCTACCATCTCTTGGTTTTTTTCTTGACACTTAAAATTCGCTGTTGAAGCAGGAGGGAGACTCCGCTTTCCCTCAGCACAGAGAAGCACCACTGCTCCTCAGACAGGCAGCCAGGGTTCACTTGTCACAATGGCATGTTAAAAACCTCAACACTGGGTAACTAATGATCACTTACACAACTACAGAGCAGACAAAGAGCTTGAACTTTAATATGACTTGAAATTAATACGGCCAGATCCACAGCTCATATGAATGTATCCCGAGATTTTAGCATGAAGTAACTTCCAAATGCCTTGTCTTTATTGGCTGAGTTTGTTTCTTTAACTTTAAGCTGGCTTACACAGGACAGCCAGACTGAAGTAAAAGTATGCTTGTAATTCACTAAGAAAGCAATATTATTTTTAGCAATGAGGAAAAAAATACAATCAAGAAATCTTCCAGATACTTCTGTAGTACAGATAAGCACATAAACCCTGGCCAGAATTCTGACATTAAAGAAGCTTATCTTAGATATTCTAAATTAATTCTTATTTTATTTTGTTTAAAGTTGTTTGCCTTTAGGAAAAAAAACCCCATCAAACTTTTTTTTTTTTTTAGCTCAGAAAAAAAGGATTGTCTCAAATATTTTTTCTGTAAAAAAAATTCTGAAAAAAATATTTTCAAAAAAATATTAAAATATGTTTAAATTTTTCACTCATAAAACAATTGATTTCATCAGTTGTACTAAATTTATTTTATTTTCTAATCTTTATTAGTTTTGCAGCTCTGTATCATAACATACACATTTTCCTTCCAAAAAAAATTAAAGAAGCAAGAAACTCTAATAGCAACTTCCTCTAACAAAATCCTAGCAAAACCACCAATCATAGTTCTCTAGGTATTCTAAACACTTGGAGAGTGTGGTCTCCAGTCTCTTGCCTGCTGTTTCATGATTTCACTGTGTAACTGTCAACATTTCTGTAAATTATATTAATTCCAGTTGTTAGTGCCACTGACTAATCCAGTAGTACTGCTCAGGAAAAAAAAAATTAAGTTGTACAAAATTACATTGACATTAGACTGAAAGATGCACTTCAAACACACAAAGATGTGTTGACAGTAATACAAAACATCTGGGAAGATAGTCTAAGTACATATTATTTAAAGCAAAAAACTATCCAATCTCCTGTTTCAGCTCTAAGGCATAACAGAAAACAGGATTCTCTCTTTATCCAAAGTAGAAATCTGAAACATTTTATAATTAAGAGTATTATTTCTTATTGCAAGAGGACACAGTCCCTGTTCTTTGGTGCATCTGATATGAGCTATCAAAAATTAGGAACTCAAATCCATATTTATGTACTTACTGTGCTGGTGTTTTGCACCTAGGAAAACACAGAGCCTTTTATCTAGATATGCCAACACCTATTACCTAATTAGCGACTTTCACAAGCTAAACAAAAGCAAATCAGAACAACCATACAGGTGCCTAAAATTCAGACTGAAGGTTACAGTTTAACAATGAAGACCATGGATAGGAACTGTAATTTTCAGTCAACAATATTTTATTAAATTTGATATTTAGCAACCATAACAAGAACATTTGTGTCACAATGTAAAATATAGGAATGGTTAATAGAATTCAACATAAAGACACAGGATAAAATATCAGTATGCACATTACCTTAGCGTTCTCAAGCAGAACTTCATCTCTACCTAAGCCAGGTCCTATGACAACTGAGTGCAGCCGTGGTAACCACTTTTCCACCTCATGGACAGCATTGGGACTATCACTACAAGGAAATGTGGGAAAAAAAAAAAAAAAAAGAGAGAGAGAAATTTAAAAAGGTTTAATTTTAGTATTCTCAGAAACTGAGTCCAAGATGCAAGATAGAAAGAGGTATTTCTTATCTTGAGTGTCAGGCAATTTTATCCTCCAAACTACCAAGAATCTGTGACCCAGGAAATATAGAACGGTTGTCCAAATAGCTAAAATGAAATATTCCTCTCAATTCATTCTTTAGGGGATAGCACATAAAAATGAGGAGGTAACTGCAAGTATCCACTGCAACTGTTACAAAATAGAAAACAGAAAAATTTCCAAGCAGGAAACCAACAATCTTTAGAGTCTGTCACAATTCTCTATTTAATGCTTCTTTGCAGAGGTTATACCTTGGAGAGAGATCCACCATCGCACAGGTATATATTACAGCTTCCTGGAAATGATGCAACTGTTTATTACCCCAGATGGCAGAATGATAAATCTACTCATATGCCTTTTTGTCAGTTGCTTCATAAGAATTTGTTCCAACTGAATTACAGCCAAATTGTCCCCTTTCCCCAAAAGGCAACAGGAGAAACAAGCTATTCAGTATGGGCATTATCTGCTTGTAATGCTTAAAATTTCTATAGCATTCTGGTTTTTGTCTACATTGGAAAAATGATGAGAAAATTCACTGCCAAATATAGCTGCCACAATACAGCATTCAACCACTGACCAGAACTGTTTATTTTGTTCTGATCAGTTTTGTTGTGTAAATAGGTCAGAATACTTTGAAAGCACTGCCCAGCATTTGCAGTTAATCCTTACTGACAGTATGGAGGGAAAATTTAGCCTCCCTCCCTGCCCATCTCTGACATTAAACACAATAAGTGAACATTTTAACTGAAGCACAGGGGAATAAAGCTCCCTGTAGGCTGAGCAAAGGGGTACTGCTCCACAGTATTGCCCAGATTATTGTAAGCTTGCAATACTCCAACAAAGCTGTATTATTACAGACGAAAGCCACTGCATGTTTTTCATAACCAACAGCTGTCCTGATGGGACGCAGCACTTGGGAACAAGTGTTTAGCTTGTGTCTGGCAGAATCAGCAAATTCCACAATGATTTCTGCAAGTGCCAGGCAGGAGCCCAAAGCTTTTGCAGCTGCGGGGAGCCAGGCATCCTGCTCAAGGGTGCAGGATGAGGTGCCTGGCTGCAGCCCAGAGACCCCTCCGCTGACAGGAGCCGCCTCAGAAAGCCCCGAGGTGCCCTGTGCTGGCACCACAGAACAGCTCTGTCAAAACAAGGCTGCTGCGTGGGAGCAGCGACCTGCTCCAAGAGCAGGGGAGACAGGGAACCACAAGAGGACATTGCTGTCCCTGGAGCAGTCCCTGCTTGAGCAAGCTGAACTTCCATTTGAATGCTGCAGCTCCCTCCCTCCTCCTCTACCACACAAAGAAACCATAGCAGCTCGAGAACTATTAAACAGTTCATTTTTCTTTTTATTTATCTCTGTACAACCACCTATCAGTTTATGATGCAGACAGAGGCTGGAAATAAAAATGATTCAAGAAATAGCTAAAGCACTATTTAAAAAAAAAAGACAGGTGTTTAATATGTGGTAGGTTGAACATGTGAAAAACTGCCTGCAAATCAAACTCTAATAAAACATCACCATTTCTGAACGCAGACCATTTTTCTTTGTTCACATACTGAACTTACTTTATCTTTGAAGAGCAATATATATCACAATATATTTCTCAAATAATATATTTCTCAAATAAATAATTTAAATACCATGTAGTTGTAAGAATACTGCAACTTCTAGATATATAAGGATGTCTGGATTCAACATACCTTTGGATAGTAGAAGACAAATTACATTACATTAAAAAAAAAGCTTCATTAAACATAAGCTAAGAATAGAGCCATAGGTAGTATCATAAATGCTCTGCTCTTCTAAAAATACCATATGCAAATAATCTAACCATAAAATTGTCAATTTATTTATATTCAGGATTGAAATAAGATAATTTTGTCTAAAACTCAGTTGATAATGTGCACTTTTCAACACAAAGCCATCTCTTGGGAAATAAACAGTCCAAAATTAAGCCACTCCTGTACACTTTGCCTCTGGTAATAATAAAAACCTACTGTGGAGCTTTTCATCTTCAAAGCATTTTACAAACATTATGTTCAACTCCTTTGCAACGTCACATCAAGAAGCAATCCAAGACGTGAAGGGTCAAGAGATTAAAAATGGTGATAATGACTACTACATTGCAAAATCAGCTATAAAAACATGCTGTAAAGTAACTGATGGATTTTGAATCTTCATAAAGAAAGCAGAAAAATACTGTCTCACAGCAGCATCATGCCAGCTTCAAGACATGGATGTTCACAACAGCTGTGGCTATGCAGCTACAGAGACCATACCGTATCCCGTATCTACAGCCGCTCTGCAAGTGGAAGGGCTACTGTGTTATCTCACACTTCATTTCCACACATGTACATCAAACCAGTAGCATTTTAAAGCTGATAGGGTACAAATGATCAACAGCTCTCTTCAGGCAGGGGTAAACCTTGAACGTTCCTGACCACGGGATTTAGCACAAAGGCAGAAATTCCTCTAGCTCTTAACAGCTACAGTCTACACACTATTTTAACACACCCAGAAAAGCTCTCTGACTCTGAGATCAGATGGCCTCTGCATTCTCAGACTTCAAAACAGACAAAGCTCAACCTGCCTGTCGAGAACAGTTCCTGGACCACGGTAATTCCTTATCAGTGGAAAAAGTGGTTGGGAAAGGCTGGTTGGCATGGGCCAAAATCCTTGCTAAGGATCATTTGGGTTATTTGCCTGTACAGGTAAGTTGTGCCTCGGTACTGAGGAATAAATAATTCTTGGCAGTATTTAGTTTATTGTTACAGAAAAAGTCAATGCATGTTCATGTTTGCCCGTGGATCAAAACCAGACAAAAATGTCTTTGGAAAAAACTGCTTTGGAGGCACCAGCACAGAATACCATGTCAGGTCCTCAGCTGTTCATGGTGTACCATGCACAGACAAAGAAGACAGTTTACCTCCTTTGTCACTTCATACCAATTTATCTGCCTGGTTACTAACCTGATCTCAAACCTCTCCTTTTAATTATCACCTCCACTGCCCAAGACATTAAAACAACAACTGAAATTAGCACTGTATTTTAAAAAACCCAACACATCTCCAGAAAGGTACGAGGTATGAAGAAGACATCTCCTTGATCAAAAGACATGTGATCTTAAAGCTTTGACAGAAACAAATCAAGTAAGCAAGAATCACTATTGCCTTTAGCAGTGCAGAGCCATATGACATTCAGCTTGATTATTTTCCAAAAGAGATACCACAAACGCAATACCTCCACTGTAAAGCACAAAGCTAGTAATAACATAAAGAGGAGTAGGAAAATCTCTTAAAGCCAGGAGAAAACAGCATTTCAATTTCTGAGAAGAGGGTAAAAACTTTTGAGAGACTTTGATTGAATAAAAATTTGGGATTTTCCAAAATAAAGCAATTTTTTTCTGGAAGGTGATAGGGCAAGTCTTTGGGAACTAGTCTGGCTTTCTCCTAATAGAAAAATACAAACTCTGCACTATGGACATCCACAATAGGAATAACTGGGAAACTGAATCCTAGCAGTAACACCTGTCAACATGGAGAGTGAACTGCAGTACCATTGGGCAGATGTGCAAAAAAGGATTCTAGTGACAAACCACATGAGGGAATAAATGAGGAATGAACAGATCTGCAACAGCTACTTCCAGCTAATCACTACATGTTATGTGACATGTTATCAGGTGCCATTCTGATGAAAATCTAGTTGATGACAGCTCAATGTTGTTCAATCAAGCAAATAAGCAATGCCCCTCCAAATTCCCAAACACTTCCTCAAAACCTGAGCTTGTCTGCAAAGCAACCAACAAACCTGACTGCACAAATTAAAGAACTATCACAGGATAAACACATAAATAACAACTGCAAGACAACAGAATAATTAATAAGAAAAACTGAAGGACGATCTGTAACTTGTGTCATATCTGCGAAGCTGCATAGGTAAGAGAGAGCCTAAAGCTAATGTCAGCAATCACTGAATCAACTTCACACACTGTCCATTAGTGAGATGGAAACAAACAAGCAAGCAGATAGAGGGAATTACATAGAGACACACAGGGGAAAAGGACACCAGAGATGGGGTCTGATCAGCTTTCCTTGGCTATTAGTGAGAGGTAAGGGGAGGCTGAGATGACTAATGACCTCTTGGAAAGACAGACACAACACTGTTATCATTTGCTGATCCTGAAGCTGCTGGGTAGACAGGACCAAGGTGTGGTGTTCAGTATCTTGCATGTTTATCTTTTTGTTCTCTCCCCTGCTTCCAGAATGTATTAAGAAAAGTACTTTCCACAGCAAAATAGACAAGGATTCTTCAAATTAAACATCACCAAGTCTCTAAAATGGCGAGGACAAATTTTCTTTGTAAATTATTAGTGGCTTTAGATAACTTTTGCCACATTAACCTCATGAAGTTCAATGAGTGCAAGGTGCTGCCCCTGGATTGGGCCAATTCCAGATATGAGCACAGACTGGGAGAAGTCATTGGGGGCAGCCTTGAAGTGAAGAGCTAATAAAGAAAGAACTAAGTTAAGCTTTTTGCTCTTCAGAACTCTTTCACTACATTTGACTACCACACAACAAAACTTGTCCTAAAACACAGTTCTTTAGATCTTCACCTTAGGGAAAGCTTGATGTAACAACCTTTCCAAAAACAAAAACAAACTCCTAACATTAAAAAAAACAAACAAAAAATCCCCAACAAACACCAAAGATGGTAGGTACTACCCTAATAATCACCCACAGTTCATAAGCATCTTCTAGAGCTGTTTGTAACAGATATCTGACAGGTGCCATCTGCTTGAAAGTCTGATCTAGGTTGGTCACTGCCCAGAGTGGGGGGAGGGGGCACTCGACAGCTAGGACCTGAAACACCACTCCCATCCCCAACTCTTCAAAGAAACAAAATTATATTCTATGTTCATTTCAAAGAAATAAAATTTTGTTCTGTGTTCATTTTATTCAAAGACTGGCTTTTACCAAATGATCAAAAGCCACCAAGCAATAGCTTTAAATAATCATAGAAAGCTCTAAACACAGCAGCTTTCCCCATTCAGGATGAATGACAGTTTCTGTCATTGCTTTCTAGAGGAGGGAAAGGAACAAGAGATAAGGTGCAGCCTTGTCAAATTTTACATGGAAACAAGAATATGTGAAGCAAAGTCAGCAAGTGTATAACCAGGAGCTACAGAAAGAGTAGATAAGCATGAATGACAGCACAAACAGGAGGCAGCAGGACGGCAGCTCTTCACATGGACTTAGGCAGAGCTGGTACCACCTTAGTAATCAGAGCTGTGGTCTGGACATCAGAAAATGCCAATCAGTGGGACCTCCTGCTAGAGAAGAACATGGGACAAAAGCAAGACTGCTGTCACCTCATTGACTATATGGCTCCTCACTGGAGAGTACATTATTCCAATTCTGCTCATTATCTGTACAAACTTGGTATAACTGAGGCAACTCCAAATGCATTAAAGTGTACCATGCACAAGTCTGTTTATGCAAACTCAGACACAGCCACACTAAGGGGGGAGTTTCACTGCAAACCTACAGACATATCAAAGTTTCTCATATGAAGATAAAAGAGTTTCAGTTTTGTTTGTCCAAACACTGCAGGTTATTAATATTAATGTGAATCAAATGTTAGACCTGCTGACACATGGAAGCTGTCATGTAATACAACACATCAAAAAGGCCAAAGATGGGACACAATGTGTAGCTCTAGAACTGAAGTAGCTCTCTCAGAAAGCTAATTGTTACCAATTGTGGTAAACCTTGGGTGAGGTTTTTATTGGAAACTGGGAAAATTAGGGAGTAAAATTGTCCTGGAAAGGATGGGTCAAATGAATGAAAAGCAAACCCAAACAATGCAAGAAAACATTGAGCATAAAATTAAACTAATTCTCTATTCCAAGAGTGGCTGTATTTGCCAACACTTAAATCATATTTCTTGTAAATTAATGTCAAATTTCCAGAAGCCCAAGGGCTTCAGGCAGCCTCTTTCAGTCTCATGAACAGAACTGGAAATAAAAGCTTCTTCTAGAGAAGCTCATTGAGCCCATCATCAGCTCGGGTGTCTCTCACCAAGCACCTCAGTCAGGTAGAGCAAATTGCAGAGACAATATGCTGGCATGAAGCTGTCTGGATGCAATAAAAGAACACAAAGAGATCCATTTATTAAATTAGGATTAGCATATTAAAATACCCTTCCAAAACGTTTAGAAGACAAAAGGGTCATTTTCACCTAACAGGCTGTTTAAATCTTTAAATTGTGTACAATCTTGTAAACACTGGATAGACAATATGTATTTTCCAGCTACAGTTTGATTAAATAACAGGGAAGAAAAGGAAAGAAAAATAAAGACCTTAATGAGAGAGGGATTGAATTCTATTCAAATCAAGTCTTCACTTCCAGACATTGAGTAAGTTAATTTAGATACCAGAAGTGAACCTGGTAGGTTTCTTCCGAATATTAGCAGCAGCAGGAGCAGCAAGCCATTATCCAGGAGAAGCAGGGATGACACAAGTTCATAGGAAAGGACTGCTCTTAATGTGCAGATACCAGAGTCTTTACTTTAGAAATAGCTCCCTAGAATAGAATACCTCCCTATTCTACCTTCAAGGCAGTAAAAGTGTGAATGACCTATTGGGGTAAACATTTAGAAAAAAATGTCATATCGTTGTTTTGGGGTTTTTTTCATAATGACAAAGATTGAAAGTGTTTTCAGTGTTTTCCAGAGCTCCTATTTGGACACCAGACTCTCACTTAAATATCAGATGTTCTGCTTCATTAGGAATTGGGTGGTCACACACTACAGGCATCAGAGCTAACAGCCTCTTTAACAGTGAACCCAAACGCACTACACAAATGGGATCAACTCTCTTAAGCAGAGCAGAGCCTCTTGCATCCCGTGAGAGAGCCCCAAAGGAGAAGAAGCTGTTGCCTGACTGTCTTCTGAGATTTCTCACACAGACATGACAACAGCACTGAGGGTCAACCTTATCTAGCCTTGTAAAGATACCACAGCTACCAACACAATCATTTTATGACCTGCATTTAGATATTTACAAATACTTAAAGCGGTTGTAGTCTGTTTTGATCTCAACAATATTACCAGTGTGTATTATGACAATCCACCCCAAAAGCATAATGATAACCAAACGTCTTGACCCCCTGTTTTCAGAGTTCATGGAAGAGGTCTTGACACATTATACATCCTGTGAACTGAATTGATAAATAGAATCTGTCTAATATTTTTCAAATGCAATCAACCAAACTTGTAACTATAAAAGCCATAGAATGAAGATGACAATGTAATTTCCCTCAGAAAGAAGCACACTTAAAATGTCCCCAGAAAAAATAATGCACTTTTTCTTTTTTCATGTTAAAACCAGTAAATAAAGTGACATGCTTTTATCACATTGGTAGCCCTTGCATTCAACCCTTAAGGCACAGATAATAGTTGAATTAATACCCAGAAGGCTAGAGTACTTCCAGTCAGCTGTGGACACATGAGAAGACAGGACATGTCTCAGCTTAAATATCTGGTTTGCTTATTGTCATCTGGGGGGAACAAAAAATAAAGCAAGGGAGATCCTAAAACCTTCAAAAACAAACCCCAGGGACGCCTGCCTTCACTCAAACTCAAGGAAGATTGAACGCCAAAGAAATTTGATCCCGGTTTCAAATCACAGCAGTATGGCAAGCATTCAGGAAGATAAATTTGGCCAGATCTAAGTGAAGTACATCTCTTTCTAACGTATCAGAAAGCAGCAAGGACAGCAGCACTCCCTGCAGCAATGCTAAAAATCTTTGGGTACTTCTCACATTTTGAGGAGATGACAAAACCTCTGCTGGAATCACATGGGACCTCTGCAACAACACGAAGGAAAGGGACGATAGTACAGGGTGAATACACCTCCCAGCTTTTATTCACTCTGCAACACACAGCAAAGAAGGAGCAGTTTTTTGCCAAGAAAGCTGGACAAAGGAAACAGGTCCATAAGCAAGTTTTGGCCACGGCATTGTACGACAGAACAAGAAAGAATTTATATATTTAAATTCTCTAAGTCAGCACATACAAACTGACCTTTATTTCTGCCTAAGTACTTAAGAATAAAAATCAAACTTTCTCCCGTGATTCCTAGCCAGGCTGGTGTATGAGGCTCTAGAAGAAAGACCACAAAGTTTATGTCTTCTTTCATCCTCCCTGCAGGTGTAATAGGGACCCAGCAGCCAAGTCACTTGTGAGACATCTTTTTGATTGTTGGAGGAATCTCTGTTTATTTCCTGACTTTCTCTGGTGACAACTCCGCACTTCTTCCAGTAGCTGATCCAAAAGCAAGGTTAGTGCCAGCATTACACCAAAGTAGTGTTTAATAGCTATTCTTAGCTAACACAACTAAAAGGTATGAGCATCCTCCCACATTGCATCACTGCTTTTGAATCTCCTTGCCACCTAATAAATTACAGGGGGCCAAAAATCTTCCGATTATTCCTGGGTCTTCTATAAGAGACTTGGTACTGGCTCAGAGTGCTCAAGTAACTTATCAGGGCCTCAACCACCCACGATTCACTTTCATGATTTTTTCAAATGGTCAAAACATAGACAAAAATCAATAAAACTAGGTTAAATATGTTCCAGAAACCCTGATCTTCATTGAGTTTCTTCATTAAAGGTAACTGGCCTCAACACACACTCCAGCCTCAGGAAAATTTTCTTCCCAATTATTCTTATTTCAAACTCAAAAGAATAATCTTTTTAAAAATGCAACCTAAAACCTGAACTCTGCAATTAACTGTAAGACTTCTAGTAATTTTGACAATCTTTCCTAGTCCAGACAAACCCAGAGATACAACCAGCCAAGAGGAAGGTATTAGTTTTAAATCCATGCCTTGTTCAAGGGTGTTTTTTTGGTGGATAATGTAAAATTACATCACCTCTTTGGCACCACAAGAAATTAATGACCTCATTCTACTTCTCTGATAAAGCCTTGGAGATCAAGGAGTATATCGACTGTTGACTTTACAAACTGTCTTGAGAACCAACTTACAAGGGGGCCGCTACTCAGTAGTACTTGGCTCTTTTCTGACCTACAGAGAAGAAGATCTCTGTACAGTTATGTAAAGTCCCTGCGAGAGGGGAATACAGCACAATAGATTTATTCTCTCTTCTTTTAACATACAACCAGCGGGGTTCATATAGCTCATTTAGATCTGTGATCACTTGCCTACCAGCACAGGATAAGCTAACCCAACACAGGTATCCAAGAAGTCTATTCAACCTGATCTGAGCCATTAACATGGCAAACATAAAAAAATCTGCTGAAAACTCTTCACTAGAAATGCATGAAGGAAGTGTGCACACATCTACAGCAAAAATCCACACAGAGAACACCTGCAATAAAACCTAATAAAATGCAAAAGCTAAGTTCTATCTCGCCTGTATTTGTGAAGCACTTACAGTAGGAGCACATTAGCTGACAAAACAGGAAAGCGCAGCACAAACCTGGGGCAGCAGTGACAAGACCAAGGAGAGCAGATGTCACAGGACTGGGTATACTGCACTATTCAAAAGACCCAAACTTCTGAGATACGCATGTTTTGCTTCTCCACAGAAAAGCAAAAAGTCGGACATCAACGATACTGAACTGGTTAGCTGGTCAATTTTTGAATAATACCAGGTTGCTGTGGAAGGGGCCATAATGCATTTGACAGAATCCCTGAATAAAAAGGAAAAGTTACTATTGATAATACTGACTATCCACAGCCCCTAGACACCCTGTTTACATTATTCTGCTCAGGTAGTGAGGACACAGAGCCAGGTGCTGAAGCTTCATCTTTCCAGATTCCAGGCTCTCACATGCAGTGCCAGCTCTCACATTCACTTACAGGGAATGAAGTCAAGAAACAAAAAACCTCAGAGAAAGTCACACTACGGGTGTCCCCAGCACGGAGTGTTACACCAAAAGTATTCCTGGGATGGACTACATCTGAAGTCACATGGAATTGCTCTGGCAGTGCTGCAAGATGGATGTTCCTTTTCATAAACCTCCTTCTGCAATCCTGCTCAATCATTCTCATGTAACATTCTCTGCATCCTTCAAGTGACAGACACTTGCCAAAGGCCCAAAACGCTCCAGTCCAACTTCTAACTCACACATACCTTCACCAGTCATGCTGGCAAAGATCCACAACAGCAGCTCTAATGAGCCAGAAGAGCCCAAGCATTCAGAGGGGGCAAGAAAAGAGCATTTTCTTCCCTTGAGGTGATGTGCTGTGAGGTGAAGGCAGGAAAGAAGGCAGTGGCAGTTAAGATGATAAAATGTCAGACTCCCAGCAGTACAAAATGGCAGCTGAACCCTGGCAAAATGCCAAGCTGTTCAAACAGGGAGTTGAGTACACGGGGCCATAATTATGATTAGCATAATAAGAGAGTGGTACAACAGCTACCTAGTTACTCTGAAGGGTCATGGAGAAATCATAACAAAGCAAAGTTTTAAGGAGAGACACAAAAGAAAACAATGACATAGCTGCTCGTGGGTTTTACCCGGAGGTTCCTCCATGCGTGAAGTGCGGCCCGGGAGAAAGTACAAAGCCTGGTTAAGGGATCAGGCTCTGAATCAGGAGCAGCCGGCCGTGCCTGCGGAACTCGAATGGCTCCACAACAGATAAAGGATCATATGAAAAGTGTGACACTGAAGACAAAGGACCTTGCAAGAAAAATAGGCTGTTAGTGCAAATTTCAATAAAACTTGGGCTCAGTAGAGTCAATCAAGATTTTTTCCCTTCTAACCAGAAAAGGCTGTTTTCTCTTTCCCTCTGTCCTGGTTTGAGAATGAAGCAAAAAAGATAAAAATACGAGAAAATTTAATAAATAAAATCTGAACACTCAGATATTTGCATTTTTTTTTCATTTTGAATGTCACGTAAACAGTATTTACAGATCCACTGCATCATGCAATTAGCCCAGCTGCCTGCATGAAATTAATCCGATTTTTAATGAAAGTATTAAATACTGAGTCACAGACTTAAAGATACATGGATATGAAAAATCTGTAGATTGTACTGTGTACATCTGAAGGAACTCATAGAGCCGAAGTTTAAAATCAGAAGTTCTCTTTGCAGATAGAGAGATCAGAGCTTTCACTGAAATCTGAATTCCACAGAAGACACTGAGAATCTGTGTATAAAAAAATCCCACTCTTAGTTAGCAGGCACGATCTGGTCTTTCATGAACAGAAAGTTTCCTGTTAACCCTATTTTCACCTCCCTTCTCCTCTGTGCTGCTTCTATTTCTCCTATTAGCGTTTTCCGTTACCAGACATCAAGAACCACTGCGTACACAAACAATGCTTTTCCCAAGGCAAGGTCAGCTCATTACCATATGAGAACACCATACGCTGTAACTCACATGGAACACATCAAGACACCCCAAGTTAAATGTTAATATTGCCATTAGGCTTCTCCGTTGCATTTGCTATCATATGATATCAAACAGAACAACAACTGAAGAGATGCTTTTTAGAGTGAAGAGGCAAACAGTGGTACTGGTAAAAACCCTACCCATCTCTCCCTTGCTTTCAAACATCATTTTTCTTTTGTCTGAAATCTTGTAAAGTTATGGGTTTCTTCTACCTTTGGGGAGTGGGGGGAAAAAGCTGCCAACAAAACACAACTGTTTAACTGTCTTCCTTCTAAGCACCACTGTCTCCAGCGACAGGAATGAAATCCACCTTCAGAATGCAATAAACTTATGGCTTCCAACTGCAGGCATCCCCATAAGGAAGATCCCATTCTTGTTCTCAGACACCAAAGTATTTCTACTGTCATAAATCCTTCCTGACAGCAATATCTGACAAACACGTTTTTAACTTATGCTTTTCCTACCCTAATCACAGCTCTGCCATGTACACCAACAGACTTTGACACACACTGGTGCGAGCTAAGCTTAGACACATATACCTAAGGCACACATCTTAATTCTCATTTGCAGTGCTCATTGCAAGCCATCATAACACCTAATTGAAACAAATTTATCGTATGGAATACGATCATCAATCAATAACACATTTCAGAATAAAAAATTTGGAGAAGTACACACACACACACACACACTCTGATTTTCCCAATTAGGAGGACAGTTACTTATTAAACTTTTCATCTTCTTGTTAATTAAACCCTGTATTTTACATAATTTTGGAACATCTATTTATTCCCAAGAACAGGTGTGTATCTCAAGCAACATACTCATGAAGAAAAAGGAGAATTAGCACCTCTCTTGCCTTGTAATTGTGCATAGGTGTCTACGTACACAGTAGCAAGAGGAAAACAAGACACGCTCCTGCTAAATACTATTAGGGCTGAAGAAGCAAGAGAACACACTCCATTTGCCTTTCAAATGCAGATTGCAAAATGCTGACTTGTAGTAATTTGTAGTTCTGGATCCTGCGACTGTTCACTGGTAAACGCATTACAATCAGAGAACACGTCAGCAAGAAGCAGAAAGAAAGATCTCTGCTTTTTAAAAATTGTACTTTGACAGTCACGAAAAGAAATTCACAACTGATTGTCCCATATTAAATATTCAACTGCTTGCAATGAAAGGACAAAGCCTGGAGTTTTTCTGATCTCCAGCTCATCCATCCAGTAACTCAGCAAAAGAAGTAACACAAACTAATCAATTATCAGACTGAAATATTCAAACTAGTAAGTCAGACTAGCTCATTTAAACAAAACATAAGTCACTTACAGAACTGGATGAACAATCAGCTCTGGACTATATGATTTGATTACTGTTGCTGCATCTTTGGTACAAAACACATGGGATAAATCTGCACCCTAAAAAAGAAAATTTGCAAACAGTGTTATCAAATTCATATTTTATAACAATGTTATCATTCCAAAGATTACTCAACTGCATTCTCTCTTATCAACAGTTTAAACAAATTCTATTATGTGTCTTCTATTTTGGCATAGACTAATAAGAAATGTTCTGTTCTTTTTGTATCTAACTTCAAATATATTTTTTTTCTGTTTCTCACTAACAGGATGACTTGAAAACGCAAATCTCAAATTTTTATTCACTTGAGGAATGTTTCTCATCTGTAGATGAGCAAAGACTACAATGTCTCATGTACAAAAGAACACAAATGAACATGAGAAAAGCTACATAAGAGAGCCATAATACTATTGTAACCTACTTGCAAAATACAGCTATGGCAACCCACGAAAAAATTTCTAGTCCTACCATTTTTTGCTCAATGGGCCAAATTTATCCAAGAAAAGGTTGGCACAATTTCGGCAACACACCCTATGTTAAATAAACATTGAAGCTGAGGAGTTGAGTTTCAAGCTTCTGCTACCAACTCAAAAAAACAGAATACACATAAAATTATGTAAGCAGTGACCAGACCAGTGATTTTGTATTGGTCATGCATACTGAAATTTCCCAATATTGAGGAAGTGTTTTCTCTGTTTTATTACTATAAATTTAACATTTCAAGCTACTCTGACTGTTTATGTACAGAAGCAACAGTCTGAAATCAAATGACTACAGCAAGGAACCTCCTAGTATTGCCACTGGATTTGAACATGGTGGCCAGAAAGCTGAGCGGCCTTGGGATCTTATAATAACATGGTTAAATAATAGCATTTCAGTTTTAAATCTTTGAGGGTTTGCATCCTGAGAGAAGAGGTAGTTGGAAATATCTGGAACGGTTACCTACATATTGAGAAATCTTCAAAAAGAAAAACATACACAATGAACTGGCACACTATATAGAGCATTCTGAAAATTAGATGTATTATGTAAGCATGACTTGTTTACATTCAAACAATCACCCTGAATTTATGTAGTCTGTTTAGCCATTTAATATGCCAATAAAATAAGGAAGTTTATGCTTCTAGGAAAAACAAGAAAAGCTAAGAAAATACTTCTGCTGAAGATCAGAATGTAAATAAAATGTGCTACTAGAAATTACATTGAATTCCACCCACAATCTTTAAACTTACAGCATGTAAGAATTTTACTAGGCTACAGTTTTAAGTTTTGAAAGAAAGTTATTTCATTCAACACAGTTATCAGGTCCAGCAAAAATTTCTGAAGAACTCACTATAGCACAAAAACGTAACTTTAAACAATAATCTAAGGTTATTTTATTGTTCACTTCTGGAGAAAATATTTTATCAAGTCTCGAAATTTCCTATCCAAGTCCCTGAAATTGTCAAATTCATATTTCTAACTTCATCTTACACAGAGAAAGGAAACACAGTGACTGAAATACAGTAAATGACACATTTACAAAGTATTTCTACAAATTCTGGGCTAAGTATTTTGTTTGCTCAAGAGAAGACCTTCTAGAGCTCAAAGTTCATGTGCACTACAGAATGAATGCTATTCTAAAAGTTATACCTAGGCAACAGAAATGATAAAAAGTTCATTTTGAACTTGTATGGAAGAACACGTACCACTTTGAGAGCTGTAATTGCAGCAAAATATGGTGCTCCAGTGTATCTAAAATGAAATAAAATTTAGGTTAGGAAACACAGTAATGAGATTAGATAATGATCTTTCATAGAAATATTTACAAAGATCATACCATAAACCAGCAAAATTTACTCAAGTAACAGAGGCAAAACTTTAGAGGCAAACAAAACAAGAGCCGAAAACTGTTTGCAAGCTAAATATGGGATCTGTGACCTGGATCAATCCCATCTGGCTTTAGATGCTTAACTAAAATGCCTACGCTGTGATTCCAGTTGCCCTAAATTCTCTTTATAACGAGTGAAGAGAGAGCTATGAACACAATCACCCCCCAAAAATGCTTACTTCAGCCAAGAGGTATGACCATTAGCCTCTAACTCCAGGCTATTCAACCCAGCTACAAGACAGCTCCTTTTTGCTCTTTATGGAATGTATATTAACGGCAGATGTCCAACAGTAGATCTCTCTTACAGGTTAAAGATGTCATCTTTCTTTCAAAAGGGGAAAATGAAAGACAGGAAGGTGTAGTGGCTCATTCAAAGTATTGCAGCCAACATTGTTTCTAGGTCAGTACAGCATTTAACTGATTTATGCAGTACATCTTTTCTCCCCTGAAATAGGATATTTCTATTACTCCAGTATGTAAAACAAGGTATTGACAGAATCTAGTAAACACCAATATTTATCAAAACAAAAAGCCCACAAGAAAACATAGCATAAGAAAATACAGACACACAGTTCCCAAGAAAGCAGAAAATCAGATGTGCCACTGTCTTACTCTATTTATTCTAAAATCTCATCATGCAATAGGAAAAGACTAACACTGAAAGCAGAGAGTTTGGTGGTCAAAAAAGAGAAGGTAGACACAAACAGCATTTTAATTTCCCGTAATATTCAGTATAAGAACTCTGCCACACATCTGCAAGGCACCATGTTCATTCCTAAGTATGCATGGTCATGATGATGGAGTATTAAAGCTCTCTGGAAAACTGTGGTTTAAATGTAAGGTGACTGAATGGCTTCTACAAGTAGTTATGACATCCTGAAGCTTTATCAGAAGCAAAAACTAAATTTCTATTTAACTTACTCTCGACATCCTCCAATAATGCCTATACGGCCATCTTGACCTTTATGTTTTTTCCCTGTTAGAGGAGGGATCACATTGCGCACCAGCTGAAAAATATTCTCCATATCCTTCAGTGTGTGTGTTCTGTGCAGTGAAAAAGATCTCTCTATAACTGAAAAGAAGAAAATAAGTGTTACTTCAAAGAATGTTCTTTCTTAAACTACTGCCATGCATTTCTTTTAAGCACTCATGTACACTAATAAAATCACACAAAGATACACAAAGTGACATACTTCTAAAATCCAAATGCTTTGTCACTTGAAAGCCTTTAGAACCGTGAGTAACTGGGGAAGGTGATAATTATAAAAACGCATCCGGGGTCTGAGAATATTTTCACTGACTGTTCACAGTCCTAATTTAGGGCTCAGGTACAGAAAAAAACAACAACCCAGAATACAAACATTTTGTAACTGGAAATACCTTCTCAGTTCAGCCTGAAATCAGTTCCATAATTAAGCTCAACTGAAATAGGAACACTTAGTAAGTACTAAACACATCCAGACACAGTGCAAGCACAAAGCAACTGAAACCAAATTTTAAATATACACCCTACCTGATATTTCGCTTCCCCTTAAAGACTTCCACCTCTTAGCAGAATCAGGGCCTATCTCACTGCTTTTTTATTTTGGTAGGCGGTTACAAAGCACAGTGAAAGTCTTTCTGCAAAACTATAATCCAACGCACTGGATGCAAACATCACAAATATCACACAAAGATCATTTTTAGCTATAACACATCTCCAGATCTCTGATGCAAAGCTGCATGCCAAGCCACATACTAAAGCAACTGCACACTCAGTAGGCTATGCAACAAATGACTCTTTCAAAAGGCTACAAAAATTTAGGGGAAAAAATTATTTCAACAACTAGAAAGAATTAAAACATTTACCTAACATGGGAAAAATGTGAAGATCACTGCTTCTACCAACAATGTGTTAAATATAAACTGAAGCAAATACACTAGAAGAGTAAGTTCTTAAAAGCTCCTTATTACCTGTAAAATTCTCTTCAGAAGAACGGCTTATTTGAATGCTAATAGAAAGTGTCCCAGACCACAGCCATGCTTACTTTCTTTTTTACAGATCTTCTAAAAAGCTTTCAAGGAACTGCTACACATGTATAACATAATTATGTAGAAAATAACTCCCATGATACTCCTTATTTTCAGCTATATAAAACTCAGTAACCCCATCCCCCAACTCCAAAATATAGAGGAGAGAAAAGAAGAGGGAGAAAAAAAAAAGAAGAAAAACTGTTCCAGAAATACTGGACATAATAAGGGGGGAAAAAAGTAACAAACAAGAAAATTTCAAATCTGTGTACCATCAGCAATATGCATTTTTTTCTCTGTCTTGCACAGAATCTAAACCTAAATAAGACATGCTAATCTTCAGTAATAGTATGCTTTAGTCTTCAATAATAATAAAAACTCCTGGCTGATCTTTCGGCTTTTGAATACAGGCATTCCACTCTTACTTGGAAATAATAAAAAAAAAAGGGGGGGGGAGGGGAAGAAATGAATGAAAATTAAAGAAAGAAAAAACGAAAAAAAACACAACCTGTTTTGGATTACAGTCAAAATAGCATTGCAGTGACCCAGAGGAGAACAAAATGCTCATCTCCTCTGGAAATAGGGCAGATTATTTTCTTTAAATCACACTTCATACACTTGCTGGTTTTCAACCACACAAGTATCTCATATAGCTTGGAACCCTGAAAGTGCAGTGCTGTTAAGAAGGCCTGTTTATTTGCTGCTGGTTTTTGTTCATGTGTGACTATAAAGTGACTACACAATAAATGGAGAGAAGACAGAGAATCATGCAAAAAGCCATTCTTAATATAGCCCTGCTCTACCTACAGAATTACTACGGCATATTCAGCTCTTAATAAATGAAATCTTAATTCCTTAAAAGATGTATTGCCTGAAGCATTATGTTCACATTTTAGCATAAACACTTTTTTACACCTTTGCCAATTACACGATTAGAATCTCAAATTGCTCTTGCCACAGTTAAATAAAAAAACCACATTTTTTGCATAGTGCAATATAGTAAACCTATATGATGAAATCCAGCGAGAAAAACTGAACCTCAGTTTCAGGTTGTTACACATAATTAAGCTTTTCAGGAAAAAAACTTCCAGAAGTAATGGTTAGGCCTTGTAGGTAACCTTCACCCCGATCTAGAACCTCAAATGATTTCCTACAGGATTTTCTAAAGCACACCAGTTATCCTCTATTTTCAAAGTGAAAACAACATTTGGAACACTGTATCCATTCATATCCCATGAAAATCTCCTGCCACCAGGAAATCCTACACACCAACTATCCACTCAAGAAACACAACCACATCTGCCAGCCTAAACCCTCAACAGGCCTAACCACCCAGTCTGCCAAGGATTTTACAGAGAAACAGTAACTAACACACAACTGAAACAGCCTCTAGGACTCAGAGAATGCCCCTTAGGATCTGGCATGCCAGATTATTATTCAACACTGATGCTGGGTGGTTTATTTTTTATTTTTTTTCACTTCTCAAACTACACTTTTCTTCTTCCAGGCAGTATAAAATTCAGAATTAGAACAGAATAAGACTTATTTCATTTCCATGCGGCAGGCTACAATCACTCAGCCCCAATTTGACTCTAGTTCCAGCACTGATGGAATATCCCTGATTTCCTCCTGCTCATGCAACCTACGTCCATGTACAAAGAGACCATGATAAAGATAAATACCACAGGCACACAAATCCCAAGAAGTTTGTTAATGATTGCTTCCATCAGCTTCTGGCCCACATATGAGGTACAGAAGGAAGAGCTTGTGCATAAATACCAACCCTTGAGATACTCTGCCTTTTTCTTTAAAGTAAATTCAGATGCCCATAGAATTTATAAAGAGCTGGTGTAGAAAAAAAAATAGGCAAATATTTTCTTCTTCTATTATGCCTACTAAAATAATGTAATGTTTAATTGATAAGATTCAGAATCTTACTGTAAAGAAATTTATTTCAAATAAGCTAGATCTTAACACCTGACTTACTTCAGTGTAGGCAAAACTCCACTCTTTTTCCAGCTCTGAAAAAACACATGCATAGCCTTAACTTCATATACTGGGCTATGCCTGATAACTTCAAGCAAAATTTCTGCTACAAAGTAAGCAATGCTTTCAGATTGCTTTCAGCAACTCCCCTATTTGCCTTTTACATATAAAACTTCTCCTAACTTCACTGTACAGAGACATGAATGGAGAAAGAAGTTCCCAAGGTTAACAGGGTTCAAAAGGTATGATTTTGCAAAAATTTGTCATAACTAATGTACCTGTATTAAATAATCTGTACAATGGTATGAATGATGATTTAATTTCATTTGACATCAGACAAACACCTTCACCACAGTAATAAATAATTCCAATTAGCTTTTATTTTCAAAAGCTGCTTACTACCAGTGCTTTCACACAGAAGTTTTTAAAAGTGCCCTAGCTTTTATTTATGCTGTAGAAGGAAGTACCTATCGGTGGAGAAAGTGTTGCTGTCATAGCATTATAGTTAAAGTTATCCGCATATGAACGATGGTTCGCTCTCCGAGGTGGACTTGCAGGTATAGACTGTGACCTTTGTGATACTGTAGAAGAAATTCCAGCCAACATCTGTCCCAACATCTGTAACATCTGGAGTTCTCGTGCATGCTCAGCTTCCCGACGCTTGTCCTCGATTTTGAGCCTCTGCTCTTCAAATCTGTAAAATTTCTCATCTGTATCCATGCTCTGTTGCAGGAATTTCTCCATCATTTTATCCAATGTCAAATTTGTATGGCGTTTTTTTGATCTTTTGGGCTGATTGAGAGCTGGGGTAATAGTTGGAGCATTGACTTCTTTAAAGCCTAAAGCAAGGAAAGAATCAATTATTTTTCTGATGGAAAACAATTTTCTAAGAGGAAAGCAGCAAAAAATCTCCCTACAAGATGTGACCTATCATCTCACACAAAGCATTAGGATACACTTTCTCAATGTGAGCTGTATTTAACTGGGATATTTTTCTTTCAGAGTAGTAATGCAAACCCACAAATTTCTACCAAGTTGCAAGGGTAACAGAAAAATCACAGAGGCATTTTTTAATTGTTGTAGTACTAAACTTCAACAATAGGAGTCTTTTTCATCTTCTAAAAAGGTTTAAGTGAAGGTTATTAAATAGTATAGTCTCATTTGTGTATTGCAGGTAATTACATTAATCTAAATTGAGTTTCAGTCTGTTGGCATTCTAGATTTGCATTTCAAAAGAACATTAGTGTAAACAACTCTTTGACGGGGTTTAAATGTAAAAAGAAGGTTGCTTAAACATCAGCCAATTGGCTGATTCCTAAGTGATGTCAACTTCTGAAGACAGGTTCATGTTTGTATTAAAAACCCTGCATTAATCTAGATTGAAAACAAACAAGCAACATTTCCCCTGCATCTCCACAATGCAAATGTGGAAGGTAAAGAACGTGCAGGGAAAGGACAGGCTTTACTGAAGTGCTGTTTCTGTCCACAAGCCCGATAAAGTTAGAAGCAGTGTTCCCGAAACAACCCATGCAATTTATTATTTAAAAAGTCTCCCCTAGCTTTCTGGCCCATCTGCAACAATAAGCAGATTTCTCAGGTATTATCGTCATCATCGTTTTAATACCGATTACCAAAACTGCACACAATCTGCAGGGAACAGGAAAATCCTCTAGCGAGAAGGATCCTTATTTTCTTGTACAACGCTACCTGACACTTTGTCTCGATAATCTCTGCGCTACTTTTCCACGGGGCTCCCATTGATAAATAGCGACTAAAACGCACTTGGGTCCCTGTCCGCAGCATCTCTCCGTGCCCGGTATGCAGCACTCCCAGCACCCGCAGCAGCCCGCTCCCCCTCCGGGCTCCCCGGTTCACGGGGACGCGCAAGGTGCAAGAGCGGGGGGAGGCACGGGCGGGTTCGGAAGCACGAAGGACGGGGCAGAAGGCAGCAGGATAAGGCAAAAGCCACTCAGAAGCGCGCTAGCTGCGGGAAGCGGCGGCAGTCGGGTTGCGAGAGCCCGCGGGGTGAGGGGAGGACACCCGGCGCCGGGAGCCCGCCGGCTACTCACCGTCACCGGGCGGCACGGGGATGGCGAAGGACGGGCACTCCACCTTGATAGGGTGGTCGGCGTAGGAAGAGCACTCGCCGGAATCCTCGGTGAAGTTGTCGCGGGGGGACTCCGGCCCGGCGTCCTCGTCCAGTTCGGCGTCCAGCTCGCGGCTGTTGTGCGGCGTGCCCGGCGTGGGCGGCGCGGCCAGCGGCCCCGCGGGCGGCTGGGCGCCGTCGGGCGGCGGGGCCAGCGGCTCGGGGGCGCCGTCGGGCCCCCCCCGGCAGCTGAGGATCCGGTCCATCTCGTCGTAGTACTTGCATATCTTGCGGGCGTGCCCGTTCTTCTTCAGCCCGTCCCGGGCCTGGTAGTACTGCCGCTTGAGGCCCTTGATGCGGATGCGGCACTGCTCGGGGGTGCGCTCGAAGCCCAGCTCGGCCAGCCGGCACGCCACGTCCCGGTACACATGGCTGTTCCGAAAGTTGCCGTCCAGCGCCGACTGCACGTCCGCCTCGCCCCAGATCTCCAGCAGCGCCCGCGTCTCCAGATCCGACCACAGGAAGCCCCGCGTGTTCGTAATCATCCTTGGCCGGCCGGGGTCACTGCAATGGCCGCGCACCGGGGAGAGGGAAGGAGGGAGGGAGGGAGAGAGGGAGGGACGGAGGGGGCGGAGGAGGGCGGCGGGGAGGAGGGAGGGGGTTTAATGCCCGCACGCGGCTCTCCCAGGGGGCGCCTACGCCAGCCCCGGCAGCCGTGGTGCGGCGGGAAGCGGCGGAGAGCCGGGCCCCGGGACCCGCATCCCGGGCCGCCGCCGCTCGCAGCCCGCACGCACGCAAACAAAACTTTCCAGGCGCCGCTTTGCGCTGCGGGCACCTGCAACAAGAGGGGTGGTGAGGTGGCAAAAAAAAAAAAGAGAAAAAGCAGCCTCTTCCCCTTGACTCGCCCCCTCCGAAAACGATGATGATAAATAAAAAATAAACAAGCGGGCACCCGGCGCAGAGCCGCGGTCCCCTCCTCCCCCTCACTCAGGCAGTCATCCGTGCGCTGCCGCTCCCCCGCCCCGGGCTCCGCTGGGAGCGACAGGACGACGGCACTGGCTGGACTTGGAGGCTCTGCTCATCACAGTGCGCCTGCCTCCCTCCCTTCCTCCTCCTCCTCCCTCCCTCCCCGCCGCAGTGGAGCGCGATCCCTGCCCACACACACACACACACACACAGGGCGCTGCAGTTCCGCTCGGCGCCTACCTCACCCCCACGCACCGCCGTGCCGGGCCGCGCCGCGCCAGCGCGGGCAGCGACATCGCTACGCCGTGTCACCCAGGCCGGGGCGGGCGGGCTTCCCCCGCACCCCGCACCGGCGTGCACACGCGCGGCAGCGCTGCCCCTGCAGGCCGCCACAACAGCCGCGCCGCAGCCGGCGCCGCCCGCAGGCCCACGGGGACCCGGCAGCCGCTGCCCTTGGCAGCCCCTGCGGCGGTGCTGGGGGTCGGGTCTGTGAGCGCTTCCCCCGCCCCCGGCCGTCCCTCCGCGGGGCAGGTGAGCGGCCCGGCCGGCCCCCGCGGCAGGCGGGGGTGGGCTGCATCGTGCCGGGTTCCGCTGCCGCCCCTTCGCTTTGGTTTTGCTCTCCGGCAGGGGCGTCACGAGGCCGCCCCCGCCTCCCTCCCGCCTCGGCCCGGCCCCCGGCGGGGCCGCCCGGTCCGGCGACCTTTCCTTCCCTGGGGAGCACGCACCGGGCCAGCCGGCCGCGGGCTCCGGCAGCACCCGGCCCGCCCCCCCCTCCCGCCCGGGCCAGCGCTCGGAGGTTTGTACCTTCGTCAAGCCGCAGCCAGAGGGCCGCGGCCAGTGCGGCCAGGGCGATGACAGCGCCCCGTCCCCACATCCTCGCGGGGGGACAAGGCAGGGCCGCTCCGCTCTTACCTCGGCACAGCGCGGGGCTCCGCACACCCGCTGCCCAGCGCGCACAACTCATCGGCGCGGCTTCCGCCTCCGCTCCGCTCCGCGCCGGCGGGGCCGGGCAAGGCTCCGCGGGCGGGCGCGCCCTCCTGGCACCGCTCCGCGCCTCCCCGGGCGGGGCCGCCGCGGAAGGTTGTGTGTTAGGGCCCGGCTCGGTCCCGGAGGGGAGAGCTTGGAGCGCCTGGCCCGGCCGTCACGGCGCATTGGGGCTGTCTTCCCGGCCCTTTAATTGGCAGCTCTTATAAACTCCCAGGAATTTACCACGCTGCCGGCGTTTCACGCTCTTCCCATCCCTCACCTCGCCAGGTGTTTCCGAGAAAACTCCTCATTTACAAGTGTGATTTGCTTCTAAGGTGCTATTTCTTGCTCAGATACATCATTTCCCCCTATACACAGCGCTTGCCCTGTACTCCACTGGTGAGGCCACACCTCAAGTACCGTGTCCAGTTCTGGGCTCCTCAATCCACAAAGGACACTTGAGGTACTGGAGCAAGTCCACAGACAGGAGACAAAGCTGGTCTAGAACACTCGTCCTGTGAGGAGCAGGTGAGGAAGCTGGCATTGTTTAACCTGGAGAAAAGGAGGCTCAGGAGAGACGTTACTACTTTACAGATATCTGAAAGGAGGTCATAGCCAGGTCAGCCTCTCCTCCCAGGTAACCACTGACAGGACAAGAGGACACAGTCTTACACTGGGCCAGGGGAGGTGTAGGTTGTACATCAGGAGGAATTTCATCACAAAAATGGTGATTAGACCTTGGAAGGGGCTGCCCAGGGAGTTGGTGGAATCATTGTCCCTGGAGGTGGGTAAGGAAAAACCCGATATGGCCCTTACTGCTGTAGTCTAGTTGACGGGTGTGATCCTGTGATTTTATAGCAGCATTCCATTATTGTTTCCTTTAAAACACAACAGAGCTGGTGAAACTACCATTGGATGTTCACCTTGGGTCCTATGGTACCTGCTTAATCTACACAGTGAATCAAAATGCAGCATCACCCTGGAGAAACTTAACAAGATTATATGCATGAGAAATCTGAAACATTTTTTAAAACTCAAAACAGCTGTAATTTCTGCTCTAGGCTCCTGGATATTTAAAGAAAGAGTGTTAAAAAACCTAACTGGCAGTAAAATGTCAGTGTTTCAATTAATATTTTGAAGGCATGAAGACAGGCAATATTTTCCTTTTCTGTGTTATATATAAGCTATGCTCAAACAGACCTGCTGGTGTTACCTGGACCAAACCCAAGCACGAGATACTGATGTCTTTCAGCTTCCGAAGCATTGCTTAAAACAGCCATGCTGTCTGCAAAGTACAAGACAGACAACCTGAACTTTTAGTGACCCTGGTTGATCAGTAACCCATGTTCCAGAGCAGGACCTTGGATACCTGATGACTTCACTGTCAAGTATTAACTTGTTTATTGAAAAGTTGCTTTTCTATAGGTCCTGGTGTCTGGTATGATTTGAAAGCCAATACCAAGTCAGTGAAATTTTCCCTTCATTCAGTTCAGCACAAGTAATGCTTTTCACCCTCTGACTATCTCAATGGCAGTTCAAAAGATAGATTAAACAGACATTTAGTTTGCACATGAATTTTAACCCAGGAAAAAAATGTTGAACACCGCATTTCATACACTCATGTTTGATTCCAACTGGAAGGATAATGAATGTGTAGATTCCCATAACTCCAGCACTGATTTAATGTCTGGAAGAGAGGGAGGAAAGAATAATGTGGATGTTTTTTTCATCCCATCAAGTGTCTCCACCAGAAGCATGTCTTGTGCCCAACAAAGGAGATAGGAAGAAAGACACAATTGTAATGTTTTATGCTGAGTTCTGTGGTAGCATCTCTGTAGCAGAGATGGAAGGAAGTTCTTCGGATGCTGCAGGCCCCTCAGAAATTGTGGAGGACCCAATTCTCAATTTGTGTGTAGAAGAAAACCTGAGAGTATCTGTGGGCTTCCCCTATGCCACAGTTCTTCAGCTTGTTATGCACAACTTTGTTGTGCACAATAACTTCGTGTAACAACAGGAGTGTAAAAGAGGAGTGTAAAACCTTTGAGCAAAACACATTGCCACTCCTCTGACATTCTCCTGCCATGCATCTAACTCAAGTTACCTTCTCCTGGTATAGCTTTGGCTGCCATCTCCATACCTTTACAGTATAAATCCATAACTTCTGGTGCCATCTCTGAGTGCAGCAACAGCAATACTACTTAACCAGCAGATGAGGCAGAGGAAAAGGGCCTTTAACAGAACTACAGAAGGTAGGAGGTGTATGAGGCAAAAGTTCACACTCCCACCAAAGAGGTTGAGAAAAAGCAGCTGCAAGAGGCACTTACTTCTTCAGGTATATGTTATGCTTCTCCAATTATTTTTTTATTGAGCTTTCTGTTCTGCCATTCCTGTCACTTTCTCTGTTTGTCCCTCTTTTATGAAAGGAGGAATGACCCTGCAGAGTTCCATTTACTTCTTTGTCAAAATCATTCTGGCTTCTTTGCCTGTTGCCCTGTTGCTGGCTCTTACCTCTTCCTCAGAGTTTTGTCCCTTCTTCCCTAGCTCTTGATCTCAACCTTGAGTTCCAGCATTTTAACCCTTTCCTAGCTGCACTGTCATGGCAGCATATCCTCCTCATAAGTGGATTAACTACTGTAACCTGTACCTCCCCTGCTACACAAAAAAAGAACCATCAGTAGCCAGCCTGAGAATGTCGTACTGCTGTCAAGATAGGCAAGAGATTGTAGGTTTGACTTTGTAGTAGATGGCAGCAGCCACTGAAGCTGGCGCTTGCTGGGAACAGTATGGTGAGGGATGGACTGTAAGCTAGATGTCCCTAGGTGGAGACCCCAAAACAGTGACCATTCAGGACCATCTTTTCTTCTGCAGGTTCCTGATGAATCTCTGTTCTCAACATCTTGGCTCTTTGCTTCTGATCACTTCGTACCCACTCAGTACTTCAGTCCTATCCATCCATTTGGTAACTGTTGCACAACCCTGCCTACCAAAGCCATTCCGAGGTAAATGTGGACAGCAGGTGTCAATAGCAGAGTTTGCAACATCCTTTGATTGCATTCTCTCTACTCAAATAATTGACAGCTTGTACTAGAATCACCGTTTAATATCATAAATATTACAAACATATCCCTGTCAACATTTGCATATTAATAATTGCAATAGGAGGTTTAAAAATACATGTGGAGAAAGGGAATGGAAGAACTCAGAAGTAATAAGTAGCTCTAATTGAAACTGTCCTTAAAATATGACCAAGGACTTCTTTGTTGTTGAAATGTGTACCTGGAAGCACCTTTTGTTGTGAAAAAAATAAAGGAAGTCTTAATTTCATTTGAATGAATACCTAGCTAAATTGCAGCTGTTGGAATTGATAGTGGTAATAGAGAAGGCAAAATGGTATAGATGTTCTGATAAAAACAGGGGCAATCCTGCAGGTGTTATTAGTAGTGCTATTTACTGTCATTAAACTGAGTGGAATGAGAATATTTTACACCACTAATATGTTTATCTTAGTACAGGACAAAATGTGGCTATGTGGTATACATTTTTGTTTATTAATTTGATGTCTCTCCAGGCCACAAAGAAACTAGGGACACATAAAGCTAGAGTAATTACTCCTGTCATTTCACTTAGTGTATTTTTATATTCAAGAGAAAGGATAGCAGCAAGCAATTGACAACAAGCTGTTACAAGAACACATCAACATGGCCTTGGTTTCCCTATGGAGTTTACTAAACTGGAATGTTGTATGGGCTGAAGAAAGAAAACTATATGGAAAGAAACATACCCACACCTGATTAAATACTGTGTTAATTCTGTGATTCTTCATATTCTTACCAGTGCAGCACAGATATTATCACTTCTAGACATACTCAGTCTAATAATATTTGTGAAGCCCTGTGCTTCACTAGGTAATTTTTGTTTTACCCGAAGTGAACACTCTTTTTGCTGAGTGTTAATGGTGAAAAAAATAACCATGAAGGAAACAATAAAGAGGATGTTTCTGGTTTGTACTCTCCTTAGAGCAGGCAATAAGAATGATCTATGTAGTGCAATAGAAGTGAAGAGGGTTTTTCGGGCTCACCCAAATTCTTCAAACAAGTTCCTGATATCTAGTGCAAACAACTATGTAAAACCTCTTAAGCAACAATCAAAATGTTAAAACAAATGGCCTCTTTTCCACAAGAATAAAGAGAACAAAGAGACTGTCAGAAAGTTGATACTGGGGAGTTACACAGTTTTTTTAAAAAACTGCTTTATCCTGTTCTTTGGTGGCAGAAGGTAATACTTGCCAAATCCATTAACTTACACAATTTAGAACACTGCAATTATTATGAAATACACCACTTATATAACTTTTTTACTGTTCAGTAATGTCATTTAGACATGATTTATTTTAATTGTGTTGTAGCTCAGCCTGAAGGCTTTGCCTGAGTATCGTCTTACCCATTGTACATATACAAATGTCAGCCCCTTGCTCAAAACTCAGTTTTATGTGCATTTAAGAGACATGAATACTCAGAATGATGGACAGATTTGTAAAAAATAAATTGGTTTTACCTTAAGTGATACAGCTCAATTCGGTCTTGGAAAATCCTAGTGCATATTGAACATGACTGCTTGAGGAATGCTACATGCTGTATTCACAAAGGGATTTGAACACTGAAAGGTTCCTCTTTCAGGGACCTTGCTTCCTTTTTTTCCCCCTGTAATGTGTTGCTAGTTATCTCATAGATCCAGCATATGAACTTTAGCAGTTGTGTCCCCAGGTTTCTCTGAAGTCTCTGTGGTTGCTTCCCCTGCAGCCCCTAAGGCTTGCATTTGTAGTCAGGCTCAGATTGCTGTAATGCCACGGGTGATGTCTGCCTCCAGTTGCTTCTGGAGCTGTGCATAATCTTGTTGCACACAGGAAAAAGCTGTAGTTCTCTTTCCTCCCTGTGAGAGCTGTTCCTATTACGTATTCCTGAGCTCTCATATATAGAAAATATATTCTAGTCCTTAATATGCCTGAGCTTTAATTTACAGGTGCTGGAATTAAACACACGTACCCTGGTTTTGGTTACTAAATCCAACTAAACTGAACTAAATCTTCTACTTCAAAGTCAGCATATCTGCATGTACATTATTACTTCCTGTGATTGCCACAGCTGTTTAAGTGTATGGGCAGCAACAATTCATTTTCTTCATGCCAAGGCCAGCTCTGCAAGTTCCACTGGGATAATTAATCCCATTGTGGGAGGAGAAGGTCATATAAAAATAAAAGCTAAAACAGGGTAAGAGGGTGGATATAACTATGTTGTTTTAAAGATGCCACATCCAAATGATGATTTTCCTTGCTGTACGAGACTAGCTATCCCAGTATAAAGCACCTTTATACAGATACAGCTATAGATTGGACATGTCAGAAGTTGAGACAGCAGGGAAACTACATTGCTTTAGTTCTATCACAGTAATTAAAATAGGACCTATTTTATTTGGGACAAGCCCCAAATAATATACGATCACAGAAAATTACTTCATTTGGCAAATGATTTTCCACGAAGAAGCTCATCCTTTCGTGTGAAGTAAACTTTTCAATCCCCCCCACTTCCATTTTCTATCCTTTGTTACTCTTAACACCCTTCCAGAAGCGCCCACCACGTCAGTGAATCCAGTTCTCCTACTAGCACATTTTCATGAAGAGTGATTAATGAAGGAGCACTAAAGATCAGAAGGGGGGACGATGTTGTGTGAGGGTGTGGAAAGGAGAGCCTTGATGGTTGGCTCTCCAGGACTAGGTCTGCCAGATGTCATGTGTCAGGAAAGAGGATTTGTGGCCAGGGAGGAAGGGAGGCAGGTAGCCCTTCTGCCCTGAGCTCCTGCTGCTATCTCTAGGCTCACATTAAGAGTTCAGACAGCCCATGCCAGGGTCACCACTCTGTACCAACCCACCCCTCCTGCACTCTCCCACCATCTTCCAGTGTCTTCCATCAAACCCAAGTCTCACTGACAGATTAAATTAAGACTAAACTCTCAGTGAGTATCCAGTTAGGGGAAAGTCTCACTGTCCTGAAGACATCCTGCTGGTGCTCCCTAGTTCCATGCCTGTCCACTCTCACCCCTTCCCTTGCCAGCTGTACTGTGGCTCAGCACTCAGTGTCAGCTGGCCCCAGCCTTCCCATGCCATGCACTGAGGCTGTCCACAGTGACCTTCTGCTCCCTTTCTCCCTGTGCAAGAAGAAGCGGCTCCTGCTGTTGGCAGTCCGGGAGACACAGCCTGCACTTCCTCAAAATCCACCCAGGCAGGATCCTGATGGATGGAAGGAGGTGTGTGTGGTGAAACTGACACCTTAGCAAGAAATAACCATGCCAAGCCCTGGTACTGTGGTGGGGGAAACTGTGACAGAATGATAACTGGAGTGTCCTTGGTGGCCAAATCTCAACAGGGCATGCAGGGCTCCAGGGATGGTGGAATATCATTGTGCATCATCTTCAGCTCGCAGTGTTGGCTGATCTCCTATCACACTAACCCACCTCTTCAACATCATGAAGAGGGGTGCCCCCTTGTTGGGGGTTAGGTTTGTTCCTTCTTTCTCTAAAGAATTTTTTCCCCATAAGTTACCAAGGAGACCAAGTGTTGGATACTTGAGAGTACTTAACCGAAACAAAGAGGTGGACAAAAGGTGGAAGGGGGAGATAACGCAGGTAAAAGACAAAGCTTGAGGCAGCTATGGGCTCTTCTTTTTCCGGGCTCTTCTTTTTCCGGCGTTTGGGGAGAGAGAGAACGGCTGTTGCTGGCTGGAAGAGTTTCACTGTGGCCAAAGGGATCCAGTCCTGGGAAATCTGCTATCACCGGTTCGGCCTGAATCCTGAGTTTTCTCTGCCACCCGCGGGAGCTGGGCTGGCTCTGCCTTGCCTCAGCTTCTTCGGTGCTGCTCCTCTTGCTGCAGTGTGACCCTGCACCCCCTGCGCTGCGGGATCATCCTGCCCCTGCCTGCCGGGACACTCTGCCATCCCAGCTACCAGCCCGGGACTTTTCCACTGTTTCAGCTTGGAGCTCTGAGGATCCTGCAGGGACACCGAAACCAAACTGCCCTGGGTTTTGTGAAACAAAGCCCTCAAGGTTCTTGGTACTGTTTTTGTTTGTTATTAATGCTGTAGACCTTTGGTGGGGTTGGTTTTTTTTTGTGTTTGTTTGCTTTGTAATACATACTAGTAAAGAAGTGCTATTCCTCTTTCCCAAATCTTTGCCTAAGAGCCTCTGATTGTAAATTTATAATTGAAAAAGAGAAAAAGGGGGTGGAGGGGGGGGTTTACACTCTCCATCCCAAAGGAAACTCCAGTAGATTTTTTTTATTACCTGGCAGATACCTGTCTTCCCAAACCAAGATACCCCTCTTCTGCTACCCCACTCTGCAAATAAGAATTCCAGGACATTGCTCTTACCTTCCCTATTCTTTCGTGATACATCCCACTCCCTCAGGCTAGCACCCATAACATTGCCTCCCTACTCTCCCCATTCTTTTCTCTTGAATTCTTTCTTGTCCCACTGTACAGCCCACTTTGACCCCTGCTGTGTGTTTTCTTTTGTAAAGTGGATCCTAGCACTATGCTGAATGTGAGGGAAAGGCACCACATCTGGACACTGAGCCTCTCACACTCTGACCAGATTGCTGAGCACTCCCAAACAATACTGCGTGTGTCACAGGTGAGCAGTTTCTGCAACTGATAACAACAGAGGATCAAATCTGTGACATGCCTTCAGTCCAGTTGTCAGCTGGTGAGTTACCTGCTGTAAAAAAGCTTTTTAAAACACTGCCTTCTAAGTGACCATGAAGGCTTTCTCCCATTATATGGAAACCAGATTATTGCTGAACTTATTTGATCCATTCATAGGGAGTAGTAAAATATACATTTTGCTCAGTAAAAACTCCATCTGGTCTCTAAGATATATTGGCATGGTAAGCATCTACCTTCCATTGCTGTCACTTGCACTTCCCATCCAGCCACTTATCAGCTCATCTGTCACAAGAAGCAGAAAGATTCCACTTGCATGGACAAAAAGTCACCTCCCTGAGGCATCTAGTAACTGGTCCTGCCTCTATTCTGGTAACTGGAGTGGCACTTTTCAAGGCTGTAACAGCCCAAAAAGGATTTATCAGACTGCCCCTTCCGCTCAGGCATTCAGAACTGTCTCTGTACAAGGAAACTGTGTAATGGGGAGAAAAAGCATTGGGAATTGACAATCACTCTTGTTTTTGTTTTTTGATTATTTTTTTTTCTGTCAGAGTTCTTTTGTAATGCTTTAGAGCAGACAGGAGTTAGCTATTAGGAAAATCAGCAAACCGAATGCCTTCTTTTGAGATAAAATGTGATTCATTTGCAGCTGTGCAGACAGTCTTAATCCACCCCAGGTTTATCAGGTTCAAAAGCACTTTTATCAAATTCACCAGAGCAAAAGAAGTGCTGCAGGTTTGAGCTTAACTATCCTGCTGATACCTGTTGGTCAAGGCTGAGACCTTGAGTCTTTCCTTTCATAGAAAGGGACCCACTTCCCTCCCTGTTGGTCTAAGTTTATTGAAGCTTCTGGCCTGCTGCAGTTCATTGTGATTACAAAAGTGACTCGGTTACTTTTCAAAAGCATCACATTATTTCAAGACAAAGGTATTACTGAGTAGTATCAAGACCTGTTTGTCAGGTTTACCTGACGCTTGGGGTTATTAGTTTTTATGTTGTGCGTTTCTTAATTTTTCCTGCCCAGACATATCCTGTCAGCGTGCTTTTCTCCTTCCCTGTTTTTTCCCCTGTTGAGCCAAAATCCAATTCAAAATCCATGTTGCTTGAGGGCATTAAGCTTCCCAGTCTTGTTCAGTTGTAAGATTATTCTTAACTACTCTTTTAGGATCTCAAAGACACAAAGGACACCTATTGATCCATTAACCTTTGGAAATTTAATGTGTGGGGGGTCTGGATATAATTTTTTTGCTTTTTCTGGGCTTTCAAAGTCTCATGTCTTTTTGTAAAAGAGACACTTAGACCATTCAGTGTGAGTAAAAAGGCTCAGAACTGGAGGTCAGAGTGACAGACAACAAAGTTGACCTAATTGTGGAGGTGTGTGAGGACTGTTTCAGAGTAGTGGGAAAAAACGGGAATAAAGGAGGTCAAATAGTTTCAGAAGATGCTTCTGACTGAGTATTTTTGCCAAGTCCTGAGCTGTAATGGGAAATATGGAGTGTAATACAGCTCCAGATTGTTGACATCTAAATTTAGATATTAAATGTAGGTGACTGCCTGTGAGCCACATAGCTCAAGTTCCATTTCAAGCAATGGAGATCAAGTCCTTAGAGTTATTGGGGCCTGGGGAGCTACTGAGCTCATCCTAAATTAGACACCTACCAGGCCAGTCTGTCAAAGACCCAGTCGTGCTGCTGATAAGATACTTCTTAAACTTTGACAAGTCTATTTTGTACATCACAAGATGCTCAGGGCTCCCCAAAGACAATAATCACACACATCTCTCTAGTAACTGTGTTGGCAGAGGGAAACTATGATTGTGTTTGCCCAGCCAGAAACACACCAGATGGTTGGAACAACTGAGTATAATGCATCCTTTGGGGCACACCTCCTTAAATTTCCCAAAACCTGTATACTGTTTTCCCAAAACCTTGTATACTCGCTCATTTTACATGATAGACACAAGAAGGATGTAGACATGGCATCAAGTGCTCCTGGGCAGCCAAAGAGCCTCTTCTGTTTAGAGTCTCTCTGCCAGCCCTTCTTACTATCAGGGCCATAGTCTCATCTGTGGGGCTATGGGCAGGACCTGTAGGACTCAGGGCTCTTTGGTAAGAATGGCTGGATATCTCTGCAGTAAAGACGACCAAATGCTAAGTTACAGCAGGATGACCCTGGCACAGTGTACATATGGACTATATATGGAACATATAGGGAAGGCTAAAACAAAACTTTATAGCTCCAGCATTAACATCTATAGCTCACTTGTTTGTAAGAGAAACGGCATGCTCATCATGTGTTTCTCTTTTAGATTACCCTCTACTCAAAAGGTTAAAAAAAGATAAAAGAAAAAGCCCAAACACACCCACAATGACATTATCAAAGCTTATTTTATCTCTTTGTTTGTAGAGTTCACTTAGAAGGTTACAAATCTCTTTTGGTATATTGCACAAGAATTACAAGAATTCAACTACTACTGAATTTTCACTGTAGAACATGAGTACAGAACATTTCTGGGAATACAGTATTCTCATACTGTTCAACATAAAATGTGTGAACACACAAATACTTAACAGAGTATATTAAGAACAGATACCATCAGTTAGTATAGCAGGTAATAGGTAATTGACTTGCACTTCATGAGACGATTCTTGGTCCTCACTGCTCTTTGCACATTCTCTTCACAAGGTATTTGTGGTACACATCTGCCTTGAAAATATCATCAGCTTTGTCTGTGCCACTGTTTTTACAAGGTCTCGTCCTTTCTTGCTGTTGTTAGGCTTCTGTTTGCAACTAAAGGCTGCTACTTCCATCTGTGCTGGGCAAAAACATGCTTCTGAGACTCTCACTGTCCCTTGGCAGCGTGCCACAGAAATGTTTCTCCACAAAAACAGTAGCTATCAGTGCTGGATTTTAGAGACTGAGAGATAATCTTGAATACTTTACAGCATACTTTTATATAAATAATTATTAAGTTCCTGCAGAATTTTCTGGGCCTGGACTTCTGAGCCTCTTACATTTTCGAGGTAAGCAAATTGACTGATGTACAGCTCATGTTCTTGCAAACACAGAGCAGCCTGACAAGCTGCAGTGCTGTGAATCTGTGTCCTTTTCTTACTTTTGGGAGCTCTTGAAGAAGTGTTTCATCTTTTGTAACCCATATATATCAGTGTACTACTCAACAAAATATTTCTTCTCTCCAATATCCTTTGTAATCATTATTGACAGCACAATTCTTCTGATTGTTCATCAGGTTTATAAACTGAGACAACACTTGAGTGGGTACAAACAAGCAGAGAGGAAAATACAGAGAATCAAGAGGCCATTAATGGTCATCATGGGGAGAACAGTACTTCCAGCACTCCTGCAGCATAAGAGTTTCAAGTTTTTTTCTGAAAAGCTTTGAAAAGCACAACATATTCACTTTGTAAGTGCTTGTGGCATCCTTCACTCATAATGTGATGGCTGAAAGAGGAAGTGCCAAAGGGATGCATTGAGAAACACAACACACAACCAGTTATTGGCTGGAATCAGCATCTTCATGGAGAATGAGGGATAACAACACAGTGCAAACATGCTAAAGGAGTTCTTGAAAATGAAGACAAGGATGTATTTGATGAGCAAGAAAAAAGAGCAGAGAATAAATGTGTAGAGTTCAAAGACAAATTGATGGAAAAGACCTGAAAGAAAGAAATGGAAGGTGGGAGCTGTTACATAATGTGGTAAGGTTTAACTCAACAAGTCCTGAAGTTGCTATCTATAGAAGAAAGAAAGAAAGGAACCCTCTCTGTTTCTAGGTTTTTGATCATCTCTGGCTCTCCACAGGTGGTTTCAAGGAGTAAGGTAAGGTAAATACAAAAGAGAAGTCTTGCAAGTTAGGAAGGGTCTGGAATTTGCACTGTCAAATATTTTGGAAACTTTGCACTGGAAAGTAATGATCTCTATTTTATTTTCTCTAAATATATTTCTCTAAATTTCTCTACATTTTGTCACCTAATGACCAGCAGTACATTATGTGTTCAGATGCCATGTTTTTGTTACCAGGACAAATAGGAAAATAAGAATATATAGAGCATGAGGAACTCAGCACCAGAAACTTATCTGTATTAGTCACAAATGTGTTAGTCTTATTTATCTTGCTAGAAAAAAACTGTGACATCTGACTAAGATACTGGTATCCAAATAAACCCAATTCATGCACAGTCCACATCAGATTATTTGTATGATACAGAAATCTCTCAGATTTGCTGAATTTTCTGTCCAACCCCTCAGCACCTTTTGTGCTACGTTACCTCCAGAGCTTCTCAGCCATCAGAGCCACTCACCATCTCTTAGCCTTTTTTCACCCCTTTAATATAAAATGAAAGAAGTTTTGAAGCAAAAATATAAATGCTGAAATTGTCTTCCCCAAACTCTTGCCATTTAATATTTGGCCTAATAATCCGAAAGTCAATCTACTGATTCAGTTCAGGGTGAATAAATTGAGAGTGGTTCATTTAATTTCTTAAAAATAAGTATATACTTACATTTGCAAAGATACTGTAAGGTCTTTAATGTACAACTTCCTTTTTTTTTTTTTTTTGACCTTGAGATCAAAACCATGGTTCAGGTTGCTAGAAGGAGAATCCTGTATTAACAGTCATTGATTGCCCACCTCAGGGGTCCTGTCAGAGGACATCCCTGCCCACTCCTTTCTCAGGTATCTAGGCCTTCTTTGAGTGGAAAAGCTGTCCAGGGAAGGAGAAGCAGCACAAACATCTGGCTTTTCCACCCAGGTCAGGGTGAAGTCAGAGTGGATATCTACTGACATAGTAAATGTTGTTTGATCTACGACATATATTGTACCAAATAATTTCTCTCTCTTCGTTATGTAAGAGTGGTGTCACTTTTTGAGCTGTCAGACACAGTCTGCAAATCTGTAACTTCTTTGCAAAACAGGTCACAAAACCCAGGATAGGGAAGACATTAATAGCACTGTATTCAAAGGTCTTTAGCAGCCATTTCTGTCTCTTTCCTGTATTCTTTATACTAGTCTTTGGAAATGTTATGATGTTGTTTTCATATATTTCCTGCGTTTATTGCTGGCGAATATTTATATATTATTACTGAGCTGTTTAGATGTCAGTGGTGGCTCTTCTCATGATTCTTCTCATTTTTTTAAAATGTTCATTAATATCTTTTCTTGAGGGAAAAAAAAGAAAAAAAAAGCATCCACAATAATTGTAGACATAGCAAGCTTCAGAAAAGCTGTTTGTGTTTCTCAGCTCTCAGATACAATTCTGTCTGTCTCTTTAATGTCAACTGAACACTTAATACTGATGAGAAGACAGCTGGCTGCTCAGACATGGATGTACAACATCTGTTGGCTGCTGTATGAGCTTGAGACTTGGAACAGCTTCCACTCACTGTGCACCTGACGTTTTTGAAAATGATCCAGTTTTTGTCTTTGTGAACTGATTTGATGCCTTTATTCATCACAGACCATCTCCTCATCCCTTCTTTATCCATCCTTGAATGTGTGCCACACCATCTGAAAATAAAAGATTGAATTGGAAGGATGGCACTTTTTTTTTAGCTTTTGCACAGTTCTTCCAATATTTTCTTTCTTTAAAACAAAAATAAACGAGTTTTGGAGTGCCTGCTAGTCTGTGTGACTGTCTCCCTTCCCACAGGTGGCAGAAGTAAGAAAATGAAACACCCAAATGCTCACAAGCTTAGAGCTATGAGCAAGGGGATGCTAAAAAATCCATGCAGGGATGAAGAGTCTCTGGTTCTGCAGCACCTGAACTGTGGTCTCATTTCTTTGATGAAGAAACAGGTAAAGCTTGTGACTAGGATAAGGGCCTGAGAGATTAATTAAATCAGCAGTGTTGGAATCCATTGCAATAAAGAAATTTAAAGAGATTCTGGGACCCTGAGTGTAGTTGCGTAATTTTTCCAGCAAGAAGAAATCTTTCTGGGGCTGTAGCCTGAGCTTAGAATGCTTCCCATGCTGCTGGCAGCTTTCAGCAGAGTATCACAAGGTGTGCTGCAAATACTGAATATGTACATATGCAGATGATGGCTTTCTAACTCTGATGATACTTTCTTTCCAACACACAACACATGCATGTCATTCCGTGCCACTGTGAATGTGTCCATACAGTTTGCTAAAATCATCCTTTATGTCAAAGGAGCAAATGGGGTTATGGAGACTTTATTTACCATCAACATAAAAGTAAGAGGGGATGCATTTCATTGCTTCTTTCCACTTCACCTAAGGCACTTTCTCAGGGCAGGACCCGCAACGACATACACACCTCTATAATCTCCATACACACCTGTGTAATCTCAACTGCAAACTGATTTTCCGGGTGGGGTTGGGAGGTGTTGATGTACTCAGTCTTAAGCACAGAGCTTGCAGACCCAAAACTGGGCAGGTAAGTTCTCCTGGGACATGCAGTCCCAAGCAGCTGGGTGCATATATCATCAACAGCATGACACCCAAAGTCCCTGTAACTGTGTTTGCTGCCATGTCACTTGAGTGTGTTGGTCATTGTTACTGGCTACAGGTGATGCTTCATGAATGCCTCCACAGATGTTCTGGGTTGGAGTTATCTCACTTGAGTGAGGGTGAGGGGAGCTTACTGGGATAGGTACTAGATGTTATCCAATGTCCAGCATAGCCAGGACTTTGGGTTTTGCCCAGAACCTGTAGGAATCATTGCTATAGAAATAATCCTTTTTGCCTACTGTGTCAAGATGTGAGAGAATTTAGGCTATAAGCATTTCAACAGATGCCTGCTCCTTCCTTTGACAGGGAGAACAAAATTTCTTCCTTTACCTGGTTAACTGCAGTCCACAGGTCAGGATAGCAAACCCACTCCATCTACTTTTTAGCTACAATAAACTCTGAACTGGAACACCTAGAGTACGTGCTTGATTATTACACTGGTACTCTTTTGGGTGTGTGTGGATGGATTTGAAATTTTTTATTGTGCCTGTAGTGACTTTGTCAGGTCCCTTCTACACAAATGTGAGGAAATATGAGCACAACAATTTCCATTTTTTTATTGTAGACAGACTCAGATTTGAGCTTATGCCAGTGGTTGTGACATGGCTAGAGTCTGCATGTGAAGATATCCAAATCCTCTTGACATGTGTTCTCTATGAAGTCTGAAAGGTAAAGGGTAGAACCCATTTGCTTTAATTTAGGGGTTTGAAGGTGAAGTATTTAGCCTTAGATTAAATTATGGACTCTTTTCCTAAGCAATGAACAGGGAATTGTACCACCAAAGCTGATATGTGTCATCCTAAAATGAATGCCTGTGAGAAATTAGACAAGTACAAGAGACAATTCCTCTGTTTTCTTCCATTACACTTGAACAGAGCATGGGGTACTAGCTCTGGCTGCTATGGATGACTGGATTGGTGGCAATATTTCAATGTTTATGGAACCTGGCCACAGAATCCCTCTTCACAGATGACAGAAGTAGAACACAACTATGATGGCTCTCTCACAACTACGACAAGAACAAGAGCCAGAAGGATCTGGGATGACAGACATTTACAGTGACCATCTGGGCTGGATAGCTCTCCTCCAGGAGTGATGAAAAGTGGAACAGCTGACTTGCTAATAAATATATACAAGTGTTCATCTCACATTTATTATGCCACACTGAGATGAAACTCTAACCCTGACTCTTAACTCTAGCCCTAGGAATACCAGTTAAGTTATAGACATTTTATTTTTCCACTATCCTGAAGAACAGAAATACTGCTAATACTGAACTCATGCTAGAGGAATTCCTAAGAAATGCCAACCAAGTACTGACCAGAACAGTAATCAACAAACTCATTGAGAATGACAAAATACCAAGGGGTTTATGATTTAGGAGCAGCTTTCATGAAGAGAAATTCTGACTAATTTTGTGTCTGTTTGTTTTTGGGTTTTGGTTTGGTTTTGTTTTGGGTTTTTTTTGTTTGGTTTTTTGTTTGTTTTGTTTTTTGGGTTTTGGGGGGATTTTGTCTGTTTGTTTGTTTGTTTGTTTGTTTGTTTGTTTTTGGTAGCAAATTAATAAAGGGAGAAAGAAAAGGAGGCAAATAATTTACTGGCTGAACTTTCACACAACAGGCAGTAAAAGAAACTTAAAAAGCACAGGGCTGCAGGAGCTGTTCTGTCATTAATCAAAACTTGCAAGAGAAAGGAAGCAAAGGGTAATAAAATCAGTTTGAAATGAGGTTAAATTTGAATTGTTCAAGTGACCACACACATAAAATTTGTTTGTGTGCTATCCTCAGAGTTAAAAACAGAATTAGCCAATTATTTTTAAAAAGTTGTGTAATTAATTAGCAAACTGTTACAGATCTAAAAAATTATTCAGAGTCTAGCACTTACTGTCATCAAACCTCATTTTATTAATTTACGCTGCAAAACCTTCCTACAGTACTACTTTATGCAAGAATCTCACGGAGTGAAGATTCCATTTCTTCATACAAATCCCTGGAACACATCCATTTGCTAGGTTTCAAGTTCTGGATTTTTTGGTGTCCATGGAGTAGGATGAGAGTGCAGCTGGTCGCAGTTGCTCATGCTTTAAACATCCTAGAGCCTGGCAAAGAGCTGTGAGCGTGCCATCATGAGAATGTTGTCTTCAACATTTGGCCAGAGACATGCAAAATAGAAACCCTAATGCCCGAACAGTTGCACTGACCAGGTGTCCTCAGAGGTTGGTTGGGGACACAGACGCTTCTTTTTACACTTTCTAGGAAGCATCCGGATGCAATTGAGTGAGCTAGGAAAAAGAAGCTGCTCTTCATTCCTTGGAAAGCTGAGGTAGTGTGGAAGAAATGCTTTGGGTTTTCCAGGATGCATTCCTAAAATGGTTTGGTGAAGAAGAAGCACGTTTGACCAGGGAAACGGGCAATGCAGTATCATGTTTTTGCGTGAGTGGAGAAACTCTTGACCTGTGGAAATTACCCAAGGTTTTTCTTTGATGCCTTCTGTGCTTTGTGGAACCACAAAGGTGTCACACAATGGGAGCCACAGGGTGTGTTGCTGGTATCGTTACCACAACCTGTGAAGCTAGTTTTATTTATCTGCCCTTTGTTTCCCAAGTGGCTACTGGTAGTGGAAGACCTCAGGGGGGACCAGCTTCTGGTAGAAGAATTTCCTTGTTTACAAGGATGAGAAAAATGTGTGTAACTCAGTCTGATGCTTTCTTAATTTCATTTGACTCCTGCTGAAGAGAGAGTCTTGATGTTACCTGTTCTTTTTGCACACCCCTGTCCTTCAGCCCTTGGAAACATAGGCTTTCTGGACAAGATGTTTTTTCTGTAGCTGAGGAAGCAGCGGCTAACTGAGTAATCTGCTCCAGAATCACAGTCAGCATCACTGAAGGATTCATTAAAGCCTGTGAAGTGCATGCAAGTAAAATTTGTGAAATATGGTCATTAGCCTGTATACAGTGCCTCTTAGATTGTCAAATAAACTGCTGAAGATTATACCTTTGTTATTCTCTTTATTGTAGGCATAAACCAAGGGATGGAATAGTGATGAAATACAAATAAAGTCACTTCTGAAGTTTTGGCCAGGATGGCATATTACCAACAAACTGTTGAAGACCTTGCAACATCCCCCCCCCCCCCCCCCCTTTTTTTTTTCTAAATACCTTCATGGAGGGGTGAGGGTCTGGAGTGCTGCAGAGTCCCCAGGCAGGTGCAAAGCAGAGCTGCTTTATTGCAAAACCCAGGTCTTTTAAAGCAATTAGCCAGTTATCAGTTACACAGTTTGAAATCATAACAAATGTAATTCAACCAACCACCGTACACCACAATGTGAACACATAATGGTTATTTAGCTTGTTTTTCTACCTCTAATTCAGCTGAGTCTCTTTCCCACAGTCCTTTTCTACTTAGCCAAAGTAACAGACCTGAGCTGTGATTTTACAAGGCCTTCCCTTTCTAAGGTTTTACCTATATGCAACACCTTCAGGTTAAAATGCCAACTGAATTAATCAAAATTAGGAGTGTTCAGCAGAGCAGGAAAGACTACAGAGTGCTGCTCCTGCAAAAATTAATAGAGACATTCTGGAACCCTGGCTCCATCGCATGAATGAGTCTGTAACCTCAACTATCAAAAGTTCATTATGTATGTAGCTTTGGGGGATTTAACAAAGCATTTCAAAGATTGGAGATTATAAAAAAAAAGAAAAATAAATATGTTTATTACAGTATCATTACTTCATTTTGCCTTCAGAAACTGGCACATACGGTTTGGCTGAACAGACATGGAACAATTTATTTTGATCAGTATGAAATACAATGCATTTTACTCTGCTCCTCTTACTCTTTCCATGGCTCAGGTTGCATGGGGTTTGATTAATGTACATGTTGTACACAGGGTAATTTTTACTTTTATATCCCCTCTCATAGCTATATAAAAAGGCAGTATCTACCCTGGATGAGAAATCCCTTCTGTTAAAGAAAACACACACATATGCTTTTTTTCTTTCCCTGAATTTTTGTTCTATGGTTTTAAAAGAAATAACTTTCAAGCTCATAATTTTTTTCTCTTTAGTGAACATAGTATTGGGCTAGGAAGAGAGCAAACCTAGAAATGAGTAATCAGCCAGAGTCTCTTACAGAACACCACCCTGAAAGCTATAGGCTTGGTCTTATGGGATACACTTTAATATAGTCTCTACAGCTAGTAATTGAAGGCAACAAATACCTTACAGGCCCTACCAAAACCATTTGAAGTACTAATCTAGTTTTAGGTATCAAAGTAAAACCTGTTACTCCCAATGTTCTATATTTTTTTGACTGGAGTGTGTGCATTTAATTGGTAAATAAAAAGGAAACCAATGGATTATTTTTGTGGTAATATTTATACCACTGATAAAAGCCTGCCTCCAAGCTGAAAATGTTCAATCATCCCTTTTCATTACGGAAAAAAAGTAGATGTTACTTTTTTTTTTTCCAAAAAAACTCATGTAAAATTTAATTTCTTCAGTGTTGTTTTTGTTCTCATATAGATATATGCCTACAGGCTTCAAAACACTCCATGTAAAAGTTATTTAACCTCAGAAGACTTGTCTAATAATCTCCATTGGTGTAGAAGAGCTGCTGCATTGGGACTATTTGGGTTGTATCAACATTTACAATACTGCAGGTGTTAGACACTGATTCCTTGAAAGTACATCAACTTTTCAGCTTTTCACTCCACTGCTTCATTTCTAATGGATTGCTACACTACACTGTGCCTGACTAAGAATCTGCTTTCTCTGTCATTTTCTGATTTTGACTGGGATCTATCTTTCAAGGAAGCAGAAGTAAAGGCAGCTTTTCTTTTTAACAGTCCCACTGACATAAGGACATCACTGATAAATTAAAAACAAGACAGTTCACCTCTTGGAAAAGCGTTTCTGACTGACTGTGTCAGTGCTGCTCCTGTGCCCTGGCAGAAGCTGCTCCACAGAGCCCTGTAGCAGCCATGGAGAGCTTTTTACTCACTGTGAGCAACCACTGAAACACCATGAAGAATCCACATATAAAGATTAGGCATATTTAAAAATGGGGGAGAAAACCCAAAATCACCTAAAACTCTCAGCATCACAGTTTGCATCAAAGGAAATCCACAGCTTGTTTTTGACCCCCTGCTGCTTCTTTACAGCAACCTTTGCAATTCAAGGCATCTATCCAGAGTAGGGTTAAGACAGTAGGATATTTAGACCACAACTAAATTAGAGTTTGTATATTTTCTTACCATATGAGTGGCTGTATTTTTTCATGCTACAAGAGTGCTTAATCCAGTCAGAAGGTAGTTTCTGAGATATATGAGGAACCAATGAATAGACATTTTGTTATATACTGACATGGTGTAGAAAGAGAAATCATTATTTGGGAAGCAGGGGATATAGAGGTGAAAAATGTTGTTTGGTGGCTGACAAAGTAATTGGAAGCTGACTTGAGAACCTTCACTCCTGACAGCCTAATCCAGTACAGCTCCTCATTCCCACAGACTGTGCACTGAATGTAGGGGCAAATTTTTCTTCTCAAAGCCATAGAAACACCATCAGTTGTTTCCTGTAAGATGAAAGCCTCTGTGATTCTTGTGGCCAAGGCAGTATCCATCCAGAAGGACACTGCTCTGGAGCCTCCAGGGTTTTCATTCTGCCCTGGCCACTGCACACAGCTCAGGCACCAGAAAAGGGCTTTGGCACATCTTGGTGACAAACTTCCTCTACACAAAGAGGCTCTTTGTTGGCATTAGTTGGCACTGGGGTTTACCAGTGCCAGGGGAAAAGGACAGACTGGAGAAGGACTGACAGAAGTCTGTGTTCATTTTCTGGACAGTCCCAGGATGGGCAGTTCCGGCAGCCTGCACACAGAGCCACTACGCCAAGGCTGTCACCTACTGTTGGAGAGAAAAAAAACAGAGTTTGTACATGTGTGTAAGCACGGGAGGAAAAAATACACATAGCAGCACCCACAGCACCCGCAGCACAGGTGATAATACACAGCCTGAAAATTATCCAGCAGGAAGCAACAGGATGCCTGACACAGGTTTTGTTCAAAACAGGTTTAAGCAAGGTATATGCATGCATAGGAGGGAGCAGAGGGATATGCTGAGCCAGCATGACTGTAAGAGTGGAAGCAGGAAATATAACATGCACTTAAAAGGAGGTTATTTGTTTTCATGTCTTTAAGTAATGTTGTCAGTCTCTATGCTCATCAGACACAGATAGCAAATAAGTTTTTCCAGAAAGTATGATCTTAACAGCATCTGACAGCACATGTGAACATTTCCTGAGTACAATGACACTTCTATTGCTTTTTTATATAAAGCATCATTGGGAAGAGTATGCCATGACAGAGTATTTACTGTAAAAGGAGGACAGAATAAAGTGACTGAAGGAGGAAACCCATCTTATTTCAGCACTGTAAACATGGAGTTGGCTGTTTGCAGCTGGCTTGAAAGCTGAGATCTTGCATTCGGCGCTCTTCCTGTGGCATCCATTTCCAGAGCGTGCAGAGGGGTCTCACAGTGGTTGGTGAATCCCCAGGCAGCAGCAGCCTCTGGGCTGTCATGACAACCACAGGGCTATGGCCACGGGCTCTGGACGCTTGCACACACTGCATGGCTGTTGGGTTTGTGACTAATTCCTTACCATCAGCTGACTCTTGCCCTCTGCCAATGCTTCTTCTGGTTCAGAAAACACGGGAAGTAATTTCTACCAGGCAGTGTATTTATATTGCTGACTTAATGGTACTTTTCTGATTAGTGGAACCACATTCTTTTACAAAAGAAGGCATCAGTTGGCCATTTTAAGAATGGCCTAAAAATAATATACATTCTTTTGTCTCTTTAATTTCAGTGGTGGCCTCTGAACCACTTATTTTCTAGGCTCAGGACATTCTTGATTGCTCCAGCAGTGACAGAGAACATGAACAGCAATATCCTAAGAATGTCAGCATCTCAGTGCAGTATGACTGCAATACAAATTATTTCCGGACTCATGCTGTGGCTTTTTAGGGGAAGAGACTCTCCATCTCCATCACAGTACCTTCACAGAGCTTATCCGCAGAGCTCTTCTAGAGGGTGGACAACCTAGATAATCTCTGCTGTTTGAATCATTCGTCTATGTCAAGCATTTCTTGCTTTGATAAGCTTTCAGTTTAATTTGTGGGTAGCATAATTCATATTCAGAGCAGTGGTAGCAGAACTGTATCCAAACAGGATAAATGCTGGTCCTTACTTGCTACAGTACCATGCATCTTCAAGACGCTGCTGTTTGCTTAATTACAGAGTGGGGAATGAAGAGCTCTGTAGTCCTCCAGTGGCACACCAGGGGTGTGAGCAGCCCCTGCTCACCCAGTCCACATCTCAGCATTGCTGAGACCAGCACTGAACTGCACCAGGGCCCCATCAGCCAGTGACAGCTCTCCCTTTGTGTGAAACCCTCTGAGCAGCTGCAGCCGTGGCGGCCCTGGACACAGACTCTGGGCAGCTCTAGGTCTCCCTCTCCAGGAGCAAAGCTGATGAAAAGGCAGCTGCTGAGGCTGATCATCACGTCCTTCATTTGCTAGCTTCTTCAGAATGGAAGATTGTGAATCCACCACTGAATAAAATCTTTCTTATTGCACTCACGCGACTTTTATGTGTTTGGGCTTTCAGGTTAAGCAGTTAGAGAGCAAAGCGTAGTGAGGAAATACTTAAGAAACAGACAATCTCCTGGGCCTTCAGAGCAAACGGACTTCCCCTGCCTCTGCAGTAATTAATTTATTAGCTGCTGGGAAACAGCAATAATAATAACAACAAGCATGTATCAGTATTTATCAGAACTTGTCCCTTCCCCATGAAGTGGGGCCGGCACTTCTGCAAAGCCACGCAGAGGCTCAGCAGGCCCATGAGGGGCTGGCAGCCTCCACACAGCAATGGGAGCTCTGCCAAAGGTACTGCTACCTGTAGCATTGCCCCAGTTTTTTTAAATTTAATGGGGTGGCAACTTAAAATACTATAAAAAAGTTTTCCATTAGATATGGTTTCTACAGCCACTTGATTTCCATGGGAAGTGTATGCTTGGACCCCTGAGCCTACAGCAATGTCCCCCTTCCTCCTTGGGTCATGGCACTCACATTTCCCTTAGCTGCATGACTTCAGCTAGCAGTCACCTGGTTTCCAGAAGGACCTGACCCTGGCCATCAGCAGCCGGGCTGTCCTGTCTCACTGCTCCTCACACTCCTGTGAATTCAAGGGCCTGAGCACACGGACTCTCAGGCACAGCAGGAATCTCTTGCAGGACAGCAAGACGCATGTGCTCCATCCCTCAACAAGATTCCGCGTGTAGCCTGAATTGCCCAGAAGCCGTTTCATATTCGGGACCGGGTGCTGTGTTGGGAAATGATGCTGTGAGGAGGAATACGAGAGACGTGTGGGGGCAGTCGGGCTGCCTCCCGCCCTACTTCTGCCGATTATTTGGGTTAGAAGGTTGGAAGGAGCGGAACCCCGCGACAGCCGAGGGGACAGCCGAGGGGACAGCCGAGGGGACAGCCGAGGGGACAGCCGAGGGGACAGCCGAGGGGACAGCCCGGCCTAGGGCCGTGTCCGGCCGCTCGCGGTGCCAGGGGCCCGCGCCGCCCCCCGCCGGCCCCGGAGCCCCGCGGCGGCCCGGGCAGAGACCTCGGCATCTCCCCGGCATCTCCCCGGCATCTCCCCGGCATCTCCCCGGCATCTCCCGGACCTTCCTGCCGCCCCCGCCTTGTGCACTTCACAGATTATCTCACAGTGTTGTCAGCTTTGCAGACTCCTACGGGACCGGGCATATCCCCAGCATTCGCATGATATCCAGTATGTTTTATCCGACTCTGTAAGGTAAACATTAATATCATATAACGGGAGATTTGGGGGAAAAAACACAGGTGAGAGAAATGGCAATCATGTCTTTTCCTTTGCAAGAGCTTGTTTCAGAAGTAATCCCACCAATTTTTGGCTGTGCCAACAATGCTGTGGCATATCTACTATATGCATGTCTGCAGTCTTCATTTTCCTAATTATCCAGATAAAAGCACTAACCTGAGATTGCACCTGCTCCCTCCTGCCTGAACATCAAGTTTTATTTCATATAGAAAAAACGAACAGCAACAGGACAGGAATTGTGCTTCAGCTATAAAATCGGGACGCAAATTTTTAAGCATCCAGACTCCACAACAGAGAGGTGCCCTCATGCCCCATAATGCAGTCACATTCTGAACATCCTATTGTAATTGGAGTACTTAATATTTCCAGGCACAACAACAGAAATCTGCAAAATTCCCACATAATGTAGTATGAGATTAAGCTTCAAGTTAAATTTTTGTTTCTGCAAGGATATTTTCCAAAAGTATATCTATCTTCTAAAGGATTTCTCCATGCTTCAAGTTCTTTCATCTAACCATGCCCAAAACAGACAAAGCAGAAACTCAGAGAATGTTAACCAGATTTAACTGAAGGGGTAATGCAGTAGTAGATGAACTTTATGGTTAATAAATGAGAAATCATTCACCCTTGGGACACGTAGACCTGTCAGCATCTCTCTCCTACAGAAGGTCTTCAAAACCACCTCTTTTCATTGACTGTATAGCATATACCCAAACCATTCAGTGTGGGATCTGAGAATGAAGTGTGTCTCACAGGCTGAAGCCAACAGGCTGCTTTTAGGACAAGGTATACAATGTATCCATAGCTCAGTTCAGATCATATAATTATTTAGACTGGAAAAGATCTAAGACCATTGAGCTCACCTGTTAACGCAGCACTGCCAAGTCCATCACTAAGCCATGTGTTTTAAATACCTCCAGGGATAGTAACTCAAACACTTCTCCAGGCAACCTGTTCCACTGCCTGACAACACTTGAGGTGAAGAAATTTTTCCCAGTATTCAATCTAAACCTGCTCAGCACAACTTGAGAAAATTTTCCCACATCCTGTCATTTATTTGGGAGACTGACTTTCACCTCACTACAACCTCCTTTCAGGTACTTGTAGAGTGATAATATCTCCCCTGAGCCTCATTTTCTGCAGGCTGAACAGCTCCCTCAGCTGTTCCTCCTATGACTTACTCTCTATACTCTTCAAGGGCTCCATTGCCCATGTTTGGACACACTCCAGCACCTCAATGCCTCAATGTTTTCTGCAAAATGGGAACTGGAAAGAAGGCTAGAATACACTTCTGCTAATACAGATAAATGATGTCAAAATTAGAGGCTGTGTTGTTAGCCCCTGAGTGACCCTGGTGAACAGTTACTTTTCAGCATTTGTGATCGTGTTATGTTAATGCAATTAATATGCACAAAGAATGGATACTGATCAACTGCTCTCAGAAGAGGCTAATCTTTTTTCTGCCATCAGCAACTGAGTTTGTCAAGGTCATGAATCATCTCATTCTTCAGCAATGACTGATTTCAGAATGTAAGCAAACCAGCCTCCATCTACTGGTTAATGGTTAACAGTTTATTTCAAGTGCCTGATAAATTCAGGGCCAGATCTCCTGAAAACATGTGAGGGCTCAGAGTTAATATTTATCTTAGCAGAGTGAAAATATAAACGACTTATTTCTGTAGCCTCTTGTGATTTGTTTTCATTCCCTGTATGAAACAAACGGGGCACAAGCAGCCACCTATCTTACCTGGGAGACAATAAAAGAGCTGATCAGAGAAGTCTCTCAGAAATAGAAGACCAGACAGGGAGAAGCTACAAGAACCAGAATCATAAATTACCACCACTAATCAGGTAGTTTAAGACCAAACATCTACCTGCCTAAGTTTAGATCAAGTTATGCGGATCTTGCAAAAATTTTCCAGTCTAAAATCTCTAACTACTATGTCTATCTTTCTTTGCTCAAATCCAGTATATATTATACTGCCTCTGAAATCCATATTATTAATTTTTTCCCTCTTTCAACTACCTGGATCATGACAATATAAGTTTTACGATCCTTCCAGCTGGGAAGCGAGAGAGCACCTACAGCTTGAAAAAGAAATTCTTGAACAGTTGTTAGACTCCATGTGCGTCATGTGGGTTTAGTAGCTTTTTACTATAGGATGTGGCAGGCCAGAATCTGGAGACCTTTGCAGCCCCTTTCTACAATCACCTCCTACCCTGACTACCTCAAATTCTCAGTATCCCACAGAAGGGACAAATGAACTGTCATTTTTATCTTCTGAAATGCCACACCTGTTCAGTTAATGCTTTAAGGCAAGCTGATCCAAGTTTCAGTTCATGATTGTATGTAACTTCAGCAGTTTGGGGGCTGCTTCATAAAACCATTCCATTCACAAAGGTGGGGAGGCTTCAAGTGGGAAACAAAGCAAGCGTACAGGAACTCTTTCCAGGTAAATGCTTCTCAGAATTAGCAGCTTTGAGACTTTCTGATTTTCATTAGTCTGATCTGGTTTGGGTGGGGTTTTTTTGGTTTTTTTATTAACTTTTGACCTCCACAAGGCAAGAAGTTCTGCAATGTACTAATCATGCAATGTACTTTAATCATGCACTGAGAAGAAACAAATACTTCCATTTTAAACCTCCTTCTACAAGACTGTATTGGCTTCTCTCACTGTTGGTAATTTCCTGCTAGTTTTTCATCCTTTGCACTGGCAATTTGAGGACAGAGACGATGAGGTAAATGTTTTATCTGGAAAACAAACTCCCACTTCCTGAATTGCCTACAAGCTTCAAATTTTAAAAGTCCTTCAGTTTCAAGTTCTTGCAGCTCTTGTGCCTTCACACAAAGGTTTGTTACAGATCTTTTCTCCTTCATGATCACAAAATGTACTTGCAACGAGTATAAGCACATGGGGAACTTGTGTGCCTTATGCATCAAAACACAGGCTGTGACCTGAAGCTCACTGAAATGGATGGATTTTTTGCTACTTGCTCTGAAGAACACAGCTAACAAGTGTTGATTGCAATTTCTCCATCTGTACTCAGCTATTTCTTTTTGTTAACATCCATTATCAGTGTGTCCAGAAGTCAGCTAATTTATAACCCTGATCAAAAACTCAGAATTTAAATTCAAGTCCATCCTTCTTCACTGAAGAATTTTAGCATAGGTTTCATTTAGGTATGCTTTTAACTGTTAATGGTATTCCTATGATCCAGGAAAATACTTCAGCACCCAGCTGAATATGCCATGGGATTAAGTCCATACTTGCCATTTCACTGAGAATGGATTTTTTTCCTAGACTCACTGATGTCTTACAATCAGACTGAGTATTCCTATTTCTTTTTATTTTACCCTCTTCCATTCTTGTTTTCCATGCATATATTCTATAAAGAAGGTTTAAAACAATATTTTGTAGTCTTTCTCTTCTCCTTTGGACATACCCCTTCTGTTTCACTTTTAATTTCAAGCACTTTTTCCATTAGGTATCATTTGTCGATATTAAATTAATTGTCACCTTTCTCCTTTTTCTGATTTATGAATAGCAGTATTGCCATGTTATTTCACAGTAATCCCATCTGAGCTTTAGAGAATTACAAGCTTCTTCATTTGAGTTAAATAGGAACAAGCTTACTCCAATAATAATAACTTATGTTAACATCTCCAATATGCTCTAAAAGTTTTCTTTACTTGGTTATTTTTACTCCTTAAACAGAGTAGCTTTGACAGAAGCAGGTGTTTGAAGTAAATTAAATTATATCATATTATATCTGGAATGAATTTCACCCAGCACTTCTGTTTAAATTAGGGATTTAGATTAAATATCAGCTAGCATTAATAATTTCTGCAATGTCCTCTATCTCACAGAAGCTGTTTCCTCAGTCTCTTAAAAGGATACATATAATTCAAATTCACTGAAAAAAAAAATCTCATATTAGAAACCTTTTCCTTGAGTATTTTCCTTCCTTCATCCTTTAAGGTTCCAAGTTTTCCCTCTTGAATAAGACTTTCTTGCCCTGGGTGTGAAGGAGGGTTAGGATACCTTATAATCAAAGCTCTGGAACCAATCAGTGCTGTATGAGGCCAAATACAGATTGCTCCCATAAGCAATTCACAATTCAAGCAATGTTTTAGGGAGGTTGGCTTAAGTGAAAATGAGCACAGTCTGTGGTGCTGCATTTCTGCAATGCTCTGAAAATGGAAACATCATGACAATACTAATTAACATTAATAAACCAAAAGAAAGCCAGTCCACAATTATATTCACCTCCTACCTGGCATTTTAAATGGAAAAAAGAAAGCAAGCAGATTTATAAGTATTTTCAGAGCTGAAGCCAGCCCAGGAGGTACTAAATCAATTATTTCAGCAACCTGTTTTGTAAAGGGAATCCTCAGCAAGAGATTTCATTTCCAGGTGACTTCCCAGACCCCAAGAAACACAGCAGCATCTACAGTCTGGAAAGATGTCAAAACAGCAGCAACTCATAAGTGCCAAAAAATATACTGCTTCAGCAAACATCACAAATTTTCAGATAACAGAGCTACATAGAGAATAACTATTATAGCAAGAAAAATGTTTAAGTTTCAGCTGCAAGCACTAGACACTGTTTGTCAGAGGCAATTTTAAAGTACTTTTGCTCCTGAATTTACAGCAGAATTTTCTCTTTATAATTAGATTGCAGAATATTTTTTTGAGATGACTGAAGGTCAAATTGCATCCTACTTATTTATACATTGGCTATGAATAGTTCCACTGATCTCAGTAAGATATCTGGAGGAGTACTCAAGGTGAGTAATGATTAAAACCTTGCTTATTAAAAAAGAAAGGGTAGAAGCAAAACAGAGCAGTTTCCGAAGATCAATCAACAGCAAATTTTTGAATTGTGAAATTGAAAATGCACTCAAAAGAATAATACAAATTAATTCTCAGAAAGACTGTGACATAAAGCAGTGTGCTAGGGAGTGGTGTACTTCATTTGAATCATAAATATGTGGTTACAGAGACAGAAAAAGTAGGAAATTCTGACTGCACCATCTTTGTGTAAACTCTCTACAGGATATTATGGTATGACAATGTTTCAAATGTAATGAGGTTGCCCTCGTGCTGTGTTTGAAACTATTTTAGTAAGACTTACCATATTTTTAGTAGGCTTTAATGCCTAGATAGAATGTCTGAAACAGTTAAAGTCCAACTAACTAAATAGCAACTAAAATCTGAAATATTCTGGGAAGTTCTGTCTCTGTACAATTTAGAAAGCAGCCAGGGAGTCCTCTTTCATATTCTGGGAGGAAAAGATTTTTCTTTTACAGAAGCAACTAAGAAAACCATCATAGCTTCCTTTTTCCCCCAGTTCTAAACTAGGACTAGCAGAGGACTGGAATATTTTATGCAGTAAGTTTCTAATTTGAAGGCTACAAACTTGTCGAGAAATTCCAGTATTACTCTCCAAAACATGCTATTATAAATTGTATTTGCATATTCTAAATTCTACTTTGATCATCCTTTTTTCTTCTAATTTTGAAGTCACACCTTCACACATGTAAGTAAATCATTACTATCTTTATCCTTCTAATTGCATTAATATTTCCTTTCTAAATAGGTTCTCTTACCATGAACAGCTTGGGCATTTCTCATCCAAGGGCCAGATGTGGCTGGATGGAACAAGAGCCCATGAAGGGGGGCAATACTTTTAGGAAAAATCATTGTGATACACTTCATTTCCTAGTGACAATTTACACTTTGAAGGTCACAGTGGTGTCTTTCTGTAAGGGGATAAAAAGAGGGTAGCTGTTCTTTCCTGCTAAATTCAATCAATTTTTTCTTGACCTTTAACATGCACCAGGAGGAGAAATCCCACTTCTCTCTACAACTGCCAGTATAGGTGGGGAGGAGTTCAAAGAGGAAGGAGAAAAGGAGATTGCAATGGCTCATCCAGCCAAGAGGTGAAATGAAAGTGTTGTAATAGGGCTAGAGGCAGGACAAAGCATAACTCCTGACACTGGATGAGTGTCATGGTTTAAGAATGGTTCCCCAATTTGGTGTTCCAGATGAAACACTCCAAACCACATGCCCCGTGCTCACTCCCCCATATCCCCTCTCTTTCCCTGCAGGGAGATGGAGAGGAGAATTGGAGGCTCAAAAGGTAAAGATCATGGGTTCAGACAAGAATAATTACTGGAAACAGCAATGACATAAAAAACTGAAGAGTAACAGCAACAATACTAATAACAAAGTGTCTAAGAGGCAAACAATTCACATGCGAGTTCTCACCACACAGAAACCCCTGGCAACACCCCACCACGTGGCCATGCTTTGACACCAGGAAGGGACCCCTTCCCCTGCCCAGAAAATGATGTGAGGTAGTACAGAATTATGTCCATGCTCGAGCCATGATCCCTTCTGGCTACTGTGAAAATTAACCCTGTCCTGTCTGGAACCAGGGCAATGGGATTTTGCCCTGAAGCAATTTTGTCTGTGATGCACTTCAATGGCCTTTTCATCATGACCAGAAACAATGATGGCATAATTGGCACCATGTGAATTTCTTATAGGGAATAGCTATGGCTACAGCCTAGAGAAATGACTTAAAGGTATAATATGCAAAAGATACTTGATATGCATACATATCATAAGGAACGAGGTGGTTCAACTAAAAACACACATCTGTCTTTAACAATTCATATGATGACAGTATTGAACTTGCAAATAAAAATTACGTTCTTTCAACTGTCACAAATGTGTTGTGAAAATAACTTCACATTTAAAGGTCAAAAGTTGCACTTCTTTTGACTTCCATTTCATTATTAGCAAATAGGATCATGCTTTCTGATTCTGCCAAATCTGCACTCACATTCCCACTGTGGGCTGCTGCAGTCCATAGGATGTCTCCTAGATACATGAGTCTGCTTATCATGGACAAGAATCTTAATGAGTTTATAAAAACTAAAGCAAATTCCACCTTACTACTGGCTAACTTATTCCATCTCCTTCAGGGTGCCAGGAAGAGTGTAAATCTAATGCATTTTTGATAGGCCACAATCCTGTAACTTCTCGTAAGCATACATGTACCTTTGTACACATCCACATGCAGAGCCCTATTAAACTTCAGGAACATGATAGTAGGACAGACTTGGGTTCTTGTGTGCTGGTGGAGTCAGACTAGACCTTAAAATGCTGCAGTTAAAAAAAACCCCTAATCTATGGAAAACTCACATTTTGTGCATTTACCAGAACTTCTTGCATTGTGATCACTTTGAATAACAATGCTTACTTTTTGATTGAATTTCCAGTCCTATATTTCTATGTAACTTCTTGAGTATATCCACACTAAACCCCCTGAAACTCAGGTTAAAAAAAAGTTTTCTTTCACATATTGGGAAGTCTAGAAAAACTAGAGCAACTGATTCCTTCATAAAGGGAAACTCATCAGTCTCTGTACAAGATACTGGAGGGCTCAGATGATTTTGGTGAGCAGGAAGTACTAGCACGGAGAAAATTGAGCTGTCTGGTGCAGTGGGCACAGCAGAGCTGCTCCCTCCACAGAGTGCCAACAACAAAGGCTAAACTAACTTCCTATGAAAGACCTGGGTGGGGAGTTCCTCCTGAGCTCCTATTTTCATGTGCATCTCTAGCACCTGTGCATCAGGGAAGAGTTTATTTTTGCTCACTTAGTGGCTGAGTATATCTATAGCTCAGGTTGCTGTATGGTTTCCAAGATCTGCTGCTCAACTGCCTGTAACATAGGCAAATTCTAATCATCCAGGTCAGGCTTTTCTGTGATAAGAATGTCTTGAGCTGGTTGGTTTACCATCTCATTGTGGTGTGATTCAGACACCGTCCGGACAGAAGTTACACAGTGAAACACTTTTCCAATCCCGGTGAAAGAAAACAGTACGACAAATGTGGTGCTCCAAAACCTGCAAGGTTCGAAGATGAGGTAGAGCAGGGACACCTGCCAAGGGAAAGTAAAGGTCTATGAGCAGCCAACTCTGCTTAGCTGAAGATCCAGGGAACTGAAGTTCAGTGGCTCCGACCATGGGCTGCCTCATCAGCCTCCTCTGTGCCAATCACAAAACCAGCAGAAAATTATTCACTGTCACTGCTGAGCTAGTTTTCATCAGCTCATCAAGCTCAGTTGTCATAGGAAATGGTCAAGCTAAAGCCAGTGCCAACCTAAGAAAAATTCCAGGAAAAGGAGGGGGAGAAAGGTGTGGAACTGCAACCCTAGAGAAAGCAGATTAACTTTTGATATGCAGTAATCAAGGCAATTTCCCTTGATTAGGTCATCTATGTTGTGGACTAACCTGTGGGGTGAAGAGGAAGAACCCGGCAATGTGAAGAAGCTTTCTCAGGCTACACATCTACATGTTGCTACTGCTCTATCTACATATTTCAGGCTTCCTAGCCTGAAAAGCACCTTGAAAGTGAGCTCTGGTTACAGCTGTCTGGAAGATGATGAGGGCAAACATTTCTGTTTAATGAGCATGCATACTCATATGCTCATTTAGAAGAAAGAAGTCATAAAGGAAGGCAATAAGCAGAAACAAGACCAGGAATTGCTGTGGTTCACCAAATGGTACTTGTTTGTGGCTTCTGCAGTGACCTCATGCTTCATGAAGAGGTGCAACAAAGCACTGGTGTGCCAGCACGTATTAAGGGCAAGGAATAAACCTCCCTTATTGTCCTTCTCTTTTGTTCATAAAGCCTTGTCTAGGATTCAGTGGGTAACTGAGATAGAGATGGCTCTAAGTTATGGATTCTTCCATGTTTTAAAAGTAGGATGAGTTTGTATCACCTTTATCATTACAGTCCTATTGATGCAGGTACCGGTGGTAGCTCCAGAAAGCACAGATCAGGTCACGAAGATTCAACATCCCAAAACACAGAGACACTGACAGAGGACGAAAAGAAGGCAGGTTGAGGTGCTGAACACCAAGTCCACAGCACATCTGTGACACATTGGGGGCAGCAGTTAGTAGCTGACGTGGCATATCCTTTCAACCACTTGCTCAGTTTGTCTCCAAAATAAGGTCAGCTCAGCAAAAAACAACTCTGTTCTGTGACAAACATTTCACCTCATGTGAACTTACAAAATATTGTTAGCCTGAAGACCAAATGACGATCATAGGCAGAATAATATGTATATATGTCTAGGGAGGGCTGGCAAGGAAACAAATAAACAGGCTCTAATTTTCTCCTGCAATACTAAGCAGCTTTCATACTGCGGGAGACTAGAAAGGTTGAGTTACCCTGACGTCAGTACAGTCATTATTGGCTCAGGCTTTTGGCTTGTGTACAAAGCTAACATTCTTACTCTTGGGGAGGTCTTACTCTAGCACAGAAGTGGGTAAGAAACTTTAATATGTTGTCCCTCTTTGTATCCAGACCCAAGTGTCCGAATTTCAGAACATCTGGAGAGCAACCATGGTGAGCACATTGTCACGCTGTCAGAAAGGCCAATGAACAACCTCATTGTAATTAAAGCTGTCCTCAGACACTCTAAAATGAAAACCAAACACCAGACAATATATGTAGTCCACATACATGCACTACCTAGAGAGCCAAGTATTCTATGTTCCTTCCTGTCAAGCAATTTGAAATTCTTCATGCCCAGACAGACTGCTGTGGAGACCTCTTGCTACAGACAACTCAGAGATTTGGGGAAATTATCTTGCAACAGGCCAATACATCTCAGTGCTAGAGAGCAAATTACAGGCTCTTAATGTTTTCCCAAATATTTTCACATATGCTCTGTTATTATTTATATTGCATTAGAGACTATCGTGAGCCCTTTGACTTTAACAAGAGGTGACTGAAATTGTATGCTGTAGTTCGGAGTGCATTCATCCAAGGCGACGTCGGCAGTAATAACAAAACACGCTGTGCTCTGCTGAGTGAGCATGTTCTCCTGAGGTCAGTGGGAGCTCAGGCTGCTGAGGAATTCACACACTTGACTCTTTAAGGGCTCACCTCAGTTGCTCTTCGACACGCCTTGAACCTGTCCACATCACCACTGTCCTAAATTCTCCCAAGGATCTGAAACAACACGCAGCACCCTCCAGTCCTGTTGCACCTGATTATTAGGGACAGATTGCTGTGAAACAGAGATGACCCTTTAAGTAAGCAGTGAATGGGAGATGAATACTAGTGGGATAATACACATCTGGCTGAGTGAGAGTTGTTAGCTGTGGACCAGATGAATTTGGTGCCTCGTTGAGTTAGGTGATGATTAACATACAAAATGATACATTGCCATCAGTGACATTTGGCTGGTGACACTTTCAGGAGAGTCCCCTGTCTGTCTGACTGCTGCTAGCTGAAAAGGCACCCACTCAAATATGTGGGGATGTAGGTATGTGTTTCAAGAAACTGTGGAAAATATCTGTGAAGGGAGCAGGCTTCTCTTTTTATAGGGCATGTTGTTAACAAAGCCTAAAATCCCAGTTGCACTTTCACCCTATTATTCAGACTTCTGTCCTAACTTCTCTGCTTACTTTAAGAAACTATTGATACTTGTTTTGAATACCAGAAAGACCTACATTCCACTAGTACTTGAAAATAATTCAAGTCCAGCAGAATTTTGGTAAAATTCAGAAATAATTGTTTGAAGTGATTTAACTGCTAGCATTTGGTAGCAGAAGCACTGCTGTAAATCAATAACTGTGTTTAAGCTTTTAGGTGTTTTGTTATTCTGTGGACAGTAAAACAATTCATAAGGTAAGAGTATGTAAATCCAGGATTTTTTACAGGTGCAGATGCTTATGGTCTAAACTCTTTGATACAAGATTCTTCTTTTCTCTTTCTAAAATGGCATCTGCCACTTCAAAAGGGTGAAACATATTGCACATGGGAATTTGCAAGCAGTCTCCATACAAAGAGAATTTTTGTTCTTTTTACACTTTCATACCAAGCACCCAGAAGAGACCTACTTGCTTTGCAGTATGTCAGAAAAGCACTTTGATCCAATGAGTATATTTTTCCTAACTCTGGGAGTGAGATGGGAATCCAGGCAGAAAACGGGAATCTGAGGCAAAGGCTGCACATGCCACATAAAAACAGTGCCACCCAATTATCCAAGTGCAACAATTCCCCCCCTTAATTAGTATTGCACACAGCCGTGAATCACATCCCATATTAATATCTTGAAGTCACTTTTAAGACCTTTTTTACCTAACCATTTAACATCCCTTCTCTTTGGGTATCTCCAGTACTTCAGTATCTGGAGCATATCTTATTCTGAACTGAAATTACATATGACTGGGTACAGCTGCAAGACTACAAATCTGGTCAGTAAAAGCAGAATAAGCAAAAGTAAGTAGGCATGGCTTTAAAAACCCACACTGTCACACAGCTAATCCTTTTTAGCAGGTAGGCAAAAATCAAAGCATCTCATAAAGGGAAAGCCTAGACTGGCTAAAGAAATTCTAGCAGTTTCAACATGAGACATGCAAGAATGAGGATACATGTTCACGTATTAAGAAAAAAGCTTATATCTGACCACTTTCTTGTGGGGAGGGAGAGAAGATTAGTAAATGGTAGGTTCTCCTAAGAATACTGTAACAGTTGTTGTTCACTCCGTCCCCCAGTTGGTCTACAAATTATGCCTTTATTTGCCCCAAATTTGTAGCACGTCTATATTTTATAAATATTTTTTCCCAGATTTGTCTGGCATAAAGAGGACTGATGCAAAAAAGATAGGCTAGATATCTGGGTAATCTAAACGATTTCAATTTCGTCACCTGTAATGGAATTAATCTGGATTACAGCAGCCGGGCAACTGATTGTGAAATTGGGCAGATCTGCCCCTCGGAAAATAATCTCTGATACCTGCCTCTCACCAGGGCAAAGGTATTTGCCTGGCAGCTGTCACAGCTCTGTGAGAGATCTAAATTTCGGAGCAACTTTCTGTCCCTCCATATACACCCCAGGATGGGAGCGGGACGAGCAGGCTTTGCCTTGGGCTCCGGGAGGGCTGCGGGGTTGGTGTCTGTGCCATCTCCAGCTGGAAAAACGCGGGCATCCCGGGACGCAGCAGCAGCCCCCGAAGGCTCAGCGCGGCCGAGCTCGGCCCCGACACCCCCGCATGAACCGGCTGCTCGGCAGCCGGTCAGCGGCCACCGTGCCCCGGGGCAGCGGGGACTCTTCGCCCGGCTCCTCCGGGGCAGGGCAGGGGCGGAGAGCCCGCGGAGCTCCGGCCGCTTCCCCGCCCGCATCCCCTCCCCCTGGAGGGGCGGGAGCGGGGCCGGGCCGGGGCCGGCGGAGGAGGAGCAGCCGGAGCCGGGGCCGGATCGCGGCGGCTCCAGCGGAGCCCCCGAAGTTTGCGCTGCCGGCGGAGGCGGCTCTCGGCCCTCGTCCCGCCGCTTCCGGGGCCCCGCCGGGCGGAGCGGACCGGGCCGGGAAAGGGGGCGGGAGCGGGCGCCGGCGGGGAGCCGAGCCGAGCCGCGATGAAGAAGCCGGACGGGAAGGTGGTGCTGCTGGGGGACATGAACGTGGGCAAGACCTCCTTGCTGCACCGCTACATGGAGCGGCGCTTTCAGGAGACGGTCAGCACCGTCGGCGGCGCCTTCTACCTGAAGCAGTGGGGGCCGTACAACATCTCCATCTGGGACACCGCAGGTGAGCGGCACCCCCGGCAAGGGGGGCAGCACGGAGGGGAGGGGGGTCCGGCGCGGGGCTCCCGGTACTTCCCGGCGGAACGGGGCTCCCGGGAACCCGCGGGGTGTTTGCTGGCGGGCTGCCCCTCGCCCCCAGCTCTGGCTTTCCTCCGGGAGCGATTGCGGTGGGTGACCTCTCTCGGGACAACTTCGTTTTCCGAGAAGCGGCGGGCCGGAGATGGAGACGTGACCCCCGCGGTGCCCCGAGGCGGCGACCGGCGCCGGGAGCCCTGCCCCGCTGCTTATCGCCTTGCTTCGGCACTACGGTGGAGTCAGTCGCCTGATTCATAGGGTTTGGCGGTAGGGCAGAGTCTGAAAAGAGTTACGATTTTGATGGGGCATGAGGGGCCTTATAACTGCTCGTTTCTGGTGTTTCTAGAATTGCTTTGCAGAATGTGGATGTACAGGGAAGATTGCGGTGCCTGGTTGCTTCCTTTTACCCGAGTAGATGGCTACTGACTACAAGCTCAGTCAGGAATTAGAGAGGTTACAGCTTCTGTTCATCCCTTCTCGTTGTGTACTGTTGAGTTTGGTATCAGCTGGTGTCAGACTCGGATTTCCAAACGCGTGCCGCTTGCCAGCCCTTCAGACGTGGCGTTCCCCTTCAGCACAGCTGTAAGAAATTGGTGCACAAAGAGCATGGGCTGCCGGCTGTTTCTGTCGGGGATAGCAGCAAGGGGCTGTCTGTCCCACTGCTGTGGCAGGCAGCATCTCCGGGATGCAGGACTGAGCGTGGGTTGTGGTTTGGAGGCCTGGGGTGGAGGAGGTGGGAGAGCACGGGCTGGAGAAGTGGTTTGTGGTCTTAGTCATATGAATGTCTTGCTCTTTATAACTAAGTCCGGAAGCTCCCCTCTGTCATGTAAAGGACCAGAGTGTCCTGCTAAATTAAGTCAATGGATGCTCTTGCCTTTTAGTTGTTCTTTGCAAATATAATCTTGTTACGTTTTTTTGTTTGTTTGTTTTCATGTTTAGCTGGATTTTAAAAACTGGTTAGTGGCAACGTGAAGAACGCAGGTTATATGTCCTTGTGAAACCTGTGAAGCTGCAGCATCGTGCAATATTCCAGTTTCCTCTTGATGAAATTTGGGAGGGAAGTTCATTTGCTGCGTCACTTCATGTCACAATCTAGTCTAAAATGGCTTTTCCTGTGTCAGGAATTGAGAAGGAGGAAGGGGAGAAATGAAACTGCCGAAAAGTTATACAGAAACACTTTTGGGAAGGCCGGGGAGGAGGTGTTTAAGAGCTTTTTCTTGCATTTAGTAATCTGTTACTATCATGAAAGCTCTCTACCAGTAGCTCTGTTTTTAAATATACTTTCTATGTAATTTGCAGTATTTTTTTTAATCTACTCTAATTTTGGAATTGATGTGTTTTACTATGGGCAGTCTCTTGGGGGCAGTTGCTGCTTGTTTTTAGTAAGCCAGACCCCCGTGGGTGATTAGCCATGGGCTTTATTTCAACAAAAAAACTATCTGCCTTGGTGAGATTGTTCCGTGGTAATTTCCATTACACCTTTCTATTCTTTTTTAAATTATACATAATGAAATAAATCCCTCCAAGGCTTGTCTGCTGGTTTGAGAGCCCTTTTTGTCAGTTATTTATTCTTACTGTGGTGTTTTATTCTTTGTTAATTGAGGAATCAGATTGTATGTGGAATCTTCCACCTCTGGAGCTTTCCAGATTCCACATACATCTAGTTGCATGTGGAATCTGGAAAGCTGCAGAGGTGGAATCTGCATGTGCCAGGTGAAACACCCAGGTGATACCTGTCTCAGGACAGTGCAAGTGTTCAGAGCTCAACAATCACTTCCCCAGTCGCCGCAATTCCCTCTGCACCGTGGAGCAGGACCACTGCTTGTGCATAGCTCTGCAGTAGAAGTTCCTGCTGCTCAGCAGGACTTGTGGAGCAGAATTGCTGAAGCTTTATTTGCAGAGCAACAGTTGAAAAGTGTTTCTGTATTGTACCAGGGTGGTATAACGTGTCTTCCTCATTATTCTCTGTTGTTGGAGTTAGCACTGAGCCTGGCTGTCCTGCTCCTTTGTTTCAGGGGCAGGCAAGGGCTCTTGCAGTGTCTCCCTGTTGACTTGTCCTCTTGCAGACTGATGGAAGTTTACAAAACTCAGGTAGACTGTTGGGGCCTGTGGGTTTTCATTTATTAACAGCTCTCATTAATCTTGGGAGAAATAGAAGCTCCCAGGGCACATATGTGCTTTCTGCTGTCCTGGTGAAGAAGTAAGGGACCTTGCTGACACTGTAACTCTGGTTTAAAGTCACAAGGGGATTCAAAAGTCAGTGTTATTTATTTGTATATTATTTTTTTGGTGTGTGGACCTTATGCTTTTGCTGGCCTCAGTGTGTCTGGAGACCTTGGTTTGCACCTCTTATCTCTCTGCAGTCTCTCACTGTCTTATCTCTACCAGGTGGGTACCAAGTAAGTTTGGAATGTGTAGTAAGGAGGAGTTTAAAATTCAGCTTTTTTGTCTGTTTATTAACCTGATGCTGCTGACTGCTGAATTCTTGTGGAGCAGTTATAGGGTTATGGAATACTGATACATTGTTTTCTTTCATTATGTATGTATAGCTAAATAGAGAAATCCAGAAGCAAACAATCATCCAGGAGACTTAAAATTCTTTAGCACAGTGATGACAAGAACATGGATCAAAGTTTGCACCCATCCCACCTACCTAAATACTGAGTGCCAGCTCAGGATGTTTGTCTTAATACCTCAATAGCACTTTATACGGTGCCATGCATACCCTGTTTTTTCTAGGCCAAATCTTCCGTATTTCTATACCATATATATGGTATATATATGGAATATATAAATACATATATTTTTGGCGTAGAAAAAATAGGGTATGCTTGGTAGTAGCTACTGTACTAGTTCAATACATAATTAAACAAGGTAAACTGGAATGCATCTTCTTTAATTTTCTCCATTCACTTTATATTTAGTATGTGAATGTATGTTTATTTCTGTTGTTGTTTATAAGCATTATTTTTGGGACTTATCTCCATAGAAGTTTATGTTTTACTTGCGGTTCAGATTGTATGGTTATTTGTTTTTCTGGTATGGGGTAGGCATTTGGCTGTAACAACGCAAGCTTTGATACACTGAAACTTCATTCTTGTAATACAAAGTGATGTTTGTGCACACTTAGACTTCAGTGATTGATGAGAATATCTGCAGTCGTAGTGATGGATCAAAAATGAAGTATGCATGGATACTAGTACTAGACGAGTTTAATTGCTGATTTTCTGAGTTATTTAAATTGTGTCATTTTCACTAATCACTATTGATTTTGCATTACTTCCTTCTCTGAATTTAGAAAAATCTTGTTTTCCTAGGAAGAATTAAAGTGCTTAAAATGTGCATTTCTGTGTTATCATTAATGAAATCAGTATGCACACCTGACCTGTTCTACCAAGTTAGATTTGAAGTGTAAATCAGTTATTCTAGGGAGGGCTCTTAGCTGTATATACACACCCCTCCTTATCTTGGAAAAATCAGCTGCTTAGTCTGGTCTAAATCTTTCATGTTCTTATCCACAAGCCCTGTAAAATGGGTGTGCAGAAGTTGTCAGACTTGATTGTTTTTTTATGTAAATGCTCATGGCAAATAGTTCAACATTTCCTGTTTTCCGATTTGATGATTATGAGAGAAGTTATTTGAAAGTTGCATCCAAGTCAAGGAAGCAAATAAGCTACAGATGGAGGAATACTTGGGAGAAGTATCATATGCTGGCCATATTTCAGAGCTCTCCTTTTCCTGGCCATCTGCTTTTGACTGTTTCTCCATTGTCAGAGGCTTGGATAGACAGTCTTGTGTCTGACCTAGCATGGTTGCTGTTGAATTTGTGGTTGGTGCATAGAATTATTTACTTCTTATATTGTGATGCGACAAATTACGTTTGTTTGTTTTCTCTTTGGATCAGGTAATTCAAAGGAACTGAAAAAAAGAGCATAAACTGTACAAAAAGAAGTAGCTGTACACTTATAGCATGTTTTAAAGAATTAGTTTGCTGGGTAGAGGCCTAGTCTCTAAAGCATTGAAGTAGTATTTTTGAAGTAGTATTTTTTTGAAACAAGGTAAGCAACAACATCAGTGAGAAGAGCTTCCTCGTCACACAAAAGATTTGGGGGTTCGACACTCAGGATGTCAAAGCTATATATATATATATATATATATATATTTCTCTGTGTGTATATACATATATATATTTTCTAGGCACTGCTGACAGCAGCTGCAGTGTAAAGTAAACTTCCCGCTGGGTGCTGATGGCATGTAGCTCAGAGCTAGCATGTAATTTTTTCTGTCTGGCAGCATAAAACCTCCTGAAGTTTTGAGGGTCTTGGTCATATTCCACCATTAAACCTGGAATAATAATGTGTGGTGGCTACAGCTAATGATATGGTAGAAGTCTTTTGGGTGTTTGTTCAGGCATGTTTTCTGATGTCTTTGTATTTCAAAAGGTAAAACTTTTTCTGTATGTTAGATTTCAGTCTCTTTGAGTTGACATTTGTTTTTCTGACAGGTAAGTGGTTTCTTAACCCCAGCAGCAAGGTTTCTTAATTATTAGTGGTCCTGTCTCCTGTGTTGCTGGCATAGTATTAGAGCAGTCAACCAGTAAATGAATGACCAGTATTTTAGAAAATTCACATCAGGATCCTCTAATTCTATTTTAAGAGCTTGAGTTTTGAACTTGCCAGCAGATATTCATGTAGCATTATAACAGGGAAACATAAAGGTTAACTTTATGGAAAGCAAACTTTTCTTCTTTTCCTTCTTCTCATCTTGAGCCATCTGTCAACAAGGACTGACTTGATTTTTTTGTTCTCTGAATACTCAGTTATCAGTTCACATTTTTATATCTTCCCTCCATTTATTTTTACCTGCATGTATATTTATACTTTTTTTAACTTGTCAGAGCTAGTATAGTTAGGGACAAAGGAGATAAACATAGCCTAGAAAAAGTTCTTCTGTGCCTTGGGTCAGCTGCAGTTTATCTGCCTAATAAGTGCTTACATCTCTTGTGACTGGTTTGCTGATGTCTGATGTTATCAGTGCTGGTGAGCATGTGTGAGTTGCTCAGCTTCTGATCTCTGACTGCTGGGGTAGGCTGCCTGTGCTGAGCTTTGTCGGGCAAGGTGTCAATGTTTAGCTCTAAGATGTGTTAGATTCCTCTGGTAAAAAGGTTTAGGTTTCTCCCTTGCTTAGTTAGGTTTTGAGGTTTTTGTGGGTTTGGTTTTGTTCTTTTTTTTTTTTTTTCAGAATTTATCTGTGTTGATGAACACTTCCTTGTGCACACCGAGTCAAAGAATATCTTGAGCTGAAATGTCTAAGTTCAATTCCCTGCTCCTTGTGGGTTTACTTAAAACTAAACCATTAAACCATATGACCAAGAGGGACTTCCTTGAACTCTGGCAGGGTTGGTGCTATGGGGAGCTTGTTCCTGTGACTGTCCACCCTCTTAGTGAAGAATCTTTTCCTAATGTCCAATCTGAATTTCCCCTGATGCAGCTACACTCCATTTCTTGGTAAAGGCAGTGACCCATCTTAGTTCTCAAGAAAAACCTGAGATGGGGTGTGGCTTGATCCTCAGTGTGTGAGATCGGCCCAGGAAGCTGGAACTGAACAATGTGCAGATCGTCAGTAGGTGAGGAGCAAACGTGGTCCTCCATCATATTGAAACACAACAAAATAAGAGGAGCATTTAGGTGACACATTTCCTCACAAGTGAACACTGATAGTAGCTACTCTGTTTGATATTATTCTGGTTTTGACTTTTTGGAAGTAGAGGATTGCAGCAGGGAAAAAGAAACTACAGATGAGATGGTTGGGTAGGTTAGTTGAACCGAAGAGGGCTCTGATGCACATGCCTTTCTGCATCTGATGAAATTCTGGCAGTGGTTGGGATTGGATGTTGCTGGATGTGTAGTGAGGTATTTTTAGTTCAGGAGTTTCTTGTTGGAAGGGCATAGGAGATATCACCTCAAAAAGTGTCTTGGGCATCAGGGACCATCAGTGAGGAAGGCTGCTGAGTGTGTACCTGCGCTAACAGGTGAAAAATAATCAACATAGAAGTTGGAAATTATGGAGAATAAAATCCAATAAGTTTGTTGCTGGTGAGTCATGACTTGGGGGCCAGTTACCAACAAGAGTCTTTGATTTTTAAACTTTTTAAATAAACTTTTAAAACATTTTTGTTTCCCTTCTGCTGTTGGGAAAATTATTTTGCACACTATTATGTTGGACTCAATTAGTTGTTCATGATTGTTGTATGTAAAATGTATGATTGCTGAGGACCAGTGCCTCATACACACATAGTGTGGTTTCCTTGAGATTACTATGCATGGTTATAGGCTATATATTTTCAAATCTTGAAAAGGAAACCGTAAGAGTGAAAGTTTGAAGGGACAGAAATTCCTGAAGAGAGTTCACTGTCAGTGAGCTCTGTATCTAAAGCCTCTGAAGCAGATTCAGGGGAAGGAATAAAAGTTTAAGCTTTAGACCATTCCTGAAAACATGGTTTTGTTGTTGTGAAACAGCGCACTGGAATACTTTTTTTTTTTTTTTTTTTGCAATGAATGTTTCCTGGAAAGAGCAGAATAACTTGGGAGGTGATTAAAAATATGAAGAAATAATGAACTGCCAGGGGAAAGTCCTGGAGGAAGTTCTATTTTCTGTGTCCAGAAATTTAAAATACAGTGACACACAAGTAACGTCAAAGGTAACAAATCCACTGCAGCTGAAAGTGCTTTTACGTGCAAATGAAGTAAAAATACAGAAATACCTTGTCAGAGGGAATTGAAAAAAATCCATATCAAAAAGAAACAGAAGACAAGAATTTATAACACAGTTTATTCAGCTATAGCTAAGTCACTTTATTGAAAGGAGAATTTTATTTCTAATGTGTCATTTTAGTGCTGACTTGCAGAGGCAAGCTAATGGGGAGGTTATGGCACCTTGTGAGTACTTAATGCAGGCTAAGGTAAATGTTATGTGTGAACCTCTGTGCTACCTTCTGTGTTCCAGCCCCACATTAAATCCCCTCTTTGCATGTGGTATTTAATAATAGTGTGCAAAGTGACTGAGCTGTTCTAGCCTAAGTGGGAAAGTACTCGACAGTTGGAATAGGACTCTCCCTGAATAGTATCAGTGGCCTGAGATGTGTGCCTGGCTAAAGCTGTCCAGGATCGTGCCAAGGCTCGACAAATGTGAGCAACTTTGGCATCCTTGACAGGACTTGAGTTCGTTCAAGTTCTTGAACTGACTGAATCTGCCATTTTTTTAAGGTCACAGATTCTAGGCTGGAGCAATATAGAGAATCTTCCTAATGAAGAGTTTGTGCCTCTGGCATTGCATTCTTCTTCCCTGATTACTGAAGGAATAGGTGTATTTTGCAGATGTCTGTCAAAACAGACTCAACAGCTGTTTAAATAAAAGATTTAAAGATTAGTGTAAATACTGTCTGCTTTGTGATAATACTGGAAATGTATGAGGGAGGGAGGCATGAACAAGAGAAGTGTTAGTAAAACAATGTAAATGCAGTGGCAAAGCTGTTGACAAAAATTGGAGATATATGGGAATTCATCTTCTTGGTGGATTTGGAGCTGGTAGAAGAGGCTGTAGAAAATAAGGGTATCCAAGAACTGGATTATTGGCTTCAGTTGAACTGGTGTCCTAGAGGATGTATGCAAAGGCATAGGTGTTCTGAGCAAGAAAAGAAGTTACCAATGCCCTGTTGCATTCTTCACTTTGACTTTGTGAAATGTATACCTGGGCTGTCTAAAAAACAGCTCCTTCAGTTTGAACGTGAGGGGAAAAACACAGGGATGGGATGGGAATTTTTTTCCTGGTAGTTCTCTGCCTAACTGAGTAAATAGTGTTGCACAGAAGAGCAGAAAGCTTCATAAGCTGTAATGTAGAGGTGAATGTACACAAAATAACGTACGTTGAGTCAACTGTGTGTGTGGCTTTTTTTTTTTTTTTTTTTTTTTTTTTAACTTGGATACGGTCGCATTCTGTAATGAAAAACAAATAGATATTTAAAATTAGTATTGTATGTCTAGGTGCCTGAACTTAGGCAGTCAGGGTTGTGGTGTCTTTCTGTTGACTATGCAATTAACTTTTGCTTTTGGTTGGAAGGAAGGGGACAGTGGATACTTAAAACAGGAGTGTGGAGCAGGTAACTGGCTGCTAGTTGTTTTACAATTACTACTTTGAGTGTTCATGGATGGTGAGTACGTTTCTAGTTTCACCTCAGTACATGCACATTATGGTGACACAAATATCAAAACCAGGGAAAGTCCTAAGCAGCCTCACAGTGCCTTGACTGAGCTTCTGGTATTCTGTGGGCTAGTTTAAGTGTCTTCACTTCACACTGCAGTCACGTCTTATATCTAGATGAATTGCTTGCTTCACTCCAATTGCTGTCTCATGTTGAAGCCACTGGCCATGTGAGCTTCCAAGTGGCAGTGTTTTACTGCCTGAACTAAAGGTACACTTAGTAATCCCTCATCTGAGTCACATTTTGCTATTGCAAAATAGCCAAACAAATAACCTTTGTTTGGGTCTCCATCCAGAAAGACGCTGAGTCTGTGGTGGATATATTTGGAGCCATTAAAAATTGTGGAATAGAAAGAATGATTTTCTCTTCCAAGTCTGAAAGATTTCTATTCTTTCAGGGAAACACTGGGTGCAACATCCAGGGGGTTGATCAAAAGGCATCAAAGCTGTGATAAATTCCTTTTCCTGTGCTTGATTAACTGTCATTTCATATTCAGTACTTGAAGATATGCCTAGGAAGTGAGATTTCAGGTTGGTGATTTAACTTATGCAAGTGTGCTGCAGAGAGCAGAGGTGGTCAAAGGAAGTGAGTGGGTTTTTGCTCTTAATTTGGATTCCTAATGTAAGTAATTTGCCATCCTACATCACAGGAGATTCAGGATAGCTTCCTTTAGGGCAACCAACTCAAACATACAAGATTTCCATACCAACCTGGGTGTGGAAAGACACAAATCTAGAAGCTTATTAACATGGCGTTTAAAGGAAGATAGATCATCAGATATGTTTGTGAATTTTCTAGTATATCTTTCCATCTCTTAGGAAGCAGATGAGAATTGAAGTTGGCTTTGCATGGGCCACCAAGTAGCCACTCATGGAGGATTCCTGTTGAGACCCTAAACACCTGTGTGAGCATTTGATGTAGATACTTCTCCTTGTTCCTTTAGCTTTTCTTTTTAATAAAATTACATATTTTCTTTACCCTGTTACATAGCATAATATTCCTAACTACTGTTTTTCACTTCAGGAGATTCTTACAAAATAGAGAGAAAAGGTATTATGCTGTCATCCAACCACTTTTACATGCTTAGTTTAAAAATAATGGCCTTCAGTAGAGTTGAAATAAAAGGAAAATTTTTGGTTTACATTCTGCAGCTGATGACTACTTATGATTTTTTAGGCATTTATAATATTCAACCATATATATTTAAATATGTGAGATTTTGTTGTGAAAGGCCTTGAAAATTCAGTTTCTGTTCTTCATAGTGAGATATGTGATCTGGGCATATAAATCTCTTGTTGTTCTTTTCTAAATTGTTGAAGGTAGAAATAAGGATCTTGATAATATTTTAGATCATTTTTTTTGTTTATTTTCAACCTATCATTTGCTCTCAAAATTTTGGTTCATTCAGAAAAGGGGGAAATGACCAGAACCTGTAGTGGCTTATAGTTACAAAAATAAATGAAAGAAAAAGCTGTGTGTAGTTGAGTCAGCATCTTCCAAGCCTCATAAAAGGGATCATCAAATCTTGTGGTTTGCTGTAAGTGAGACTTAGATGTTTTAAAACAGAAAAAAAAAAAATCCCCACTGGTGTAATGAGTGAATTTATTTTTTATTTTTTTTCTTCCTGATATAGGCTTTTGCTTTTTAAGAAACCAAATCTCTAATTTCGTGAAACTAAAAATGTCACAAACTGCTCAGTTCCTCCAACCCCTACCAGTATGATTGCTTCTTTTTTTTTATGAGACTGTAAGACTGTCTTGAGGACATGAGCTTTCATTCCTTCAGCAGATAGCTGTATGCATGACATCTGTATTGTTTCCCTTATCTCCCTTCCTGGTCTAGTGTTTTGTGCCCTTTCCACCTTGTCTTGTTTGACTTTTTTTTTCACTTCTAATCTTGAAAACACAGTGGAAATGGAATAGTTGGTGTCTGCCTTCTCTTTGAGTGGCAGAACACTTTGTGACCTAGAGATACTGCCCTAATTATGAAAGAAAAGGGTGCAGTGCAAGCAAATCAGTAAGCAGTTCCATTTCTGTAAGTAGCTTTCCCTCTTGGCATGAGAGTCGAATGGGCAGACATTGGACAGTGTTAACTTTGCTCTTTGCAACTTCCTTTGTTCAGAAAGTTCAGAACTGAGCTGTTTATGATTTTTAGCGCTACTTCCTTTGTACCAGGATGGCAAACAATAATGAGATGAGATTTTATACCATGCCTCTTGTCTGATTAGTTTCTTTAATTCTCAAAGTAATGCTCCTAAACTGTGGATATTACATATTCTCTTAAGCATGAAGGCAGAGAAGCTGGAAGTAGAATTAAAATGGAGAAGTAGTGCTGGAAATGTAAGGGCTATTTGTTTATCTTGGTCAGCATAAGCTCTGAAAATGCAAGTTGCATGTCCTGTTTTAATTAAGATCATTCAGATTATCTTAATGATTTAAACAAGTTTTAAATACGTTCCCATAAAATCCATGTAGCTGCATGTAGCATCACTGCGTCTGGCACAGTCTCCTGATACTTGCTGCCCACTGCATAACCAGAGCTGCCTCCTGCTTCTGACAAATAGCAACTATTTAGAAGCACCCAGTGAAGAAGATTTCAACTGAATAGAAACTGATGGTAGCTGGTAAGGAATAAAAGCAGTTATAATTTTCTTCAAGGTTAATTGTGCACTAATTCATTGCTTGTGTTCTTAGTTGAGAACCTGCCTATAAATCATTGAAAATGTTGAAACAAATCATAATGAGTGAGTGTAATTTTTTGTCCCATGTTACTAATATGAATTTCTTAAAAAAAAAAAAGTAGACTTTTTCATTCACTTTGCAATATCCATGGCCACATTTAGCACAGTTTAAATATTTTTCAGATTTCTAGTGAAGGCTGGTTTGAAGTTAAACTCAGTGTTACAAATCAGGAGCTAGCATATAGTTATCTACTGTGCTTCAGTTCCATTTCATCAAAAGATGATTTAACCTTAAATAAGAGGCACTTGCCAAGTAACTGCAGAGGCAGACCAGCTGTGGGTACCTGCTATTGAGCTGATAACCAGAGCTTCCTGAAGCATTTTGGACAACTGTGTTATTTGTTATGAGTGCAAGAATCATTCCTCACTTTTGAAACATGTGACACAGAAGGTCACTTCTTACAAAACAGCCTGCCAGCTCTCAAATGTGTTTTCATGAAACCTGGACTCTGTTTTTTGGAACGTGAATGTTGTGATTCGCAGATGTCATTCCCTCCCCCTCCTCACCTAGTAGTGATCAGTGATGAATACCAGCATTTAGCTGCTGTCTTGCACTAACTTCAGTTTTGTAAAAGCTAGGCCTCAAGAAGTGCTTCTAGTTCTCTTCCTCTTGTCCTCTACTCCTAATCAACCTGGAAACATACTAGTAGGATGAAAGATTTATGGAAATAGAGCTTGAGGTGCTGCCTACATATGAGCCTAGTAATTAATTTTATCTTCAAAAGAAAGTGTGGCCAATATACTTGGGTCCCTCTCTACACTGCAGTGCCCCATGCATGTACTGAACAAAGTTGTGCTGCAGCTGTGGAAGAAGAGAATGGTCTCTGGCTGTGTGGTGGGGTTGGAAGGTGCATTCCCATGGATATGTGACCTTCCAGACTGATTACTAAAGGCTAAAGAACTCTTGCTTTTGATGGCCTGATACTGTGGTAGAAACAACCTGGAGATCCCTGAAACTGTCTAAATACTGAACTTCTTGCAGGTTCTTAAAGGCCTCTGGCTGGTGTCCTGGAATGGCCCTGAAGTGGAGCATTGAGGAGTAGGGCTGGGTTCTGTTGGTCTGTCTTTTCTGCTAATGCTTTTGAAATATTAATGGAAAGAATTATCTTGAAAGTGGGGCTGATGGAAAGTAGGCACTGCCATAGCTAGTGCCCATGTAAATGAATCTAGAATGGTTCAGGTTGGAAAAGATCTGAAAGATCATCTAGTTCCAACTCCTGTCATGGGCAGGGATACCACCCACTTGATCAGCTTGCCTAGGGCCCCATCCAGCTTGTTCTTGAATGCGTCCAGGGATGGAGCACCTGCAGCCTCTCTGGGCAGCAAGCTCAGAAGCTCTCCTGTGGGTCTGTGGAAGAAAGCTAACACTGTGTTCCTGTGTGTGTGACTCCCACTGGGTGGATGTACACAAAAGAGTTCACAGCTGCTTCTTGATGGTTTGGCTTCCCATACATGGGAAGAAGAGAAATAACTGACAGCCAAGAGACAGAAATACATGTAATGTGTTTGGGGTTAAAGTGATAATATGGAAAAAGAAGAATGTTTCTAAAAGAGTAGAATGTTTAATTTTTGGTATGGCTGGATACAAAATTTAATACAAAGAGGGTCTGCAATGAGAAACAATGAACTTATTGTCATCTCTAAAATGTAAATTCCCTTAATTAAGATGTTTATTAAGTTTATGGTGTTTCCTCACTTAGAAAATGGTATGGTGAATTGTACTGATTGACTTGGTATGTATGTAGGTAACCATTCTGCAAGAAATCCTACGGGGGAATTTTGATTAAAAAAAAAAAAGGAGGTTGTAAAGAGCTAAGGCTATAGCAAATTGTCTAACGAGGAAGTTCAAAAACCTAACTCAGCTTAAAACAGGAATGAAGAATGAAGAAAAACAGGAAGAATTTCTTGTCTTTGAGGTACTGGGCAGACTCTGACTTAACAATTCTTTGCCGAGAGCTGATGGGAATGCTGATGAGTGGTAAAATTTCAGAGTGCTTATTGAGATATATTAAGGAGGGCAATCTTAGCTGAGCTCCAAGCAGCCTCTTGCTTCCTCTGCCCCACTGGTATGGGGGAGAGAACTGGGGGAGTAAAAGTGAGAAAAAATTGTGGGTTAAGACAAGGACAGTTTAGTGGGTAAAGCAAAAGTTGCGTGTGCCAGCAAAGCAAAACAAGAATCCATTCCTGACTTCTTATTGGTAGGCAGTTGTTCAGCCATCTCCAGGGAAGCTGGGTCCCATCATGTGTAATGTTGAGTTGGGAAGACAAGTGCCATCATTCTGAACATCCCCCACTTCCTACTCCTTTCCCTCAGCTTTATCTGCTAAGCATGACACCATATGGTGTGGGATATCCCTCTGGTTAGTTGAGCCCAGCTGTCCTGGCTGCATCCCAATTTCATGTGCACCCCCAGCCCCCTCACTGGCTGGGTGATATCACAGAATCAAATAGGTTGGACAAGATCTCTGAGATCAAGTCCAACCTTTGAACACCATCATGTCAGTTAGACCATGGCACTCAGTGCCATCTCCAGTCTTTCCTGAAACACCTCCAGGGACAGCCCATTCCAATGTCTAATCACCCTTTCTGTGAAGAGATTATTCCCTAATATTTAACCTAAATCTCCCCTGGTGCAGCTTAAGTCTGTGTCCTCTTGTCCTGTTGCTGGTTACTCAGGAGAAGAGGCCGAGCCCCTCCTGGCTACACCCTCCTTTCAGGTGATTGTAGAGGGTCAGAAGGTCCCTGCTGAGCCTTCTGTTCTCCAGGCTAAACAGCCCCAGCTCCCTCAGCCTCTCCTCATGGGACATGTGCTGTTGACCAGCACTCCCAAGTCGTTTCCTGCTGGGCCACTTCCAGGCACTCTGCCCCCAGCCCGTACTGCTCCCGGGGGTTGTTGTTGCCAAGTGCAGGACCTGGCCCTTGGTCTTGTTGAACCTCTTGCCACTGGTCTCACCCCATCGATCCAGCATGTCCAGTTCCCTCTGCCAGACCTTCCCACCCTCCAGCAGATCGACCCAGCTTGGTGTTGTCTGTGAATTTGCTGGTGGTAGATTCAGTCTCCTCATCCACATAATCCAGAAAGATACTAAACAGGACCACGCCCAGCACTATTCCCTGGGGCATACCATTAGTGGCCAGATGCCTGCTGGATGCAGCATCATTCACCACCATTCCCTGGGCCCAGCCATCCAGCCAGTTCCTAATCCAGCAGAGTGCTCCTGTCCAAGATGTGGGCTGCCAGCTTTTCCAGGAGTATACCACGGGAGGTGGTGTCAAAGGCTTTGTCAGAGTCCAGGTGGCTACATTGTCTTTCAGCATATAGGGATGGCCTGCTTGTGTGTCTTCAAGATTTCTTTCTTAAGGTACATATTGGTTAAAGTATGTATTATCTATTAATTAAGGTTAAAATATGTATTGAAGTATATGAGAAACAGGAAATTTTCTAATACTGTGCAAGTGCTGCTCAGCAATAGCTGAAATATCCCTGTGTTATCTATGCAGTTTCCCAAATCAGCAGCACAAATCCCAAAACACAGCCCTGTACTGGGTACTGTGAAGAAAACTGACTCTGCCCCAGCCAAACTAGCGCACCAAGCTAATCTGCCAGCTCTTTATTGAGCAATATAAAACATCCAGTAAATGTGGAGTGACCTCCTGGCCATGCAGTGCCAGCAAACGGTGCTAAAGCACACCTGGCCACGCATTCCTGCCTGAGCTAAAGAGCTGCTTCTCAGTTTGAGGAGCAAGCTTTGGGAGAGAGTGTGGGCTTTGAAAGTCTCCTTTGAGTGACTCTGAAGTTGAGGACTTGGCAACACCCTCTGCTTGGAAATTGTGTTGGGAGGTGGGCTCATCTGCAGTGCCTTTACCTCTGTGGAAAGGAATTGGAAATTAAGGGGAAAAGTATCAGTTTTCAGGTACTGCAAAGAAAAACCATCTGCTTTTAGAACTCACCCTGTGGAAAATGAATTGTTTTCTGTAGAAGGTACTGTTCTTTGAAGAGCTGAATTGGTGTTTCAGCAGGTGTTAAAGCTTAAAACCACCTCCCACAGGCCTGAAGTGGGTGTCTTGCCTAGGTCAGGTTGTTGTACAGCCCTGTCCTGCAGCTGGCCTCTTTGTTACTCGCTGCTGAGCAATATTTGACTGTCAAGCTCTGCTGCTGCAGTTGTGTTCAGTGATAATGCCTCCTGCAGAGCTCTTCTAAGGTAAATCCAAGGTCTCTTTTCCCCCCACCCCTTTATGATTTCCTTCCAATCATATTTTCCTTAAGGAAAGCTGCCAAATGATCACTTCTTTCTAAGCAGTAGTTTCAACTTTTCTTATAGACAGATCGTTTTAGAAGAATTTCACATCAATGATTTTTACTTACTTGGACTAAATTTCTAGTTTCATTCTTGCATTCCTGCTCTCATTTCAGTAAAGGCATATAGGAACTTCATAAATTTAACTTAATTAGCTTAATTTAGCACCCTGTCACATTTTCAATAGACATGGTGTTGATGCTAGATTTCAGCTGGAGTTCTGGTGGAGCATTTGCTGATAGACAGGATGATAATGTCCCATCAATCTGTCTTGCCCTCATTTCTTTTGCCAGATATCAGTGTTTAGATAAAACATTTCCCTTCACAGGGATTGTGAAGATTAAATCTGTCAGATTTCAGAGGGAAACAGTTAAAAACTGGTGTCATTTTTTCAGTTTGTGTTGAAGATGCACCTTGGTACTCTTGCCAGTCTGGCAGGTCTAATATTAGTTTCGTTCCTCTTTTATGAGGCACTACCCTTCCAGGCAGCTGAAAATACATGAGGTTCTTGAATCTTCTGGGGTCATCTCCTTTTTCAAGAAATAAACAAGGTACATCAAGTGAACTAAATAAAATTAATGGTTTGAAAAAAGTAAATCCAACTAGCTAAATGTAAAAGTTACTCAGGATTGTAGAGACATGAGTGGAATCTTTAGCTACAAATAGGGTTTTTTTTTTTCATAATGGGAATCTAGCCAAAGTTTTTGTTGGCAAAAACATGCTATGTAGTGTGGTTAGGAGGTTTTCTCTGTGTCTCTTTGTAATGCTTTATATTACTAAACATAATATGATGAAGTTTAAAACTTATGATAGAAAGCATATTTGTGTTTTTATGAAACGTGATAGCTTTGGATAGAAAGCATTCTGGTGTTTCTATGGGAACGTCTACTTTGAAATTAAAATTCTTGTGAGTTTACAAGCTCAGTCTTAATTTCATTATTAGAATGGTGAGTTCTGATTCATTCTTGGCAGCAAGAAAAATAATTTTGCATTTATGTAGCAGAACAAATTCCAGGTAATTTTTGTTCCAGAAAAGCTGAAGCTAGTGGGCTAAATCTTGTAGATAACAGGAATCTTCTCTGATATTTCTTCTCCTTTATATAGGCATTGTGCAGCTGAAGGCTTTGCTGATTATAGAAACCCTAAATAAGCCTTTAGTCCAAAGGCACCGAGTCTGTAAGTCTCCTTATAAAAAGACAATTGCAGCTAGAAATAGACAGACTAAACAAATGTATAAGGCTGCAGATGAAGAGAGACTAATGTTATGGGGTGCTGACAACAGGTTAAGCTAGATTCATTGGGCAGCAGTATGTTTTGCAAGGTCCATTGTGTTGGTAGTAGATGGCAAACCAAGCTCTTGGTACCTTGTGCTGTCCCAGAACCTATGGGCTGTTTGGGGAAAGTACAAGTGTAGGAAGAGATAAAAGTCGTCAAGAATTTAAGTAACATTGTAACTTCAGTGAGATTCTTTTTACATTTTTTAGTAATAAAATAATATGGAAAGATGGGAGAAAGGAGCTACGGGTAGGGTTTTAAGTTTAGAGAAATATGCCAGAGGCAAAGAGTCTGAGTGAAAAAATATTCATTTCTCTGGCCTAACAAGAAGGAGGTTAAGTCGTAGGGGAATACCTTTTAGGAGTAGTGTGGAGTTTTTCTGGGGTTTGGGGAGTCTGGTGTTTTTTAGTTTGGTGTTTGAGGGAGGGGTGTTTGTTTTTTGAACAGATTACTCTGTGAAGCTAAAAGTCTATCAAAACTCAGAATCTGAAAGCTGAACTCCCAACAAGCTAGCTGGTGGGAAAGTAACTTTCCTTTCTTTAGATACTTTATAGAATATAAATTCCCCCTAAGTCACAAGACAAGGACTGAGTGAAATTCTATCATCTTTATTATGCAGGAGGTAAAATTTGAATGAGGATTACACCTGGTCACTGATCGTGCTCTGTAAATGTTTTTTTCCTTTATGATTTTTTTTCTTTCCTCTTTTATTCTCTCCCATGTAAACTTGATCTCCTCCTTTCATTGAGTGTGTCTGACAGGTCTGTCATTTGGAACCAGAAATGCAAGCCTTCACTACCAGCTATGGAATGAAAATGGACAAACTACTCTTCAGGGCTGGATTAAAAAAGTTTCTGGGAATATTTAAACTAATTCATGGTTGAATAATACAGCATTTGACAAGATGACTGAGGGATGTTTATTGTATTTGAGCTGTGGGTGAGAAGGCTTCATCTGTGGTAATCGGCTTTTTTGGGTACCTCTGGGACTCAGAATGCTCTGCAGGTTGTAACTGATTGGCACCTGTGTAAGCTGCTAGGCATCTGCTTTTAGTTTAGCTGCCTTTAGAAAATTAAGCTTTTCCTTAAAAGCAGATTTCTCCGTAAACTATCACACTGTTAACTGTCAAAAAACCCAGGAGATTTTTACCCATGTTTCAGTTGTTGGTTCTTTAGAGGTGTGCTGTGAATTAAGGCTACGTGGCTTTTGAGACATTTCTTCCACACATCAGAAGAATGTGGTGACTAGCCTTTTAGTTTGGAGCTTCTACCAGGACATGCCTATGTTGATAATCTTCTTGGAGAATATGAAATAAAACTAATCTGCAGCAAAAAATCCCCATTATTTTCTGTTTTATGATTCTTATTGAACAGGGGTTTGTGTGTGCCTCTTTGTGAAGAAAAGCATATTACAACAACCCATCTTCTTCAGATAATGCTCAGATGATCCCGTAGATCATTAACCACATCTTGCAGAGTTTGACATGTGATGTGCAGCACACCACGCTGACATTCTTGCATAACTTCTCAGTGTGCTGTTTGTCCTAACAATAAAAGACCCATTTAAGTGAACTTTTTTGGAAGAATTGTTTATGTGAATTGTGCCAGAGTATCACTTTTGGAATGTTAATTGAATTGATGTTCTAAATAAAAATTAAGAAGTCAGTTAAAACTGCTTGACCTATTGGTATACTTCAAGTTTGATAAGGGAAAGATGTTCTTAGAAAGGTCAGGGGCATAAAGAGGATTTTTCTCTCAACAAATCAGTGCTTTCTTGAGTGGATTGGCCTATAATCATTCTGGGAGTATATAGCAAAAAAGAAAGAAAACCAGGAAATACAGCCAAAATAGAATGATGAGCACTTTTTACTGGTGAGAACCATAAAGAGAAGCACATGAATAGTAGTTCATGCTGTCATTTATTTTAGCCACTTAAGATGAGATGGGATCTTGCCACCATGTACAAATCTTAAGGGCAGGTGACAAGATGCTGGGGCCAGTCTGTCCACTAGTGCCTGGTGATGGGACAGGGGAAAGAAGGCACAAATCAAAACACAGGAAGTGTAATCTAAATATTAGGAAAAACTTCTGTACTTTGAGTGTGATAGAGCACTGGAACAGGCTGTCCAGGGAGGTTTTGGATCCTCCTTATCTGGAAATGTTCAAAACCTGCCTGGTATTATCTTGTGCAACCTGCTCTAGGCAAGCCTGCTTCAGCAGGGAGGTTGGACTGGATGATTTCTAGAGGTCCCTTCCAACCCCAGCTATCCTGGGATTTGTGTAACTTTCCTTTTGAAAATGCTCTAAACAAGCAGTAAGCTTGAATCTGTAAATAAATATAGGTAGCATTACTTTTAGCAAAGTTATTAATCCTTTTTAAGGGAAGACGTATCTTTCAAGAAAGTAGGTGAAATGGGTAGAACTTTAGTGCAAAATCTTCTATTTTGTATTTGTTGGTCCTTGCTGAAGCATGTCCTTCAGATCCTATTTATGGCATATTAGTTAGCTTTAGTTTAGTTGTTATACTTTAAGGGGAGAGGAAAGAAGTAGAAGAAATCTGCATAAAGCTTTATTCGTTAAGTATATTACTATTCTTATGTATAAATTATAGTGGAATTTCCATTTCCAGTAAGTGATCCGTTTTTCTTTATTTCAGATGCCTTCTAGTGATTCTTTTTTACAAATAATTATTCTGAATTAATTCCTTTCCCAGACACACTGATTGTGATAGTTTTTTAAATTTTTGTAGCAACACAGTTTGTGCTTTTGGTATCTTTAGATAAAGCAGAGGAAGAGTGAGCTGCATTTCTTAATGCGCATGGTACGTGATGGTGTAGACTAGCCTTCTAGGGGGGTAGATGTCTTCTCTGGGCAGAATCTTAATAGCTAATTTAGATGTCCAAAAGGATATTGGCTTTGTTATGAAAAGGAATGGAAATGAAGGATGAGTTTTATTTTTTCCCTTGCATATTATATTAGAGACAGAATCCCTGGTAAAAGGCCTTAATGCTTAGTAATGCTATTAATTTCATCCAACTTTTCCTGAAACCTGTTGTAGGTTTTCCTCTTATTCCATGGAGAATATATTAATATCTGTTAAGTATTCCTGCATAAGTTTTCTTCCAAAGAGAAAAGATAAGATTTATGCACTTTTAAAAAATGTGTTTAAGAATTAGCCCTTTTTCACAGTCCTTCACTTAGTTATCTCTGTGTATTTTTCCTAGATTTTTATTTCTATCATAATTTAAATTCCCTAGTAACAGAGTTTACATATATTTTTGTATGTGTTTTATCCCAGACGCTGTCAGATCACTGATGGCAATTTAGTAGTCTTCTAAAAAAACCCTCTCTTCAATATTTTTATTTATGTAGAAGGGTACAGCTTAATCTCTCAGGATAAAAGTCTTACTGTGGAACCACAGCTCATAAATTTAGGATTATAGTGCCAAGGCATTTCCTGTTCTATCAAAACTTTCTCTGCTTCCAGTTAGATAAGTAGCTGGATTTTCTTGAGTAACTTTATCCAGTTGTCCAGGCAAAAATCAGATCTATTAAATTGAATTTTTAATATTGGATAGAATTCTATTCTATAGCCTGCCAGTAGATGGTATAAAATTTCTGAATGTGAATTCAGCGGGGACTAGATTATAGTGACATAATGTAATGCCACTTCCAGATCAGGAAAATAATGTTACACTCCTACTGTATAACAGCACACTGCAGTCTCGAGATTTGCCTTTTTTTCAAATATCATGGAGTTAAATGTGTTAGAAGGAATCCTCTGCTTCACTGCTTACAGTTCATAAGGCTTTCTCATCTGTGGCAGTCAGCTCAAATACATCGTTGGCTCCTCTGAATCTGGGACTTGCCTTCATTGGGATATTATGATCTTTTTTATGGGAAGAGATTTGTAGCGCTTGGAACTAATGTCCAGAGTATATTTGCCTTCCTGAACTCCAGCCTTCAGGGAAGGAGAAGCAGCTCATGCAGTACATTTCTTTTATCTATATAAAAGCAGAAGTATAAATACCTAAATGCTGTCAGGCTTGGCTCTTAGCTTTAGTTCTAAGCTTGTGAATAACCTCTGTGATAAGGACTGTGTGTGTATGTATACATTGGTAGGAAGAAGCAATCGTGCAACATGATGATGCTTTCACATGTTTTTGTGTTTTAAATCAGAGTGAGAAGAAAAATGTTACGAAGACTGAAGTTGTCTTAGTTGTCTCTATTTATTTTAAAAGTGTTTTTAAATAACCTCCATTTTCCAAGACCAGACCTGAGGGTGTTTAAGTAATTAATAGAAAATGATTGTGCAGTGTGCAAGTTCTAGTCTTTCTAGTCACTGATGTTTAGTCCAAGGGGCACATTTGTAAGTGGAAGTGTGGTATTTCTAGTATAATTAAAGCTGACAGGGGAACAGGGCTCAGTTTGATCCTGATTTCTTGCCTTAAGTGAGAAGTGAATGGTTGCTTCTGGTTTGTGTGGGTTGTTTTCTCATACTGAGCTGCTGTTTTGCAGAAGGAGATTTAGCAATCTAGAATAATTCATCTTTGTAGAGTGGGGATGTTTGCAGGGTCTTGGCAATTTCAGAATCCTTCAGAACTCAAAGTATTTGATCATTAAATAAAAATTGCATAGATTTAAGGGAAGAGATGATTTCTTTCACAGATTTAAGTCTTCTGTTTTGAGATGAAGATTCTTGAGTTAATAATTCAGAATAAACCTTCTTTAGAAGTGGAGTAAGCATGTCTCAACCATGTAGTACTTTGAGCCCACTTTCTTGACTGTTTTTGATATTTTCTCTTTGGAGAACTGTATTAAAGAATTTTCCTTTGTTCATTGTTCTCTTAACCCATGTGGTTGTTATTTTCTTCTTTTATGTGTAGCTCTTTCTACTTTAAAACATGCAAGTTAAGCCCTTTGGGTATTAAGATCACTACTCTCCTATGTTGGTTATATTCTGCTTTGGCCAAGACATACATGTCTAATTTTAATAACTTAAATAGAAGCTGCTAAAATACGGCACAGTACATGCCTTGAATGTTGATTCATATCTAAGTAATGAGTATAAACAAAATAAACGTCATCTTGTTTTTCAGTAGAGCTAGACATCTGTTGCATTCTGAACCTTCAGCATATGCAAGTGTCATATATAATGCAGCTTTTTGAATGTATAATACTGGGTAAAGGTGGAGCTTAAACGAATTTCATAGGTGCTCAGCTGTAATTGTTTTTGTGGCTGGTGGTTGTTTTTTTTCTGGGGAATGATAGGGGGTGTTGTAGTGGAGGTTTTTGTTTGTTTGTGTTTGTTGGTTTAATTATTTAGTTTTTCCCCATCAGAGACTTTCATTCTATGGGGAGCTTTGTCTTGAAGAAAAATGGAATGTTGGCATTTTTCTGGCAGATCAGGAAATCATGTATTCGGACAGCTCCTGGACTTGTAGAAATTGGACTCTCCAGTGTTTTGTGACTTGTCTTTACACTAATTTCTACTTAGGTCCTCCTTGTTAATCCTTTGGGATGGAGAGCTTTATTTTTATCCCCAGGTGACCACAGGTGTAGTCCAGTTCTTAAGAAAGCTCCTGACTTCAAGGGAAATATGATAAAGCCACCTACGAGAAATAAATACCAGTCTTGAACAAGTGATGAAGAACTCTGACTTCACTGTCAACACCTAGCAACCTGAATCATATGTGGGCAGGGGAATTCTCCTGAAACCTTTAGGGACCTTTACTGTTTGTTCTTTGATAGTCATTCCATATCTTGGTATATCTGCGCAAGTAGAAATGTCAGTTCCTAGCAAAATTGTTTCCCCTGATGTCCTTTAAAGGGTCACAGCTTTACTGCCTTGTCTGGGAACAGAAAGAAATGTTGTTCCCCTTTCAAAAGGGATCTTTGTCTACTCTTGTGATCGTGAGGATGTTCCTGCTGAGGTAACTCAAGAGCACAAGGGTCACCCTTTGAACTTCCATCTACTGCAGCTGAATCCTCAAAGCTCAGTTCTTTCTGATACTGATTTCTGTGCTGTGTCATGGATGTCATACTTTCTCTTTTCTTTCCTCTTCCAGCTATCTCCCTAGGGTAAAGTTCCTGTCCCTCACCATGTACACTCAAGTTCAGACTCCCATAAAGCGAATCTGAAAGGCAAAACCTAGCTGATACCTTGTGTTTCTGTTCTCTATTGTTCAGATTACAGAACTGCACAAATCATAGTGAAAATCCTTGGAAGGTGCCTGGTTTATAGACTGAACACTTCCTGGACAATTCTCCGATACTGTGCAATTTTAATGCAATAGTAGCATGCCTCTGTAGCCCACCTTTGTGTACTTTTCCCCACTACATATTTACCTTAGGACCTGAGTTATGCTGCCATTCAGACTGTGATATCAAAGTAGAAACAGTACTTTTTTCAGTACTTTATTGAAGACCTTTATAATTCTTTATTATTCCTTGAGTTTTATTCCCTCCAGGCTGAAAGTAACAGCTTGTTTCGCATTTTTGTATGTGCTCAACACCGAGTGATTTTAAACTTCTTCCGATAGAAGTTTTCTTGAAAGAGTGTGTCTGTGTGAGTTGTGCCACTTCAGAAGTTGTGGTGAAGGCCTTTGAAGAGGTGGTAGGTAAGGAGGATTCAAATCTGGCTTCTGCTCTCATAAACATCCACAGCAACTTCATGGGCTACTTTGGATACCGCCCTCAGGGGCCATGGGCAGGCAGAGAGCCCCAAGAGCAGAACTGAGGTGCTGCTGTTAGTGAATCCCACAGCTGGGAAGGGATTGGGATGCTTGGACAGGCTGTGGTCTCATCCAGAGAAAGCATTCACAGGGGCTGCTGCCTTCCAGCTGAGAGGTCAAAGTGCAGTAAGATGCCTTAAGTTCAAGTCATAGTACACTTTAAATCTAGCCTTGCTCATTTGTCAAGCTGGCCTCTTGCAAGGTCTGCTTTTCCCTTCTTTGTTGGGTTCATTATGAACTTTATGGTACTGAGGTCCATTTGGCTCAAAACTTTGATTTGTTTATGACAACCATCACAGGACTTTGACAATGCTCGTTGGTTGTGCTGCCTCTGAATGGCTGAAGTCTCCCAAGAGTACTTCATATATTTGATGGAAGACCTTTGGAAAGCTGATGGTGTTGCAGATAGGGGTACAGCTGTAGGGTTGTTGAACTGCTCTAAACATGGCAACATATAAAGATGAAAAGAAAATGAAAATTAGGTTTTTGTTGCTTGATTTTCAGAATTTGCCCTGATGTTTTGCCTTTGTGGTTGATTTGGTGGTTCTTGCAATTTCTTTGATAGCAAATTATTTGCTAATTATGTTACTCTTCTCTGTTACCTTTTTTTTTTTTAAGGCAAAATTGTTTAATTGTTGGATTCAGGGCTTACCATTTAATTTAACTAATTGTATAAAAAAATATGTGGTTGGAGTGAGACCAGATGGGTCCAGAGGAAAAAATAACTGGCTATAAGAAGGGGATGGTTGTTCTCATGCAGTAAATTTTTTCCTAATGTCTGATACTATTTTGCCTGACACCTTGAGGACAGATATTAGTTTAAATACTTTGTGTAGTTTTGGGGTTTTTCTTCCATTTTTAGAGTTCTTCCAGCCCTTAAGTGTCAGAAGTGGTCTGTGGAAGGAAACTCCTGCGAAAATACATTGTGCAGTTTTTTCTGCGTGTTGATTTTGCTGTGAGGGTGAGTAAAGGAGGCTATCCATAATTCCTTTGACAAAATTAATCCCTCATACTAGGCAAATTCTTACTGTTTCTTTCCCCCTTTCAACAATATATTAGTTGTAGAAGTAGTCAGTTGGTAGTTGCCATGTAAAAGTGTCATGGTTTGTATTATGCTGTACAAGACTAGATTAGCATACAAATGCCATAAAACAAGTAACAGTATTGTTCTAGTGTTTGGTTGCTGTAGCAAATGATTCTGGGGGCTGCATTTTATGGCTTAGGCATCTGAAGTGGGAGAACAGGGGGAGATACATGTTCCATTGTGGTTTCCAGACCAAAGTATAATCAGGGTTTGGGTGAGAACAAAATCGGTCATAGTGCAAACTTTTATTGAAAAATTGAGGACATTTAAAGACTCAGTTGTAGTGCAACTAAAAGTACAACTTTAACATGAGAATGGAGGAAAAAAGCATTAAAGAACTGACCTCCTCCCTCCCCTGTATCCCAATCTCCCTTGCCCTTACTCAACATACCTAAACAAGGGTATAGCTATTCTTTTTTTTTAACCTCATTTTTTCCTACCTCCTGGATCATGAGTTAAAGAATTTCTTTTGCTGAGGGAAAGCAAATCAGAGGTTATACAAAATTGCACCAAAGCAATTTTCCATAAAGTTTGCCTAATGGTTTTCTGAATGCCATTCACTGAACTTTTGACCTTTGCAATGTTATATAATTGCTATTACTAATTTTTCCCTTTCCAGGAAAGTATTTAAATTACACGCATGTTTTTGATGTGAAATCCTCATTTTCTGTGTGACGAGAAAGTAACCGAGGAACAACTGGTTATTTTTTCTCAGCATTAGGCCCGTATTTATAGACATCTGTTTCTACCCTTTTTTCCAATCCTTCACCAGCCTGAGAGATCCCACAATTTTTCCTCCTGCAATTGTTTTATATACTTCTGAGCGTTCTCACCAGCTTCCTTTCACCCGTCTTTATAGAGAACTCTGTACCTTTCTAAACCTGTTTCTCTGGCAGTTACCAGAGTTTTCCTCAGTGTTAAAAGTGCAATGAGACTTGGATTTCATGTTCTAGCATGAGGTTTCCCAGATCTGTTTGACTGATAATGATGAACACTTTGACTCTCTTCTGGGAGCTGCGGAGTACAGTCCTGATGTTTGTTGAAGGACTTATTGCAGTGACTGTGCTGTTCCCAACTGGTGGTAGATTCTGAGTTCCTTTCACAGTGTGCATGTTCATGTGCAGATGTGTTTTCCCAATGTGTGCTGACCTGCATTTCTCAGCATTAGTTTCTTCTGCCTTTCCTATTACACAGTCATTTACAAGGATTTCATGATGAATCATTGATGATGATAAGACAGCTCATGGTGGTCCGTAGCTTTGTGCAGAAGATGAATGCAACCAGATCTTTTCCAGATTTTCTGTAGATGAAGGCTCTCTGCAAAGGGATTGTATGAAAGGAGTTGGAAAACAATGTTGATTTTTAAATGTTCTTAAGCATGTAGTTGGCTCTTTTTTCTCTTTTCTATTTTTTTTCTTTGTTTGTTCATACTTATGTAGTGACCTAAGGCTGACTCTGATGGCTGGTTGAAATCTAGTGTGTTTCATCTTTTTCTTGATAGAATTTTGGATAGTAAAACATACAGCATATTCTTCAGGTAGCAGGTATCTGGGGAAAGTAGCAGTTCTCAGTAGGAAGGAAAGCACAGATTGTCTTCTGCCTCATTTCCCTTAGTCCTGTTGCAGCTACTGAGGAACATTATTTGCTTCCCAGCATTTAAAGAAGAGTCAATTTTGTCTTCCAGAAAATGAAATTGAAGGACACCATCAAGGCTTACTTGGAGGTGCTGGAAGATAGTCCCTGAACGAGGAGAAAGAAATGTTTTAACTGTTGGTTATTGACCAATGGCCAGGGCAACTTAAAAGATAAATTTCTGTTAGAATGTATTAGGATTTTCTGTATATTGTATTTTTAATACTCTAAAAAATGTGTGAGAACTGGTAGTGGGACAGATGCATATCACTACAGGCTGAATACCACAAGAGACTTTTCCTGTAAAGCCAGTGTACCTGAGAACTGTGGGCAAGTAGCATCAGACTGTATAGCTTACAAAATCCTTCAAAACTGAGGAACAAATGGGTTACTGATTTTGATTCAGATTTCTGAGCTAGATGTATTTGAAAATTGGTGGTGTATTTACAGGAGTAATAAATTCTAGCAGAACTTGAAACAGTAGAACTTTTTTGTTTGTAAATGGTGAAGTAGATGGATGGGCCATCTGTGGGTGCAAGCAGGGTAGTAGTTAATGTGACCTAAATCACAATTGCATGCAATTTAATAAAAAAGAAGCCAGGGTTTTTTTTTTTTTTTTTTTTTTTTTTTTTTCTCTCTGCAACGATGAATGCTGCATGAGCTTCCTCGTTCACTTGTCTCTACAGATTCCCTTCTCTGAGACTGAGCAAGCAGTGAGCAGAGCTGTTCTGCAGCACTGTTGCTTTCTTACATAAAAACAGAAGGAAAAACCTGAAGGTGCTACAATTTTAACATTTTTACCTTCACTGTGTCATCCAGACTTGTGAAATTGGTTTTAAAATTCCTTTAAAACTCTCTCACTTGGTTAATAATGTGTTTTCCAGCACACTAACGATTGTTGTGTTTAAACCTTTGCCAGGACGGGAGCAGTTCCATGGCCTGGGGTCTATGTACTGCCGAGGAGCGGCTGCTGTGATCCTCACGTACGATGTGAACAGCCTCCAAAGCCTGACAGAGCTGGAAGAAAGATTCTTGGCGCTGACAGACAGTGCAAGTGCTGACTGCATTTTTGCTATTGTTGGAAATAAAGTTGACCTCAGTGATGACTGTACTTTACCACAGGATGAAAATAGACCTGGGAAGTCTGGTGCCAGCTGTGGCTCAAAGGTGCGAAAACAAGTCCGTGCAGAGGATGCAATTGCACTCTATAAAAAGATCCTGAAATACAAAATGCTAGATGAGAAGGATGTTCCAGCAGCTGAGAAAATGTGTTTTGAGACCAGTGCAAAGACAGGATACAAGGTGGACTACCTCTTTGAAACAGTGTTTGACATGGTAGTCCCAATAATCGTACGGCAGAAGGCTGAGGGGCCACCGCAAACCGTAGACATCACGGACTACAAGCCAGCCAAAAGGACAAAATCAGGTTGTTGTGCCTGAACCATCTATGTGACATAGAAAAGAGGAGGGATTTTTCACTCCAGCAAAATGAGGAATGAGAACTGCTTGCAGTTGACCAGAAAGGAAAAGTCAAGGAATAAATAGACTAAAATAGTGTATGCAAAAAAAACACAACCCCACCCCAACAAAAAAAACAAACAACAAAAACAAACAAACAAACAAAAAACCCAAATAAATCTTCTGACTATTAAAGGCTTCTGGGAAGCTCTGTGTATAAAAAAATGAGAATATGAGTGAAATTACGGAGTAAGACTTGCCAGTTTCCATGGGCTCTGAAGACAAATGGTGTGTTATTACAACGAGTAGCGACAATCATCTAGACAGATTTGAAAGATTCTGATTTTTAGTGACTTGCCATTTCATGTTGCATGTAAATGATCTGTATACTCTTGAAAACTTTCATATGATGATCTTCTTTTCCCTTACAAGTCTAACTTTGGAAGATTGAATACATGATACTTTTTTATTCTTAAGGAAAAAAAGAAAATTCAGGTATATTTATATTTGTAGCTAATAAACCAGTTGCAATCTTTTTATGTCAGACATGACAGTGTACGATTCAGAAGCTGAACTATTAAAATCACTGTGGATATGTACTGTTCATTTGGAGACTTTATTAATGAGAATTCTTCTTCCATAGTGGGCTTTGATGTGTTAACAAGCAGTATTCCAGCTCTTGTTGTTCTAATTGCAAGTTGCAGGAGGAAGTTTTTTTCTTTCCTTCCATTTCTCTCTTGTAATTCTTTTTCATATAGGTGGGTTTTGGGGAAGAAAATTTTGTCTGTATTTTTGTAAAAAAAACTCTTTTTGGTGCCCTTAAGGGGTATAATTGTGTTCTGTACCCGTGTTCTGTCTCCTTTCCCCCTCCTTAGTTGTTCTCAGGCAGAGCTGCAGCTTTGATTTTTATCAGCTATGCATGACATTACTACCTGGAGTAGTAATTACCTCTGCCTGGAGGGAAGTGAAGACTGGTGTTTTCTGATGTGAAACGGGCTAATGCAGGAGGAAGGGAAGAAACTGCCTTTTGTGGAGTAAAAGGCCCATGAAGGAGCAATAATGAGGTACATGGTTTCTCTCCACTGCAGTGAAAAGGAGTGGCTAACACTTAACACAGCTCCTAGAGCTTCCCAAGCCTCTCAGCTACAAAGAATGCTCACCCAGGAGCTCACAGTGAACTGAGGCAGAGTGAAGAACTGCTGGTTTTTAAACATCCCTCTGTCCCTTCCCCCTGCCCACCCTGAAACCCCCCATTCCTCCCAAAACCAGCCAACCACTCAACCCCAAAGATGCAGTTTTCAGATTTTCAGTTTTGCGAGCTTGTGCAGGGACTCTTATCTTCCTTTGGATACCTCTGGTACAATTTTCTGAAACTAAGGGTTGGTGATTCTTAGGCTTTGGCATTCCCTCTCTCTGTCCCACACCAATCACAGTTGTTTCATACATAGGGAGACAATTCCTAAATAATAAATAAATTATGACTGAATATATTTGTAGCTTTTACCCCCTCTTGAGAAAATTGCTGCAGAGCAGTAACTTTATTTTCTGCTTTCAAGTTAATTCATAGTACACGTGTAGTGGGGAAGAATGGCTTGAGAGAGAAACCACTGAGCATTAAATAATGTAATCATAGGTTTGGGTTGGAAGGGACCTTCAAATGTCATCTAGTCCACTCCCCCATGCATTGAGCATGTAGGTCTTCAACTTAATCAGGTTCCTTAAAGCTCTATCCAGTGGAAACTTGAATAATTCCAGGGATGGGGCATATACTACCTCTCTGGGCATCCTGTTGCAGTGTTTTACCACCCTCATTGTCAAAATGTCTTCTTCATATCTAGTCTGTACCTGCCCTTTCATGGTTTAAAATCATTACCCCTTTTCCTATGGCTACAGGCCCTACTAAGGGTTGTAATCTTTTGGGTTTGCTAGTGGCTTGTTGCAGACACCTACCAGTCTGTCAGAGACTAAACAGCACCTGAGCTGTGGTATTTTAAAATGTGTATAATTAGAAACCTTCGAGCTATTAACAAAATTCCAGGGTCAGAATGTAGTCTTCCCTCAGGACTGGGAAGGACAAACAGGCTACACTCTCATTTTTGTTTGTGACCAAAGGGTTCTGCTGAGTCATCTGTGAGAGGTCCAGCACTGGATTTCCTCTGTCTGTTCACTGCTGAACTTGCAACACATGGTGACTGCAAGGTCAGGCATTTTGGGAGATGCTTGGGTGATGTACATCTAGAAGGTACAGAATAGGAAAAATATTTGTAAATTTAGCATCCAGCACTTCTTAAGGTATAAATATTTGCATTTCAGTTGCACCAGCATCTGATTCATATGAGATCTTAAGTAATTCTTACAGTCTTTCTAAAAGCTCCAACTTGGATGTCTTCACCAAATAAGATGACACAGGAAGCATTCTTCTGTGCTGCCCTTTTGCCCTTAAGGCTACACTTGTCTGGTATGATGTTTGTGGCTTTTTAGTGTTGCTGACTGTTGTTCCTTGAGAAATTTCTGGGGTATGATGGGTTGACACTGTACCAACCCGTGTGAGATCATGGGGTTACACAACAAAACTTGGGAAATTGTGTAATACATGGGAGTTATTGATGAGAGGTCAGTTGTCTGGAGCTGGGCCTGTTGTGGTGATGCTGTTGAAGCCAAGGAAATCCTCCCTGCCAGGACTAATGAAGCTGGGTGACTGCATGGACAAAGGAATCTGCCTGCCCTGCCAGGGAGGGGGAACTCATTTGACAAGCGTTTATTCCCCCTGCCCTCCTCCCTGTTATGTCTGGAATAGGTGAAGTGATTATATAGTGAAATAAAAGAAGTGCTATTTTTGGCCATGCTGGGTGAATACGAGCTACAGGCCAGCCAGTGCCTGAGGTGATGGCTGAGCCAGGCTGACCCATGGGGGAGGATCCATCCTGCTTTCTGCCCCTCAAGGGCACTCATGGTGCAAGGTGGAGGTTGCCATGGGCCCTTGACAACCCCAGCAAAGGTTTCAAGTCTTGTGGGGTCCACAAAAGGGGCCAGAGCCTCCTCTGTCTGTGCCCATAGGGCTGGCAAAGGTTCTGAGCCCCTTAGTTACATCCTAGCCCACATCCTGGTGGGAAGCATTCCTGCCTGTTTCTGACACTCTGTGAATCATGGGGTGCAGTGATGTTGCTTCTTTCCCTTGTTCAGCAGGGTTTAACTGTTGCGTGCTGAACACCTGCAGGGCCCTGTCCCCACTCCCCTCAGCGGGTGGCCCTGTCTGGGGGTGCCACTGGTCCCCATGTGGTTGCAGGGGCAGCTGCTGCCTGCACTTGGGCACTCTTGGCATATTGGCAGTGACCCCTCAGCCTCTCCTCCAGCAACAATCTCACACCTCCTGTGCCAAGGCCATGTTTACTGCTTGCTGTTTGCTAATTTTCTATTTCTGGCAGCCATGGACAAGCACAGTCATGTAGGGTGTGAACAGACTGCTCATTTGGTCAGTACACTCTGAGGGAATAATTGGGGTCAGCTCACGTCACTGTGTTGACTTTACTATATATGTGTTGATACACTGATGCACCGTTACCTATAGAAGGGGAGTATAATCCCATTTATCTTCTCCAGGCTCAGCAGCACATTATACTTCAGTATGTTTTCAAACAGGAAAGTGCAGGAAGCATACACCATGCATTGAAGCAAAAGATTTGGTCAATCCAAGGCAAAGCATTTGTGATTTTATCACATTCTAGGCTGCAGCACTCTAGTTCAGTAAAAGGATTCTTTAGTTTTGCTGTAACTGAGTTTTTCCTGTGTAAAGATATTTTAGCTGCCTGAAAGTGGGTTCTACAACCATAACTCTGGAAAGGTTTGGGTTGGAAGGGATCTTCAAGAATGCCCTAGTTCCAACCCTCTGGCCATGGGCAGGGACATCTGCCAGCCACTCAGCCAGGTTGCTCAAAGCCCCACCCAGCTTGGCCTTGAACACTTGGGGATAGGACAGCCACAGCTTCTGTGACCTGCTCCAGTGTCTCACCACCCTCACAGTTAAAAATGTCCTCCTTCTGTCCAATCTAACCCAACCCTCTTTCAGTTTAAAACTGCTGCCCCTTGCCCTGTCACTACTGGTCCTGTTGAGTCTCCTTTGAGACTGCTGTAAGATCTCCCCAGAGTCTTCTCTTTCTCAGCTGAACAACTCCAGCCTGTCTTCATAGGAGAGGAGGAAAACTTGGCAGCTAAGAGGCAGTTTGACAAGTCAGTCTCCTTCCATGCAGTGCTCTGGATTAGCTCACCAGGTGAAATCATCTGTTTGCCATGAGCGTTCCACGTGTTTGTGTGCACAAGCTCCCTGCACTTCTCAGAGGCACGATTGCGCAGGCTTTGGAGAAGCACAGCTGTGGGTACACACACCTGAAGCATATGACGTACACAAAGTACAGGAGCTCAAGCCTGCTGAGCACCCTGTGGATTTTGTGGTTTGTTTGTTTTTCCCCCCCGCACTGTGCTGATGTGTTCCACTTAATGCTGTGCTGGGACCACTCTGAACACACTTGTTAAGATCAGCTTATTGAGTCAGAGAAAATGAAGAGGCAAAGCAACTGTTGGTGGAAGAACTATGTGCTGAAGTTTTACGTGCAAAAGCAATGAGCTTTGTAGGAAGATTAGGCAATATATTAGCCATGAAAATCCAAACAGTTTGCTGCTGTTGTTGACTTAATCAGTTTTTACAGATCTCTTTAACCCTCACTTGAGTTCTCTTAAAAGACTGAATGTGCTGCATTGCCAGAGTTGCATGCTGTACAACCCGCAAGTGATAGTTGTATGATCGTTCCATAAGCACTGCTGCCTGGCAATATGTGGAAGAGGCAAGTTTTCTGTTGTTGGGTATTTGTTACTGCTGCGTTTAAGAGAATTGGCAAGTATGGAATAGATTTAGTTCATGTTGACTGCAATATTTTCAGTACTAAGAGTTTTATTTAGCTGCAATAAATAATAGTGTGGTAAGTTTGTTCAGGGGCTGCCTTTTAGAGCTAACCCAGGGTCAGAGAGCTCATTTAAAGCTCAGGTAATTTCTCTATGGCTGTATGTAATTATATAAGCAACTAATCTAGGCGAGACAGTGTGCTTGGCAAGTACCTGAAGGCAGCCTACTAGAAAGATGGTGGAGGACTTTTTACAAGGGCATGTAGTGCCAGGGCAAGGGGGAATGGCTTCAAATTGAGAGTAGGTTTAGATCACATATTAAGAAAAAAAATCTTTACTGTGAAGGCGGTGATGCACTGGAACAGGTTGCCCAGAGAAGTTGTGGATGCCCCGTCCCTGGAAGTGTTTAAGGCCACGTTGGATGTAACTCTGAGCAACCAGGTCTAGTAAAAGGTGTCCCTGTCCATGGCAGGGAGCTTGGAACAAAATGATTTTTATGGTCCCTTCCAATTCAACCCATTCTATGATTCTAGACCTTTAACTTAATTTCTGTTTTTTCGTGGTGTTTTGTTGTTTTGTGGTTTTTTTTTTTTTTTTTTTTTTTGTTGTTGTTGTTGTTGTTGTTGTTGTTGTTGGGGTTTTTTTTGTGTGTTTTTGTGTGTGTGTGTGTGTGTGAAGGTAACACTTGTCAAGTCTGGTAAATGTTGGTTTCCTGAACATTGTAGAGCATGAATAACGGTTGTTTTAATCTGCAAAGCCACAGTTTATTTGCTTTCATCATTCTAACAACAGATTAAATACTATTTTATTTGTTCAGCTTAAGTAGATGATTTTAGAGACAGCTTCCCTCTTAGATCTCTTTAAGTGCCATGAAATAAACAAGTGTATTCTGGTTGGAGAGTTTGAGTTTCAGTGGGAGGGGTTTGATGGAAGTGTTTTTCTAATTCCTTAGTGCAAACAAAGTATTTTAGCAGAGTAGTCCATATGCATTGTATGGAAAAACACAGTTTACAAAATAGAAATCACCAACAAATGGAGATGTAGAAAAAAACAGGTTTTATTTATGATACAGTGAGGTTGGAATGTAATAATAAAAGCCAAGAAGCACCTGAAGCAGGAGTGAGGTGAGTTACTGAAAAATCAACTGTCATTGCTATAAATGTTAATCACATTACATGCACATGAAATTTGTAGCTGATACTTTTTTCCCTCCTCTCTTGCTGACACACAAGTTTGAGCTAAATTGTTTCTTTCTACAGAAGGAAAGAACTAGCCATTCTGGCAATTACCAGCCCTTTCCTGCAGGAAAAGATGGTGCCAAATAAATGCCTTGCTTCCCTCCCGTTTGCTCCCACGGTGTGCAGGCTGGGATGGTGGCTGTCCCATTGCCACTTGTCCCCAGCTGCCAGGACAGGACACATTCAGAGAGCCAGATGGGAGGGCTGCAAGTTCTGTGTTTGAGGGTCATGTGGCATTGAGCACTCCTGCAAATCCTACCCTGTGTGCTGCTCCAACATGATGTGGCTAAAGCCTGTTTGTGGTGAGTGGCTTAATTTCAGAGGGGAAAAGGTGCAATGCAAAAACCAGTTGCTGCTGCTGTGTGGGTGGTGTGACACAGATGAAATGTCCACAGCACAGTGAAGCAAGGAATCCTTTCACTTGGGGTATGTCTAGGAAAAACACCATCAAGCTTATAAAGTAAAATGCTAATCTTCATCATGTAGACTTCTAACCAAATTGAAAGATTTGCATTTTGTGATTACTGTTTTTGGGAGCCTGTAGGCTTTGTTATTGGGCAGTGTGGGCAGTGGTTAAGTGCTAAAAGCATAGTGAGGCTTGGAAAAGAAAAAAAAAAAAAGACTGTTGGGTGTGTTTGAAATGCCCAAGCACAAAATACTAAAATGTAAGTTAGGTTTCAGTGCTGGGCATGAGCATTTTGGACCACAGTATATTTTCAGTATTTTACAACAATTTAGGACTTAGATCATCCTGTGTTAATTTATGGAACTGCAGCTGTTAGTGTTTACTGTTGTGACAAATAGAGTAAATAGAAAGATACATATATTCTCTTCAGGTAAATGCGGTGGGTATCAGACCAAGGAAGTCTTTTATTACTGAAGTTTTTTGGTGTTTCAAAGCTGTGAGTATTTCTATCATTTGGCAAATGATGTAATATTAGACTACCAACAAATGTGTATATATACTGCATAGTGGGAGAACACAGCACTAGATCTGTTAGACTTAATTTGTGTTATACTTAACTTGCTTTTACAGACATTTAAAAAAATTAATTTCTATTCAGCTTTTGAGGTAATAAGTTAAAAAAAAGCACCAACATGATTTATTCAATTGTCTAACCCTCACAGAAGGCTCCTGTGTATAAGAACTACATGATAAGGCGGTTCCTTATACTGTGAGAGACTTCTATAGGTTTTTCATACAGACTTGACATCTGCTGATATGGCTTCGGATGAGTCCTGCCTTGAGTGTGTCTCCCGAGGGTTTGCTTTGGAAGGGTTGGTCGATGGTGGTGAGCCAGAAGCTGTATTTGTTTGCAAAGTAGTGGCAGGTTCCACGTGCGCCGTTGCATTCGATGAAAGGAGTTGCCCTGAAATCCTCCAGGCAGCTCCCAGGAGAAACCAGTGACTGTCCTCCACCTTCATCACCAGCAGCAGTGTGCTAAGGGAAGACAAGGAGGGCAGTGTTCAGAGTTTAGCCTCAGGCAATGCTGTCATAAACTTATATGTGTGAAAAGAGAAAAACCATTAGAATCGCTCCTAATTCTTATCTCCAGAGCAGAGACTTGGCCAGTCCTGCAACCGTGTAAGGGTTTGGCTATGCTGTAACTATTGAAAGCAGCTAGCCCATATGCTGATGCCTCTTTGAAATCCTCTAACAAACATCTTTTCTATAGTTTAGATTTTCACTGCTGGAAGTCTTGGAATTGGAGAACCATTCAGGTGGAAAGGGCCCATTGGAGGTCACTTCCCCCAGTTCCCTGCTTAAAGCAGGGCCGACACCAAAGTTGCCCTCAGTTGCTCCAAGGTGCTGTTGAGTTGGAATACCGGCAAGGATGGACCTCCCACAACCTGTCTGGGCATCTTGCTCCTCTGTTTATTACCCTCACTAAGAACAACTTTCCACCTTATATTTAATTTGAATGTCCCAAACGATAGAATTTGTCTTACTCTGCATATGAGGGGCACTGCAGAAACAGAATTAGCTTCTATACAGTAAATAGCTCCCTTTATGACATGTTTTTTGACAGCGAATTACACCAGAATCATGCATCTTTATGCCACTCAACTGTTGCCTTTGACAGGTTCTGTGATAATGAACTGAATGTTACTTTTCTTCTGTCAAAGGCATTACTAACAAGATGGGCATTTTCTCTGTCCCTTTAAGGGCTGTACAGTTGTATTTTGAAGTTATACTGTAGAATTTTTGTTAGGAACTGAAAGAATCTGCAACATAAAAGAAAGCAGATGGAAAATAAAGTTCTTAAACAGTTTTGTAAATGTAGGGAATGTAAGGGACAGCATAAGATATAACAACTTTGAGGCCTCTGCAGTTGGAGCTGGAAAGCAGATAGTAAAAACTGCTGATGCTATTTGAGCCCTGGCGTGGGAGCAGCCCTGCTTGGCAGCCTCAGGATGAGCACTGGTATTCCATGCTTGGTCTGTAAGCTCCAACTCTATGCCAATAACATCTCTTCTGGTATTGACTATGGCTTTTTATCCTCCTGCAATGCTTACTCATATAGGATGTATGATAGTGGAGTGCCCTTGCTACATGAAATCTTACTGGCTTCTCCAGCTGTCTGGGCAGAGTCTGTGCTGACTGAGGATTGTACCTCACTCAGGGGAAGGAGGTGACAAATTTAAGCCAAGGAATTAAAACAGCATGTACTCTGAGAAAACCACAAGTGTGCTCTACTTCTTCCACAGTTGCCTGAGAAGCAAAAATGCGTATAGCAAACACTTCATTTGCTCCACACGCTAGCTGGGAAAATGGAAAATCTTCTCACAGTGTGTACCACAGTGCTGACAGACTTTGTCCTGGCAAAAAGTTCTTGCTGAGGTGACAACTTTGCTCTTAAAAATGCTCAGTGTTTACCTGGGGCTTTGCAAATATTTAATTAATTCTTGGCATTCTTGTGAAGTAACTATGAGATTCGTGTCAGGGCTTTTTATAGAAGCAAAAGAAATGTCAAACACACGGATAGTAAAAAATTGACCCACTCTCTCAAAATGTGGTGATTTTTTTTCTAATTTTGGATTTGCCTGTATCTTATTTTCTGAAAAATTTAAGTTTCTGGCTTTTGACATACTAATGGTTTGTGGGTAAGATTAACTATTGTTCTTTTATGATGTCTTCTGCTACAGAAATCTTATTTCTTTTCTAACACTCTTTACTTCAGGATTCAGCCCAGTCTTCAATAAGTTAACAACATGGGCATGCTGCTGCAGGTTTTGACTCTTGTGTTCATCGAGCAAGTCAGAAAAACGAGCATCTGTCAGACCATTCTCTGACATTTTAGCTGCTCTTTACCATATTAAGCCCTCTGGTGCTAATATGATCCCTCTGTACAGTCTTGCAAAAAAAGGTCAGGCCCTTCAGTAGGTCTTCTGCAGCACATCCAGCACTAAGTTTTTCTGTAACATCCCATTTCCTAATTACAAGATCACAAGATTGAAGAGCTCCTGTAGACCATGGGATGTACAGCTCAGCTCTTAATGCCATCAGAGATACAACACTGAAACTTAATTTTTAAAGCAACCAGAGGCTGTCTCCAGAATAGGTGAAAGACTTTGGCTTCAAAATCTTCAACCAAAACACGAATGATTTTTAAATTTCAAAAGAAGGGGAAAAGATTGTTGTTGTTTCTCCTCTTTTTTTTTTTTTTTCCCTAGATCTGCTTCTTAGTAGTGATGTATGTTAGTAACTCCAAATCTTTAACTGAAAATGCTTTGTATGCTCCTGTTGCACCTCAGTGTAATTTTATTTGTTAAGTCACAGCTGTCCTTTTGTTCTGTTCTAAAGTGCTATTTTGTACATAAAGTAAGGTCTCCAGATGCTACTCTGACAAGAGACAGTTTTCTCTGAAATTTACAGAAATTTTCATCTTCCTCTTCTGCTTCCTAGAAATTACTTTTGTTAATTTCCCTGGTTCCCTGGTTCCCCAGTATGATGCATGGTTTTGGTCTTGCTGGCTCTGAAGCAGAGCAGCCTTACTAGTACCAAACAATCAAATTTAAAACACATTGCTGCACAAAATGTGACACTGGAGACCAAATACCATAAGGAAGGAGTATCCGATCCACAAACTGCGCCAGCCTTCAGGGCAGTGAGGAATAGAAGCTTCTTGGCTGTGGACAGCAATTGCCACAGCTGGGGCCTCACAAACTGAGCAGCGACTGATATATGGCTTAATGTCTTCTTCTGCCACGGGCATCATTGGAAGAGGTGCTGTAGTTGAGAGCCAGTAGGATTTATCGTTTCGACTTGCATAATAACAAATATCCCCAGGGTTACAGTAGAGGAATGGCATGGTGCTAAAACGAGACAAACATGAGCCAGCCAACCCTGTTAAAAAAGAAGAAAAAAGCAATCATTCTCACAGAAGACAATGCACACTCAGTTTCCTGCTCTTTCCCAAGTACCTGTCAGGAAAGCCCTGTGGTCCAGAATGTTTTGTTGGCTTTACAGGTTCTCTCAAACAACACTAATGACTTGCAGGAGCTCTCTCAGGGGCACTCCCTGAAGACATGCAGTTTTTATGTTCTCATTTTGGTGCTTCCTAAGCCTGTTTTCTGTAGTCCCAGCTTTTGGAATCGAGGCTGCTGCCAGCAATATTTGTACATACCTAGATCCTGGTTGTGTGCTTTCTCTTGTCCTTCAAAATACAGTAGGCTGTATCCACTCCAGAGTTTGTTCATGCCAACTGGGCACATGGGCTCCTGGTCGGACTGGCTGTGCTTCACCAGCAGGTATCCCATGCTGACACTGCGGCCCGGCATGCCTGGCGGCCCGGGGCTGCCGGGGCGGCCCGGCTGGCCTGAGGGCAGGGCAGGAAAGAAAGAACCCGACTGAGTTTGTGCTCCCACAAATCACCCGGTGCTCGGTGACATTCCAGCTACGCTGCTGACCAACAGCTTAATGGCATGATGCCTTTTCTTTATTGTTAGAAAGTTATTGTTAACTTCTAAGTTATTGTTAGAAGAGCTGCCATTCTCTAGGATTATGGCAGTTGCTTTTGAAGTAGATTGGTGCTGGATCAGGCTCCCTGGTTTCTGAGATAATGTATTTCACACCAGAACTAGGGAAAGTCACAAATAAAGCTCTAACAAATTTGACCATACTTTGCACAACACAGATGAGCAGATCTTTCCTTTAAAATATTTTCCCAGTCCAAGATTAACCAATGGTTGTTGGACTTCTTGCATTTGATTCATACACTTGAAACTATGCTCTGCAAATACCTTTTTCTCTGTGTGCTTAGCTAACTAAGATAGTAATAGTTCTGCCCTTTGATTTGATAAGGACATAGGTATTTCTTTTACAAATACATTCCCTTAAACTTCATCTATCCAAGTATCACCTACCCAGCCATTCACCTCCATGAATGTAACTGTTAGCGAAACACTAGGCTGAAAATACTTAAAGAGAATAAATACACTCAGAGCAAAACAAACTCATGAGTGGACTGACATCTACAGCTATCAAAATTTATTCTGAAAATATTACTCTAAGGTAGCTGTTAACAGTTGTCCCTCGTGAAGTATCTGTGAAGACAGAAATTCTCTTCCCTCCCTTTCCCTCCCCTTCTCCACCTTCCTCTTGCTCCCTGTCCCCTCCTCTCTCTCCTCTCATTTCCCTCCAGTGAAGTAGTAACTACAGAGTGATTAAGTGCAGAGAAATGGGATAGAGGAAAAAAGTGCTGTGTGATATCTCTTACCTTCAAATCCCACCGGACCCTGAAATCCCATTCCTCCTTGTTCCCCTCTGGAGCCAGGAGGAGCTGGAATGCCACCCCTGCCCTGGAGTCCTGGCTCTCCAGGTGCGCCTCTGAAACCTTATACAACAATGGTTGTAAGCACAGTGACTGCAGACATATCAACATGCCCATCCCACTTTGTTAACTTGTGCTCTAGTTGTGTACATTTGGTCCCATCTGCCAGGTTTACTAATTTGCACTGAAGGCAAGATCCTATGGTACTTACTCAGGCAAAAAAGCACCAAGTTCATTGGAAAAGGTTGCTGGGATCAAGACTACATGAGTCCCACAACACTAATCCTTCACTCTTCGCATGACTTATCTCTGATGAGGTTCATGGCAAAAGGTGCAGCGCATCAGCTCTACACGTCACTACTGCTATGTTATTCCCTGAGCTGACAGCATTCCCACAAGAATGATCCCACATCTTTTCCACCAAAGATGTTCAGTCTTGATTTGCATGAGATCCATATCTGATGTTGCTTTGGCTGAGTGTTACCATGTAGATATGGCTATGTGAGTGTTGCCAAAGTTATTTCCTGTTTTGCTTATGCTCTGAATGCTAGGAGGAGGAAGAAAGCTGAAGCCTCAGCTTTGGAAGACTAAAAATTGACTCTCATTTCTGGATTACAGACTTTTAAGTAGAAGAGCATCAAATCAGTGCTCTGGTGGCCTCACTCTGCTAAGAGGAACAGCTTTCAGTCTGAATGTGTGATTCCTACCTGGATCTCCTGGTGGGCCCTGAGGTCCTATATCTCCTGGGCTTCCCTGAGGTCCTATATTTCCACGTGGACCTGGCGAACCTTGCTCAGCAACCAGCCTTGGAGGAAGAGGGGGCAGCCCAGGAGAGCCTGGAGGTCCCTGGAAGCCTATCATTAGAAGCAAGAGGAGACAGTTTGATTAAAAAAAACCCCAACCACCCTATATTTTTCCTTAATGTACTTTCATCCAGAGACATGTTGCTCTTACTTGGCTGCATTATGTATGAAAGGTCTTTGGTCTGCAACTCACCAGCTTGGGTATAGCAGCTATATTAAATTGGAGAAATATGTGTGGGTATGGGATGCCCAAGACAAGAGCATCTCCAAGTATAGGATCATCTCCAAGAGACTGTCTTTACTTGGACTGTATATACATAAGCAGAAGAAGATTAAGGATGCTTCTGCTCCCTCATTTATGACACAGGAAGCTGGTAAGTTCCCCCCGAACAGCTGCAGCTATCTGAGGTGCAGCATCATCTTTTGGTGGGCTTCAAGAGACACAAATACATGATGGTATAGAGAGAGTGATGAATTTTAAAGCTCTCTTTAAATATTCAGTATGTCTTCTCTGGAGGATTAATTTAGACAAGAAATCCTTTTTATTAACCCCAAAAGTGACTCTGATTTTAGAGTTGGCACCTCACACAAGTCAAATTCATAAAGGCAAAAAATTGACTACTCATGTTAAATTCAGGCATCTGCCCTCTGGAATTTCCCAGGATTCACAGAGTCATGCAGGATGGAGGACTCTGGAGGTAACCAAGCCCCTGCTCAAAGCAGTGCCAGTTAGATCTGCTCTGTGGGGCTACAAAATGAGTGTTTTCAAAGGGACTCACACATCTGAGAGCACACACTTACCAGTTACTCCTCTGTCTCCCTTGGGTCCGATAGGTCCCAGATCACCTGGAAATCCTACCGTCCCCATAAAGCCGATGACACCTTGTTCACCCTTACGACCTTTAATGCAAAATGACACGTGGCATTATTGCATTTCAGTACAAATCAAGTGAGTGCAAAAGTCATGGTATTAAAGCTGCTGTAGCACAGAAGGCTCTGCTCCCCAGCGCCCTGAAAGATTAGCATTTCTCATTCTCACCTTTTGGTCCAGGGAATCCAGGCAGGCCAGGTCCTCCAGCTGATCCAGGGTCACCTCTACTTCCTTTTGGGCCAATTTCTCCAGCCCTACCTATTTGTCCACTTTCTCCTTTGCTCCCTGGTGGAGCAGGTATTCCTGGCTGCCCCTGTGGTCCTGGATAGCCTGTTTAGAGGACAAGAGGTAATCTGTTTATACTTAACACCTGGGCACAGAGGAATGTAACAGAACTATTTAACTGTATCCTATCAGGTTCTATTTCCTTAATTTAAGCAGGGGACAGACTTATTCAGCACTCCTGCCCCTGCTCTCAGGCTGCCATAGCCTTCTGCAGCAGTGGCAGAAGAATTTGAGCACGAAGCTCGCACAAAACAGTGTTATCTCAAACAAGATTTCAGCAGAAATAGGGTGCCTGCTGGGATACAGCCTTCAATGAACTACTCCTTCACTAGCAAATGCCCCACTTCACTAGGGGCCTCCTTGCACTTCATCCTAAATTACCCAAGTAGATAGAAAGAAATCAGAGAGCAGCAAGTATCTGATGCAGAGCCAAGGACTTACTGTTCTGTGTATCATAGTGCTTCAGCTGAACATCTGGAACCAAGCAAGTACTTCATGCTGTCTTGGGAATTATGGGGACAGCTTCTTTTTCTAAAATGGCATATTGCCTGAAGCTAAACCTTGCAGGTTTCTTTTCAGTTACCTCTGCTGCTTACAAGACATTTGGACCTTTTCTTCTGAGGTGAGTGACTTACTAAGTAGGGTTTTGAGTGGGGGCATCTCTTGTGCTGCCTTTTGAAGCTGGATCACATGAGGATACAATTGCAAGATGTATGTGGCAAAGTAAGAGTGAGCCAAACTTGTCTTGCCATTTTGGCTGGGATATGGTGTTCCTGTTTCCACTCTCCTGACTGCTTGGAGAGTTGGAATCAGTATGCAGAGTCAGACCAACAAACATTCCCTTTCAACTTGGAAGCCTAAGTATTTTTTTGGTTTTCAGCTGGTTTGCCTGTTCTAAGTTTTTGCTGAGTTTACATAAAAAATTCCATCCGTCATATAAAAATGTTAGTGGAACAACTTCTGCTACAAGCTCTTCACAGTGGCACCACAGTTTGAAAAGATTGTCCAGTCCAATAAGCAACAGGAATTTTTAAGATGGAAGAGCTAATACTTTCCAGTGTAGTTTAGCTTGCATGGTCATTTCACATAGGAGAATTTTGTAAATGATTAAGACAGTATTTAAGAGACTTGCAAGTCTGCCACAGACCTCAGATTTTAGAGTAGTAGATTAGCGTAATGCTTTTGAAGGTTGTTGAGAGAATTCTGGACTATTTAATCTGTTATTTGCATGAAGATCAAACCTTTCCATCAGGGCAACCTGGAAGAACTGCCTTTTGCTTGCAAGAGGTCTGTCTCTATTATCTGATGTACCATGAGTTATGTCCAACAATTTTAGTGTTGTGTTTAATTGGGCTACTTTACTGAATCTAGACAGAAATAACAATAACTGCTGTTGCATGAATCACCTGGCACTCCATCTAGACCTGGGGAGCCTTTATCACCAGGATATCCTGATATATTTGAAATCCCAGGAGGCCCTGGAAATCCTTCCTGCCCAGGAATACCAAAGGGTCCTGGGACTCCTGAAAGGAAGAGAAGAAATAATTAATACTGCAAGGAAAATGCACAATTGCAATTAAAAGGACACACCTTAGACTAAGGAGCGGGATTTTCAAAATAGAAAATACCTGCAGTTCCCACTGATTTTTGTTTTATCTTTTCAGATTACATTGTGGAAGTTGTTTTGGTTTTTTTTAAAGAACCAAATACTAGTTTTCTGCCAAAGCTCTCTGGGTAGCTAATTATGTCTCCCTGTGTGGAATACTAATAATCTTGTGTCTGCCAGGTAAAATATTATTTCAAGATAGGAAGTCCTCAAAATATCCTAGGTATACTGGAGCAGGCAGGAAAGCAGCTTTGTTCTTCTGTGCCTGCAGGGTCAGGGCTGACACTTAGCATTATTTGGGGTCAGTTAAAACCGTAAGTTCAAATCCAAGAAGTTCTCTAGAGATGAAAAATTTTTAAATGGGAAAAAATCTGCCCTACCAATATCAGATTATCCTTTTAGGTATATTGAAGTTGTTAGGAAGTTGATCTTCTGTTTATAATTGTGACAAATAAATGTGAACGAGGTAAGATGTTTTATTGAATGCTTGATAATAACTCTCTGAATGGTGTCTGAGATGGCACAGCATGTTAGTAACAATAAAGTGAAACACAAAAGAGTACGAATGAGCCATTGAACCAAGCAGGCAAAGGCAGTAAGGTTTTATACTTATGTCAGCCCTTAATCCTTTCAGAGCCAAAATGTTGGAAAAATTTAAAAAACAAACCTACAAAAAACATATGTAACTAGTTTATTTCTTCATAACATCAGTCTGGTGGCTTCTTGATGGATGAAAACCAGGTGGTGACCCATCCTTCGAAGAGCACAGCCTGTTACAGCACAGAGGGTTGAAACTTACTCTGCACAAGGGATAGATGGCACCAGCAAAGCACTGTGTATGGGAACAGAGCCCCCGAGGTGCCAGCAGGAGTATCACACACTGGACAGTGAGGCTTTCAGGAGAAAGGTAAATATGGACAGGTTTGCAACAAAAAGAGGGAGGGGTCATACATTTGCATAACCAGAACTTCATTAAAAGTATTTGGGGAGTTGATGGCTGAGAGTAGCCTCTGGCATTTGCAGCACACTGAGCCCAGTGGGTGCCACAAGGTGGGGAAGGACCCATGCTGCCCAGCACTGGGGAATACACACTGCTGTTTCTGAGCAAGGGCTGGCTGAGCTGCAGCACTAACTCCGAACAGTGACCTTCCCAACTTCGGGAGCTCATCTATTCAACTGTCTACACTGTAGTGTGTTTTGTGACATCTCTAACACCCACAGATAAAACAAATAACAGGTGGATCCCTGGAATTCTCTGGAATACAGACCTGGAACACCTCTGTCTCCCTTCTGGCCCGGAGGTCCTCGGCTGCCTTCAACTCTGCTTGGCTCTCCTGCTTCTCCTTTGTCACCCACTGCACCTGGGAAACCTGCAGAGCCGTACCCATCTGGACCTGTTGAGTTGTTCAGAAAAAAGGGGGAAGCTGAAACGTTTCTGCATGTAACAATGCATGCTAAAGTTCATGTATAGAGCATGTGGATTTACAAAATACATGAGTCTGTAGTGACTCATTGAAAAAAAGGTTCACGATGAGAAAAAAAGGCCTTGAGGTTTTAACTTTAACAGAGGAAAGAAGTTATAATTTGAAGTTGTGTTCTTATCCACCTGTGGGGTAGCACATAGTGTATGAAGTTGTTTGCCAGAGCCCACAATAATGAAGCACATTTGGAGGACACAGTTAAGAAAGTTGCATTACAAAGATCTCATTGATCAAACTTGAAGCCAGTACAATGTTGTGCCTGTGAACAGGCAGAGTAACTGAATCACTTACCTGGTGATCCTGGTAAGCCCTTAGTGCCTGGTAAACCATGCAGTCCACTGATTCCTCTTAAGCCAGGTTGGCCTGTTTTAAAATGACATTCATGATTATCATAATACTTTCTATTAGTCTATACATTCCTGGGCCAAAAAAAAAAAAAATCAAATTAATTACCATAACTTTATTATGAAATATACCACGCTATGGTTTTGTGATTGGCAAATTTTATTATCTGATAAACTCATTACTCCAAAGATATTTTTTAAATATCTCTGATCCATCTGGTAGCATGCCATTAGTTCCAGTCTTGCTGCCATAGTTTTTTTAATACTCATTTAGTTTTCCAAATTCCTCAAGCCAAGACAATCATGACATAATTGTAGATTTTAAATGTGGTTATACTAAAGATGTCTTCAGGAGCAATTCACTCTGTGTCATTTAAAAAACCCCAACAAAACCCTAAAAAAAAGTCTAATAGCTACTTTTACTGTTACTACTGTTACAGATAAAAGTTATTCCATCTATTTGTACCTGTCAAAGTGGTAAGTATCATGTTAAAGCTAGACAATGGTCAGAGCTCTGGAGGACTATTCAGTCTCAGAAAAATAAATATCTGTCTGTCCCTCTTCACTGTCTAAAAAGGCAGTCTTCATAACTGTATTAGCTTAGCTTTGATGCAGATTCAGATAGAAGAATCTTCCTTAAAGCAGGGTGATTTCTGGCTGTAAGGTAGAAAAAAATCTGCTAACTTAATATATTAAGGAATTAAGTGGCAACCACTGAGATTCTGTATCCTTTACAAACAGCTTCACTTTAAGCTATCACCTGCATTTTGATAGCACAATTCTGTCTAAGCCATAAGTAATTTATTCTTGAAACCAGATATTGAATCAGTTAACAGTTTTGGTGATGATGCAGGACTAATATGTTGCTTGCTATCTAATGTCACATTATAATATTCTCATATTGTATATTACTATTGCTGCATGTTTAATATTTTTTTTCTTCCTAGCTGTCATGAAAAATGAAAATGTTTCCTGAAAACTGCTTTCCTAGTTGAAGAGGTCATCAACAGTTAAAATGAGCTGAGAAGACACCAGAAGTCATAAATCAGCAACCACATCTGTCTTTGTTTATGCACCTGGACTTTGTGAGGAATAAACATTTTATTAGAGGAAACTGCCACTCTGAACAGCAAAAACCTCCTTTCTTCTTCACACCAAAGGAACATTTGCAAGGGCTCACACAGAAATGATTGAATAGCTGAAGCTGTACGAATACCTGCTTGTCCTGGTAAGCCAGGCCAGCCGGGAGTTCCCTTTTCACCTGGAAATCCAGGAGTCCCAGGGCTTCCTTGCTGCCCTGGGGGGCCAACCAGTCCTGGCAAACCTGTGTGACAACAATGAATCATTGCTCATCAGCATCCTTGAAACCAATAGACCAAACACAGACTTGTGACTTTCATTCTCCTGGGTAGGAAAATGAAGACTTTCCCATCCTGATGTCATTGTAAGACTGCTCATCCAAGTGGAAGAAAACTAAAGAGAGCACAGGTAGGAGAGACAAAGTATAAAAGAACAACTCATTACAAACTTCAGGTTTGTGACAACCTCAGAAAGACACTGGGCTCCTCCTATAAAAATGATAACTTGACTTCTATTGCCAGTTACAGTAAGTGATTTCAGTGCTGTGCATGTCACTTTCCCTTTCTGCTGCACCTGTTTTGCCTTTCCCACTGAGAAGCTGATCAGACAAGAACTGTTTCCCAGTGAGGCACCTATTGAAACTCTTCCAGTCTTGGCTGGAGTTTCCATGCCCTCTAATGAGAAGAAGTGTGGAGCAGCTGTTCTAAAAGAGCATTTCCATGACCCTTCTGCAATAAGACTTGTTCTTAAGCCCTGAGTATATGATCCAGCCACAGCCACAGCCTGGCTCAAAGGCTCTGTGACTGTGTCCTGACCTTTTCTTCATTTATGGCAGAAAAGGTCATTGGAAAGCTCACTCCTGTAGTATTGAGACATTAGAATACCTGAGTATGCCAGCAATACAACACTTTGACTGGACATATGATTGCTACAGAAAAGGAAAAATTGGTATGAAGTAGATTTTTGCCACTTCCTCCTAATTTCTGCTGTGAGTTCCATATCCTTGTCACTGCTCCTCCCCAATTTACAGAATGATGAATATATTAAAAAACTTAATTACTTTCCATCAAAAGATGGAAAGAGGATTTTTCTTTTCCCTCTTAAACAATGTTATTCTTTGGAGTGTTAAAAAGAATATTTTACCTTCCTGTCCCACAGAGCCAGGGACACCCTGCGTGCCCTTGAGACCTTCAATGCCAGGGAAACCAGGATCACCACCTTCTCCTTTTGGTCCCACACCTCCTCTTATGCCTGGTAAACCACAAAACCAGTATAATCTTTTAATAATATCTATACAACCATAAGCAAACAAGCATAACATGAACTTGGCTACTGAATGGGCCCTGATCTTGCCACATAAAGATATTCTTCTAGTCAGGGTGCTTATATAATCTGGGAGCATGAACAGTCTTCTGGCCACGTGACCATTAAATTTGTTTTTAAAAGTACTCCCCAAATTATGTGGAATATGATACTGATGTTCAAGTGTGCTGCATGCACAGGAAAATTTAATACATTACCTAACAACTCACTCCAACATCGAAAAGACTTTGCTATCCCAATTCTATAATCATGGCCTGATCATGGCCTCCTTTTGTCATCAACAGCAAAACAAATTATAGAGAGATGTTAACTGGAGTTGCCTGTGATGATGTTTACTGCTATAATGGTACTTTCAGATGAAGAGGTAAATGTAGCACTATTAATTTCAATAAAGAAAAGATAAACCTTTCTAGGAGCTGTCATGAGAGCACAGGTTCAAGAGCCATCAAAATCCCACAGAAAGCTCCCCCTCCCTTCCTCTGGGAACTTTAGTATGTGAAAAGAAATAAATTCAGAGAGCAAATGTGAAATTAATACCTGTTAATCCTGGCACACCAACTTCCCCTTTAAGACCTGGCATTCCTGGTAAGTTTATAGTATCTCCCCGATCACCTATTTCAAACAAAAATGAACACATGAGTGGTAAGGCTTTAATTTAAACAGCACTTCCTGTTATTTCAAAGGAATTGCAACTTCAAAGGCAAAATTTGGCAATTATTATCTTCGTAGAATAAAAGAGAAATAAAGACAGCAAAAAAAGTGTCTAGAACAGCCTCCCTCCTTACCACAGATGGATTTATCCATGTACAGCACATGTTGCATGAAATTAACAGTTAACCTTTTTACAGTCTTCCACATCTACAGTATGATTCTGTAAGACTGTAGAAAGACTGAGATTGAAGACACACTGAGACCCCTCAGGCCTTAATGTCAAGTATTTGATGGGTGATAATACAGGGAGTGCTCAGGTAAGAGAATGAACTCACCTATTTCTCCATGTGAGCCAGGAGTACCAAAAAGGCCTGAACTTCCTGGAACGCCCTTTTCTCCCTATCATACGATTGAAAACAGGCATCAGTTAGTGAAGATGAGGATTTATTCAAACTTCCAAGCAGCTGATTTGGAAATACTTTAAAAGGGCTATTAAATGTACCATTTTTGAGTTTCTGTAGTACTTTATAGAGTGACTCATCAGCAGTCATTTAATCTAAATCAGTACCAACCAAGGTACAAGTTACGTTTGTAAAGGTTTAAGTTTGAATTTGAGGACATCCCGTTCTGCATATACAGCAGTGAGTCCTTGTGCTGGCTTTGGCTGGGGTAGGGTTATTTTTTTTTCATAGTAGCCAATCCTGTGATTGTGTTTTGGATTTTTGCTGGAAACAGTGTTGATAACACAGGGATGTTTTCATTCCTACTGAGCTGCACTTACACACTGTCAGGACATTTTTTTGCTTGTCACCCCATCCTGCCAGTGAGCAGGCTCGAGGTGAGCAAGGATTTGGGAGGGAACAGCTGACCCCAGCTGACCCATCCCACACTCTATGGTCTCATACTCAGCATATAAGGCAGGGCGGATGATGGATTGGGGGGTAACAGTGCTTGGGGACTGGCTGGGCATCAGCCAGTTGGTGGTGGGCAATTCTTTTTATTTGTATCACTTGTCTTTCTTGGGTTTTGTTTATTTACCATTGTTATATTATTATTATTATTATTATTATTATTATTATTATTATTATTATTATTATTATTATTACTTATTGTAATTGTAGTTTATTTCAATGATAAAACTATTCTTATCCACAAGTTCTCTCACTTTTACCCTTCCAATTCTCTTCTCCCCATCCTGCTGGGGATGTGTGGGGGAGCAAATGACTAGGCAGGGCTTAGTTTCTGGCTGAGGTTAAACCACAACAGTCCTACAGTCCTTGGTTAAAAAAAAAAAAAATCTTACTGAGACCTAAAGGCAAAGAGAACCTGAGAAAGAAACCTAGTTTTTGTCTCTCTTAAATAAGTGATGTGTGTGAGTCTACTGTCAGGCCTTTTCTAAGTGCTTATTTCTTCCAGTGTAACTTATTTTGCAGCCAGAGTCAATTATGGTGGATTACCCTCTAGAAGCTAAGATTCTTAGGCACTTTTACTGTTAGGTAAGTGACAGTGAGTAACTTTTGGCAGTGATACCATAAAGTCCTGAGACAAAGAGAAATGTAAGCCCAACAGTGAGAATAAGTTTTACCAGCAGCTGTGGCAATGGATCAAAGAGCCAGAAGGAACCATCTGGGTCCTCACTGGCAAAATGCTGGCACATGGAATTTGGATGTCACACAATGAGAAGAGGAATTATTCTGCTTAATGAATGTTGGAGGGAGCAAGCAAAAGTATTTAATCTATTCATTCGATGCTTATGGCATTTTTATCTTCACACTGCTGTTGGTCAGCAAAATTTCAAGGGATGAATGCCACTGCCAGAGAAGCTGAATGCCAGCACAAGGACACCTTTATTCCCTAACGTGCATGAACTCACTCTGATTCCTGTGGTGCCAGGGAAACCTCTGATGCCAGGAGAACCAGCGGGACCAGGATATCCTTTCACACCTGTCAGCCCTTTTGCGCCGATATCTCCTTTCACACCAGCCACATAGCTGGGATGCCCAGGGGAGCCTGGGGTTCCTGTCTTTCCAGGAAGGCCTGGCATTCCCTTGCTACCTGCAGGCAGAGAAGAAGAAAAATAAATAAGGGAAGACTGACATGCTGTTGCTCGTGTATAAGAAGTTTTCCTGCTACCGGCCTTCTTGAAATGTGGCACCACAATGTGCTGTACAAGGCATCACACACACACACACACACACACACACACACACGCATCATCCCTCAAAGCTTTCCTTGGGGATGACACTGTGAAATGCAGTGAGGAGCTCAGTTTCTGCTGTCAGAGACCTTGGTGGGGGGCCTGCAGCCGAGTGGTACAATGAGCAGGGAATATTTAATATGGTAGCTGAGAAAAAGCACTGAATCATAGTTGTGAATGTGCTTGCCTTGTTTTACTATGACCACTGACCTTTTAAGCCAAAGAATCCCTTTGTGCCCCTTTCTCCAACATCTCCTTTTTCACCTTTAACTTCCATCATCATGCTGGGCATGAGCTTTGGAGGTTCTCCTGGGGGGCCTTGATCCCCACGGTCACCTAAAGGGTGAAAAATCCAACCACGTTACAAAATGCTAGTCAGCAGCACTGTTGCAAAACATGAACAGAAGAGTGAATTAGGAAAAAGGAATGACCTTGCATAAGCTACAGAAAAATCCACTTGCATGAAAGGTAACCTGTGCCAATACAACACGGCAGTGGAAGAGTCACGCTTAAGAAGACATGAAAACTGAGTTAAACTTTTGTACATACAATCCTGGGAGTTGGACCCAGACTCCTCTGTGATAGATAATTTATCTCTCGGCAGATCAGTTAGGAATCATGTGTTTATAAAAAAAGCCACAAAGTCATGGCTTATAAAAAATCCCAAAAAGCATATTGGAGAAAGCACAAAAAACGTAGTTTAGTTCTAGTGAAAAGGAAATTCTAAGTCAAAAAGCCTTGGGCAAAAGAGTTTGGATTTGTTGCCAGTGTTCATTACAGTATTCATTTTCTTGACGTTATGGTTACTGGTGATATCAGTAAATAATGTCCTAAGGAAGGGACCCATATAGACTCTATGAATGCCTTTAGTTCTTTGTGGGGGGCTGAGACAGGCCAGTAACCCAGACTTGTCTCTTATGATTATGCACTGTCTTACATTTCTTCGCCAAGAAGCATGTTTGCACTTCTCTTCACAGTGGCTGCTTTCACACTTGTCTTTTGCTGAGACTGTTGCTGGGATCATTGTTCTACAACCTCTGAATTGCAGACACTTTTTTTAAAAAAAAGAACGAATCTCAGGATCCCTGGAAAGAGCATTTTGGTCTTGTGGCAAAGCATTTATTTAAAGATAATTGTGTGCAATCAAAAGAGGACTGAGTTACAGTTTTCATTTCACCAACAATAATACCAGCTGAATGTTTGTGACTTTTAAGTTTTTAATAATGTCTGTGACTTTTAACAACTTAAACTACTTAATTGCCTGGTTTTCTGAATATTTAACTGTCTTTACAGTGCAACTGGAGAGAAATCCAAGTATTCTCCCCCAAACATCTTATGCTTCCTGGGAAAAGGCTCTCTTGACCTCTGTACATGTCCAAAGGTGCCACTAGCTGAGTTCAGATAAGTAATATGATGTTTGTCTGCAGCCTTAAATGTGATAAGAAGTAACCTTTCCCTGAGTCTAAAATCCAGGCCTCTTGGCCAGAGGCCCATGTGTGAAATAGGTGGAGGAATGTCTGAACTAAATTTACCTTGTGAAAAATGTGTCTTCTTTGTCTTTATGTCCTTGTAAAATAGTTCTGCAGATGTGAAGAGCAAACACACCAGTACCACCTACAAGCAAATACCTTTGAAGCCACGTGCACCCTGTGAGCCTTTATCTCCCCGAGCCCCAAGTGGGCCAAATTCTCCTTTGATTCCCTTGATGCCTGGTATTCCCTTCAGGCCTGTCATGCCTTTGAAACCATCAATGCCGGGTGAACCTCTTGAGCCTTTAAGAAAGAAGGGGAAGAGAACTGTTACTTCGCTCGGATTTCTGCAAACTAGGTAAATATGAACCAGCAACCTGTGATTAAAATGGTATGAAAACTTCAGTGCAGCAGTACCTATTTTTTGGGTGCCTTGATGCCTACAGTAATCTATAGGTCTGGAGAGGGACCCAAGCTCTCTGAGAGGTAGTAGAGCTCCTGAGGTAATGTACTCTCAGGAATACATGAACCTGCCTCAACTGGCCAAAGAAGAGATGTTGTGGAGATGACCAGAACTTACTGTATTCTTTTGAGAGATCAGTATAACCCCTCTCCTAGAGATGAGCTTGAGATATGTACCTATTTCCACATAAGGTTTGTAGTCAGCCTAGTCTACATGTAGAGATACAAATCATGGGTCTAGGACTGGCTGGTCCTTTCTCACCAAAAATTCCCCTACTCCTTTTTTCTAAACAAGAGAATGCTGTTTTACATGGGTAATGCTAAAAGCCAGATGTCAATTTCTCTCAAATGAGAGCTGCTCAGTACTCCAGAGCTAGTCTTGTCCTGTCTTTCCAACTGATGAAATTGCAACATGCATTTTTAAGCATGTTTTGTGCTCAGCTTGGCTTCACATGGAGTTGAACTCTGTTGAAACTCCCTGTGTGGTGCAGGCAATGTGCATTACACATATGTGTTTTCTTATGGCTGGCAGGTGAGAATCTCATCTTCTCAACATAACATTAGTATCCTAAAGTCACCATTAGGTCTTGTGTCTGGCATTGCTCAGTTCACTGCTCCCAGCTTTAAAAAAACTTCAAGGCAGTGTTTGGGGAAACATCTCTTGAATTTCACTGAGGACAAATGGGACTAGGATAAGACTTTTAGAGAGAAAATAGTAAGTACTTTATATTTTTTTAAATGATAACCTAAACAGCCACTGCTCTTCTAAATAGGGTGGCATATCACAAGCTAGCACTGTGCCAAGCCAAACACAGGGGAAAATGGGCAGTGATTTTGGAATATATTAGGCACATGATCCTAATTCTGCTGTTTTAAATAGAGGGAGACCAGCAGAGAATATGTCTGATTCACGTCAACACAGAACAGCTTTGCTCACCTTTATCTCCTGGAAAACCATCCATTCCTCTTATGCCAGGGGGACCAGTCACACCACGTATACCCGGTAATCCTGTGTGACCCATGTCACCTTTGTCACCAGACAGACCCTTCAGGCCCACAGGGCCAGGAAAGCCTTGCTCACCATCTTCTCCCCTAGCTCCAGGTGGACCTGTTGTGTAAATGGGAGAACACGGAGAGTAAAAAAGATTTGGACATAGATGATGATTTCATACAAGGTAGCTCAAAAGGGAGAAAACTGCTGTCCTACCAACTTCATATTGAAGGGGGGAAATTAGGATTTTCTTCATCAAAGAACTGCAGAAATGACTGTAAAGATAAAGTAGCTCATCAACATGAACCAGTCTCGCTATCAGTTTGGTTCTACACCAACTTGCAATAGGACCTTCCTCTTTAACTTAAGATTTAAGCCCCTTTTCCATAAGCCCACCCTCATCTGGTGGCTCCCTTTTTGCAGTCTGCCAGCAGCCACTCTGACTTGACTTGGTAGGTGGCTGTAGAAAGAAAAGCAGCAGCTCTGCCTGTGAAGATCATCCTCAAACTTAACTGTCTGCTGTGGAAACCATACAGTTGCCCTGCCACAGAGGACTAGCAAGAGGAAAGACACAGCACTGCGTTACTTCCTCACCAAGAGGTCCTTGAGAGCCAGGCCCACCATCTGGCCCACGGTTTCCTGGTCGACCTGGGAATCCATGAGTTCCTGGCGTTCCTGGTAATCCCATCAAACCAGGGAGACCTTGTGGCCCTGGATCTCCTTTGGGTCCTGGCAAACCTGGGCCACCATCCAATCCTAAAAGACCAAAACCACGCATTAGAGAGCATCATATGTAGAGAACATGTTTTTATATATTTCTCTGTGTACACCCTAAGCTTCCATGGTGTGTTTTTCCTTTGAAAATTCAGTGAGAACAAGAAAAGCAAGTTAAAGGACTGGTCTTTAGATTTCAAATAATTGATGTTACCAGCAACGATCTCAGTATTTGCATCAGATAGGCTGATTGACCCTTTCAAATAAATGGTAACTATTTGGCACCACGTGGATATACATGCAGGTCTCTTTCCATTTTAATCCAAATTTTTCTATTTTAATACGAATAATTCTGTTATTCCTGATCTTTCTGTCACATATATCTTAGTAAGAAGTGAATCAAGGAGCTGACTGAACCACTGAAAAAATGCTATGTATCTTTTCTAAAATGTTATAAGCAGGAAAAATAACATTTAAAACAGATGGTGAGATCTATGTTATTGTTTAGAAATTGTCATGTAAGGTCATTACAAGGCACTGCTGTAAGACTGATACAAATTTCTAAGCAAAAAGACCCTAATTTTACATGAATTAATGCACTGGGTGAAAAATTACGTCTTTACCATATACGAGCAAAGAGGGTGTTAAGTTTTAAAAGATAATGTCTCCTTTTCATTCAGCTTGGAGAAGCAGCAGCATACAAATAGTACATGGCATTTAAAATCCAGGTCAAGTGGATCTCCTTTTTGTCCAGGTTTTACATCAGTGTAGGAACATTGGCTTGACTGTAGTTAAATGAGCTTTATAATTGCGGTCACTTAAAGTGGGTTTTCTCAACAACAGTATACAGGCTTTAGTTTGCTGTTCTGAGTGAAGTGGCAAAGGTGGTATAAAGGAATTCCTAGTCATTTCATGTAAAATTTAAAAATTCATACTTGTAGAAAAATTCACATGGAGCCATTCTGTCAGAACTGTAAAATAAATCAAGAATAGACAAACGAGTAATGCTTTTTATTTTCACTGTATTTTTTACTGCTGAAAACTCAGTTCTACAAAAATGCTTACAAAGAGGGTGCAAGGTCACACCATATTTTTTGTTTTCAAACGAAATTGGATTTTGTTCCCTTTTCAGAAGTGTTAGTGATGTTTTCTGCCTTTTCTCAAACTTTTTAAGGGCTACAAAGCTGCTTTCATCCTTTTCCTTCACTCTGGGGCTTTACTGCAGGTGAAACCAGCTCTCCTCACTTCAAATAACTCTGAGAAGATGATGCTCTTCCTTATTTATTTTCATCAAAAATCATGAGAAGAATATCCAGAACTAGTTTCTGTGACAAAACTTGCTTCCAGCTATTCATACAATTACTACTCCTTCCTCAGTTTCACACAGGGCAAGGGGGTAGTCAGCAGTCCTATATTTAATTATGTGTCCAAATGCAATTAAAACTGTGTAGCAGGGTATGCTAAATTCCCACATGTGTTTTTGAAAGTCCTTCACAGAGTTCAGAGTGAAAAAATCAGATTTTTTGGAGAAACTCTATTTTCTGCAGGAATTTTAGGGTGTGTGAAATTTTACAGTCTGTGAAATAACAAAATAAAATTAACACCCTGAAGTTATGAATAAGTATATAATATTATCTTTTTATTATTTGACTGACAAAGACTGACAAGATAAAATAGCTTATTAGCAGTTACCTAACTCTGTGTCGTCTTAGTTAAAATTTACAAAGTCAGCACTACTGCAATGTGCTGATCAGCAAAGCCATGCAACACCCAGACACCTTTTGGTGTGGGGAAAAAGTCTCAGTATTACTGCTGTATGTAAGTGAAAAGTCAGGATAATAGCAACACCACCATTCCTGTAACTACAGTGAAAAAAAAATTAGCAGTACATCTGAAAGTGACAAAGATGAGCAAAGTCTGGTTCTCTGGTATCCTACTGTCATTGATTTCATGTAGAGCAGGGTGAAGGATAGCTGAATGTAAGCAAAGGATCTCCAGAAAGTGTTCAGAGGAGCCAGGCATGTTGGCAACACCTGACACATGGGAGATCATCAGGCACTGGGAATTGATAGCGGAGTCATCATGTCCTGGGTTGAAGTATATTCTATCACCATCTTCATGGACTGTTAAAACCAGGTGAGGCCGTGCTCCCTGCCTCCTCCACTCTGGCTTATCTTCTGTTAATGGGCCATCAGCACCTTTGCTACACAGCTCACAGATAACCCCCTCCTGGACTACCTCCTGTTAATGGGCCCATCAGGCCTTATCACATGACTCACCATCCCATTGTGGGATGCTCTGCCCAGAGGGAGGAACCAAGCATTCCAGCCTGGATATAAGCTGAGACTCTGAACACCAGAGGGGCGCTTACCCACTGGATTCCCAGAGGACCCGAGCTACCAGACCTTTCTACAGGATCACTGCTTCAGGAAGACCACCTCATCTGGACTGCTTCCATCACTCCGCTCAGGTTGTATTCTGACTCTGTCAGTGGTCTTTTGTATTATTGCATCTATTTTATTTTACTTTCTTTCCTTTTTTTTTTTTTCCTATTAAATTGTATCTCTGACTTGGAGCCTCTTGTTTGTTTTGCTTTCAAACCACTACACATCAGTACCTCTGACACATCCTAACATGGTCCCTTACTACTCTCACATCCTTACAATTTGGCTGCATTTGTATCACACTCTTATGCAGACCTTTCTTTACATGAAGAAGCTGTTACCTCTAGTTCCTGGAACTCCTTGATCTCCTGGTGCACCTTTCAGCCCTGGGAAGCCGGGGAGGCCGACATCCCCTCGGGAACCTGCTGCTGCTCCAAACACGTCACCAGGAAGGCCCTTCTGTCCTGGTGCTCCTGGAGCTCCGGATTTTCCTGTGAGGCCTGGGTGTCCCTGCAGTCCAGGTAGACCATTTGGGCCTCTGTCTCCCCTGGGTCCAGTAAAACCTGTAAATAAAACAGGGACTAGGCATCACAGAGTTCACTACAAATGTTGGAGTTCAAATCCTAGATATACCAACATGATGGCCCCATTACCACAAATGACAAGGGAAAGGCTTCTTGTGGAATGGAAAACTGGAGCTGGACTGAAAGTTAAGCCCAAGCATTGGTGAAAGATAGCACAGGAAACTGCAGAGAATTGCTCCCTGTGGCCTGGGAGCCCTAATTTAGCAATTAGAGCACTCTGTAGAGCTTACCAGGGGAGACAGAGGTTCATAGTCCTTCCCTATGCTGCACAAAGACATGTTTTGTGATGCATCCCTTGCCTGCTGACTGGGACATGCATCAGCTCTTTTGCTTTCTCTGTTGCTACTACAGATGCTGTAGAAGAGTCTAGAGAACACTGTCAGGCCATGTGCTGCCTTAAGGCAAAGCACTACCTGGCACTGGATTTGGGAAAGTTTGCAGCACTTCAGAATCTGTGATGATTTAGGACTTTGAAATCAGATAACTCAAAAAAATTTCCAGAGAGCTCATAAATTAAGTTGCATCAATGGCTTCTGTAATCGGGTACAGAAACAACTCATTACCCCTTTCTCTGACTGAATAAACTTAGTCAGTCACAGGGAAGTGGTAGTTTCTGGAGGTAATTTCTGTAATTCTTGCGGGACTGACTCTTAATTTGTGAACATACACACCCACTGCATCTTATATGTACATGCCACTGCATGGATCATGAGTGTGGTGGCACATGCATAGGCTCATTTATGCTAATGTTAAAAAGAATTAAATGGAAGTACTAATACTATTATTTTCTTCCTTTCTGCATCATCATTATGAGTATAATGCACTTGGAATCTAAAAGATCTTGTTATTGAATTTATTTAAGAGAATTTAATGAATTTTTACTATCACATTTATAATTTTGAACAATAAAGCAAGAAACACTTCTGGATTTGAAAAGTAATATTTCTGTCTAATGGCTCATGGATTCAATGCAGAAGGGAAGATAAGTGAAAATGTACCTGGAATCAGGTGTTTGTGTTTAAATGACTGCAGTAAAAAGGTCAAAAGTATATAAAGAATAACTAATTATTTCAAGATACCTGGAGGACCTGGGAATCCTTCCCGACCTGGATCACCTCGTGTACCATTTAGCCCTGGGAAACCCATTGGACCTGGATCACCTGGGAATCCTCTTGCACCTTTCACACCTAAATTATATAAAAGAAAGTATGAAAGTGTGATCTGAACAAACAAAACAGAAATGTGCATATAATGTAAAAGAAGGTAGTAGTAAATATCATCATGATGTGTTTCTGGATGCAAAGATGAAAGCTGAAAAAAAAATTAATGGGGCTATACAGTAGCTCTTTAGAAGTATTCAAGACCTCAAAACATGGACCAAAAATCTAGGTTAAGTGCTTTTACAAACATGGATTAACCTGACTAAAAGACTAATGATATGGAGACTACTAGGGTAAAGATAATTAGTTTCACAGACTTTTGGAGCTTTTCAATATTTTGTAAATTAAGGCTTTTAGATTAAGGTCAAAAGGCAATGTCAAAAAAGAATATTCACAGAAATGGGCACATATGAGATGCTGATCACAGAACAAGAGCAGACTGGTTTAGATAACCAAGAAGCACAAATGTAAGGCTAAAGGTTTGATCTAATAATCCCTCAAAATGAATACAAATTAACTACCCTACTTACTATATTTGTAACATTACAGTTCTAGAGATTCCCTAGTAAAAGAAATGATGTGCCCTGAAAAAAAAGGATGTACCAGTTCTTCTGTCACTGACCTCTTGTTCATACTGATTTTTCTCCTGACAACTAAAATGATACCTTGCTTCCTTGTGACACAGTATTTGACATTTCAGTAAGGGCAAATATTACTGTTTTTTAACATCTCAAAACCTACAAACATTTGGTAGGATTCCTTTGTTATGTTTCAAAAATTATATATTTTTTTCCATGCAATAGTTTTATAACTTGAGTCTCGTTAATTCACTGTACTACAAGATCAAGATTTTTTGGTAAAGCTCTTTGAAAATGGTTCCTGTGGAATGCTTTGCTCCCGTACCCTCCCCAGCAATTTGAACTTTCTAAGTTCCCAGCTCAGGCTTGAAGGTCAACAACATGCTTTAACATTTAAAATGCTGTTGCTTAGCATCACCACGAATTACAACTCATTTATTCATTACTGAAAGCAAGTTTCTCTCCACCACTAACTATGACAAACCAAGGAAAATATCACTTGGATTTTAATACTTTTTTCCACTTTAGTTTTCTGAAATTTATATTATTTAACCACGATTATTTGTAGTTTTAACTATCATTTGTGAAGGGGAGAAGGAAACACTTAAAAAAATGAGAAATGAGGTGCACATAACCAGCCAATGCAATGTCCATAATATTTCACAGGAAATATTCATCGGACTCTTCCATGCTATACAGGACTATTTTTGTCTCACTTATATGAAAAGTAACTTCTCAGAAAGAAATGAAAAGGAAAATCTTAAGCTTTCCGGTCTCAATGAAAAACACCAATGTGCCTCTTTCCCAAATGGCATCTTGGTCTTTTTTCCCATCTGCAATAACTGACTTCCATTAATTCTGTTCAGTATTGCACTAATTAAAATGCCATGTGAGAGAAAGAACGTGCAGAGGGAGAATACAACCACTGCTTACCACATATTTCAGTAACTCATTATGTGATGTTAGCTGGTGATAACATTGTGCCAAACAGCAGTGCGAAAGAAGTTCGTATTTTGGCCAATATAATGTTTGGTTTGCAGTTTAGCTATTTGAGACAAAAAACAGCTTAAAATTTTTATTCAACAGCAATTGTGTAGCTCTTGAGACTCCTGAATAACCAAGATATGACTCAGGGTGGTCTGGGTGTGTTGCCAGGAATTTCAGAGGAACACAAGGACATGAAGGTGGCAGACTATAAAGGAACTCCTTGCTTGATACACTGTGTGCCATTAGCACCTGAGACACTTGATTGTCTACAGAGGAGCTCCATGCTGGCTGAACAGAAGTTGGGAAATCTTGTGGACAAACCACATGACTCTAAGCAGAGAATGAACTGGTGTAAAGGAGGTGTTGGTGCTTTTGTGTGGGTCTGGCAAATGTGGGTAGGAATGATGCCCCAGACAACTCAATTGAGACAACTATGGCAAAAAGAAGCTGTCAAAATGTGTCCTTTTCCACCCAGGCTTCTGGTTCCAGAACTGCCTCGAATTAAAAGGCAGCAAAGAACAGAGCTCTGCAATGTACCCTGCAAGGGGGCCTTCCCAGGTATTGGAGAGAGAGGATAAAAAACAAGTCTTAAAAAACTCCCAAGTCTTAAAATTACTAAAGCATGCAAGCTAACAAAGGCAGAGAAAGATCTGTTAAAGAGCTAACCAAGAATACAAAATATAAAACACATGAAACAGCATCACTTGTGTTACAGCAGTGTTACAGCTGGGAGTTAAATCTGACTGTACTCACTGAAAGAAAAACCTTCAAGCTCATATGAATGAAAGAATAAACAAATCATCATATTCAAAAAGAAAGCTACAAATATTGCAAAGGAAACAAGAAGCATTGATCCTAGCAACAAACTTAGGCACTAGGAATATGGAAACACAGGTAATCTTTCAACAGAGATAAAATTTTCCCTTTTAAGATCCATTAGTCTGTGATAAATCAATTAATCAATCCATGTATGCCATAATAAACCTTGTGCTGGGGAAAAAAAGAGCTCGACCTTAAAATTTATACTCCAGATCTCTAAACTTGGCTAAAGCACAGGGGCACAGAAACAAATGCGTCAAGAATTTTACATTTCCCAAAATCTGAAGGACCCAGCTATGGTTTTTGTCAGTGTCTTTGCAACTGATGACGAGAAGGATTTATTGTAAAAGAGTTTTATTGCTGAGGCTGAGAGCCCCTAAGTTTATAGGAGTTGTTGGTGCTGGTCAGACATTCTTCAAGGTCAGTCATTAATTATGACCACTCAGCACACTTTGCCCATGTGTCTCAATTCCATCTCACACGCTCCTTCAGGCTCTGTCCTCACCTCCTCTTTCTCTTGGAAGGAGGTGGGGACCCTCAGTGCTGGGGAGGCTCAGGATGACCAGATGGCCCCTCTGGGCCAGGGGGGACTAGCTCTGCAAGGCAGCTGTGCGTGGCTACAGACAGAAGAGCTGTGTTGTGTCAGCCAGCCTGGCCACGACACTGAGCCACATCACAGACTTCAGGCTCACACTTGCTGAAGGTACTCTGTACATCACTTGAGGAGGAACAGTGAGAAGGATTTGTCACAGTCCTCCATTGAAGCCTTTTATCACCCTGCTCTCAGAGGACAGGATTTGCCTTGTGAGGTGTGCAGTCAGCTCTGGGAGACCTCAGTATACTCTCTACTACTCAACTGTAGACTCTGTACACTCCTACTTGCATGTGGAGAATGGCAAATGGGCTGTCCTTTCTGCCTTCTGTTTCGTGGCTGACACTCATTAGCAAAGGCAGGCTTAGCTCAGGAATGGTGAAGTCACCTGGGCTGCACACTGCTTAGATCTCTTTGGCAGGGTCAGGTTAGTGCTGTGTTCCAGCGTAATCTCTAAAACGTGCTGTCTGCCAAGGCTCAGTGGCAAGATACCCTTCCAATAGAGTGTATGTGGCAAACACAATATGGGTAAAGCCAAACATTACCTGTGGCTCCTGGCACTCCTGGCTTTCCTTGGGATCCCTTTGGTGGCCTTACGCAGCCTGCACCTGCAAACAAAAAACCAAGTTAGTTGCACCATACGTGCTCTTATGCTGCCTCTCCATGTCTCTGGGCCTGCAGCTGAGACAATTTCATTAAAACAGGTGAAGGAAATTAACCAGCAAACTCGTAATTTGAAAAGAAATTTTATTCTTCATTGAAAAAAACTTGGCTATGGGTGGCGTTTTCAGGGGAGCACTCAAGCTGATCGCTACTCCAAGAGCTGCTCTTCTGCCTATTTTTCAGGGCCTATGGTGGCAGGTCCAGTTGGACCGGCATGGGAAGGGTAGTCCAGCCTCATGGATGACTGTATTTTTCAGAATAAGAGAAATGCTTTGTTTCCCTATGGGTGACTTATACCCATGAAGTAATCAAGCCAATTTTTGTTAAAATCTAAGGGGTTTTCTCTTATATGTCACACTGCACTGAAAATCTTCACTCAAAGCTCTTATTTAAAATAGGTTGATAAAATTTTCTTGGGCACCTAACTTCTGCTACTGTTTTTACAGACTGCACAGTAATCATACAGTAAACACTCAGGAGTGATGAAATAAAGAATCTCTGAATTGTAGAGCTGAAAGTGCAAAAATTTCAGAAAATGTTAAATTTGATTAATTTAGTTTAGAGCTATACAGAGTATATGCATAGTTATTTGTGACCCAAAGTTCAAATTGTTTACAACCAAGAGCATCCAAAGCAGTCATCAGAAAGAAAGTATAAAAGCATACCCATAAAAGCAATATAATACTAAAAATATATTCAAGCCATTTTTATGTACAGTACCTGACCAAATTGGTTCGGTTCCATCTCCTCTAGGAAAGTCTTCAGTGACCTGCCCACAGTCTGTGAGCAAAGAATTAAAAAACACAGTTATTATCTAAAAGAGAAAAATTGCAAAAAGACAAAAATGTTCTCAATTCTAACCAAAATGCCTATAAAACCAGCAGATAACGTATTCTCTTATGCACTGTGCACACATACCACACAAATTATTTGCTGTAACACAGTGAACACTCTATCCACGCATTGATTAGATCCAAGCTTAAAACCTATCCTGTCCAAGTTAGGAGGCTGTCCCATGTACTGTGTTAGGTTGAAACGTACTTGCTTTAGCTTGAATATTCTGCCAGGCTTTTCTAAGTGAAGGAATAAAACTCTGGGCCTGAGCTCTTCTGAATGTAGCCCGGGCATTGCTATGCTTGGAAGGGATTTGAAAAGCTTCAGAAATATTATGAGGAGCTCTGAAGGGCAGAAGCATGATTTTCTCTCGTCAGTTGAAAGATTATGTTGGATGGGAAAAATCAGAGAAAACCACCTGTGGGATTCCCAGTGGCAGAACATTCCTCCAACTGCTTGAAACCTGAAAAATGTTGCTTGCTGGCACTAAGACATTAATTCATGCTATTTCAGTGCCTGGCATGAAACTACTGGGTCATCTGAAGTATGTCCTTTTATAAGATTTCTGGACAATACCAGCGTTTCCTTTTACCCCACATAACCCCCACCAACCTGTCCCTTTTCAACAGTGTGCTACATAAATGCTGCACACAACTCAGTGCTGATCTCCCATGGCTCTGATGTAAGACAGAGTGGTGTCTCTTACCTAGCTGGCCAGGCTCTCCTGGCAGACCAGGCAGACCTGGAGATCCTGGGATTCCAGCTTGTCCTTGGTCACCTGGAGAACCCCGGAACCCTTTTGGACCAGGAAATCCTTCACCTGGCAGGCCTGCTTCTCCTGGAAAGCCCTTTGGGCCTAATTCACCTGGATAACCAGGATCACCGGGGAAACCTCTGATAGCATCACCCTGTGGGAAGTGAACAGAGGTGGTCACTCCTCACTTTGCTGAGAAACAAATGCAACTCAAACAGTCGAACTACTCCCATGAATAACATCTTATAGGCAGTAATTTCTCAAGTGTTGCATCCCAGCTCTTTAAATCCACATAGAAAAGAAAGTATTTTTGAAATAACCTGACTTTAATGTAGACCACATGGCAGCAAGAGCATGAGAGAAGTGCTCCTTGAGAGAACATCCCCCTAAAAATGTTGGCTCATGAAAAGCATTTGGACAATAAATCAGTGTTGTGGAGGGGCTATTGGTCCTTCCTTATAAGCTGTAAGTGGGTTTGAGGAGACCAAATGCATTGTGGCGTTTACTTCTGAGAAAAGCTGACAAAATGCACCCAAAAGATTTTTTCTCTGTCCGCACTCCTAGTGATATTTCTACACTACTGAATCAACATTTTACAAACATTAGAATGCTTTTCGATCTTCAGAAGCAATAGGAAGTACCATCTTTGCTGACAGGAAAAGTACTGTGGTCTAGAGTGCCTAGTATAGCTCTTGCCCATCTTCAGTATGATATATGAGCAACCCAGTGGTTCAAAACATCATTTATGATGAGCCACAGAAATTCTTCTTGCAAGGTATTTAATTTTGCCTATAGAAGGAAATAAGAAAATGAACAAAGACTACATGTCTAATTTCTAGATAGCTACAGTTAGGTGAGTTGCTATCAAGCAATATGATGACATAATGTACATTTTAAGGACATAAAATTGTAGTAAATTTTGCTTTTCTTCAACATAGTTGTACCAAAGCTATTGAACTTTAGTCACAAAGAATCTCAGACTATACTAGAAGGAATCACTAACAAACCATACACTACCACTTGTTGTTTAAGTAAAATGGAAATAGAAGTGAAAGATTTTTCCAAAAACCCTGAGAGTAAACCTGATGCTTAATTTATCAATAACCAGCAAACCCAGACTAGTTTTGCATCATTATCTGTGAAAGAAGGACAGGCTGGTGACTGTAACCCCTCAGAATTACGTGTATTAGTTACTGGGTGTGGTGTATTTGCTGCATTCGTTGCTTACCGGAAGGCCAGGCTGTCCTGGTAAACCATCTAATCCATCTCTGCCCGGGAAACCATCTTCACCTCTGATTCCAGGCAGCCCGGGGTCTCCTCGGATTCCTTTGGTGCCTAAAAAAGACCTTCCATTGTGAGACCAATCTTTCATTAACACTATAAATAATAGGAAAATACAGGTGATAAGAATTCTCACTCTACCTTTTGTAGTTATGTGTAAAGAGTCTCCCTTTTCTCCTTTCCGTCCAGGAAATCCAGCTGGACCCGAAAATCCCTGGCGTTACATACATTAAAAAAACCCCAAAACAAACCAGAACTGCTTAAGAAATAAGCATAAAATTTACATTTCTACTGTCCTGCTTAAAGAACTATCCCCCTTTAATTTTTACTGCTTTCCTGTTACTTCCTGTGAACAATTTCCTATTCAATAATCCCATTCTTCTTCAGAACCTTTATTAATATGTTCTAACTAGGACCAAGGTCTCTATAACATGGTAGAGGAGATTCTGCACGAGGATGGATTGAGACACCTGTGACTTTCCATGAGCTAGACTCCTGCAGGTGACTGCTGCTGCAGAACTGCACTGGAGAAAGTATGGTGAATTACTCAGTGTTAACCACTAAAGAAAATGCCCTAAGCAACTCTTTGCCACCTTTGAAAAAACCTTAGGGTTCCACCGATGTGCAATTCCTCCTGTGCACCACTCCCAAGGAGAAAAACCTTGGACTGGGATTCCCAGCATAGTTCTGGGGCTGAAAAGTAGCACCACCTTAATCTACCAGACAAGAACTTGGGCACAGAGGTATTAAGTGATCAAATCACTTAATCAAATCACAGACCTGAGGGTAGGTTTTGGTTAGAATGGAGTGCTGGAGGTCTCTGGGCCAGCACCTGGAGATAGAGCAGGTTGCTCAGGGCCTTGCCTAGCCATGCACTGAAAATCTCCAAGGAGGGAAACTTTCTTGCAAAGATAAACTGTGGTGAAGCTGAAGACCAGTCTTTGGTCTTGATTCCTTGACATAATGCTAGAACCTCCTCCTGAACAGGCCATCTGAAAGTGAAATTTCTAGCTGCTGGCCAAGAGCCTTGCAATCACAGAACCAAATCCATATCCGTGGTAGGTGCCAAGGCCCAGAGGTTACAGTCATTTACTACCGACTGTTTTATGCCAGTTAGCTTTAGTTCTGAATAATTACACTCATGCTCACTAAAATAAAAGCTGTGCATGTTAGGCTTTCCTCAGCCACATCTTACTGAATTCCAGGGCAGTCACTGAATGAAAGGGATGTACCTGATAAATTTATTTTTTGTTTAAAATACTTCTGTGCCAAACATTATCTTAAAGTGTGCCCTTGGCACCACTGTATTTTATTGACATTCTGGGTGAAAAGCTGTATCTCAGCTGCAGGTCACCGTAACAATACAGGTTTGCACTTCTGTTAGTCAAAAGAGTGAAATTAGTTTTGATTATAAGCATTCTACTTTACCTGGGACATATTTGAAAACTGCTTTTTAATGGTGAGTGAAGCCAATCTGAACTCCATGGTAAAGTTATTTCTTTTGGACATTGATTTTTCAGACCAAAAGAAATCTCAGGAACTTAAAATAATGCTGAATTACTGCATTAGCAGTGCACTAATAGCATGATCTTAACATAGCTTTTTTTTTGTTCTTGAGATTTAGAAGTTATGTATAATACAATTTAGCACAGAGGTATTTTCAAAATATTTTACAGCTGCTTCTAATTTTTCTTTTTCCACAGAAAAAAGAATCCCTTTGTGTGGGATAAAACTTTATTTTCATTAAACTGACATAGATCTCATCAAGATTAATTGTATTTATCATAGATCTCATCAAGATTAATTGTATTTATCATCCAAATATGTAGCTTTGTTGAACATGCTTAAAGAATTATGGAGTGATCTTGCCCCAAAATATGGATGAAGAATATGTAAGCTACATTGTTTGACTTTTTGAATTTGCTGTTCTATGTCTGTACATATTTATACTTCTCTCTGTTCTACAGTAACTTAAATTCTGGGATGAAGAATCTCAAAAGCAAAAAGCCTTGTAGAACTTACAAAGTTTTAACCAAAGTATCAAGATTATATTTTTGGAAATATTTATGTCAATTTTTCAGGACTTCTAGGAAGTATAGCTTTTCATAAAAGTATTTTGAATTTTTGAAAAAAAAAATCAACATTTTCTGCTTATTTTTTTATACAGCCATAATAAAGTCAAAATTTAATGTATTATATTTAAATTCTAAAAGATCCCAAACTTTAGATAGCTGTGAGTGAGCTTGGTTTTTCTGAAGTTCAGAAGAGCTTAAAGTACTAACTGAAAACATGTTTCCTCTGACATCTTCAGACTGTGGTATGTAGTGATAGAGAAAGAGGAATGGTTTTAAACTGTAAGAGTGGATTTAGATTAGATATTAGGATGATATCCCATACCTGGAAGTGTTCAAGGCCAGGTTGGATGGGGTTCTGAGCAACCTGGTCTAGTGGAGGAGGTTCCATCCCATGGCAGGGATTTGGAACTGGGTGAGCTTTACGGTCCCTTCTAACCCAAAGCATTCTACGATTCTTTGATAAACAACATCAACTTCTGGGTCATCATTACAAAGGATTTATTCTAAAATCTTGAGAGATGTGACTGACTAAAGCCATTTCTGCCTGTGAGGAGGCATGATGGAGTTAGCACACCACATAGTACAGCACCTCTGTGTATCATTAACAAACAAGCTGTTATAAGCAAAGCCCTTTCCTCAATGTTACTGAATAGTGTTTTTTGAAAGACTATATTGTAAACAGGAACCTTACATTTTTTCAGTTTAACATATGCATCCTATAAGCAACAACCTCTGATTACTACTCCAGTTGTTTCCCTTCTAGATGGTCAGATCACACTCAGTACTACAGCAGCTTGAAAGGGTTATGCTTTCTTCAGATAGAAGGTGGACTTTGGTTTATGAGGAAATCTTTCACTCTCCCCAAAATTTCCTATTTTCACTTCCATCTTAGCAATTGTTGGCCTTCAGGATTTTATAGATAACCTCCTGAGAGCTACTGAAGTGGGAAAGAAAGTGGGAAAGGAAGTGGGAAAGAAAGTGGGAAAGAAAGAAAGAAAGTGGGAAAGAAAGTGGGAAAGAAAGTCGGAAAGAAGAAAGAGAAAGAAAGAAAGAAAGAAAGAAAGAAAGAAAGAAAGAAAGAAAGAAAGAAAGAAAGAAAGGAAAGAAAGAAAGAAAGAAAAGAAAGAAAGAAATAGAAAGAAATAGAAAGAGACCATACTTTTCATAATTTTTCCGTGGAGAATAGTTTGAGGTTTTAGATTTTTTTCATAGTAGGCATATAAAGCTAAGCAATAATGAAACAGCTATCTCACTTTTGCGCCAGGGTAGCCAGGAAGACCATGTGGTCCTTGATCACCAGGTTGTCCTTTCTGTCCAGGCTGGCCAGGGGTTCCTGGAAAGCCAGGAGGGCCACGGGGGCCAGTAGAGCCCCTTCTCAGCTCCTCACCCAAAAGGCATGTAGTGCAATCCCCTTCTTCACCTAAGGGGAAGATTGGGATGGAAAGAAAGCAAGCTCTATCAACAACAAATAGATGTGCAGCTGTATCCATCTTATATATAGACTTGAGAATATTTGAGTAGTTTTTCAAATACTTGAGAAAACAACTCCTTCTTTTTTTCTGACAAGAATCTAACACAGAGTTTCTTTGTCATTTGAGCCCCAGATCAAATTCATCAGTCCTCATGCATGTCATAGTTCAATAAACCCAGACTGAACACACTGGGGCTTTACATAATGTGTAACAGCAGATCATTTATTGAGTTATCTGTTATAACCTACCTTTAGGTCCTTTTTGTCCTCTTGGCCCAGGGAAACCTTGTATACCAAATCTACCTGGTGCTCCCTCTCGTCCTTTTAATCCAAAGAGAGGACCTAGAAGTATAATTAAATAAAAAAATAAATTCATCTACTGCAGATTTATTCTTTTTCTCTTTCATTCCTGTTTTCTTGAGCTGCAATGCATTTTCCTGTTTCCCCTAATGTCACTTACAGTCTAACCCAGCCTGCTGTGATGTACTCCCTTCTCTCTTCCTCTCTCCATCTTCTGACAGCTTCTCACACTCATTCTCAGTAATTTCCATCTGCTATGGCAGACAATCCTTGCCATTCTTTGCTCTCTCTAACACTGAATTCCTCCTCTCAGCCCAACCTACTCTGCATTGGCACAAATAGCCTGCTCTGGATCACCTCCTGCACATCCTTTTCCCCATTCTTTCAAATGTTTCCAGGACTGTCTAAAGATCATGCAAACCTTTTCTTCACAGACTAGTGTACACGACTTCTCTGCATGTCCTCCCCACCTCTATTTCATTTCATTTCATTTCATTTCATTTCATTTCATTTCATTTCATTTCATTTCATTCTGACAATGTCTCACTTTGCCCTGCCAACAGCTGTCTTTAAAATAATCAAAGATGTTCCTGTGAGTTCCCATCATCTCTCTGTTTTTATGCACTTACCAGGGGCTCCAACGGGACCAGGTGGACCACGAAGTCCTGGTGAGCCGTCCTTACCCGGAAGCCCAGGTGGCCCCGCAAAATAAGCAGGAGATCCTATTTCACCCTTTTCACCTTTTGGTCCCATTTCTCCAGGTAAGCCTGGCTTATCCCCATCCCCTGAAACAGAACCAGGGAAGAAGTTCAAAACAATTTCTTAACAGTGCTGCCTAAAGAGCTGTGATGTAACAGAAGAGAAAGTTCATACAGTTTCATCTAACATGCAAGGAAAAATGGACATACATAGCATGGAGCAAAAATGGTAACTGCACTTTTCACTTGAGGAAATCAATAGCAGTTACAGAAACAAGGTTCTGACATTATTTCAGTAATTTTGCAGGAGTCTCATTGGTCCAGAGGAAAATGCTCCTCTCATTCTTTGCCCCCTCCAGTTATTATCTACTACTCTGCACCGTGTATCACATGATCAGCATAAAAATTTTCCCCACTGTGACCCCGTATCAGTCAAAACTCTCTATAAAGTTAAGCTGTTAGAACATGTATTGCTGGGGTATTACCATCAGAAAATCCAGGAAGACCAGGCGATCCACGATCTCCCTCCTCTCCTGGGTCTCCTGGCAGCCCAGAAACACCTGGGAAGCCTGGATCACCTCTTGCACCTGAAAGACATTCCCGATTCCACAAAATGTGTTAGTGTGATGCTGCTCTTTGTAAAAAACCAAATATTAGTACCTTGAAGTGCTTTGGAGTTGTAGAGTTTATAATAGTTTCTAAAACGTAGCTTTAGAAATGGACAGACAGGAATGGTGTGAAGCCACCAAGCCCAGGAAGAAAGATAATATCTTTCACCTTTTACTAATATACAGCTAGAGCTACATTGCTCCTGGGGAGTACAGAAGAGCAGTTCTCTGTGGAGAGCCCCTCTTTCCTACAGGAAGTTTCTACAGTAATAGAAGTGAGATATGTGAGCTTTCCTTTGCTTCCCACTACCAAAAGAATCTGCCTGGGCCCAGCTATTGCATGCAGAAAGTATCATGCTCTTGTCAAAGATCAGTGATAGTAGAGGATGTGGTGTGTTCAGCCCCCTGCCTGTTTCTTTCTCTTTCTACACAGTCCCTCCTGCTTCTAAATGGTTGGCAGGGTATTCAGGGTGATTTGACCAATGTTTTGGGCCTCTTGCCCCCTTTCTCTGGGAGGAAGGGAACCATTCAGTGCTAGTCTCCCTGGCTTTCAACAAGACTAGTAAACTCTGTGGTATGAGGACAAAGGCCAAGGCAATGGCATGTGATCACTCTTGCTGTTTGCTGGCACCTTCCCTTGAATAGTTTTGGCCTTGGCAAACTGCTATCACCTTTTCTGTGTTTTTAGCCTAGCCATGCAGAGCCACCACTGCTTTGGCAAAACAGCTGACACTTAGTGCTACAAGCTTAGTGAAACCATGGCAATGGAAATTTGTCAATTAAAAAGAAGAAAAAAAATACTCTTATACTCCTCAAGGCCTTTAAAATGTGTGGGTTTCTTTTCTTTCTTTCTTTCTTTCTTTCTTTCTTTCTTTCTTTCTTTCTTTCTTTCTTTCTTTCTTTCTTTCTTTCTCTGTCTGTCTGTCTGTCTGTCTTTTAGATGATAAGAATGCTCTCTGCTGTGCTGCCACTACTGTGCTTTATCCAAAGACTGAAACAGGACACAGAACACAGACTCCCATTCTTTCTTTCACTGGACAACAAAGTCACACGCTTTTTTTGCTTTTTCTTCTCTGTGGATACAGGCATGCACGGAAGCCTTTTGTATAGCAATCCACCGTCAGTGGGAGAGACAAAGAAACCACCTGCTTGCAAAAAGGTGATTAGGGCACTCTCTCGGAAGGCAATTACAGGTTCTGGAACACTTTAGCAAACACTTTTTTTTTTGAGTTCAGTTCTCAGAATGTCATGCTTTTGATCTATGCAGAAGGTAGTAAAACAGCTAAGATAAACAACTGAAGCAAAGATGTACCTTTCCTTGGGATGCGGGAAGGAAAATAGGAATCTGGCCCTGGAGCACCCATCTCACCAGGCTCTCCCTGTCAACAGAAGTTAAAGTATCACACCCAAGCACATTATTTTAGAGGATTTCTTTTAAAATGGAAAGGCATGCCCATGAAACACAAACACCCAAGTTCCCAAAGGCACTGAATTGACATTTAAGAAACCTCAAAGATGTCAAATTAACAAACCACACAACCTGTTCTACAATAACAACAGACACAATTGCTACTACATTATGACAGAAAAGGAAAGAAGGCAAAATGACATCTGGCTTATTGTTTCTAGCAAATGAAAGTAAAGCAGTACCTTGCTTCCTCTGGGACCATGGCCACCAGGTGGACCATCAACTCCTGGAAAACCCTGTAATACACATAAAAATGATTGACTTGTCTTTTTATCAGAGCGAGACTAAAATTATTTGGTCTGTAGCAATTCCTCTAACACCAATAAGGTTCCTTGTGGTTTGAAGTTCCACCTCTTGGACCACACCTAACTCTTGGCAAAGGCCAGAGGGACCTGCTGTTCTGCAGGCTCTGTCACCCTTGGCAGTGGTGGAGATGGAAGAAGCACCTACACTCACACCATTCCATGGATACTCCAGGATGCAGGAGGAGAAAAGGGGATCCCCTCCATGCCAGTTGACCCTGAGACACAAGGGCCAGGCAGCCAGACCACACCAGCCTGCTGCAAGAGAACTAAACAAGTCAGAATCATTACAAGTAGACATATTTTCACTGGAATGGAAGCAGTGAAATAGCACTGAACTATACAGGTCCTTTTTGCTCTTTTCCACGTGGATGGAGACTGTTTCGCTGAAGAAGGGCTGAATGAGAAGGATTCGGAAACAGCCAGATTCCAAAGATGCTGACCCAGATGAGACTATTTCTTCTGTGTACTTTACTCAGCTCTTTGACAACTTTTGTTCTCTACAGAAAATGTTTATATGCACTTTGGAAAGAGACTGGTGTTAAAAAGGTGTATTTTAAGTAGAAAACAGTGCCTAGATCAAGAACTGATGTCAATTAACACAGTTTTGCTGAAACTAGTAGTTTTGCACAATTCACATTTATAATCAGATTATTAGTCAGCTTTTTAAAATCTCAGCATCTCTCAAGTTTTACAGTGGGTATAACTCCTACCCAGAACTTGAGTGATAATAACCAGCTCTGTAAGTCACTATTAAAGTAGTTTTGAAGCACTAAAATACCACAGCTCTCAACAAGATGCTGCAAACCCGATCACATGTTTCACAGACTTTTTCATTACGGCAAGCGTACGTCACACCAGTGGAAAACCAGCCTCTTGATTATCAGGTGTAAAATCTCTTTACACTAGGTGGAGCTGGTGGTCCAAAAGCAAAGGCAGCAGCTTCCTGCTAAACTGCAACTTCATCTGTGTGCTAGCAGGACATAATAATCCTTCTTTATTTCTTAAGAATAAAATCACTCAAAAATCAACAAATAGGAGGTTGTGAATAGCACATAGAGTAGGGTGTCCCCTTTCACACACACACACTATACAATGACAGTCCATACAAACCAATGTACCTTCTGCCAAGATTCATCCCCAAAAAGGTGCAGCCACTGCTAACATCTGACTGGAGCATGAACCCATGTTAAGGTCAACCAGTGGGCTTTAATGGGTTTTGCATCAGCCTCTCCATGTATGTTTTACTAACAGCAATTCCCTTCCACACCACCAGGACTGAATAGCTGTGCAAATGTTCTTTTTCAGATTTCATGTACTTTCATGTCCCATGTGTTTCATGTTATTATTGTTATGCCTTGGTGGCAGGACAAATCTTTAAACAACTAAAGATGGCAAAGCATGGAAAAATCGTGCATCCCACAGCTATTTACCTCATGGAAGTGATTTTTAATGCTGACTGAAAAAGCCTTTTTCTGAGACCAAACAGAAAGTCTCTGTCTGACAGAATGCTATTTTAAATGTTTGGGTGTGTTTCCATGGGGACAGGGATTTAACTGGTACATTTATCAGTTTCCATCTCATCTTCCCTTGTGATATCCAAGATAATGGTACATCTCAACCACATCTGCAGAAAGTTATTCAAAAAAGTTTCTGCTTGTAGCAAGAAAATTACAGAAATCATAATCACAGCAATTAGAACAATGAAAGTGACACTTCCCTGTAGTGCTCTCAAAAGATGCTCATGGTTTAAGCAAAACTGGACTTAAATCATAGGGTAATTTTTTTTCTCTCACTGATGAGAAAAATAACTGACCCAAAATTAGAGTGATGGATGAACTCAGATGATATTTGTTAGACTACAGCTAGTGTAATTGCAGGCAGAATTTGCCCTCTACAGTTTACTTTTCAGACAGATTGTCTACTTACATGTTAGAAACAACAGTCTTGTATGAAATACTCACTCTTTCTCCACTGAGTCCTGGAAAACCAGTGATGCCAGGCAGTCCCTATGAAGGTACAATAAAATTAACAAAATAAAATCACATTCTAACATCCTCATGACAAAGAATCACTTTTATTTCTTAGATAAAATAAATCTAACAGCTTGAAACTGTAACAGTCACACTTGAGAAATGTTTTCAATTAGATTTTTGTATGGTGATAACAGTACAAGTCTGAAATCTTATCTGGTATTTTATTTTTTACCTCTTAATCAATACATTGTAAATTCACCATAAAGATTTTAAAGATGACTGAGATTTTTTAAAAAAATGTATTTTCAGTACTGTTCTCACTGCATTTAAGCACTTCAGAAACACTGCCCCAAGAAAAGCAGACATAGGAAGCTACAAGGAAACATTTAGATTAACTTTTGTTTGACTCCACAAGTGGAGTCAGACTGATGTTTCTCATGTCAGACCAGTTTTAACCATGGTCTGCAGACAGCTCAGATGCGAACACTGAAGTACAGCCTGTGCTGAGGACCAGGACAGCAGCTGTGAGTGAGCACAGCCTCAGGTGAGGGACGCACAAGGCTTCCCAGTGATGGCACAGGCATAGCTTGCCATTCTCTGGTACACCTCTGAGTCCCATGGGGGCCTCCTCCCACCACCATTTCAAAATGGCCTTTTTGCTTTCCTGCTTCAGGCAGTTCTGAGCTGGCCAAACATGAAGAACTATAATTTCTATGATCTGTTCATCTGTGTTTTGTTCCAGAAGGCAAACTCTCAGCTCAGATCCACACATTCAGCTGAGTGAATTCTACCTTTAATAAGTGACTCACCCTTTCTCCCGGGTAGCCCATTACCCCTTCTTCACCTTTTTCAAGAGGAAAGAGAAGTACACCCTAGGAAACATTGCACGTCAGTTCAACATATTTCTTCATTATGTGCAAAAAATTTGCAACACTGTTTTATGGAAGCTAAACAGGAAGAAAGCATCATTGTAACACAAGGATAATCTAATAATAGCTGCATGTGAAAGAACTGTTGTCCTTAAAATTAAGTGTAACATGCTTGCTTCATTACAATAGCAGGAGCAGGCCATTAGAGAGAGGACAGTGTCTCCTTCCTATCATCTCCTTTATTTCTTCTGTGCCCGCAGCTCTGAAGAAGAGTGAAAGTAATTATTCAGCTATACAACCAATTAAACAACTCAGCTTACGCCCAAACTGTAGCTTCAGAGAGCTATTTGGCAAACACAAGCATGCTGCTATCCGTCCTACTGTACAAAACAAAAGAAGGGGAGAAACACATATCCCCTTTTGTTACATCAGCGTATAATCTACAGTTTTTTCCTAATGAGTAAAAAATCCTACATGTGTAAAATATGACCAGCAGCTGACGAGCTGGCTAGCAACCACACATGGAGGGTATCAGGGCTCACAATGTGACCTTCTCCCACAACCTTGTGGAGCTGCTGACCAGACCATCTGAGAAAATAAAGCTCTGCAAAATGCTCAGTGAGGCATCCCTGCTTGGTAAAGACTGTCTTTGAAACCCCTCTGGGAAGTCAAAAGGAACCACTCAATGGCAAAGCTATTTAGTCAGTCTAGAGGTTGTCTATGAGTTGTAACTAAACCATGTTCAGTCAAGCTGGGTTGACAGCTTTACACAATACAGCAACATGTGGGATTACTGCCCACTTACTCAATAGATCTAAAAAACCATGAGACAAACAGTCTGTATGTGTTGGGCAGTAGGCTAAAAAGAATTAAAAAATATTCCATATATTCTTATTTAATGAAATATAGTGAAATTTTAAAACACATATCATAAGTAAAGAGATTTACTAATAATTAAAAGTAAAATCAAAATTGTGTGAGGGAAAGACTTATTTCAGTAATCCAGTAAGAGAACAACTGATTGTGCTGTGGAGTTATTACACATCAAGTTGTTCAGTTTTCCTGAAGCACTAGAACTGTGTCTCTGCTTAGAACACATCTATATTGCTCCATATCTATATTGCATCAAATCTCTGAAGAGCGCACAAGTATTAACTCCAATATCATTATTTGACTTCATTCTTCTCCACGTGACTTACTGGAATTCCAGCATCCCCTCTTGGTCCAGGGTCTCCTCTTTCACCCTAACAATAAAGAAAAAGTATTCAGATAGGTTTGGCATTCGCATCTACATTTCAATAACTTTTATACAACACAAAATGACTGATTAAGAGAAAAAACACTACTCTTGTGCTGTTCTTTATTCATACACTTCTCGTATGAAATGAATGCTTTCATAAGAAGTTTTTGAAGTTGCTTTTTAAAGAAATATTTGATAATTTTTCTGAAAAGGTCTCTAGGATTGTGAATGCCCAGGTCTTTCCAGGCTTGTTCATGAGATGTCTGGGTGGTGAGTGCCTAAGTAATGCCTATGAATAAATGCACACTCTCCCATTTTTACCTACTGATTATCTATGAATTATTTGATCAAGAGCTCCTGTTAGGGTAAGACAAATCATAGCCTAAATTCCACTCTCTACACTGATGACATCTCTATTGAATATAAAAGCTCTCCAGGTAAGTAGCTCACATGTAGGTGTCTCTGCTTAGTCATGAAAATCTCAGCATGTATGCTATTTAGGGCAGACTGCAGAGTATTAAAGGTGTTTTTAGATCTTCCAGTACCATAGCAATTTACTCATCTTACTGCAGAAATCATATGAGCCATGTAAACTTCAAATATGGGATGAAAAATAACTGGTCTGGAGGGTGTCTGGTACAGAACATACACACACAGGGTATGGCTGCCTCTGCTCCCAGAAAGAAGCAGCAGATGAGAATAAACTGCATCTTCCATGTGGGGATTTCTCCAATACGTATGAATAAGCTTTAATTCTAAGTATATAAATATCTGCATCACACAGATAAGTTATCAAAACAAACACAGTAATGGTTTCTCAGCAGGCACTTCTGTTTGTAAAATGAGATGCGAGTGATGGCCAGTAGTTGCATGCATAAAAACGAGTTTGCCAAAGGAACCTCTAAACTTGAGAAATACTTTCTGAATTATTTTAGCCACTATAATTTCAATAAATACTTAATGATCCAAGTTTGTGAAAGTAGCAGATTTCTCTTTTGATATAGTAAAGTCTTTTAAGTTCTCTATGTAAAGCACATTCGTACAATATTTTAGTTTTGGTAGTGCAGAGCTCTTAGTTCTTGTTTATTTCAGAAAAATACCCTCTTAGTTACCTTGTGTTTGTCAGAGGGGACGCCCATCAGTTCCCTGGTAGGAAGCCCAGGTGGACCTGGAGGACCTGGGGGGCCCTGTAGGAAAAACATGAAGGAACATTTACTAACAGCTCTAATACCTGGTCAAGCTGTTGATCAGCAGGGGCTCTAGGACACTGCAATCAAAGGAGCAGCACAGATTTGCCCCTGCTGGGAGTATGGCTTGAAACCATATACAACCATACCAAATAAATTTATGGCAAGATTAATTTTGTGCTGAGCTAACATATAGCAATAGTTGCTCTTGCCCTGTGTGTTTCCAGAACAACAGCAAAGATCACTGCATTACATAAAGTAGCCTGGCTTTATAAATTCCAGAAGTGTTACCTCTCTGTCAGTGTAAATGAGAGCACAGAGAGACATAGACATGTAGAGGTTAGTTCAGCTATGATGTCCCTTATAGAGGTTATAATTACTTTCAGACCTATTACTTCATTTTTCTCTTGTAATTATATAATGCAATTGCAAATGAAGAGAGTATTTAAAATATGTTCATTTATAAATAGCAGATAACATCCACCTGCCCTTTAGTAGTGATATTAATTCATTAGTTTTCCTTTACCTGTTCACCTTTTTCTCCATAGAAGCCAAGGCCCCTGTTGCCCTGCAAAAACAATAGGTCAATGTTTACCAAGCATACAACTCTAATCTAATCTAAAATTCAAATTTAAGTATGCTTAAAGGCCTTTTCAGGTTTACAAGTCTGTATGACACCACTGAAGAACTGCAACCAAGTAATAGTCTAGGTCTGCCTTGAAGTATTTTTATAGATTTACAGGTAATTTTACAGACCTAAACTTTTAGAAAGACAACTTTATTTAAAATCTCATGCCAGCAGTTCTTCTTTGAGTCATCCACTGAGTAATGTCATGAAAAGATCAAGCATTTCCTCTGCAAGATTTTTAAAGGCCTTGAATGCTAAATAAAAACATCTAAATGGGCTAGAACCCATGAACTCATATATTTTTTCCATGGAGATAAAATCGAATATTGTGAGGACTGCAAGGATTCTCTGTTCATGGGAAGCTACTGTGACTACAGCAGCAAATTAAATCTGGCTCTAGAACTGTCTTAATCTTTTCAGGGTAGGTGATCCCAGTGTAAGATTAACTTCCCATGGTATGCAGCCAACACAGAAAGTCTGTGTTACAGAGTCTTTTGTGCAGCCCATGGTTCTTTCTTTTACTTCCTTCAAGTAGGTCTTGGATAAACCTCAGCAACACAAAATCAACATTAATAACTCTGACACAAGGACTTACTTGTGGTCCTGGGGGCCCAGGGGGTCCTGGTGGTCCCTGGGGAAGCACAATAGGAAAGAGCAAGTTACTTTTTGCTTTCTAATCAATGCATGCAGGAGGTTAGTTACTCTCTGTCTGAAACTTAGGTATATATTTAGTAGGGAGTGTATTCCTCAGCATCCCATGTGCTACTGTTACTATATTAGCTGTATTTACTGTTCTGAAAATTACCTTCCTAAGTCATATGGTAATCTATCTGAACAGAATGACAGTTACCCAGCCTAGATCTAATGAAAACCCATTTTTCAAGTAATAAGGACTTGGGCTTATGGATCCTGACTAAGCAACATTTTAAGCTCACACCTAAAGTTAAGCACATCTTTATGTGCTTCACTGGGATGCAGTTTTGGTACTGTATTGGTCTGTAAGGGGGCTGAACTACCACAGGCATCTCAGATTACCTATTTGGGATTGTACAGAATGAAATCAAAGGAAAACGGTGGAAAATGAAACTAAAACAGGAAATATATCTGCCAGAGGCTTACAAGAGGTAGGAAAGACATTAACAGAAGAGACAATCTCCCTTGCTTCAGTCAGCTGTGGTAGTTAACAGGCTCCAAAGGGCTCTACACATGAAAAACTCTGCCATATGAGGGAAAACTGGGGTGAATAAGAAGCATAAGCTGTTCAGTTCATGGTGAATGAGTGACATATAAAGGAGAGAAGGTTGCAGATATAACTGTCCACCTACTGAACCCTGAAGGGGATGTCAGCTGCATAATGCAAAATCAAGCCTAACCTGCAAGGAAAAGATGGTTACATTCAGGTGAGACCTGAACTTTTTAGGCACCTCTGCCTTGTTGTGTACCTTTGTGTGCACAAACACTAGACTTGTTCTGAAAAAAACCTGCTTTTGAACCACTTTTGGTTACTCACTAATTTGTGAGCTACTGCCTAATCCACTGGGCAGATGCACTGCATGGGGTATCCCATAGCCTGGAGAACCTGCAGGGACCTGGGGGAGCCATGCCTGCCTTGCTGCACTTCCCAGCACTTAGAGCAGAGCAGTGATGCAAACTCAGACCTGTGAAGTGCTCCTGGGTCTCTCTCCCAGGTGAGTCACAGCTTTAGAGGCAGTCAATAAAGCTGGACACACTTTGCTCAAAAGAGATGTTGCCAATATGGTAACCAGAGGGATGGAGTTGTGGGGCCTCCCCAAGACAGGGGCCCCAAAAATGTACGGTTCATAGCACTCCTAATGTCCAAGAAAGAGCACTAGGAACATGAGTCACTGCAGGCTGGGCTCCTGTGTGAAGCTCATGAACTTCTGTGGGTTTGCTCTGAAGAAAGAGTAAGTAAAGCACTGATTTCCCTTCAGGAGGACCAGTGAGAAAGAAAAAGTGCAGTTCACTCCAGATGATAAAACTGGCCAGCACACAAAATTAACTTCTAAAGGCTTAGCATGCTGTGGATTTAGGGGGTCTTTTGTTTGTTTGTTTGTTTAGTTTGTTGGGACTTTTTTTAATTTTTTTTTTTTTTTTATTTGCTTTTTTGGGTGGAGGGGAGGTGTCCCTGAAAACAGCTGTGGAGGCTCTAAGTGAGAAGCTTGAATTAATTTTTTCCCCTCAGATCAGGCATGTAAAGCAGGTCCAAAGTAAATTTTGACAAAACAATGAAAAAAGCAAATGCTACAAAGTTGTGTTACAGGAAAAGAAAAGAAGCTTAAAGAAAATTATATCTATTGAATTTGAGTATCTGCTTCTCACCCATAAAACTATTAACCATGAAAATAGGAAATGTAGAAATTGTATCTGGAGAGAACATAGTCTTCTCAAAAAACTATACTGCAAGAGTTGTCAACATCAATGTTGTAAATGATGATTTTGGAAAAAAATCACTGGAAAGTAGTTTAAAAATAATATTGAATCCTACATACCATTCAATCTCCTGTGCAAACTATAGAGAGCTAATATACATATCCTTTAGGAGCAGAAAAGATAACATATTCTAGTCATAATATTTCTGATAACTCAGTGTAGGGAGATGTTCCAACGAGGTTAAAAAAATACAGTATGAATCAAAAGCCTCTGACAGCTCAGGGCAAAAAACCTCTATACCTCTTTCTGCAATATTCACCCCTCAGTGTCTCACAGTGCTTTTTAGAAGGTTTTATGTCCATTGACACCTTGCTATTTCTAACCGAGGTTACAATCCAACACAATGGAACCTGCTGAGACAACTCTCCTGTTTGGTTAATTTTCTAGAGAACATAAATGAAATATACTTACTGGTCTTCCTCGCTGTCCTCTTGGACCAACAGGTCCTTGAATACCCAGTGTACCTGGAGGTCCCTTCAAATAAAAAAACCCACCAGCCATCAATAAATGTTGTTCTGGTATTAGTTACTGTCAACACTTTATCGCATCCACTGTAACACTACTTACTGGAAAACCAATGAACCCTGAATCCCCAGGATCTCCCTAGAAAAACAAAACAAAAACAAAGAAGTAAAAAATGCAATAAATTCTATATACAAAACTGAATAAAATCTTTTTATTGCTCATTTTTTTTTCTCATTCAAACAACTAATTATAGCATGCAATGCTACTCAAACCCTTCCATACAGATGCGTTCCACAGGGATGTTGAGGTAACTGAATGTGGCCACACAGATTTCATACTTTATGTATATGACTTAGTTGCATGCAATAGAGCAGCAGGGTACAAAGTTGGCTAGTGAAGTTAGGGATCCAAACTACAAGGCTGAACTATACAACAGACCACACTGATTTTTTTTTTTTTTTTTGAAAAATCCTATGTAACCAGTGGCTTAATTAGAGCTATAACCTTAGCTGAAATGTCCAAGCTCATTTTTGTGAGTTGCATGGGAATTACTGAATCATTTTGATTCTCTTCTGAGTCACTAAAGCATTTGGAACATACTGTTTTCTGTGACCACATATTTTAACTTCAGTACATGCTGAAATGTTTTTGGAAATTAGATCCAAAAATGTTCTAGCCCAAAGACCTTTCAACACACATAAATAATGTGCTATTCAGTCCAAACACCTTCAATCATTTAGAGTAGCATCTTAACTACCTAGTTAATTTGGGTTTAGTTAACAGAATAATTGGTGGAACCAAGTGCTTTCTGAAATGAATACAGGTGTCAGTATCCATCCTTGGCCACAACATAGCTGAGCATTTCTTAAACATTACTTAATCACCCCTGATTACTAACAGTGCAGATCTGAAGATTTTCTAAAAGGAAAAGAAGTTTCCATTAAAAATACAGGCAACTTACAAATATGTGAAGAGAAATACCTATTTTGGCACTTACTGCTGGCACAAAATACACACAAACAATGTCAGCAGATCCCTTCTGTGCTGAATATAGCTCAGCTGTAGCTTTTAAATCAGCCACGATTTACACTCTACATTTGTAATCCCTAATCTCCTTCTCATATCTTCAAATTATGCAAGATTATATGTATATGAGAAAAAACTGCAAGTGACTACAAAACAAGCTTTAAGGATTAGACACAGTAAAAGTAGCCATTGGAATACTTGGGGTTTACTAAATATCTAAATAAAATATTGAAGGATATTTTACCCTAAGTCAATCAAACACTTGCACGAAAATTTTACAGGAAAGGTGCTAATATTGACCAGAATCATTCAATGGACAAACCTATGGCAAAGAAAGGATTTTGCCATGCATGATACAAAGGTAGTCACTGAATAAAGAGGGATATGCTTGACCTACCTACATCATCTACAGTACCTCTGCAATCCACCTATAGGCTGACACTCCTTGGAAATTACTGAGTTCAGATTTTTTTCCCCTGGATATCATATAAACTTTGGTGCAACCAGGGAAAGCAGAAGTTGCCTTTCAAAGCCTTTCAAATCAAAGTAGGCCTCTTGGGATGTGCCCATCAGAGCGTAAGAAAAATTTACTCTTCACCACGTGTCTGTAAAACTGTACTGGGCAAGAATAACTGCTGGGAGTGACAGAGGCACGTACCCTGTATCGGCTGATGATCTCCGGTGCCACTATGTACGGCTCTCCCTTCTGGCCCTTGGGCCCTTGGACTCCCTGGAGGTGACCAAAAAAACCAAAGCACAATGTAAGCTCTCACACCATCACTGTTAACATGTAAACAGCTAAGACTGAATTGAAAAATATTTGTTGGTGTTTTCGTAAGTGTACATAAACGTACTGCTGTTTAGAGGTAGAGACTATAGCTTTAGAAATTTATGGTTTAGGAAAAAAAAAAAGTGTAAACCCTCACAGTACATAAAAGAATGAATTTCTAAATTTTGGGGAGAAATCCCTCATTACCAGGGAGTGATATTATGGGGCAGCACCGCCTAGCTGGAACTGATGCTGCACTTCCCAGGGCTGACATGTGCCCATGTAAATCCAGGAGTGCCACTGCTCACCTCAGCATGATCCTGTGTATCTCACCATGAAAAGTCAATACTTATGCCATGGAGCAGGGAAGAAAAGGATACTTTCATCAGCAATTCTGAGATCAATATTATTTCATTGCTGTTGATTAAAGCCGTACAGGTTTTCCAACAGTAATCTCTCTTCAAGACTTGTGTGACAGGTATAGCTCTGAGCAGGCCTTCTGGCCCTGGCTGCAACGCAATGACTAAACACAGTCTAGTGTGTCCATGCGGAGTCTGCACAAATGCTCTGCTGTGCCAAAAAGCCCCACATTCCCTTCTTTAAGAGATGTCCCATTAACCCAACCCACATGTGAATGAAACTTACTCCAGCAATGTTCTTAGCTTCAGATACTCACTTACTGCCAGCTACTTACAATGCTACCAGGGAAACCAGAGAATCCAGGAGTTCCAAAGTCACCAGGGTCACCTGCTGTCCCATTACAGCCATCATGACCTGGTTTCCCCCTTGGTCCTGGCTGGCCTGGATGACCCTGTTGAGGAAAAAAAAAAGTGTTTATCTACCCATCTGTTTCTAGTTTTCCTTTTCCTGTAGTCATGAAGTATTTAGACATTCTCACATTAAGCTCAAGGCTTGGATCCATGGGAAACTAGGATTTTCAAAGACAGAAACAGACAGCCTTTTTTTAATATAGCTGCAGCTTGAACCAGATGCCCCAGACAGCATGAAAAAATGACTAGTGAAGGACCTCTCAGAAAGGGTAAGAAAGCTATGTTCAATGCAGGCTCTGTTATGCATAGAACTAAGCCAGATGAGGCTGCTGTGCAGGGTTCCACCAAGAACTGGGATCATTAAGCATTTCAGTGCTTCACACTGGAAGAATGGGAAGAAATGTTCCTCACTGAGTTTGAACAGCTTCCAAGCCAGGAAAAAAGTCAAAGATGCTGTTGGAGCTAGAGTGAGTGTCAAGATGAAGCTGTGAATATGGAAGAAAATGCAGGGCTCAAAGGTAGTGAGCTGGGGGCACTCCAAGACCTCGACACAGACCCTCTGTAAAGTTACTCCTCAAACTGTATTTTCATTGCTGTTCTTACATTCACTTTAACTGCTGTTGGTGCTGGTTTGCACTGAGGCTGATGAGAAGCAAATCTTCCCTTGAGCAGCTCTTTGTACTATGGACTCAGTCACAAAAAACCAGAAACTAACATAAAACATTTCTTGCTTCTCTTTTATCTAGAGCAAGAGTCTTCTCTTTGCTTTTGCTCCATTGCTTAGAAAAAACTGAAGAATATCCATGTCCGTACTCAGCTCCACCAAATACTGACACTCCTCACCCCAGGAGAGACTCTGTCTTGCCACCATTCTCTCTTGGCTCCCAGCCCCATATCCTAGAACTATGCCATTGTGGTTTGTTTAGGTGTCTATCAACCTGCCTTCCCATGGTCAGTGGAAAAAATGGTTGGAAAATGTAAGGGTGCTTGAAGGGCAGTGGAGCTCGAAAAGAGTACACAACGACAATGCAGGTTCAAATTCTGTCTGCAGGTATTTATCCCTCACAATGCGATCGGCAGAGGTCAGGGAGGCAGGGCTGAAAAAGAAAACATGCCCAGATAAGAGAAGCAGTCCAGCTACAGCAACACTGGGCTTCACAGGGGAGCAATTTACTCTGCTTCCCAGGATGTTACAGTGCTTAGAAAAAAAATTAGCATGATGCAGCAAGATGAACAAGATCCTTGCCTCAGGAGTGTTAATAGAAATGACAAATATGGTCTTCTTTTTTTCCTTAAAGAGTGAGAAAGAGGAAGGCAAGGAAGATTGTGAGAGAGAAATCCCTGAAACTTGATAGGAAGCTCTTCTGGAAACAAAAGAGGGTGAAAGCAGAGTGGATGTGGATGCGTGGGCTGCAAAGCGGGGCCCTGGTGTCAGGGAGCACTACAAAGGAAACCCAAGCCTGGGAACCCTGTCCAGGGATTCCAGTGACTCAGATTTCTTTGTTATTTTATGACACAAGATGTAAAGAAGTGTAGGCTGGGAAAATACTGTTCTGTGAACTTTACCCGGTTTTCCTCTTTGAGTATTTCAGTTTCATAGACTTGGTCAATTTGTTCAAAGTTTTACACTGTTTAGTGCTCAGTAAGATTTTTAAGACAATCTCAAGCATGCCATATGAGCTATAAAGCAAATTAACCATAGTTAGTATTCTTAAAATCACTGGTCATTATACGAGCTTTGCAAATCAGAAATAATTAGGAATGACCAACTTGTGTCCTTCATTCACAAGCTTAAGAATTGTGAAGCGCTAATGTCACAGGTCTTTGGTACAAAAGAACATACTTAGCTGGGTAACCTCCAGAGACACAGAAATTTTCTAATGTTTTCTGCCCCTTTTACAAGGGGATTTCTCCATAGGACAAAGCAAATGGACTTTAATTATCTGAGGGAATGAGAGGGAGCACAGATTCTGTTCTTTTGTTGTCTGCTGCAGTTCCATTCACTTCATGTCCTTAGCAGAAAAGTGTGTACGTGGCTGACGCAGAAGTTAACCCAGACATTTTAATTAAAGTACAAAGGCTTTAAGCTAGCCTGCAATATTTGTATTTGGTGATTTCTTAAAGATGAAATTACTGGCTACTTACAGGAATGCCATCTGCCCCAGGGAATCCAGTGACTCCTCTTTGTCCCTAGAGCGAAACAGCACAATTAAAATGAGGTTCTGCTAGCATTTTTCTTATTAGCTAAAACATTTGATATTCAGAAGTTACCACTTCTCCTTTGGGTCCAGTTATTCCTGGGTATCCTCTTTCACCTTTGTGACCTTTGGGACCTTGCACTCCTGGGATCCCCATCAATCCTGGTGGTCCAGTGAATCCCTGTGATCCAAGGAGTCCTGGCTGGCCCTGATAAAAACAATAGAATAGCATTTACATAGGAACAGTTGTGATGCATGAAGCTGGATAAGTTATCACTGCTGCAACGGAGTCAATCTCTCGAAGAAAAAATAAACACAGAATTTCTTTCCATCCCAGTAGGCCAGGCTCTTTGATAAAAGTCATCTGAAACACCACACAGAGATATGCCAGCAGCAGTAACTATACAGCACATGTGGTCACCAAATTAACACATGGATATTAGCATTCAAATCAATATTCACTACTTCAGCATTCATGGCCACTCTATGAAAAGACTGTTTTCTTTAGAATGAGGTTTCTCAAGAGTGATTCTCCGACAATACAACATATGATGCTCCAAACAAGTAAAATATGCTTAACTGTGAAATTTGCTTATTGGCCATATGTATTACAAGTGGCGTCTGATATTTAATGGCAAGAATTTCTGCCTCTTTTGTGACAATATTTCTATTCAGCAGTGGAGCCTGAAAATGATGGGACATGCGTGGATCCACACAGGTTGAAGAGCAGCACACAGGGCTCCCTGGTCATTCTCCCTTCCAGTGCTGGTTCGGCTCTTCACGCCACTTCAACTATTGTTCAAAAATAATCCCTGTTGTCTGACAACATCACAAGGCTCAAAAGGGGAAAAAACAATTTTGAAATGACACAGTGGTGGTTTAAGTAATGGATTGTGACAGTATGTCTGAGATCTGTGAACTGAAGTATTTGAATACGGTTCCAGACGTAGCGTCACTGAAGGCACACATGTTCTGCATGTACTCACTGCAGTAATGACATTAATAGTGCATTGCTGCAATCTTTTCTGGAGAAATATGTTTTAAATGGGGCAAAGCACCATTTACCAGGACATTCAAATTAAGTCAAATCTCATGAAAGTTGTTTTTAAAATGCAATTAGATTTTTTTCACAGACCAGGTTGGAACAGCACCTGTATCTCACAAAGGAGAAGAACTACAGCAAACAAACACATATACAACACACACATATATATTTATATCAAAAAGCTGATTAAAAATACTGTCTTCTTTTAGTATAAAATACTTACAGTCTTGTCCATGCCTTCAAAGAAAGAGCTAGAAGGTGAATGCAATTCCTTGTCAAGAGTTCAACTTCATTAAATGCCATTGAGGTGGAAAGAGGGCAGTGTGGGAACTTGAGAAAACGAAACCTGAGTATAGCCTGATTTCTTTGGATCAGGAAGTTGTACCAAAGATACTGAGCAATGCCTTATTGATATTGGGCAAAATTTATTTTAGTCTCATAGGCCCATTTGTGATACAATTCAAAAACGTTATAGTCAACAATTATCTAAAAAAACCCCTTTATATGCGCTATAGTTGTCTTCATACCACATATCCCAAACCAACACTATGACTGAAACACAGCTTGTAGCTTCAAAAACAAATCAATTTTCCACACTGCTTCCATGTAAAATGGTTGTCACAACACCTGGGGTAGTTCTGTATTTTAAATCTTGTTGTATCACATCATATGAGTCCACATTGAGAAGCTGACACAGCCAAACAAATTACAGAACTGAGTGCAAGTCTTTAATTTTGGATTTTGGAAGAAGACTAGGAATGAGCCAATATGAAGGCTGAATTACACAGAATTCCTTGGGACAAGCTACTAGGATGGATCATGTACAGTATGGATCTTTGGCTCTACTGTTATGGCTGATTTCACAACACTGATGGTTGAGAAGCAGCGCCAAAGGACAACAGGACAACATGAATTTGAGTGTTTGAGCTGTCTTTGTGAAAGAGAACTCCCTCTGCTTACAACCAAACCTGACTTTATACAGTATCCCTACTTTTAAACCAAGTCTGCTCATGTGGATTATTAGACACTAAGAGGCCAATGTGTTTTCAGATTAACAAAGTGAGAAGGAACAAAGAAAACACGAATACGTCTAAAACAGAAAAGAACTAATGTTGGCAGGAGGTATATTCATCTGAACAAGCAGCTGCCCATTTTCTTATGGCAGGCACTGCTGGTTATTACAATTGCATCTACCTCCACCAGCACTAGTTTTTGGTTTTTTCAAAATGCAGTGAATCTCTAAAAATTTATTCTGTGGAGGTGCAGATCACAGTAGACATATTTTCAGAGTTGTCTGACTCAAATGGAAAGATGCTGATTAAAAGCACTAGAATAATGACTTAAATCTGAACCAGATTTTTTCAGTGTGAGTTCCAAGATTAGGAAAAAGAAAATCTTTCTTATGACACATTTTCTCCACTTTTCTTACCTACTATGCTGCAAAATTTAAGTATATAGGAATTGACAAAATATGTATGATCATGTCCCATGAAACTGCTTTTTCAGGGAAATAGACTTTCATTCATTAAAATAATGGAGTCAGTGATCTTTTTTTTTTTGTTTGTTTGGGTTCTTTTGCTAGAGCAGTGTAAATTCTCATGCAAATATCAATCAAAAATATTTCAATTTTACTATGAAGCCTTAAAATATTACTCAATGCTTAAGGTAGTTTGTTCTTCCTCATGCACTCAAATTTAGAAAGGAACCTTTAAAAAGGTTCAAAAGGATGGAAACACATTCATTACATCTGCAAAGAACACAGAAAAATGATTCAAATTCATTTGTAGAGACTTGAGTTGGCCCCAGTTGCATTTAATTTCTGAAAACTAAAGTTCCAATTGCTTCTGCGAAGAAAGGAATACATGGGTTCTGTGCACTGAAAATGCGACTTCATTTTTGGACTCCCTGAAAGCCAGAATAAATAATTTAAATTCCAAAAATCACTCATCCTCCTGAGATAAGCAAAAAGTCTCTTTAGTGCCCCTCTACCCTCCTTTAGAGAGCAGCTTTCTGGAGGTAGAACACACGTAAAACTTTTCATTGCACTTTCTGATAAAAGGCTGGTTATGTTCAGAATTTTCAAATCTATGCCTGGCTTTCTATAGGGACCATGCAGAGCCATACAGTTCAAAGGTGGCATTCCATGGAACACGTTACCTCTCTAACTCCTACATCAGATACCTCTCCCACTTCCAGTCTCACTTTCCTTTCTGGTGTAGAGGAAGAAATAAACAAGGAATGGAAAACAAGGAAGAAGACTGGGTATCAGCACCCATTCCCCATGCTTTCCTGGTAGTTACCTGGTCATTTGTGTGTTGAGGGATATGGGTTATTTAATATAAAGACAAGAGAATAAATCCTCATGGGACTAGTTTAACACAAGGCTAGAGTCAGAGCTAGGGAAATACTTAATATCATGACAATGTCTGCGTAACTCTTCAGCCAATTAGTACCGTGGCTTGTTAACTGAATTAACTTTGTTAACCTTCGTTAACTCAGACATGTCAGCTTTAACTCTGCTTTCTTTATCTTAGATCTTTTGTTGGACAAGTATGTCCCCTTTTCATTAGCAAGTGACCTAAGAACATTCTCTCTTTGGCAAAGGTCACTGAGGAGATTTAAGCAAAGACAATCAGTTTGAAAGGTTCAGTCAAACAAAGCATGGCTCAATTCTTAGTCCCATGTGACACATGCCATGCATGGTACTTCTCTGCCTGAGCTCCTGGAGGGTCAGAAATCCTAGAAAATTTTCCAAAGCTGTACAATTGTGCTTGACTTAAAATTTCCAGGTTTTAGGAAAAACAAACCCCAAAAAAACCACCAACAACAACAACAAAAACAAACCAGAAGCAAGCCTAGGGGAACATATTATCCATGTTTTATTTTAGAAAACCCATAAAGTACTTTCTCTTGTACACGCTCTGGCCCATAGTGCCCTTCCCATTTCACTAGGGTGAACTGGACCTCTTCCCTAATCGAGAGCATGGCACCATTACCCCATGCCACCCACCAGGGGACTTACAGGCCAGTGCTAAGAGGCTCACTGAAGTGTGTATGGAATGCCATGGCCAGCACCCCTGAGAGAGCGCATAAAAAGAAATGGAAAAAGTGGGCTGATGGAGTATCTTGAAGATTAACAAGAAGTTCTTTCAGTGTTTTTATACAAAACTTCCAGAACTGTTTAGTTGAATTACAAAGCTCCCAGTGTCAGGATATACACCTAAACAGGCAGTCCCTGCTTTGCTCTTCCTGCAACTTCAGCTGACTGGAAGAGGTCTCCCAAAATTCTTGTGGCCAGCCCAGATATTGTGCAAAAACTATTTACAGAGAGGAGCAAAGGTTAGAAATTAGAAAGTCTGGAGGAAATCTCCCCAGAAAATATTTGCCATGTTATATATACATTGTCACTTTTCCAGTGACATGCATGAAAGAATGCTGCCAAGGTTGTGACTGATTTAATAACTACATTTTGCAACTAAGTACCAGTGGACGTAAGAAGATTCTGATCAGACTTTTAAATTTGTACTCAATGTTCATGTTTTGCAGCTTGAATTTTAATTTCCGGCTCTTTTATGATCAGTCAGATGAAAGAGATGTCATGTTGCAATACTTTCTTCCTTCTAATTTACTGTTAAATTTACAGTGTGGAAACAAAATTGACAGAGGAGGGTGAGCTAATTTTGAGAGCAACCAAATGTTTGATGTGCTATACAAAGAGAGATGCAATAAATGACAGTATCTCCTCCAAAGGTCTTAAAACACAGGAATCATGAATTGCTGAGAAATCCACCTACTAGGGTGGAGATACAAATATAGGAGAAAACTGTTGATTTGCAATGAAGAGGAGACTGAATCACTTGCTAAAGAACTTCCCAGCCATTGAACCCATTTCTCCACGTTTCATTACAGATAGCCATTTTGCAATTGCTTATGGTACATGGAATGTGATGATTCAGTATTCCCCACATGGAAACGAGCCTTGTAGACCATCATTTCTTTTAACAGTGGACAAAAAGAAAGGAGGTTAATTCCCTGACATTTTAAAAAGGTCACTGGTGAAAGGACAAGTTCATTTCCTGTGGGAAGGGTGATCTGACCATGACAGACAAGCTGGAGCTGGGATTTTTTTGTAATAGCTCTTAGTCTGGAACGGTCCCTGTAAGAACAGATGGGGAAAGGACGTGACAGCAAAGACCTCAGTGCACTTCTACTCAGTGAGACCAGCAAGCGGAACAGACAGTAACTCAACAGGGAATAAAATAATATATAAGGAAAATGAGCAACTTTTGGGCTGATTGAAAGTGCTAAACCAGGAAAAGACATCTCCCCAGGCACACAAGAAAGAAACAGAAAAGTTTTTAAATGTAATGCTAGCAAAATGTAGAAAAATGGGTGTAAATGTAGGGAATTTGTGATTCTTTTGGGTGGTTTCAATGGATGTAGTGCGCTAAAACAATCACTGACTCCAAATAAAAGATGTATGATCTTAGTGCTCTTAACCCCCCAAAAAATATGAACTACAAGGAAGAACTTCAAGAACCCTGTCATGGCACACGGAGTCAGACTAAGATGGGCATATCCCCTGGCATCTCTGCTGGAGTATAAACCCATGAGGTTATCTAGGAGTTTATCGATTAAACATATTAGAGGGGAATATGTAGAGGAAGGGTTTGGGGTTCAGCTCCATGACATGCACACTTTGTCAGAAATATTTCATCTATGGGGTTGCACCGCTTTGGGCTGAGAGGCAGAAAAAAGCAGACCACATGGAGTACCTGCTGCCATGGCATGGTTTGACTCAGCAGCTGCTTCTGGTAGTACTGGGCTGCCCAGTACATACAGACCTCCAGAGATCTTCAGACACTGATGAGTGCAACACCTACCATGACACAGAAGAAAATGGAACATTTCTGTATCTTCCATCGTTATGTTGTACATTGATGGTGTAGTTTGAATGCTTCCATCCACCTCAGCAACTCAAGACTTTTATTTAAGTAAGACTTAAACACTTTTGTAATTCCACCTAACAAGAATGAATCAAAACGAACCATGGAAGGGTAGGAAATACAAATGTACAAGGCAAAACACAGACAACGCTAGTGACTAGAGAAAAAGATCATCTGAGAGAAAAAAATCCTGAAGTTTATGAAGGCTTGGGTGTTAAATATATTAGCATGTTACTTTATTTGTGTGTCTTCAAGGACTGTAGTAATGACTACTTCCTTAAAGACAGATGCCTTGCAACAGTTTGCAGTGAGCATTCAGAAGCTCCTCACTAGATGGCACCAGCTATTGCTGCTGCATGCAGCCCCCACTACTGCAGGTGCAGGATTCCAGACCATGGTACAACCTTCAGGAAATCTGATAAGGAGTTCAGACAGGGTCAGACTGTCCTTGAGTGAAGTCTGAGGCAACAAAAGCAGAAGGTTTCTGCCAAAATGTCTGTAAGTGAGATAGCTGGGGAAGTGCAAATGAAATGGGATTAAATACATCATGCAACTGAGCAACATGACTGCCTGAGGTGAAGATGTCCTGTCATTCAATCTATATTTCGTGTAGTAAGCAAACTCAGTCTTTTACAAGAAATGAGAAAAACTTATTATCTTTGTTCTTCATTGGATTGCTAAATTTACATTTACTGTCACAGGCTTGAAAATTCTCAAATTTATCTTCTGAATCTGTATTATTACTGTAGGGCTGGCATTAACTTCTGCCACCACACCGATCACAAAAAGGGGAGTTTTTTTCTGATATTTTGGACATTTGATAACAACATGGTTACCAGTGTACCATGGTACCATGAGATGGGACTTCTGTTGTCTAACTAAAATATTGATAGGTAAATCAAACAAACCTTTCTCTTGAGCCTTAAGCTGCATAATATTCAATTCTTAAACATAGAGTAGCACTGAAAAAGTCATCAGGCTTTAACAGAGAAGTACATAACTAATAGTTATTTCTATATTTTTTTCTGTTTTGCTACTGTAGAGAAGGTTATTTAGCTGAGTTTCACGTTCCAGCTCTTATTCTCAGAAAATACATTCCTTCTCATTTGTTAACAAGCTTTTTTTACTTATAATAAAAGTAAACAAAAAAATTATAAAATTAGTTAAAAATAACGAAAAAATGAGGCTAGTTCAGCCTAGGGGCATGGTAACAATCTGCTTTTCTTTTAACTTCATTGTCTGGACATACAACATTTTCTCTCAGGACAGTGGTGACCAAATGACATTAATTTCAGAGAAGTGATTCAGCTTGCAGAAGGGTGGATTATTTTTTTTTTTTTCACTAAGGAAGGAATACATTAAATCTTCATAAAAAAGAACTATGAAAGCATTCCTGTTACCAGAAGCCACATCCCTTTTCTGTACTCAGTAATGAAATAATTTTGTACTGTTTTCTGTTCCCACGATTTGATCTAATTTGTGATCTTCCAGAATGCTGCTATGTCACCCAAGAAGATAAAACATGTGCAAAAGTAAATATATGCTGGAATGTAGGTCAAGAACTCAAAAGAACCAGTTAATGGTTTCTTCATGTCACAAAATACACAGGAGAGAATGTCAGAAATGCTTTCTGTGCTTTGCAGTGCTTCTGTAGTAAGAACAATATCGGGACCACAGCAATGGTCTCTCAAAGAAAAGCATCAGAAAGGGCAAGTCTAGACAAAACCACACGAGGATTTCCATACTAATCCTTCAAAAAGTTATTGCTTAGAAAAAATTAGAAGAGGAAGGTGGACAAGGTGTGGGAAAGAAGTGTTGGGCAGAAGCAAAGGGTGGTTCTGTTTGCAGACAGTAAGGGGATATGTCTGAAAGTTCAAAGCAGATTCTCTGCTGAAGTATGCTAAACAGACAAACTAGGAAATTTAGAATCAGAATTAAGACATATTATAGCAAATAGATCTCTCTAGTAAGCATGCTCTACTGAATTATGTGTGAAGACTTGGAATGACTTGAAAGGCACTGAATTTTGTTAAGTATTGTATTTATAGAACAGATGTAGACATTTATCTACATGCAGTGTAGCCATCAAAAGCTCCCGTCAGGTACAGGTGATATCTCATGGCATGATATCCTAACACAGATATTCAAAGTAAGTCAAACAAATGCACCTGAATGTGCCCATTTTTCTTAAATATTTATGAAAGGAGCCTGGGTCTCTAGCTCAAAAGTTGACCTCACATCACTGCTTTCTAAACAGTGCAAGAAGTCAACACCCCAAAAGATCAATGAAATTGATCTGAATTTGTGCACTTAGAAGTTAGAATTAAGACTGAAATAAAAATCTTGCTGCATGAAAAGGGTGCTGATATAAATGCAATAAATTTACTTAACCTGCCAGGCAATATATGGCAGAAATATTGCTACTAGTAGTACAAAACAGAAGAATTTTCTTGGAAGTTAGAAATATTTCAGCATTGAAGAGTAATCAGATGATAATGGTGTGTGCTCAAAAGCATATCCATTTATTCCATGTTAGCCTGAGAGTGGAAGTGCAGTTAACAGAGCTACTCACTTTATGTTGGTTAAACTGAGACTACCAAGCTAAGACAACAATAAAATCATAATAAAACGCTACTTCAGTGACATGTAAATACTATCCCTTTGACTACCAGATAAATTCTGTTTTTGAGAAGGAGGTAACTCAAGTTAAATTTGGATATTTCAACTTTGAATGAACTTGTATGAACTTGAATGAGCTAATGATGTTTTACAGAACACTAAAGTGACACTGATTTATACTTGTCAAATGTTCATTACTATGTAATTAATTGGAGAAGGTTAGTTTGATAGCCAACCAAAAATTCACCAGAGAGGAAAATCACCTTGCCAAATATGCTCTTATAACCAGACAATTATCACACTGACGGGTGTGGACAAGGAGCAGGAGGAAGCAGGGAACTCCCAGTTACTCTGTGACATCTGTTGTATCATGCTCATGTAAAGGAGCAGACTTTGGCCATGATGCCTATTAAATGTATGATTGAACACTTGGAGGACAGCAAATGCCTTATATGTTTTTAGGACAATGAGTATACTTATAGAACAAAATTCTGTTCATTCAACATGGGTTTTCACAGGATCAAAAAGCCAAAAAATTTCCAGGGCACCACAGAATGCAGTGCAATCTTCCTACTCTGGTATTATCTGCAACAAAATTGTTTTTTTTAAAGTTCTTTTCATTCATTCCATTCATTTTATTACCATCATAATATTAAGATCAACTGCTTTCTGGAACTTTTTAAAAGCATACTTCACACATATTGCCAAAAACTTGGATAACACAGTCGGTTGGATAGCTGTGCTGCTTGCCTAACTGGACTTCTCAAGGCAAGACAACAACCAGCACCTGCTTGAGTTAGAACATTCAGTCATAGACACAAGAGCCAATCTGCCAGCCCAATTGCTTACAAATGGCTTTCAGTGGTGTGTGGGAGTGTTCTCAAGATCCTAAAATTCAGGAAGTTCAACACAGATGTTTTCTGTCAGTAGGCGTTGGAAGCACCAATAGTAACATCTGTTCACTTTTCATATTTGTGAGAACATTTTTTTTTTTGGTCCAAAAACCGTTCACTGTTGAAATTTCCAAATTGTGCAACTGGCCAAAATGTTAAGCTCATTAGGCTCCATGAGTTTAAGAGTATGTGAAAATTAAAACCCCTCCAGGAGTTCAGCCTATCATATGCCAATTTTTCCATTCTGTGTTCTTCTGTTTAAACAAAAGCGTAACTATTTTTGTGGTGGGAACAGCTATCAAAACTGACTTGATCATGCAAATAGAAGTTACTACTGGCTGTTGTAACTATAGAAAGAATTTAATTCTCTTACAGAGGCTGTGACTTTTTAGTAATTTGTGTACTGGGATACCCTCTCCACATGGGAGCCCAGAACACATGTTCCAGCAGCATGTACAAGGGACTTGGTACAGACCTTCGCACTCCGGTCATGGGAATTTACAGTTTGGGACAGTCTCCGAGTTCCCAACAAGGCCAGATGATTGGCTCTGAACCACCAGGAAGGATGGTGGGCTTTAAGGCAGATGCGTGCAGCAATATGAAGAGTCATTGATGATATGGAATCAGAGAAATCTTTTTTTTTCTCCTAACCCTTCTAGACAGATGAGTCTCAAGAGCAGTGGGGTGCTGTGATATCATCTGAATGGAGTTTGTACAGTTGTTTCCTCTACATGATTTCCCAACCCTGATGTATCAATGTAAATGCTCTAGAAATTTCAGTAACTGGGACTCTGTTGAAACCTGCTGTTGAGTCAGTTTACACTGAAGCTAAGTCAACCCTTATGCCTCAATTACAAGCCAGTGTATGTGGCTTGTCAACATCACAAATATTCTAATGCAATCACTGGGATGGTCATGAAGCTGGGCCCGTCTTCATGTTGGGTTTGTCTCCAGAATCAACAAATAGTCTAAATAATCTGTAATCTACGAGAAGTCTTCAGTTAGTAAGGAGAAGTACTGAAAATTATCAGCAGCTGTCTTTTATATCATACAATTATGTTCCCTGCACAGATTCACAATAAGTTTTTACAAGTTGGCAGTACTAGATCAAGCTGAATGATCATCTAGGGAAGCTAAATTATTTGGGGAAAGAATTATGACAACCAATTACTTGGAGAACTCTCTGTGATTCTGTGAAGTCTTTCTTCTTTTTTTTTTCCTTTGAAATCAGGCAGAAGGAGAGTAAAAATATTTTCCTTTGAATCATGAAGGAAATAGTTCTGTATCATTTACCCGAAAAAAATGAATGTAACTCGTGATAACAGTCTTGGAGACAGTCAAGGGTGGAACATAAATTTGAAAAGGAAGGTTCTCCAGATCCATTACAAAATATCTAGTTTTTCTGGTAGACTCAGTTTGAGGTAGCACTAATGGGGGCCAAGAGTGCCCACACATCTTCTGCAGATTCCAAAATCTCATCACTCATGGGAAAGGATGTTCTGGAGAACATCAGCAGCACACAGTTTCACAGCTGTTCAAGGAGAAAGCCTATTTATCATTTCAAATGTTGATTTCAAAAGCAACTGGAAATTTTTTAACCATCTATTGTAGGCAGCATGGGCTATGGAGTTTCTTCAGCAGAGGATCGGGATAATAATCAGAGCAAACCAGTGTATTTGATCATAAAATCATAGAATAATCTGGACTGGAAGAGACCTTAAAAATCATCTTGTTCCAACCCTGTTACCAAGGGCAGGAACACCCTCTACTACACCAGACTGCACAAAGCCCCATCCAACCTAAACTTGAACAATTCCAGGGGTGGGACATCTACCACCTCTCTGGGCAAGCTGTTCCACTGCCTCACCACCCTCACAGTAAAGAATTTCTTCCTAATATCTAATTTACACTTGCCCTTTTTCAGTTTAAAGCCAATACCACATGCCCTTGTGAAAAGTCCCTCTCCAGCATTTTTATAGGCATTCTTCAGATACTGGAAGGTTGCTAAAAAGTCTCCCTGGAGCCTCTTCTCCAGGCTTAACAGCCCCAGTTATCAACTTGTTCTCATAGGAGAGATGTTCTGGCCCTCTGATCATCTTTGCAGCCCTTGCTCCAACAGATCCATATCTTTCTTATCTTGGGGGCCCCAGAGCTAGACACAGCACTCCAGTCTGGATCTCACCAGAGCAGAATGCAAGGGGATAATTACCTTCCTCGACCTGCTGCTCTCATCACCTGGTTTTGATCCAGCACAGGATGTGTCGGCTTTCTGGGCTGCAAAGGATGCTGTCTCCAGTCATGTCGACCTTCTTGCCCACCAACACCCCCAAGCCTTTCTCAGGGCTGCTCTCAATCTGGTCAACCCCCAACCTGAATTGATTGGGTTACTCTGACCAGACGCAGCGCCTTGTACTTGGTTTTGCTGAACTTTGTGGGCTTTTCAGACTGGATAGCACTCCTCCACTCCAGCATGCTGGCCACACCACACAGCTTGGTGTCATCGGGAAACTTGATGAGGGTGCATTTCGTCCCACTGTCCAGGCAGCTGACAAAGATGTTGAACAGTGTTGATCCCAAGACCAACTCCTGAGGAACATCACTCATCACTGCTCTCCTCTCGGACACTGAGCCATTGACTGCAACTCTATGTGTGTGTCCATCCAACCAATTCCTTATGCACCAAGTGGCCCACCTGTCAATTCCCTGTCTCTCCAGTTCAGAGACAAAGATTACTCCTTTTCATTCTGCAGATACTGAGGGAGTGAAGGCACTGCTAAATTGTAATGGCAAGTTGCTTTGACTTGAAGGACATGCCATTAGTTTGACAGGTCTTGGGGAAAATTTAGGTTGCTCTCTAACTGGTAGCAAATGCAGGTAATGTGGAGGAAAAAAGATGCCTTCCAGACAAGGAGAAACAACAGAGGCAACCTATCTGTTCTATCCAAAACACCAGAGAGACTGTTAAACAATTTGTCATAATTACTCATCTGGGTCCCAGCACTGGAGAGTGATTTTGGGCTTCAGCTTGAAGAAACTATCCTCAGTATTTCAGATTCTGACTCTAGAGTGTCTCTAAGCTTTGTTAAATTAGTGCCTTCTTGGCTGAAACACAGTCTGCCTACAGGATTAGCTGTGTCAAAGGAATCAGTGATGTGCAGTGATGTGTTGTATTTGTGAACTTAAAATGTACTTGCAGAGATGCTTCCATCAGTCTCATGGGAGAGGCTGCATTTACCGACAGAGAAACTGAATTGCTGATGGCGAAAAGTCAGAATGGCACAGTTCACAGGTCAACCATGACCCCAAACTTCTGCTGAGTTGCCTCTCTTGCTTTACCATATCTGCTACAGGCAAGGATGGAAGGAAGCAAGAGATAAATGTGAAGCTTCTTCTCCTTTCCAAAACACTAATCAATGCTGGAACATCTGTACCTGAGATTTATAGGTCCTGGATCCTCCAGGTCCCTGAGAAGATCTCAACTACCACACAGAGTGTCAGTCTTCTGTATTTTTGACAGAGAGAGTAACAAATGCACTTTTATTTACGTGGTACCTTTGAATTTTTGGCCCTTGCTCTTCCCTTTTTTCATGAAAAAATATTTTGAACTTTTCTGACTGCTTCTGCATCTGGGAGAACCTAAGGCTGTTATCTAGCTACTGAAAAGAGCCAATGCTAGCTCTCCTGTCCAAGGTAATGCCTATAACTTTTACTGCCTTTTTTTTTTTTTTTTTTTTTTGTTTGTTTGCTTGTTTGTTTTTTTTCGGGTTTTTTTTGGTTTTTTTTTGTCAAGAGATGAAGAACATTTGCTATATGAAAGCAAACAAACTCTGAGCAACAGTGTTATGGAGGCTACAGTGCTCGATACAGATTGATGATGTGGATGTCTGAATGAGTCGCAAGAGCCTGGAGATTGATAACCCACAAATTACCTGGGCAATAAAAAAGACTAACCAAATATTATCTGCTCTAGCTGACCCTGCTTGAGCATGTATGGTTGGACTAGATGATCTTAGAGCCCCTTTCCAACCTCAGCCATTCTGTGATTCAGTGAAATAAGGCGATACTGATATTCAAAATCCTCTTTAAGACCCTGCAATTTAGCTGTTTGCCTATTCTATTGCTTAGATTTTTTCCTCTCTGTGATGTCTGTAGAATTTTTCTGTCTGTGTACATATTTATTCCCTCTTTTGTTTGCTGTCTTCAGATCTCTGTGTATCTAACGCAAGCCATAAAGCACTCCAGTTTCTTTAGAACAGATAAGGGGTGGGAGTCACTGACATGAGGTGGAATACTTTCTTACTGTTAAAAACACTGATAATTACTATGAATTGTTTAGTAAAGTTAGCATTATTGACAAAAGCCAAGATGCAAGTTTATAGTTATCTGCTCATGGATAACTATAGCTGCGTGTTTGTTGCAGACATACTTATGTATGTCTGCATACATACCTTTAGGTTTCCCATACCTTTACAGTTTACATGAGTATTTACAACAGAAAGAAAAACAGCCTTCTGGTTCTTGCAATTCTTTAAAAACCTCACTAAAACCCTGCCAGACCTATCACTCTACCAACTCCACTGATTTATAAAGTTCTGAACAGGAGAAGTTTCTGCTGTTATTTGTTTCCACCACAGGAAGACACCAATAAGCACTCCTAAGGCTAAAAAACAACCTACTTTTTTTATGAACACTGCCTGATATTTCCATTACATTGTGACACAGAAAATAGGATTCACTTAAAAGGAGAGATTTGAAGAAAGAGTCAGAGTAAAAAAAGATGACAGAGCTATTCAGCTTCCTCTGAGTATTTTTGACTTAGAGTCATTTTTCTCCTCCTACTCTCCCTGCCATCTCCAAACAAAAAAGAAACCCACAACAGATTTCCCACAGATACAGGGGAAAAAACAAAACAAAACAAAACTAAACTAAACAAAACAAACAAACAAAAAACCCCCAAAAAACCCCCAAAACCCAAAAACCCCCAAAATTAAATTTGTCCTAATGAGGCTGACAGAATTTTCAGAGAGTAAATTTCCAGTACCAAGAACTGAAACAAGAATCAATGAAAATTCATTATTTATTACACTGGCTGGGGTAATACAACATTACCTCCATAAATATTAACCCAACTGCAATGAAGAAAATCAGCAGTTTGCCTATTTGCATATTCTTTTTGGTCTTGATGATTTTATCAATCTAATTCCTATACATATCAGATATCCTTGGAAGATGAAACTAATTCTAACAGAATATGGTTTAGTAACCCCATGGAGATGATGCAGTTCAGAAAGAATTTTAATGAAGCATCATGGAGAAAGAATTTGAATTATTAACTATGATAGATTGTGGACAAAAAAGAAAATGAAATCTATTTCCTTTCAGCATTCAAAAAAACTATTTCATTCTGAAGGCAAATATGATTTAATATGATTTTCCAGTTAATTCTGATTATTTATAAAGGCCTGACTAGACACTGAGCTGTTAATGTCTTAGATTTTGAGTTACCACAGAAATTGAAATAATTTTAATTATTTTACGCCAAGTAGTGATGAGATTTCTGCAGAAGTTCCTGCTTGTCTGAACTTTTCCCAATAAATTTAATTATTAGTATTAAGCAAATCTGACCAAAAAAAAAAAAAAAAGTGAAATGAATGTACTTTGAATGTACAGCAGAAACATTAAGGAAAATAGCTGGAACGGCTTGGATAGCTTTTCAGCTGTTTGACTAAGCAACTTGCTACTTCATTCAATTAGTACCTTAGAGAGCTGATGACCTTGTTACCAATTGAATGTTTAATCCTTGACAGCAGGAATTAGAAATGACTTGAGAAAACAGCTAAACAACAGGACACAATATTCTCCATCACACTGACAGCACTGCTGCCCTAAACCTTCCTTCAGGTATAAGATACAGCTATTAACTGGTGTGTTCTTAAGGAATACATTTTTCAACTTAGAAAGAACAATGACACTACCCTGAAAATATGCAAGGTTCACTTGCTTCACTATAGGTGAACAAACTGGTAGTATTAAGAAACCAGAAGTTTTAGGAAAAACCCAACAAAATGAGGTAAGAGATTTACCTTAATGTCTGCCTGATATTAAAGAGTTGGTTGTAGGATAAGCACGCAAAACTACAGCCTTGTCATTCCTCAGTAAATGTGTGCAGATACCGATGAGGGCTTGAGACGGGTCTGTACTCAACTAAAGTGGTGTCACTCCCGTGCGCCAAACTGAAGATGGGAAGCACCCATGGATGAGAAGGCACCTTCTCACACTCAGCTCTCTGAAGCCCACAGTGAGTTCCCTTCCACCTTTTGGCAGAAACATGTGGGTATCACAATCCCTGTCGCACCACAAGGATGCTACAGGTCTCAGAAAAGCCCTTCTGAATTGAGGTGAATTTCAGCCAGTTTAATATTTGCTAACTCTTCGGCTGCTTCAGCAGCAGCAATCCTTCATCACAGAGATAAACAGAGACTTGGAAAAACATTTCAGAAGACAGTTTTTGTGCAGCTGTTAACAACTTCAGAGAAGAAACGCAGCAGATATGCGTTGGGATAAAACACGCAGTGACAAAAATGTAAACACAGAAATCCAGGCTGTGACCTAATTTAAGCCTTGTTCAGTCACAGGCTAGCAAAAGCATGCTTCCACACATAATTAAAAAAACATCCTGAAATTTAAAACAACTGAAACCATATGACAGTGGGACTTCTTGCACCGTTCCAAAGATGTGTAGTGAAAAAGAAATCAGTTAAATGTCTGAGATTAAACAGAAACTATCCAAGAATCCATTTAAAATCCTTTTACATTATTAATCACTTCTTTTTCTAAACCAAATGGAGCATGTATGTTTCAGCAAAAATGCACCAGCATCCATTCCAGATTAAAAAAAGATGATCACACAATTGATCTTAAATTTTGTAGAAATAAATTAAAAACACTGTTGAAAAGTTCACATTCTATGTCTAATCAATGCACCTTGTTGCACATCAGGCATGTAAAACGGCAGAGATTGAAGCACAATGCTCTAGGCAAACACAGCTATCAGAGGGCATCGTGCAGGCCCTTTTGAATGAGCACAGGAAAAAGAAATCTGAGAATTACTCCAGCGTGTCCTCACAGCAAAGCTGGCTATCAGCAGCTGACAGTTTGTGGGTACACAAGAAGCTACTGACTGGAGTGAGACTTGATAAACTGGCATTCCATGACCTTCAAGATATGGCACAAAACATGCTTGTCTTTCCAGGAAACTTTGATACTGCATTAGATGAGATTACATGATATGATTGTCAAAGCTTCACTCAATGTCAGCTGCCTACAACCACACCTACTTATGTTTTTGCATGCAGTGGTTGACTGGTGTGAGAGGGGCATGGGAAAATCTGTGCAGCAATTTCAAGTACCTCTTTTTAAATGCTCCTATGTATCCTTCAGGAGACTTAAATTATTCAGTGTAACACCGAATAATTCTTTGAAAAGTTGGGCAATAAGCAGTTCCAAAAATTGTACTTAGATATCCTTTACTCCAAAGCTCAACTTTTGTCTTGCAGAGACTCTTGCACCACTGCTTTCCTGATACACATCAGCACATGGAGAAGCCACCAACAGGCATTCCTGGTGGGGCTGCTGCTCTAGAAGTCAGGAAGCCACTCATTACACTTCACTGCCCTGCTGCTTCAGCCTGAAAAAAAGCAATATATGACTTACTTCTGGTAAAACTAAGCCCATGCTAATTTCTTGGCTTAAACTCATCAGTTCATTTTTAGGAGAGATGGGAGTTATGCAGAATGGCTGCTCTCTTCTCTGTCCTTCCAAGGTACTACAGGAATCTAATGGGACAGTTGAACTGTAAAAATGAAATCAGTGATTTTTGGGATGCCTATTTTATGGGTCTGTTCAAATGAACTAAATGAAAAAGGATGTCCCAAGGATACTTGCTATCACAAACACAAAATACACAGCTCCTTGTTTAAGTTCTCTTACACCATTTCAGTCTATTTCTCCTCATTATATCCACAGAAAGACTATTCATACATGATAAGCTATTTTGATTAGTGCAGATAATTTTCCATTGCTGTTCCATGCAAGCTGCAGTCATAGCAGAGTTGAGTCACTCTCATGATTTTGTTCCAAAACTTGTCTGTGTTGCCCAGTGCCTAAACCCATCAAAATAATTATGATAATGTTTGCATGTGGTGCTATTAGTTAAATATTCAAGCTATAGATGGAGAAACAAGGATTAGAAGCTTTGCTAGTAATTACAATCAGATGCCTGTAACAATCCTTGTGGTTTTGCCTGCTTGTTCAGTTGTTGCTCACATAGACTATCCACAACATGAGTGGGAAATTCCTGTGAGAAAAGGCTCTGGAAATGAGGTCCAAATGGTGCACTCTTTTGGTTTGAATGAAGAAAATGAGCTTTTTTGGGTCAGTTTACTTTGATTAAGGCATCGCAGAATAAACTGAATATTGCCCAATAAATAACATCTTTTATCACTGAAATGTATTCACTTTTGCATTATTATATATTTTTATAATTTAAAAAAAAATCTGTATAGAAAGAACTTACTGGAAACCCACACACACGTACTTGATATTTTTATCTACATTTTATTAGTAAACAAATTTCTGACACATCAGTAAGTAAATAGACTGTAAAACATATCTCCACAGAAATATCAGTGTAGATACATAAACAGTCTTGAGAGAAGAGGTTTTTTTAAAAAAAATCTTAAGCTTCATGTAATATTAACAAGAATACAGTGTGCCTTCCACAGCACTACTTGGAACAAAATGTTGTGCCCATGGATGGTAAAGCAATGAATAAGCTGCAATGAATAAGTCCTGGTCATGAAGCACTGATGGCTGAACAGAAATGCCAAAAAATCTGTACAATTAAGTGCTACTAGTCCTACAGATCCCAAGGAGGCCATGTAAGAGCTTATCACTCTGCTTGCTGTGGAAAACCAAAGTGAAACACAAGCTCGACCACTACATACTTGCAGTTCTGCTAGCTCTAAAGGGCTAAACAAAGCTGGGAACATGAAGCCACAGAAGTCACCCATCCTAAGGGCAGTCTGAAGAGAGTTCAGCACTGGATTTAATATAGCTTTAAAACCAGAGCTGTGTAGGATTATTTTGCTGGATGAAAACAGCAATATATCAGAAAAGGTTCTTTGTATGGATTGATTTAAAAGATAGTGGGGAGGAAAAATGGGACAGAATTCCTAATCACAAAATAAGGGGTTTAGTCAAAATGAGATAAAGTGCCAACTCTTGAGCTAGTGCATGGGTACAGCCCTTGCAGGACAGATGGCAAGCTCAAGTTCGAGCCCAGAGCACAGGTGAACTGCCATGTCTGTATTTATTTTCTAAAACTGTTTTTTTCATCTCAGTCCTAAAAAAAATAGTTTTTCCTTATTTAGGAATAAAATACCACAAGTCTTGAAAATATTTCAGGTCAGCAAAACTGGCTCTGTTAACATTTGTTCTGTTATACGCTACCCAAGAGCAGTCTCCTTGCTTTTATGCTGGAGGACAGCATGTTTGGATCTTGCTGTCTCCTGCTTTTTACATCTGCTATGCTGTGAATGGAGTCAATGTCACCATGCTGGCCCTGCTGGCCGTATTCCAGCCTAAGATTTCCCCATGCTGGAGGGAATTGCTTCAGCTGCTTTTACAGACCAACTTTAATTCCCCTTTCCTCTTCCAAAGCTTACCAAAAGGGCATTGTGTAGAAATTTAATCTTCCTTTTTTTTTAAAATTTTCTTCCCAATAGTGTAAATTCTTACTAATATGGCTTTGATAACCAAAGTAAAGGAGGCAACAGCTTGTGCACTCATGTTAAACCAGGGTTTTATTGTAATTTATTTCCCCTAATCTTCATGTGAACTGAAATGTAACTGTACACACCGCACATCAAAACTCAGATCTAGATATATTTCTTTCTGAAAGGTTTAGTGAAATTGGAAAGGGTATTCAAAAGATAGAACAGCCTGAATATAGTGCTGGAATGGGACATTCACTGGCTTACAGCAGTGGACACAGAAAAGGTTCCCACCGCAAAAAGAGATTGATGCTGAAAGTCTGCTAGAATAAGGTTCCCTCTGGGTCAACTTCTGGCCATTTACAGTTCATGTTAAAAGCTATAATTCATAGATTTCTCTGCCTTTCACTACATGATTTTCCTAATTTGCCATTGTTTTAGCTTTCAGTATACAGCCATCACTGCTATTTGAACAGTAGGTGTGTTGCAATAAATGCTATTGCCTTGTCATCTCTGATTAACTCCACTGAGTTCAGTTACACCACCCCAATACTAGACCCGGACAGCTGAACTGGGAACACACTTGGGTCTAACATCTAACAGATGTTTGATGGGAAAATTTCCAACATCTCTACTTTTTTTTCTTAGAAAGCAAAAAGAAAAAACTAGTTTAACTCCATTTTCTCAAGGCTCAGAGTCTCTCACAATAACAAGCTTTAGGAATAACATGGGAATGAAAGAAAGCACAGTAATATAACAAGAGGGAATAACTGCTCTGCTTAAAATACAAACTATTTCACATGCTTCTTCCTATCCATATTATATAGAATCTTTCCACTGAAAGCACTCCAAGAATGTGCCATTTACTGCTAAATCAATGAAGTCAAAGAGCATGGGAATGCAGTCTGAGATCCCAGAAGAATCCATCCAGATTGTGCTATCAACAACCTGCAATGCAGTGCAAGGTTGAGACCAAGCCTAGTACTTTTGTCCAAAGTCTGGTGATTATTTTTTTTAAAGGCTACAAGTGCAGGCATTTTCAGAGTACCGTTTGTGGCTATTTGCCTTGGGAAAGTTAAGTAAAGTTGGAAAACAATGCTTTCATAATGAATGTATTTTATTTTCTCTCAATCTATATGGAAGTGTTTATTGCAAACAAATCATGTGTAAACTGTTCTAAAATAAGCCCCTAAAAATAAGTAATTGAAGCTTACTCTAATACATGGCAGAAGTAGGAATTTTGCTGAGTTACTACATGCTCAGCTTTTTCACCCCATGCCTTGTCTAATGTTAAGACCATAGCTTCTGTGATAAATATGATTCTTGTATAAACACATTCTTTCCAACAATATTCATCTGGCTCTTTGCGTCTGAGAGAGTATGAAACGTTACAGAGCTCTCAGCACTTCATTCTCTCTCTCATTCAACGAGCTAAAATAAATCTTTGTTTCTTATGTTGGTATATAATATGCAGTGCCAGGACCTGCAAAATCCTTCCCTTTTCTAGTAGTGTCTAGCGCACTTGAGAACTCGCCCTTAGCCACAGACGTGAAGAAATGTTAAACAAAGTTGCTACTGCACAACCACCTCCTCCTACATGAGCTCTTGGGATAGGTTTAATCCCCAGCTGCACTTGAAGAACACACTTGTTGAGACTAATGCGGCATCACAGCCGGGCTGCTTGCGTAGTCCTGTTCAGAGAGGCGTCAGCATCCCTGCAGAGCCAGCCAGCCAGCCTATTTCAAACACATCTCACCAGGGCAAGAAGTCAGATTATTTCACATTGAAGGAGTGGAATTTCCACAGGCGACTTTGGAGATCTCAGCTGCTGCTGGTCTTTGAAAGAAGTCCTTATATATGTAGAATGAAATTTAGCTCCTCCTTTTCAGTCCGAGCAACATTTAGAGAGAAAGACCCAACACAATGCCTAGCTCCTGGATCCAGATGCTTACCCAACCATTTATTTGCTGTGTATCAGGATGAGACACAGGCCCTTTTTGTCTCCTTTTCCCCTTTCTTCTGCCCCATACTCTAGCGGAAGAGCAGAAAGCTCTTTAGAACGCAAGAATACAGATTGTAGGGGCACTCTAGGGCTGGCTGTAGGAAGACCTAGAGCACACTTGAAATTAGACACCACTCCAATGAAACAGCTGGAACCAAAGAGGTACATAGAGATCAAAAGCAAAAATTGAAAATACTACCATTATTTCATAGCTAAAATACTGGATTAATACTCTGCACACATGAGCAATTTGATTCTCAGCTCCACCAGTGTCTTTCGTTTAACACTTGCAAAGCTCTTACAGCTGCATCAGTGGGTAACACCTCCTTTCTTCAACTATCATATTTCTTCATGTTCTGCAGTGGCAAAACTATCTTTTCTCATTATTTGCATCACTTTAGTGAGTAAAATCCTCTTTTCAGATTAGAACCACATTTTTTGTGTGAATAATGATGACAGTAGAATGGCTGCAGTTCAGTCCACTGTACTAATTTGTAACTCTTCATTAAAGAATTCCATGTTTACCTTTTTGATTATTTCAAGTTGGAAAAAAAAACTTCACTAGGACTACTTGCATGAAATTTCTTCACAATAACTAACTGTGAGAGTGATTTGTTCAGTAAAAGCTTGAGTCTTGCGCACAGACACGAACAGGCACATGCATACACGGAAAGCTCTTCATGCCTAGCATGTAAATATCTATTTCTGTAGAGGAGGGGAGTCACAGTTCTTCCACATTTGCTCATCATCATCATCTTTATTGTGTGCCTGCTGAGCTTCACTCTCTGGAGGTCCACCTCCGGTGAGAGAAATGTGATATGGGCAGTTTTCTGTATTTAGACCTGAGAGCAACTGAGAAAGTCAATGTTGGCTGCACTGACCAGCTTTTCTTTCTACTGCCAAGTCTACAGCAGCCTTGAGAATTCACGCTCTGCATAGCAAAGGGATATGTTTCTTTATCATCTGAGTTGGTTTATTCACCACTGGCATTTGCAGAGCACATCAGTAATACTGAGACAAGGCAGTGTACAGATGAAAGCCAGAACCTGATCTCCCAAAGCCTCCTTTCCAGAGCTACATTACTCCAACTGTGTATTGCAGCCCTTCACACAAAACCAAGGCTATGTCTTCTTTCTTTAGTAAGAATAATGAATGTTTATGGCTGAGTTCTCCATCAGTGTCTGTTTCTGACACAGGGAACTAAGAAAAAAACAGTTTCCTGTTTCTTTGTCTGTGTTTATCGACATGTGCCAAAAGGAAGCAAGTTTGGACACTATTATGCAGCTTGCTGAGAAGCTATCTTAAACATGAGGTTTCTTCTTTCCTACTGGCCATCATGGTTTCTTATCTCAGGCATTTAAACTATTTGCTAATTGCTCTCTTTTCTGTTTTGGAAAATTTTTTGTGGGGATTTTTTTTTTTTTTTTTTTTTTTGGCGGGGGAGACTTTTTGTTGTTTAACAGAGTAGTTGCTATGAAAATAATAACTTGTGGACAGGAACATTTCTGTCCATAATTCTAATACTGAAAGGCCCTCTATTTATTTTGTAAGAATGTTAGCATTTCTCTGGGGATAACCTTGAAGAAAGCAGGTTGAATTTTGCTGCGAGATTGAAACACTGGTGAAATAAGAAGACTAAGTCTTTGTGACTAATTGCTGCCAAGAGTTATACTGCAGCCTGATCCATAACCATTAAAACAAGTAGAAAATAGACCCCCATCTGCTTTACATTATATAAGATATATTAAGCATAAAGCCTTCAACTATTTTTCATTGCAAGATCTAGTTTCACTCTATCCCTTATTTTGCTCTAGCCTTAAGGAAAATCCGAACATATTCAAATATGCTTGTTATATGTTAACACATTTAGGGTGCTTTTCAGATATATCATGCCCACAAAGTTGCTAGTGTGGCTATAAGGGAAGAGAAAAAGAGGTGTGGCCTGTATATGGGAACAAGATTGCCAAGAATTGTGCAACATCGTGCTCTAGCTGGCACTAGCATTGCTCTGCTAATGCACAGCTGGAATTCACAACCGAAACATGGAGATGGAGTGGTTGTTTCTTCTAAAAAGAGGTAGATGGTATCAAAATCAACCTCTAAAATGTCCCAACAGAAACATCTTTCCATCTGCTGCTATAGTCTCTTTATCCTGAAATTGTTCTGTGGAATTTCCTGTTTACTCTCAATCCCCTAATTTATAGATCATGTCCTTCAACACCAATGGTAGAGTTTATGTAATTTCCATTCACTGAATTCCTTCATTATGTTCTTTTAGAACAAACTGGGTTATTATCTTAATGTGTGCAAGTTCAGGAGGTTTAACATTTTCCTACCAGCTACAACTTAATTGCAAGTTTGAGCCTCATACTGACAATTGCCTAACTGAAAAAAGAATATTAAATCTACAGTCTACCTCACAGATTGACTCTAGCATTACTTTTGAATTTCCTCATTTTATTGGTGCTTCCAGTCTGAAGAATCCTTCTCTGCATCACTTTTATGGCTGATCTTGAAGTATAGGACCAGCCTGGAGCATCATCAGTGTGACAGCTGAGACAGCTACAGGTGACCAGCTCAGAAGGGAGAAGTTGGTGAGTACTTCTACAACAAATTTCCCATTCATGGAGTGGGTAGGATAGGCAGCCTTTCCATAGGGCAAACAGTGAGGCTCAGCACTGGCTATACAGATGCAACTTAAGCAGCAGAGACCAGGACTCATCTCTTCTAACATCCTCCCTTTTCCTCCAGCCACACTTCTCTTAAGTAAGAGCCTTACAGAAAAGGACAGGCACAGAAACCCTGCCTGTGATGTCCTTCCTAGGCAGTGCTTAAGGAGGAGGATGGATGAATCACTTTTTCCATCTCACAAAAGCATGCATTTCCATCCTCAGCCCATCAAGTGCCGGCAGCCTTCCTACAGCCTGGGAAAACCAAGGAAGAGAGCATGGGATCCTGGTGCACACCACTGTGTCTGTCACTCAGGGAGTCTCACAAAACTCATTCGTAGAGCGTCTTTGGAAAACTGTGATTCAGTTTATTTACTAAAATAAGATTTATTTTGTTAAGTTCTCCCTGCATTTTTAAGTGGTTTGTTGAAAATCTTCCAAAGGTTGACTCGGGAACCAAATTAATTTTAACTTGGCGGGAACGTTCTTTTAACCAAGTATATAGGAAGCAAAGGCCATTTGCTGCTGACTGGCCAAACTCAAGATGTGATTAAATAATCCTCATGCTCCTTTGCCCCAACTCTTCCACCTTCTCCCCAGAAGTAATGAGGCAGGAAAGGTTCCTTCATTCCTCTACTGACACCACTAGAGTAGAGAGGCATGGATGCTCAGTGCCCACAGCGAGAGCAGCTGAGATGGCACTGAGCTACCTCTTTAAACAGCACTTTGGCTGCACACAGTGAGTGAGCTGGGCATTGTTATACCTCACAGGCTAACCTGGCCCTCAGACAAACAAAACATTACACTGAGAGTACTCCAATTCCCTCTCTTTCCAGCAACTTTATTCAAAGTGAATGAGGAACACCAAATGACAACCTGCTCCATGACAGCTTACTGAGGATCATGTCCCCCACATTAACACTGACACCGAACAGCTTTAAGTTACCTTCCCCTTGTGCAGCCCTGGGCCCTGCTGCATTTAATTTCCTTTACTGCCCAACTCACTGTTACCTCCTGCTTTCGCTGCTCATCTCCTCCTCTTCTGGCCTTAGTCCCAGCCATCTGCTGCCAGCTCCTAGACAAATCACAACTACAAACTTCCTCCTTCTGTCTCCTTCACTGTCCACTCCCACACTCTCCTGAAGTATCTTCACTCAGTTAGCCACCTGGCAAGAAGAGCATCTTCAAGGTCATTAGGTGAACATTCCTGGACAGAAAAGCAGCAGTTAAAAAAGAAGGGTGGGGTTGGCATGGAATAGCCAGGGAGAAAAAGAAAAACAAACAGGCAGTGAAAACAGGGTAGAAAAGCAATGTACAGACTTGGGAAATTCCATGCCTGGTAGTATGGATGGCCAGCTGGGTTTCAGCAAACCTTAGAGTGAATAAATCGTCCTGCCTTACTTCTACTCTATAAGCTGGTCTTCAACAAGAGTACAAAAGAAAACAAGAAGAAAGTGGCTGGAGTAGTTTGATAAAAGTTTTTATGGGCTGCAAGATGCTCTAAAATCCATCACTAAAAGGATCCAGAAACACGAAGAGCTAATCTGAGGGCCTGCATTTTTTGTTTCGGCAGAAGAAAGTATAAACTAGACCAGAATCAATCACAGCTCATTTTCAGAAGACACAGGGTGGTCACAAGCAGTTGTGTTTTGTAAGAATAAGCCATCAAGAAGAGGAATGCATCCTACTTTTGACTTTTTTCTAAACATGGATTTGAGGTCGATAAAGGCGAATGAGCTCACCTCCCAGTAGAGATAAAATTCCTTTCATACAACTGATTAGCTTATAAGACAGTCCTCATCATACTAAAACTATTCCAATCAACCCCTCCTCCCAAAACCTTCCCACAACCCCCCCAATGCCACCCACAGTTCTCAGCGCACTGGAAAAGTAGCTGCTGACAAATAGGAGTGCTGTCCATCTACTGACTTTTCCAAGTGTTATGTTTTGGCTATTTATTACCACAGTTACATTGCAAATGAACTTCTCACTCACTGATTTGTTCCAGCAAAATTTGACCTAAGCAAAGCATACCCAGTCATTTTGGCCAATTGGCAAGGGTTGATTAAGATTCCTGTTATTTTTACTTTGTTTTGACTGGCTTTGAAAAGGCAGTCCTAAACAGGCTTTTCTCACTTTCAGGGGCCTCAGGGAGCCAAGGAGGTAGCCTACTGTACATGCAGAAGCTTTTGTGTGTCCACACACTGCTGTGCCATTACAGGCTGCCACTTGTACCTCCTCACTCTGCTTTACCACCCAGATATGAAAACAAAATGTACTGTTGTGCAAGCATTCCTTCTCAACTTTGGTAAGAGAAATGGTATTAAAATCCAAAGGGGCATACACAGATTTCCACAACTCCTGGTGAATGCCACGTTATGCTCATGCTCCCCACATTTTACCAACTAGAGACTGAAGTTCCTACCACTTTTCTAGAAATATTCAGGGGCTCCTCGATGGTAAGTTTCTGACTGGAAACAGATGAAACCTTCTAGTGATGGGAGAAAAGAATTGTCATGCAGACTGACAATGACTTCAGTATTTTTTGCAGACATAGTCCATGGAATAATTCTCCACCTCCTTAGACTTACATCCTGTATGTGTAGCCAGGTGTAGGTTTAGCTTCCACCAATAAGAACTATTTGGCAGTAAATGCTGCATTAAATATTGAACTGCAATACTTAGATGTATACACATTTATCCAACACCAGATTCAAATGGGAAGAGATGCTACAGCAACAACATAATTTAAGAAGAAAATGACAATTGTCTCAAAGAATAATACACAAGTTTGCGTTGGAAGGAACCTTTTAAAGGTCATCTAGTCCAACCCCCAGTGACTCTTCCAATGACCTTTCTTGCCTCTGAGATTTTAAACACTATAGACAAGCATAAGATGCATGAAATAACCCCTATCCTCTTCTCAACATTGATAGGCTTGTGGTCAGATGGCCTAAGTTCACTTTTGAACACTGAATCTCAACAGTCAAGAGGAAAACAAAAAAGAATGGTCAGCAATACAAGAAACTTTACCTACAAGTAACAAATGAGACAGCTTTCCCTAGACTGCAACAGCAAAGACCAGGTAGGGTAAATAGCACAGATACCAGCACAGGAACTTCAGATATGCTGACAAGCTTGCTGGTGGACTGTGGAATCTCCATCATTAGGAGGTCTTTAGGGGAAAGTCAGACATATCTACGTTGGCAACAATAGCAGAAATGGCATATCTTACAGTTTACTGGGACTTAAACAAGGAAAAAAAGCCCTGTCAAATCTAGTTAGTGCTTATTAGTTGTACTGTGTACAGAGTCTCCTAGAGATCAAGGCCTGTGTCAGAGACATTTCTATGCACACTGAGTAACAGTTTACTTGTTTCCTTGCAGTATGCAGTGCAAAGAAACGATAGGCCTTAAGGAGGGAATTGGTGATATTTTCTTAACTAGAGTGGAGAACCTCAGCCACAGTGGTATTATCCAAAACACAAGAATCTAGTTCGCAAAAATAGTCAGTACCAAACCCTGGCTCCAAGTTCCCTTAGGTGCCTTCAACTCCCACTTAGTTATTTAGTAAATGAGTACTATGACCAAAACTCAGCACACAGTGGATGTAACTCCTTGTCAAATACTTTAAAAAATCTGTTTTACTAAGGAGAACTGAGCTCTTGGGAGATTTACCTTACATGACTTCCCTTTCAACATACCATGAACCTGAGACTAAGCCAAGAGAGGAAGGAATGTCTCCTGAGAGCCTAAGGCTACAAGCAGGAGAGTTTGCCTGGAGCTTGCAACACCTCCTGCACCTCATTTCTGCTCTGCCACTGGCCGTGGGCACAGGTGGGACACCCATGCAGTAATAAGTGAACTATCAGAAGCACATCCAGCTGGGCTGGCTGAGCTCAGTGCTGATTCACTGCATTGGGTAAACTGCGAGCTGTGGGATCAGCTACTGCCTCCGGAGCTGGCAGCCAATTCAGGAGCAGCGACAGGTTGATATACTGTACATAAGAGGGAAACACTTCTTGGTTTTGGGTTTTTTTTTTTTTTTTGGTAGCAGCTCCTCAAGTACTCATATATTTTGCGAAGTTGATACTGAGGTTTTCCCCTGACAATGTATGTATTGAAGGATCTCGTGTCTGAACAGGCCTGAGAGCTTCAGAATGTAAAAAGTGCACTTCTAGTAATAAAACGTAGTATTTATGTGTAGACTAAAGACAATACAGAAATCTAATCTCTTTGGGGAAAAACCCCACACCTATTTCGAAATCAACATTTCTGATTTTGTTTGTTGAGCATAGATCACTCTAAAGGTGAACTGGTACACTGTACTTATGACTGTTTTTCATCCTGTGTATTCTTGATTTACACACCTTACTGAAAAATGTTAAAATTGCTTGATGCTAATAAACTTTGGTTGTTGAGGTTTTTTTGCCTGTTTGTTTTTTGTTCTTGTTATTTTGTTATGTTTTTTCTTCATTATGACAAATACAATCTAATTGACAGGAATGGCAAATGAGATCTAGGTGAAATCTAGTGAAAACCATGGGTGAGATGTCCAGCTGATACTAACTGGGGTAGTTCCATTTTCCTTTTGAAGTTGATGCTGATAGCAGTTTTCCTGTAAGGAAATCTGACTACTCTCTACTGTTATCAGAGAGGCTTCAGAAGAAACGTGTGGGCAAAGGAATGGGAATGGCAGAGAAAGTACCTACAGGACATCTGACTACCACTGGTCCAAAAATGGGGAAGATACAGTGCAGATGACAGATCGGAGAGCATTTCATTTCATTTCTTTCCCCACCACGGGCCTTCATCAGTTTTTCTCCAGACCACAGAGAAACCACCAACAGCCACCTGTATACCTCCTAAGCCTCATTTCAAGATCCTAAGTGGATGTCAGAAGCCTTTTGTGGCTACTTCTCAGTTTAGGAGTGAATTCAGCAGAGATGAAGGTGGACTGTACAGGAAAGGTCACATGCACAAGTTATATTGAATTCACCTGAGTTTTGGGGCTTTTCACTTAAGAAATCAGAGCAGTCAGTTTTAGCCTAAAGGGGGAGCATGAGCCTAAGTCCACAGTAACATGGAATGTCTTTCTTTTCACACTTTTTCTCAGTTTAAGTTCTTGTTCAGTCACACTGCACTGTGTATCCTAAAATCTGGAGAAAATCTGCCCTATTTTTGACCTGGGAGACCATAAATAAATGTAGGTAATAGCAGAAAATTGCATATTTTTACATATATGATGCAAAATTGTAGCAATACTCTTCCTCACTGAAGTGACTTTTTCCCTTAAGCTCTTGAGACCTTTGTACTTACTGAAAATGGCTGTGTGTGTGTGGCACTTTAATGTAATGACATAATCTGTAAGTACAATAGTCTAAGTTAAATAATGCTTCCTCACAAAGTTTCAGGCACACAACTAAGGAGTTAAGTAGTTTCCATGTTTGTTTTTCCTGGATCCTGTTCTGAGACTATCTTCCATAGCTGGAAAAGGTCAACATCCTACCATTAATACAACATTATTCCCACAAGTTTCTACAACAAAAAAAACTTTTCATAAACAAAAGCCATTTTTTAATGTGGTGCATCAAGAGCCATGTTTACTTGCACTGTTATTTTGCCAGTACCTTATGGTTTAGAAAAGATAAGGGTATTAACAGAATTTAAAATACATATTTTTTGATCTTATTCCACATTGGGAATGAAAGAAACTGTTACTAAACCGTCCTCCCAACTTCCTCTCTTGAGAGGTCAGATAACTTGGCAATCTATCACTTCTGAAAAAGAAAGTATACATATGTGTATTTGAAGGAGCCAAGACATGTAAAAAAATTTATATACAATCATTCAAGATTTTCTGAACTTTGCTCTGAAAATAAATAATGCTGACATTAAGAAACCAGTTGGAAGTATTTTATAGTTATTAAAGTAAAGCCTCACAAATCTTTTCATAATCAAAATGCTCAGAGGAACTTCTCTGCTTTGACTTAACTCTCTTTGTTCCTTCGCACTGGTTGGCAAACACAGTTCATCTGGGAAATGCACATACGTTTATAGTCTTTCCATTTGTCAGCTTTCTATAAAACTTCAAGAGTGTTCACAAAAGCAGTACCTAAATACTTGCATGACATCTGGCTAAAATGTAAAAGGAAAAACCACTGAAGAGATGTGAGTTTTGTTTGTTTGGGTTTTTTCCTTCACATACAGTTTCTAACTGCAGCACCTGTTTGGATTGCTCATTTGTTCCAAATGCATATGATTCACATCCATACTTTCCACAGAAACAAAAGTGTAATGTACAATCCAGAACATGGATCCCACTATTTCTTCTCTTTGAACTTCAAATCTAAAGTGGAAAGAATGTATTGGAATGATGGTATCTGAATAAGAAGGTGCAGTGCATGGAATTAAATATGTGATAATCCTGAACTCTTTATCACGTAAATTGTTATTATTGGTTAATCTACTTGATGTGCCTCTTCCCTATACCATGGCATCAAGCTGGTGCATGCTATCAGTTACCCGTTTTAGATGAGAAATGATCCTGTTGAGTTTCTGACATGAGGGTACAGGTAGAAATCTGAAAAGCTGAGGCACTCTGTCAGCCTCCTGCACTGCCCACACTGTCAGTGCTGGGTCATGGTATAGGTCTGCCTTGATCTCTGGGTGCATCTCCTGGGGATCTCTTTCTTTGAAGGATTCTCTTTCCCCCCCTGCTCCACTAAGGAAAACGATTTTGTGTCAGGGAAGCAACTTTTGACCTTTGCCTGACACTTGAGCAAGATACAAACCTTTGTAAAGTTTCATACACTCAGCAAAGCTTTTCATTTTCAGCAGCTGAAATGTGGGAAGATCCCACGTTTTCTTTAGAGTGTGCCCAAACCCTCACAGCTCTTTTTCTAGACCAGCCTTTGGGAACAGAGAGAATCCCGTGTGTGTGTGTGTGTCCGTGGTGCACCTTTGATGACCATTTGCATGGAGCAGCATCAGCCTCACAGACACCTAGGTGGAAGCCCACTCCCCAAAGCTGAGGAACTTACAGGGAATCATTTCTGCAGCTCTCCTTCCAAACCAACCTGGGACGGATCTGGAAACTGAGAGCAGGTTCCCTGTCCCTCCTCAAAAGCATTCAGGCAGCATGGAGCATACACAGGGACACACCAGGCTGGATGAAGAGGCTGGTGGAGGCTTCCAACTGGAGGTGTCTAACAAACCAGAAGCAAGGTTTCTTTTCATTACTAAAAAAATTTTGGGAATGAGAGTCAGAGAGGAAAGATGGGCCCTGGTGGCCCAGGATGATGTACCAGCACAAGAAGGGGATGTGCTTTTGAAAATAAATGAACAAAGATGTGCAATGAGTAGAAGAGGGACTTTGGGGTTAGATGGATGTAGACAGTTATAGTGTTCCAGTACAGAATAATGCATAAAGGGAAGAACAGTTGAAATAGTGGTAATTTTAAGCATCATTTTATACCTAATTCTGGATTACACAAGAGAGGAATTACACAGCATTAATGACTGGACAAGCAAGTCAGGATTCTGTAAGTGAATTTCTGCTTCTATTCATGAGCAAGTCAGCAGTACCAGGATGCTGCTGCCTGCTGCCTCTTCTGAGGCAAGTGCAGAGAGCAGGTGAAGAACAGGTGGGGATGCAACTTTAGTTGAAAGATAGTAAATCAAATCATAGGAGTAAGATGAGGTAAATTCCCTTTTCAAAGCTTTCAGAAATGCTCTGTTCAAATTTCTGATTTCTATATTTGTTTAGCTTTCACTCAAGGAAGGAATTTTGTTCAGAGTTCTCCATTAAAAGAAGCCTATCAAAAACTCAGGTAACCCATAGCTCAACCATTTTGAATATCAAGAGACACCGCTTTCACATCCTAAAGATTTGGGTTAAAACCTTGGAAGCAAAAGTGCAAGGTGAGATACTATCTGTAGTATCTCACCTAGCTGAGACATTGAGACATGTAATACCCAGACCAAAGGGAGAGGGGCACAACACAGAAAATAGTCTTGTAATACAGGGATAAAGGTAACAGCATTCTGAAGTGGTTACAAGAACACACTCAGTTGCACATAACAGAAAGCAAATATGCAGTTCATATTACTCAAGCTCCATATTCACCAGCCACAAAGCAGTAGAAATACATCTCACACTGACAGCAACAAAGGAGATTACATCACTTCAGGGACACTTCCGACTCTGGCTGTAAGAGAATCTGGAGGAGCACAAGTGTCAGGCTAAAAGCTGGTAAGAGCCAACAGAGCATTACAAGCACCATGGCATCACAAAAAGGCACATGCTCTGGACATAGACTAAACTGACCCCAGTTTCAGGGTGATAAACAAAGCAGGGGATTGTTTCACAGCCCCCATCAGAATCAATTTTTGGCAATTTCATCTGCCTGAATATTCAGAAGTCAGATAGGAAATAAATGAAATTTGTCAGTCGTCAGCTGCCTGATGCTCCTACATCCTGGTGTGTTTATGGGTTGTGCAACACTTCCTCTCCCAAGAAAAGAAATACTTGTTTCAAGCATGAAATGCTTTTTCTTCAGTCACTAGTTCTTAACAGCAGTTTCTTGCTGAGGTTTTCTTTGCTTTGTCTCTGCTTACCTCATGACATTTTTGTATCTAAATATTAGTGTTTTCTTTGAAAGACTTGCCTTTTGTTTGGTTTACATATTGCCATGTACACTCCTACAATTTTTCTTTTTGACTACCATCCTCTCCTCCTTCCAGCCCATCCTAACCAACTCAAGGAAACTTCTGCAAGTTTAGTGATTACACCAAAAGTTTTGTGCCCAGGGAAGGAGGCACTTCTAGGAAGGAAATCTCAATAATATTTTGTTTTGGAGAGTAGTAGATTAGTATCTCCAGACAATTTTATCTCAATTCTCCCCTGACAGTCAAATTTAAGCAAAGATGGCTATTTCCTATTTCCATTACAAGAAACTGAAAGGTTCTCACAGAAGACTAAGCTGGAAGCTTAAGCATTTCCCTCCTGGACCCTCTGGAATGTCTTCGTTACTGCTGTAGTTTTGATTTAAAACACCTGGGTCTTTCCTGGTCAAACACAACGTAATTTGCCTGTGATGCTTCTGCTTTCTTACAAAACACACTTGAGCCTCTCATGAATTCTTAGATTCTTTGTTAGCTCTTAAAAAGCCAAAGCTTACTTCTCGACAAATTTCAGTTCTGAAAGCAAATCAGACCAGCAGCTAGAATATGTGATCAAACTAGAACAGCCCTTTCTGCAGGACTTCAACCAGATTGTGTCTGGTGGCAATAGTGTGCCAGGTGTCTATTTAGCCAGTATAAGGCTGGGGTAGGATACATCCCACAACTTAGAGAGACCTGCAGCTAAAGGGATTAATTTGTAACGTGCATAAAAGGGATCATGTACTTGCTTAAAGACACAGGTAAACTGACAGAGGTTACAAGAACCTAGGAATTACTAGATCCTGTAAAGAGCGAATTTTGAGGAAGTTCTCCTTGGACTAAACAGCTAGTTAAGGGACAAATTAAAGTCTGACCTGTATTTCACTTAATGATAAGAATAGAATATAATACTTGAGACGACATGAGCTGAACAATCTTTTTTTTTGAAAACTGTGGTATATGTTTGAAGAAAAAACCTGCAAGAATAGATGAACAGTTATAAACTGATACTAGGCATTGAATTTCATTATGGGAATGCTCTGAACTGAACTGAAAATGAAATAGTACTCCACTGGGTATGGGTAACAGCTAAGCAGCCTCTAACTGCAGACACTTCCTGAAATCTTCAACAGAATTTGGTTTAGAGAATTGGGAATATAAAAAAAAAAAAAAAACCCAGTATGAAAGACCTCTTTTTTAAGCAAAGGATTTACAAGTGGCTGCAAGACTGTTCCAGCAACTGTAAATACATGACAGAGAAGTATGTTTATCCCACAAAAATGAAAAGGACTCCTGTTGATTTAGTACACAGAGGCAGGAACACATTTAGCTTTACAGTTACGCCTCATTGCAAGGAGGGTTTATTTAGCCAGTTGGTGTTCTGATTTACACCACACAAAACATCTTTGAAGTCACTTAAGTTATACAACATACATAAATCAGGACAGTTCTCTGTCTAGGACTAAGAATAGGTAGAGAAGGAAAATCCTTACAGGGAAAAAGCAGAACACAATGTCTGTGAGGGAAAGAGTAAACAACAGCCCAAACTGCAGCTGTGTAAATGCACCAAGCCACAGACTCAGCTGACAATATGATGTGTATATTTATTTATACCAGAGTGTTGGGGCTTTTTTTAAAAAAGTATGCTTACTGAGAATGGTATTTAGTTTTGGTAAACATGAGGGGCCAACTGCCATGCTTAGGCAGGAGATGGTGAGATCATAGAGAGGATTTTTGCTGATGAAATGTATACATGACTGATACAATTAGCATTGTCTAGCAGAAAGTATTACTTAATAAAATTATTACTGTGGCAGCGATGTATAGCCATCTTTGTTGGCTGTAAATGTACTCTACCAGAGAGGGATGTACTCCTGTGGTAATGTGTCCCTCCAGTGAGGACTGGACACACTGAGGAGGTAGATGCAGGGGGCAGGAGGGTCTCCAACCCCTGAGGGGGAGCCCCCCCACCCCTCTGCATGTTTCTTGTTCTGCACACCACAAACCACAGTGGGGCATGGCCTGAAGGGTCCTGCTGAGCTGTCAGTGTTGGCACCTTGGAGCAGTGTCAGGGTCACTTGCAGGGGTAGCCCAGGGACGCTCTGTTTCTTCCCATGGGTTGTTCCTCATGAAGCAACAGAATCTTCCTTGGCCTGGGTGGTAGTCATGGATCCAGACTAGCCTCAACAGACCCGTTCTCCACTTCCCACGTATCTGGAATAGCTTAGGCATCTTTAGAGGTATGACACGAAGGATGTTGGCAGGAGAGGGAAGCCTGTTCTCTAGTTCACTTGACTAAGGTTACCCCTGCAGATCAGGCCCCAGACATGCCTGATCCCACGGAGCTGCCCTGCACCTTTAACATCACTCCAGCACATACCATTCCCTTCTCCAGAGATGCTTGAGCCATTGTACCAGATCGAAAATATGCCTCTACATGCCTGACAGGCCCTGAGAAAACAGCTCTAAAAATGCAGGGGTGAGCAGCTCCCTGCTGAGACATTGACTGTGGCTCTGTGCATAGACCCATCACTGATCTTGGGTCTACAGGTCCACATGGTCTACTTACCCTCCTCTGCATTTTTGCCTGAGGGCATAGGAACAGCTTGTTTTTTAAGCAGAATTTTCTGTGGTGGCTAAACCTGTATCAGCAGATATATTTCCTGATGACACTTTTCAGATGGCTTTACAGCTCACCAAGTGGCTGTCTTTCACATGGTTTCTCTCCTCTCTCCAAAGGCTGCTCTGCTGTTTTCCTTGGAGGGGGGTGGTGTGTGTAATATTTTTCTCCCATCTCCTTTGATGATAAAACTCTATTCTGCCTCAAGAAAGTTTTTTGGTCTTTTCCCCCCTCCTCCACTGTGCTGAATTCTGGATCTCTCCACCAACTTTCTCTAATTTAAATGCTGTTGTTTAACTGGACAATCTAACTTCTTCCATTTTACATTTATATTTCATAGTACATCTGCAGCATTTGAGAGTTCACTGCATGGATGTTTCAAACCACACCATAGGATCTTGGCAGCTACACATGACCTCAGAGATTTTATACACATATATCTGACGTACAGAGGAAGTAATTAAACCATATGGACCTCTCCTATACAGTAGGAAGCACAACACAAATCTTCTCACTTGATTTATTATAACCTTATGTCATTTAGCAAAACCAGCTCTGCAGCTGTCTGAAGGAGAGAAGCCAGCTGAGGAGAGGGAGGACCTGTATGGGGAGCTGTGGCTCAGGCAATCCTGAGCAGCTTTACGTGCCTCCAGCTGTACAGGGCAGTCGAGACCTTGATGGCAGCACCAGGTATGAGGCAGCAGAGCACAAACTTCCCAGTTTGGTGTGTGAGGTGATGTAACAACAAGAAAAACAAATGGATCTGTCCTCAGCCTGCACATTCACCTCTGCCTCTGCTCCAGTGGCAGGGGCTAAGGATGAGGAGCTGCAGGGGACAGCAACAGTAACACCCTGCTCACACAGGCAGCCTACCCCTCCTCTGTCCTGCACCCTCGCTCTGTCAGGAGGGGTTGAAGGACAAGACTGGGCTCATGTAACCTAACTTGTCCTGTCTACAGGGCACACTGATGGTGGGGGAATGGTCCCATGGTGAGAAGTTGGTAGTAAATACAAATCAAGTAAAACAGAAGCTGTGAAAAAGGGTGCAAGACAGTGTTACACTGCGTATCTGTGCCAAACACACGAAGGGGTGTGCTCTGTAATGGAAAGGGGGCAAGTCTCACGGCGGTAAGGGATACTCTGCAGTAGCAGCACAGTCATATTTGAACTGAAGAGTTTCCTGTGGAAAAAACATTTTATCCATAAATCTGCATGCCAGTGCATAGCCTCATTAAATACTGGAATAAGGAATATATGTGGGTCCAACACCCCTAGTGTCGTGTGATGCCTTTGAGCCCGCTGCTGCTGGACTCCCTGTCCACTGGAAAGAAGCTGTCACTGGGCCCCTCTGCATGCTGCTACCTCTGCCACAAACCTGGAAGTGTTAGCAGTGCTTTTGGCACCATACAAAGAGCCACATGCAAACAGCTCCTGCCCAAGGAGCTCATATCCTAAGACAAGCCCAGACAGCTGCAAAGACCATGGCATCCTGCATCACAGGAGGGAGACCTCATCTCAGAACCAGCTTCCCTCATTGCTCTTCCAGGCTATCAAAACAGGAAGTCCCTCGTAGGAAGCCTTTAACAGATAAATGGTGGTGAAATGGAAAAGGAGACACTGCAGGCTTAAGAGTGGGTAACAGAAAGTTCATAAAAGAAAGAGAAAAGTAGGGGATCTAGAAAGTGAAAAACAGCCAAAAGATGATTTATAGAGAAAAAGGGGTATTTGCATCAGAAAAAATAACACAGACAAATCCAAATCTTTGATTGGACAGAAAGATTATACAGGTTGCCATACTCTGAAAGGAGTGAAACAATTTGGACTGGGGCAAGACAGCAAGTACAACTTTCTTTTTTGCTCTTACACGTATGCTAGACTTTGTCAACAATCTTGGTTTGCCAACAAATCTGCTTTAAACATGTTTATAAGGACTAATAGCATATCTTTAACCAGTGATACTGTATTTTCAAAAATTAGTTTTGCTAAGTAGTAAGATAAACAATAGGTAGACATAGAATTTCATTAACAGCCACGACCCATACTGAAAAAAAACTGAACCAAAGCCACAAAAAAACCCCCCAAAGTGCTTTTCTTTGGTGGGCATCTATGACAGCAGTAGACAGAAAGGAATTTGATAGACTAATACAGTCTTTTCATAGAAAAATAGTTTTAGCCTGTGGGAGAAAAAATGCTGCATGGATGCTTTATTTGTTTGGGCTTGCAGCTTTATTCATTGTTTAGAGCTGTTCTCTGTGCCTAAAACACAGACTTCCATCCTTCAAGATCTTCTTTCTGAATGCTCCCAAAGTTCGTATCTGATGGTCAATGTAAGATATTTTAACATTTGTCATCCTTTTCCAGATAAATGTAATGGAAACACTCAAATACACTTCAACAGTCTGGTTCATTATGCAAAGACATTGAAGATGATTTGGAAACCTTATGTACAAACTGAAGTTAATAAAGAGCATTTGTTTTTTTAAGTGTCAGAAAGAAAATGCTGAGAACAGGCTCAGTCTGCCTCAGCAGATACTGTTTGAGATGACAGCCTGCCCATTCCCACATTCCTGGTCTCTCCAGGTCAGACTCAAAGGATTCCACTAATAGTTTGGTACTTAGCAAAGCAGACAAAAGGAAAATGGGTCAATGTTACTTGCTCCCATGTGACAAAAATACAGAAAATAGAAACAAGCACCATTTGAGAAATTTGTAAAGCCTCAGACATATGTCATGAGAAACATTTACAATCTCTGGAGTATAATTTAAGTGCTAAAGGATGACCTGGATTATCCCTCTTGGATTCTTGTGTGAGCTACCCAGTCACAGAGTAAAACCATCATCCACTCGCTGCTCTATCTTTAAACTCCTTCTCACAGTAAGCAGAAATTGCAAAACTTGGCTAAAAGCACAAATAATATTTTTGTGCAGTAGTTGTACTGTATGACTGCTAGAAGTCAAGGCCTGAAAGTCTAACCAAATGGACAACACATTTTTCTGAAAACAATCCTGACAGTGCATTTCATTTCCTTAATGAAGTGTAATTAATATGTGAAAACCAAACAAAAAGATCAACGACACAGAATCACAGAATATTCTGACTTGGAAGGGACCGACAAGGATCATTCAGTCCAACTCCTAACTGAATGAATGGTCCATCCAGGGATCCAGGGCACTATGAGCAACCCGTGGTGGGAAATTTCCACCCAGATGAGCTGACACACATACATACTGTATGACTGACATAAGGTGACTGTGCTATGCAGACACTATTGATAAATGAGTGGAAAGGTGACAGATGAGTAGACACTCATGACATTCCCTAACTTCAGGTAATTATTTTCTAAATGAGGTAAAATATACTTGCAGGATTTCATAGGAAGACGGGAAGGATTAAAAACAAACAACAAAACAACAAAAAAACCCCAAAAAAACCCCAGCCATTCAAGAAAAAAGGTATGGCAATATTTTTAAATGGTTGTGAATTGCATCCAAAGGATTCTTATCTCAGCCCTGGTTATTATCACCAAAGTTGACTTTGCAGTATTCATGTCACAAGTTTCTTTTCTGTTCCTTCTTCACTAGAGTTAACTTTTCTAGACTTAAATTTTAAGTCTTGTTTTCTGAATTAAAATGGTTATTGATTCCTTACTGTGATTTCTCTTGTATTTTCTCTCCATCTCTCATTCAGATCTGTAATATGTAGATGTTCAAATACACTCTCAAATACTCCTAAAAATGCTTAAAAATGCCCTCAAAATAAATTCCTGAAGTATCTTCTCAATTTATTAGCAAACTGCCGTTAGATTTGTTTTCTCAATGAGTGTAACAAGCCCATAAATCAACAGATCACATAGGTAATGCAAAAGGCATCACATAGTGTAATTTCAAATGGAAGAGCTGAATCTATGAGGCAAATAGTTAATCCAGCATATTGACTTCAGTCATAAGTTTGTTTAAACTGCAACCTTGATGTTCATTTTGATTGATGACAGTAATTCTTGAGCTTTGCCCAACGCTGTTGAATTGTTTTCTCATCACACCAGCTGAGATTGCAAACATTTCTGATACAAGGTCAGAGAAGTATCTGCACAGGTCTAACCCTGGGCCTTAGGAGGAAGGTGCAATATCTGCATTAATGCTACATACATACATACACTTACTTTGCTGGAGATAACACATGTCAGTCCAGGGAAGTTTAAAACTATTAAACTGAAAATGCAAATCAAAAGGTTGAATGTGTCCTTTTGACTATCCTTCATTAAAGTATCATCCTTTTTTCTTTTGTTCTGTACAGTTCTGTACAGTTGATTTGAAAAGGCTTTGAAGGAATTTTGCTTTCAGGGCTGCATTAAAAGACAGGGAGTGCAAATTGCTCCCATGGGTTGGGCTTAAAAAAACCCTTCTATTTCTTTGGTTTACAAATAAATAAAATTTCTATACATTGCTTATGGAATCAAACAGTGTTTCATATCTGACTGAAATAGAAATGTTCTGCAAAAGAGCAAAAGGGTAACAAGGAGTGAAAAAAACAATTTTTGGTCAATATGCATATTTTGTTTAAAGAAAGTCTCCATTCGAGCTTATTTTATCTTTTAAACATTCTTTACAATGTTCTGAACATTTACAAATGAAAATGTGATCTCTGTGTGAACATTTATTGCACTCCTGCATATACTGAAACAAAACACCCTGCTTTGCTTTTTAATATATCTTGCATTTTTTTATTTGAAACAGATTCTGAGGAAGACCTTTCACTGCTTTCCAAATCTCAGATTTTTTGTAGAATGCATATATGGGAAGTGGAGCTTTCTTGCTCATGGGAAAATTATCTAATCTCCATCCACCAGTTCAAAAAGATCTCTGATGTTGATTAAACATGTATAAACAGAGCTTAGGAAAAAAAAAAAAAAAAGGAAACATGCATATTTCACTCAAAAAAATGTCAAGACAAATGTACTAAAGGACAGCAATTAGCAACCTACATAACTATCCCACTACATGGTCGATTAATTGTCAACATAGCCCAAACAATGCAATGTTCATTAAATAAAACATTAGGTCATAAACTAAGTATCAAGTTTCAGACTAACACAAGTTCAAGTTCTGTCAAGAAAACCTGTACACTGCCTCATTTGCTAGTGACCTCAAAAGATTTTGGCCCTATTTGCTGCTAGCAGTTCATGCAATCATACACAAGATGTAGGTGCCTATGGAACAGTATCAAGACTTCTGGCATTTGTGTATGCTGGCAAGACCTTGTAGGGCTCAGTTTAAAAAGTATAAACTTAAACAAAAGCATGCATTTGAAACCACCCTTGCACACATGTGCAAAAGAAAACTATTAATGTATCTGAAAGCAGAATTTAGTTTCACACTGTTAAACAGTTTTTACAGTAATACTTTTCCTGTCTTTTGCCAGTGGAGCTGCTCTCCTCTATTACCTTCACTAGAGCAAAAAAGAAAATTAAATCTTGAAGTACCATACCAGACTTGATTACAGCACTGAAATAATGAAGAGTGTCATCCTGTCCCGTGTATAGCACTCATTAATACCATAGGCATTTTAAAATCTGTTACCATTACAAACACCTCCACCAAATACCTTCCCTCAAAAGGCATCTTTTCCTCTGGGAATTTTCCAGACACTTAATCTTGATCTATGAAACAATGTGAGATTTTGAAGCACCAATTTTTGGTACTTATATCCATTCTGCTGCAGAATCTGACAATACTTCAGAAGATTTGGGATCAAGTTCACTCCTAAAGATTTGTGTGTGGCAAAGACTGGACAGCAAATAGGACAGTTCCCAAACCATTTCAGTCTTGCTGACCCTCAAAAAAATCCCACAAAACCTTGATGCTGATCTAATAAGTATTTAGGGGTTGTCAGTCAGAGGGAAGGTGGATAATCAGCCTGGAACAAGGGATCAAATCCCTGATAAACTCTAAGCTCTAGTTGATTATAACATCTGCTTGGTGTGAGGATACTCCTGGGACAGAGTGAATCTTCCAGGAGAGGGCAAAGCAGGTGATGGCAACAGGAGGTTTGATGAGTTGACACAGAGAATTGGATTTAAAACAGGTGAGAGGACTGAAAGGCCTGCTAAGTGCAAGGGGAGCATAGCCCATGAGATGGCCAGATAGGTATTTATTCTGGTAGAAGAGAGTGGTGACCAGTGGTCACAATTCTGTATTGTAGCCCTCCTGAGGGAAAGTAGAATGGGTGTGTCCAAGGAGGTAAACTCAAGGCAGCTGTGTGGGAGACTGAGGTCCTTGCCAACTCCATGGAATAGGTAAGGTAAATAACACCACTTACAATTGCACTTGACTGGTGCTTGCTTTTGACCAGAGGATGATCAAAAGTTGTAAATGCTTTTACAACACTGCTAGAAATCTAAAGAGTAAGAGTACAGAATTAAACTACCTGGCAATAAGTGACAACCCTGATAATAAAAGGCATCCCATGCTGGTGAAAGGAGGATAATCAGTGGCATACATAGACTAGTCCATCTACTTTTCAGGAACAATAGCAAATGAGATATAGCCAGGGCAATGGCACAATATGTGAAGGCTACAGCAAAGTGTTGCAGAAAAAAACTCTCAGGGAGGAGGGGAACATTAGGAGTCCTTGTGGGTGGAAATAACAGAAAGGTAGGACTATGTTTGTATTTAGGATTTGTCTGTTACACACACTAATCATTAAATACTCAGAAAAATTAGAGAAGCTGAACAACTAGGTCAGGTAGCAATACTGGCCAATGCCAACTACCCGCATACTGTCAGGTACAATGCCTCATCCAGATGTGATAAGGAAATAAAAGGTTTGAACCCCCCAACTGACTTTTTCTTAGCACAATAAACACTGAGACCCATAAGAAAGAAGGCTGCTCTGAGTCTAGTCTCAGCTGCTGCAGAGGACCTGCTTCAAGAGGTGCTATTGGGAGAACTGCTCTGCAAGAGCTTCAAAATATAAAGGAATTTAACGTTGTAGTGTACTGGGATGAAGTAAGCCAAACAAATACATCACACAGATATCCAAATTCAAGAAGGGGAAATACATAAAGATCACAAAAATAGTAAAAGCTTGAAAGAGCAGTCAAAAAGGCAAGAAGCCTAAAGTAACCTGGAGGCTTTTCAGAAACACTGTATTAAAAATCCCAGTAAACTGTGTGTCACATATCAAAAAGAAAGTAACATGGTTCAATAAAAACTCTGCAGAGCTCATTAAAAAAACAAACAAACAAACAAACAAAACCTAACCAAAAACTAAGGAGGCTATTGTAGGCAAAAGACAAAAAAGGGTTGGCATTTTAAAAATTGCCGAAATGAACAGGGAAGTCCATAAAAATAGATCAAGAATAAATGGCAACTAGGATAGCTAAAGAAGAATGAGAAAATTTTGCAGAAGATAACCAAGCTGATAGTAGAAAGTTGTTTAAAGGAAAACAAGGAGCCATCAAGGGAAATAGCAGTACCACATGATGCCAAGGGCTCATAAGGGGCAAGCGGGGATAAGGCCATTGCAGAGAAACTTAGTGACTTCTCTGAAGAGGTCTTTACTGCTGAAGGTACTTGAAAAGGTCCCAAATCCAAGGTATTCCTTGAGACAGAATAATTTCAAGGACAGAATATAAAGGAAGTAGTACACAAAACAGGTAAAGCAGGTGTTACCAAATGAACGTGAGCGGGGGCATTCACCTATGACTTCTGAAGGAACTCAAGTGTGAAACTGCAGAACTGCTGGCTAAAGTGTGTAATCCAACATTAAAAATTGCCACTGCACCAGTGGGCTGGTGCCAACCAAGCTTCCATGTGGAAAAGGGGCTCAAGAGGAGACTTTGAGGACTGTGGGCCAGTTTATTTAACTACCCTGCTTGGTAAGGCAGTAGTCCACCTTAAGGAACACAATAACTGAGCTCAAGGATAAGCAGGGTAAAGCAAGCCTTAGTGACTATAATATATTTGGATCTTCACAACTGTTTTTATAAAATGCTTCACTGGAGCTTTTAAAATAAATTATCTCGGGGTTGTAAGAGAGGTGCTCTTATAGACTGAAGGGTGTTTAAGGATAGGAAGTAAAGAATAGTACTGGATGGTCACATTTCAAAATGACGACATAACACCATTGGGTCCTCTAAGACCCATGCTGTAACTGGTTTTTCCAAAGATTCCAATGGTGATCTACAGAAGGGATTGAACTGTGAAACAACTGAGTCTATAGATGATACTAATCTCTCCTAGGTTGTTAAATTTGATGCTGGTGATGAGGAATGGGGAGATCTGTGATTTCCCATGCTGAGAGATCCAGAAAGACCCCAGCAAACAGGATGGGCACAGTTCCTGTCTCTTGCAGAAGAAAGAGTAAAGGGACTAAGGACTAGACTGTCACCTTCAAAAGAGAACCTAAAAAGGCTGTGACTCACCCTTTCGGACAAGAGAAAGCTGAGAGGGACTATAACTGATATTTACAAAATTAGGGAAGCAGTGACTAACCTAAAAACAGCTACTTGAAATCTCACAGTACTAGAAATAGGGTGTATTTGACGAAACCAGAGGGAGCTTTGCTTAGAACAGGTCAGACAGTGATTTTTATAATTTATATCATCTGAGTAGTGCCACTGGAGGTTGCAAAGACACACAGTTACAGCAGCTTCAGAAAAGGATTAGACAAATCCAGGATAAAACACAGATACTGAAGGAACATATAAATTGGGTTATTTTGGGTAAAAGCGAATGGACTGCAGAAAATTGCCAGAACTCTGTGCTCCCTGTAAATAGCATCTCTTACTACCACTGTTGGGAACAGAATACTGAGCTAGATGAATAACTAAGAAGATGCTTCTAATGTTATTATTTTGTGGAGGGAAAAAAAAAAAGAAAACAAAAAGTAAATATCAGATTTCATCAGATATATCAGTTTATACCAACAGACTTCCAGGAGCTGCTGCCATTATACCAGCTTGGAAGCCAGTTAATTGTGATATATAAGAATTACACTAATAGTTGAGTTGATAAAATTATTTTACTGGTTTTAAACATTTCCATATAGAGTTGACTTTAGAATATTTATGTGTTCTATTTTGTTGTTGTTGTTTGTTTTCAATTATGAAGAAACACACCTAGATCTAGCCCATGTGTTAAAACTTAAACTTGTATGGAAAATGCTTGCAAATAAATATCACACACTAGATTTCCCAACTGTATGCTTTTCTGTCCAAAAGCAGACAGAAGTAATTGTAAGTGTACTGGTAATAGCTTACCCTAGGCCACTGCATTAGCGAAAGCAATACAAAATATATCTGTAAATGAGTTCCAGTGAACACCCATGCCAGTCTAGGTTAAAAAAGAATGGGCATTCCCAAAAAGTAGCTTTTACAGGGGGACACAAAGCTGTCTGTTAATTTCAGTTTCCATCATTCCAGCCCCTTGCAAAAACAATGGCTAAAGGGCTTGAGCACTGTTAGATGCTTGACTTGGAAAGTACAAAAGAGTGCAATTTCTCAGTCTATAGAAAGATCAAAAAGATTTCTACTCACTTCCACTTTCTATAAAGCCTTCTAGGCGGGTTATGAAGTGAGGCTGATTATGAACTTCAATAGGTCAAACAGTTGGCCATTGTACTGAATGGAGCTATCGTTTCCTACTTAAGTGCATTCATGTTTGACAAATTTTAAGGCACATATATTGTTCTCAGAGCAACGTATGGTTTGCAAAGAACTATAAATCTCAAGATTTTTGGAGTTGCATTAAAATTCTTGAGGAAAAAGAAAGAAAACCAGATGTTTTAAATTTTTTTTTAATTCCTTTAATTCAGGCTTTCCATTTCATTCAAAACAGAATTTCAATACCATATCAGTGTTTCCTTTCACTCTTTTCCCTCTTACCCAGGCATCTGTGTACTCCTTACATTATGCTCTCCAAATGTACTTTAGGCTAAGGGTGAGTCTGTTACAGGAGAACAATTTAGGAGAAGTTGCCATAGAAGAAAATGAGAAGATTAATCTGTCTCAGGGAGAAGATGTCTGCTGTCTTTCCTCTGACTTCTCACTCTGTGTCCTCCACTGAGGCTTATACCATGATTTCTTGTCATGTGGATTTGAACACTCCTTCTGGATCTTCCATTTGCACTGCAACTCCACTGAGTTTTTGCCAGCTGTGAGAAGTGGAGATAAGGCTGAGGCTGGTCCCCAAGCTTGGCTCCTGCAGCCCCAGCTCCGACCATCTGCCTAGATGCAAGGTATGGTTAGATAGACTGGATATTTGTAACCAGCTAACAGTAAATACAACTGGAAGATAAGTAGGCTGCAGTGAAAAAGCACAAAGACTACAGTGTCATGAAAGACTGGGAAAAACAAAACCATCTTACATAGAACTTTACACTTTCTACTATGAAGATGGGAACACAAAGCAGCACTGAAGGTGGGAACTTCAAGGGACCATTGTGTATGGCCTGAGAAACATTTCTTTAGAGAAACTTCTCCAAGAAACAACTCAGCACTTGCTGTGAGTTGCAAACACAGTTATCAGCAATGTCCTGATTCTCTGAACATTTGGATTTGACCAGCATTCCTTTTGAGAATGAAGAATGAAGTGTCATTTGCAGGTGTCCTCACAGCCCTGGGAGCAGCTCAGATGAGAGGCAGGCGGTTGCAGGCTAGATGCAGCTTGTGCTTAGCTGCAGCAGCTCCCCACCACCACAGTGGGCAGATGCTGCTTCTGCTGTTTCATTTTTCTGTCCCCACTGGATTTTAGCTCTGTCTTAGCCCAGTGAAAGTTGAAGGGTCGAGCCCAGCCAAAACAGAGTAGAGGAAAACCTAAAACCACATACCTCTTTCCTGCAGGCCTGCTACGTGGGTGCACTGATATGTGCTAGGTTGCCTTTTGCCCCTAGAAACTGCCCCTGTGAAGCAGGATTCAACTTTCCTGTGCCTTTGTGCCTAATCTTACCAGTCCTGAACTAAATGCAGTGTAGACAGTAGCACAGGGCTTCCAGATGCCTTGCACCTAGAGACCTGGTACAAATCGCCAAAGCCTGGATGAATCTCCACACATCCTGACAGCGCTTCTCTGCCTCTAGCACAGAGCCCCAGGAGTTGTCAGTGGGCAAAAAACCTTTTTTTAAAAACAAAAGTTATTGGATTAAGACAACAAATAAAGCTAAGCACCTTTTCCTTAAATGCTGTATCTTCAGACTACAACTGAAGCAATGACAACAAATGAAGTAGAAGCACACATAAATGAAGAGCAGACATTTCTTCAGACTTTTACTCCTTTCTTAGTTTGCAATTGTATTTACCGCTTCAATGAATTAACTTCATTCAGCAGATGCTGATGTGCATTCAGTAGCAGCAATTCCAAAGAAAATGCTTTTAATTTGCCTGGTTTTAGAGCTGTCAAAAACAGAGGATGAATTTCCAGAGGATGTCAGGGCTGACAGCTGGCTGCAGACCCTTGCAGTGCTGCTCCTCCCTGAGTTCCAGGTGCCCCGCAAGTGACAGCTCTGTGGCACCTAGGCTGGAGAGTCAGTGCAGAAGCAGGCTCTGACAGACTGCTTCAGGCACTCTTACAAGTGCAAACACGCAATACATCTATTGTGCATGCAATGAGTCACCTCCAACAGAAAACGTGGGCTGTGCCAGATTATACAGAGGTTTTGTGAAAATAAATATTCCCATTGAGGATTAGCATGAGACCAGAAGCTATGCCAGATTTGACTAGACTCTAAAGGCCAATCTTGTTCCTCAAACCAGATGTTTAACAGGGGTTGTGACATCTGAAGAGATCAGCAGACACAAAACACAGGCAGTGTATGCTAAATCATTATGAGGTGTATCATTTCAGAGAGGTAAAATACACAGAGAGAAAATATGATTTTTGAAGTGTAAAATTCTGTAAATCCCTTTTTCCAATAATTTTTCACATCTTGCACAATTAACCACAAGCAGTAAAATACAATTTATGTTTTGTAGCATATCCTTTTTCTCTTTTTGAGTATCTATTTAATGGGAGGCCAACCTCATTAGTAAGTGGGGTTACTTACTTCCCTGAGGTAAAACTGAGAGTGGTAAGCAAGCACATAAAGTCTGCCTTCACCTTCCCAATCTAGATAGGAAGCAACTCACAGGAAACTTCTTGTCAGTGGCACCTGACTGCTTCTCTACTGTGTTTTTTTCACATTTTCAGCTTTTCTAACCTATGCAGTTAGTTTTGTTTAACCACCTATTTTTTCTTTCACATTTGGCAACTTGAAATTCAAGGTCTTTCAGCCAGTAAGGAGCATGAAAAACATTTCAGTCACAGAAGCTGGTCGTTTTGCAACAGATATTTTCATGACCTCTAATGAGCATCTTACAGCATCAGTTTTTGATTTTCAGTCAAAAGTGGGAAGTGGCAGGAGGCACTTGCCAAACTCCATGTACTGGATGATGAGGGCAAGGCAGAAACAGCTGGAGGGGGCCCCATGGGAAGCTATGTCTCAGGGGAGGGCTTATTTGTCCTCAGCTTCATCAGGTTGCCATTGGGTTATTGTAATGGAAAGCAGATCATGAGCAGCTCATGGTCAGGCCATGGGAGTAAAACCATTACAGTCCCCATGGCATGGTAACCCCAGGATCATCTGACTTCCACGGAGACATCAGGACTTCTGCTGTAAACAACTGTGTTCCTTGCCTCCCACCTACACTGTGACTTTCCTACCACCTCTCCCTCCACTCAGACGTGGAGTCAAGCTTGAGGAATGCAATGGGAATGGGAACTGATGGCTGGCTGTGTGGAGGGAATGTAGAGAACAGCATCTTATGAGGTTTGTGATAGCAGAACAAGCACATGACCTGCCACCACATCTCTTGCCTGACCTATTCTTAGAGATGGGTGGATGGGAAAGGCTGAGTCACTGTCTCAGCTGCAGAAGACCAAGCTGTACAGAAGGAGCCTTCCAGCCAGGGCTCCAAGCCATACAGGATAGGAGCTGCCCTATTTCTCAGTGCTCTTCATGGCAGGTGGCTGATCCCCTCCACCTCATTTCCTTTCCTCTGCCTCATTCCTCTCTAGTCCCCAAAATGAAGAACAGACTATCAGCCACAACATAATGCCAGAAATTCTAAACGGTTCCCTTTCAGCAGTGATTTCAGGTTTTGCAGGTGAGGTTCCCTCCTGCTTTAGCGGAAATCACATAGAATCACAGAATTATTGCATCATTTAGGTTGGAAAAGATCTCTAAAATCATCAAATGTGTGTATCCCAAGCATGTATGTGGTATCTTTTCATCATTCTGATCTGATCAGCTTATCATGGCCCTCAGGTCCCTTGGCCCTCATCTTTGAGATAAGTGCCTGCTACATATCATAACAAGATTTTCACAACAAAGCATTTCTTCAAATCTACGAGCCTGTGAGAAAGTAAGATGAAACAACAACAACTTTTTCCTGAAAAAGAATAACTGTTTTAACACTCTTAGCAGTCTAGTGCAAGGTCACCTATTGCAAATTATGTAGCATTGAACTTGTACCACCAAGAACAATTTACAAGAAAAAATGTTACTTACACGGCTTCCTTTTTCAGGGAAACACTGACATCCTCCACTGCAGTCTCTGCCTCCACATGGTCCTGTGTATTTCTTTCCGCCCTGCAAACCAGAACACACATAACACAAAAGTTAAAAAGTATTGCTAGAATATCTGAAACAGCACAATCTGCTTTCATTAGCAGACTTGCTGGAAACTGCTAAAGCAAAGACCAGGATCAGATCTAGGATTTACAGCTGAAACCTCTTTAATACGTGCTTAGAAGCAGCCATTAGTGGCTATCCAGTTCTTGGAGATCAGCATCAAGGAATATAATGTTACTTCATTTATTTCCTCCACATTGTCAAAACACTGCAGCTTGATGCTGAGCAGTATCTCACATATCTTTTTGACACATGCAATAGATATCGTATCACAGAAGTGCAGCTGCTTGGATTCTTTAGGGACATGGACTAAGTCCTAGGTCACAATGCAGCACATCCTCCTATGCATGCTCCAAATGGTTGCTGTATTTTGAAATATTTATTGGTGGACATAAAGGAAGATGTAGGTATCATGTTCAAAATCGTGAGCCGAACTCCTGTTTTCTCCTCTTCTATGGCTGCCCCAAGCCAGGACACTGCCTATTCTGGAGGAACAAAAAATTTGCTAGTAGTCAACCACTGTGATTAAAAGTCACTCCCAGCTTAAGTGAATGTCTTCAGTTACATCTCTCCTGCCTGACCGGAACCACGTTGGCCTGGGCCACAAATATCTGTATCACAGAATATGCACCGCTCCACACAAATCCTTGGATGGACTTCACCAGGCAAGCAAACACAGATTGTATTCTATGGAAGTGCCTGCACAGAATGCAGCAGCCACAGTCAGTCTTATTCAGAAACCTGAACAGCAGAGATGCTATGCATGCTGTGGTGTGACTTTTATAAACATAACTCAATGATTAGGAATGTTGTGAAGACCAGCCTGCAGCCCACCTAAGCTCAGGGTTTTGAGCCCCTGAAAATGACCTAGCAGCCTAGTAAGTAATCTGGGAAAGGAGGAAGGGATTTCTCATCACTATTTCTGAACCTGACTTGGCCCACAGTGAATAATTAATACAGTCAGAAGAAAAAGAGAGAAGGACTAAGTCTAGTGGCTACAGGAAACCAGAGTCCCTCACTCAGGGCATTTCATATGCACTGCTTCTCAGATGAAACCTCAAGGCAACCCAGATGTAGAGTACAGAGTCAGGCTCCATGTCACTTGCTCCCCTCTTGGCTAAAGGAAATGGTGGCTTCACTTTTGTGCCTCCTTCATAGTTTGAGCCCATCATCTCTTGAAAGGGAGGTGAAAGGGGTACAAACAAGGCTCCAAAACAGGATGGGTGCTCTGAACTGCTATGCTGTTTCATAGACAGTGATGTTACCATTCCTGCCTCTAGGGCTGACTTAAGGAGCTAAAACACAGAGAGGGGACCAAAGCTGCCATGCTTAGAATTTTTCATGTGGCTCTAAGCAATCCTCTACTCAACACCTGAGGTTTTTCAGTCATTTCAGTCATTTTAAGTCATACATTTCTCAGGTATCCATTTCTGGCTCTACAATACTTGAAAACACAGCTCTGGGATTTGGATACTTCCCTGGCAGTCAAATTAATAGAAGGTATGGAGCAGGCACCAAGTATTGCCTAAGTCCTGCTTTGGTCATATTTGTACAGCAGGCTCTAAATCTAGGACGCACAGCAATAAGAAGTTCCCAAAACAAGTTTTTATGCTTGTCATGAGAAGGTTCGTGTCTGTATTTTATGTAATTTTATGTACCAAAGCACTTTTTTTTCAGCTTTGTATCTAATTCTCATGTTTAATTGAAGTGGTAGGGTTTTCATACTGATAAAAGCAGTCCACCAAGCTGAAACCATGCCCTAACCTGTTTATAGGTTAGGTGTTTTATTCAGGAAATTATTTCATGGATGTAGCAGAGTTCTATGTCATGTGATGAATTCTGCTTTATGTTTAAGCTATTGTCTAGAGGAAATATTAAATCAAGACAATTTTATAAACTCCAGCAGTTTGCTCAGGTTGGTCCATTTTTTTCCTTAAATATCTGGATGATCACAAACTCACTACTTTAATGGAGTTTTTTTCTTATTAACCTATTTGCAGATGAAATTTGCATCTTTTTTTTTTTTTTTTTTTCCAGCATCCTTCATTTTATGGAGTTTCCCCCACTGTTCCTCTTCTGAAATTGAGTATATTTCTATTAATATTTACATATGCCATGCAGATGTATGGCCTGTGTGATCATATTCCTCTGGAGGATGCAGTATACTTTAACGAGCACTGTTCTGTAGTACTGCAATTGATAACAATCAATTCTGAACTTTTAGAATCTGTTTTTATTGGTGCTGTAAACATCAGCATATCCCAGCCTAAGAATAACAGACAGATACAGTAATTTGATCAAGTGAGTTTTCAGTTTTGCCTGTGAAAAAAATAGTGAGAACAATAAGTTTATTTCTTTAATTAGCAGAGAGACTCTAAATTTCGTAAACTGTTGTCAAGGAGAAAATAGAAAATGAATCAGAACTATGGTAAGATATTTGTGCACTTGTAAGAAAAAAATGGAAGAGGCTGCTAATGCTTATTTCAAATGGAAGTTCAAGGTCTATTGTTTTTGTACTATCCACCATCCAATATTTTAATTTGCAGGCTGTAACAATACCAGCAGCTAATATGGGGACACAATTGTTTTCTTCCACAATTTTAGGAAGTGTTTTTTTGGGTGTTTTATTTTGGTTGCTTTTTTTTTTTTCATTATTTTCTCATTTTGTATCATTTTCTGTACACAGATTCTGCAGATAATGAAAAGAAAAATCTGGAAGATTCTCCAAAGGCAGGGAACATAATGGGAAAGCATTTGAGACCAGCAGTAATATACCTCTTCTTGATAATACTTGGGCTTTCCTTATTACCTTATCTCCACCTCTTCACTTTTCAACTGCTAGTGGAATGACTCTGGGAACTGTAGTCACATGCAGCATTTTCTACTATCTTCTACTATCTAGAATACTTGTAATTTCTTGAAGATCACTGCACTGTTGTTTGATCTTACATTATTGGGGGTTACAGTCTAAAACACTATGGTTTACAAGCTTGTTAATGTTCAAAAATAAGTCTGTTAAGGATTCTTTTAGAACTTTGTTAAAAGCAATTATACCCATGGGCACACTACTGAGATGAAGAGAAATCAAACAGACATATATCAGTCAATAATTAGAATGGAAAAAGCCTGAAAGTTTCAAATTTAGCAATGGACAATGTACTTTGAAGTGCTCAACTATTTATGTCCTGAAGAAAATAGATTTCTGGGAACATTACACTAATGGTGATAACCCAATATGGTTGTTTTGATGTGAGCAGGAGCCTTTTTGGTCAGAGAACACTCAGATCTAGGACATAATTCATCCTATCCTTACACTGGCATTTGAACTGATCACCTGCGTCTCTCCCAGGAAGTTCCTACTGTTTGTCTCAAGCACAGCGGTGGGTGGAGGTGACTAGCTTACACAGAGCGATCCACCTCCTGTAGAAAGTGTAAGCATGGGGAGATCAACCTCCTGATTTGCTCAGTATGCAGTTAAATGAAGAAAAGTGTGCCTGCACCAGAATGATATTCTAGGATTTGTGTAATCAAGCCGGAAGAACTGGCCCTCAATTATGAAGATGTCTGCTGAGAAGGCTTTCAGTTCCAAGTCTTTCTCATGTTTTGGATGATGCATAAACCCACTAAGAGGTCCAGAGTCTAGAAATGGGGTTTATAGGATCTAATTTAAGATTTACGCAATATAGGCACAACATCTGGCTGCTGTTTTAGATCACTCAGAGAATCTCATCAGATCTATTTCAGATACCAGAGCTAAACCTCATCATAGAAGGGTAAGGGTATTAGAGATGTTGCATAGGGTAACTGGTTGAGAAGTGTCTACAGGGCAGATGTCCAGCTTCACATGGTGAATGAATGTTCAGCTTCACATGAGATGAATCTGCTGAGTGCCCAAGTCTCACCATCACAGGAAGCTATACCCTTTGATGGGAACACTGAGTATGAAGAACACTATTTAAGAGCAGACATATGTGCAAATACAAAACGAGCTATACCACTGCACTGGCGTGCAAGCTCTCTGTGCAAAAGGTGAGGTGTTGCTTAATTAGAATTAGGTTGGAGAATCAAGAGAAAAGTGTAAAAAACTTTCAAGTGTAAAAAAAATGGAACCAATGAAGGAAAAGAAATTAAGAGTAGGCTGTCTAGTTGGGAGGAGTATAGGCAGGGAAATAGTAGTGCAAGGATGGCAAAAACTTAGGAAAAAGATGCAGAGTACATCAGATCAGGTGAAGAATGAAGGTAGTGAGGACATACTAAGAACAAGAGCAGAGACATCTGCAGGCAGCAGTGATGCTGACTTGTGAGCACAAGCCCACTGGGAGCCCCCATGGGGAAAGACCACAGATCTCTTGAACAAGCCTTTCCCTATGGGAAGGTGGGGTGAGAAGGAATAAGCTTCTAAGGAAGGACAGGCTTATTCCTGAATACCAGCTGCAGGAGCAAAGGCAGTCGAATTGCAACTTAATAGCCCATTTTTGTCATTTAGCTGATTTCTTACAGTGATTTTGTACAAATGCTAACAACAACAAGATACAGAATTGTAATTCAATGTTTCTTGCAGTGATGAAGTTGAGAATTACTACTAATAACAGTGATACGCTACTTTGACAAATAAAGAAATACTACATTCTTAGAGGTGTTTTCTTTAATCAGCAAATCTTAAGCTACACCTAACAGTGCTCAGGTCCACACTGTTCAAAGCTAGGCATATCTAGAGCTGGCTTACCCAGCCACTGTGCTGGGATGAATATATTTATCATGTTCAAGGAACATGAACACTACTCGAACAAAAGCAAGACAAAACATGTAAGTGCCACCTATATTTGTAAAGCTTGTGTATTTGCCGAATGTAAATACTTCTAATTTTTAGGTATAGCAACCACAACATGTGGGTGTTCCAACACAAAACTTTTTCTGCCCTCTTGCTTTCTCATAATTTTTTTTTTGTTTCCAAACAATATTATTTCAGTACTTACACACCTTCAGCCAAAAATAGACAATTTAAATGCAGTTTCCTTCAGTCACACTCTTAAAAAACCCAGAAACATATATGCACTTTGCTTTAAACTTTTCCACACATCAGTGATTTATTTGTTGCTAATCCTGGCCACATTTGGGTAGTTGTCATTTCTGCGTGCCCAGTCAAGTACCTTCACTTCAAGGGCTGGTATTCTAACAAAGAACAAAGGCAACCAGAGACAGACCTCAAAGTACAATTCTATGAGTACAGAAAGACCAGGAAATATAAGCCATTTCCTTACATACAGCTCAAAAAATAATTACGGAAATTATAATGAAAATATTGCAACTAGGAATCAAAGACTCCATACACCGACATCTTCTTTGATAACGTTTTGTGCGTTGTAGTTGTGCATTAACTTCTGTGCTGACAAGCCCCATTCTCTTCCCCTAAGTTTCACCAAGGCAGGTTTTAGAAGGTTTTAGGAGCTTACTGAAACACTGAACTACGACTGGAGGTGCTGACATACTGCATGCCTCTGCAGTGGGGCAATGAACAACACACTGCAGCAGCACATTCAGATGCTTCAAGTGAGGCTTCAGCCTGGAAGTCCCGAGGGAATTCCTGGCATGCCTGAGAGTCAGCCCTCTGTGTCAGTGCCACGGAGACCAGACCAAGTCACACCTCCAGTATGAACCTCTGCTTTTACATTTGACCTTCAGCTGTTGATACAGACATTAATTTCAAATTCGGTTTATACAGCCCTGACTTAGAAACATTAATTTTTTGCTTCCTTTAAAAGAAAGAAGAAAAAATAAAGTAGGAGTATGACAGAGTACTCCTGCTGCTGATCATCACCAGACAGAAAAGAACTTCATCGGATTCAAATGTGACAGCACAGTTGTACTTGCTCAAACCCAACATTTTACTCCTTCAAGAGCTGAAAACATTTGTTGCCTGTTGCCAAACTTATTTCTCTAGAAATATGTATAAACAACCACTCAAAACAAGTATTAAGAATGCTGTCAGTGGAGAAGGCTTGGATTGCCCAGGAATGGGCTTGGTCTCTCCTCAGAGCTACAATGTCAAAGATGGAATCAGCCATCTGATTCCATCTAGTCCTGCTAACAGTCCAGTAGCTACTAGAGCTTGGGACAGTAAGACCACTGTGAAGACCTTAATTGTCCAGGGAAAGGGAGAGATAATTGGCACAGTCAGAGAGGAAGGAAAAGATGTGGGTGTGGATCCTCTCTCCAACTGTTCTGCGAATTATTTCGCTAAGAACTAATTCTTTCTTTCATATTTGAATGGGAGCCAGAACCTTTTCCAGACTGGATGCATGGCAACTAAAATAATTTACTGCGTGACCTCAAAATCTTATGAATGTTTACACTTCCCACCTAAAGTAGGGGGAACCATGTATTTACATATCCTTCAATGAAAAAAATCTGGAGGAGGAAATTAGTCCTAGGAAGAACACAAAGATACTTACCATCTCTCTCTTATGGAGAGAGCTGGTCTCCTAACCACTGCCTAATGGAGTCTTCCCAATGCAATGAGAAGAGCTACACTTGTGGCAATCAATTATGTATTATAAACTGGTGTGAAGTTTCACGTACCATCTCCCTCTTAGGTAGTGTATCAAAAAACTGGGAAGCAGGATGCCAAGGAAGCAAGGGGCTTGCTTCAGCTCTGAGTCCTGATGGACACGGGAATGTCAACAAAGAAGTATCCAAAGGCACTACTGCTCCCAGGGACTGAGATGCCTTTGTTTGATGTCTGTGGTGAGGGAAGGATGGGCAAGAATTTAAAGTCTCCAGTGCTGAGAAGACCCCAACAGACAGAAACTTGTCGTCTCAAGTGTGTCTCAGCAAGCATGTTGGAACCAGAGATGGGAAACACAAATTCTGTATCTCTCAGAAATGAAGCTATAAAAGACTTTCCTCTTATGGACTTGCTTATGATTTGATTATATGAACCTACTGGCATACAGCCTTGATATGAAGGCTGCATAGTTTCATTTCGAAGTGAAACTTCACAGCTCCACATGCTCACTTTATTTGAGGTACTTTTTACTACCCCTCTTCAAATTAAAAGATTCTCTTGTTGCAGTCTGGAGACACTGCCTTGGAATAACGGCAAAAAACAGATATGATACAGTGTGAACATATCCATCACATTTCATAAAACCATTTGTAACTTTGTGGCTTTATCCAAACACACATTTACCCAGAAAACCAGATGAAAGCCAGAAAGAGCTGCTGTGATATAGTAGGCATTGAAAAAAATTTTTTAAAAGGTCTTTAAGAGGCCAGGCAAAGAGTAATGCTTAAAACCTGCCTACATATAAAGCACAGATATTTGAATAACTGTCCAGGGGTCTTGCCTAGTTGTCCAACATGAGTTTGTTTGCAAATAACACATTTTGAAGCAAGCAGCATATGTTGTGACACTGTTTTCTGTCAAGAAGTCTGAGAATGGAAGTCTCATATTTTACAGGAAATGAAGTTGGATTCAGCCATATTTTTCCTTTTTTTCAGTCATAGAGATGAGTATATGTTATGCTATGAAAGAGACTAGAATATAAGATACGGAAACCCAGTGAAAACACTTTAAAATATCAAACATAAAAAAAAGTCATCTCCTCTTTGCAGAAATATAGCACTCCTGCTTATTTTTGATGAATCTGAAATGCCATGGGAAAGGGAATCCTAAAAGGCTGCCCCAGGCCTCTGCATGAAAGTGGTCCAGCTTTCAGGAGCTACTGAAAGAGGGTTAAGATGCAGAAGGCTTTTTCTGGAACAAAATTGCATCCAGAAAAGGAAGAAAAACATAATCTGGCACTTGTCTATTTGAGACAGGTAGGTTACCTGCCTAAAGAAATGACAAACATTGTCTTAGTCATCAGCTAAGGCTTGAATATATGGCAGGAGGAGACAGCTGATGCTGCAGGAAAACTAAGCTCTTTGAAGGGTGTGCAACCACCGTTAAAAATGTCTTTTACATCTTACAAAGGGGCAAATATTACACAGCCATTAACTGATACCTATGACCCACAATGATTACAAAAAGAGAATAAAAGTGCTGCTCTGTTTTACCAAGGCCAGAATTGGGTTTGCCTGCGGAAAAAACACTCCACAGGTATAAGCCTAGAAAGACTTTGAAGCTGGAAATGTATTAATAAAGGTAAGCAAAGATACCTACATTAATTATTACTATTAGTTAAGGCAAGCCCATTGGCTTCCTTGATTATAATGAGAACTCAGACACCTCCTGAATAAGTTGATGCTTAAATTTAAGTGACTTCATGTCACCTGATTCTTTGTTCAAATGGAATTTTTTAGCTAAATCAGAGAGAAAGGTAAAGGATGCAGCAATAGCTACAGTAAAATCTGTATTTTAAAACAAGTAAAGTTTGTTAAAATTTGATATCCTATTAAACTTGATCCCATTTTTGTAAATCCATACTTTTAGAGATGCATGTTATTTCACTATTATCCTTTCTTATGTGACAACAGACTCTCAACTAACATTCAACAGGGCATTCCTCATCTAAAAGGATGGTGGTCTTTAGACTTAAGAGTGCTGGGACATCTTAACGTGAGTCCTTGTTCTCAACACCCCATCCCTAGAAATTAAATGCATCTCCACAGAAGCTACTAAGGTGGTTTCAAAAACAGTATTACAGAAGTCAGAAAAAGTGTTTTCTAGTTATCAGCAATGAAAAAAGTCCTTTGACTTACTTCTGTCGTGACTTGCCAAAGTAGACTTGTTAGGGAGGCTGAGACACTGAAAAGCACAGACTGTTTATCTTTTATTTTTATTCTAATATTTTATTTATGCAAACCACTGTGCATTTTGTATATGATCTGCCCAAGGCTTATGCAAGGTGCAAGTCAGTGGACAGTGTTATCTTGGTATGTGCAGTTGTACTGGAACCTTTTCCATAAGGGAATGAAGTCAAAGACACGATCAACCCTTAATCTGAATTTGGCTTTTGTGCAATATCTTATATTACTGGAATAAAACCTCCTTTCCCATCCCTAAGAACAGAAAGACATTTGTTCACATACTAGTAGCATAATAATGAAACACAGCATTCACTCATTAAAGTAGCAATTTCTATATTTAACTACTTCTGGTTTCCGAAGTCTAGTCATTTTCAGTTTTGGAAAGACATCCAAATAATGATATCATTTGCTTGAAACAATAGAAAGTCTGGATACTAGTCTATATATGGAGATATTTTTTTAGTCTATTTATAAACCACACCAGTTATTTGACCTGTCTAGTTTACTCACCTACGTAAATTGGCAAACTCAGGAAACTTAAGAACATATTATTCTTTGTGACTGGTAAATCTTAAAGGTTTATCATACTTCAGATAGGCAACCAGTATTTCTGAAAACACATCTGTGCCTATTACACTAAGAACAAACCAACCTGCCAATGTAGGAAAGATTTTTTTTTACTTTTGAACCAGCAGCAGTGCAATTGCATCAGCTCTGCTCATGGGGAGGGGACTGACAGAAACCAGCTGTACAGCTGTTTGCATGGCTGCAGCATCTGTATTTTTTTCAGTGCAGTGCAATGGTGCCAGGGTTTCCTGAAATGTGAGCGTAACCACTGGGATTTTATTCCTATGTGTTCTGTAATTACATAAGAACGTTTGATTGGTTTGATTTTGTATGACCTGCTTTTATCAACTGAACTAGTTAACTTTGTTTTCCTCTGTTAACTGTTTACAGACATTGTTCTGTTTACAGCCATGGTTCAGCCACAGTTCAGACACGCTGATCTGGTCCTGAAGTGAATACTTAAAAGATCCTGGGAGTTCTTTTTTTTCCCTTGGGAGGGATGACTTTGGCAATGGTTTTCAATGGCCTTTTAAAATCTTGTTGTGCCTGCAGAATCTGATATAATAAAGAAAGCAAGAAAGCTGAATTTAAATCCTTCCTGCAGAATTATATAAATTGCAATTAGAAATATCTACCAAGAATTGGAAGGGTGGAACTATCCCTCACAGCATGATTTGGAAGGAATGGATTTGCACAGGTTTATCAGTGATGGCACAGATTGGCTGACGCTGCATTTATCATACATGCTGAAGGGTAAGTCCAGTCCAGTATAATGTTAATAGTCCTGGCTCAATTTTCAGAGTAGGCTGTTGGACAAATGACTGTAGTGGAAATATTAAACGTGGAAATTTGCTCTGCGATTTTTCAGAACTGCTTCTTGGGACTGCACTGGTATTTCCTTAAAAGTAAGAAGAATTGGTAAGAGACTTCCAAACTGGAAAAAGAACTGCATTTGATGATGGAAGTGTTTACTGCTAACTGCTTGGTCAGATGCTTCACCCACCATTTCCTTTCTATTTCAGTCAAGAGAAAGCCCATGAGAACTAGCTTGCTTACTGACCCATTCCACTTTCCACTTTTGATTGCAAAACTTAACCTCCTCCCTGGGCCTTACTGCCTCCGCTCCAAGGTGATCAATGTTGCCACTGGTGAAAGCCTTGGGTACAGGGCTTAGCAAATAAAGAAGCTACATAGAAGATGTGACATATCAGGACTATATGCAGACATCTGTGAACGTTTTGGTATTTGCAGTGAGGTTAAGGAAGGTAATCTAGCATACAGAAGAATGTATTCAGAAAGAATCAAAGATCAATGTCTTTCTTCTGGTAGTCAACTATCACTGATCATCTCTTTTCTCACCTACATACTTTTGATTAGCCAAATGTCTTAAAACATTTGCTCATAAAACTCACATGGTATCTTTTTTCTTCTGCCAAAAAGCTCTTTCAGTTACACATCTAGTTAGGGGACAAAATCTACATCTCAGTATAATGTATTTGTATCTGTAGATTACAAAATTGGAAACCTGGAATAGCTGAATTGTTATCCTGTACCCTAAAAAATAAATGACACTTTATTCTTTGGATATTTCTTCATTCTGCATATCTGTTTCCACATAATTTTAATGGGAAGAGTGGGAAGGTTTGTTTGTTTGTTTGTTTGTTTGGGAAGGGAGGAACAGGGGAGGTTTCACATCCTTCAAAATATCCCTTTGACTGTACAAGAACATTACCACATCAGTACCATGTAACATTGGCTCACAAGATGGTACTATGGAAATTACATTTATTTATTCAACGAAAAAAGGGTTCATCTTTCCCATATTTTCACTGACTCGTGACTTAAAACATGCTCTGGTTCAGTTTGGCAGCTGACCTGATTTCTGCAATGTTGCAGAACTGGGTTAAATGCACTTTCCCAGAGTTTGATGAGTCACTGGTTCAGCTTGGTCTAGGACCCAGATCTTCCTGCTTTCCGGTCCACTTCCCTAACCAACAGACAAACACTGTCTGCATTGCTGCAATAAGTCTTGTCGCTCAGTCTCCACGCCAAAAATGCTCTTATCATAGTACAAACAACTTACATACTGAGATTATAAACAACCAAATATCAAGCTTTAAACTGACTTAAGGGATGTCATTTAGCTTCTCTGCCACATCCTTTTTCATTACATGCTTGTCATTTTGCAAACTGATCTACAAAATTCAGAAATGCACGTGTCTTCGCAGTAAGGAGTAGAAAATAGGGAAGAAAAAAGTAACGTATTTGTAGCTCAATGCAGTAGAAATTATATGAGCTTGATTCATGATATGAGCTTGACTCTTGGAAGAAGTGAACCAAACCCCAGAGTGCTCATCAAGCTCAAAGGTCTTAGAAACTGGTAACTGATGCTTTATTCAGAACATGTTTCCATATGGGCTGTACATCCCACCTAACTCAGGAAGAATAGCCCTGAATTTGAAATCCATCAGAGGCAACCAGAAGACTGGATGTATGTATTCAGTTTTGCTATAAGCAGCTTTCTATGAAACTCCTCATAGGTGATGCCAACTCAACATAACGATATTGAGAAAGAATGCCCAAAGCCCAAGAATGGATCTTAGAAATACTTTTTCAGCAATGATGTGGAAATAACCTGGGGCTGCAATGTTCATGTTCAACTAAACAACAAATTAACAACAACAACAATAAATCCAAGCTCTATCTCCTTGCTTGACTCCTTGAAACCTCACAGATTGTATCTCATGCCTCTGTTCGGAACAGATCTTCAGATTGAAGACCAGTAATGAGACTGTTGGTCTCTTGAGTAGGTACCATCTTATTATGGCACTGGTCTGGCCTCTCTAGGATGTGAAACACGAAAGATGCAAAACTCTGCTAAACTCCAAAGCAAGTAGAGGAGGATAGTTCTCCCCATGCAGACGGAGGAATCAAGCCCCTAGAGAATCATTACTATATGTATGGCTCAACCACATAATGACTGTTCTCCGAGGACCCTTTGCTGTACCACACAAAACCACAGCTTCATTTTCAGGTATCAGAAGGTAACAGAAAAATCACATATTTGTCTTCTCTTTCTTTTCTGTGATCAGGGAAAAGTCAATATCTACACTATATTTTGTGAGCAGAATATATCTCAAATGCATTAAGTTTCTGGAAGGACTCTACTACATATCCCCTCCTGGAAGAATCAATCTGTCACCATTTACTTTTATAAAGACACTCAAAGCTTCACCTGCTGAAAGCCTGGTAAAACAGTTTCATTGCTACCTCTTTACTAGATCTTTCCTTCTGTGTTCTATTTTTCCAAGGTCTAAGAAATCGTTCCAGTTGATTTTTGAGGGGCAGGTCTTTTTCATGAAAAAGCAACAGTACTGACACATGCTGAATCAGTAATGAGGTTTTGAGTCTGGTCACGCTTTGTCAGCAACATCTGTTGTTCACAGAGATGAATCTCACCAAGCATGCATTTGAGGGGCTAAGTTCTGTTCAGTGCTTGCAAGCTGCATAACTAGAACTTCCTTTCTCCATCCAACAAGCTGAGCAATAGTCCACAGAAAATTCCCACTCTCTCTTTATATTACTTAATTTGTAGTCTCTTCCCTTCTGTATATTGAAAGGCAAGAAGAGTATTTCCCTAGTCGTCAGATCCTGGGATCTGTTTTACTGAATTAGAAAGCTGGTAAAACAAGCCTTGGAGGCATTTACTCCAAACCCTCCAAATCTCATCCACTTTATTTCCTTACTGTGTACTTACACACACATGCGTGTAATTAATTTTACAGCTGTGAAATATAATAGCTTTTCTTCTGGTTTCTCATCTCTTCTATTTTTCCTGATGGATTGGGTTCCACTCAGGCAAAAAGCTTCTCAGTAGCAGGAGATCCCAGATAAGCTGCTAACTTGGTTTCAGTTTTAGTGATGCTGCTCAAGTAGAATCTTGTAGCACAGCTGGACCATTTCTCTACAGTTCTCACAGTTCACTGTTCACAGTGTCCATTAAGGAACATTTATTCTGCTGTTCTGATAATTTAAGCATAGTGTTTCAGTTTCCCTGGACTTTCATGACTGCTGCCCATTACCTTTGCTAAGCATACACATGTTCTTTCCTTCTCTCTGTACAACACTTAAGGTCACCAGATCATGTGGCTAACTCCCTAAAGTAGATTATAGTCACACTAACATTAAGATTTATTTTGTGGCATTAGTGATTCCCGCTGCCCACGGCTACACAGAACCCTGGCTTTAGTATCTTAGGAGAGTGCTTGTTCCCATTGCTGTTCCTGTGCTTCTTTATCACCCACAAGCCAGATTTTGAGTCTAGGTCACCACTGATGCAGCAAGGCATGATATTGAAAATACAGGGATGACAAAAAGAATCTTTGAAGACCTTAATATGGTAATAATTAAGACACTTGATAGATTTCTCTTCTATTTACTGAGAAAGATAAAGGGTATCTATAGTAACACATTTCTCAGAAATTCTTGAGACATTTCAATCCCTTGCTTTTTCTTATTCATCCCCAAAAAACCTCCCATTGCAAGTAGCCAGTTGGCCTGAACTCAGTTGTCCCACTAATTCCAACTGTATCCCTCAAACATGGAAACCCAGGCTCCTGTTGCTTACTGGAGAGCTTCCTTACCATCATAAAATGTGATGTTTTTGCCTGTGAATTCCTGCTACAATGAGAATCAGGATCCCCAGGCAAGTAAGCTCTTTCTGCTTCTGTTGTTTTTATTATATTTAGGTAAGTAAGAAAACATTATTTCTTGTGTTTTCCTCATTAAGCCACATCAATAATATAAAAATCACGTAAAAAGCTACTCTTAAAATCTCACAATAACAAACCCCTCATCCTCCATACAAATATACTTCTTTAACTCTTACGGTCCCAAACCCCAGTATGCTTTTCTTTTTTAAAAACTGCAACAAATGTAACTATTATCCCATGGTGGTAACAGTCCAACTCTCCAGTCACCCCTTTCTAGCAACAAGGGACCTAGATGAAACATGACTGAAAACAGTTTATGCCAGATGCTTAAAGAGCAATAGGATATATTATACAAACAATTATTTGGTTTGTATTTTGACAAGATGTAGAAGTTATTAGCCCCCCCCCCCCCCCCCCCCCCTTCCATATCTCACCTTTTTTAAACTATGCTATTCTTTCAGGAAGAGAGCAGTACAATGCTGATGTGCCTTGCTGTGTCTGCTTTGCTGGCAATAGCTGACATAGCTGGCAAAAGTGAGGTTAACTGACTTCTCGCTTCCCCCACTCCCCACCACTCCCCACCACCCCCCATCCTAGGAACACAGTAGGTAGGAAAACCAGAATTGTTCTTTGGAACTGCACATCCGTCAGCCTCCTCCTGGGAAGAGACAGCTATTTCTTATCTTGGCTGTTTTACATCACTGAAATGTGAAGGGAGAATTTGAAGGAAGGAAGGAAGTCATCGAAAAGAGAGACCTTTACATTTCAGAGCACTGGAGGGAACTACCAAAAAAAGGGTGGGATGGTTGGTGGTGGTGGGAATGAGAATGCTGTAGGTAATGAAGAGCTACAGAACCTCCAATATAGAAAAAGAAAACTTTTTAAAGAAAATAATTTTGATCTGCTATCCTTTAACCTTTTGAAAAGATATTTAAATGAATACTTTTACATTATTTCAGTCTGTAAATTTGTTATCGTCTGAGATCCTAAAGGAAAGATGTCTCTCTCTAATGTTATTCATGCATCAAATATAGAAAGAAAAACATCCTTTTTGCACTATTCTGGGACACACTGCCCCTGAAAGTAGGGATTTACAGCTAAATCTAGTATAAATAATGTCATTTGGTAATACTTCAAGAAATGACAGCAGGGTTAACTTAGTCTTCCCTTGGGACTATGAATGAACACATGGATTCTCTGAAAAGACACAAAGAAATTTTTATCATCTCATTTAGAAGATCTGTTTAAAGGACACAGACGTGAAATGTATCAGGGGCAAATTTCAAAAGATCAGGAGTCAAAGATAAGCATCCAAAATGCAGAGTACTTATCTGAAACTTATTTGGGACTATTTGATGCCCTGCGAAACAGTACCAGAAATCCTGTACCAGTGGACCATCTGCAGTAATTTCACAACTTGCTTTCAGGCTAGAAACTTAATCTGCTTGGTGGTAATTCCTCACCTCTGGATCTTGTGTAATGCTGAGAGCATAGCATAAGAACTCAAAACCCGGTCACTTTAGAATCTCCTATCATGGAAACATTAACCAGGCATGTTAGAACTCAAAGCTGCTCATGTAGCAACAGGAGCTTGGACACAATCAGTCACTTTCTGCAGAGAAAGCAGATGATCTGAAAAGAAGCCCTTGCTCAGGAACTTTTGCGGACAAGTCTTCTCCACAGCCTAGAAAAGAAACATCATCTCTTGGCATCAGCTAGTGAGGGAAGGGAATAATGGACCAGGTTTCCCAGGTTTAACAGAACATTTATTTTCTAGCATTTTGGACCTTTGTGCTAAAACACATTAAGTTAAAGAGTGTAGAAAATGGTATGCAAAAACAAATTTGCAAAAAACTGGACACCTATCCTGCGGTAAATAATGGTCCTGATAAATTGCTCTTGTCCCAAGAAGTGGAAAAACGTGTCTATGCAAGGCAAAAGATTCCTAGGAGATTATTTCTTCTTTTCTTTTTCCCCCCCCTAAGAAACTAAGACTTAATTTGGTAAGTCCGTTCTGCGTGGCTGAGGCTCTACGTGGATCCCCGCACCGCTGCACTTTCTGTAAAGCACCGCAAGCTTGGCGGGCACGGCCGCGCCGGAGCTGCGGAGCCCGGGGAGGGGAATGGGCAGGAAGGGACGGGACGGACGGGGCAGCGGGCACCGCTCCCGCAGCAGCAGCAGCAGCAGCAGCAGCAGCAGCAGCAGCAGGCACCGCACCCGCAGGCGGCACCGATGATGGCAGAGGCCGCGGTGCAGCCCATCCCGGCCAGACACACGCCGGGAGTCGCGGCAGAGCAGCTCCGGCCGCTCACCCTGCGAGGCTCGGGGCACTCCGCTCCTCTGGGCTGGGCACGGGAAGCCACCACAGCCCCCACCCCCTGCTCCTGAGGTCGATATGACGCTGCGAACACGCTCTGTGATGGCAGGTTTGCCTCCTGCTGCGGATTGCTTAGGTTTTCCAAAATGACGTATGATTAATTGGGAGGTGGAAAGAACAGGGAAGTGTAAAGATTTATTTATTTTGTTTGATTCATTGTTCCTGTGGAGGGAAGTGCTACTCAATAAGAGAGCGTAATTTAGATTGCCAGATTTCTGGGTGGAGGCTCAAACTGGTGCAGATTGTTTGGTTCTGCAGGATGGGTTGTTTTTCTTTGGTAAGCAAAGCTAAAATTGATTCTGACCTATACTGCTTCTTGTAAGAGAGGTTTCCCTCACGCTGAATTCCCTTCTGGCTTAGACATCAGTCTACCTGAATGATCTCAGCTCAAAGATAATACAGACCTCTAAAGAACAAATGCATACAAGCAGGTATCAAATCTAGACACACAGCTATGTCGTACATAATGGATGTGTTGAAGTGTCATTTATCACCTGGACAGCTCAGCCAGGAAAGGCCGCTATTGCAATCACACGGTCAAATCAACTGCTGCCAGTGGAGTGCCTTAATGCAAGAAATACAAATCGGGAACAGCATAGGCTTGCCTTTCTAGCTTGATGTATAACAGAGGCTTTTGTCAGCAAAATGTATGTATGTAATCCACTGATGGCTGGACTGCAGACATGGCTAAAGATGCTGCTTGGACAGTTTTCAAAAATCTGGGCAAAGACTGCTTGACTTGCCACAGGAGTTGAAGAGACCACGAGCCAAACTGTTACTGGCCCCACCATCCCAATGCACTTCACCCCCTGTCTGCAGCCTGGATCCAGCCTTGATCTAAGTATCCTCCTTGCCCATATTCTACAGCAGCTCCAAAAGCATTAGTTAGTACTAATTTCCAGTGTTGAAACTGTGTTAGTATGTCAGTCACTTTGTTTCACTCTAAAGAACCTGTTTCCATAGCATAGCACATGTAGCTTGTGTTTTGTGGCATGATTCAGTCCCAAAGCTCAGGACAAATACAAATATCCTTTGTGGTTGCCCACTGCAGGGTAGATGTCCATCCCATCTAAATATCCCTTGCTGCAAACTGAGGAACTGATCAAGATCAGTATTACCAAACACTTCTATTTTGCTAGTTTTTAATAGCTCATTACAATTCTCCTAGTTATTTGTAGGCTGAAAGTTCAATATAGTGCCTGTAAGTGCATTTATATGCTTCCTGCAACTGTATTTTTCTAATCCTTGGACTCAAAAATCACAAAAATTAATTGTTTGTGGTAGGAGACAGCAACAACAATATCAAAACATATGTAAGCAAAGCTGGGAAAGTTTACTTAATCTGATGTTAATTTTTGAATTTTTTTTAAATACAAACAAAAATGCAAACTTGGGTTTTCCCCAGCTTGACTACGTTTTAGATCTATACAGTCAGAAAAATTTCTATGAATGCAACATACTTTCTATATTAATATGAAGTGTAGAAATCTTCAATATCAAAATGATAGATCACTTGAGTTATTAATCTCTTCTTTCTGAGTAGGAAAAATTTGTTTTTCTGATACTTTTCCACTAAATTTACTAAATATCTTTGAAATGTGACTTCCTTTATTTTAGATTAGAAGTTGCCCACACCTTCAGGAGAATAGTAGTGGCAGAAAGGTCAAGCAACTTTCTTATCCATGCCTCCAAACAGACTCGTGGCGCCTGTGCTGAGACTTCTCTGCCTCAGGGAGGTTGCCCAGCTCTGCTTTGCTGGGGAGATCTGATAAGGCTGCAGGTCGGACTGACAAGACTGCAGGCAGTGAAGACAAGCAAGGATGTTCCAGCTGTCTCCCAAGCATGGCTGGAGCCTCCAAATGTTACTGCTGTGGCACAACCTTGTGCATCAGATCAATAGTCAAAAGTGGAGGAGTATCAATGGAATATCAAAGCAGTTTTGGTATCACTTTGCTATCTGATCTCATCAAGGTTACAGACTTTCCATGGAGGACTTGTCTTGTTCCATTAAAATGCTTTCCTGCACTGAAATTTTTTCTCCTGGCATTAAATGTCTCTCTTTCTATGGGACATGGCAATACCTACTGCGTGAGGAAAACAGGAGGTCCCACAAGCATGTGGAGAAAGTTCGTGGCTAGCAATGCAGAACAGAAAAACATTCTTCAGTTGCTCACTCATTTGCAAAAGAGAGAATATTCCTGAGAACTCTGTTATCTCTGTGACTGATCCTTGGTGAACAGCCGTGTCTTGGTTTGGGAAGACAGGTATCTGCCAGGTAATAAAAAAAACAACTGCAGTTTCCTTTGGGATGGAGAGTGTAAACCCCCCCCCCCCCCTTTTTTTTTTTTTCTTTTTCAATTATAAATTACAGTCAGAGGCTCTTAGGCAAAGATTTGGGAAATAGGAATAGCAGTTCTTTACTAGTATGTATTACAAAGCAAACAAACACAAAAAAACCCCCACCAAACAACTACAGCATTAATAACAAACGAAAACAGTACCAAGAACCTTGAGGGCTTTGTTTCACAAAACCCAGGGCAGTTTGGTTTCGGTGTCCCTGCAGGATCCTCAGAGCACCAAGCTGAAACAGTGGAAAAGTCCCGGGCTGGTAGCTGGGATGGCAGGGTGTCCCGGCAGGCAGGGGCAGGATGTCCCGGCAGCGCAGGGGGTGCAGGGTCACACTGTAGCAAGGGGAGCAGTGCCGAAGAAGCCGAAGGCGAGGCAGAACCGGCCCAGCTCCTGCGGGCGGCTGAGAAAACTCAGGATTCAGGCCGAGCCGGTGATAGCAGATTTCCCAGGACTGAATCCCTTTGGCCACAGTGAAACTCTTCCAGCCAGCAACAGCCGTTCTCGGAAAAAGAAGAGCCCGCAGCAGCCTCAAGCTCTGTCTTTTACCTGCGTTATCTCCCCCTTCCACCTTTGTCCACCTCTTTGTTTCGGTTAAGTACTCTCAAGTATCCAACACTTGGTCTCCTTGGTAACTTATGGGGAAAAAATTCTTTAGAGAAAGAAGGAGCAAACCTAACCCCCAACAAGCCAGCAGCAAAATGAACTTTCCAGAGTAGCTGAATATCAAATAATTGCGGGTTGCCTGGACTAGAGAACAGCACCATTACTACCACTTATCTTGTTATGACAAAATGAGTTAGCATATTTGTGATTTTTTACTTGATAAAATGTAAACACTAGGGGTATGTAGGGACATAATATAATTTTCTTTCATGTCTCAAAAATAGCAAAGCTAAAAGTCTTCTCTGTAAGTGCAGTGTATTCAAAAGTTAGAAAAAAAATAGGAGAAAGGTTTCTGGGACTTGGTTTTCTAATTTAATAACTGGAAGAATAGTTCCTTCCATTCTTCCTGGTTTTTTGCATCTCTAACTTGGCGGGTAGACGGAAAGCAATTTAAGAACAGGGAGTTGAGTTACATCCAAGTAAAAAAAAAGAAAAACAAAGAGAAGCTATTGAACTGAAAGAAACTGAACTTCAGTGTTGAATTAATATTACATAGGGGTGCTCCCAGACTTATTTGATGATGGTAACAACTCTTGCCTTAACAGATGGGTGTATGTAATCCTTGAATTTACAGATGAGCTTGAATTAGTGAATTCAAAGCTGTGCAATCACTTCTTTCATCTTCCTGTAACACACACTCACTCCCCTAATGCCCTAGCTTTGACTATGTTTCAGATCTATACAGATCTCAGTCAGAGCTGCAGGTATCCTACAGGCTCCTTTGCAGGTGCACCCATGCTAGCAGGCAGCAATAGAAATGGATGCTTCTGATTTTCCTACATGCTGAGGGAAACTCAAGTGAGCTGAGCTGGGAGCTGCTGTCTCTGGCTGGTCCCCATGTACTACTCTCAAGCAGTGTGCCCACAGGACTGTTTTATAGCATACAGTCTGAGAATCACAGGAGAAACTGTAGTAAAAAAGAAAATGGACTAAAAAACAACAGCTCCTTAATGCAGCCCAAGTTGGGAAGTAGAGGCCAGAGTAGCCTGTCTATAGACTGAGCTCTGGTATCACACATCTGGAGTTCTGTCACTTGAGTCAGCCCATGAAGGGAAAAGATACATCAAGTGTTACTCCTGACACCTGTGTGTGGAGAGACCATAATAATAAAGCACATCATTTAGAGTATTCGATTGCTATAACCACCATAAAGATGAGGTAGTTGTAACAGCAAGACTAAGTTGGAGAAAAAAAATGCACTAACTTGCAGGAAATAGAATTAGTAAACCTAAAATCTGAAGGAGCACATAAAAAAAAATCATTTGCCAGCTACTCTGAATCTTCTGACTGCATTAAAAAAGTCATATTAACTTCTGTTGTGCTTCTTTTTCTTAAGCAGAAGTATGCAAACTAGTTTTAAACTTATCTCTTATCTCTACACTTGTTGTAATTGGAATTTTCCAGAGGAATTTGTCTAGCAGTTGTTTTTAACTAATGTTCATTAAAAGCAAGATGAAGCCCCATCAGGGAAAATAAATAGGAGTGTTGTGACACTAGGAACCCAGCTGTCATCATTAGTGATGAAAAAAAGGTAACTGTCTGCCCTGGCCAGTAGTGTTTTGGTGGTCTCAGTAAAACCTAAGACTGGGGAAAACAAGTTGGACCGAATTCTGTGAACATGAGTATTCCGTCATTTTCCATCAAATTATAAAAATTATAAAAAGCCTTGATAAGTTATTCAGCTGTCTAAAATATCAGATTTTAGGAGCACTTGCTGTGTATCTGGAAAATACAGTATCTGGGAAAAGGAATTGCCTCTCATCCAACTGGAAACTAAGAGTGAAAGGCTGCAGGCCTGAGACCTTTAAGATGAAAAGCTTTCATCCTACAGAGAAGGACACGGTTTAATGGTGAACATGGTGATAGCGCTAGGTTGGCAGTACGACTTTATCTTAAAAGGCTTTTTTCAACCTTAACAATTCTAAGATTTTTCTTAATTAAACTACTAAAGACAGTCACAGGGGGCACAGTCGGGGAGAAAGATGAAATTGGGTTCTCTGCACATTTCATGCTACCTGTGCAGCTGGTTTCTTCCAGGCTGAGAAAGGAAAATGCCTGAAGAAAGGGGGAGGAAATCCTACAGGAAATTTGGTAAAGATTTCCTTTTCTTGTTTTTCCCATGGAAGAAGGTGACCTGAACTCATAAGAATAAAAAATAAATGCTCCATGAAGCCTCATACAAATCAGCTTCTTGTCAAAATAGCCTGCTCTTCCGCATGCAACACTCTTACGAGTTCTAATGGAACAACTTAATATAATTAGTTCCATCCAATCTGCACAACTCCATCGCTGATGTACTGCTTTTGCAACACCAGAAGCAAAATTGAGCATGACTGAACTCTCTTCTTGCAATGTCATGTTGCTATACAAATAGCAACTGGCTTCAGGCTACAACTTCACGCTGCCCTTTGAGTCCAGGTTAGTCTGTGCAGGGTGGCTGCACTCTTGGGCCTCTCTGGAGAGGCAATGAAAGGACACTGTGGGTGGCAGAGAAAATAGAAAGTAGGAGCAAGAAGTGGAAATCTATTATATGCCCACAAGGCTTAAAGGGAAAGAATAAACAAAGCACTATTATTCCTTCTGTTGCTGCTTTTTTATAATTCATTTTCTCACTGTTTTATTTTTTTTTTACTACATTTCTTTCATCTTCCTGTCTCCTGATCTTTCTTTACCAAAAACCTGCCATGTTGAGATGCACTCAGGCTTAAAAATTATTAAAAGAACCACACTGTACTTATCCTCCCAAGTGTTCCTTTGTGCAGAGGCACTTCCCTGCTTCCCTGCTGACTGGGGTGCTGAGCCAGGTAGCAAACACACAGCGCACTTCAGCAAGCATGCTCCCTCCTACACTTGACGCTGGATCACTGTGGAGTGCACAGCAGGGGTGTCATATCTTTCAGTGAACTCCTATCTCCCTGTCCCCTGGCATCAGGCAAAGCTTCCTCAGGAGAGGCTGTGGCAGATGGTGATCACTGCCAGCAGCAGCCTTCCCCAGTGGGCCTGCCCCAGGATGGATTTGAAGAGGCAGAAGACCCTCTCGTTATTGGCATGTGGTTACAATGAGACACAGCTAAGCTGAGCCCTGCAGGGTCGTGACAAACAAAAGCCTCAGATCCATAAGTAAATGCCTAGGGATTTAACACGCTCAGAGGCAAAGCCTTGAGCCCGTGCTACCATGCACAAGGCAGCAGTGTTTTCTAAATGACAAAAGGCTATGGATACCTGGAAGATGAAGTGTGCTGCTGAAACATCTCTGAAGATCTGTTTGACACTTATTGCCAACTGTGCAACCAGGGAAGAGACAGAGACATCTCCAGAGGACAACCAGGTCCTGCTGTGCCTGCCTGGACACCCATCCAGCATGCAGCAGGCTCAGCTGTGCCTGGCAGGCACCTTCTCCCCCACAGCCAGCCTAGACCTACTGCGGAGCCTGTCCGGCTAACACGGGGTGAAGGGAAGCCAAGCCCTTTTGAAACCTGACTTCTCTGAAGCATCTCACACTGCACATTTACTCTCCTCAATACCTGGACCATTATGAAGGGGAAAAGCTTGTATTAATGAGTTTATGTAGTGGTTTGAAAGCAAAACAAATGAGAGGCTCCAAGTCAGAGATACAATTTAATAGGAAAAAAAAAAAAAAGGAAAGAAAGTAAAATAAAATAGATGCAATAATACAAAAGACCACCGACAGAGTCAGAATACAACCTGAGCAGAGTGATGGAAACAGTCCAGATGAGGTGGTCTTCCTGAAGCAGTGATCCTGTAGAAAGGTTTGGTAGCTCGGGTCCTCTGGGAATCCAGTGGGTAAGCGCCCCTTTGGTGTTCAGAGTCTCAGCTTATATCCAGGCTGGAATGCTTGGTTCCTCCCTCTGGGCAGAGCATCTCACAATGGGATGGTGAGTCATGTGATAAGGCCTGATGGGCCCTTTAACAGGAGATAGTCCAGGAGGGGGTTATCTGTGAGTCATGTGGCAAAGGTGCTGATGGGCCCATTAACAGAAGATAAGCCAGAGTGGAGGAGGCAGGGAGCACGGCCTCACCTGGTTTCAACAGTTCATGAAGATGGTGATAGAATATACTTCAACCCAGGACATTATCCACCCCTTATTCTATTACCATCTACATCATCCCAAATCAATACCTTCCTTAAACTACACACACACACACATATATATATATAATGAAAACCTACACACAGTTCTCACTTAAAATAAGGTCTCCTTGTGGTACACGGTGGGTTTCCCCATCCTTTTGCATCACCCACCAAGTGTAACCAGGTCCTTGAGCAAAGACAACCCCACGGATGGGTTTGCCCTTGCCCGAGGTGGGATTAATTCAAACAGTCTTTCCTAACATACCTCTCATGTGTACCACAGGGACCCTATCTCCATCCACTGTGTGCAAGGATTCAGACTGGGCAGGACCAGCTCGATTGATGGACCCTCGGGTATTGACCATCCAGGTGGCCTTTGCTAAGTTCAGTTCCCAATTTTTGAAGGTCCCTCTGCCAAGTGCCTTAAGGATAGTTTTAAGCAGTCCATTGCAGCGTTCCACCTTCCCGGCAGCTGGTGCATGATATGGGATATGGTATATCCATTCGATTCCGTGTTCTCTGGCCCAAGTGCTTATGAGGCCATTCTTGAAATGAGTCCCGTTGTCTGACTTAATTCTCTCAAGGGCGCCATGTCTCCACAGGACCTGCTTTTCCAGGCCCAAGATGGTGTTCCAGGCAGTAGCATGAGGCACAGGGTAAGTCTTCAGCCATCCAGTGGTTGCGTCCACCATGGTGAGCACGTAGAGCTTGCCTTGGCGGGTTTGGGGAAGGGTGATGTAGTCAATTTGCCAGGCTTCCCCATACCTATACTTTGACCATCATCCACCATACCACAGAGGCTTCACTTGCTTGGCCTGTTTGATCGCAGCACAGGTCTCGCAGTCATGAATAGCCTGGGAGATGCTGTCCATAGTAATGTCCACCCCTCGGTCACGAGCCCATTGATATGTTGCATCTCTCCCTTGATGACCAGAGGCATCATGAGCCCAACGAGCTAGGAATAGTTCTCCTTTGTGCTGCCAGTCTAGATCAACCTGAGATACTTTCACCTTGGCAGCTCGATCCACCTGCTCGTTGTTGTGATGTTCTTCATTAGCCCGACTCTTGGGTACGTGCGCATCCACGTGTCGAACCTTCACGGTCAGCCTTTCTACTCGGGTGGCGATGTCTTGCCAAATCTCAGCAGCCCAGATGGGTTTCCCTCTGCGCTGCCAGTTGGCCTTTCTCCAGCGGTCCAGCCATCCCCACAGAGCATTAGCTACCATCCACGAGTCAGTGTAGAGATAGAGCCTCGGCCACTTCTCTCATTCAGCAATATCCAAAGCCAGCTGGACGGCTTTAAGCTCTGCGACCTGACTCGATCCACCTTCTCCCTCGGTAGCTTGTGCAACTCGTTGTGTGGGGCTCCATACAGCAGCTTTCCATTTCCGGTTAGCATCTACAATTCGGCAGGAACCGTCGGTGAAAAGGGCATATCGTTTCTCACTCTCTGGTAGCTTGTTATATGGTGGGGCTTCCTCGGCCTGTGTCACTTGCTCCTCCAAGAAGACTTCAGAGGATAATCCAAAGGTCTCAACTTCAGGCCAGTTTGTTTTAATTTCCAGAATCCCAGGGCGATTCAGGTTTCCAATACGGGCGCGCTGCGTGATCAGGGCAGTCCATTTGCTCCACGTGGTGTCGGTGGCGTGATGTGTGGTAGGAACCTTTCCCTTGAACATCCACCCCAGCACCGGTAGTCGAGGTGCCAGAAGCAGCTGTGCTTCAGTACCAATCACCTCTGAGGCAGCTTGGACTCCTTCATAGGTGGCTAAGATTTCCTTCTCTGTGGGAGTGTAGTTGGCTTCGGATCCTCTGTAGCTGCGGCTCCAGAATCCCAGTGGTCGTCCCCGAGTCTCACCCGGCACCTTCTGCCAAAGGCTCCATGACAGACCATGGCTCCCGGCTGCAGAGTAAAGCACATTCTTCACCTCTGATCCTGTCCTGACTGGGCCAAGGGCTACCGCATGAGCAATTTCCTGCTTGATCTGGGCGAAAGCTTGCTGCTGTTCTGGGCCCCAGTGGAAATCGTTCTTCTTGCGGGTAACCAGGTAGAGAGGGCTCACGATTTGGCTATACTCGGGAATGTGCATCCTCCAGAAGCCTATGGCACCTAGGAAAGCTTGTGTTTCCTTCTTGTTGGTCGGTGGAGACATTGCAGTGATCTTATTGATGACTTCGGTGGGAATCTGACGCCGTCCATCTTGCCACTTCAGTCCCAGAAACTGGATCTCTCGAGCAGGTCCCTTGACTTTGCTCCTCTTGATGGCGAAGCCGGCCTTCAGGAGAATCTGAACGATCTTCTCTCCCTTCTCAAAGACTTCTGTTGCTGTGTTTCCCCACACGATAATGTCATCAATGTATTGCAGGTGTTCTGGAGCCTCACCCTTTTCCAGTGCAGCCTGGATCAGTCCATGGCAAATGGTGGGACTGTGCTTCCATCCCTGGGGCAGTCGGTTTCAGGTGTACTGCACACCCCTCCAGGTGAAGGCAAACTGAGGCCTGCATTCTGCTGCCAGAGGAATGGAGAAAAAGGCATTTGCTGTATCAATGGTCGCATACCATTTTGCTGCCTTGGATTCCAGCTCGTACTGAAGCTCCAACATGTCTGGTACGGCAGCGCTCAGTGGTGGCGTGACTTCATTCAGGCCACGGTAATCCACTGTCAGTCTCCATTCTCCACTGGACTTACGCACGGGCCATATAGGGCTATTAAAGGGTGGACGAGGCTTGCTTACCACCCCTTGGCTCTCCAGCTCACAAATCATCTTATGGATGGGGACCACAGAGTCTCTGTTGGTGTGATATTGCCAACGGTGCACTGTTGCTCGGGCGATCGGCACCTGTTGTTCTTCAACTTTCAGTAGTCCCACAGCAGAGGGGTCGTCTGAGAGTCCAGGCAAGGTACTCAGTTGTCTGATGCCTTCTGTCTCTAGAGCAGCTATGCCAAAAACTCAGCGGTATCCTTTTGGGTCTTTGAAATACCCATTTCTGAGATAGTCTATGCCCAAAATGCATGGGGCCTCTGGACCAGTCACAATGGGGTGTTTCTGCCATTCCTTCCCAGTTAGACTTACTTCGCCTTCCAGTACAGTCAGCTCCTGGAATCCTCCTGTCCCCCCAGAAATGGAAATGGGTTCCGCTCCCACATACCTTGACGGCATCAGAGTACACTGAGCACCGGTATCAACCAGAGCCGTATATCTTTGTGGGTCAGATGTTCCAGGCCATCGGATCCACACAGTCCAGTAGATCTGATTGTCCCTTTCCTCTACCTGGCTAGAGGCAGGGCCCCCCTATTCCTAGTCATGGCATACATTGCTCTCTTCTTGTAAATATGTTTCTGAGGTTCCTTCAAGAGGATCAGTCATATCATCATTCCTGTACTGTCTGGAGTTCTGTGCACGAGAGACTGGAGCAACATTGATTCTAGATGGGCTCTTTGTGGTAGGTGTTTCTCTTTTCAGTTCACGTACCCGGGCTGCTAAGGAGGAGGTGGGTTTTCCATCCCACTTCCTCATGTCTTCTCCATGCTCCCGAAGAAAAGACCAGAGGTTACCTCGGGGTGTGTATCCTCTCTCCCTGGCTGGGGAATGCCTGCTCCTAATGGCAGAGACTCTCATCGGCTCTGGTGGGATATGGTAAATTTCTTCCTTAAGTTCTTTTTTCAGTTTCTGATGGCCTTCTTCAATCAAGCTCTGAACTTGCTCAGCCAGTCTTGTTTCCACAGACGAGACATGGGTACAAACTGGGGCAGTGACAGTGTCCTCATAAATTCTTAGTTTATTAGCCAAGACACCTACCCTGTCCTCACCTTCCCTCCATTGCAGTGTTGCCACGTAACGTGAGTACATCTCGGGTCCAAGCCGTGCAAATCTCAACCACATCCGTGATGTGCACTGGACACCATCTGGGTTTTTAGGAAATCTCTCATCTTCTGAAAAAATGATCTCCAACACAGCCAATTCCCTCAGGCATCGGATACCTTGTTCTATTGTGTTCCATTTTCCTTGGTGCACTTGGAGGTCTTCTTTACAAAGGTATCTATCCTTCACACTTGTTAGCAGTCGCTGCCAGAGGCTGAGAGGTTCTTGGGTTTTCCCGATCCCTTGGTCAATGATCACATCCCGGGACAGCGAACCCAGTTGCCTGGCCTCACTTCCATCCAGAATGGTGTCATTGGCTGCAGCATCCCAGATGCGGAGTAGCCAGGTCAGGATGAATTCGTTGGTCTGGCGGGTGAACTCCCTTCGCAGGTCATGCAGCTCACCCAGAGATAGAGAGCGAGTGATGATTTCTGGCTCTGTCTCTTCTGCTGGGTGTGAAGGTCCTGCTGCACCCTCATCAGTCACTATGCGGACTGATTTGGTCCTTGATTTCTTCTTCTGAACGGGGACAACTGCTACTGGTTTAGGCTGTTCCGGTTCGGTGATGGTTTGTGTGGAGATGCTGATGGCACCTTTGGTCCCTTTCTCCTCTGTGACAGTCTGCATAGATGTGGACACTGTTGCCTCACTTTTGGCTTCTTTCTCCTCTGTGAGGGTCTGTGTAGATGAGGACACTGTTGCCTTGCCTTTGGTTCCTTTCGCCTCTGTGACACTCTGTGTACACACTGATATTGTTGCTCTGCTTCTTTGTCCCTCTTCCTCTTCCTTCAGAACACGCTGTATCACACCATGTAGTGTTTTGATTCTAAGCATGGTGCGGGCCGTGCAGAGAAGACAAAGCAGGACTAACAACAACATCATGCTGTCCTTGGCATCCAGAGGGTACTCCATATTTTCAAAAACTGCTGTGTCATGCCTGAAAAGCTGGAAAAAATCATTCTTCACCCCTCCCCACAGGGGCTGGGTGAGATTGTTGAGGCCCCAAATGTAGCATCCTAGACCAGAACATGAAAACAAAACTGGGTGTATATTCTGAATGATGTTCATTGCCTTGGAGTTTATCAAGCAATGAACATAATAGACCAATAAAGCAATTTTAGTACCATACCCTGGTCTACGCAGGAGCATTAAGACTGGCAGATAGTGCCCCAGTTGTGGAAAAATATAGAGAGATAGATATAAGACACATGTAAGCATGTTGAGCATCATAGTGAACAGGTGCCTTTTTCAATACAAAATTGTAATTCTGACTTTTCTCAATGCCTCCTGCCTCACGCTGGGCGCCAAAAATGTAGTAGTTTGAAGGCAAAACAAATGAGAGGCTCCAAGTCAGAGATACAATTTAATAGGAAAAAAAAAAAAAAAAAGGAAAGAAAGTAAAATAAAATAGATGCAATAATACAAAAGACCACTGACAGAGTCAGAATACAACCTGAGCAGAGTGATGGAAACAGTCCAGATGAGGTGGTCTTCCTGAAGCAGTGATCCTGTAGAAAAGTCTGGTAGCTCGGGTCCTCTGGGAATCCAGTGGGTAAGCGCCCCTCTGGTGTTCAGAGTCTCAGCTTATATCCAGGCTGGAATGCTTGGTTCCTCCCTCTGGGCAGAGCATCTCACAATGGGATTGTGAGTCATGTGATAAGGCCTGATGGGCCCTTTAACAGGAGGTAGTCCAGGAGGGGGTTATCTGTGAGTCATGTGGCAAAGGTGCTGATGGGCCCATTAACAGAAGATAAGCCAGAGTGGAGGAGGCAGGGAGCACGGCCTCACCTGGTTTCAACAGTTCATGAAGATGGTGATAGAATATACTTCAACCCAGGACAGTTTATCAAGTCAATGGTTTATATCAACAAGTAGGCAACAAGATTTTCAGGTTTACTTTTTCCTGACGTGAAAAGAAATGCAAGGAGGTAGAAATGCATGCCTGATAAAGTCTCAATTTACTTGAGAAAATGCATTTTACTGTCCTAAGTGTGAAATAAGTTTCTAAAATGGAGTTTCCAGAAGGTCCTATTATTATTTCATCATCACTGAATTTATAGTACTTCAGGGAAGGCTTCTGTTTCTTAGGATACCTCCCAAAAGAGCCTGGCATTGGAATGCTTGACTCAGTAAATGCTTAACTTGGTAGTATAACCTTCTTTCCAGCAAAAGTGTGACCTCTGGTTATTTTTGCAGAAGACATTTGGAATTATCTATCTGCACAGGATTTTTTTTAATTAGTCGAAAGAAGCCAAATTTCTTTCCCTAAAAGGAGATTTTGAAAGTAAATTTTGAGGGTCTTTAGACTATAATTAAAGAAATTGATGGAGGGGATTTTTTTCCATGTAGGATGAATGACATACATTATACAAGATTGTACAGATAGGCTAAACTTCCAGTTTGATTAATCCACCATCTTTGTCCAAGGCAAGACAACTTTTCAGAAAATACCTCCTCTATACAAAAAATAGGACCTGAGCCAAAAGGTGGACACTTTTGAATAGCTTTTTAATCGCCAGTTAAGCCAAAACTACCTTTATTGTGTGCTTCTTCATGAGTTCAGACATGTATGTTACAATATATGCTGAAATAACCATTTTCAAAGATGAAAATACTAAGTTGCCTGATATTCTTATCAGACAGAGAATATCAAACAAACTCTTGATTCGGAAAATTTTAAACTCAGAAGAGGAAACAGCCCAAAAAGCAATTGTACCCAGAGAGATGAACTTTACAAGAGAATACTTGCCAGCGAATGGTAACGACAATTTCATGCTTTCAGGCCAAGAACAGCTGCACTGTCTAAGTACACTATGAGTGTTTCTTTGCATTATTTAATCCCTAACACCCCACTTAGGTATCACACAATCTCCCCTTTCTATTCATCTTTTATAAACTTAATTAAAAAGTCTGACTGGGGAGAATTGTTTGTAAACAATTGTAAACAATTCTCTTGTCAGTGGAATGACCTTTTTTCCTAGGTATCAACTGTCACAGTTTGAGTTTCTCTCTTCACCATGTGAAGCCTGTTTTAGGAAACAACAAAGTAAACAATAGAAAGAAAAGAGAAAAGCCACCAAGCTCTAGACCAGCTGAACTTAAAGGACTTAACATAATCTCTAAGCTAATTGAACCAGTGTGGTAGCCTTTCTGATTAGTCTAATATAATACTACAGGCTTCCTGGAGTACTATGCACTGTGTCCCAAAATTGCCCAGAATTTCAAATGAATCTGCATCCAAATAAAGAAAAGATGCTGCATTATGGACCAATCCTAATTTGTAATAGTAGCCCTTCACAGATCTACATTCGACCTTTTAATAATGTTAGAACTTTAAAGAAAATGCAATAAAAATAAACTGCCTTTTTGATGATACTTTTAAAGCTGACCTGTGCTGGATGGGAAATCTGTTGCTACCAGTGTAGAATGCAAGTATACAAGAGTTTCTGTATGACCCCCAAAAAGGAAAAAAACCCCTTTTATTTGTGAACAGGGATTAAAATTCCCACTCTCCACCACCGCAAATTTGACAATGATCATCACAGCTAGCTGAAATGCACTTAGATTTAAGAACTGGGATTTTGCCACTCTGTAGAGTGAAATTGCATTGACTGATGAAATTTTAACCTCACAAATGTCAAGTTCTGCTGCCCACAAGAATTTTGCATTGGCGCTACTCCACATGCCAAGTAAGACAATAAAGTTAACATCAGGGTAATATCACATTTGTAGAAACAGGCCAAGTGACAAATGATACACATCTGAGTTTCCTCCTTTCCTTTCATAAAATTATCATTAAATGTAAAAACATGAGAGACCTAAGTGAAAGTAAGCAGGATTGTTGGTTAAATGATTTTGAATCACCATGACTATCTTAAGAGAAAGAAGAAGCAGCAAGAGCATTAACTGGAATTCATTACACTGTAAGAAGTACGCACACCAATCTCAAGTTACTATTTTCAGCCTAGTATGCATAATAGGACAAGAGGGCAAAGGTAGAAATTAAAGAAAAACAAATTCCAGCCGTCAGGAAGCATTTTTCACATGAGAATCACAAATGTTGGAACACTCTATCAAGTAAGGTTAATGAGGCTAACAACTAGCAGCCAAGGAACATCAAATTAGATGGCATCATGGGTGGATGACAAAAAAAAAAGGAAACCATTTTCCAATTATCCTGAAGGCAAAAATGCTTCTGATGCTCTTTGCCTGCCAACATACATAAAGGGCCACACTTGCCTTTCAGTTACATCTGCAAAATCAAATAACCATCTCTAGGGGAATTGCACAGCATCAGTGACAGGATAACCTGGTCTCTGGGTTTTATGGAAGGTATGCAAGAAATGAGAAAGGAAATTTTTTTTTCCTTAATTGGCTGTGATTAAAAAACTATGCTAATTTCTATATATAAAGTACCTAGATAATGACATAATGAAACTAGTAAACTTGTAACATTGAGCTCTATCATCTACCTTGCAAATGTAAAACAAAAGCTCAGAGACTGATTTTAAAGCTAGATCAATGTGGTTAAATCAATCTGTGTTTATTCTAAGAGTAATCAACTACTGGAAAAAATAGTAGGGGCTGTGGTAGGCTCTTTGGCACCTAAAGCACAAAAAATACAGACAGGATGTTTCTCCAAAACTAGCACTGTAATTCAAACATGAATTACACTCAGGAAATTCTCACAGCCTACTTTATAAATATCAGTCTTGCTTTATATATTCCATGTATTTCTTTACACCAATATGCCACGTGAATCAAGTGCTCTCTATCAAACTGAGCCTGTACTTTCAGCTGATGATAGGCAAGGACTACAGATGAGATATGGAAGACTTACATTTAGTGCTGTAGGTCTCACACAAGTGTAATGTGGGGGGTGTCACAGGACACTCCCTGCTTGCATAGCTTCACCCCAGACATAGCTTCATTGGTTGATAACAAATGTAGGTGACCAGTCTGGGGACATATTCTGACTCACTTTTCCAGGACTCTATTTTCAACTTCTGGTTCTTAGAAATTAAAACTTGGGCCTCCTTAAAGGAGGGAATATGTTTATCAGCACAGACAGAAAGATAAGACATACACAGGACATACAGCTACAAAACCAGCAAAGCCAAAAGATGTACGTGATGTTAAGTCACTCATTATTACCTGAGGGAGGCTTGAAAAGCAGAACTTCAGTAACGATTAACATGAAGTCTCACTGTCAGCACACACTGGAAGAATTTCTATTAATTGTTACCCTGAAAACTAAATCCAGTCAATCCTATTGTGTTCTGTTGCATCCTGCAGCAACTAACAAAAAGTCAAATAGAGCCTGACCAAAGTGTGCTTAAACCCACTGATTTAAAGGGGGTTTCTACAAACATGTTGCACTTTAAATCCTGACTAAAAACATTAGACCATTTGATAGCACACACTAAAATTAGAATTTTCTCTTGAAGACATCATGCTGTTCTGCTTAAAAGCTGGTAGCACAAAATGGCTCTCATAGCACTGTAGTTAATTATTAAAAAACAGTGGAGCCGGGGAAATATTGTGTTTTTAAGCTTTAATTATTTAGACTTAAGTCAACTGGTCATATGTCCTTAATAATTAGACAGAATCCATGCAACAATATACTGAGATCCCACACCACTAAGTCTTTACAAATCATGCTGAATATACTGTCTGGAAACATGTAACCTTTTGGGCCATGTTTAATGCAGCACATAGCAATACAGCACAGAGATTTAAAAAACAAGTTTCAAGTGAGCTGCCTTGGGTACTGTATCTGGCCTGAATAGCAGAAGTCACAGTGTATTTGTAAAATCTCCTGGAGGACTTCATTAGGACCGTTCTTGCCACAGAAACACACAGCTTGCTGAAAGTAACTTTCATATTAGTGATGCAGCCAGCTCAGTAACCTGTAGTGGTGGCAATGCCAATCTGACACATTTCTTTCCCTGTTATTTTCAAAGCTAGAGATGTTACAATTAATATAATGTAACTGTGCCAGGGATGTGTGTACTGAATGCTAATAAGGAGAAAATGGTTATAGACCAAAAGGGAGAATGAGTTCCCTCTCCCTTGTATGTTGGACCAGGCAACACACACCTTCTGCATCATGCAGACTGGGGCATGACTCACAAATTAGCAGATTTGAGGATAACACCAAGTTGGGTGGGAGTGTCAAACTGCTGGAGGGTGAGAAGGTTCTGCAGAGGGACCTGGACATGCTAGATCGATGGCCTGAGCCCAACAGCATGAGGTTCAACAGGAACAAGGGTCAGGTCTTGCACTTTGGTCACAACAACCCCAGACAGAGCTCTAGACTGGGGGCAGAGTGGTTGTAAAGCAGCCCAGAGGAAAAGGACCTGGGGGTGATGGTCAACAGCCCAATGAACATGAGCCGGTGTGTCCCCAAGTGGCCAAGAAGGCCCGTGGCAGCCTGGCCTGTCTCAGCAATGGTGTGGCCAAGCAGGACCAGGGCAGTGATTGTCCCCCTGTACTCAGCACTGGTGAGGCCACACCTTGAGTCTTGTGTCCAGTTCTGGGATCCTCAATTCAAGAAGGACCTTGAGGTGCTGGAGTGTGTCCAGAGAAGGGCAGTGGAACTGGTGAAGGGGCTGGAGCACAAGTCCTATGAGGAACAGTTGAGGGAGTAGGGGTTGTTTAACCTGGAGAAAAGAGGGCTCAGCAAAGACTTCTCACACTCTACAACAATCTGAAAGGAGGGTGTAGCCAGGTGGGGGTCGACCTTTTCTCCCTGGCAACCAGTGACAGGACAAGAGGACACAGTCTTACATAGGGCCAGAGGAGGATTAGGTTGGACATTAGAAAGAAGCTCTTCACAGAAAGCTTGGTGATTCATTGGAATGGGCTGCCTAGGAAGGTGGTGGAGTCACTATCCCTGGAAGTGTTTAAGGAAAGACTGGACGTGGCACTCAGTGCCATGGTCTGGTTGACAGGGTGGTCTTTGGTCGTAAGTTGGGCTCGATGATCTCAGAGGTCTTTTCCAACCTCATTGATTCTGTGATTAACCTGCACCATGACTGCAGTAAGACCAACACCACAGGGAGGGACAGACAGCAAGTCCTGGCTTGCTCACACTCCCTAATTAGTCAACCATGGATTTCACCTTGGGGTTACGTTTTCATAGAATGGCTTGGGTTGTAAGGGACCTTAAAGATCATCTAGTTCCAACATCCCTGCCATGGTCAGAGACACCTTCCTCTGGAACAGGTTTCTCAAAGCCCTGTTCAGCCTGGTCTGGTTGACTTCCAGGAATGAAGCTTCAAAAACTGCTGTGGTCAACCTATTCAAGTGCCTCATTACCCTCACAGTAAAGGATTTCTTCCTAATATCTAATCTGTACCTAACCTCTTCCAGTTTAAAGCCATTCCCCTTTGTCCCATCACTACACGTCTTGATAAAGTCTGTCTTCATCTGTCTTTCAGGCCTCCTTTAGGTACTGGAAGGCTGACAGTTTTTAAGTCAGTCTGTGCAGCTCTGCTGCTGCGGAGGCTGATGGACAATCTGATGCTCCTGCTTGAAGCACAGCTACAGGACTTCACAGCAAACTCCATTTCCAGGTCTCTCACAGCCTTGGTCGTGAGTTCTGTGCTGCAGCTGGGCTCCTCAGGGAGCTGCTCCCTTTTTCTGTTTGTGAAATGCTGGAGCTTTCCCTTTCCTCAACTCTCAAAGTCTTATGGTATTTGTCTTGCTGCTTTTGGACATGCAGAGGATTTTGGGATCAGATCAAAAGGTCAGAAGTCTTTCCTGCTTGTGCTCTAGAGCACAGTTTTTGTGTTCATTGCTCGTTTGAAAGATGCTGGGACAGCTGACACTACTAACAAGACTCTCTGCAAAGGGTAACCAGACTATCTAAAACTATGTTTGGTTGTGAAGTGCCAGAAAAAAAGGAAATTTCTTGAAGCTAAGGCAAAACTGAGTTCATCTTTTACCCAAGAGGAAAAAAAAAGCAAGCAACAACCTTGCACTTTTATTTTAATTCACCATTTTCCCATGTCCTTTCTTAGGAAAACGACTCACTTTTGACAGTAGACAAACTTGGAAATAGGAAGATACAGCAGGATTTCTGAGATTAAACAGCAAGATTTCTGCCGCTGAAAAAACTTCAGGTCAATCTGACCACAAAAAAAAAAAAAAAGGAAAAAAAAAAAATAATGGTCTGAGGTCTGGCTTCTTAGCTACTGAGGAATAGGACTTTCCTCAAAGAAAAGACTAAATTTATATTTACAGAAAAGCTGCAAACCCTGGGGGATCTTTAGATGACAATAAAATAATTTTAGGATGGTCCCTGTCCTGCTCTTAAATAAAAAAAAAAATTCTCGTTTTTTCCGTATGTACATAAATGGGTTTGTGGAGTTTCTGCACAGCCAAACGGGGCTGCCCATTACCTGCACGCAGCACTGTAATCTCCCTACGGGCTGTGTCTGCAGGGTAAGTAGTGAAACTACTTGGCAAGTGCATTTTTTTATATACTTTTTTCTTCTGAGGAGGGTGAGCTTTAATCCCCACAAATTAATTATGCTATTCTATGAAGTTATGTGCCCTTGTCCTAATGGAACATTCTTTTTAGAGCCTAATGAAAGATCAGTAGCCTCAAGTCTAAGAACACGTGTCCAGGGTGGATCTCAGTCTCCCCCTCATTCATAACGCGTGATGACTGCACTTCAGTTCCTCTCTCCTTGTTTACACACGTTACTGACTTTATTGAAGACAGTGAATGATACATGACTAATATGGAAATCATGCTGAATGAAAATTAAATACCTTGAAGAAGTAGTAAAAATTACATCATCCATAATTTGAGATGGTATAGTTCCACTGCAGCTGACAAGCCTTATGGAATTAATCTCATGGAAATTGGATTCTATACACAAAGAGCTCCCAACATGCCAGTATGATGTTTCTGGCTGTCTGTGATTTGGTCATAGTAACTGCTGTATGTTTTTCCTTGGAAAAAAAAAGAACAGACCAGTTGGTTCAAAGCATGAAGCAGCGCAGGATCACACAAGCATGTTGCTGTAGGGCTCACATGAATCCTTACTCAGACAAATTCAAGACTACAGCCCAATCTTCAAAGTGATTTATGATACAGCCTCAAGCTACCTTACTAATCACCCATCTACTCACTTGTGGTTCTATGTGATACTGTGTCCCTAAGGGACAATACGAACCTCAAGCAAGAGATTAGAGTTGTAAAAGCAGAGGTAACATTTTCTTGAAGAATGGCTACTATATTATGCCCTTGAAGACACAAAAACAATTATTATGAGCAAGTAACAACAAGGAGAGTTTGAAGTTTCCCCTCTTACACAGAAACATAATCAGATCAGTGTTGGGCAGATCATGCATTGGATGGATGGTGTAAGATGTTTGGATCTCAACTTGATGACATAAATTCATAAAAGGAAATAAATGTTAATGAGAAAAAATTATTTTTCCCTGGATTTTCCCAGTCCATCAACCATATAGGCTAACTTAAATAATAATTTCTTAAAAGGCATTCAGGTATAGAGGGTTTGACGTGTAAAAGTTACCATATTTCACTCTTTTTGAGTCTAATTTGAGTCTGTTTACTCAAAAGAAAGGCTACTGGATCCTTTTAGTCCTACAGTCACAGAAGGGACTGAGTCTCATGGAGTTCTCTCTTTATTCTCTAAGACTGAGGTAAAAGCTAAACAGATGATCTTATGGTAGACTTTTTTTTTTAAAGGCAGTATTAATAGCTTAATAGCTAAGGCAGCAAGGCTGTGATTCACAAAGAAATGAAAACCTCCTGCCATAGGAAAGAAGTGGAAAAGAAAAGTAAGACAGAAACCTAGACTGGAAGCTGGTATTGTGTGACTGACAACTGGTAAACTCCAGTTTACATCAAATTAATCAATTAAAATCCTTACCTTCTACTACTCACCTGTCCTTGACTGCATTCTAAAACCACAAGGTAAAAGAGCCCATTTTTGCCATGCCCCTTACCTATTCCATGGAAAATCTCTCTGGAGAGTGGGGCAGCTGAAGAAGATGCGCTGCAGTGTTGACACTCCAGAACAGATTAAGGTGCAGTTGGGATGTTCAACACAAGCCAATAAAACAAGTTAGTAGCTACATATTCTTGTCACTGTCCTTTTGTTGAGGACTACTGTTGGATCTAATCTCCAACAACAGGACGGGGCAACTGAGACGCGTTCCACGAGTTTTTTATTTCATTATCAGTCTCAGTCTCAGTGGAGACATAAAAGATGGTAAAACTCACGCCATAACAACAGAAGCCAAAGCTGTCCTTGTTACAAGGCCTTTTGAAAGTTTTTTAGCCAACAGGCTAATGCTGAAAGCTTACAAGCATCTACTTAGGCCAATCAATGAACACTACATGTACACTTCACAGCATACAATAGTTGCTTGTTTTATATTTTTTGCAGCTCAGAAACTTTCTATGCTCCAAATATTTAAAGGCCTAAAATTCAACTCGGTTTCAAACCTCTACCTATGTAAGCTTATTGCAACGCTGTGAAAATCCTCTGCTTTTTCAGTTCCCACAGACTACTTTTCCTAACACTTAGGATGAGTAAACAGTTTTTTGATACCTCTGCTTTTGCAATCTGACTTTGACCTGTTGTCATTCACACCTTCTTATATGCTTGTTTTTGTCCTCTATTCTGCTTATATGAAGTGTAAGTATTTTGCTTATATGAAGTATCAACAGATAAGGCATGATAATGCCATGAATCATCATATAAAGCTTAAAACAAAACTATCAGGAAGGGTTTGGGTCTTTCATGGCACAAATTTCCTATTTAAATGGGTGACAGTGCTGCTCAGTTCTTTCATTCCATTCTTACTCAGGTAAAACTCCCCAATACAATGATGCACGTGAGAAATGAGAGCAGGCCCTGACTTCCAGCCCGTCAATGTCAGTCTGAGGCACACAGCCTCCATGTCTATAATAATGTATTAAGGAGCCCTGTGCCCCACAGCCTGACCATTTAGCTGTCAGAATGGTCTCACGAATGCCTGCAGTTGGGCTAGGGATTTTTTCCTTGCTTTGCTTGCAAAGACAGTTTTGGCCACGGTGCAGGAGTCAGCATAATGTAAGGAACACAGGCAGTCTCTAAGGGGCCACCCTGTTTTGGAAACTAAAGAGGCTTTTACTGTTATGGACATGGACAGACTGTGCCAACTGACCACAAGGCAGAGAATACACCTGGGACTCTGTGGTTTACTGTAAGGGACACAGCCAGAGAGGGAGCAGCCTCCATGCCTTAGTGAGTTAAGAGGTAACAGATGTGCTGGCTACCTCATGGGCATGAACAGAGGTCAGAAGACTTGGACAACTTTACACCGACTTCTTCACACCCATTTTTTAGCACAAACCTGCAAAGCACCTGGTGGAAACGTAGCCTCAGCCCCACGCTGCAAGGAAAATTCACTTCCTTCCAGCGAGTGTCACTTAAGATTTTCTGAGTTTCATGCAGAGACGTTTGGGCTGTTTCCAGCAGACTGTTTCTCTGGCTGCCGGCTTGGGGAGATATGCAGGCTTCCCATGCTCCATGGCCCCAGCGGCTATTCCCAGCCCTGTGCGGGTGCGGCATTCCTTTCTGCCCACTCCCTTTGCCGAGGCTCAGCCCAGGACACTCCAGTAGCTCTCATAAGCAGCTCCACTCTTCTCCCGGAATTGCACCCTGGGGTCTCGGTACATGTGTTCAGGATGCCGTGAGACTCAGACCAGGTGTCTGAACATCAATTACACGGGGTCAGTGAGGCTGCAGCTTGAATGTGGGAATGCCTTTCCTCATCCATATGCAGCATGCCCGGAGACTGCACAGATGGATCAGCAGGAGCCAACACTTCGCTGAGAGCAAGACACACACCAGTGTGACAGGGAAAGCCTGTGAAGCTTTCCCAGTTTCCTGTCCCTACCTTGGAAAACCATTCTGCTCCCCACAGCTGCAAGGCACAGCAAGCATGGGCAGGACCTGACAGTGGAGAGCCATGTGGTACAGGCAGAGAATTGACAATTTGTACAGATGCCTTTTTTCCTTCTTTTTGTCTCTGATCAACAACAGGTTTGTTTCCAAGCCTGTGTTTCCACAGAGGCCTGGGGTGTGCACCAAGGCGGTCAGCTCTGCGTTGAGCCAGGAGCTGCAGCCTTCAGAGGATAGACAGAAGGGCAGCCACACTGCTCAGGCACCAAGGCAGGTCCACAAGGTCCCAGAGCTCCACTGGATGTAACAACTCATGAGCTCAAAGCTGCGCTTTGTGACAAGTCTTAAACCTGAGGCAGTTAGTTGTTTAGTAATGACACAAACTAGAAGACAATAAGAAAACCACCAAAACCCCCAACTGCAGAACAAAACAGATGTATCCAAAATCTTTGGATAGCTTTGGATGCTTTGCCCAGCGTTCCTTTTCTGTATACAGCCTGGTTATATATTCAAGTAATTTCGATCAGACTTTTAAAGGTCTAGTGAACGATAAAGGAAAAGTATACTTGGAATAAAGGAATTATTATTTGACTCCATCATCTAATAGTGAGAAGAGATGTGGGTTAGATCTGCAGCTAGGACCTGCCAAAAATAAGCCAAGCCCTATTTATCTGAATGATCTTTACTTGCTAACTTCAGAAAGCTACTTCAAAATAAAGGTTGGGATCATTTACAAATAAATAGGATGCCTGAAATATCCCAGTAAGCGTGCATCCTTGGTAACTGATACGATCTAAATGTTCTTCTGATCTTGTGTTTCTAAAACAAAAATAGAACTTGTTAGTAAGTTTATATTGGAAATCAGGGGGTTTTCTTGACCAGAAATCCCCTGTTGAGGAACTACTCCTGGAAAGATACACCAAATGATGCTGCCCTTCCAATTAATATAGAAGGCTCTGGTCAATTTTTAATTCTGTTCTAGCCCTCCTAAAACATGCTGATTTCCATAAAATTGCCACAAATTTTAAACTTACACATCTGCTTTTCCAGCTTCCTGGCCTCCCTGCAGCCAGCTGGGCTGCACCAGGACCTGCTGGCTGCCTCTGCCTCAGGCTCGCTCCATCCCACCCCAGGGGAGCCCCGGCTCTGCTCAGCGGGCGCGGGGCCAGCTCCGGGTGCAGCTGCACTCCCAGAGTGGTGTGAAATGAGCTGTGTGGGAAAAAGCCTGTGAGGAGCGGGGCTTCCCCCTTGGCCTGCCAGCAGCCTGGGAGCTCGGGCCGAATGCGGGGCCTCAGTGCTGACCTGAGCTGTGGTCAGCCATGCCTGTGCCAGGCCACCCCGACCTCCTCCGCCCGTGGGCAAATACCCCAGCCTGGCCTCTGCCCGTCTCCATCCCCATGGCCCTGCCCTGCCCTGCCCTCCAGGGCTGTGTCTGCCCTTGGTGACCACCTTGGACCCGCTGGAGGGTTACAGGTCCTGCCCACCTCCCCACCCTGTCCATGGTCTCATGCCTCCAGGCTCCCCTGCCCACTGGGAGCAGCAGCCCGCTCTGCTGCTGCCCAATCCACAACCACATCATCCCTCTTTCCTGGCAAGCACAAAGTAAAGGCAGAAACTGAAAGACAGCATAAAACCAGGTGTGTTCAGAAGATGCAGCAGCTTAGTCAAACACTGTGACTGTCAGAGGGGAAACTGCAACAAAAACAGGATTCTGCTGAAGTCGGGCAAATTAATCACACAAATGCAAGTTGGCTCATGAACTGTGAGAGCATTTTTCCTTGCTACACATTGTTTCTAGGGTGTGAAAACAAGGAGCTACCTTTGCCTCAAATCAGCAACTTCAGCTTCCAAATGGACAAAAAAGGGCACTTGGAAACCAATAATGTTGGTCCTTGGTCACTCAGAAATATTTGCATGATAAAGATCACATACTTTCACTGTGAGCTGAGTCAACTGCTGCTATCAACTATGTGCTGCCATTTTAAAGAAAATAACTGTTGATAAACATCAGGAAATACTGCAAATTTCACTGTGCTTTTTACTCCTGAGGAGCAAACAGGGTACTGTGAATAAAGCAAGGCATGAGAAGATAAGCTACCTTCTTAGGCAAAACGATGTAAGCTACTAAATTAACATTGAACTCTCAGATCATCTTGGATCAGTACAATATGATAGGAAGAATGTTCCCCTCCTTGGCCAACTTTTGACTTGTCAAAACAAAAGCAAAGAACTAATTAAGAATAATCTAGTCTCAAACAAGAAATGCATTATTGCAAAAAAAAAAAAAAAACCAAACCTAAAATCATCAGTAACACAAAATGTGCTCTGAACTACTGAATTAAAATATGTATAAAAATGTGTTTGCTTATAGCATAACTGAATAAGCCACAATGCAGCTTTACATTTTGGGTAAGGCAATATATATTTGGACCAACAAATAATTTTTTGTGCAAAATTTAAAAAATTACATAGCAGGTTTAGTATCATAATGCATGAAGGCTTCTTGTGGTAAAATCACTACACAATAAAAGCCAGAAGTCCTACCTTAAAAGCTCAAGGAAAAGCAATGATGAATTTCTGAAACTGCTTCAGCTATTTTCAGACTAAGGCGAAAAAACAAGTTCATTTTATTACATGACAGTTTACCTAGTCAGGGTTCTTGTCACTCAGTATCAACAGTTTAACTCTGAGAATTCTGGAAGGCTGACAGAACTCTCTCTATTTTGTTGCCAAATGCAGCATGACTATATGATAGGCCAGTTAATAACTCAATAAAATAGACCTTACTTGAAAATATTATAGTAAGTATTTTTTGAACATAATTCTGATCTATAAAGAAGAAAAAGTGAGTAAAGAACTTATGTGTCACTTTGCAGAGAGAGTTTATGAATACATGCAAGAAACTTCTCATCATCACTAACTTTAGGCAGATACAAGATTTTGCTTTTGGTGTAACCTGTCTTTTGCCCTTGCATGAATAACTTGAATTAGTTATATGATATACCGGATATGACTGTGTACAAAGCACAGACTCTCTCATTTTTTCCACACAGACATAGAACAAATGACTCTTAAAGAAATCTTTCAAGAAAGAATGATTAATTAGTAAATTAGAATCAGTACCAGTTTCATAGGCATGGCAGAAAAAAAGCATTTCAAGGAAGAATCTGAAAAGTAACAAGGAAAAGACGCATTTATGGAACTCTCTTACACATGAGTGGGGCAGACAGCAAACAAGAAAAGAGGGACCAAAAATAAGGAATTCAAAGCTATCAACCATGACTACATTTTCATGTGTGCAATACTAACTGTGAATGTGTTTGTCTGTCTGGCATCATATGATGCTGATGGGAGAAGTCATGGCTCTTAAAAAACCATAAATTCCTACTCAGGCAGTCATCTTGCTGCCCGCCCACAAGGTGATACAAACTCTGCGACCCTCATCATCAAAAAAGCAGTGCCAGACCAAGGCATGGCTGCTGATGGTGGTGGAAATGAGGGGCTTTGCCTTGGGCAGCTGCCACCTTCTGCATTCAGGATTTCTCATAGCTCCTCAAAAGAGATGCCCCTTCCTGTCAGCTCCATGACTGAACATAAAAGAAGTCCTCTCTAAACTCCCCAGTAATTCTTCCAAGGTTCAAAGAAATTTTGAATAAAGAAATCAGATGTGTTAGGAGGGTCCCCAAATGCTAGTGAGTTTTTCAAAGTATCATTTTTCTGTCTGATTTTCTTATGGAACACCACTCTCACTCAAAGATGAGCCCAACCATACACTTATTCGATCAGACATAAACAAATTAATGTCTGTCAGTGTGGATAAACCTGTGGATAAATGAAGTTGTTCTAAACTAGGATTGCAATGTATCTTTTTGGGGAATTTCCTAGGCTATTTCTGAAGCAGCTCACAGGTAGGGAGCCTGGTATTTCCAGGAAGATGTGAATTCACTTTGCATTCACTAAGTAAGTAATGTAGCAGATGAAATCAATACATCAGATTGATGCCTCCTTCCTAGATCAGCTGGGCAGTATGCCTGCCTTATCACATTTTTCATACTGCGATCCCAGTGCCTACATTTACAGTAGACATACTAAGCAGGATGGGCCAAGTGATTATTCCACCCTGGCTTCTTCAGCCTGGAAATCCTGTGTTAATGTAAAAAGCCCTACTGTTCCAACCCGACAAAACTTTCCAGATGGAATAGAACAGGACACATCTGGGAAAACCTGGATGTGAGATAGCCCAGAGCACTGACACATTTTAACTTAGAGCAGTAACTAGGGCACCCATGTCAGCAATCTAAATTCACTATGAAACCAATACAAGCAGTACACTGTACTGTTGGTTTTATTTTGCTTTTAAAGCATTATTACTTCTCCCACTTGTTGACATCCTCCATGATATGTCCCCTTGCAATCTCACAGAAGTGAAGTGAATTATATCTCATGCACTATTTCAACTGTTTTCTTTCTATATATCTATAAATGGTCTCCTGTTAAAATGATATGTGTGATCTGCTACTTGCTGTTATTTTTGCAAATGTTATTCAAACTCACTCTGTCTCAATTTTCTTTCTTTGATCTGACAGTTATTTAATTTCCTTCTTTGCTGGATATTGCTCTCACCTGAATATAACTTGGAAAAAAAGTAACTTTTGTTAGAGGCAGTTTAAAAAATATACTAAGAGGACACCAATAAAGGAATTAAATGTTACAAAACTACTTAGGGAAAAGTGTTCTTTTTGTAAGACAAAAGAAAAAAATCGACATTAGCAGAAGATACATTGTCTCTGAAGAGGAAAAAAAATACCTAAGAACTATATTTTTGATGTAGTATTAGCAGGGACAGAAAGGGAGAAGAAATCTGTAAACTTGGTTGAACTTCAGGTAGTTAATAGTACTTAATTTTATTTAAGCCACGTGAATTATTAAATCTACAATTCAGAGTGGTTCCAAAGTTACTTGAGGCCTTTAACATGACTATCCAATGTATGCCAAAGAGTGCTAAAGATAACTGAGCCTGATCCACTCCATTTGGCTGTCTCTCCTGTCACTTCCATTCCAGGACTTCTCTTCCTTAGTCCTTCAAGCCTGCAACCAGCATCCTCTTCTCTTGCCAGAGACATCATTTTTTTCTCTCCAAGTTCTCTAATATCCTAAACATCCTCCTTCTTTTTCTTCCTCTCATTCCTTTTTCTGCTGAGAAACATCCGTCTCCCTAACAGCCAGCAGCAGCCTGCCAGGCAACACATTCAGTCAAACTGTGAGTTCCGCTTTTCCTCTCTCCCTCTTTCCTGGCCTTTCCTTAGTCTCCCTCCAGTTTCTTCCTATGTGCAATTTTTCTCATTCAACACCACTTATGCTCAGCAGCTGTAACTCTTTCACATATATATGGCTGTCAAAGTCAGCAGCTCTGCCTGTCTCATTACAGGCAGAACCATGACTTTTAAGACCTGGTCCTACAGACTCTAATAACTCATAGCAGTTTTTTTAATTCAAGCTAATAAAACACTTCATACCATTAGCACATTGATAAGTGTAAAAAGTAGGAGAAGATTCAGTGTGACAAACAGGATTACAATATAAAGAATATGACTGCCAGCAATTCTGGAAATTATTCAGGTGCTGCTTCCCACCAACACCCACTTTGTCACTTTGCAAACATATTTGATCAGCGTGATCACTGCAAGGAGAAGCCCAACCCTCCTCCCACCCCCAGCTGGCTGCTTCTAAGCCCATGCCAGCCCAGGCTTCTATGAATACACGTGATGATCTGACCCAGGATAAAGTTAGCTCTCAGCCCTCTTCTGTTTTGGGATAGTGATTAGTACAAACAAGGAATTTTCCAATTCAGTTTACCACACGACTACAGAAAGACCTGGGCTGGCCAAGGGAAAGGAGCAGCATATGAGTGGAAAATAGGATAAATATCGTGGTGGCAGTGCAGCATAATTTTTCATGGAAACATGACCAGACTTCCCCATTCACATTCACTGGGGTGTGTAATCTCCTACACAGCCACCACCTTAGGAACTACTAAATCTGAGAAATTAAACCTTCATGCAAACCAATTAACTTTTTCAAGATTCTTTGGGAAAACCAGCATGTGGAGTTTCAAGCAGCCATGATCAGACTGCATCCATTAACCAAGACATCTTAAACACCTCTTCTGTATACCTCAATTTTAACATCACAGCCTGCAGTCTACTGTAACATCACGAAGGAGAATGAATTAGTCCATGCTATAGCTAAAACTCAGGTATCGTGCTATGCACACTACAACACAATTTCATAAAAGAGGAGTCCTAATGACACTGGTTTATGTCAACTGATCCCAGTGATATCATTACTGGGAATAAAACATTTGCAGTAATCAGCAGCCTGCTCTGGTTTCTGTAGCACATGGTAATTTTATCATCCATTCAGCACTATGCAGCAGAACAATGTTTGTATCTAAATGAGGCAAAGACAAGCAGCACATGACATGGCTCTTGCTCCTGTCCCTTCCCACTGGGCTGTGGGTCCCCAGCCAGACAGCTCTTGCTCAGGCATGATGTGGAGAGATCAACCATCCACACAGGCTGATGGGCAAGCACTACATACAACTGCAGCTGGACTGCAGGATTATCATACGTCACAACACCTGCTGCGAAAGCCCTAGTATTTCCCATTCCTTAACACAATATTTCCCATTCCTTAACACACTATGCCATCTCACCACAAAGATGTGGCCTATGATCGCACATCTATAAGGAGTGGAAAGTCATAAAGTTGCAGACAGTAGGATTATAATATAAGTAGGATAGCTTTTGAAAAAATGTAATCAAGGTCCCACTAGCACATGACCACAGAGCCTTACTCACACTTGTGGCTGACCAATAAATGCAGCCACAAGCCAAGCCTACCAACCTCAGTCTCCTATATTCAGGCCTGATTCCAAAATCTATTCCCATTAATGACAATCTTTCCATTAAACTCACCAAGCTTTGTAACATGCAAATGCTGCACTCTCCTATACATTATCTCTCACATCTTTCACATCCTTGTGACAATGATGCAAGAGTTTAGTAACTTCTGCTTACATCAACAACTCAGGGAGATAGCTGCAACCTGTATGGTACATAACACCTGTTTTTGGATTTAACAATTTAATTCAAACAACGGTTTATTTATAAACTCTGACTTGTAGAAATAAGCTTCACAGACCTCAGATGAGGTTTGTATGTAACTGAAGACATTTCACCTGCAGGTTAACTTTACCAAAGCACTTCTTGCTATCTACAGCACTGCATTTCTGGTGTGTTTCTTACAAAAAAAAAGAAGTTGTTGGGTTTGTTTCACTATCGCTTTAACAAACTACCCAATTTGAGCAAAATTAACAGTGGAATACTACAAACAACCTGACACTTGGAAGCATTATGCTTCTCTGCCGAACATCATTTTGTTGAAGGCAGCAATCTGTAAGGCTTGAAGAGATGACTTGTTAGTTGTTACTTTTAATAGAAAGATAGATAAGCCATCTGGCAAGGAAAACGCAGTTCCTCACTTATTGGTACCACGGAAACTGCTTTTTCCTTCTCTTCTCAGTAAAAGTCAAAAGACGTTTTACTTACGGCGTCCACTTTGACGGCTGACAGCACAACTTCCATCAGGATCAGCAAAAGTCCCGTATCCCTGCAGGGAAAGGTGAATAAGGACGATATTGTTTTAAGCCAGTGCAAAACAAGCACGTGATAACGCTACGCAGTTAAAGGTGACAATACGACTTTAAAAAAGTTATTTCCAAAAGCCTACCGAGCGGAATTACTTACTGACAAAGGAAAATACGTGCACTGGGAAGCTGCGGGATGTCCATTTTCGCTCCTTGCCTGGCCGGGGGCTCGGCTCAGGGCTCCCTCCCGCCGGACGGCCACCCCTGCAAGGCAGAGAACAGCCCGCTCGTAACGCCGCTCCCCCCGCCGGAGGTCTCCGGGCTGGGCGACGCCGCTGCCGGAGCAGGGAGCGGCCCCACCGGCCGGGCCGGGCCGGGCTCCGATCCGGGGGGAGAGAGGGCTGTCGCGCCGCTCCCCGCACGGAGCGGAGTCCTCCCGGCGCGCAGGCACCCGCGAGGGCGCGGACCCCGACGGGCCGTGCAGAGCCAGCGCCCCCGGCCCTTCCCCGGCCCCTTCCGCCGCCCGCCCCGCGCCCGCTCCGCACCGCTGCGCTGCCGTACCGTGCCCTCCCGGGCGGCCGCGGCCGTGTGCGGCGAGGAAGCGGCGCGCCGCCCCGCTCCGCCCGCGCCCCCCGCGGCCCACCACGCACCCGCGGCGGGGACGAGGAGGCGGAAGAACTGCGGTCAGCGGGGAACGGGAGCGGGCGAGGTTGAGCCCTCCCAGGGTCCCCGCCCGGAGGGGAGGAGAGGGGGGGCTGCCACCGCCCATCGCGTACGGCGAGTCGAGTCCTTCGCCCCCGAGGCATTGCAGGCGCCGCGGCCGCGACGGAGGGAAGAGACGCGCATGTGGGGCCGGCCCCGCGGAGCCCCACTCTGAGTCGCCGGCGCCCCGCCGCCCAGGGACCGACGGCGTGCTGCGGTGCGCGGCAGCATGCGGCTCTGGCTGGGCTTCGGGCTGCTGCTGAGCGCCGAGCTCAGCGCCGTCTCCGCCGCGGTGAGTACCCGGGGGCGGCTCCTTCGGGCTGCGCGATCGGGTGCACACGCGGGACTCTCTCACGGGGATACCCGGGAGCGGGACGGGACGGGGAGCCGGCGTGGGGCCTCCGCTCTCGGGGCAGTGGGGCAGCCAGGTGGGCTTCGCGCGGATGCCCGGCTGCCCTGCCGCTCCGTGGGGCTGCGCCTGCCTGCCGGCTCTCCGCGGGCGCGGAGCGGAGCGGGGCGGCCGGCACCGCGCGGGGATGGCAGCGGGGCTCCGGCGGGGACGGGCCCCGCAGTGTTCTCCCACGGCCCGGCACGGAGCGCCGCTGACTGGGGAGGGAATAGAAAGCACGCACCCAACCGGGAGTGAAAAGTAGCGAGTTGTGTTTCCACGGTAAAAAAAAAAAAAAAAAAACCCAAACAAACAAAAAACCCACCAAACTTTAAAAAGTAAAAAAGAAACAGTAATAGTTTAGATTTGACTGCTTAGCACCAAAGTGCTGTGCACGCTGCCTTTGACCCCCGCGATGGGCAGTAAGCTGGGGACTGGGAAGGATCCTAATGTTAATGGTTAAAGTTGGATTTTGGCATCTTTCCGGACGGAACTAGATTGTGGCATACATAGACTTGTAAAATCGAAAGCATGCAAGTAGTCTGAAAGTTTTTCTAAGGGAGCTAATTTTACCACTGTGATAATAGCTATTTGCTGTCCGTAAGTCTAAAGGACTCTCTTTTTCCTGGCGCTCCTGAAGTATTTGGGCTGTTCCTTCTGTACGTCTAAGTAAAGGGTAGTTAACACAATGATTTGAAATACGTTATCTTTTTGTGTCTCCTTGTTTCCTTGAATTTGGTTAGGTTGATACTGTATTAGTGAAATTCAGGAGTGCAGAAAACTTGTCAGTAGCTGTAGACACATGGCTTTTTGTTATGCTTCCTGCTATAAATGTAAGATCTTGTATTAACATTTCAATCAACAATGGACCTATGGGAAAGGGTTATTTTAAGCTTTTCTGCAATTTCAGATGAAATTAAGCCCTATAATGAATTTTGATATCTCTGTGTGACCAATGAGATGGTATGTATGTATTGAATCAACTGAAGTAAGCAGTGCACTGAACTTCTGATGTCTTGTCTGTTTCTCCTAGGTTGATAATATCAGGCTTACTGTTACTGCAATAAATCGCTCAGTGGTGAATCCTCTTAGGCAATTCACCATCACTTGGCATTAAGCTGATTAAATTGTATTCCTTAACATTATAATTAATTTTAATTAATTAGAGTATTTTGAAGTAAACTATATACATTTGAATTCTGAATTTGGTATATCTAGAGAGAAAAATACCTATCTGTGAGAAACATTCCCACCTTGTGCTGTAGAGTGAAGTCATTGGGTAAACCATGACTGTCAATCAAAGACAGAAAACTATGTAGGGATGAGGTGCTTATTAAAAGAAGATACAAACATTAGTATGAGTTGTACAATTTGAGGGCTTCTGTAGCAACTGCGAAGAGGCTCTGTTTTAGAATTGTGTGGCATGTGCTGGATAAATTATTCCATTAAAATCAAGATTTCTTAAAATGTAACCTGAAGCTGTTAATTATTTTATGAAGCTATTCTTGTAATTAACTGTTCTTTGTGTGTTAAGCTGACTGCAGATTTACAGTTCCTCTTCAGTGGCACCAGAAAACACAAGTATGCAGTGGAAGTTGAGCTCCTTGCAGCTTTATTGCCTTAGATAAACTTTCAGCTGTACATGGGTGGCCTTTCAATCAATTCAGTTCTGCTGGCATTGTCCCCAGCTCCACACTGTTGCCTGTCACTAGCAACCACACAAAAGGTGATGGAGATGACTGTTAGCCTGCACCATACCACGTGTGGGTGGTGATGGAGAGGCTGCTCTTTGGAGATTCTTGAGCTGGGCTGATGCCTGTGCATGATTGTGGCGGAGTGGTGTGAAGCACTCTACACCTGGGCAGCACCTGTTCTGCTTTCAGAGAGCTGGCAGAGCTGACCCAGTGCTCACATTGTCCTCAGATTAATGTGTTCCCACTGTTTACAGTTAAAGAGTAGTTGTATTAGCAGAAGATTGTGTGGTAGGGAAGGTTGTAGCAGTACTTTTTGCAATAGGCTGAATGCAGCAACCACTTTTCAGCAGGAAAAAAACAATGCTGGTTCCCTCCTTCCCAACGTAGCTTCTATTTATTGGCTAGTCCAGTCTTCTTCTTTTTTTTTTTTTTTTTTTTTTTTTTTTTTTTCTTTTTTTTTAATGGCGGTTGTGCAGCCACAATCTTCTTAATTGTACCATGGCCTTCATCACAGAATTGATGAGGCTGGTGGGCACCTTGGAGATCATCTAGTGCAACCCCCTGCTCAGAGCAGGGACAGCTGCAACAAGGCTGCTGAATGCTGTGTCCCACTGAGTTTTGAGTATGTCCAGGGATGGAGACTGCTCGACCCCTGTAGGCAACCTGTGTCAGCAATCAGTCACCATCACAGTAAATGTTCCTTCATATGTGCATCGCGGTTATTCTAGGCTTGAGACCGTCCATGCCTGTGAGCACATGCAAGGGTGGTAGAAGCAGCTCATGCTGTGTTGGTGGTGGTGATTCTGCAGTCTGTCAGGGCTGACAGGGTGAAAAAGTGTTTTTATCTCTGACATATCTGTGATTAAATACATACAAGGAGATTTGGAAGGACTGCTCTGACAGAGGCATTTGATGTAGAAAAGCCAGCCCTGAGCCAGCAACTGTCATGATCACCTGCCTCAGTACAGAAGGAGGGAGCTGTTCTGTTGCAGCTCCCACTGGTTTTAATGTGGCACTGTAAGGTGCTTCCAGATGTGACACTGGAAGTTCAGTGTTCTTTATTCTGATCAATTATAATGAAAATAGTTAATTAGGGTTTATCTGGGCTTTTGTGCTGTTCTGCGTTCTTCTCAGGAGATTCATTTTCAGGTTACAATGAGAGAGTTGAAGACAGGGCAGTAGATTAAGATGTTTCCAGGTCAGGATAAAACACTGCTCCCATGAGACGGTTACAGGAGAAACTTGTTTTGATGGATCTCTGCAGGGGCTCTCACTTCTGACACTCTTCAGGCTGCCATTTCCTTTGGAGAATGTCTGTTTCCTAACATTAGTACTGCTTGGTTGGGAGTTGACAGTGCCATGGAAATGCCTGTTTCATGTTTTGGTACCTTGTCCATGCTGCTGCAGTGCTGGTCCTTGCGCTGCATGCAGTAGAGCGAGATCTTCAGCTGCACTTGAGCCCTGGGATAAGTCACGCAGGTGGATTGACCGCCATGTAGACACTGTGGAGTGGAGGGGCGCTCCTGGCCACCACTGCTCAGAAGTAGGCTTAGCATTCTCTCCAAGTTCCCAACCAATCTCCCTTTTCTACTTTTAGTCTTGGTGAAATGGGTGCTGGGACAGAGCTGGGAGCAAGCTCTGTGGAACCAGAGAACTAATGGAACTTTATGGAGCTAACAGGGAAAGGCATGCCAGCACAGTGATAAAAGTACGCACAGATTCTTCCACAAGGGCAGTGCTGATTCCACCAGTGTTACTTGAGCTGAGAGTGTGGTGGCAACTGGGGATGCACTGGTGGGGGGCCGGGAGGTTCCTGCCTCTGGGTAAGCCCTGGATAAAGAGTGGTCCTGTATGTGGCCAGGCAGAGACAGCTCTGATGTATTGTCCTCATGCCTTCCTTGCATCACCTTTCCTGTTTTAACTTTATGTTTGGGAGTGCATTCTGACACATGCAGTTAGAAGCCAAAAGCAAAAGGAATTTAATTGCTTCCAACTAATCTGACCAATTTTTGTATTCTCTTTTCATTAAAAATGTGATTTACTGAGATGAAGATGTACATGGCACATAAACCAAGAGCAGATAAAAAGAATGACCTGGGCTTTTGGTATGTGGTTGAAGAGAGGTCATATGACTGAGTATGAATCATTGGTAGCACTTCACTTGGGTGTGCTTTTTCTAATGAAGTAGGGCAGGGTTGGGCAGCAGGTCGTGTCCAGGACTGCCATGTCTTTGATGCTGAGACACGTATTCCCTGAGACCATCTGACACCTTTGTCCCTAATGTCCTCGAGGTCTTGACAATACCAATATTATGTTTAATAAACTCTGGCAAGGGTTAATTCAGGAGGGAGATATGGTCACTCTGGTTCCAAAAATATGGCCTGAAGGGGATAAAAAAACCCCAAATGGTTTCTAATGAGGTTTGGTTGCCGCTGCCGGGCTGTGGTGGGGTGTAGGAATCTGAAGAAGAGAAGTGCAGTGCTCCCTTTTCCTCCTATTGGAGCAAGATGTCTTGTCAGGAAGAGGTATAAGATCTGGGGTGGCTGAGGGTGCTCCAGAGAGGGTCACGAGAGCTTGGGCAAGGAGGGTGGCCTTCCAGCTTGTGGCGAGCAGTGCTTGCTGGGGAAGTGGAGGAATGGTGGGCATGGGTTCACCTGTCCCAGCAGTGGAGGTTGTTACTCAATACGTACACACAGAAAAATGCATGGGCACTTCTGAGGATAAGGGGACAGGCCTGGTGACTCCTTGCTCCCAAGGGAATGTCTTTATACCTGTTATCCTTTCTGCTGATTTTGGAAACATTCACCATCCGTGTTGGTGAACATAGTTTCTAAACCTCCCTGAGCAGTCAGTCCTGGCTCATCTCCATGAACTTCGCTCGTGGAGCCAGCTGTTGAGTGTCACCATACGCAAGTGCGTTCATGGTCTGTCATCCCAAGCTGCACAATTTTTGCTTCTGAGTGTTTGTATCAAATGTCTGCAGGACTACTGCAGTGTTTCATTGCAACTTGTCTTCTTGGTGTTTATAATCCTCGATATCACTAGCTGCTTTGTATAATGCCCAAGGTTATGCTGGATGTATATTCTGTCAGTTGCCCTGATTGCATAGATCAAGATAGCACAGCTGCTGCAAGCAGCTAAGACTATTGTTCTAAAATGTCAGAAACCTTCTTTAGGGGTAGGCTTAGGAATATTGTTCTTTTTATAGAACTAGACTAAACAAAGGAAGATTCAACAACCTCTACACAAGAATAAATTGACTTACTTCATCAGTGTTTGAAAGTTGCCTAGTACACCCTTCCCAGAATTTCCACTGACTTTCCCATCATAAATACTTAACACCTTAACACTTTGCAAGATTTGAGAAGAATTTGGACATGGAAAATGACCTGAATGAAAGAGCAACCTATGGCTTTAGTGAGTCGTTGAAGGTGGGAAGTACTGCTGCAATGTAATGATGTTTGTGGGAAGATAAGTTTTTGATTTCTTTGGGTTGTGACTGGCTGGAATTATTCTTGGTGATTTAATACATCAGAAAAGTATGTGGCATTAACCCTTCAAGCGTCGTTATATAGCAATGTCTTGGACAATGTGTCAGTAAAATACAGGACAAGTTAAAACATTATCAGTATGTAATTACCACCGTTATGCTGTTATAATCTGAGGTGAGTTACAGTAAAGAACTAGGTGAATGTATTCTTCATAAAGAATATAACTAGTGCAAAAAACCAGCCTATTTTTATCCTCTGGTGTGTAAAGTTATAGGATGAAAAAACTGACTGTTTAATCTTCCTTTATCTCTGACATAACCTCTTAGAGTAGGAGGAGCTCGAATAAACTTTCTAAATTGAAAAAGAAAAGTACAGTGTGTATGTTCAAAAGCACTTCAGTGTCTGTACTTCTGCTATACTCTGTTCAGCTCAGGGCTCACTTTTTACCACTCTGATATCTCAAAATATCTCAAATATGTATTTTTTAGGAAACCTCTCAACATTGTGTGCTTTCATTATATTTCCAACATCAGCAAAAAAACATTGTAGGCCTTAATGTTATATTAGCTCTTCTTAGCTTAGATGTTTGTGTGGTGGTAGTAGGAACTACTTCTTTTCACCTCTGATTTGCCAAGTTACCAAGCATCTGAAAACCGCTACTTAAGGGTTCCAATGAGAATTGGAGTCCTGCTTTTATACCTATGCTGGGGTGTTTCAGTAACATCACTGCAGTTCTGGTGCAAGGTGCTGAGGCCTGAGTGCAGACAGCAGGTGCCGTGGGATCCAGCAGCTTGGGAATCTGCTTGGATGGAGATGAGTCAGCCCACAGCCGGCAAAAAAGTTCCCTTTTTTTGGCTTGGCTTGCCTTACAGCCCCATAATAAAAAGGATATGTCCAAAACTGAAATGAGGGAAGCCAAAGAAGACCTGGAAAAGGACAGGTTTCCTTATTTTTGATTTTTTTCTTTATGTTACCTTCATATCTAAAATAATGCTCTTCCCACATGTTCTGAAATAAATGGCATAAGATTTTCCATGAATGCACCAACTTAGTTTATAAAATGTGTAATTGTGTTTTTAGCAGTTATTGCTAAAATAATTTGTAATTTCTTGTAAGCTAAAGGGTTTCTTTGTGTGGATTCAAAAGAATCACTAATCATACTTTGTTCCCCTCCTTTCCTATGCTTTTTTTCTCTCTGTGTGCATCCGCTGCCTTCACCTTTACTGCTGCTGGCAGACAGCCTCTTTCTCGCAGGGTCTGAGGAAGGGTGTGCTTCTTCAACAGAACAATGTGAAGGACAAAATACAAAGTGCTGTCAAGTGTGTGGAGTAAACAAATTGCAAAGTAATAATTAAGTTTCTTTCATCTTTTTGTGGCTTTCATCTGCTTGTAGCAGTGGCAGAGAGACCACATTTTGACATGCAGGTTTTTAAGATGGCTGAGAGTGAAGCAGCAGAAGAAATTATCAGAGTTATAAAATAAATCCAATAGTTAGTTTAAAATGCTCAGATTGGTAGGAAAAACTAGTATATTTTAATAAAAATCAAGTGAGTTTGGTCATTTGCATTCAGAAGAGATGTAGTTTTTTATAGAAGCCTGAAGCATGGTACAAGCTATCCATTATCTTGTCTGTAGATAATGTACACCTTATTAGAGAACATTTCAAATGCTACAACTGGGAAATAGAAAGTTTTTAGGAATAGTCTGTTGCCCCCGTGGAGATCCCTGCTCAGCTGTTCAAAGTGGGAGCGGAAGAGATGTGCTGAGTAGCTCCAGTTTGCAAACTCTGTGCTTCATCTCTGAATTGAGATAAGATGAAAGCCACCCATCTAAAATCAGGTTTTGATGTTGAACTTTCTTGGAAGGTGCTGGAAGTCTGGTGGTGTTCCCTAACATTGCTGGAAAAAAAATTATTTGAGGCAAGTAACATTCATCTCCTCTACCACGTTTAAACAGCAGTGTCCAGCCTTGTCTCTGCCCATGTGTGCCTCTGCTGCTATGGGATTTATGACCTCTCTGGCTACATGGGAGGTCTGAGGTTTCAACCTTTCTTCTAGTCAAGATGCCTTCTCAATATGTCTTCTGTACATGTGGATGTTGTCTTAACACTGGGGAATAAATGTGGTGGAGCATTTCTAGAGCATGTGGTTTGTGAGAGAATGAGTTCTAATTCATCATAGTCAATGATCAATGCAATTTTTACATGAGGATTCTTCCTATAGATAATTCACATTGGAAATTCATAATTAAGTATGTAACCTTTCATGCAAATAATCACTAACTTAGTGGAAAATAAATTGTTTTATTAGCTGGTTCTCTTTTAGTAGATGATTTATGGGGTTCTTAGTTTGGTATACAGAAATCAGAATGAGAAAGGCTCTTTCTTTTATTTTTTTCTCTTTGTCATGACAAATGTTTCAGTTGTAGCTAAGGGATAGAACAAATTAGCCCATTTTCACTGGATAGCTATGTGCTGACTAGATATTGTAAGTCTTTTGGTCTTATTAGTCCAGTTGTTTATCTAGTGGAAGAAAACTTGTTTTCTAGTCTACTGAAGACTTCTGTTGAAATTTGTTAATCTAAAAACATTGAAACAAATCCTAAGATTGTAATGAAACCCAAATAAGGCTGAAAAATTACACTGGTATGGGCTGATGGGGCTGTAAAGAATCAGAACAAAAGTTTAAAGAGAAATTAGTGCATTAATAGTTTGTATTCATAGTGCGCATATTAAGGGAAAAATCAGCTACATGAGGGTAGATTCAAGCATTCCAGGAATTTTCATATTGTACTTGAAGCTTGTCCCTTTTATGGCAATGGTAAGTCAGTTATCTGCTAGCAGAATAAAAAAAGGATGAGTTGTGGCTGCCATAAAGCCAAGATACATGTGCAAGCACTAATTGTGGCCAAAACTCAGAAGACTTTTTTAGCTGTAAATACACATGCATTTTTAGCAGTTTGTTAGAATAGGCAAGAAGACGAAAGCTATGTAGATGCTTGTAATGTAACAGCTTTACTTGAGAAAATTATGATTAACTTTTTATTGAAACTTTTTTTTTCTTTTTTTTTTAACCTGAAGTGTATTGACTGGGGCTGTCTCTATGTTAAGAACAGCTGCATGTTTTGGAGTCAACATGGACACTTTTAGAGGAAAGCCGGGCATAGCAAGAGGCGTAAATGAAAGTGAGAAGAAAGTAAAAAACTTAACATTATCCTAGGAAGTCTGTGTTTTCATCATGTTTGTTTTTTGGGTTTTTTTTAATGGCACAGTGAATCTGAAGGCTGTGTGACAGTGATTCTGAAGAGTCAAGGCTGCGTGATGCATCTCCAGGGGCCAGAGTAGAAAGCAGGGCAAGAAAAAAGGTCAGGAAAAAGGGAAAGAATTAAGTGCTAGAGCCCTGCACTTAGTTTTGCTTAGCTGGACAACAGCTGTGGGAACTGGCTCTTGGTCCTGGCTGCTGCCACCAGTTGTGGGGACCCTCCAGCTGGCAGTCCCAGCCTGGAAGGGGCTGTTCTGTGATTGTTACTGATAAATATCAGCTGAGAGAAGACTTAGACATGGATTCTGGTGCTGTTAATTCTTACGCAATGTAATCCTACTGTCTGTGACTTTCTATTGCTATTTTAAAACTTACTTCCCAGTATGGACCTGGGTGATCCAGCAAATGTTGTACCAGTGCCTAAAGTCATTGGGTTAAATAATGTCTCGGCTCACGCCCTTGAGAATGCCAAAATAATAGTTCAAATCATGCAGAAAAGTAGATCCATCTTTCTGGGAACATGCCTTTGAAAATGTGCTGTGATTCACACTGGTAGGACAAACAGTGGATGCTGATTTCTGATGCATTTTCCAGGAATTATGTGCTTGGTTGGGACAGAGCTTGTGATTTGAAATGGACTGGATGTGTCATAAGCATGGAAAAGTTTTGAATGGTAGCCCCTGAGATGTGCAGGCAGGCAACTGCTGACCATGTAGTAATTGTAGCTCAGTGCCCTCTGTCCTGCCAGGTGCAGACTCATTTCCTCAAAGTTGCTAATAATTTCAGCTTCCATTTAATTGATTTTTAGAGTAGTCAAAGAGGCTATGAATGTGGAAAGGTTTTTTTCTGAAGTATCAAGGAGACCAAAGAAGATGGCAGTGACTGGACAAGGCAAAAAACCTGCATAGGTCAAAATTTAGAATGATTGGTTTGTGATAATGCTTCTTCTGCTGTCGTTGTAAGAATCACATTTTTCTTTTAGTGCCTTCAAATAAAATCTTTAAAGGAGAAAGCCTAGCAAGTGAATGCCTTATACCTATTTGTGTTCCCACAGCCTTTGCAAAGGTAATATACACACTAAAATGTCCACCTACTGAGAGGTGTTTGTTCTAAATGCCTTCCTTGCATTCAAAAAAACTTTCTCATTGATACCACAGGAGCTGCTGGTGCTAAAATTGATTTGGCAGGGTGAAAGCCAGAGGAAAAGGTCTGTTTGGTCCTCTAGATACTCTACTTTGGATGCTGCCAGGCCTGCAGAAAATGCAACTGTGCAACACACAAGTAGGATATTATCAAGATTAACTGACTCTGTGTTAAGACCTGAGATGGCATTTTCATGGTTCCTGTGTAGTGGGCACATTATGGTTTTGGTCCAGAGTTTGCAAATTAACAATTCTGTGCACAACTTTAGTTACTCATACAATGTAAGACGCATCTGCGCATTGACAGACATGCGGAAGGCTTTTTATATTTGTTCCATGTCAATTCATCAATATCCTTTATTTAATAATGTCCTGTTGGTTATAATTAAATAGAGCCAATTTAACTTGCGAAATAGAGCAGCGTGCAGAATTTAATGCAATGCCAAAACAGTCTGTGTAGTGAGTGTCTTTTGTTGAGCTCAGGTTTATTTTAGCTGGGTTGATATCCTGTACCACATGGTTCACAAGCAATTCTTTGTTTTTTGTAAATCCCTATTCAACATCATAGATTAAAGTCTGAACATTTCATGGCCAAAATGTGAAAAGTTCTGCACTTCCCTCCCTGAGCCCTCTCAGATGTGTGCCATGATTGGAAGGGTATTGGGCAATTACATGGGATGGGTTTGCACATGGCACAGTGTGTGTCTGTATTGTCCAAGGGAGATTGTGAAATTGATTGATATGGGAGGCTGCACATGTGGTTATGTCATGTTGGGTGTTGTTTTGGTTAATACCCCTACTTTTCTGATAAATGCGGTTCAGCTGTCTAGAAAAATATTTCATAGTTCCGAATCCAGAGATCTATAAATCATATTAAATCTGTCTTGAAAACAGAATGAGATTTTTTGCCAAGTTGCACATATTATTGTATGAGGTACTGCTGAAAATAATGGGATGTTGTGATGTGCTTAAAACATGAGCCTCTTATTTGAGTTTTTTTTTTCCTGAGGACAACTGACGAATTTCTATTGTGTTACATAAAATGTAAAGCTTTTGTCCAAGACCATTCATTAAAACAGAATTTGTAACTGTGTGTAAAGTAATCTGTTTCTTGTGACTATTGCTTGCTGTGTTTGAAAGTATAAAGTGCAGAATTCCTGTGCTTAGATTTGTAGTATTCGGTGGAACCTGCATTCTTTAAATCTGAGTCACACCATGCTAAAGGCAAAGTTATGATGTAGATTCATAATTAACCTATGTCATAGTTGTCACTGATGATGGATAGTGATTTGTGTGTTTCCCTAAGTATGGATTGTTATTATCCTGATAGCCCAATATGCAGTGATATAATTGATAGGAATTAGTCATTTGACTAAATGTTGGTGCTGATGCTTCAATATCTGACTGGCTGCAGGAATTATTTAGTGAACCATTAACTGTAAAACTGGGCCTGTTTTTGCAGAAGCCAAAACTACTTTAGACTGGTTTTTTTACCTGCCTTTGTTGGGGAAGGTGGAAAAGGGATGGGACTGTAAAAGAGTCAAGGCACTTGGCATGTTATGATGAAGTGCTGAGGTAGCAGCTGGGTGAAGAAATAATTTCTAAGTGCATTGTGTGGGTAAGACCAACAGCTACACCTTGCCATGCCCCTGTGCCTTCCTGTGTGTGCTGTGCTCCCTGGGGGACAGATGGTGTTTCAGCCTGCTCCTTACACCTGCTTTGCTGTGGTGTATGGACAAGATGTGCCAGCTGGTGTTTTCTGGCTGGTGCTTCCTACATATTAAGCCTTGCAGATGAATCAACACGATTTGCCTTTTACCTGCTGTCAACACCTGCATTTGAAGCTGCTGAGGCTTGGGTGTGCAGGAGCAGCAGAACCCACTGCCCGTCATCCCACAGAGGGGCAGAGGAGTGTGTCTCAGCTGGTGGGGTGTACATCCCAAGTCAGACCCTTTATCTCTTCCTGTGAGCTCAAGGATGTCCGGAGAGAGTCCATCATTGCCTGTCCTGCTGAGACTGGAGAGGTTTGCTCTCCAGTAGAGCCTGAAGCTGCTCCACCCCTTCTTAAAGTTGCCTTTGAAGCTGAACTCTCCAGCTGACTGCAGAGCCACAGCAATGCCAGTTGCATCCTGTTCAAAACCTACAGGCCATGAGAAAAGGGAGGGAAAAAGCTGTAAAAAAGCCAAAAAATGTCTGTAAGATCTATGTGTCTTTTCTTACTCTGAAGGTTTTTCAACAATTTATTCATGGCATGAGAAATTACTTTTGTCACTGAAGAATTATTACATGCAGAGAAGTAGGTTAGTGGTCTTGATCAGTGGAGTAAAAATGCGTTTCATCAGCTTGGTTGTCTAAGGATGATTTTATCTTGACAGGTCTAGAGATGGAAAATAGAGGCTGGTCAGATGTTCTGTGCCTCTTTTCCTCACTTATAACCAGCCTTGCCCTGTTCCCCAAACTGAAAGTCCAAAACGTCACGTCTGTAATCACTTCATTTTTTCATGCTTATTTCATGGTTGGGGCTTAGTGATGATGAGCCTATCATCACTTCCTAAAAACTCAGTCAATTAAAATATAGCACATGAAAATATATGCTATTATCTAATGTTGAGAAGCCATTAAAAGCTTCTGGATGTGTTGACAGGTGAGAAACTACTTAGGTAGTTGTGATCAAGGTAAATTACCAAGGGAAAAGTGTCTCCTCAGGGTCTTGGATGAGTCATCAAAGAGATTTTTTTTTTTTTTTAAATAATGAAGATATTAACAAAGAGGCATCCTCTAGAATGTTTTCAGTAGAGTACAAGTCAACCTTTTCTGTATAGTTTGGCTTAATTTTTCCCACTGCTAAGTGAACACTTCAGGCTACCTTCAAAGGTGGTGGATGTATTTCTTGGTAACCGAAGTTTTTCTCCTTGCTGTAACTCTTTACATAAGGAGACGGATTACTTAGTGGTCTTTTAGTCCAGAGGTGATTGCAGGAAAAAGAAACTAAGAATGTAAGGTTGACTAAAACCCCAAATTTTTGTAGCTGTGCTCAGCAGGTTTATTATTTCTATTTTTTAAGACGGTTGGTACAGATCACAGCATTTAAAATCCATGGGAAATGCAGGAATACATATGGCCTTCTTTTTTGGAGGGGGAAAAAAAAAGCAGTCGAAAAGAAGTAAAAAAATACATATTATGTATTTTTGTGTTAGAAAAGGCAGCAAAGTAATTGCTAGGTGTAGTAGTTTGAAAGCAAAACAAATGAGAGGCTCCAAGTCAGAGATACAATTTAATAGGGAAAAGAAAAAAAAGTAAACTAAAATAGATGCAATAATACAAAAGACCACTGACAGAGTCAGAATACAACCTGAGTGGAGTGATGGAAGCAGTTCAGATGAGGTGGTCTTCCTGAAGCAGTGATCCTGTAGAAAGGTCTGGTAGCTCGGGTCCTCTGGGAATCCAGTGGGTAAGCGCCCCTCTGGTGTTCAGAGTCTCAGCTTATATCCAGGCTGGAATGCTTGGTTCCTCCCTCTGGGCGGAGCATCTCACAATGGGATGGTGAGTCATGTGATAAGGCCTGATGGGCCCATTAACAGGAGGTAGTCCAGGAGGGGGTTATCTGTGAGCTGTGTAGCAAAGGTGCTGATGGGCCCATTAACAGAAGATAAGCCAGAGTGGAGAAGGCAGGGAGCACTGCCTCACCTGGTTTCAACAGTTCATGAAGATGGTGATAGAATATACTTCAACCCAGGACACTAGGGTAATGAAAATGTATTACCAGTGCACTTATATTTATCAGAATCTTTTCTGAAATTATAAATAGTTTGAATAAACAACTTAAATTTGGAACCTGCAGTATCAGCCAAACACAATTCCTGTACACTGCAGTCTGTACTGTTCTCAGTCCTGTGCAAAGTATGCTGTTGTGTATTGGCATATTTGTTTCTCGACTAAGATTTTTTTACCAGAAGCATCTCCATTATTTTTATTACAGAGTGAAGTACCTCTGCACATACTTGGTTCTGAAATCTTCATTTCTATTTAGAAGTTATTGATGCTAATACGGACACTTTATCTTTTTCAGCATTTTCTTTTTCTCTGTTCTAGACATATGCCATTGGTGCCTACTCACAGAAGTATGTGCTAGTAGAACCCCCTCAGTATTACATGTAATATTCAAAAGTATTTTATCATTCATTCATGCAAACATATCTAGCATGGCTCACTCATAGGACTAAGAAATGCATTATGCATGATGGTGATAAAACCTCACTTTGATAAGCAGTTATCTGTTGCAGATACTATTTTTTCTTTTCCCCTCATTCCATTTTATTTTTCTTCAGGAAAAGTGTGATACCCTCTGAAAATATCCCCCCGCAGCCTCCCCCCCCCCCCCCGCTCCCCGGGACTAGCTGCTGAGAGGCTTTGGAGGGATATCTCAGAGGGACAGGACAAAAGATTCCAAAAGAGGCTCTTACCCCAAGATTATTCCAAGGCATTTATTCTCGAATGGTTCCAGGGGCCAAGCGCAAGAACAAGGAAATACAGGGTCTTACCTAGTCTCTCACTCTGGAAGGATGGCTGGCACTCAGCCAATTAGGTCAAGAAAGGAAGGAAAGGTCAAACCATGTGGTTACAGGCATTAGGGGTCTTGGGGGGGGAAAAACCATTCCCCAGGGAATTACAACAACCCTCCTGCCCACTCTCCCAACACCTTTAAAACCTGTGGAGAGCTCTCACATCTAAGTGGTCTTGATAGATAATCAAAGAAGAATAAGAGTTCCAGTGAATGTCTTTTCCCTTGCCAATAAAATTGTCAGAGCCTGTATTTGATTCAGTGGTAAAAATAAAATGGTGGGGCTATTTTTATGTTTTTTCAGTTTAAATTATGAACTTCCTCACTATGCAGTCTAAGGTTTTATTTTCCATTTCATTTTGTTCCCTGACATGTTCATCAGACCTTTTTAGATATGAAGATATGGACATTGAATCCTGTCCAAAGGTGGGATGTGTTTCAGAAGTAGGTCTCCAATGGTGCCTCTAGACATACCCCATGTGCCACACACCCTTCGAAGGCTGTCATTTTTTATCTGAAGGTTCCAGTGCAATCGCTGCCTCTTCAGTGGTTCCTCTCCTGCTGCACATCCACCTGCTCTCTCAGCCACAGGCAGAATGGCAAACAGGTTCAGGTCCTGCAGCCTCAAGGGATGAATCTGGCATATTTGTAAGGAAATTGGCCTGGTACCAACTTGGTACCATCCTTTCCCTTCCCCCTTTTCCCTCTGGTGCATGGAAGGAACTCCGCTCCCTGAGCAACTCCAGCTGGCTGCCTGGATACCCTGTCTGAGGAGATAGCATGGATCTCTAACTCCAGAATGGTGTTCAGGTGCTTATCTCGTTCTTCTCCAAGGATGAGGTGAGCTTGGAGCTGATCTATTGCAGGCAGTATCCAGCGCAGCTGTGGATGAGTGTGGCTGAGTTCATGTATGGAAGCAGAAATCCAGTCCCTTTTTTGCCACAGGCTGCTTTGGCAGCCCTAAGGCAGTATTTTTAGCTTCCCTGTGTCTCCCTTTCCTAAAAGTGAAGTAAGGAGAACAAAACCTCCTGAGATTGAAAGTAAGTATATGAGGTATTCTGTGATAGGGATTGTACAAAGCTTGAAAGTGTGTAATAAAAATGAATCTGATGGAGATTGAAGTTTGTTGTGTCAGTATCATCAGCTTCAGGAATAAAAGGAGTTCACACACTCAAAAGTTGGCAGCACACTGGCCCTCATGACCTAACATGTAACTCTGGGTTGCCAAGGTTTTTCCTGTGTTGGCCCTTGCTGCTCTCATTTTAGGTGTTTGTGCAGTAACCACAGAGACAAAAACTTTAAATGCAGAGGCTAAATATCAGAATGGGAAAAAAGACAAATGACCAAGGGGAATTTTGTGATGGGTTCAGGATAGTGTACCAGATGAACTTGGGATTTCCATCCAGTGATTTTGGCTATGTCTCTCTGATCCTCTTGGAGCACAAAATAATTACAGTATATTTAAAAGCATATTTTCTAAATTGTTTTCACTTAGGATCCTAAGATTAAAAAAATCTTGATTTTTTCCACCAGAACAGGAAAGTATTCTCAGAATTATTTAGATGACTAAAGGTAGAGGAGGAAAATAAAAGTAGGAAGACAGAATAGCTTTAAATCTGTGTACCGTATGATGCCCACCAGTTTTTATGAGGTAAAAAAAGCCAAGATCTCCATAAAAAAATTGTTTTAATGATTAAAAATAGTCTTCTGGAAATGGAAATTTTAACTTTTTAATTTTTTTCCAGTTTAACATGAAATTCCTATCCAGTGAAAGAAGGGGAAATGAAGTAAATGAATAAAGGAAAGGCTTGCCAAACAATGATAAGCTTTGGACTGTTGTAAATAACTGCAAAAAGTTTAGTGTCATTATAGGAGAGTATGTTACCTGTTCTCCTCTTACTTCACTGCTATTTGAAATTAGGGGAGACTGATTTTATTCTTTACAGTTAAATTTACAGCATTGAGCAAGACAGGGAATCCAGGCTGCTCTCAGCTGGATAACAAACAGTAGAGCTATTCTTTTGGTCTGAAAACCCTGACCTCGTAGGGAAAAGTGATCCAACTGCTTCCAAAATAGGCACATCTGTATACTGTAGTACTTTGTCTCTCAGGGATACTTGATGTGTGCTCCACCAGTTGAAGAACGGGTGAGGTAAATGTAGAGTTCCAGAATAAAAGGCATGAAACTACACCTAATCCCAAAAATTTTAGGCATCCCTGGGTGTTTTTTTATTTAGAAAAGTTTATGTCAGTCTATTTTAGGAAGTACAGCAGACAGCTTCTGTTCTTCATTCTTCTCACTACTTGTAGTTTCTGGTGAGCACATAAATCGTTTATCGTAAATATACTTAAAATATTAATTCACTCTTATTACATTATTACGATTTTTTTTTCTGTATTGCAGTGCTGCAGTACAGAAATTGAGATGGAAAGGCAAAGCAAGCATCCAATCAGTTGACTCCACTCTCATTTTGTGTTGAAAATGCAATGTTTTTGAAATATCCAGAAAAACCATTGAAACATAAACGTGATATAAAGTGAGGGATGGATGTGACTTGACTTCTGTAAGCACTGTTTTTTACTTGTAGACAGTTTTCCATGTGGAGTTGAATAGGAGAGCTCCCAGCCACTGTCAGCTCCTTGCCCCAGTAGTATGAGGTAGCAGTGAAGTAAGTATTGCAGGATCCATTGGTGACGAAAAGATCTGCTGCCTTTCCCTAAAGAGTAGTAGGAACAAGCAGTCTTTGAGCAGCTTCTGAGCAAGCCTTTGTGCTGCCATTGCAGTAGGATTAGGAGAATAGCTTACCACACCAGCAAGGTATTGGCAGTGAAGGTTTTTGGTCTCTGTTGTGTTTTGTGATTAATTTAACAGGGTTGGACAGGATAGGGAGGCAGGTTGGACTGACTTGCTGGCTGATGCTGAAGTGGCTGTGTCCCACAGGGCTGCCAAAAGAGACATTTCCACTCCTTTTTCTCATGTATGTCAGCGTCAGTGATGGTTTTGCTGTGAGCTGTGGCCCGTTTCAGGCAGGCTGGTTCCCAGTGCTGGCTGCTGGAAGGGCTGGCTGCGTGACGGCCGCTGCTGGCACTGGGGAGGGAGCGGGAGTGGGGCCAGACCGCAGCTGTGAGCAGCAGCAGGGGCTGGGGCTGTGCTGCACAAGCCCTGCTGACCACAGCTCAAGGTGTGGCTTCACCTCAGAGCTGGACTGACCTAGGGCAGGGGTGGACATGAGAGGGGCTGACCTTCTGGTCACAGCCAGCTATCAGCTGGCTTCTGCAAGCTGCAGCCTTGCTTTCTCTCCAGCGTCTTTGTCTGTGGAGAGGCAGTGGCCATTCAATGCATGATGCATTCAATACATGATGCATTCAATGCACTTCCTTCTCACCACTGGCCATGTGCTGACATATTAATATGTCTTCCTGCAGAGAAAATGCTTAAGGAATATTCTGTTTTCATAGTCAAGCTCTGTGCAACCTAAACATGGGCCCCTTTTGCATTATTCTAGCCTTTAATTGCTTGATGGATTTCACAGGATCACCTCTCATTCAATACACGGAACAGAATGTGCTTGCTGAGCAAGGGAAGATGCAGGAATTTTTGCCTTACTCTTCACTTTCTGGACTTGTTTCTTATTTAAGATCTAATAATCAAGTTATGCTTTGATGGCAGAATAAATGCATTCAGCTTCTCATGAACTTCCTATGGCATTTATCACAGTAATAACTGAATGTTTTGAGAAAGCATATGCTGAATTCTATATGCATACTCCCCAGAAGGAAGGAGGCAGTGCATTGCTGCTCTCAGTTTTTCCATCCCATTGTACCTGTGCAAGTCCAGAGTGGTGCTTTAACCATTCCTAAAGATTTCATAGCTCTTTGGGAGAGGGAGCCTGGAGAAGGTAATGTCAAAAGTACCTCCTAATTAGCATTCAGTAGCATTTCATAGTCTGCTTTTAACACAGCAACTTCAGCTGAAGCCGGGGCTTTGAGATCAGATCCAACACTAAACACGTAGAAAAAATGGGGAATGTGTAATTAGTGACTGTCTGTGAAAAGTGTGGAAATGATTTGTACAGCGTCTTCAGTTGATTTCAAGGGAGAGGCAGGGACTGGATCCCATTCTCCAGGGCACCAGCCAACTGCCTTAACCATAAAATATCTTTCCAATTGTCTGTCTCAGCTCTCTGTGCCTCCTCCACTACAGCAGCAACCAAGCAGCAGACATGGGGGCAGTCTGCTTTAGGATTGTAGAGCCTAGTGCTGAGATTTCACATTCTCCATATTAAATGGGCCTGAGTAGGGCTCGTGCTGGCCAGGGATAGCCATGCTCTCTCACAGCTCATACCTGTTTCAGAAAGGATAGATGTTTTCTACCAGAGTTCCTTGCAATGGCTTACCAGGCAGGAGATATGCAAGGCAGATGGGGTGATGTGACCTTGGCCAGGCCAGGCTGGTGTGGAGGGCTTGGGTTGCCTCAAAGCAATAGTAATTTAATGACTGCAACCTGTCAGGAGAGCAAAAGCACTGCTTGAGAAGAAAGGAACCTTCTGCTCAGTGCAGGCTTGTATGGAGCTTGCACTGAACACCCTTAATTTGCATTTCCTAACTTGCCTTAGTTTGGAATGAGAAGATTGTAGATTGAAAACCTCCAAAAAATAATTCAAAGAACAAAGTTAGTTGATTAAAAAAAAAAAAAAAGTAGTTATTTTTCCATTTTGACTTTCAAGAAAGACTTTCTCCCTCCCAGTCCTAAGATTATGAACTGTAGCTACGCCACAGAGATTGTGATGAGAGGTACCAGTTCCCTGCTGATTTCAGTTATTCCATCGCTTTCTCAGGGCAGGAGGAAGGTGTGGTGTTTAAAATCCTTTATGAAAGGCTTCGTAGTTACTTACTGAAAGCAGTGGTGAAATGGAAATTCATTTTTCTGTGTCTCATCCAGACTACAGTTTGGTCCAGCAAAGAGACTGCACTTTTGCTTCTTCCTTCTCATTTTCTCAGCCCAGTGTCTTTCACCTGACTGTATCGGTTACTTTCCATTTACATTATCTGTTTATCTTACCTGTCATCTTTTTTCTCCTTGTTCTTGTGCCTTAATAGTCCAGCCTCCATGTATTTGACTCTTATTTCAGTCTTACCCATCTTTCTTCACATGAAACCATTTGACCTTACGTACACAGGCAGACCTACAAGCTTTGTCTGTATTAAGCAGGAAAGGAGTAGACAGCGAGCTACAGGTTTTGATGTTAGCTTTGTGTATCTTTGAGTATTTTGCCCTTTCAGCTGCTGATGAGCAGGAGTTCCCAGTTTACAGCTGCTTAATCTGTTTGATTACAAATGCTTAGTCTGTGCTCCTCCTTTGGTGTTCCTTTCGTTCTGTTGAACTATTGCCAGATATAATTCGTATGTCTGAAAACATGGAAGAGTTCATGGAACAACTGTCTTTTTTCCTGGAAATAGTTCAGTGAGTTTTTGCTATGGCGGGGTTCTGTGTTGTGTTTATCTCTGTCTCCTTCTATGCTTAAAATTGCCGTGAGAAAATAAAAAGGTCAGATGCTGCTGGACTTCCTTGCAAACCTGCTTTCTATGTCACGAATATGGAGTGTTTAAAACTAGCTAAAAGCTGTGTTGAAACAACTGGAGAATGATAAAATCTGTGAATTCAGATGAAGCAATGGTGAAACAGCAACATGGTTATCCTTAGGCCTTATGTAGACAGATGCAGGCTTTTGCAACCTGCTTTGAATTATCCTTGGTAGTAGCAAATCGTATATTACCATTAACTGTGTAAAACTTGAAGTTTTTCTGAGCATGTTTCTCCTTAGAGAGTATCTTCCAGAAGATCAGCGTTGGCACTGTGACAAGACATGTCCTCCTACACATGGTGCCTTCTAAGCACTGTTGGTAGCAGGTAGCCCCAGGCGTCTACTGATGGCAATTAACACCTCAAAAGTAATCATAAACCTGTTGTGCATTATGCATGTAGTAACCACACAGTGTATTGGGAGATTGTTCTGATTATCTGTTTAAAGTGGCAATTAGTTTGAAGAAAGGTCTTAAGTTGTGCAAAAAGATCATGATATGCCTCTTCTGAATAAAGGGATTTGACGCTGTGAAGCTGGATAAGAAGTGTGATGTAGTGTTATATAACCTTTAAAACAAAAAGAAATGCATAGTTTTCAATCTGCTAATAAGCTGAGCAGAAGTGCAGTAGAAGGGAAGAATTAGGAAGGTTGAGTGTAAATTCAGAACAGGTGTTTTATAGCTTGCACATTTATTAATTTCAAAGCTTAATAGACCTAAAAAGCTACCTGTTATTTCAGTGAGCTTTAGTTTAGATCTTGAACAGTGGGCTTAGGGCTGTACTGAGACTTAGAAATGAAGAAGGAAGCTCTAAGAAACCTGACAGCCAGGAGTTCCTGCTCCACTGGAGTTCTGTGTTCTGATTTTGCTAAATGGGGTCAGTAAATATTGATGAATAGTTGCAGGTAGGTATCGTGGCATAAACACAGTCTACTAAGAATCTCTGGAAATTTTGAGGAATTATGGGATTGCCTGCTTTGGCTACTGTTGGTGTTTCAATAAGAATTGTTTTCCTTTTATTCAAAGTGAACAAACACTAGGATTACATCACATCTTTTAAATATTTATGGGTGTTATGACTTCCATAATGCATAAAACTGCAAGGAAAATAAGTTGTACTTCTTGAACAGCAAGATTTAAAATTCTCACTGTTGGTATTTTATTGGTTTTTAGGACTAGTTCTTTTTAAAGGGTTTTCCTTTTAATATAAATGATCAACTGTTTTACATTTTCAAAGGAATAATAATGACATTGTGTTGCATTCTAGATAGTTCGGAGTTTAGGAATGCGACTTTTATTTTAAGGTTGCATGGGATCTCCCAAAGGCATTTCACTTTTGACCTTTAGATGAAATAAATGGATGTTCCCTCTTTGTAAAACGGACAGAGCCTGCTGGTGGAGTGCAAAGGCATTTCTTATTTAGCACAAAGTCAAGCTTTATGTGAGAAATTAGATATACAGATTAAGCAACAGTACTAAAATGAAGTAATGCCAATATAATGCCAATCTTGTTTTCACCCTAAGCAAGTTTACATTCTTAGACTCAGACTGCTAATGTACATCTGTGTTATTAGCTCTGCCTTTAGCTTCTTTGCTTCTAATTTTCCATTCACCATTTCATAGCAAGAGATGCCTGTGCATGTATGTGTGTGCTGAGCATCAGGCTTTATTTCTGCCAAGGTCTGGGGTATCTGTATCGTGAGGCAGTACATAGATTTGTTAGCAGATGTGCCTAATTTTCACCACGGAACTGTTTTGATTGTAGGTGGTGAGAAATAGATAGATACCTAGATTTAGACTTCTGCAGTACATAAATCTTAAACGTTGTCTACCTCTTATTATGGTGTTTCTAACATGGTAATTCTTTCAGCTGTTCTTCAGGGCACAGTATGTGCAATGGTTTTGTGTGGCATTAATTTTTAAAATAAAACTTGTGTTCTATAAATGGATTTTATATGTTAGAGAAAGAAGAATTAAACACATACATTGGAAGCAGAAGATGAAGAGATTTATTGTGATGCTCAGGGATCTGTAAAAATCCATTCACAGCTGCGAACCAACTTTTTTGAAGTGCAGAACTGACCAGAAGGAGCAGGCTCTGGACTTGCCAAGTGGTTTGTCCAGCTTTCCAGCAGTGGGATATGGCCTTGAGGGCTGACCATGGTTTCTGTCCTCAGTCCTGCCCACCCCAGAAGAACTGTACGCAGGTGAGCAGTACTGGTGATCACTTGTCCTGGCTGGGGATGTGGCCAGGCCTGTTCAGTTTTGGTTGAACAGTGCCACAAGGAGGAAGTACCAACGTTGTTTCCAGTTATTTACTGTACATACAAAGTAGGTCAAAGTGGCGTTGAAATGTCTATTTCCATTTTCAGGCACCTGGTTTAGATGTACCGACAAGGATGACAAAACTTGTCAGCACCCTTCCTCTCTCTCACCTCACTTCTGCTGGACCTGCATAGTTGAGGGAAAAATAAAGCAAAAATATTGTGCAGATAAAGTATTAATCACTCGCCCATAAACTGTTACTTTGAATCCCAAGTAGTATTGTATGGGGTAACGTACATCCCAAGGGAAGAGTGTGGCACTCAGTGCTACAGTGCCATGCATTTGCTTTTTCAGGAAAGTTATAAATGAGGTTCAGCATTAAAATGGATTATTGTTCAGTTAAATTTTTTCTACATACTCAGGTCAAAATCTGAATCTTGCACAGGCCCCATTTCACTGAGATGCAGGACATTTGGGCCTGAAAGGCATTTCACAGAAACAAGGACTTTTGAAGAGCAGGTGCTTCTAAAACTGTTTTGAGAGGCCTGAGCTTTGAATAACCCCTGTTAAGTGCAAATGATTCCTTTGTTTCACTGAACCTTCTCACCTCTGAAGTTTGAGCCCTATTTTGTATTTAGATGAAAGAATTGCAGAGAAAGTTAAAACTTCCAGGCGCAATAGTGCCTGCAGAGTTGCTTTTGTAGGTGAGAGATGGCTCCTGCAGATGAGGAGAGAAAGGATGCCTTTGTGTAGGCTCCTGCTTTGCTGCTTTCCTCTGACTGTTTGTTTTGTGGATAAGCTCTTGAGCTTTAATGAGCTTTCTATACCACTTGCTCCCTGTGCTGGGCTCTGCTGTTGTGAAGAGACTGGATTCTCAGCTGTCTGCCTTTGAATGTTCAAAGGCAGAAACAAGGGAGGGAGAGACATTTCACTTCCCAGTATCCTTCTCAGCAATTAAAGTGATAGATGGAGGGAGCATCCAGCCTGGCCACTGCTTATGCCAAACACATTGGACTAGGCACCGGTACCACTTTATGCTGGTAAGGAAAAAGAAAAAGAAGTGTTTGTCGTTGATTTGATTTGTCCTGTGGGCTTGAACTAACACATCTGTCTGATAGTCAGGGATATTTTGATTTTGAAAAGCTGTGGAAATGCTTCTGTAGCTGTGCAGCTTTTCATTCTGGTTTTATTTATGGGAGAGTGGAAGGGTGAGTGTAGTTGTACAATAAAAATTCTGTTTTTAGCTGTAGGCATATGAATTTGGAGAAGGTTTTTTACCTTAAAGACGTGCGAGTGTGTTAGAATGAACAGGTGGAAAATTGGAAACGAAAGCATTGGTAGAGATTGCCGTTCCCTCCATGGCACAGAGGCTGGGTGACCAAACCGTGTCTGCGTAAGGGGGAAGAAGTGTGAATCAGATGCACCCAAAATACAGTTTCCTGTTTTATAGAAGCAGTGAATTCAGCGATTCCCCTCTCTGTGTTGGCTGCAGAAAAAAAGCATTCTTGCCTTCTTCCGAGTATTTAACCCGTCATCCAGTTACAGTTGTGAAAAATACAAAAAGATTGAAGCCCATAAAAGGAGATAATTTGAAGCTAATAGGGGCAGCTCTGTGTCACACAGAAATGGAACGCAAGCTGTCATGCCTTTCACTCTTGTGTTCTGCTCTATTAAATTAATCTGCCAATTTAATTCATGTCTGTACTAAACAATACTTTACATGACATAACAGAAATTAGCTTGTGTTTCTGCCTTGTTGCCTCGGCTCTTTCATAATACTGTAACTTTCTGCCGGCCTGAGGAGAGCAGGGTGAGCCTCAGTTTGGACTGAAAGGCAGGGGATTGAATACTGGAAGCTAAAAGGTTGGCCAAAATGTCCCCCCTCCCTCTGTTGTGCTCCTTGATAAAGATTAACCTAAAGTGGTTAAATATACAACTTGATTTATGAAGCACAAAATTGCTTCAGCAAATGAAAGCTACCTAAGCCTGTAGATGTAGGATATTTCATTGCCCTTTTTTTTTTTTTCTTCAGTTAATAAGTTAGCACAATAGTTACTGAACTGGTGCAATAAATTAAATTCTGTGCATCTGAGTGTGTTTGATGTGCCAGGAGCATCAAAGTCAGGTGAGGCTGATGATGATTGTGCCTAAGGTTTAAGGCAAGTGGATTTTGCAGCAGGGAACTGCATGTGAGAAAAAATCACTTTAAATCACTGGAAATGAAGATTAGAGAGAAATCAGCTGTGCCCAGCTGGCTGATGGCCATGGCAATGGAGCTCTTTGGGAAGTCTGGATGTCCTTGGTGCTGGGTGCTGAGCTTTCCCTCCCCTCCATTGGTTTAGCTATAGGCAGGTGGGAGACATGGGGCCCTTGGCTGCCCAGGATAAACCCGTTTCTGTTTGGAGTGGCTGTCATGTTTCTGACTTCAGAGAAAGTGGAGGATAGAAGTAAACCTCTTTTCAGTCACTTTGTTCCCTGAGAGTGGAGCCAGGTGCTGCTGTGGGGATGAAGGTGACAGCATGGACACAAGGGAGGTCAGGAAAAGTGACTGAGATGGTGGGGGTCAAGTGAAGACATAACATATGGGAGCCCTAATATTTGCAACCATGTTATACTGACCAAATGTGACTACTGCTTGGAAGATTAATGGTCAGATGCCACCACTGATCTGTTAATTGAAGATGGCTTTTGTCTTAATCTCCTGTATTGCAAAATGTTGGAGATATGCGTCACTAGATGTTTACTGTTGAAGATTACTGATGTTTTTCCAGATTGCCTTGTGTGCTCAGTTTTGAAAACTTGAGTACAATTGTTCCACTGTGAATTTTAGAAACATATGTTCAGGGATATATATCTTTCATGTTCCATTCGTGCAGTTGCAAACAAAAACTTGGTACTATCTCTTACTTGAGAGAAAAAATAAAGGACGTGCTGTACCCATGGATGAGTCATGATTCATTTATGTTCTATGAGAAATTTTAAATGCTATTGCATGACCTTTGTCATCTTTGTGTACAGTGGAAAAAATATGCTAAGCCAGGAATATCAATGAAAGTCTTCCCAATAACCAAAAACAGGCAAGTAAGTTCCCATTTGCTTTTTGGGTTTTAGTGGGGGTTTTTTTGGTTTGTTTTTTTTTTTTTTTTTTTTGTTCTTCACTAACTGGGTCTTTACTGTGGAAGAAATGATGATGACTGCCTGAGAATTTACAAGCTAAATAAGCTTTGAAATCACACAGCTTCCTAGACTAACCATCGTTATCTGATCTTACATCTAAGGAATGGGGCTTTTTTTTGGTGTGTAAACTGAACTGGGACAAATCGATCTGCTTCTGTGTTTTGAATTAAAAGAGTTACTTATTAATTAGCAGGTGATTTGGATAATGCATTTATTGCAAGTGTGCCTGTAGCCATGCCCTGTTCATTTGGTACAGTACTGAAATGCATGGAAGATGGTAGGGGAAAAATCAAAACTTCACACCTAGACCTGAAATACAGCTAGAACATCTAGGACAAGGTACATCTCCTGGGTTCATTCCCTCACGTGCTTCAAGTAGTGTTAATTACCCAGTGTACTGTGTAACGCAGCAAACATTTCTTATCCACCCCCTTTCTCCCCAGGCATCTGAGATTCTTTTTCATTGAGAGTTAATGTTTGGCTTGGAGCTAATCTAACAGCTTACTACAGCTTGCTTTGTGGACCCAAGCATGCCCTGTAATGGATTAGATACATGTCTCTAGAATAGGAGGGATAATGTGTCTGCTGTCCAGGGATATTTGTGGGGGTGGCAGAGAAACAGGAATGGACAGATGATAAAATGCTCTTTCATTCATGTCAAAATTTTCGTGAAGTTTCGTAATGCTGTTTTTTGTGGGTACGTATTTTCCCAGTCTATGTTCATCTTACAGTTTTTGTTACTTAATATCCTGTTTATTAGCATACATCCTACAATGAGCTGTAACATAAGGATATATCAGTTGCACTTTTTATAGGAAAGTGGGAAATTAAAAGTAACTTCTTAAGCTGAAGAGGCCCATTGCAGGAGTATTGGTCTATTAAGACAAAAAACAGGAGTTTCAGGGACATGGGCCTTTTAGATTTGGTTTTCACCTGTTCAGATGAACTTTTAGAGATTATGAAAATGGTGTGGAATTGTGGTTGGTGATGATTGTGAATGATAGTTTTAATAATATCTGAAAAGGGGAAGAAGTAGAAAGTAGTTAGAAGAAAAAAGTTGAAGTAGACGGTCTTCAACAGACTCTGGGATGCTTTGGTAGGATCTTGCTGGAAGCAAGACTAAACAGTTAGTGTTGTACTTTTAAGCAGCATAAACTATACAACCGCAATGGTAAAATCAGAAAGTGTAATCAGAAACTCGTTGAGAGATGACTGAAGAGATTGAAGGAGTTGGAGCACGTTCCACAGAAAATTGCAGCGAGGCCAAATTACTAGGAACCTTTATAAGTAAGTACCACAGGCGTATAGGGACAAACTTGGAATGGGATGAATGAAATAAAAGGATCTGGGGGCATAATAGATACTCCTTGTGCTTGCAGATGGTAAGAGAAAACCAAAAGGCAAGAAGTTGCACCTTAGTAACTGGAGATGAAAACCTCATGACTGAGGCTTGTACGTTCAGGTGGCTAATGCGTGCATCATCAGGAGTCTGAGCTATCTTGGGGAGGGAGCAAGCCAGAACCTACTTAAATTAGATGGTTATTTTAAAGTCATTTGACCTCTATGACTCAGACTCATGGCAGCACTCGCAGTCTAGTTTTTTTTGAGCTGCAGAACCATTAGACGAAGCAGTGTCTCTCTCCTGCCCCTGCCCACTCCCAGGAGCTTACTCCTACTCCTGAACTCTTTCCCTTCTTGTGCTGCCACAGGAATTCATCCAGTTATGTGGCAAAACAGGGAAGGGAGTTGATTTGGCTCAAAAGTTTTGATGTTTTAAGAATGCTTTGTTATGTTAATTTTTGGAAAACTGCTTTCACCTACCCAGTCCACTGCACACTTGCACTGCTGGTAGAAGGGCACCAGGGAGAGGTCAGTGGCTTTCAGTGGCTGTGCTTCATCAACTGTTGGTGGACCTACAGCACTGCCTCATGAATGTAAGCCTGAAGTTCCAGCACACAAAACTACCAGGGTGCAGTTGTGTGTTATGCCTGATGTGATCGGCTCTATCTTCCTATACTTAGCACCGTACTCTTGTTACTTCTGCTGTAATTGCCCTACTCTGAGCCAGTTCAAGTTCACTAGCCTGTGAAAAGCAGAATTATTCTTTTAAAAATAGTCTTGTTTTTAGGGAGAGAAATGGGATGATTCCTTTATGGTGGCAGTGACTGAGTGAGTTGACTGAGATAGCTCCACCTTTGGTGAGTGGGCTGGAGCAGCCTTATAGTTATCAGCAGCTTTCTTTGAGAAGTTATGTGAGCATGGAGAAGCTGTTATAACCCCCTTTAAACACTGGGAAAGGAATACCTGTGAACTCATTCAGACTACTCAGTTTTTCTCAAATTCCTCAGAAAGATCCCTGGCTGACTAAACCAAGTGGAAGCACCCATGTAAATAAACACCCACGCCACTCATGCTGGCATCAGCTGTATTAAATCAGCTCCCTCGCTCTGTAGCACAGTAGCAAGCGGAGAGCAGCTAAGGAGCAGATAACAGTGATTTCAGTAATTATTTTAACATGTCTCATCTACTTTGTGATGCAAATGTCATGTGTAAATGGCAGAGGGAGACAGTACCTTACTGTCCTCCATGGGAGGCTTGTGTATCCTGTCAGGAAAAAAAGGAGGGACATCACTTCTCTGAAATGCAAGAAAAGAAAAAACCAAAAAACTTCAGCTAACTAAAAAGTTATTTGTAAGTGGGTAAGAATAAATTCTTTTTGTTCTCAAGGTAAGACAAGAATCATTAAATTTCTAGGAGAAGGATTCAGATTGGTCACTAAAGTACTAAGTTTTAGGAAAGACCAGACAAACACTGGGCAGAGGGAGTGTAGTTGATCCTCTCTTGAAACAATAGGCCTAGTAGCTTCTTGAGTTCTGTTTTTTCAGATACGATTTTCTAGTATTTCAATTTAAAGAGGAAACATGACTCCTAACTGCTGGTATACACCAGCAGAAATTCAATATGTAGATAATGACCTACAAGATACCTTCAATGAAATTTATTTTGCTTCAGAGGAGCTGAAGGACTGATAGGCATTATGTAATGTCCTGTAGTTCTTTGAAATGTTGGCAATTAAACTCAGTTTCACTGTGCATCAATAAACTCTTGGAAAACTAGTCAAACCTATTCACAAGCTATATTCTTATGTTTTTTCACTCCCCATCTTCCCCTTTGTAAGATGCATAAGGGAAGTGCTTTTCAAAAATTTTTTTGTTTGTTTGTTTCAAGGAGGAGGCTATGGGTGATTGCTGTAAGCAAAATAGCTTTGCTTGAATGCACCTCAAACTGCTTGAAAAATAAATGTGCTAAAGGTTTGCAGGATCTTCAGGTCTTTTTTTGGGGTTGTGCACCAGATGAAGAGCCTAACTGGCTGTTCTTTCTGACCCTTTGTTTACATTTTATTCAAATCTTAGGGAAGAAAAGTGCCAAAAAAAAAAAAAAAAGAAAAAAAGAGAAACATTAGTGAAGCTTTTATTTTATCAGAAAATTGGAAATTTAAAAAATGTGCTTCACAAAGTAAGCCTTTACCTCTGTCCAATCCTATTCTTTCTTGGTAGCCAAATTTATTAATCTCCAAGATTCTTCATATTGCCTATAACTGTGAATTTTTAATCATCTTTGAGACTGAATGCTCATAGGAGTTATAAGGCAGTTTTGAAAAACTTCAGTGAATGTGGTTGAACTGAGTGGGGACCTGTTCGGGAGCAGAGAGCAACTTTTAAGGTTTCTCATGGCGAGGGATGTGTGCTGCCAACATGCCAGTCAATGTTAAAGAAAACTCCAGTGCCTCCTGAAAGGCTCTTTCCTCACCCCACTTGCTTGCCTTCCCATGTAGCACAGCTTTTCAGCACATCTTACATTTTACACAAAACATATGTATTGGGACATTTTAGCAAGAAGACAGAGCCAGTTCCCTTAATTTGGTTTGCATATGGCCTTGGACATATATACAGCTTACATTAAATTACATGAACTATGGATTTAGTATTTCAGGGTGAGTTTTTCAAGCATGGTATTTGTTATGAAGATAATGCTTCCCCTAGTGGGAAAAAGAAGGCTGTATTGTTACAGTGACACATCTTTGTAATTTGAGATGACATTTCTTTTCAGAGCTTAGACTTTGTATGTGTAATTATAATAAAACCCCAGACCTTTGGTATTTTAACTGTAGGCAAACACAGTTCAATAGAGGGATGCAAGCAACTATTTTTTTAGTAGTTTTAATAATTACTTAGAAGCCAAAAAGAAAGAGGTATGTTCCCCCTGTGCTTAAGATATACAAAGAAACCAAGATGCTGATTCATGAAAGTTAGCCAAGATGAGGATTCTTGATAGCAAACAAAAAAATTTACCATGTGTTAGGTCTGGGTGGCAGCCCTACATGAGTGTCAACACACTCAGACTGGAAGAGCCAGGGATGGACTGAGAGACCTCCCTATGGTGCCCTCTCTTCCTTGAGTCCACAGTCCTGACCCAGTCTCAGTTTACTGCTCTTCTGTGGCCTGTCTGGGGGACTCCTCTTTTTTCTCAGCTCATCTTTTCTCTGATCATCTTCTACTCACCAGTCTTCTGTGAATTTAACTCCTTCATATTCTCCAGTTCCCCATATCTGATTCCCATACCTCTGCTGCCTCATCAACAGGAGACTCTCACAATTCCTTTCCTACCCTTGCTTTATCTGCCCTGCGTTACAGCAAATGGCATCTTCACCTTTCTCTAGGTACCGTGGTCTAGTGCACTCATCCTGGCAGCCTCTTCAATCCATCCTCTTATCTGGTCCATTTTGTCATAGAAGAAAACCTGTTTCCTTATGACTTTTTGCCATTTCCATACTCCCGGTCTCCCAGTACAGGAAGCCTCCCAAGGGATTTGGATGCTTCTGCTCTTATCCATCAATCAGTCCTTCATGGTTCTGAAGCTGTGTGTGAGTGCATCCCCTGTCCTGGTCATCCCGAGGCTCCTTTGCCATGCTGCTTCTGGGAGGTTGATTCATTTACCCTGGGATCCTGTTAATCATAGTTCAAAGGCTATATTTTATTTTTTTTCCCCCTGCTGATTTGCATGTCATTTAATTATGTTGATACTTAAAATGAATGAATATTTAAAATAGCTGGGGTTTTTTGTTTTTAAACTTTTTATCTGGTTAAAGCCAGGATACATGATGCTAGGCTCAGAGTAGTGTTTGTCCCAGTTGGGGATGTAGCTCATCTCAAACTTGCTGTTCTTAAGAATTTTGGTTTTTGTCTTAGAAATATCTTCTCTTAGTAAACCATGTAAAATAAACTATGGAAACAGGTGTGCTTTGAGTACTATTTCAGTAAATTGGTGACTATAAAAACAGATAATCCATTTGTCTAATGAATGCTGGTAGTGGAAGCTGAACTGATGTGTGTCTTTGGGGGAATACATTGAAATGAAATGTGTGTATTGTGAAGATTCACACAATAAGTAAAATTTTTGCCTCCACTGACATGAATATCCCACTGACCAACTGAACTTCTGACACTGTCAACAAAGAAAATACTGTGAGGGATTGTTTTTATATTTTTTATTTCTAGCCATGTTATTGTAATTCCTTCAGTGATGAAATACAAGTATGCCATGATTTGGAAGTATCTTAAATATCCGTACTTGGTTCTTATGGCCTGGCAATGACTTCACTCCTAGGAGAAGCTGTTTCTCATGCAGTTCTCCTAGAAGTCAAAGGTTAAAAAGCTATGTAGACAAATGGTGACGTTTAAGAAAATTTCACAGTGTCATTTGAACCTGCATAGTTAATATTGTGTCAGAGTTTGCAACATTTCCTGTTTTTGGTGCTTTGTAATTGTAATCTAATCTCTGTTGGTTTGGAGGAGAGATTAAATCATTGCCAGGGACTAATTTTCAAAAACTGAAAGTACGTGAAAAGTCAGCTGGTTTTGTTTGAAAGTGAAAATATAAAATGCAGTAAGTTTCTATGTTGAAGTAAAACTAGGAGGACAAATATTACAGTAGTCACTGAAAAGCAGTTGTTCAGCATACACCTCTGTAATGTTAATTTTTCTGGGCAAAGGCTAAGGCTTTGTAGAAAATTTATTTCCATAATAATGCATTTTTATAATCTACTTCTATTGTACTTTAAGTATCACTTTGTTAAATCCTGAAAGTACCTTTCAAGAATTCTTAAGCTAGTGCCTGTAAAATGACTTTATTTTTATAGCAGAATTGTTATTATGTGCATTATCCAGGTACTGCATTTGCACTGCTAGAACAGCTCTTGCCCCTTCATGGTCATCCAGGTCCAAATCTGGTCGTGCAACACAGTTAAAGAATGTGAATTGGTTGAGTAACCCAACAACTAAATATTAATGGTGCAGCATGCCTTTACAAGGTGGAACAAATCTATCACATTACCATACAAGTACGCTATTAAAATAAAATAATGTCTCCAGGGACCTGTCAGTGGTGTGGAAGTTTCCACACAGGACATGGTCGAGGCGCACCACAAATTGCCAAGAGCAGGATTAGGATGTGAGTTGGAAATGTGTCTGTTGTCCCAGGTGTGTGTTTGTCCAGCACTGTGTGCATATAAAAGAAGCCAACCTAAGGATTCTTCAGCACAGAACAACCTGAGCATTGTTTAGTTTGTCCTTGAGCTTTTCACTGCCAAAGTACCCCTAAGACAACATTTTACTGCCAGTGGTGTCTTCTGGTCAGAAATAATCAAAAGCTTTCTGTACTTTTACATGTGTTTCTTAGAGCCTATTCGAAATTTGCTTGTGATTCAAGTATTTAAGAGGTGGTGCACATATTACAAGTGGCACTCGAAATAGAAAAAGACCAAGAGAGTTTGTGAGTAAGGGAAAGGTTATGAAAGTCAATTGTCTTTCTGCCTTTTAATTTAGAATTAATATTTTCAGGAGGTATTTGAAATTAATTAATTTAATTTGAAAGCAAAGCATTTTAAATGTAAATTTTGTTTGTTTGGTTGGTTTTTGTTTTGTTTTTGTTCTAGTAAAAGACACATTTTTTAAATGTTCCATTACTTTTCCACAATTATTTAAAAATTCTGGAAGTAATACATTGGAGGTTTTGCAATGATAAAATTCAGATGCTTTCTGCTTTACAAAATGGTGACACAGAGCAATCTAAAAGGAAGGAAGGATGTGAAAAATAAGACCAAAGGAAGAAGGATGCTGTCTTAATGAGTATAGCAGAATCTTTGTGGTACTAGTTGCTTGATGTTTCCATCTTCCGACAGATGCTATTTTTGTGTAGAGTTTTTCCATGGGATGAAATGGTGACTCCGTGATCTAAGAAGCGATACAAGGTGCTGCTACATGAGGCCTTGGTTTGAGCATTCCTATTTTTGATGTGTACATTTCACAACTATTCAATACATCCTGGGATGGTGACATGCTTCTGAGATAAAAACAGATTTATTTTTTTTTGCTTTTGCAGTTAAACTAACTTTTTACCTCAGCAGCTCCTAACTGGTTTTGATATTTTGGATTATTTCAGAAAATCTGCCAAGTGTGGAGACATGACATGGCTTTATAGCATGGTGTTCTTAACAGAGGATGTAAAATTCTTATCATGTGAGAAAAAAAACCCCTGCCATGTTGAATATAAATGCATTACTATTAAATAGTGATAAAGTCAGGGTCCAGTACGGAAGATAAGAGAATTTGTGGTGATCTTGTTTTACTTAGGCCAGTTGGAGTGCCTCTTAAATTCTTGAAGCTCTTTGGCTCAGAAAATTAGACTGAATGTAGTCATATTTAGTAAACAAAAGTGTGCCCAAAGTTGTGCTCATATAACCAAATCCAAATGAATAACAAGATTGTTCAAATTTGTCAAACACTTGGAAGTTTCTGATCATAATTTTAGGTAATGTGACAGGTTCATCACTGCTGAAAGAAACTACTGCAGTGGTTTGATTCTTCTTAGTGCCCTGTAAATTTGAAAATTGTGAAGTTCGTTTTGATTTGTACAGAGGAGATATTAATGTTAGTGCTGTTGCTAAACTAAACTTTGTATGTGTTTTGTCCAGTGGTTACTCATTACTTATATTTTTTAAAATGGAATGTTTTAAATGTTGTCCCTATCCAGCAATATGCTTATTTAGTTCTTCAAAACTTGTTGGGTGTTCAGAACCTCTTGAAGGTATTTTGATTCACATGGCTTGTTTAGCACCATTTCTGTCTCTTTTTTGAAGAAATTGTGACAAGGAGTCAGATACTATGGGTGCATATCAAAACAAAAAAAACCCAAATGTATCTTTTTTCTGTCCAGGTCCATTTTTTGTTTTGGCAAACATTATCCATCCTCCCAGCCATTCTGCTGGTGTGTACAGTTTGTAAATCACTGTAGAGTATGTTCCTTCTGTGACACACTCTGCCATGAGTACGTTTGTGACTGCAGATGTTTGGATTCAGCATCCTGTTGAAGTCTGTGGAGATTAGTTTTGCTTTTTTTATTCCCTAATTTCAGTTGGAGTGGAAAGGAATGCCAGACAGAATAAAATTGCAATTCATGACCTTAGATCTGCCCCTTTGGAGAGTACTACAGGTTCTGCAATCTGAATGTCTTTCTTCTCCTTCCCCAACTAGGGACAACCTGCCTCTTGTTCTTTGTGCTGCTTTTATTTGTCAACCAGATCTCCTAAGTGTAGATCACAGAATGTCCTGAATTGGAAGGGACCCAGAAGGTTCCCTGAAGAGTCACACCATGTGCCTGACAGCATTGTCCAAGTGCTTCTCGAACTCTGCCAGGCTCAGTGCTATGACCACTTCCCTGGGAATCCTGTTCCAGTGCCCAATCACACTCTGGGTGAAGAACCTTTTTCCTGATATCGAACCTAAACCTTCCCTGACACAACTTCAGGCCATTCCCTCGTGTTCAGTCACTGAGCACCATGGAGAAGAGATCAATGCCCGCCCGTCCTCTACCCCTTATGAGGAAGCTGTAACTGCAATGAGGTCTCCCCTCAGACTCCTCTTCTCCATGCTGAACAGACCCAGTGACCTCAGCTGCTCCTCACATGGCTTCCCCTCAAGGCCCTTCACCATCCTCATGGCCCTTCTTTGGACACACTCTAACAGTTCAGTATCTTTCTTTTATTGTGGCACCCCAAACTGCCCCCAGCACTGGAGGTGAGGCCACCCCAGAGCAGAGCAGAGGGGACAATCCCCTCCCTTGCCCGGCTGGCCATGCTGGGCCTGATGCCCCCAGGACAGGGCTGGCCCTCCTGACTGCCAGGGCACTGTTGGCTCATGTTCAACCTGCCATCAGCCAGGACCCCCAGGTCTCTTTCTGTGGCACTGCTTTCCAGCCTCTCATTCCCCAGTCTGTCCATACATCCAGGGTTGCCGTGTCCTGCACAGCAATGCTGATTTCCTGCTTTACTTTCTCCACTCTAAGTGCTCCAAGTAGTGCAGTCTAGAATGGTCATGTCAGGTGATGATAGAGGTGTGAACCCTTCCATTTCTCATGCCTCTGGGAACTACTGGAATTTGCACCGTTTAATTATTAAAATGCTTTTAAATAAAGTTACTTCTGTTTCTTTCTAGTACTGTATATTACTTGAATTAAATGTTTTATCTTAATGAGCTACTTTTCAAACCCAAATTATTTTACATGATGATCAAATAAACTGTTAGAGACAGAGAATAATAAATATTATAAAAACCTAATATAAATAAATATCCTCTTTAAAGCAAGAACCAGTGAAATTAAGGAAATAATTCCCTTGTAAAACTTCTGCTTACATTACGTCTAGTTAAAATATGCTAATGGTTACTTTATCAAGCAGACTGAATCTGCCCTAAAAACTTGAATTATTTAGTAATTGACTTTTTTCCTCTCTTTCACCTTCTTAATTACATCAAGTGGAAAATGGAGTTGCCATTTTCCTTGTGTGAAAAACATGAGCTGAGCCCTAAAGGGAATGTGATTTTAGTTTAAAAAGAATATTTTTTAATAATTATTCTGTTGAAATTTATACACTCTTTTTGATCTTTACTGTGCAGATTTCTGATCTATAAGAGAGTCAAACAGATGATGCTTTTTAAATAAATAAAAAAAAAAGCTAGAAGATAACAATAAAGACACTTTAATGCCAAAAGTGAAAGGCCCCTTGACAGTCATGAACACTTGCTATGCATCTGTAAGGCAGCAGTCACAAGTTTAAGGTTATGTATAGGCAGGATTAATGCCCTTCTGGTTAACCACACACTTTTATTAAGTAGAGGTAGTGATTTTAATGACTTCTTTTAACTTTACATGCAGTGTAAATCAGATTTTTTTTTAAGAAGTGTTATTTAGATGTGTGGTTTAAAGTGTGGTCTGTTCTGGGGAGTGATTTGGGAATACATCTGGCGCATTAAGGATGTTGCCATAAGAATGACATGTTCTGAACTTTGAGTTTTAGTATGACTTTTGCAGATGTGCTGGCATTGAAAGGCAGTCTCGTGATGTGACTTTGGGTGGTTTTGCTTACATTTATCACTTATTCCTGTTTTTTTTTGAGGGCACTTGTTGCTTAAAATTGTCAATATTTGCATATTTTCTAGTGAAATTATTAAGCTGGACATTTTTTCATTCATGAATCCACATGGACTATTCTGAAACAGCTAGACATTTATCATTTGCAGTGAGCTTTAATTCTAGAAAAATGCTGGTCTGTTAGGACTGTGTGAGATTTCACATTTCTTTTGCACATGACTTGAGGACTTACATTATCTGAAGATAATTTTCTTGAGTTTATGCTGGTATGTTAGTGCTGGGAACATACTGCAGATCACAAGGATGTATATGCTTAAGGATGAAGGATAAATAAATAATAAATAATAAGTAATAATAAATAAATTTTAAATTTCTTTCTAGATGTACTCTGGATGACACATCTTCTAGAGGTGTTCACAGGCTGGGAAGGTTTTTGGAAAGCTGATTTTCAACATCTCTCTGAGTCCCCTGAGATTTGCTAATCATGGTGTAAAGCCATGTGTCTAGTGCCACAATATGATCATCTGTGTACGGAGGAAGCCTGGCTAAGCTTGCAATCACATTACAAGTAACTGCTACAGTGAATTCAGCCAGTATCCGTAATGATACAAAGCTGTTCAACCTATTTTGAAAAAATACCTTTCAAACCCAGATGAAATGGGGTTATTAAACATATGGGTCAAACAGGTATAGAAAATGGAAAGTAGTGATCACATTTTTTTCAAGAATAATTTAGATAAGCATAACTTCAGGGATACTTTCACCCTTCTTTCACAAATACCAATAAAAATGAAAGTACCTTTGTTGGTTGCACTATTGGAGAAGGAAGTATGATCAATAGTATTTTGGTTTAAAGGTAAACTCTGGGGATCTCAATCTTTTTCTTTCACAATAGCATTCAGTAGCTCATAAATTTATCAATTTACCTGTTTATCTCCTAAAATGATACATGTCTTTGATAATTAAAGTACTTGTGACACCTATGTCAATCTTAAACCCCCTGCATCAGACTGTTCCTAGACAGTTTTGCCTGTGATCCTGTTTGCATTGTCTTGCCCCTCTACTATGGCACCATTTATTTGATTGACCTCATTGTGAAGGTAATTCAATAAACTAAACTGTACCATTTAAAAAAATGTGGGTAAAAAGGCCACTGTATTTAGTCCTCATATAGTTTAATTCCAGGATGGGTTTGATGTGTTGAAGTGGCAGGAGAAGAGTAGGGCTGGGACTGCAGAAGGGAGAGCAAACCTGTGGCAGATCCCAGGGTCTCTGTGGCTTTACCCATTGTGACCCAACCCTTCATCAAGTCTCAGGAGGAAAGGCCTTTGTTGCGTCCTTCGTCTTGCCCTTGGGGTGCCTTATACCTCTTATTGGCCGGATCTTTTCTGGAAGAACTCTGAAATGGATACTCAGCCTGCTTCTATAATAGCTTGTGTTTATTAACTTCAGAAGATTTTGATTAATTTTTTTGATGAAGCATGCGATCTTTAGTATTGACCTTTCACTGGATGAGTGACCTTAAGCTTATTGTTCCTAATTCTAAATAACAAGCATGGATTTTGAAGCCTATTTGCGTCTGCTTAATCAGGGGAAGATATCTTATTGCTGAAACATTATCTATCTGCTTCTTACAGTTTTTAAATAAGCTGCTCACAAAATATTTGCAGCTGTATCTCAGTGTTTATCAATGTTTGGACTTCTGCTGACCTCTACATGCAGGAATACAGGTTAGGCAAATGTTTAATTTTACTCAACTATAACTTTTCCATCACTCAGGAAGCTGCCATAGAAAAGAATGGATTTTCAGCCTCTCTTCTAAACCATGTTATTTCCGTTTCTGCAATGAAAGCTATTTACTTTACTTTTTGTACCTAATTAGTACTGCATTTTTGTAAACTGTCAGATATCAAGCACTTCCCTGGATGCTCATGAAGTATGCTTTTATTTACAGAATGCAGTCAGCAACTGAAGTGGTACAATAAAAATTATGTTGTACGCTTTACAAGAGGAAAAAAATCAATTTTTGTCAGCTTCCTGTCTAGTCAACAAAGAAACATAAAAGAAAGAGAAGACTGACAAGTTTGTTTCCTTTTGCGTCTGACAAATGTTGCACACTAAAATAATATTTCCTGTGGCTATTTTGCTCTCATGTTCCAACATTTCAATTTTTATTAAAACTGGATTTTCAAATGTCAGTTGGGAAAAATACGGGTTGGAGAAAATCTTGTCTGTTTTTCATTTGGGCCAGACAAATAAATTAGAGTACATGTCGATAGCACTGGTTTTAACTTGCGACTATGTTTTAAAAATGGCAAAAGCATCCAGTTGACCCGCCACATAATTAAAAGTGAGTTCCATGGCTGAAAAATAAATTTTTTAAAAAAGTTATTTACAATCATTCTAGGTCATTATTCAGTTACTTTTTAAATAGAAATTGCCCTATAATATATATGTTTATTTGCTGTGCAATATGCATTTAGCATGTCACAATCCAGTTGCCAGTGAAAATGGTTTTTGGACTAAGGAGCTAGTTTGTGTAGGAAGACATGACTCTATAGTTTCTACCAGAATAAATATTCTTCTATGTTTATGTAAAGGTGAAATTCAGAGCAAGTTAAAGGTTCAGGCTACAGGACTTCAGGGCAATCTAAGCCACACTGATGATTTACATTGCCTTTCTCTGAAATCCTTCATGCCATAAAAGCTCTTAACTAAGAACTGAATCCAACACAAGGTGTAACTACTGCAAATGTGCATTTAATGAGACAAAGTGTGAGCTTAAACCATCTAATTTGCACCTAAATCCCCTTTCCATGTAACTTTGATGTTCATTGGAGGGACAAGGAAGACAGCAACATCCTAAAAGAGATCCAATCTATCCACTCCCTGTAAGCCCAACGCACAGAAATGCTGTGAGCTCTTGCCAGTCATTCAAGTCATTGTTAGCTTTTATTCTATTCCTGTGATACTGCTGCTCATCAGGTAGCAAAAGATGTGGGCTACTCTCCATTCCTCCTAATTCTAGAGAAGTTTTGCAGTCCATAAAGTGAGGTGGTGGCAAAGCTCATCTTCATCGTTTTTGTTGAAGTGAGGTAGAAGGGAGTCAAATTGTCATAAGCTATGGGTGTCCAGGTGTGTTTGTTAAAGACAGAGGCTGTTTTTCACTGAGGGTAGTATTTTCTTCCTGCTGGCATTGTCTGTGAAAGATCTAGAGCCAGCACCTTGCTCCAGATGTGAGGTGATGCCTCAGGGGCATTGTAAAGTCTTTCACAGCAGACCTGTGAACTGAAATAGTGATTTGGGGGTTACTTCTCAATTATCTGTCCAGTTGCTGAAATTCACATATGTTTTGAGGGTTGAGATTTGTTTTGGGGTCTTTTTTTTCTCCTGTTTTCCTCTCTCTAGACTCTTTCTTAAAAGACAACACCACTTGGAAAAGCCTGAGTCTTACCGCTTAGCTGGTGCTTCTCAGAGAAGAATAAAACATCCTTTGGGATCATTTCTTTGTAACAGCAAAGGAAAGAAAAAACCTACGTTTTTGACTTCTGGTCAATCATCTTTGTGTTTCTTAACAGGAGCTGAGTCTTCACTTCTCTGTTGAGCAAGGGCTTTTGTAAAACCATGAACTTCGCATTTAAGAGCAATATCTCTTGAAAGTTGGGACTTTTCAATAGTCAGACAGACCCGTATGGATCTGGAATCTTTTGATGTGCAGTAATATCCTTTGAAATGTAGCTTGAACTGAGTGGATTATTTCTGGGGTGTACAGAGTCTTTGATGTTGGCGTGTCCTGAAGAGAAAGCAGCTCATAATCAATGGCATTCTTGACTGGAGCAAAAGACAAAATTCAGTGGCCTGTTAAGGAGCAGAGAAAGCAATACTTCCCCTTACGGCTTTTTAGGAGTCCAGACAGATAAATGACTAGTGATTTGTGGCTCAAGTTATTGGTGTAACTGAACTAAAGTTGTAAGATGGAGCTTAAGAGAAGGTGCCCGTATAGATTGATGACTGGCAATTTCTTAAAATATTTGAGAGGAAATGCGTTGTGTAGACTTCTGGTACTGCTTCCAGTCCAAAAATTATGGTAGTATTATAACGCAAATCATTCAAAAACATATTTCATTTTTGGAAATACTCTTCCAATTTTAGACCTTCCCTGTGGCGCTGCAGTTTCTAGAGCTGACTGTCTGCAACAAGTGGCTGAAATCTTTCACTAGAGCAATTAAATACAGCACTTTTTTTTTTTTTTTTTTTTTTTTCCCCCCCAACTGTAGCAGTGATACTGCCATAGGATGAACCTGTTTGGAAGAACTTTGAGATCTGTGGGGAAGAAAAGTGGGTTTATCAAATGAATTTTTGTGTATTTTGGCTGACTGCTAAGTAGACTAAACATGCTACATGCTTTTTAAATCCTGTGTTTGACAAGGATGTTGAACTGCTGTGGTTACTACTGCTGTTTCCAGAATACCATAAGGCTCTTAAAATGTACCAATTAGTTGCTCGTTAACAACCTTTTGATTCGTTGTTGAGTCAGTTGGCCAGAGTGAGGCCATTGCTACCCTACCTGTCTCCTCAGTGTTACTGAGGAGATGAGCGAGCTAGTGTTGTGAAGTGGAAACAACGTATTTAAAATTGTTCATATTAATTGTTATTATTATTTCATTGTCAGAAGCTTTGAAAAAGTTGAGGCTGCTTTTAGAAGAAAATATAACTTCACATGTTTTACTCAAGAAATCACTTGGACAGTTCTGATAAATCTATGCAATGAAAATAGTTCTAGTAAAATCTGGTAATCTTTAAATGCTCTATCTGACAGAGACCTCCTGGAAAGGTTTTAGTGGCACGTTGTATATACCTGCAATATGTCATGGAGGTCAGTGGAGTCTTCCATTGAGGTTTTCCTTGCAAAACTGTAACATTTGACAAGTATGCGCAGATCTTCCTGGTAAGGTCAGACGGGGCTGTGCGCTGGGGATGTTTGTGCTGTGCAGGTACAGCCACAGCTCCAGGGAGTGATTGCAGCATTCTGTGTCTGCACTGAGGAGCTGCTGCCCTGCCTGTGCAGAGCCTTGCTGCAGGTCAGCCATACCCACGTAAACCCACGTTGTTTCCTAAGTAATGCAAGTTCAGGCTTGGGGGAACCAAAGGGTAAAGGAACTGCTGATGGGGAACAGAGGACTGAGAACGAGTGAGTGGACCCTGGTCATGCAGTGTATGTGACAGGAAGGCTGGAGGCCTCCTGGGCAAGACCTTGTCCGTGGTGATGGTGTTACCTGGAAGTGCACACAACCTCCTCCGCTGGTGATGGATCACACTGCAGGAGGGTGGTAAGAGGAAATTAGGAGCTGCACAAGTGAAAACATGGTGCTCAGGGGAAAGCCTTCTTCAGGTGGTGTGAGTTGAGGACACAGCAGTCTGTGCCTGTGCTGGACTGTGTGTCACTTGGGTTTCTCCTCTGTGCTCAAACACAGAAGTCCAGTTTATCTTCTGTGCTTTTCTCACAATCTTTGGTGTGCATCCCAACTAAGAGGATTTTGCTTCTCTGTTTATTTAGTCTAGGCGAGAATGGTGGAGGCCGAAGACCTCTGCTTCCCAGCACTGTGTTTTTCAAAAGCTGTTGCTTCTAAATGTATTGTTTATGTTGATGTTCATGTTTATCAGCTAACGGAAGGGAAAGCACCGCTCACGGATGTGCTGTACACATTTGCAAAATGGCTTCACTGGCTTCCTGTGTATCTCTCCTGAGGCATCTCCTTTGCTTTCGCGTTTGTGAAAATGCCTTGCTTGATGGGGGCTACAGCTCAGGAGAGCTGCATCTTCCTTGCAGACTTGCTCTTTCAGTGCACTCCCCAATGTAATAGGAGCTTGCTGGGGCCTGACAAGTTTAAAGGGAAGACTTAGTGATTGTGTGGACAGTGTGGCAGAGGTGGCCTCTCCATCAGGACCAAACCCACAGCAGCCACAGGGATGGCCCTGTGTCCTTTGTGGCCCAAAGTGGCACAGCTCTAGGGATGGTTGCCACCATGGCATCCATCTCTTACCACATTCCCAAAGCTGCTTAGAGAGGGCTGCTCCCTGTGAGAGGAAGGAGAGAATCCACCCTCTCATCCTGGTTTTGCCTCCAGCCTGGGTTGGGAAAGCGCTGGGAGGCGGAAGGTAGCTGGGAAGGGCTGCATTGCCTGCTGAGCTGGTGGCCACCACCACCTCTCTCTCAACCTCTGCCTAGTTTTGATGGCACTGTGTTTTGCCTCCCTGCTGGAACTGTTTTGGGACAGGCTTTCAACCACACTGAGCACCCATACTCAGACTTACTATGGGTACCCCTTGTGCTTATGAAAATGGGGTCGTGCACTGAAGAGCAAAGGCACAGGGGCCAGAGAAACTCTGAGACATTTCTAGAAAGCAGTGAAGCCTTGCAGGTGTGGATTTATTGAGAAGACAGCAAGAAAACTGCCACCTGTCCTTGCACAACCAGCCACCACCCTATTGTAATGACACTCTTTTCATCTAGCCAGGTTATGGCTAGATCCAGCCCTGTACCTGTGGCCGGTGCTGTAAGCAGTTGTGTGGATCCATCCCATAAGGCAGCAAGAGAAACAAAACTGTGCAATTTGTTTTGGAGTCCACAACCTCTCTGCCTCATGAACAAGAAAGAAATTTAATGTTTGGTTAGCCCTCCACTTGCATATGCTGGGATTGCTAATGCCAGTTTCACCAAACACGCGAGTTACAAGACAGGGTGTTTGGATCTGTTCTGTGCAGGACTTTTTTTGCAGTTTGCTTTGTGAGCTCCAGGGTAGCTGTACATGAGGAAGGTGGTAAACTCTGCAATAGCGATGGAGGGGTTCTGCAACAGGATTTCCTGTCCTCTCTACAGGTTTTTTCAAGTTAGCAAGATGAGGAATGGGAGTTTCTTACCTGTATCAATTGGCTTCAGTTTTTCCATTCAGAGTAGAAGGTCTGAGTGACGATTGTTAGCAGTGATTACCATAATCAAATTTAGGAAGGGTCATGCCCTTTGAAATGTATTCCTGAAAGTGCTTGTCACTGTGTGTTAGGAAGCCCTGGAACATGCTCTAATCCTCAGCTGTCAGTGAAGTAACATCAGTGACTGCAACACCAGAAGATCCAACTGGCACCTGGAGTTTTTTTTCACTTCTTTGAAAATAAAACTAAAAGTGGAGTTCTTGTATAGGAAAACGGTACGAAACCTACTGGATGGATAGTCACTTGGTAAACACAGCCTCCTCTGTTGGAGGCTGAACAGTGTCTGACCGTCCATAGAAATAGACCTGTTAGTAGATAATGCTCATGGGAGGCTTTTTTAGTTTATATTCACGAACCAGTTACTTGCTTTGAGCTGTGCAGTATGGAGTTCTATAATGTGATTCTGAAAATTTCCCTAAGTAAGCAGATACCTTGATTGTTTCCAGAGCTTCCTGTAAAAGAATGTAGTTAGAGGAAACAGTTGTTTTAAATGTCATTTTTGTCCAAATATGGAACAACAGGAATAGCTATATTTCCTGTGAACTAACGGGAAGCCCCCCGGATTTGCATTACTTTGTGAAAACGATGTTCACATTGCCAACAGGAAGGTCATATTCACAAAGCAGCCTTTAGGGTAGTCCCATGACCCTACCTCCAGGATAGACCCTTGGGGAATTTGGAAAAGAATGTGAAAAATGAGGTCCCAGCAACAAAACATTTCAGCACCAGCAATCTGATATTCTTTTGATTTAGAAAACATGACTCATTTTTAACATATTTTAAGTGAAGTACTTCCAACTGATGCTAATTTTCAAAAGAAATATTTTCATGAATAATTAATTTTAAATCTACTAAATTCTAAAAATTTGCTAATATTCTCATGAGTGACTAAAGTATACTGGTGATTGATAAGAATCTGTGGTCTATCTGCAATTTTTGTATGAACATCCTAGATGATTCTGGTAATACTAAAAGCAACAACTAAACAGCCCTCCCACCAACCAAACAGAAAAACCCTGCCAAAAATATATGAACAGCCCCCTCCTGTCCCAATAGACATAATGATTTTTTTGCAATTGTGTTTTATAGAGTTTTTCTTAAAATTAGATTATCTTCTGAAAATTGTAAAAGGCTTTTCTCAGACTCACAGAATATTCTGAGTTGCAAGGCATCCACAAGGATTATTGAGTCCAGCTCTTAAAGTAAATGGCCCCATACAGGGATTGTACCCACAGTCTTGGTGTTACTAGCAACACGCTCCAATCAACTGTACTAAACTTTTAAATAAAACCAGAGCTGAATTGTTGTAATTTGTTCAAATTTCATCATTCACAGCAATACTTCAGACAGTGACTTGCCATTCCTTTCAGATATTATGATCATGTTAATTTGGAATTTCGGACTCTAAACTTAAAAGTTCCCCTGAAACTAACAGGGCTGCTTAACTCATGCACTGACATGCAAGTAATCATGAAGTGTCACAGTTTTCCACTGTGCAAGTTTGTTCCAGGAGAATTTGCATCTGGTCTAAAGCAATCCCCAAAAGATACCTTAGAAGGATGGCTCTGTGTTTACAGAGATTAATGAGAGAGGGCCACTTCTGCTTCCTCCTGATACACTCATGTACATCAGCCTACAACCAAAGAGGGTCTTCAGGAGAATGAGTATTTTAATTCTTAAGTTTAATGAACGTTTGGAGATTATTGGGCTGCATCTATTTCCCTTGCTTAAACACAGGCATCTGGTGCCTTTTGAAATATTTACGTAGGCCGGTCAGATATGCCCAGGAACCTAGGGGAGAGCTGTTCCACCTGGCCTGGCAATTGAAAGCTGGTGATATCCCACAGGACATCTTGAATGGCACTGATCTGCTGTCCTCTGTGAAGGCTGGATCTACAGAAAATTGAAATGACAAAACAAAGAACTTTAAATAGCTACTGCATGACAGAAGCTTCCAGTCACTGCAGACAAGAGCTGAACTTAATTTAGTGACCTAGAGGGTTAAAGCTTCAAAACCAATAAGTCTTCCCTTGGTTTGGGGAATTCCCTGAACAGTCATAACTGGAGTCTATCCATGATTTGCTGGGAAAAAAAAAAAAAGAGACATGAAGATAAGCTGCCAACTGTGGTTTGTGGAGGGTGGTTTTTGTTGTTGTTGTTTTGTTGTTTGTTGTTTGTTTGTTTTTTTATAATGAGAAAAATAACTGGAGAGGAGGAAAGACTGGAGCTTGCTGACAATAAAAAAATAATAAAATTTGTCCTCTTGTTTGCTATTTTTCTGTCTGTAGACATCTGAAATTGATGGGTTTACAAAATGAGAACTGTGCTCATTCTGGTTCTTGCTTTAAGTCCTCAAAATGAAGGAATAGCAAATGTTCCTTTTCCTGAACCATTTTAAGAGTTGAAGTTCAAATTATCAGTCCAGAAAAACTGGCTTTGTATCAACTCCTTTAAGGGTGTATAACTAAATTTTGCTAATTGCTAAGGCAGTGCAATTTTTTTTTTTTTTGTTATCTTCTTTGTTCTAGCTAGGTGTAAATCAGGAGTTTTAGCTACCTGATTTTTTTCCAAAGTTGTTAATGGACTGTAAAATCAGTTAACAAAATGCTAATTTTAACTGGAATATAGCAGTGGTTTCCTCTAGTGGTACTTTGCACACAAAAGAGCAGTTCTGCTAATTCAGTGGTTATATCTAAAGGGTGAAGACAAGAATAGTAATACAGCCAGGAAGCTATTTTGACATTCTGGAAAGAGAAGAAAATATGAGAGGAATGCAAGATAAGTGTCCTGCAGTTGACACAACTCCCTATTTCAGTATTTGGTGGGATGTGAAATGTGAAGATATTATTGATCTAGCTCTCATGTCAGCTACATGAGTTGCATGCCCATGTGCTGAGGAAGAAGTGTGGTATCTGCTACATAGGGTTAAATCTCCCTTGGGCGTCCAAGAGACTGGGTTTACACACAAGTGGAAAGGGGTTGATTTGTGGAGAGAGGAGACTTGGACTTAAAGTTGTCACTGTCATACAGCCATCCTATTGGCCTAGCCTTTCTTGTGTTTCAGCTTGAAACTGCTATTGGAATTCAGCTCAAATTGGGGTTTAAACTAAAGCAATATAGAGTGGGAAGTCTACACTGTAATCAGAAAACATCATCAGTTCAAGCATCCAATCTAAACAAATTTCATTTTATAGTGAATAAATAACAAGATGAATTAATTATTATTATTTTTACCTTTTTGAAGCACTTTGGCTATGAATTAGGTAATTTGTGAATAGTCAGAGAATTTTGATAGCTGTGCCAGCCTCACCATTCACCTGTTCACAAGATTTTCTGTGATTTGAAAGATATTGTATTTTGTGCAGGAGAAGTGACTGTGTTCCCTGGAATGAGATTTTTAACATGAACAGAGTTAAGTAAACAGGAAGAAGTTAATTAAATTTTTACCTTATATTTGTGCTTTACAGACTACAATGTGAACTCGATTGATACCTGAGTAATTAGCCTAAGCTGGTGGCTGCTCAGCAACTGAAATTCAGTAAGCAGAGCCTGAGGTGATGTTGTGGGAAAGAGAACTACATTTCGTCTTGAGAAATGCACTTCTGTAAGAGAGTGTAGCTTCCAAGAACTGACTCTGCCTTTGTATTTTTTTGGAGATGTCTGTAGCCTCCAGAAATGGTGCATTTCCAAATATGGCAGTCGTCTCCCTCCTAGGCAGCTCATCTGGCTCTTTGCATCGTTCTGTGCAAGTTCCAAGCAGTAGTCCTCAAATGCCAGGAAAGTAGCTGGACGTGGAAAAACAGGGCAGAATGCAACAAGTCTGTAGCTGTGATCTGACAGATGTCTTACACGCAGCATTACAGAGCAGAGTTTGTTCTGCCTGCTGCAGGGAATTTTAGCAGCTTTCTCAGCTCTGTCACTGACAGGGATTAAAGTTTGTAAGGCTCAGTGTGTGGGTCATGGAAGCTAGAGGTCCAGATTGGGATGCCCATATATTGGCAGGACTTCTTTTGAACTATATGTTAATGTGATAGAAAATAAATAGGTGTCCTTTAGGCAAACACTCAGGCTGCATGTAGCACCTCTGTGTGTGTTGTGTTGAAAGGACGTAATCTTTTTATAGTTTAATACTGATTTGCTAGGATGATTCACTAAGCTTATCAGTTGCAGACAGTCTGGGAGAATGAAATGGAATGGAAATGCTTGTCAAGAAATGAAACCATTTGCATCACTAAAATAAGCTTCTGCTTCTGGGCAGACTTATATTTTGTGGGCGGAGTAAGATAAAATTAATGTGCTCTAGTGTTACATGAGAGGCTGGCCTGTGGTGCAAGGAAGCTGTGGCTATTTGAAAATTGCGAGTGTACCATGCAAAATAGGGGAGGTACCTGGTGCAGTGCACCTGGCCAAAATCATTGGATTAGCCTGTAGCTGGCTCCTAGACAAGGGATAAAGAGCCTGCCTTTTCATCTACCACTCCCCCCCACAGATTATACTTCCTGCCCAGCACTGTTCCTTCTCTGTTTTGGCACTTGGAGGACAGCAGTGATTGTTCCAAGTTCCATGTAGTTTCTGGGGAAGGTGGTGTCTCAATGAGTGTGTCTGGGAGATCTGACAAGTTATTTCTCTGTATTTGTCTCATTATATCTAGTCATATGTAGTGGGAAATTATTAAGTGGATTATTCATGTCATGAGACTGATTTATAACCAAAGTTTAGAAAGGAACAATAGTTTGCATAGTTTCAATTTAATTGCCTTGTGATGATCCCTGTACTTGCTGTAATCACCCTTCTCTCTTCCAGCATCTCATTACTTAAGTGCCCCTTTGACCTCCTTAAAGTGGCCTTTGATCCACAAACTTCTTCCAGTCTGGCCCTCCCACCCTCCTGGAGAAACAGGAGGAAAAACCTCATACTTCTTCCTAGTATAGGCAGAATGCTATCACATTTGCTCAGATTCTAAATGCGTTTTAGTAGTTAAGGATAATGCTGTTCAGTAGTGGCTGTCTTTGCTGGCCAACCTCCCACCCACCTGCAGAGGTTGCAGTCAGTGATAGCAGAAGATGATGTTTCTGTAAAATAAAGGCAGTGTTTTGTACAGCAGGTGCCTGTCCTGGCATAGTAGGCTGCAGCCCCTGCCCCAGAGAGGATCTTGTGCAGTTCTGCTGCCTGGTGCTCAGTACTTTCTTACCTTCCTCGCCTTTGGTTATTCTAATTTGAGGCATTAAGGAACAGGAAAAATTGAGTATAATGGACTCATTTCTGTGGGGACAAAAAGAGGCTTGAAAGCACAAGCCCATTCTTCTGGCTATGCTAAATTTGAGAACAAAACCATACTTAACAACATACTTTTTTTCTAAAACCGTGCATGTTAAATAATAGGCTGAAGGAAATATGCGAGGATTAACTTGAAAACAGATGTTTATAATGATTCAGTGACTACGTTAAGTACATTCCCAGACGCCGTTAAAACAGACTTCTTCTGAATTTAGGGGATGTGTTGATAAAACTGATAACATTCTACATGATCCTGGAGGAGGAAGTATGAGCTGCAAGCATGCGTCCTCCTGCTGAGATCTCATCAGGTCTGAAAAACTAAGAGAGGTCACACCAGGTCACTTCTTGTAATGGGAGACCCAATGTTTTTCCAGGCCTAACCATGTCCTGCAAGGAGTAAAGCCAATTATTCAGTGGGTGGCACTTTTCCCTTCTGATCCATACTGGGGTTGTACTGCAGCATGTCTTGGTGTTGTTTTCAGATCCAGTTCTCTTTCTGCATTATATGATAAAAACTCCTTCTAATCATGTTAATTCTGACCTTTGTGTGAATTTCTAATATAACATGGTAAAATGCTATAATAATGTAAGTTAAAAAATTGGAACTATTTTTGCTTTTTGTCAGTATGGAGAAAATTCTACTTCAAGAAACAAATTCAGTGGATGTACATATACAAAAAAATGGTGTCAACAAAAGCAAAACATTTTTCAGGAGATAGCACTGTAGTTTTATTTGACAGCCTCTTTTTTTTTTTTTTAAGTATTAAAGACCCATTTCCCTTTGATGTTTTACTTTAAAATAAAATGTACTTACCAAGTAAAAATGTTACTGTATTATTTAACTTTCTGGGGTAATATTTATTGGTCTCACTGGGGGCTTTCCAAATTCAAAACGGATTAGGTACATTTTCTTTTCATTTCCCAGAAGTACTGATATCCCAGCAGACTGTGGAGCCTGCAGGTGTAGAGGGACAGGTGCCCAGCATCTGTGCTGAAAGCTGTCTCAGGGGAGGTGCTGTCCCTGACTGCATCTGGATAATGGCCTGAAGGGGCTATTGAAGGATCTCCTGTGCGTTGGTGGAATATTCACTGATACAGATGTTTTGCTTCTTTTCCTCATAGTTTGTTTCTGAGGGGCATGACAACAGTAAAAGCAACCGACTGCTGACTTGCTTACCAGTTGCTTCATGACTATGAGGAGAAAAAGTAGACAGTAGCCCAGATGCACTTAAGAGCGTCTTTGCTAACACAAAGCGACTGTAAGATTTTGCCTGTGCACCAGTTAATCTGACTTCTGTCATGTTACTGTATGGGTTTAAGCAAACATTCCCTGCACTGACCAGCCTTGCACCAGTGGGGTGCTGCTGACATCCCTGGCTCATTGCAGTATGTTCTGCCTGTTACCCAGTTCAGGCATTTAATTCTCAATTTCTTTTATTTTCAGGGATGTTCCGGTTGTGGAAAATGTGATTGCAGTGGAGTAAAAGGGCAAAAGGTAAGTCAACTCTGTCCATTTCATTTTCTTGCCTATTTCAACCACAGGGTATAAAATCTCCTGGGAGTCAGGTGAACCACTGCATTCAGTGAAGGCTTGCCCTGCCAGGAAGCATTGCCAAGGCCAGGCCAAGTGCTGTCAGCAGGGTTTCAGGCAGCAGGATCTCTGTGTCTGTGGCTGCAGAGGGCAGGAGGGCCCAGGGTGGGGGGCAGGTGAATGCCCTCCCTCTGGAGTGAAGCCCCCAGCCCAGTGTGGCTATGCCCTCTCTCCTTCCCCATCCAGTGGGATGCCAACCTGTCACTCTCACCTTTTCCTCACCTCATCTCCAGCCTTTTCAGTGGGTAGCAGACTTGACATCCTGACCGTCTCTGGAAGTGAGGCGAGTAGTTCAGTTCAGAAATGCTCCTCTCAGCATGCCATGCAGATTGCTCTCCAGGATGGCTGTGATGCATCATAATCAATGTACCCTGACCAGAGTTAGTCCTGGGAGGCAAAGACTTGCAGTAAGAAGAGGGAGGTTAATGATCAACTTAGATACAGAAAAGTGTTGCAGGTCAAGGAAAAAAAAACCCAACCTAAAACTTTTGACAGAACCTTGGAAAGGAGTTTTAAAGTTCCCATTCAGTTATCCAAACTTCTTGTGCATGAAACAAAAAAAGGCACTTTAAAGTCTTCTTTTAAAGCAGTAACAGTGAAGAAAAATTAAAATGCACTTAAGCATTCCGTGAATTCCCCCTGTAAACTACCTGCTTTTGTAAATATTGTAGACATTCAATCACTCCCCTTATCTCTTCCAATTTTGCTTGTAGAGATTTTAATCGATGGTATGTTTTCTTGTGCGTGCATATGTGCTGTACATCTACCATTAAAAATGAATGGAAACCAATTTTATCATCCTGTGGTTGCTTTGGGTATGCTTTTCGAGGTAAGTTGTTTAGGTCACCCAAAAGGAATACTTAGAAGAGATGTGGAGGTTGTTTGCTGGTTTTTTTTGGGGATTGTTTTGTTCTTTGAAATAAACAGACAGCTGGTGTTCTGTGTTGTCTCAAAGGCAATAGCTGCATATTTACAGATGATGGATTTAAGAATGTCTGTTGGTGGCTTTTCTTTGGTGTTTTCCAGAAATAGGAATGTAAATTACTTATTTGGAGGCCCAAGCAAGATAATTTTCTTTGTAACAGAGCGTAGATTAGTTTGTGATACAGATAAAAAGTGTCAAGGTCTGAAACATTCGGATGGAGTCTCCTTTTTTTAATAAGCCATTAATGTCTGTTTAATAAAAGTCAACTATATATTGAAAACAAATTCAGCAAAGATTTGGGAAAGGCCCAAGACTCTGAATTTATTCCTTGATAGCTTGATCTTATTGTTCAAGTGCAAATGAGTCATGGCAGAATGAAAGAGACATGTTATAACTCTTTCATTGAAAGACATCAGTTTTCAGTTCACAGAGTATGCCAGCATCTTGTAACTAGATAATTTTAAAAAAGGATAGCTTGGGGAAATAAATAGTAGTAAACCTTATGCTTCATTTATTTCCTGCTGTATTCCTGTCTATTTGGTAGAGCTCTTGCTGGCATTTTTCATTTGCATAGTCCAGAGTCTCAAAATGTTCTCTTTAAAAGAAATAGGTGCTTGTCTGATATGCTAGAATCCAAAACTACCTCACATTAGTGTAGGCTGTTTAAAAATGTTGATGAGAGAAAAATACCAGTCCATAGTAACAGAAGACATACTAAATTCCAGTGTGTCAGTATACTCTCCACTCTTCCTAGTGGCTACCATCACAAATTTCTCTGACTTTAGGCAGGTGTATAGTGAAGTATTCACATCATTTTAGACTGTGTAGAAAATGCAGTTATTGACATTAGAGACATCTAGACAGGTGAATGAACAGTTATACCTAGAAAACAATAGTCAAGAAAGGCATTTAAAGGTATTTTGGAATGCATTTAACATGCACGAACCTGGTTCAGATCAATGCTTGCTCATTACATTAACTGTGTTTCAAACATACTTAGGATTTTGAACAGAAAACTGAGTTTTATTTTTAAAAATCTACCCCCTGCCCTTCAGCCCTGTGTAGTTTTTCATCCTGATTCATTATATTTCGTGTCTTTCTAGAATAAGGACAGCCTGCCAACTGGTCCCAGGCCTAGAGACAGAACCTGGTGAGGGAAAATAAGGGAAGCATCCTTCGTGCTTGCCTCCATAATATTTCTGTAAATGGTGTTTCCAATGAATGCATTTGGATTTGAAACATGTCCCTGCTAAACATGGTTGCCATTAACACACACATCAGTAATGGTACCTGTTGCTTCAAAAATCTATGTGAATATTGCTTAACCAGCGGACAGATTAGAAAGACTGATCCTAGCCAAGATCCGTGCTGGGAGAAGGCTGCCGTGCCCAGCTCCTGTGGTGCCCCAGGAGACCACATAAGAGAACATCTGCTCTCCACTTCTCATGTGGGAGCACATATCCACTCTGCCCTGCACCATCCACAGCCAACATTCTGCCTACACTGGAAACCCTTTTGATCAGGCTTCCATGTCGTGCAAAAGTGCACAAATGCTGAAGGGCCTTTTCCAATCCTCCCACACTCTTCAACAATCCACCCACGCCACTTCACTGCCATGGGAGCTTCGGGAGCTGCGGAAGTGGGTGCTGAGTTTACTCTTTAATGCCTTAATTATTAACATCTGGAGAGATACTTCCTAGTGTAGTGTGGGAAGAAGTTCCAGACCCAGAAGTTCCAGACCGGGGTTTAATTAAAATTCATTTGGCCAAATAATCGTATTTATGATATCATCAGAAAAAGTGCTGAAAATAGTATTTGACTTACAAGCTGTGAAATGCCCAGGAAATAGTACCCAAGGGCATTTCAGACATGGAAGAGTAAATTATATTGCCATATTTTTCTCTATTCTTTGAGAATAACTTCATCAATATGATGGCCATATTTAGAGTACATTTAATATGTTCTCTCATCAGACTGTTTCCATGAAAATTGCATTTCTATGCCAAACTCCTTTAACATGACTCATACATTATCAGGGGCATATAATTGACAAACTCTATGGGTTTTCATCCCTTTCAGAAAATTCAGAAAGTAAGCATAATTGCAACAGATGGCCCTTATCCTATAAAGCCTTTATTATTACACTGAACATCAAGCTGTTGTTTTAAGCTATATAATGTCGAGTATCACATATTAGCCCAACAAAAGGTACAGAAATCTTAGAAAAGCATAATATTGCTAAAATAATAAATCATACCTTAATGTTTTCCATTAGAGAGATTAACCTAAAACATCTTCATTCATTACCTCTTATACTTTTTATTTGGTTTTCTGCATAATAACTTGACTGTTCTCACTAAACTGACTAAACTGTTCTGACTAAACCTCACTGAAGTGTGAGATCTGTTTAAACTGATTAGAGTTTTGAATGTTTGCCTGCATTTTATTGAGCTGCTCAGAAGAAGACTGAAGCTATGTTTTCTTTTATGCCTACCTAGATTTTGAGAACAGTTTCAAGCAGCTGTTGAGATAAGAAGTGCTAGCTGTTAGTGCATGCAGAAAAAACGTTAAGCACTTAATTACCATTCAGAACAAACACTGCACGGAGATGAGTTAAATTCTCCATGCACTGGCTTTTTCTAAAAAATGTTCCTTCTCTCATTCATGACCATTTTCACTGCTTTTACTCTGTATCAGAAACATGTGTAAATGGAAGCAACACTGGAACCTTGCTGTAAGTAATACACAATGATTAATCCTCTTAGACTTATCAGTTAGAATGCAATGAAGTATAAATCCTCATTCTTTAGTATAAATATTTTATGATGATTTCACTGTCTCAGCATTACCCACTGAAAGTTGAAGTCAACAAGAATATCAAACATGCTTTTGCCATTGAGCATGAAGTATTGCTATTAAAAAACCCCCACTTTGCTAAATAGAAGACAAGAATAGAATTAACTCTTAATGTATCCGCTGGCTTTGACATATTTATAGTTTGAAAACAGGAAAACTTGAGCAAATAATTTTATTTTGGCATATATCTGTTTCCCTAATTCTGAGACTATATCTGTATTATTATACTACATAGATTTTAATTCCCTGTTTGCCTTGATGAGTGCATCACCACTGTGTGAATTGACCATGCTGCAGAAGTACACAGACTGGCTTTGCTTGAGGTATTTTGGATCTGGAAGCCAGGTAGCTCTGACTTAGACTGAGAGTCAGTGGAACATCTCTGGAGATCCCCATCAACAGGAGCAGAGACCAGTGTTTTCTCTCCTGCACACTTCTACAGCCTTAAAAATCACAGATAGTTGTGGTGTCTGCAGGGGATTGTGCTTCTCCCTTTGCTCTGTGTAATGAAGAGTTGACTGTTCCAGTGGACTGGGTCCCTGTATTTTTTTTTAAGGTTTACCAGACTGAGAGGACCTTTGAGGGTTTTCTATCATTTTACATATCAAAAGATAGAACAAAAATATTCCTAATATTGATGCTTTAACACAATATAAACCCCCGTGTTGGAGAGAAGCCCTGGAAGTCAGTGGGAAGACCACTATTAAGTACTTTGAGTTCCCTTGACAATATATCAGAGGCAAGAAGTCAGTTCTTTTAGTGGAGCAAATCCGTAATCATTAGATCTGTGCTTTTCATAGTCAGCCTTTATTAGACTTTTTAAAATCAAGAATGTTAATTTTTAAAATCAGTTTTCATTGACTCTGCTTGGTTTTAGTAGGCATTGCTCAGTGCTCCTATTTAAGTCCCCCGAGAACAAGAGGACACAGTTTTAAGCTGTGCCAAGGGAAATATAGGTTGGATATTAGGAAAAAGTTTTTTATGGAAAGAGTGATCAAATACTGGAATTGTCTGCCCAGGGAGGTGGTAAAATCACCATCCCTGGATGTGTTTAAAAAAAGACTGGATGTGGCACTTGGTGCCATGGTTTAGTTGAGGTGTTAGGGTTGGGTTGGACTCAATGTTGAAGATCTCTTCCAACCTAGTGATTCTGTGAAGTGGCTGCTGTAGGAACTTTGTATCCAGCAGGAGTTTATGCCTGAGTTGGAAAGACCATGAGCTGAGGACACTAAGGAAACCTCAACCAAATAATACACTCTGGAGATGGCCATAAAGTTGGAAAGAGGGGTGACAGGCAATGTGGGAGGCAAGAACGTGTCTGCAGGGGTAAGGGCTAATAGATAACATGAAATCATCTAAATATGCCTGAAAGGGCAGACTCAGAAGACAGTAATAAAATAAGCAAAGATACTGATTAGCTGCAGATGTGATGTTCTACAGGGAAACTTGCGATTCATAAATATTTTTGAAAGTCAGGATACTGTCACAATGGTTTTTGTCAATTCTGCTTTGACAGTGTATTTTTATTGATTTATCCTTTACTCAGAGAAAAAGAATCTTTTAAATTCAAATCAGGGAAAAAGAACATCATGTTTCATGGAGAGAGCTGCTATGCTCGAAAAGAACAAAATATCAAACAACTTTGAATAATATTCACTGTGATATGCTAAATGTTGAAAAGTTTTCTACTCTCTCCCAGGTGTCAGACCAAACTTCTAAGTGGTATCTGAATCTGTCAGCTTTTCTTAGTTTTAAATAGTTATAGGAACCATTTGTCCCAATTTTCTCTGGCAACATTTTCTATGTTAAGATATATTTTTGCACTCAGTACAGTGCGTATCTTTAAATAATACAAACCAATGGATTACACTGATCAATTTATCTCTGGAAAGAGGGCTCTAAAAGCAGTAGTATTATGTGCTGAGACAGACTCATTTTTAGTTTTCAGAGCTGACCTCTGAAGGTATTCACAAAGTAATATTTCATTTAGCACAATATGACCTTTTAAGCAGCTGTTGCTAGATATGTTGTCTTTGATTATAAGGGTATTGGCCCAATAAGCTCAGGCTCTATTCTTCATGGAATAAAACAAGCTCACAGGGCTTGATTTTAAATTTGCACAGCAAATGTTAGTGTATGCCTTCATTTCAGTTTCTTGAAGGATTGCAGGGCCTTAGCTTGATCTAAAGTGTGTGAGCCAATGAAGTCAGTCAAGTTTTCCTCAGTGTGAGATCAGAATAAGATATGAAAAGATATGTAGAGATCTCTGCTTCTTTGAAATCTTCATGCTCGGGAAGCAGAGCTGCTCAGTGCCTGTGCAATACCTGTGCATAGCTTGAAATCTTCCCAGATTGAAAATTATGTCCATACAGAGTCAAGATCTACTGACTAGATCCTGATTACAAAACTTGCGTCCTGATGTGCAGTTTTTCAGTATCTGGTCTAATTACCCACTAAAACTCTGTGATGCTGCAGAGGTTTGTGGGAGTAACTTAAGAGTCTGGGACAGCAAACTCTGGGGTACAGCAGTAGCTACATCTTGTAGTTAACCCTTTAAGTTTTCTTAAATCATTCTGCTCTTCAATTTATTTTGTATTTGCTGGGGACCTCAGACCAAGACAGACATTAAAATGGACAGTTCTGTGATATGTCAGTTCCCACACAAGAATTTAATCATTGATGCACTTAATAATCGGTCTCTGTGTACATTTTCTCTATAGCAATATTCACAAGAAGTGACCTGGGTGTATATAATTATCATTAGGGAACCATAGTAATATGGTATATGGTAGTCTTCTCAAATCACTTTCTAGTCTTTCTAGCCAAGAGCAAAAAGTGATTTGGGAAGTTGATGGTTGTTTCTTTTTTTAAATCTCATACCTCATGGTAGTTAGTTGTTTGCTTCCTTTCTCTCAGCTACTTCTTATTCAGATTTTAGACCTATGCTTTCAGAGAAAGGTCATAACCTAGATTAGTCACTGAAAACATCTGGCCATATGATGTCGGCCTTCAGAAGAGCAGATCTGGATTTTCTCAAAGTTTGGATTTCATTAAGGAGGGGTAAAAAGCCGAATTTTATACAAAGTTCTCAAAACCACTTTCAGCAGAAGCAATAGCAAAGCTTGTAACAGTATGTGCCTGGAAGGAGATAGAACAGTAAGAAGCAGCATGAAAATGGGATTTTCAAAGAGGAAACCTGAAGTAGCTGCTAAAGGAGTGATAGTGGAGTACTGTATGACACAAGGAAGTATCCGACCTGCTGGAGAACATACTTAGTTTAGCCACATAAGAAGTTTAATGTTCCAGTAGGAGCAAAAAAGTTGGGAAACCATGTTTAAGAGATGTTGAAGAGGATTTACATTTCTTATCAAGTAACTGCAACACCTGAGAAAGGGCTATGGAATAGTTAATTCAACTATCGATAAAATAGCAAAGAAAGTTCAATTAAATGATTAAAATAATGACTAGCTTTCAGTAGTAGATAAAGTATTCTTTTATATACCAGCGAAAGAAATGCAAAATCAAGGTAAAGCCAAGGGAAAAGAACCTTTGACTCCTGTCTGGAAAATCATGTTTATATCTCTTAGAATATTTAAGAGTGATTAGAATGGCAAAACGTACCCATAAATTTTGTAGCTCTTAAAGAAAGCATGTGACAGCTTCCTCTGAAGTTCAGCTGGAACATTTTAAAATGTATTGATATGCCAACAAAAATAATTCTCACCAAGGCTTGTGTCAGAGTTCAGTGTGCACAGTGTACTGAGCTGAGTGAGTGAGCATAGTCACTAACATCAAATGGGGTGTTCTCTTACTCTTTTCTCACTGACTGTAAATAGATGCAACAAAAGCATTTCATGTAGTTAACAGAATACTTAAAGCCTTGAGTGGGTTTGGTAACCCTTAATTTTGCTAGGTTTGCTCGAATGCCGAGCAGTGACTGAAAGAGATCCAGAACTGCAAAAGAAACGGCTTTAAGTGGTGGTGATGGAGGGGACTGACTCTAGTACAGAGGAACAGTCTAAAATGCCCTCTGGCTCCAGTGTCAGTAGTTAGGTGAAATAAAGGGAGGAATACCAAAGGCTCGTACGGCGAGCAATGAACAGAGAAGCCAGTGCTGCCTCCATCTGTACTGCAGCACCTTTAATGGGATAGGGAGTCAAGGATGTGATCGCAACACCTCAACTCAAACTTCATTTCTGTCAGAAGGTGTGGAAATAGAGGCTGGAAATCCAGCAAAGACACATTCAGCCCCGTGAAATTCCTATAAAAGGATCTCTGTAGGAGGTTGTAGGTATTAAATGCAGTGAAATCAGTGTCAGGGCAGGAGAACTGAGTGACACCGTTTCCCTCACCAAAAAAATGGGAAAAAGATAGTGTTTGTGAAACTCCCCAGAGTATAAGCTTTAGATAGCAAAGCTGCCTTTGCCCGCTGTGTGTCACTGGGCTCCATCAGCCTTCAGGAAGAGCAGGAGAAGGGCGGCGAGGGAGGGGTTGTGCCGCGGGGCTGGCAGTGTCGCAGGAGCCTGGCTGTGTCACTTCCCCGCGGGGACCTCTGGGTGGCAGTCAGACATTACGGATGTCGTGCGTTCTGGCCGGCCTCTACGTCTCCATATATATATATATATATATATATATATATATTTGTCTTGTCAGAAAAACCTTAAAGCCGCCTGCTGAGCAATAGACCAACTTGTGGCTGACACTTACTGATAAGGATAGCGACATCCTCTACCATGTCAAAATAAGAAAGATACTTGTTTTCATCACTGCTAATAATTATTGCATCTTTGTTAGCTTTATTGACTTAGGCTGAACCACCTTGGAGGTATTACAAAAATATATATTGTCATGTCTATTTTACAACGGATCTGGTTGAGTCAATAGACAGTAAAGTGAAGAAGCAATGATTGACATTTTTAAGGCACAGTGTTGTCTGCCGTGTGATATTTACATGATTAAAAGTCGGAAGGCAGAGTATTTCCTCTATTTTGTGCAAAGACATTTTACTCCTATAGAACTTTCAAAATGTTTTAAACTTTAGAAATGCCATTTCCAACCTGACCCAAAAAAGCATCTAGACTAGCACTGTTTCAAATAGTACTGTCTGTCGCATACCCTCAAGATATGAGTACCTCATTATGAGAACTTTATTGCAGTCCGTACTGTCTAGGACCAGTTGCCCATGTTTTTACTATTTATGGAAGAGATTATTTTCTGTAAATATGTCCATGACGAACCTTTGGCAAGAGAATAAAACTTGCATGTAACGTCACATTTCATTCCCGGTCTAGGATCTGAACAAAAATAAATTAAAAAACCCAGAGAAGTTTAAGACCCTTCCCCCTCCCCGCTGTTTCATCTTTAAATGTGAGCCTTTAAACAATGTCAAATGCAAACAAATGCTAAATAATTTTCATTAATGAAGTAGGAAGGGTGTGGAGCATTTTTACCCCTTATATTCTTGGACCTTCAACACTGGAAGTGATTTAATACAATGTGTAATAAAACAAAGGAAGAGTTACTCAGACCTAATGTGTTCAACAGATGATTAGAAGGAGTGGGAAATATAGCACCCTTTTGATTCAACCTGTGTGCAGGTGATAGAATTTCCTTTTTCTTTTTACAGTGCAAACACATTTGTCCTTCAAACATCCTCTTCCCATATGGTTCTTTGAGATTCTTCTGTTCCCCTGAGTGACTCTAGCTGATGAGAAGAGGCTCCTTGACCCATGTGCAATAAAAATTTAAAAAATAAAATAAAATTAGAGAACCTCATGTGTACCTTTGTAAAAATGTTTGTGTGACTTCCTTCTGAAACATCATAAGCTGTATTATTGTGTTGGGCTTTTTTTTTCCTTTTTTTTTTTTTTTTTTTTTTTTTTTTTTTTTTTTTTTAAATCAATAAAAGTTTAAACATAAACACAATGAACCACATACCTTGGTTTTAAACTGCCAGACTATGTGCAGGCAATCTTCCACAGCTGAAGATAAAGTTTAGTTGCTGTCAGTTGTCTTCTTCTCTCCCATTTTCTGTTTCAGTATTTCATATACTGTGCCCTCAATCCTGCTATGAATATATATGTACCCCCTCAGCATCCCAGCTACTTCTGGATCTGTGACATTTATCTACGCTGGAATGCAATATCACACAAAGCATACATGAACCAAAGACATGCAAATATAAGGAAATATTGAGAGCTAAACATAAAAGCGTACATGGCTCAAGAAGTCCCAAAATCTGAACTTTGGGCAGCTGCATTGAAAAAAACTGACTACTACGTTTGGAAAATGAGGAATAACTATGGGTCAAGGAAGAAGAGGAATTACATGAAGAAAACTTCTGAATTATATAGGGAAGGGCTCTTACTTATAGTTGGTCTAACTGAAAGTGTATGATGTTGATAGGGAACCAATTGCTTGGCACCAATTAAATTATAGCCATGCTTGGCTTTTGAGTATTAATTTCACTTCACTCATTTTACTTCTTATTCAACTCCTGAATTTCTTTGAGAAAGAAATACACTGTATATCCATGCACTTGAGCACCCGAACCCTAAGCACATGGATACTGATATGTAGGGAAAAGGATAATCAAAGATTGTTACTTCTATTTTTATACTCTTGGGAAGCACTTAGCAGCTTCCTGAGGAATGTTCTGTGCAGCCATGAGGTGCCACAGAAATATGCTTTTGCTCTAAGCATTCTTTAGCGTTTAGGAGGCAGAGGCCCAGGTTCAGTCCCTGAACCTAAAGCTTGAAAAGCCCTGTAATTAAATGTTTGGATCAATGGAGTCACTGTCAGAGGTTTGGGCTCATCTTGTATCAAGCTGCAGAGGTTCCTCAGTGTTGTAAATTAATGATCCTTGAGAAAGAATACTTCCGTAGTAGGAAGAGTTATCCTGTCAGGGAGTGAAAAAACAGAGTGAGATCTGGTGATCGGGGTGCCTGCCCTGTGGTTTATGAACCCTGTGGCACTGGCTTTTGCAGCATAAATAGGTGCTTCCCAGTGTCCTCCCCTCAAAATGCAGTCTGGGAGCTCATTTGGCTGTGGCACTGAAGGAGTCCCACAGGCGAAAGTCACTGGGGAGGGAGCAAGGGGATAAGGAGATGCAGAATGAACACCATGGCAAAGAGGTCATGAGTAAGAGAGTTCTGTTCCCCAGCAGCTGTTGGGGTGGCCCTTTGTTGTCATACGTGTCTGAGTATAATGTAGAGCTTGAAGTTGTTCAGGGCCTCAGCCAGCCTGACTCTGGGGCTGTGCAGGCCATGTGAAACTGTCATGGCTGCTCCTTCTGCTAGTCATGCCGAAAATGCTGCCCTCATGTTTCCACGAGACTGCGTTCTTTCAGGTGCTTCCTGACAATGCAAGAATCCAGGTTTTGCTGACTCTTCCCCCTCTCTATTAGCCCCTCTTCCATTCCACATGCCGTCAGGAACTCAGCCCAAAACTTCTGGGTAAGCCAAGATCTTTACAGAGCTCCTACACAGATTCTTTGCATGTCTGCAGAGTTATGTTTGTGTAAGTAATTACTTGTTACTTGTGTGGCTCCAGAATTGTATAGCGATGGTGCAGATAGAGTCTGCTGAAGAATGTGCAGTGGGAATTTTGTAATGTTAAACATCCTCAGTGCATTTGAGGACACATGTCCTGTGAGCATATAGCAGTAATTCTGCTTGACTGATATCCACTTCACACTTTCAATAAAATACTGAAAATGGTAAGTGCAGCTGAGGACAAACAGATGACATTTATTGTACATGTTTATTTTATTCCTGAAATATATTCAGGGCCAGTGCTCCCTCTGGTGGTTTTAATAAGGAATTGGCTATTCTCTGTGTCTAATGTAACGCTGAGTAACACTGAGCCAGTTAAAATTCTCTAACACGTGTTTAAAAGAGTGTGGAGAGAAGCACTGTGACTTGAGAGCGTTACTCAGGTCCCACAATTCTATTTCCCACTGTGTGCTGTAAATACTGGTCTAACACCTTGGAGCAAATTCACTTGGGTGCTTGCAGTACATCAGCTGAAGGAGCAAATACAGAGCCTGCAACCACCTCTCAAGTGGCTGGGGATAGTGTGGATAGAAACCACGTAGTACATTGCAAGGCTGTTGTCCATTGCTGTGGATTTTAGGAGGTCACACTGGAGCATCAAGGTGTGATGATTGTTATGAATGGCAAGTTTTCCTGTTAACAGTTAGGCTCTTTTTTTACTCTGTTTGGAAACTGCATTGTCAGTTTTCATCTTGAAAAAGTTGCATTTCTTTGCCAAATATGCCCTTGGTAGAATTTCAGTTCAGTGAATGTTAACTTTTGGGAACAGGATAGTACGTGCATTTGTGAGAGGAATTCTGGGTTTGTAACACATTGGAGTCTGCAGTGACAGTGGTCTGAAGAGAGCCCTCTGGCAAGGCCAAGGGTCTGTTGGCTCCCGGCTTGGTTTCCCTTGCAGTGAAGGCACAGCTGAGGAGCTGTGGTGGATGAGCTCCAGCAAACCCCACTGTGCTGGTGTGAGAAACTGCTCCTGCTGCCATTCCACCTCGTGTCCTTGTGTTCTGCTGTGTCCTCCTCCCATTGGCTTTGGCAGCTGCCTGGCCACCTGGTGAGCTCCTCAGTTCATAGAGGCCAGACCGAGCTCACTCACTAAAGAAAAGGGAGTAAATTTAGTGAGCTGAACTGGTGCAGTGGAGGCTGAGGGAATCATACCAGGTGATGTGAAGAAGGGTGAGGTGGTACTGTCTCTTTAAAAGGAGAAGAACCACCTTTGCTGGGTAGATCAGTTTAGCTGCCTTGTGACATCTTTCCCTTAGACTGAATTTTATGCCTTTTCAGCTGAAGGACAGACACGTGTCCGTCCTGCTGTTTCAGCTGCGGGGCGATCTCTGGCAAAGGCAAATGTTAAAAAATGAAGCATCTTTCAGATGGCTTTGGGAAGATGTACACATTGTTATTCACCGTGTTCCCGAGTCTCTGGAGAGCCTGAGAACATCATATTTGTACAGACTCAGACACCCTGTGAGTCCACACTTTGGGAAGCAGTTGATTTATATCCATGTTACCAGTCCCTCAAGCCTAAAATCTCCCAGTCTGGCAGTCCCTAGGCAAAGAAATAGGGAAAATAATTTATAATGGGGTGGTGATTGTTTCCTCCCCCTCAGCCCTTGATATATCACAGCTGAATCTTCTGAACTTACTTACTTAATGTGACTCTCTTGCTTTGCAATCTGCAGTTGTTCCATGTGCCAAACAGCATTTCATGGCTAATTTGGAAGGGTAGGTGTCAGAAAAAAAAAATCAGCCCATGCAGTTAAGCTCTTAACAGGTTCACGTCTGTTTAGAAGTCCATTCAATTTTAATTTGACCTAACTAAAGCAAAGGCATTTCACAGGAGCTGAGCAAACACAGACATCTTGTTTATTAAATGAGTGCAGTGGTGACTGAGCACTTGCTGTCTTTTTACGTAGCACCTCCACATTTTCAGAAGTTGAGTGGCAGAATATTCATTTTTGTGAGCTGAGTAATGTGTTCTCCTTTGTGATTTCTGACAGCTTGCATTGAATCAGCAGAGGTACAGATGACATGGTTACATCTGTTTTAATTTTTGAGTCTCATGAATTGATTTGTAAGAAGCAGAAGCTCTTTCAATATTACTTGCCAAGATTTTGCAGCTGTGAATATTGGAACTTGAACAATACATAACCCTTGTAGTCGGCATCTCATGCTCTTCATGCATCACAGCTAGAAATGTCAGTGCTGAGTGAAAAATAAGTGGGGTAGCAGTGATGACCTGGTGCTTGCCAATTTATGCAGTGTATGTGCTTAATGAGTTGCAGCATAAATGTAGCACAAGCACTTACTCTTGGGCTGTTTGGCTGGAATATTGAGTGAGGAAAGGAACAGGCAGGCACGTGGGAGAAAGGTGTAGCAGGTCAAGTGTTTCCTTGCAAGGCAAGGCATCTTCAGGACATGTTTATGTCTGTTCTGTACAGCATAATAAGTGATAGCTTCATCTGATCTTGAAGTTTCAAGTAAGCCACTTTAGGTAGGAAAGCAGCAGTATAACTGTTGCTACCTCTGTGATCTGTGGGGTCTGATTTACTCAGTGACATTAGGATACCCTTCAGTTGTATGACTTTACAGTTTAAGGATGGTAGAGTTTTTGTACTGTCTTGTTCAGTGTAGATACTCTGATAGAATTTTACTGTAATTTAGTGTAGCGTCACTGATGCAAAAATAAGAAAAGGAAGTTTATACTAACTCAAACAGGAGTATTGAAGTAAAAGATTTATTTGTTAGTCCTTACAAATGCTAGGACCATTAGTTTTCTAAGGCTGTTGAACAAAGAGGAAGACTGATACCTGGACTAGAAGAGACTGGAGACATCCCTAGGTCTTTTACTGGGTCTTGGTGGAATAAGTTGCCCTGACTTCTCTGAGCATCCATGGGTGGCATGGAGGAGTTAAATCCCATTAATTGTGTAGCCTAAAACTGCAGAAATTTGGACTTCTTACACAATACTTAGTTTGGACTATTTACCCTGAACTTACTTTGCAGTAAAATCAAATGGGAAGGCGGAGTAGAGGGAGAGGTGTTTGCACCGTTTAAGTCCTTGATTCCGTGTTAGAATAAGCAGCCAATGTGGCAGGTTGCATGCAAAGAGGGATCTGGCAGCTCTCACAGATGCACTCTGTCTTTTTTATGTTGCCTTACTTCCCTCTTGCAAAAAGATGAGCTTAGTTCCAGTAAGAGAAGTCATGAGTCTGCGGGCTTTGGGGTGGTACAGAGCTCCACATGCTCAGGAGTTATGTTTTCCAGGCCTTGGAACACCCAGTACCTTGACTGGGTGTCCAGAAGTTCTAGACAAATAGCCAGTTGTTTTTCTTCTTGGCCTAACAGTTTAAGTCAGGAAAATAAAAATGTTTCCAGGGAAACCTTAATGTATCTTAGCTCAAAGTGGCTTGTTATGGTCTCAACTCTGCTCCTCCAGCTGTTTTACCCCTCAGACAGGGCAGTCTGGAAGTTTGAACATAGCCTTAAGAGAATTGCCTATAGTTGCCTTAGAAGTTGCAAGTTTTTATATATTTTAAGCCTTTAGGAAACCTCCTTGGCCAGCTGAAGCAGTCATTCCCTTAGTAAGTGATTTACAGGCAAGTTAAGGCCCTTTTACAGTTCCGGAATGGTCTAAGGGAGCCTTAGACCAAGTGAAAATCTGATCTGTACACCTCAGTTTTAACTTTCCTTAAGAATGGAGGAAAGACTGTTTTTCTGTGTTGCAGGGTGCAGTGGTTCAAAGTGTGGTGACATCCTCAGGGGCAGAACTTCTGAGTGCAGAAAGTATCAGTTGTGTTACACATTACCGATGTGAGTCACTTATGTTACACATGAGCTGTATTTCTCTGCGGGTGTCAAAATAAACTTTTTCCCTTCTCATTTGCACATGTTGCACATTCCTGCAGCAATGGAAGTACATACAGCCCTGTTGTATGTACTTGAGTGCCTTCTCCTTCCTTAGCCTATCATGCAGCAAGTCAGGAGAGCAAGTGCCCAGGGTTCAGTGTGAAATTCTGGTCTGAATGACATAACAATTCATCTTGTAGAAGTAAGCTTGTGACAGAAGTGCAAATTAACCACTCAGAGTATGGGTTTATGTAATTTCTTTAACTTTACAGATGTATTCCAGATTCCTAATTATTTCAACATTCATTCAGAGACCTGCATTGTGATGTGTTCTTCCTTAAAATATTTTTCAAAATAATTTTAGTTACTTTAGAACTTGGACTTTGTACCTCTACAGCTGACCTAGAAACATATTTCTACAGCTGTTCTGATGTTTGCTTTGCTTTGTTTTCTGGTCTAATACACTGCTTCAGATCTGGCACAAACCAAATAAAGAATTCTCAAACCATGATAAAGAATATTGGGAATTAAATAGAATATATCATGCCATTTCAGCTCTTCAAGGAAAAACTGAGTGTTTGCCTCAGAAAGTACTCTTTTACTGAAAAATTTTATTTTTGTGGGAAGACCGAGAGGAGAAGCAGCAGGATAATTTTTTTTCTCTCAGGAATTTTTAATAAATGAATGTTTTTTTGATTTTACTTTCTTGTGCTTTTATCATCTCAGTTAGAGTTTTCTCCCTTCCTCCTTGGCCCTGCTCTTCATACCCATCAATAATGTCCCTTCCCCCTTGTCTCTTCATTTTAACAAAATCCTGGAAAAGGAACTGAAAAACAACATCAACACAGTAACTCCACAAATCCTCCAGTTCCTCTCATCTTCTGACACTGTAGCACCATGTCTGCTGGTTATCACTCAGTTTCCTCTGTCTGCATGTCATAACTTTTTCTTTGCAAGATGCCTGTTATACTTCCTGGACAACTGAGCTCTCCAAGACTCAGATGTTCTCATGCGTGCTCAGTCCTCAGCTGACCTCTTAAGTAGCCAGCATATTTCTGGGAATCTTTGCTCTGAGCAAACAGGAGAAAAGTTTATTGTTTATCGCGATCCTGAAATCAAATACTCAACTGGTCGTTAATTACAAGTTGCAGTTTCATCTCACTGTTTTGCTGAAAATCCTTAAGTCTCTGTAGTGGCCCTTCATGTGTTTTGAACATTGTTAGTTTTATTTTCTTTTTGCTATCCTTTGAAAATTGCTGTGGTTTGAGTTTCTAAAGTAGGTGCCATGTTTTCAGCTGTTTTCCAAGCTTCTTTTCACAGTTTCATGCTTACCTTTTATTCATCCAATATTCCCACCGTTTTTGACAGTATGAAGTGTTTCTGCTTGTTTCACATTAGACCTTGAAAGGACAAGTCTGGTTACTTCCTGCAAGGAATCAGTGGCTTTTGGTTTGCTCTTTCCAGGAATTGACATGCATAAGTTTTCCCCACGCTCCCTATGTGTAGATTTTTGCATCATTTATTCAGATAGTGTTCCTCTTGGTTTCACTGAGAGTCCAAATGTAGTTGAATGTATAATAGCTGCAATATTGATCTAGAGTGGATAGGTTTTCTAGATTTATCTGATTTAAATAGATTTGGTGTTGTAGGGAGAGGGATAGCACAGGTGTCCCATATAGCATTAAAGTAGAATCGAAAGGATGACACACAGAGTTTTGTCTACAGCTTCTTGGAAGATCTCAAAGCACCCTGTCTCTGAACCACCCTGAAATTCACGTCTGACTGACAAACCTGGTCTCCAAAACCTGCTGTAGTGAGTTGTGTATAAGAAGAGTGGTATTGACCATTCAAACACTAGTTAACCAAACAGTGGTATTTGTGGTTTTCAGAAATTTAGTTGCTGATTTGGGCTGTTAGATTTTCTACTGGGATTTAGCAGCACCTCTGGAGGAATGCAAGTAGGTTTTATTAGAGGGAAAGTGACCTTCTTGTTACCAGGAGAATAAATCTGCTATGAAGAGCGCTATCCAGAGAAAAGGGTTTAACTAATATTTAAAGAGTGCTTTTCTGTTATGCCACACTCAGTCCCTGACAATCTATTTTTGGACCATAAATGTTTCTTTATTTATAATAATCCTTCTTTCAAGTACCAACATGAACTCTTGGCTGTCGCGTAGCTTTTTACCACTTAACAGGTTCCTGCACAAAAATGGCATATGTGAGTTACTTGAAGAAGGAGCTTCAGTTGTGTAGTTGCTAAGGAGTTGGTTTTTTTTTTCCACAGGGAGAGAGAGGCTTGCCGGGACTTCAGGGTGTGATTGGGTTTCCTGGAATGCAAGGACCTGAAGGTCCCCCTGGGCCACCAGGACTTAAGGTAGGAAGTTAAGCTTAAGTATTCAACACAATCAGATTTCCCTAAATTGTTGTCCCAAGAAAAGATAAAGCTTTGCCTTTTACTTTTCAGGGTGATACTGGAGAACCAGGACTGCCAGGAACAAAGGGAACAAGAGTGAGTTTTGTCATACTTGCAATTCTGATGTCTTTGGGTATGGCTGCCTTCAAGTGCAAGAGGAAGTCTCTGAGTTAATGCATGACATCCCCTTGTGCTGCACAGTAATTTCAAAATTCTCACTTTTACCTTTGAATTCTTTCTGCATTGGACAGCCAGTACCTTTATTAATTTGCATTGTTACCTGGTACTTACCACTGTGTCAATGGCACTGGTTTTAATATGGCTCTGATATCTTCCTGACATACTGAAAGGCTTTTTTCCAGTTTCAGAATGAACCAACCATATTTCCTTCTACAAAATTCTCCTTTATATTTGCCATCTACCCTTGAAGCACTCCAGCAGAGAAGGTGACACAGTCATGAGCACATATGTGCTAAAAAGATACAGAGCAAATTAAAGCCAGGGACAAAGATTTCTTAACTTTGCTAGAAGAGGCTCCAAATATCTGTGATCTTCTTGTTGTCATTTGTTTAATGGGGCACTTATATAGCATTTATTTTAGCATATTATATTGGCTAGGGCCATGCCTGTTGGGACTTTGTGAGGTGCCAAGCTCTTCCTGAGAATTTTCACATTTCCTAATGTCGTGATGAGAGAGGATTCAAATTACTTGGCCAGTAATGATGCATACATTTTCAGCTATACTCTCTCTCTCACGGATTCTCAAAATGCCATCTCAAAATGCAGTTTTGTTCTCCATTTGCCTGCAGTTTCTGCAGCAAATAGAATTTACTGAAGTAGCTGCAGTTTATGAGGTGTTACAGGGGTAGTCTGCTAGATCAAGAAATCCATATTTCAGTCCATGATATTTGTGTTGACCTGGGATATCCTCAGTGTTAATGTAAACTGGCACCTCCTGGCAAATGCATTTGTTTGCTGCAGAGTAAGTAAAATGTATTTTAGCAATCATAAAGTTTTGAAAGAAGCAAATACACTATCTGAGCTCAGGATTCCTATGCATCTTTTCTGCTTCATAATACATGTTTTAGGATTTGCTGCATGGATAAGTAAGAGACAGGATGAAAATGATGTGCCAACTTAAATGCCTGATTCATTACACTGAAAAGCTGTTCAAGGAGAAAGAATTATACCAGCCTGATAGGATTTTTGATAATAAGAATGAATTGATACACTGGTGAGTATGACAGGCGAGCATCTTTATGGTGTGTTAACATTATCTTCTGCTATGAAGACATGCCTACAGTGAATTTCATTTTGGGAACGATGTTTGTGAGAAGAGAACACTTGTGCATTCCCTTTTACCTCTACATGAGGTTCTGATCTAGTTCCTACAGCTTAAAAAGTTAAAGAAATATAAAAGGTCGCTTTCAGTTATTCATTATTAAGGTGACATATTTGAGAGGTTTTGAAGATTAGAGCTATTTTGCCAAGGAAGTTTAAATGTTACTGATTTTTTACTGTCAACATTGGAGATGCCAATTGGTCTGCAGCTTGTCCCTGCTGTTTTGTGGAAATGTGATTTCAGTTTGTGTTTTTCTCAATTGCAGGGCCCCCCAGGAGTATCAGGCTTTCCAGGAAACCCAGGCCTTCCTGTACGTATGAAGCATATATGTTTTTACAAGGAACATCAAACTTTTAGTTGTTACATCTGACCTGGATTGTTCCTAATATTGCTAATTTCTTTACTTTCTCTTCATGTAGGGCATTCCTGGACAAGATGGCCCTCCTGGTCCACCTGGCATTCCAGGATGTAATGGCACAAAGGTGACATTTACATAGGTTTATAACAGTCTCTCTGTGTTGAAACAAAAACGTCCCTCAAGCATATGTTCTCTAAACAAAACAAATTTCTCTGTTCCCCTTAGGGTGAAAGAGGTCCAGTAGGTCCCCCAGGTTTACCAGGACTGACTGGAAGTATAGTAAGTAGATTCTTTCCTGCTTGATTCACTTTTTTTTAAGGCTGACTCTTGAAATTGAAATATAACTATAGGAAATGATACTGAGTTTAAGATGCAATATATACAACATTGAAGAGCAGTAACATCAAATATGTTTGTTTTTTTCACAGGGACCTCCAGGACCTCCTGGAATGAAGGTACATTTTACTCTAAGTATATTTATATCCTGCTTCTAACAATAAGAATTTGTGTGATCTCTACACGCTTTGAGACTAGCAGCAGTCTTTACTTAAGGACTGAAAAGTTGTATTGCCTTTTTCACTTTGTACTCTGTTTTGCAACTCCACTGAATAAAGACAGTCGAGTGACCTCCCAACTTAACAACAATTGAACGTATGTGTTGTTCCATGGAGGTCTTAAAAGGGTAAGTATTATATGGATTACAACAGAAAAGAACTAGTACATATCATTAATAGTGTATAAACACTATGGTGGCCACCCAATTGTGTATAAAGATTAAGAGAGGTTTTATGATTCAAACATTTGGTTATATATTTGCATTTGATTTGTCTAAAATGTTTCACATGGATGATGTTTGTGGAAGAGGGTCCTATACCCCACAGTATGAGAATCACCCAACACATACTAGGCAGTTTTCTTAAAGAAAAGAAATCAGACTAACTAACTAGGTATCTCAGTGCATTCTGTGAACTGGAGAATGAAGCGTTAAATGACATCAGAGAGCCTTTTGTCTTTAAAATGAACAGATTTTATCTGGAACTGTAAGCTAAATATAAGTCTAAAAGTAATCTCAAATTTTTAATGACATGACAACCCAAGTTATTAAAATGTTCATTTCTCTTACTCTCACATGGAAAGAACTGACTCATTCTAGAAACACAGAAGTACTCAGATGTTTCTTCCCTAGGCATGCATGCATAGGTACAGAGCTGGAATAAAGTCACTTACAATATTGTAACTTTTTACCAAAACACAGGAAAAATGGGATTTTTACTCTCAAAAGAGGGTATGGATGGTGATCAGAATAGTTTCCTGAAGTAAGAATAAGGTGCATTCCTTTCCTGAAGAAAAAGAACATCATAAATGGCCTTTATGTCAAAATTGGGTGTAAGCATGAAGATCTCAGCAGGGGAAAGAGATTGTGAAGTTACCACATCTCTCAGCAGCCAGGTCAGATGTTCAGTTGTGTGGTGACACTGTAGTAGTGATACATTTCATGGAGAAATCATTCTGATTACCCATTAAAATACAGGAAATGCGGTATGAAAATAGGTTTGGTATTGGAATCTCTTCAGGTAGCTTTAGAATACATTTGGTAATTAAGGTCTTAACTTTTAATATGTCTGTGTTTTAGCTGAATTAAAAGAAATAAGGTAAATTTTTAAAGTCTGGTTTCCAAATGATTTCAAAGTATGCATAGGTACAGCTTTCCTCTCCTGATAAGTTTAAATGTATTTGAATTCATATTCAAGACTTACTCTTTTCTTACTATAGGGAGATCCAGGTGAAGTGATTGGTCTTGTAAGTCCTGGTGTGCTAAAAGGTGAAAAAGGGTTTCCTGGCCAACCTGGACTGCCTGTAAGTTTAAATTGTTTTTGAATAGCAGTGAGTTTCAATTAAAATTATATCAGTATCATGAAATTACCATATAAGTATCACTTTCTTATGACACCATTTGAATTTTTCATAGGGTCCACCTGGAGCTTCAGGGTTTCAGGGACCAATGGGGCCACAAGGTCCTCCAGGAGAGCAAGTAAGTTTCCTTTCATGGTGATTTGCACTTACAGATCTTTATTACAGAAATGTTCTAGAAGGTGTGTCTAGCAGGTCTTGGTTGGGATTTGGAAAAGATAACATGTGGTTCCAGGCTTCATGTTGAGCCTTCTGAACTCTACCATGGCAGAAATTACTGGGCAACACAGGTTTTGAGTAGCAGCTGCTCCTACAGTTTTCTTCTCTTCTGGCACTCTTGGAGGGTATTTTTGTGGGGGAGAGACTGCAGCTGTTGGTCCTCCTTTCCTCTTTCCCCCTATTTAATTTATAGAAAATAAACTACATACCAAGCATCCAGATCAAAATCCAAATGTTTGCTGAGGTTATTCTTATGGGTAGCAGCACTGAGTGTTACCTTGGAAGCATATTATCATCTGTCTGTTATAATAATTCATGAGTTATCTCAGATTCTTTGTTACTATGGTTTTTTTATACAGTTGTGAATGATGCACAGCAGGAGCAAAATGAAATTACTGGGTTTAGTGAAAAGATCTGCCTTTTTGCTGTTTTCATAGAATAAGGCATTATTCCACTTAGTGTACTCTATACATGTGCATGCTAAAATGCATTGTCTTGTAGGGTCCCCCAGGGCCACCAGGACTTCCAGGCGAGAAGGTAAGACACTTTAATGCAAATATTAAATCCATTTGTTTATTGTTTTTGTTTGTTTGTTGCATCCCAAATCCTCAAAACTCTGGAAACTAATGGTCCTAAAGGTGTGGGTTTTTCTATATTTTGGGTTGTATTTCTGTGTCTTAATGAACATCATAAAAAGAGATTTTTACCACTTTTTTTTTTTTTTTCAAATTTGTCTAACCCTGTTATCTTACTTGATCAAATCAGTAGTAATTACGGCATTCTGTGGTTATTTGAATTAATTTTAAAATGTCAACTTTTTCACCAAACTGTTGGGTAAAAGAGCATATTGACAATAAAATTATCTGATGAATTTCCATCTGTTTTTTCACAAGTTGCTGTGACACAGGGCTTAAAAAAACAGCAGGGAAGTTAGGACATGATTATTTTTTTGTTTCACATATGCATTTAAAAGACATATTCTGTCTTTTATATTCTCCCTTAGCCCTTGTCAAATACATAATGCCTTTGTATGTTTATATGTATGCATGTATGCACTGCAGAAAGAAATTGACTAAGTGTATGTAATTTACATTTTCAGGGCTACATGGGCTTGGGCTTTCAGGGTCCCAAAGGTGAAAAGGTAGGTCTCTTGTAAACTTCTAGAGAAGAACTGTCAGAAATATTCTTGATACTTTGTTTTAAATAAAGAAAACCCTTGAAAACAATCAGTGGAGATAATCAACGGTGTAATTTTTGGAAGACTTGAGTAAATCTGTAACTTACACCTAAATGAACAGAAGTCATGAGCAGCTACAGACTTTTTTAACGGTGATGTTATACCCAACATTAATTTAGGTCACCATCCTGTTTTCCAGCTGTGCTTGGAAAGCTATTTTAATTTCCAGTAGGCAGATCTGGACACATTTATTCTGTATATTAGGATTCACCATGAGATTTTTTAAAAAATCAATTGAGTTCTAAGAGATGAGATTTAATATGCTGTTCAGAATGATCGGAATTAATTGTTGTAGGACTCTAAGGCCTGTCTGCCTGTCTAGGTTTAGATAGACAGGTATCTGCCAGGGAGGGTTGGAGTCTCCCTTGAAATGTAAGCCCCTCCTCCCTTTTCCAAATTATTATAAATTTGCAATTAAAAGGCTGTCAGGCAAAGATTTTAGGAATAGGTATAGCAGTTCTTTACTAGGGATATAAAAAATACAGATGTTGTAGTACAGAAGAATAAGCAAGCAAACAAACAAACAAGAAATCCTAGAAAACCCTGACAGAGTCAGAAATATAACCTGACACCCTGTTGGTCAGGGTGTTGGAAGCAGTCCACAGTAAGCCCTCCTGGAGTGGCAGATGTGGTTCTGTTGGAGTAGGGATGGTCCCGTTGAAGAAAAAGGGTCCAGTAACAGTGAGATGGGTCCGGTCTTCCTCCAGGCATCCGGTGGAAAACTGGATACATAGTGGCACTGTGGTTCCTTTTTATCTAGGTTAAGATGGTTTGGCTCCCCCTCCCTGTGTGGAGCATCTTACAATAGTACGATGTAATGTGTCATGTCATTGGTGAGCTCTTAATGGTCCATTAGCAGAAGATATCCCCATGGGAGTAGTGAAACAATGAAGAGAGGTAAGTAGCACTCCACCATCTGATAAGCGACACTGACCCATTTGGGCAAAGAAAAGCAATTCTGCTCCACTCAGATGGAATAGAATAACATGTTCTTTACAAAACCCACAACACTGCCTTATTTTGGTTTGGTAATAAACACATTTGAAATAGATCTTTCAGTTGTTCCTTTTTATTGTGTTCTGACACAACCAGGAAGAGGTTTCAGAGCATACAGAGTGGTTTACTTTTGAATGAATCTAAGCCAAAGTATGTGCTCCAGGATCCCATTTATTCTCTTAATCAACATCAAATGGGAGGTAATACATGTCAGCTTTAATCTGTTACCTCTCACACTGAGAGGTCTAGGCTTAAATTGCCCTATGTTGAGTTTCTGGGAGCCAAGAACTGCATACATTCAAGGGCTATTCACAATGTGTCTGAGCACTTCTCCAGAAGCTTTTCATGAGTGTCATTGACAAAGGGCTTTTGGGGTAAAAGTAAATTGTATTACTTAGGTAGTTTGTTTTTTTAACCACCACCTTATTAATAGATTTTGAGTCAATATTCCTAATGGATAGAATTCTTTGCAACATGACCCATTATTGAAATTAATTTGTTAGCATGAAATTTATTGAAAAATGTTGGAGAAGATGACACAGAAGTGTGTGGAGATTTCCTGGACTCCTCTGGTTTGTCTTTAGCAAAAGATAAATGGTATTGCTGTGCATTACTGCTTGATAGAAATTTATGGAGTCCTTTCAGATGTGTTTTTCTGGTAAAGATAGAGCTTTTGCACTATAGAAGGAGATGGAGCTCTGATCCTGCATTGGACACATGCATACTAAAAAGTCATCCACAGTTATCATCTTGAAGTTGGCTTTTATGGACCTCTATAAAGCTTTTGGAGCACTGTAAACTTTGGCAACGTTTTCCATTAGCCATTGACTTTCTGTACCTGACCTCTTTCCTCCTAATTTCCTTCCTCCTGAAGGAGGCATTATAAAACCTTGGTACTATTGCTGTAATTATTTGCATATGTTTGTGATACTTATAGATTATCTATGAGATAGATTAATCAATCTTCACCGTAAGGGTAGATTCAGAGGTCTGTCTTCAGGGCAGTTTCTGTTGGTAACCAGTTACACAGTAGTGACTTCTGTAACCCTTTCTGTAACCCACTGATTTTGCTGAAACAAGAATTTTTTAAAAACCCATGTAACTATGTTTTTGAGTGGTAGTTCTCATTAATGTTACTGGTCTTAGCCACATTTGATCTCAATGTCATTCTGTTTTCAATGGACAATTCTGGATTTGCTGTTGACAGGGAGAACAAGGGGTAAGGGGCCCCCCAGGACCCCCAGGACCAGCACCTCATATGAAAGAAAAAGGGAGTGAAATCATAAAGGGAGAAAAGGTGAGATGTTAAATGATTAAATTTCTTGTATTTTTCATTAAAGTATAATCAATAGGAATTAGCAAATAAAAGTGAAACAGGAAAAAGAAAATACAAAGTCACCTAGAGCAAATTTTTCAAAGAATTCTGCTTGTTTTACATCATGGATGAATTTTAATTTTCATTCTAGAAGTCTCTCTAAAAATATATATATGATAGATGGTAAATGCACCAATAATTGCATAAATAAGTAAGCCGCAGATAACTTTCTGAGGAAGGAGGATTGATAAGGATAGGATTTTGTAAGAATATTCTTCAAGTCTGAATTAAGTAGCATATACACGTCTTTTCATGTACATATTTGTGAAATTTTAGTGCTAATGAATTTTTCAATTACTGAATTAAGCAGTTGAAGCAATATATACCAGTAAAATAAACTAGCTTAATGGATTCACATTTCACGTTTGTCTAAATTCTTGCACATCATAGTTCTTGAAATGGAGAATTAAGTGTGCTTTTGCTGAAATGAAGAATTATTTACAACCTGAATGAATAATGGTTAAGTTTTTGTTTACTAATTTACTTTTTTTTAATAATTTTATTAGGGTGACCCAGGTGAAAAGGGAGAACAGGGAATCCCAGTGAGTATTGAGTTTTTTTACTACTATAAAAATTGTAAGGACTGTGATAATGGCACTGAATATCTTTATGCCTGTTAGATAAAAGAAAAGTTACTTTGGAATTTGGCAGTATGTTTAATCTGGTGAGTATTTATTTTCCAGGGATTGCCAGGTTCAGGTTTCAAAGGAGACAAGGGTGAACCTGGGAGGCCTGGTCCACGTGTAAGTATACTCAATTTTATCAATACCATAATTGCAGTTATTGTACTTTTTCCATTAGGTAATGAAACTTAGTTACCATTAGTTAAACAGCATTTTTTTTTATATTTTAAACAAGCAAGTTTTGCTGTAGGGCAGGTGTACTATCAAGGTAGTAGTAACATGCAGTAATGTTAGTATGTAACATTTCAGATACCTAAAGACATTTACCAGTAGCTTGCAGTGCTGAAGGTGAAGGCAAAACTCCCATTTATCCAAACTGAGGAAAGATTAAGCCATTCCAGAATGGAAGAAAAAAACAAAGAAAAAACAAAACAAAACCCAAAAATCCCCCCCAAAAAACCACTCTGTAAAAGTGACTTTAGCTAAATGGAACATGTTGAATTTATTTCAAATATTCTTACATGCAATCTACAACATAAGCCTGCTTAGCCTGAAGGTACAGTTTGGTACAAAGACAAGAGTGGAGCAAAAACTTCAGGTGACTGAAATCCTTTTGCTTGCTGGTTTCTAGCCTGCCTGTAGATGATTGAGGCTGTAAAGTCTGTTACATTTGTCTAATCTGACCTAAATCATAGTCTCGTTCATAGAACTTCTCCATGAGTCGTGCTGTATCTTTCATAGCTGAGCAGGTAGCAAAACTGTACTTTCTTCTATATCCAAATGTATCTAAAGTATTCTGAGTAATTCCAATTTTTCCAAGGTGTGGGTCTTCAAAAACTGTTAGGCCCAGCACATCTATAGGCATTTGATTTTGCTTCAGTCTGAAAAAAAGAAAATCTCCCTTTCTACTATGCTTCAAAGTCACATATTCTATTAACTTTTCAGTAATGTTATGTGATGAGATTATCTTTTCTATTATTTATGTATTTTTACTCTAATGTAAATGAGGGCTTGAAGCTGGAGGAATGGAGACATATTGGCCTAGAACTTTTTGAGGAAACCAGAACATATGAATTCATCAAAAATATACTTTTCAGTTTCTGCAGAGTTCCCTGAAGAAGGTTTCTAAGATACTTTAATTGTTCAGGAAATCATAGCAACTTCCTGAAATTAAGCTAAGCCTTGAAAGATGAGCAGATGTTATAGTCTGATATTCTAGTTTGATGAAGCTAAACCATATGATTAATTCTGATCACAGTGTATATCTGGAGGCTCTCTTGACTTTGCAGATCATAGTCTTAATTAATCATTAAAAATTACTTTTAACCCTTCTTTATAAGAGACCATTGCTGCACACCTCAGTGATGGTGGGCTGTTCATGTTTGTTCTATCATTTTTACCCTTCTATTGCCTTAAGACAAAATTTTTTGACCTAAACTGATTGGATTATTTTTTAGACTGAATTGCATGCACTGTTACTAAATGTATTAAGTATCTACATTTCCTTGGGTTTATGGGACAAATTCATATTGCTTATGCTACACATACAATCTAAGCACTGGGACACCAAATGAAAGCCAGCCTCCAGTGGATCAGGCTACAAGCTTATGTCCCAGTCCTTTTATGGTGCAGAGGAAGAGGAAGGGAAAATGCTGAAAAGTAGGTTTGTCCATCTAGATCATTTATCATGTAACTGTTGACTATTTCAAGGGAATCGTATCCAATCTGTAGGTTAACACAGTGGTTACATAGTTGTAATTTTACTTAGGCGAAGGGAATTTTGACTTTTAGCATATTATCTGCCTTATGATTTGAATTTCAGTGTGAGGGAAGTGGATTTGCCACTACATTACCACACAGTCTGATGCAGAGCCACTCTCCAGGCCTTCTGCTAAAACTGAACCACTGAATATCTATGCAAAAATCTCTTCTGAAGTTGAAGAGTATCTATATGTGTATATATATATAAAGGGATTGTTGTGAAGGAAAAAGATGGATCTGATTCCTGTTTTCTGTGCTGTAGATATCTTTTGTCTTGAAGACTCTGTGACAGGGAAAACTGTGTTATTTCTGAATCTAGGAATGGATTTGCAGGATTTTATTTAATCTGGCATCTTGAAGGGTGTTGAGTAATACAAGCACTAGACATATTAACCATTTGTACCCTCTGCTCTGTTAGCTGCATTAGCGCACTTTGATGAATGCACTGCAATAGTGATAATTTTATATTAGTATTCCACTCACTGTATTTAGAAATTACATGTACGTGGTTGTCTGTTAAAGCAGAGTGGAACTTGCTGTTTTACAGGGAAAGCCTGGAAAAGATGGTGATCCGGGACTGAAAGGAGAACCTGTATGTATTTTACTCAATTTCCCGTGTTGTTTCTTACATTCTAAACAAAGAACTGTCTGTGTATGATAGATAGTTGAAATCTTCTAGCCTTCTGAATTGTTTATTTGAAGTTCTTGCTTTCGGTGAACTTGTGACTTCTAAAATTTTTAAACTTTGCTGTTACCACAGCTAAGATCCATCTATATTTGTCTCTTCTGGTTTCACTGTCTTCTACACACAGGGTTTGCCTGGAGGGTTTGGGATTCCAGGACGACCTGGGGAGCCTGGCACAAAGGTGAGTAGTAGCAACTTTTGCTTCCCTTCACACAGAGAGTTAATAGCTTTTGTGGTGTGTTCATTGATTGCATTAAAGCAATGAATGCACATAAAGCAATATTAATTGAATGTTGCTAAGCTGTATGTCATCCTTCGGAGTCTAGCAGAAGTCAACATGAAGGGAGTGCAGGTATGCCCAGTTTAGATCTCTTATCTGTGTTGATTAATGCAGGCTTTATTTTCACAAGCTCTTTGTTCAGCCAGTATAGGTATAAGTGTACTTCTCTAAAACCTACAGTTTCTCTTCAAATAGTGCAAACCAGTACAGGCTTGCAAACTAATTACTGCAGCTGGTTATTATAGCATTCCAGGTACTTACCATGTGGATGTTGTTTGAATCCATATCAAAGTGTTCATTTGTTGAGGAAATCTGATTTTGTTGGCAAAAAATCTGATCTGCATTTAAATCATAAATTCTATTTTGATTTAGGGTGACAAAGGGGAACGAGGTTATCCAGGACCTCCAGGAAGAGTAAGTAACATAAATTTGTATTTCATTTTAAACTGAAAATAAAATTAAATTATATTAAGTTTTGTCAAAGTGCTCAAACAATGAGGAAAAAAAGAGATACTATGTACTGTCTTACCTTGTTCTCTTCAATCTTGTCCGTATTTTTCCTTAATGGTAGCAAAAGTTGGGTGCAGTTCTTTAAAGTATGTTTGAAATTTGGGGAAGGAACCCTCAAAGAATATGAATTTCAAATGTTTGGACTGTTAATATTATAAGCATTGCTAATCACTACACAGTGTCCAAAAGAAAGTTCAAGAGAGTAAATCTGTCAGTTTCACAGTTGTGGTTTAACCCCAGCTGGGAACTGAGCACCAGACAGCTGCTCACTCACTCACTGTCCCTCCTCAACATGGGATGGGAAGGAGAATTGGAAAAAGGTAAAATTCATGAGATAAGAACAAATTATTAATAAAAGTAAAGTTACTAATAGTAGTTGTAGTAATAATCATGAAGAAAAGGGAGATAACAAGAGGAGAGAGGGAGAGAGGCCTAAAACCTGAGGAAGACAAGTAATGGACAGTGCAATTGCTTACCACTTGCTGACTGATGTCCAGTGAGGCCCTGAGCAGAAGTTGACCCTTACACACAAGAAGAAACCAGGGGAGCAATTTATAATTTTTTTAACACTTCAGATAAAAAATAGGGCTAGTCAGGAACAAGTAGATGATTGGTGGCGCCGCTTCCCAATTATGGGAACAAATTCCCAACATCTGCTAATTTGGTTTGGAAAATTGTACATACTTCCTGAATATTGTATTGTAAGTATTAGCATCCTAAAATATTGAGCTCAGATCAATGTTATCAAAAATAGGCAGAATATAGTATTTTAAAATAAAAAGTAGTACAAACCAAATGGATCAGTGCTTTTACCATGTTAAAGTTTTCTGCCGTCATTCTTTTTGAGAAAGATGCTATAAAAGCTTTCCACTTAATCCTGCAATTGATATGAAGGCATTTGGGTAGAATAGGAAATATTTATTTTCTCTGGTAGTTCCTCAGCATCTACAAGCCTCTCACTTGCTGAAATTGCAAATATAATCAAAACTGCTGAAAATTGTCAATAAAACTAAAATGGCCTCTGTAGCATGAGATTAAGGTGGGGGAGATATGATGGCTCAGTTGTATGTTCTAGTCTTTGTTCTGTGATTTAGATGATAGATGGTGGACCAGTAGATACCTTTGGTGAAAAAGGAGACCCTGGAGTTTCAGGTTTGCCTGGACTGAAAGGTCAAAAAGGAGAAAAAGGTACGTATTTTGTCTTGTCTTTTTAGTTGAATTGTACTGTTAGTTTTCTTGCTAAAGGAAATTAAAATTTTACTATCTTTGCTCAGGAGCTCTTTATGACAGTGTAATGTTCCAGTTATTTAATTGTTTTCCAGTAATTATATTTTGTAGTAGCTTGTAGGACACTTCTGGTTCTCAACATAACTAAGATTGCCTTTAACTTATAGATGAAAAATGAGAAACTGGAATCAGTTTTTATGGCAGTTAAATAATTCAGTGAGATTATCTAAGAAGTATGGAAATCAACATGAACATAAGGATGTAATTAATACAGAGAATCAACAAGAACGTAATTAATGCAGAGAATCTTGAGACTGCTTTGTAAAACTCAGTAGCTAATTTTTTATCCTAAGATTGGCTTGCATATTTTAAAAATATTTTCAGTAAACAGTGAAAATCAAGTGTTTCCCTTCCCATTTCCCCTATTTCAGACCTTAGCCAATTCAAGAAAAATCACTGAGGAAGTTGGCACACAGCAGGACCTTTTCTCTGAATGTATTTCTTGAATGTATATATAGATTATTTAACTTCAAATTCGATTCAGAATGTGAATATGCATGAATGTGAATTTCAGTTATATCTCCTAAAAATTCACTTTCACTGGCATTGCAGAAATCATTGCCTAATTGGAATCTTCTCTTTCTAAAGGCTTCCCTGGTGCACAAGGAATCCCAGGACCTCCAGGTATGAAATTATGACTACTGATTTTTTCACATTTGTCATATGTTGTGTGAACAACCCTGAGGGATAGTCTCCTTAGCTGCTTTCAGTTACTGCCTGACTTCCTGAGCACCCAAGCACTGACCTCTCCAGGGGTCTAATCATCCCTGCAGACCCTTCCTCTAGATTGCTTTTCTCATGTCTCTGATGTGATCAGCTTTGTTCTTTCTGTTCTGCTCTGATAACTTTCTGCTGAAGTTGAAATTGTAGTACAGTCCATCAGAGACAGCCCAGAGAGTATGACTCCACTGGGCAAGAATTGTTAAATGTGAATGTGTGTGAGTGTGTGCACATGTACCTGAGTGTGTGTGCTCGTATGTAGGTCATTATCTTGCTCTCACTTCAGCTCTGTATGTGTTTGTATAATAAAACAAGGTTTGAAGGAAGAAATAAGACCTAGTCGGTCAAAGTCAATCCTGAAGGCTTCCTGCTTTTTTGACTATGTCTCTTGGTCTGATAAAGGTTATTTCTTTTGCCTACAAATGCTGTCTTTTTCAGAGCCTTGACATCTTCACAGCCTTGGTAACACTGCTTTTATGTATATAAGTACATGTACACATGTTTGACCTGCACCATGATATTTGCTTTTTAAAAATTGGGCAAATCATCTGTGGAGACCCCACACTTAACACAGCCTGCAGTGGTACTACCATTACCTTCCTTCCTTTCATTTTCTATCTTGGCAGTGAGCTAAATATGAAATTCATGTGAGCCAGGGTCAGATAGTTTCCAGGAAAGTTTTCATAGTTTAGGGAGAAGATGCTATATGCCACAGGCTGTAAGGATAGCTCTTAGTCTGTAATTACCCTACAGAAACTGAGCTTTTTGTGACTTCCATATCTTCCTGCAGTGTTGCAGGTGACTCAAAATGTTTTAGCAGTCAAGAGTAGTGATGAGCTGTGAACTGAAATAAATCATTAAAATATGAAGACCTGTGTGACTGTACAAATAGCTGAAAGGAGATCTTAACTGGGGTTTTTGCTAGTTGTTTAGCAGCTTCTCTTTATTGTCTGTTATTCGCTTATTATTCTTAGAAACGATTTTGTTTTTAGCATTCCTTAAATCTGCTAACATTGTTGAGTACTTGTTTATTGAAGTTATCAGACATGCCCTCCCTTTCTAGGTGTGTTTTAGATTTAGTTTGTTATGAGGTAAGGAAGTGTGTAATAGTTTCTAGATGGAATAGCTAAGTTAACTTTAGTCTTGCCACTATTTACTACACAGCAAAAGTGTGTCCAGCTAAATCTCAGAAAAGCATTTCATACAGATAAGGTGTGTTTGTCTAGGGACTTAAGAGAAATGAGTTTCTCTCAGCTGTAGTGAGTATACAAACTCAATTTTTTATAAATCACCAGTAATTAAAATACAGTCCCTTTTTTCTTTTGCACTAAAATTTCTCCATTTCTCTCTAAAACCCTGTGAAATTTAGTAAGTTGATAATGTTGCTGTCTTTTCACTTGTCATTTTTACATGTATGTTTTACTCTGCCCAAAGGTCGACCAATTCCAGACAGGGTAGGATCACCTGGTGTCCCTGGAGAGAGAGGTGAAAAAGGTGAAAAGGGTTCTCCTGGATTCCCTTCACCTGGAATCCCTGGAAGAGATGGTTTCCCGGGTCCCCCTGGGTTGCCTGGCCCACCAGGACCTCCAGGCAGAACAGGTAGGTAAAGCCCTGGGTTGCTTTTCACATTGAAGACTCATAATGCACATTAGAAAAAAGAGACAAGATTATAAAAGCTATTATCAGGATGCACATGTGTCATGGAAGAAACTTACCTGAGTTGTTGATGAACCAACAGTTGCAACCACTGTTGCATAGTGCAGAGAGCCACTTTTTTCCTTACTGGAAAAGGACAAGGATTCTGTGCTAAATAAATACTTTAAAAATTTCTACAAAATTCATTGTGAATTGTTAGAATATAACCAAACAATTGATCTTTATTCACATTAATTTGTTCCATGTCTTGTTGTGCCAATGTAGTGATATTTGTGTATTTTCAATTAAAAAACAGCAGATACTAATACTGTTCTTAGCATAAAAGGTTCAGTGTTAGGATTTACAAGTCTGCAGTACCAGCCTGGGTAACAGATTGAACAAGTATGAGAACGGCAGTTTGAGGTTCTAGTTTGCCAGAAGTTATTATTTTAAAATAAACTTATCTTAGAGGAGAATGTGGTCATAGAAAATCTTGGGTTCGAAGAAACCATAAAGATCATCTGGTTCGAGCCCCTCAAGCACAAACAAGGATGCCACCTACTAGACCAGGATAAACACCTGCTTTATGGAGTAAATGAAAAGCCAGTAATGATGTGACAAGTAAATAATAACATCAGTAGAAATGATAACAACATTACACACATTTTATTAAACTGTGATGAAGGAATTTTTAAGAGAAAAAATAATTTTCCTCTGCAATGAAGCAATAACCAAGTACATTGGAAGTGGTCCATGCTAAATAGTTCCTTACAACTGATGTTTTAACTCTGATAGAAAACTTTTGCTATAGGTGATACTGATATTGTCAGTTAAATTATCATTTCAACATAAGAAATTATATCCCTATTACAACAGTTAAGGTACTCCAAAGCTTTTGAAAGAAATATTACTCTCTATGGAATTCCTAAACCAAAGATACTTTGTTCAAAAACAGAGGAAGATGCCTGGTTGTTGCTGTGTTTGCCAGTGAAGTGGTTTAAAATCCAGCATGTGCAATATGGAGTTAAGTGGCTAAATCTTAAATTTTCCTAAAAATAAGAGCAATTCCTATTTTTCATACAAATTATTGTCATTGCTTAATTCTGCTCCTTCCCCAGATACTTCTTTAGCCTTCTTCAAGTACGTAATGGGAAGCAATTCTTTTTGATTTAACTTGTTTTCCAAACTTCACATTAGCATTTTGACTACTGGCTTTGGCCGAAAGAATGTCATGTTACATTGGGTCAAATCCTGCATCATACCATCAAAAAAGAACAAGCATTATTTATATTCTTGTATCAAGCCTGATAAATATTCTCATTTGTTATCTATTTCAGATCCTAACATATGAGAGGTTTGTTGTTTTCAGGAAGTTTGATCAGTGTGAAGAAGTTAAATAGATGTTGTCAAGCTGCTCTTACCTTGGAAGTTTCCTAAAATGTTGAAAAGAGAAATCAGGGTACAAAAAAACATTCTTAATGAATTTCTTCAAAACATCAATACTCTCCATTCTCTTCAGGGTCAAAACATCAGTTTTTCACCTGTGATACTTTTCCAAGCTGAAACTTAAAATGAAAATAGATTTTACGTTGAAATTGTTTGTAACCTCATTATGGCAGAGCCTGTCTTTTCTCTATTATTCTCAGGGTTTCTTAAGCAGTGTATATGGAATGAGAATACAGAATCCCATTTAATTTTTTCCAAGTAAATCCAATAAAGGGGTAAAATACTATCCTGACTTACCACTTTTCATAGGTAACATTTCAGGTGTGATATGAATGCAACCCTATAATGGAAACTTGCACTTGTCAAAACAATATCCTTTATTGCAATTTCATTTCAGATGGAATTGATCAGTGTCAGCAGGGAGAACCTGGTGCACCAGGTAGTCCTGGACTTCCAGGAAGAGATGGATTTCCAGGAGAGATGGGAGAGAAAGGTAATAATATTTTGAAGTGATTGTATTCTAATGCTTAGTAGCCTGGAGCTTGGGTGTGTAAGGAACCTGAGCAAATTAGACTGGATCCAGAGAAAGTTTACTTAAAGTTAATTAAATAGTTCATAGACATGGAAGATGTTTCTTGACTCTCTGGTGAGTAAACAAGGATATTGTGTATTGAATACTATTGTGTATTGTGTGATTTGAACTTCTCTTGGCCTGCTCATTGCTGAGAAGTGATAAAGGATGGCCTAGGGCTGCAAGAGGAGCAGAAGGGGTTGAGTATAGCCCTCTACAATGTAAATTGAGCTGTTCAAGGCAATTCAGGGCAAATCTGAGATGCCGATTTAGAGGGGGCAGAGAAGTTGAGAATGAAAATGATTTACGAATCGTTGCCATGAGTATAATTGAAGATAAAATTTTAACATCTATAAACAACCTTAAGTTGGACATTCGGAAGAATCTCTTCACAGAAAGGATGATTGGGCATTGGAATGGGCTGCCCAGGGAGATGATGGAGCCACCATCCCTGGAGGTGTTTAAGGAAAGACTGGATGTGGCACTGAGTGCCAAGGTCTAGTGACGTGGTGGTGTTTGGTCATAGGTTGGCCTCAGTGATGGCAAAGGTCTTTTCTGATCTAACTGTGAGATTCTGTAAATAGGAGAGTCAACCACATATTTTAGCAGCATTGACGAAATGAACATTTAAAAGGAAGAGCTGCACTCATTTACATGGTGGTTGCTCCTTTCTTATCTCGTTCTGTTTACTGCTGTTTTGCAAAATTACAGTGACTATGGAAGTTATCCTTTTTCTGCATTAATAATTTTATTTTGTCTATACCCATTGAATATTTCTTTTCTTCTTTTTGATCCTCTTCAACCTGGTCCCCTTTAACCAGTCTCCTAAATATTAACCCTAGGATAAGACTTACATTGATTTTCATGCCATTCCTTTAAAAATTCTAAAGAATTTTGAACTTCAACTTGCTGATATTTTCTCCTTGAAGCATGAAATTAGAAGTAGCAATTTATTTAAATATTAAATTGATATTTGCCCTGAATCCACCTGCCTACAGTTGTCTTGAATCTTTTTGTTGTTATTCACATGCTTTGTTGTTTTCTTTTTTCAGGTGACAAAGGTGAAGCCTGTGCCTTGTGTGATAAAGTAGGACCTCCTGGACTTCCAGGACCACAAGGGCCACCAGGTCCAGCAGGTAAAAAACTCCTTAATTACCCAAGAAAGTGCTATGTAGGCTAAATTCTAAAAAATGCAACATACATAATAAAATTAATTACATTTTGTCCCACTAATCAAATTGTTTGTGAAACTAATGAAAGAACTAATGAAAGGAGGGTGGCATAGTCCTATTTTTGGCCTGATTCCAGATTTCCAATACAATCAACCAGAATTACCAGGGAAGCAGAAACTGTCCACAATGAAGGGTCTTTGCAAATTGTGGCCCAAATATTTTCACAGTGAGAAATAATGTGGGAGCCATTTGCCTATGTGCAAATAGTGGGTTTGACAGTGACCCGTACAAATTTTTTTCCAATTGCAGACCTAAATTCTGTGGCCCAAAAAAAAAAAAAAATATATATATATATATATATATATAATTTTTTTTGCTACCATATGAGAGAAGTGCCACGTGCCAAAAATTATACCTAATGTTTGTTCTAGTATTGTTCAGAAAAATGAATGTGGTTTTGGTAGTTTTGGTTCTGCATTGTTTACATGAATTGGTAAATTCATTCCTAAGTCAAATGAATCATTAACTTCCAAGTTTATGAATGCAGGCATACAACACAAGTGCATGAATCAAGACAGCTTCACTGGCTTTAGCAGCGTTATGGTGGTATAACTGGGAATGGAATGAGACACTTTAAAAGGGATCACAAAGAATTCACATACAATGAGCTGTTTGTAAAAGCATTTAATAAATTAGGCCATATTTTTGTCTCTCTGAAAAGGTTTTCCAGGGCAAGCAGGTTTCAAGGGTGACAGAGGCTTACCTGGACTTGATGGCCTTCCAGGGGTACCTGTAAGTAATGCCTTGCCAAATAGTACTTGTCCTGCTAGGCATGTGATGAAAAACATGTGATGATCAGTGTATCAGTGTGGTTGTATAACAGTTCTGTTTAAAATCAAACAAATAGAACAAACCCAAAACAGTGCACTGATATGATAAAATTAGGGTTAACTATGCCTAATAAAGTAGGAAGAAGTGGATTTGAGCTGTAAGAGCTAAAAAAGAGCTGTCAGATATTGATTATATTTCTGAGTTTATCCATCATAAGAACTCAGCAGGACACATGACCTTCTGCCTGAGCAAGCTAGGCAGCGGAGCTGGCTAAAGAGTAGGATTTCTCCGGAAGCAGATGCAGGTATTCCCTGACCTGCTTGTTAATTGTTCCAGTAACATTCTGCTGTTGAGTACAAGTACATTGAGAGACAGACAGTGCCATCTAGTGTAGTGTAAGCAATCTAAGGTTAGCATGCTGCATACTGTGCCAGTTCTGCTGAATTTTGAATCACAGAATAAGAGAAAATGCTGAATTGGAAGGGGCTCATCAGGAACATCGGGTCCAACTCCTGGTCCTGTGAAGAACATCCCAAACATCACATGATGTACCTGAGAGAGTTGTCCAAATGCTTCTTGAACTCTGTCAGTCTGTTGTTGTGACCACTTCCCTGGGGACCCTTTTCTGATATACAACCTAAACCTCCTCTGACTCAGCTTCATGGTGTTTCCTCAAGTACTGTCATTGTTCAGAAGAGTGAAGAGATCAGTGCCTGCCCCTACTTGACCCCTCATGAGGAAGTTGTAAACTGGTATGAGTTCTCCCCTCTGTCTCCTCTCAAGGCTGAACAAATCAAATGACATCAGCCATTCCTCATAAGGCTTCCCCTGCAAATTCATCACCATCCTCGTAGCCTTCCTCTGGGTGCTCCTCAGTAGTTTAATGTCTTTTTTGTATTGTGGCACCAAAAACAGTGTTCAGGGTGAGGCCACCCCACAGCAGAGCAGAGCGGACAATCTCCTCCCTTGCCCAGCTGGCCATGCTGTGCCTGATGCCCCAAGACAGGGTTGGCCCTCCTGGCTGCCAGGGCACTGCTGACTCATGTTCAACTTGCCACTGACCCCTGGGTCCCTTTCTATGGCACTGCTCTGCAGCCTCTCATTCTCTGGTTTATCCACACATTCAGGATTGCCTCATCCCAGGTGGGGAATCTGGCACTTGCTCTTGTGCTGGTGATTGCCCATCTCTGATTTGTTGAGGTCTCTCTGCAGGGCCTTTCTGCCCTCAAGGGAGCTGACAGCTCCTCCCAATTATTGTCACTGGCAAACTTACTTAGTATTCCTTCAAGTCCTGCATCCAGGTTGTTAATGAAGATTTTGGGAGGTGTCTGCAGTATATTCTGGAAAACACAATTAGTAAAAAAGAAAGTTAAATACTTTTGAAGAAATAAAGAAAAACTGTGAAAGTGAGTAGCATCCTAATAGAATTACTTGTAAATTATGTTAAGGCAGCACAACATGACTCTCCAGAGTAAGGCCAGTAGCAGAACTGCCATAGTAAGTGCAACACTTGTCTAAAATGTAACACAAATGACTCCTAGGTGAGTAGTGTACTACCGCAACTACATCTGACCTTGTCAGAGTCCATTTAAGTGCCCATATGGACACTGAGGTTTCCTGTGAAAACCTACCTCAGCATACATATTCCTGTAGCATAACTTGGCTTTTGACACCATTCCTTGTGTGAGTAGACTGAGTCTTCCCAGATCTCTTCTCCCCAAAGCTGCCTGTTTCCTTACAGCTGATCCTTTCTGGCAGTGTAACTTCTCAGTGACATTCCCGTGCACTGGTTTATCACACAATGGGGTTATGCAAGCTCCCTCTACCACCAGTGGTGAGAGAGAGGTACCTTTAGAAGTATAAAAACCACAAACCACTTGAATGAATTCATTACTCAAGGAATCTGTTTCTTTCCCTGGAGTATAAATAAAGCCATGCTGCCTGAATTCAGCCAATGAAAGTTGACTAAGATGAATTCTTTATTGCTGCCACAATGAACTGCATTACCCAGTGACTGAATGTACTATAATATCAATGGGATCCATGAAAGAAAGAGTGGGAAAAAAATGAAAGACGTTCTAATGTATTTAAGCTTTTTTGTTGCCTGGCATTTGTTCTTGGCACCTGTTTTGCCACACCTTTATATTTTACTTTTATTGCCTCGTAAGTGCTATTCATGTCTTTATTCAGACAAGGATTGGCTCCTGTTTGAGTGCTTTTAAACTTGTTTTGCTCCACAAAGTTCAGCCAGGTGGTGATCCAGCATATAATTTAACTTGGAAAAACTACACAGAGGCCAGCCTTGCAAGCTGACATTGCTTACAGCCATGCCGGAGCATCGGCGTCTGATTCACAATACTCCAAGGCTAATGAAAAGATTACCATTGACCATGTTCTGGTTCAGGTTGAAGTGGAGGGCACACATGAGCTGTACCTAGTGGACATTGCCCATGAAGTTTGTGTTTTACTACCCGAATGGGTAGCTCTGAGACTGTTCCCATAAGAAAAGTTGGTTCAAGTCCTAGAAAATATTTAGGGGAAAAATTGAAATTCTGGAAATCCTGTAGGTATACCACTAGGTAGGTAATTTTTTTCCAGAGGAGGCTACAAAACTACTTTCTGAGCATATGCATAATATTCTGATATTACCAACTGACTGTGTCAGCTGTTCAAATTTGATGAATATTAATAATGAAGGAACACATGTATTCACATCCGCTGAATGTCATGAATAAATTACCCAAGGGAGAAACTTTCTGCTTCCAAGACTGGAAAATATCTTGGAAAATATTCTCATTTGACCTCCTCAGTCAATGACCTGGTGGTTCCCTTGATTTGGATTTACACTTCAGTTTCTGGAGGTTTACTTTCTTTTTTATCAGTTGAAGGGTTTGTAGGGCAACTGATAACATCTAAATTTATGTAATTTCAGGGCCCCCCGGGCACCCCAGGACTTATAGGCAGCCCTGGACCAAAAGGAGAACCTGGAGATTTTACTTATGATACTATTCTGAAAGGGGAAAAGGGCGATCCCGGTTTCCCAGGACAACCAGGTATTCCTGGAAGAGAAGGAAGGCCAGGGAAAGATGGATTTCCAGGTCCTCAGGGTCCAAAAGGAGTAGCGGTATGTTTGTTTCTTTATGTTTACGTATTGTCCTACTGCGTATTTATTTATGTTTACTTACTGTGCTGTACATTCTGTCTTTCAGATCAGAATTCACATGCTTTTGTGCCTTATACATGCTTTGTGTTTATTTGCCTCATTCATTTTTCTACATGTATTTCTTACCTTGACTAGTACATTCTTCCTCAGAAGGTTATTCCATTTCCACTGGATGTGAAAGTGTGAGGAAGTGAGGAAGACAGTTCTTCAACAACAGACTGTTTTAGAGCTAGGTCTTTCAGACCACTTCTTTTACATGTCCTGCAAATAAGTGTTCTGACTCAAATGCATTCAGTGTGTCTTGTTACTTTCAGGACTATAGAGAAAACGTTCAGACATGGACAGTAGTTTTATTCCTTTCTGCCTTTCTCACAGCTTGATAGTGAGAACTAGTGTGAATGATTTAGCTGGTATTTGGAGATGATTGAACAAATGCAGTTATCCAATTAGAAATTGTAAAGACAAGATTCAAGTCTGTTATAGCACATTTCTCTTCTTGTGCTAACAAATGCTTCAAAATCTTGCACAGATAGAGTTCAGTTGATGTGGATATGGAGCTGAATGCTCACCTCTGCTCCCAGATCCTCTACTGGAAACATGGCCCATATGTTACAGTTAGCTGCATTGCTAGATGGGATTTCCATGTGCTATTCCGCATGGAACCTAGTTCTGTTTCATTGAACTCAGTAGAAAAAATCCACTTTCTTCAACATTAAAGATACCTGTGCTAAATCCCAGTTGCAGAATATTCAGAGATGATGTGTTCTGTCTTGCCCACCAGGCAAGAAGTATACTTACACTTTCCAAAAATTAGGGTACAGCTGGCTTGAAAGGAGAGCGTGGTCCCCCTGGCCAGCCTGGATTCCCTGGAGTGCGTGGTGAAAGAGGTTTTCCTGGCCCTCCTGGAATAGGTGCTGCAGGATTACCTGGTGAAAAAGGAGACAGAGGCTTTGCTGGAACCCCAGGTGTACCAGGACTTCCAGGTAAGGCTATAATGTTTTTTAAAAAATACAAAAAAAATTTAAAATTGTGCCTGTTAAATGGTACAGCCTAGAGGATCATCAGAATTTAAGCCTGAAATTAAAATACTTTCTACATTAAATCAGTGTTCACTTTCAGCAGTATAATTGCAAAATTTTGAGGGCATTTTCTTGAAGAATTTGCTAGGTGAAATGGGACAGTTTGGGTTCATCCTAGTTTTTCATGAATCTTCTACTAAAAAAAAATTCATTACAAGTCACTTGTAATGGTATGGATGAACTGATAATGCTGTCAAGGTAGAACTCCCTTTTTATTTCATCAGTTCCCATACTTTAATACAACTTTACATTTACAGGAGCAAAGGGTGAAGCAGGACGAACTATATCACTCCCTGGACCTCCTGGGGCAGATGGCCTGCCTGGGCCACCTGGTTTCCCTGGACCTCAAGGTACAGCAGTCTGTTAATCTTTGTCTGATTATCAGGATGGTTCTGTTCCTCCGAAGTTAGTCTTTGTGTTAACATTTGTCTTGTTTTTATTTGCTAAGGTGACAAAGGAAATCCTGGGCTTCCAGGTAGACCTGGCCTGCCAGGAGAAAAAGGTGCTGTTGGGCAGCCAGGTATAGGGTTCCCTGGACCTCCAGGTCCCAAAGGTAAGATAAAGCTTAAAAATAAATCTAACAGAGCTGGTGTAACTGGAGTGTGGATGGAGGCCTCCACTGTCATCCTGCCATTGCTGCATGGGATTTGGGAGGTGCAGCTGAAGAAGTTCCCTTGCAAAAGTCAACCAGCACCACAGTGAGCATTCTTTTGATAGAGTTCAGCTGCACATTTGCTGCACACTTGCTTTGTGTAGTGCAGTGGAGCACCTACAGACAATGTCACAGCTGGTGCCAGAATAGAAAGTGATAGAGTACAGCATCTTACATTGCAGTAACTGAAGTTGCTGAGGTGAGATGACCCTTCTGAGAGATGAAAAACACTATTTAGTTGGTCAAAATAATATGCTGTCATAACTATAACAGTTGTGGACCAGAGCTTACAGCTCTGCTGGGTCTCAGACAGCTGAGAGTGGCTTGATTAGAATTTCAGCTTACTCAACCTAAGTGTAGTCTTCCCTCCATGGCCATTGTCAGGGTATGCAAGTAGCTTAGAGGGAGTCTAAATGTTTGCGATTTTTTGAAGATGTATTTCACAGTACTGCTGCTCATTTAGAACTAGATGACTGAACTTTCAGCAGTCACCTCAATCACCAAAGTTCTTTTGTGTCTTTGTTATTGTGTCTTATGATTCCACACACCAATGAGCTGGGAGGGTCAGAAATTTAATAAGGAGAAAGGGCATATTTTTCTCTGTAACCACATCTGGTTCCTCTGAGACTGCATTGGAACCTGAACAGAAAAGGCCCATTGTATCTGGAAAAGAATTGCTGTATGCACTTTGGTGCCAGATGAAAGAAATGACACATTAAATATATTTCTTTAAAGGACCCTTCCATCAACTCAGCTCTGCCCAGTGTCATTCTGGGGTCTTAGCCTAAAAGCTGGATTTCTGCCTGCTTCGTCTGAATTTGTTGTGTGTGTGCTGATGTTGAGTGAGTGCTATCTTCAAAGGATTTGCAGAATGTTGTAGGTATTCCTTCTTACATTCCCAAGGTGCAGTTCATGGACTAGCTCTGGCAAAGAAACTTTCTGTGTGAAACCCACAGCAGGACACATAGAACGTGTTGCAAGACATATACTGCACAAAAGGCGTTGTCTCACAGGTGGACTTCACTGTGCATCCCTCAGTCTGACACCCCACACATTAAGTTGCCTTTTCTGAAGAAGACTTTGGGAGCCCAGCTTTGCAGGATATTTCTCACGAGGGAGATGGGAGATGAAGCTGTAAGGCTGTTTATTTGAAAGGAGACAACTCAGCATTTATTTCTTCTGGGTGATTGTTTCTCATCAAAAGCCAACTGCTGAACAAAAGTCAGCATTTGAATCTTTGTTGGGGCATTTGCATACTGGCATGCCTAGAAGTTTGACTACCCAGATCTTTTTTGACACGTCCCTGTGAACAGTTCAGTTTAAAGGCTTACAGAAACAGCAGAGGTCACTTACAGACAGACACAGTAATGATGTGACTATTGTTTTGTTCTATTTTGTTTTATAGGTTTCCCAGGTCAGCCTGGTTCACCTGGTCTTCCAGGAACTCCAGGAACCCCTGGTCTGGATGGCTTGCCAGGAGTTCCAGGTTTACAAGGCCAAAAGGTAGATGTCAGCTGCTGATTCTGTTATCTGTGACTCCCCATGTTGACAGAAACATGTGCAAGGAAAACCACTTTAAAAGTTGGCCAAACTGCCTTTCATTCTATGTTTCCCACTGTGCAAACAGGGGAACAGAGTAGATGGATAAATGCTTGATGCTAACACTTTTAAAGGGCTTACAGCTTTTCCCTGAATTAATGTATAGAAGTCTACACATTGGGCCTATACTGCACGATTTAAATACATTTAGTAAATAATTTCTTGGTTTTGTTGTGTTGATTCCTAATCTGTCGTGTTTCTTCGGCTAGGGTGAACCTGGTGTAGGTCTACCTGGCCCTAAGGGATTGCCAGGCCCCCCTGGCCCAGCTGGTATCCCTGGAGAAAAGGGAAATCCAGGACTGCCTGGTTTACGTGGCGAGCAAGGCTTTCCAGGCATACCTGGACAGCAAGGATTCAGAGGTAACATCACTGGAAAAATGCAATTCTGTATTTGTATTTCTTTTTAAAGTCATTCTCCTGCAGATGCAGCAAAAAGTCTAGTCATCACTGAAATATCCTGCTGATATCTCAGGGAATTGCCTCTTTCCCTTCTCATTTTCTCCTACCTCCCACCAGTAGCAAATGCTGGCAGCAAAGAGCAGCCCTTCTTCCAAGCCCAGGCTTGAAGCTGTTGGCAACTGAGTGAGGTCTCCTTGGCCATGTGCTTCCAAAGCACCTTGTCTGGCACCTTCAGCAAGCAAGATGTCGAAGAGCATCAGGGAATGCTTGGTTTATATTTCACCCGTCTCTCTGCAGGTGACCCTGGTCTCCCAGGTCTCCAAGGTTTGCAAGGCCCTCCAGGTGCACCAGGGCTGGGCCCTCCAGGACAGCCAGGACCTGCTGGGCAGCCGGGACCCCAGGGACCACCAGGTGAGCAGAGAATACTCCCATGATGCTGCTTAAGAGAAGAATTTTGACATAAGTGGATAACACAGGTAAAAGTGTTGCTTGAGACCTTTTTGCAGTGTGAGGTTGATGGGGGGTAGATGGGGGGACATGCCAGTGGGCCTTCTCCATGTGATCCAAAATGTAGGGCAAGGCCTCCTGAGAGGATTGCTGGCATTTGGATTGGTCTCCTTGGGTCGTTGGTGGGTGATAGATAGATGTTCAAAGCCTCATTAGGAAATGAGAGGCTCTCTGCTGTCTGCCTTTCAGTCTTCATCCTCCATGCCATGTAATTTGTGAATCACAGGTAGACATGGTCACATATGTTTATTAATGGTTTTCCTTGTTTTTTGTTAAGGACTAATCCTGTATCTTCTGTTTTTCCTAGGATTTCCTGGAGTAAAAGGAGAAAGAGGCTTCCCTGGTGTCCCAGGTCTAGATATGCCAGGACCAAAAGGGGATAAAGGTAGCCCGGGCCAGCCAGGAGTCCCAGGCTCTGTGGGGTTACCTGGCCTGCCAGGTCCACAGGGGGCTGTTGGACTGAAAGGATCATCAGGTAAACACCTTGTCCCTCAGAAATCAGCATCTTTGACAAGTATTTTATGAAGTTGTGGTGTAGCACACCCTTTCACTCAGTTAGGAATTGATTGATCAGAGAGCTCAAGCTTGGGAAAACACATGGACTGGCATCAGTAAAGCAGCTGTGTGCACGTGTAACTGAACTGCTGCTCAAGTCCTTTCATGGGTCCAATCCAGCAGGTTGAAGGAACTACCCTTTCTCCTGTAATACTGAAAGGGGGTTATTCTGCACAGTTTTAGTGTCAGTGTATGGTTTAAATAATGCCTTTGTTAATGACAGCATTGTTTGCTGTAATAGGAAGTTTTAAGAATTTGTCAAAAACCCGTTACACACTGTTTTCCTGTGGTTTTCATAATACTGTTTTTACTGTTGTTTTCTCTATTGGGCTGTTTTAGTTTAATCATCTTCTTTGTCCCATTTTTCCTTAAGTAGTGCAGCTCCTAATATGATAGGCAGTAAATAATTCTGTTTCTTGTACTTGTTTACACTGCTTGCTTTATTTTTTTTTTAATTCACTCTTTTCCTTTGTCTTCAGGACCCAAAGGAGAAATGGGAGTTATGGGAACTCCTGGATTGCCAGGAACTCCTGGACCAGTTGGAGATCGTGGGTTACCTGGTGAAAAAGGTAAGAGAGAGATTTTCTCAAAATCAAAACTGAAACCCCACCTTTTCCGCAACAGAAGTCAGGAAATAACCAAAGATAAGGGGTACACTTGGCCTAAGGAATGGTTTATGTCAAGTAACTTTCCTCTAAGTTAGAAATAGTATAAAAGGCTGGGAGCAGTCACATGTTTGGGCACCAAGACATGATTTTTGATCCATTCTTCAACAACATAAGAGTTTGCTAGGTGTGGGGCTGCTATAGGTATTACTCCAAGAAAAATACACTGTTTGAAATTATTAAAAGCCAACAGGAAGGTCTTAATTAAAAGCCTCAGATAATGCTCTGTATTACTGCCAGACTCCTGTCCTTATTGTTTCATGAGTCTAAAATTAATGGCTGTGAAGTGGGAAAAATGTGTCATTTTCTGACAGAGCTATTGTGAAGTATAAAAAAAAGATCATAGGAGCTGTTCCAGAAAATGGTATTTGGTGCTCAAAATCTGAATAAATAGCTAATTGCATTTGTTATTGTCTACTAAATATTTTTGAAAAGTTTTAAATGCCCCTAAAACATTCAGTGCTGTCTCTTTATAGGTAGCCAAGGTTTCAAAGGTGTAATTGGACCACAGGGTGATCCTGGTGTTAAGGGAGATAAAGGTGAAGCTGGTCTCCCAGGAAAACCTGGAACAATGGACAACATGGACATGGTTAGCCTCAAAGGCCAGAAGGGAGATCAAGGAGAAAAAGGTAACTTTGTTCTCTAACTGGGAATAAGTGGAATTAACACTCATATATATACTACCAAGCGGCAGTACTTTGAATTCAATTTTGTGTTAGTTTTAGGCAACAGTTTTTCATGTAAAATTAAAGAGTTTCACACAGCAAATACAGATATTTTTCTGGTGCTTTTCAACTTTATAGAAAAAAAAAATTAATCACAGAACAAAAGGGTTTTGGTTAAATAGGAGAGGTTCAATTTCTCCTTTTATAATTGATTTTACCTCTTCAATCAGAAGAGTCTCTGGAAAGAAATTCTAAAAGAGCCTAGATCTTTCCAGAAGGGAAAAGCTATCTTTCATGTATAATGTAGTTGTGGCCATGAAGATGAACTGATAGTGTAAGTAAAAGGGTGAGCAGCCATTTTTGACATGTGTTTCTTTGTGAACTGAAGAAAATTCAGGAAGGAAATGCATTTATGCCACTGATACCAACAGATCAGCTTATGTCAGTTTAGAAACATTTGGAAGTATGCAGGAGAAAGGCAATCAGTTTTCTGTTTAGAAACTTCATGGTTATAGATTTGTTAGTTTTTTTAGGTAATACATTCATCTTAAATTATTAGTTTTACTGCTAATTGATAAATTAGTTGTTTGAAATAATTTTCTCTCCTGTATTTCTTTTTAAAGAAAAAAAAATCCTGTATATTTTGCATATTTTTCATATTTGCTCTTATTATAAATTCCTTCTTATTTAAAAACCCACAGTTTTTAATAAATGGTAACTATTTTTGTTAAAATAGGAGTGTAGAGCTTAGAAGGAAGCTGCTGAGGTCTTGTGGTCTTTAATTTCCATCAGCCAAATCCTTCGGGCTTTAATAGTACATCATGTTTTCTGAAACAATTATTGTTCTTTTTGCACTTTCTGATTTCCCCCCAGTTTGGCTGCATCCTTGTTGGAGTGCACATTGCTGAAACAAGCAAAGTACTTAGGCCTGGCTAGAATGAAATTTCCCTTTCTTGAAACAACAGCTGACTGAGTTAGTGATTAGCTATAATTCTTAGTCCCTTGGTTCTGGACTACTGCTTGTGTAATATTTTTTCATTTTGTATGCATGTTTTTGACTTCTCATCACACACGTGGTGCGTTACACTTCTTGATTTTCACTGTGATGATTTTCAAGCTTCACTCCAACTCTTCAAAAACCTTCTCTAGTCTCATCCTGTCCTCTTTTTAAGCCTTTCCTTCATCACTGTATTCTAGGGCAGACTCCTTTGCAGTTTGACAGTGATTCACTAATAACTATACTGTGTTGTATTTGAACTGTGGAAACAGGAGAATACCCCAGTCTTAGCTACCTCTTATCTCCATGTCCTGGCTAATTGTCAGAAGGAGATCTGGGCTCACGTGTTCTGGTTGGGTCTCAGAGAAACCTGGGCATGTGGGTAAGTAGTGCCTTGCAGCTTGGGCAGCCAGGGGAGGGCGTGAGCAAGCGTGGAGTCCATATGCCCTTCAGCTGAGATGCAACTTCTGAGAGTACTTTTAATGAAGCTCCCAGCCCATAAAGATTTCGTCTAGATTATTTTTTCTCATGTTTCTGATCTTGATGCATACAGTGGTATGTAAACTCTTAAAACCACATAGGTTGTTTTCACTATTTCCTTATCTGCTACTGGCATGTAGGATGATTAATTTTATTTTGTTTCAAGAAATCTAAATTAGGCACACTTGTTAAATGCAAATAAAGAAATCTTTGCTGAGGAATTCAATAATTTCTTTGGTTTTTAATTTACTAATCTCTCCAGCCGTAACAATGCATGCTTGCATACGTCTGTGCTCTATGTTTTCCTGACCACACACAGTCTACGAATTGGCCTGGCTCACACAGCCTGGAAGAGTAGGTTCCAAACAGATCCCAGCCTGCAAATTTCTGCTCTTTCATCATCCTCTTCATCCAAAAGATACTTAGTACTAGCAGAGAAAAATAATTTAGTTACATTCCATAACTTCGCTGATCTTTTGGCTGCTTTCATTCCTCTAGACATGAATATTACAGTAATGTTTTTAGAAGCTGCCAAAATACAAACTGTGCAGGGAACACACAGAATTTTGATGGCATATTATCAGTGATGCTTAATGAAAAATTCTGAGTTTGGACATCTTAAAATGGTTTTAATAAAAGCTGCTTACTTAAAAGCATTCAGTGACTTATCTTCAGTAACCTGTTGTCCTGCAGCTGTATGCAACACTAACAGAATTACTTATTAACAAAGAACATGGACATAAAGTTTGAGAAGAGGCACACTACAGAGTAAGAGATCAAGCCTTCTGAAGGTGCTTTAACATTAAATGGAACAGGGAAAACAGCAAATTTCTGGCTGTTTACTAGTTGTTCACATGTGCCTTTTTAGGGAGCTGAACAGTCAAGTGAATAATTTCTGTTGACACCTGTCAGCCACTTTTCAAATAACTCATTAATCTAACTCAAACACACGTTAATTTCAATTTCTCTTATAGATATAACTTGCTTTGTAATTTGCCCAGACACCCATAAAATTGCAATAGTTTTTCAGCCTTTCTTCAATACTTGCTCAATGGTTGGAAAGTTGTGTTTTACTCAGCCATTTCCTTGTTCAGCAGAGGGAAGCAGCAACGATCAAAATTAACTAGAAGGATTATTGTATGTTATTACAATAAATTGTAACAAAACTGATCTCACTGTGTTTTTCTTTTTGGTGTCCAGGGGACCATGGAGCAACAGGAGAAAAAGGGCTACGTGGGGATTATGGAGAGCCAGGAATTCCAGGGAGAGATGGTGAACCTGGTACGCCAGGACAACCAGGTATGTCTGAAGCTAACAGCAGGCAGACTGTTTGTCAGGTATTTTAAACCTTGTTAATGAATGAGATTCTTAATTTCTCTGTTGTCCATAGGACCAAAAGGTGATCAAGGCCCGCCAGGGTACCCAGGGGATCCAGGAGTTCCAGGACAAAAAGGATCGGTTGGTGAAATGGGTTTGCCAGGTATTGATTGCTAGGAATTTCTTCTTATTTCTTCCTCAAGTTAATATAGAGTATTATGAGAAACCTGTATGGAATATCTGTTGGTATAGATCTACTAAACAGTTGCACTGTTTGCAGTGACTGAATGTTAGGCTTTTGGGACATTGCTTTTCAATCCTATCGTGATATACAAATAATAGGATGGTTTCTTAAGTTTGTATGTGCAAATCCTTTAGCTGGATGTTTAGGTTTTCTGTATTAATTTCAGGCAGGCAGTTTTTTGAGTGGTGCCTGTTTGTCTGTCTCTGTCTCTGATAGTCTGTGAACTGCATTAAGCTTCTTGTATATTTTCCCCCTTCTAAAAGGTTTGGTGAGTTGCTGTGTACTGAGTGTCAATTATTAACTGTAGGGGTCTGGGAATAATGTTGTTGGGGAAGGGATTGATAAAGGATAAAATCAAGAAGAACTTGTAACTCAACATGAAAACTTTGGGTCTCCATTGGAATGGCCTTGTGTCTAGCATATTTAGGAAATCAAACGTGAAAGTCTGAAATGGTAAATGAAGACAGAAAAAACATGCTGCAGAAGAGTCACTTTGTCAGTGTAGTACTATTAGAAATTATTCAAACAAAAATAAAGTTTTATTCAGTTCATATTTTTAGCAAGATCTTTGTTTACTCTGAATCCAAGTTCATGAGCATCTCCTGTGAGTAGAGTTTATCATCCTATAAAAAGTCCCATTTAGAGAGTGAACCTCAAAAGAAAATTTACTTTTATAGCTCTGAATAGCTAAAGCAATGCTGAAACATCACTGTCAACGCTGCTAGGGGACCACTGGTTTTGATGCACCCATTTTTCCCTTCCCTTTACTAGGAACACCTGGAGAAAAGGGTCTTCCTGGAGTACCAGGTTCACCAGGCACACCAGGGTTCCCTGGGCAAAAAGGTGAAAAAGGAGACAAAGGAGCACCAGGTTTTCCTGGAATTGGCTTTCCAGGGGCTCCTGGTGAGAAGGTATTTATACCCCTAAAGATTTGGTTATCTCTACCAAGCACTTGAAAAGATGCTGTTGGCCTCTAAGCCGTTTTGTTATATTTTCTATTATGCTGTTCTAACTGCCTTATGAAAAACTTTAAAGGTGTGCATATGTTCAGATTTAGATGCATTTTGTTTGAATGGTGGAACCAATATCTCCAGAGTTCTTTCTTGTTATCTCTTCTGAAAGTAGGCTAATTCACAGTGCTAGGAATGTAGGGAATGGAAAGAACTTTTAAAAATACTAAGTCAATAATGTGGAAAGGGCATTTGATGAACAGGGCAAATAATCACACTAAAATAATGTTACTGTACTTTTACAGAGGTACTGTACTGTGCTCAGATACTACTGAAAAGTGAACTCTATTAATACTGTCTGTAAAGTTTAATTTAATCTCTAATAGTATCTAATAGGATTCTCATTTGTTTCATATTCCTTTTCCTAGCTGTACAGTGACAGTTATCATGAATTTATAAGTAAAAATGGTAAAAATAATACCTGCTAATCTGGTAGCAGACGTACTAAGGACTCAATGAAAGACTTTTTTTTAAGATGATGAAGTGTAATAAGTAAGTTAAGAGGCTAATTTTGAAAAGACTTTGTATAACCAACGTAAAAATGCATAGAAAACTGCTTATTTCCATATGTAGGTATTAAGCAATTGTTAGATTGGTTAAAAACTCTGATAGTGGAATTTCATGCCAAATTTAATCCTAAATTACATCCTAAAATCAATGGAATTCTTTAAAAGTCAGATGGATAAGGGGGGTGACATCTACCACTGTATACAGAAAAAACTGTTTCTGAATTAATGTCAGGATTTTATGTATGCTGCTTCTTCTAGGGAGAACCAGGAAGAACAGGTAGTCCAGGTTTATCTGGAGATAAGGGTGAAAAGGGTAGTGCAGGAATTCCTGGAATACCGGGTGCCCCAGGTCCCAAAGGATCCCCTGGCATGGCAGGATTTCCAGGCAAGTATTTATGCTTTTATAAAACAGAAACTGCAGTGAAAAATTAAAGTAAAAATTATATCAAATATCCCACATGGAAACACTTTCTTCTTCCTTTCTTTAGGAAGCCCTGGCCGCCATGGAGACAAGGGTGAAAAAGGACTTCCTGGGTTAAGTGGGATTCCAGGTTTAAAAGGAGAACCAGGTAAAAAAGAAATATGAACCACCAAAGGACACTTAAAATACTGTTCATCTCCAGGCAGTGGCTAAAACAAAATCTTTTGCATTCTACATTAATTTTGGCTCAGATTTTTCACAGTGCATTTGTTCATCTCATAAGCAAAAAAGACATTGCTGTTTCCTAGGTAAACCTGAGTCAGTGTAGTGGGGGACACATATTTCTTTTGCACTGTTAGAGGAGTAGATGTTACCACCTTCCACAAGACCGGTTGTTGTTACAGCCATTACTTCTGTTGTGTCTGAGTTAATTTAAAAACAATTCAATTGATCTTTATGCCTAAACCTGAATCACCATATTAGCATCATTTCACAGCTGTTAGAAAGGAAATAGAATATGGAGGAGATGGTCCATTGCAGTTCTGAACATTTTTGATTTGGAGTCTTCTGTTCTCAGCTTTTTGGCTGCAGGACACATCATTTTACAGGACAATTGATTGTGCTTTTCACAAGTCTTTGCTGGAGTTCCTGCATTCTAAACTCACTGAGATTCATGATAATTAGCTGTGTCAAAGTCTTTAATACTTGAGCCCTGTCTCAGACTGATTTAATTCAGAAGTGAACTCGGTGAAAAGTCACACTGAAGTCAGAATAAAATATCTGCTTGGTTTCTGTGGGGGCAAAAGGAAAAGTAAAGCTTTTCTTGAGAGAAAAAAAAAAGTCACAGTTAAAATGAAAATGTCAATGATTTTTCAGGTGAACCTGGTGTTCCGGGTCCTGCTGGTGCCATTGGTCAGAAAGGTGAACCAGGTTATGATGGGATCCCAGGTGCAGCTGGTGCAAAGGGTGAACAAGGTACTGTGACTGTCATCTTCAGTTCCCATGGTATGAAAATGCACAGACACAGGCTGCTCAAGGGGTAGCTGGCAGAGGTGTGTACTGGTTTGAGTCCTTTGGAGGAAACCTTAGAAAATACAGTCAGTATTGGGGTCCTACAATCATCCAGCATTGCAGTGTGATCATTTAGATGAGCAACTGTATTTAATCAATGTAATCTTGAAAGAATTTCTTTCACAAAAGCTGGTAATGCTCTAAAGAATTGTGTTTTGGAATTAATTTCAGCTTGCAACTTAGCTGTGAAATAGTGGAGCAGCCTTGCCTTTTCTTCGGGTAGGGTTTTCAGGCATACAGGACCCATTGTGCTAAATACAATACCAGTACATAACAGAACAGCCTCTGCCCTGAAGAACTTTTGCATAAGCCATTTATTTGGAGTTTGTATTTGCATAATAGAGTTTTATTCGTTACAGGTTAAATGTAAGTATTTTCCCAGCTACTCATTTTTTTCTGTCTCTGTACTGCAGGTCTTCCAGGTAGAGGACTTCCAGGATTTCCTGGTGCAAAGGGAGATAAAGGTAAAACACCTATTTAAACAATTCTAAACCTCCTTCCCAGCATACTATAACCATAATTCTGTAATGCAGACATACTTTCTACTTCTTTCTTTTACATCCTATGCCTTCTCAGAGGAGGCAGAAGCTCTGAGAGGTTCAAATACTGATTTCTGTTACAGTGGCAACATCTTGGAGTTAGATATACCCTAAAATAGGTAATTATTCATAGTGTGGAATTTACTGCAAGTGGTGTGATGGGGTAATATAAATAACTCCTGTATTTGTGTGCTGTGCTTTTGACTCCAAGTATTTTGGTTTTCCTACTAATTTTGCAAGAATCAAAATTTAGTGAGGCTCTGTGCACCAGACAGCTATAGGTGTTGGTTTTGTGGCCAGGATACTGCAGTATTTTTTTTTTTTTTTTGCTTGAATCTGTTTTGCAGCCCAGATGTATTAATTGCTAAAATAGTTATTTACTATAGCTCAGTGGAGCATGTCTAAGCTATGCACAGGAGCATGGTGCAGAGATGCAAAAGATAGTAGAGTCCTGATGAGATCTCACTGAAAGTTTTTATTGCCTGGGCTCAGGACTGAATGGCTTGGGTACAGCCACCTGACTATGACAATTCAAGTCCCCTTATGTTCTTTGAAAAGGGTGTCACTACACTGTGCTGTAAGAACAGTTTTATTGGCTTGAGTCAGTTCTGGTTCAAGGTATTTGTAATGCACCATGTTCCATTTTAGGAAATAAGTATACCCCAGACACTAGGCTGCAATAGATGCAGTAGTGAAGAAATGTGAAACTGCTGTTGATAAAGGAAATTGTGTATAATGGTGGAATTTTCAATTTTAACCATCTGGAAAACACAAACAATTCAACTAGTTCATCCATGAAATTAACATGACATGGCAGATTTTGAATAACGTACATAGCTTTAAATACCAATGCCCTACCTCACACATTCATTCTATTGATACGGGAAACTTATCTGGACAATCCAAAGTGATAAACCAGAATTTCGGAATATCTTTTATTTACCAACTTAGACTAATTAACAGTCATTAACTACTGCAAAAGACCTAATATTAGAGAACTTAATAAATTAAGCAGATTTTCTAATCATAGCTTGGTAGGCATGCAGAGCACTAGATTATGGGAACACATCTCTCACCTTCCCCATTTCTCATTTTGTCAGCTCAGCTCATTTAAAAATATCTGGGTTTAGAGTAAACACATATTCTATTTACATAATTTGTATTCTAAATGTATTGTAGTTCTAAAGAAACAAGTCCAGATTTTAAAAACCTTGTTCTGATCAGGTGGAGAGCCAGGGATAGTGTTCTTTATAAACTTTGTTTCTCCTATTATTGTACTTGTACCAGTTACTCTATATTCTTTTGCTCAATCTAAAATTAGATTGAATTGCAATTGTTAACTATTTGTACAAGCCTGAAAGTAAGTACAATAGGTCTAACTCTAGATCTTAGTAAAAATGTATTCCGTTTTTCTCCAGGAGCAAGTCCTTTTGTGTTTAGTCAAGCAAAAAAACCATTACTTGACCATGACAATATTAATGACAATAATACGCTGTGGAGTAAGGGTTTGGGGGCTTTATAATCTTTGTGTAAGGAGTGGTATAGGGATGCTGCATGTTGATCTATTTTAAGAGTGACTAAAAATAGCCCAGTGATGAGTTTAGATACAAAAAGGTATGTAAGTCAAATTACTGTCCTTATATTTTATATGAAAATGTAAAGAATAATACAGTTTTCCTGAAGTTTTGCATTTTTATAGAAATGTATAAAGTTAAGGTCAGTGTTTTCAAAAATAATAAAGCTTACTATGAGTGGATAATAAGGCAGAAGTTTTCAGTGATTGCGATCTTCTCTCTAATCATGTTCTGTGGTTGTTTCAAATCTTAGGTGCAAAAGGCGAAGTGGGTTTTCCAGGATCCCCAGGAATTCCAGGGATCCCAGGGCTGAAAGGGGAACCAGGATATGCAGGTCCACCAGGCCCTAAGGGGAACCAGGGTCTTCCTGGGCTACCAGGAAGTGCAATTGAAGGCCCTAAAGGAGACAGAGGACCCCAAGGCCAACCTGGTCTTCCAGGTAATTCTTGATCTTTAGTATTAAAGTATTGCTGTCCATCGAGGCTCGCCTAATTAATTAATTAATAATAGAATTAATATTGCATGTCTTTGTTTATTCACAGGCAGTTTTGGCAGTATGTCCTAGAACAGGCAGATTTTATGTCCTCAAGCAGTTGGCTTTGTCCAGAAATCTTTCTAATGTTGAGAAGGTTGCCTCCCATTTCCATGTTTCCCTATGGACTTTATTTACAGTTTCGAGGCATTTGGGGCTGGATGTTCCTATATCCTGGAGGGTTAATATATTTAAAAATGACCCAGCTTGGCCTTTCCATGGCAGTGGCCTGTGCTAGAGGCTAAGAAGGAGAGTGGAGCAGAGCTACGAAATATCTTTAGCGTGTTTATGCCTGAGGATGGACTGCCTGCATGTTCTTGTGGAAGTGTAGAAAATGTAGAAAACTCCCTCTGTTTTCAATCAGCCACAGGCTGAGAGATGATTGGATGAGGAGTCTGCCTGCAACAGATTCTCCTACTTATTTTCTTGAAATGTTACAACAATTATTTTGGTTCTTTCCATCTGTAGACCCTGTTTGCCCTCCATCAGATACTGCTGTAAGCCAATTTTGCTATTAAATACTCTTTTCTTCTCATTTTTAGGTTTACCAGGTCCAACAGGGCCACCAGGACCTCCAGGTCTGAAAGGGGCCAAAGGAGAGCAAGGGAGCAATGGCTGGCCAGGGACTCCTGGGGGTCCAGGAATGAAAGGTGATCCAGGTTTCCAAGGACTGCCAGTAAGTTACTTTCAGTACACTCCAGATTTGCTGAAAGCTGGTTCTTGTAATTAATAGATATATTAATCATATGGTTTCTTGCTCAAAATAATGATATTTTATGCTCAAAGTGCCTTTGGCCTCACTGCTCATGATGTAAAGTCAGTTTGAAAGCATTTCAGTGCTCTCCTTGGAAAGGCTGCCCCAGTGAGCTAATGAACTTATTAGAAATTTATAGATAGTGAGTGGTAACATACAACACCCAAAATATAATTTACAGTGTTTTAACAGTACGGGATGGCTGAAGCACATCCATAAATCCAGTAGATGCATTAGTAGTTAATTTTAAAGGTTGCATATTTCACGATAAATTGCCTTCTGAAAATACCTGAAATGTTTGCTTTTGTTATGAAAGCTCTCAAATAAAGTGCAGTTTCAGTACTGTCAGTGATGAAATATTGCTGCTGATTTAGAACTACAAACAGGCAATACTATTAACACATTTTTGTCATGTATTATTCAGTTTCCCAAGCCTAAAATAGTCCCTTTTTGGTATACTAGTGAGAATGAAGTAGAATAGGACAATCACCCAGAATAGTTGGTCTTCTATATTCTTTCTCTCAGACTGTATGATCCCTTTTTCGACACTGAAAAATATGCTCTATTTTTTAACTTTTTATCTGCTACACTGGGAATGGAGATCATTTAACCCAGAGCAGAAGGAGGCTCAGAGGAGACTTATCACTCTCTACAACTCCCTGAAAGGAGGCAGTAGATGGATGAGGCTCAGTCTTCTCTCCCTAGTAACAAGTGACAAGACAAGAAGAAATGGTCTCAAGTTATGCCAGGGAGTTTAGATTAAATATTAGGAAAAATTTCTTCACTATAAGGGTGGTCAGGAATTGGAACGAGCTGGCCAGGGAAGTGGTGGAGTCACTATCCCTGAAAGTGTTCAAAAAATGTGTGGATATAACACTTGAGGTGTTTGGTTTGGTGGCGAACATGGTGGTGATGGGTTAATGGTTGGATTTGATGATCTTACAGGTATTGCCCAATCTTAATGATTCTATTAAAGGACAATAATAACAATAAAAATAACATTTATGGGGAAAAAAAAGGAAAAAATTCCTAGTGTACAAAAGGTAGAAAGACTCAGGAATCAGGTCCTGATATGAAATGCAAGACTTTAAAGGTCCACTTTATTCTTGATAATGCAAAGATCTAGTGCATCTTTTTCTGCATCTGGGAGTCACTTCACAGAGACATTAAGGATTTTCTTCTGTGTTCAGACCCTTTTGTATTTGATACCATACTGTACCATACCATACCAGCCTTGAAGGTAGTAAATTCCAATGTAACACTCCAGTATATTTTCCCTAGTTTAATAATTTGCACTACTTCTGCAGAGAGATAAATTTCTATACCCCAGGAAATTGTAAAGCTTTTCAGTGGTTTATATAATGGTCTGAGACTGTTTGCTGAGAAAGAATGGGAAATGCCAAAGATTTTGATTCCATGCCTTCAATCAGAAAATACATTTCACTCTCCTTGAGACATAATTCATAGTAGCAGGTTGTTAACTCGGTGTGAAATGCTGCAGTGAGAATGATATTAAATATTAAGTTTCCTCCAGTGATACATACTAAGATGAATTTCTAATGTCTTCATCTTCCCCAGTGTGACAGGCTCCTGCCCTGACTATGGCTCAATTGCTCATACAGGTCTCCAGGTACATGGTTACCTGTATCAGTAGGGAGATTTTGTTGCAACATGAGTGACACAATCTGTCCAAAAATTGTGTCCAAAAATTGTATCCAAAAAAAGTAAATGCAGAGATCATACTGTAAAACACAAATCTCATGGGTTTTTTCCTGTTGATTTTAGTGTTGAAATGGGAGAAGAAACATCTTCCTGGAATAGTTTTGTTCTTTTTGGAACAGATCCAAAAAAGAAGTTGTTTACCAAGCTATATCTGATGAGGAAAAAAGTTTAAGAAATGCATATTTTTATGGAAAACATATTTTTATGGAAAGCTTCCAATAAACTCATCTTATAAATCTTTTTTGTAATTATAACCTAAAAATACATCTATATATATTTTTAAACCCCCCTCTTTTAATGTGATTGACTCATAAATGCCTTCTGAATGAAAGTTAGCCCTCCTGTTTTGGGCTTTAGAAGTTCACGTAGTATGATACAAAGAGATGGCCATTTCTTTAAACAGTCCTCCGTACTGTGACTATGTGACTGGAGGAAACCGGGGAATCTTACTTCATTCGTGCCTCCCTTAGCATTCTTGAGGGTATAATTTCTTTTGTTCAACTTTGGAGTCTTTGGAAGTTTAACTGTGGGCATCCATTTTTCAGCTAGTTATCTCTTCTCCCTTTATAATCAGTGGAAAGAATTAGACATTTGTCATTCTTCTCACCTTAAAATCACTCCTGTGTGTCTATTCTACTGGTCTGCAAATATGATGACTCCTACTGTTCGTATTACTTTTTACCGGGTATTCATCTCCAGCTTCTGGTTGGTAGGTTACTTAGCAAAGGGATTTTATTTCTTCCCTCCACCTTTATTCCACGTTTTATTATATAGTGAACTATTACTGTCATACCAATTCAGCCAGGGAGAAACTCTGAACTATACTTACAAGCTTTTTGCAGATGATCTGCAACAGAAAATGGAAGAAAAGGAAATTGGCAGCCGTTTGAATGGCTGTTTACAGTGTCTTTTGAAATAGGGTCTTGGTTTTCCTTGAAGTGAGGGTACATTGAACTTGTTACCATTGATTTCAGGGCTACATTTTGGAATAGTGAAGGCAGAGGGAGGAGTCCCCATTGTGTTTGAAATGTTTTAAGTCCTTGAGTGTTTTAGCCCTGTTGAAAAGTGAAAATCTTCAGAGGATTATAAATTGTTAGGCATATTTAATTTCATCCCATGTGTGAACGTAGACGTTTTCAAGTCTGCTGTGGTCTAGAATAACCCCATTTAATTATCTAACTAGCAACCTCCTGCTAAGACTGCACTGAAATTAGTATCTGCTGAGATTTGTGCTTACTGATGTTTTTCATAATAATATGGTCTATGATTGAGAAGTGTTTTTTTGTCTGCTAGTAGGACCTCATTCTGATCTGGTATCTTTGTGAGGCAAAAAATAGTTTAGAAAGAGCAAAGTGTCACTCATGTGCCTGTAGGAGAAGCTTCTCCTCTAATCAAGGGAGAGAATGACCATTTCTTAAACTTACTGGTTTTCTCATATTACATTTTTTCATAGGTTTCCAATAATACACAGCCTATTTGAGAGTCATATCATAATAGTGTAGGATAACTATATTTCACATTTTCTTTTATGCAGGGTACTCCTGGTTTGCCAGGAGATACTGGTCCGAAGGGTGATCTCGGACCTCCAGGAATTCCAGGTGTTCCAGGTGAGGAGAAAACTTAACATACTCCTGAAAAGTGTGCAAAAATGTCTCTTTCATGTTGTTCCTCTCTCAAAAGAGATGCCTAAAGAATATTAACCCTGTGTTAATAATTGCTAAACAGGACACTGAAAGCTGCATCAATAAACATACAAAAGCATTGAGATTTTTCTTAATTTTTTTGTCTCTTGCCTATTTTTGCATTGCAAATATTAAATATGCACTTCCTTTAAAAATAGATGTAAAATCAGTTTTTAGATACTACCAGTCAAGAATCTTCAAGATTTTCTTGAGAATTGAAGATGCAAATGTTATAGCTATATGTGAGGAAATGGGCTCTGCATGTCTCCCTTGCTGATTATATTCCTGCTACTGTCACCATCATGTACATAAAACCATCAAGTGTATAAAAAATACAGTTATTAATAGAAAAAACATAATGCTCTTAATCTAGAGAATGATACTATTAAAGTAAGAGAACTTTGAAGCGAAGTAAGAGACAAAATAAGAGGAATTTATTTTTAGTCATCAATTCTTTCGTGACTTTTGTATTGTTTGTATCGTGTTCGTGCAAACAGTTAAAAAGTACTTGTGCAAATAAAGTCACGTCCTTTTCAGGATCATGGGGTCATACATCATTATTCCACACATATCCTTCCAAATCAAGAAATTACTGAATTTTCATACAAATATTTCCTTTGACTTCAGGTCCAAAAGGAACTCCTGGCTTCCCAGGCCTTAAGGGTGAGCGAGGTGACCAAGGTCTTCCTGGATCTAAAGGTATAGTAAAGACTTGTGCTTTTTTCCCCCAGATATTTTTGGTAAAATGGCTATTTGTGATTAATTTGTGGTTATTTGTGGCTATAACTCCATCACCCTTTTCTTCTGTTCTGTTCCAAAAATGCTGAATATGAAACTGGGTATCATGTATCAGCATCTGAATGGTCAGATTAAAATCACATAATGGTTTGGGTTTGAAGGGATTTTAAAAATCATCTAGTTTCAACCTGCCTGCCATGGGCAGGGACATCTTTCCCTAAACCAGGTTGCTCAGAGCCCCATCCAACCTGGCTTTGAATGCTTCCAGGGATAGAGCTTCTGTAGCTTCTCTGGGAAACCTCTGTTCCAGTGCCTCACCACCCTCACAGTAGAAAATTGTCCTCCTTAAGTCAAATCTAAATTTACACTCTTTCTGTAAACACTTCTTTTTTTTACGCTGCTCCCCCTTGTCCAGTGACTCCAGACCCTGGTAAAAAGTCTCTCTCAGTCTTTCATTATAAGCCCCTTTTATGTATTGAAAGGCCTCAGTGAGGTCTTCCCTGGGCCTTCTCTTCTCCAGGCTGAACAAGCTCAACTCTCTCAGCCTTTCTTCATATGAGATCTTTTCCACCCCTCTGATCATTTTCATGGCCCTGCTCTGGACCTGCTCTAACAGGTACATGTCCTTCTTGTACAGGGAACCCCAGAGCTGGCTATAATATTCCAGGTGGGGTTTTACAAGAACAGAGCAGAGGGGGAGTATTACTGTTTACACTTCTTTTCATGTAGCCCTCTATTGGCTTTCTGGGCTGCGAGCAGACATTGCTGACTCATCCCGTTTTTCATTTGCCTGTGTTTCCCAAGTCCTTCTCTGCAGGGCTGCTTTCAGTCCATTCATCCCCTGTTGCAATAGGACATGAAATAAAGGTGCTTGACTCCAGTCAGAAGGCAGTAGAAATCAGAAGGCTTTATTTACAATTCATTCAGCCCTTTTTTAACATGCTGCTCTAAGAAGGCACGTTATTGGTCCATAGGGCTGACACTTCTCCCTTTGGTTAAGTAACAGAAATAGCAAACAACACCTGTTGTTATGGAAAAGGAATACTGTTTACATAAGGTTGTTTTGGGAAAAAGAAAAACTGTTGAAAAAATTTCCTTGAGAAGAGCTAGGTCTTCTCAAGCTCAAAAGATAGCGAGTCCACAATTCCCCAGTACTGATGTTGTGGATTGCTCTGGCCCATGTGTAAGACCTTGTACTTGAGCTTGCACTTGCTGAATTTCATGAGGTTCCCATTGGCCCGCTTGTCACGGTGCCTCTGGATGGCATCCCTTCTTTCCAGCATATTGACTACACCATTCAGCTTGGAGCTACTTGCAAACTTGCTGAGAAAACTCCATGCAACCTAAGGTCTGGACAGCTATTTCAGTCCATGAGAAGTCTGTTTGGCTGGAGATACTAGCACAGATACACTTCAGTTTGGGAAGCTTTGCAGTTTAATTCCTGTGTAAAGTCTAGGATGTGTTGATATCTCATGACTATCTGTGAGAGGCTCCAGTCTCTGCATAAATGGCAATAAAAGGTAACATTTTTCCTTTTTTTTTTTTTTTTAAATTGTGCAATACTAAATATGTGTTGATTTTCTTGGTTGATTTCCACAGGTTTACAAGGCCCACCAGGCCCACCAGGTCCTTTTCAGCTTGTTAAAGGGGATCCTGGCTTACCTGGACCTGTAGGACCAGTTGGTCTCAAGGGATTCCCAGGACTTCCAGGTCCTAAAGGACAACAAGGTGAGAGTTTCTAATTTACTAGTAGAAATGCATTTTTTTGTAATGTAAAAATAGACCAACGGTAGGCTAGATGCTACAAGATTTTTTGTATAATATTGTCCAGTTTTTGTAAGCCACTTATATTGTGTTAATGATGAGGAAGAGAGTCTTTTTTGAAGGTCATCCAAAACAGATGCCTTCCTCGTGATTTTTTATAGGTTCTCACTCTGCAGTCATCACATCAGTATCTGAGGTCAGCAGTAAGCAGAATGACCTGCAAGACTCTGCTCATCCTTTCCCCAAAATATATTTGTTAGGGTGTCTTCTGTCATTAGTCTTGAATCCAAACTTAAATACTGTGTGTCTCTGGGAGAAGATAAGTATGAGGAAAAACACTTGGTCCTGGAATGAAAAGTGCTTCCTGAGAAAGCTTGTTCTATGGTGCTAGATTTCTTCTTTTAGTCCAGATATTGTAATTTTTGTAAAGAGTAGGGTAACTGCAGAAATGAAACACACTAGAGAGTAAGAGAATGAAGCAAAGGGTAGGACAAATGAAATGCTGGCACATGTCCTTCAGAATGATGGGACATGGAGAATGAGAGCTCAGAAGTGTTAAGATACTAAGGGAAAGCTTTTTTCCTGAATGATTTACGTTAAGTTGATGGGGAATTACAGTGGAGGATAATGAATATCTTCTTCCTAGTTTATATAGTAGATATAAGAGTATTCTCTTGAAAGTGGGGATACAACTCTGCAACTGCTGTCCTTTAGGAAATAGCTATAAAACAGTCTAAATGATTGAACACAGCATGGGCTTGCATGTATGGGATTCATTACTCCATCAGTAGTAGTCAGTTCAGTACATAAGCACAATATTGCTTTTTGGGTGATCAGGTAAAAGAAAACTGTGAGCATCTGATGAGTCACAGAAGTGTTGCTGTAGTGCTGATGGTATTAACTTCCTTCTCCTGAAGTGAGTTTTGCTGAATTTATGTAGGATTCACAGCATCCCTAAAATTCGATAAAGGGAAGACATAAAATATGTTTGAAAACTCGTTTGGGAAAAAGCTAAGAGGATACCAAATTTGCCACTGTTCATGACCCTACTTTTTTATGGTCTGTTTCTGATTGAGTCATATGATAAGCAGGGAGAGAAGAGATTCCTTTTCATATTCCAGGCAAATGCTAGTTATTTTAGAGGCATGCCCTCTCCTTACTTCTTCATTCTTCTTTACCATAGAATCACTTTGCCTGGAGTTACCCTCATATATTCTCTAAATATGGAACTGTATGTACTGAATGTGCATGAGTTTAGTTTATGCTGAGGCATACCTGTGCTGCACTGTATTAAAAGCCAAAAATTCAGAACTAACATGAAATAATATCCAGTAATAATTATTCCTTGTTTTTCAACAGGGGTGACAGGACCTTCAGGTGTACCTGGACCACCTGGTAGCCCAGGGTTTGATGGTCAGCCTGGACAGAAAGGAGAAGTTGGTCCTTATGGTCCCCCAGGTAAGTCCCTGCATTCTTCAAAAACTTGATTCCTTCATGGAAAAATAACATATGGTATTAGGTGTAAATGTATTTAATTTCACTTCTTTAGTTATGTACTGCTGTCTGGAGAGATAAAAGGAGCCTCTCTGTATTGCAGGGCCCAGAGGATTCCCTGGTCCACCTGGCCCTGATGGCCTGCCTGGGGCTATGGGCCCACCAGGGGCACCATCTGTGGCTCATGGCTTCCTTGTCACCAGACACAGTCAAACCATTGAAGAGCCATCGTGTCCATTTGGAACAAGGCTGATTTACCACGGCTACTCCTTGCTTTATGTACAAGGCAATGAAAGAGCACATGGCCAAGATCTGGGTAAGTAGAGGCCAAATTAGAATTCAGTTAGAATTCATTACAAACCAAATGTTTCTCTCATTTGTCGAACTGTATTGGGCAAATCTGTGTGATTGCTCTGGCTCAGACCTGGGCTTCCCAGAACAAGGAAGATGTTGCTGTACCACAGTGAATACAACACCTAGTTACTGAGATGGCTCATGGGGTCTGGAGAGTCTGATACAATTGGTTTTGCAGATATTTATGGGGAGGCCTTTATTGCAGTCTACAGCTGTCTACAGGGAGGGTAGAGAATATGGAGTCCCTTCTCAGAGTGTCCCACTGACAGAAGAAGCAATGGACCACAAGGATGAGATACATTTCAGTGAAACATAAATAAAAGCTTTTTTATTATGCGGATGGTTATTCATTGGAACAGAACCCCAGAGAGATGGTTGAATTTCTTGTCTATGGAGATCCTCAAAACTCAACTAAATCTGGGCCCAAGAAACCAGATCTAACTGGCAGGGCAGTAGGATAGATGACCTCTAGAGGTCTATTCCAACCTAATGTATTCCGTAATTCTGGAGGCAATACTGGACTACTCCTTTCCTTGTCCCATTCCTTCCTCAAGAAGCTAAGACAATTCACTTCCTCTGAAAACTGAGCCTTCCAGAGCAAGTGTTCTCTGCCTTTTTAGCTGCTCCTGGAAATAGTTGTTAGGCAGTTGGTGGTGGTTTAACAAAACTGTGTTAAGAAATAACCTTTCACTTAACATTTCAGGCACAGCGGGAAGCTGTCTTCGTAAATTTAGTACCATGCCTTTCTTATTCTGCAATATCAACAATGTCTGTAATTTTGCATCAAGGAATGACTACTCTTACTGGCTGTCTACTCCTGAACCCATGCCAATGAATATGGCACCTATCACTGGTGATAATATCAGGCCATTCATCAGCAGGTATGGTTTCAGTTCTGCTGTATTTATAAAGTGAAAAAACCTGTGGAAAGAGCATATGGTACTTTATTTTTCTGGACAAGGCTTTTAATCTGTATATTTTTATTTCCTGCCTTGAAATTTAAAGTTTGATTTCTTTTGATGAAATGTTTCAAAGTGTGCATGTTTTCAGTTTAGACTTTGATCAAAAGTAAATCCATTTTGGGGAAACCCAAACGAATAGAATAGCCTATTCTGAGTATAATTGAAATGAAAAGATTTACTTTGAAATGTTGTCTTGAAAAAGCTGTGTACTTTGAAGGAGAAAAAGTTTCACATTTTTTCACAATTCTTGTCCAAAACACTTCTGTTTTTTGACTAGCCATAGCTAGAAGCTTTTTAAGGCTTAGTTTCCTTTTGTTTGAAAATGGTAGCATTTTTATCATACAGTAGACTGACAGGCTTGTTCCATTGTTCTAGATATTCTGCTTGAATACAATCATTATTGTCTGAAGTAAAGGAAACAATTGCAAAATCAATCATCTGTTTTTTAATAATTCCAGATTCGCAGCTAGCATGAAGAATGGTGCTTATATCAGAGTCATAATTGTTCTGCATCAATGCAACATGTTGAACTTTTGGTCCATTTGAAATTTTAGGACCACTAGAAAACCTCTTCTGGCGTAGTATGTCCAGTGCTGAAAGCAGAGTTATGAGCAGAAGTGTGGCAAACTGCCCCATTGTTAGATATGAATCTGACAAGGGAATCTTTGACTTACGGCTTAAGTGATAATCATTAGATTTAGGCATTACTGTCCTTTCTGTCATTGCTTCTAATCTGTATCAGCTCTTGCTGATCCCTCTTCCAGCCATATTTAATGAATGGGAGTGGAGATTGCTGGCAGTGTGTTCTCAGGTACATCCAAGAGAAAGGACAATCCAAATCATCAGTAGGTTGTATTCTGGACATCTTGGATGTTCAAAAAGCTATATGGCTCTACTGCAAAACATTTGATGTTTATTTTGCATGGTGGAATCCATCCTGTATCTGCAGCTGTACTCTGTATTCTTACTTTTGGTTTAGTACCAAAGAAGTTGGTATATTTTGAAAATGAATGGCCAGATTGAGGACAAGATTCTCAAGGGAGACTATCGCTTTCGTTGGTCTTAAATTTTTGGTTGTTTGTTGCATGTGAATGGAAGGAGCCTGACTTTAAAAAAAAATTTAATTGCCAGCCTCTGAAATTCATATTCCTTTTATGCCATCCCATATCATGCACCCAAAATAGCCTTTAACAGTCACGTTTGAAACTCTTGCTGAAGGAGGTACTAACCAACACTTTGCCTTATCTTATGCCTACGGATTAGCTTTTGCACCATAAAAATGAGTAAGTGTGTATATGTACGTACATATGTGTGTGTGTGCATGTGTGCTTATGTGTTTTTCTCCTTTTAGTCATAGCAACAAGTGAAGTAGTTGTAATATTCATTTTAGAAAACTAGCAAAGACTCTTCTTTCAATTTTTTAATTGATGCTTTTTAAACAAAAGCTTTCCCTGTCCAAATGTTGAAAATGTGTAGAAGTGTCACTTACTGCCTTGAATCATAGAACTTCTTTTCCTGTAAGACCTTCTACTGAAATACCAGAAATCTCTTGAAGCAAAGCAGAGCTCCAAGAATAGAGGCAGCTTTACATTCCTTCTTTTAATTTACTCTTTCATTGATGTGTTTCTTAAAATAACTCTCTTGCTTCTGCGCTAAAGATGAAGGCAGTAGGTATGAAAGCATTCTTCACAAGGCAGAAATAGAAAGCTTTCATTCTGAATACCTTTGCTTCTCTGCATTTTCCAGAATCCAACTTAATCCATTTTGCACTGGAATCTTTTCTGTGCTCTGATAATAGGAATCAGATGGTTTAGTTTTGAATCATTTCCATAATTGCTAACTGCAGCAGCCAGTTGAAGACTTGTACAAGAAAAATGGATTGTATCTACCAAATTCCTTATTACCTGCCCCCATTTTAAAATTCCAGCCCAGCTCATGGGTATTTTATGATTCTCCTGTGAAGGCATGATTGGTCATTGGATTATTCAGTAACCTAGCAGTTCTGAGACATGAGGAGCTTATCTAAAGTAAAAGAACTGGTGCTGCATGCAGGCTGTATACAAGTTTGTTGTGCAAGTTACTTTGCTAGAAATCTCTTACCAGAGATACAGACCAAAAATGTAAATAAAAAACACTTTCAAGGAAAATTCATGGGAAAGAGTCTGCATTAGACTAGATTAGCAGTGTTTGCCTTTTGTAAGATATTTTCCAGAGAGATAGCTTTTTCTCTGGAAGTCAGAGCTAAGTTTAGGATGATGAATTGCTGTTACTTGTTTCTCATCACAGTAGACCACTTTTAAGTGATACTTGCTGAGTTACAGTGTTTGGCTATTTGCCTCCCGTGTTCATGAGATTGAGCACGTTTAGAAACTTCAGTACAAACAGGACTAGAAAAAGAAAAATACATGTAAATATTCAGATAAGAGGTCTCTTGTTCTTTTCTCATAGGAAGGCTAATAGGAATAAGACTTAATAGTTGAATTGAATAGTAAGGGAGAAATTAGAACTTTACAAAATAAATTAGATATGAAAAAGAAAAATCAACCAGTTGGCTGTTTTTCTAAATGAAACGTTGTGATTTTTCCTTTGGTTTTGAATGTGACAACATTTTCTATTTCAAGATTCCATAAAGAAATTAGCTTCTGAATAAAGAAGTATTAATCCTTAAGTGCATGCAGCTCATTCATGTCTTGGTCTTTCTAGATGCTCTGTGTGTGAAGCTCCTGCTATGGTAATAGCTGTTCACAGTCAAACAATTCAAATACCACCGTGTCCGGAAGGCTGGAGTTCACTTTGGATCGGTTACTCCTTTGTCATGGTAAGTGCACTGGGACATACTCTCAGCTGAGGAAAGCATTTGTTTCAGGGTTTTGATCTATGGAAGGTTAATATCTGACTCTGTCACTTCAGGTTTTAGGAGGGCATTAGATCTCCACCCTTCGTAGTGACTTCAGAAAGAATCTGATCATTTTCCTAGGGAAGGCCTGGGCATGGTCTGAGACAGAGTGTGGATCTAGAGTTGTTAGCATTTGGCAGTGGGAGAGAGGCCACTGTGATGTGGGGTGGGAATGGAGTTAAGCTATTCAGCTGAAAGCCATACCAGACCTTCTGGGCCAAGAGCTAGCCCTGACATGTTGCTTACCTAGAGATAGCTTGAGTCCTGGTGTTTCTCCTGAAGGACTTCTGTACACACAGCTGCCCCTGAAGTTGATGTTGCTGATGTGTCATGCTGCTCTTGAGTGAGATAACCCAGTGCCATCTCTGGAGCCTTCAGCTCCACCTCCTTGCTTCTCCTTGAGCTGAGCAACAAAACAGCCAGTGGACAGAACAGAGGACAAGGAGAGAAGTGTGAAGAAATATTTGTGCAAGAGAGCTCATCAGAGTTGTAGCAGAAGAGGTAGAGTCCCTCTCTGACCCATGGTTTTGCATCTTCCTAGCACACCAGTGCTGGTGCGGAGGGCTCTGGCCAGGCCCTGGCGTCCCCTGGTTCCTGCCTGGAGGAGTTCCGCAGCGCTCCCTTCATCGAATGCCACGGCCGGGGCACCTGCAATTATTATGCAAATGCTTACAGCTTCTGGCTTGCCACTATAGAAAGGAATGAGATGTTCAAGTAAGTTCATGATTTATTTATCACTCTTTGAGACTCAATTGATCCTTATCATTGAATAAAAGAAATATTTTTTGAATGTAATACAGGTTCAAGTATTGGCTGTCCACCAGCACAGTTAATTTTTGTAGTTAATTATTTTCGTAACAGAAAGAAAAAAAAATAGTAGTTTCTAGGGGAATTAATGAATATATCATCATTTAGTGTTTGGAATGTGTCACTTTTACCATGTATTTTGCTTTTCAGAATAATCTAACACTATTGTTTTTGATTGTATTCACCAAGTGGTAATTGGGATAGGCTGACATACTGATTGCAATTAGATTTGAATATAAAATTTCCTGTAATAGATGTTAACATATAATATAACCACCTACAATTTGTTCAGATGTTAAACTAAGTCAGTTGAACAATTATTTACCTTTCCCTAACGTTAGAGGAAGTATGTTTGAGTAAAATGCAGCTGGTGGTAATAGGCTTTGTTCTGGTCTCCTGCACATAAGTATTTTTCAACACAGGCTAATCTGCTCTATATGAATGTTATTAATATGTTAGCATGTAGATCAGTTCCCATGTCTGCATAGCTTAACTGGTCAGCAGACATTCCTCTGGAGTGCAGGTAATCACCCTCTTCCACCGCAGTCCTGACTGCTGCTCCTGTTATCCTTCATCTCTTCACATCTTCTAGATCTCTGAATGCTGTCTTGTCTGTCTCAGAAGGAAGCAGGTTGTTTAGTCAGTTTTCACTGTTTATCAAATAGTTGTCAGTGGAGTAGGTAGAAAAATTGAACACTGGGACTGAGTATCACTGGGGCTGTAATAATCTCATCAACCAGGAAAACTACTGCCAAAACCACCCCAGCACTGGGGTAAGACCTGGATCCCTAGGAAAGAGGAAAGCTGGTCAGAAGAAAATTTAGAGTGAGCACTACAGTTGTTTCCATTCTACCCGGAGACCTCTCAACTTCATACCCTTTTCTGGCTACAAACTATGCCTCAGATTAATAAAATAATCCCAGATCAGGGGACCTGCTCTGCCATCATATATCACAAATACTCCTAAATTTCCTGTAAACCCATAATCTTTTTTAATGAAAAGCAATAAAAGCACACTTTTGTCTGAAAATTATTTATTTCTAGTTGTTAGGAGTAATTCCTTATGACAGGTTAGAGAGTAAAGGCTTTTGTTTGTGTTTCTGTATGACATCACATAATTTCCTTTGCCAGCTTCTCATTTGTCTTTAAAGTCACAAGAGTTAGCAGAAACTCATAAACAGTCAAATTTCAGCTTCTTTGCCCAATTTTATTTTATTGCCCAAATTCTAGATTGTTTTCAAACTACTGCTTTAACAGATGGTGTTCTAGGTTAAGGAAATGCTATTTATGCCTCATGGAAGAACTGAATTCTTCAGTAACTCTAAGTGTGTGATGTTTAAAACTAATCTTACAATGGTTTGTGACCAAACTTGGAAGTGCTAACACACTGGAGAACTTACGAACACCTTGATTCAGCAGAGGCTGGAAGGGAGACTTGCATTCAAAGTTGGTGTTGTCAGTTATAAACCTGAAAATTGTTAATGGGTCTTTTCATTTCTTTCTTTTCAATAGGAAGCCGACTCCCTCAACTTTGAAAGCCGGGGATCTACGCTCAAATGTTAGCCGTTGTCAAGTCTGTATGAGAAGAACATAATGACTTTTGAATTTCAACTAATTTCACACAATATGGTGCTATTCGTTTAACAGCAATGAAGCCTAGACATGTATCATATGTACCTCATTGTTGTCCAATATGAAAACAGTAAAGTGCCTTTTAGGAACTTGCATAACTAACACACACTGCTTTACTGGCCCTGTCCTTGCTAAAGAAGAAAAGAGACAACGAAGATAAGCTTCAAATGTTGACATGCCAAATGGCACTTTTGATCAAAGTATATGTATTTTTTATATAAATGCAATGCACTGATAGAATAAAAAGTCAGCATTTATCCAGAAAAAAAAATGCAAAGGTGCTAGGAGGTATGCAGTTCTGCCTTATACTGTTTGACCCCCCTTTTTCATTCTTGTATTATATATTTAGATTCATTTTTCTTCCCCAGATAAGTTTGTTACCGTTATCTAGGTGTCTTAAAATCCCAGACTCTTGGGTATGTACTTATTGTTCTTGTACAAAGAAATACTAATGTAAAAAAGAGGTTTGGGATTACAGACTGTGGTTAAGCATCATGTAACCATCTTTTCACAACATAGAGTGCCATCCTGCAAACCTTTGCTTCTGTTTGTAGCCTTTAATGCTGTCAGTATTAATGGGTCTACATCTGGAAGAGATTGCCAAATTGGCTTCACAAATAGGCAAGTAAGTGTTTCTGCTATGTTGGTACTATGCAGCTTCTTTGTGCAGTAGAACAAACTTTCCTGTGGAATAAAGAATGATGCAGCAATGGTCAAGAAAAATAAACTATATATAAATATTTTAGTAATTTATATAGATATCAACCATTAGGCAAATCAAGCTCTGAGTTTATCATTTCAAAAAGAAACTTAATTTTTTTTCTCTTTTCATTGTCATGAATTAGGTGTTAAATGCCAAAATATGATGTGAAATGTTCATTTTGCATAGTCATTTCAATGCTGAAGTTGCAGAGACTGAACCCAGGTTAATAGTTATTTGTGTTTATAATAGTAAATCCTGCTTTGAGCTTATAGTCTTTATTCTGTATTTAATATTTTTCAGGGTTTTAAACACTACTCACACACTGAATGACTTGATTTTGAAAAGTATAAGGCCTTAATTTTGTTAATATTGTGCCAAAAAAATTCTTCAGAGTGGCCTCAGAAATATTTCTAAAGGATTTCTATGCAATGATATCATTGTTAGAGCACGTCTGTGCCCAAAAATGTTTTATGGACTATTACCATGCAAATACCAAAAGATTTTTGCAAATGCCAAGGCCTTTGTGTAATTTCTTACATGTGTATTTCTAAAAAATTCAAGTTTGTAATAAAACTATTTGTGTAAAAAAAAAAGAAGAAAAGAAGAAGTTTTTACTAATTTGTTATTAGCATTCATTTACAACAATGAATTAATAAGCCACCAATAAATGCACAAGCTTGATGCAATCCTAGATGCTTTTTGTTTTGCACATCTTGCAGATGTACAAAGCATCTTCTAAAGGGGGAAACAGGGCACTGTACTGACACCTCTGTTGTTATCTTGTAAGAACTGAAACTGATAGAACATGAGAAACTTATCACTGAAATGTATTTGATACGAACACATTACAAAAATCTGCTAACATCATCTCAGTTAATGGGAGTTGATGAAATTATGCACATTTTTCAGTTCTCCTTTGAATTTTTCATGCACAAGCAGAACTGAATTATACAGGATAACAATTAAAATATTTCATATTTGCTTGTAAGTGGGCAAGGTGAATCTTGGCTCTGGTTGAAGAGGAAATGGGCCATGCTATCATCTTCCTTGGCAAAAGCACGTAATTTGCTAAAATTTCATGTTGTTTTTCAAAATTTGTGAAGACAGTGTGGCTGCTGCTGCTGTTTTGAACTTGGCTTTCACTTAGAATCATTAAAGACATTCTCTGACCAAATGGCTGAAGGCTCCTGCATAGAAATTGGCTATTTCATTTAGCAGTGATTCTTAACTCTCATGGAGGTTCTGATACTTGATAATTTCATTTATAAAAGACCAGTCCTCACAAAAGTTCCTTGCTAGTCTATAAAATAAAACAGTCTGATAATGCCTGAGCAGCCTCATGCGGGGTTTTCTCAAGGGACACTTGATATCCAGAAGAAGAGGAGAAGACTATAAGGTGATTCCTTGTGGCATCTAGGAAAAATTATGCAAAAATTCAGTCTTCACTGACTCAGAGCATCCAAACTGCTGTTCACACTCTACCGTTTATCTCCTGGTCAGCTAGGGGTTTAATTTGCTATGGTCAAATTGTCTTAGAACTGCCAGACAGTTCTAAGTCGTTCATGTATGTTTAAATCAGCTGGGTGTGTATGAACCCTTGTCTTAATTGGAAGCATTTGGAAACAAGGTCCTTTGAAAATTTTTGAAAACTGCTTGAACTGTAGTTTGATGTCTTCCTTATCTAATAGTAATTATTTATTCCATAACCTCCAGTTCGTATAATGACCTAAACCATTCTCATGCTAAAGATGCTATTTCTTCTTAAATCAGTCACTAAACATTTTGGTGCTTATTGAATATCAGTCAGATCTCCTGAAAATGTGTGAATGCTAGATTTTGATGCCCTGGGTGAGGAAGAGCCCATGTGAAACACTGCCTTGCTTTCAAAAACCTCTTAAGTACCCCTTATTCAGGCATTTATGGCCAGTGTTTGGCTGCAATACAGTTCATTGTGTGAACAGGCAACTTCTAACTCATCAGCTATTCAAATCATCTGGCAGAAGCTTCAATTTCAGGAGAAAATTTTTGAGTGCAGTACTTGAAGAGTCTCTTGTCATGTTCTAAATAAATACATTTCTAAAACAGCAGGTGGTGCCCTTGCTCTCTTTGTGGTAACACTGGGACAGACTTCACACTGACAAATACCTTGGTCTTTAATCTACTAACATGACCCTATTGAACATGATACTATTTTCCCATGTCTCCATCTCTATTTTGACATGTTCTAGTCACCAGCAATTTTCCTTTTGAAATAGGAGTGGACCAATTTTCAATTTAAAAAAACCTATACGTACTGCAAAATAAAAATATAATTAAATGATCAATATGTATTTTGAAGCAAATGATGTCTTAGCCTGTGTGTCTTTTCTGATAAATGTACATTCATTTCATAAGTATATTTCCTATCCATTTCATAGTGGTAACTTCCCTGATGAAATACATGTTTTTCTATGTAACAGGACTCCTGAGAACAATATCCCCATACTAGGCTCCCAGAAAAGTGTATTTTCAAGACTTAACTTGTAAGGCTGCATGACTTTTAGGAATTCCTTTTCTATCTTCCATGTTTTACAGATCTGTAATAATCTACACTAACTGCATAAGATGAAACATAAACACAGAGCCAGACTTGTGGATCTCAGAGCACCAACTAAATAGAAAATACAGCACCTGGCACAAAGGAAGACCACTGACTAGTTGAAATGGCAGCTGTCCCAGTACCTACTTGTATTTCCATCCCTTACTCTGTAAAGGTGGATGGCCATGCCTGCACTGGGACTTCTGGAAGGAGAAATGTCAGCATTTTTTTCAGAGCTTGCAGTGGAGCTTCTCTATCTCTGCTGGTCATGTTGTGGCAGCAGTGTGCTGCCCACTGCGTTTCCACCTCTTCATATAGAAATTTTCTTTTTTTATGGACTTCACATTCTGAATTAGATAATGGTGAGAACATGAGAGACCAGGGTGGATATTTAGATGCATATTTTGAGCTTAGACAAATGCTGAAACCAGTGATGGATGGTCTGGGATTTAATTAATCATTTTTAAGAAACGTATCCAGTGGCTACGTGGAAATGTACAGCCTGTCAGTTTCAGAGGTAAGATGGTAGCAAGAAGGAAATAATTCCACCCACCCATTAGTGTAAATACAGTATGAAGTTGATAATTGAGAATTTGTAATATTTATTATGTCTCTACAACATAAATACAAACAAAAAATAATGCACAAACTTACTTTTAGCACTAATAGCTAAACAAGAAGTGAATGTTCTTTGTGAAAGATGTACTAACAAAGCAACTTCAAAAAATTTCCTGGAAGTATAGTCTTTAAACCATTCTCTTTCTTCAGAATGTTGGAGGAAAACCCTTCAAAAAAATGCAGAGGGGAGGGTGTGGGTTTTGGCTATTTCTCTCTGGCAGACAGTAAGCTTGTTGTGTTGCTTGAGGTGTTAATATCTGTGGGAAGATAAATCACTACTACTTCTCATGAACACAGGAATTCTTCTGTTGTAAGATATTTTACCCAGTCAGGCTTACTGACACCACCTTGTCTCTTCAGCTCCCACTGTAAGAGGATGATACTCAGAGCTCAATATTCTTACTTACTTTTCAGTGTTGATTTTTAAAGGTACATTCCTTTCCAGCTTTTTATTATCTTGAAACCAGAGAACAGAGTGTAAACATTGAAAATATTTTAAAATGTCTGAATCTTTTACATATGTTTGAGAACTGCCCTTTTTTTTCCCTCTGGCTATATGCAGTCAGCTATATTTGTTATAATTGGTGTGCAGAGGACTGAAGACTTGACAGAGTGAAAGTTATAGATGGAACATGATCATTTGATGCTCTGTCAACTCCTGTCTCACCTAAGAAAACATGTTAGATTTCATGCAGAATTGTGGCAGGATTCATTTGTCATCTCAACCCCATGAAGTACGATTTACACTGTAGTAAATAAATGTGTAAAATTGGCTTCGGTAGGGGAGAAAGTCCTTGTAAAACATTCTAAAGAACACTGATCAAACCTTTTTGTTACGCTTAGTACACAGCTTTTAGACCAGTGTAACCATGGTGTGTTTTTTGCTGGAATGTTCCTCTCAGTCTTACACCAGACTGCTTATTTCTAACCATTGGTTCCTGGAAGAGGTTCAAAGTGAAGGGTTCGAGAACATGCCCAGTGTTACCTTCGGCCAAAGCTTTTGTTATCTTTGTGGGCATAGTAGCTGGCAGTGGAAGATGTTCTCATCTTCCCATTTCCTCTAAATAATTATAGCGGCATTTTTTCCAGCCTGATTTTGGACGTTAACCTGTCTGAGAGATGTGATCGAAGTGTCAACAAAGTCAAAGGGACCTGAAATGCAGTCACATGAATCCCATGTCAAGGATTGCTTCTGTGTACCAGTTTCAGTAATGCATCTGGGAATCCCCACAGAAACACTGACTCCCAGGGCAGTCTCCGTATTCATTGCTTTATAGCTGTGTTGAGAACCACCTCCTACTTCCCTGGCCAGGATGTGTTGCATGTGTTTGGGAACTCAGACTGGTAAGAAGGTAAGTATCAGACAGAAGTGAATGAAGGTTCCTGGTAGCTCAACATCTGCAAACAAAATTGCCATTTGCTCTCATTTCTGCGTTGATGGACTACAACTTTTTCACAGATTATTTTTTGCTACCTTTGATCAGTTGGGAACTGTCAACTGTCTCTGTTCAAATACTATGCAGGCCTTCTGGCATTGTCCCTGAACTGAGGAAAGGACCTAGGCCAGGGCAATGAAACATACCTGAATAATTCTCAGCCTTTCTTTTCCCGATAAAAAACAAAACAAAACAAAACAAAAACCACAAAACAAAGCATGGAGAAAAGAAGTTCTGGTGTTAAAAAAAAACAAAAACAAAAAACAACACAACCCAACAAACAAACAAAACCAACCAACCAACCAAACAAAAAACCCACAAAGAAACTTCCACTATATTTCTCCTTCCCCTCTCTTCAAAGACAAATCTTACTTCAGGGCAAAATGATGACCTCTTTAGGAAGGGAAAAATTGGAAATAGAAATATGAGAAATTATTCCCTGGATTATATATTCGTGTTATTGCAACAGCCAATCACAGCAAGAAAGACAATATCTGAAATACTATAATCACCTATAGTCATGTGAGAATTTGAGGGATTCTCCGAAGAGATCGGGATTTCTTAGCGGGAAAGCTACAGAAGTTGTGAAAGCTGAATTGAAAATAAGAGTCTTCTGAACACAACAGTATAAATTTGAAATAAAAACTTGTATTCAGTTTGCAAATATTACTGGGATTACTAGTGGTGCAAACCAGAAGCACATTTCCTATAGGAAGTCACTGCAACCTGGGAATCACAGGTACAAACACCTAGGACAATAGTTGGGAATCTGCTCAGATGAGGTGCCTTGGAGCTCCTGGAAAGTGGCATTAAATAGCCACTTGTTTTTGTGGTGGTTTTTTTTGGGTTTTTTTTTTTTGTTTGTTTGTTTGTTTGTTTGGTTGGTTGGTTGGTTGGTTTTTTTGTTTGTTTGGGTTTTTTTTGGGGTTTTTTTTGTTTTTTGTTTTTTTTTTGAGAATTGACCAAAAAAATTGAGTAGGTCCTACTTGTCAAAGGGCAAGATTGTCAAAGGGTAAGATTGTCTTGAGATGACATTTGTGAGGAGGATGTGAAAGCAACAGCCAAGTGTGTGAACCACCACTATAAAAACTATGGCTCTTCCCTGTAGCCTTGGTACCAAAGCATTTTTTGGGTCATTTTTTGGGTATTTTCTGTACTTTCCTGTTGTAATCAGAGAAACCTTGCCAACACAGGTATATTAATAACTACTTCCAAGAAGTAGTTTTCTTCCTGAAGCACACAATAGAGAGGAAATTTTTAAAGTTTTTCTCCTCTATCAAGCAAATTGCAGAGAATCACAGAGAGAGAGTGGAAAAAAAAATTGTTTGTTTGCTCTCACAAGGCATTGAACATGACCCCTCAGGAATGTGTAGGAGAGGAAATGAAAAGCAGACGTGGGAAGCTGAAAAAGCAGCGCTTCTCCTCTATCATTAAGTATATAATAAGGTAGATTACATCAGTTGTTGTCCTAGTCTCCCTGGTGAACAGGTGTCATAGATACAGCACTGTCTAATCAAATATTAACTCGTCATGTGGCGGCAGTGGGGAGGGAATGTGTAAGATCATCTACCTCCTTTCACATGTGGCCAAGTCTTCAGCACCAAGGTTCAGCAAAGGACATTCTTATCATTCCTATGGGTTCTTATGAATCTAATTTTATATAGTTGCATAGACTCGTGACAACTGTTTTTTTTTCTGCTTCCTGAACAAAAATATGTTAGATAAAAACATATGAATGTGACAAACTCAAACAAAATTTATGTTTATGTACATTGGTATACAATGAACCTATAGGAACTTAGTACTTACTGTCTTCAACCTTTACTTTGAATAAATGGATATATAAGATTTTTGTTTCATGCATTTCTAAGTTGTTTACAATTACAAATAAATGCCATTGCTCCTGTGAAAGTGAGACGACTTGCTGTTAGTTAGACGGAAGTCAATTCTAAACTCCTGGACCAAGTCTATCCCTGCTGGGTCATGGTCCCCCTAAGTGTCTGGCACTCCTGAATGGTGATGAAAGCTTGTTTAGTTTTTGATTATTCCATTGCACTTGCTAGACTTTTAATGTTTACAACTTTACATAGACTCTCAAGTGTTGTAGTGATTTTAAAATGACAGCCGGATCAGATATGTGGGTATTGTACATAAGATGTCAAATAACCCGAGGAAAGGTGCCTCAGGTCGCTCAGATGGGAGTCGCTTTCTGTCTTCTCAGCCACTTTCCTGGAGGAGGAAAAAATCAGTAACATGGTATTCAAAGCAGAGCCTCCAAAACAAACTAATGATAAGTGAAATGAGGCAAGGTATTTTTTCAGGAACTTTGGCTTATCCCTTACTTTCTTTTTCTTTGGGATCCGGGAAGAGTCAGTATAAAAGGAGAACCAATCACTAGGAGAGGTTATTCTGCATAACCAGGTATTCTGACATAGGGACTTCTACAAATGTCCTCTTTGATCCAGCCTAGCTGTCCTTTTTCCAAGATGAGAAGCCTAAAACTCCTTCACACAGTTTCAAGGAGGGCATTAGAAACTCTTGCTATTTAATAGAGAAAAGACTTTGTAAACTGCATGTAAATTGACCTTAAAAAAATCAGCCAGGGAAGTCCTTTGTAAACATCACAAAAGGGAGATTTGGAGCTATTTTTTCAGTAAGAATGTGGGAACAAAAAATATTAAGCATTAAGGCCTGACAAATTTGCATTCCTTAATAGTGGGATTGACTGGGCTGGCAAGAGTGGAGTACTAAAATGGGTCTAAAGTACTAAGATTGGGGGGCGGGGCAGGTGGGCATTGGTGTGGCGTGAGCAGCTTAATGGGGCTTAATTTCCATCTGGGCCTGAACCAGGACATCACCCCAAGCTGTGTTATCACTTACTGAAGTGAAATGCACAGCTCTTGTACATATCTGTAGTTTCTCATTATCAGGTACTGCCCTTCTATGTTCTGGTGAGATTCTTATTATAGATTATATATTTAAATATATATATTAAAATAATAAATACAATGCATAACACATTAAATCAACAGTTATTTTATATATATTTTACCTCTAAAAACTCTTTAACCAATAATCTATACTACTTGTCACAAACATTATTGAAGTTCATCTGACACAAGGGTGAACCTGATCTGTAATAAGTCTTGCTCAGTTGTTTTTAATTATTCATTGAAGGTGGAAGATGTGCCAAGAGCTGGAGAGTTCTAGGTGCAAATGTGATCTCTGGCTCAGCTTCACCTTGAAGGGAGGTACAGGTGCAGACTGTTCCCTCTCCGACCTGTTTGCTTTTGGGGAGAAGCCCTGCACAAAAAAAATCCCCCCAAAACCCCCAAACAAACAAACAAAAACCCAAAAACAACAAACAACAACAACAAACAAACAAACACAACAACAACAACAAAACCCACAAAAAAAAAAACCCAAAACCAAACCAAAAAATAACGGACAGACAATCTGGTTATGAGCTCCCGGCTGTTCATGGTGTGGGCAGTCAGTGCTTTAGGACTGATGATACATTGTGGGATAAATTTTCTCTGTGGCTAGGGTATGACCAAGGTCCTTGATTTAAAAACACAACACCTGCACTACCCTGCAAATACAGCTGGTGTTACCCTACTCTGCTTCTGCTCAAGTCAGTATTAGTCCATGGGAGAAGAGATGGTGAGACTTGAGCACCTTGTGGTGTATTTTAAAAGAGGCAATCAAACAAGCACTGCTTGGGCCACCTGTTGATGATAAAGCCTTGTCAATTTTTTTCAGACTACTTGAGGATGTCTCCATGGGCTCTGTAGAGTATCACCTTCAATATCTTCCAGATACTTGAATGTGACAGAGGCAGTGAAAGGAGGCAATCTTCTTGAACTCTCACTTCTGGAAAGGAGACCAGTAAAGGCTTGTCATCAGTTTCTATGAACACTAAATATTTTAGCAAGCACTTGCCATTTTAAGTATTGTGGGGAAAACAAAATAATCATCTGCCTCCTGTAGCAATTTTCATAGCTCATGAGACTAATAGTTCCTGTCAGGTAGCTGGACAGTTTTTTCATTAAACAAACCTCACAGCCTTTTTCCATTTGGTATTGAAAGCACAGGCCCCAGGCTTATGCTTCCCAGAACATGCTACATATTTTAATAACTTCCTAGAATCACTCACCTTTTGAAAGAGGCACAGCACTGTGCTGCAAAGCACAGAAAGAACAGCAGTGAGTCTACAGGATTCATAATCTTTGTACTATTTAGGCAGAAGTGTAATAGTCTCATTGAAAGGCATTGAGATCAGGCCCTGGTATGATCTAGGTGAACTTGTGATCCTTGCTTTTATGTCATCCTCAGCATGTGCTGTGACTTGATCTAGATTTTAATTCTTTTAAATAGCCATATTATTGGTGGGTCATAAAAGGTTTGTTACAGAAGAAAAGAAACACAGAATAGAAATAGTCTCTTGTTTTTGTAAGAAGTAAAGAGTCATTACCAACAGAGAGATTCTACTCCAATAAACTTGTACTGATGGGACAGGTTTAAGCACTTAATCCTTTTTCTGCTCCTGTTGTAACAATTCCTAGAATATGGCAATGCTAACAGGATGTTTTTCATAGAGATTAAAAAGGATTATTCATTTTAGTGACTCATCTCTAGCCAGTCCATTGTTGAAAGCTGTGGTTGATTGAACAAACAGTGTGTTTTCCTGATGAAATGAAAGCAAACTGAAGAGACCTGATCCTTTTCAGCCACCATTTATTCTGACCTTTGTTTTCTGTCTCTTATCAGTATAACAGTTAAAAATCCCGGCAAAGACTAGTTCTCTTCAGTGTGTCCCATGTGTTAGCCCAAACATCTGTCTCTCCCTGTACTCTACCTCTACAGGCTATTCAGAGATAAATGCCACCACAACACGTAGTGTCCACTCTGTTTCGTTTCAGAGTGGTGTAACCTCTGTGTGTCAGTATTAGGGACACCTACTCCTCTGGTCCTGCTTAGAACTTCTGGGAAAAATAGGTCTGAGATAATTTTCTGCCACAAAAGAAATTCACTTTCGACAAGGTAAAATGTACAGCTGGGTGGAAACACAAGAGGAAGTAGAATGCTTCACAAAAAAGATGTGAAAATATCTTGCTTTTTTCAGAAAGGCAGGAATTGTGCTGCTGAGTAAGGCTCTCAACTCGCATCATCCTCTGCTATATTTTGACAAAGTCTGTCCCTTTTTTAAGGGCAAACAAACTCCTGGTTGAATTAATTTTGTGTCCTTTTAATCTGCTTGAAAAAGATTTAAATAGTGTGAACAAACAATAAAAGCCTTTACTTTAAAAAATACAGCCTAGCTTGGAATACGTCTTTTAACATTAACTTTCCTGGTGCAATTGAAGAGCTTCTTACTTTATCTCCAGGGGGTTATCTGCAAAAAGCCTCTAACCGAAATTTTTTTTTCATATGTGGGGAAGCAATTTGCTTTCTAAGAACTACTTTTAATCTTTCTGATTTTTAGATCTTCTTCTGGCTTGTTACTTACTACTTTATGGTCAAGAATTGCCAGAAGTTTTTTGAAGTATGACAAATGCATGCATTCAAGATAGCTTTTTGGGTTACATTCTCTAAATAATTACTTTTACCCAGTAACAAAAGTAATTTTCTTCCATTGTAAAGAAACTGGACTTCAATTAAAGATCATGAAGCAGAAGTTGCCTGGAAGAATGTTCTCTTGACATCATTGACATGACACATGCTGCCATCTGGGGTGTTATGAGAAAGCACCTGGCTTGCTTCCTTACCTGTTGCTCTCGTCCTTTCTCAGTGGCCACATCAAAATGCATTACAAATGCAGAAATGTCATCAAATGTCAGCCTTTCAACCTTACCTAATGCCATTTGCTCCAGGCTTTTGCAATCTGATTGATGATCCCCATTTCTCGCAGGTAGAGGAGTCGAAGCAAAGATGCCCTAGAACCATGGGCTGGGAGTAAAGCTGGAGCCCAAATTCTTCACACGGTGTGCCTGCTCTGAGGCCATGTCCACAGGCACTGCTGTCTTAGTGTCCACAGCTCCTCCTAATTACTGCCAGTACTTTACAGCTGTATAAAACCATTACTTCTGAACTTCTCACAGAATGGTTGGGGTTGGAAGGGACCTCAGGAGATCACCCAATCCAACGCTCGTGCTAAAGCAGACTCACTGAGAGCAGGTTGTCCAGCATTGTGTCCAGGCACATTTTGAGTGTCTCCAGAGAAGAATCCACAACCTCTCCGAACAGTCTGTTAAAGCATCTTAAGAGACCATATGATAATACTACATTTACAGAGTATTTTGTGCTGCAGCACCTACCCCAAATCAATCATAGCTAATATTAAATGCACTTTTTCTGCTCCACTTTCTTGCTCTGTGCCTAGGTAATTGAATGCTGGTGAAGTGCCTAATCTGACACGTTATTAGATATGTGTCTATGTGTAGGCCACTTGGAGTACATTGGGAATGCAGTGACATTTGTCATTCAAACTGTGCCACTGTGATTGCTAATGATTTTACAACTGACTACACTCTTTTATGTCTCAGATTGGCATATTGCCAAAGAGTGATCTTTTAAAATAAAAAAAAAAAAATTCCTTTTATTCCACGTTGGTATCCTCTTACATGGTATTGTAGTCCTTAGATATTTTCAGAGGAATGTGAAGACACATTGAGTAAGAAACAAAAAAAAAGAGGATAAATTGCAATCTACTCCCTGTCCTATGTTTTCTTTCTTTGTGGCAGACGGCTGAGGTTCCTATTACACTGTGCAGTCTTCCAGGGACTGGAAGGAATATATTTCATCGCCCTCAGAACTCAAAGAGTTTTGCATTATAGTGAAGTAGCAAGAAGTTGTTTCAATTGGTGCAGTTGCCAGGAAGCTCACCACATAGGTTCAATCTTCATCATGAATCTAGTTTCTTCTTACCATAGGCTGAAGCAAGAACGGCAAACTGTATTAAAAATTGAAATCATTTAGTAATGTATGATGGAGACAACAAGCAGGATTTTTCTAGAATTTAGAAATAAATTGTTCATTAGCTACTGCTGATGGCTTAATCTCCTCTTCATTCTGTGAACATTAGGATATATGGCCAACTGGGGTTTACAGGATACTTCCATAACATCGTTATTCCAGCTAGAAATGCTATCTGCTGTGAAGTCAAATCCCCACAGTGGAGGGAGGCTGCTGAGTCTCTGCACTCTGCCAGAGCACAGGCACTACCCTGCTCGGGTGTAGCCCAACTGGAGCCACAGCCATGACAGGACACTGAGGAGAGACGTGGCAGCCTGGAAACTCTGTCTCTGGTCATTATGTTCATTGCTGCTATAAAAAGACTTCAGTCAATTATAAATTTTGCCGGAACATTCTAATACGGATGGAAGGAGAAGGTCACTTTGAAAATAGCTTGTATTTATTTGTCTGTCAATGCTCATAAGAAATTATACACATACAGCAGATGCTAGACTTGCTGTGACCTTTGTTCATAACTCTGGCAATTAAAACAAAACCAAGAATGTCCAAGTGCTATAGTTTTAATAATCCCAAAGATTAGCAACTAATCCCAAACTGTAATGAATTTTCCATCAGCATGACTTGTAGGTCACTGTCACTATAAATCTAGTCCAATAATGTTCATTACCCAGAGGAATGCTCATAGAGTGCAGAAGAAGAGAACAGAAGGCAGGGTCACTGATGGAAAAAGTAAAATAATAAAACATTGCCTGAAAGGTACTGTATTAACAATCAGTAGATAACAAAGCACTCAACTCAACTAATACTCATATACTCCACAAGGAAAATACCTTTAAGGAGGTAAACACCCGTCATCTTTTCCCTTTACATTGCTTTCTGTTCCATTCCATCTTAATAATATCAAGTCTTTGTGTCATTAGTAGAGTCCTTTGTTTTATAATGAGTGTTCTTTGAAGGATTGATAGGCGTATTAGGTGAAAAGACTGGGAATTGTGCTCAAGTCACTTAATTCTGGACAAAATGGTTCCAAATCAGTAATGCTCTACAGAGAAAAAGATGTGTGAGGAAAGGCACATCCTCGGCAAAATGGGATAAAACTACTCTGGTAACAGCATGCCTTTGCTGAGTATGTCATAGGAATACTACCAGTGTACCATGAAGTTCCACCAACAGTCCTAAATTGTGACCTAATCATCTTTGTGACCCACAGATACCTGAGGCCATGGCCTATGGAAGTATGAAGTTCTGGTGCAGATTAAAAATCTTAAGATCAAAACTGTGAACCAGAAGCCTTCTGTTCAGAAGCCAGGTTATGTGTCAGAGAAGGGAAGTGCTTGGGATTACCTTAAACTCAGCTGTGACTAAACACTGACATGACCCCATGACCTGAGTGAATTTCTGAAGTGGTATCAAAAACATATCCATGTGAACGAATGAACATTTGACATTGTCTCCTGTAGTGTTGCAGCCTGGATGGGTGGACAATTAGAGCAGTAACGAACCAGTTGGATAGTCAGGCTCAGAGTCTCAGGGTCAGGGGATCGTTTTTCTGCCTGGAACATGCTACAGGGTAGCTACCATAGAGTCTATTCCATCCTAGGATCTGTCCTGCCTCAGTTACTTGGAAGAGGTCATAGAGCACACTCTCACGAGGTTTGCAGGTAATACAAGTTGCTGGTGGCCAGCCACTACTGTCCATGTAAGTGCTGTCTTTCAGAGGCTTCTAGACAGGCTGGAGGGATGAGCCAACAGGAAACTTATGAATTTCAAGAAACCAAATGCAAAGATCTGGGAAAGAAGAATCTCTTAGAATCATACAGGCGGGGGAGAGCTCTGGGGCAGTGAGCTGGGCAGGAGCTGGTAGCAAAGACAGGTAGCAGCATCTGGGGCAGCAACAGCAGGAACACAACGGGGAGCTCAGGGCAGGACCCCTGTGCCCAGCACTCGTTGTCAGAGACATCTGGGCAGCAGCAGTTTGGTGCCCCCAGGGCAGAAAGACGCCGATAGCCAGGGCGAGTTCACCCCTGCAGTGCTCAGGGCTGGAGCCTGGCCCTGTGAGCAGAGGCTGGGGCTGGTCCAGCCTGGGCAGAGGCAGCTCTGGGGGCACCTCACACACCCCCCAGAGCCCGTGGGGACTGCAATGAGAGGGCCTCAGGCTGGGCACTGGAACCTTTTCCGTGAGGACAGGCAGGCCCTGCACAGGGAGGCTGGGCATCCTATGGGGATTATGAAACCCGGCTGGGCATAGCCCTGAGCAACCTGGTCTGACCTCACTGCCTGCCCTGCTGTGGTGCATGAGGCACCTCCTGTGGTCCCTTCGAACACAAACTACTTTCTGATTCCATTATTCTAATCAGCAATATTAGATGTAGGAGCATAAAGGGTAATATTTCTGTTGTGACGCTATTCCCATCTAAATATTGCACTGGTGATAAATCCTGGCTGGGGACAATCACCTAGACCCCATGTGCCTTGACCACTGACATAAATCAACCTACACTTTACTGACTCAAAAGCATTTGAATACATTAGACACTTTTGCTCATTTTTTTTACTGACAACAGCAAATTTGTCAATAGAATATTACAATGCTTTTCCTCCTCAATATTAAGAGTTCTACCTTTTTTCCTGTTACTGCTTACAGTTCATCACCAATATCCTGTGATGGACCTGAGACTTGGAGAAGGTAGTTTTTTTCCAATTTGTTCTCTTTTTAAAAGAGCTCTGTTATAATTTTGAATTACAGTGGTCGTTCACTGTGGCTGGTGACATTTCCTGGTCATTCACTAAAGACTGGTGACTGATTCCTTCAGGTTTTGCTTCTCTCCTTCCTTTTTAAAGTTAAAACCTATAACAAACTGACTTTCAAATTATTTCTTCTTTTCAGATTCTAAATCTTTGTTTTGAGGATTTAATTATCTCTCTGCATCTTTTTCTTTTTAATCCATTACATTTCTTATGGTTTCTCAAACACAGTGCTTTATTTAGCATCCAAGAACTGGTTCTTAAGCATTTCCTCATGTGCTTTTTTAAAGCATTTCTTGCTCTATATACACATTCCAGTCTATAATGTTGGCAATTAGTTTAAACATTTAAAGCTTGATAAAATATAATGCTGATTAGTAGCAGTACTGTGGTCAAATACATTTAACCCAATCATGATCACTGATAAACAGGCAAGCATAAATATTCCAAATCTGCAGTGGATATTTGCTTGTCCAGCAAAATGAGCTGTAACATGGCAACTCTCTTTTGTCATGTTCTAAGGATATTTTAGAGTCTCTGCAGTTATCTTAACTAACTCTTCTCCCAAATGTAACCACTAGCACCTTTTCAGACTCCCATGAAAAGCGTGTCATTTATTTGTTGCCACCACCTAAAAAAGTGAGGCTCTTTCTGTAAAAGGTCCTAAATTTTTTCTTATAATGCAGATAAAACATAGACAAGGTGAACTCCAGAGATCCCTTCCAACCTCAGCATGCTATTTGTACATGTGATTTCTCCTGCTGTACCTTCAGTATGTCCTTCTGTGCTCACTTCTGATTTTTTTAACATCTACCCTGTCATTTTTTATATGCTTCTCATTGAATACATTATGAATGGGATACAAAAGCCTGTATACTTCAAAGACCCTTGAATCTGGACAGCATCACAGAAGTGGGGTTCAGGCTCAGAAGCAATATCTGATGTCTTAGCCAGTGGGATCCATAGACTCACTGCTTTTGATCACAATGCTGTTGCCACAGCGTTTCTGGACCTGTAATTACCAAGATACCTTCCTTGTAAGCTGGCAAAGCTCTGGTTTCTAGTAGGGCCAGGACCATGTCAAAAGTAATTCAAACACACCCAGGAATGGAGAATATAGCGCCCTGAAAAAATAAAAATATTCCATGAAGACCTTCAAGGTTCATCTCACCCTTCTAGCATCCCCTTGGTTTGAACAGTGATGCTGCACAATTTGTCATTCCTCCCTCAGACTGATTTTCTTTTGCTTACAGAACTGGGGTTCAGATTGAAAAACCCAGAACTTCTTCCCTCATCAACTTTCTAGAAAAAACATTGAGAGATGGTAGTCGTTTTTCCTGTATGGAGAAATGCTGCTCTCTGATAGCCCAGGGTGTTTCTGCCACACACCTGAGCCATCCCTTTCCCACCAAGGTATCAAAAGCCCTTAGTAGTGTCCATCTTCACCCTGAAAAAGAGAGAACCTACAAAGCAGAGCCACCTGACTTGAATTACTTTGAACCCTTGTGAATCCAGCCAGCTGGAAAGGATCATGAGTGAATTTTATGAAAAATTTATGTATTTAACGAAACAAATCCAGCTTGGTAGAAAATGGTCCCAGGTAATAAAATGTTGATTAGAAGAAACAGGATGGTCAGGCCCAGTACAAACCCACAGTAAAATGATACAGATAAGTTCTGGACTGTCCCCTCTGGATTCTTTGAGTGATATTGGAATGGTTGTAGCATGAAAACCAGATCTCCATCTCACAGTGAAACTAGCTATGTGTAGAAAGAGCTGATTTAAAAACAAGGATTAGTTGATACTCCCACACTGATGTTTGAACATAACTATAACCATGTAGCAAGCCTCAAATTGCTTCATATTCACAGTGTGGGTTGAAGGCAAGCTGGAGAAGTGGGGGGTGCTTAGGCTTGGATTAACCCTGAGTTTACTCCTCACACCAAACCCATTCTGCTTGAACGGCAGTCTTTAGTCGCAGCCCGGGAAACAGGCTGGAAGTGTGCAAGAACCACATAAATGAGGCTGCTCTTTAGATTAGTTAATAGGCTGGTTATAAATATCTCATTGACATCATGTAGTCATTGTCACTTCTGTTACCCTTAGCTGGGAAAAGAAAGCACTGGGAGTGATTTTTTTCAAGGTACTTTCCTGCGGGCCAGCTGAAGCCAGTTAAGTCACAGGCAGGCTGGGGTAATGTGCTGCTGTCGGCTGGAGCCCAGGCGCGCAGTCAAATAGCCTTTGTTAAGCCCTTGGCTCTGATGGAGGAGTGAGGAGTAAGCAGGTTATTTCTGACTTGAGCAGCTATCCTGAGTTAGTTACATCCCTTCTACGTGCAGCCTGGACACTCCTGAAATGTCTGTCACAGGACATAAATATTTATGATTTCTTTAATGCCAAATCCTGGGGCTCGGAACCAGTTAAGGTTAAATGAATACCTGCTATTCTTCACTATTGCAGCTTGAACCAAAATCAGTGTGCTTAGCTACTCAGGAGTCCGTTGCTTTATGTTTTTAATGAGTGTAGGACAGTCGTGCCTGTCTTACTGGTTCACATCACCATGCAGACAGCCTCAGTTTCTCTGTGCGAGAGAGTGTACAGCGCCACCCGCAATAGCAGAAGTGCCACTGTGTGACTTCTGTTGAAGTGAACCAAAAATTCCCTTCTCAAAGCAAAAGTAAAAAACCCACTGAAATAAGGGAGGGCTGGATGAGGCTCCCATCATCTGACTGAAGCTTAAGTTTTGGGTGTAGCTCCCTGCTCCTCATGCTTGTCTTTCTCACTCAGTCCTTTATCCTGGTTTCACTCCTCTGCTTCACTTCTTGCTTCTACAGTACACAATCATGTCACATAGGTCCACTGTAAGTTAGTTATATGCAGTGATGTGACTGATTAAATCAATAAGCAGCAGCCTTTTGTTTGAATAGAGATTATAGATTTTCTTCTCATGGGTCTTGAGACTGCTAAGGAACTAACTTTGCTTAATAGTTTTGCAGCCAGTTTCAAGTCACAGAAAAACTCCCAGGATAGTTATAAGATCTTAACAAGCCCTCTTTGCCTTTCTGTTTGCATTGGTATATTCACACACATGGAATTATCAGTGAGAGGTTGTTTGGTTTGGGTTTTTTAATCTTTTTGCCAGAATTCTTTCCTTCATGACATGTTTGGTACTGAACCAAACTTCAGTACTATAACATCAGTGATTTTACCCACAGTAAATACCATCTATTTTTCTTTTCTGAGATTTTATAGACTGTAACCCTTCAGAGCTGAGTTATGATCACACCACTCTCTCAAGGAGGACGCATCAGGTTGCAGCATTCACTAGATTAACCAAACATAAAACATGAATGCAAGAGATCACAATCACAATGAATAAATGCCCTTGAGAAGCAAGAGTCTCTATTTAGCGGAACAACAACAAATTAGCTTGCTATGAATAACATTTACAATAACTTCACAAGTGAAGCTGCCATTGTTTTCTGCTAACTATGTAAGTCACAAAGTCACGAGGTGAAAGTGCCACCAAATGCTAGGAAAGGAAATAAAATTCATACCTTCACATCAGGACTGATTAGAAATAACCAGTATTGTGTTTCAATTTGTTTTCATTTTAACCTGCTATTGCTCAGCTAAAGGTTTTCACTGATGACAGTTTTGTAAGATAAACCTTGCAGGTGCTGAACTACTTTCAAAATGAACATAGAACTCTGAAGACTAGCAACAGGGGGAACCTATTAAAGGATGATTTTATGGGTCTTTTCCAATCTAAGTGATTTAGTACTTCTATAAGAAGTTGAAAACTGTAATCTTGCAAACACATCAATTATCTCTGATTTCAAATGAGAGCTGTGATGTGATTCATTTTTTTCTTGTGCATATGCACTTGTAAGATTAGGTATGAAGCATGGAACTTTTTCCATTATTTAAAAAAGAAAAAGGGAAAAAAATCTGGTGAAAGAACAGAGGAAGTAATGACTTTCTAGACCTTACTGACAATGTGTCTTTCTACTTCAACGAGGTAGATGAATTAGTAGTTTTTAATGTATATATATATATAGTGGAAAGGAGCTCAGAGTTGCAAAACCATGTAATGAACAAAAGTAAGAAAGAATACTTTTTTATCAGGTGAGACAGAATAGTGAGGGAAGTGCAGTCTAGCGCTGAGAAGAAGCCAGAAGGCAAGACAACAGCAAAACTTGGTCTGCTGATTTTGGGGTGAAGCAACAGGGTTTGAAACTAAGATGTAGCAGCTGTTACGTGAAAAATTCTAAGCAAAGACACATACAAGACAGTGGTCAACAACATATTCATCCCCAAATTCCTCCCATTGTGATTTACTTCAGACAGCTTAGTTCAGAAAAGTTTAACACTTGCCCTGATTTTGAATGGCATGATTCTGTAGTGAAAGCCATACCTTTGTATCAACAGCAAAATATCTGCCTAGAGGCCAGACCTCACCACAATTTCTACATCTGTGGGCCTTGACCCCAGCCTAGTCAGTGAGACTGAGACCATGCCCTGATACCATTACACACCTATGCAGATTTTGTTTATTCTTGAAGGACTTATTTGAACCACACCACAGAAATTGGAAGGACAAAGATTTTCTGAGATATGACAAAAAGGAAGGGTAAGAAAAACACACTAAACAGCAGCATGTCATGGTCAAGGTAGGAAATACGCAGAGACATCAGGGAAAGTAGTTAGATCCACAGGCATATAGTCAAGATGCACTTGAGAACAAATTGAGGGACAGACAGAATTTCACCCAAAAGTGGAAGGTGGGAGTCAATTTGATTCTAAGATGCCCAAATTGTTGTTATGTAGGTGTCACCCATGGGCCACTAGTCTAAGCTCCCACTACTGTCAACAGAGGTTTAGTCAATGGGGTTCAGAGAGAAATACAGCAGACATGTTGCTTGGGGCATGATTCAGCATCTAAATACAGACACCTAATGCCAATAGAGATGTCCTAGGCTGTGCCATCTGGTCTACAGCTGCCTTTCCTGACACAAGCAGGACAAATAGGTCTGTGTTATATCTGCCAGTCTCAGGTAACTGCACGCATCCGAAAAGGATGCTGGACACTTTTGTCCAAGGGTACATATGAAGTAGCTGAATTGAGCTTTAGCTGAAAAGAGTCTTGAGACTGTTTTAGAATGAGCCTCTAGGATGGTCTCTTGGGACTTCTAAATTTAGGTGATTTAAATCTAGTATATTTCCCATATAGGTGCTAGTTCCAAGTTAGAGAGTATCACATTCCTCACAGGTATACCTATAAACAGGCTCCTAGTGAAGGTGAGCCAGGTGATCTGAAGATGGTACTTGAGCTGATCCTACAGGATAATTGCTGGTTCTGTCTGACATACTCTGTGGGTGTTTTTTGGTTTTTTGGTTTTTTGTTTTTTTTTTTTTTTTTTTTTTAATAAGCTATAAAGGGAGGTAGGTTTGAGTAACTTGCACTTTACTATCTGACTTCTAAATGCCTAAAACCACGTGAAGCAAAACCCACAGTAGGGTACTAGCTCCAGAAGAAGAATTGACAAAATATAGGTCTGATCAAGAGAAGAAAAACAAATTGTCTCTGGAATTCTGGTGGAACTTTATCTGAATGATCTCATACTGGTATGAACACTTTTATTCCAGGATCATTTTCCTATTTTGCTTGTCAGGAGACTGGTGAAAATAAGTTCCAGGATAAGTGTACCTTTGTGGCATAACTTACATTTCACTCCAGAGACAAAGACCTGGGGATAGAAGAAGAGAAAGGAGAAAAGGGCTGGTAAAACCAATGTCAGAGGAGGTTAGTCAAGTCATGGACAATTGTAGTAAAAGGAAGCACTCATTTAAGTTCCTTCCAATTGTCTAATAGTGATGATAAAACATTGGCTCCATTTATTTTGTTTTTAAATGGTTTGTGTTTTTATACTCACTTGCATTTTATTTCATTGTGAGCCTTTTGTTTGCTACAAAGTGTTTCAACATGTCTTTGAACTGCCTGTTTGAACACACTGCTTAACTCCCATTTTCAAGAATAAAATATCTCAAGCACTTTAAAATGTTTCGAAATAGCTCCACATTCATAAAAGTTTAAAATATTTGCAAGTGCCTGGAGAAGGAAATGCAGCTGGTTTGAAAGATATTCAGTCTATTTGAAAACCAATTGGAAGTTTTGTTTAAAATAAAATTATGTAAAAAAGATTTGGTGGCTTAAAGCAATTTTAATTTAAGGTGTGTCTTGAAATTGCTTTCATCCTCAAAACTTCTCATTTTTCCTGCCCTTATCACCAGCCTTAAATCCTGCAACCACCTGTGCACAACAGGACAATTGTCATAATCTGGTTGATTCCAACAGAACAACACCTAAGAATAATGCTAGGCCTGATAGTTTTTGCAGAAGCAGAGTCTGGATGGAGTATTCCCACTTCCCACTTGAGGGACCTAACCTCGCTTGTATGGTGTATAGGAACCATATTAGAAGGTTTCTTTACAGGAAAGCATAAAGGTCTTGGCAACAGACCTTACTGTGAATTTTCTGAACAGACTTTTAAATTTTGCATCCCATTACAATGTCTGTCACACTCAGTAGCCAGTTATGCTCACAGTGATGCAGTAGCCAGTTATGCTCACAGTGATGTAGCCTTTTTTATGAAGACAGCAGGGATCGTGGTCAAGGTTACAAATACACTTCAAGTGTGTAGTGATGCTCTAACGGGGAATAGTTTATCAAGGACCTAATGCACAATTATGTAAAATGATTTTGTGAAAGGTATTACAAAGTAAGCAGAGAATATAATCTTTCAATTTCTAGTTTGCTATGCCTTGTTTCTTGAACCCTTTAACTCTGTAACTTTAAAATAAAATTTCTTTGTATAGGGCTTTTTATTTTTTCCTTTCTTTTTAACATTTTAATTTGTCAACACAAAACTAATAGAAATATTCTCTCATAGGAAATGTCTGAATCACAGTCTTCAACGTGGAAACATGGGAAGCCTAAGTCACCTTTAGCAAGGAATCCCTTCTGTGGAAAGTCTGGAAAATTTAGAGTGTTACTTGCTACACTGGCTGAGATATTTTTGTTCCATTAAAAACAGATGCTCTTCCTGAGTATTAAGACAGATTAATTTCACAGATAAAATGGGATCCCATTATAACAATCTGGTTTTGTTTTTAATCAAAACAATTTCATCATATGCATGACGCCTGGCTATAATATAACTGTTTTGATGTGCAAATGGAAATCTGGAATTCTGACTTTCTTGCAGTGTATCTAAAAGGTGGCTATATTTGTAGACTCTAAAAGTGGATTCAACTGTACAAATGAAATGTTTGAATACATACCATCTGTGTTAAACATATGTTCTTTTAAGGCCTGAATTTGCCACTGCCATTATTTCTTTGAGATTACTTCAGCGCACTTTGAACTGACTGGGCATCTCAGAATCCAAGATTAATTGGCATCTGTCTTGTTAAAACTTGACGCATATTAATAGCAAGTTGCTCCACAATTAAAAAAAAAAAAAAAAAAGGGATTTGCTTAGCTATGAGATAAGGCACTTCTCAGTGCTGTGAGAAGTACTTACTGTGGTCCTGGCGTGGAGCCAGTCTTGCACAAATTTGAGCTTCAGAAGTGACAAGGCAGGACCCTGGGAGCATAAGCACAAAAGGCAAACAGCCAACAGCAAGCAGCCTGTGGTATTGTTGTCACATCTGGTCCCAGAGATGGGAGTGAATGGAGGGCTGCTTGTAAACAGCTGAGCTGTGGCACAGTTCTCCTGATGCCTTTGCAAGTGAGGTATGTTTTCAGTGAGTAGAGGCTTAGTTACGGAATTTAATGCTCTTTCAAGAACATCTGTGGCTTGTTTTTCTAATTAGAAGGGCAGTCCACAAACAAACTGCTTTCTATTCTGGGAGAAGAAATGACATCTTAGAAAGAAGCTCAAGGCTTTTAAACGACGCAACAACTCACAAGAGGAAAAAATAATCAAGCCGCTATGCTTTTCAGTACAGTCATATCACTTTTCGATAGTGTCATGTCACTGAGCCCTGACAATTACATGTGTGTCTTAAAATGAAATGTCACTGGGTCCTCCATTTATTATACTTCATCATAATTGATAGCCTGAGCTATCATTTGGCTTGTCTTTGATCTTGTTTGAGTTATGGGAGCTGACTCTAGAGCCTTGGAAAACCTCAGCTGAAATCAGTGGTGTTGTACAAGGGTGTATAGTGATGCCCTGCAGCTCAGGTTGCAGGTTAGGAAGATGATTTTATAACACTGAAAATTGCTTTTTGAATTTGTTGCTGTGAAATTCCAAACAAATGTGCTCAAAATTTTCATTTTCAGTCATGCACCTGTTGGTACATGACTGGAAAGTGTGAATTTCCAGAAGTCTGGGTTGAATCACTGTGCGCTGTCCGGTCAGCCCTGCCCCGACTCACTAGGCATTGACCTAATGGGTGTATAAGGAACTCTCTGTCTAGTCCATGGAAATTATTGAAGGAAAGGAAAGCTGATTGTAGCAACAACAAAAGATCTTTTTTCTTTTTCATGTCAAATGGTTGAAAAAGTTCTCATTGTTTTGGCAATGCAGGGAGACTCAGACTTATCTTCACAGACTTTTCCCCTGCTGCTTCTTTAAGGCTTTTGACAGTCCATCTCTTAGTGATTCCTTACTCAACAGAAAACCTAATCTCAATCCCCCTGCCAAGATATATATGTTGCATAAAGTAGATATATTGGGTAAAGTAGATAATTTTAATAAAAAACCCCCACCTCTATAGCTTTACATATCTAACCAACATTGATTATAAATATATGTTATATATATTTGTGTGTGCGTATGTATTTGTTTATATAATGAATAATAAATAATATTAGAATATCTCTGTCCCCTGAAAGAAGTGGGAAAATACGCAACAGGAAAGACTCTTTCTTGGTAAAGTAGAATCATGTTAGAGAACACCTAAACAAACCAGACATCCTGAAGTCCATAGGGCTTGTAAGATTATATACACAAGTGCTGAAGGAGCTAGCTGATGTCACTGTAAAGCCACTCTTGATTCTGTTCGCAACGTAATGGAATGTTCAAGAAGGGAAAGAAGAAGGATTTGTGGATCTGTAGATTGGTCAACCTTAACTCAGTCCCTGAGTAGGTGATGTAGCAACTGATCCTGAAAACCTCGTGGGCATGTGAAATAGGAAAAGGTGATCAGGATTGCCCAGCAGAGATTTACAAATGGGGAATTGTGTTTAACCCACCAGACAATCTTCTTCCATGAGGGGATTTAATGGAGAATGTTGTTTAACTTGATCTTAGTAAGGGTTTTGACACTGTGCATCATAATGTCCTCACAGACAAGCTGACAAGATGCACTTTAGATGCACAGTGAGGTGCATTGAAAACTAGCAGAATGATCAGACCCAGAGCATTGCAGTCATTGTGATAAAGCCCAGTTTGAGGCAAATCACTTGAAATGTATTCCAGGAGTCAATACTGAGACCAATAGTATTCAACTAATAATAATATTCCATATTATTCAACTAATGATCCCCACTAGTGATTGTGGAGTAGAGTGCCCCCCCTAGTTAGAGTGCAAGCAACAGAAGACTGGGAAGAGTAGTGGGTATGCCAGAGGGTGTGCTCACATTAAGAGGAATCTAGATAGGCTGGAGAATTGGGAAAAGATGAATTGTTTAGTTCAACAAAGGAAATGCCAAGTCCCAGACCTGCAGACAAATAACACTGAGTATCAGTGTGTGCTGGGGGCACCAAGCTGGAAAGCACTCTGCAGGAAAGTATGTGAGGACCAGCAAGTTGAATACGAGCCAGAAATGTGCCTTTGTGGCAAAGGCCAAGAGGACAGCATTAGCATCACCCTCAGGTTGATAGAAATGGTCCTTCCTCTCAGCATTGGTAAGGAAATATCTAAAAACTGTGTCCAGTTCTGGGCTTTCCTGTACAGGAGACATAAAGACACTGGAAAACATCCAGCAAACAGTCACAAAGGTGATGAAAAGAGTGGAGCATCTCTCCTATGGGGAAAGGCTGAGGGAGCTGAGACTGTACAGACTGGAGAAGAGAAGGCTGAGCAGGATTTTATCAGTGTGTATAAATGCCCATGAACAAAAGAGAGACAAGATATTTTCAGCAGTGGTTCGGGATAGAATAAGAGGCAGTGAATACAAATTTAAAAAAAAAATCAATCTGAACACCAAAAACCGCAAGAGCAGTCTAACACAGGAATGGGTTGCTCAGAGAGGTGGTGGAGCTTCCATCCCTGGAATCATGTAAAATCAGGTTAGAGTCCTGGGCAACCAGGTCTGCCTTATGCTGCTTGAGAAATGGGAATGGACTAGATGAACTGAAGAGCTGCCTTCCAGGCTGACCCATTCTGTGATTCTGTAATATTCCACAGTAGAGTTGCTGTGTTTAATTGCATTTGCTCATTGGATATAGAAGTATTTCTCTGGAAGTGTCAATTATTAGAGTAGTGGCACATGAGAATTGTTATTTAAAGAAAAAGTGCTTCTACTACTAATTACAACAGACCTACAGGAGCTTCCTAGGTTGCACAGGGTGAACTGACTTCCTCTTAGTGACTATTCCCCGGATTCCCTGTTCTAGTTTTGCAACAATGCAAATGGCATTTGCCAATAAAATAATGTAGCTATTTGGATATCTACTTGAAATGGTCTCCATTACCATCTCTGGAAGCAGGTATTAAAAACCAGGCTAACAGTAGACTGAAAGCAGAGAGGAATACAGTATCACATAGGATTTCTTCTTGTCTTTCTAGTCTGTAGCTATGCTGGGAATTCTGTCACATGGGTGACATGTTACATCAAATCTATAGAGTATTTTCCTTTTATGGCTATGCTGTGTTGTTCCTGTAGCTGCTGATACGATTGCTTTGGCTGCTTAGAAATGCGCTGTAGTTAACTGTCTGCTAAGTAACAATGTCTGAACCAGGTATTTTAAAATGTAGTTATTTGTAGGAGAATGACAAATAAATAATTGAAGCACTGGAATGAGGCTTTCTTAATGCTATATTCTATGCAGTTTGGTGACAAAAATATATCTTATTAAAAAAAGAAATTTAGTCTTAATAGCAAAACCCTTTTGAGTACTCCAGACACTCCATGCGAAGACAGGTTTGCTGCTGACATATAAACTCTTACCTCTCTCAGTAATGCTGAAGACTCTGTTCCTTTTCTTTTATCTTAATGCACATTGGTCTGCCGTCTTACAGTCGTTGTACAGAAACATCAACCATTGCCATGCAACTGAAAAACCCGAAGAGGTACATCTTTCTGAAAAGAATCAGATTTCCTATGCAAGTTCTGACCAGATGGTCACTTCCCAGAAATACTGTACTGTGTGACATATGCACATATTTTTGTGTTTGGGAAATCCCAGGAAGAAATGCAACACACTGTGTGGGTATGTGCACTCCGAGTGCCCAAATCACACCTTCCTCACCCTTTTTCAAGCCTCACTCGACTTCTGTGCTCTCACACTCTCCGCTTTTGCCCAGAATGACTCTTTCCCTTCATGCTCCTGTTCTTTGGGCACCCTTCCTTGAACTATCCATGAGCTATGTTCACCACTCCCCTTTGCTGTCTTTCTAATGCTAGAAAAGCTCTAGGTAAGCGTAAGGAAAAAAGAATCTCAGAGCTACTTGCTTTGGAACTTTGCAAGAAATTGGGGTGATGGGTCTTTTCTCCCAGTGATAATGGTAAGGTGAAGAGAAACATAGGACCTGAAACCTGCATGTGATGTGAAGCTTGTGTTTGAATCCCATATTGGAGCATAGTTTCCTATCCTACTTACTCAGGGGTGCTCCTCGTATATTCAGCTATGTCAATAGGTACTTGCTATCCAGGGTGACCTGGACAAGCTCTTTTAGCAGGACTCAGGATGATTTAATTGCAGCCTTCCTGTACCTGAGGGGAGCCTCCATGAAAGATGGAAAGAGACTAGAAGGAGTATATAGTGATAGGAAAAGGGGATATGGCTTCAAACTGAAAACCGTAGCATTAGATTAGATGTTAGGAAAATACCCTTTCCTGGGAGGGTGATAAGGCATTGAAACAGGTTGTCCAGAGAAGTTGTGGATTCCCCATATCTGGAAGTTTTCAGTCCCGGGTTGGAGGATGTTCTGAGCAACCTGATCTATTGGAATGTGTCCCTACCCATGGCAGTGGGTTTGGAACTAGATGGTCTTTAAGGTCCCTTGCAACCCAAAGCATTCTATTATTCTAGGATTCTGTGACTGCTGGAAAAATACACTGATTGTCTGATGGGAAAAGATCACCAATGGCTTCTTCAGCTCCCAATTTTAACCTCAGACTGCTTATGTTTTGTTTCTTTCCCTAACCATTCTTGTCCCTGTTACTTAGGAACCACTTTGCAAACTGCCCATTTCCGCCTTTCTGCCTCCCTTCCCCTCGCTCCTGCCTTTGGTCAGCTCCAAATCTCCCTTCACAGGCTTGTTCTTCCTGTGCTACCACACAAGGTCTTTCCTTCTGCTGCCTCTTCTCCCTGCCCACAGCCCCTTCCCACCCTCACCCTGGCATCCTTTCCCAGACCTGACTGCTCCAGTTCCATTTTCCTTTTCTGCTGTACCCAGGTGAAACTGAAATCTTGCTCTGCCCTCTGCAGCTTCCACCTGGAACATGTGCAGGAAGGGTGCAGTTTCCAGACAGTTATTGATTTCTAAACAGCTGAAATCACTGCTTCTGAAAAGCTTATAACTGGATCTCGTAGGACGGAAACAGGCAGGAGGTTTTTCACATGTAAGCCACTTGTCTTCCATTAGATTTCAAGTGACTAGTCTGAACCTCCAGATTTAAAACCAGGTTCTAGAAGTCTGAAAAAATGTACAAAACATTATTCTTTCCCCACACTCTTGTGGGGGGCTGGATGTTGCCATGTCAAATTTTCCCAAACTATTCATCATCTAGTGTCCAACTGAATCTGCAGCTTTTCATCCATGTAGTTAGAAGCTGACAATTCCTATTGTGGGTAGTTTGGTAAAGAGTTCTATCATATCATTATCTTATCATTAACATGCCAGGCTAAATTCCTAACAGAAGTTGCAACCAATCCCACCTAGTACAGAGAGAAAATAAAAAAAAGTCAATCATTTATTCATTTAGAACACCAACTACTGAACATTATAGCAAAATATGTCACACTGACACTGTGTTTTCATGTCGCCTCATCCAAGACTTAATTAAGACAGCTCAAAAAGCATATTGACTTCCATTAGCTTTGTATCAAGTTCTGACTGAACAAACTGCTTGTAAAAGATGAGAGATAATAAACACAGCCAGCATGTTTTTTTTTTTTTTAATGTGAATTTGGAAGAAGGAGAGAATAATGGGCTGAGGAATGTTTTATTTCTTCTTGTCAGGGTGAAAGAAAGGAAAAATACACCCAAGATGTTTCTTTAAAAGATCCATTTAAATCGGACCACTGCTGAAGGAGGCAATTATTTTTTTTATCATAAAAGCTTGACAGCCTTCTTTTAGGGCTGAAATGGAGAAACAAAATGAAGTCTTTTATATGATGGATTTAGTTAATGCACAGCAGCTTTCTGAGTGGGAAAAGCAGAGAAGTGATTAGGTTATTTTTATTACTTTAGCTAGAGAGACTGGGTACTGCTTCTACAACTAGTCACTGGGGTATAATTAATAGACCATTTGCTAATAGAATATAGAGCTTTAAAAGCAGATGCTACTCAGGATTTCAGATATCTTGCTGCATCTCAGGCAGTTGTAAAGAGTGCAGAGCTGTGTGTCACGGTCCAAGTTGCTCTCCTAGACCCTACATGGTTAATCTGTGTTGCTCTGAGAGCCCTTTGCTGTGCAGAGGTCCAGACAGAGCGTGGGGCAGCCCTGGTTGGGCTGCAGCTGGGCTGGGAGCCCTCTGGCAGCTGTGGGCCAGGGTGTGTGCGCTCAGCCACCACTTGTGCCAGGTGCCAAAATAAGTCCCAAACTCGGCTTGGCGGACAGGAGAGGTGTGGCTGTTTTTCAAGAGGAAATGAACCATTTTACCATCCTGGACTGGCTTGGGAGGTGAAGAGCTCTCCAAAGCCCTTCTGTCAGCTCAGACCTGCTGGTTTGTGGTGAAATCTCAGGGAGCAACAGAGAGAGCTCCTCTTCATGTCACCCCAGGTGCGTTGTGTCTCCTTTCTCATCTGCTTGCACCTTTGAAGGTGTTGTCTGTTAAGGCTAACCCAAGCTTAGCTGATAGAATAATAGCCTTCAACACCTCCAGGTGTTGCAGGTCCTTACGAGAATGGGGTGATCGAGGAATCTGGCTTCAGCTGCTGTTGTTTTTCATATTACATGCTGGTCCAGGGGAATAAAGAAGCAAAGTCAAGTAGGAACTCCAAAATAGCGTGCATTAAGGATGAAGGCACTGATCTTGTCCAGCATGGTTTAACACAACTCATTCTGAGTTTAGGATACATCTCTGCTTTGCAGAGATGGATTTGGATTACACTGAAGTTCAAGTGTCCCAGTTTGTGGTGGAAATGGTATCAGTCTTCCAAAAGGGTAAGAGCACAAAGACTAAAACCGTGTCTCACTGGCACTGCATCCTCTAATTCTGATTTTGCATAGAAAATAGACATAGACAGGAATATGGACCTAAGTATTTATTTACATGTTCCTGATTAAGATGTTTAACACTGGTGAAAGAGCAATTAAGATTGGTGGGAGATATTAAGAAAACAAATGTAATGGAAGATTCGTAGGCCTGCTTTCCCCTGAAAGGATACTAAGAGGGAGAAAAAGTAATTTTTGGTGGATACTGTGTAACCTTTGAAGAAATACAGTCTATACCTCTGCTTCTGATATGTTTGAGAGATCTCATAGTCTTCAAACCGTTTTTTCTATTTTATTCTTTGTTGTTTGCAGTGCTTTAGATGTTCTTATTCTGCTTGTATACTTGTTTACAACTTTCTCCCTGAATCCCTGAGCCTGAAGATAGCCAGAGGAAGGAAATATACGTGTCTTCCTTAAAATTAGGGAACTGCCTGGACTGGGAAAAGATCTTTAAGATAATTGAGTCCAACCATTTGATCTCTTTCTGACTACAGGGCAAATTTCTTCACTTTGGTGTGGAAAAGAGAGACAAACAAACCAGTCACATCCAGCAGCCCCTTCCAAATTATATTGTATGATAACTCCAGGCATGAATAAGGAAAATGAGAAAAATGCATGCTTCCAATCCCATGCTGCTTCTCTGCTGTCCATGTAGGTTTTATTTCAGAGTTTCCATTTACATTTCAAGTCACATGGACAGAGTACATTGAGAGTTTGCCACCTTCCAAAGCACAGCTACTCTAAGAAGTGTTTGTCAAGCAATTTAGGGCCAGTTATTGGTGACAAGGCTGTGGGAAGCCTCCTTGAGGGCCCTGGGGACCATTTTTCTGCTCAGACCCTGGCCTGTGGTGGCTGCTGGGGTATCTGTGCCTTGCTTGACTGGTCCAGACCCACCTGCCTGGTTGGACAGCTCAGCCAAACCTCATTCCCTCCTTGACCCCTTGGCCTTCCCTCTGCCCTCAGCTCTGGTACAGGACAGTGCAATGGTGTAGCCAGTCTCACACTCAGATCTGCTTCAAGGCTGATTTTTTATGTTTTTTAATATTTCTTTTTCCTTTATCGTCCATTAGTATAGTTAGTACCACAGTAGGTAATACTGTGTGCAGCTTTTGAGAGCTACCACAGCAGACTTGAACATAACATAAAGTTCATTTCCAGAGCTTAACAAGCTGCCACTCATCAGCTGCCATGGTGGCTGCCTTCCTATGCTCTTAGTCTCTAGTAAACACAACATAATACAGCTTATTTTAACTCTTCATTGCTGCAGGCTCAATTAAATCCAATTACCTCACATTTGCAAGATTACACACACATACAGGATTACTGCCACTCACTTGATGGTGGTGAATCTGACAACAGCTGAACCCAGCCTAAATATTTCTTATTCCTAAGGATATTTTATATGTCTGACTGCATGTCTTTTGAGTTTGTTTGCATAGAGCTTCATGTCTGAGAGAAGGTGCTCTTCTTCTATGTGCTAGCTTCTGGTAGTGAAGGAATTTACATTAGGCTGAACTGGTGGCAGTGGAGAGAAAGAAACAGGCCTTCATAACAAATAGGAACTCTTTGCCTTGGGCTTACATGATACTCTAGGCATTGAAAGGTCAGGAAATTCCCCTACAGGAACCCCAGGCCCTGCACAGTTAGCCAGAATTTATCAGAGATATTTCAAGGTATGAAGTCATGCAGTATCGTTCTGTTACTATTTGGTGTCTTTCAACAAGATGGAAGTCAAATCTCAAATCTCCCCAGTATGTTTCTAGTTAAATTTACTGCCAAGTAGGAGCACAGGAAAAATTTAACCAGAAGAGATGGAAGAATTCAAGGTAGGCACGAGAAAGGATCAAGTCAGCAGAAAGTGTTGGTGGGGCAGAGAAGGCTATACAGGCAGCCTCTGAGGAGACAAGGAACTTTCTATGAAAAGTGGCCACAAATAGAAATTTGGCACATTTAAATATGGCATATGTCTGAGAACCTTATGAGTAAGATATTTATAGAAAAATGTTGCACACACGGGATGGCCTGCCATCTGAGGCTTAGTGACTCCCAGAAATCTGCTACTTAGGCAATCCATTATTTGCATGATAGAATCTTGTGATAATTGTTGCAAAATAAATTGTACACTTTTTTTTTTTTTTTTTTTTTTTTTTAATAAAACATGGCAGCACGCATAGTTTGGATGCAAGGTGAGCACAGATTACCTTTGAATGTAACATTACTAGCTGGCCTTTCAGGTAAGGTAGTGATGGCTTCTAATAGTTTAAGTAAAAAAAGAAATCTTCATCTATTACCTTCAAGCAGATTTCAAGAATCTTGAAATGCTAATTTTATACCAGAATGATCTTGAGTGCCATGCTGTTAACACTCCAGAAAAGTATTCCAGCACCTGGTCTCACATAGAATTAGCTCTACTTACATTCCTACGTATTCTACTTATATTCCAAATGTATTATACTATCTGCTATAAATAATTTCACATATATCTCCAAGAGCCATGATATTGTAAATATTCAGCAGTTTCTGTTCATACAGTAATAGGGAGAGGTAATACACTTCATTATGGATCACTTCAATTTCAAAGTAAGTGGAGAACCAACTGTTTGATCTATACATTACACAGAACGCTTTTTAAATCTATACCATTATAGTATTGGTTATTGCTTAATGATAAAAACTAAAAACTAGACAAGAGTGAACTACATTCATATCAATTTATTTGTAAAACACCTTCTTTAAACACTGAGATGCATTGTGAGTCAAGTAGCTTGCTCTTTATGTTCAGTGCATACAACAGTGATTTCAATAAGGTCAAAACCAGTTAGGTAAACCTTGAAAGCATTTGCTATTTATAAGTCACTGAACTTCAAACAAGTACACATCATACACTGGCATCTGACCTAGCAGAAATAAAATCTAAAGGGGATTGAAACTCACAGAGTCATTATACCACTTCTCACACAATATCATGTTTAAAGCACGTTCTTCTAGGAGCTTCCCCAGCCAATATGGTTCATAGGTCAAAATGTTCAGCTTCATTTGTCACAGCCTTCAATATACTTAAATATATGAATGACTTTAGAGAAAAACAAATAGTGAAGAAAGAAACTGGGATATCCCATTTATGTATTTTTCAAGGTAAGCTCCAAAGCAGACTGAGAGGTATAATTCTGGGGTCCGAATCCCTCCTCCCAACTGGCAGCACTGGGACAGACAATCTAGACTTTATAATTTAAACTCGATTCTATCAATCAAGACTGAAATAAACACAATACTGATTTTTACATTTAATATTTATTTGTAAATATTCCTTTATATAGAAATTTCCATCTGAACTCCAGGAAGTGTCAGCTCTTTTTTACCCGCTTTCTATGGGTTTATAACAACTATGCACTGAATCTGATATGACATAGACTCACAAGGCACACAGGTGATTTTCAACTACACAGAACTGTAGAAGTCAGGACAAAGGTATTCAAAAGCCAGTATTATATTCAAATCTTTAAATTACTAAGGCAGCCTTGGATAGGGAGGTGTGAGAAGACACCCCTAATGCAGGCTGTGCTGTGGTGCCAAAGAGTGGGAGGAAAGGGGAGCTGATATTATCTTCAGTTGACCTGGATGGATTTGGAAGAGGACATATGTCTACAGCTTCAGCCAAGGGTTGTAAATATGGGATTAGGTTCCCATTCCTTTACACTACACTTCCATCTAGGAAAGCTGAGTTACCTCAGTATTTCCACAGTTGTGAACTAGTGATCTCTGCCATAATGGCTATACAGTCACATTTTTGTTCCAGAGCAGTCTGCCTAGCAGTTATAACCCTCCCATTAAAGTGACTCCTTTACTGACTTTTTTATATAACAGCTATGATTGGGGATCAAATATTTTTAGTGGCAAGACATCATTCCTATGATTGGCACTCAGTAAATTGAAGATATGTTTCAGATTTTGGAGACAGAGAGATGAAAAACTCTGTGATCTTCTTAACAATCTACCCAAAATGTGGATAATATATTTAGATAAAAGCAATGTTATAGCCATGAGAAAGATCTATGAAGCTGTCTGAAAGGAGAAGCAATTACAGAAATGAAAGAAAAGGAGCATAAAAAATTTTATTCTTCATGTCTTCAATTTGTTTGCAAATGTCCCCAGCTCTTTTCTTATACAGTATAAAGCCCAGCTGTTGATCATACATACCAATAGTGTGGATGTAACTCTTGCACTGCATTTTAATCATGGCAACGTGACTGTTTGCAGGTATGTCCTATGTATATTCTTGTAGGAGGGGAAGAAGCACAAAATTAAAACAACACTGTCAGCTGAAGAGGAGCATTTGGTTCACATTGGAGGTGGAAAATGGTCACAGCAGACATCACAGTGAAAAGTCAGACCTTGTGTATCCATGTAGAGGCCACTCCTTTGGCCAAAACGTTCTCCCGATTAAGGAGTAGCTGCTGAGTGACAGAAATTGTGGGTTAAGATGCCAGAGCGAAGGGGTCATTTTACAAACCGGGCCTGTTAAAATGTGAGCACTCCCTGTAGCATATTGAAAAGACTTTACAGTCTTAACATGTTTCAGTCTTGCTGGTCAAGTTCATGTCTCCTGTCCACAGGTACCTGCTAGAAAGATCAGTGCTTTGATGGAGTTCAGTCAGGAACAAACCCAGTGGGGATTGCTGCTTTACTGTTGCCATGAAGGAGGCTTGTAAAGTATCTAAATGTACCTTTGCTTCCCATTTGGCCATTCTAAAAAATGTAGAGAAACTACACATGCTTGTTTTCCTCAGCCTGAAAGTCAGAACAACATTTTTTTTTTACTAGGCTGTTTGTGTTAAGTTTGATTAGCACCTGAGGTCAAAGGGAATGACTGTCCATACTGAAATCTGGAAAAAAATGTCAGACAGACATTTTGTTAATGATATCCCAGAGTAAGAGAGTCCTCAGATAATCTTTTACATCACATTGTACTGTGAGAAATTGTGCTGAGATTCAGACAAAGATGAAGTGATGTCTTTAACAGATAGAGAGTGGACTATGATTTGGAGGTAAAATAAGTTCTCTTCCATTAATAATTTACAGGGATAAAATTTACACGGATTTTGTTAGGAGTTTGCCCCATGTCGCTTCACTTAAAACACTCTTAGTCTTGAGCCCTGGATGTCTGGAAGCAATGAGTTCATATGGGAAAATTCAGTTGTTCACTTTGTTTCTTGAATTTTGTTTTATTTCTATGATTAAAGCAGTACCAACTACCTCTGTCCCACTTTAAAGTTTCAGTGTATAGGGGTCACCTACCACCTGAAACACACAGATATTATTTTTGTGCTGACAGGAACAACCTGTGATTTTCAAGATCACCAACTGTGAAATGACCTATAGTAACCTATTGACGTGTGAATGTACTTACATCTCAGTCAGCTATGAGAGTCAAGTGCTAAATGCAGCATATAAATACATTAGGTGAATCTGCAACATTTATTAGCAGGATCTGGGTCCATAGTCTTTTAGTAGGCTTTTGCAAATTTTACAAGCACACTAGTAAAACCACAAACTTATTTGAAATCTTTGAAGTTAAATTTCCTGGTATAAATAAGCCCAGAGTGTCAAAGTTGACAAGCCTGAAAATGCCCATGTTGGCCCATATCCTGGGATGAGCAGTTCCTATGTTCAAATCACATTTGGCTATAGTGACCCAGGATACAGCTCTTCTAAAGATAAGGTCAGCTTACCTTATCTTTAAAAACTCAAGCTTACCAGCACCAGGCTCTAAACAAGTTAGAACTTATTTTACCTCCAAATCATAGTCCATAGTTCAGAGCTGACCCAAACAGCATCATACTAGACCTTGTTCTAGAATGGAGCTGAATGGACAATTCTGTCATCCTAATACGACTGGTACTGTCTCATGCTCATACTACTCATGGCTTTTTGCTCTTTTCGGGAATCTGTGGCTTTTGTACTCACATTGGTTCTGACATCTGTACTGCATGCACTTTAATTCAAAGAAATTTGTTCTTTTTGCTCATGCTAAATGCATGCGGAGCATACATTTTTTTCCTGCCCATTCTATGGCATGAAGTAGGCACAAGTTTTCCAGGTGTTTCTAGCCAGAGCTCTGGCTTCACAGAAAAAAAAGCTGACCTTATCTTTAGAAGAGTTGTTTCCAGCCATTAAACAGGCAGCAACAGGGAAGAGGGTCTGTCTGAGTCTCTGCTGCAAAGGACAAGAGGCCCTGTAACAAATAGCCCAAGGCTTTTGTCCACCCAATCCAGGGCTAGCACTTCTAGATATTATTTGCCATTGCAAGGGCAGATGGGAACATTTTGAAACAGCAGACAAACAGTGGGAATAAGCAAGTCTCCAGGAGTTGAGCTCATTTGCTTCTCCTCTCGCTGAGCAGCAGTGTCTATGTTTGTGACTTCCAAGAGATGTGTTCCCTTAGAAGTGGTATAAGGAAGAATGTCTCTGTCCTTAGCCTATTGCAAACTAACCTTCAGAAAAGAGTACCAAAAATGTGTTCTTTTAATGATACCAGCCATCCAGCCACTCTCAGAGTAATATTTCTTTACATTGCTTTATTCCAGAGATCTTCTATCACACATGATCCACTGAAAGAGAAATAAATATGAATCTACCTACTTGTCTTATTACACCAGGAGCTCAGAAACACTCCTGGTACTGGTTTGTGCCTCTCACCTCTCCCAACTTACCCTCCAGACCCTTACCTTCAAACCAAAACTATCTGTGGGGGATACTGAGCACCCTCTTTGATCCCTTCCTTTGGACTCCCAGTCTGGAACTGTGCTTGGTGCTTCAGAGAAGACCAGTTTGCTAGTACTCTTGGATGGTTTTTTTTTTCTATTTTTGGCCTAAACCAGAAAATACTTCATTTGGGTTTTCTTTTCCTCTACCACCACTGAACTGGGAAGTTGCTCTTTTGTTGTTGATCTTCTATATCAGTTGAAGGAATTAAGCAAACACATTTCATTTGTCAATCTGACAAATGAAAAGAAAGAGAAAAGAACAAACCCAGCATCACAGGATGCTAAGAAAATTACTTCTATTTTTAGGCTGGTACATTTTCAGGCATGTAAACACCTCTGTTAATCGCAGACCCTGCGGCAGCGCTCTAGGGATTATTGAATTGCTTGGAAAGCTGGCAGCCCTATATGGCATCCCAGTGAAGGACTTGACAAGGCTAATTGTGTTCCAAGTTGTTTTCAGCACCAGTGGGAAATGAGGTCTGTGTGCTGGATGTACTGTGCAAACTAAGTAGTGACGGAGGAAGGGAGGTGGGAAGAGTGAGGTGCTGAATAAAGGTAACAGGATCCATAAGCATATGACATTTCACTAATATATTTGGCCTCTGGAATTTGAAAGGCAGTTGCATGCTTAACAGGCATGTGATGTACTATTGTGAGTGCCTGCATTTCCCTTGGAAATTTTAAATAGCTGTTAACTCTGGAGTACATCTTTCTATCTCTTTTCTCTGCACTAGTAAGAATACAAAATTCATTTTTAATGATGTTTTTCCTCTAGACAGAGGATTTTTCAGATCCTGAGAAGTAATTTCTTTCCCTCTATATGCTCACAAAGCCTAAAAATTATGTCCACAATATTTCAACCTCTACTAATGACATTTCAGGATTGCCCTCTCTTGTAAATTCCCAGCAGCAACAATTTGCGAATATCTTTTGCCTTGTCTTCCTGTCTTCAAATATGGATTTCTATCTTATCTATTGCCTGAGTGACTTATCAGCTGTCCTATGAGGTGTTCCTTAAAGAGTATTTAATTCAAAACCTGTGTCAGCAGGTGAAACTTCCATGGTGTTTGCAGCTGTTTATCTCAAATTATTTCTCAGTTGTTTCTGTTCATCAAATGCATTGTATTTCACCATACTATTTTTCAAGGCTTTGGATACCCATTCAAAACCTGCTTATGTGACTCTTTGGGTTCTGATGGGAGGACTCAGGTAACCTTTCATGGCTTAAAAATCCATGAAAACTAGCTTGCTTTCCATGCTGCAGAAAAAACCATGCCATAAAAACACCTAATTGAAACACCATTAACATTTCCTCTTTTTATGAGCACTGCAACAGATTTGTGCTATGTCTGGCTTTAGTGCCTTGGTTTCCTCTGTCATATGCTGTTAAACATAAAATGTCCTGCAGAAAGGGTTCTGTTTCTTCCTTTCTAGGGTATATCTGCCAGTCTTACAGTGACAATGCAATTGAAGATTGGGATCGAAGTGGAGTATGCTAGCTCTTAAAAACTGCTGTTATGAGCCCTCTCATTGAGGATTTAATAACAGGAAATTTTGGGCAACACAATCTCAGAGGGAGATTGTTGGCATCATGGGGTTTTGGAATAATCTGTCCACCAGAATAATAAAAGAGGAGCCAGATAAAAGGATTGAAAGGATGTGAGACAAGGTAAGCAGGAATGGAGGCTTGGGGAAAATAGACAGGAAATGAGAGAAGGTCTGGAAGAATATCAGGGGCGTGATGGAAAGAGATTGTGAGAAGAAGCATTTCCAGAAGGGAGAAGCCAGGCAGAGTAGGATGAAGTGGTATTAGAGGGAGTGATGCATGCTCTGGCCTGGGGACAGGAGACGTTTGGGGCTTACAAGGGGAGCACTCTCCTTCTAGGAGTCTGGACCAGGAAACAAAAGGATTGTTTTGTTTGGGAGCAAGCTAACAGGGTACCTGTATCCCCATCTCCCTAAAAGTATTATGCAACACCTTGTTAACACACTTAGAACAAAATGGTAAGGACATTTCGTCTCATCACTGTTTTTTTCAGTTCTGGATTGAAGGATACATGTATCCCACTGAAACAGAAAAGAACAAGGTGTGTTCTCTGGGTTCAACTGCCAATGAAATGGTAACATTTCCCTTTCTCCTCCCAATCAAATAAGCTGTTCTTATCCATTGACTCTAGTAGCAGCAGCCCTTCATCTACATTCCCCCATGAATCATGCTTGAATATTGGCTGGGAGGACCTAAACTATGAGTGGGAACTTACTAACAGTGTGGTTGGTCCACAGTCCAGCTTAGTTTTTCCAGGAAAGTCATAACCTGTGAAAGTGCCCTGAAGTTCAAAAACAAGCACAAGAAGAATGTCTTGCTGAAGAGAATTTTTTTCAGTCATTCTTAGCTCTGAAAATGAATGTGAAATTTTGAAGGGATGTTTCCAGGCTGTGTAGGTTTTCCTGTTTTCCACTGTGCCTGACATGAGTGAGCTTCTGAAACCTGCACAACAATGAACTTAGAGCTGACTTCTCCCAGTTTCTCCTATCAGACTGATGATGACCAATTGGCAGGGGTGCCAAGTCACCAACAGAGCTTCAGGAGGGTTCCAGCACTGACAATTTAAAAAATAAGTTTTAAATACATTAAGAAAAGGTGATGTAGGGATGACAGTTTTAGTATAGGATAGTCCCCTTCTGTGGAGACCCTGAATACTGAGAGAGCAGTTCATTCATGAAGGAGAGAGATTAGAGATTTGTACCCAAATACTAAAGTAAGGTCTCATGATTATTTTGCTATGCATTCAAAAAATTAATAGGTAGTGTGCACTGGTGTGTGTCATAGACTAACCTGCAGCATGGTGTGCTGATGATCTAATCTAGTGTCATATTTGGACAGTAGGACATCTACCCCGCATGTCCTGTCCTTTACATGGTCTTCAGATAAAAGGCAAGGAAAGTAAATTGTACACTTATTTGCAAAAAAGTTAGGATGTAGTCAAAATACCTGCATGGATCCATAAATTGAAGTGTACTCAAATCTTCCCATCACATCCTACGCAACTGTAGTGTATTTATTTTTTGTTACCACGAAGCTGAACTTTAAGGAAAGTAAAAATAAATTCTTTCCTAAGACTCTGTTCTGAGATAAGCTGTAACTACCAAGACCAAGAACTGCTATGATTACTCCACAGACATCAGAAAAAAAAAAAAAAGGCAATATATTCTGCCAACAATGTGCTGTTCCATTCCTGTAGGACTATCAGCCCCAAATTGCCATCTGTGTCTCCTGCAGTGTTCAGTATCCCATGTGGCTGATTAGCAGGCATATGTCAACATGTGAAAGAAGGAATTGTTCTGTCTTGTTGAAGGGCTTTTTCTGTTGTTCTGTTCAGAATTCTAGATATTTACACCTGTTCATCTAAAAGGGAAAGTGTTTGTTATGGGAGCTGTTAATGTTCTGAGAACTGCACAGAACAAATAGGACATAAATCTTGACTGCAAAGAATTTATCTAATTCAGAAAAAAGGCTTACAGGGTCAGATGGATGACTAGCTGTATGTTTTTAAAATTGCTACACATGAAAACCTGGGTTTTCAAGAAAAAAATTTCACAAGAAATTCTTGGTTTGAGCTGATTTGCTTTTAGATAAGAACTAATCATAAGTTTCCATTTAGATATTCTGCTGTAAAAGTTATAGTTGGACTATTCTGGATTTTCTTACTTTGTGTGTAATTACTCCTTGTGAACTGAACTGCAGTCCCACTGATGCAATCTCATCTCTTGCTAATAGGGGACCATGTAGTGTCTCACAGAAGATGTAGTCTAAACAATAAATATTATTTACAGGGAAGAATGTACAGCAAACACACTTTAATTCACAATGGAATAGAAATATTTCACCAAAAAGAGATTCAAAACAAATTTTCATGAGGCAATTTCATTTCATTGGTTTTGTCTGTCTTTCCCTTGTGTAAGGGCACTTGTCTTCATGCCAAACAGACATCAAGGAGCCAGAAGGGTGGGGGATTTGTAGCTGAAAGGATGAAGAGAGACTGGTTTCTGAAATACTTGGAGCTGACAATACTGCTAATCATCTGTGGCTGTTTTTCAAAGAATTATAACCTGGCAAATGCATTCAACTTCTGCTGACTCTAAAAGGTTACTGAGATAAATATACAGTTGCCTACTTTAGCAGTCTAAGTTTGCCTGAATAATTTTTCAAACCTAAGAGAAGGAGAAACTTGGCCTGAGACTGCTACAAACTCAAGAAACAATGAAATCCTGCCTAGATGAATTATCTAATAATATTCATAATTAATACACATTCATGATTGGTATGCTAAACACATATCTAACTGTGGTCAAAATGCTTCTGCTAAGAGTACTCTGAAATAGAAACAACCTCTTTTTGCCTAGAGTAAAAGGACAGTATTGTGTGGTTCCTAGATCCTGCGCAGAGGTTCTGTATGAAATAAAATTCCAAAAGAAGACTGAAAGGCAGTGGAAAAGTAGAATGTGGCATCAGAAGTCCTTCTTTTGTAGGAATTTTCTTGTTACTTCACAGAAGTAAGAAGCTGGTCTGGCCAAGCTCTGTATCTTTCCAGCTATACATGAAATCCTATACATGGAATAATCTCCTATTTCTTGTGGTTTAGAAAGTAATTATTAGGCCATGGCCAGAGAAAATTCAGGGTAGATCTGCAAACTCTTCAACAATTTAACTGTGAATGGAACAAGTTAGATCCCTGTGGAGACCCCCTCAATGTAAGTCCTACTGATGTTCTGCCAGGCTTTCAAATGTTGTTTGCAACTTTAGAACTACAATAAATCTGTAATAATTCACCTCAGCAGCCTCTCTCAGGAGTTTTTCACCCAAGTAGCTTGCAAGCTTTCTTAAACGTGCTTTACTGTATATAGTCACTTCAGTTTTTTGTGCATTTCTGTGTCTTTGCCTATATGAACCACTCCTTAAAATGGTCTCCTTCCCTGGCCCTGGGAAAGAAACTGGAACAGCTTGTCCTGGCAACTGTTGCTAGTCTACAGTAATTGGATGTATTAAAAATAAAAACAACAACAAAACAATTGTTTTTCCTCATTCCTTCCCAGTAGAAATCAGTTAGTCACAGCCTTTATTTAGCACATGCGACATTTACCTAAGCAAAGGCAACTGGTGAGCCAGTTCTATGTAACAGGCCTGGGGAGCACAGATCTTACTCATGCTGCAGACTTTGTTCTGTTGCCCTGCTTGTCACCAAGGGTTAGTCATTATTCAGGATGTTTCTGGTAACAGGACAAACTGCTACAAGATCATTATTGCCATGAATTTGAAAGGAATTGGACAGAAAAATTACTGTTGGGAGTACCTTCCAGCAACACCCCATGCAAAGAATTTTCCCTGGGCTTCATATCAGGAGCACATCCTCAGCACAAATTATCACATTCAGTGCTTCTTTTCTGCAGTCGATCAGATTCCTGTGCACTCCTGCTCATGTTGGGGTTTTTGCAGTAGGTTACACACTTGTTCCTTAATCACGTCTCCTACCTGTCCCCATCTCAATTTCATCTAGACATCACCTTGCTTGTGCAAAGTGAGTTATTTTGGTATGTACATTCACATGAGGACATTCTTTAACTCTATCAGCTGGTGTTTAATCATTGCTTAGATTCAGAATATAAAAAAATTATTTTTAAAAGATACATTGCTATACATAAAAGCCTCCCAGGGTGACTTTGAAGTTTGAAGATAATTATTTGGCAAGCAATGTGGGGTCTGCTGACATGGTTGGTTAAAGAACACATTGTGCTAATTTGCAGTTACACTAACAGAGATAAGAAGCCTGAACTAAAGAACTCGATACAATCAGGGGCATGTAAATGGGACCTATGCTAAGCCTGCTGGATCTCCTGAGGTTCTGGCTCTAGTTTAGAGCATTTCTTTTATTAAAACCCCTCTGTTGAAAAGTGAGATGTGTTGAACGTTCCAAAGGAATGCGAAAGCTGGAAGGCTCTCTAGACAATGAGATTCCCCTTTCATGCCTGATAAGCGATTCATCTATTGTTACCTACTTTTCCTTTCCTGGATAATTACAGATGATATGAATTTTATCGCCCGTGTTAATACTATCTATCTAGTGTTAAAGACTTTACTGGATGAATTGATAAGTTCTGAATTTTGCTAAGACTCCACAAACAGAGGTATAGGGCAGCAAATAACTAAGGACATTGGTCTTCTAGTTTGGCTTTACAGAAAGTACCTTATGATGAACTTTGGTTATTCCATGTAGGAGTGATTTAAAATACCTGCTCCATTTTTCTGCCAGATATTATTACCCCAGCAGCAGAGGCAGCAGAAAGGGTGATATACCCTTCTCTCAGCTACAGAGGTCATAACCTGGTATATTCACTGAAACTGCAATGAGACTTAGCTTTTGGGCAGTAACTCCTGGCTGTGCAGGCAGACAGATGAGAGTAATAACCTCTTAAATTATTCCAGCTTACATTGCAAGAACTCATTTAGAAGTACTCTGCATAATCTTGGGCCCATATTTTCCAAGGTGCATTTGCTGTCATGAGGCTTCATGTACAGTTTTCACCTACGTACAGGTGGCTATTTGACTTCTGATCTGTGCATGAAACCACCAAAATGAAATTGTCTTGTGTGCAGTGTGGGTGGACATCCAGCATGGTACTGATCACGGGAATGTCTAGATGGTTTTAGAAGTCCTATTCCTCTGTTTTTGTAAAGTGGCTGGGAATGGCACCATGTTCTAGTACCTGGCTGGGAACCTTGAGACGGCAAATCAAAAGTCAGACATTTCTCTCACACCAGAGGTCCACAGCATGCTTTGGACGTACCATGTAAACCCCTTGAGCTTTCCCTGGAGTTCTCACTGAAAGCAAGATACTTCATTTTCTCTCTCGTAGGACCTGGGAGCTGCTGTCTCAGTGATGTCTTTTTGATGCCATGCCCACAAACCCCCATCCCTGCCTTGCTGCAAGCCACTCAGCAGCTTGCCTATATGCCAGACATGCTTGCTCCTGCTCACAGGTGGAGCTGTACTGTTCAGAAATCAGTTCAGTTACCAGTATCTGTGGAAAATATCTCATGGCATGGAGACACTGTAGGTTAGAAGGCAATGGCTGCACAACTGTGATGTTTGTGGGTTCAGGTTGGTTTGTTGGGGTTCTTTTGTTAGCGCATAAATGCTGTGTTATAATCCCTCATAATTAATACATTCTTAATGGAGGCAATAAAAAGATTAATAAATAATTTTGGAATAATTATTTAAAGACTGAAAGCAATGATCACAGTCTAAGTAGGGGCAAGAAAGGTCTATGACAATCTACATCCCTGTTCACCAGCTCCTCCTCTGCTGGCATAGTCCTTCATCAAAAGTTTCAAATAGGCTTCTGAGGTCACATTGACCACAGTGGACTCACAGAATTCTCTTAATGGCTTTTACTTGCCCCCTTAATTCTTGGCATTTTTCTCAGGAACTTGAGATTTGATTGAGGCCTGCCTACTTATTTTTCAAGTCTAAGTCAATTATTTCCCTAGACTTAATACATTTTTAAAAAGTATTAATGACTAAACAGATGTCCTTGACATTTCTTTTGGGATGGAGGAGAAACTGACTAGTGGTTTTCCATAATAGATATATCTATTCAGGAAAAGTCTGTTGGAAGCAGAACTTCAAGGTTTATCTTGGCATATCCTAACTGCCACTTGGGAAGAATAGCTTCATTCATGGCTCTAGAGTTTGTTCTTGCTAAGAGTTCTGTGCTTACTAAAGTGTAGTATACACATATAAGGAACAAGGGTACAAAATCAGTGGAGTAGCAGATGAGATTTTGCAAACAGCTATCCGAATAAATAGTTAACATATGTCAATCCTCAGCCTCCATCCATGTTCACTTCCCACAGCTGAAGCCACATAGGAACTTGTGGTGAATACAAGAAAATCTCAGCTAAATCTTAGTGATCAAGCATGTAGTCAAATAAATAAAAATACTGACCTCATTCATGACAGCTTGAGCACCATTAGTCTCAGGTTGGCATCTGGAACTGGAGTCCTTTACAACATCTGGCAACTGCAAGGACAATAATGGCAGGAGTTTAACTCATAAATGGCACCTCCTTTTTCTTCCAGATGACTTTTAACCACTTAGATTTCAGTTTCAATTTTGTTACCTCACAAAAATGAAGATGATTAACGCAATCCAAGTACATATTGAAAGTGTCGATGCTTCTCTTTTTTCTGTATAATCTTCATCTGTCTCTGGCTTGAAATGTTTCTGTTTCCCTCCCTCTGTCCTGAAAAATTCTGATAATAAATTTGGGTGAAGTGTAAAAAAAAAAAAGAAAAAAAAAAAAGTAGTGAAATACATTAAAAAATCAGAAGAGTTTTTCTTGGATTGCATCCTTAAAATAAGGTCTGAAGCAATTTAAACAAAATATGAGGATTTTTTGGTTCTTCCATTAGGGAAGATCAGTTATAAGTGGGTTGTATACATGTAAAGAATTTATCTCACCTGAAATATAATTTACACACTTATTCCTTCAATTTACATTGTTGATAATCATTTTACCTTTTATAATCTGTGGAATCATACCAAAAATTTTTAATTATCTGTAAGTATAAGCTGTAGTTCTGATTAGATACCTTAATTACTTGTAGTTTCCAGCCCAGTTCTGAATTACTTCATGAGCAGATTGGAAATGTTCCTGTTAATAAAAACTCAGGATCTGCATTTTTTCTTAAGAGCAATGATTTTACAAGTATTATTGACTTTCTTCAAGGAAAAAGAATCTGAGCAATAGATCTGGCATTGAAGGCACTTTCCTCTATACCTCTTTCTCCCAAAATCTCATTCATCTGGGTTCCACCCATAACCTGTTTGTAGTGGCTTTTCTATATAGTTTCATTTTGGGGTGTATGTGGATTTTCAATAAAACTGTGGATGTAGAGGTAGGTATCTGGTGCCTAACAGTGTGTCAGAGGTACTGTCTCAAGGATATGGCTTAGTGGTGGACTTGGCAGTGATGGGTTAATGACTGGACCCAAGGATCTCACAGGTCTTTTCCAACCTAATGGCTCTGTGATTCTAGGGATTGCTGTAGACCACTTGCACTGGTTTTCAGGGTAGGCCTGCAATGTCTGCTGCACAGCGGTGGAGTGTTCAGAAAGCAAACTTGCTTTCTGATTTTCTCGCTTGCTAGCAAACTGGCTCTTGAGAATCAGTTAATGATAGATCGTATATCTGAAGTTGGCACTGCATTGTGGATTCCAGCCATAGCATTAAGAGCCTTTAAAGGTTGAGTAGCTATTACGGATCTATAAAACATTATTGAATAGCAATTTATTCCACAAAACCAAAATGATACAAGCAGAAACTGTATTCATTACATAAACAGCACTCTTCCACAAACAGGACTGACATTCTATAAGCAGCACACATGTAGGAATGAGAATTTTATAAAACAAACCATGAAAGGAACAAACTGTTACAGTCTGATGTAATTTCAGTAATTCTGTAGTGGGGAATTTCCACCCACTATGTGTGAAAGGAAAAGTACACACAGTCCTGCACACTCATTATGTTTTTACTTCTTTGATAGTGACAAGCATTTTAGTGGGTGAAATGATGACTTTGTGTCCTTTCTGGTATTCCTTGACCACTCACAGAGGGTCATTGATTCCTAAAGTTAGGAAGAAGAAACTTTGTATTTTGATAATTATTATGAATTCTAATTGGAAGAAAAATGACACTTTAATTTAAAAAGACCCACAAATACTGAACAGTTATTTAATTGAGGTGTTTTTTTCCTTTAGCAGTAAAACATAAGCTCATTGGGAGGAAGATTGCATGATAGCTTACAGTCGATTTCCTTCAGACAGCAGTAATGGAAACTGTCCTTTTGAATATAATTACATATGTGAACAATCAGGGAAATCTGCCTAAGGTTTCACTGCTGGGAAGTTAATCTTTCATCTTTTCAAATATTTATTTATAGATCCAGATCAGTTACAGGAAGAACAGCAGCAGCTATGGTCTCAATGTTTACATTAATTGCTAGAAAAGTATACATGTATATGTATATATACACACACAAACACACATAACAGTATTCCAGACATACAACAGAAACTTCTGTATTGCTAAAACTAAAATCAAGCTCATAGTTTCCATTTCCAGTTTTGAACTACTTTTGTGTTATGCTGCACATTTTACTGACTTATTAGGTTCAAGCACTGCTTGTCATTCAAATTTATGTTATTCATACAAACAAGTCTGAACGTCAGATATTAGAAGGTCATTTTTTGGCCCTCCACTTCTGGAAAGATGTGAACCAGTTGGAAAGAATCTGGAGGAAAGTAACAGAAATGAGTAGAGGTCCAGAAAACATAACCCATGTGAAAAGATTAAAGGTACCAAGGTTGTTTAGTCTAGAGAGGAGCAGAGAGAGGGTGAAAATTTTAAGTTTTCATATATCTAATAAGCAGCTCTGCTTACCTATTCCCAAGCAGATGGCTGATAAAGCAAGAAGGAATGATCTTAAACTGTGCTAAGTGAGAGACAGATGAGATGTTAGGAAATACACTGTAATGGTATGGCAAGACAAGCCCTGGAAGAGTGCTGAAAATTTGATCATCTGGAGATTTGAAAGAGCAGGTTAGAAAAACATCAGCCAAGAAACATTGGAAGGGGGGTAGCGGAAGGAATGAAAGGGTTGAACTAGGCAATCTTTTGAAAATTCCTTGTTTTTGGATTACACTACTTCATATCCTGGACTGTTATAGTATCTTTGCTACCTTTCCAGACACTCAAGATAGCCTGGAGACAGATGTCATTTTCCAGATCAAAATGCACTAGTGGAAAAGGTTACATTCCCATATTGTTGCATGCAGTGGGAGCATGCCATTTCTTCTGTCATTCCAGTCAGCTACCAGAGTGGCTTAGATGGACACTCCAAAACCATTTCAGTAAAAATAACTAAATTAGTAAAGATCTTTTTGAGGTGTGTATGCAAATCTGGCTATCTCATATGACTGAGCAGCACTTTTCAGGAGTTCTCCAGCAAGATCAGTGATAAGGAGGAGGTGAGTCTGGGCTGTTTGACTGAAGCACATTTTCTGCATCCCTCTTAAGATTTTGCAGACATTGGTCATAATTTCCCCTACTAATCTTGGTGCTTTCCCACCTGCCATATTTTCTTCAAGGAACAAATATCTTTCCCATCCTTGAAAGTGCTCAAGGAAAGGTTGGGTGAGAATTTGAGCTATCTCATCTGTTGGAAGGTGTCCTTGTCCATGTCAGTGCGTGTTGGAACTAGATGATCTTTAAGACCCATTCCAACCCAAACTATTCCATTTTATCATTCATGCATCATGGGTTGTACCCCTGAGATCTTTTACCAGACATAAACTTAATATATGTTAGGATAAGTTACAGTCAGTGCAAGGTGTCTCAGAAAGAAATGGGCAAAGTAGATAATGTTTTATCATTGTTTCAAATATCATGTCTGTTTTGATATATTGCCTTTGTGGCAAACTGGGTCCATCGTTCAGGAACTGACAGCGTGAAGCTGATAAGACATTACACATTACAAAATCAGTCCAAGAAGTTTTATAGTGGCAACTGGCATGACCTCCTGTTCTCAACAGCCTGTTAATATTTGGAGGGTAATTTGGACATCTCAGTTCTTTGCTATCTGCAACTCAGGATATAACTTTAGAGTCTGTGGAAGAATACAGAAATTATTAATACACTGATCGAACAGTACTTCTCAGATTCTTACACTGAGACATCAAAAGGACTTAGAGGTTGTGTACTTCACCTTTTGATGCCTGTATTTGGGTCAGACTATTAGACCATGTCAGCTACCTGGCCCTTCTCTTCAGCAATCTCAGACTGGAGCGGGTTCAAATGCCTATGACCCAAGCAGAAAGCCACAGCAGCTGGCTGGGAGGGGACATTGTTGACATTGCCCTCTCCATCTCTTGCTACTTCTGGCAAGGTAAGAGTTCTCACCTCCTCTAGTTTTGAAACGAAAGTAAGGGAAATATTTGGGACTGTGAATTTTGAGGAAGACAACTGAAGAAGCTGTACTCATCCCAGAATACAAGACAAAAAACTTCACCCAAAACCCCTTGGATGCCTTAGCTGTGTCCAGATTGTGGTGTGCTCATTTAAAGTATCACCTGGTCTGGCTTCATTGAAGGAAGCAATATTTTGCAGGACTGGAGGTAAAATGCTGATGAAAGATTTTGAAAGGATTGTATCTTAGTTAATGGATGTGTTTTTTTAGAGACTATCTAAAAGAGAGTGGGGCAGAGCTGAGTTCTTGACAAGAATAATCTTTGTATTGCACAGATATTTTTTTAAGGATCTCATGAAAGTAGGATTTAGCTATTGTTCAGGAATATATTGCAGACTGATAAGCCTGAGTCTGTAACTGCTAAGAGGTTGAAATTTTCTTCTGTTTTTTAGACCTTGCATCCATCTGCCACATCTCTTGTTCTACCTTGCATTTCTGGACCCTCTAAAAATCCCAGGTGTGTATAAGCATGACTCACACAACCTCCATCTGCTCTGTGATCCATGTAGGGCATAAGTACCTTTTATCACTGTCATGAAGCCAAAGGGCTCCCTTTGAACTAAACATGCTTTTTGTGTGGGCGTAATGCCATCTTTTAAGGATACTGCCATCTAAAGATTTTATTGCATTTCCATAAGACTGTTTGGATGATGCGGAGTGGCATTAAGCTTTGTGTCCTTATAAAAAACCAGTAATGTAATGGAAGATGAAAATGGGTTCCAAAAAGCCAAACTTTTTACAAGAGATCCTCAAGATTTAGAATTGTCATGGACTATAGCACAACCATGATAACCTTGATTTAAAGATTTGAATTTTCTATTTTTCTCCATGTTATTTTTGATCCTTCATTTTCTAAAGATACTTTGCTAGTTTAGCAGTAGACACTGTATAGAGTTCCACCCTTCGGTGTGGGCTATCTACTTTTAAAAGCAACTGCACCCAAAGATGCATTTCATCCAGACGAGAGGTTGAAATCCCTGCCAGATACTGCATAACACTAATGAGGGTCAATAGAGTTTGTTCAGAAATAGCTCTAAAAATGGAAGCTAGTACCAGTCTGTAAGTCCTCAGTTCACAGGCTTACCTACGGTTTATAGATTTACTCATATTAATCTAAGGGAAATTAACAAGATATTTAAAATTATATCCACAGTTTCTTTCAAATAGTTTCTTCCATATGTAAAGAAGTTCTGGAAACACTGTATGACAAGACAGGACTTAGAAATCAATGGCAAAATGTATGTGGCACAGGAAATTAGTAAAACTATTATTCAGAAGGAAATTATTTTGCATGTGTACTGGTCAGAATAGAAATATTTACCCAAGCAAACCCCACTACCTAGAAACAGTTTCAACTAAAACATTTCAGCAACACAGCCAAGGAGTAAGTGACTTCAGAAAATAAGAAGTAACTTTTTTTTTTTTAGGAAAGCCAGCACCTTTACTTGAAAGATTTTAATAAACTTTCACTAGCATAAAACTTGCTCACGGGAAGAGGCTTGTAAGGCGTGTTTTGTACGATGAGCAGCCTTCTCCTGGCTGCAATTTTTGAGGGCAGGGAGGGGGAACAATTGCAACATTCCTTGTAGTGTCACCATTCACACTTCAAACGGGACATATATGGGAACAAGAATAACACTGGTGCTGTTCTGAATGTGTATTAGAAAGCACCAAAGTGAATATAATTTATCCCCATGGCATCCAGATGCTGTGGAAACCGACCTCATATGAGCCAGGATGTTTCTTTTATGATTGAAATTCTTTTTCTTCTGGCCCACATGAAGCATATGAATACCACCAAGGGAGAATTCACATATAAACTACCAAATGCTTCTCAGCAATTTCAAACCTTTTCTGAAGTGACAGTAATATTTATATGATCCCTGTGTACATTTTCAATCCTTTATATGCTTCAAGAAGATACAGAAAACTCTTTTATGTAATAACTTATGTAAAGTTTTGTCTGTGACATTGTACACAAAACCAGATTGCATTGTACTTCCACTGGATGGAGAAATGTCCAGGACAGAGGGTGTAATGAAGATACTATTTCCCTACAGAGTGACTAATTAGAAGGCTCTGAAAGTTCTTAGAATCTTCCTTAAGGGTTTAAACAACCTTTTATTATCTCTTTTTTGTCATGGTTCTCAATATCAAATGGTTGCCACTTGTGAGAAGGAAAAGTAGATAATTTATATGCTAAAGGGAGTATAAGGTAGTTATGTTGTTTGAAGTCTACTTGAGGTGCAAAGTTTAATTTACCTGTTTTTTAGAAAAGAGAGTGGCTGCATTGAAGACTGAGTTTTATGTAATACACCTAGATTTCATTGAGCACCAGCTCAGATTTGATCAGCTTTCTGGTATTTTTTCAGAGGCAAATTAACCAAGCCACTAGAACAATCTCAGTCCTCCCATGAAGTTTCTGAGGCTGAGTTCTGTTGGTTCGCTTTGTGTTGCAGAAGACAGACATTAACTCTCAATCACTCATCATCTTCCAGCTGTGTCCTTCAGTTTCTTCACAAATCTAAAAATAATCTTACTGTGTTGAAGCTTAGAAAACTCTTCTATAAAAGTGTTTCTTGTTAGCAGATGACTAATCCTTGCCATCTCTGCCTTCCTGTGCTATGAGGAACTTCAAAAAATGGTAAAATTATTTGGGTAGGAAGGAATCTTAAAGATAATCTAGTTCCAGCCCCCTGACAGGTAGCTCAGAGGCCCATTCAACCTGGTCCTGAACACTTTTAGGTGTTCATCCACAACTTCTCTGGGCAACCTGTTACTGTGTCTTACCCTCACAGCAAAGACTCTCTTCCTAATAACTCACCTAAACATCCACTCTTTCAGTTTGAAGCCATTCCCCCTTGTTCCATCACTACATGTCTGTAAACAGTCCCTCTTCAGTTTTGCTGTAGACCTTCTTTAAGTACTGGAAGGCTGCTATGAGGTCACCCCAGAGTCTTTTCTCCAGGCTGAAAAAACCCAGTTGTGTTAATCTTTGTTTATAGGAGAGACACTCCATCTATCTAATCATTTTGGTGGGCCTCCTCTGGACTCATTCCCCCAGGTCAGTGTCCTACCTGTGCTGGGGACTGCAGAGTTGCATGCAGTATCTCAGGTAGTGTCTGATGAGAGTGGGGTAGAGGGGCAGAATCACCTCTTTGAGTGTACTTCCTCTTGTACTGCCTGTATTTTCTTATGTCTCAATGCGGCAACATTTGCATTCACAAGAATTCTGATTTTTCACTAACTACTGCAGCTGCATTGATGGCAGCAGTTTGTGTGTGTGTGTGTGTGTGTGTATAAATACTTGGGGGAAAAAAGTGACTGCCATTCTTAATGCTCTGGAACACTTTGACAATGATAGCTGCATATTTATTTTCCTTGAGGTTGATCAACAGCTATTGGCAAGGTGTAGGGATGGATTGCTTCTGTCAGCCCAGATGGTGCTCAAAGTAGAGTTTATTCAATGATATTTTAAAAATATTTACACAAATGTTTTCTTACAAGTTATGAGAATAACATTTTGTGTTGACTACAGTCTATGCCTTTCCTTCAAAGGCTGTGTTTGGTAAAGGCCACTCTTCTTTCCTGTTTTAACTCCCTCATTTCCCTGTTTCAAAAGTCTCTGTCCGAGCAGCTCAGGGGTAGGCTACAGGTCTTGCTTTGGATTCTATCACACCCAGCAGCCTTCATGAAGTTATTTCCCCAAAGAGGATGAGCAGAGCAGAGCATGGGCCCACAGGCTGGCTGCTCCAGTTTACGCTTAAGCAGCTGTTTGCAGCGAATTAAGATGCCAAAGTGCAAAGCCTGTGTTTTCTGCGGAGTTTCTTCTGTGACACTGTTGGTGACCACCAGCAGAAAAAGAAGCAGGTACAGAATAGAGAAGACCCATAACGTCTTTAGTGACTTCAGCAGTTGATCAGTGAACGTGATCATCTGCCAGAGTGGCTGTAGTCAGAGCTGCCAGTATAGATGTATCTGGGCATGCTGTGAAGTAGCTGCCTTGGATACAGCCCGACAAATAGCTGAGGCAGCAGGAGGTTCAGTGCAGGCCACACTTCCAGTTATTTATTCAGCTTCTCCCATGGTTTGCATAACCCAGGCTGAGAGCTGTGCTGCCATAGCTACGCAGTAACATCACTCCTGCAAGTTTAGAGTTAGTTTGGGCTTGTGTGCATGAGTTCCAGCCATGGCTCCACACAAACAGACCAGCTCTGCCCTTATTTGTTTGTTTCAATTCCCCAATGGGATCTTCAGACACTGCTGCAATAGAAATAATAATGAATAATTAATAACTTCTGCTGAATCATTTGAAAACTATTCACTGTGCAGTTGATGTTTATTTATTAGTGCAGAGTAGATGATGCAACAAAAGACAGCAAACAAAATGAGCTGTGGAGTGTTTTGCTTCAATTTATTCTACGTTTTCTTCTGGGGATAATTATGTCTTAAAATAAAAGCAAATTATGTGCATTTGTGGTTGGAAAGGTTCCCCTTGCCTCTAAAAGTAGCTTTGTTTATTAGTCTTGGTATTATTTTACTATTAATAAAATGCTGATAAAGTGTCTGAAGAGAGGTGAATTTTTCAAAAATAGAGTTATGAGATGTCAGAATTGGGTATGTTCTGTCCTTCTGTCAATATTTCTATGTTCTTTTGGCATAAATTCATGTCAGTTTCCATCTTTGAGCCCAAAACAGCTAGATGGAGCTCTTTGCTCTCTAATTAACAGGAAACCATCTTAAAGAACTAATTTAAAATCTTTGGACCAATCTGCCAATGAAAATTCTCTCATTTTTAAAAAATAAGATAGCTCTTAGTAAGAGCTATGTAGGGAGGTTTTGCAAAATTAGACTCAAAGTCTTAGATTGCAAAGGTGTTAATAATAAGCCTGTGAACAGAGCTGATTCTGCAGTGCGTGGACCGGCAAAAACAAAAACGAAAAAGAAACAGAATGAAATATAGCTCAAAGATTTCCTGTCAAGCAGTAACTCTGTCATATACACATATAGATACAAATATTGAATTAGATTATATAATGAACTTTCTCTGATTAAATGAACCTAGACATATGCCAAGTTTATTCGTTAGTGAAGATAGCTAAGGTGCTGCTTGTAAGTTGTACTGAACTAAGCCAGGTAGAGGTTCTATGATCTAACATGGTTATCTTTCCTTCTGTCAACCCTCAGGAAATAAAGATAAATGAGAATGAAGAACTATTTGCTTTAAAAATATTCACAGTAAAGATACTCATAATTTATATACATTTAATTTGTTATCACATTTTGGGAAAGGTAACTAATAAACATAGATATGAGGATGTTTGGTCTTTGTTTTGCTTTGCAATTCACACAGTTATACTGGCTTTACACTGAAAATGCTCAGAACTGGTGGAAGATTTTCACACTGGTAGGAGAAGCTGAAAATAAACTATATCATGTAATTGCAAATATCACAAACCACTAATGAAACTCCACTCCTGAAACTGTGCTTCTGTCAGCCACTAAGGCGTCCTGGTTATTACAGAAACACAACAGAGCTGTCTGCTTCTCCTTTGTTCTCCCCTTCCTGGTCTATCAACACTGTGAGCTAGCAGAGGGAACAGAGTTGCACTGACACTTTGTGACACCCATGAATCACCTCAACTTCAGAGCGCACAAGCATTTTCCAGAGGCTACCCTGACCTCCTGCTCATTATTCTATGACTTGGACCTGGTTTTCCTGGGCAGCCAAAGGATGCTGGAATACTCGCTTCCCTTAAGTACCTCCATTGCCACGGCCCATGATGGAAGACTCCAAAGCAGACTTTGGGATTTTCTCAGCTGTCCATGGCACTGTGCACCTGATGGAATCTGCCTGAGCTGTATAATTCAGTCTCATGATATTACAGTCAGCCACAACTTTTGTTCCTCTTCACCTGTTCAGCTCCATCTAGCAACAGTTTTTGTTTCACTGCCACACAGGAAAGCTATTACAGGATCTCGCTGCAGGATTAGAAACTTTCTACTTTCCCAATATAACTTACTGCTAGCCTACTTTATCTCATACAAGTATACCTGAAAGCTTAACTAGGTCCTCCCTGATGCTAATGGAATAGAGTCATGCTGTGGCTACATTAGCAAATTAATTGCAGTAATACAACTGAATTGGTAGGCAAAAGCAGTCATTGATGACACCCTTGTGTTATATCCTTCACAGGCACTTTGGAGTCATATCACTTGAGATATGATTTTTTTTTCAGCTGAATACCTCCACTGCATGTGTGATTCAAAATTTTCCAAAGGAAATCTGTGCTTCAGATTTTTCCCTCCTGGATCTTGGGCTCCTGTAGAAAGTGCCACTCTGTTTGCCTGCCTCATGCAGATAAATACCACTACTCACAGCCACAGTTTCCTCCTAGTATTATCTATCTAACATCAAACACATGAAAATATCACCTCTGTTCCTGCTTATGCTGTGCCAGACACCACCTGCATCTCTGTCCACTTCCCTCCTCACAGCCTGCACAGCATTTGCTGCACGGTGCTGCAGTCCCAGAGTGAATTCTGTGGCTTCAGCAGGTACACCAGCAGGACAGCAACCAGAAACTGACACTAGTGTGCCCAGATTTCTGTCTGATGGTTTTGCCCAGGTTTACTGATGTTGAATTGAGACTACTGGGACTGTGTCACCTTTGGGACGACTAGCAGCAGGTATGATATCTTCCACTGCAGTTATACACCATCAAGAATCTCTCCTGTGAGCTGGCTTCAGAGTCTTGACATCCTGACATGTAATTTTGCAAGCTAATATCTGCATTCAGAAAAGCAACTGTAACCCTAAGGAACTTTACAAACTTTAAAGCGTGGTCTGTGGCTGATTGGCATGGGATGGACAAGCCCACCATAGGCAGGGTGCAGTGAAGCTCTCCAAGACCATTCTCCACAGCTGCTTCCTACATCCAGAGCAGTTAACTGACATAAGCAAAATTGTTGAGACCTTTTCCGTTCAGGGCTGCATTACTGTTCGTGTTGTGGGAGAGAGGGACAGGGGCCTTCTTCTTCCCCCGGCTCCCCAGTACATGGAGACTGTGATCCCCTAAACTGCAAGGGCTGTCACCACTTGTACAGCCCAAAGGCAGGCCAAGGTGCCTTGAAAGAGTTTGCCAAAAGGAATGAGGATACTCACGCCTTCTGCAGCTCTGGCCACACAGTCGATGGGCTGCAGGCTCCACATTTTAAGCTGAACAAGGATGAGTCAGAACACTCAGGGCAGGTAGCACTGGTGCTCATGCATGCATGACTGGATCATGAGTCTGTGCTAAGGACTTCACAGTCAAATATGGAAATGCTCCTTACTTCAGTGAGTCTCTTACTCTGTGTGCAAGTCGTGTGTTTCAGCAGCACACTGCAAGGTGGAGGGCCACACAAAGCAGCCTTGATGACAGTGCCCTCCAAATTATGGGTGCCTGCTGTGTCTTGCAGCATTGGGAGAGAACAGATTTTGGACCGGAAAGCTGAGGAACAGTTTCTGCAGGAAAACTGTGCACAATCTGTTGCACTCTGCATGAAATACCTATGGTGACATGCTTGTAAGGGATGTTATCTGTTCCTTCATGGATGGAGAACATCTGAAACCAGATGCTTACATGTCCCCGTCTTCTCCAGAAATTAAACTTCATAATTGAAATCATAAAGCTTAAAAAAGAAAAAAAGGTGTCTTCTAGATCTGCTTAGTGCTCCTTTTCCTCTGGAAGAAGCTACAGTGGATTTTTGTAACCCCAGTGCTGAGCTTCAATTTCTCAGTGGTGTCACTCAATACACTATTCCTTCTCAGCAAAGATGGTTGCTGTAGGTAAATTTTCTCTAGCTTTCTGCCTCCTATGACTTTTTCTGTGCATCACTATGTGCTTTGACTCAATAAGTCTCAGGAAACCACCCTCACTCTCCTGAGATGAGTCTCCTGCCCTCACAGGTCTTTCCTGGAGTAGCTGCTCTGGGGGATGTAGCAGCCAGAATATACATGGGATTCAGCTGAAAAGGATGGTGTGTGGGTGTGTTTTTTGAAGCTTAACAAAGATCTGACAGGAGAAGAGGGCCTTGAGGGTGGTTTGCTTGCATGTGGCACTGCAGGGAGCTGGCAGCAACACAGTGGTGGGAGAGAAGCTTGTTGAAGGTTCTGTTAGCTGAAGCTGCTTGGGGATGCAACAATCAATAAATGCTACAGTAGTAGATCTAGCTGGTCCTCAGCAGTGGGAAAGGACCCCTCAGCAGGAGGATTCTCCTCCCATGTCAGACAAAATTCTGTCTTACTTCTCCTTCATTCCTTTCAAATTTTAGGAAAAAAAATCTCCCATCTTTTGTGTTCCTTGGCTTTTGCCCCAAATGTTTGATTCAGAGACTGAGCCTTTCCAGCCTCACAAATTGCTCCAGCTCCCTGCCTCAGAGGCACTTAAAGCTGGAGTCTTCATACTCATGAACACTCAGGGGCCAAGCTTTTCACAATGACAGTTATTCAAGGAGCCACTATACCCTTCCCATGCTGTGATGGGCCATCAATACCTACAACCCACAGTCCCTTCTCAGGCACCTTGCTCTTATCCTATGGAAAAAAAAAGATGGCACAAGCTAGGACGACTCTGAGCTTTAGCTCAGGATGAAATACCTGTATCTAAGCATAAATGGGTTAGCACAGGTGACTTCATCTTCTGACCTGACAGGCCTCATCACTTTTAAGGAGATCAGTGTGGTAGGAAAGTGGTGGGAAAATCCACATGGCCTCTTCTCTTCTTAGGAGAAAGGACAGAGAAATAGACACCAGGAAGAGATGCAGGGAGTGGGAAAAAACCCCATCCCCACCACTTGCCAGTTGTAACACAGCTCAGTGGTGGACAATGTTGGTTAAAACTGGTAAACATGGCCAAACAAAAATGGCAACACAGTGCTTGTAACTGTCTGTTTTAACAGTCTGCAGGCAGTCACTGTGCTGTCTAGAGTTTTTGTCTCTCCACCAGGCTGCCTACCTGACACTGCTGGGTATAGGTTCCTCTCTAAGTCCCTTTCCCTTCCTTCTTCTCTTCCCAGGAACCTGAGCTTGAAGCTCTGAAGAAAGGTGAAGGAACTGCTGTTGTCACCTCTCCTAGTCCTGAGAACCTGGCCCTTTTAAGGGAATGAGCAGGAAAGATGGAGAGGAGTGGCAGCCAGCTGCTACCCCAGTAATATCTTTGTGTTGTAAATACAGGAAAGCCTTTCAGCAAGCACTTTTCAGTCTCATGACTGAGGGCAGAAGTGGGAGCAGTAGTGTTATTGTGAATGGTACCATATCTACATCTTCAGGTCATAATCCAGTGCCTGCAATAAGGGACTATGCAAGAGTGTCAGTTTACAGTAAGCTAAAAAGGAAGAATCACCATAGAGAGCTCTAGTCATAGCTTTCCTGGATGCCTGGACTTAGCTAGATGCTCCTGCTGAGTGGCACTGGATGAAAAGTTTCGGATGTAGAGACAGTTGCTACATGAAAAAAATACTCTGGCAGATTTCAGACCTTGAAGAATACTTTGCAAAGTGGTCAGATCACTGATATGGTAAACCACAGCTACAAATACACACCTGTAATGCTAGAGATTCACCCCTTCTCTTCTCAGCCTGGAGACGTGAATATGAAACTGTAACCGTGCTCCAATTACCCTGGAGAGAAGATGACTATTGCAAGTCATGGTGGGAGTGGCCAAAGCAGAAGCTCCTCTGAACGTCCTCACATGACTCCTGCAAGGTTTAGGTGTGGGCTCTGTAGGTCAGTACTGGCCTGGTGGCACTGTGACACAGGGCTGTGGAGGTTCAAACAAGCAGCCAACTTTGTGATGGACTCCCAGTCACAGAAATTTTAAAGCTTTCTGTGATGGACAGTGACCTTCCCTTCCCCTGTCCTCACAGTGTAATTATTTTCTTCAGAAAAACTATCTCCTCTCAAATTTCAAGCAACACTGCTAGCAACCTGCTGATACTGCCACTATGTTATTCAACTGCCCAAGAAGTTTTCACCCTCTTCATCTCACAGTTTGACAAAAGATGTAATTTCACCAAGTGTCCGTAAATCTTCCAGGAGAATGGGCAGCTGTCAGATAATTTGACACACAAAGATTGTAAGCTGGAAAAGGAAACTGTGGCAGGGTTGGACTGGTAGACAAAAGTAAAAGTAGTAAACCCAGGGATGCCTCTGTGGAAGATGAAATGTCTTTTCAAAAATAGCTGAGGCATAACAGTTGTTGATAAATAGAAAGACAGAGATGACACTTGTTCATTTGAATGTCAGAAGAGATGCTTTATGGGATCTGCGGAAGAGTCAAGAGCCTCCTCACAGCACAGATATTTTATATAACACCTAGTGGCAATGTGGCCCACACCCTGGCTCAAAACCCACTGTCTCCATGGAGCACTGGAACCCTTGTGAAATGATAATTTCATTTTAATTTCCTCTGAGGCGAATTTAACTTTGTGCACCAAAATCACACAGCCATCTGAATCAAAATGCTGGAACTGAGGCAAATATGGAAGTCTCTTCAAAACCGCACAACTGTTAAAAGTCCCGGTGTCCCTTCAGAGGATAAGGAAAGACAAGCTAAGATATTTTATGTCGGTGTTCTGTCCTTATAGCTGAGATGTAACACTGTAGATTGATGCAATACCTACAGGATCCCTGATCTATTTTATATGTTCACTTTCTCTTCTGAGGAATTTGAGTATAGGAGTTCTTTTTAGTATCTGACCCACACCAACATAAAAATCAGTATCTGAACTTGGGAACTTGGAAACATCTATAGGTCAGTAATAAGGACATGACTGGTAGGCTGCCCCCCCTGAACATACGATGCTGCACTGAAGCTGGATGACTTCTACTGTGCCCAAAAAGGCCAAGTTTGATGGCAAACCTTCTGTAGATTGTCTTTTATTATTATTACTTGGCAATAAACAATCCAAGAAGATGTCTCCCGAAAGTCCTGTAGTATGGAAAAGATTGAACAGAAGTAATCTAAGTAACTGGAGACAGTAAACTTATCCCACTGGACCCATGTGCTTTTTTAAATTTCTCACTTTCAATGATGCTTTTAGAACTGAATAAAGCAGAAAAAAAATGAACTGGATTTTTTTTATTTCACCGAAGTGTATGAAAGGACTCCATTTTAAATTAACTCTGCTACCTCTGTTTAGAAGACGTGTTTTAAAAGCAAGTCTTTGACATAGAATTATAACTAATGTAACATGAAATTAAAACTTTACAATGTGGTGTCTGACATTTTATCTTCTGGTTGGATTAGCATCAAAGAATCATCACAAGATGTTGTCTTGAGGTTCAGCAGCATGATCACATCAAATTTTTTGTTCACACCTGAGGGATTAACTCAGAGTTAAGAATTTTATCTACTTCAACCATTAAGCACAAATATTCAAGCTTAATATATCTTTTTACACTTATTGTGTGATGATCAATAGGAGATTTTGTTTGATTTTGTATCTTGTGTATCTTTTGATACATTACTTTGGAAACAAGGTACTCCAATATTTCAAGATGAATAACTGCTGAGATTTAGCAGATTATGAGGCACCAAAATGTCCTGAAATGGCATACCTGAGAAATATACTTACAATCAGACTTGTCTAATCCTTGGTCAATCATCAAGTCCCATTTATATGTTGGAGAGAAGAATCTTCAGGCTTACAAACAGGTGACAGAAAACCGGATAGTGAGATATTTGGACAAGGCAAGGTATTATCCAGGCCTGAATGATATTCTGCAAAACAAGGAAGAGTAAATGCCAGTTCAGAGTTCAGCAAGGCAGATGAGAAATAGTATTGCATGCTGCCTTCTCTTTCTCCTGTTAACAGCAGTACCTGGGCTGAAGAGTCCCTTGATAGCCAGGAGCCTTGGCTGGTAAAGTGTAGCCACATGCGCACTGGGGCAAACGAGGTCCAAGCACTCAGCCTAGGACACAAAGAAGTCACTTCTGGCATGCAGGCACAGCTGGTTGATTGGCAGAGCCAGAGGACAGATAAATCAAAGCAAATCCAGTTTCAAACTCATTGTGCTATCAGTGCCCTGCTGTGCTGGCAAGTCATCTTCAGTGCCCTTGTTTTCTTCTTCTCCTATTTTGAGCAGGTTAAGGAGCAGATTCCCAGTATAGCTCATGAAGCTGCCTTCTACCTGCTCTTCCCTGAGCAGCCGTCTTACTATGTTGTGCCACGACTCTGAGGGAAGCCACTAGCTTCTAATGGCAGTGGGTATTCATGTTATTAATTAGTGAATAAGAAATTGAGCTCTGCTTGATTTGGATTCCCATAGTTTATCTGTAATAAGTCATGTGCTTAGAAATAGTCTGCCCATCATCCTTCTCTTTCTCCTATTGCTTGCAACAGTAACGTATTTCCTATGCTGAAATGTAGGATGTTATCAGATATCTATGGAGTGGAAATAAGTATATCTATAAAGGGATATTCTACATAAATAGATGCATCTCTGAGGTGTAGGAGTGTACTAACATAACCATTTGCGCATCTGAACCTCCTCTGATTCCTTTCAGACCCTTTATCATACACACCATGCTTCAAGTATGAGAGTATTTCTGAATTTGTAGTTGAATATTAAACATTTACCATTTATTCTCTCAGAAAACCTAGTTGGGGATAAGGTGAGGAAAATAAATGGAGAAGATACTATACCACAGAGAAATTAGAGAGATTTTAAAAAGTTGTCAGATTAAAATGAATCATTTTTTTAAGAGGCAGCAGGCAATATCTTATACATCAGGAAAAGCCTCATCCAAAGTCCACAGAGACTGTTCCTAATGCTGCTGATGCTATTCTTTCTTGATCCAGCAGTAATATAAAAAGTTTTTTGTCTTTGTGTATATCTGGAAAATGACTTTCAGGATGGATTAGGAAATTCTAAAATAGAAAACAGGAAGTAATTTTTTTCACCTTTGTGGTGATGCTGTCAAAAAGAGTAATCTGTGAAAAGTCATCAGTCATGCCTTGATTGATTGTGTAAATTTATACATCTGCACTGTTAAAGAAACTATTCCTTCATTTCCTTATCTTATTAGTTTATTTTCTTCCTTCTATGATATCCACTCCCCTAAGCAAGGGATCTCGTCAGGGTAGACAGGGAAGGTAGGAAGAGTGGAAATTTCTAGTGGAAAGGTATGGCTGTGCAGGTTGGCAGGCAGATTAGCCAGGTGATAAATGATACTCAGGAATGTTTGCACACTGTGCCTCATTAATTGCTCTCCATGAAGGAGTGAACTAAAGAAGGAAAGGCCGATTTTTTTTGATCTGTATTGCTCACATAACCAAAGTTTCCTTTCATCAGATCTCTTTGCTTGCATGGCTCAGCTCCCTAACATTCTGTCAATGAATTGTCTCATTTTTTTCCAATTTTTATGTATTTTATACATTTTGTTATTTGGCTTTTTGAATGATAGCAATGTAAATTAATGGATGCAAAAGGAAAGCAAAGTGCGTGTTCACTATCCTTGAATCATGTACTGCTTGCTAGAGTGCAGTACAAAACACTGTCCATGTTGTAAAATCAGACCATATCAGAGTGAGTTATTAGAGGAGAACATATTCAACCACAACTTCACTCAATTCAAGTCATATGGAAGATCCAGTATAAACCTTTGAAACCTGAACTCTGACACTATTTTATTCCTAACGAAGGACAAAATGCAAAACTTCAGTAGGGCACAATGCAGAAGTCAGTGGTGGGCAAAGTCTTTCTTCCAAGGTACAGCTGTGGCATACTGCGGACAAATGTAGGGGTGCACAGGTACCTATATGACCTTTAATATTTTTTTCCATGCCAAGGTTAGACTTTTTCCCAATCCCTGTGCCACTAATCTCTATTCATCCTCTGAGGCGCTCCCTACCAAAGGGACTCCCTACAGAGGCTCTGTGCCTCTGCAGTCAAGGCTTTAGGACTAAGCATGCCCACTGGCAGTAAGCTCCCTCCACAAGGCATCTTTGTTGCTCTTGTGGGCTGGAAGTGAGGATGAGTGAAATATGGTCTCTGAGCAGTCTGGCAGGGGTGCTGTGCTTCTGCTTTTTTCCAGCTGGGGCCTGCATATTCATTTGCTCAAGTTAAGGGACCTTCTTCTATTTTCGATTGTTCAACTTAAAGTGCATATTCAGTAGAAAGTCTTGGACACTTCCAGTGCAGTCCACTTTGCTAATTAAACCAGAGCTGTGTTTAATTCATTTTGACAGCACACTTCTTACCCCCGTTATACTTGTAACAGCAGGAATTCTACGTGCTGGCTAATAGTTCCACAGAAACATGCAATTACAGAAATTGCCCATCAGTCTTCACGTTTCTTGCCATGGCCAAAATAGTGAAAGCACCGAAACTTATCTGACCAGATGTAAACTGGGTGTGTGCTATGGAGGCTTTCCTGTTCCTCCAGGCAATCACAGGCAGCATAAATTTGAGCATCAAGCAGAGGAGAGAAGCATAACTACAGATGTTCTTAATGTCTGCCAAATTCCTCAATCCTATTTAGAAATAATCACTGTTCTTTCAGGTCCCTAGAGCTAATGCTTAGAGTAGATTCAACTAGTTACCTAACATAATAAAGTGAAAAAGAGAGTAGGTGTATGGTGTGAATCCATGGTGATGCACAGACTAGATGTTAGACAGGGAAAGAAATTAGGTTTCCTTCCATCCGTCTATCAGATGTTAGAATGTAACTAGAGAAAATACAGCCTGGTAGGAGAATCTGGAACCTACAACAGTGATATCCATTGAGACCCATAAAAGAAATATAGAAGCAATAGCATCTGGATGGGGGGGCGGGGGGGAAAGCATTGCTTTTTTGGCAAAAAGAGAAAAGCTGATAATTTTCTTCCATCTACATCTATACCTCCTGTGTCTGCTCATTCACTGTCACAGCCCTAGGGTGCATTGAGAACAATGGTCCAAAAGAACCTACAGAATTCCAGCAAAGTGTTGGCAACTGCTATGCTACTTCAGTATGCACAGCGTTTAGCCTGCAGCTGAAAAATGCAACACAAGGATTCATTAGGTGCCACTGCACCCCTGTGAGGCATGAAAGGGTTGTCTTCTCTATTTTGCAAATAAACAATAAACAACAGCAATTATTAATGCTCAAGTATAAACCTACAGCATTATTAACAAAGACCAATACACAGTGCAGCTTTCCTCTGTATAACTGTAAGTTTTTTTAATACATTAACCAGTTAAAAAAAGAAAGAGGATTTCAAGCTAATAAAACACCACGAATTTTTCATGTAGGCTATCCACAGTCTTATGACATGAGTCTCTCTGAACACTAAATGCAGACAGGATGAGCCGCCTACTAAAGGAGACAGACATTCTTTCTCTGTCCCTCCCTCTCTCAGCTTGGCCAACTGCACACGGCTCTTAGGCAGTTTTGAGAGGACACCCATGTAAGAACAACACTAAATGCTTGAGTTTATGCAGAAGCTGAGGCCAGAGGGCAATGCTGCCCTGGTGTTAGGCAAGGAGGCTGCATACCCCAGCTCTGGCCTTTCATGTCTCTTCCTCTTCTCATTATGATGCAATGAGACCCTTGGTCAAAACACCTTCCTTCCTCCTGGGAATAGCCCTCGTGCTCCTCTTCTCTTTGGATCTCCTGTGCATGCAATGGGTACTTTATGACTTTTGTTCATTCAAGTACACTATCCAGCTCCTACTGACAGGAGAACCAACTGCCCTGGAGTGAGTTTAGAAATTAAGCTAAAATTGGAAGAGAGATGCCTGTCAGGGTGTTTTCAGTTATTATTAGACTTTTCATTTCAATTTTAAATCTTTTTTCAAAGTATACAAGTTCCTGAATATACAAGAGTTAAGCACACAAATACCTTTAAATCTGTGGTTCCTAATCCATGCTGAATATGCATTACCACCTTAGGTGAAACAAGACACTTCAAGGTTTAATGTTTGATCTTAGTTCTCAGCTGAAATATATCAAAGCTGGTCAGGTGCCTGCTTCTTTCTTTTTCCCCAAGAAAAGTATTTCCACATTTGAAAATAATTATTTTTGCTATTTTCTCTAATGAAAGACTTGCATTGACAAATATTTCACAAGCTGTTTCATCTTCTTTGGCTTGTTCTTTTTCTGTGTGTTTGTTTTTTTTAAGCAAGCAAAGAGAGCTAGGACAAGGCAGCCAACGTAATAGCGCAACCTTTTGTTGTTTTATTACACTTGCCTGGTGCCCTGGAATTTTATTTCCATGACAGCCTTCTTGAATGGCATATTTGCTATTTTCAGTGTACTCTGCGTGTGTTTGCGTATGTGCGTGTCAGTGTGCGTGTGTGGGTGTGCCTGCAGAACAATCCCCATTGATGAGAAAGGCCAGGAGAAGGTTTTTAGGAGATGTTATGAAATACTGAGAAGGAAATAGTGCCTGTTGCTGCCAGAACAAATAAATTATTAATGTTTACAGCTCAAAAGTTTTTAGAAGCTGGGCTGTTCAGGGTGGGTCTATGCACTTGTATGTGTGTATGTGTGTGTACGTATGTGTGTGTGTGTGTGTAAATATAAAGGTTAATGACTCATGCTGTGTTTAGTCAATAAATGAGTAAAATAGCCCAGGCTACAGGCATCAGATAGCCCAGTACACATGCCTAGAAATCATCACCCAGAACCCATAAACTGTGACATTTCACGTGCTTGGGACTTTCTGGCAGCCCTGCTATCGTCATTGCCATTTATTGGGTCCTTTAGGACGTTACAAAGGACATATTGCTTTTTCTTTTGTAAACAAAAGTATAGTGCATGTTTACAGGTGAGTAGTAGTACTTAAGAGAACTGACTTTTTTAATTTCAATTTGTTATATTGCTTACTAGGAGAAGCCTAGTAGCTGCCTTGAAATGGTAGAAGTTTGGTGCTCCCAGAAATCACTTGTATTTAAGGAAATGATTGAACAACTAGCCAACATCCACTTTTGCATAAGAGCTCATTCTGTCTTAATTTCTGCATATCTGACAGAAGAATTTCACATGGAAAAATTCCTCCATTGTCCACACAAATGGACCTAAAGTTAAAAACTAAAATAAATTTTAAAAAAATGAAGAAACTGTGTCTGAGCACAAAAAGAGAGTTCTGAAATTTTAAATGATTCACATATTTACAATAAGGAAAAGAAATGGCATTTGATTGATTTTCACTCCTTATCCAGGAGAAAGACTTTTAACTCTGTTGTCTAAGTGGATTTGCCCTCAGACCTCAAGTTCCACAAGCAGTGAAGGCTCTGAAATAAGTGATGTGTCTCTCTAGCTGAGAGCTGAGGCTTTCCTATCTATATGAGATCCTGAAACATTCACTGACCCTGTTATCTGAAGCCATGCAGAAACTCCTTCTAAAACATCCAGGAGTTTATTCTCCCTGAATAACTGAATGAGTATTTTCTCTCTATGGAGAAAAGTGTTCAAATATTTCCAGATGAAGGAGGAAATTGAACATTGTGCACACCTTGGATGTCTGAAAGAGTAAAGGTAGATTTTTCCAGGCCATTTTTCCATTCAATGGCTACTTCTATCTCTCTCCTGTTTTAGGTTTTTTTTTTTTTTTTTTTTTTTTTTTTTTTTTTTTCCCTCTACCTTATTGTTCTTTTTAATTATCTTACTTGGAAATAAAGAAAATGTTTCATTTGTTTTAAGGTTGGGGGGTTTTTTTGGTGTTTTTTTTTTAATGGATCATTTCAGCAAGAAAGTTGGGATACTTTTATGTGTTAATGTCACAGAAATCCCCACCTTTTGCTCTCAAAATCTGGATTCCACCTGTTCTATTTTCCTTACTTAAAACTGTAGCAATAGGAAAATAGTGCTCATTGATAGCCAGAACATGCAGTCCCTGACTGTGCACAGAAAATACTCGAGCAAACATTGCACCTTCTAGATGAGCCTGCAGAGCATGAGCAGACAGGATTCACCCTCTAAGCTCTGAGGTCCTGACTTAAAGAAAGAGCAAAAGCCACACTAGGAGAATTTCAGTAATTCTTTGGTGCTTTATATCAAAAGATTTTTTAGCATTTTAATATTATATATATAAATATATGTATATGATTTTCAGCAGTCAGCAAGTTCCAGTTAAGTTTAGGTTTCTTTCTTCTCTGTCACTTTGCCAGATTTAATCCCTGGCAAGAAAGGTTCATGCTTAAGGAATTGGGAGAACTGCAGATTGTGCTCTGGCAAACTCAGCCACATGTACCTTTGAGCCTGGAAAACCAAAAGAAGCACAGACAGAAGAACTGCATCTGAGAAGGCCCTGCTAGCTCTGCTGATGCAGATACTGAGTGTACCCAGCTGATGTGGAGTTGGTTTATATCCAGAATTGGAGTCCACTTGCAACACCACGGTTTGCCGCTCACACGGGGATTAGGTACGGTTGCACCTGAAAAGGTTGATGTTAGAGGATGGTATGTTCCTATCAAATTACGTGAGGGCTTAGAGCTCCAAAACTTGGCTGATTTGGCTTCTGAAGTATGGTCAGCCAAGTTTTGGCTGCTTATAAAATACACAGCATCCAGAAGCTCATCTCCTTGTGTCTTCATTTTAGCGCTCTCACTTTCAAGAGTGAGATCAGCAAGCAGAGCATCAGTGAAGATGAAATCTTCCTTTGTTAGCGCCTCTCTAGAAAGACAAATTCCAACTTCAGCTTGCATTTCTGTGTTTGTAGAGATGAGAGAACAGTCACCACCACTGAGAAAATAAAGACACATTTTGCCAGAATCTGGGGTGATTGAGGGCAGAGGTTTATTGTGAGTTATAGATAATGCTGTGGGACAGAATCCCAGCGTGATATGGAGGGAATATGGCATTCGTCTTTGCACACAGAACTGCCCTGACAGGTCAGAGGTGAGCAGTACATCTTTTAACATTGTTACACAAGTGTTAAAAACCTGCACAATGCAATACGAACCATACACTACATGAATGCACCAGGTGAAACCTGCTGAGCCTGTGCTCATGGAGGCTCGCATCATGTGACAATACCCTTGGAAAGAGGGAGGTGCCTTACACCCTGTAGGGTCATAAATACCAGCTTTTGTCCTCATTCTTCATCAAGTACAACTTCAAAAAGCACTGTGGAAATTCCTGCAGTATTCCTAAATACGCAGATTGGGAGTGTTCAGGGGATTAGAGAGTTTACATGGCCCACACAGTAAATATATTTGTAAAGTACTGCTTAGGTGACTGAAAAATCATGGGACACCTCAGGTTTCCAAAGCAGTACAACTACATCTTCAAGTTGCTTTGTGTTCCAGTTACAGACTCTTTTGCATGGCTGTTAGCAAACGCAAATTTAGGCTGTAACAGACTCACCTCCATCAACATTTGACCACCCCCAGACAACTAGTGTCATGAGCTATATATGCTTGTTGATCAGTAATTTCTTGACTCTCAGCAGCTGCTTGCCCTCCTCCCACCCTTTCCTCTCAGGGTACTTTCTATTAGAAATGTATCATATGTCCAGGGCAGATTTGGCCATCTCTGGTGCTGAGCTCTGTCCTGGCAGCAGAGACTCAGTAAATCTTGTCAATTCTGCTGCCAGCTGTATACTGCTTCTCCATGTAGAACCCTCTAACAAAATGACGGTGAACTCATATACCTTGCCAATTTCCCCTTAATTTTTATTCTGCCAGCCACAAAGCAAAAGTGATCCAAAAAATAATTTGTCACTCTGGTCCCTGAAGCATGTAAAAATTAAAATGTTCATTGAAATGTATCTCTAATAGAAAAACAAGAAGGTTGCCAGGAGAAGTTCGTGCTCTTCTTACAAATAACTGCTAACATTCATAAAGGAGATCTAACGCTGTTCTGGGACTAGGTTTGGGGTAGAAGTTCTGAGGTGTATGAGAAAAAAGGATAGAAATGAGAGAGAGTACTATAATCAGTACTAAAATTCCTCTCTTGTTCTTACAGGCATACACACAAAAACACTTATTTTTGTCACAATTTCATGTGAACTTAATACAGATAGAGAGGTTACCACTGAATGTTTCTCTGGAAGGGTGGAACATTTGCATTAGAAGTTACATTTCAATATAAAAATGTTCTGTTGAAAAATTCCAAACCCTCCTTAACAGATAAGCACAAAGTCCTGAGACCCAAAGTGCTTTTGTTAAAGCCTGTCACAAGATTTTTATAATTGTAGCTATGTATGACAAATAATGTTATCTATTTTGGATTAAACAGAGCTTCTAGGGACTGCTGGAAACAAATGTCTCTGTCAGCATACAGGAAAAACATCTTTTTTTCACCATCTGAACTGTAATGAAAATCTTTGCTTAGCATGCAACATCAGTAGTAAAGCAACGTCAGTAATACAATCAAAAAATGCTAAGATAGACAAGAAAATGGAGGAGAATATGGATATGTAAACCAAGAGTATGCCAAATCATGGTAGTCACATCTAAGAACAAAAAAGCAAAGCAAAACAAAACCTAAATAGAGGTTTTGTACCAATGCGCTAAAATCATGAGAATTTTGTAGAAATCTCTGTGTCATGAGAGTGTGAGATAGTTCGTGCAAGGAAGGAAATAAGAAAGAGGGACTAAATTACACAGGCAAAATACTGGAATTTTAAATGGAATGTAAATTGGGAGACTCTTTTTATGGGTGTCAGAAGAGAAGAGAAAAGGGATGGCACGTGAAATTGGGAAACAACATGTTCAACCGTGACTTAAAGGAAATTTTCTTTATGCACTGTGTAATTATCTATTAGGACTGCTTGCTAAAAGACAATTGAAGCAAAGGGCTTAGCAGGATTTAAAAAATGATAGAGATAATGAGAACATTCATAGTTAATTAGACGGGATAAGTAATGTAGAGAAGATACTTACAGTTCACAAGAATGTCAGAGAACCAGTTAATGGAGGTTAGGTTGATGTTACCCTCACAGAGAGATAATTCTGCACCTGTTCATTCTGGGGGTTTGTGTACCTTTTTCTGAAACATTTTCTGCCAGCCTCAGGATGATAAACCCATCTGTCAATCAATGCTATATTGGCAAATGGCAACTACCATGTCAACAATATTTTGCTCTGCCCTTTAGAAAATGTGCCGAGTTGTTGGGACCTTTATGACCTTGGAAGCCTTTGCTCTGTACAGGACTTGGGCAAAATGGGCCCACATCCTCCCAAAAAAGTCTGGTAAGACCTGCATGTGCTGCGGTGTCCAAGCAGGGATTTTCAAAGAAAACAACCCAAGACTGAGCCAGATGAGCTCTAGGACAAATCCCATGGGAGACTGATGGATGTACTCTCTGGCAGCAGAGGCAAAAACAGTTCAGAGGACACCTGCTGTTCACTGAGTGTCTCATGGCACCTTGGGGTCTTGGTTCCCTGGGTTCCTTTCCAGCCCTTGGTGTCTTGTCTGTGAAAGCAATGAAGAAGAAGAGCAATGCTTTCTTTCTTTCATCTCACAGCAGGGCTGAGGACTGGACGAAGCACTTACTTGGAACTGGGGATTGGGTAGAAATCACTGATCTGATAACAGACAGTCTCAGACTGGTCCATTTTAAAAGGATTAGAAAGTTATAGCTCTCTGCCCAATCCAGTGAGGTATAAATTTCTCTACCTCTCTGTCACAAGTTTCATTTACCTTTTCAGGGAAATGTATCTGTAGAGAAGAGTCTTTCTATTAATTTGCCATAGTTCTACAGTATTTACAGTGATTTTGCCACTCAAAGTGTGTTGCTATGATCACAGAATTGACAATTCAAAATCATGGTGGGATGCTGATCAGTTGAGGGTTACAGAAGAACTTTAGTCTTTCTACAAAGGCTGGGAAATTATTTTTTAAAGTGCAGTGAAAATAAAAATAAAAAGTAAGATTACTATACTAGCTAAGCCTAATTACATCCAACATTGTGAAGTAGATTACAATAAGCATACAAAAAGACTGCATACCCTTTGTGGGTCATTTTAGGGGTCTTATTGAAAGATGAGATAAGGTTAGGTATAGTCCTCTGCTGGCTGTATTACCAGCAGTCTGGCCGTTTTACCAGCAGTCTGGCCACCCATTACTTTAGAATTGTACTTAGAAGATTATGTAGGATTTGAAAAATCCAGTCTGTAGTATTTGACAAGCTCTGTTCACTCAATATTTCATACTTCTTCTGTAGTCAGGCCTAGAGGCAGTAACAGCATACACTGTCTTCCTCAATCCTCTGAAGAAGACTTTGTTCTATTCCTAAATCCTTATGTTAACTAAGATTTTAAATAAAATCTTTTATCTTAAAAACTACAGTGTAAAAGTAATGTTGAAAGCATATGCTTGACCTTAAAAAGACTTACATGCTTACAATAACTTTTGGAAGTGTATTTTCATGGCTTATATATAATAAACAAATAAATTATATTGCACGCTAATGTCAATGTAATATAGTAATTGTCAGTTGTCATAATAATTGGACAAAATACTATATATAACCTTTAAAATTTAAATAGAGAGGATATGTGTGGTTTAATCAGACAAACAGAAAATTACTTACTTAAATTGGTTTTTTTCACAAAGTGAAACCTGACTAATACATGGATAACCTATGAAACCAGGCATACACAGAGCATAACACAGATATTTCTAGCCAGATCAACGCTTAAAATCTGCAAAAAAACCATCATGACATCTTTAAATTATTGAAAAGTAACTTTGATGCTTCTCTGCACATTTCCATAATAACATAAAATATTTTTAAAACTCAATTTTTCTTTCTTGGGTATTTCTGCTACTTTCTTAAAGAGCAATTGAAATTTTGGGATATACATATGAAAATTCATGGATACTTTTAGGAATCTGTAGTTTGCCAGCTGAAATCCAATATGCCATATCATAAAAATTGTATCAAAAATTTATTATTCTTACTTACATATTTTCAACAATATTCATTCTGTGTTTGTCCAATTTATATGTTTCAAGTAAACAGCATGTTTTGCAACTGGCAGAGATTTCAATACCAGCTCTGTGCAACATGATGCAGAGATCCTTTTATGATTCTATTACAAACGATGTGGCTGGGTAATGTCAGATGCCTTCATTTTTAGTTAGAAGTAACTGAAATAAATCCACATTTAAAGATATACCTGTCATTGGAGGTGGTGCTTTCTGATGAAACAGCAGCTGGAATACATCTGTATAGGAAGTTGTTAAAAGTTTCATAATTCTACAACCAAAATATCATTTGAGAAATAGCTTATAACAAACTAAGATACTTACTATGAGATTTTTGGTGTCTTTTGAAAAGATGCTAACAATATCACTGGTCATATTTAATGCTGGAGAAACCTTTTAATTATTCCAGATTGGTCCATGATATTGTCAGTGAGGGGAAAAGGGAATATGCTCATGCTTATTCAACAGGCAAGGTAGTGTGAAGAAGTCCTCTGACCTTGTTCTAATCTCAGTTACACTGCATGAAACCAGAGTAATTCTGGAATTAGTCCTCAAATAATTCAAGAAAGATTCAAATTGACCTTGGAGTAAAAACTGCCCAAGAGATGTCCTTTCACTAATCTTTCAAGTTGTTCTTCTTAGGTGAAATAAATTCTTTTTAATCTCCTTGGAAATGCGCTTGAAATTTAAGGAACAAAATTTGTCTTGTCATCACCACTTTTAATAAGACTAAAGCCATTTCCTTGTTCCTACTGCTTGAGTTACAATAGAATTAAAGATATCTCATAACCTTTCAGTAGTCTGACTGGTCTCACTGTGTAAGAAACTGCTCACCATCACTAAGGGAATCACAGTTTTTATCAACAAGCTTCAATTATTTTCTGAAATATTTTTTTCTTTTGACTATTTAAAATTCCATAATAACACATATTTTAATCATACATTTCCTTTTAGAACATCATTTATTTATATACTCCATTCTCATGACTTCTCTTTGGTGTTCATTACCTGAATGCAGTCTAATGATTTTCCATTTAGCCAAGAAATCTAAAAGAGGAAAAGGTCCAGAGAGTGGACGAAGGAGACGGCAGCAGCAGCTCCATAGACTGCAACTGCATGCTAGCACTGGCCAAGCTAGTCATATTTTATGGTTTCTGAACCTAAGATGTAGAGATAGATGATCATTCCCCAAGTTCTTTTCATGCCTTTTCATAAAGATCTGGCCATATCAACATTACTTATATGAGACTGTATCTCTGTGTATAAGGTTATCTGCTCCACAAACATGGTGCTTTCATGTCATTCCTTCATCCTCTCATCGGTTAAAATATGACATGTGTTTCACATCCGGTCACTTTCCTTTGTCTCAAATGCATTTCTCCATCCCTATGAGTCCACCATTCCTGATGAGAGCCAGTCCTCCCTTGAAAAGGAAGGGTAATGGGCTGGCCAGGTAAAGTGTAACTTGCTGCCTTGCTACAGGTTAACCCTAAATGGTGCCATTAATGGTATCCTGTCCCCACCGCATTGTGCCGCCTCTGGGGCTCTGCCTTGCCCCTGGGCTCTGCAGCACTGCAGCCAATGGGCAGGCAGCCAGCCAGCTGCTGGCTTGGGAAGTTTGCAGGTTTTGGGGTAGAAGTTCCCACAGAAAGTTCTGTGTTCTTCCTCCAACCATTTCTGAATTTCCTTCAGCATGCAGAGGCCATGCCATTTTTCTAATTCAACAGAAAACATATCTGTTCTCAAGGTGCCACACCATTTTGAATTCACAATGTCCTCTCTTTTATTCAACAACAGTTTTTTATGGCTCAGCTCTGCTGGTAATTCTGATAAAGATGCTGGTGATAAACAAGAGGTAATTCATGAAAGCACAGGGAGAGGTAATTCAGGATACACTGTTTTCTAGTAGGTTGAAGTGAGGTATCGCTCTCCTTATATGACTCTTTTTATTACTGCACATATTGTGTAAACATAAACTCTTTCATGTCCGGTTATTTTGTTCATCATGTGGCTGTTCATATACTTACACAATTTCTTATTTAAAAATTGCAAAATCTTTACAGTTTCATCTCCCTGATCCTGTCTCAAAATTAACCCGATGAAAGAAAAGCTGCCATGACAGCTCTGTGCCATAAAAGGGCTTAAATAACCAAGGTGGCTCTGTTGCACACTCCCTGCAAAATTGCTAATGCAAAACAAGTCAAACAAATGCATCCTAGTTGTCTATGACATGCTTCTATTTGCCATGGAAACTAAGTTTCACTTCTTGGTTCAAGGACCCAGTGCTGATACTTGAAACTCCCAGAATAGTTTTATCTTAGAAGTAACTGGTTGTGCAGAGAGCATTCCTTTGGTAAAGTCTTTAAATATTTAACACTGACAAAAAAAAAAAAAAAAGAAAAAAAAAAAAAAAAAAAAAAAAGGGGGAACAAACTCAAAGTTCTGTTCTCCTGAACATGTAATATTAAGAAAGAGGCACTTTCTATTTTCAAGAATTCAGACGTGTCCTTTTGATTAGTACTTCACCCCCCAAAAAACATTGCTTACCAAAAAAGAAAAAAAAAAAATACCAGCTGAAGGAAACACACAATTTTTGGATTTCTCTAACATGGTACTCACTTTTTGACTGTCTCACATCCAGCTGCAAAATGGATCAGTGCTACCAGATCCTGTTTCTTCAAGAAAGCCCCTGGGAAGCATATCAGTTCATGTAGCTTTGCTTTTGCTTCTGCTTTGTTGGGCATTATCTCAGTATTACAGCTGCCAGAGACCAAAGGAATATTTAATTGCTGCTTTAGTATACACTGAAGGAAGGATGTTTAGCTGTATGTGTTACCTTTAAGCACACCTCCACTCTCATTAGCTCTTACCATGGTCTGGCTGGATTTTAGTCTGTTCTGTCCCAGTCCAAATACTGTTTTACATTAGTCCTTGTGACAGGAGCTCCTCTGCATATTGGACTTGAAGATCCCTCATATTCACGTGTTTTGGGAAGGGAGAGTCTTTGATGTGAGGCTGGGAGGATTTGAGTTTTTCAGGATATATTTTATTTCCTTTATGTTTCTAGTACAGTTGTCCAGTTGATCATAGAAGAGGCTAACCAGTTAATATGGATAGAAGAGAAAATTTACATAAATCTATGGTGTAAGGTCTTAGTGGTGGGGGAAGTGGGAATCATATCCTGGAATCAATAAGACTTCATGAGCCTGTTCTATAGACTCTTGTGTTTCAATTCAGTAAGTCACCAGACATATTTCATAAGATAACATTTGCTTAGTGCCATATGATTTGTAATATTTCACTTTTGCTCCGAAGTGCAAATGAAAATCACCCTCAAAGATACCAAGTATTTAATGAAGTCCAAATGTATATATGTACATATAAGTGTGTACACTTGTTTTCTTGGGAGAAACATCTATGGATGAGATGAGGCTTACCCCCAGGCACATCACATCTCCTCCTACCCTCTTCTATAGGGATTCATTCTGTAAGCTGATGAGTGTTTAATCAGTTGTCTTTCATTCTTACCTATGGCAGAAACCACTTCCCACACCTATCCAATCCTGATGTAACTTTTGCTGAAGACAATAAAAAAACTTTGGTTTCAGGCCTGAAGGAGGCATTCTTATGAAAAAGGCTGATTGTTATTTGCTGGCTAGATTAATAAAAGATATTACATATTTTTACAAGGTTTGTCCAACATACCTTGTGGCCATTCCTTCGACAGCAATATAAGTAAAGCTGTGCTTGCATAGACTCAGGATTAAGGACCTATGACCCCTTACAAATGCTCTTCTTGGCCTTGAGCATCGGAATGTCCCTAAGCACAGTTAGACTCTGAGTGCAATATTAAGTGCAACTGGTGTGTAAATAAACAAATACAAAATCCTGGACACACTTCTCAGCTGCTTCAACTGCAAAAATGAGTTCCTCATAAGATTGTTCTTGATATCAGTTCTTTTATTAAGTACAGTGAAACACAGAAATTTCAGTGCATTTACATTCTAGCTAGAGCTCTGTCCCTAGTTTACAACACTAAAATTAGACAGAGAATTATCATTCCTGTTTTCATCAACGAGGTTAACTACTAGCAGTCATATTTTCATGGCTGAGCTTTCCCCAAAATATAGATTTATGTTCTGTGCAACTACTCTCTTATGCAAAAATCACCAAGAGGAATTAAAAGCATGTGTTCTTCTCTCACACCCCTGGGGTAGAGCTTGTTAGGTACCACCTGGCTGAGCATAGCACAATCTCAGTAATAGAAACCTTCTCCTTAAAGATTGTTAGGCCCCTACAGATTTCAGCTCCTAGAGACCGACTGCACGTCCTCTCCTGACATCAGCAATGCCTCAAGTGGGTGTGCTCGGCAATCCCCTCCACTGCCCCTTGTGAAGATTTGCTTGTGCTAGCATTTTTTACCCTGTTTCAGCTTTAACCTGGCTCATTTTGATGGATGTGGGTCAGGGACTGACTATCCAGGTAGCTCAGCTAGCAGGTCCCTAAGACAGTCAATTCTAGCAGTCTGGCAGTGACAGCCCTGAAAGTGGGCTCTTCACCATTTCCCCCTGCAGCTAACAGAGAGGGAGTGGCGACCCAATCAGTGAAAGTTTTAGCTGTCTTTTCCTTTCTTTTAATACTTTTGCCTCTGAATCCTTTTTAGCACAACAACAACTGGTAGTCTTGTGCCAATGTGTGTTAGGGAACTGACACAGGAATTTGTATAGGAAGGAATATAAAAGGAAATATTCAATCTTAGAATATGGAGGTTTTATTTTTCCAGGCATAAGTGAAATTATCCAACTATGGAGGAGGACTGTTTTCATGCTCCCCCTGAAATCCTTTTCTGCAGCTCATTGAGCTTCTGACTCATTCATTCTGTACAAAACAGAGTGATTACATATTTTAAAAGCCTGTATCTTTATTGCTGTTTGTGTACTCTCTTACTCTCCCTGTTCCTTTTTTTTTTTTTTTTTTTTTTTGGATAAACCAAATAGGTAGAAAGAATGATATCTTTAATCTGTCTTAATCTGTCTTTTGGTCCAGATCTCATTATGGGCAGATATTAAACACTATTTCATAACTTTTAACAGATAAACCCCTATTGTCTGAGGTGTGAAAATGTGTGCCTTAAAAAAATGTCTTTCCTTTCTTTTCTTGTAGGAGCTGTCACTGACATCCTGCTGCCTGGAGATCAGAGGAACCCACATTTCTTCCTGCTTGACTAGCACGAGGGCAGGCCTATATACAGAATACAAGACACTTGGGAGAAGCTGACACCTTAGGCATAATGGGACGGCCAAATTGCCTGCTTACTACCTGTGGGAGAAAAAAAAAAAAAGGAAAAAACAGAGAAAAAAAGTGGATCCTCAGAGAAGCATTTTCCAGACCCTGCTATAATTCTGTAGAGAGAAAGAGGTGAGCAGGCAGATGATGGCAGCATGTGATGGTTCCACTGGTCTCCTGCACTGGGGATCGACTGGCAGGTCAGCACAGGGGTGCAGGGAAGGCAGCACACTGGTGGCACTGCTTAACAGATGCAGAACCATTCTCCTCACAGGTTTACTGCCTCTGAACAGAGGTCCCAGCCAGGTAAAAGGGATGTGCAGTGCCCGATGCTTTGCAGCAATCTGATGCCAGCTGCTTGAGCTGGAGCTGTACTGTCCTGTGCTTCCACTTTGACTCTTACTGGAAGAGGCTGCAGCAGGACAGAGACTCATTTAACCTTGTTCTCCATTTGCTTTCCTCTCTCTGACTTCTTCTTCTCTCCTTGTCTTCTCCCCACCTCTCTTATATCATTCCTGTTTCATCTTATGCTGAGTGACAGTTATCAGTCGCTATGTGTCATCATACAGACATTTAGACATCATTTAGACATCTTGCAGTGTCTTCATCACTGAGGTTGCCTTGAACTCCTGAGATCTTTTACTTTCTAGTGAAAAGTTCGAACATCTTTCATTCATTTTGAATCATATAACAGGACTAAATACTTCACCCAAACTTGGCACTTTCATCAGACGTTCTCTGTTTTCAGTGAGGATAGCAGTGCTTCTATAATTTCTGCTCTTCCTAATAGACAGCTGAACCGAGGCAAAACCATGCAATTTGTTCATTCCATGAAGGAATTCGTCCAAGATCACACTGGATTTCAGAACCCGTATCACCTGTCAAGTTGCAATAAGATAATAGTTCTATAAAGTGGCTTTTTCATCTCTCTTCTTTCAAAATAGTCTAACAAAAAGTGTGCAAATGTTTGACTTTCACATGAATTGTATGATCCTGAGGTAATCAGAGTAGGAGAAAAGTCACCATTCTGAAAGGGAAAAGTTTGCATGCACTCACATCCACCAGCACAAACTTGTCTTACCTCTCCAGTACCACTGAAGCATGATGCCATCAAAGCTTTGTGCCAACTAATATCACCTGCTTACAAGTCTCCCATTCATGAAGTTCTCTAAATATTCGCTGTCATGTGTGATATCTCAAAGGCATAACAGTAAGAAAATGTGTGCTATTTTACAAGGGTGAGCTAAATGCATTTCTTCTGCCCTGTGCTTGAGATGAAAAGAAACCAGGCAATTAAATAAGGAAGTCTGGGGCCCTTTTTATGGCATTGTATGTGACCGCAAAAGGGAGAATGGTAATTGCCACTGGTGTGTGATATCCTTTAGCAACCCAGCTCAGAAAATATCTCTGCATCCTAGAATGCTGGTGTTTTAAAAAGCCTGCAGGCACATCAGTCTTCAATGAGAGAGCTCACCCCATTAAAGCATTTAAAATTAATTTTAATCCAGGGAATTCAACTCCTGTCTTTAAACCTTTACAAACAAGTTTAAAGCTGACATGTGCCATAAATTCATGGTGGTCTTTAGAGGCTTTTTTTTATAAACTGAACAAAGCATAACAACTACATAGGGAATTCAGCAAAGCCCAGTTGGTGTGTATAGATAATGCACTTAGAGAAGAGTCCTTTCTACTTTTTATAACAGCTACTGTATGTATAAAGTCTACAAGAAAATGTCACTGTGATAACAACTATCCCTTAAGTCAGGCATGTTATAATGAGAAGACAGTACTGCTCCTTTATCTATGTGACAATAAAAGAGCAAAGTAGATATCCTGTACTAGAGCCTTGACATTATAATACAGGTGCAGTTTGCCATTATATCATGATGATGAAAATTTTCCTGTTCAGCTGCAAAACATGGGAAATTCCGTTGTTTGACTTCATGTGCTCCTTCCTTCTGAAGTGTTCAAACAAATGCACATTCATTGCTTTAAGATGAAAAAACACTGAATTTCAGCTCTTTCCCATTTCACTCCACCATCACAAGAAATTGTACTGACAGTGGCTAATATGTAGCCAGTACCTAACTGACCAGGGTTTGGCTTCTAGACTGCTCCAGTTTTCTTCTTCTTGGGCCTCATGTGGTAAAGCAATGTTGACTCCCACCTCTTCTTTGTTAAAGACTCTGACCTTCACCTGTTGTGCCTCAAGCAAGTACTAACTGCTTTCAGTGCTGCTATTTCACTGCACAAGGACAGCATAATGGTGCTGAAACCCTTCCCTGGAGCTGGCACACTGACCCTGCTGCTTATTGAGCTGCCCCCCGTGAGCCTGCTGTGTTGCTGTGTTCTTTGGCAGCTGTGCCCTGTTGCAATTGCAAAGGCAGCAACTCCGCTGCACCAAGTCTCAGGCTGAAGCACCAACTGCCTGTGGGACACTGTTTGCCATCCCATCATGTTTGCTGATCCAACCCTCTTCAGGGTTACACTTCAGACATGAAAAGTGAAAAGATCCAAGCTAACAGACCCCACCACTCCTGCCCTAACAGTAATGGTGCTGTTTTTTTAAATGGGAACACCTCTTCAATCCTACAAATGAGCAGCTGAGATGAAAGAAGATGGGAATGTCTTAAACCTGCTTCCCTGGAGAAATCTTAAGTGAACCCTTATGTTCATTTATTTTCTGTTGGTATTTACATGCTGACTCCAGTCATAATTAAACTGCAAGTTCCTTAGGGCAGAGACTAGCCTTTTGTTTGGTGTTAATTAGCAGTTTATGCAACAAGGCCTCTGTGACTTGACTTCTGAGTGACACAAAAATCAATGTGTTATGTTTTTCAGGTTTGGGGGAGGCTCTGGCAGTGTTCACACAGAGAAGATTGACATTTGGTTGAGGATCATAATGCATGCACATTATTGGAATGCTGCTGCTAAAATGATAAACAGTTATGATTCATTTGATGTTAAGACTTGAGTGATCATAGGATTTTGAGTTAGTAGTCTGCTGTGATCTAGTCACCCTCATCTCTCCAGGCTTTATTTCAGGCTGTCTGCAGTCAGTAAAGGAACAATGCATGGATTTACTCCCAATTCATATTTTCAGTGTTTTCTGGAGTGGTTAGGGTTGAAAACATATTTATTTTCTTATGTTAAGACTTGGACTCCTGGGGATTCCAATGGGCTGCTAACTGTGTAATGGCTGCCAGGAGCTGCTACGGACCAAGTGTCTACACTCTTCTGGCTCTGGTCTCCAGGTCAGTTAGAAAAAAATAAATATTTTCCACAGAATTTTAAGGAGCTATAAAAACTTCTCTGAGGGGAAAAATAAATAAAATTAGGTATATTTCAAATTTTCTGTGCAATACTAAGAGTGTTTGATTCTGAACAAAATATCCAGTTTCAGCTGTTTAACTGGTCCCTGAAAATGTGAAAGAAAGAAATATGCTATGTGAAAGTTTCTTTTTCAAAGTCAGTTTTTCATTAAAACTTTTAAATCATCTGTATTTGTGACAAATAGAACACACATGGGGATTTAAGATATTGTTTGTGTAATATGTCAGAGAAAGAAATTTAGAGCTTTTTCCAAGCATCAGAGAAATGTTAGGAGTTCTCAAACTGTTACCAGTCTTATTAATCACCCTGGATTTTTAGGCATGTATTTCTAACCATGCTAAACAATTAAATCAAAGCTAAGGCCAAAGTTTGCCTGTGAACATGTATATGCAATATCCATTTAAGTCAATGTGAGGACAAAATTTAGCTCAAGCCTTTTAACTGATAAAGTCCTAAAATAGCTTTACAGGCAAGAATTTCCTGGCAAGACTAGAGTTTTGTAAATCTAAAAGCATGCAATCATACTTCAATGTAAAATAGCATATAAATATCAAGCCACATCTTGAATTATAGCCAAATGCAACACTACATCAAGCATAGCTCAGAAGTGCTAGATACAAAATTAATGCTTTGTCAAGTTTCTGCTTCGGTGCATAATAAACACAGAAATTTGCAAATACATACATATCCTTGTCAAAATTTGGAAGGTGCAGTTGTCCTCTTTGTGTCAGTTACAAGCTTTTTTGCTAAAAGGAATGTAACATTTAGCTTTTAAAGTCAGAACAGGTTGTAAGTGGACAGTATTTCAAGCAGAGTGTTATGTCTAAGGCTTACTGTCACTGTGTAGTGCTATATCCCTCCTGGGGTCGCATGCAGCACAGTCAGTGGCTTTCTAAGAGTCAAGTAAACTACTTATGAGTTTAAATACCACTGAAATTTGTATAAAAGCCTCTCATCCCTGCCTGTCCTCTTCCCACTCCCAATCTGCCTAAGTCTCAAAACTCAGTGAGGAAATTTAACATGTCAGAAAGTAATAATACAATTAATTATTCTCAGAAACTTTTCAGTTCCTGTTCGGTTATTACTCCACCTATCCATTCTAATTTAACATTAGTATTCACTATAACTTCTCATTTCCTCTCCCAAACCTGAAGTTCAGTGTTAGGCATTGCTGGAGCTCCATCCTGGAGGAAAAGTTATGGGATTTGCAGATGAGGGCTTAGTGACTGATGCAATAGACAAAGTAAAAGGCAAGATGGGAAGTAACACTGAGAATGATGTTGTCATAATGATACCTTAGACCGGCTACCTAGAACAGAGGCTAGACAGAGTTAAGAGAATAAAGTAGGTATTTATTAAAGGCCTTCAACAGATACACCTTGGGCAGTCAAAAGTGTTCCAGAGGCAACACCCAAGAGGGACAGCAGTCAGAAGTTTTTCAGACAGGTGTAAGTTTGGTCTATTTGCTTATCAGGGGTTAATCCTCCAATTACAGCCTCAGGTAATGAAGTCACATTCCCCTGGTTTGCTTTCACACCCCCAAACACTTTTGTTTATACTTTCAGGCCTGAGGCAGAGGGCGTCCTTGGTTCTCAGGCCAGGCAGGGTTTTTTCATCTGACCAAAATGTGAAGAGAGCTTCCTAACACTATATGTGGAGTTCAGAGTTATACACTAATGCAGTACAGGGTCTGAAAAATATAAAAGCTGAAAACTTAAGGCATCAGAAGTGACAAGTCAAAGCCATCTCTGCAGCAACACTGTGTTCAGATGTCAGTGCCTCTTGCTGAGGCCAGAGAAGAGGACTTTGAGGCAGCCCAGACTACTGCTTTATCTGTAAGAATGGAAAACAGAAGGCACAAGACCAAATAGGAATGAGCTCTGAGGACAAAGAGAGAGATGATGGTAGAGTGCCTACAGATAAATGAGCTTTCTTTTCTTGTCTCTTGTTATATGGTATGTGTTCACATTGTGAGCTTGCATGTGAGACCACTGAAAATACTCATTACTTCCACAGTTCGGCAGTTAAGGGTCCCAGAGAGAGAAGACTATGACAAGAGACATGAGTAGGACCTTCCTGAGCTGTAACTAAGTAGGAAAGAGAGGCATAAGTGAGGAGATCTAAATAAGCCATTTCAACTCTGATGCTCAGAGAGCTCCTTCAGCTTGAGCTCACCTATCACTTGGGTGCGGAAGTCCCTCAGAGTACTGCCTAAACTTCTCAGAAAACTTAAAGCTAGTGACAGCTACCCAGTACCAAATGAGCAGTGCTTCCAGGGTGGCTTATTGTCTTCCATGGAGTAGCTGCAGACAGCCGTAAGACATGCCCTTCAGCTTCTCATATGGATGAGCAAACGCAGTCCACTCTTTTTACCAAAACAGGACTTCTTGTGAGCTCACTTAGCAGATTAATGCCTTCTTGTAACAGAGGAAGGCCCTTGTATGATGACCAAGTTCTTATTCTAAACACAACAGTTCTCGAGACACCAACTTCTAGCCTTTCCATCAAATGGTAAAAGAAAAGAAAATAATTAATTCCCATAATTCTTGCTGTTTATTTCTAAAAGCAATAGTACCAAAAAAACTGTTCTTCAGTGAAAAGTAAAGTAGAGCAGATTTTGATTTGTGAATGCCTTAGCTCCCTCTCTCTCAGAGGAGAAGGGTTTTTGCATTGCCGCTTTTGTAAAACAAAATGCACTGATGAGCAGAGAGGCTTAAAGCATACAAAATAATACTGGGGTTTTTAAAAATTTTTCTCCTTGAAGAAGTATTATCTTCTTCAAGAAGCTTCTAGGAAACACACTGGTCACAGATGCATTCCATCTTCCACACCCCCTCATCTATTCTAGCTTTCAGTGTTGAGAACACTTAACTTCCTTAAACAAATGGAATTAATTTTATGGAAAAATGAAAAGTTCTTCTGTATTGATTAGTAAGTCAGTTAAATTGGAAATTCTTCTGCCAACTGACCTAATTTTAAATCCAAGGCGTGGAGGTTTTGCTTCATCTTTCAACCCCCGTTTATTTAAGAATGGCTTATTCTGTCAGTCCCACTGAGGCTTTCTTGTCTAACTCCAGTGAAAGTGAGAAAAAACCTCACAGGTTTGCTGAGTCTGAAGGCTTGTGCAAACAATACAACCCTAGATGGGGATTCACATGATTTATAACTATACATCAATGAATGTGTACACACACAGAGAGAAATATGCACAGCAAGCTTTTAAAAAGGACTGGGGCAAAATTGCATTTCAGTAAAGTCCAGGAGAAAAAAGCCTGACTTAATAAAACTTGTTTTGATAATGTTCAGCTTTAGCATTTTCATAATTACGCATCTTTTGAAAAGAATTTTCAGAAGGTCTAATAATTAAAGACACTATAGAGCCATTCCATGCAGGCCCCAGACCAACTCATGCATCTCTCCCATGTATGACTTGGGACATTCATAGGTTTATTTTGGAGACATCTTCATACAGCTACTGATATCCTTTACTGTTTAAAAACCTTGCAATATTTTTGAGGACACTTTCTGGTGGTGACATGCTCAGTTGTGTCCCTTCTCTCACTGTTCTTTAGGAATCTAGCTTGATCAATCTGTTGGTTCAGGTTGCAAAGCTGGTTTAAGAGTTCTTCTTTTCCCCACATTTGGCTGCTCACCACTACTGCTGAACACCAGATCATTGCCCCCTCAGCACTGCTGAAGCAACAGTTACATCACTGAAATAACCTAAGAGCTATTTACAGACAACTTTATGTATTAGTGTGGGGGTTTTTTATTGTTTTAGGTTTTTAAACCCAGTTTGGTGGCTGGCTCACCTCCTCGGAATTAAACCAGCACAGCTGAGGAAGTGATTGGTTAGAGCCATGGGGCAAGAACAAGTAGCAAATGCAGGAATATCTTAAATCAGCTGCCACCTGAAAAAAGTTCCTATAGCTGCCTTTGGTTGTGTGATGTGCTGGGGGAGTAGAAGAGTATTTTTATGAATATAACTGCAGTGATTCATGTGTTTGGTGTTCTGGAATGTGTTGAGCATATGGTATTGCAGGCTTTATGTAAGTGACCTTGCAAGTTTGTATTTTTAAATCTATTATGGAGCAACTAATGAATAGGTTCTTTCTCCTTCCTACTGGGATAAATCTTGAACTTCTGGTAAGCATACTCTTTGGGGCAGAACCCACAACTATTCCTGTAGGACTAGCATTTCTTCCATCCCATTGAAAAGAGGAGTTCTCCACAAAATCTCCTGGGAGATTTTTGCTTTTAGCATATGTTATCTTGTTTTGTTTTTTTTTTTCCCCCGTGGGAAGAAATTATGTGAGCCATGTTAGCAATGAAGAGACATGCTGTATACAAAGTCTTAACATTTTCCAATAGCACAAATAAACCAGGAATCATTCTACTGTTCTTGTTCCTTGACTTATATAAGACTGTGATGATACCAGTGAGTGACAGGCTACCAGGGAGCATTACTGACCTCAAAAAGTTCCTTATTCTTGGTGCTGTGCTGGTGGATATCTCTCCTGAGGGCTTTTGGCTTGGCCTCCTGTGGGTGATGTGATGAAGAAAAGAACTTGGTCTGGATTTATCACTTAGCTTGTTGACCATCTCCATAAAACCCTCTCACTCAGGCCACAGTTTTTACCCAGTAAAAGTGCTGACACTCAAGAGCCAGCTTAATCTTTCTTCTCAGATTTAGTTGAGCAGTAGTTACCCAGTGTGCCATGGCACAAAGCATGGAGACCATAAATGTGCTAATGCTAATGACATGACGTAGGCAAATACATTTCTTTTGTATTGCACTGAACTTCCTTGACTAGGTGCTTAATGATTACGTACTGTGCTTAACTGGCTTATAAACAGTGTCCTTAAAGTGTGAAAACTGTATTTTTTCATTACAAATAGTTAATTCTAAATATTACGTCTAATGGTGTTGAAGTCTTTTAAGTGAAAGGCCTCAATTAGCACTTTGTGGAGTTCTGGTCTGCCTTTGGTGACACATACAGTCTGCAGGGCCTCAGATGCAGAAATTGATCAGAATAGCTCTTTAAAACTAATTATTCTGCTGAGCCATTCTTCAGGCACTCATCCAAAATGTAAATGAGCATATTCCAAAATAATTACTCTACTCACAAAGCAGGGTAAATATCCCAAAATGAAATAACTTCTGTTCCAAATCAGACTGTCTTTATAGAGGAGTCATTTGGTAATATAGGAATAGCAAGGAAGTTTAGAGAGTGTGTGAAGATTTTGATTACTCATATAATTCTGCTGTCAGTAATTTCTCTAAAAAGTCATAGATTTCTACATTCATAAAGCCATTTAGAGTGAGTGAGTTTGCTGCAAGCACATCTACAAAGCGAGATGGTTATGTCAGATATATTTGTACCAAGTAAAAAATAAATTAGGTTTCAGTTCCCAGTTTGCATATTTACTATGGAGATAAGGATTTTTTAATAGTTTGAGTACAGCACATCCAGTGTAATGAACTAGTTACTTGCTTGAATGATAAATTGACTAAGGCCCCATTTAGTTGAACGTTTATTTTTGTGGCAAAGTGTGTTCACATGTCATATCTCCCCATCCATATGCTCTCCCATTGCACAGTGAACCAGGATGAGAAACTGATAACCTAGAAAAACACTCAGAAAAAATACACCTTTTAAATCTGTATTAATTCCTCACTCCACTTTGGGGGCCTTGTTTGGCGCCTCACACAGTTGTACTACACATGGTGTACAAAAGGAAATGAAAGGAAGACTGGCAATAACAACCCATATTCCTTCTATTTTGTTGGAGCTTTCCACTGCTTTATGTAAGTGTAGAAAACTTTCTGCTGTTAAAGGTGGTAATGAATAATTTCCAAATCAAAGATGAGTGAGTGTGTGTGTATATCCAGTTGCTGTCAATCAGTCCAAAGTCACAGTTGTGAAACACGGTCATATTCCTTCACCACCTTTCAGTATATATATTAATTAGTGTTGTGTTTAAAGCTATGGGTTAAAGCTATGGTAGCGCTTTTTTTTTTTTTTTTTTTTTTTTTAAGAAACTGTGCTAACTTCTCCATATTCTAGTTTCTTTTCCCAAAGGCCTCTCAGAATTTGATTCAGGTCTCTACAAGTAGTATGATCAGCTTGAAATTATGACACCACAGTTCTAATTACTTGCATGCAAAATTAAAATGCAAGAGGATAATTATGCCAAAAATGTTCTCTTGTCTAGACAAAACCTTTTCAGGTTGTCAGGATGGGGGAAGGCTTCTGCATTTGTCTCCAAGAAATTCTGTGCTTCTACCATGCAGAACAAGCACCCTGAGGACAGTGCCTCTGAGACAAGTCAGACCTCATGATTATCCCCACACATGCAGAAAGGACAGTGTTTTATGATAGTGTCTACTATGATATGACTACTCATATGTAAGGCAAAAATGTTCTGGCTTGTGCTGGCTTTACTTCAAAAATGACTTTTGCATCAAAAATGACTGTTGATTATGAATCAGTCTTCTTCAACCAGGCCAAATATTTTAATTGAGAACCAGTCTAGAAATACATGGATATATGAGGTCAAGCCCCACTGTAAATCTAAACTTCTCAGAAGCCTTTGAGATAGAACAGTCAACTGTGAAAAGAACCCTGAAAATGTCTTCTCAAAGGCATCTGGCTAATTAAGGAGCTGAAATTCAAGCAGCTACAACCTTAGGAAGTGTTTTGTGAATGTTGGTGCACATCTTTGTGCATGTGCCAAATTTTTGAATGTATAGCAGTTCTATTGCCAGGGACATGAAGGTGAAAACATCTAATAAGTAAGCCTTGAGCCACACAGAAATGAGACAGCCAAAAATATCTGGCTAACCCATGACACTTTTTGATATTTCTCTCCAGAAGACATCTATGAAGCACTATATTTTAGGACCAAGGCTTTTTATCGTTCCTAAAGTGTTAGCAGGAAGACCACAGTAAAAAGCCAGGCCCAATAAATCATTATGAAAAATCGTTATTGAGCAGACACAGAGGCCAAATTAAAAATAGGACAATCATCACTTTATTAAGAGTCGTATTTTTTTTAAAATGCCCATAGGACAGTGCTTCTCTTACTTTTGCCCTAGGACTAAATCCTGGTTATGCACAGCTATCCCCAGACGAGCACACATAAACACTTGCAGATGGCTTTACTTTAATATGTACACATACCCTGAACAGCAGAAACTGTACATGCCATATCTTGTGAAATGTATGCTGTCCACAAGCTTAATCAGACTGCCCAGGAATGTGTGCACAGTCTGTGCAGTTACTTCCATGACTGTGAGACACCATGAACTGGGTCAAGTGATGGCTGGCTGTGGCCCCGGGGCAGGGACATATACCTGATATGTGTGTCCCGGGGCACCGCCTGTCACATGCTGGGAGGGGCTGCTGCTCTGAGAGAGCCCCTGTGACAACTGAGTAACTAAAATGACAACAATGACAACTGAGTAACTAAAAAATTGGCTCCTTTCCAACTAATGAACGCCAAATGCCAGCTATGGCCTCAAGTAGGAGAGTAACCATGGCACTGCCCTCTACGTGCATTGTGTTGGCTTGTCCAGGCAAATGTTTTGTCCAGGCAAAACATTATCTGTGTACAAACACAGGGCCAACAATTTCTGACCTTTAAATCATATCAGAAGACTTTGGTCCTGCTCTGTCTTTATGTAGGGAGTTCTTGAAGGAAAAAGACAACCCTCTAGCCACACAGCGCTTTGAGAGCATGCACTTTGTAACAGATGTCTGAATGTGACCCAAAGCGATGAAACATTAAATTATCTAGTAAAGAGGACTCAGTTCTGAAGAGAAGGAGGTAGAATTTGAAGTTAAATTCCTCCTATGAGGATGAGACATCAGTATAGAAGATAAAAAGATTGAGATTGTACCTAGGAACAAAGGATTTCCCAGGGCTGGAAGGGGTGTTAATTTTCTTAGGGCTGGAAGATAGGGGTGTTAATTGCTCTTGTTTATTTGGTGGCCATCTAACCTGTTTCTTACAATAGTAAGTGGGTCTAACTGTTATCTCATATTTGCTGTGCCATTCATTGTTACACTTTCACAAAACTGGTCAACGGTCAACATCGTAGAGACTTCCTGCTCCATGATAGCAGTCACAAGGAGGCACTATTACAAGTTGGGCTAAAATGTGAGACACGATTTAGGGATCAGAACCTCCAAAAATTCAAATGTATATAACCAAGCCTGCAATTTTAGACTGTCATTTAGGTACTGCCTTGACTTGAAAGCATGGAGTGTTTTGTTCCCTTTTCCAGTACAATTTCTATATGTCAACCCATGGCTATTTTATATAAAACACTAAGCTAAACCTAGGAAGGGACTGGAATCCACAAATACTCTCCTGTGCCTTCAACAATAGGCCAAAGAGTAATTCTTCTGTCTGTATCATATGCTTGTCTCTGGTCCTTCCACTTCTGTGGTAGCCCCTGCTTCCCTGTTCACAACGGGGTGAAGGAAAGATGGATTGTGGTCTCTGTGGAGACCAGCAGCAACAACTTCTGAAAAAAAACCCCTGAAGTATTCTGACAGAATCACAACTTGGCTTAGGGAGCTGAGAAAGGATAGACCACTCTTCCCCCAGCCCTCACACACACTTGGTAGGACAAAAGTCTTTTTAGCCTGAATCACAAGCAACTAGTGGGAAAAGCTAGGGAAGGAGCTGGACTGGAGAAATTATTGCAATTCAATTGCCTAGACAAACACACAAAAATGAAATGGGAGAGTCAACTGTGACGATGGAAAGGCTGCAGAGAAATCCAGAAATACTGGTATGATAGCAGGATTTTCCCAGCATTAACTGTCCCCAGGCAGGTATGTCATAACAAAATTCAGGTGAAAGTTAAACTCCATCAAAAGCCAAAGCAGGGGAAAAGTTCTATGACACAATCATCTCAGAAATTCTGCCTACCAGCATTTGCATTGAAAAGGAAAAATATGAGCTTGGGATGCTCAAGGCATACCATCATTTGACTACCTTTGAATTTGCTTTATCCCTTCACTTCAATCCTGTTGGGGTAGCTGAGGCACAAACTTCCTTGGATTCCTTGAGGAAAGAAGATGTCACAGGGGTTTGTGCTGCTTGCACAGGGGAACACACAGTAAGGTGGAAAGCTGGAGCACAGCCACCCGAGGAGTACTTTTGCAGGGGCTGTACAAGAAGTATCACATCACCGCCAGAGCAGCACATGCCTCAGGGCACTCTAGTTCCAGCCCTTTGCCCACAGTCCCTTCTACCAGCCTACTTCCCTTCTCCTTCATGGGGGACGAAAAGCCCTGTGTCTGCAGGGATGACCTCAAGGGGCAGTCTGGAGATGATATCAAATTGTGTTGCTTCTGCTTTCTCTCACAGCTGTTGTGCCTTGTTCCTCTGCTTGCTGCCAAGCCAACAGCAGCCTCACCTGTTGTCAGTATTCAGGCTCTCTAGGTCTTTAAGCTCTTTGCTGAAAGATGCTCCCCAAGTGCCAGATCCAATCGTGCCTGAACCACACTAGTGAAGGTGCAACCCCAATAATAGTATGCAGAAATTATACTTAAGTGATAAATACTTGAATGATTAATCATTAGTCATATGATTTGCTCTGCTAAACTAAACTAGAATAGCACTGCTGTCTTGATTCAGGCTCTGAAAGGAAGCAAGCTGATTGCCGCAGCATCTAAAGGTTGGCAGCTTCCCCATGGCCAGCTCTCCCTGGGTTTCAGGACACTCTGTCCATTTGTCCTGCCTTCTGACTGCATTGCTGACACCTAGGCACAAACCATTTCCTGGGATTTCCTGGAGACAGACCCTAGGGTCTGTCATTTCTAGACTGTAAGGTAACCCAGTGTCCCATGAAACCTGGAACTTACTCTCAGTAGTGATGTGTTTGCTAGCAGTTCTCCAAACAGTGCTACTGCAGGTATTTTTTCTGTACACTGTGCTATCGGTGGGCATCTCCCACAAAGCCAATAGAGACCTGGTAAGTGCAACGGCTGTGCTAATGACTGGTTAATGGAAGTGAGAGACAAGTTATAATGACACCACCCTTCCAGAAAACAGCAGCAGCAAATATGGCTGTTGCTTTCTGACATTTCAGTCTGTGGATCCTGCTGACTACTGAGATTGGTAGGGAATTGTATCACATAATTAGATGGACTACATGGCCACCTTTTCCCTCACTAGCTGGAGCAGCCTCAAGTCTCAAGCTTCTGTAAAAACAAGGAAAGATCCTTGAAGGCCAAGTAGCGAGCATACCTTTAGAGCAGTTAAAATGTTGCAATGTATGTGTGTATTTAAATACGTATGTGTGTGTATGAAAATGTGCCTGTAGTAGGGACAATTATATCAGCACAGTAACAGGAAAATAGATGGCCTTTATTGTTTGAGTACAAGCAGTCCTTTAAGTAATAGCACAGTTGTGTAACAGCACGGAAATTTAAAGCTGAGCTCTGTTTGCTCTAACAAATGTAAGGCTGGCACCATGTCAGTTATGACTCAAGCAGCACATTGTAACACTTCAGCCATAGTGAACTGTGCGTCACAAGAAGACTTATTTCGTACGCCGTTCTCTTACTTATGGAGGTAGCACAGCACAAGCAGCAGAATGGATTTTTTTTGTTTTGTTGTTTTTGTGGTTTTTTTTTTTTTTTTTTGGTGAGCTGTTGGTTTCTATTTGCTTTCACTGGGATGCTTTGTTGTAGGATGACTGCCAGACTGGCTTTCTTACAAAAACACTTTACCTGAGAAACATTGCTGTTTCTAGAGAGGAAATTTGCTTGACACAGTACTCTCTACTGTAAGGATTGGTGAGGTAATGAGGTCATAAAAATAAAAAAAAAAGGTAGAGATTTAGGGATTTTAATTTCACTGTTGACCAATGTGAAGAAAAGAACTCCCCTGTTTTTCTCTCTACTTTTCTGCAAAGAGGTCTGCACTTGCTCTTACTGAAGACCACTGAACAAGCAATAGAGCTGGAGCAGCTGTGACTTCATCCTCATTTTACCTCTGTGCAGTATTCTTGCCCAGTCCTTTAGAAAGCTTTGTGGTAGTCCAAAATAAGTAACATTAACAGTTTATCATGTCGCATTTGTTTTTTTGTTTGTTTGTTTTTTGTTTGGGGTTTTTTTTGTCAGATGCTATTTAAATCTTTCTTTTCAGAATTAGCGAGCATCTCATGTTAACTTTTTTCCTGAATTGCAAATGTTTTTTTGTTCATTCATGTATTATCATGATTTTAAAATCTCTTTTCCTCTCTTATGGTGTGACATACAATACTCATGTATGTCATAACTCGCTGCTTGATCTGGTGTTCAGTTCAGAAAACAGTAAACCATTTTTTCCCCTCAAGAGTAGCTGAGTAGGTATCCTCCTTGCTTCTTCCTTTGTTCAGACAAAGGCTCCTTCTCTCTCTCCCTTCAATGTAGCTCCCTTCTCTGCCACCAAAAAGATGGGAATGAAAGAAAAACTTTGTGACTTCTCTCTTGCTTAAGTACTTGAAGCAACATTCTGTGGGCAATGATTTTCTGTAACCCTGTGTAATCATTCACCAGGTTCCACTTTACCCAGGGAAATCTTTCAAGCAGCAACAGAAGGAGACATGCCAAACTACAGAGCTTGTCATGGACATCAAGAAACAAGTAGTCTTATCCAAGAGTGCTTTTAACTAAATGTTAGCCTCCTTCTGTTTTTAAATTCATTATGCATAATTCCCCACATTCATACAGAAATCTTATTCTCTGAAGGCCTAAAATCTTAAATCTCCTTAAAGCAGACCTAGATGCAAAAGGGATAGGTGTTACCTTTGACAGTGGAATTTCTGGATTGTTTGGGTACTTTAGATATTTTTGTGTAAGCTATACAGCTATAAAGGAGGTCACACTCTACTTTAGGTTGTCAACAGTATAGAAGAAAAACAAGGCTAGGATAAAAACCATAGTTTTCAGTACTTTGGAAAGCACTGATAGAATTGGACATTTTTAGTGTGCCACACTCTTTTCAAATACTGTTCTGATGCACTGCTTTACTCCCAAGTAATACTACAGGTAAATGATGCTAGAAATGAGAATCAGATTTCCTGTGGGAATGTTTGATAAACATGGATTGTTTATACTACCAGTCCCACAGAATTATGTTTCAGAGGATATTTTAAAAACTGACTTCAAATAATTTTTAAGTGGTTGTCACCATCTGTGGTAATATGCAAGAGTCTCTCAGTCACATAACAGCCTGAAACTCATTAAGATTTTAGTATATTGACGTCAGCTGAAGACTGTTTGAATCTTGGCTTTGAGTTGCATTTAGAAATAGATTTAGCTGGGAAGTGGCCATTGTTCTAGATGCACACTGCTCAAAGTTCAACCATAATAACGAAGAAGTTTAAATGGGATTGACATCCAGTCCTCTACTGCTGTAATTTTCTGCATGATATATAACTGAATGATTAGCTTTCACATGCCCCCAGTGATGCCTACCAGCTTCTGTTTTTGGCTGTAGGGCAAAATGTAAACAGAGGTAATTCATATTTCTGTCCTGCTCAGCCACTGCTGGGAGATGGATGGGAAAGTTGTCCGTGCTGCCTCAGCTATCCCAGCTAAACTGGCCAGTGAGCACAAGCCTGAGCCTTTTTGGAAATTGTGTTCTAAGTCTATTGGAGCTGGAGGTGTCCATGCATGTATCTAGAAGCCCCATTCAGAGACTATGAGTTCTCAGACAAGCAAGTAGGTAAGTCCTAGCTGGACTGGAATTAGGGCTGGCAGTATATTTCAGAGGCCTAATTGGTACAACCATTGCATCAAAGATGCTGATGTTAAAACAAGCAAAACAAACCACAAAAAACCCAAGAAGAAAAGTAGGAAAAAACCTAGTGAAATACTTGACAACAGCTGATGTTGCAGGTGACTCAGGTACTTCTGCTTCTTTTTTCTTTTCCTAGAGAGTCCTGTTAAAGCTGTAAGATAGCTCTGGGCTATGTCCTTTCAAATCACACCTACCAGTCATTCCTTCCTCTCTTACTCATTGTCTCATCACTCATCGGCTCCCATCTATCCATTTGTTAATATCATTCACTACCTACTTAAAAATTATCTTTCATCCACTTACTGAAGGAAGGATTCAGATAGCTCAAGGAGTTTTATTTTCTGTTTTAAACTTATTCTTCCTTCACTCTGGAAGACTTCTTCTCAGAAGTGAATGTGCAGAAAGCTGTGGAACTTGGAAGGAGCTTACTCCCAGCAGGTCTTACTCCCCAGAAATGCCTCAGGGCACAGAGCTTTTGACCTTCTCTTTTTCTCCCTGTTGCCATCAGAACATCAGAAACTCCATAGGAGTCGGATGAACTTCTCTGCGTCCAGGAGAAGCACTAGAGAATTTCTCACTCACCACACTTACAAAGCATGTGCTGAGCTCTGAAATGCACCAGACTTAATTTATCACTAAGGCTAGTCACAAAAATAAATCACAACACTTTTTTACTAATCATGTTTGAACTCAAACACTTTCTGCAGCATACCCTGCTCTAAATTATTTTATAAACAAACCCAAAGAGAACTGGAGAATTCCAAATAATTTCTTATCACAAAGAAATTTCTAGTACTCAAATTATTCCACAATTCCAAAACTTCAGATAATACTTCAGTTTTCAGAGCTTTGTAACTTTACGCTTCTCTTTAATGTTATACATTTCCCTTAGACACAGAAGATTCTTCAGTTTTTTATTATAAGTTTCCTAGCCATCATTATTAAAAATGCCCAATGCTTTAAAATACACACAAATACAAAGAACTACAAATTTATCACAGGTAAAATTTGATGTTTATGCAAATCTCATTCATTTTTTCTTGATTCTTGACTGCTGTGTTTGGAAACACTATGTAAAACCTCATTAAGATTTCATATTTTTTTTCTAACAGCCTTGAAATCTAACTTTTTTTTTTTTCCTGGTTCTAAGTACAAAAAACCCTTTCAAATCTGTGCAAATCTCAGTTGTAACTCACCTTTCTGCACCACATTTCCTAGTGAGTTTAAAAATGATTTTTGATATCTTGCTTCCAGAGGACTTATCTGAATAAAATAAACAGGTCAGTGAAAATATCATTTGACAGCATATTTGAGCTCAAGGGGAATTTTCTTGGAGATTTAAGGAAATGAGAGACAATTGCCTGATAATTTTATTTTGCTTTGCATATAAGTACTGCAGTAATACACCAAAAGCGAGTAAATCACAGGCTGAAACTTAGAGGCATTGAAAATTTTAAGTGAAATCTATCAGGCTTTGTCAAAGAGCCTCTAGCAGACGATGCAGTGACAGTCACATGAGCCATGTAGGAGGCTGTGCAGGATGGGGAGCAGCATCCACCTGAACCTGAGCTCAGCACCTTTCTGGGCTCAGGCAGCAGGTAGGGAGGTCATTTTTAGCTCTCCAGGGGAGCTACTGCTCCTGGCTGCTGGGGAGAGCTGGAGCCTTGGCTCTGCTCCCTGGCTGGACTCACACACAATGAGCCCATGAGGGCTCTGCCAGCTCCCTGCTGGTGTCTGGCTGCTGGCTGGCAGATGTAAACAGCTCCTTAGCTGGAGGGTGACCATGGTGTTCAAAGCCAACACACATACACACACAATGAATATTTTTATTCCCTCATATAAATTGTTAGACATTTGCTGCCAATTGTTTGCTAGAAGTTAAGGCTTAAAAGCTTTCTGCAGTCCTTTTCTAGCTCTATTCCTCCCCCCACTCCCTTCCCCCATTAAAAAAAAAAAAAAAAGTTATCAATCTTGTTTTGTCTCTGAGCATTCCACAGTTTATTATTTATTAAGGTAATACCTGGCTGCTGGTACTTTGTTTACATGACTGGAAGAAAATTCTTGTTTCCCCAGGCAAATGTTCTACCTCTCACAGATGTCCTGTTAGCAAAAGTGGACCTGATCCCCTAAAGACAGGAGCTGAATCCTGTAGGATAACCTTCGTTATCTCAGCTCTCAGGATGAGCATGGCTGACATTTTGGTGCTACAAGGAGTCTTGCCTGAGACAAGAACTGCAGGAATAGGCCAAAGTTTGTCCAAAAAGTGAAGAGACATATATTCTCCTATGGCATCTCTTTTGAGGCCTGAGGGCATTAAGCACTACATGAAAGTCAAAGTTCTGATTGATATTTTGCTGCTTGTACAATTAGACATTAGCAGGGACAGGAATCTGGCACTCTGTTTCCCCTTCTACAGAAAACAGGAAAGAAATCTTTGATTTAATAAAACATTTCTCACTGACTACTGCCTTTCCTAGTTGAAAGAATCTCTTACACTCCATCCTAGAAGTACTTCTCCCTTTCTTTCTAAAATCTAAATTATGATGTTTTGACAGAGCTTCTATCTATTTCAGAAATCCACTGACTTCAAGTTGTTCCTGTCCTTCCTGGCATTCTCACATCATGACAATTAAGGAAGTCTTAATTTTTGTTTTCTTCCCTAATTTTGCTGTCAACACGCTGGAATAAGGGCAACAGATTTAGAAGGTATACTTGGTATTTTGACATATTAAATAGACCTGCTCTTTGAAGTTAAGGGGAACAGGTTTTTGAATCATTCAGTCTCTTGTAATTTCTTACAAATAGTATCTTCATGGTCTGCAGAATTTATTTGAACTCATATTCATTGTTTGGGCTATTTTTGTTTTGTTTTTGTCTGAAATGGAAGGTGTGCTTTTCATTTTGTTTATAATACTCCTGCTGTGAACTTACTACCAGCCAAGTACTAAAATTAACACAACACACAAAACATGTATACAGAGCTCACTGCAGGGAGAATATTTGACTCCAAGTCTGTGCAGACATGGAGAGGAAAAAGGACTAAAATTTGCCAAGTTACTGTTGTGACATAATGCTGTACACAGGTGTGCTCCCTAAATGCAGCCTGCCTTGGGGATAGGTTTGGTTGTCAGCACTTTAAGTGTATACTCTCTCTAAGCAATACCATATTTGGCTTGCATCAATGGCTACTGACAAATGTATTTAATCTTTATCACCTTGTGGTTGGGTTATAGATATACCTTGCTACCAAAATGATCTTCCTATTGTTCCCAAATAAATCCATGCCTGTATCTTGTGACTATTCCTGATTTTTATGCTATGATGTAATTAGTTTTAACCTTGAAGATGCACCTTGTACACAAAGAGTGTCTGCTCAGTTTTGCCGCTGAGGTCTGCCACTGCAGCAACAGGGAGCTACATGAATTCGCTGTGAAAAGGAGGGGTTAATACAATGGAATGAAACCTTTTATTAATTTAAGCTCCTATATCAGTTTCTGGGCCCTTTATACTGCCTAGGCTTTTGCTGCCTGCCAAGCGTATCTCTAATTGAAGTTTGAAACATCAGAAGAGATGTCCGTAACCTCAGTAGCATTACTCTCTAGTGGTATGAGTGGAATGTTGGCTCTGCATGGGGAAACCAAGGCTCTCCTTGTGAACTCCTGCTGATAAAGCAGTGTAGGAAAGCCACACATACATCTCATAGTAAATTCGGTTTGGGTTTGTTTGGACTGGAAACTATCATGGCTCAGTGATCTTTCAGTTGTTTACCAACAAAAATGCAAATAGGGGGATTTGTGGGCCAACGCTCAGCAGAAATGTTACAGCCTGATGCAAACAAGCTGCAGAAACTTTTCTTTGCATTCTCTTCTGTTGTCTAAAGGAAATAAATAATTTTTTTTTCACCAGGTGGTTTTCAAATCACCTTCATATTTAAATGTGATCAATAAAGCTTTGACTAAAACGTAAAATTCTTCATTTTAAAAGCAAGAAATGTAAGAAAATATATTCCATACTGGTGAAAAGTGCTGTGTAAATTAATTTTCTTTCTTTGGATGGTGGGTTACTATTTGCTTGTCATTGACTGCTTAATGGCTATATACATAAAATTTAAATTCCACTGAAATCACTGTGAGACTACCTTTACTTAATGATTAGGTATTTACAACATTTGTCTAAGAAATACATTAAATGTCTGCCTATTTTCTGCATGCATATATACATGAGGTTGTGAAATAAATGTTTCCTGGGGATAAACCTGGGGTGACAACAATATTTACAGATCATTAGGGTGCACAAATAAGTATGTCAGAAATCTATTACACAAACAATGAGCATGTGTTTCAGAATTTTTTTAAATTTAGTTTTCTTTTTAATGCTTGCAGTACATCTCTATCAGCAGGTGGTAAAATGCAAAATGGAAGAACTGGATTTTGTCCTGCTGAGATCTGCTGTGGTTCCAGAACTGCATATCTGCATTGCATCTTCAGAACAGAACAGAACAGAACAGAACAGAACAGCATATATGATAGACTAGAACAGAATATTTCAATTGTAAGGGACCTAAACCACCATCCAATCCAACTGCCTAAAAAACTCAGGCCTGATCAAATATTAACCCCTGTTATTAAGGGCATTGTCCAAATGCCTCTTAGACACTGACAGGCGTGGGGCATCAGCCACCTCTCTAGGAATCCTGTTCCATGGTTTGTCCACCCTCTTGGTAAAGAAATGCTTCCTAATACTTAGTCAGAACCTAGCCTGATGCAGTTTTGAGCCTTTCCCACACATCCTATCACTGGACCCCACGAAGAAGAGCTCAGCACCTCCCTCTCCACCTCCTCAGGAAGCTGTGGAGAGCAATGAGGTCACTTGTCATCTTAATTTTCTCCAAATGAAACTTGTCCAAAGTCCTCATCCACTCGACATTCTTTGACCAGCTTTGTTGTCCTCCACTGGACACATTAGAGGACCTTCACATCCTTTTTAAATTGTGGAGCTCAGAACTACACATACACTCCAGGTGAGGCTCCACCAGTGCTGAGATCAGTGGGATAATCACCTGTTTTGGAGTGACTGGTGATGCTGTGTTTGGTGCTCCCCAGAATGGGATTTGCCCACTTGGCTGCCTAAGCTCCCTGCTGACTCCTACTGAAACCATTGTCAACCAGCACTGCCAGATCTCTCTCTGCAGGGCTGGTCTGCAGCCATTCTACAAATTCATACCTATGTGTGGCATTTCCAATCCTATGTGCAGAATATGGCATTTAGATTTGCTAAATTAAATCCTAGTTATTATTGTCCAATGATCCAGTCTATCTGGATCCCCTGTTAATCCTCTTGTCCCTCAGGGGAGTCAACAGCACCCCCCAGTATGGTATCATCAGCAAACTAGCTAACAGTGCATTCAATCCTGAGTCCAGATTGTTGATAAATACATTCAACAGAACTGGCTGTCACTGCTAGTGACCGGTCACCAGCAGTGTGATGTGGCTCCATCCCCTGCAACACCTTGAGCCCTGCTCTTCAGCCAGTTCCTCATGCTGCACACCATGAACCTTCTCAGCCCATAGCTGGACAACTTGTACAGAAAGATGATGTGAAGGACGGTACCAAAGGCCTTACGAGAATCAAGATAAACTACATTCACCACCTTCCATTCACCCACTAGATGAGTGCACTTATGAGAGACGGATATCAAATTAGTTAAACAGGACTTTCCCTTTGTGAACCCACATTGGCTTGTGCCTGATAATTATATTATTACTTAAATGCCTTTCAGCAGTACCCAGAAGGACAGTGAGGTTTGTGGCCCATGGCACATACAGTGCATGCATAGCAGGTGATTGCTGGAGGACCTTGAGCTCACGCTTCATGTGAGATGCCCGGAGTGGTGGACCTCTGTGTTCCTTCAACCTTTATTACTCTGGAAGGAAACAGCTCTGAACACCACTGATGTCCTTTGTTGTAAATCTCTAAGACAGAAGCACAGACGGCATTTTTGTGTTCCTCATTCATTCCATTACCAGCCTTACAAGGATGTCTGTATATGTGATGTAGTCCACAAATTCCCCAAGTCATATCAACGATGATATTGTAATATATAATATTATACCACTTATAAATAAATGGTATAATACAAAAGCAACATATACACACCTAAGTAGGTACATAGTAATAGATTTGCCTTTTCCAGATCTTCTCAATTTAGTACAGAGAAGGCCTTGCTTCTAAAGTTGTATTTTTACTACAGTGCAAGGTCTTTCCACTCTGTCCAGAGGAACTGGGTGCTGCCAGGTGGTAAGTACCACTGGAAAGCAGCCCATAGACTTCTTTCAATTAATGACATGAAAATATGGTTTTTTTGCAAACTGTGTGGTTTATTGTGCTTCAGATATTTTCCCAAAATACTGTATAATATATTATGATAACTAGATAGCAAAAAAATTTATGAGTTCAAAAGATATATGGAGCTGTTTGTTGGAGCTTCAGAAAAAGGCTGTGTGATACAAATGTCAATACTCAATAATTTATGACATTGTAAGGTGATTTTGTTTCAGAGTTCAAATGCTGTTATTGTCTGCAAAAAGTCTTTCAAGATCATGTGTTCAGAAGTCTCTTAAACAGCTGCATATTTCAAGGGGGAGAGGGAGTATCAATGTTCAGAAAAGATAAAAGAAGTTTTTTTAATTATTATTATTATACCTTGGGTCAATACAAAGTACATAAGGCAATTAAGACAAAATATCTGCAAGGTTTAGGTATAATAAAAGTAGAGACAAAGATTTAGCTAGTCTAACATGGGTGGAAAGAAATCTATAGACAAGGGAAAATCTGTAATGTAGTAATTGAGTTACTATGGAATGATTCATGTCTCAATTGTGTATGAAGTACAGATAGGAGATATTCCAGAGCACAGCACACAATGTACCCTGCACTGTAAAATAGCAAAAGTCTTTAGGCCTGAAAAAGCTTATGAAATAAGCACAAATACTTTAAATGCTGCTACGAATGGGGAAGCATAACCATTCTGGGTTTAAGCTTGCTGTAATAGTAGCTCCCATGCTCAGTGGAAACTGATGCCTCTCATGTGATGAGGGGTAATCTTGAAGATGCTGACACATGCCAGGTGACGAGATGCAGAATGTAAAGTGTCCCCTATCAGCTCCTCTGCCTCATGTGACATTGGTACCCTTTAACTGAATCTCAGTGATATATTTTGTTTTGGATTTTTGCAAATGTTTGCATTTTTCCCTTCTAAAATCTACCTCATAATGACCAAATTAAGTAATTAGCTTTTCTACCAAATGTGAAGAGAAATTTTGATATCACAGAGTGGAAATGCTTATCACAATTCACTTTATCTCTTAATAATTCTCATCGGTTTTCAGCAAAGAAGGGAGAAGAGAGATAAAGCTTTCCCTGATGGTCTCATCTAGTGGATAGCTAAGACATTTTTAAAAGAATAATTTAGTGAAGTGCTATTTAAAATTATTAAGAATTTAAGTAATAGTGTTAAAATTGCTGCTCAGCTCCAAATACAGCAAATAAAATTCCTGGTATGTCAGATACAAATTTGGAGGTGGTTTGAAGATGAGTTTTGGAAAGCCATGTCCAGTCTTCCTTGTAGAGATAGACTTGATTACATGAACCATTATTCAAGACTAGGACCTTGAGCCATCACTGCAGTTTTATTTCTGGACATTGAAAGTAGTCCAATAACTTCTCTGTAAAATAAAATACTTTTAAATTATAATCAACAGTAGGTTAAAATTATGCCATTCACAGACTGTGTAAGGAAAGACTGAGACAAGTTGTCTGCCTCTGGTCCCAAGTAACATTTAAACTGCTTGACTCAAACCTTCATAATAAAAAGGCATAGGGCAGTCTGCAAATAAGTGTCAAAACAGACAGATCTGATCCTAAAAGTCTGGGATCATTTCTCTCAGACTCTACCTAGTTTTTTTATTTCTCCTGACTGTAGTTTGAGAGGAAAAAAATCTAAGTGCTTACCCACATATTTCAGGTCATTTTAGCTTTATCTCTCCTCCTTCTCCAATGAAGTTACTTACTCAGTAAGTAAGTAAGTAAGTAAGGCCCTCTTGAAGTGACCTCATGTCTGAAACATACACATTTTGAAATACATTTTTTTCTCAAGAGTTCTGCCTTTCATTGTCATTACTCTGTGTCACAGTTCTTCAGACATGAAACTTGTCTTGTTTCTGCCAGTTACCAAACTTCTATAGGATTAACTGAGGAGGAACCAGCCTTTGGTGATATACATGGGCACCATCTCCTCCTAGGTGTATTTGAAAAAGCAGTGGAAAACCAGGTGCTTTTCTATTAGCCCTCTGTCTACCTGAATTTCTAGTTTTGTGGATCTGGCACAAAATGGCAATTCATTGTGGTGGGGAAGTGAGCACAGTGTTTTGGCTTCTGAGGCTTTCTTTGTGCTCTGCAGTAACCATATTCCTGCTGCCAGGGGACCATGGCCAAAGTGCTGCTTTTCTGAAAGAAAACTGACAAGCTCCTGCTTGAAGCCTGGAAAAATACTCTCCATTGGTAAGTCCTCAAGTGCAACAAAACATGTAAAAAAAATTCCTTTCCCAGAGTTCCAGGTCTCTGATTCTTGACAATCTGTGACTTTGTTTTCTCTACCCTTGATCACTCTGGGTAGGTTCTGAACATGCAGATTGTTGTAAGTGGGAATGGATGAGATGAGCAGGAATCTGTATGTAGATCCTTAGCAGAAAAATGAATTCACTGAAGTGTTGTCTGCATCTGTGTACTTAAAGAATTAAGTCTTTAGCAAATAAGGATTAATATGAAGTCTTTGAACTCTAGAAAGTCTTCCTATTTACACTTGTAGTGGTTTGAAAGCAAAACAAATGAGAGGCTCCAAGTCAGAGATACAATTTAATAGGAAGAAAGGGAAAAAAAAAAAAGTAAAATAAAATAGATGCAATAATACAAAAGACCACTGACAGAGTCAGAATACAACCTGAGCAGAGTGATGGAAGCAGTCCAGATGAGGTGGTCTTCTTGAAGCAGTGATCCTGTAGAAAGGTCTGGTAGCTCTGTTCCTCTGGGAATCCAGTGGGTAAGGGCCCCCTGTACTGTCCCAAACCCCAGATTATATCCAGGTGGGAATGCTTGGTTCCTCCCCCTGGGTGGACCATCTCACAATGGGATGATGGGTCATGCAGGGGGTCCTTGATGGCCCATTAAACAGAGATAGCTCCCGGAGGGAGTTATCTATGAGTCATGGGCAAGGCATTTGATTGGCCATTAACAGAAGATAATGGCCCAGAGGGAGGGGGTCTGGGAAAATACTGCCCCACCTGGACTCAACAGTTCATGAAGATGGTGATAAAATACTTTGTGCACATCCTATACTACAACCCAGGACAACACTACACAGGAAATTTGCCCTTGAGCATCTTGTTTGTTTTGTTCTCCTGGATTCTTACAGTATCTTGCAATTTGATTTTAACAAAATTTAGCAATACACAGTAATCTGACTATAAAAATTGTCAACATAACTTTTAGCAAAACAAGCCCTAATTTATGAGATACGGAGGACACTTAATACTTACTGAAGCTGATAAGAGCAAGAAAAATAGCATTTCATAAAGTGTTCTGAGGTTTTTGTAACCAAAATGATCCATTTTATTTTATTCTATACTTACCAAAAGCTGTCTTACATAATTGCCTACTTGGCTTCATGACTCACACTAGAGAAACTGAGAGCACTATTCTTAATGACTAATAAAACTGTGTTGAACTTTTCACTCATAATGGAATGGGGTTTATGGTGCTCCCCATTCAGTATGCTGGAGTTCCTAAAAGTAACTTTTAAACTGAATCTAAACCAGTAGTATTACCTAGCAGCTAAATTTTGAAGTAAAATATATGTACTTGGACAGTATTGCCAATTTTTTTTAGCTATAGATTTAGAAACACAGGATAACCTTTGTACAAATCTTATTAGCTATGAAGATGCAGGAAAACTGGCTTAAATCCACAGCTTCTAGGTAACAAATAGTTCTCATTTTGCTTCTAGGTAACAAATGGTTCTCACTTTTTTTTTTTCCATATAAGGGAATATAATTTTTGCCATCTGTTTCAACGATTAATTTTTTTCCAGTAACTTCAGCTGTTGTCTGCAGTGACTTCAGTTGCAGCTTTAAAAACTCCCTGAACAGACTGGCCAGTCACCTATTGTAGGTTTAACTTTGTTTTATTTATGGAACTCACCACTTTTCTGCAGTGTTTTTTAATGGCTACAAGAAGAAACTGAGATATGTGCATCAGAAAAGGCAATTAGAGCACAATTTCTTGCTTAGGACAGACCAGAATCCATAAAGAATAATCTTTGTACTTGGGTGGCATACTTTTCCTTCAGGATTTTTTTTTTTTTTTTTTTTTTGGTAGCTAATGAATTTTGGTGTGTTAGTCTTTGACAGTTTATTCTGAGCTCTTATTTAAAGGTCTGAATTTTTAAGAAGAACATGGTTTTTTCCATTATTTTGATTTGCCTGATGTGAATATCTGAAAAGGTACACAAGATGTGTTTTCATGGCATTAATTGCTCAGTGAAAAAACTGTCCTCAGATACTCTTTTCCCTTTTTTATCCTGCTGCCCAATACTGTGGCATGAGGGTGAAAAAAAAATCCTCAGCACTGCTGAAAAACTGTTTGTGGCACCACACTGTGAGGTTGAACATGAAACTAAAAATCTTGCAGATAAATTGTTTGTAGTATGAAACCATGGCCCAGAAATCCCTTGTCACTCTGCACACTGTAGGTCTCCCTGTTCCAGGATTTCGAAAATCATCCTGCTCTGTTTATTCCACTTCTATGAGTCAGTTAAATCATAATCTTTGAACTCCTCACACAGCACCCTTACAGAGCTGTTCACTGGATCTTCTTTTCCATTAAGACAGCACTGTTCAGATCTAATAAAAATGTGGAGGCATTTCAGGCAGGCAAATATTGTCATTCCCTTCTGTCACTGTTCTTTGAGGCTGAGCGTGTAGATTCATTCCTCCAAAAGGATACAGGCTGTATCTGATCAGAATCTGGCAATTAATTACTTCTATGCAAAAAAACCTGCAGTGTGATTGTGATTTTTGTATTGTAAATTGTGGTTTTGTTATGTTTCTGTCTGATAGCTGTGGGTGAAACTCGAATGAGAAAAGTGATGACTTTTCCTAACAGGGTAAAGACATTCATGACCAGAAGCAGGACTTGGACAGTCACATTTCTCCACCTCAATACAGGAGGAAAAAATTGCATACTGTGGCATCCTGTGCTAGAAAAAAACCTGTTACGTCTGTAGTTCTCCTGGTAAATTCAAACTTGATTAAATATTTCTGGAGAGTCATTCACTGTCAAATGCTTCCAATGGGAGCCCAAATACATGAAGAATGCCATAGCACTTTTGTCAAAAGATAATACATGGGGTACTAATTGGTCTATGGCAGTGACAATCATAACCTTGACAAAAAATAACCTTTCTTTAAGCAGGATTAACTAAGAGCATATGAATATGTCTGCCCATAAACATTATCCACTATCAGCAGTGCTCACAGGCACACATTTAGAGAAATCATAAATCTTGACTTCTTTTTCTCCATTCAACATGACTGATATTTTAATTTAGATTGTACTTAGTTCTATGCTAGTACAGAACATGCTAGACTGCAAACCACAACTACTTGTGGGTCTATGGCTAGTCAAATAATAATTACTTGGAAAGTAGGAAATGTTGATTTTCTGGTCCTGATTTTCTTCTCATGAGGACATAAGAACTTATCTTTTTCTATTTGAGACACTTTGATTCTTTTCATAATTCCAAGAATATTTTGATAATGAAAGTCAAATATTGCACTGTATCATTGTTACAAGTTAGAAAGTTTCTTAGGTTTTTATTTCTGTGGATTATTAGGGTGGCTGGGATAAGATTAGTCTTTAGGAGAAAGCTGACATAAATCCATGAAATAATATTTTAAGATATGACAAAATCATTATTCAAGCTGATGAAGTATTAGCAATTGTTTTAGCAGTTCTTTGATCGACCTATGAAAAATAATGTAGTATGTTTAATTACAATTTTATGTACTGTTGATACTTGTGCTATAAATAAGGAATTTCCTGTAGGTCACTCAACTGTTTGGTTGGAAAATCTTTTACTTAACATACTGATGTCATTAAATTATTATTCCAGGTCACTGGGTAATCATTGGGTAATTTTTAAAAGAAGGAATCATCCTTTCATGGAATCAGCTTCTAATTTAGCCCCTGAATTCCTTAAGATCCATTCCAGATCTATTTTAAGCAAAATACACAGGGCTGCGAGTGTGTTTGTGTTGTTTACACTTCTCTGTGTGAAATTCATGGAATCATAGAATAGATTGTGTTGGAAGGGACTTAAAAAATCATCTAATTCCAACAACCCTACCGTGGGCAGGGATGTCACCCCCTGGACCAGGTTACTCAGAGCACAATCCAGCCTGGCCTTGAACATTGGCAGGGATGGTGGTCTGCAGCTTCTCTGGGCAGCCTGTTCCAGAGACTCACCACACTCACAGTAAAGAAGTTGTTCTTAACATCTAATCTAATTCTACTCTGCTTCAGTTTAAAGCCACTGTCCTTTGTCTTATGCCCTTGTAGAAAGCCTCGCTCCAACTTTCAGTATTCAGTATTCATTCCAATATGAATAACTTGTTTTGGCAATCCAGTTTCTGGATTCTGACCTGAAGCCTTCTGAAAGCATAAGAAGGGTAGTCAGGTCTCTTGATATTGCATAACAAAAGTGGGATAGGAATGAGTAACTGACCTGAAGTACACGTTTCCTCTGACCTGTAGCCACACTGCTTCAGGTTAGTCTTCTTATATAAGAATTGCCTTAACAAGCAAGATGTGACAGGCCAGTGCAGAGCTGGGGAGTGAACTATCAAGTCACTGGCAGTGATTAAGATCAGGGCTAGAACTCACTCCCTGAGTCTTGCTTATTTAGCCAGGTGTACCTTCACTGAACTCCCCGAGGTTTGGGTTAGACATCTGCAGTAGTGATGTTTGTTACTGACTTATTTGGTAGAGCAGGAACAGTACAAGGGATTAATATTGTCTTGACTGATGGTTCATAAACTCTTCATGGAATTTATCCTTTTGTTTGTGATAAATGTAATGGGAACAAGAATTCAATATGTCTAGTTTGATTAATACTATGTGAAAATCATGGCTGTGCTAGCTTAAGTGTGTGTATGAATTCAGTTTCACAATAGCTCAGATTCAGTGGTTAGACTAGTTTCCCATCCTTTTTCCTCCCCTCCATCTCAGCTGGCCCTTTTCTGCCCCCAGTTGCTCATTCCCACGCCCTGTCCCCTCCAAAGCAAATGTTATTTGTAATCCAAATCAGTTCAGTGATCCAGTTTAGATTGCAGTTCTACAAATAGTTGTGTTGACAAAACTGTGGAGGTGGTACAATATGGGGAGGCAGGAATGAGTGGTTAGGGACTGCATATTGTGAAATGACAGCTTGAAAGTGATACCTGGAAATGAAAGACTTTTTGCATTAGACCTATGGAACCATTGTCATAATTATATAACAAAAAATCAGAACATAAATCTCACTTGAGAAAGTCAACAAAATAAATCACCTTGTCTTCATACAAACCCTAAAGCTGGGGTGTTCTGGTGATCTGCCTTTTTCTGCCTTTTGTTCTGCCAAGCTGAAGCAGTAGCTGAAATGTTCAAGACTGTCCTGAATTATAAAATGGGTTGCACATGTTTTTTTCCTCTCCAGACTCCCCCTCCCTTTTCCCTCTCCCCTTAAGTGAGTTTATTTTTCATTTTTAATGTTGTTGTTGAACTCTGTCATTCTACTGCTCATCTAATTCGTCATTCAGTTTTATAGTTAAGCAGTAATTAGAAACTATGACTGGGGAAAAGGTAGGTTGCAGCTATTTGATGTGATCCAGCCTCATATAAAATATAAACTGTCCAAAAGTAGCAGTAAGAGAATTGCAAAGGACCCATTCTCACTCAAATTCAAAATAAAATGTTAAACCCTATATCTTAGAACAAGTGCTAGTTCTCATAACCGTTTCCAAATGATGTACAGTAGGGTTTACAATGGAGAAAAGTGAGAGTAGGTTTTCTTTGCTGAAAAAACTGAAATGAAAGAAACTCAGAAGAAGGCACAGTAAGGCCAGCAGCTGTGTAACAGGTATGACAGGTCCTTCCCACATCCCAGCACTTCTCCAGACAAAGTGCTCCCATTCAGAGGTTTGCAGGTGGACATGTGTGTTAGGCACAAGCTGATGTAACATTGCCAGTAAATGCCTCTGGTTCCTCAGCCTCCCTTGCCCCGCAGTGGCTGAGCTGGGGTGGGATGGGTGGGGAAGGGCAGTGGGATTGGGGTGTCTCACCTGCCCAAACCCTGGTACTGCCCTTCTGAAACGCACTGCCCATCCTCCCGCTGTGAAAGCTGCTTTCTGTCCTTCAGAAAACCTCCCAGTGAGAACACTAAACTATTTCTTCAAGGCAGGAAAAACCCCGCAAACAACCAATTTGCTCTCTACTTACATTATTTATTTTTTCTTAACTACTTTACCTATTCATAAAATAAGGCAGAAGGGGGCAAAATATTTATCTTCCCCTTGGGAACAAACATCCCAAAGAAACTCATGAGATTAAAGGGAAAGGTGAGGAATGAGAGACCCCCGTATCAAACCTGTTTTTTAAAAATCAGGAATGCAGTGGGAGGAGGAAGGAAGCAGGATCAGTCAGGCTTGAATAAAAATATACTAGCAATAACCTTTGTCCAGAATGTTTTCTGTGATTTTTGTAACAATAGAGCAGACACCCCCCCTCTCACAGGAGGCAAGACAAGGCCTTAAAATTTATTTTACATTTCTGTTTCCATTGTGGTATGTTTATTGGTTGCAGTAATTTTATGATTGCTTTTCAGTGGCTTGGAGGCTTAGAGTATGCTTTATTTCTATATCAATATCACAACAAATTGCATCCAGCAAACTGTGAAATCCACTAGGATTTTTCATTGCAATTTCTCACCTAACCCATGGCAAATGCATTCTGGCAGATTTATTGTATGACATTATCTTCCCTCATCCCATCACTCCTTGACCTGACTCTTGGCCCCTTGTGGCCCCAAGGGAATAGAGAAGCTCCCTGCCCAGGCCACACCCAGGGCTTGCCCCAGCCTGCCCAGGGCCCAGGACCCCATGTCAGTCCATCAGGACTGTCGCCTGCCCTGGTGTTGTCAGAGCGCAGCTCCCTCCAGCCCTGCCCTGGGTGGTCCCACTGAACTGGGGTAGAGATGTCCTACGTACCAGTTACCTAAGCCTAAACGTGAGAGAGGTGTCTCCAGGGTTTTCATTATTTGTTGGGATCCCAGCTATGGACTTTTTGGCTGCTGCTTTGCACTGTGCACAGAAGTTCTGTGTGTTTCACAAATGTCACAGGCTATGTGTTCAAGGCTTTGTCTGTTCTGTGCCAGCTTACCTCACACTCTTAGCTAAAAAGAAGCTATGTAACAAAAATGTTGTGAGTGATGAGGGTGCAGAACCTTCTTCTGAATCAGAAAAAATAGCTTTTCAAATGGGAACTGAAAAGTCAGCTCTTGCAGATCTGCAAATTCAGGACCCAGGCAGAGAGCTGAATAGACAATAAAATTGGGAAACAACAACTTTCTGTTCTGGATAAAAATTCCAAAGTACTTGTTAGACTTTAGGAGTTCTTGATATTTGTGGATTTCGTAGTCATGACTAAATTTGTTTTCAAGGTTTTTTTGCACTGCAGGGTTTCCATATCATAGAAAACAGGTGTTCCTGGTTCTCCAGTCTCTAAGGACAGAGGGTGGTGAATAATTTTACTTCTGACAATATTTTCCTCTCAAGCTGTTTGCTTCCATTCCCTTACTGATATTTATCTCCTCAGCTCTCCTACTGGAGTGCTTGATAAGATTTTACTCAATAGGATCAACAAAATGTTCTAAGCTAAGAAAAATGCTCCAGAAAGAAAAAAAAGAAAAAAAGGGTCTTTTCAACACAGATTATTTCACTAATCTAATTTAGAGCATGGCACTGACCACACATTGTCCTGCAACACGGACACAACTAAGGAGGTGACAGATTGTGGTACAAGGAGGGAACGAATAACTGGGGTGAGAAAGGACTGAAATTTATTAAATTGGTTTTGTCACCAGAGAAAATGAAGTCTGGAACCGCACCACATCCCTTGTCTGAGTAGGGCTGGACAATATGAAGATTAAAAAGCACTGATTGCAGCCAGGAGCTCATTTATATGAGCATCCCACAGGATATGCTGCAGTAGGGAATTTAAACAAACTGTTGGCAAAAAAAGGCTCCTAGGGTTGAGGGTATTTTGGTTAAAAAATTATGATACATCTGTCCTTCAGCTGCAAATCACTCTTTTATTTTTCTAGTGGAAAAATAGAACAAAGGTTTTTAATGTGCTCTTTGTGCACCTAGGTTGATTTTGCAAGAAATTTATGAGAAAGTCTCACAGGAATAAGAATTGAGAACAACTGTGAGATTTTGAAACTTTACAGGGAAAGTATTACCTTGGCTTGGACAAGAAGAGTTCTGTTTGGTGTGTGTAGGTGTATGCTCTTGATTCATTAGCAGACTCCTCTAAGGCTATGGTGCTTTCAGCTCAGGTGCTGATTAAGAGCTTAGACCTTTATGATTACTTTGTAAACGGTCAAGGTAGTTTAAGATGTCTAAACCTGCCATGTGGTTTGACGGTGGAACCATCAGTGCAGGTGTTGGGAGCAATCTTGAAAGGGTTTCCTAGGCACAGCTCTGGTCAGGTTGCTGTCCATGTGGGTGCCTGTGGCGAGGCAGGGGAAAACACACTCCTGAGCCACCCTGATATCAGCTGAGCTCGGGGCACAAAGACACTCTGCTGAGGATTGATAACAAATCTCAAAGTGCCTGATTGTGTGCCCCATTTAGAGCCAGAAATGATCACCTCTAGCACCTTACAAACCAAATTAGCTGATATAACTTCTGTGCTTCCCCTGTTCTCCTTTCTGGATTACACTCAAGTGAGACATTATGGGATCTGGCCCTCATCAGAGTTTAGGAAATTAGCATACTGAATGCTTAGCTTAAACTCAAAAATTTCCAAGTGTATCTGAAATGATTTTAAGTAAACCAGAAAGATTTTTTTTAAAATAATAGTGATACTATTATTAATTTTGCAAATTGTAAAATACATTCACTTCTCAACATTACTCTGAGCAACCACAGCCTCTAATAGACCACAAAATTGTCAACTGCTAGCTAAAAAGGAGATTAAAATGCATACTGATTTGCAGTAATTTATTATCAGCCCTTCTAGGAAAAAGCACAGAATACTTCTGTCACTAATAAAGTTTTACTGAAATGGGATTCCATGGGATTCTGCTATCGTTCAAATAATATTATACACGCTCTTAATAACCTTGCACTGTTAATAACCTTCTACTGTTAATCTTCGTATTATATGGAACTGCAAATTAAGAAGTCTTTTCATGTACAGAGAGAGAACTTCATTTAAAGATTTTGATGGTGTAAGAAACAGACTGAAATAAATCCATATTGCAAACAGTCAGCTAATGGATGCGAAGATAAAGAAGGACTTGTAAAGACAGAAGCAGTGCAATGTCAAATCTATATTTTGCAGTTTCTTACAGAAACTATTCCTATTAAAAGCAGGAATGGAGCAATACATGAGTGCTTTGTGCGAACTAAGAAATGTTAATGGTAAAAATGATCAATGAGTCTGAAAAAGTAAATTTTCTTTATATTTGGTCAGACAGAAAATGAAGATAAATGGACTCTGATTAATGCTATATTCAACTTTGGAAATCTACTAGCTTGGCAATACTAAATATTCTATTCACTTCTTATTTTTATATCAAGTTACAAGTCAAGACTTATGCTGATTTTATAAACATTGCTTGTTCTTATCTTAATTTACTATTTGTGCTTATCATGGTTTAACTTTGATTAAATTAAAATCAGACCATGGTACTGATGATTTTCAAACTAATTTCTTCCTGTAACATTTTTTGATTTACTCGTAAGAGGAGCAGTCTGTTTTATTTTGATAGAGTAACTGAAATTCACTGAAATAATAAAGTTTACTTATTAACATATCCACTTGGTGTACCCCTGCCACACAGTCTGGACAGATACAGCACTGGCAAAAACATTTTTCTGGCAGCAATCCTTTCATAAACAAAAAAGGTTTTCTTTTGTTATTTTTCAGGGATTGGGGCTTGGTAAAAGAACCCCACCCTGATTTTGAAACACAAGCATGATTTACAGTCAGGTGAATCAAAATTCATTTTAAATTATTCCATAATTAATAAAAAAAATTTAATTTCCTCCTGCAAATTCTGCTGGTCTTGTGCCTCTGGCTCACCTCAGGCACAACACTACCACCAGTGCTTTCCTAAAATGTTATTGTACTCTTCAGTGCCCATATTCCAAGGCTGACACCATGGAGCAGGGCTGTGGAAAGAGGAGAGTCACACCCTTCCGCAGGTCATTCTGCCTTGTGGCCATGACGCCCTCACTGCATGGTCTTGGAGGAGTGTTTGTGCTAAGTAAGAGGATCAAGGATCAGCTCCTGCTGCTGAAAACGAGTGGCACTGGGATGCTGATTCCCACGCTGCCCAGGCACAGCTCCTCCAGCAGGATGGGTGTCTGTGCCATGGTGCACATTGTCCAATGATTCCTGCCATGGCCTGGATATCCAAGATAGAACTGCCCCTGCTCACCTGGGAATTCCTTTCAGAGAAAGAAGAGCCAGCAATGTTGATGGTCTAATGCTCACGTTGGATTTATGGGCATTTTTATTTAACATGCTGATGGCCGTTTCTGTGCCCAGCCCAGCACACCCCCCGTGCTCTGCCTAGGCACAGGGCCTGTTCACATCAGCAGGGGGCCTGGGATGTGGCTTGGGTTGTGACTGTTGATGTCTGATGATATACAAAGCGTGGAATTATAGAATCATAAAGGTTGGAAAAGGCCTCTAAGAGTGCTACTGTTCACAGCCTAAAAAACTACAGATATCTCAGCCAGGAGGGGAAATACAGGAAGAACATTCAGACAGGGAGTGAGTCAAAGCTGAACAGTGAACAGCTGAACAGTGAAAAATGTCCAAATCTGGTTGCAAATCTTGGAAAGTTGTCATGAATTTGGCAGAGAACTTAAAATGTGGCTCCCTGCTTTCATTTTTCTCTGGGTATCCATGTTAAAACACCTGGAGACTACTCAGGTGATTGCTAATGGCAAATAATTGCAGGAGAAGTGGACAGGAATTGTATTTAGACTTTATGAAATCCTGAAGTCACCAAGTTCTCTGAAAAATCCAGCTGAAAGGCATGTTATATGGGGGAAACAGCACTAGAGGAACTTTTTTCTTTTTTTTTGGTGTCTTCACTCACGACATGCAAGAGAAAAATTACAACCCCACCAGGGTGTCAGGAAGATAAATTCATTAATATTTGTGGAGAACTAGAGCACTACAATGAGAGTACTATAGGAAAGCCCATGAGAAAATGAGTGATTCTCTATTCAGTGCTGCATTTGGATGGAGAGCAATAAATAATGGATAGGGCACACATTGAGAGGTGAGTCTAAAAAGAAATATTGAACAACTATCCATTTGTTGTGCTCTGTTCATCTTTTCCTGATCCTGCTCTCTGCACCTCCCATGAAGTTTGTTGAGTTTAATCTCATCTGATTTTAGTTTATAAAATAAGATGTCTAGTCTGTGCTTCCTGTGTAGTCAGTGAAAAGAGGAAGGTACCTTAGGAAGCAATTCATCACACTACCTCTGACACCTGGGCTAAAATGAGGTGATCACTATCTGGGGTGTCTATCTCTTTTCCTGGAGACACACTGATGGAGTGCAGAGAAACAATTTGGCTTAGTCCTCCAGAGTTGGGATGACTTCAGTGTTTAGATTAATCTCTCCCTAAATCTCAGTCTGAATGGAACAGTGTGCCGTCCCAAAAAAAGGTAAATCATTTTAACAGCCTTGTTTTCCTCCTGGTTTTCTGGTGAATCATGATCTGTTTTGCACTGTGAAGTAAAGCTGCTGAAATTTGCATTAGATTGTCACTGACAAGATTCTTCAAAGATGCTATTTGTGGGGCAGCCAGAGAGTGATGGCATGACACCTGATTAGATGTAGAACAGCTGTTTTTGTTTTCACTGTATTGACTAGAGAGGAATCCCTCCCTTCTTTTATGTCACTGTACATAGAAGGTTCCTTCATAGTACACGAAAGTGAAAAAATTGTGTGATTTTGAAAGAAGCTATTTTGCATTAGGAAGCAAGTATCCTTTCTCATCCTGGGCAAAATATTTCAATCATTCATATTGCCAATCTGACCTTTGCATTATGCCAGGATGAGGAATCACACATAGTGCACAATACTGTTAGCAAATCATACAGAGCCGATGATTAAATTTTGTTTTGTGATTGAATATGTATTTAATTTGAAATCCTAGACAAAGGGGAAAAATAAAAGCTCAAAGGAAACACAGCTGGTTGCAATTAGATCGGAGGAGAGTTTTTCAGGCATCATTTTTAAAAAATTAATTTATTATCTTTTTGTTATTAAAATGGATCTGTGAGAGCTAACCTCTGTATTACAAGGACCGGGTTCCTATGAGCTTCTGAGGACTGGGCTTCTTGAAATGGTAACTAGCTTAGATTGAAATAATTTTTGGTTTTCATGAAAACCTTTGTGAGTTCAAATCCAGTTGTATTATATTTGCTGTGTACTCTTTTCATTTTTCCAGGATTGCTATTGCAAGGCCTCTTTTGTAAGTGAAATTCATGACCGTATTTTTGATGGTTAAATTTAAAAACTTATTTTGAAAGGGCATCCTGTAGGAAAATGCAGAATAAGAGGTTAATTAACAGAAAGCTCAACAATCAATCATCTTCAATTAAAATTTGGCTATAGTTAATGCAGTTACAAGTCTGTGTCAGTCTCTTCACTCCAGGGACAAGTCAAATACATAATGCAAATCCACCCTACTTCTCTTCATAACATTAATATTCATTCTATAAAATTTTCATGGTAGGTGAAGTTCTGCATTTTATTTTCTGACAGCAACTCAAAATAGAAGTTCTATGCTGGTCCTTTCATTTGTTTTCTTTATTTCCTGGTATACACTCTTGTTTCCTGTATCCCCAATGTGGCAACTACTTTGCCACATGCTTACACTAAGGTCTACTGCATCCTATAATCAGTATTGAAAACAAACCAATAAATCAAAGAGCTGACCAAATGAGATAATATGGCTTTAGAAGCCACGTAAATAAAAGTCAAGGTGGCTTACAAATGCTACTTCAGGTATCACTAAGAATAAAGGTGGAACTGCTAGGAAGATAAATTCCCTACTTTTAGCCGTTGCTAAGACATTGCTGGTTTTAGACTTCTGCAGTGACCTGCAGGAAGTGATCATTTATAGACTGGGTAACCAAAACAGAACTTCAATGGACTGATTTAAAAGGTTGCCACTTTCAGTAGTTTAAAAGTTTTATTGGAGGTTGGTGCAGAGCTATGTTAGAAGTGACTACATAAAGACACTTCATTTGCTCCAGTGAAAAGCTGGCTTAAATTACTTTAAGTGGCTTTGTCTTACACTGGATGAAGAATACTCACATGATTGGTTCTGCCATAGAAATGGCATCTCATCTCATCTTAGCTGATGCTAAGCAGCTGTAAAGTAAAACACACTGAAGTCCATGTGTTCTGCAGTGAACATCTCCCCATGTCCCAGGGGGCCTGACCACATCAGATGGTCAGCTGAAAAGGCACTTTCTATATGATGGAATTTATTTCATATTTTTCTGAAGGTCTGTGAGGTATGTCCTACACGTTAAATGTCCAAAACATGCAATGGCATTCTCTGTATTCTCATCTATTCACGGGTGTGCAAAAGACAGGGGCTTCTGTGCAATCCCTCCCTCAGCCATTAACTACATGGGTTTACATTACCTTGCTAATTTATTAAATTTTACCTTGCTCTCATATGCACAATGCAACTTCAGTCTATAAACAGACAACCTCTTCTGGGCAGTCAGTCTGGATAAGGCAAAACCCCAGAGCAACTTCTGTGGGTAGTTATGGATAAAAGACATAAAGAACAAACTGAGGAAGAACCAGCTCTGGCCAGAACTGCTTCTTGAACAACTATCAGAGGCTGCACTGTAATTTAATGTGGAATGGTTGCAAGAAACTAAAGAGCTCTGAAATGTTAATGCCAGATGATGCAAGTTAGGATTCAAGGCATTTTCAATGTCTCACAGCATCCAGAAAGGCTCGTGGTGAGACACCTCACCAACCATCCAAAAATAAGGAACCATGCTGCTACTTGAAATAATGATGCAAAAGTGAGAGATGTATACTTCAAGTTTTTTTATGTTTTAACTTGCCTTTAAAAATATGTTTTGGTCCATTCATTTTTTTTTTCCAGCTTTTGAAACTGCAACAATGGACTCAATGGCTATTAGACTTAGGGAGTATATTAGATTAGGCTAATTTTAGTAACACTATAGATACTCATCAATCATATGTTACCTAATAACTCTCTGTCTGAAGGGTTGCTTGAAAATCAGATATTTTCATTTACCAGCAAGGTCTGGATTGCAGAGAAATGTCTCATGAAGCAACTAAAATTCATGGTGCAATGTCTATAAATCAAAAGTAAGTAAGCAGTTTTTCTTAGTGTGAAGACAGTTTTCTCCATGCTTCAGGGCCTTAATATTGATTACTTTTATGCTGACGTTTGCTTTCGTCCATTGACTATTTTGTCACTATCTGCCAGTTTTCTATAACCACTTATACTGTCCTTTCTGCTATATTTTCCTGCTCTTCTACCCTTAGATAACTCTTGTGTGCTATTTTCTCCTTTTCAACACTCCTTCTCTGAAAGCCTTGAGGAAACATCCAAATTAAACTCCAAGGTAAGAATAATTTAACTGCACGGGGTTTTTTGACTCCTGAAAAGATTTAAAATGTCTATAATACGTTTGTCTAATTTCTTCCTCTTCTTTTTTCCCCCCTGCCTTTTAGTTTTTTTCCTGTTTCAAACTAGCACATGTTAAGCTGCATTACTTAATGAGCTAAAATGTTAGGGCAGATATGTTGAGGACTTTAAGAAATCTGCACTGAATTCTGTGCCTAGGTGAATTATGTTTTTGAGTCACAACCACATGAAAGGCAGCAACCTAATTTAATTTGATAAGGATGTCTCCTAAACCAGACAGCAAGTGTTCCATTTTTCACCATCATTGAATGTGAAGCCTGTGAACTATATGAAGTACCTTTTTATTTTCCTGTTTTGAGCCAAAGTGTGTTCTGAGTTGCCTAACAGGAGAATCAGTGTACAACTAATATTATTCCAAAGTAGAGTGCTGAGTGACATTTTGAATTATGTATTCCCCCTATTGTGCATAACCCCCTTCCAGTCTCTTTTTGTGCATTTTAAGTAGTTTTTCATCTTGACTGAATTCTAATTTTGTCTGAACCTTTGCAAGTATGTGTGCTAATTACACAAAAAAAATCATTCTGTATTAATTTTGAAACTAGAAAATGTTTTCAAGAAAATATTTCCATTTCATAAATGTGGAATTACAATTACTACTCCTAGCTTTGCCAGTGAGGAAGATTTTTATTCATGTTATGTATTAGAATATATTTATGAGACACACAAATAAAGTTATGACTTGTTTTCTACACTTTATTGTAGCATTTGTGTCAATAAGACAAAAATAACCTAAGAATATAATGATATATTTCTAATGCCAGATGCAGAATAAAATACAAGGCAAAATTAATATAGGTTTTTTATTTTAGAGTAATTTTAAAGAATTCTTTTGCAAAAAAGTCAGTTTTCTAATTTTTTTACTAATTTATCTTAGCTACGAGATATAATTTCATTTTAATTTTAGATATTTAAAATTACACCACTCTGCTTCTGATTACACACATAATAATAGGTATTACTTTAAAATTAAAGGAACCACAGAGAAGATAGTTCTCTAATTATTTCTTACCTAGTACTGAAAATGAAGGACAATGAAATACAAATGATCACTTGAAGATTTAAGTGCTTAGTTATTAAATGATTGAAAGTGTAAAGGAAATAACTAATTTTCAAGTAATTTTGAAATGTAATTCCCCATTATACCATCAGTGATCCAGGACTTACCAATGAAAAATTCAGCCTCATATTAGGCAAGAGAAAGCCTATGGCAATAGCTGCAACAACACATGAGCACTGGTTTTCAGGAGAGAATTTGGTGCAGGATGGATAAAGCATTGTTTTGAATAATGGACAAGTTTTTACATTTTATTACAATTATTGAGAGTCAAAACGGTAAGCTTGACTCCTAACTTAGATAATCCTATCATGAAAATCTGATCTTTCAGTGCTAAAGAATACTATTCTAGCAATAGGTATGCAAGACTGTTAGACTAGGAATTACCAGGATAATTAGGAATTCAGTCTTGAGTGGAGTGTAGTTTAGCACTCATATGAGTGTAGCTTAACTGTTAATTGTATAAGCTAATTTCTCACAATTAGCATAAAGCCAGTACACGTGCATAAAAGTCAGCCTGAATGGCAGTTTGCTTTTGCTGTGCAGTCCAAAAATTGGCATTATGGGCTCATCTGACTTAAATCACACCTCCCTAACAGAAGGTATAGCATTTGGAAAACTACCATAAAAATCAGTTGAAAAATATGGAAAATATCATAAATACTCCAATAACTTAGCATATTTAAAATTCTAGCAACTTTTGGAAAAGTGTGTAAGTTCTCTAACTGTTGTATTATAAAGCATAGGAGTTATAAAAAGCAAATTAACTACACCAAGTCTTTTCTTAAAAGTTGTTCAAAAGAACTTTTATCCACAGGCAGATCAGATTTATTTGAACACAGAGTCACTTATCAGTCACTGTGTAGAGGAGGTGACCTAAGACTGCACTGCTTAAGTGGTCATCTTGTCCTGAAAATGCTTTCACATCTCCTCCTCTGATCTGGGTGAAACAGAAACTTTATTTTTGGTAAGATCAGCATTTAGTGATATCAGAAAACGGATCCACGTCACCTTGTGTGCCAGCATGACAGGGGCAGCAGCATATGTGGCCATGGAAAAGGTGGAAGAACTAGCTCCATCAGTGGCCAGACTTTTCAGACTGAATTAAGCTATTTCCGGTACCTTATGCCTTTGAAGTGGTAACATGATTTTCTCTAAACATGTGAGGAGTTGAGTTTTGATGCATCAGTGAGACTTTCTCCAGCAGATAATAGAATATTTGCAAGAAGAGTCTTTTGTTTAACTTCTTAGGCTGCCAATCCATTGAACTGAATTGAAATGAATTAATTAATTGAAATCTACCTGATAGTTTTAGAGAAGGTTTCTGATTCCTGTTAAGGAACATCTGGCTAAAAACTTTCCCCTTTCCTAACTGTGAAGAGGAAAAAAAACATATGATCTTGGTATCCAGGGAACTGGGTGAGAGCACTCAACCTTCAGCTTGAAGAAAGGACAAAACTCCTGAAGTACACCAACTCAGAGGTGGCCGCTATTTAGGCCATCCAGTAATTACAGATGGCCTACAGAAACCCAGTGTTTTCCTAGTGCTTCTCAGTCAAAACATACTACGTAATGGACATAGGGCTTGTACTTCAGCTTATACCAACTGACTCCTAGGGAAGAAGATATTGAGATACCTTCTGCTGTGTCCCAGAGGCACAGCTTCTCATTGCTGTGGTTACCCTGGAAGCAGAGCACCAGACCCATGTTCTGGCTCGCGTATGGCCGCACCAGCTGCAATTGCAGTAGCAGTGTTTGCACAGGATCACTTGGGAAAAGAAAGTGATATCAGCTGAAAATGCAGAATAGCAGCAACCAAAAGGAAATATGTACTTTAAAAAGAGCACAGTTGGGACAACCTAGAATAGTTTATGGCTCCTGCTGGCTGCTCTGCTCTTCTGGAAGAAACTGTAATCCCTTTGTAAACCCGAGAGAACAGACACCAGGTCTGCACTTCAGCTAGCTGCCACTGCCTCAAGCTTGGCAGACTGGCTTAAATGGCTATCAATCCCAGTTAAACCTAATGTGCTGGACTCTGGGCTGGTGCAGCTGGGAAGCAAACACACTGGTTTTGCTTTGGACATGGTGATGTCCACAGAGAGGTGCAGCAGATCCTGGGAGCACTTTATGGTGAATTGCTCCAGCATGAATCAACACAGGTTATCTGGTGTTGCTCCACTTTAAGGCACCCTTAAGCAGTTGAATTGCTGCTGTTCATGAAGAAAAGAGACTTTTTCTTAACTCTTTTCTAAGGATTAAGTTAGCTTTAAAGAGCCTGAGGCCTGGTCTTCAGCATTTCAAGTGGCAAATGGTGTGTGTGGTGACCTGGACAAAAAACTCGCCTTCAGACAGTAATCACATTCATTTTCTTTCCTCCTCTGTCTTTCTCCTTCAGGGCCAGTAGTTCTACACACTTTTCCTGAGAAGGCTGTTATGTTCTTATAAGAAGAGTCCTGTAAAAAGTCTATTTCTTAGTAAATTGATGAAAAATAAGACACAGAAGAAAATTATCATTAACGTATTCTAGAGGCTGTTACCTAGTTCATCTTCCCTGTCAATTTAATTCATCCTGTTCATATATTACCTTTTCCAATAGGAAGTGTTACTTGAGTTGCCAATTTACTCTTAATTTTAGACTGTAGAAATCCATTCTGACTTGTCTAAGGTTACAGTTAGAATCAAAATGTGTACTTATTAAATTCAGAAAAAAAAAATCTCAAATTTTCAGCAGGTCTCAGCCTTCAGGCAAAGATAATTAAAACTGGTTTATTTTCATCAGTATTACTATGTCCTACATACAAGTTCCACTCTCCATTGAAAACAGAGGGTGTATCTTCCACACTAACTGTGCAGTGTGAGTTAGGACTTCTACATAGTCACATGAGGTCCATTTGATCCTGTTCTTCCTATTGAAAATTTAGAAAGATGGCAAGTGAATCCGAGCATCTAAAGAGATTGTCATCTGCAGCTTTCTGCTTCTCTACTCCCCCTTTCCTCCCTGACCAAGGTAATAACTGCCTCAGGCAAACAGCCATACACAACAGTGAGTGATCCTCAGCCACTTTACAGCAGAGTCAGTGAGCTCAGCATAAACTTTTCATACAGGTGAACATAAACTCTCAGATTTTGGACGAACAGGGTAACATGGAATTGTATTTGATCCACTGGCTCCTAGCTGGGAGGGTATTTTCTATCTGAACACATGCTGGACAGGTCCTGACACTGTTTATAAGGGACTGTTTGGAAAGAGCAGCACAGTCTGATAATGTTTTCATATCCTAGATTCTCAGTATCCTCCCAGGACAGAAATCGTCCCCTTTTCCCCCATTACCCCTTTTAACCCTTCTTGGGTAAAACTGGCTCAGTTAACACAACACAACAACAACGGTTATGTTAGCCACCTACAGATGGTAGTAATTTCAGATACCATGGACAACCCTTGAAGAGGATGCATGTCCACAAGCTAATGTCTTAAAATTGTCACTTAAACGTGACCAACACTGGCCAAGAGAGAGCAGTTCCAGGTGCAGTTCTCCATCCCCACCTTTACTGTAGGGTGACTAAGTCATGACTGAAGCTGCTAATGGCTGTGAATTAAAGCACGTATCAGTGCTGGCTTATTTTGACAAGCCTAAAATCTTTGGGGTTATGGCTGCTTCCCAAAGAGCCTAGCCCATCTTGCAGTAGAGTGAGTAAACTCAAAAAGAGGGGAGAAAGCTAGACCAAAATAGATGACTGTGAGCAGGAAATATTACAGCCACACCAGCAAAAGCCATTCTAGCTCCTGAGTCAGTCCTGTGTGAGCATGAGTCAAGTCCCTTAATTGTGTCAGCACAACCACATGAGATTTCTAGCTATGGCACCTTATTGGGGCCCCTAAGCCAAGCCTAAAGTAGGAAAAGGCCCTATGTTTTAAAATTAAATGGCTAACAGAACTAAACCATTTCAAATAGATTTAAACCCAGGTTAACATCTAGGAAAACTGTTACCTGACAAGTATGCTTCAGTCAGGAAAAGTATCACAAAACATTTGTTTAAAAACAGTCACTTTCTTGTATACAACCTTTTTTTACTTTGCCATACTTTGTGCTGCAGGAAAGTTCCTAAAGTTCCTGGCTTGTCCCTCAGTACTAGCAGTAATTTCAGACATACGTGCACACAGTGAATTGCATACGTCAAATCTACTCAGTACTCAAGCCAGTATGATAAGCAGAAAACAAAAAAGAATGATGTGGAAAAAAAAAAAAGGGCATGGAAGAAATGTAGTAATTTTAGTAGGCATGCACTGACTATATTTTCTGTAAAATATGAGTGACAAGGATCCAAGGTTTTTTTTTGTGGCTGTGGGTCACCCAAACCTGAACAAGTTTTTCATATTCTTGTGATTGTCTTTCCCCTATGCAAACCCGACTGTTCTTAAAACATATGTAAATAAGTGTTATTTAGAAAGGCAGTCCTGTCACAGATATAATGAATCCAAGTAGATTTCCCCTTAGCTCAGTTCGGTGTTATTTTCCAAGCTCCTCTCTTCACACATGCAAGAGTCTTGCATTTGGAACAGGCTGCCTGAGGTCACAGACAGGATTTAACGAGTGCAAGCCTGCTTAAGGAGGCCGATTTGAAGTGAGTGGATACAGAGCCTTATTTATGACACAATCATAATCTGAATGAAATTGGTTTATGTCTTGTTCACGTTTAAGAGTCCTGTGCTACCCTTATGCAATATTTGAATTGGAAAATAAGAGATTTGCATGGGACTGAATCACTAATATTATTCACAAGGCATTATAGGATTTTACAACGGATCTTTAGGAAGGAAATCAGGAAGGACACTGTGGCATTGATTTCAAAATAAAATTTGGATGTTACGTGTGAAATTCTGTTGATTTCTTTTAGTACAAAAGACTGTCTCACCATCACTTCAAATTTAAAAGGCAAAATCTCTTACCTTTCAAATAATACCTTTTGATCCAGAACACTTGCAACCTATCTATCTGCATCATGGTGTTAGTGCAGGCATGTTGACCATGGAGAAGTGACTTAGTCAGAATGAGAAAGCAGTGTTTGGAGCACATAAGGTCATCTCTTGAATAGGAGGATTTTCTGCTAGCAGCTGCCACTGCTGAATCTGACCAGTGACTGGAAGGCATCATGCCAGAAGCTAGGACATAAAAAGATCTTCAGACTGGGAAGCACAAAATTGAAATGGAGAGGAGCTGATCAGCTCTCTTCTCTAGTTTTAAAGATAGGTCAGGAAGGTGAGTGAGGCAATGACTGATGAGGCTGGCACCTGTGGGTTTGTCTATGGGGAAAAGATGTACTAAGGTAAATTTAATTAGCTTGGAAGCCAGCATAGTTATTGTAGTGCCTGTACCTTATATGTACCTTCTTGGTATAGGAGAGCATTTTTCATTTTCAACCTGTCATTAATGGATTCAAAATAAATGGGAAAAATGATGCTTACTCTATCATAAAAATGTACACATAAAAGTATGCTCTGACTAAAAGTAGAGCCAAACCTGTGTCAAGAAAGATTTGTCAGAATAGCCTTCCCAGAAAGCTCTCTTAAGACAGGCATCCTGTAGGGGCAACAGAAGTGCTTTACCTGTGTAAAATGGACCAGTGCAAAAGTGCCAAATAAGCTGTACTATTCTGTGCAATGCTAAGTGGGTTTCACCTTGGGGTTTTACCAGTACAAAAGGGATGCAAGACAAAGCACCTCACTGGCCATTTGTGTGGCTACCAAGATTACTTGTTATATCAACCTCTTTGCCTGTTTAAACTCACATCTATCTTATTTTATACCACATTTTATGTCATTCTCTAAAACTAGTTTGGTGGTGCATAAAGACACCACCAGACAGACTACTGTTGTATCCATACCATGGCTGCTAATCAAGCTTTAATGCAATAGTGAGCACATTGAAGAACATATTTAACACCTGATAGCAGATAACACATAGGTAATGCATTGGTTTTGCAGATACACACTGAAGATGACTTGGACTTGATTTGGACTTTACTGCTGAAAAGATTAACAATTTTTTTTTTTTAACCTTAGAGAAACCTACATTTGTCAGCTCTTCTGTCCTAAGAACATAGGCAAGACAAGGTACTTTAATTTTGGACTGAGGGGAATCTTCCAAGGTCAGACCCAGCCTAAGAAGAGAGGGCAGACCTTGCTAAAGTAACCTTGTGGTAAAGTTTCCAGCACTTGGCTGTGTTTCCAGTTTGGCATATCTGATATATCCAAGTGATTGTTGTGGAAAACCACTGTATTTTTTTTAGCAGCAAAGAACTAGTTTTTGTAATCTGTTGTCATGCTACTTCAAAAGCGTTTCAGCAGTTAACTCTCCACATAGCACAAAGCTTATAAGAGACCTAAAATCTACATGTAACTGAAATCTGCTGTAAACATCTATGTATCTACGACAAGCCTCTGAAACAGGTAGCAGTATGTCCAGGGTGTTTCATGATCCTTGGTGATGCAATTTGTGTTTGGAATAATCATGTCTACGCACAGTGCTCTGGAATTGCTGTGCCTACACAGCTGTTACAACATTGCTACTTTGCATTCTTGGGAGATTCCATGGTTTGTTACCTTGCCCTTCTGTTTTTTTCCGTGCTTGCTCACTGTGAATACTCCAGTACAGAAAGTAGTGGAGTATTTTTTATGATTTCTCTCATTTGATCACAACTTTCAAAGCGAATTTTGTTTTTAAAAGACTGTTGATTATCAGGCAAGAAGCCCTGAAGACCACTGAGAGGTTCCTGGGGCTATTTGCATGCCTTTAGGGGAAGGGACATGTGCACAGAGGAAGCTGAGAAGGGAACAGACTAAGAATTAATCCATGACATGGTGAGGCTCAGTAGTGATGCAGAACACAGAGAGCCAGCAATTTCAAAAGGTTTGGGAATATTGCCTTTCAAGAGTCTTAAATGAAGAAATTGCTTCACAACTATAAGAAAGGAACATGTCATAAGAGTTTATCTTGGTTTGGTGAAATATACTCATTCATTTTCATCTGTAGAGTCACCATTGTCATTTGGTAACCATTTCTGCAGAGAGAAATCCACAGAAAAAAATGTTCAGGTTTAATGTGAATGGCTTGAATACAACCACTAAAATCCTGGTTGGCCTATATGAGTCGGCAACACACAGGAATTTATTGATGAGATTAAGTATTTGAAATGAGTTAATTTTGCTTAGGTCATTAGGTAATTCTATGATTTCACCATTAATGTGACGGATAAGGTTATTCTCACTTCAGGTTGGACCTAACAGAAGGTGGCACTTTCCTACGATTAGCAGATGATCACTACAGGAAACTTACTAACACTAGAATGACATGATGAGTAGGTCCAAGAATCTTAAAGAAATGCTAGACCATTTAATGCTACTTTTTTCATTAAGGGCAAATACAGAAAACAATAATGCTATCATTATTCTTGTCTGTTCAAAAGACTGAGAATACCCATACACCCATGCTTCCTCTGTTTTGGGAGACTTTCAAAGATGCTTAAGTAAAGAAAAGCTCATTTATTCTCAACCAAGTGGGGTGATTTTAGATTGTGCATTAATAGTACTCAAAAGCTGGATGCTTGATTGGAGAAATCTGCCTCATGAAAATTATTTTCTCTGTAAAAAGAATCTCTGTAGATTATTTCACAGCAAAGTAAACAGAAACACTGAGAAGTAAATAAAATAGTGATGGAGTGATGGCAAACTCTTCCATCTGATCAGAAAGACCACAGTCAGTGATGCCCCTCAATTAAGTTGTGAAATGAGTGCAGATTTGCGAACAAAATGCCTGCCCTCTTGGGGCAGAAGTAGGGAAATTTGTATATATGAAGGTTTTTAATATATCACATAACAGGGATTTTACTGAGTTCTGCAAAGCTTTTAATATAATCAATCAAGGCTAGGAAAATAATTTCAGAAAGCATAAGTTAGGGCAAGAGAGCAGCAGAAAATATTCTTTGGAACTGCAGAAACACACTACCCCTTTGGGCAGATGAATAAGTTTATGGGGTCCCACACTATCACATTCTATTTGCTGCTTGGCAGTGTGGAATGTGGAAGAACAAACTTGTACCTGCAAACTGCTACCTCAGTAGACACAGCATTAGTGAGTGGGCTTTATCTTTGAAAAAATAACATATTTAGATTTGTCTGCTGCCTGTCTCCTGCAAAAGCTGTTTCTAAAGGATCGTGACCATTCTCCTCTACTCCCTCTCCCCTTGATCATTGTAAATTTAACTTTTTTTTTTAATTTCTCCACAATTTTATCACTTTGTTGTGTACAGAGAACCAGTAAATATGCTACCCCTTCATTTCCTTTCCTTTTTTTTGTAGATTGGACAGGTGTTCATCAAGTGTAGGCACCTGTGGCTGTGGGTGCTGCAATGTAGCATGGATGAGGAAGATAAAAAGGAACAGGTAGTCATTACCAAAGAAATGGCCTCTGTGCCAAAAATAATAAAATATAGTTCTTTCCTTACATGCACAATATCCTTGCCAAAATAGGGAACTATGTTTGCCTGAAAGTTTCTTTTTTTAATACCTGTGGGTCAGTATAAAGTCATCTGTTAAATAACTGGGATTCTGCTGTCACTAAAGATATAAAATACTGAGAATCTCTGTAGTTATTAAAATACTTGTGTAGTCAGAATTGGTTGATTTGTAACAAGGCAGTCCAAAGCTAAGGTATAATAAAAATAAATCAGATGTTTATTCTATCCCTTTTTTTAATCCGGCATCTGCTGTTACAATTAACTTATCTTGTACCTGTTAGGCCACACAATGCTGTTCTGTTAGATATGCATGTCTCTGATGGAAATGGTAGAATGGGAGAGAAGGGTAACCTTGATGAAAGGCTGTTCAGCAGACTTCATCTAAAAGTGGTTTTATGTAAGTGGGACTGAGGTCTTGTACCTTGAGGCACTTCAGTGTTCAACTGCAAATTTGGTATAGAAAATTAATGATTTAAAACAAATTTTGTATCTTGAAGATTCTGAGGCTCAGCTGTTTCTTTTCCTCATGATTATATAACAAACTTTTTTTCTTTCTTTTTTTTTTTTTTTTTGTTTAAACTCAGTGAGAAAAGAAAAATGCTGCATGGATGTCCAGATGTAGAAGTCTGCTGTGTAAAAGAACTGGATCAGAACTAATCACCACGGGCTCCTTTTATTGTCCGTGGGGGGAAAAATGGAGAAAGAAAAAACACTTTAAGGCATGATTCATACCATCCTAATGTAGGCATCTAAAATAGGTCAGGTTCATTGAGCTCTAAAATGTCTGTTTTCCTCTATGGACAGAGGCATGATCACCCTGGGGAATCACTAGCTAAGATACAGCTATCTGTATTATCAAGTAAGGTGAGATGATTTCCACCCCATGTAACTTTTGTGACCAAGAATAAATATCTATAAAGAAAGAAACATTGCCTCTATTAAAAAGGGCTTCTAATGGAATGATATGCGCAAAAGCTCTTGTTCCACATTCCCTACAATGACCTAGATCCTATAAAACTTAAAGATTGAAATCTCATCCCAGAGAAAAGCATGTTATAATACTGCATTATCCTTCAGTCTGACTTGTGAAAGTGATTTCTCACTCAATTTAAAACACATGCCAAGAAGTACACAGCAATGATCTAATTAAAGATGTGCAAACAGAATTCAGAGCTGATTATTATGTGTTTTATAATTACTGCATACAGCAGTACATCAATATATCAGTGTATATACACATATATGTGTGTATATACATGCTAATAGAATGCTTAAAAGACAATTACAGATAATGGTTGTAATTTCATACATTAATTAATGCAGTATATTCATGTATGTAAATTAAATATATCTATGAAAATGTACAGATAAAGACAACAAGAATATGTCCTTATTTTATTCTGAATTTCTGAAAGACTATTTAGCACACTAGAAATCTTAGTGCTGACATAGTTCCATCACTAATTGGGGAAAAGAAAAAGCATTCATTGAATATTTCTGTTTTGCATTTAGAAAGAAAAGCAGCGTCTCCATTGCCAAACTATCATCTATTCTGACATTTTCCAAAGCAGATGGTAAAGAACATCTATTAATTTTTTTTTAATCGGCAGGTCCACATAACTTGATTGAAAGATTTTAAAAACAATTTTGTACTGCTCTATGTTGGCAAAAAGCTTTGGCATATTGGAGAAGTCCAAGAGGCCTGGAAAAATCTAATGCTGTGTTGGTATTTCAACAACGTAAACAGGATGACCACGGTAACTCTAGATGAGTTAACTTGACCTTGGTTCCGTGTGAAAGGATGGAACAGCTGATATGGGACTCTGTCCATAAGGAAATAGAAAATGGTAACATAATTACTGCCAGTTAACATGACTTTATGCAAAACAGGTAAAGTTAAACAAACTGCATAGTACTTTTATGAGATAAGAATTTTGATTATTTGATTTGTTTAATAAAGGTAACTATGTTGACAAAACAATGCCTTTCAGACTTCTGTTAAGCATTGATACCACATGACACTCTGATTAGTGTTACACTGGAACAAAACCAAGACAACATATAATAAATGAGACTAAAATGTAGAACTCAGAATTTCAATGTGCAAATGTTAACTAAAATTTACCAAGCATCACCAGTGTGCTGCAAAGATTCTTCCATGCTTTAAACAGTTGTTCAATCAGTTTACCTATGGGGTGACAAAAAAAAAGGCATAAACTGTAATATCTCTAAATTCTGCAAATGGCAAGGGGACAGAAACTAGGAAGACAGATTACAAACAGGAAGTTATTTAGACAACTGTAGCTAAGTATAAATTATATGGATATATATTGCCAATTAAAAGCTGTTTTGGGAGGAAAGCATACAGATTGCACTTGCAAGACTGAGTGTAGTGGGTCTAAAAAAAAATGATAGGCAGTGGTTGATGGTTAATTTTTTACTGCAAAAGGGCATGAAGTTGGTTAACGTGGTTTACACTGGAAGTGGTGAGAACCAGTCTTCTTATGGCTGTTGTACCCAGACCAAATTAAGCTCACTATAGAGAAAGACAGAAACAATGAAAGTTACCACCCTACAAACACATATTACTCTGTTTTGGACTACACAAACCAAGCAGTTTCCCTGGGATATATTGCACACACAGGAGATGAAGAAATAGTTAGCAGGGGTTATGTACATCTGTATAAATAAGGCACAAGGAGAACAGCAGGGAGTTTTTCCTTGTTGTGTTTGGAGAAAACAGATTTTGGCTACATTATTTGTAAATAAAATTGCACAACTTTGCTAGCCCTTGTGGTGTTTTTGTTTTGGGTTTTTTTTGATTTCAGTAAGTACAAAACAAGTCTCAGAGTGAATCAAGAAGATTGAGGCTGTGATGAAATTTTCAAGATTTCTGACTGGGAAACCTATCCTGACCATGTTCTGCTTATTTTCCTGTATTCTGGTCCCCAGGGATTTGCTGTGTAAGAGTTGGAATTCTTTTCTGGTCCCTCTCTGGGCAGTCATCATCGGCATGGAAGGACAGAGCTGTCTGTGTCACACACATACACACATGTATATCATGCACTGTTACCCTGCTTCCTCCAGTCTCTCTTTTCCAGGAACACCAAAGAAAGACACTAATTTTCCACTCCTTCTTTTCCATCCTGGCATGTTTTTAAAGGGAAAAATTATAAAGACAGATAGTCTGCAGGTCTCACCTCACTCTTGTGGTTCAGAAAGGAGAGAGCATATATGAGAGAAGATTGATGGGGATTTGTGAAGCTAAAAAGATTGCATGCAGCCAGCCAAGGGACCTGAGCTCTTAGTCCTCTCCAGTCTCCAAGGCCAGGGTTTCAGATGGAAACCATGGAGCAGGAAAAGGGGACACTCAATATCTAAATTTCTTTTATGTATGGAGTCAAACCTGAAGTTTAAAGGAATTGCTTAGGATTCAGTAACCTGGTAGAGCTCAGTAGGCTGCTGAAGGGAAGCAGAGGTGAAGCTGCAGAGAAAAAAATGGGGGGAGAGGTGAAGCTGAAGAGAAAAAAAAATTGGGGAGATGCATATCTCTTGGTATTAGTCAGCATCTGTGGATAAGACAGAAATAATGGCTGATAATGTGATGGGGAATCAAACTGGTGCATCCAGTCATGTGAGGGAGCAGCCCTGCAACACAGGCACATACCCCACACACCTCGGGGTGCAAAGTGCCATTGGTGCCTCACTACCTTACAGTCCTGCCGCCTTTTCTCTCTGATCTGACAAATAACCCTCTAATATACTAGTTCATAGAACAGAAGAGCCTGCAGCAAAAATAAGCACAGTGTGGACCAAATGGAGAGAAGTGAGGCAGGAGCAAATGTACAAATCTCATTGTTAATGCACGAGATTTGACAGATTGGGAACCGAGAGTCAAATGTGGGGCAGGACTGATACTGGTGCTGGGAGGGTGCAGGAGTCAAAAAATCACCTAATCTAATCTAATCTAATCTAATCTAATCTAATCTAATCATTGCTGATATTCACATGGAATGTGAAGATCAATAAAGATGAAAAGGGATAAAATGGATAGGTTATAAATAAAGCACTGATGAACAACATCCCTGCCCCTCAGCATCTTCACCATCATGGATATTACGGGCTTCTGTTTTTAATCCCTCTTCTAAATAGCCTGTAATTCTACCCTTCTAAAACAATGACCCAACAGCTGGTGTCTTCCTTCTTTCTCTACCATCATCAACAAACCATCTGTGAGAAGCGAGGGGAAAAAAAATGAAATGTCTATATTTTGCTCTCACTGGCTTTCCTTGCCGGCAAAACATCTGTCTCACAGCTGTCACACAGCACTTGGAGAGCAATGAGTAACCTTAAAGTACAAATGTCTTCCAGTTCCCTGATTTTCAGGAAAATCATTTGTGTTGTGCTCCATAATGCCTAAAATGTTCCCTGAAAATTTCCAAAACTGTATACAACTAAATGTGAGTCTTTCAAATTAAGCTGAATGCTTTTGTTAAGCGAGCAGAGCACACAATGTTGAAGGCATCAGAGTTTTGTGCTACAGAAGCTCTAAAAATGCCCAAACTGGCAAGAAGATGAAGTATGGCATGGTAAGAGGGGATGACATCTGCCTGGACATAAACTTCCAGGTACAAAGTTAATGCCTTAACTCTTTATAAAAAATTTGAATTAGTAGTTGCAATTATAGGAATCAACACCTACAGAATATGATCATGCATTATCTCCTCCATTATTAAAATACAGATTAACTATGCTTAATGTTAAAATTCAGAACTACCTGAAGAAAGGATTAATAACCCTCCCTTCATTACTTTGGAGGAACTCTAGAGGCTAAAATGCATTAGTCATTGAACTTGTAGATAGCTGTTGTTAGCTGAGATGAACACCACCTCACCAAACAGGCAGGAACACCCAGTCCAGCCAAGTTTGCAGCATCTCTTCACTTATCCCATCACTTATGAATATAACCTAATGATGGCCCCTCAAGGCCTGTATAGGAAGACTTAAATATAATCAGGATTGATCACAAATTGTTTCTGCTGCAGAGGACATCATCTCTGAAACCTCCGTAGCTGGCTTTAAAATTCATGCTGCTATAATAAATACAACTTACATCATGAATATCTATTCTTAAGTGACTTGTTAAGCCTGAAAAAAAGTCTAAAATTTATCCAAGAAAAACAAAAAAGTAGAATGAGGTTGTTGAGATAAAATACGTCTTGTGGATTGTGATGGTTTTTTCAGATACAACATCTCTTCTGGAAATGTAGAGTACAGCTGCTGCATTTCTGTAATATACCCCGGTGTACTGTGGTGGTTTAAAACCAGGTGGGGATCAAACTCCAAATAATCTGCTCCCCTTCCCCGTGCCTCTGCTCCAGTGAGAGAGGAGCAAAGGAAGAGACTATGCGTTGAGATAACAATTTATTAAAAAAAAAAAAAACCAAAAAAACCAGCCACGCACAATAACAACAACAGCATTAATAACAAACGTGTACAAAGGAAAAGGTGCTTTACACACAGAGGATTCCACCACCTCGACTCAGCTCTGTATGGCTGCCAAAATAAAGACAAGACAGCAAGCACTCTCCTCAGCTGCAATTCCCTGCCCCGGAGCTCAGGACAACGAAAAACAGTGATGGACAAAACACCCAAAGAGCTGGATCGTCTGCATTGTGCCACCCTCTTCCTGGGCTGCTGGGCTCGGTTGTGGTCGGCAGTGTTCAGCTCGGCTCCCCTCCGCTTGGCTCCCCTCCACTCGGCTGGACTCAGGCTTCGCTGAGGCTCAGCTCAGGCTCAGGCTCAGCTCAGGCTCAAGCTCAGGCCCAGCTCAGGCATAGCTCAGGCATGGCTCAGGCATGGCTCACCTCCACTGCTCCGTTCCCTGCGGCTGCTTCCCTTGCGCCCCCGCTGGGCTCAGCGCTGTTTGCCACCTGCAGCTGCATTCTTCCCGAGGGATGGGAAGGGACGGGAGCCAGTGAGAGAGGGACAAAGTCTGCAGGGTTGGTCCTGGCAACTTCCCGAGGAAGAAATGGAACAAAATGGCCCTGCTTCCAGGGTGTGTTCCCTTTTTCTTCCCCTCCCCCCCCCCCCCCCCCCCGCCCCCAAGCCACTCTCCCCAGAGAGGATGCGCATGGTATAGAATAACAACCTAGCTCCGTCCCTTCCTCAGCACCTGCAAGAAAAACTAGGACATCTATTCAGCACTTAAAGTTTATAATGAGGGACAGAAATTAATTTACTGAAACTAATGAACTTCAGATATAATATTGTCAGCTCTGTGAGGTCATTTTCAAATAGAAGAGAACCTTGTCAATTGATGTGCAGTTCTCAATCTCGCTGAAACAATTCAGAGGGAACAGAAACACAGGAATCCTGAAAAACAAGGAAATTCCACAAGAAGATAGGCAAGAACTTCTTTACTGCGCAGGTGACAAAGTACTGGAACAGACTGCCCAGAGAGATTGTGGAGTCTCCTTTCCAGCAGATACTCATGAGATATGTGGACACAATCTTGAGCAGCATTCTCTAGGGCACCCTCTTTGAACAGGGAGGTTGGTCTAGATGACCTCAAGTGATCCCTTCCAACCTTACTCACATTGTAATTCTGTGAGCCAGTGACTGGTTTGTAAGATTTTCAGGTTTTTCCAAATATTAAAATACAAGTGGAGGCAATGTTTAAAGTAGTATATTAATTTGATTTGTGTGTGCAGTGTGGTTACAAAGTTGAACCTGTACTTGAAAAATGAAAATGAAAATTAATTATTTACAGAGATCCTTCAAAACTGAGAAACAGGAAAACCCACTATTTTTTTTTTCAATCTGAAAGTAAAAACACCCCACTAAATCAACAAGTCATTAAATGGCGTAATAAGATTATTTCAGTATTACCTGCCTAAAGGATTGGTCATGTAATGATGTCTCCAAATGTGAATGTTTTGGGGACTGTGATTTTTAACTTGTAACAACTGTTGTTTTTAAACTTGACTATCCTGCAAGAATCACTTCCCCATACGCATTTTCCAGCAAATGTTCAATTAACAACTTTACAGCCAACCACTGGCTTTAAAACTATCTGATCTTTCCACAATCTATAAATTGTATCTGTTTAATTTATACCAGCGTGATGGTTACATTTTTAGAACAGTAGTTCTATTTACCCATTCCTAAACAAAGCAAAAGCATCATTTTACTACAAAGAAGGACATCTTCTCAGGTAATAGTTACAGAGGAGACTTCTGTAAATAAATGCTGGCAAGGGTAACCCAAAGACCAAACTGCAGTGCAGCCCAGGGATCTCTCACCAGGTTCAATTTAGTTGGGACAGAGGTTTTTGTTAGCAAACTCAGAACACTTTGTACCAGAAATGAAAGGTCCTTTCAGCTCACTGGAGGGTGTAAAAAAAAGATACCCCTAGGAGGCTTCATTTCTAAGGCATCTTTCAGGTCCTTATACAACGCCAGCTGAAGAAAGTCACTTTAGTCACTGCAAGGTAGTGCAGTGACTTTGATCACTGCAAGGTAGTGAACTGAATCTTAGCTCACTGATCCACTTCCATACCAGCTGCATTCAAGAGGCAACACCAGCTCTTGCAATGTCTGCATTTGGAGTTATTCCTCTTTAAAAAATCTACTTCTGTAACCTTGAAAGTTTTTACAAGTCAGTAAAGGGTCTCTCAAAAAAGAAGTGTGTAAGAATGAAGCGAGGCACCCAGAAACATTACCTTATTGTATGATTAAGTGCAACAGATGAAATTAAAAACATGTTCATGTGCCATGATTACCTCATTCTCTTCTGTTACATATGCTGTTCCTTTGCTTAATCAGCAGTTTAACGGAAAGCACACTCTTCACTTGTATTTAATTTTGTGGTCTCACACTTTAATAATAAACATGTCACGTTCACATGAATATTTAAAAACATTAAGTGACCATTTCATTTTGCATTCATGAGCACTGAGCAGAACAGGCAAGAATCTTTTCTTTTTCCTTTTTGTGGAATTAATTGACAGTAATTTTTAAATCAAGTTGTTATTATTATTAGACATGCAGATTGCCTCCAACCATGGTAGTGCTTGATACAAGTGTCTTGGACATGCCCACTCCTTCTAATGCCTCACAATCCATGAGAGAGTCTCTAGCATGAGTGAGGTGTTTGAGTCTTGATGCCCAAGAACTGAGAGGAGGTTTTATTCAACCTCTCTCACAGGCACATGAAACTCCATATATTTCTGGTGCCAAGAGTTCTGTACTCATCTTGTTGTGATGCTCAACCTTCCCGAAATTAATAGCTGCACTTAATCTGCATACCTGAAAAAAAACAAGCTTCCAAAAATATATTTTAAAAAAAGATCCTCCACCTCTTCCCTCAGGACATGTGTTGCCTTTGTGTTTCCCCCATGCATATAAGCCCATCAAAATACGGAAGGCTGACACTTTTTAGTTCTTTACATGCTGAACATGCCTGCAGTGTCCATTAATTAGGAAATGGGTGAGTTGAAGCTGCTGCTTGTCAGCTACAGTGTACACAGGACTGCAGAACTGCATTTGCCTCCCCACACTGGCAATCTTCCTCAAGTTATTGCATATGTAGAATATATACATTAAATAAAACAGAGGGAGGCCTATCATTAATTACCCATCTACACAGTGTCTAACACAATGGAAGCCTGAGGCTCCAGTGAGTTTCCCAGATGCTGTCTAAATAATGCAGATAGAGGATAATTTCCCTTGAAAGCAGTCAGCCTACTCTGAGGGCAAGCTTCCTCACCTTATTCACATAAAACTTCCACTGAAGGGGTACAGTGAGAAAAGCAGGCAAGATTTTCCTTAGTAGTGTCTCTGTTTCCCCAAATGTCTCTCTATATTCCCAGGGGTCTTGTGCATGCACAAATGAGAGCAGCAAAGGTCCTGCATTAGTAAGAATTGCACCAACAGTGTACCCCAAACACTAAGAGTAAGTGATGATCACAGTTTTACACTCTTAATTCTGCACAGTTAAATTAGCAGATAGAAAAAGAACAGAAAAAAAAATAAGAGAGAGAGGGAGAGAAAGAGATTGTTGTTTTCTCTTTCAACAGTAATAATCCTGGAGCTATTTATAGGTGTAAATATCACAGAAATCCAACAAAATAGGACTGGAAGTAAACATGAGATCATCTAGACTATCACACTGGCCTGAGTCAGGACAATTGTAACTGTGTCATTCCTGAGCAATATTTGCGCAGCTTAAAATCCCTCCAGTGATAGGGACTCTATAAAAATCCCTTGACAGTCTACTCCAGAATTGCATTTCCCCTGCTGTTAGGAAAATTATCCTGATGTCAAGATAAATGATGGAGGAAGTTAGGCAACCTTCTGAAGTTGTGTGTGTGTTTTTTTTTTGTTTTTTTTTTTTTTTGGTTTTTTTTTTTTTTTTAAGGCTGGAGGGAAAAAAGCTACTACCTAAAGCAGATGCAAAGGCCATGTGAAACAAAGGCAAATAGCCAAATGAATTGTAAGGCAGAGGGGAAAGCTGAATGACTGGAAGGATTTTGCCGGGGAACAGCCTTCAAGAGCATTCAGAAAAGAACAGAAAAAGTGGCTAGAGTAACCTGCCTAGGGGGAAAAAAAAAGTGAACAAACAGTTTTTCAAATAGAATGCTACCTAGTAAGAAACAGAACTGGAAAAGCAGAAAACAGACAAACAAACAAGCCCTCTTCTGTTCAAGTCCTACGGTATTTGGATGAGGCTTTGCAAATTTTCTGTAAATATTGCAACAAAGAAATATTGAATTCTATCAACCATTCTCTTCTTGGAGAGAAAAATACCCTAAAGGACCGAAGATCTTGGCTATCCATACAGGTCAGAAAAGTACATTACAAAACCTCTTTTTTTTTAAAAGCAAAAAGGGTTGTATGTTCTCAGAGGCAAGAGGGGTATTGACTTAAACTATTCCTTGAAAATATTCGTCTCTGTTGCTTCACGAGCACTTCCTTTTTTCTTTTTTTTTTTTTTTTTTTCTTCCCTGGGACAGAACTGGTGGTATTCCACCTGCTTTTTTTTCTTTAAATTACAGTATTTTCTAAATCAGTGATCAATCGGTAGGAATGAAAATCAGCATTCCCCCCCCCCCCCCCCCCCGGCTGGGAAGGGAATAAATCCGAACGAAACAGAAACCAACCAATCGGCAACAGCAACAACAACAGAAGGTATTTTGGAACCTGCTGCTCCCGGAACGCGCCCGCGGTGCCCCCGCGGTGCCGCCAGGGGGGGCAGCCGCGGCGCGGTGCCCACCGGGGCGGCGGGGGCGTCCCGGGGCTGCTCCGCGGCCCTGCGGCTCCGCCATCGCCGCCGACCACGCACAGACACACAGGGGGAAAAAAAAAATTAAAAAATAAAAAAAAGAAACCCAACAGAAAACCACCAAACCAAACCCGAGCCAAAATAAAACCCGCAACCAACAAAAATAGATGTTCCAGGAAGAAAATCCTGGCGATTGCGAAGCGCTGACGCATATCAGCCCCCAGTGCGTAATTTTCGCACCGGCAGCGAAGGGGCGGGAGCGGGGCAGGAGCTGATCCACACCCCCCGCACGCCCCCAGCCCTTCCCAGGCTCGCCCCGGGGGATTGACCAAAAGCGGCGATTTCCGCGGGAGGCGCCGGGCGCGGAGCCCGCGGCGCGGCGGGCCGGGCTGGCCCGAGGAGCCCCGGCCGGCCCGGGGACACGCTGCCGCAGCGAGACCTGGCCCCCAACCGGCTCTTGGCGGGTTCACCTGTCACTGGAAGGAGAAGCGACTCCTTGTTCAGACCCCGGGAACTTGCGCAGGGCTTTCCCCAAGCACCACCAGTGTATCGGGCTGCCTGGGAACGCCGGGGTTCTGAATCTGCCGCTTGAGATACGAATTTTGAGGAAGGAAAGATCCAAATGCAGAAAAATATCCAAGTCTTAGTAAAAAAAAAAAAAAAATTATCTGTAAATAAGGCACCCTCCAGATTTTCCTCACCTTAATCCCCCCTCCCATATAAGAACATACAAGGTAATGATATCAAAATTATTTCTATATATACTTCGGATAATTATTAAAAGTATTATTTGCTTCAAGAATTACCGAATATGCACAAAGTTGCATAACTGTAACCCCTATTTATTTAACCTGGAATTCTCTGGAAAACTGTGGGTGCGATATTCACTGAAGCAAGTAACCTTTACTTAAGAAAGAACTATTTTTAGAGTCTGTGATTTCTGAGTATATTTCTCTTGTACAAAGCCACCCACAGTTGTTTACACAGGACCCGGGGGGGGGGGAAACAAATGGCAGCCCCTATTTAAGGGTAAGGGCAACTGTATCATTTAGCATTAGTCTTGCTATAAAGGAATAAAACCTGCTGTTAGGAGTTACTAAGTGAGTAGTATCAACAAAGTCTTTCATAAAACTATCTGGAAAGATAGCCCGTCCTTCCTCCCAAATAACACAGACTTCTCAACTGGATAGTAGCACAGTCATGGTACATTAGCACTCAAAGGAGTTGAGAAAGGTTAGAGAGAAACAAGTTGATGTGAGTTCATGTCCTCTTACACTCAGGTTATGAAATGTGTAACCAGAATGACACTGTATCAAGAATATGCAAATAAATGTACCAGGGAATAAACTGACTTCACCTGCTTATGTAGAAGTTCAAGGATATCAAAATATAAGTCACTCTGTTTTGCTGGAAGAGATAACTGTACTCTTGATAGTACAAGAAAATGTTGCTGACGCACATAATCTTTCTCTGCACCTTTTTCCCATGGCTTCACTACCATCAACTCTGTGAACCTGGCAACAGGTAGAAGGCAACAGCCAAGCCAAATATCAAACACATCCCTTTCAACTGTTACTCCTTATCCTGATACTGAAAGATATTTCAAAATTATATTTAGAATAAGAAAGGAAAAACTGTGATTTTAAAGGATGTCACAAATTTTGAAATTCAACCTACTCATGCATCCAGTCTCTCAGAAAATGTCTTTTGAGTAACTGGCTGTGACTTTGGGCAGTATTTAAATATAGCTACATATTCACAGGGCCTCATGCTTCAATCTCCTAAACGGAGGGGGGAGGAACAGAGAACAAACAACAAAAAACCCCAACTGGACCCTGTGTGTGCTGGGCTTGTAGAATCAAGCTTCCAGATGTAACTAAAACCAGCTGCATGCCCCTAGAAGTAATAGGTTCCATCATTTAACTATTAATCAGACAAACAGCCTTCCCAAGCAAATTTCACCAGTGGCTTGAGAAGTTCATTGCTTGCAAAACAGTGTTGTTGTCCAGTGTTTAGCACCCATCCATATAGCTCAGTAATGAAAACATGAAGTTTAAATACATTTGTACATAAATGAAATTATCACAATTTAATTTTTTTTTTTTTTAAATACAGCTAAGGACCCAAGTACTTGCAGCATAGAAATGTGCAATCAGGAGGACTCTGTGCTGACAGAACTGTATTTGCTATATCTAAACTTCATTGCCAAAAGCAAGGTCTATAATTTTCTAGGCATGCCTCTGTCATTTTAGGGTGGACAGAGGTAACATTTTATGACTGACATAACTGATGGCAAATGCCCCTCACATAGATAGTACATTTTGATAGATAGTATATTTTGATAAATCTGACCATTACCCAACACAGTTTATTTTTCTTGGAGGAAAAAGATGGCTGAAGCCTGGTATGCTGGCAAAAGCATAGTTTAGCAAGCAGGAAAGATGCTAATATTAGAACTATTTGGTCGGTGTACTTAAATATCAGCAAAGCATTCCCAGTGAAGATCTTAAACTGGAAGGTGAATGTGGTGAAATAGAGTTGGGATAAGGTAATATGACAGAAGAAAAGGAATGGGAGGGTAAAACAGGATCATTTTTTCTTTCATGGTGGTGAAATTGTTCTATAGAGATGATTTAAGCAAACATCCTCTGGCAAATCTGTTGCATTACTAAAGATTCTGTCACCCCTATGTTGTGCCTAAAGTTGTTTGGTGGAAAAAGGGTGCATGTGTTGTGCTTAATCCCAATTCACAGCTCTCTTTATCTCTGAAACCCCACTTATTCCAGAAATTAAAGCAAACATTGCTACACAATGCACAGGAATTGCTAAATCGTAAGACATGCCAGCCTGTAGGACCAGTGAATTTTAGCTGAAAAGTGGGGTGGACAGTGGTATTAGTGCGTTTACTGTAATTAAATGCCCTGTAATTACATTGAAATGGCTGTGAAATTTTTTCAGAAGAGATATAGTGTTGGAAAACAATTTGGAGGAGTTCAGAGAGAACTCTGAATAAGACAGATCATCTATGTAAACAAGGATCATTCATTCCAGAGTGTTGGTCATGAAATAACTTACTTTTTAACCTGAATTATACACATGCCTGAGTCCCACTTCTTGTGTTCGGTACCCCAGTTATGCATTAAAAACTCCTCAAACATAACTATGGAAAAATAATGCCTGTTATGAATCAACCACTGCTAAAAATGAGCTGCTAAATATATATCAATGCAAATATAGAAGTAGAGACAATTAACTGCAACCTTGGATTCTAGTCTATCCTGATGTCTTTGTCACGGAAACTGTTTGCAAACAGAGCTGTGCTACTATAGCCAGTATACTGAATGTGTATTACCCACATGGTCAAGAATAACATATATGACAATGTCAAATAGAAGAAATAATATTTATCCTTTTTACATTACAGACCTAAGAATGCTTGCTCAAGGTCACCAATATATTTCAAAAATGTCTGGGGAAAATATTTTCAAATTCCCAAGGGGTTTGCAAATAAGTTTGTGTTTATAGGTTCAGATCACCCAGTGGCAAGAAACTTTTAGTTAGATAACTAACTCCCTTATGTATTTGGTAGTGTGGATACAGGAGATAGTTTGGCCCGCTACAGTCATAGCTAGAAAATCAACTATTCCTGAGTTTTCATATGAAGCTGTCCTCAGTGAGATTTCTTATGCAATCATTACATATAATGTAGGTTTACAATTACCAATTCTATGCATTTTTCCAGATACAGAACTCAAAGCATGTTGCCCGAACAGTAAAGATTGTCAGCATCATTTTCTGTGAAGAATCACACAGGTACAGAGAAGTCACGGGTACCTTGCCTACGATCACACTCTTTTCTTGCTTCTGTGGAGAGGTCGGTGCCCCTGATCTCAAATTACTTCTGTAATTCCGCTGACCCCCCTAAAATTTAATAAACCCCGGTAACTACTACCTAATGTTAATGCTGTTATTTTCCCATAAGATGATGGGAGAAGTCTTCCTTCGTAAGATGCTTTACTGTAGCATACCGGTATTTACAGTGAAGTGGTCTTTTCCAATCACACTTCCCTCCCCCCGTTACCGCTGTTAACTTCTAAATGAGTTATTATGATCCAAACCGCAGAGAATTTCGTGCAGGAGGGAGCTGAGCTGCAACAGCGGTATATGCGGGCTCCAGGCTGTTCCCCGTCGGGGACACCTCGGCCACGGCCCCGCACGGTGGCAGCTGCAGGCGCCGCATCACTTTCGTCCTTTTTTTCCCCTCGTTTGTTTGTGGTGTTGTTTTTTGGGTTTTTTGGTTGTTTTTTTTTTTTTTTTTTTTTTTTTCCTTCGTCTTTACTCGCAAATCTGGCTGCTTCAGCTTCGGCGTAGGCCGTCAAAAGAAAGCGTGTCCGACGACACTCCAGGGGGAAACGGGAAAACACGGATGGATGTCTGCGCGACCCCAGCCTCACTTTTCTTCCAGGGCATGTGCAAAAGGAGGCTTTCCCAGCCGCTCCCGAGGCGGGCGGAGATGCGGCTGCGGTTAGGAACAGGCTGGACGGTGTCAGTACAGCCTCTTCCCTTCATTTCTCGACTTTTACTATCGCTGCCCTCCCCGCGCCGCTCTGCGCGCTTGGTGACGCGCCGAGACCGCCCTCATCGGGGGGCGAGGGCCCGGCATCCCCGCCCCGCAGCCCCCTCCTGGGCCCCTGCGCTCCCCCTCCCTTCCCCCTCTCCCGCCTCACGCAGGCAAAGGCGAGCTGGACAGACCCCCGCCCCTCCTGCCGCCCACCCCGCCGGGGCCCCTCCGCCGTTCACCTCCCTCCGGTGGAGGGGAGTGAAAGGCGCTCATTGATCCCCGGGCGCGGCCCGCCTGGTGACGAGCGTGCGGGTCCCCTGTAAACAACCAAACAACCGCGCCCCCGTCACTCCCCGCCCCCGGAGCCCCCACACGCCTGGTGAAGGAGCGGGAGCGGCGGGGGGAGCAGGGAGGCGGGGTGCCCTGGGGAGGCGGGGGGCCCTTGGGTCCGCTCTGCCCCCGCCGCCGTTTGTTCCGGAACCACCGCACCGCGATCCCCCAGCGGGGCCGGGATGATTTCCAGTGGAAATGCGGACGCTGCCCTTATTCACCACTAAAGCGAAGCGCCCGAATAAATCAGTGCTGTTTAATTAAGACGGACTAACACCGGCAGCCCCTGCCCCGCGGCCATCCCTGGGTGGCATTTCCCCGCCGCTCGGGGCGGGAGCAGCGCGGCCCGGCGGGGAGCGGGCGCTGCGGGCGGGGGCGCGCGGCGTGGGCGCTGTGACACACCGGGCGGAGGAGCGCGCGGAGCCGCCGCGCGTGTGCGGGCAGGGCTGACGCACACGCGCGTGTGTGCGGGGGCAGGCGGGGGGCGCCCGGCGCTCACGCAGGGCCGGAAGCTCCGCCCGGTGGGGCTGCAGCACCTGATATGGCCTCGGGGAACTCCGCCGGCGCCCCGCCGTGTCCCGAGAGACGGCGAGGGGCACCGCCGGGGTTCGCCGGATGTGCCGGGTCTTCCCGCCGTGCCCGCGCCCCCCTCACGTTCCGCGCTCCGTGCGCGGAAGGCACCGCCGGCAGCGAGAGGCTGCGCTGCGCCCCAGAGAGGCCGGAGGCTGTGGGCGGGAACGCGGAGGGGCGGGAAGGGGGCGGGGGGGCGAGGCTCTCGCCGTCCAACGGCGCCGCGCCGCCTCGCTGCCGAGAGCCCGCCCCGCCGCCCCATTGAGGGCCGCAGCCGTCCTTCGCGCTGCCCGGCGGCCAATGCGGGGCGGTGCCGGCGGCGGCGGCGCCCCGCCCCGTCTCGGTGTGTGAGCGCCTCGGTGAGGCGGCGGTCACGTGTTGTTTTGCTCTTTAGTTGGGGCACTCGGTGCGCGATGTGTTACTTACGGCGAAACTCCCGCCGGCGCCGGCAGCAGCAGCGGTCGGGGAGCCTTAGCGGCGTTGCCGGTACTCGAGCCGGGGAGGACGCCGGGCGGCCGCCGGCAGCACCCGCTGCTTAGAGGTGACAGCGGAGGATCCTGCTGCGGCTCCGGGCACCGCTTTTCTACGAAGGAATAACTTTATTTTACCTGCTTCCCTCCATCCTTCCGTTTTTCTTTCTTTCATTTTTTTTTTCTTTTTTCCCCGCGGTGCTCAGGCTCCGGATCCGCTCAGCGTCGGTGACAGCAGCGAGAGGAGCCGGGCGGCGCTCCCGCCGCGGGGCTGGGGATGGCGAGCCCCGCTGTGCTGGGGCTGCTGCCCCCCCTGAGCTCCCCGCTCGGCCCCAACCTGAACAACAACAACAACAACAACCAGGGCGTCAGGAAGTGCGGGTACCTGCGCAAGCAGAAGCACGGCCACAAGCGCTTCTTCGTGCTGCGCGGCCCGGGCGGCGGCGGGGAGGAGGCGGGGGGCGCCCGGCTGGAGTACTACGAGAGCGAGAAGAAATGGAGGAACAAGTCCGGGGCGCCCAAGCGGGTGATCGCCCTGGACTCCTGCCTCAACATCAACAAGCGGGCGGACGCCAAGCACAAGTACCTCATCGCCCTCTACACCAAGGACGAGTACTTCGCCGTGGCGGCCGAGAACGAGCAGGAGCAGGAGGGCTGGTATAGGGCTCTCACCGACCTGCTCAACGAGGGCAAGGCGGCCTGCCAGGGGTCTCCCTACCGCCACCTCGCCTCCCCCTTCTCCGCCTCCTGCGGCGCGGCCGCCGCCTCTCTGGCCGCCGCCGGCGAAGACCTTAACTACGGGCTGATCGCGCCGGCCACCGCTGCCTACCGAGAGGTCTGGCAGGTGACGCTGAAGCCCAAGGGCTTGGGGCAGAGTAAAAACCTCACTGGCGTCCACCGGCTCTGCCTCTCGGCCCGCACCATTGGGTTCGTGCGCCTCAATTGCGAACTGCCCTCCGTCACGTTGCAGCTGATGAATATCCGCCGCTGCGGCCACTCCGACAGCTTCTTCTTCATCGAGGTGGGGCGCTCGGCCGCCACCGGCCCCGGCGAGCTCTGGATGCAAGCGGACGACTCGGTGGTGGCCCAGAATATCCACGAGACCATCCTGGAGGCCATGAAGGCGCTGAAGGAGCTGTCCGAGTTCCGGCCCCGCAGCAAGAGCCAGTCCTCCTCCTCCTCTTCCTCCGGCGGGGCCGGCGGGCCCGGCGGCAGCGGCATCTCCGCCACCCACCCCATCACTGTGCCTGGTCGCCGGCACCACCACCTGGTCAACCTGCCTCCCAGCCAGACCGGCCTCCTCCGCCGTTCCCGCACCGACAGCCTCGCCGCCGGCACCAAGTGCACGCCGTGCCGAGTAAGAACGGCCAGCGAGGGCGACGGCTGCCGGGTGGGCTCTGCGGCCGGCAGCCCCATGAGCCCGGGCCCCGTGCGGACCCCGCTGAGCCGCTCGCACACCCTCAGCGGCGGCGGAGGGCGGCAGGCGGGGAAGCTGCTCCCGGTGCTGGCCGGCGGTGGCGGCGGCGGGCTGCAGAGCAGCCGTTCCATGTCCATGCCCGCCTCCCACTCGCCCCCCTCCGCCACCAGCCCCATCAGCCTCTCTTCCAGTAGCGGCCTCGGCTCCGAGCCTGCCCACCCGCATCACCCGCAGCGCCCGTCCAGCGGCAGCGCCTCCGTGTCCGGCTCCCCCAGCGACGCCGGCTTTATGTCCTTCGACGAATACGGCTCCAGCCCAGGCGGCGACCTCCGGCCCTTCTCCTCCTCCTCCACTGCCAGCAATCGTAGCAACACTCCCGAGTCGGTGGCCGAGACCCCCCCAGTGCGGGATCCGGGGGGCGGCACCGACCTCTACGGCTACATGGCGATGGAGCGGCCTCCGAGTGGCCGCCTCTGCTACCGGCCCTGCCCCGATGCTGCCAGCGACAGGTGCCATCGGAAGCGGACCTACTCCCTGACCACGCCGTGCCGGCAGCGACCCGCCGCGCCGCAGGTTTCCTCCGCTTCGCTCGACGAGTACACGCTGATGCGCGCCACCTTCGCCGGCAGCGCCGGCCGCCTCTTCCCCACCTGCCAAGTCGGGGCTTCCCCCAAAGTGACCTACACCCCCTACCCCGAGGACTACGGGGACATCGAGATCGGTTCTCACCGCAGCTCCGGCAGCAGCAGCACCAATCTGGGCCCGCCGGCAGTGGGGGGGGGAGGGGGAGATGATGACGGCTACATGCCCATGACCCCCGGTGTGGCCGCAGCCTTAGGACAGGGAAGCCGGGGCAGCGATGATTACATGCCCATGAGTCCCACCAGCGTGTCTGCCCCCAAGCAGATCCTGCAGCCCCGGGCAGGGGTGGGTAGCGGGTCCCCGGGGAATGGGAGCAGCTACAAGACCAGTTCGCCTGGGGAGAGCTCCCCTGACGATAGCGGGTACATGCGGATGTGGTGCGGCTCCAAGTTGTCTGTGGAGAGCTCAGATGGAAGGCTGAGTAACGGCGACTATATTAATATGTCCCCTCGGGAACCCCAGAACGGGCCCCAAGCTCCCTCCCTCACCCCCCCAGACTTCTTTTTTGCCCCTTCAGGGCACGGGTCCAGTGAGCCCGCAAAGCCCAGCTGCTATTCATACAGCTCCTTACCCCGCTCCTACAAGAGCCAGGGCTTGGCAAAGGACAGCGACCAGTATGTCTTCATGAACTCCCCGGGGAGGATGATCCCGGAGGAGGCAGTGTGTGGAGCGAGCCAGTTCCCTGCAGGCACCTTCGCTCCCTCCAGCCACACGGTGCCTTCGCCCCTGCGGCACAGCCGGACCGAGAGCTTCCTTAGCCAGCGGTGCCAGCGGGTGACCCGGCCCAGCCGCCTCTCCTTGGAGACCTTGCGGACGATGCTGCCCAGCATGAATGAGCACCCTCTGCCGCCTGAGCCTAAGAGCCCTGGTGAATACATCAACATTGACTTCGGGGATGCTGCTGTTTATTCTCCCCCCTCGCTGCCTGCTGACAGCCCAGCCTCCTCCCTGGGCTCAGGCACTGGGCAGAGGCGTTCCCCTCTCTCTGACTACATGAACATTGACTTTGGGTCACAGTCACCCTCCCAGTCAGGCACGGTCTCAGTGGGCTCCTTGGAAGCTCTCTCTCCAGGTTCTTCCTCCAGCACCAGCCAGCCCAGTGGGCGCTACCTGAAGGAGGCTGTGGGGGTGGCTTGTTCATCCAGCCCATCGGATGGTGGGGATTACACGGAAATGACCTTTGGCATGGCCACTACCCCACCTCAACCCATCGTTCAGAAACCGGAAAGTGCCCGGGTCACCAGCCCCACATCTGGTGTGAAGAGGCTCACCCTTTCTGGGGTGGAGGCTTTCATTCTCTCCAGCCCTCCCCCAGACCCAAATCGGGGGGCCAAAGTAATCCGGGCAGATCCCCAGGGGCGGAGGAGGCACAGCTCAGAAACTTTCTCCTCCACCACCACTGTGACCCCCGTGTCCCCGTCCTTCGCACACAACCCCAAACGACACAACTCAGCCTCAGTGGAGAACGTGTCCCTCAGGAAAAGTGAAGGCCTGGAGGAGGAGCAGGGTAGCAGTCCCATGTGCCGGGAGACCTCAGCTGGCTTCCAGAATGGCCTCAACTACATCGCCATTGATGTGGTGGATGGGTCCCTGGCAAACTGTGACAAATCCAGGTTGAAAGCTAGGCACCTCCTGAATGGGGGCATCAATGGAGTAGAGATGAGCACCTATGCCAGCATAGACTTTCTGTCTCACAACCTGAAAGAAGCCAGTGCTGTGAAAGGTGAGTAGCTACGTCTGACAGTGCCTGCTGTGTGTGTTTGTGCTTTGTGTTTACCATCACAAGGTTGTGTGTTGTTGTGTAGAGAGCACTATCCCTCTTTGCTTCCTTACAAATCACTTTTATCCCTTTTTACATGTCCTGTAATAAGCAGTCTTGGCGGAACTTGGTGGCTCTTTGTATGAGGAAAAATGTTTAATTCTGGAATATTTATTCATGTTTCAATACTACTGTGCCATTATTATGTGTTTATACTTCTGGGTACCCCATGAGAAGCTATTTACACAGTTTCTATGTTTGGGCTGTACTCAGAGTTTTCTTAAGTAAGATTTTGGAACGTGTTTGGAAAATGTGACCTAAATAGTTCATGTTAATGCAGCTTCTAAATACCATTTAAAAATGTAAAATGATTGAGTTAAAAGCAGGGTTGTTCCAGTGAAGACATCACATTACAGAAACAATTCTTGGCTCTCTAGCTGAGAAGGTCTGTAATACCAAATTGAGAAGGATAAATTTAATATCATGGTTTTGAAATACCTTATCGCTTTCAAAAGTTTAACAGTAGATTATAGTGAGCATGGAGTGTGAATTTAAGAAATGGTAATTTTTTCCAGAAGTCACTATTTGCTTGAGCTGTTGTATGCTGTATCCTGTATTTCACTTAAGGGCCCAGCCTGTGTTGGTGTGTAACAGTGTTCCAGTTGATGGCTCATGGATTGCAAATGTTGGGTGTCAAACTGAGGAAATCTGAAATTTAGGATGAGAGAGAATTTTGACTTTCAGTATGTAGCTATTCCTTTAACTAGGTGCTGGTTATGCTGAGAAAAAAAAGGAAAGAAACAAATACCCTTCCTTCTTCCCCAAAATAGTACTCCACCTCTCACAGTGAGAGAGGATTTGTACACAACTGGGGCCTGGTTGAGGAGGGCACAGCCAGTCTGTCAAGGAGGAAAAGTTAATATTGAGACACTTGTAAGGATTCCCTCAGCTCTTGGATTTATGCAAAACATGGTAGTCAAACCCTTATGCATAGATAGCTGTAATATGTGTTTATGGGTGTAGCTGGGTGAAATGACAAGCCGTGTAGTAGTTGCTTGGAGGAAAATAGGAATTGCTTTTCTATTCACAGTGCTGATACAGGCATCGATAACAAGTGAGCAGCAATAGCTTGTAAGAGCCACTTGCAGGTTTCATTTTTCCTTGTGTTTCCTTAGTAGCTAGTTGATTTTGAAGAAGAAAATATTTTCTCTTTTGATAGGAAGTACAGGAAGATGGAAAAGATGAGAGATCCACCGTTTGCAGAGCGAGCTTTGAACCTAATTAAGACGAGAGGATTGTTGAATGCAATGTCAGAGTTTGAAAAGATGAAGGCTTATTCTGAATGACTGGAAGGGTTGAGGGCCGAGCCTTGCTTGTCTCTTGCTTTTAGTTTTGCTGGGGTCGCTTTCAGGATCCTTGTCTCTTGCCCGAGCCCGGTGCGGATGCTGCAGCCCCCGCTCTCCTTGCCCGGCCTTAGGATGGCGGTCCCGGGAGCCAGCAGATGATCACGCCCTTTTGCTTTGCAAATGGATTTTAGGATTTTCCGCAGAAACGAGGAGCTTGTCTTGAGCCACCTACAACCCCAATTGCAAATGAAGCCCGGTGTTGGGAAAGAGCTATTTCCACAGCATTCCCCAAACTGCTGACCCTGAGGGAGGGTGGGGGGCGGGCGCCGGTTACCGGGAAAACCCGGCGCGGGAGCGCGGCCGCAGCAGGCGGCACGCGGGAATGGGAGCGGCGGGCGGTCAGATAAGGAGAGGGAAACGACCGCCGTCCTTCCCATTCTGTAAACAAAAGGATAATGCAGAGAACGCAACCGTGTTAATGTGGTACGCGGCTTACAGCGGAGAGGGCTCAGTGCTGCTGCGTGTGTTTGTCCAAGGACGGTTATAGGCTTGCCTTATTTTAATATTTAATCTGCATGTGTGTTTGTTTTTCCTCTTTCCCGTAAGCTTCTAAACGCAGATCACATGGAGGAGTGGTGCGGGGAGGCTCGTTGGGATTGATCCTATCTGTAGGAGGTGGGCTGTCTTCTCCAGCACCTCGCTTCCCTGAGAAGGGTGCCAGCCTGTAGGGTGCACTCAGAGGTACGGGATGCAGGGATGGATGGATGGAACCAGAGTCAGGTCAAGGTAGTAAGGAAGAACCTCACAGCAACAGCATCCTCAGCCAACAGTGGGTTGGGTAACAAAAACGGGCATCAGGTTAATTGCACTTGTGGCAGCCAAACTGGGACAGTCACCCCGTGGGGAAGGAGAAATACATCATAAAGGACTTCTTTGGTGTAAGTTTAATCAAATAATAAACTTCTGCAAATTTCCTAGTTTCCCTTTTGGTTTTCATTGGGATTTCACACTGAAGTTTGTTTATGGAAAGTCTTCTGCCAGTGCCTAAAAAGGTAACCCAGAATTTTGCTAATGCATTTGAGTTTCAAACATTGTGATTTGGGAGACTACTAAGAATTTTATGTTTTTACTTAGCAACATATTCTTTTTAAAGAAAACTGTATTTTGTGCATAGACAAAATTATTTCAACAGTAGTAATTTGAGAAAATCTAATTCTGTAAAAATTACTGATTTGCACAAGAGAGAGCTTTTATAATCAGCATTGTTTGTTTAGTTTGCACTTTTTTCAAACTTTGTTTTTAACTACTTTGGAAAAGTGAGAAGTTTTACTTTATGAGTGGTTTCTAGTAATTTTAAAATGATAGAGAATCCACTTCTGTTTAATATTGAGAACAGGAGACTCTGAGATACAGAGTATACAAACAAGCTCCTTGTAATTAGCTTCTCAGAAAATTAATATTTTGATTTGTGCAAAGTACATGTAAGAAAACATGTATTGAGTTCTTTAAGGATTTTAATTCATGGAAAGTACATGTCAAAATCAGTTTGAGTTCTTCCTTAAGGTCTGTAGCAGTAGTTGTATTTTCATGTGGATAAATGTTTTAAGGGAAGTTATTTGTATCATTTAAAGGTGGCTGGCTTTCACGTGTAGTGTGTTTCTCTGCTATCAGTAACTTGCCTCTGCTGTAGAGAGTGCTTTGTTTTTGGAAATCACTGTTCATATTATCCTGTCATGGCAAGAGCAAGGAGTGCATCCACAGCTGCTGTCAAAACAGAAGAGTTAAAAGGTTTCTTGAAATTACTGCATTGTTTATTTTTACTGTGTTCTAAAAATGTGCAAATATTTAGGAGTTGGAGAAACAATTGCCTTCACCTAATATGTAAATACTATAATACTGTTATTGGTGGGTTAAAACTTGTTACTTGCTAAAAACTAGCCTTTGTTCTTAAATTATGACTGCTTTTTTCCTTAGAAACTTGTGGATTGTGTATGGATTTCATTATTTATGGAGATGTTTATGCTCATTTTTCTTATAAAGTGTGAATTATTAATTCTAGCCTATTTATGACAGACTGCACTCAACAATGATGTGACTTTTTACGGTGGATCTTAGTTTTGAAGTCAAAGTTGAAGTCAAATAGGAGTTTCGTTTCTGTTTCAATGGGGTTAAGATTTTACCCTTTGTGTGTAATCCTGGACTTCTTAATTAAGGCTACCGTTAAATTTAGTGGGTGTGTAATAGGGAATTTTCTTCAATCTAAATCACCAGAGTGGGTTGTCTTTAATTTTGTTTTCTTTTCCATTCGTAGAGTGCTCTGTAGTTTTAAATGTTTCTCATAGTTGGTCTAGTTTTCTAAAATTGAACAGATGCTATGTATAATAATGCAAAAAAGCTTGAGGATTCTTTCCCTCCCGTGTCAGTTTCTTTTGCCTTGATTTGTTTGAAGAAGTCATCATCTGTAATGCAGCTACCAAAAATCGTAATAAGGTGATTTTTGATAATAATGATCCTCGCCTTGTCAATTAGCTTTTAGTTTTGTGAGGGTTTTATGGTTGCACGTAAACAATAAAAAAGCCTATCTTAAAAAATCTCTTCCTCTGTCTTTCTAATGGGGTTTTAGATTGTGGAAAACATAAACTTTGTTACCTTTTTCTTTGGGATTACTTTATACAATGAATTATATTACTAAGTTGTTTGCTTGACCTCTTCTTTAAATGGCAACTGACAGAAAGTTTTGGTTCTCAAAGCAACATAAGAATATTTATCTCTTCCACAAAATTAATGCACATTTTAAAATGGCTTCTTAAAAGCATTGAAAGAACTATATGCTATGTTAGACATCTGTACATATTTTAAAGTCTTTTTTGAATAAATCTGTTGTAGTAGTTTCTCTTACTGTTAACTTCTCTAAGAACATCAAACTAACAGCAGAAAGAACTGAGCTGCTTTTATAACTTACATAGCTTGGGTTTTTAACTCACACTTAGAATTAAAAATTCGAGGTTTTCTTTTAAACATCTCGAAATTCACTTACTGTCTTTCAGATGGCACTTTGGAGGTGACCAAACCAAAATGGTTAGATCTGAACCTAGCAGTGCCACTCATGAAACACAAAATGTAAACTGAAATTGTCTAGGATTAAATGAAGCTTTTAATATTTTAAATTATGTTGATTATATGGGTGTCAGTTTGTTACAAGCAGGTAAAATACCATGACATTTAATAAACATTTTTTTTTGCTTTATACTTTAAATTACGTTTAGCTATACTGCTCATAGAAAGAATGTCATGGTTACTTTCAGTCATTTAAGATAAATTGTTATAGACCAAATTGAATGGTGGGTTTGTTCTAAAATGAACCAGTACAGTCATAGCTCAAGGCAGAGGAAATGCTTAGGTTGATGATTGCTTCTGATTACTTGATTTCTTTCAAGATAGCTACAAAGACTAACGTTCATTTGAAAGTAAGAAGAATAAAGGAGTGTTTAAACAGAAAGAGTATTAGGGCATGTTTTATATGGTGGGGTTGGTTTTTTTTTTGTTTGTTTGTTTTTTTTAAGGCAAGACTAACATGGGTTTCTTTACACTTGATTTATTCTTATTTTTAAATAGTGTTAATTACACTGGAATGCTGAAGTGGTTTATAAGCTGAAACACAGCAAGCATCCACTGAAAAATTTAGCTGGTTACTGTATGTAATCTAACTTCCCCCCTATTCAGAAGTTAAATGGCAGAGTAATTACATCCAAGTATTTTCTGTCTGTAAGTTTTTCTCTAAAAGCACCATTAATATGTTTCTTTTTAAAGTAATAAACATCTTAAAAAATGGTTATATCTGTGGCTTTTTTCTTCTGAATTTGTTAAAATATAGTATACTTTTTGTACTGGTTGTCCATATGTTTTCCTTTGTGTCTGTGTTCATTGTGTTAGTCACGATATTGCAAATTTTGTGGAAATTTTACCATTGAGTTGATACACTATGTGTTATAGTGATTTAAAGTGCATATGCTGACTGGTTTGTTAAATTAGGATATGTAATTATGACAGTTTCACAACTCTCTGGTTGTTTTTGCAGTTTCTTAAAACGTTTGCTTAGAAGTGATCTGTGTATGCGTGGAAATCAGTATTATCCCTTGAGTTTTTAGAAGATGGTGTAGTGACCTCCAAAGTTCAGATATGTTTTCTTTGTTGTCTGGCGTGTAGTTATTTTTGAAGTTTTGTGCGTATGTGTGTAGGAAGTCAAGAGTGGCAGCTTTGAAAAGCCAAGTTCATCTCAATTAGTCCCCTTGTTGCTGGTTGTTGAAAATACTGTCTCTCCTGAGCGGAGTTCTTAGAGGAAGCTTTGTTTGTTTGTTTTGTTGTTGTTTTGATTTTTGGTTGTTTTGGTTTTTTTTTACACTTGTGTTTGTGTCAACTGCCTTTAGCTATCTAGCATGTGGGCTTTCTTGGATTAGTCAGTCTGCCAGGGCTCTGGAGAACCAGCAGCAATAAACAGAACAAGCAAAGGTGACTGCTCCCATTGTCTTTTAAAAGCGAGTTGTAAAGTAGCATGCCTTTTCCCCTGCATCTCTGTCACCTTTGGAGGAAACCAGGATTACTAGTTTAGGCTGTATTTGCAGTTTCCACACAAATAAAAGTAGAATGAATCCCTCAGTTGCAGGGTTGTGTTTATAGTTAACACAAGCTTTTAAGACTTGGGCATTACAAGCCTGCTGCAAACCACAGAAAAATCAATGCAAAGATTGCTTACATCTTTACAGAGGGTCACCTAAAAATATTTCTTCATGTGTTACAGTGCTAAAGCATCTAGTAACATTTGAGGCTGGCTCAAAGACAGCAGTAGTTTGTGATCTCTGTGTAGCCAGTTAAACAGTAATCAGTAAATTTTCTAAAGAGTAGCTGAGTGCCTGCTTATTTCCATGGAGTTATGCTATTGCTTGGTAGCTCAGGTGACAAATTAGATACTAAACTGGGAGTGTTGAGGAAAGATTTTCAATCTGATGATAAGAAATCCCTTTAGAAGTCAATTTGAAAGACCAAGGACAATACTTGGAGTTCTGTTACTGTTTTTGCTTAAAAAATATTTCATAACATTCTCATTTTTTTTTTTAAATCAGTGATGATGACCCCAGATTGTGTATAGCTGTACCAAAAATAGTAATTTAAAAAAATCAGGTTCTTGCTTACAGTGATATACAGGCAAATACACTCTGGAAAGAGGCTTGTTACAAGTGAACAGTGGGGAGATGCTTTCCAAAGTAAACATCTTTGATGCTAGGGTGAGGGTTTTTTTGTGTGTGTTTTCAAGTCTAGAATTGCCCATCTCAGTTAAAAAAAAAGTTATTTCAGAGTTTGTTTTTTATCTCAGTAAATCAATCACTAAAATATAGTTAGGAAAAAAACAACGCAAGCCACAAACCTAAGCCCCCACCTCCGATGGTAACATCTACACTGCAGAAGAGTAATGTAATAGCTTTATTGCATAGATTAGGAATGATTCAGTGTTTTGTTTACATTATTTGTCAATCTCTTCAGCATTCTAGAGGAGAACACTTCCTTCCTGGCAGATGGCAGCCCCAGGGCCATGCACCTGCCATTACAAGCACTACACACTAGTAATCTACCCCAGCATCACTGTTGACAAGAGGCTAATGATTGGAGACTGTCTGCCTGACAGCCTAAACAGAATAGGAACACATTTGTCCTTCAGCGAGGGTCTGAGAGATCTTAGGTAGAGCAGTCAGGACAGCATGCTGAAAAATTATAATGGGACTTAGTTTAGACCTCTTTGGTAGTGTTTGTAGTATGAGCCACTTGTAAGATAACGATGCTTCAGAAAGCAAACTGTGTCTGGAAGAAGGGATTTTCTGTTTCCCTGGCAGGGCGATAGCGGACGTGTATTAATAGCTCGGTGTTGATGGGAGGAAGGCTTGCATGATCGTGCTGCCTGTGCCTCTGTCCTCTGCGGCACCGTCTGCCCTCGCTGGGAGCACGGAGCTGGATGCACTTGCGCTGGGAAATGGGGCCAGGAGCGCTGTTAGAAAGTCAGAATGTCTCTTTAATTGTTTGAGTGGTTTGTTTGGTGTTTGCATAATGCATTCCTATTTCAATAATTTGATTTGTAATTTTACGTGTTTTATTATGACATAAGACCACAGTCTCTTATTTCATTTTTTGTTCATTTCTCTTACGCATATGTGTGCGTTTGCTTGTCTTTGAAACCAGTGTGGGCGATGTTTCTAGGGGACACTACCCAAGGCAAGGGTATCTTTGAACTAGGCCAGGATGTTCTTTGCTAAATTTAAAAACTACCCAAATATTACCCAGAGTTTGTAGGGTATTAAGCAGGATTACATGACGCACGGATTAGACATTGTAGAGCAGCTTGTTTTTTGTTTGTAGGGGTCAGAAATGGAGGCACTGGGGCTCTTGTGTGATGCCAAAATATCAAACTTGCTGATAATCACAAGCAGCAGAAGTTTCTTAGAAACAATAGAGCACTTAGGACAGCTTTCCAAGCTTTCTCCCAGTTATGCTTTAGTAAAATTTGTTTGATATATGCTATGATGATGAATGTAAGGTATAAAAGTCAATGTTATATTGAGTTTCAATTTCCAAATTTGTTTCACAGGTACTTTAAAGTAGACTAAGAGCACCACTGTAAGTGCAACTCCAGGCAGAGGACTTTGATTCTCTTCAGTCAGACAAATCAATAAATGATTCCAGTAACAGTGGGAAGATCATGTCAATGAAATAAGATCTAAGGTGGTTGATTTATCTCTTACATTGTGTCTTCTGAGGCAGTATATTATTTTAAAAAGTGTTTATGACAGTCATGATATCTGCCTCATTAAACTGAGTGGCATTGTCAAGGTAAGGTAGGGAGTTGGAATTATGAAGACTTTTTTTTTCTATTTTGGATTGGGTTATTGGTGGTTTTTTTTTGTTTTGGTTTGTTTGTTTGTTTTTTGGTTTTTGTTTTTGCTTTTTGTTTGTTTGTTTTGTTTTGTTTCTTTGGTTTGGTTTTGCTTTGAATCTAGGCTGCATATCACCAGAAGTCACAATATTGATTGAACAAGACATACAACAGTCTTTCAGGCCGGGTTAGGCTTAACTCTTATGTAGAAGGCATGGTGTTGAATAGTTGTTTAAGAACAAGAATAATAATGTTTTTGGTTTAGTCTGCCTTCACTGATGTAAATAATTTTGGATATAGAAACTTACTTGCAATAACTGGTAATGTTATATTTTAGCATTATTTAAAAGAATAAGAGTAGAATTGACAAATGGATGCAGACCTCACCACTTTTCTAGTTAATGCAAAACTTTTACATCACCAAATTGACTGCTTCAAATTTGTGGTCTCTCCCATGCTTGAATTACTGAGAAGTTATGGAGTGAATTTCTTATGTAGTCTTTCTGCTAGTTCCTCTGGTAGTGATTTTTTCAAAAACTCCAGTGAGTTGTTTTTAGTTTACTTCAAAAGGCAAACCAAAATCAGGTGATGTGTCTAACCAAAATTTTCACTTATACCTAGAAAAGACTTCTTGTGATGGAATGAGATTTGGAACTGGAAGGTGGAGGTAAAGTTCTGAAAGTCAGTTTACTCAGTTGTGTTGTAGCATCATTTTTACATCATAAACATCTGGCGAAGTTTATAGGAGGGTAGAGTTGCATCTTCTACAACAGCTTTCATTCCTGAGCAATTAATTCTGCCAAAATTAATGAAATATAACTATAATAATACTGTCTCTTTAACATAACAAAAAGAAAAGTTACACTTTCATTGTAACAATCCTGTACAGAAATGATGGAGATTTGTCTTGGTGATTGCTGTGAAAGCTGTTTGTGAACTATGAAAAGTCACTTAGTTTAAAATTATTTACAACTAATTAGTTTTAATCTGGCATAAAAATTCAAACATTTATGTTTGAATTTGGAGTCAATCTTGTGTAACAGTACAAAGTTACATAATTTTCTGCATGTTGATGTTACAGAATTAGTGCTCATGACTTTTACAAGAGTTATAGAAAATTACCTATGAGCAGGAGCATTAGGAATAAATATATATATATGACCCTGATGCACAATATACTTGAAAGAATTGGCCATAAACTTAAAACTGTTAATACTTACTGTTTACAATCCCAATAGTCTAGCAGTTACTCTCACAAATACCAGAGACACACTTAGCATGCTCTAATGAGTGCTAGGATAATACTGCTTTCTTTTGGATTTCTGCGGAAAGGTGACATAATATATGGGTCTGTTTTAATCTTCAAATGTCAAATGAAAATTCAGTAAAAATGAGCTTTTAACCTTGAATGATGTATTTTCATATAAATGGTAGATTTTGTGGGCTCTAAATAAATAAATAAATTGATGATACTTGAATGTTGAATGTTAGCCAATAGAATGATTTCCAGATACAAATGCACTGATGTATTTCAGCACTGTGAGTGATTTCTAGTTTAAGTCCTCTCTTCCCCCATACTACTCCTTCCCTGCCATTAGTGTGAATATTCAAAGGACAGTAAACTGAAGGGTTTGTAAGATATGGTAATGTGAGATAGTGTATCTGTTGGTAATGTGAGATTGTATATCTGTTATTAAAAAAAAAATAGAACTTGATAGTAGTGAAATATTATTGATTTCCAGTAGAAGTCAGATTCAGCCCTCAGGAAGTAAACTGATGGACATTTATTTTAGTACATGTACACTTGACTGTGCGAGGAGGTTGAAACAACAGCTTAGATCCTGCAGCTTGAGTGTGCACAGTGGATCTGGTGTGCCTGAATGCAGAGGGAGCAGGACTGTGCTGTGAATGAGCCGTGTGGGATGGTTGGATGCCAGGCTGCTGTTTGATGGAGTCATTGTGAGGGGTCATTTAGAGAGTCTTCTGAGTCTGGAACTATTCCTTAAGTCTTGAGTCTGCTTCAGCAGTCATGAACATGGCAAGCTTTTACTTGCCATACTGGCCTTGTGGATACTGTGTTGTCACATTAATAGAAAATGCTGCAATATTTTCTATTCCTCTCACTCTTCAGTAGATGTTTTCAATTTTCTGTTTTCTTGTAGATTGGCTATTGTCACTTTTACAGGGTGACAACATTTCAACCATACTGTTTTAAAAACACATTCTGGGAATTATTTCCATGATATTTTGTGTCAAGTGGATTTGGGCTGGTATTCCACTTTGCTAAAGTATTCTACTCTCCTTTGCTGAAAAATAGTATTGATTTAGTGAAGCTTACGCTGTATCCTTAATAAGGCATGGGAGAAACAGAATGAAGGGTTTATAATAATATAGAAAAAAAAAAAGTGCTGGGACTTTAGAACCTGTTCATATGAAATAGTGAGTTATTTCGAGAAATGATGTATAGGAGGCGACTTTAAACTCTCCACCCCTATTGGAATGAAGTGTGTGCATCCTGTCCTTAGTTGGGTATCTTAACCCTTTTATCAGGCCCTCATTTTTTGCATGTCTTTTCGAGGGATTTTCCAATTTGTTTTCTATGGGTTATCTGAGCAGCTGACAATTCATTATACTCTTCAGGCAAAGTTCTGTTAACTTCTGCTGAAGATGTCCAAACAGTGGACAAAGAAGTCTTTTATTGAATCTGTAGGTTGAATTTTTTTACAATCTTAATTTTTTTTTTTGGCCATGTAAACCCATTGTTTTATTGGGCTGTGAAGTGGCTTTATCTTAATATAGCTGTGTTGTGTGTGTGTGTGTGTAAGATCTTAATTTTGATTCTGTAGTCAAACATTTTAGTAAGTCTCAAAATATATTAACTTACTATTTGCATCAGATACACATTATTTTCTTACTCTGTGTAAGAATTAGCCTTGTTGGTGCTTGATACATAAAAGCCTGTTGTCTCATATTTGGTAATTGTAAGTTAATTCAGGAACAGGAGGAACTTGTGTAAATTCTGTGATTTAGTTTAAGAAAAACACTGAAGATAAGTGGTACAGGATATTGTATACAGTGACTATGACTGTAATGGTTGGAATGCATGACCTTACCGTCTGTCTTTTAAGTTTGAAATTTCATTTCTTCATTGAATCAGGTGCTACTGGAGGTTTTTTCCTGGTAGGTGTGTTTTTCTTGGTGTATATGGTGAAAATATTCTTTAACTTCCCTGTTTCTGGAATGTGCTTACTTTTAGTTTGAAAGAGGTTTCCAAAAATAGGGACGCTCAGAACCATTTCTCCTCTTTGTCGTGGATTGTCTTAGGTCCTTTTTTAGGCCATTTGTAACCACATAATATCTTTCTGGGATAGTAATAATTAATTGCTTAAATTCATTTTTCAAGGTATTTTAGCTAAGAATAACTACTGGAAATAAGGACCTCTAATACAGTCCACAGACTATTTTGTACTGTAATTTGAAGTGCTTTGATCTTGAGATACCAGTCATTTACAGTCTGTTCATGCTGGGTTTATTTCGTATATCTTTTGTGGACATAATTATGATTTTTTCCATGACTTACTCCTGCTCTATAGTAAAATGTATCTGTGGTCTCTTGTCTCAAACACAGATTGTATCTGATTTTTTTTTTTTATGATGATTGTTAGAGAGGCTGAGGCATCAAAGTGAAAGACACTCAAAATTGCTGTATCTTTTATTAGTGCTTAAGTTTGCTTGGTTGCTTGATTTTTTCATCCTTGTAAACAAGCAGCTTGTGTTTGCTGTAGAGATGTTTTGGTAGGATTGTTTAGCCCAGACGGGATGGGATTATTTGTAAGCTGAGGGAGGATATTCCAGAGGAGGCAATTTATCTGTGTTTTTCTTAATAGGTTTTGTGAAATTCAGCTGTGCTGGGATCCTGTTTTGGTCTGATGGAGATGACTCTAATTAAAAGGGAGAGGCTATAGGTTAACCACAGGACGTGAGAATCTTAAGGGACCTTCATGTATGTGTCATGACTTAATGACTTTTGTGTTGCAGATTGCAACTCAAGTGTCTTCAGTATGTCCCACGGGTCTGTGTTCCTGGTTAAGATTTCTAGATATATTCTTTTTCATCTAGCCAATGCTGCTGCACTTTATGCAAAACTCTAATAATAACTCTGTAACCCCTACATTTGCACCTTAGGAGCCTACCAAAGACTCCTCTTCAGAGAAGGGTCTGTTTTCTGTAAGTAGTCATTAAAAGGAAACTGGTGCATTTTAAGTATTGAAGAGGCTGGTCAAAGCCAGACTTGGAGATTGGCACTGAACCACCTCCCTTGACCATAGAGGAAGCCTATATGCTTGGCATAAATGGAGCATCTAACGCAGAGATCTGCAGCTTGCGAGCTCAGCCTTGCTGTGCAGAGTCTTATTTTAAGCAAAAGAACTTGAAATAAGATTGATATTTGTGTGTGGATCAGCTGGCATAGTTATGTATTCCTGCTTGACCTGGACTGTACTTTAGTTAGTTGATGATATATTGTACTTGTTCAGTAAATGTGAAATTAAAAGGGATTTGCGTTCTCTCTAGCTGTGCAGCTTCTGCACTGTTGGCTGAACGCTTTTCAATATATTTCCTGGTCAGTCACAATATGTGACTTACACAACAGCATCATGGCCTTGGCACTTGCAAGCAAATTTGGGCTTTAAAAATGCAGATCCCTTGGGGGAAGTACGGGTGTTCTGCAAAGCATTACTTTATGGCAGTGCCTGCAATCTTTCTGTAATTCTAGAACAGCATAATAGCTTTATAAAGTCTCAGCTACTGCGTTGCATCCTACAGGAAGTCATAGTTTCTTAATATGGTATCCTGGAGTGTCCATCACACCTTTTTGAGATGTCCTAAGCAGCTTTAAAGAGCTGGAATGTTGGTAGTAGGAGAAAATGCATGCAGGTCTTGATGTGCTGGAAAGCCTCCCTGAAATTTAGGGGAATTCTCTGTATTGTGGGACTAGAGCCAAACTCTAAAGTGTTCCATCTTAAGTGACAAAGATGTGTTTTAATCTGTTTTATAGAAACAGTCCTGGCAACATAATCCAATTTCAGAAAGATGAGAGTGTCAGTTATATAGTTATGTGGTCAGACATATTGCTGTAAGTAAAATGTATTTTTAAAAAATGCTGTATTGGTACCGGTGAACCATCTTTAGAGAATTAAATGTAATTGCTTGCTCATAAATATATTTGCTGGCAACAAATATGGGGAGCCATAAAACGAAACAAAGGCACCTGTGTAAGAGCACTTGGGAGAGGAGGAAACTCTGGTGAAAAACTGGTGAAACAGTAGAGTACACCTCTGTTTCTGTAAATATTTACTGAGAGCTCTAATAATTGTGGAAGAAAGTGCATCTTGAACTGGAGCTAGTAATGTTGCAAGTAAATGACACTAAATTTTTGGACCTTTGTAAAGAAATCCCTCTGAAGCTTTGAGGAAAGTGCTGTGAAATCACACTGTGCTCTGAGAGCATAGTATTATTCATACTTTAGCAGATTGGGTTTTTGGTTTTGTGGGGTTTTTTTTGTTTGTGTTTTTTTGTTTGTTTGTTTGTTTGTTTTTTTTTTTGTTTTTGCTTTTTTTTCTTGAGGAAGGTAGTATTTTCTACTGCAGTCTCATGGCTGAAAAACTCAGTGAAATAAGTGCTGTTTTCTAAACTGAGACTGATTGCATGTCTCACATATTCTTTTTTCTGAGGATGGGTAAACTTGGTGCTTTGGATTCACCTTTACCTTTGTTATAAAAGCAAAGTTTTAGCATCTGCTTGTTCTTGCATAGCAAATCATTCTGGTGTTGCTTCACTTTCTTTGCAGTAAACTATTAGATGGGGAGGATTCAAGGTGCACCCAGTGGAGCTGTCAACAATTGCATTCATTCAGTATAATCTGTGTTTCTTGCTTGAGAAAGAAAGTAAAATATGAGTAAGAAAGAGGACATAATTATATGCTTTCTGTTTCACAAATTATTTTATCACCAGCGTCCAGTTTTGAAACTGGTGTTCTCAGAAGATAGGTTTTAACCACCGAAATTACTTTTCTAAACAGTTCACTAAGCTTTTTGCCTCTGCTTTCCAACTGAGTAATAGTCTCTGGGAGTGATATGTAGATGATATTTATCGTGTCCATGTGATGAAAATACCTATTTTCCTTTCATGTCTTAATATAATACCAACTTCTGTATGCAATAAAATCCATATCAACTACAGAAGTTGAATGCTAATTCATCTCTAGATTGAAATCAGAGTAAAAAATTACAGATGCCCCCATTTGTTCAAAAATGCAACATAAAAATATTTTTAATTTTTTTTCCAGCATTTCTTAGCAAAGTATTTGGTGCAAGGGAGAATAGAAGAAAATCTCTAAATAACAAATCCACAAGTATCATTCTTTGAGATATCATTTTGGTTTGATTACTGGGACTGTTTGTTCAAGGAACAGTGGGAAACGTCTGCTGGTGGATTGTGTTAGAGTGGCTGTTTTCTAGGACACTTAGTGGGCTTCTGTAGAGTGATAAAGCTGAAAAAGGTGAAGTTGTTGAAATCAACACGTGTGGGGACCCTGCTAAATTTGTGATTGTGGCTTTCACAAAGTACACACTTTGCCAAGGGCTGCTAATCTACAGTACCAACGAAGTTAAGAAGAGTTTGGCTCATGGTCTTTAACAAGCTGGCTTGTCCTTATAGGTGAATCATGAGAAAGTAAAGAAAACTTTGGGTAGTATCCCCATTTGCAAAATCAGTATCTTGGATTTTGTATGCAGCTTTTGACCCACTGTCAGAGAGAGGAAACTGGATTAGGGGAGAGTATAACCTGCTTCAGTGCAGCGCTTTTGTGCTGTATTGCTCACTTCACTAAATGGTTTCAGGGAGTGGTGATGTATTTTCATCATGGAACATGATGAAACTTCTTGCCTCGCTTCATCTTTTCCCCACTTCTCTGTTACTGACAGATTCACATTGACAAAGGCAAGGCCGCAAAAGATTTCTAGAAAAGCATTGATAAATTTGGAAAAGAATCCTTTAAAATCTTTATCCTACTTCAGGTTGCTCAGGAGTTTTAAGTGAGGATGTAGCAAGAGGAGTAAGCTGTAGGGAAAAGGTTGCCTTCCTGTGCATGCCAGGTTGTTCCTCTTATGCTACGCCTTCCCTGCTTTCTTTTTCTCTCACTTCTCTCCCTGTGTGTCTGTTCCGCAAGAAGATGCATTTCTCTGGATGTATCTCCTAACCTGGAAGTCCAAAAGCTGCAGTAGCCAGCTAACATTTAGTGTGTTCAGGTGGCAGGTGAGATGCCTAAGTGAATGTATGTCATGCCAGAGGTGTTTGTAAGCTGTCTGAAGGTCAGTTTACACAATAGGAGGGTGGCTAACTGTAAGCTGAGGAGAGGCTTGTGTTTTAAAACATGCTGCTCTCTGGAAGATAAATGTCTTCCTCTAGGATGCTCCTGTAAATCTGAAGCCTGTTTTGATACTAGGTGCTTAAGCCCATTTGGCAGTGATGGAAGCAGGGATTAGTCTTTGAAAGAGTGCCTGGATGTAGTGTTTCTGTTCCCTTCTCCACAATATTTATGAGGCAAGAGCACTTACCTGGGACTGACTAGTGTCCAGTAGCTTTCTGACTTAAAAAAGATCACAATCATCTTTTCCCCCTCACCATCTTATGGCATTCCTTAAGCATATATTGTTTGCTGGAGTGCTCTTGTTCCTTCTTACTGCAGCTGTTTTCATGGAATAATTAGATTTCCATTGTAATGGAAAGGGAGACTGAACATGACTTCCCACAACTTACATGACTCCTTAACCCTATTTCTTTGAGTATTAAAATTTCTAATTGGGAATATTTCTTCAGCTTAACCAATAGAAAAGATTGCTTTTTATCCCAAGTGGGAGAGGGGAAAAGTGTACTTTTAAGCTCTTTGAGAATACTAATGTGGTGTTTTCAGGCACATGTTTTCAGCCTAGTGGCTCAGGAGCAGTTTTTGGTATTTGTCTGCTTGTTACCTAGAATGGCAGTCAAGCTCTCACTTGTGGATCTGAACCAGAAGTCTGACTGTACTTTTTTTTTTTTTTTTCCCCACCTCACTGTTACCTGCTGGAAATAGGGCAACTAACTTTGATGGCATTTCAGTTGGCAGTTGTGTGAGAATATCAAGCTCTGCTTCACAAGAGCTCTTCTTCCTTGTCAAAACTTGTTGGCCTTGTTAATGACTACTGATATTAATTAGAAGAGGTGCAGATATGCCTGTGACATCCCAGCTGAGCAAACTTCCCAGCAATTGTAAAGGTGTGTACAAGGATATCATCTCTGTTCCTAAAACAAATATCTCACAGAGTTTGAGGTCTTTAAGAATTCATATTCATCAGAGTCCAGTATAATACAGGGCAGAAGAATTGTTGCTTAAAAGTCACTGTTTCTTTCCCTTGACTCTAACGTGTTGGAATGGTTGGCTTCTTATAGGGTGAGTAGGTCAGAAATGCAGAGGTACGGTTTGGTAGAATTTAGCTGAATATTGCCTAGTATGTGCTTTTGGGGCAGGCATGCTGATTCAGTGGTTGAGTCTCCAGAGAAGGGTTTGGTAGGTAGTTCAATGTGTTAGTCACTGATCCCTTCCACCCTTGCTCTACATCACTTGGAAGGTGAGCATGTTGTTTTGCAAAAGTTCTGTCTCTTAAGAAACCTAATTTCTTAATTAAAAGCCTCATTTTGTGCGCACGGTAGGTATTGCTGGAGTTCCCATGTTGGTGGCAGGCTGCACCTGGGAAAAGCTGTGCTCGCTCCTTGGTGTAGTGGACGGAGCTGTAAATTCAGTCTGACAACTGCACTGAGGCCATGTTTGTGGTGTTGGGTCTTGAATTGGCACTGATATGGGAATAGTGTGATGGTTGTGAGGCAGGAGGCCATTTCACATGTATGATAATGGTCATCAACCAAGAGCATGACTTCTTGTTCCATGATGATTAAATGCTGTGTATGTACTGTGGAGTGGCTCTTTGGCTGCTACAGGCAAACATTTCCATTGGTAAATTTTCTGTGGATCTTCCATCTGTTTCTGCATATGTGTTTCTGTCCTTCTTACGAGCTCCCAGTGGAAGGACTAAACATTATTTTCTAGCATTTTGTTTACTCAGAGAAAGCTGCTTGATTTTGTTTCATTTCATGGAATGCTTTTGAATGGTTGTATACCCAGCTTGCAAGGGAGAGGATAATTGAATAAATTTCAGATAGTACTATGTTGAGGGGTTTCTGTCTAATTTATTTTATCCCTAAGCATGGGATTAAAATCCATCTATACAAGCTTGTTTAATAGTATACATTGGCTGTAGCTCTGAAATTAAGAGACATAATCACAGCTCTATTAAATTAATCCTGGGAAAAATGAGCATGTCTAGTTTCTTAATTTTAAATTAGAAATGCCTATATTTATTATAATTGATGTGGAAAATGTATTTCTGGACCTGCACTATAAATTCATTATAATTATATTTGCAAGTTTCATCCTTTTATTTTCCACATAATTACATTTTAATGTTTAGTTATTAGTGCTACAAAATCTATAAGACCATTGACAACATTGTACGAAATACAAATTATATCAGATTCTGAAGTCAACTAAGCATAGTCCACATTCTCATCTGTACTTCTACTACAGACTCAACTGCTTAAACTCCAGTGCAAGATCACTTATTTAGATGAAAAAATAAGTATTTATCATGTAAATATATGGCATCAAATACAAATAATTTTAATTTTAGTACCTTTGGTTAAAAGTTGATGCTCATTAGAAATTCTGGTGAATTTGTCCATGACAGCAGATGAACATTTTAACCTCTTGACAGTGTGCTCAGGCATACCAACCCAAAAGGTATTTGCAGGTACTGACATGCAACATCTTTTTGCAGGTAATCTAGCAGTTTGTTTCCCACTTTAAAAGTCACCCTTTCCCCATGGCTACATCCATGCAGTTCAAATGCATTTTAACCATTTGACACAAGAGTTAAAAGTATTGTGAAGCTCATTTTAATGTAGATTACTGTGGATGCAAAATTCCTACTTTACTACCCTAAAGAAACTTAGTAAATTTTTTATTATTGTTATTCATCATGAAGAATCTATGTTGACCAGATGCTCGCTTTTTTAAATTCATAAAACAAGAGCCATATCTGAACAATATGATGTACTGTTTCTTAGTGGAAAAACATATCAAAAGAGCCTAATTACTTGGTGCAGTGTGTTTCCAATTACGATCAACCATGACTTGTTAAAAAAAAAAGTAATGTGGCTTTTTCGTTTCATGGTTTAACTTGTTTTTCTCATCAAATGTGGAAACATTTTACTTTGGATGGATATTATTTGTGAGCTTTGTAAACATTTTGAGCATACTACTTAATGTTTTTCTGGAAAGTGTTGGTAAAGCGAATGTTTAAGCTCGGATTGAAACCTGTTCCTCTGACAGTGTCTGTGCTCAGCTTTATTTGGTAAGAGTAGTCCTGCTAAGTGGAGCATAGGTTCCCTGGAACTGTAGAGTGCCATAGCTCAGCACGAGTTGTTCTGTTATCTTTAGCAGGGATACCTATGATGTTAAGTACAGTATTCATTGCATTGCTCAATGAGAGTTGGAGCCAGGTCAGGATTTGGTTCCCACTGTGAACTTCCCAGTAGCATCCTGGGTAGCAGTCAGGCTACATCTGCATTTGGATGCTTGGCCAAGTTTGTCACCTCACGGTGTGTGTGCATGCTGTGATGCCTCCAATAAGGGAGCCCTTGGAGGCTTCGGTTCAGACCACCTCTGGTTGCTGTCAGTGCGTGGTCAGCAGGAGTTTATTACCATCAGGCCTGTGCTGTTCCTTCCCACCCTCAGCCCCCCTCTCTGCTCCACTTGCTTTGCAGACACAGACTCCTGTGGTTGTGGGGATGGTGCTGCCAAGGCTCAAGGTTCCAACCTGTGTGGGTGCCTTTGACCCATCTCTTGCTCGGAGCCCAGCCAGCACAGTGTCTGGTGCTGGAGAAAGCTCAGGGGCTGGGAGGGCAGTATAACCTGCTGATGAAGGGTGCACTGGCCCTTTCTGGGTGGCCAGCAGCTTTGCCCAGGGTCATACATCTTCTCTTAGGTGTCTGGTCTCTGTGAGTGGGATTCAGTTGCTTGGGTTGTGCGGTCTAATGGCCTGGCCTGATGCCTGCCGGTGTACATGTTGTTAGCCTTCAGTTTGGTTGTATCAATAGGATTGCTCTTCCAGGAAAAGTTAGTTAGCAGAATTGCAGCCTTAATCGATTTGGCAGACGACATGGGGAGGAGAAACAAAGGGATAAAGCCACTGAGTGATTTGCCTGGAGTCAGGGCAGAAGCCTGCAGCAGAGCTGGGGGCTCTGTGTCCAATGCCTGATGTGCTCTGGCAGTCACACTGCTAGTGGAATAAATTTACTGATTATGAATAACCACCAACGTGTTTTGCCACAAGCCACATGAATAACTGTTTCTGCCTGCATGCTTGTTAGCAGATGACAATTATTTTTAGAAATTTTAAAAAAATTGTATTTACTGCTTGCTGACTTTGAAAATTAAGTAGAGTAGATCTTCTTTAATTGACTAACCATTGAATTCTCTTCACAGTATATTTAGCAAGTTTGTGTGTGTGTTTATTCTCTGATTTATTCCCTGAGAAGCACTGGTAGAATCAGATGACTTAAGTAGTTTTGGAAACTCGGCAATGATCATGGATGCTTTTCTTAATAAAGCCCAAAGCCAAGAGGAAAGCTCTATATTGACACAGTGCTGGACTTTGTGTTTTGATTAGTGCATGCCCATGGGGAATGAAGCTACCAAAGAATATGTTCATGTCCTGTAGGAATTTTGAGTTCCTGCGTAAAGATGGTGTATACTGCTGTGATGTGTTGTATGAGTGGAATGTTGACCTAAGGCTTGAAATAAATAAAAGATACTAATCACTGAGGTAAAAAAACCCCATGATATTGAACATGATATTGATTTTTTTGTTGTTGTTGTTTGTTTGATTAGTTTTTGTTTGGCATGGAACTTGCCATTTTTTTTTCCCAAGTAGGCTTCCTCTGAAGCTGACATTGCTATAACATGGGTCAAGTGGTAACAGTAGTTATTTTTCTTTTATTGATTCAAAGCTTAATCAAAACATGATTCAAAGCTTATTGAAGTTGTAGGAAATAGTTTTATTATTGAAGACTATGTTTGGGGTGGTTTTCTGAGTTATAGGTCATCATTGTACACTCATTGGATGATGTGTTTATAGCATCATAATGTCTTAGTGTCCACAGTCCTATCATCCGCCAACAAAACCATGCAGACTAAGTATGGAAGTGCTTGGAAGCATCTGCCACTTCACTCCTCCAGTTTAATTCTGACTGGACAGTACCTGCTATACTGTAAGAACAATATCAGATCTACCTGGTTGCTAATAATCTTCCCTCATGTCTGCCCCAGACTGGCATATTTCTGGAACCATTCCTCTTTGTATCCTTTGCATTTTCCACCAATTTCTCTATCTGAAGATGAGGATTTTTAAAATTTTTAGTATGTTATTTGTCTTTCATTCTCACTTTGGGGACTGCAAATTTAGTTGCCATGTTGGTTTCCATTTGAGGGAGGAAAGCAAAAACACAGAGTTAGCATTTGAACACTGGCTTGTTTGCAACTTCCATGAACAAAAATGGGAACAAAGTGGTTTGTGAAGTGTTTCTTCCTCAAATGAGGAATTGCTGCTCCAATCTGAGAGCTGTCTGTCCTGCCTCATGTTCACCTTGGGATGGTGTTGGCAGATTTGGACCTCCCCCCAGACGCATCATAAGCCAGTTCAAGTTCTTAATTTGAAACATCTGTCCAGAACAAGCAATGACAGCTTGTTTACTGAAGACTGAATGGATACATTTGGCTTGGTTTCTGATCAGAAAAGTGGCAGCAGTGGCACTTGGGAAGTGGGTGGGGGCAGTGGGGCACTTTCTTTGTGGTCTTGGCAAGCGAGTAGTTAATCTCAAGATGTGGCATGAAATAAAATCCCAAGTGATATCCTAATATTTGATTATATAGTGGCTCCAGTTGACTCCAGCAGGGCTAATGCTTTAAGTAAACCTTAGGTGTCAGAGATTCAAAGCAATTTAGCAAGTCTTACATAAATGCCAAGATACATCAGCCTTTGTTTTGGTGTAAACTTGAGAGAAAAGGCTTTGTATTGGTTTATCAGAGGCTTATGTGGATTGAAACTTGTACAGATAAGCACTGGGCTTACTTTGACATCCATTTTTTGTATCTAATTTATTTTGGTTTTATGGTCCCAAAGGAATTAGAATATATAGGAATACTGACTTCTTGTATCAATACAGTCAAAACTATAGATTTTTCTAAGTAAGTGTTTGTTCCCAAAATGTTCAAAAAAACTTCAGTTTTTAGAAAAACTTGTGTAATACATCACGTAACTAAATTTTTCATTTAACTTAGAAACTTGGGGACAACATTCAACAAAGAAAATTGCTGTAACTATTAAATTTTGATTTTTAATGGCCACGTTATCAAATCATTTTAATGCTGTGAGTTAATAAATAATAATGTTCCCTTGGTGGGGTAGCATATACCATCCATTAATTCTTTGTAGTGAAGAAACACTAAAGGAGTCAACTGCATTCTTTAAAATAGAATGGGTCTTGTTGTAATCAGTTTCTATTTTACTGCATAATTCACCTTGATTGTTTAAAGCAGTTTTGTAGTCAGTAACTGGGCAAAGACTCCTTTTGCATACCTACTCATTTTTTTTACTTTTGGAATAATAGTTGTTTAGTAAATCAAATAACTAAATTAAAAGAAGGTTCTTTCTATACTTTGCTTATGTTTTTTGTAGACTTCTTCCCTAAAGACAAGGTAACATGTTTTTTCTCAAGCTTGTTTTTAGTATCTGGAAATGGAAAGCTTTCTGTAATATCCAGCTGACAAAAAAAAAAAAAAAAAAAAAAAAAAAAAAAAAAAAAAAAAAAAAAAAGTTAAGCTTATACCTATTTTCTCCAACCCCTTGTCCTTTCCACTGATGCAAAAAATTGTGATGGTCACAACTTGAATGGGAGGGATTTTGTGTCAGGTTTTCCAACCGATTCTGTGTCCTGCAGGTTGCTAACCTGAAGAACCTTAGCTGAAAGGTTCTGAAAAAAGGGAGTGGTGCTGGATTGAGGAATACGCCCTTTATTGCCTTTGCAATACCTTACAGTGTATACAAATATGACAGCAATTATTGAATAGCTGCTTTTTTTTCAATATGAAAACCCATTCTGAATAATCTCTCTGTGGTATTTTTTGTGTTGTCTGTATCATATATATGAAAAAAAATTGCAGCTTTGATTGACTTTCTTTCATTTTCCTTTTCAGAGTGAAGGAATTAGTTTTCTCATCATGACCTCAAACAACAGAGTACAACATTCAAAGAAGCTGCTCGGCATATACCTTTTTGTTTATTCGTTTTTTGGTTTTTGTTTTTGGTTACTGAAGCTGCTTAACGTTTACTTTTTATTGTTGTTACTGTTGGTCCTAACAGTTGCTAAACTGTTGTGGGCTAAACTGTACAACAAATCTGGGAGGAAGGGAAGGCAACCTGCCTAACTCATTACCTATCCATGGCATCTATGTTATCATTTTGCTGCTGTTTCGACAGAAGTTGGAGATGCTCTTTAAATCATAGGAACTTTTCTGCCGGCCTCTTTAACTAATGGCCAATGCCTTCATTTTCTTTTTCTTCAAAGACGAACTGTATTTATTCTCTGGCATATTAGGGGATTCTGTAACACGTGCTGAAGCAGCAAGATCTGGTATTTACTGGCATAATTTCAAGCCTACGACAGTACTACCTCAGTTCAAAGTAAAGCCGGATTTGCAGTGTTGGTGTACGACAGGAACTCCTTATCTCTGTGCTGAGTTTCTCAAGAATGGTCGCCAGCCTTACTGAACTTGCAGCTTGTACAGCTGCTGCTGCTGCTGCTGGGTTTTGAATCACTAGCCGCAGGGTTTGCTTCTCAGACAAAGCCTAAGCAGGGCACTGGAAAGTCTAAAATGGGATGAAACTCTGTGAATCTGACTTGGACAAGGGATTCAGAGTAGTTAAAAAGTATAAAACGTGTAACTGAAGCAACATAAGTTAAAAACATCAACCTGTATTAGGGGTATCTCTGTACCTTTGACACACTTGTTTAATCCTCTCTACGTAGGTGTTTATGTAGGTACTTCAGATTGCAAAAGCCTTTTCTTCTATTTACAAGCTCACTTTTGTCAGCTAACTGTTCTTAGCTGCATTTCTTGTAACCAAAAATCCACGTAAGCATGCTAGGAATGCAGGGATGATAATGGGTATCGGGCAGATTCAAGTGCTAATGTTAACACAGTATTATCTTGCCATCTATAAAGTCCTGATATTTGCCTTTTACCAAGAAAGCACTATTGTAGCTGCAGGCACTATTACAGGGAAGAAGAACCATTGCAGTCACTTATCCTGAGTTCTTTTCAAGGCTAACTGTGCATCACATTTCCAGTGGCCTGAAAATCTGAGTGGTGTGGCAGCTACTGTCACAAAAGTCACATACAACTGTTGCACCAGACTAACAGAATGTCATGCCACCTTGCTTCTCCTTTGATTGAAATGTTTGTGTACATTTTAAGGGTACCCCGCCAGTGCCTGCTCTGATAGACATGTAAGTATTACTAAGTTATGAGTTTTGTGAGCCTCTTTTTTTTTTTTTTCTTTGATCATTGTGCTTGGTGGAACCTGTACTTCACTATTGACAATACATTATCTTCTTTCGGGGTTTGTTTGTGGTTTTTTTTTTTTTTTTTTTTTTTGGAGGAAGACAAGAGTCCATGTCTTACAAATACAGTGAACGGCAATGCAGTCTTCCTGCTTACATGCTGAATTTTTTGAACTGAGGATTGTATTACAAGACAAAGATGAATGTAAACTAATTCCTTCCCTACTCCATGGCACACTTAATTTTTCTGTGTAATTTTTTGGGTCTTAAATCACAGCAATGCATAGGTTAATAAAATATTAGATCTAAAATAAATTTAAATATCTGATCTGATTGAGTTTTTCTCTAATACTAATGCTATAAATGGTTCTAAGACATTCTAAAATGCTGCTTGTTCAAGTCTGGAACTGAAAACCCTGCATACCTTTGACATTTTTTGTCTGACCCCTTCCCACCCGCTGCCAGCACTGAGTGTGGTACCTGCTGAATTCAGTGTTTTGAACACCTCTATTTTCAAAAATCCCTCTGTATCAATTAAGAAATCATGCCACTGAAACAAATGGCTAAACCGCATACAGCAACTGAAAAAGACGACCTGACAAAATAATAAAATATTCTCTATCCTGTATATTTCACAAAGGCATATGCAATACTTACATTCTTAATTTAGTTTACAGAATGGAACCAAAATGTATAAATGTTATGTTTGCTAAAACTTCACAATGTATATGGGGTCTTTGTACATTTTGCCTGACTTACCTTAAATTTAAAATATTTTTTGCTATATAACCTTAACAGTTACTAAGCAGTGTTTTCTTTTTGGGTACGTATTGTTTCTGGATATCAAGATGTTAAATATATTTCTTGCTATTGTGATATGACAAGAGACTTATCTTGCTGTGTCTTCCAATGTACACGCTGTATATAAGGATAAATGTGATGCTGCTGGAGACCAGAATAAATGGAACTAGAGTAGTGTATTGTATTTAGTCTGTATTGATCATGGATGCTCTCCTCAATAGCCATATGCAATAAAATACGTTATTTATGAAAGGAGTAAAGTATTTGTGTGCCTATTTTCTCTAGGGGTGAAGTAGATTTTTCTGGTTATTTACATAAAATCAGTTTATTCTTTCTTTGGAATGGAAACACTTTCTGTGAATAAATCTTATTGCACTGCACATACTGGTTTTCCTTTTAACTTCTGAAACATTATGAAATCATTTTAAATCTTGTTTAAGGATAAAACAATTGGTTTTATAAAAGTGAAGTTTGTGTATTTGAGGAAATAACTAGGAGCAGAAATCATCTTAATTTTTAATTCCAGTTTTAAAAGTGAGTGGAAGACTGTGGGAGTCCTTCTGGCAGCCTGTTTAGTGAGAACAGGCTTGCACTAAAGAAGCTGTATAGTCATGCTGGTACAATGAGAGTGGGAACCTAGTGCTATTTGTAGTTATCCCCTGCTGCTGGTTTGCATGCAGGGAACCTGGGGTCACTGTAGCCTGATTTGGTCAGTAGGAGTGTCTCTTACACCTGACAGTAGACCTTTTCCAATGTTCCTTGCACCCAGGAAAGTGATGGGTGTGGGTCAGGGTCCTGACAGGGAATGTGGCAATGAGGGGCAGGGGGCAACAGTAGCTTCATAAAAAGCTTGCTGTCTGTTTTGCAGCAGTCTTGGTGAGAACTCATTTGCTTACACTCAAGAGTGTCTGAGCGACATGCCTTTGATCAGATGCAAGGCCTGCTGGTGCAAGGAGGACACATGATCCCACTGTCTTTAATGTTTAAACTCACTTGAGATGAAGTTCTGCCTTGGGATGTATAAGTTATATTCTTCTGGCCACATCTGCCACTAAGTGGCTGGTACTTTCATGGTTGCCTGATGTTTTGGGGATGGTTCAAGGACCATACTTGTACACCTTGGCCTTTAAAGGACTAAACCTAGCTCACTCTGGTGAGATCCTTCCTCTGAAGGTGGCTTGAATGGAAAACAGCAGTTCTCTTTCTTGCAGCAGTGGGATCATCCTGTGGCTGCTGGAGTGTCCATATAAGCCACAAAGTGCAGAAATAAATGAATGTTCTCTCCCCAAGAGAGAACGTTCAGTTCCTTTTCTCATCTATCTTGACCTTCTTGTCTGTAGACTTTTCTAGGGGAGAGAAAATGGGACACTGTGAGTTCCATAGTGCCTCCATCCTTGGCAAGAAAAAGCAATTGTTTCAATCTTTGAAATTGCTCTGGAGAAATACAGCTATCCAAAAGAAACTCCTCATTTTTCTGCTTTCAGCAGGGTAGGAGAGTGGTACCTTACAATACCATAGAAGAAGAATGTCTTTGATAAGACATCCAGAAATCCAGTATCAGATTCTCTGGAAGGTACAATTTCTGATAAGCAGAAAATAGAAGAAACTTTTGGATAGTTGCTTCCCCCAGCAGTTTAATGTGATGTAGGATGCTTTGAAACACAGCAACATTTGCACTGACTTGGAAGTGGTGCTCTTCAATCATTTTCCAGTGACTGTACTTTTCAAGGATAAGAAATCCATGTCTTTCAGCCTCCTTGAGAACCTGCATTTACTCTTTGTGGTACCTGGTTCAGAGAAGGGTTGATATATATCCAGGTGTCATCTCTGCTTGCTTTCCATTCTCAAACACTATGGGAATAGGAAAGAGTTTAGGTTCTTTCTGTGCTCATTCTAAAGTAATCTGTGAGAGTTATGGGGTTGGCTTTTGGGAGAGCGATTGCTGAATAGTGTAAAGGGAACAAATTTGGCTGAAGGTGCAAGCCTTAATGCTCTGTGGAAGGCAAATCACCAACCAAATCTTTTAGTATATTACTTCAGCTTCAGTCTTTTCCAGATGGATTTTCCTTATTGAGAAAGTTCAGCTTCAGTCAGCTCTTGCAGAGGTCAAATAAAAAAAATAGGGACAGAAAATGTCATCATTCTTTTTTTAAAAGATAGATCCCAGTTGGGCTTTTTTTTTTTTTTTTTTTAAATTTATCATTGTGATGTGTCCTATTTATATATCAGACCAAACATATGTTTTATAAAGTTCAGTCTAGAGATGGGGAAACCATGGCCTGTGGGATGGATATGACACATAACATTGCTTCACATGAGCTATGAATTCATTTTTTTGCATTTTATTAGGCAACATAGTGTCATGTGTTGAATGCATGGCTGCCAAAAGTTTTTGAAAAGTCCAGTTGATCTTCAGTATTTCTTTACATGGCCTCCTTGTGTTTTCTCTTTTCATGTTCTCTTTTCCCCTTTGATAAAAGTGAGAAATACAATCGTAAAAATGCATCAATAAGTGCTAAACTGAATGTAAGAGGTGTATCTAGAAGGTGAGCAGCACTACTGCTAAAATACGAGTTCTTATGTAAGAAGAGGATGTAAACATCAGGCTATGTGCTATGTTTACATGTCTCAAATGGAGGAGGCAGAAGGTGGAATTAGACACACCTTGAAACAGCCATTAATATGAATATGAGGAGGGACTAGATAAAGGAACAGGATTCCTTTAGTTGGAAACGTGCTTTCTGCAGATGGACCAGTTCAATTTAACTCCCACATTTGACGACAGTTAAGCATTAGTATATTATTCTCCCTCAACCTTTAAAATTTCTGCTACTGCTTGTTAAAGTAGTTTTCCTTCTCATTAAATAATGATCCTGTCTGAAAATGTGGGTGTACTGAACAATTCATTCATTAGTGTGAGTAAGCTGTATTGCAGAGCTGAACATCCAGACCTACCATTCTACCTCAGACAAACTTCAACACGGAAATTTTGCTCAAGCAAGAGGGTCCAGACTTTGGTTGACTAAGATTTAATGTGACTTCGATTTCTCCCTGCCAAAAGTGAACTGAATGTGTGTGCATAATTCAAAACACAACATCAATTGATGAAACTTATAAGGGATGAATTAACTATATCTCCGCTAGAATATTGTGTAAAAGTCTGACCTTAAAAGTGTAGAGTTAATATATGTTCTTATGCTCCTAATTACTTTAAAAAGATTGCTTTCACCAAGGCATAATGGCTTTTTGAACAAGTACACTAAATGACCATGGAAAGGTGTTCTGGTACCCCCTATAAGGTCTCCAAGGCATAGTCTAATTATCTGATGCTAGAATATATTACAACTGTATTTGACAGAGCAGTTATTCCTGGAGGAAAAAGTAATTTCTGTATCATTGGCCCTTTACTGGCAATTTAGCTGATTTAGGTGCAGATGTTGAAGAGAGACGGCCATCCTGCATAAGGACAAGAAAGTGCAGGGACAGAGGGTGTATTACGCCTTTACTTGAGCTGTGTGATAAACATAGGTGAAGGTGTCATTGTTCCTGTACATGAATATACACTTAAACAAGCTACCTAGATGAAGGAGAAATAAGAGACACAAGGTAACAGCGTTGCCATATCTATTATTTTACTTAATCCAATCCAGAGTTAACTATGAGGTATTTACCCCTTCCCTATGGACCAGTGATTGCCTTAAATTGTCTCACACTTGGGATCAGGTATTGTGACGACACAGACACTGGGGGGTTAATTCACACTGGTCAGCTACAACATGACCACCAGTTGCCCTTTTACTGCTGCCAGTTTGTAGTTTAAATATCACAGGCTGTTGCACAAAGATAAACTCTGGAGCCCTGGTCCCAGTGGCCACAGATTAGGAATGTGCCACCATTGCATTCATGGTGATTTACTGCAGCTGCAGCTCTGATTCAGAGTCATTTGGGAGATTGTTTATGTATTTCTGATGCTTTTTTTTAAAAACCTTATGTCCTCTAAAGACTGTTCTGCATTGTGGTATAAGATTGCCTTTGAGCAGTACTTCAGGAAATATAATTATAGTCAGTTATTTATCATCTCTATCAAGATGTTCGATATAAATATCTTGGTTCTTAAGTGGGACACATGAAGAATATTTTTTTCTAGAAGGCCAAGCCTCCCAATGACTGCCCATTTTCTCAAGGCTAAACTGTTTTTAAAAGACTTTTTTTTAAAATTCTGTTTCAGTGTGTCAATGGAAGCAGAGTGGAATTTTCATGACTAGTCTATGCCTTTAGCCAACGAATCAATAAAGCAATCCAGTATTTGTTTCAGCTGCAGATAAATGAATGTTTCTCTAAAGGTTTCATAAGAGTAAAGGTTAAATTTTAATCTTATTTATCTAAGAACAAGTATTAAAGTGTTTCTACTTTGAGTAGAGTCTTTTCTTAGTAACAGACTTCACAGAAGAGGCATAGTTTTCCTTCTTTGCCTGTGATGCATTATGTTTAATATCCCTGTGCTGGATTCTATATTATTTTAATCAAATAATGGTTTTACTCTTTCACAGGAAAGACTTTCACTGTATAAACATTTCATTTTTTTATTGACTATGCCTGTATTTCTCAGATGGTAACAGACCCCAGGATTTTTCTGTTCTAAGGGAATAAAAAACAAAGGAAGTTTCTAATTTGGCAGCTGTAGTCCATTGCCTTCAAAACCAGAGAAGGCACCAGAAAAAAATTCAAGACAGCATGATTTTCATTTTGAAAACTTGCTCTTTTATTTTTGGACAAGCACATTTACATGATGTACCTGGAGTACACCAATGCCAGGTCATTTCCATAATCCTTGCTCTTCATTTACAGGCATGCAGATTAGGAGAAAAATCTAGGCCATGGACAGAAGAAGCTTTTTTATGCTTGGACTTACCTCTATGCTTTCCAGTCATTGAACTACCTGTCCTGTGACAAATTATACGTTCCAGAAATTCTGTTGTTCTACACTGTGATTGTCCTCAATTTGATATATAAAGCAGTGATATACCATCTCAGTTTGAGGTGCATCAGCACTTTGTGTGTGAAGGTCTCCCACCCTGATGGGAAAAATCCTCTGGTTCTCTCATGCAGCAGCAGCACAAGGATATCAATGGATACTCTTGACAAAGGCCTCATTATACTTGTTACTACACAAAAAATCTCAAGCTTTTTGTGCGTTCAAATATAGTTTGTCAGATGTCAGTGTATTTGGGGAATGTTGTTTGTTTGTTTGTCCTGTTTTGCTAATGAGTGGGTGACTATTTTACTTGTCCTCAAGTACAGAAGATCTACAAGGTGATATCTCTGAATGTTCCCTGAATGATAATTCAAATGACCCTGCAACTTTTGTCAGCCACCAGACTTCATCTTCCTGCCTCAGAGCCTGAAACACTGGCTGTGCCCCTCTCTTAGTGTGTCTGTGTGAATCTTCACATTGATCTGTGGCACTGAGATGTAGTGAAGGCAAGAGCTCTGCAAAGCTCTGTTGAACCCCTGCCTCACTACATTAACCTGCAAGGGAGGCTTTGGAAGATGTTTGACTTGAGCAAAAGAAAAGTGGGACTTTTTGTATCTTCTTTAGCATTTCAGATTTTTTTCAAGGGAAGAAATAACCCCTCTAGCTAAGTACGGAGCTGTGTGCATCATTAAAAAAGAAGCCTTTACGGTGGTGGCTAGGGAAGCAGTGTAATACTGTGTGCCACTTCCCCGGCCACTGGGAGCGGGTGAATTAATGGGATGGATGCATCATCTGCCAGCTCCACTCAAGCTGCTCCCGTTCCATCCAGCCACACACCACTTGGGAGTGTCACAAAACATCAAACTCAGCCTCGGCAGATTCCGCTGTCGTGCTCTCCCCCGGTGAGAGGGCAGGAGTGGAACCCTGGAGGTATTTTAGCACCTTCCTGAGAGGCGGCTGGGCGGGAGGTGGTCCCGGGCAGCCTCCCTGGCTGGCTCGGCTCGCAGCTTCCCACAGCTCTCCGCTGTGTGTGTGGCACGGCCATCTCTCACATTGTGTCTGCCTCATTGACAGCACTAAAGAGGCTTTGTCAGCTGCTTTGCTGTGCTTTCAGGGATCTCCTGCCTGATTTCCGTGTATGCCTCCTTGGCGAGAAGCCAGCATTTTGTTTACCTCTTAAAAGAAGATTCATTAATTTGTTTTTCCTGTTCAAATTTATTTGTGTGTCGTTTACCCTGCATAGGCAATTTTGCTTTTCCAGTACTTTTTATTTTTTTCTGTTGGCTGGGGAATATCAGAGGGTTGTTCTTATCATTAATATATTGGTGAGCTAAGTAATTGTTTGCAAAATGAACCGCATACCATTTGTGGTTAAAGGTTGTTTTTTTATTATTTTTTAAGTTTCTGAACCAAGTTTGGCTAGCAGTTATTTTTATGCAGCCTCACTGAAGTCAATACAATTCCTTAGTTATAACTGAGCATCATACTCAGCCTGCTGTAGTTTTTTCTCAAGTCTTCTATGAACGGTGTATTTATGTGACATATCCAGGATTGCCAGTACCAGTGGCCCTGCAAAAGGACTAGATGCAATGTGAATGTTAGCAAATGAAGCCCCATATTTCTAAACTGCCAGGATAAGATAACCTGACAAATTTAAAGAAGCAATGCTGAAGATACTGATCTGCATTAATATTACGCTACTGCCAAAAGTGGTGGTGCTATTTTAACAGAGAAATCAGATTCAGGCTTTTTGATGGTGTAGACAGGTGCATCAAACAAAGTGGTGAGAAAGTAGTAGTTTCACAACTTTCACTGCACTATTCTACAGAGTGTGTAACTCTTTTTTTGTATTTTTAAGGGATGAGACAACAATGAAATTAGCAGAGTTCCTTCCCTTCTTGTTACATGTGTCAAATGATTTTTCAAGGTTTCTGTGGTCAGTTTGTGTATTCTTAATGGGCTGTGAAATGAGAAGATGCTTGTTATAAATGATCAGCCGAATCTGTGAATTAAAAATATTAATAACAAATTTATTAATAAAAACAAAAAAATCAAGAATTTGAGAAATAGAAAAACCCCAATAAAACCACAACCAAAGTTCAGTTCCGATCCCGGTAATCGGCGGTGGGTGAACCGAAGATCGTGCCCCCATCGCACAGAATTCCCCTCTGGTTCACAAATTCGGAGTGTGCAGGGCCTCATTTTTATACAGTTTTTTGGCTTGTGCAACCGATTACTTCATTGGTTCTTTGTGTAATATGGTCCTCGATTCACATTCGTATGGTTTCCTTTTTGAATGTGAATTCGGTGAATAGTTTTTCCTGGGAGACATAAACTTATGTCAGGGTTTACTGGAACCAGGTATTGAGATGTATGTCCTTGATGAGATTGGGATGATGGATATGGGGGCTGAGCGCTTGGCCGATGGCCGATGATGGCAGTGCTCAACTCCATCACCCATGGGTGGTGCCTTCCCTCCTTTTGGTGATGGGTGATTCTCTGCTTTTTGGCCGAGGAATGTCTTCCCGGAACCTTGCGTTCCTTAGGCTTAAAACATTATGCAGTAACACACAAACTAACTCTATATAGGTTTATAAAGTATCATAAAAAGAAAACACTAATTAATCCTACAATATCTATCACATGCTGAAGAGTGACTCTGCTCACAGTGCACTATGCTCCCTTCACTCTGCTTTTAGGGAAGAGAACGGTGCCTGGGTCAGTGGGACAGGCAGGGAGCAGTAACCTGTGGATGCCTGGGCTTGGAGAGGCAATCAGGGAATCAGGGAGGCCAAATGTCCAGCATATTGAAGGGGTTTACAGTGGTCTTCATGTGATTATTTAAGCATAGGGGTTCGTACAAAACAAGAAGCATAGCACAGACTTTTCCATTTCTCAGTCTTGGAGCTTAATTAAGTTTGTCCTACAGACTGTCATTTTGGGATGAAATTATTTTAATCATTTAATCAAATGCATTCAAGGTCAGATTGAGAGAAGGAACTAATGAATACATTCTGTAAGAAAGACACTTTCTGTTCAGTGCCACTCTGTCAGAGAATAGCTGAGATCAATTTCCTCTTCCTATAAAGCCATAGCACTGAGGCTTAAAAGATTTATGTTTTAAAAAAAAAAGCCCTCCTTTCAGGATGGAAAAAATGTGATTGATTGGCTCCTTCAAAGAAAGGAAGTCCTTGTCTAATTAACTCCCCCATTTGCTTTCTTTTAAGGTAAAGCATTAGGCAATGATGTGCAATGATCTTTTGTTCCATATTCTTTTGCCAATTCTCCTATAGACCAGTGAGTCAGGGTCAGCAATGCGACATTTTCCACTGGCCTCATGACCACAGTGAGGAGGATTTTGAAAGCCAGCTTCCGCACTCACTCCTCAAATGAGAGACATGTTCCCAAAAAGTGTAAGATCTCTGTCATCATGAATACCTATGCTTCAAGTTTAAAAACCTGTTTCCTTGGTAACTAGACTTGTTAGGCTGGTCTGCTCATACCATGCATGCAGAGGCCACCACATACCATACAAAGCTTATTGAGCCATTTTGCAAAAACACATAATGCATTAGAATTTTGTACAAATTTAAAAGAATTCCTGACACACAAAAGATAAACCTTCTCTGCTGCTTGCCTTGTGCTGTGTAAAATCTTCTCCTATGATGCCGGAACGTATCATGATGAAGGATGGCAACAGTGACTTTGTGAAAGTCATTCCTCTCCGGATTCGCCTCTCCATCACAATTCCTTCCTGGATTCCTCCCAAGCGTGGTCAGCTGTGACACCCATTTACTGCATTTTTTCTGTTTATGAATGCTGCTGTTACGGAAGACATTTTAAACTTGGCTATTGGTGGCATATCTCAGTGCTGTCGTCACGTAGCTGTGTGGTGGGCATTAACTTGGATATCCCTGACTGGCAATTTGACTCCCCACACCCAGACAATGTACATTCATAGCATCTTGGTTGCCTGCCATTTAGCCCATCTGTTGGATTGACTCTTTGCCCATTTAAAAGTCAGTCAGACAGGGGTGTAGGTGCCAAGAAATGTGAATTGAGAAGGGGAGTCTGCATAACACTGCTGGCAGAGCATCTTCAGTAAGAGCCTCCTCCTTTGTGGCAGCCATCACTGCCAGATGCCTCCCTACAGTGGGTTACAACTGCTGACATTTGCCTACCAAGAAAAGGATACATGAAGCAGAGAAAAGGAGGGAAGAGTTTCCAGGCTGTCCTTGGCAACTTGCAAGACAAGCTGTGCTCTTGCAGGTACTCAGTTCACAGCACAAGTAAGAGACGCATGGAGATGGCAGGGTATTAAAAAGTTACTCAGTAGGAAGGAGGGCACATTGTTAGTGTGCTAAGGTGAACCTGAAGTAGCCCATTACGCTTAAGGAGAGAGCCAATGACCCAGCTGCAGGAGCCCTGTAAAGGTATTTCTCCTCTTCCATGTAGGAGACCTATACAAGAATGTTAGCCCTGCCTGGGGAGTGTTTCTGAATGCGGAGTAGAGGCCCAAACATCCCTTAAGGTAATCTCTCTCTTAGCCACAATTGCATTGTGCAGTGATTTACTCATCCGGGTGTATAATTTATAATCCAAATCTGGAGAGTGTCAGGCACACACATGTTCATAATAATGTCCATAAATGCATGTTTCACTTCAAGTTTGGCTCACCAGAATTACTTTGTCTGTGAAGTTAACTTGTGTATCTGTCTTCTTTGCCTGGACAGCCCTTCATTTCTGCTGAATAGCTATTAACGCTGCTGCCCTTTATACCAGAATCACAGGTAGCCTCTTTCCATCATCATTATTTTACTAGAATATAGCAGTGAAATATCTCCAGTCTGTCAGTGGCTGTGGTTCAGCAGTGCATTGCAACCTAACCAGTATTTAGTGGATAATTTTCTTTTCTGATCAAATTTAAAACATAAATAGATGTGTGAGCCTAGTCTGAACTTCAGATTGTTTTAGATAATTCTTTATAAATTGATGAAAATAATCATCCCAAGCCAGGTTTAAACAGAACAGCTGTGCTTAATTTCAATTACTTTATTATATTTTCATACTTTTTTCAGTTTGTTGTTTGGGTTTTTTGGGTTTTTTTTTTTGTGTCAAACAAAGATGTGACTTTCCCAGTTACCTTTTTGAAATACAGTAGGGCACAAGGAGCCCATAATTAGTGCAAAGATGGTGTCTGTCTTCTCATGAACCTGAGGAAGAGGTTTGTGGAAGGCACTGAAAGCGAAGAATTGTCCAGTGTTTTTATTTGAGGGCCTGTGTTTTTTATTTGAGGGAGCTTTCAGGCATCGGGCAAGATTATTTTTGTGATTATCCAATCCTTTTCCATCTTCTGCTATTTTCTCTTTCTGCTGTCTTTTGCCCAGTGTCTAATCCCAAGCAGAGGACCCCAACTTCCTCAAGCCTGGGCTAGTGTGCTGAAGACGTAGCACACCAAAAGTGATGACTGATGCTGTGCTCCACTTTCCCTGATGTCAGCAAGTAACACTGAGGAATCTGGTGTTCAGCATGTCGTCTCTGAGCCAAAAATTAGGGACCACTGCCTGAGGGGACAAGAAGCAGATTTAGTGTGCCTACTTGTCAGTTAATAGTCAGCCTTATGTTTTACAGTAACAACTCTACTTGCTCACTGCAAGGGAAGATAACAACCAGTAAGAATACAGGAAAAATTCCAAACAAGAGCAACAATTCTCTACCCATCCCCTATTTACATCACTGTTAGGCAGCTTGTTGCAATTCTAAACACACGTGGTGTCAAGTAGTACCAAAATTATTAGGTACTGATGCATGTGTAGCTGTAACAACACCAGTCTGCTGTTCTGTGGTGTGCTAGGCACATGACCCGCCTTCTATGCCTCTTTCCCCACCCTTAATCCCCTCTGATTTTACACCCTTGATCTGTAAGATGTAGCCTGCACAGTCCTCTGCTTGCATGGTGTAGATGCATGATGTGGAACTGAGTGCCCCTGCTTGTTCCCAACCACGTCACTGATCCATATTCCAGGAGGATGTTGTGGGGGGCTAGGATGAGTCTGGAAAAGGACCAGAGCTTTAGGGATACAGGGATTGGTGGGGATAAGGTAAGCCATCTTTCCAGAAAAAGGAGAAAACCAGAAAGCCGGGTCGGAAGGGAGGAATTCAGTAAGCCATGGGCTGAGGGAAAAATAGAGAGTTCGAGGGGTAAAAGAGGAGGAGACAGGAAGAAGAGAAGGCACTGAAGGTGCAGCTTTGATGCTGCTTTCCTCCTCTCTACTCCAAAGTGGTCTGCTGGGAAAGTCCCGTTGTCTGGAAAACAGAGGTGTTAAATATTCAGTGCAAGGTGCTGGGTTGGGGCAATCACAGACATGTGCACAGACTGGGAGAAGTCATTGAAAAGAGCCCTGTGAAAGAAGAACTTGGGGGTTCACATAGATGAAAAGCTGGCAATGAACCAAAAATGTGCTCTCAGAGCCCAGAAAACCACTTGCATCCTGGGCTGCACCCAAAGCAGCATGGTCAGTGGGTTGAGGGAGGAGATTCAAGTGGCAGTGTCTAAATAAAAGCAGCCCAATCCAGGTAGTTGTTTATCAATAATCAATCCATCCTGGGAAAAGAAAGAAGCACAGAAGAATTATTAGCATCATAGGAAATGCTTAATATTCGGTCTGACTGGTACTAGGAGATATGAAAGCTGTAAGAATTGAAAAAAACCATAAAATACCCTCCCAGTGTTAAAGTGCTGCAGCCAATAGTTCCAGTCAATGAAAGCAGCCTTTTAAAATAGCACAGCCTAGTTCCTCACTCTTCTTCCATGTATTCTACAGGCAGTCGTGCCAGTAGACTGCTTCTTTTTGGTCCCAGAAGAATTTTGGGCTTTTTTCCTCTTAGGAAAAACTATCCAGAACTCAGCTGAGAAAAACACATATTTATTTAAACTGGTTGTTAAAATCAGATTAATTCTTTTAGCATTTATTTTTCACTAGGCCTTTTCCAGCCAGAGGTTGTGAGGGTTCTAACCTAGGTCCCTTTCCCATTTTGGATCACGTGTTGGTATCCAGTGTTTGTAAAATGCATCCTTTTGAGTACCTAATGGATACTCAGCATGAACATAGTTAAATGCATTTCTAAACCCGTGTAATACATGTATGCTGCATGTTCTGAATATTTTCTCTGTGTCAGCTTTATGCCGTCACTTTTATAAATATCCTGTGTACGTAACAGCCTCTTAACACGTTTACAGCATGTCTCTGTGGAGGATGTACTTCCAAAACAGGTCAGTGAATTTGGAGGCTACAGCAAGAGGGAATGACTCTGATGCCGCAGTCATTCCCAGCCAAGTTAAACTGGCAGACAGCACTGCCATTGGAATAGGCAGGCCTGCATTCTCTTTGCCCATATGCATATTTAGAATCATAGAGTAATTTGGATTGGAAGGAATATTAAAGATCATCTTGTTCCAACACCCTGCCATGGGTTTCCCCCCTTGAACTTATGCAATCCCTGGTGCCATCTGAGGTTTCATGCAGCTGCACAGCGAGCTAGGCAGAGAAACCCACCCAGGAGAAAGCTGTGTCAGGAAAAGGGGCTTGGATAGCTCAAATGGGGGGCTGGTCCCCACTCTGGTCCCCTGCAGCAACATGCGCCTTTTGAATGGCAGAAAAAGGGAGAGGGCAATGTTGAATGAAAAAATGGGATTGCTTCTTTTGGCCTCAGTGTTGGACAAAGCGTTTGTGAAATTAAAGTCTCAGAGTCTCTGAATAAAATCCTATTCTGTCTGAGAATTTTCTCTGGTCAACGGTAAGCAGCAGCCATTTCATCAGGCTCCTGGAATACAGGCAATAAATCTATTTAGTTTTTACTGGCTTTTTGTGTAACTTTGTATATTAATGCTTGCCTACAGCAAGCCTTTTCCAGTCTGAGTTAGGTTGTTCTCCCTCTGCTTGCACTCCAAACTGAGATATTAGGGCCTGACACATTTTTGCACTTTTGGAGGGGACTTCATTGTCTTTATGAGAACAGTGCCCTTCAGCAGTCACTGATGGGGTCTTGAGTACTTCCAGGCACGAAGCCTACACTGTGGTGTTCTTGCACGTGTGTAGTTAGCAGCAGAAACCAGAGAGCAGTAGGAATGATGACTGCCCTTTGGGAAGGTGATCTGGCTGCTGCTTCTTCCAGCAGTCTTCCAATCCAAAAGGCAGCTGCGGTTAATGTAACAGTCTGCAATAACAGACACTTTTTCAGGTACTTGTGTGGCGATGTCTCAGGCACTCTCTGGCTTTACCAATGGGATTTATGTATGCAGGCACAGCTTTTGCCCCACACTTAGACTACAGCTGTTTGCACAATGTATCTGAGTGAGGCAACCACGTATGAAGCAAGGTCCAGCAGTCCTCAGTGAAAATATGTGCAGTTCAGCACAAATATTGAAGTCTTCCAAACATTGCACAATCTCTCACTCAGAAATCCCTATTTTAAAAACATCAATCCGGATACCATAGATTTAGGGAGGGACTATGGGTTTTATTGGCTGTGTAAGGGCTTCAGAAAGTAGCAAAGGGAGTCTCCATTCACAGGAGTGCCAGGAGTAGGTGGCAGACAGCCCCCAACAAAACCAGGCTGAGTGATGGGTAAGAGGGTGGCCACCTGTAGCTCAGCTGAAGCACAGGCCTCTCTGGTGTTTGGAGGAGATATGTTAAAAGGCTAATGATCTTGGCATTCTGTGGACAGCTCTAGATGGACTGTACAGCAATGGGAGACAGTTTTTGTCCTCTATCCTTGTTAAATAAGACCAACATATGGATATTTGAGACTGGAGGAAAACACTTCTAACTGATATGCAAAAATAATGGCATAGTAGGATAAAAATGCAAGTTCTTTTATCAAACACCTGGTCAATGTTGTGGTTGTGAAATGCTGAGAATATATAAGTATCACTGAAACATCAGGAAATAAAAGTGTTTTCCCATCTTTACATCTTTTCCCACCCCCTTAAAAACCTCTTTCTATTTGTTTTCTTTTATAGTGTATGGCATTTCTTCCTTCCTTCCTTCCCCCTTCCCCTCTGCTCCCCTGACCTTTTGTTTTATTATATTTGTGTTGGAAAACATCTCCTTTATTGTCACTATCGCTTTCATTTGTAGTTCTACTTTGTTTTGCAAAATAATTCAGGAATTCTTGATCCAAAGGCATTTGTTTGAAAGCATTTCAGTAAAGTCTGTAAGAAGAAAGACATCTATTCTTCCGCTGTTCATGCTCTCTATAATTTTTCTGCTCTCCTTGCCTTTGCCAATGACTACTAATTTGTCCACTTGGAATCCAAGGAAAAACCCACTTTCACATTTTCTGAAAAAGCCAGTTTTATTTTCTCTCCTTTGCAAGATGACACATGTGCAGTTTCATTCCTGCCTGGAGGTCTGAAATCACAACAATACCTTCTGGCTCAGGGGCTCCTCTGCAGCAAAACACTTGAACAAACCCTTAAAGTTAAGCCTCTTCATAGCCTCATTGAAGGAGGTGAAGAAGTATGAATGTACCTTGAAATGCACTGAGTTGCATAAACATTTGGACGATTTGCATTCAAAAGTGAACTGATGAAATTTTTTCACATTTTCATTGATGGCAAATCATTTGACATTTCACAAGAAGAAAAACAACAAACTCCTCAAAGATAATCCTCCGATGGGAATAATTATTGTTTTGTTTTTTTTTTTTTTAATTCTCACAAAACATGAAAAATTACACAAATTTTAGCCAGACTCTTTTTTTTTTTTTTTTTTTTTTTTTTTTTTTTTTTTTAATCAGGAAGGAAAAAAGCCAAGACTATTGGCCCTAGGTTTGAATTTTAAAAAATGACATGAAAATGGAGAGAAAAAAAATATGTGGAGTTTTGTCTGTTTTTTTTCACCTGTTTGTGGTATATAAACCAGCCTGAAAGTTTTGAAGATTAGATATGGTGACTCCTGAGTCAGTCCACCTCCCCATGTTCAGCATGATTGAATTTGACATTCAGGTTTGTTCAGACTGTTCTCTTCTTTTGAAGGGGAGTTTGCAATCACTGCTCTCTAGGGCTGTAAATTACTATGTAAAGCTGGAAAGTACTGGAAAGTCCACCTGAAATATCTATTCCTTTTTACCTGACACAGTCAGATACGTGTCAGGGATTGCTGTACAACTCTAGAGGTGCTTCCAACATCACCATGCAGATTACGGTATCCTGAAATCTGAGAAAATGTCCAAGGAATGGCCCTGCCTACTAAAGAACTGTAAATACTTGCATCAGACAAATGCATGTGAAAATAGATGAATAACCTGTTTCTAATGCAGGGAATTAACAGGAAAGCTTCACACAAAGAAGTCTGAAAGATCAGGCCCCAGGTCATTTGGATTAAGATGTTGCTTGCTGTTATCTGGGATGAAGTGTAGGATTTATATAAACATCATCTTCTCCTTACTGAGAATCAGCCAGTTCAAACAACCTGGTTTCCATGTTAAAGTGGTTATAAGTGGTTTCCGTGTTAAAGAGGACTATGTTTACATCTTGAGCAGCTGTTGCTGTGGTTTGGTCCTGTACTAACCCAAATCAAACCCCTATTTAATTTTACATTTGTTACCGTGTTTCCAGTCTTCTTAGACATACTGGTGATTTTGTTCCTCTGTCAGCATAAGGCCCAGGCAATTTGGCCAGGGAAGAAATATTCCTGCCTAGTGGGACGACCAGGTTTTGGGAAGTACTGTTGTGCTTCCTCTGGCACCTTCCAGAGTTGAGAAAAGAAGGGAGAGAGAAGGGGAAGTGATTTGTTTTCCTGCTGTCGTTGTGTGAGCTCTCTAGAGACATCCTCTATTGACATCCAGCTTAGCCATTACAGCTCATTTTCTGCCTCTTTTGGTGATACAGGGGAAGGGGTGATACGAGGCAGCCTCAAATAGCAGGGCTCTGGATTGACAATCACTCTTTTGATATTAAATGCTTAGTGGCCTGTTGCTATAGGACATGAAATAAAGATGCTTGACTCTAGTCAGAAGGCAGTAGAAATCAGAAGGCTTTTTTTACAATTCATTCAGCCCTTTTATAACATGCTGTGCTAAGAAGGAACATTATTGGTCCATAGGGCTGACATCTCTCCCATTGGCTAAGTAACAGAAATAGCAAACAGCACCTGTTGTTATAAAAGAAGAATGTTGTTTACACGAAGTTGTTCTAAGAACAAGAAAACTGTTGAAAAGTTTCCCTTAGAAAGAGCTCAGGCTCAAAAAATATCGAGTGTACAGTGGCCAGCACAGCTTCATTAGGCATCTCCAATGGGATGACTTGGAGAGCGCCTCTGAGATCAGGGTCCCAGGATCAGGGATGCATAGTCAGTAATTTCAAACCAGTTTCTGACGATCCTAGTCAACTACACCAAGTTTCCTGAGAGAATATCAGGGTCCTTATTTCTCCCTGAAGAATGAAACGTTAGATTTTGTTCTTCAGTGTTTTTTCCCTTCAGTATACAAATCCCTCCTTGGGTAACTCTGATAGCTTTAGTACTTTAAACAGATACAAACATAAAGAAGAACGCAACTCTTTATAGCTTACTCAGTTTGCAATTTATATGGCCCTGACAAGAATTTTTGCTTTAAAATTTGGAACCTGCATGTTAATGCACTTTATCTTGCCTAGCTAGTTTAAGCCAGGTCTGATGAAAGCCACCTTTGAGTTGATTTTTTTTCTTTGCATTAAATAACTGCTTGAACTTTGGTGTGGGTGGCTGACCTTTAGAATCAAAAGCTATACTGGTGCAATGCAGCTAGAAGCACTAAAACAAGTGTCCTGACAGTTAAATAAAAAGTGACTGGCTGGGCTGAGGTACACCTGTCATGTTAATGCTGCCAGGACAACTCGGTGCTCGCATGATGTTTTGTCACTATTTTTCTTTTCCCTTATAAATCTCAGTTATAAAAACTTGTTAGGGGGATTTATATCTACAACTCTGGCTTCAGAGGCGCCTTGCCTGTTATTTAAAGCAACTTTATTTCCTTTTCTCTGGAATGCAGGATCAAGAGAGGGCTTATACATTAAAAATAAAAAACTAAATCAAACAGCAGTATTTTATTCTTTAAAGTAAACAGAGCAAAGGCTATTGGTGTCAGACACAGCAGCAGTCGGGTGTGTGCTGACAAAAGAAACTGAAGAAATTTTTCCTAACAGAGGAAATATTGGGTTTTATTTACATTTTCCAGGGAGAAAAAGATCATTTATATAGGATGCAGGATACTACTACTACTACTAATAATAAAACAGAAGGCAAACTTGTTTGCAGCAAAATCATTTGGCCATTTTTGATCACTCTGATCAAAAAAAACCTACTGATCACTCTAAGTTCAAAGAGGTCAGTAGAAAATCAGGTAATGCTCTCACAATCCAGCCCAATGGCTGTGTTTTGGGGAATGACTCCCTGATATATAATTAATAAGCTGTAGGTGAGGAACTCTGGACTCATGCACAATTTTGCCAATAGGTAAAGATTTTTTGCACAGTCATGTTAAAGCAATTTTCTGGCACTGCTGCTGTTTACCTTGCTTCTTTGTGAAAATAGAACTCTGTTTTCTTTCTTAGGCTGCTTGGATTCTGTCATGTATTTTGGATTTCCTAATGCCAGGCTAAATTACTGTGTGCTTGATTATTGTTTGCTCCATCAAGAGGTAAACTCCAATGCAATGGAGTATAAAAATTAAGCGTGCCACTGAAAACCAAAGTCTCCTCTATGAAAATGGCAAAAAAAATCAGAAGGAATTGTATTTTCAAGTATGTAAAAGAGATTTTAGTAACTTATCAATGATAACATTTTGTCACTGGAGTCTCAGATTTCAGGGTTTTTCTCCTTTTTCCTTTGCAAGTCTGTAACTATTCAGAAGAAACTGGTCTATCCTTATTTTGAATCATGTAGATATTGCAAAGAAGACAAAACCTGCCTCAACAGCAGCACTGCAGTGACTTTTGGCAATGGCATCCTGCTATTTTTTTCTTGCTTTGGAGCCATGTGCAACAAGTACTGCTGGGTTAAATAAAGTTTAGGAGGAGTTGAAGGAAGTGCACACTGTGTGCTGGAGGTTCTGGAAGGAAAAGCCTGAAAGATGGTTCAATTTCATAAAGTCACCTCTCGGTCAGTTTTAAAAATTGTATCAGAAAATTGACATGTTTACAGCTTCATTGCATTTCCTGCTCCCAAGTCCAGCCTGGCAAGGTTGGGGTGCAGCCCCTTGTTCCTACCTGTTGAAGTGCCAATAGAACAGACACACATCTGTGAAAAAAAACCAAACCAAAACAAACCCACACAGAGGTGTTTTGCTTACTAATTGCAATCCATTTCTGCCTTATATACAAGAAACCTGACTGCAAGAGAATAACTATTATTGGTTGCAATGGTTATCTTATTAGTGCTGCTTTTTTTTTTTTAAGAACAACAGCAAATTTTCCTCACACAGCTGAGCCAAATTAATGACTGCTGCCCTTGAAGGAACAAATGCCATCCTTGTCCTTCTCCACTTCACTTTTCGTGCCCTGACTCTTTCACACATCTCATTTCTTTTCCCACTCACAAGCATAATTCCCTTCCCATTTAAGGTAACTCGGTCATTTGGGGAAGAAAACCCCAAACCCACGACCCCACATTTTTGCTTCCACTGCATATTTGTATCATTTTGATGAATGGAATTCACTAAACTTCTTGGTTGTCCCTCTGTGCTGCACAGCTGGCTCAAGGTAAGTGACAGACATACATGTCCAGTGCACCATGACAAAGGTGTGTAGGCTTTCTCTTTTCCTGTAGCAAAACAGATATTTGGCTCATCCTGCGGAACAAAGCCATACTCCAAAAACCTCATCCCAGTGACATTCTCCAGTAATATTTTTCTTATTATTAAAATCAGTTTAAGAGGTTCTGATTTTCCTATCCCTCTGTCTGTTCCCACTCTGCAATGTTTCTCCTACTCGTTTCTTAGCTGTGCTAATACAACTGTTTGTAGAGATGTGTTGTGAGCTGGAGCACTGAAATTATCAAAATCCCTTTTTAGAAGTTGTTTTTCTTAAAACAAGAAACCTCACCTGTGATCCTTCTGTGATCAGAGTGCAGCCCAAAGAGCCCAGGGCAGCCCTTTCAGTCAGCAGAGATGCAAGGGCACTGAGCTGCAGCTGTCAACCAGGTGGATCTGCAAAGAAGGGAACCAAATGTCCAGGAACAGGGAAGCAAGAAACTATTTTACACTGCTTTGCCATTAGAGAAAACAAATGTCTAAGTTACATGGAATTAGGTTTTGTTTCCAGTAAAGGCTGCAGGGAACACGACCAGGTAATGTTCAGCAGCAGTTGAAGCAGAACATCTAACCACTGAAATAAGTATAAATTTTTACAGTGAAAACAAAAGGCCAAGGATATCAAGGTGACAGCTGTGTTTTCAGCTTTGATCATATAAATTGAGAACTGGTGCCAGCTGGGAATAGCTCAGCCTTTCCTGGGATCCAGCTTTAACAAAGAAGCAATTTTGCTGTGAGAGCTCGTAGGCCTTATTTTTTACACCTGACTGACCAATACTTAAAAAATATATCTATATAATAAAGAATATTTGCTAGGTTTGGAATGAAAGAAATACTCATCATCATCATGGCTGCGGTTGCTTGGCATAGAAAGTGAAGCACAGTATAATATTCTGCAAAGTCCAGGTTAAAGAAACCTACTATTTCCTAATAGACCTTTGTCAATCAACAATATGTAATGAGCACCTCATGCTGTAATTTATAGGCTTGTATAAAAAACCATTGTCATCTTAGATATATACATGGGATACAGATTTTTGGTGTTAAAGAATTTATACACTGGGAGCTGAGTTCTTTAAATACCAGGTATGAGGGAACATTGTCTCCCAGGGTGCTAATGACTTGTTTATATTAAGTACATAGTTCCCTAGCAAGTTTCTGTTTATAGGGAGACAACTTCACCTTATTGACTCCCCAAGTTAAATGGAGAGAGCAAATAACTCCTCAGTGTCATAATTATCAGTCTGATTAAATTACAGATCACAGGTGTCTGTGATAGGGTAAAGGTTTGAGCTTGAAAGAGAACTCAACAGCAACCTACTTTCAAAAAATATTTTCTTCAATAACAAAAGTCAGTAGTTTCCCCCTAACAAGAGTGTGCATGGGAACATTTTAGCAGTATTTGAAACAAACAAGTAAAATGTCTTTGAGTGGGTCTAAAGTACAGACACATATAATCATTATTCCCTATTTTATTTCTTGAAATTTGAATTTAAACCAAGTAATCAGTGAGCCTCTATTTGAACCACAGTAAACAATTGTTTCCCATAACTTTCTGCATCTATTTCTGTACCTATTTTTTAAGTCTGTCTTGGGATGAAGTTGATTTGAGGGTAAATAAACACCAAAGTAATTTTTCTATTGAATGTGATGATCCTTAAGTCCTGGATTGTTTGTTTCTTTTCTGTGTTATTGCCACAGTGAACATATCTTGAAGAACTGAAATGTTACTGTCCCTTCCCTAATTTATAAAAATGATTTGAAATACAGAACACCACCATAAATAAAATCTCTTTCAATAAGTCGTGTTAACCAGCATTTCAAAGTCTTTCATTAATACAAGAGATTGTTCGTGCTGAACTATAGATGTAACTGGAAAAAAAATCTTTCAGAAAACTGGATCATAGATGAACAATATTCTCATAGCAGGAGAATAATTTTTTTTTTTAAATCTGAAATGCATTAAATAAACAAATAAAGAGCAACGCAGCACAGACCAGCTGTTATTAGCATATATTACAGTGATAGGGAACATATCAAATCTGTAATTGTGTGAATAAGAAACAAAAAAGGAAGGATAGTTGTTGTAGAAATTGCTTCAGGTGCATGATATTTAAGATGCATTTTACCTAACTTAACCTCAGTTCAGCCTCAGAGTTTCAAGAAGGTTTTAGGGCCTGTGCAGATGGGATTCTAATCAGGAATGCAGGTTCAGTGCCAGAGGGGATAGAAGTCTCCTTTGTTTACAATCAGAGCTGCTTTCTGACCTTCAGCCACTGAAAGCTCTCATTCAGCTTTGAAAATATGAATGTTCTCACTACTGATGCTTTCCAGGCTTCTTATTTCTTGTTACCGTGACTAAAGCTAAGCTAGGCACATGCTGTTTACAATGGCTGCTTGTGCTTTGCTAAGCTGGTACCAAAGTTGTTATCTCAGACTCTTTCTAATGCTCTGTTTCTGTGATTCTATCTTACACTATTCAATTTACTAAGGTCTATTACAAGCATCAAGATGAAATTTTTGATCTGAACCTCTGCAAAATCCTTTTGGAAAGCTTCTGTTGAGTTTAGAATTCAGTTTCTTTTCTGTTTGAACAGGTCTGTCTAGCTCTTTCTTGTAGAAAACAAGTGCTTCCAAGGAGTCATAATAAGGTTTGTGATTTTTATGAGTGATAGAAGCACAGAAGTGACATCATATAGGCTAAAATAGATGAAAGATGCATACTGTAATGCCTTATGGTCGGTGTTATGTAGGTAGAATTCAGAAAAAAACCCACAGTCTGCGAGGCTATTTCGTCTGTTTTGCATGTTTTTGGATGAATTTCTTTGTCTGTTTCCAAAGATGTGTATGGTCTGCCACTTTGGACTGTTGTAGGCTTTCTGGGGCTATGAAGACTTATTTTTCAAGCCTCAAAAAGCTTGCAAGTCATCACCAAAAGCTAACAAACATATAAACCGTGTGCTATCAGAACTTCAAAGCAAGGAGGAAAAAAAAGCAGGTGCAACTGTGGAGTTCACAGGAGATTTATTTTCCTAATGCTTCTGTTTTGACAAGGAGAGGGCATAAAACACTAAGGCTGTAGCTACTGATGGAGAGGTCTGTTTTCTGCTACCGAATTACCAGGTCACATTAGCCAGCCCTGTGCAGAAATTCGACAAAAATGTAGCAGAATCAACATTTTCATGTAAGGCAAATGTGGATACATGGCTCATCACTTTGGGTGATACCTAATTGTCCTGGGTTGTAGTATAGGATGTGCACAAAGTATTTTATCACCATCTTCATGAACTGTTGAGTCCAGGTGGGGCAGTGTTTTCCCAGACCCCCTCCCTCTGGGCCATTATCTTCTGTTAATGGCCCATCAAATGCCTTGCCCATGACTCACAGATAACTCCCTCCAGGAGCTCTCTCTGTTTAATGGGCCATCAAGGACCCCCTGCATGACTCATCATCCCATTGTGAGATGCTCCGCCCAGGGGGAGGAACCAAGCATTCCCACCTGGATATAATCTGGGGTTTGGGACAGTATGGGAGGCCCTTACCCATTGGATTCCCAGAGGAACAGAGCTCCCAGACCTTTCTACAGGATCACTGCTTCAGGAAGACCTCCTCATCTGGACTGCTTCCATCACGCTGCTCAGGTTGTATTCTGACTCTGTCAGTGGTCTTTTGCATTATTGCATCTATTTTATTTTACTTTCTTTCCTTTCTTCCTATTAAATTGTATCTCTGACTTGGAGCCTCTCATTTGTTTTGCTTTCAAACCACTACACTAATTTACTGCAGAGCTTTAGCAAGCTGTGTAACTGGAGGCAATGTTGCAGAAGAGGCAGTGCTAGAATGCTGTTAGTGGCTGGGGGGGTGTGTTTTGCTGTTGGCTGGTCAAAACAGGTTCTACTGCAGCTTTATGGTTTGTTCTAGCTGACACCTTCCTGTGTTTAAAAATATTCCATGTTTGACACCTTGTTAAGGTGAAAGCTTTTGAGTTTGTGAATATAAATCCCCGGATGATATAGGGATAAGAAGATTGAGCAAATAGAGACAAGACTAAACATTCAGGAAGTAAGACCAGGTGTAGATGTGAGAGTAGGAATGCAGAAAAATTGTAGTCTGTTTTAGATATCTTCCTGAAGCAGTTGTTCAGGAGAGAGTTAGCTGGAATTTACAATATTACTAATTAGCTTTTTAACTAGTAAAAAAAATGAATTTTGAAATTGGGTTATGTGTGATTTTTAACTAATATCTATGGAATCCTTCTGTCTTAATCCAGGGATGTAAACAAAGAATGAAACTGATCCATCATGTTTCCCCTTTAAACAAAAAACATGATTTCTCAGTTTACATGCTGTCAGGTTTTTTTTCCCTTCCAAGGTCTAAAGGGCATGTTTGAAACAGTTTTCTATCTGTTACTAGTACTTTGTCCTTTTTCCTTTTCCCATAACTCACAATTGACACTGAATCAGGTTCCAAGAACAATTTGTGCTGTTCTACAGAATCAATAGGAAAGTTTTATTGCTTGTTTTCCTTTCTGCTTTATTTCCTTGTTCCTTACTTTACTGCTGTCCTGTGATTTTCATTTTTATTTAATTTCTAATTGGGAGGCTAGTAACCATCTTGTAAATTGCTTGGTTCCTTTTCTACTTAGTCAAAGGAAAATTCAAAATATAGGTTGTAAGGAAAATTCAAAATATAGCTTCTTAGGAAAATTTCTTTGTGGAGATTAACAAAAAGGGCTTCTTTCATTACTCCTGGGCAGGAGGAGGATGGTTGGAAGAAATAAGTGCAGGGACTTTTCTTCCTTTGAAGCTTTGTTCCGCTCTCTGCATGCCTAAACAATACTCTGATATGGAAGACAGGCTTTACTGCTGGTTTATGAAGGACCTGTTCCCACATGTACAGAGCATCTCTCCTATAGGGTAAGAAGATGCATTTCAGATATGCCTGAACTGAAACTAAGACATAATTCTGGCAGTCACTGTGAATAGTCATCACTTCTGGGTGTTCATCATCTTACAAAGTTGGGCTCAAAGACACTTATAATGAGATAAGGGAAAATCTTGGCCTTTAAAAGTCTTTGAGAATTTTACTGCTGACTTGACTGAAGTCAAAATTTCACCCTGAATGTATTTAGCCTGTTGAATGTCCTACATTCCACTGTGAAGTAGGAGATTTCCTGTCTTTCTCTAGTGGCTAATGTCCCAAAGACTTGTAAATCCCTTTAGAAAAAGAAACTGGAATTTAAATTATTTTGAGTTTGCCTTAGAGTCTTTTCATTCAGGTTCATGACTCTGCACTCATGCATTGACATGCAAGAGATTAATCTGATTTTAAATGACAGGTGAACATCTTCAGATCAGGCATATGGTACATCTCTATCTATGCAGCAGTTCTGCAAATGGATTCTTCCTACATAATTAACAGATTTCAATTCAGTGACACAGTGATAATAATTCATTCTAGAGTTCAGATACATACTTGATTGACTTTGATTTAAATACATTAAGATAATAATAATAATAAATTCTATAATTCAGGCATTGTAAGAGCTTAAAGGCAAGTGTCAGTTTGTTCCACACCTCCTAGTAGATTAGTTTTTTAATATATCTCCTTTATAATGAAATTGCAGTGGTGAGGCTGTAATTTGGGTTATCTGCCAAATGTTCTTATGCTTATTTACATTTTAAGCTTCAACTGGAAGTGACACATATTAGGTATTTCCAAAATACACACCAGATTTATATAGCACATGGAGAAAATGAGATACTTTTAATTTAAGATGGAGACTCTTGCTGATCAGAAGTTTTTCTCTGTTATTTCTTCACAAGCTTCTTTTAATAAGTATGAACAACTGTACTGATTAGGTAGAATCTGAAAATACCAAATCTCCTGCCACAAGGCTGAATGATCTCACTCCTTGACTAATAAAAAGAAAACACACAGATATTATTTTTTTCCTCTCAAGAATCAAAGAGAGACACATGGACAGGGGTTAGATTGTGTCTCAGCAGACTTTGGTGATTAGTCAAATGGTCCCCAGTCTTTGAATGGGTGTCAGTCATCATCACATTGGTGGCCCCTCTAGACATATGGAACAACAACATTTCAAGCATCTGAATAAGCTGTTACCAGCAAATATGGATGTTCCTAGCTCTTGGCTTCAGTGCACGATGTGTCACTATATTGACCATCAAAATGTAATGTTCTTGTTTTTTTGGCTAAATCTGCAATTTTATGCTCCACATTTCCTGCAATATAACTGGCAAGGGGCAACTCTTCTGCTCATGTATAGCTTGCTGGTTTTGTCATCTTGCGCCCTGTCTTTTATGCAACCGAAAATAAAGGGATGCTGCTGCTGTGCCTACTTCTGGTGGCAACAGTGTTGAGGTTGGCTCCATGCCACCAACTGCTGCTGAACATGGTGCTGATACTGACCACAGCCAGGATTCCCAGAGCCACCTCTCCCTTTGAATGTCAGGATACACCTCCATAAAATGTAACAGCAAGCTGCTCTGTTGCCATGGTTCTACCTTATCCCTTACCCTCCCTTTACCCTGTACCCACTCCTCCTTATTACTCCCAGAGCATATTTTGCAAGTCTGTGTTGTTCTCTTTTTATGTGGTGGGCACCCTTTGATAAATCAGAGGACTCGTAAGAAAGTTCCCTTTGGAAATTCTTTGTTATTGAAAAGAGTAAAGGGAGAATACATGACTGAGGTGGAGAAAACCTTGAGTATAAAAACACGTCAGGACAAGAATTTTTGATAAAGGTGTCAAAATTTGGTGCATGGCTTTTTCAGACTTCATGCATTTAGTCAATTTTGAGTCAGAATAGTCAAAACCTTGAAAAGAAAAGAAGTCTTATTAATTATTCACATTCATAACAAGAAATTATGGGATTTTTATATATGATTCTTATGTATAATTCTAGGTCTGGAACCTTAGTGAGGACTGTTGTCCTCAGTGGGTCTTACGGTTTCAATTTTCACCTCCCAGTTTGACCCTTAATATTTTGTGAAAGAAGTTTGATCATAAAAACCTTGGTTATAAAAAAACCTGCCATTGTGAAAAGCTAGATATTTTCTTCAGAATGATGAATAAATAGTCTGCTCCTGATTTTACTGATGCTGGAGTAAATGTGGAGAAACTTTAGTGAGGCTATGGAATTACATTTATACTCATTCAAATTGAGGGAGAGTTGAGAATCAATAATATTATCCTTATCTATTTTAGAAAAGATTGGCAATATTGTTAATATTTATGCAGACATATTTCTTAATGAATTGTGCCTTGATCTCCTATCTTTAGTGATTAGTCCATCCAATGAGCTCAATTCAATCGAATAAAGCTTTTTAGCATTATGTTTACTAAAAATAGATCTGATTCTTACAGTCTCAGACAGATGAAACTACACTTCAGGTGGTGAAAGGACAGATTTCTCTGGCACAACGTCATTATTGAGATATTTCTCTCTGAAACTAAACTTACATGCAGGGGAAAAATAGATATTTATTCTATGGTGCTCAGAACCTTAAAACAAATCTCTATTGTCACCTCCCTGTGTTTTCATGTTGGGTTTTTTTGTGCCTTTCCACCTACCCACCTACAACACAAAAAGGATTAGCACCAAATAGTCTTTATTTCCCAAAATTGTTAATAGACGATAGTTTCGTTCTGCCTGCCTTTCTTCTTTCTTGCATGTCATTAAATGATTGCTATTGTTTCACCATTCACATGTTTTTGCACAGAAGATCTTACAGTCAAATTAAGCAATTGTCCTGTATAATTTTATTCTTGTTTTAGATTTTTAAAAATCCTTTTCTCAAGCTTTTCTGAAAAACACCAGTGTCTATAATGTTAGAGCTAAAAGCATTATCTTTCTCACTGCAGCAATTAAGCTGCTCTGTGATTAGCAGCAGGTTATGCAATAGAATGAAAGACATCTACTGTTTTGCCTTTTCTCTAAGGTATGGTAAAGTAACCTTTTATGCCATCAAGGACAGGAGCACCTTGGCACCTAATAAGAAATATTAGGTTATAAACAATATAGATTTGTGGTCTTAGGGAGAATACAATTGCTGTAAATACAACTTTTTGCACTAACAAATATGTGTGAAACTTAGTACTTTGTCCAAAGTTTCCTTTTGGAAATGAAAATCTTTTTAATGGAAAACATTTTCGATTGCTCCTGTAGATAAATGCCTATTATTAATGTGCTAGCTCTGCCATGAAACAAACAATCAGAAACTAGATGAAGCACAATGAGGAGAAAACAGGTAAAGCACTGTTATGTTTATAATACTAGTGAACTAGAATTTAGGCTCTCAGACGTTTAAGTGCTTAACTCCTACTAGTTTCAGTAGGAATCAGGTGTTCAAAGACATTTTTAAAATGTGGGATTGTGCAGGTACTCTAAGGAGTACAAAGGATGTGCAAGAAAGGAATATTTAACACAAAATTTTTACTTTGACACATTTATTCCTTTAACACATTTATTTCTTATTTTTTAGCAGTTTTGGACTAAGCCTTGGGAGAAGTAAACATCAATCCAGGAACTGCATTTCATTTCTGAAATACATTCCTAAGTAAACTCTCAAGAAGACTTCTAAGATCATCAGCTCCAAGAATTAAGCCATCATTGCCAAGTTCACCACTGAACTGTGTCCCCAAGTGCCACATCTATATGGCTTTCAAATACCTGGATCTCATCCTTCTTTTAGCTAAAGGGGTGAAAAGGTGGCAGCAATGGCATCACTCTGCTAACACCAGAGTGAAACCTGTCCAGCTGTATTACTGTCAATTCTTACTCTGACATGCTGTCCTCCTCCTCCTCCTCTTTCATCTCCCTTTAACCCCTGATCTGTCCCTCTAGCTAAATGTTTGCAGGTTAGGCAGGCAATGAATGAGGTAGCATTTGCTCTCTAACACTCTGTGATCTGATTCCACAAATAGTTTCCCAGGCACAGAGTCCAGCTAAGATCAATGAGATCATTCACATAAGCAAATAAAGATTTGTAGGATCAGGCCCTTGATCACCTCATCTCTTCTCTTGGGACTAATGTCCTTTCCCAGCACCACCATAACAACACTCCTCGGCATCTCTTTCTCATATTGTTTTCCTGATGGTTTGCCCATTCAATCTTTCATTTCATCCCTTAACTTTCTTGAAAGCCCCATCTGTCCTTTTACTAAAGCCTCCAAAGAGGTTTTTAAATGCTGAAAACTAAGGTAAAAATATTTAAAATGGTTGACTTCTCTTATGCTTAATTGCTGGAACATAATCTCTTCTCTGAAGCCTGATGTTTTCTACATGCTTTCTCCAGAGGCTTTCTATTCTGCAATATTCAGCTCCCATGATTGTTGTGCTGCAGCAATATTATTATCACTGAAAAATCACTTCTCTATTTCTGAGCATCTGTACACACCAAGGGCATAATTTTTACAGTGGGTTGCATCATGTGATGTCAGAGCTTTTAACAAGAAAAAAATATTCTTATTGGGAAATATGGAGAAAACACCTAGGAGCCAAGGGCTGCTTCATTTGATGTCGACAGAGATTTGGCCACTGACTTCAGTGGGAGTGGAACTGGGTCCCAAGATTAAAACTACAAAGCCCCAGGAGGGCTGATTTGCACAAACACTCCTTATTAAAAGAAATAATAAATTCCCCAAAGCATTAGGGAGAAGAGCGTACGAATGCCTAAATGCTTCCCCCTGTGCCACCAGAGCCTTTATGCTCTGTTGCCCCCACTCAGTCCTTTTTATGGTGAGCTGGACAAAGGAGAGACTTCCTACCTAAACAGGACATAGAGGTGTCAAATTCATCCTGAGATCTTTTTATAGGAAGATAAGAAAAGTTGCTTCCCTGAACAGCCCCATCACACTTTCAGGCTCTGTCTTTGCTCCTGGTATTTTCTCTGATATCTTCTGTACAGTGTCCTTGGCCCTTGTGAATGGAGATGTATTGGATTCTATGAATGCCAATCCAATGGGGCTAAATACCATGACAGATAAATGGAAACTCATCAGTTATAAGCCACAGGCTTTGGAAACCTACCTCAATCCAGTCCTGCCATGTACCTTAATGTGTTATATTTTATTCTGTTGCATTATCCCTGAATGGCTTAGTAAGTCTGTGTGATGGCATTATTTGTTTCTGGCAAAATATTGGCTACATGGCTTGTCTTTCAGTATCGTGAAGTAAAAGAAAAAAAAGTACAGAAACTGTGAACTAACTGCTTCTGGGCTTACAACCATTATATTCCCAATGGGCATGTTGACAAAGATCTTAATGGTTGTGAACCAGCTATTTCTGTGCTCATGGCTATTAGAAAGGCCCCACTGAGAAGCCAAAGGAGTTTATAATGGTCATGAACCAGCTATTTCTGAGTTCATAGCTATTACAGATTCCAGAGAAATGCTGGTGAAGTTTATCATGTTCATGGGCTGCGTGTTTCTTTCTCACGGTGCCTATAAATTCCTCTGAGAAAGTGAAAAGGTTTGTAATGGTCACACATGAGCTATTTGTAGGCTCAGTACTATTACTAACTCAGATAGGAAGCCAAAAGTTCAGAGTGGTATTTCTTTCGCCTCTGGCAAACTCCATGTAGAAACTGATAAAACTACTAATGTTTCTCAGAAAAACACACTCCAATTCACAATAACACCTCTCAGAGTATTACAGTGGTGCAAAGTCTCTACTTTGCTCAGAGCCACTGTGGCAAATTGCCAGGACCCTGAGGGCTGCAACTCATTTATATATGCATTTACATAAATTACCATGAATTTTGCATCAATTTGTATTCTATCAATGTTGCAATGAAACCTATTCTGAAGAGGATAAATAACATATAGCTAACTAACACCAGTACTGTTTTTCTTTTTTATTTTATTTATTTCACTCTCATTTTCTTTTCATCTTTCTAAAACCTGTCCTGTAGCTGAACTGACTTCCAGTCTTGACGAGAATCTGTTTTGTAGAGCAAAGAAAAATCCTGTTTCATCTATGTTCAATGGCAGGGAAGCAGAGAGTTGTGGCTTTGGCAAATTGCTTATGCTGCACACTTAGCAATCTCCCCAACCACCAGTGGCTAATATACATATTAAAGAGGGCAGTGCTAGCATAGTCCCTTGCTGACCTCCACATCTGAAGCCCTCAGAATATTCATGAGATTTTAAACATACACATTAAGAAATCCTGAAAAGCAGAAGTAATAGGTCTTTTTTTTTTTTTTTTGTATGAAAATTACTGCTAAGGCAGAATTTTAGAGATAAAAATAACTCAGTGGGCTGAATTAGTTATTTAATAGTAACAGTCCCCTTTTTGACAGGATCTATTAGTATCTAATGAAATTTGATGCCTTTGTGCACCTTTGCTTTCTCTTAAGGATGCACAGTTTGTATAATGCTTTTTTATTCTTCAGTGCTGCTTTCAAGAAAGGTCACTATGACTTCATAGAATGAATGATCTGCATGAACCACAACCTCATATTCTGCTTTCTGCCATCCTCATGAAAACACTAGCTTTGAAATGAGCAGTCCCCCACTTGTTGCTTGAGAGCATGGCAGTATTTTGAAGTGGAGACAGGTTTAAATCTTGTGTAGTTTTGCCAAGATCAGGAATCAAAAAATTGCCTTAAAGATTCAAGGTCTCCCTGCAATCACCTAGCAAGAAATGGCTTATAACACTTACTTTGAGATGCCTTACTGGAGTAGGAGAAATCATCAGCAGAGGCTACAGCTAACCCCAGACAGCTCCAGTGCTTGTCAGTGCTGAAAGTGCAGTGTATGTTGTCTGTTTAAAACCTCTTTTTAGATTGCTTTCAGCTCTCTGCTGCTATATTCCAGTTAGCATGATGCTTGTGCTGGTGGACAGCTGCAGCAATGAAAGCATTTTTGTTCACAGAATTGATCTTTTGAATGACCAGGCATTCACACTGCGGCCTGTATCACTGGAGTGCCTGTAATATACTGCTCTCACCAGAAATGGAAGCTTTAAAACTCACACTTTAAATTGCAGAGAAAAAACATTAAACATACTGGGCAAGAATTTACTGGGTGCAGCCAAAATTTCTTTAGTCCAGGACCTTGTCTGGTGGTGTGGAACTCTGTCAGATCTCTCCTTTTTCAGTGTAAGCCAACAAGAATAGTGACCAGACACAAGGAAAAGTAAATCAATGTGGTTACCACCTTGTGAGGTTTCCTGTGTTTGGTATTTGACTGGTTGGCAATCTTTGGAATAAGGACTACCTGGTATCAGGTAGTGCTATCAGCATCCTGATGGACTTTTATTTCATTACTTTATTTAATTGCTTTTTGAACCCATTCACAGCTCTGTCCACCCAGTTTTATGTTACAAGGAAGAAACCTTTGTTTCCTTTCTTTGCAGAGTCTGCAGGAGTGAAACACAAAGTAAGATATAGCCAGAGAGCCTTTAAGCCAACTGGACATACACGAGTCCATGGGAAGAGACAGGAAGTACCCAAGGGCGCTGTAGAGCTCTTTGGTGTTGTCATGAGGTCTCTCTCTGTCATCTTTGAGAAATCATGGCAGCTGGGGGAGGATCCTGTGACTGGAAAACCTGTCCTTGTAGACATTCAAACTCAGAGGTTTGGATAGGATGATCTGCAGAAATCGCTTCCTGTGTCTGGGATTCTTTAATTGTGTGCCTGTACAGAGGTGTAACTTCAGGAGTCTGCCAGCTTTTCAAAAGACTTCATAGTTCTCCTCTGATTCATTGCCTGGGTAGAAGAAATTCTACAGACAGACAAGGTGAATTGTTTAATTGTAAATTGCATTAACACTAGCATTAAATGGAACATCTAAATAAGTTGATATGCCATGTTAGATAGAGCTTTGTGTAGATATATTATTATGCTTAAACTATACCTTGCTCCTCATGAACTTAAAATGATTTGCAGACATTAAATGAATGTCACAGACATTCTGTGGGGACGGGAAGTGCCCTGTTTGCAGTGACAGCAGTTAAAGACAAACACCATGTGGCTGCATGGCTGAGACAGGGCTGCAGAATAGGCAGGTTAGGGTGGGTCAGCAGGGAAGTCACAGCATAGAGAGAGCAGGAGGAAAAGGCAGAAGCTTGTCCTATGTGATTCTGTGGAATCACCAAGCCATGCTAGCATCTTTTGCTACAGTGTGTGCTTGCATCTTTGATGAAGAATGAGAAGGAGGGGTAACAGGCCTCTTCCACTGCCTTTCCTCCCAACCACCAGCAGAGACTTATAGGCTGCCAAGGAGCAGAGATAGCACATCTGTGCTGCTGCTGGAGGTGCCTGCTTGTGGCATGGGGACATTGGGCCTTCTTCATGTGTAATGCCCTCAGAGCTCCAGCTGAATCACTTGTATGGCCACTGGTCTTGTCTGTTAAGAGACTGCCCTTTTCCCCTAAAACCAGCCCTTCGGGTGACAGCCATCTCCCATTCTAAAAGAAGCCCCTCATTTCAGTGGTGCACAGGGAAAGGGAAGATTGGATTAATCAGTCAAACGATCAGACCTCCACAGTGCAATGTTAAGCAACGTAAGTGTTGAATAAATGTTGTTTAAGTGCAAAATTCAGCCTAGATAAATCCTTTAACAAAAAGTAACTGCTGACCCTGGGAGAAATTAGGCTCTTCTTTTTGTGTTGTCTGAAGATTACACTGAATCAAATGCTTTGAAAAAATATTCATGGATTGGGCTTTCTTTTCGAGATTGGTGCTTAAAACACAATACTACTTCACAGTTCTGCTTTGTAATCCATACAAAAAAAAAAATGCAAACAAGGAAACATATGGAAAAAGTTCAATGCTATAAAAAGAACAAATGTGTGACACTCTCAGGTAGTTGAGGGTCAGTGAGTACTGGGTAGAAGGTACAGCTTTGTCAAGTGGGGTCCAGACAAATTCTTCTGTCAGAGCTGAGATATTTTAAGAACGGATCTTTGCTGGAGCTCTCTGGAATTCTTCAGCTGGTTCAGTAGCTTCTTGCTAGAACAGAATTGCAGCTCCTTGCTGAGTCTGGAGCTCTGGGGAGAGAAACAGGCTGCAAGCTCTTCTGCAGCTCCAGGCAGTGTCAAAGGGAGGTTAACAGAGGACAGGCATAAAATTATGTGGTCAGGGTCTCCCACTTTCCAGGCTGACATGCTGTTAAAAGGCTGAAGGGTCTGGCTACTGTGGGGTGGGGAACAGAGCCTGTCAGGGAGACACGAGGATTGCTTGCTCACTCAGAGCAACATTTGGGTGATTTGATCTAAGTTACCTTTGTTGAATGACATTACATTTATCAAAGCTACGTTATGGCTAGAAACCTGTTGTATTTCTTTACCGACTGTTTACAGAAAAGATCAAATAATTGCTGAAGTATGCATAGCTAAACTAGAAAATTAATAACCAGGAATGACTAGATTCCTCTCTAATCTCAGCTTTTAGTATGTGGAGTTTGCTACTTTTTTCTATGTCTAACAGAGGCTAAAACTTGCTGTATGGGAACAACACTCCCTGCATGCTGTACGTGTATTATCTGACACAAACTGGTCCTGTGCAATGCAAAACAGATAAAAGTGTCAGGGATCTGAGGCTGGACTGAGGCACTATTTCTGTATTTTCAGTTGGCTGGTTTATCACAGTCTCTTGTGGACGATGACTGACCACAGACCCAGAGCCATTTTCTGAAGAGAGGTGGGGGTATACTCACTAAAAGGCAGAAGTCAGGACTTTGTGGAAGGCAGAGAGAAATTATTTTGCATGGATCAGATAGTAATGATTACCATAAAACACATCACAACATATACAGAGGCATCTCTGTCAGTTAGAGCAGTCTGTCAGTTCAAGGCCTGCATACAAATGGAGCAGATCATAAAAATTAAGACTAATGTGATTCCAAAAAAAACATTGAGGAAAACATTTATAGTAAGAAACACGAAAATACAGTCAATAACGTTTTTATTCCTGCAAAGACAACAACAATATTTTCATCCACTGTCATGCCAATAGAACACTCAATTGTTATGGGAAATAAGAACTAGCTTTCCAGTTTTGTGTGTAGCTAGAATTATGCATCTTTTTGTGACAAGGCTTTATGGACTGCAAACACTGTATTAATGTTCTTTTGATTAAAATTTTAACTAAAAACTTTCTTGAAAGTTTGTTGTTTTGATTTTTATGTTGTGGATTTTAATTTTTTTTTTATTTGGTGTTTCTTTTTTTGGCTTTTTTATTTAGTTGGTTGGTTGCTTATGGTTTTTTTTTTCTGTGGCCAAGGATGCCTCAGAATACAGGACTGCTACTGGTAGTTCTTGTCCATATGCTACTGATGCAGCTGCAGAACCATATCATCACAGAAAACTGTGCAGTCACAACCAGGGGAATAATGAGATTTAGCCCAAAGTTATTGTAACTTTAAAGTGAAAAAATATGCTTTATATGTGCCCAAGTCTACAAGATGAAGTATAAGTTTAAATAAAGGCCTGTGGATAGATTTTTTGGTAAGAAATGTTGTACGTATATAAAGAAAAATCTTGACTAAGCAGAAAAAAACAGAAAGGAATTTCTCTCCCACATGTATATTAGCACAGATTTTCCTGATTTCCCATTTAACTACAGCAAAAGTTATGTTGTTTTGTCTTTCATATATCCCCTGAAACGTATTTTGGGCAACCACAACTATTATTGAAGGATTAGAAAATAAGATGACTTGGTATGGATTTCTGGATTTTTAGGATGAATGTTTTACAGTCACAAATTATGTGAACTATAGGTAACTACTTCAGGAACCAGTCCAATATTCTACCTTCAAATTCTATTCACTTAGTTTTTTTAAATGGCTGGAATGTTTTTTCCAACTTCTGCATGAGGAAAAGTTTCTGCTGAGGTGTTTAGAGTTAGACCTACTAAAAATGGTGAATGCTGAACCAAATGTAGACCAAATTTTTTCACACAGAAAGAATTTTTATGAATCAGTTAAACTGAGCTATTGAAATAAATTTGTACTCTCCATAATTCTCATTTGAAGTAACATGCTGAAACCAAGGGTAACTGCATTGCATATATGGAGGCAGCTGAAATGTACACTAAAGAAAAGTGTCTTTTAGAATCAGACACTGTTTAGGTGGTGGATTTTTCATTCATGTGTTTTCTCTTTAGTTATCTTTCCAGAGTGGGAATACATAAGTAATTTTTTTTTTGCTTGTTGTTGTTTTTGGTTTTGTTTTGCTTTGTTATATATATATTATTTTAAATTTACTTGCAGAGTTATTTCTCCTTTTTCCCTAGAAAAAACTGTATGTTCTCTCTAACAAGAATTTCTGGTGTTTAATGTTTTACAGGATAGAGCACTCTTGGCAAAATACAACAATCAGGATAGTTCTCTACAGTTCATTACTGGTAGTGCAACGAAGTGCTCTGTTTATTTTAGACCTCACGTAACACTTGTCTCCAAAGTATCTCAGCAGCTCAATCTTTGAACTTATCTCTCTGTGAAAGGCAGGATTGCTTCTTCTTGTGCATGTACCAGTGCTTTATGCAAGGTAGTTTGTGAAGTGTCCAGAAATGGAATTTCCATTGCTTCCCTCAGGAGACTTTTACCCCAGCCCGGCTCCCTGGCAAGTGGTCATTGCCTGAGATCCAGGCTGACTGATTTCAAGCTGATACTCTGAATTGCTTCTTCATTATTCAAATGCTTTCTAGAAATCTCTGGTATGCAGCCTAAATGTAAAAATTTATTTATTGAGTTGAAAAAACATCTCAAGCAGCATCTTGTTTTGAATTACAGCATTACTAGGTCAGGAGAGTATGGAAATACAATGAGTGGTGACTCACATGCCCTGAGCTCCCATTCTGTCAGCAGTTTTCATTCTTCTGCTTAGCTGATGTAAACAATGAATCTGTTCTGGGTTACCAAAGGAGAATTTGGTGCTGCAGTGTTTTTGTCTTCCTAGATTTAATATTAATTCTTGTTTGTTTTCTTCCCCTTTTCTTAGATCTTCTGTTGTGGCTAAAACCCAGAAAGCAGCTACCCATCAGTAACTTCCAGGGAGGACAGCTGCTATTTTACTTAGTCTGAGGCACAGAAGCACAAGATATATAAACACTGAGGCTTAGGGAATCAGAGATTGCCTCCCACATCCAAGATCCAAGAGCAGGATCCCAGTTCTACCCCAAGGGAACACATGAATGAGTAGCATCTCTCATTTGATACGAGGAAAAGAACTATGGGCAGCTGAGGATCAGAGACTTGAGGAGCATTGAGGCCCTTCTCCTCCTGCCCCAGGTAGCTCTGGAGCAGCCTCACTGTCTGCCTTGCGCCTGTGGAAGGTCAGAAGCAGCAAATAATATCCTCGAGACTTGCCTGTGGTTCTGGACATAAAGAAATTAAAATAAAAAACTGGTAAGCATACTGTGTTGTTCTGCAGGTTTGAGCATATTCAAATGAGAGTATTGCAGTCCTGGAAGCACTGCTAAGAAGAGATCAGAGAGGATTACTAAGTATTTTGACATAATAATAGCTAATCAGCTGGGCAGACTCAGACTGACCTGATCAGTAGAAAAGGTAATGGGATTGCTCTTAAAATAATAAATAAGTAATGAAAGAAAAAGAAAGAATGAAAGGGAAAAAAAAGAAAGATAAAGATATAGAAAGTTATCCATGTGACCCATAAAAGAAGGCATCAGGCTTTGGGAATACATGATAATATCATTCACCACAGAGATTATTGTTTTAGACAATTCACTAACTATTTCCCTGTAAAATCTGAGGAATGTGGGGATCAAACCTGGGAAGTTCTTGTTATTAGTGTATGCTCATCACCAAATAAATCCAGCGATGAGAGAGTCCTGTGCAGCAGACTGGTTTCAGTCTGCCCTTTTAGTGCTCGAGCAAAGCAGGAGGCGTGTGTTAAATATTTGTATTGATCAGCAGAACTGAAAATAATCTGAGCGGTCAGTCCCAGTGCTGGTGAGATTCATTGTCACTCTGCAGTGCCACTGACAGATGTTATTGATTGTAGTCCATATTGTTTATATGTTTCTCTGAAACAGTTAATTTTAGCACAGTGGGACAGAATGTCTTGCTACACATGGGACAGTCAGAATGAATGACTTCATGGAATTTTACATTACTTTCTGTTTTACTCTCATCAATTAATAAAGGCAGAAACAGTTTTGCTACTTACAGACACTTGCAGCGTTGTTTGAAGATGACTACAAAAAGGCCAATTAAAACGTATACTTTTGTGAAGAAGGTTCTCTTCATGAGAATGCAGCCTTTTTTCCTCCTTGCCTTTCCACAGGGAACGAAATCTCTTTAGTGGTGCACCGCATGGGGCATTCCCTTTGTGATCTGAATGCACTGTAGCTTCTTAGAGATGCATTCCTGCATCCTCTTGCAAGTGAAAACATGCTGATGGTTTCATTGTACTACCAAGAAGCTCTAAGCTGACAGTATTGATATTCTCAAGTACTTTTACTATGCTTAGTCTCTCTGTTGTCAGTATGGAAAAACATCTTACTTTTTGGTACTTTTATGCCACTACTGCCTCTTCCCATTAGTTTTGTATCTGACCATCTTATGAGCTTCAGTATTTGGAGGCTCAAAACACTCCAGCAAAGTGCCACTATCCCTGACAGAGAGCTGAAGCACAAGCTCCAACAGCCGAAGTGCATGTCTGTAAGTAAGCTTGTCCTACTCAATTGTTGGGGTGCTTCCTGCCCTGGGTCTGGCCTAAATCAGCTGGGAACAGCTTGGGAGCTTTATGAACACAATCAGTTATAGCCACTTGGTCTGGATGCCAGAGTACAGCTCATGGCATGTTTAGTTCCTTACTACAGACATGGTGTCCTGTCACATCCCTCAGCCCTCTGGTCACACAAGGATTCAGGTTGCTAGTGTTGTAAAGGAGTGCTCAGGTAAGTAAAAACTAGTTTAAAGATGTAACTGCTGTCACAAATTGGGAAATAACTACTGACACTTGTACCATGATGGTATCTACACAGTATAAAAGTAATGTAGTAAAACTGCTAATACAAAGTCACCTAGGCTACAAAACCTTGTTACTAAAGTTCTTGCCCTGAGGAAATGCAAATAAATGTCCTTCTGCTTACTGAGTTACCTACAGACAGTGCAGGCTGTGGCAATACAGATAAATGACAGATGCATTTCAATAATGACTTTGTTCATGCATATGATCCCACCAAAGAAGAGAGGAGACAAATACCTTCTAAAGCGAATAAGAAACCAAGAGGGTTAGGTTGCTGTGATTTAGTATGTATTTTCTCCAGAACAAAGACTTTCTGGAGCTTCATTTAGACTCTTAAGCTCTCTGGTGGCAATTTGCAGTAGGGGCTTGGCTTGTGCTCATAAAAGTGATTAAGTGGAATGGAAGATATCAGCAGTATAGTATAAACCTCTTGTGAATAAGATCCAATAAACCATTTTAGTCCTACTATGCTGACTTAGTTATGAAGTCCAATATTATTCACAGGGTTTAGTCTTCATAAACTGCCTGTCCTTAGTACAAAGGTTCATTAAAGAGGGATAGCGTTAACACTCTGTTTTGCAGCTGATCCACATAAATAAAATGTAAACAAAGTACAACTAGACAGAGCTTATTTTCTCAGCTGTATTCTGATGCTTTTTAATTTTGGAGAAAATTGAACTGAACAAGGAGATTACTAAGGTATTTTTTATGTGAAATATATCAAGGTATTTATTAGGAGAATAAATATGAAGCTTTTTCAATGCTGATAAACACAATAAATCTCAAAATTACTTAAACCACTTAGGAGTGTCACAGTGAGGTATAATAATTCTTTCATTTTTGCAGAGGGGGTAATTGATGAAGATAGGTGTTAAGTGGGCTTAAATTAGCCAATGTGTTGGTGATGAATTCCATGTTCTCAGGGTTTGGTCCTGATTTCTTAGTGATAGTACTATCAATACTGACTGAAAATCTACCAGTTCAACAATCTAAACTCTCCAACTCACAAAAAGGGAAGAGTAAAAGAAAATATTTACAAGTTCCAAGATATAGCTCCCTCTACTCCAAACTCTCGTTGAAATCTGCCCTCCTCATAATGGAGTTTGATAGCTCCTACACATATCCTTCCCCTTGCATTGCTGTGACTACTTCACAGACTATTTGTGGGAGCCAAAGAACTGGTCTTTCAAATATAGCCATGCCTCTTGGTCATTTACTGTGTTTACTGATATAGGTTCCTGCTGGGTCTTAGCTCATGCACTATAAAGATATCTCGTGTAAGGATGTAAGGAACAAGCTGTGCTGTGACAGGCCTTGGGGTCTGAGAGATTCCCTACCCTGTCTCTGACATGGTCAGCACCTGCTGATGAGGGGAGGGTATAAGAAAAAGCAGTGTGTGATGAATGATCCTTCACTTTACACCTTCTTATGGCAGTGGGCTGAGGTCTACCAGGCCCAAAGGTGCTGGCTTGCCTCTTGGTAACTCACAAAAGATTTTCCTTATGCAAGGCTGCAAAGTTAGCTTTTCAGATATGTATATTTCTGGCTTTCTACCACCCTACAACAGCCAAAAGGTTCATAATTTAATTATGTGCCACATGAAAGAAATTAAAAAAAAAAAAAAAAACAAACCCAAAAAACCCTCACTTGTTTGGAAGCAAAAATAGATTCTGTATCACAACAATATAACAACTCATACAGCAACTCTTCAATTCTCCCTGACACTCTTGTCTCCTAAGGCTCCTGTCATACTCTTCTGCTCTCTTCCCAGAATGAGAGGCCACAGACAATTTATTTCCCTGTTGTAGAGCAGCCTTTCCATACCCTTGCCAGTCCCTGTCTTCATTCTGCCAACTTTTCCTAGGGTTACTTCTTCATTTTTCAGAAAGATGGCTTGGAATTGCATGGAACTTCCAAAATGCAGCGAAGTCATGGATTTATACTATTGAATATGGAGGACATAGGAATTTTGCATAGGTGGAGATTAATATTCAGGTGCAGATTTACCTGATGATATGTCTGCAACCCCTTTCTTTTCTCTCATTACCCATCCATCTGCTGTAGCACTTTCTGATGTGGCCTTTTTTTTCTTGTGTCAAATAATGTGGACAACGAATCAAAGAAACAACCGTCTGGATCTGACCCCAGTAGGGTTCATTTGATAGTCTGTGTTGATGTTTCCTAAAGGAGGACAAACTGCTCTTGCTGCTGACCCTGGTCAAAAAATCTGGTAAAATAACATGAACTCAGCAGAGATGGCAATTCACTCTCGTTTTTGCCTTTCAAAAGGATGGATTTTTTCTCCCCCATGCCCTCAAAAGCAAAGCCAAAGCAGTAGCTTATGAAGGACAGCTAAGGGAACAGGGACTTTGGGTGACTTGGTCCTGATATAGCAAAGTCTGTCTTGCACTGAGTGGAGGTAATCGATGCAAGGAAGCTGCATGTGAAGTAGGTTTATCCAATGCAGCCACAGGTGCACAGAATTCATAAGGCTCCCAGTTTTTTGGAAAACCTGGCAGAACTGGGATAATTAAGTAATTTTTTTTTCCATATCACTTCGTCCAACATTGTTAGATGGTACTGTGTTTCTAAACATGTGTCTGTGAAATCTCTGAGCCGCACAAAGTCACCAATTTTGAAAGGAGCTTCTTCTTTTCCTTCTGGGGATGATTTTTTCAGTGTATCAAGAAGCATGAAATACTGAAAAGGCAGAAAGAAATATGCCATTGGAGATCTCACTATTGCATTTATTCTCCAAGAAAGTGTTCTAAGTCAACTGTGTAATTTTAAACTATATTTACTGATATTTCCTGATACGTATTTCATTATTCTAAAGGATTCAGTAATATGAACATTATTGAAGTCTTTGGAACTGAATATTATGAGTATTCTGTGACTAAGGAATCAAGAGGTGTAATATATGAGAGAAAACACAAAAGCTGCCAAAAGAACTGAACAGATCACTTTTTTCTTTACTGTGATTTACAAAGCAAGCGTATAGGTTGCTTTACTACAGAAGCTGAGCAGCTTCATTCAGCACTTTGATGTGTTCAGGCTAATCTGCTATTCTGCTCTACAAATTTGGTGTGATTTCAGAAGCAGATTTAATTCTCAGTTAATTAACGTAGGTGAACATGAATAGCATTTTCTTTCCTGCACCAAGCAAAGCTGCCGAAAATAGGTGTCTCTGCAGGTTGAAGCAAAATAGTGAGTGCCTGAAAAAACAGACTAAAGGTGAAAATGCAGCCAGGAGCTAAATCTCTCTGTAGGGTGTTTCTGGGGCTTCTGACATTCTTATTTCCTCCCTGATAGAACTTTGAAATTCTTAGCCGTTTCCAGCTGTCAGTGTAAGTAGCATAAAGCTTTTAATGTATACTCTGATAAGAGGACCAAAACAATTGTACCAGGGGAACAATGCAGCATGCCTACTAGAGTGCAGAGTAAGTGCAGCCTTCACATGTTGGGTTTATCAGGACACACTGAAGTATTTAATAGCAACACATTCCTGTTCTGTGTCTCTCTTAGGTGCATGTTGTCATACACAAATACCTACGAAAGACTTCTCAAAGTTTCCATTGATCAGCCAATGCTTGTGAGAGTGAAATAGCTCTTGGTAATATTTTTAGGGGTCATCTGACCATGGCCTTCTTCACAGAACAGGATAGACCAGCTCTACAGTTACTGAAGACTTGTTTTGATTTGACATTTTATTTAAATTTACATCTGTGTCATTACATCCCAACATTACTCTGTTGAAAAAAAAAGGAGGGAAAAAGGGGCATAGGGAGGAGGAAGAGAATAATAGATTTAGAGGGAGAAAACCACAGTCATTTCCCCCATACCATTTACATCTGTTCCTTTTACTGGTCCTATATGGCCAAGTGCTGGGTCCTGCATTTGGGTCACGTCAATCCCGTGTATCATTACAGCCTTGGGGAAAAGTGGCTGGAAAGCTTCCTGGCAGAAAAGGACCTGGGGGTGAACATGAGCTGTCAGTGTGGCCAAGAATGTTAGGTGGCCAAGAAGGCCAATGGCAGCTTGGCCTGTGTCAGCAATAGTGTGGCCAGCAGGAGCAGGGCAGTGATTGTCCCCCTGTACTCAGCACTGGTGACACCACACCTCAAATCCTGTGTTCAGTTCTGGGTTGCCCCCTACAAGAAAGACAAGGTGGTGGAGTGTGTCCAGAGAAGGGCAGTGGAGCTGGTGAAGGGTCTGGAGCACAAGTCCTGTGAGGAGCAACTGAGGGAGCTGGAGTTGCCTAGTCTGGGCAAAAGAAGGCTCAGGGGAGACCTTATCACTCTTTACACATCCCTGAAAGGAGGCTGTAGCAACGTGAGGGTTGATCTTCTCTCACATGAAACAAGCAATCGAGGACAAAAAGAAATGGCTTCAAGTTGCACCAGGGGAGGTTTAGATTGGCCATTAGGGAAAAAAAAAATCACTGAAAAGTTTGTCAAAACCTCTGGAAGAGGTTTTCAGAGAAGTGATGGAGTCACCATTCCTGGAGTTATTTAAGAGTTGTGTAGATATGGTACTTAGGCACGAGGTTTATTGGGGCCTTGGCAGTAATGGGTTTGTGGCTGGACTTGATCTTAAAGTTCTTTTCCAGCCTAAATGATTCTATCATTCTGTGATTCTATAGTCTGGATTGTGACGAGAGTTTTCCTATTTTGCCTTCTGCCAGTGTTGCACTATTCTAAATATTCCTCAATATCTCTTTCAATCAACATCTTTCCTTAGCATTTTGATTTCTTTCCTTGGGCTTTGACTGCTACGTGTGTTCTCAGAGCCAAGAGATGCGCATTCCTTTGAGCATCCTCCTCACAAACCGGAAGAGCTTATACACCCTTTGGTAAGGAAACCTGGGATAACAGTAATTGTACTGAAGCTTTCTGGGTGTTCTCCACCTCCAGACAGAAGGCATTAATACAGCTGCTCTCCTGTTTTAAGCAAGGTAACAGCCATATAACCACCTGTGGCAGCAGTATCTGACAGATACAGCTCTGCCAGGACAAGTCAAAAAGACTGAGCATCTGCACAGTGATCCTGGCTAGACTTGCTCTGACTCCAGGCCTGAGCTGTACTCTTCCACTGTAACATTTGCTACTACCTTGGTTCAGGATAATTACAAGGTTTATTCCCTTTTAGCTGGCAGGGAATTGTAAATTGGGAATGGGTAAAAACTCCCAAACCTGACTGTCTCGTGTGGTGACCTTGTTGAAAGGGTTCAGCCCCATCTTTGCTGGGTCAGGGAGACTGTTGTCTTTGTATGCAGAATGTGCATGGCTATGCATGACAGATTTCATGCAGAACAGTTTAATCAGACATCTAATCTCGCCTGGAGGGAAGAGTGATTTTACAGAGCGTGTATTCATTCTTTTATTAATTTACCTCTGTATTTCTGCACTAGTGGGTAGGAATAATTCTTTATATTCTATTCTTTGAATAATACTAGAAATCCTGTCACCTGATTTTATCATGTCCCTTGTTATTCTATAGACATTGGAAATTTCAAAACCAGACATGCAACTTGTAACAATTTGGATATGAATACATGCACTACATTGTAGAAGGTAATTTTTAATTTGTATGCTATTTATCAATGATTCCTTAGACTTTTTGTTTGTTTGTTTGTTTTTTGTGTGTTGGGAATCATGGCAAGTTATAATTCCATAAAAGAGATAGCACTAACATTTCTCACATATGATGCCTGATGTGACCTCATAAATCTTTGTACCTCAGTAGTGATAACAGTCCTCCATGTGTAGGTCTTCAGACTAGTGGTGGCCTAAGCAAGCAAGAGAAGTGGGTATATTCTTTTTTCCAGCCTAAGTATCTCTGGAGTAGCCCTTTTGGCTCAGGATTTGTAGGAAGGTTGATCAACTTCACAACATGTGGGGATGCCCGATGGTTGCATAACTCTCCCTTCTGCCTAAAAAATCAAACTGCAATCTCTGCCTTCAAATCCAAACCTTCTCAACGTTTGTGAAGCTGGGATAAGGCTTGGGGTTTGTTTCTGTTTTAGACTTTGGAAGATTTTCATCCTTTTCTTTGAACTCTGCTGACCCCATCGGCTCAAAGTGGACACCTTGAACATGAAAGCCTTTAAATTCTAATTAAACTGGCTAGCAAAGGAATGTGAAAAATATCAGCAAGACTGTGAGGCAGAGATTGATAAAACATGGATTTAGTTTGTAATTTAAAAGGCAGGTTCTGTTAGGATTAAAAATTGAACCAAGTTCTTAGTCCCTCAGATTTTGTGCTTCCACTTCCTTTAGTTGCAAGGACCAAGATAACTGAAGAGGAGAAATGTAGCTTTTTGCAATCCTCATTTAGGTGAACACAAACCTGTTTCTACTTATCTTATTTGCTCAGCATCATGTTGTGGCTTGCTCACAATTACTTGACCATCCAGGACACCAGGCAAGACTATTTCTTTCTTCTGTCTGATGGAGGCAGTTATAAAAACAATTACTCTCACCTAAACCGGGAATTGCTTTGTTGCACATCATGGCTCAAGGCTGATCCACCCTACTTCCTGCCGTAGACCAGCTTGGCTACACTGCTAAACCTTGCACAAATTAAATTACAGATTAAAATCCTGAATGTTTCATTGGGCCACTGAGGGAGGGTTTCATGATGCAACCTCACATCCCTGTGGGAGACAAGGGGTGAGGAAGGAAGGGCACACTTGCTCTCCCCTTTCTTGCTTCAAGGCTCTCACTTTGTGGGATGGCAAGAAGCAGGCAGAAACACCAGCCCTCAAGCCTTCTGCCTTGCACACCACCCTGGCACACAGGAGGCTGTGGGAAACTCTCATTCTGAGAGGGAACTCTCAAAATGAATGTTTTCATCTATTTTGGTGGGTAGTCTCAGTGAGCAGGGTTATGATATAGGTAAAGCCCGTCTGTCCCAGAACCACCATTTTCAAAACATGCTTCGGTGTTTCACGTGACATGTTTCAGATTTTCACGTGACACACATGAAAGTTATCTCTGAATTCATTACTGCTTTCACTTACCAAAGCCACTAAATCTGCTTAGTTTACATGAAAAGTGTAACCCTCAAAATCCCCTTAGATGGAATCTTCTTGACATATTGTGATTCCCTCAAGATCTTCCAGAAGGCATTGGACAGGCCAGCAACCTAGTCCAGATCAGAGAATCATAAAATGGTCTGGGTTGGAAGGGCCTTAAAGATCATCTGGTTCCAAGGCCCTCCTGTGTGCAGGGCATCTTCCACTAGACAGGTTTCTCCGAGTAGCATCATGTATTTTGGATGGGCATCAGTAAATAATCTTATTAGGCCATCTGATCTATGATAACCTAGTCCCACCAAATTGCATTTCCCTTATTTTTTTTTTTTTCTTGTCTTTTTTGTCTTTCCTAAACATGACTTGGACTAGGAAAAGCTGCATTTTGTTCAAGACCTACCTTTGGACCCTGAATTAAGGCAGTTACTGATTCCCTGTGAGAAGCCCTGGGTGGCTGGTGCTTTTGGTCTGCTGAACAGTTTGAAACCCCGGGTCAGTGCTTGGTTCTAACACCATTGCATTTAATCTCTGTTTTCACAGCATGCTAGTGCTAAAGGCAGAGTATTTGCCTCTGCAGACTACAGTTAATAGAGACTCAGCACAGAAGTCTTATATGCTGCAAATTGCTCTAGCCCCCCTATCTGATGCTATACATTGCACTCCTTAGTCTCAAAAGAGTTATCATTCATCTTACTTGCCTTTTTTTAGATGTGGCTTGAGACCTTCCAGAAAATTGCATTTTATGTGACTTATCTCCACAGATTCACATTCCACTCGGGCTCTGATTTATTTGCTACAGGATGTCAGCAAATCTGAAAGTGCCTAGCCAAGTCTTCATGACAAAATTGTACAGGGGGGGCAAACAAAGTGCTTGGCACGACTGAGGATTCAGGGTTGAAGAGACTCAGGACTTTAGGAGCCAAAGGGAGAAACTAATAAACAAAAAAGCATCTAAGACTGTAGCCATGAAGCTGCTTCTCTGGGAGAAGGGATTGCCTGGGTTCTTACTGCTGCTCCTGATGCTTTTTAGCTGATGACATTTAATTAAGAAATGCACAAGCTGTGCTGGGAAAGGCAATGCTGCCTTTGCTTTCTCAATTGGGCCTTCCTTTCTCTCTGCTGGATACCCAGGCTTAGACCGGCTGGATGGAAAATAATTGTCCCCTTACCCTACCTCCATGGGCCTGGGCAATCTCTGGGGTACAGGGCAGTGCCAGAAATAAGATGCAGCCAATTCCAGATCCCAGTTTAAGAGGTCTAGATCCCATCCCAGACCTGGCTCAAGAGTGAAGGTGATTCAGAGCACCTCTAACTGAGGCAGGGAGGTCTCACCACTGGGCCTCAGTGGTAATGAGTGATGAGCATGTCTCGAGGCTTAGTTCCTGGAAACATGTTTTGATTTACTTGCTTGGTCCTGCCACAGTGTATATCAAAATCCTGTTTCCCTGATGAGGTGGCTCCCACCTGGGTTTCCTTCACCTGAGTGCAGACTGGTGTCACTGTGAGGTGGGTATTATTCAGTGGCAAGGTCAGGGCGCAGCTAAGGCATGCCCCTACATCTGGGGACACAGGAGATTCTCTGTCTCTGTCTGGACAATAAAGCTGAATAAGGTTGCCTGGGCAATGAAGCTGCTCATTTACCTTGGAGGAAGCCTATATGCCTTCATCAGCTGTGGCAAGTCATAGAATCATAGAATGGTTTAGGTTGGAAGGGACTTTTATAGACTATCTAGTCTAAGCCCCCTGCAATGAGCAGGGACATCTTCAGCTGGATCAGGTTGCTCAGAGCAAGATCCACCCTGACCTTGAATGTTTCCAGGAGCAGAGCATGTATCATCTGTCTGGGAAACCTGTTCCAGTCTTTCACCATCCTCCCTGTAAAAGAGTGTTAGCCTAGAAGAAGTGTGTTTAAGCAGGATAGTGGAATTTGTGCCATTGTCTTCCTGTATCTCATGACACTTTTTTATTTCCTAGGGGCAGGCACCCTACAGAACAGGAGACAGCTGTGTAAGCAACTGAAATCTCAGCTTTCCACAGCAAGAAAGGAAGAGGTTTCCTTCTCTCAGGAAAGTAACAGCTTTTGTTTTTCTGCATTATTTTGATGTTAGTGTCCAGAAAGCAGAGGATTATAGTCTGGTTTTACCCTTTCCTACTGGAAGTCAGCCTCATCTTTGCCTATTCTGCCTTGGATCTCACTTTCTCAGTTACACTATGGCCCAGCTTTCCATTCCCAAAGAAGGATCAAAGTGTTCTGAGTCCTGTTAGAACACCCTGCTGGAACCTGGGCACCTAGGAAGAAAAAAATCTCAATCTGGCCCAGTGCTGAAGAGCACACCTAGTACAGTAACCCATACCATCTACTACTTTCATTTAGTACTCTGACCTGCTAATGGTCATCATGACCCGATTTTCAGCCTACATCCTTCACTGACTTGATTAAATCTGATGAGCAGTGACCTTCTGAGGCACGTGGTGGACTGTTTGGAGGGTTCTGTTTAGAAAGAGGCAGAGAAAATTCTTGTTTTTGAAGTCTGGCTTGGGGTGTTTGGTGTCATGGGTACAGTGGTTCAGGAGACCTTTCAAATAACCATCTGATGTAAGATCAATTGAACAGCATCACCAGGGCATTGTAAAATCAGATCTCATGCTGTTGAGACTTCTACCAGTCAACATTTTAGGCCTGCAAGTACTCGTTCTTTGTCCTTTCATTGAGAAAGCAGTCAATGCCTCTGGCCATTGCAAAGTTGGTCGCTACAAACCAACATCTCTAAACAACTCCTATATCAGATGTTGACTTTATAGTCAATGGTCTTGGTGATCCTGATTCTACGTCTCCACTACATGTATATTTAAACTGTGTATGAAATATACATGCATTAAATAACTTTACATCTTGGGTATTGCATTAATTCTTAGTGAAAAAAAAATTTGTCCTGTCAAAAGTCTAAGCACTGCTCTTTTTAGGGCTGCATGGATGACATGCAGAGAGATACGTGTCTGTACTAGGGAGAAGGCAGATACGCTGACCGACTTATTTAAAGGGAACAGATCTGAGTGCTAATCTCTGAGAAGGACTCAAAAGTCCCATTGTTCCACCTTAAAAACAGCAGCAAGAAGCTGGTGGTTAACAATGAGAGTTTGAATCTCTCTTTGGTGCTCCTCCAAAACACTTGCTGATCCTTCCTTGGCTGTATGAGAAGTTTGAGATCCTGGTGTCCTGCTGTCCAAAGAGCAGGTGAAGCAAGGCCTGAGTGGGGAGAACAGTCAGGCTTGTGGTGTTGCCAAGGTGTGCCCCTGCTCACATCCCAAAGGCTTCAGCCTAAGGCATTTCCCTAGGGAAGGGTGGATGGCCAACTTCAAAGTACTTCAAAGTAAGTTGGGTACTGTGCCTGCAACTTATTTAGGAGCTTTAAAAAATCCAGTTAAATAATTTAAGTACTCAGAATTTCTAACTGCTAATCTGAAGCAAGGTTGTACAGGTATTACGACAAAGTTCAAAATTCCTCTTTTTATTCAGTTTTTCACTTGTGTGAGTGTCAATGCTTGTTCAGACTCCAGAGAAAACTCAAGACTGACCCAAATCATCTGCTGTTTGAAGCACAAAATTACTAATTTTTGAAACCGTGTTGTAGTTTTATCATAGTCCCTTCAGAGTCTATGGCTAGAAAAGGCATCAATAAATTAAATTTGCATCATATATTGTTTCTGAGGGACATCACAATGCTATTGTCATATTCAAATACTGTAGTTTGTCTGGAAATTATGTTTTTTTTCTTTGAATTTCAATTAAAAATTGTGTTTAGACCAAAAGCTCAATCTCATTTAGCAACAGACTCTCCCAAGCTTAAAACTTAATGTTAGTGTTCATTGTACAGATTAAACATTCTAGGGTCCTCTTAATCCTCATATTTTTTCCTGTAATAATGAGAAAATATAACTGGTACAGTTACCTGTGCTATCAAGGTCAATATATTTAGTACAGGAGTTGTTTTTTTTTTTTTTTTTTGTTTTTTTTTTAAGAGCAGGACATAATAGTCCTACAAAATTCCTTGAAAAGGAACATCCAGACTTTTTTTTTTTTTTTTTTTTTTTTTTTTTTGCTATGACAATTTTTCAGGCTGGAAATGCAGGAGTTAACTACTTTGAATTTTGAATGAATTCTAATAAGCCATCCGACTTTAAGTAAACAACGGTCTGAGTTACATCAGTTTTGTTTTTATTAGCTGACCTTTCAAGCTAATAAATTCATTCTGTATTTTTCTGCTACTGCCAGTTTGCAGCATACAGGAAACTAATCTTGTACAATAACTACCTTCCTGTAGTCAGTTCTTAAATGCAGCCAAATGGATTGGTGGCGGAAGAACTCCCCAGCAGTTCCTGTGAAACAGTGCTGAGCACAGCAAGACCTGACAGAGGCTGCTTGCTATTATTGACTTTGACAATGTAATTATGTTCTCATTTACCTCCCTAGCACTTAAGCAAAAAAAAAAAAAAAAAAAAAAAAAAAAAATCCCCACCAGTACAAAGACTGCAACGATTTTAACGTCAAATTAGTTGTGAGATGGGTATTTGTAACATGCTAAATATACAGTAATTCCTCTGCTTTTTTTTTTGAGAGGGTAAAACACACTTGCAGTGGCCATTATAACACAAAAGTCTTTCCTATGTATCTGGCTGCTGCAGCAACACGCTATTCCAGATGAAAAGGCTCATGCTCACTAGTGAGTTAATAAAAGGTCTGTATTCTGATTAGTGTCTCGTGTGTGCTCTTCAGCATTAAAGACAGACTACCATTAATGTAATATCCTATAGGATACTATAAATGAATCTAGAATCGCTTTTTCAGGGGCTGAGCTGTTTCTTTCTAGTTTAGAGATATCCACACATGTTTTGCCTGCTTAGGAATGGTTTCATCTTAAATGCATTGAGATCAGTTGCAGGAGCTGCTGAAGATTCCACTGTTGCAAGGCCAAACCCATGAGCAGATCCCCAGTATCCTGTGGCACCCTGGACATGTGCAGGTGGAGGGCGTGTGAGTGTACAACACTGATATCCTCAGTTTGCCCCACCTGGGGGAAAAACCGCAAAAGGGAGGTGTCTGATTCAGTCGAGTGAGTTGAAAGTCTGGACAACTTGAGAATTAATGTGGAAAAGCTTTGGTTCCTTTGATCTGTCATGAAGTGCTTTTACAATGTTAGTTGTAGCACTCTGTCTCTCTGACCCCCCATCCCCCATCAAAACAAAGAAAAGGACCAGAACAAACTATTTTATTGACTTCTAAATTATTTTTTTATATATATTTGATTATATAGTTTCCCCCTCTAGTTCTTGGTTATGCCTGACTCCTACTTCATTTGCCCTCTCAGAAAAGGTTAAACAGCAAGTATGGCTCACATATTGCTCCCCAGGGAAAAAGGCCATGATAGCTTCTGAGCTGTGACTGTCATTATTGTAAAGCATTTATGAGAAATCACACAAGCTACTCCACTAAAATGGATACATTTCCCTGCAGCAACTTTTGTTTGGGCTCTATACCAGCTGTAGCTGTGAATACAGCTGGGTGGAAAGAAAGGGACAGAAAAGCAAAATTAATTTCTCTTAATTTTAATTAATTAATTTTTCTTGCTGAGTCTTCTCATCTGTGAATTTTTTTATTTTTAATTTAAAAAGTATAACTGAAACCTGAACCTAATTCCTGGAGTTCAGTATTCAATTTCTAATGAAAAGAAAATGTGTTTTATGCACATTTTATCTTGGATAAAGGTTTCTGGATCTGTTAGGTAAAACAGTTTGTTTAAGAGAAATGAGCAATTTGGATAGAGGTCTTCTTGATTAGTGACTTAATGTCATTTTTTACTTTGTATAATGGGATATCCTCTTAAAAATTCTGCACAGGAACTGCTGCTGGCATGGTTCTGGAAATGAGGTAGTTAATGATGGTCAGGAAGACAGCCTGTAGATAAAACTGAAACATACACTGTTAATTTAATTCAAGTATGGAAATGCTTGCTGTTAAGTAATGGTTTCTAGTATACATTTCTTGCTTAATCTTCACCCTTTAGCCTTCACCACTGAGGATCTTTAAGGTCCCAGAGCAAGTGTCTTGAATGCATGTCCTTTGCTTTGCAATCAGGGTAGCCTGAATCCACACTCAGACACTAATGGCATCATAACTCAATCCCCACAGGGCTCAGTTCGTCCACATGTCATGTCCATCCTGGCTGAGACAAGGGCTCTGTAGAAGATGATATGTGATCCTGTAATTAAAGATATTGCAAAAATCAGACTGCAAAAGTCACGTTCTGGTCTTTCTCACCCTTTGAATAGATTTTGCACGATTAATATTCTTTAAGAAGTCTAATATTTCTGTCGGATGGGGATTTTTTTAAACCTAAAAATAAACAGATAAAATACCCATGGGAAAAAGCAGATCCTTTCCCAGAATAATACTGGATTCTGATATGGGATCTATTAAGCTGGGTTCAGACTGCTGGCTTTATAGGTTGTATCATTTAACAAAAGAGCCTGCAGCAACTGTGAAACCGTAATGTCTGTTTAGGCAGCTGGTTAGGACAGCATGGAGTGGGGCAGTGTGCTTTGCCATCCATCCCACAGACATGTCCTTTGGGCTCAGCTTCTCATTTTGAAAATGAGCAGTCTATAGGCAATCCTCCCTATGCAAATGGAAGGTCTCTGTGCACCGATCATTTAATATGGCTCCTGTTCTCCACCTCACTGTCCTTCTTCCACTCTTCTTCCCTGCCTCTCTTCCCAGCCCTGGCTCACATGTCCAGGTGCAGATCTTTTCCTGGTCTGAGACTCACTCTTGCTGCTCATCTGCCTCTTATCCAGCACCATTTTCCACCAGGCTTGCAGGCCACCGAGAAAGGATGGGATGGGAGCTCGCTCTGCATCAGGGACTGTGTCCTGCACAGCCGACTGCAGCAACACCCCTTGTGGGTGGAACTCTCGTAGGGATCCCAGAGGTAACACTGCTTTGTGAAAAAGTTCAAACAGTTTGATCATCTGGAAGACCTGTAGTGAATAACTCAATGAAAATGGAGTCTTCAGTCCATCCAAAGCTACCGAACTCTACCAGAACCCTTGTCAGCTCAGTGCAGTCCTCATAAAATCAAAATTTCCCTACTTTTTTTTTTTTTTTTTTTTTTTTTTTTTTTTGACACTGAAAGTTTTCTTGGGAAAAAGCAGAAACAACTCAACTCAAATGTGTTTCAAGCCTTCACTCTGAAGTACATGAAAGTGAGTAGAGATTGACAGTAAAATGACTTTAAAAATATTTTCTAAGTAAGGAAAAGTATGCGTTTCCATGATTTTGTTCTTGGAAACTGTCAAATCCTCAGCAGAAATGTGCCCCAATACTTTCATGGGATAAAGGTATCATGTATATCTGAAAAATAAGAATCATAATACTCTATATCTGAATGACTCATTTAGTAATTCACTCTAAACATTATCTTGTAATGGGTATTTTGGCAGCCTTAGACTTAATTAGTATTCAGTTTCTGTCTATAATATTTAAAGAACGCTGTTATAGATGGGTATGATTTGCACGTGGCTACAGGAGCTGTATCATCACACCTGTCAGATTTATTGTACACATGTTCAAGATGTTGTCTATTTTCCCTGAACCTTTAATGTCCCTGACATTTCTTGTTTACTTGTTTTTTTGTACAATAAACACGTTCTCTTGTTTTTTTGTACAATTCTGTCTTCATAGCTCGCTGCACTTCCTCTCTATACTTTTCAAATCCTGTAATGTCTTGTTTAATCTGAACAGACAAGAACAGAATGCTGTGTTCTAAGTGGAACCCTACCAGGGAAATGTATTATTCTCATCATTATCACTGTCTTAGACACAGAGAAAACCTGCTGTGAATGCTATTCTAGGGGCTTATTTAACTTCTTAGAGTCAGGAACAGAGGGCACTCCCTTCCCTGTCTATCAAACCAGGTTCTGTCTCTCATCTGAAACCACATCTGAGTGCTCAAGTTTCTAATCCTTTATTTTCAAAGAAATAATACTTCAATTATCTGCTGGTTTGAGTCAATTTTGTTAGTTCAAATAAACAGTTTTGCAGTTCTATAGGAAGATTTCTTCTAGGATTTCTGAATTTCTTAAGCAAACCTGTGTCTGATTTGACTATAAACATGATTCAACTCCTGATTATTCGTTGAATAATTTACATGAACTCTGAAACTCACTAATATTTACACACCAGTATGATATTTATTGCTCCAAATAGCACCTCATTTATTAATAGCCATTGATAGCAAATAATTTAATTCCACTAACTTTCCTTATTTTATTGTGTTTACATAATACCACTTGAGAACTGTTTTAGCTCCTCAAAGACCATTGAACACAGGGAACTTTACGGAAAGCAGTCAAAAGGCTATGCATAACAGTGACTAAGAAGTTCTGAGACCCTGTACTAATGATTTCAGGTATTTAGCTAAATGTTTTAAACCAAAACTTTAATTTTTTTTTTTTAACTTTGTTTTGGCATCAGTGCAAAAAAAGCCTGAAATGCTTCCATTCCAATGTAGTTGCATTTTAGGTTTCTTTTGCTGAGTTGTACATGATTGAGCAAAATGGAGATGATCTGGCCTCTGTACTTTTTCAATTGACCCTAATTTGCAGGTACTGTGGCAGGACAGATCCATGTTTCTTCCTCTGTGCAGCTGAAAACAAATCTTTCTTTGAATGCTGAAAGCTGACTCTCTCACTTTTAGACTCCTGAGACCTACTGTGAACTTTGCAGTCTGTGGTGGGGAGCTGATCTGTCACAACACTTGGGGATAAGCCCCATCTGTGCTCCCTGAAGCCATCAGTTTGGGAGTTGCTCTAAGTTAGTAGGTTTCTGCTTCCCTACTCTGGGAGTTGTCCAAGATACTGCACGAATAACTGTTGGGGGCGGGGGGAGGTGCCCATTTTTATGGTTCTCTCTCTGATTTGTGACTACATTGAACAAGTTAACATTTCACACATGCTCTCTGATGATGTCCTGCACTACCCTTATCTTCTGCTGCTTGGGAAGAGCATGGATTTTCTGGATCTCACAAAGGAAGGCTTAGAAATGTTGTTTGAGTATTTGAGGACTTGTCCCATACTAAGTCAAGCCATTATTATCAGAGATAAAATGTTGGCCATCTGAGTGATTAAACTTCCACTTAAGAATTATTATCTCTCCTGATTTACACTGCCTTCTTATTAGGTCTAGTATTCTTTGTTGGTGCCTACAAGGAAGGGTGACAGTGATATTTTTTGAAGTTCAGTTCAGTTTTAGATCAGATCTGAATAATCTACTTTAAGCTACTCCAATAATTCACAAAAATGGAGGAAATGCCATTGAAATACATGGCAAGCGACAAAATCCTGGGCACAGGCCATAAAGTAGCTTCAGACTGGGTGTTGTGGTTAAAAAAAAGTTACCTGTGGGTTAGGCAGAAGATTAGAAGGAAGAAAATGCACAGAATCACACGGGAAATTTTATTAATGTTTAGCTCAAGTGCACTTACTCTCCAAGACATCACAACACTTTCTAGAAACACGACGATATTCCCTTCAGTGTTGAGCACTGATGCGAATGTATGATAAGGTGTTATGGCTTTCTGGAATCACTGTAGTGATTGTGAATTATTCATGGAATTAAAATTCCAAACTAATTCACAGCATCAAACAGTTCTGGCAAGTGGCATACAATGCTGGAAACAAAAATGTACACTACATTTTAATCCAGAAAAACTCTCTTATCCCTTATATCACTGGACCCATACTGATTTCCTCAACCTCAAGCTTGCTGGTACTCTAAGTCCTTAGAAGTGATTTTTTTCCCCCACTTATCAGGATTTAGATATTGTGCTTCTGTGCTGAGGCTGCATTATAAAAGGCTCAGAAATTAGCAAATAAAAAGTCTTGCAGGAAAAAAAGTGGCCAGTAGAGATGCACAACTGTGTTTATTTTTTTTTCTACAAATAAAGGGTGGATACAATGTTTTTCCTTATTTTGTAGTGAAAAAAAGTGTTAGTAGGTGCAATGTAGGAAAAGGGCAAGCATGTAAACAGTCTGATCAGTGAAAAAACTTATTTTTCAGGCAAGTACTTGCTTAGATTCAGTTTCAAAACTCTCAAGAATACTGGCATTTGTCTAAAATTGCAATTGAATTGCACTTTTGCATAGTTTGCATCCAAAAGGTGGACATTTTCCAATGAAGGGAGATCAGCTCCCAGGTCAAATCATTACAACTGATCTTTTGACTTTGCAGAGGTTTCCGGGCAGTTCTCTGTTTTGTGAATGTTTGCTCAAATATGAAAATTCAGAAAGGTGAAAAACAGATCTGGGAAAATGTTACGAAAACTATTCAAATATTTACACAGCCCCACTCTCCTCAAGGATTTCTACACTGGCATTTCCAGTCCCTTCTGGATAGTAAACAATACATATTCTGGATCTGTTCTGCACCCGTGTTAGTCAAGGTTGTTTTCAAGTGCTAGAAAAATTGGTGGAGGTATAATATTGTAAAACTGGAGCTCTGCAGTAGGGAGTTAGGTTCACTTTTGATCTAACATGTGAAAGTAAGGTATACAGATATGTGTTTCTATGATATCAGTTCTTATTATTCCTTATGGAGAAATGAACCACCATTATTCCAGTTAAAATAGCACTTACATTTACACAATTATGCCATTCCCTACTTTTCTGACCTCCTCAGGAGCATAAACACACATTCTGAAATCACCCTTGTGCAGCTCAGTGTACTCTTTCATTTTCATTTTTCTTCTTCCATGCTTTTTCTCCAGAAAGAGGCACTTCCCTGGAGTAGTACTTGTTTAATTCACATTAGAACACTGGAAAAATGAAGAGTGGTACCTGATTTGATGACAATGTCCTCATCAAAAGTAAGATCACTAGGAAGAGCTTCAGAAGGCAAATACCAGTTCTTGAACCTTCAAGACTTGCTCTTTCAAGGGTCTTTTTACAGCAAAATGCTCAGTTTTGAGTTGATGGAAAAAATAAAAAAAAAAGCACAATGTAGTAACCTGGTAAAAAAGAAAGGAACTCAGGACTCACAGATAACAATGTACAGCTGCCAACTACTTCCCCTACTTCCCAGAAACCCTTTCTATAATGCCTTAATGAATTCCTGTGTGCTTTGAATTAGTGTGTTTTGAAAGTCCCAGACTTCTGAGAATTGTTCATTCAGTCCTACCTGGGCCAGAGTCTGTAGGCTGTGGATGCTGGGATATTAAAGGAAATTTAGGTATGGAAGCACCCCTGGATTTAGGCACAGCTTGTAAAGAGAGGAAGGAAAGACAAAATGAGTATTAGGAAAGACCAGGAGCTCTGATAACATGCCTGTTATGAGGAAATGGAGACTTTTTTAGCAGAAACTGCCATCTGCAAAGCCGAGTGCTGTGATAGGGACACAGGGACTGTAGTCAGCACCCCGTGCAAAATGCCTGGCTTCAAAAAGCTGCCCTCAGCTTTCTCAATGCTGTTTATTCAATATGGGGAGCTAAAAGGAGAGAATTTATCTTGACAGTTAAAAACCACATCCCCAGCAACTACAAAGATGCAGAAATATTGCACACAGGCAGTTACACACAACCCAGAATAGACTTCTCCTTGCAGCTCAGTTCCCATGGCTTCTTAGTCATCTCCTTTTGTTCTCTTCTTCTAGAAGACATTTATAACACAGCAGTTCTCACCTTTCTCTTCAACAGGAAACCCCTGGACAAAGCTACCTGGTCCCTGTTTTTCATATAGTTTGAATACAAAAATTTCAATATCTCTAAAAACTGTGGAAAAGGAAACCTTTGAACATTTTTTATGTGCTGTTTCACAGTAAAACTGCAAGGAAAACTACTTCTGTTAAGCATTCAGACTATTTTGGGGAGAGCTGAAAGCCTTGTTTGACTCTTTTAATGTTTTCTTGGCAACAAATTTCTCCCTGCAGAAAGACAACTTACATGTCTATGTATGCAGTTACTGCCTTGCTGCTTCCCAACTATTTCATCTACCTAAAATCAACAGAACTTCCCAAGTCCTTAATCTATCCTGGGAGAATTAATATGGAAATTGCCACATCTAGAGTCTACAGGAATAAAAACGGTCATCATAGCAAAAGGACAAGGGAGATGTGTGCCCTGCAGCAGTTGGTGTGACCTAGCTAACATGGGCACAGCTCAGTGTGCTCCATGGCAGGAAATTCTCATTGCACCCTGGCTAGCACTGACTGCTGGGAAGAAGTGTTTCCATGAAATTGGTACCTGTATTAACTGCTTTCATCTATATCTCTAAATGCATCTTTAACCTGCAATGCAAATATTCCTGAGGAGCAGGAGTTGGGGGGGGGGGGAGGGGTGCTTGTTTTTATGCTGCCATTTTCCATCACCGTTTTACTTACCATGTGTCAGCCAGTGCAAGAGGAGCATTATCGTGTAGAGAGCTTCTAAAACATCATGAACTGTAGGGGAGAGAAAGATGCATGGAAGAAAAGCAACTGAAAAGCTTTTTTAGAAAATTAGGTGTCCATGTTTGCAGACAACTGTGAAAGCAGAGTTGTGAAGAGGTACTTTTCCAGTGAATCTGGAAAATGTGAAAAAACGCCTCCATCACTCTGGAGAGAGAAGAGACTTATATAAACTGTTGGTTTGAGGCACCTTTTTGTGCATGGGACAAAACCTACTGTATGTTTTACTTTGACTTGCATGGTATAGAGAGCACGCCTTATAGAATTGTCCCATGGGATGTTTATTTTAGTATCAGCCCCAAACACTGATCTTGTGGATATTGAGAAAGATATATTAAAGACAGAAGCTTCCAAGTGGTCTTTTGTCTTTCCCCCCATATTCATCCTATGTTTTAAATCTTGAATTCTGTTCTTGTTTAATTGTTTAGGCTAATGCTGAGAAAGCGACACTTTACTTCTGCTTCTTGTTATCAAAAAATATATGCTCTCAGAAGCTCTAAATGCTCTATCCAGGTCTTACCAACAATTATGCTGATGATGACATTCAGCAGAGTTATTTTTCACCACGATTCAGGAGTTCAAAAATTACATTGGCAAAAAAAAAAAAGGTAACCAGGCAGTTTGTCAAGATTCTACCTCAAATTTTGCGTAATTTTAGGTACCTACGGTACAGCTAAGGGCAAGTAATATCAAAACAGTGATTTTTGTGAGAACCAAATAGTATTGTTGTTATTGTTTTAGGAAAGGACTTGCATTTAAGAAGCTTTATCACAAAGCTTCATTGACACTGTGATTAACAAGGAAATTAGATCGAGTTAGGGAGCAAAGTGAAATGACCAGCTTATTAGAGTTAAGCTGCCACAACTGGATTGAAATATATAGATCAGCATGACATTTCTGTGTAGATGTAGACTAAAATGTCAGAGATACCAGGCAAAATGGGCCAGGCAAGATGCAGGGGTGATAACTCGAGAGGATAAACATTACTCACCCTTCCCCAGTGACTTAAGGTCTCTGTAGTAGGTAATGTCAGATTCTTCTCGTTCTGTTACTCAGCATCTTCTCTTACCCACAAATTTGACTTGGCTTCTTCTTCTAGGTCTTAAAAAAAAAAATTATTTTTTGAATTAATTTCAAACTTTCTTTGTATTTCTCTCCCTAAACAGCATAAGCTTTTACCTTCACAATATAATCCTTAGAACCATACAATTTTTTTATTAGCAATGTCTTTATTTACTGGAAAAATGTTCCTCACACAGAACATGATCAGTCATTGAACAGGCTCCCCAGAGAAGTGGTCATGGCACGAAGCCTGAGAGAGTTCATGAGAAGAGCCATGGACAGTTTGGACCATGCTCTCAGGCACATGGTGTGAGTCTTGGGGTTGTCCTGTTCAGGGCCAGGAGTAGACTCAATGATCCTCATTGATCCATTCCTGCTTAGTGTGTTCTATGGTTCTATGAAATAAATGTTAACCCTGATCTACCTGAAGCTACTGTCAATATGTTCCTTTCTCTTCTTTCAGGCCTTTACTTCCATCAGTATAAGAAATGAACAGAACCTTCTTGGCACAAACACAGTGTTACTCACCAGTTTGTACCAATTTAAATTGACATGATTTGGGACATACCCAGGATAGGACTGGGCTGTTTGACCAAAAACAGACATGGGCTACCATGATGGTTAATCTGCCGGTCCAACTTCTGACATCAGTCAGACTATTCCCTGGAAATTGAGCCATACCTCAGAAGGCTGTTTTTATTTTGGAGACATTTTAGGTGCTTAATGTGTAGTAAGCTGTTAAAATATTTCATTAAATACTTCTCCTTCCTTCTACTCCTCATTTGTTAGAGCCAAAATTTCGCAGCGGGAGAAGGTTGTTTCTCTCTCTCTCTCTCCTTTTTTTTTTTTTTTTTTTTTTTTTTTTTTTTTTTTTTTTTTATAATCATGATTTTTGAAAGGTAATCCAACTCTGAGCAGGAATAGTGGGCATATCCCCTTAGCCATAGGTTCAGATGTTCTGCATTGACTGCTATTTTGACATCCTTGGATGGAAATCCATCGCTTAATACTCAAACATGAGGCACATACTGGTTCTCTGGCATGCCTTCGCCTGTGGCCATCTGTTGGGGTGGCACTATGCCCACTCAAAAAACTCCCTGCCAGTTTCAAGAGGACATAGGTATTAACCAAATATAGATTTAGAAAGACAGCTAGTAAAATGCTAGGGATGTCATTTTAGCTGCAAAACTATTTCTCTTGTTGTTAGACAATCCCAGAAGGGGTCCATACATTTCAGAAGAATGCTTGCAGGCACATTGTATGCTCACCTCAAACTTGCCTGTTTATGCACATATATAAAAAGGTAAACAAATGTTATTGGAAAATGTCTACATACTCAGTTTTCTCTGAGAGACTGGCTTGAACTTCGGAAAAACTTCTAAAACCAGCCATTGCAAACAAGAAAATTACTGTCTTTTTATACAGAAGTAGATATTTCCCATACCCATCTCCATTAAAAAAAAAATGTATTGACATTAGACAGCTACTGTAAAAAAAGAATTGGGAATTTTTACTTGAATAGCAATTAAGGATCACTTGAAAGATACCTGTGGCTGGGTTTCTCAGAAAAGTAAAATTCTTTGGATTACTTCAGAACATAAAAATATTCATGACAATTGAAACTTGATTCAGGTTGTATATGAATGCAATTACAGTTTCAACTTGACAAAGCTGATATCAAAAGGTAGGGTGTCACTTTAGGACAAATTCAGAAGTTAGAATCTCCAAAGCTTGTAGAACAAAATTTTTTTTCATGATCTACATTTATTTGCTGCTTGGAAGAGGAAGAAAAATTACTGATATTGCTAATACAAGAAGACTTTGGTTATGCAGGTGATGAATAGGTAACAGTATTAATAAATACTTACATTTCTTGTATCTCCATCTGTAAATAGCAGTTTACAACTGTAGGAATACAAAATTCCTATCCATCTGGATTTTAAAGAATTTGAAACACATGAGAAAATAACATGAACAAGCTGAAGACCAGATTGGAAAGAGGCTAAGAAAGTGAAAAAGTGGGAAATGGAGAAAAAAATTAAAACCACGTTGGCCACAGGACAGAATCATATGACCCTAAAGACAGAAGCAAGAAACCTGAATTTAACACGGAAAGAAGGAAGGTTATAAAAAAGTGGGGAAAGCAAGCTTTGCGTTAGGATAGAAAACAGGTGAATATGCTCCTCTGTGACTCTTAACAACAGGCTGTCAGTAGGGAGGTGAGGTGCAAGAGTCTGGGACAAAATGATTGCAGAAGCACAAAAGTTGTGGAAGAGAACTGAAATTCTTTTTTTTTTCCATTGAAGAGAAGATATGCTTTAGAAAGCTTATAAATAGCTGAAGGTAGAATAAGAGATAGAATTCCACAAAGGGTAAAACCAGTCAAAGTACTAGATATATCCATGCTTCATGCATCTGAAAGTTTGCCCAACCAGAAAGTTCCCAAGAAAGTGGAAAAGTTTGCTTTTGTAAATCCAGATGTTCACCAAAAAGATGGATATGAGATTTCCAGTCAACTGCTGCAAAAGTAAAATTTGAAGATTAACTGAGGATTCCTCTAAACATCAGCCAGTGCTGGATCTTTGAGTTCCTTTCAGGAAACATTTATATATGTGCCACGTTTTTACAACACTGTGCTTACTCTCTGGTCATCATGCCTGCTCTTATATGAAGCTTGTAAAAACCTAGACCAACAAGACATAATCTTTACCCGCTCTTTTAATTGGCCCACGTGTCTCCTTTAACACATTCCTTTTTCCTCTTGGACATTTTGGAATCCTTCCTCAAGTGCTAACTACCCTTGATACCACGTCTCTGTATGGCTGGAGCAGCACATTATCTGTATATTTACTCAGAGGAAGACCAAAGGGACAATTCAGGCACTTGTCATTCAGAGAATAATTACCTGTCCATCACAGCAGACTGTACATCTACAGACTCCTGTTATGGGATTTTGCTGTGCTGAGAGCCATATGAACACACAACAAAGAGATGGCCTTGAAGCACAGCAGTTACCATCTAATTGCCTCTTAAAAAATAATGTGTGTTCCAGCATTTCATCAATTACACAAAATCACAGAATAGTGGAGGAAGGGATCTCTAGTGCCCCTCAGTCCAATGCCCAGTGCTAGAGCAGGCCCACCTAGAGCAGGCTGCACAGGATCATGTCCATGTGAGTTCTTGAATATCTCCGGAGTGGGAGACTCCACAACCTCTCTGGCCAGCCTGTTCCAGTGCTCTGCTATCCTCACAGTAAAGTTTTTCCTCATCTTCAGATGGAATTTCCTGTGTTTCAGTTTATGCCTGTTGCCCCTTGTCCTGTCAGTGGGCACCACTGGGAACAGTCTGGCCACATCCTCTTTACACCTGCCCTTAAGATATTTGAACTCAGTGACAAGATCCCCTCTCAGTGGTCTCCTCTCCACTGCTGAAGTGGGCTCTGATTGGATTTCATTGTTTTGCTTTCCATAAGAAGACTGAAACCTGTATTTGTTCTTTGGGATGTGGCTTCCCTCTTCCTTTTGATTTGCTACAACCTGTAAAGCCCCCCATGTCTGTGAGTCAAGAGTACATACATAGCCAGCTCCAACACCTCTGACCATCTCCTGAGCGCAGCAGCGTATGGGAAAGGATTTGCCACCTTACATGGAGAAGATTATCTGGCTTTGGAGAAGGATGATAGAGACAAGCCTCACAAAAGCAGTGTCTGTTGTCCTTGAGTCCAATAATAAAGGAAATAAAGAATTTTGGTAAAGCAGCAGGTGCAACTGCTTATTGCTGTGCTTACAACTCTCCCACTCTATAGTCTTCACAGAGGGAAATACTCAGCACCAATGAAAAAAAATCAATAACAATAAATGCTGACTTGTCTTCCTTTGAATAGAACAAGTGGAAAATGTCTAGAATGTATAAGAGGTGATTAATTTTTCTTGATTGCTGATAGGCAAACATGGAACTCATCTATAAGAATAGGTACCATTAATCCAATATATTTTCTTGTTAACATCTATTTGTCTTGACCTATCACGCTTTCATAAACCTATATTGAAATAGGTGTCTGTTTTAATTTCCATTGAACATGTTTGAAAAAAGGGTTTATCAACAGAGAGAATCAGTAGCTGCAGCTGAGGAGAAAAAAATAGAAGACTGTATCAAAGTTAGAATGTGTAGCTTTTTCCTTTGAGAGTGTTTGAAAAGGTTTGCAAAAAGATTTGCAGCTTTTGGAAAAATTATTTCTCTGTAAAGTGTATAAAATCAATGTGAATCCAGTGAGATCCACCTTAGAATGATTATAAATATTAAAAAAATTAAAATTATTTAAAAAAAATGAGTATGCATAACAATACCTTTATCTATACATTCCGCATAGCTCTGCATAAAGATATTTATGAGTTGCTTAAATATGTATTTGATTGAAACGTGCTTCTGATTTATAATTTAAAGTAAAATAATTTTATGTTTTCTCAAATCTTGAAAGGGAAAGCACCCTTAAAGTGTGTTTCTCTCTCTGTTTTTGAAAGAAGAAAACCTTTTCAGAAAAAAAGGCAAGAAAATTAAGAATCATTTTTCTCTATAAATTATACTTTTGTGCCTTCTAAAAGCTGCATAAATTCCATTCCCATTTGAAACTTACTAATATTTATTCTTTGTTGAAAGTAAAGTATTAACTACAACTCTAGAAACATGCGCTGACAAAATCAGAAAACTGTAATTAATTCAATTCATGACGATATCCCATCTACAGCATTTAATACTGTTACAGAAGGCAGTAGTTTTTCATGTCATATGAGAGGGCCATATCCTTCAGCGATCTTGGTCCATCAAAAGTTGGGAAAAACAGGACATATAGTTCTCTCTAAATGAGCACTCGTGTTACACAACCACTCCCTTAGCGTTTCAAAACAAACTGAGAAAAGCAGATCAAGAAAAAGTGGTTGCACTGCAAAGCAAGCACAGTTGTAAAGCCCAGAAGTGTTTCACATGGATGTTTGTGTGGGAGTCAGCACAGTGGTGGGCTATACTTCAGACCCTGGGGACACAAAGAAGGATATATATTCCTAAAAGCATTGCAGTTTTTAAGAGCACTTGGACTCCTGTAAAAATGTTGTCAGGGAATGGTATGCTTCGTTACTGAAAGGTGGCTGCCAAGCAGGATCACTGAGCACTTAATCACCCTTATATTAAAGCTGAGACACATGAACTGAAACAGTTATTATAGGGAATAATTACAGATCAAATTAAAAGCATTAGAACTGGCAAAAAGATCAAAGCAAAGCATTGCCTGCAAGAAATGCACATGATGCTGTTCAGAACAGGTAGAAGTGAAGGTTTGCAGTGAAGATTGTGTTCCTTAAAGTAAAAGTGCTTAAGAACAGGCAAGGTGCAGCTGATAAAACACACAGAGAGTCAGGAAACAAGGGCCAATACCTGCTTGCAATAAATTTGAGGGCAGGTGCATAACGCAGTCAAGAGGAAGTGATTCCATTTTGAAAAAAACCTGAAAGTTTGCCAAGAAAAAAACCCCAGTAAATCCTAAGCAAACCTTATACTCTTGATCTAAATAAGGAGAAGACATAGCTAATTACCAGAAAGCCGTACACAGAATATCACAAAGATCATCAGTTCAGAGACTTGTATCAAAAGAAAAGGTATCTGAGGATTTCCTACCTTGTGAGAAGAGTGGCTGCAAAAACTGATGATGTGAAGAAATCAGAAGATAAGGAATATCTGGTCAAGCTGGTTGCCCTTCATGTTGAAACTAATAGTTCTAGGCCATGTACAAACAATACCAGTTTTCAAAGACACAGTAACTGGCAGTCTGTTAAGATAATACCTCTCTCAGTTGTCCCACAAATGTAGGCATAGCTGCTGTGTGCTCTCATTTCATAGATATGATAACAAGAGGACAATAGAAAGATACCAAAGTTCACAATTTGCTTGTTGTTACTCTCCAGAACACTGTGGAAGTGTCTGTAAGAATCACATTTCGCTCCCAGCCTCTGAGGAGGAAAAGGGACATGAATAACCAACATATGCAGGGTCAAGGGGACAGATTCCTGGCAATCGTCAGGTTGGGGAGGGGAACATTTTCAGAAGAAGACCAGGGGTGGCCTGGGATTTTGAAGTGCTATTTACCTGATATGTCCCACAATAGGAGGAGAACATTGTCCTTTTTGACACTTGTGAGTTGTTTTCCCTGCTCTATAAGGTTGCGTTAACTAGCTGTATCAGTTGGTAATGAATGTGTGATTTCCATTTGATTTCCAAAAATAATAAGGAGTTGGTGTAATAGTGGATACTCACTGCTGACTTTCAGGGTAGAGAACAGTATGAAACATCTGCTAACCTTGAGTCATGACATATCACCGACCCAGGAAATAAAGTCCAGTATATTATACTTGCATGTGTTATGCCAGTACCATAATGACTGGTATCATTAAAACAGTAAAAATGTAATCAATCAAAACAAATTATTTCAGGGAAACAATAACTGCAGTGGCACATATTACGCTCAATACCTAAATCAATACTATTGAGCTGAGCTAACAATAAATCAAATAATCAATTCTGCATAATCAATTCTTCTACTAAAAATGAAACCATTAACATTCAAATATGAAAGTACATACCATTTATACATTTTTTTTTGTAATTTCTGTTTATTTGACTCTAGAATATTCACTAGCTGGTATTCAAACACACTGTCCCTTTATTTATGCTTAAGTGGTATGTGAAGCAAAGGGTTGTGGATGAGGTTGAACCCATTACATTTTTTGAACCGCTCATGCTGCTCCTGGATAGATTTGGGTATAGAAAGGATTAACAATATTTCAGTATCTTTGGGACTTCTGAGGTCAGAAGACGCCTCATTGGGGCAGGCAAAAATAGCTAAAGAATTAACTCCAGACTGAGTACACACAATCAGGAACATTTTTGGGTGCTGAGTTTTTCCTGAAGCATAATTTGTCATTTCTATTTTGCACTTCCCTGCTTAAAGGGATAGAAAGATACAGCATAGACAGAACAGATACGGGAAGGGCCAGAATGTGCCACAGAGGTATCTTCTCACCACAGAGCTCAAGAGCCAGGCACAAATCTGTACAGTCAGCAAACCAATATGTATGGGAAGATTGGAGAGGGAAGAGTATGAAGGAGGGTAGGGTCAAAACCAGAGGGACAATAAGCCAATAATAACAACAGCAAACAAACTCTTGCACTTGCTGCACAGCCTTTTACTTTGTGGAAAGTCTGTCTTGGTCTGACTGTACTGGTCATGGGAGCAATTAACTGCTCTAGAAAATCTGAAATATTTTTGGTAGGGACACACAGAGAAAACATCTGATCATCTGGTATGACCTCCAAATCTAAGGATGACTGCTCCGTGAAACATCCCATGTCAATCTTCAAACATTCACAAACAGCCATGATCCTGTTTAGGACTGTTACTTTGTACTGTGAGGAAACAAAAAATGAGGGACTTGTCTGAGAAGGAATTACTCTGTGTTGTCAAGCATCTCAGAAATACAAGAGAGCTTCATGGGACTTTTGCATTTATCTGTTCCCTGGAATTCCTTCTTCCTACAAAGTCACTCCTTTCTAATGAAAGTTATATGCATGTATCTAAAAGCTGCAGTCAGATCCTGTGCACCTGTTTTAAATCAAAGCCTTTTTTCAGTAACCAACCTCCTTTGTTCCTAATCTTTTTTTCCAAAAGTGCTGCGCTGCCCAGTTTCTTTAAAGTGATGCGTCTCTTTTAGCCAAATAAAAATTTGGTTTATAGTCTAGCAGCCCTTCTGAAACTGAAGCAGTAGCCTCTACCAAAAAAAAAAAAATACTATTGAAAACATTTATAGAGACACTTAAACTTTATCTGACAGAAAAATAAAAAAACCCCAGATAATATGTTGTTTTCTTTACAACAAATCAACAACAAATCAAACTAAGGGGTGTTTTTGCTTCTTCACTTTTAGAAGAAAAAAAGCAATAAACAATAAAATTAAAAGATGAACTGGAGAAAAGAAAGGGAGGCTTAGTGTATTTTATCTTATATAAACTTAAGACAAATTCAATGCCAGTAAAAATTCAGAGGCTGTATGAAACCTTGCTGTATGAAGCCTAGCCTAGAGTGACCTACAGAAGGCAGCTCTGTGTAGCAGGCAGTAGGAACTGCACACTATTGCCTCGAATTTATATGCTGCAGCAGCTTTGACGCATATGGTAGGTAGGTGGTCTGAGTGTGACTCCTGCAGCTTTTCTGGATGCCATCCATATCTGCACTGCTGTTTGCTCCCAACTGCATTTGACCTAGTACACTTTGTGCTTTTCAATCTTTGCTGTAGGAATGAGCAAAGAAAAGTAGATGCATATATTAATATGGGGTTGTAACACAATACAAGCCAAGGGGCAGGTATCAGGAAAAGACCATTGCCATTTCTCTTGTGTTTTGCTAAAGGACAAAGAAAGATTGTCCTTTAGCAGAGGTTCTACCTTTGCTGAAGGTTCAACCTAAGCAGGAAACAAGGCTGGAAAAGCCTAACATTGAGAAACAAAATTAACTCTCTGGAGAACAGAACCAGGTACATGCAGACACTGATGTGGATTCTCTCTCATGCCCTTCCCCCCATATCCCCGACCTGACTGCATGTTGCATTGGCCTCTCTCCAGCTGCAGTCGAAGGGAGAAGAAACAAAGGACTCCCAAATGGCTCCAGATTGCCTGGTAGCTCCATATCTGCTGAAATTATTTAGACATATCCTGAATTTCAAGTGCTCCTTGAGCTCTAAGGCTTCAGGAAGTGCCAAGCAGGTAGGGGGATTGATGATGCTGTTGCCAAGCATTCAGCTTCTCCTCTGTAAACTTCCCTGTCACAGCTGAGCTATCCTGTTCTTTGTTGGACAGTTGTCTGTGAGGAATGCTCTTGGTCAGAAGCAATCTAGCTTGGATAACCAAAGAGTTTAAGCAAAAAAAAAAAAAAAATGACGTAGGAAGAAGGAAAAATTTAAATAGAAACCCTCAAAATATTTCTGTTTCCATGTAAGTAACCTTTGGTAACAAAATAAAATAGGAGAGGAAGTATGGCAAATACATACAGTGATGTATTACAAAAGAATGCAATAACGTAAGCATTTCCGTAACGAGAATAAATCCCTTGTGAGCAAATGGCAGAAAAAAGGCTTCATCATTTACCCATATCTGTGTGCATTCTTGAGTTACAAATGCTTCCACCTGACTGCCACTGAAGAGCCCTTCTGCCCTCCTCATTTAATATTGTAGCCATTAAATAATACTTGGGATATAATTCAGCTCTTTACTGAATGCGGTAAATTTATGGAATAAAATCAGGTGAAGTAGTGTGTGAGCATAGGCCTTGTGAGCATTCAGGTAGCTTAACTGTCAACTCACCCTCTGCCTCTGGTTTGGACCAGTCCAGAAAACTGTCTCAAGGCAATAGTCACAGTGTGCTTCTAAGGCTTCTCAAGGAAAAGCTTTATGGACCAGTCTGTCCTTCAACAGCACCCCAGAAGTCTCTAGCAAGTGTATTCTCTCCTATCACACCCCAAGCCAACTAACAACTATCAGCTCCAGCTGCCCTGACAGGCTGCAGCAGAACCCTCACACCATTTTAGAAACCTTGGAACTAATAGACACATTTAGAATAACATTTATGCCTTAGGGTCCCAAAGACACCAGTCAAGAGCCAGAAGGGGTGCTGGGCCAGCTCCTGTGCTGTGTGTCAGAAGTCAGTCTGATATGCAGAGAGAGAGCCTTTTACAGCAAGGGCACGAGTCAGCCCATGCCATTTGATTTTAGTGCTGTGGAAGACACAGAAAACAACTACCATTTTCTTTCCTTCCTGAAGTCCTTTATTGACTCTTGTGTGTCCACATGGCTTGAAAGGGTGATTTATCCAAGTCTTGTCAGCTGAGGGGACAAGCTCTCCACAGGCTGAATTAAGTGAAACTAACACTGCAGCCAAGCAGCACATCCCTAACTATTGAAAGTGGCTGAGTATTTGCTTTGGTCAGTTCTGTTCTCTCCAGGTGAATCCGTCAGGGTCTGCTGGAATGCTGAAGTGCTCTCTCATTTCAGGTCCAAGAGCACAAAGTGTTCAGCTGACTGTGAGATACTTGGATATTTCACCTCCATCACTACTGAAACCAGCAGATATTGGGAGTGATCATTCTGAAAATCAAGCCTGCTTGCTGGTGAGTGTATCTACAGTTCTTTTAAACATACCAACCTCCTACATAATATCCTCCTCCAACTCAAATTGCAGAAAGTACTGGAAAATTGATATTTGCCAGGTTTTTGCTAGCTCAGAAATAGGAATACATGAAAAATAAGCTCTTTCCAGGAAAGATTTCACAATTTTCTGGTCTTTGTTTGTTTTTATCGGTTTTTGTTTGCTCTTTTTTTAAATTTTTTTTTTAATGTCACAGAATGGATAGCATGACCTAGGATATTATTTTGTCCTTTTGTATTGCTGGTTTTATGGTTAATTCCTGTATAATGCACCATGAAAATGAGGAATTCGTCTCTCACATTAATGTTGTCCTGCTGCACTAGCTGATGTCCAGTTACAGCTGTGTATCTCCCACTGCATTCCCTCTTCAAAAATATCTCAATTCTTTCTGTTGCTGTTACACTTCTTTCTAAACAGTGCAGCATCAAGAAACACATGTCAGTAGAAGCTTTGACAAAAGATTTCACTTTAGTCAGCTGTGAAGGTTGTTACTGAGACAAGTTAGTGACAGCTCTCTAGCAAGTGTGCCTGTAGGTTTATTGGTGCCAAAAGTGTTGAAAAGTGAGAAAACCAGTTAAATGCACTCATATATTCCCTCTGTGCCAGGCTTTACATTCTGTCTTACTTTAATAATCAAACATTTCCTGTAATATTTGAAATATCACTCATTTGGAGGTTTTCAAAATGACTTTGCAAATCAGTGGCTGAACTGATGCTTCCAAAGGAACAGAAATAGCAAAAAAAAAAAAAAAAAAAAAAAAAAAGGAATGCTATTAATTTGTTATACTGGCATAAATATAAAACCACATGTATATCTAGGTGTGAACACTCTATTTGTTGTACAAAAAATGAGGCTAAAGCAAAGAGGTGTGGAATTCTGTGGTTTAAATATCCATGCATGCACATATTATGATACCTGTTCTGCTCATGTACTTCAGAGTAATTTAATATATTAAGGATAGAGGCAATAATTTGCCCTTTGCTATGTTGATTCTTTGTCTACTTGGGTTTGAAGCCTCACATAAAAGGTTCAACATTGCTTTTAGCACCCACAGACCCCAACAAATAGTTGTCTGTCCACATGAGGTCTGAGTCTGGAAATCACAATCAGTTTTTATTAGGCTCTTGACAGTGCATTTTGGTGATCCTTTTGGTTACTATGAGCACTAGTGCATATGGTAGACACATTCCAAACCACATGTTCTCTATTTACTGTATAGCACAAAATATGCAGTCCAGGATTGTACAATACTGATAATTTAAGCCACATGTAGCTCAGTGAACGTAAAGCTTGGAGTATTTGATCTCAAAACCCAATTAGAGCAGTTTGTTTTCTTTGATCTGAGTGGAATGTTGTAGTATACACATTATAAAACTGACTTCCAAAAGTTATTGGCATAATAAACACTAATAATCTGGATATTTTTTCTTGAGTTCCAAAAAAGAAACTGCGTGTAAGAATTGCAACAGGTTATTGAGGGTGTGACTTCTAAAATGAGCATAGTTGTCACAGAAACCCTTATAGAGGGAAACTGATGGGAAGAGAGTAAGATGTGAACATTCACAGCACCAACACCTTTGGAGATGAGTCTGCTTCCCCTGGGATTCCTCTATGACTGTTGGGATATCCAGTCTGCAGTTTTACTTATTAATATACTTCATAGGAAACTGTATTCTGAGCCTATACTGATGTAGAGCAATAAGCAGCTTGACTCCAAGAATATTTAAGAGAGAAACAGGCAGGCAGGTGGCTTAGGTTGACCCAAGAATCTGCATCACTCGGAATTCTGTTTTTGGGGCTTAGACCACAAGACTACCTCTGCCTAAAAGAGGAGAAAAGATTCTTTTTGTTCTCAAAGAACAAGTTTGAGTTGCCAAAGTACCTCAAATAAACCACTGAGGAAAGGCCGTGCTCAGCTCCTTCTGTATCAAGGAATCTTTCAGGGCTGCTCCTGGTGGTGCAGTAGCCCTAGCATTTTTGTTTGTTTGTTGGGTTTGTTTTTTTTTGTTGTTGTTTTGGTTTTGCCTATTTTTTTTTTTGTTTTATTGTGTTGTTGCTGTTGTTGTTTTGGTTTTGGTTTTTTTGCTTTTTGTTTTTTGTGTTTTGTTTTTTTTCCTTTCTTTCTTTTCTATAACTAGGAATGCTTCCCTCTAAAAACTCCAAAAACCTAATGTGTATAGTTGTAGATGGAGCTGCCTGGGAAGCACAGATATAACAGAAATGCAGATCTGCTTAAAGTAATGTCATGGACAGGATGACTGTTAAATGTGACAGCCTTCACAGTTTTTGGGGGGCTGTCTTACGCAGAGAAGAATTTACAAATCCATGTGGTAGCTAGTATTCTGTTTTTTTTTTTTATACATGATTCATATACTACTTATGTACCCCTGATAACTATATTAAAAAAAGGGTTTTGTGTATATGCTTGGCACTTACAAATTGTAATGGAGAAAAGATGATTAATTGCACAGCAGAATTCTTTGACAATTTGCTGATCCTGTGCATTACTGACATAAATCTTTCTCCCAAATGCCTTGACTATCATTAACTTGAAAAATCGGCAAAGCAGAAACCTTTATGAGTGGGTTCATGGAAATAGAGAGACATATTTTGTAGCTATGGTATGCAGCAGACATGTGGGAACAGAATACCTGCAGCAAGATAATGTCTTGCATTTTTTATAGTAATCCTTCATTTCTTATGGCTGTTATTCATCTGGACCCTTGCGTTATATTTAGTAGGTCTTGATTTGCTGGGCTATGGTGGTCTGCTATGTGGATTTTGTTTTTCCCTGATTTGCAAGTATCTTCAAATAAAGCAGAGGAATTAATTTCCTTCTGTGGCCTCAGAATCCTGAGCTCTCACTGCTGCTCCTCAGGAATTCAGTATCCACAAGCTGCATTCCCTTTGCTACGCTTCCATCCAAACAGCAAAAGCTAATTGCATTTGTTTCCAGCCTTTTCCTTTCTTGAGATCCTCTGTTACACAAGAGGTTGGGAACCTGCAGCCCAAGCCTTGATATATACATTCAAGGGATTGAGGGGTTCTTGTTTTATGTTTCAAATCTCTGAGTGCTGGAACAGAAACTGTTGTCTGAAAAATGGCCAATTAGATAAAGGTTGCATTAGTATTGAATATCTGATTTTATATTTGGACAGATTTATCTGGGCCAAAACTCTCTGAAATGAAAAGGACATTTGACACTGATAATTTGTGCATGAAAATAGACCAATTTGACTGATTTAAATTATACTAATAGTTCAGATGAAAAAATCTAGCAGTAATTGCAGCATGTACACCATTCATAGAGACTCATAATAGGGGTCATTCACAGCATTTCTTCATGTTTTTTCTGTTCATGTACAAGGACACCTGGATTCACCAGAATCACCTAAATCTTGGTTAATTTCTGTTTTCACATACTCTCCTGAGCCACTTTTCTTGACGGCATGAAATATTTTTTGCTAAATATTGTTTGTTGAGATGTCAAACAGGAATGTTCAAGCTATTCAAGTATTTAATGAAAACACCAACTTTTTTTTTTTTGAAAAGACCTAAAATGAACTTTTATCTGATCTGCTTGAATTGAAAAGTCAAAATCAGGAGCCAAATCTTTTGGGACTTATTCATTAATTTTTAAATTTTGATAAAGCTCCGCTAATGCTCTTCTTTAATACCGTATCTCTTTATTACGGTAGGACCAATTTCTTGAGCAAAGATTACCCAGTTCTTCAGCTGCTTTTGGAAGGCAAACATCTGCCCAAATATCAGTGCAAGTCCACTAAAATATCTACATATGTAGATGGAAAAAGGAAAAGCTAACATGTTTTTCCTTTTGCATATAAATCCCCTAAATTTAAGATTACTTTCTTCCAGGGTGAAAGGAGACTGTCATCTACAATGACAAGCATGTGTAACTAATACAGGACATCAATATGCTGTTGCAAAGGCTTAAGAATTTTATTGTTTTCAGACAACATCCTTCCATCATGTACACAGCTTATTAAAACCAGAGCGACTTCTCTGTCTGGGTATTAGAGAGTTTACTCACTTCTTGTATACACTTAACAGCTGAGATTTATATATTTTCATATTTTCTGGAGTATCATAAGCAGCAACCTTAAAGGGAATGGGTATCATTTTTAAATACAAAACATTAAGTAATTGGGGAATCTGATGGAAAATATATAATTACTTCAATAAGTTATGCTTTATGATAAAAGAGAAATTAAAAACATGATTTTTTTATGAGGCATATTTCCTGCCACTAAGAATTAAGTTTAAAAAATCAAGCATAGGGGAAAAGTATTGTCAACATGGACACATTTGCATTATTTCCACTGAAATAATCTGTAAAACTAAAAAGTCCAGGTGACTGTGACAGTCTATCATCAGAGGTGGTCATGCACCACAATTTTTTTAGTGTAGATGTTATTTGACTTCTTTGTAAAGATTCAGGTAACAATTTTGTACTCTTCCCCCCCCCCCCCCCCAATCTGATCACAATCTGCAAACAAACATTTACTTCAGTATTCATCCAGTTCCACTTGCGAATCACTGGTTTGTAACCAGTAATAGTCTGATTTTATACTGAGCGTTGCCCTTTGTGTGGATGCGCAGACATGTAAACATCAAAAACCTCCCATGAGAACCACCCTCCAAAACTTAGTACTAGCCAGCACCTATAATTTCCGAAGCACAGTATGAACTTCTCTTCCATCTGAGGCTGGTCTGATTAGAGCTCCAGAATCCCCCAGCAGGTCACAACATGTTAGTAAGCTGTAGTCACAAACTCACTGTTTACTGTGTAGGATGAAATATGGAGACTTGTCAGACAAGTGCTGCTGCAGAAGGGCCATTACTAAGGGTTAGGCACAGTCTGATGTGCTTCTTCAAAGTCATTGCTGAGACATTTTGGAGCCTGGAAGATGTTTGCTTTCCTGCCCACCCATTTTCTTACACTACACACTAGGACCACTTTCCATTTTATGATGCATAAATGATGATTTGAATGATTATCATGGTATCAGACTCATCACAAGATAGATCCAGCAACTTGTTAGTGCTGGTTTACTAAAGCTAGAATGCAAAGAGTCAGCATTCACCTCTATGTTTATAAGCCCTAGAAATAAACAGGAAGAGAGAAAAAAATTGCATCAAGAATAGAGAAAGAATGAGCCTGATGAAAATGCCCACATGCAATAAAATAAAAAATATCTGCAGCAATTGTTCTTTGAGGTTTAGAGGGCAAGGAACATAACCTTGAATATTCAAGAAGGTCTATTAAAAGCTAGAGATTTTAGAAAGTACCTAGAATTTAAGAAGGACTTCAAGCATACAGATTTGGAGGAGCTGAATTCAGGTGAGGTGGCAAATTTCAGGCTGAGGAAGCTGGAACTTCTGAAGAGAAGTAGCTAAACATTTACTGAAATCAGGCTTTCAATATGATGAAAAAGGAAGTAATGAAGAAAAAAAAGCTAGAGTTTTACTGTCCATAATAAAAATGTCCTTTGCAGCGTCATTTGTCCCACATATGCACAAACTGATATATATATATATAATCAGAAGTCCTTGTTTGACTAGAATATATTGGCCTCTTGAAGACTGGATAATATATAAGTAATTTACAGTATTGAAGTCCTTTATGACTTCAGGAAAACAAATGCCTGAGCAAACTAGATGCATTAGAAAACAGAAGACTACCCTGTTCTTTTGATCTAAGATGTAATTTATTGATGGAGAAACATGTGGTAATGAAATAAAGCAGTTTGTTTCAATACAGTCGATGCACAGTGCAAGTGCACTTTTACCACAGATAACTGGAAATAGATACTTTTACTGGCTTCTGCATGGATTTCAGTAAAAAGGTGGAAGAAGAAAGCAAAAGGGTGTTACATGTTTAAACTCATAATCCTCTTTACCCACCAGACAGGCCCAGCTAAGCCTCTTATGGTACAGATCACTGAGTGACATAGTCTGCAATCACCATTGCTCCCTGGGACAAGAAACACACTTTAAGTGGAGTTTTTGAAGTTTTCTGTCTGCCTTTAACATCCCCCTGCAGGTATCCCCACCTTTTCTGTGCCTCTGCCAGTGGGGAGTCCTGGCTCTGTCGTGGCCCGAGCCATCGTGTGACAATCCCAACTTTGTCAATTCTCTGTATAATGTCCAAACACTTGCCATGCATGTTACTGTACACCAGGTACAAAGGGTCTAATGGCCCAGGTAAATTATTAATCCTCGTCTTTCGTAAATAAAAATGTTCTGTATTTTTAGTAAACAGATCTGTAAAATGCAAAGGTAGTATGGTCAAAAGGCTTCTGAACCCTTTGAACTTTGTCATCTTGGGTGTGGAATTTCCTGTCTCTGCCCTATGCCCTCATGTGCAAAATGAAGGTAATAATACTTAGCACAATTAGTTACCTCTTGCACAGTGTTTTAAGCGTGGCAATATCCGTGTAGGTGCTTATCTGTTACTGATATGTTGCAATTAAATAGCCCTTACTACGCAAAAGGTTTTTTGCGTAGTTTTTTTTTTTTTTTTTTACTACAAACTTCATATCTGGAGAATAAAAAGCAGCTCTCTGAATGGAGCAGCCTGCAGATCCAGGGAGTGACCTGAGGGGCAGAACAAGAAACTTTGAACTATTTGAATAACCTACATCTGATAGTGGGCTTAAAATGATACTGGCCTTGAAACTTGGCCAGTCACTTGTTTTTATTTTTTTAAACTTTTCTGAGTTTTCATTACTTAAATAAAGGCAGTCTCAATTGCTCCCAGCTCCCTTCCATGCTTGTCCATTGCCATAGTTTCCCGATCCTTCTGCTTATCACTGATGCCCTCCCTTCCCACTCCCTCAAACCCTAGTTGTGAGGCCTGTTTGTGTCTAACCATCATCTCTCTGAAACTTTCTGCTCTGTCTCAGTCTCCTGTCTCTCAGTGTTGCCTGTTTCTGCTGCCACAGGTGCCTGTGCCATGGACATCCCCCCTGGCTAACACTATGGTGTCAATAACTAGGCATTCTGCAGCTCAGGCCAGCTGTGTGTTGGATGTTTGGTCTGATGTGCTCGAGGTATGCCCAGTGACTATTCATAGTCCACCCATGGATCTCTTCCTGGAGCAGCTGTCTGTTATTTTGGTTCTGATATGTATATCTGAAGTCTGAGATTTTCACATTTAGAATGTCATTTTTTTTTTCTTTAACAAGAAACAGTTCACAGATGGAGTTGTGAAGTTAGTTTCTTCTGAATTGTAACTTTTCAGAATATTTTCTTCAGCATGTTTGGTTTTCCATTTGCAAAGGCCTTACAAACCTAGGCCAAATGAGCTATTAATTATGAGATTACTGGAACAGAGAGAAGACATGGAACAGAATGAAAGTGAAGATCATTAGTATTGTTTCCTTGAAACAGTGTAAATAATGACAGTGCTCAGAATCTTATTTTTTCTAAGCAATGTTTCAAGAAAATTAAATTTAATGCCAGTGAAAACTGCTGCTTTGGCAATTAGGTATGCCATTCAGTGGCCTACACTCAGTTAGGTATGAACCAGTAATCCAGCTGTCAAAGATACATCAACTTTTCCTTAGCAATCATTCCTTCCAAACCCATTTGTTGATTCAGGCTTAGGGTGCTTGCCTGGGAGCTAGTGAACAGATGTTTCTTGCCAGGATAATATCTGGAAAGAGAGATGTTTCAATTTCATAATTAAATGAGAAAGCTGAAAAATCTTTACTGAAAGATAGATTAGTTCACTCTTTGTGAAGGAGAGGTTTCTAGAATGAATTATTCAATACTAACAATGTAGGATTTGAAAACAGGATGGTTTCCACAAACGTCATGTCTATCTATCTGCCCACACAGAAAAAGTCACATGCAGATGTACAATCATGCATGCAAGCACATATGTACAGGCTTTTTATAAAGATACCTAATATATCACGTATTTTGGCCCTCAAAAGAAAGAAGTGGTCATTCTTAAGTACCTTACAAAAGGGAGAAACTCCACAACATTCAGTGAAATTCTGTGCAATCTTTAAATGGATTTTAACATTTGCTTGGTGTTTTCTCATGCTTCCTATGCATCACAATTTCTCAAGATTACTGTGCTTCCATATACAAAATTTAAATTAATCTGCTTTGGCAATAAATATGTAAACAAGACTGCTCAAAATAGTTGTAAGGCCAAAATTATCTCCTCTGATTCTAAAATGGAATGACATCCTTATGCAGAATCATGCTGCAAAACCAGGTACGATCAATTTTAATTTAAAATGGGTCAAGATAGCCAAGTGTTTCTTTTTTTTGTTGAATTCACTTGCCTTTTCCCTGGCAAAAATAAAGCCACACCAGTTTGTCCTAGGATGCAGTATGGTCTGCTTTGCATTTCCCAGCTGCCTCTTATAAAAATTTCAGACAAAACTGACAGCCCCCTTCCCCTTCTTTCCCTAGACAATTTGATCTTATTTGTAGGATTGCAAGTGGAAAGATACCCTAACAAGATGCCTCAGGCAGTGAAGAAGCTGAATGTTTCCCTGGTGGGTACGTGGTGAGAGGAGCAAATAGGCACATGTGGGATCAGTTAAGTGACTTAAAGGAGGTGGATGATGTTGAGAAAGGGTTTCTTAGAGAAGGGAAAAGGTTAAGTAGCTGGCAGGAATTTTTAACAGTGGAGGAAATAACAGGGAAGGAGATCTGAGGCAAGAGGTGAAGGACAATGGTGGTCCTATCAAACCAGTGTGACAAATGAAGCAAGAGCAGAATGAAAAAAAAATTGTAAGCAGTTTGATGCAATTTCCTTACATTTAGTTCTCTGTAAATTTTAACAGCATCTTACCATAAAATCAGAGCAAGACCTAAAGCTGAGCTCTATACTGTGCTCTGTGCTCTGGACCCAAACATCCCCTAATATGAGGGCAGGCATTGTTTTTGAAGCTTCAGCTGGATCCACACCCATTACTTCTCTTACTATTTTATCTGTCTTTTTTTTTTTTTTTTTTTTTTTTTTTTTGTAACTGGGTGATTGAGAAAGGCCTTAAGAAGTAGTTTGTCTATTGTCCATTACCAATTTGTCTGACATAAGACATTCTGAATTCAGATGCTTACTTACCTTTAGGTCCTGTGTAGATGATTTACCCTTTTATGTCCTGGCTTCCACACATTTTGAAATATCTTTAACTATACTTGCCTACCATGTGGGAATGTTGCAAGGATTAGCTTGTACAGGGCTTTGAGAATGCTAAGTATGGTAGTTATTTTCTTTTCATGGAATGAAAGCAAGCAGAAACAAAGCAGTTTCCTTGCTACAATACAATCCCACACTTGAAACCACCACCCATCAACAAGCAGTGACTCACAAGCACGATGAGCCAAGGATATGGTGTTTACTCCTGCAGGTTTGTTTGCACAGGAAGAATGATCTTTGCTTCTGAGTATGCCTGGGGAGCACAGGTGAGAGTGGCTGTGTCTAGGGGTGTGGGCCATGGCTGATGGGCCACCCATACTGCATCCAGCCTTTTCTCTAGGGAGCAGAGCTGAGCAGGAAAATGAGCCACTGCAAATGGTGGGAGACAGTTGCAGTGGTGCCACTTGGAAACCACCTTCAGTGGCCTGGGGTGAGTGAAGTTCAAGAGCCAAAAAAAAATTTTTTTTTTTTTTTGAGAAGGAAATAGAATTGAAAGATGATGTACCTCAACTATTATACACACGTGTATTGGTGGACAAGATGAGATATCACAGATCCCAGATTATCATTAATAAACTGGAAGAGAAATTTCCTATTACTGTATGACATAGCCCTGCCAATCATGGTCTGGGCAAGCCTCATGACTGCATTCCAGCAAGGTCAGGAGCAGTGGCAGTGGAATGGGGGCTGTTGTTAGTTGTTAGGAATGGCTGTTGGAGAATGTGCCGCTGCCAGGAGCAGTGTCTGGGGCAAGGTATCTGAGCACTGTGGCAACTTCATCTCCTTGCACATGTTGTGCCCACACCTAGGCTGCCACCAATCTCAGATCATGATCTCACTTTATACCCTCTCACTCACAACCAGATACTTGGCCTTGGGTCACCAGCTTCCTCTGTACCTGCCCGCCTCTAAAACTAAGCCCTCAACTTCCATGCAGCCCATAAAAATGAGCAACTCAGCACCATTTATTCAACCATGTAATGAGCTTCCTTATCCCTCAGTATGCCGTTCCTTTCCCGCTTTTGCCCAACTTCTGAAAACAGAGATGGTGCCAGAATCTGTTGTGATCTTGGCTCAAGCACACACTGGGGAGCAAACACAGGAGAAAAGGCCACTGTTGTGTTCATCAAGTAGCTCCTCCAAACCCATACCACACCTACACACAGGTACCTACCATGGCACAGGTGAGATTCTATGCATGTACCTCCATGTCTGGTACTAAAATTCTCCTGAATGGCTTATGTCTCAGGCAGCTTCCCCTAGACCCCCCTATATACTTTATGAGGATTTCTAATACTTTGATTCAAGGATACAAAAGTTTCTTTAGAACTTACTAATTTATAATGACAACTTGATTATGCCTGGTGCAGTAAAGGTGGTCATTGTACTTAGCCTCATCAACATGTGGTTAGAATAAAGTTTTGCTTTGCTAGTTCTTAGTTTATAGCTAAGGAAAATTTTTGCCTCCGGGTGGAGAATTATCCCATCATCTATGGGTATACCTACTTTTCCACATAAAATCACATTTCCCACGTGACTTTTTGCTATTTTCCAGTACAACACAGGTAAGTTATGAGGCCTAGTCACTCTTAGATTGCTCTTTATTAGATCTAAATCTTTCTGATTGCCTTGAAAAGCAGGGCTGTGTTTGCTATGTGGAGCTTTTATGCACTACACTTCTCTTAATCAGCAGAAAGACGAAAAAGTCCTTTTAATATAGACCAGAAAATACAGTACGTCCTAAGAGAAGGCCACAGTATTTCACTAGAAAATGCAAAGTCTGTATAAGTGCTGGGATGGGTGTCTTTGCAAACTTAAATCTTAAAGGTGTTCTATTTTTATGCTCTCTCACTTGCAAACATAGAAATACACTTTAAAGGCCTGTGGTGACTTCATTGTGACATTATACTAGCTAATAGTATGACTCTAACATAAGTTAAGCATCAGCCTTGTCCTTTACAAGCTGGATATTTAAAAATATGCTTTTACTTGAAAATTAATTAACAGAATTGCTAATTAGAGTTATTAAAGATCTGGGCTCTATAAGGTGCAATATATTCATTCCCAAGAGAAAAAAATAGCCCTAGGGAAAGTGGCAAATCTTGCAGTTCTAGGAAGAAAAATTATTCTTCTGAGTATTATTTCCTTCCTCCATTTTCAGAATGTGAAGTAAATAGGAGAACATTTATGTGCTGCTTACCAGACCATGCGCTGTCACTAGAAAAACACTCATGGTTTTAAAACAGGGGGAACTAGTGCATTGAAAATGGATTCTCTTTCACACTTGCCATTTTAAAAAAGGACAGCGCTTTCCAATTAAAGTTTGCACTACAAAGCATGCAAATTCACAAATGAATAGTGAAAAGAAAGCCCAAGCAGCATGCTGCTTTGCAGCCCATGTTGAAGGAAGGGAAGAAGAAAGACACTCCAGGCAGTCAATACAATAGAAACTGTACAGACAATGGCAAAAGGAGGAAATAATAGTAGTGCTGCCCTAGTCTGGGGAAATATGAATTCAAGAGGAAAGAGGAAAATAATAATAGGATCCATATTATGCATAAGAAAAGAGAATTTTGTGTAGGCTGCACAACTGAAGGACATTTGGCTGTGATTAGCTGCTGCTCAGTGTCAGCACATGACTGCTGGTTTCATAAAAAGAGGTTTCAGCTTAATCTCTTTTTTGCATCGAGGTTGTTCACTGCAGTCTACAAAAGCAAGTTGTCCTGAATCTGTATGAGTCCTGTCATGAAGAGAGGACATTCATTGGAAATCATCAGATCCTTTGTGTTTCAGATCAACTTCACATTCCTTTTCAGCAATATTTTGACTATTTTGTCCCTTGTCACTATGACGGATGACCAATACCCCACAGAGAAAGGATAATTTGCATTAGTCCACTTGCAGAAAGGAAATGTTAGCTTATCAGACAGGGCAAAAAGAAGCCCACTGAAGAAAAATACCCCAAAACAATCCCCCCAAACTGTACTGGTAGTGCAGAGAACTGCAGTAACTGAAGAACACCCTTTGACTTCTAATTCTGCCTATGCTGTGCATGAGGATAAAGGTATTCAGTAGTTGAATAAGATGCTTTCCAATTTAAAAGTACATTCTCATTCAATAGGTGGCCATCAATCTTTAACAAAGCAGAAAAAGTGACATCTCTGGTCTTCCAAAGACGAGTTGTTATCCATAAAGAATATATCATTTACCAGGTGGTGTTTTTTCGTGTTCTCTGTCTGGACACAGCTGTTCTATGTCAAGTTGGTGATGTGTAACACATTTTTAAAAAAAACCTATTAACACAGTTGTCAGTTGGGTGAAGATGGCTGTGTACTATTGTCTGCCAAGTCTCTCCCCTCCCGCCCAATTAACTTCCTTATTGAGATGACGGAAATAAAAATACAGAATCATTATGCAAAACACGTTTTAGCATTTACCTGGAAGCACTGGGGCAGCATGTTCTCAGAGATGGATGCAGTCTTAAAAACTAATTAAAATAGTTAAATTAAGCATTGTCTCACACAAAGGTGAGACAGAGGAAAGCCAGCATTACAGAGGAATTGTGTGCCCTGGAACAGATGAATTCTTTGAAAACAGGTGGGAAGCAGAGTGTTATTTAGGCATAGTCTTCACCAGTTCTCAGGAACCCTGTGTAAACAATGTTAGCAACCTTCATTTGGAACAGTGTCAAACAAAACAGGAAATAGAAAGACGAAAAGGGTTTACATATTTAATGTTTATTGACTTTTCTTGTCGGGTTGATTTTAAAGTTGAATTACTTCAAGATGAGTCTACAGACTTGAAAGAATTACTGAAGAACCCCACTTGTGACACTGTAGCCCTCTGGTTTTATCTGTTAGGCTGTGCACCCCCTAATTTTAAGCAAACAAATGTCTTCAGAGCAGCTTCATCTGAAACCAAGACACCATAGATAGAACTGATGCAGTAATGAGCAGATTTTTCGTAAACAAACCTGTTTATCCACAAGTCTGCCTGGAAGAGATCTGAGAATCCGAGTGAACATAAAAACAAACAGCTTAGCTGTTGCTTTCCTTGGGCAAGTGTTTGTTTTTATTTAACATGAAAATACAAGGAACTACATTTTATTGATTTGAAATGGCAATTGCTTCCTTTAGTTCAATGTTATTATTTTTTCACAGAATGTGCTCTTTGATTATTTATTTGTTACTGGAAAATGACTGCAGATTTAGCAAATGTAATCACTGCCTGGCTTCTTGGAAAAGCATCATTTTTCCATGTACATTTAACACCTTCTTACATAACTGGGTTAGCTTTTGTCTGAACGGGAAGTTTCTGACAGAAGCAGATTTTAAATCTCACAGAGCCTTCTTGTAACATGAGCAGAGCGTGTTCTGAACACTGGGGTCTCTGCCTGCTTGTGCCAGTGCCCTGAGCTGCCCCCTTGAAGCTCCCAACTGACCCAAAATGCACCTTGGGGCTGACGCCACCCGAAATGCAAAGTGATTTCTTCATCATCACACAGGAACCTGTGAGAGAGACAGGCCTGGCAGGGCAGTGAGAGTCTTCACCAGGCATTAAAAATGAGATGGTGGATGTGAGACTCCCCTCTCACAGGACTTGCTAGGCCTCCCCTCAGGAGGGGGAGGCAGGCCTGTTGCGCAAAGGGATGTAGTCTGAGGGGGAAGATCACTCCTGATAGGCTTTGGATAAACATCCAGGCATCTGAATATGTCTAAATTGAATACAAAGGCTAGAGAAAAGATAGTTTTGTGGTTAAATTTCAGACTGTGGCTTAGCAGATTTGCGTTCCATCCTTGGCTTGCTGCCATAGACATTCTTCATTTCCACGTGTAGGTTATTTTCCTTTTATATAGCTTGATTTTCCATCTATCAAATGTGAATAATAAGGCTTTTGATTTATATCCTCTATTTCTTCTAGTGTATTTACTGTACCAAAGGACTAGTCAAAATGATCTCAACAAGTCTTTTAGCATCCCCCTATGGAGCAAGAAATACCCAAACACCCCCTGAAAGATGTTTGTCTAAGTAGTTATTAAATGCTTAGAGTCATTAAAATCAGAATAAAGGCTGTCTTTTTCTGCAGGAGTAATAAATTCAATTTATGATTCACTTTTATTTTTCTACTTGCAGCATGGCAATTAAACATATTTCTTTTTATTTGCAGAATCAAGTTGTGTTTCCTTAGACCAATCGGTACACTTGTATTTATTGCATATCATCTACCAATTTGAAGTAATTTTGGTAATTAATTTAGATCATTCAACTTCTTTTCCTCTAACTGCTTTGTAACTCTCACTTTTGAGAATAACTATGACATCTAGAAGTGTATTCAATTTCATTATCCGGGGATTGAGTCCAACTTTCCTGATTTAAGCATGTGCAATTTAGATGCTTAGAAAAGTCATTCTACTAAGTGCCTATATTTTCATTATGAGATGAAAAAGAGCTGCCTTTGAAAGTGTCTGGAAAAAGACTGTCTGTGCCTGTCCATGATCTTGTTCTTCAGATCTTTCAAGCAGCTGAACTTTTTTTTTTTTTTTTTCCCCCTGGTGAGACAGAGTATACACTAGAACTACTTTATTAGACAATAAAAATGATGATACAAGAAACTCAGACACCTGCCCAAAGTGGTACTTTAAAAATATTGAATGTAACTAAGATCAGAACATGTAGAGGAGGGCACATGTCCTAGACCCTCCAGAACATTATTTATCTAGGAAACAATTTGTAACTGTCTAAAAGTCTGTATTCTTCCCAACCAGTGTGTACCAATACTATGACATGGATTTAATAAAAGCCAGATTTCCCAATTTTCTTCATATAGAGCAGTTTGAAGCTCAAGACAAGATAAAGCACATATAATGCCTTTTCTAATTAATTCTGAATCACTTCCTTATTCAATAGGTCAGTTGAACTGGTTAAGAAAATTATAGTAGTGCATTATTGAAAAATGATAATGGTTATTTTGATTATTACTTGATTTTGATTATATACTTGATTATTTTTCAGTCCATGTGAATAGGCTGTTCAACAATGTATTTTGATATTTCAGATATGTTAAAGCAATGTAACTGACCCATTTCCCTCAAAATTCCTTTCACTTCTCCTCAGCAGTGCATTATTTTCCTCCCTTTCTTCACTTCTTTGGAGTGTCTTCTGCCTTTTATGAGTTCTTCAGGACTTTTCTAACAGAGCAGAAATCACTTTGCCTCGTATCTTCTCTATTCTTGAGTGCATTTCAATAGGGTTTGTCCACATGAGTAGTACATCCAGTATATTTGGTAACCTGTTATGTCTCTGTTCCACCCTTTGCTCCTACCCCTTCATTAAAATTCAATATTTTTACTACTTGTTTACGATATTCTTTTTTTGTTTTTGTTTTGTGGGTGGTTTTTGTTCATTTGTTTTTGTTGGTGTTGTTTTTTTTTTTTTTATGAGGAGTGAAACTAGCTGTTATGTGCTCCATTAATGGAGTGATGTGTTCCTCTGTTTACTCAAGGTCCAGCTGGACACCTTTTCGTTGTCTCTCATGTTTCCTGTTGCTTTTTGTGCCCTCAGCTTCTGTAAAGTCTTCCATTAAAACTGTGTATTTGTACTTCTACTATTCCTTTTTACTGATCTTCAATAACATCTTCTTTTTACTTATATTTTATTTCTAAAAGTCCCTGAAGAGCTTTCAATGCATCCTTAACATCTTATAGGACTTTACTTCATCTCAGATTATCAGTGTTTGAGGATAGGAAACAGTTTCCTTTGTGACTTGGAACTTTTGGGTGCTACCATGATATAACCAACTGTGTGAATTTTACCCATCTCTAGCTGAACATTGTCAAGAAAAGTCTATTGTTCTTTTTCCAATCAATATTTCTTTGATTTCACTGGATGTGTCATAATGAATTTGCAGTTTGGTAGAGTTAAAAGTTTCTGATTTCGTAGTCGGGATTTCAGTCTTCTCTACATTGTCAATTATCTTTTCCTGTACCCAGTCTCTTTGAGTGAGTGGATATTGCTCATTAAAAACTTACACAGCAGGGAAGAGAACATAGACATGACAGAGGGAGAATGAATACAACAAAAGACTAATCTTAATTAAAAAAGGATATACAGATTTCTAGGACTCCTTCATGCCAACCTGAGGTTTTCTTTACATATTAGGTAAGAATCTGGGTAGTTAAACAGATGTTTAAAGTATTTTTTAAATCATTGGTAAGATCTATACTTTCATTGTACAAGGCACCTTTAAAAAAAAAAAAAGTTTTGAATTCCCAATCTTATTCTTTCCCCTGAACAACTCACATTTGTAGTCATGCTTTCAGTTCGGATCAGGTTTCAGGATTTAAAAATAAAAAGAAAACTCAAAATACTGCACACTTTCCCTCTGTTGCACAGCTTAAAACTAAATTCAGATACTAAATCTTCATTTACAGCAGGCTGTGCTTCTTCAGTGTAAAAGACAGTTAACTTGAAAAGCTTCACTGAAAGATCACCTTGCCCTTCCTTGCATATTTATGTGTGCATATATTATATAATTAAAAGGCATAAACAAGGACATGCTGTATGTGCGAGTTTCTGGAATCTCTTGTTTTCGTTCCATAGTGCACAAAGAAGTAATTTAGGTGAACAAAGTCTGAAAGTGAATCATAAACTTGTGTTGTTGTTGTTTTCCTAAGAGAACGTTCTCTGGTGGCTGCAAAACATAAGTTACCCTGTGGCAGGCCAAAGCACTGGCTTAACCCCCAGAATTCAATACTATTGCTGAGCTAATTTTTGCAGAGAGGCTGACAAAATTATCTAGTAGCTCTGTGCCAAGGATAATGACATTATGGCTTGGAGTAGAGCAGAAAGTAACATTATACTCTGGTTTGAAGTGTATAAGTAAACAGCTTTGTTTATCACTGCATTAAGAAAGTTGATACAAGTAAACACCTACTGTCTACCTGGAGGCCATACCAATGAAATCTTGGGTAAACTGGTGGTTTGTCTCTAACACCAACGAATGATTATATTTCAAAAAAATCATTTCTTTGTTAAAAAAAAAAAAGGAAAAAAGTTGTGTTTCAATAATTAGATTGACAGGGACCAAATCCTTGAGAACTCTGTACTTTTCAGAGATCGTTCTTGGACAGCATGAGCTTTGACACTCACCCCATATGTGTACATCTCTATTACAGCCCTCAGCTGGTGGGGCTGGGCGTGTACCTCAGCCGTCCTGTGAACGAGACCACAGGAAAGAAAAGCCAGGCCTGTGAGTCAGACAGGCATGCCCCACCTGGGAAGTCTAGACACAGCCCGTGTGCTAAGATGAAACTGCAGATAAAAGCAGCCCTGTAATTGGAGCTGTTTTCATTCGGACTCAAACTTTGATTTGATGTTTAAAATATATCCTTCAAATAAGACTTCTTTTATGAGTCTGTTGAGTCATAGAGACCTAAAATCAATTCACCTTTCTGTCACAGAATTTCTGTGCAGCCTTGGGCAAATCACCTAATCTGTCTGTCCTTATCTACAATTACCCAATGTTAAGATGCTTTCTGGCTCAGCATTTTCTTAAATGAGAATAAATAGGGAGTGGAAAAAAAGACAGCAGTTTAGAAAAGATACAGACAACAGGAAGATAAAGAAGGAAAGCAAAACGACCAGATGGAGACATGTGGGATATAGGAAGTGGACAAGGATGAAAACATTCAGTAGGAAGAAATGTACATGAAGAAAGCCTCAAAGGTGGCTAGCTTATACAGGGTAGATATCGTTCTGAAAGTCATTTGAGAATCAAAGTGGCAGATGCACGAGCTAACATCTGCTTGGAATAAGCTGCATGTGTGTGAAGAGGAATGTAGGAGAGGGGGAGAATGGCCTGCACTGCCTGAGAAAAACAACTGCCAAATGATCAAAGGGTGTCAATTTTCTCAGGGTACAATGACCCTTTGATCTGTGACTCTTCCCATAGGTAAGTACTTGGATGGAGGATTCAGGGGTTAAAAATGAATAAAGTAACAAAACAGCACGGGAGCGTCCTAAGGTTTCACTGTTTACAGATTAGTCTGAAATCTTCCATGTAAATTAATAGCAAAAGGAGGAATTTTGCCAGGGTAACCCAGATACAAAATAAAAGTTGATACTGAATGTGTATACATTCTGTATATGTGGTACATATATATATATATATATATATATATATATATATATATACACATTTATGTGGTACATAAATTCTGATATTCAAAACTCTAGTTTTGAAAATAAGGGTAACTAACTGTTCAAGTTCAAAATCTTGAGTCATTCTTGAAAAAAGTAATAGGGAGAATTAAATAGCTTAAAATTTAAACAAGTGAATGCCTTATTCTTTGTATTTTCTTCTGTTTCTGTATGTCTTGAGAAGTAAAATGTTCCGGTTTCACAATTTTTCAGTAATCGTGATTTCTAGGAAGTCACTTCTTTAAAATGAAAGCTGAGATTCTTATGCTGTTCTATCGGTCTCCATTCTAGCAGCTGCAATTTTGGAAAAAAGTTATTTACTGTGAATCTTGCAATAGAATATCCTGGGAATCATTCTGCTTGGAAAATTGCACTCAAAATCCATCACTCCCTGCTAAGATTAGATTCCTCACATATTGTAAAAACTGTGAAGAAACCATGTCTCTAATAAAAAAAAGCAAGAAGTTCTTTCCATAAGGATTCCTGAGGTGAAATTTTTATGGCCAAAAAAAGCCCATAATAGTCAACAGGAGTGTTAGAAAGTACACTAGACTACTTGGTTATTCAAGAATCTTACTCAAATGATTCAAAAATGGATCCTCACCAATACATAATGCACAAGAATCATTTTCGTCTTGCAAATGGTCTAAAAGTCAAAATACCAAGCTTTTTAATGGGATTTTGAGAACTCAGCTACGTGTCTAGAGCACCATTGTTTGGACTGTAGCTGCACTGGACAAATTATAACATATAATAAGAGCAATATTATGTGGAACTGTTAAGAAAACTGTCTCTATTACCTTGTAAAGGGTTGAATTAGGGTGGTGGAAACAATCCTACGGTCAAACAAAAGTCACTGTCATCAGATACATTGTCTAGGTATGGGGAGTACTAGGCCCTAATAAACACCCTTTCCTGGAATGTCATATTAAATTTTGTGAAGATGGTGGTGACTTTCCAGAAGCCAACTTCCATTTTCACACAAGCAGTTCCTTGTCTCAAGCCTCATTGCTTTCCATTGCTGTTGACTGTGTGAACATTGGAGTTCTTGGCACAAAAAATTATGCCAGTGACTGCTCCCCAAAGTTGTCTCTTGCCCTTGAATACATGAACTTTTAGAAGTCTTCTGCTGCTTGGCAATTCTCTGAATTCCTCTTGTGAAAAGGAACATTTGTGTTAGACCTCGTGAAAATGATATTGTCTAACGAATTCTCTCGACTTCCATAAATAAGGTACATCCTTCCCTGGGGTCATAGAGCCTTTGGTGAATTCACAAAGGGCACTGCTTTTGAGGGAATGTAGAGAAAGGCTAATAGAACTGCAAATGCAGCATCTGTTTTTTCTCCTCTAACTCCCACAAAACTAAGGAAATGGCAAATGGAAGGACTTGGGAAAAGAATCAATGAATCATACTCAAACTTAAATGGATTCAGGAAATATTCAGTTATTTTAGTGGTAGAATTTACCAAGTTAACAGTTCTATGGAATTTAGTTTCCTATTTATCTGAAGACAAACTAATACTGTAGAAAGGTAAGTTAAAATTTCAGTGCTTCCTTCTTATAATGCATCAAGCTTGACTTACAAATACGCTCTCTATAAGACAGAACTGCATTATTATGTTCAGGAAGTCCTTAACCTAAAAAGTCCAGATATTGGCAATGGGATCATACAGATACATTATTTTGAGATGTTGAGGAACAATGTTGGACCAACATTTGAGATGTTGTTGAAACATTGTTTACCACCTGGTCAATTGCACCAAGGTCCCTAACCACTGGATGCAGATGCTAATGAAAATCTGTAATATGGTCAAAATATTTAAAGTTTCATTCTCTAAACTAAGATGTTATTTTAACATGTACGATTAAACTATCAGAAGCTAAGTGTTGTTCCCACGTATTTGTTACCAGAAGTAGTATATTTATTCCCACTTTTCTTAAAAAAAATTGGATTCCTGATTACTAGTGAGCAATTTCTTATATTATAAAAGTCCAGAAAAGTTAACTATGTAAGGCCAGGGTCGTGTCTGACTAACAGCAGTGGATTAGAGTGAGAAAAATTCTACTGAAGTAAATGGGGTTTGGCTTACTACAAATTCCCCTTAGCACTCAATTTATTCTAGCATCATTTTAATAGTGGGACTGATATATCTACTGAAACAAGAATGAAGAGCTTTTCAGGTTTTTTCTCAAAAGACAATGAAAGGTCAAGGGAAACATGGCAGAAAATTTTGAGAGGATCAACAGTTTAGCTGGGTGCTAGTATTATTTCAGAACAATTATTACTAGTTTGAGATCTAGTGCAGAGGGTGATTAGGTTCACTTCGGCAAAAGTGAAGATATTTCAGACTATTATCTTTTTTTGTTATTGATAATTTATTGCACACATGATTTTTTTTTTTGGTCAATACCCTAATGAGCTAGGTCTGTCTAAGGTGGAGCTAGTTTTTCTCACAGCAGTCCATATGGTGCTGTGTTTGGGATTTGTGACTAAATCTCAAACTACTAATACACCAGCATTTTAGCTGTTGCTGAGCAGTACTTGAATGACATCAAAACTTGATTTTTTCTTGTTCTGTCCCCACAGGGAGCTGGGCAAGAAAGACAGCTGGGACAGCTGACATGAATTGACCAAAGGGATACTCCATGCTATAAAACCTTGTGCTCAGCCATTAAATAGTGGAGAGGAGAGTGGTTGGCGTGGGATGCAGACACTGCTCAGAGCTGGCTGAATATTGGTCTGCATGGAGAAGACAGTGAGCAATTGCCTTTGCATCACTTATTTCTACCCCTCTTTCGTCCATTTATTTCTTCATCCCAGCCCACAAGTTTTCCTGCTTTTGTTTCTCTGCTTCTCTTCCTCATCCCACTGGGAAAAAAGAGGAGCAAACATGCGGCTGTGTGGAGCTTTACTGCCAGCTGTGGTCAATACAACACTGAGTTTAAAGAATAAACTTGATCCTGAATGGAGAGATCTCTCCTATTCATTTCTGCTCTGGTTTTGCATTTTCAAACGCATAGTGTGTTGGATTTGTTACAAACTCCATGCAGATATGAGAAGTCATTCTCCATAGTCACTCTCCATTGCAAGAAATTGCCATGTGAAGTCTGATCATACCATGCGTGTGTTGCATTATCAGTCATAGTGTGTGGCCTTGGTAGTTGTCTGATGCCTTAAGATGACTCTGAGCAGAGGTTCAGGCTAACACTTGTGCTAAAGCTTTGATACAACCTGAGCTGACTTGTCATCCCTTCCCTAATGGAGGCAATAGCTTTTTATGACATGCTGAACCTATTCATTTGCAAAAGAAAGAGCTGTGAAGGAAATAGTGTCACGTTTTCAAAAGCTGCTGGCTTTGACATGTGCATCAGGCCAGGTGAAATCATTGTACTTAAGAGGAAACTGGGAATTGTGCTCACAGTTGACAGATGATGTTTCCACAACTACCATTACTGTAAGCCTTGGTCCTGCACTTCTGTCAGTGCCCATTTAATACAGATATGTTACTAAACTTGTGCCTCATTGTCAAACCACTACAAGATCTGTAGAGAAGCTGGGCTAAAAAAGTTCTATTTCCTCGTGTCTTCAGGCTGACAAGGACTGTAACTCTTATGTGAATGATGCTATTGGTAGCCAGAGAGAGGTCCAGCCATGTGCTGCTGCTAAGGCATGTTCAGATGCTGTGGATACTGTGGGAGAGGTAACAGAAAAACAAGGAAAGAATGCAGATATCGTGGGAGGTTTGGTAGAAATTAGGTATAAAAGGAAGACATTAAAAAACATTCTTAATATTTCTATGGTATTCTCATGTGCATAGTAAAGGAGAATGTCACCAATGTTTCTTGTTTAAATATAGAAAAGAGAAATGAAAGTACAGAATGCCTTCTTGCTGTTCCTTAAACCTCATCAACTGGCAACAAAGGCATCCATTCCTTTGAGATCAACACAAAAAGCCACATATCACATCAATCAATAAACCCAAATCTGCTGTAACCTTCAATAGATGAAAAATAACAGGAGCAGTAATCCTTACTTGATACACTTGTTGTGAAGTACCATCCATTAGTCTTCATAAAGTGCAGAGATCTTCAAATATAAATGTACAACGTGCTGTGTGTGAAAACGTGTTTGAGCACAGCAGCAAAATGACTAATACAACTGAAGTCCCACATATCTACAAGTGTTGGTCTGATTTTCATTTAATTTGTACTGATGCTAATCAAAATGGACTTACATGAAGTGATAGAAGTTACATTACTGTGATATATGTCAAAATACAAATAAATGTGATACATTTTTTAATCTTTAAAATCATAATACCTACTTCAAGATGCTATAAATCTGTAGCTATTTCTTCTATAGGACACTTGCAAATCTAATATAGACATAGGTCTGATCCTTCCACAGAATTATACCAAGCAGCATAAGCTGTCATGAAAGGAAATTGGGTATGGAATATAATGAGATTATTCACTGTGATAGGGATAGAGACTGTGATGAGATCTCCTCACTATATTTCATTCTGCTGAGAAAAGACTTGATCTTAAGAAAATTAATCTGGTGGAGTAATTACAATCTGCTTTCCTAAACCTCATCCTACAGCCTAATTAGAAAAAAAGAAAAGAAAAAGAGGAAATATAACTAGGCTGTGTCAGAAGCAAATTCAAGAGTTTTAAATTTTTTTAGAAGGTTATATAGAGATATTTTGCCAGCTGCTTGTTTAGTTGATATTGGTAAGTCAGTGTACAGTTAGCCCAATGAGAAACACTCTTATCACTTTAAATTTAGGCTATTTGCTTTGTTTCTCCATCTCTTCTCCCCTATCTCTTTGTCTTCCCTCATTCTCCTGTGCTAGCCCTTCTCTTTAAGATATAACTTTCTCTCTTGCCTGTTTGTTCCTCCTTCACATCTGCAGACAAAGCAAGAAAATATTGTCCTGAGAAGAGCATGAACAAGCTCAAGGGATATTCTGAATAGAATGACCCTGAGCTTGAATCCGCGATGTTTAAGCCTGCAAAAGGCTCTCATTGCTTAGAAAGCAGGAGCATCAGTCCTTGGAAAGGCAGACAGGACTTCTGTTTGAATAATGCTGTGTAAAACTCCCTTTCCTGTGTTGAAAGGAAAGGATTTAATGAGCACTAACAACTGGCAAAGCCAATGAATTGAAAGTGAAGAGAAAGTTAACCTTGATCACTAAAGTATGCTCTGATTGGAGAATTAATCCATCAGAAGACATCTTACAAAGAAAGCATCAAACTAAACATTTTGTTTTCAAGGTTGACTACCAAATACTTGGCAAAATGAAGTACTTTCATTGATTAGATCTTCCTCTCTACAACAATTTGTACAGACCTGGGAAATCATCAAGTGATTTCTGTAAGTAAAAATAATGAAAGTGTTGTAAGGACACCTCAAAATGAACCTGCGACACTGATTTCATAAACAGACATCTAAATCCTAGTGTTTTGAAATACAAAAAGGCCTTGGTAACGTGTTTTATTTTCTTTCTTTTTCTTCAGATGAGAGTTTCAACCTAACATGATTTTTTGCCCCAGTATAGAATTGAAAAGAGTCCGTCTCAACTTACGGATTTAAATGGTTCTATAAGTAACCTTACAATGCTATTTTTTGGATCATATTCATGCTTGACTTTCACTACTTAGTTGTTGGGTTTCTACATAAGAGAGATAAAATAAATTCCACATAGTTTGTTTTCTGTTTCATAGGCCAACACATTTGATTTTTTTTCCCTATCTTTTTGTCATACTAATCATAAGGAGGGAGACATGAGTCCATTATCAAATAGGTAATAAACCTGTGAAAATATCACTCTATTGATAAAAGTGATATTTTGGGGTAATATGCATAAAACTCTAGGAAAATATATGGAGTCTTTACTTTCAAAACACATTGAAACTTTGATCTCTAAGGGAGAAAAAAATTATGTGTAACTTCTGGGCCTACATATTTGTCTTTGAGTACTGTTTAGTTCTCCAATGGAATCAGCAGACAGAGTTTACATATCACACTAAACATCTAATGACATGCACACATGTATAATAACTAATTACCACCCCTTTACTTTTTTTTCCCTAGGGCAACCAAGCTAATAATAGCAATTTTTTGGTTATTTTTTTCAACCTCAGTAGTGAGTTGGAAGGCCCTTGGGCTAAGTGAAAATTAGAGATTTACATTAATTTATTTCTATCAAATTTAGAGCATTTGAAAAGACCTGAGCATGACATTTAAGATCAACCTCACTGTATCTTTATTTTAATGAATGAGGGTATAGTTTTTCCCCTCTCGTGAAATCGATTTAAAAAGTTTATACTTGTGTCATATATTTCCTGGGATATGTCTGTGAAGGTTCATGATTCTCAACTGAATTCTTATTGAAATAGGGACAACACCTTCCTTGCTGGTGAAGACATGACAGCAATCACATCCTTCTTTACAGAAAGAAACAGTTATCCCACTGTTCTCTGTTTCCAGAACAAAAAGGGAAATTGCTTGTTTGGAAGGCCTTTAGGAAGAAAAGCCAACATGGCAAAATCAGGGGTCTGTGGAAGTATTTCTGCTATCTCGTTGTCATCTGTGTGGTGTCTTGTACAAATGCAGTGATTGGCACACTTATTGACGAAAAAAAAAAACCTTTCCCTTCCTCTCTGCAGTCTGTTTCACCTTTTTACATGCAAGATGCAAGATGAGTCTAAAGACAAACAGGTCTTTCACTTTCACTAAGGCTTCAGCATTTTGCCCTAATTTACAGTTCAAAGAGTTTAATATAGGTGTCTAGTTCAAACCACTCATCTCCCATGTGTTTTTTCATGTGGAAAATAAGGTAATTTCTGGTGTCTTCAGTAATTTTATATTCTTTAGAAATTAATTGTACCTTAAAATTGTAATGGAGTCCTCCAAAAGAAAATGAATACAAGATATTAATTTTGCCCATAACTTTTGTCTTGTTTTCTAGTGGTTGTACTGGTGGTGCCATTGTTTGTGATTTGAGGGAAAAGGCTGTGTTCAGGGCAATGTGATCCTGACTGTACATGCTGTTGCTTCAGTCAGGTAACTGTGATTTGAACTCATTCCTATTCTTTTAAATCACAGGTCTACCAGCTAGGCACAGGGAACAACAATGCAGCTCTAAAAACACAAGTCTGTGTCTTTCCCCTTTGTGACATCTACATTTATGGAGAGAGAGGAATGAGCCATACAGGAAAATTTTTTTTTTTGTGTTAATAGATTACCATCTGGGATATTGAGGAATCCTGTTCCATTGGAGAGAATGCTGACGTTGAGAAATATATACAATATTTTGTGGACAATATAATGTTTGTTAATAAAACTTAAAAAGTAAGGATCAATTCTGCCTTCCAGGGAAGTGGGTAGCTAAACTTCCAGTGATTTCCAGGAGCACAGGCTTGTGCCCTATGTGCATTTTTTTTCAGCTCAGTTCAGCATGTTCAAACACACATTACAATAATCTAATTACAGGGCAATTCCTTCCAACCACCAAGTGTTACTTTAATTGCATAGCTCATATTTACAGTATGTACAGGGCCTTAATTTCCTTTAGATCTGTGACTTTCAGAGTGACAAGGCTATTGTTCTCGTGTGCTAGTACATCTACCATGAAAGAAATGGCCCTTTGCATTTCTGGGAAAATCGCAATGCTTTGCCAGACCAACTATTTCAAAGAAAAAATGTAAGATGGCAGAAGAGCTGCTGGTGCGCATTCCTCTTGAAAGAAAATGGATCCCCCTACTCTTTTTCGGGGGACACTGGCTTTACAAACAGCTTGAAATAGCAGAAGTCTATCCACTGCTGTTCCTAGCAGATGAAAATAAGAAAAGTACTGAAAATAAATGAAGCACTCAATCTCTAGAAATAACTTTTTGTATTCAAAGATAAAAGCTTAAGAAACTGGCTAGTTGCCAAACAACAAAACGAGAACTGCAGCTGAAAATTTATATACTCCTTTCAAGCTCTGTAGTCAGGGTCATACCATTAATTATAAATGACAGCATGAGGTTTAAAAACAAATGGTTTCAATCTCACCTTTAGGCAGAAACGAAGCAAATGTTTTATTCCCATGGAGTACCATGGTGGCATGTTCCAGAAGGATTAAAGCAATCTAAAACTGAAAGCGGGGTGGCCTTTTAGGGCAAAGGTGGTTCTTGATACTTTAGTAGCACCAGAAATAGCCTTCAGGCTTGATGATACCCTACTGGCATAATAATTTCTGTTGTTATCAGCTTTTTATTTAATGGTAAGCAGGATGGGTATTAGTGCTTTTTCATAAAAATTAAATACAATACAGATTCTGAATGTGTTTCTTGTCCACCGTATTTCCTTATGTAGCTATTTATATTTAAATTACAAATAGAAGACGAAATAAAAATATGTGACTTTTTTGTGTTCTGTATCTTCTTTTTTTAAACCTGGCAGTCTGGCAAGGTCATAAACATAGGATATAGTGCCATTTGGGGATGGAAGCTACAGGGCCTATGAACTTCCCATCTCAATCTGATCTGGCAGACTATGCAGGAGGCTAAGCAGGACTACCTTGGATATCTCAAGTGTCACCAGATGCTTGTGTTTAGACCACCAAATCTAAATCTAGAAGTCTATACAGGTTCCAAAGAAGTAAAAAATCAGATGCACTGTGGGTATTATCTGGAAACTATGTAAATTTTCTCGTTCAAATATAATTCAAATTCTGTTCTCAAAATTGACAGCACAAAGAGATTTATATCTTACAGAGATTGTTAAAAGGAAAAATTTTGAACAAACTGTCATGAATCAGTTCTTTTAGAGAAGTACCTGACTCTTGTTCACTTTAGGCCACTGTTTCCTCATATTACGAATTCTTCCAAAGTATGATTTCAGCATTAGGAGTAGGTACATTCTATTCTTCTCACCCTCGGTCCTGTGAAATTGCTTCCAAGGTATATGGTTTATTAGAAATTAGGGGAAATTAGCCAAAAATAAGATGGAAATACTCTTTAGAAAGTTGCATTATTGTTCTCCCACATGGTCATGGTTAATTTCTGCTGCAAGCTTATCTATTTATTTATTTGTTTGTTTGTTTATTTATATTTGACATCCCTAAACAATCAACAATCATTAGTTAGCTCTCTGCATTCTCAACTTTTTCACCTGTTGGTAGCACCTCCATTCACCATTAAGAGACTAATTCTCCACATGGAAGCTTGCAGTCCACAGTCCTAATCAAGGACCTGTTCAGATGATCATATGTAGCATTATTAAAAAGGCTCTGAGGTCTACATGTCCTCAGGGAATTCTTGATGGCTTTACATGACTAGTGTTTTTCACTGTGTGAAAGGAAATGCAAGGACTTAATTTCTGCTTTCCACAGAGTATGGAATAAAAGGTTTATTCCCTTTTGTTCTGAATGACCAGATAGATAGACTTACTAATGTGAACACGATGCACAAGAAAACTTCCTAATAATAGGATAGCAAACTTTCTAGAAATCCAGTGAGAACAAAATTATTTGCTTTGTGTGGTTAAGGATGTGAACATAATTGTTGTCATCATTCTTTTATATTTTATCTGGGAAACCCTTCTTGCCATCTATAACTCTAGGTGAAGAACTTTGTACTGAGGATGCTTTTCTAGGAACGAATTTCCTCCTGCAGTCTAGGCAGAGGTGGAATGAGACTGAAGTGTACCTCTGAGAAATTTAGAAGTAGCTGGCAGACCTTAGCCTTGAGATAGCTGAATAACACCATTTTCAAATGACTACTGTTTGTTTTCTACACAACAGCTGTGAGAATAAGGGAAGAAAAGTATGCCAAAAATCTGCAAGCAGGGGAATAGAAGCTATCAAGACATCCTGAACACTGTTTTTGCTGCCAGGACTCAGCATGAAGAATGTATTTTACACCTGTTTTGAGAAAGAGTGGGAATTTTCAGTTTTTGCTGTGATCTGAAGATATTTTTGGCTGTAGAAGAGGTATAGGCCTATTGTAGGCATTTTACCTGTGTGCTGTCACAAATCCTGAATGTTGTGGATCTTTAGATTGAAAGGCACAGTTTATTTCATCACCTGGGTTTGCAGGAGTGAAGGGTTTGCCATCAGGTAAGTATCTGCTCTGTGTAGTTTGTGGATACTACAGCAGGACTTTGGCAAAAAGGCAAAAATAAAAGTGCCTTGTAATTTCAGAAAACATGACTTTATTGTCCCTGTGGTGCACTTGGTACAAGCAGTGCCAAAGCTGCAAACACTGAGAACATTTAGAACATTTAGAACAGTGAGAACTGCAAACAATAAGAGTTTAAATTAAAGGATGAGGGAGATTTAACTCAATAACTTGCCACCAAGAAATGGTACAGAGCTGCAGTGAACCAACATACTTCCCTGTTAGGCTACTTGAACACCAGGATGGTAAAACATTCTCAGCAATGAGGTCTGGAGGGACCTAACGGTGGTCCCAAGGGTCTTATTGGAAACCATTTTGCTCTAGCCAGGCAATTTCCCTGTGGTGTATGTAAAAGGCTATTGGAAGGAGGAAAGGAGTGAAAAATTCAAGATACTATTCACCTTTTTTTTTTTTTTTTTTTTTTTAATGTCCTGGCCGTTCATTTTCATATTTCTTTTTATTTGTTCTCTCTTTTAATGAAAACCTCTTTCTCTTAATCCTTGGGGTAGAAGATTTTTCTCTGACCTGAGGCATCCAGTCATGTTTTGCAAAAGTCTTTTGAAATTCCACAAAATTTTCCTGTTCTCCTATTTTTTAAAAAAATATATTTTTATTTTTATTTTTTAAAACCTCGCACATTTGTAGACTCATAGACTCACAGAATGGTCTGGGTTGGAAGGGACCTTAAAGATCATCCAGTTCCAGCTTCCCATGGGTAGGTACATCTTCCAGTAAACCAGGTTGGTTAATTCCTTGTCCAATGTGGCCTTGAAATGCAAAACCTGTTTTATAGGTATTAGGCTAAGACTGACTCTGTTGTTTGAATGGTCTGCGAATTACAAGTATAGAACTTTTTACACAGGAAAATCAATAGAAATTTATTCTTATCTGTATTATTTCCATGTTAGCAAACATAATATCTTTATTTGAGGGTTCAGGAGTGTCTTCATATTTTCTCAATCTTGAAATACCCTGAAAATGGCATGGTCTTACCTACCAGGCATGCATCTTGTATTCCTTATGTCTTCACATTGCAATCTGAGTTAGATATCACAATATCACTGTTACTAGTGGTTTACTGCTGTGTCTAATTTCTTTTAGTGGGGTCTGAGGACCTGTGACCACACATCTGTAAATACTGTCTTCCTTGAAGAGCTGGAGTTGTAGAGGGAGTTCTGATGAAACCAGGCAAGAGACTTCCTCAAGAAGTCCTGATATCAGAGAGTTACCTCTGTGACAAAGCTAAGAGCAATCCAGCAAGGCATGTGCTAGTGCTACTTACTAAAATAATCTGGAGAAATGCAGGCATCTTTGGGGAATCAGAGGGGAGACAGCTGTAGCTCTCTTTGCAGTACTGGAGTACTACCAGAGAATTTTTTATGTCTCATTTCCTTCTGTGTCAACTGTTCTCAGCCCAGAGTTTATGGAGTCATAATAATTGTCTCTGTGTGCATGTGTGCATGTGTGTATGTCTATATGGGGGTTTGTGTGTGTGTGTGGAATTGCAGTGTTTGTGCCTTGCAAATTACACTGGGTACTATATTGCCTGACTTCTACCTTACATATTCCTGCAATACATTTCTTGGAGAATGTGAAAATCATATTGACACAGGTTTCACTGAAAATAAAAAGGAACCTAACTAAAACTTGTGGTGAACCTAAACAGAGTGGCTAAGATTTTACTGTAAAATGCACTTATGAGATTTCTACTGGAGAAAAAAAAAATGCTATTCTAAGATCCATCCTGGTAGGAAGCTCATTCCAAATTAGTTCCCTTGGTGAAAAACCCAGGGTGTATTTTGTACACGGTACAGAGCAATACATTCTCAACTCCCAAATTTCCTCCTCTGACAAGGATTTTGAAAGTTCTGCAATGTGAGGTGAAAAGATGGGATGGCTCCAGGAGAGGAAAGACCCTTGGAGGGGAGAGAAAGAAGGGTAAGGAGCTGAATGGCAGGACTGAGAACTCAGGAATGCACACATTTTTCAATCATGCAGAAATTCTCCAAATAGACAGCTATGATTGTTATGCAGAGTGTGATTTACTCTTGAAAAAGTAGTGACTCTCAGAGGAATCCACATGAAAGAACAACTATTAAACTCACACACACATATAGGAGAAAGAACCCATCTAAATCCCCTCTTGAATCAAATGGCAACATGCAGTCAAGTCCAAACAGTTGAAAAAATAAAGTGTTAGAGTAGATTACCACAAGGAATAATGAATATGCTGGAAACAATTTGGGAAAATGACTTAATGAAGCAGGAAACCTGTGGAAGAATGAGAAAAAGAAGATTAACTCAAAGAATCAGAGGGAAAGCTAACAGGGACTGTGCCTGTACTGAGAAACTGTAAATGAGTCCCAGCTCTGAGGTCACTTTGGCCGCATCCCAAATTCATGTCAGAGTAAGATTTGAGTGCATATCAGTCCTCCCTAACACTGGCTCCCATGTGAGGGAAGCCCTTGTATGAGGGCAGTCAAGGATACACAAAGCAGAGTCAGAAGGAAAAGGGGAGCAGAGGTGTGGGACCCACTGCCTGTAGCCTTGACCCAATTGAATGTCATTTGAGATAAATGCTGCTAAATCTGCAAATGGATTCACTTTATGGAAACCTCAATGTCTCTGACAGCTGGAGCTGTTAACAGTGCTATTAATAGCAAGATATCAATAAAGGAGTGATATACTGCTGGCTGCCTTGATTAAAACGTTTCCATTGTATACTAGTTACATTTATTACAGATATGTGATTTTTATGTACTGATTAGGCTTGTAAGTTTAAACTACCAATAATGGTCTTGACAAATAAGATGAAATAAATATGAACACCTAATAGTTTTGAGATAATCCTTAAATTATGACTGGACAGGCTAATATACTTTAAAATTTGGCCAAAATTATGTCAACATAGAACATATACAATCCCACAGAAATATGTTAACTTAATGAACAGAATTTTGTGTTCTAACATCTCTTGCATTTACTCCTATCAGGTTTTGGTCCCAAAGGTTGTTTTTTTTTTTTTTTTTTTTTTTTTTTTTTTTTTTTTTTCTTTTCTTTTCTTTTCTTTTTTTTTTTTTTTCCTTTTTCTTTTTCTTTTTCTTTTTCTTTTTGAAAAGTTCAAAATAATTGTGAAAAATTAGTCTGTCCAGAAATATTTGGCCTGATTCTTCAATGCATCATGGTTTTGGTGCTGGATGGTATCTGTTGAATTACTTGTGACACATTCCTGCTTTAAGTAACAATTCACTCAGTGGAGTACATCTGACTCCTGTGCAAAGAAAAGCATTCAGATGCCTGATTCTGGGACTGTAGCATTGAGCCTAATTCTGTTAAAGATTTGTGTACCAGTTTTAGAATCAGTGATTTAAGAAAAATGATTGCATGCTTCAGCAAAGTTACCCAATATGGAGGCATGGTTCAATCTACTTGCTGGCAAAAATAAATGGTACGTTGAGTTTCTGTTCTACATATTGCAACACATGCAATTCCTATAGAGATGTTTATTATTTAAATTCTGACTTTGAATAAAGCCAGTGAAAACTGTGTATTTCTGTACACAGATCTTTTGTGCAGCGAAAATTTCTTTACAGCAGAAAGAACACCATGATGCAAAATACGCTGCAGTCACTGGCAACTAAAATTAACAGCTCAGGTGTCAATTGCACTGCTGACACATTTTCACTTGGAGCTTGGCTGAGTGCCCCAGCTCATTTCACAAAACCCTCTTCAACAGTAACATTCAGATTGTAACAGCTTTCACCTTCCATCCATCTGGTTGAGATGATTAATAAGCACCAGGATGGTAAAAGCCCCCAAAACTTTAATAAAACCACTTCTGATCCTTTAAAATGTTTGGCCCACTAAGGGCCTCTTGCCATGTGAGTGGGGACATACTTGGTATTCACAGCCCACTGACTGTGTTACCAAAGGGGATGTATTTTCTCACATGATCATTTTGCCATCCAACCACTGCATGTCTGCTGTAAGAAAGCCTGTTCTCAGACACACCAGATGGGAATAATGTTGGAGAACACTCAGAAGGAGCTCTGCATTGAGTAAAATGGGGAAATGCTTCCATGGGCATGCTCCAGGCAGCCCTTCTGAGAATGTGGTGCAGCTGTGAAAGTTGCTGGCAGATTAAGATACTGGGTGTTGAAACCCATGACAAAAAATAAAATTCTCAGGCTGAGGCACGGCACACTGCATTTGGTAAATCTTGAACACTTGTAGTTTAGTCATTCAGCTTTTCTCCCACCTCCTCTCTGTGAATATTCATGTGTAGTCTTAGGCTTGCTTACTGCCTTTTCACGTTCATCGTGGTGGGTGCTGTGACTCACGTTGCTTGCCTCAGACTCCTTTCTCCTTGTTCCCCCACAGCTCCTCACATAACCTCCCACACACCAAAGACACCTCCCTCCATTCATTTCCTAGAGACTTCTGCCAGGGCTTGCTAGGCTTTTTCTTCCGCAGAAGATGCAACACTCCACACAAACATCAAAACTTGCTGTCCTTATTCTCTGCTGAGCCACCTGCAATGGGGAGCTCCTCCCCTACTCATCTTAGTCATCCTCTGCTACGACACCGCCATCTCTGACCTCACTTCTCTGCAACAACACCTACGACACCTACATGGACAAGCTGACGCAGCTCTCTGACTCTCCTTCCTGTGACACAATCATCCGGTGCTTCATCCATGCTGAGTTAATTTTTGTCATTCAGTGTTGCTGGTGCTGCCTATCCAGAGAAGAATGTCCTTTTTCTCTGGGAGGGATGTTGCTCCTTGTTTGATCTCCATCTTTATGGAAGGTTTGTTGCTGACTGGGATTATCACTGGTGCTCAGAGTGATGCTGAGCTCCTGACAATAAGTAGAATGCAGAAGTTTCTGCTACCAGGTCCTTTTCAGGCAGTATTGATATGTGCCAGTAGCAATCTGCCACTGATCAGACGATTATAAAATGACCCTAAACATGTGATCTGAGCTGAAGTATAGGAGAGCACAGGTTAAGAAAAACCCTAAAGTTACTTTAAAAAAAAAAAAAAGGACATGATTATGAAAAGTCATTAAGTCAGTGCAGTTTTGTGAATGCTTTCTAGAATATATTAAAGGATGAGCTCTGTGGATCAAAAGTAACTTGAAGAAAACTGAGCTGTTCCAATGTCAGTGAGGTCACAAAGCAGCACCCGTCATTGTCTTAAAGAGAAATGATCTGGGCTCATAAAAAACCATAAAAAGTTAAAATATGAGACTTTGAGAAAGCGATGAAACGATGAGGTGATTCAGTGGATTTAGAACAAACTTCAGAAGCTATTACATTTGAAAATCTTTTTGAAATAGAGTGGGTTTTTCCTTATCCTGATTTCAAGGACTTCAGATGCCTTTAATTTAGTTAATAGTTTGTGTATGGAACAGGTTCAATAGCTCAGCACTGGAGTGGTCTTATGCTTCCTTTAGATTTTATTACACTAGGTCAAATCACTCTTGCATTCAAATTAAAAAATAAAAAAGCTCAATTTTTTTTCAGAGTTTTCAACTGAAAAGAATCACATTTCTGTGAGGTCTAGCTTATTATACCAGTCCAAAAGAGACCAGTTGGTAAAATGGTAAACTTGCACCCATAAATTTTTTATGCTGAGCTTATATGTGCATGTAGAAAATTGCATTTATACTATGAATCAATACGTGATAATTGATAATTTTGGAGAGAGTAATGACATAAAATTTTTTATGTGTGACTTCTTGAAGAAATTTTATTTGGGTTTATTCTAAGTTCTACTGTACAGTGCTTCTTCCTGGCAATGGGCTACTAAAAGCATACATATTCCATAACTCCTACGCTTCATGCTATAAAAAGTTACAGAACAGCATCCATGTGATGCCATCCATAGGGATACTACAAGAGCTTATTGAAATCTTATTTTTCTTTTGGAATGTCCAGTAGAAACGTTTCCTTTTCTACATTTTGGTATCATTGCAGTTGACCTCACACTAATAAAAAATGTATCTCTTGTTCACAAGAATGAAAAGACAAAAATCCAGTTGCAAAACATTTTTTTCTGAGTCAGTAGACTTCTATAGTTTGTCTCATCTGAGACAGGTTCCTCTCCCTGCTGCATGATGATAGAGCTATGCTCTGAATCAGGGGCTTATGCCTATGGTTACACATGGGGGTTTGGGCATTTCAGAGTAGAGATAAATAGTTTTGGAAAAGTGCTTTGAACAGGTAACAGATTAAAATTACCACTGTACTTCCATCAGCAGCTAAAAAACATGTTAAAAAGAAAAGGCATGGAAAATGCATAAATGCTATAGCCATCAGGATCTATTTAGGATCAGATAAAGCAAGATTCAGTAAAATTATCACACGAACAAGATTGCTGAAGCATTCCAGTCACTGGAGGAGAGTTTGCGAAGCTACTAACTTCTGTAAGAGTTGCTAAAGGAGCTGTTGCAGTCCTCTAAGTTTATTTACAGTAAAAAACAATTACTTAACAACGTATTCCCTTAAAAGGTTGGCTATCATCCATGTTTCAGGTAAAGGTGTGCTTTAATATAACTGTGTCAAAGTCTACGAACACCAAAACAGATTATACAGATATTCTTAAGGAGTAGGTTTTTTTCCTCCCCATCAACTTCATTTTAAACACTTAGTAAAATATTTGGCTGTGAAGAAGTGTTTAAGCAGTGCCTCTCCCCTGTATTGTATAAAGCCTGTCAAGGCAAAATGCTCGTACATGATCACGTTTTGTGGTTTCCCTTTATAAACTGACACAGTTGAGGGTGTGTATGATGACTATTTGAGCTGTTCAAGTCCACTCTGTGTTTAAGAGTGGTTGGTACTATTGACTTGCCAGTAAATTATTTTTTTGCATATATCTGAATGCCATTCATGTGAAGATGACCAGCATCAAATATGAATATTGTTTTTACACAGAAAATTGTTGGTATATTCCCATTCAGCAGAACAAAAATCCTCTATGCACTGCCATCCTACAGGCTCAGTTAATGAAATTGGGTCAGTAAAGGAGACTTTCTGTACCAGCAAGTTTGTGCTTCAAAACCAAAATTATCCACTCCAATTTGTCCCACAGATGGATGCATCATGGGTCCATAAAAATTCTTATAAGGGCAATAGCTTTTCAGGCTAGAAAAAGAATTTCAGGGAAAGACATAATAAAGATTTAATGACTTTTAACTTTTGGATTAAAAGAAGCATTTTCTAAGTCCTGAAGAAAGTTTCAGGGAGAATTTGTGGAGCTAAGGGCAGCCTATGCTTAGAAATCTGTGAGAGGACCTCCCAATAGGTCAGAAATAAGTGTGGAATATTGCCTTTTCGATGTTCTTTACTTGTGTACAAAGATCAGAGGACCACATCCACAGAGTTCCTTTCCAAACTCAAGCTCAAGTCTCTCCTCTCCTCTCCTCTCCTCTCCTCTCCTCTCCTCTCCTCTCCTCTCCTCTCCTCTCCTCTCCTCTCCTCTCCTCTCCTCTCCTCTCCTCTCCTCTCCTCTCCTCTCCTCTCCTCTCCTCTCCTCTCCTCTCCTCTCCTCTCCTCTCCTCTCCTCTCCTCTCCTCTCCTCTCCTCTCCTCTCCTCTCCTCTCCTCTCCTCTCCTCTCCTCTCCTCTCCTCTCCTCTCCTCTCCTCTCCTCTCCTCTCCTCTCCTCTCCTCTCCTCTCCTCTCCTCTCCTCTCCTCTCCTCTCCTCTCCTCTCCTCTCCTCTCCTCTCCTCTCCTCTCCTCTCCTCTCCTCTCCTCTCCTCTCCTCTCCTCCCCTCCCCTCCCCTCCCCTCCCCTCTCCTCCCCTCTCCTCCCCTCTCCCTCCCCTCTCCCCTCCCCTCCCCTCCCCTCCCCCTCCCCTCCCCTCCCCTCCCCTCCCCTCCCCTCCCCTCCCCTCCCCTCCCCTCCCCTCCCCTCCCCTCCCCTCCCCTCCCCTCCCCTCCCCTCCCCTCCCCTCCCCTTCTGTCTGTCATTGAAAAATTGAGTAAATTAGCCTGCTCAAAGCTCAGTGGTACAGCAAGAAGATGGATATAGGTACAAAACCTAGTTTATTGCAGTTATCTGAGATAGTGCTTCCATAACTGCAGTGTAGGTGTTTAGGGGTCTCACCTTAAATTCAAATTAGTAAGGAGTGAAATAGGAAGGGATATTTGCATGTATGTGTGTGAGAGACTGTTGAAATAGGTCATTATTTGTCTGATACATTTGTATCAGAGAAAGGCTGAAATATTCAGACAGGTTTTTTTGGGATTTTTTTTTTTGTTTGTTTTTTGTTTTGTTTTAATTATTATTTTCTGAGTGCTTACCATAAAATCAAACTGTTTCTTTAATTCAGCTTTTGACAGATTAGCCAGTGGTTTCTTAGCCTGCTGGCATATGCTTAGGTCAGAAGTAGTAAGCAACATTTAACAATATTGATCAAGTTTTATCTGTTCTTTAGATTCCATTTATATTACTTTTGGGCTTTAAAGTATTTCTGTATGTATCAATTACAGGAAAAGAAGAGTCTCTGTGCTTCTCTCTGGACATCACATGGCCATATGAAAGAAATGATAACATTCTCCACTCCTAGAATTAGCTAGAAATGGTCTGAGTCACACATTTGGCATAAGCAAAAATGTTCCCAAATTAGGAAATATTCAAACTCTGAGTTTTTGTTTTAGCTTATTATAAAGCTGTGAGCTGGCTGTGAATGTCAGAAGCGAATCCAGATTTTACCAGGCTCTGGAAATGTTTAAGCCCAGGATATGGGGGTTTTCTTCAGGTCCCCATCTAGATCTATTAAATGTCTGATCTGATTTCCTAAGGATGTAGAACTTAACTGATCACACTACCTCTTAGTACCTGCCAAATAAATACTGAATGAAATGGCCAATTGCAATCAATCTGGAAAGAGTGGAAGGCACCTCAGAAATGCAATGTAATGCAATACCTACAAGCATTGTGAGTGATGGATGTTCCATAGAGCATTCCCAACACTCTTTGCATTAAATAGGTATTCTCCCTTGCTTAAAGTGTGAGGAGACCTAGAAACCTAGGTACATACATTAAGCAACTAAGGGCATCTAGGGGTCTAGAGAATCTTTCTACCAAAACCCTACATGATTAGAAGTGTGAGCATAACTAGAATGAGGTGGCAGCATAAGAGGAGCTAAAAGTAAGATTTGAACTGAAGTCGCTCTTGAATAGAAATCTAATGAAAATCAATGAATGTAGTCCAAAGTTCTGTAGCTAAGAATTAGAAAAATAAAGAAACCAACAAGCAAAGTACATATGTAAAATAAGGGTTGAATAAAGTCTTTGAAGAGACACAGGTATGAGTTTATAATATACTAGATTGCCAGAAAGTTGTAAGGCTGTACAAGAAGTCAGAAATGAGATCATAATTTCTGCCTCTGAACAGCCTGTACCCTCACAAGTATTGCAACTCATATGTTCCATGTACAAGTAGACTTTCTTCAGTTACACAATTATAACTATAATTATAATTATTACACTTGATAGCACAGTAACTTGTTCCAGAAAAACAGAACCCACAGAAATATCAGTCTTGGAGGAGTATAAGACGACTGGGAAAGGAGAAAATCCTATCAGTAGTAATATTTGTGGAAAAGGCTCCAGGAAGAGTGAACAAGGGATATTTGATGAAAAAGGTCTTCTTATCAAAATTATAAATGATCACATTTTGAAACAATGTAGGATGTAGGAACAATGAAACGATGTAGGAACACTTTGGCATAATTTTTAGTGAATTTACCAAAGCTCCATTGTAATTTTCAAGATTTGTAGCAAACATGCCTAACTTGTTCCTTGCAGACTGGTTCATGCCTGTCTGAAAAGTAAAATAAGCCTAGTAGATAGTTCCTAGCCATTATTGCTCAGTTGTTCTTTATCCCTATTCCTATTTTGTGTCTAGGTCGGTTCCCAAGAAAAAACAAATTCATTTCATGAATGACAGTGGTCATCTCAATCTTGGGTAATACAGGCCCTGGAAACATATTTTGGGAGAAATTATCTACCTGGCAAGAACAAATTCATTGTATGCTCAAAATCTTCTCATTAGCTCTTGAATCCTTGATGGATTTCTGTTTCAATCCTGCATCAGCAGCAATATTGTGTGTCTAGAATTTTGTCCCCAGGAGCTCTCAGTAATTGGTGAATTAAATAGTTGAATAATTGTCTATGAGAGGCCTCTATTACAGGCATTGAGAAAGAGCCCAAGGGTTTTCCAAAATGTATCAGAACCATTCCCATTCATGATTTATCCAAGCCTTTAGTTGGAATCTTCTATAGCCTAGAAAACCTCAACATTGCTTTTCTTTTCCTCAACTTTCTAAGGCGGCATAGGAGTGGCACTAAAAGCTACATCACACAAGTGTGTTTCTAATAGAGAATATTTACTGACTGACAGAAAATCCTCCCAGCAGGCAAACATTGTGGGTGGAGTAATACACCCGAGATACAAAAGATGGGATTCCTTTGCCAAAACACAGGTACGTAGTGCCATTTTTGACATTTGAGGGTATCCAAGACAGTTGCACAGAGCTAGATGATACAGGATATGAGAAAGATATTTCATCAGAGGCACTACCTTTGGGCAATTAAGCCTCTGTACATGTTCCTTTAGTACTGTAGGAAGGCTCTGGATTGCATGTAGATAACCATGAATAGGTAATTGTATATAGACAAAGCACAAAAAAAGTTTAAATTAAAGATCTTAATCTAAATCTTATGTGGGTCTATTGCAGATATCCTCCCTGTAGATATCTAGGGATCCTTCATTTAGCCTAAACATGTCCTTTCTGGAATTCTGTATGGGCTCCAGCAGCTTCTTCAGAAAGGCACAAAATTCATCTGGGTCTTTTGTGATATTTGCATCCCCATATGGCTGCTTTGCATACTGTAGTGCATTTCAGACGACACAACCCCAATATTTCATTGACTGAATTTACAGATGACACCTAAGTATGAGTATGCTGCTACTTATCTTTGTAATGAATTTTCTTTTTTGGCTGCTATGCTATTAACATTTCATATTTTCTGTGCCCAAGACAGCAATGATGCTTGTCTTATATACATGTGTATACCTCTATTTCTTTCTTCTAAAAACAATTAGAGAAGCATTTTCCATCAACTCGATTAAAATAATCAAAGTTGTGTCAAAATGGAAATATATAAATGCTAATTTGATGTCTCTGACAAAGCCTTTCACAATCAAATCTTTCAGATCTCCAGCTAATGGAATTTGGCTAAGAATAAGTTGAACCAGGTCAATTTATCAGCAGAATATTCCACCATATGATTTTAAACTAAGAGCAGCTTGGGCTTCTCAAATATGTTGAACTTGAAAGGTAGTGAGCTAGACCTGGAGCTGTTCAACCAGACTGAAGCAGTGAGCAATGAACTCAGTTTTGCAAAAGCTGGTGTTTTTCAGGATATCTGCATCTCCATCCAATTTTACAGTGTTCTGAGCATTGCCTAGAGAAGTCTTCTGCTCATGGTGGCATGGGAACACAATCCGATTCTCCAGAGCCATTCATTCCAACTCCATATAACTTATTTAAGAGACAATATTTTAAGTGAATAGGTGATTTTGCGAATGTAAACCTTCAAAAATTTCAACACTTTATTTAACTAAGTGATAAATGTCTGGTGATTTTTACTACAACAGTGGTTCTTGACTGGTAGATGTAGATGGCTGAGCCATAGGGTCCTACTGAATGTAGTTTCAAAACTGAAAGTGTCTAATTATACTTTCCAATTGGTTAGTGTTTTATGAGGATTTATCAAGATGAATTATCATGATTGTAAACAATTTGCCTTTGAATAAGTGAATCGAAAGTGACTTCTTGAAATTCACACTCTCTATTTATTAAATACAGGGGGTCAGTGCCAGTTTTTGTTTGTATATTTGCAGCATTCATCAGTCACGTTACTGACATGTAGCCAGTCCTCTGAAACACAACACAGCAAGTTCGGTTAAATTCAGACTGACAGCGTGAAAAGAAAGTTGGCAGAACACAGGGTCCCGTTGCTAAGCAATGCTTGGCAATACAACACAGGCACATTATGGTGCTTGTGATGACACCATGAGGAGAGATGTTTTCAATTTAATGAAATCCATCATTTCAGGGGAGATGGGATGGAGCAGTAGCAAACAGGATGAATGGATGGGAGACATGTCCACAGGGAACCAAATTTTACTATCACATTAGTGTGAATACACTAACTTCATCAATGGTGCCCTGGATTAACTGCGGAGTGACTGCAAAAATTTCTAGGCTCTATACTGAAAATGTTTGTAAGGTATCCTTAAAAACCAGTCTACGTCTTTCACAGTGCTTCCAGTATACTTCTTTGTCACTTCAAGTCAGTGTGAAAATTACAGATAGTTCCACCTGGCTGTGGACTTCACAGTCATGTTGCTCCAGGTTACTGCAGCCCTCAGCATGCCCAATCCTTGAGCTCAACCCAAAATGGAGACTCTGCACTTGGGCCTGAGGGGGAACTGCCCACAGAGTTGAGCAAGCCCTGGGACTCATTGGGGGTTGGGGCAGGAGGAGGTGGAGGGGAACCTTTTTACCCACTGAGGAGTTCCCACCACAGCTTGAGTCTGACAGATGGCTGTGTTGCCCTCCCTCCACCCTCCTTCTCTTCTCTGTCCTTAGCTAGGCATCCTCCCCGTGCTTCCAGGTCCAGCCTGGCCACCATACGTCCTGCTATAACCCTGAACAGCTGTTTAACATTTTGAGCTTCTGCCTGCTTTCCCTCTCTTCTCTATCCTACTAGTCTAGTTGGATATTTTCATTCAGGGTTTTTTGTAATGCGTCATTTTCCCTCTGAGCTTAATAATTATTTCACATTTCATAACAGGAAAAAACAAATTTACTTCAGCTTTGCAATTTTTAAAGTTAACTAAAGTTTAAAGTGGTATTTCATGCTTAGTCACATACAAATGTAACAGAGTGAATTCTCAATTGGAATTGTCAGTGATAAAAATTATGTCGACCTGGTAAAAAATGGAAATCAAGAGTCCTTCATAGTCTTGTATGTCTTCTTGGTATATCCTGGCAAAAATGCCAACTGCATTATCCTCATTGTTCCTTTCGCCATTGTTTTCACTGGGAGCAAAGCGAGACATAAGAGTGGGATGGGGCCTGTGATCTGGATAGCACGAGACTGCTTAAGAGATGACGAGTCTGAGTCTACATCTTTCACATAATGAGCAAGGAGAATATTAAGGAAGGAAAGATCAGCAAGCCGTGAGTTCTGTGTTTTCAAATGGTAGATGACATATCTATTTTCACACCTTTACTTGAAATATGTCCAAGTCAGTATGAGAATTCCAAAACTGGCCATTGTTCTGTATTCTAACAGATGTAGGAGGAACCACGTTTAAGTTCACTCAAGGTTTGCTCTTGTAGGTGCTGAGAGCTGTGGTACAAATCAAACAAGTGTTGAAGAGTGCAACTTAAGCACAAAAGAAAATTCAGTGAAGCCTTGGAATGCACGAGAGTGCTTTGTTTAATCAGATCAGCATAGCTAGTGTGTCACAGGATAGAGCCAGATGTTTATATTTTAAAATACTCCAAAATCTATATTTCTATAAAAGGGGCATCACCAATTGCAGGGGAAGTTAGATGGTATAAGAGAGACAGGACTTTAGGCAGTATTATCTGTTAGTTTCACTTCATAGTTTGTTTTACAGATACTTTCCAAGCAGTCTATTACCTCTCTCTCTGTACTACAACACATCTATTGAGAAAGGATGCCCTTTCTGATACAGCATTCAAATATGTTTTTAATAGGCACCTATTTCAATGAGAAAGCAGGGACTTGCAGGCTGTGGGCTGCCTGTGCAGTCTGCTAAATTGCGTGTGGAGCGAGGCTGTTCTCACAGAAGAAAGGACACCTGTGCAAAGAGGCACCACTACCCTGTGCCCTTCACTCCCCTATGAAATTCACTCCCTTTCAACTCATGTCTCTTTCTTACCTGCAACAGGTTAATCAAGTGAGTTTGGGAGCTGAAAGGTGATCCTGCTGTATTGTTAGAGAGATAATAAAAGTCAGGGAGAATCCTGACAGAAGAATGCCTTGTGGAAAAAAAATAATTTTTAAAATATGAGGATGACCATGTGACTTTATGTTAAATAATTTGAAGAGCAGCTAAGTCTGAAATCTGACTTCTTAAATTAGATTGTTATGTTTTATTATTAAGTTGTAGCAGTGATTTTCAAACCAAGCTAAGAAAACACTTTGCTTTCTACATGGTATTGCATTTGAACTGATCATATAACAACATTTTCCACCATCTTTCTGATGAAGAACATATCTCAGAAATACAGCTTCTATGCAACGTGATACTTATATACATCAGCAATGATTTTTTCCCTGTTATTTTGACAGCTAATCAAAGAATATAGTGAAATTAATCTGATATTCCTGAAATTTTTATGCCTCTTTAGCTTGTACAAAATATAGATATTTGATTCATTTATTTTATAATAATCACTAGTGATTACTAGATTAATGAATTGTGATTACTATCTTTAAAGAGCATCTCATAGAAATAAAACAAAGCTTCTGTGTTTATACATTTTACAGTAAGATCTCATCTGACAAAGTCACAGCTCAAGGGTAACAAGGGTAACAAGTTCCAATATGAATGATCAAATACAGCTGTATTTGCCTCTGTTTTTCTTTCAGAGGCAAATGTGCTATTTCTTCACTTCCAATCACTCATCCCTTATCTCTTTTAGCCTACTAACACCTTTCTATGTCTATTCTTTCACTAGACTCCTTTTTTGTGTCCTCTATCATAGTCTACCTCCCCTCCCCCCGGACCTGAAACACCTCACATACTCTTCTAGTATTTTCTATTCATTCTTTTAAAACTTGATACACCCAGGAGTCAATAATTAGCATATAATAGTTAAGTTGAAACATTAAAAAACAGAAGAGGAGTAACAGAAGAGGAGTCAACTGTGAATAAAAGCTGAAAAACCTTTGGAAATTATTTGTCTGTGTTAATTGCAAGCAAACTGAGGGATTTTTTGTACCCTGGACAGTGCTTTCTACATTGTTAGTGATGATGCAATGAATAATTGCTGTTTTCCAGAAGGAAACGTGGGGGTTTTTCTTTTTGTTTGTTTTGTTTTGGGGGTTTTTCTTTGCTTGTTTATTGGTTTTGTTTTCTTTTGTAAATACTATTTTCAAAGCTTAAACTGAAAGTAAAGAAATACTAGTTTCTTAGGAGTATTTCTGGGGGGAACCAGATCTGGAGGTAATTAGTTTAGCTGAACTGGTGAAACTGCCTAAAGAAAGTACCAAAACTCACAATGCTGGTAGCAGAGACACAAAGCTGTTTTTGTTTAACTGATTAATTAAAACAAAAGTCAAAGGTGGAAGCTAGTGAAAGATACCTTCCAAAGTTAGACGCAATTTTGTGTTAGGTGAATAAGATATTCCTCTGGATGCAGCTGAATCATAGAATCATAGAATTATTTAGGTTGGAAAAGACCTTTAAGATCAAGTCCAAAAGTTAACTCAGCACTGCCAAGTCCAGCCCTAAATCATATCTTTTTTAACTACCTAAGGAATAGTGAGTCCAGCAGTTCCCGATTAGCCTATTCAAATGTTTGACATCCTTTACAAATAAAAAAAGAAAATCTAATATCAAGTCTAAACCTCCCCTAGTGTGAATTGAGTGCATTTCTGCTTGTGCTCTTCTTACTTGTGAGAAAAGGCTGACCCCCACCTCATTACAACCTCCTTCAGGGGGTTGTAGAGAGTGATAGAGTCTCTCCTGAGCCTCCTCTTCTCCAGGCTGAGCGGCCACAGCTCCCTCATCTGCTTCTGACGGGACTTGTGCTCCAGAGCCTTCACCAGCTTTGTTGTCCTTTGGTCATCAGCACTGAGGTTAGACTAACAGAGACAGTTCCTTGGATCCTTTCCTGCCATTCCTGTTGATGGGCACCACATTTGCTGACTGCCATTTGACTGGGACCTCCCCATTTGACCAGGACTAGTAGTAAATAGAAGAAAGTGGTTTGGTGAGCTCTTCCACCATCTCCCTCAGTACCCTTGGGTGGATCCCATCCATCCCCACAGACTTCTGTGGGTCTGAGTGATGGAGCAGGTTGCTGACTATTTCCACTTGTATTATGGGGCTTCATTCTGCTCTCTGTTTCTGTCTTCCAGCTCAGGGGGCTGAGTATTGGAGCACAACTTTTCTTACTATTAAAGACAGAGGCAAAGAAGGTATTAAGTGCCTCAGCCCTTTCTTCCTCCACTGTCTCCCCTGCATCCAGTAAAGGATGGAGATTCTCCTTAGCCTTTTGTTGCTTTTGTTGAAGGTGCCTCCACTGAATTAAACTGACATGTCCTGGTTGAGGTACATATCATGAGGCGCTTAACAAGGAAGTAAGAGTGAGGCACCCCAGACAGGGAAGTTGGATATCCTTCTCTTTTCAGGACACAATTATACACCATTTCATGAAGAAGTGATAATTACGTTAATTTTTCATCTACGTATCAAAGAATCACAGAACATACTGAGCTAGAAGGCTCACACAAGGATCATTGAGTCCAGCTCCTTGCCCAGCACATATCCTTTACTCCAGGCTAATGGGAGACAGTAAAAAAGGTTAAACAAAATAGGAAAGAAATGATTCACACTGCTGCTCACAGTCTGACCTACATCCATGGAAAAACCCTATTTTTCCTAGAGACATTTTGTATCCTTCTCTACAGGTAAAAAATGCATACATTTTAAGCACAAAAACCAGCACAACCAGAGTGATAGGTATATATTGAATAAGCTGCAGGATTGCCTGAGAAAAACAATCATATTCTATGAAATTATTACCCCATTAATGAACACCATTTCTTGACAACAAAGAAAGCAACTTACAGAATCTGCTTATCCAGGCCTAGTTCAATAAAAAAAAAAAAAAATAGAAGCACATCTCTTAAGCAACAGAGAAACTACAAACAGCCACAGACACTGAAGTAAAACAGTTCAGGATCAAGGTATCAAGGTTACCCATCCCACAGCTCTAAACCAAATAATTGTTTTAGCAAAAGAATGAGCCATGAGCAATGGACAAAAGAGAATGTACTCAGAAAATCAAAGAGCTACACTCAAAAATCAAAGAGCTGTCATTCTCAGCACCCAATCGTACCTTTCTATGCTTACATATAATTTATGAAATTCCACCTCAGTTTTAGGTAGCATCTAATTCCTAAGACAACATATAAAATAAGACATCATGCTTCCCTAAGGTTGCCATGACAAGGAATCCTGGTAATTACCCACTGAGTAATAAGAATAAAGTTTTTCCAGGTAGATGATTTTGGTGGCTCATGAGTCTGACCTGAGGCATATATACTGTGAACCAGATCATGGTAAATAAAATATTTTTTTTTAAAAAAAATATATAAAAATATATATATATATATCCCACCTATTCTGCATTTTTAGGCAGGAGGTTATGTAAATGTCACAGCTTTTGTCAGACTCTTTAAGGCAAATTAAAATCTTTTAATACTAAAGTAAAAGTGAAAATAATAGGAAAGTAATCCAATAAACAGTTACTTATAAGGACAAACGCTTTGTCCTTTATCATATTGTATATCAAACCAAGGCTCTGCTAAACTCATTTTATGTATTTTGTTCCGCTTACGAGAAGAAAATGCTAGTAATGCTATCTAGGCCCATTCTTTAGCAGACTAATAATATTATGCATAATCCAGATCCTTAAAGCGACTGAATTTCCTTAACATGTTGAACTTTCCAGGAGAACAAGGTGTTCTTGCTGATGGAAAAAAAAAAATTCTTCTTTATACAAAGACAAACATTTCTACCTATTGCTTCCTCTTTGAGTGAAGGTGGCAGGAATCATGCTCATTGAACATTTCTGACAGTGAGGAATGCACACTTCCTGGAACACATTAGGAGAAGGGCCATAATTCAATACCACTAGTGAGAAAGTGCCTACACATCTCTTTAGGTCAATAAAATGTGAAGAAGTAGGTGTAAGTCTCTCTTAGAGGCACAAGATAAGACAGATAATGATAAAGAGATCTGACAAATTTCTGTAAATAGAAAGATTGTCACCAAGTATCACCATCACTTTAATTAAATCAGCAGATCAGAAACCTGCATGGGATAAACCGTAACACCCAGACCCTTTCTGCACCTCTCAAATACTGGCAAGGTCCTTCCATGATATGACTTAGATTAGCAGATGGACAGACCTTGCTAAAGGACTTTATGGAAGTCTAATACATTATTTGTGTGATCCATCAAGAAGAGCATAATCTTAGCAATAAAAACCAGATTTTTCATCTGATGGACTTAGTGTCTTGTATTTCTACCATTATTTGTGATGAGGGAGTGGGATACATCTACCTAGTCTAATAATAATAATGCAGTGAAGCATCTGAGTAACAGATGTCTCATCATCAAAAAGGGTAGATGCAAGAGAGGTGTCAGGTAAGGTCAGGTGAAGAATCAAACCTCAGTATAATTGGTTTTCATGTGAGAAAGCCACATGAAAGCAGTAACTGGTTCAGCCAGCAGCAACTTGCCTCCTGAAAGGATTAGATGGTAGACAGAACAGCACACCAGAGCTCTGCCCCTTTCTCTGGCTCCTGCTGGTAGCTCAAAATTGCATCAAGATGTTGGTTCTAAAACTTTAATGAATCCTTTCCTCTGCCCCTCAAGGCAGCTGGGATTAATGGGGATGCTGCAGCTGAGGGAGCCCCCAGGGGGAAGTCCTGCCACACACGGCACAGCACCCTCATCTGGGGCACTACTTAATCCCAGATCTGAAGGCACATTTTAAGTTTATGACCATTCAAGCAAAATGTTGTGTTCATTTCTTTGTGCAAGCGCCTTGTAATAGCTGTGTTTGTTTACAGAGTGGCTTGGCACTATTTTGCCCAGAGGTAATCCAAGGCATAAACTGGCATAAACAAGTGAGGGAGTGGAAGGCACAGACCGCCTGAGTTCTTACATGTGGCGCTGCAAACCTTTCTTGGAGAAACTTTTATGAATGCCAACCTGAATTAGATTAGCTATACAACCATGCTTTGATTTCAAAGAGAAACATCCCAACTGTTGTATACATCTTAACAAAAAAGTGGGCACTACACTGCTTGAGTTCTCTTTGTGCTTTGGAGCCCGTCTGTATCAAGGGAGAGGGGAAACCTACCCTCCTCCAGTCTCTCAGACTTAATCTTCAACAGAAGTAAAAACATTGTCTGTCTTGGTCAGGTTGGCATGAATTGCAGCAGTGTCCCGTCAAACTACAGGTGCGGAAGAGAAATTCAAAGGATGGGATGAAATAAAAATATTCCTTTAATGTATTTCTCCAGCATTATAACAAACCCCCTCACTGCCAGCAAGCAGGAATTTAAATTCTGTGTTAGTACGAGTGGAATGAAATTTGGAACAAATAAACAAAAATAATCCTGGGCACATTTCCAAGAGACTTCACAAGAAGAATGCCATAGAAATAAGTATCTGCCAAAAGACAAGGGTCTAAAAATGAATTGATTTGTCTTTTGGTGCCAAGAACATTTGACTCCAGAGAAGAGTCTTCATCCTCCTGACTGAAGTTCCAACTGTAGATTGTAAATAATGAAAGAGCTTCAAAATGCCTCTTTCTGGTAATGACAGAAGTGAGAATACCTCTGCAACTAGCAGAACATGATCTATTTTAGGCTAGTCAAAAAGAAAAAAAAAGAGATTTTGAAGTGCCCAAAAGTAAAGCCCTGAGGCTAATCTCACTAGGTAAATGTCATAATAAAAAATTATAGCTAAAAAGAGGAAGCAGTTGAACACAGAGCCAAGGGGAGCAGACATCATCAAGCTGGCCAAAAGCAGGAGGATGTCATTGTGGATTAAGATTTTAATATTTAAAATGCATAAGTGGGTGTACAACACAAAGGTGGGATGATTTTTCATGTGCCTTTCCAGAAAGATAGGTTTTTGTAGAAGTGAATAAAATTCCCTAAAGAAAAAAAAAATTGTTAATATATAAGTCTTTAGAGCTGAATAAAAAAAAGAAACAAATACAATATGTGCTTTATTTCATTAGGGAGTCAACAACTGTTACAATAAATTATAAAGAGAGATACATGCGGTAGCAATTAACAGATAAAAGCTTTCTACAAGAATACACAAAAGTGTGGATTGGGGTGTGATCCAATGGACTTGGATGAGGCCCCAAATATCAGCAGAAAAAAAAATGAGAAATTTATTTCAGCCCTCGAGGGCATTGAATGCTCAGAACAGCCTTCAGCAAAATGGGAGATACTAACACCATCAGTGAAATGGCATTGAATACAAGGAGGATCAGCTTTCCAGAAAGTCTGTTACTTAGTGGATGTAAGATACCAAGGATACCTGATGTAGCCTGCAGCCTAGCTGTCACACTCTGAAGAAATCATGATCAAGATAACCAGCTCAGATCACTGCTAAATTTTGCTTTTTGTGCTTTTTGCACAACAAAGTAAATCATTTGTACCCCTCAAATTAAAAAAACAAAACAAAACAAAACAAAACAAAACAAAACAATTGCTTGTTTTAGTATGTGCATGTCCTGAGAAGAAGAATTCTAGAGAACTGCATAATTGTACAGGTGTTCTGGTGTGTTAGCCAAAGAGCTGGTTTTAATTGTCATCTCTCTAAATACTATGTTACATTTAGTCTTCTTGTATTTCCATTCCCTATGTGTAAATCAGAGGGGTTTTTATACTACCACAATGGAGATTTTTTTATGATGATAATTAGAAATGATTATGAAGTACTTCGATTTTGTGGCAGTGGAAAATACACAAGGTTCAAAGGACCTTGTAAAAAATAGGTCAGATTTTTCATAACCAAAATTCCAGAGACATAAAATATAAAAGTTTTAGAATCATCATTATGGCAGTTGTAAACAACAGAAACTATGACAGTGGTGGATGAAAGAGTGCCCCTAAAATTGCCCTTCTGTCACCTTGAAAATAATGCTGCAAGGAAAAAAATCTACTTCTTTATAATGTTGATAATTAGAAGACCTCAAAGTGATAAGAAGCAGAATGCAAGTATTTGTACAATCTTAGAGAAACTGAATGCACAGATTTAATTCTTTAAATGAAACCTTTAGACATGTCTTGGTCTTGGCCATCTCTCCAAAATTTAATGCAAGGGTTCAAGTGCCACTGATGGCAGTACTGTTTCCTTCAACTTGTTTTTTCATCTTATGCCACTCAAAAATAAACATTCATAGACTAAAATCCGGAGGTCCTATTATGGTTCCTCAATTCCTGTACCTCTTGCTGAGATGTTGATGGTATTTTTAAGTGTAAATTTCATGACATAGAACTGTAAAAATACAGAATGCTTACGCATTATCCACAGTATATAAAGCAAAGATGAAGAATGCTTTGGTATTGGATATCCAGTTTGCTACCCCTCACCATGTATTTTTTGGTTAAATCCACACTGGTGTATTAAGCCAAAAAGTTCATCTCATGGGATGACTTCAGGATTAAAGAATATGTGAACTGAATCTATTATTTTCACCTGTCCTCAAAACCATGTCAGTTTCAACCCCTTCTTGCCAGTGTGCACAGCCTAGGGAAGATCTCTCATTCTTCGGTATTTTCAGCCACCCCCACTTGCAGCACCTACGTTTCTGCTTTGCCACCAGTGCTGTGTGGGCAGGCAATTAATATGTGGCTTGCCATCTCCATCTATGGAGTGGGTTTCTAAAGCTTCATGTGTCTCATCGACTTCATTCTGCAATCCACCCCAAAACTCCCACCAGCCAAAAATCAAACCCCTTTACCTTATGCTTTCCACACACCTCCTTCAGGCAGACTAATGATCTGGTGCTGCTTGTTTCTTGGTAGGAGGGTGCAGCTCCTCCAACACAGCAACCATCTGATTATATTGAGTAGTGCCTTTTCGATCTCCAGCCTTTCACAGCATTTTCTGCAACTCCCTGTGAACTGCTCTTCATCATTAATAAACAAACCTCTCAATGTAAAAGCTGAAAAAACCCCATAAAGCCTAAACTTTCTCTGTATCTGTTTATGTCAGGCCCCTCTTGATGAGAAGAGTATTTTGCTTTACAAAGAATCTCGGGGTCAAGAAATTTTTGTGTATAAGCAGATAAGATACGTTAAAAGTGTTCTGTTGGGATTATAGGTGCCTTGTATATCAAGTCTGACCAAAATATGTTTTGAAATGTCCAGGACATTGCATTCTGTAAAAAGTGATTGTAAGTGGAAACTTTGAGCAACTTGTAACAATAATAGTACTGCTGAGTACCATTATGTACTCAGTGTAACTTCAAAAACAATCCTTTCTGTGTCTATTATTTTTATCACAGTTTCTTTGTTTTCTATTTCAAGAACTTACAATTTCTGAAAGGACAGTATGAAACCAAATGCAAGGAATTGTTTCCAAGGACAGCAATTAACATTTTTATCCATGCTACGATTACTCCCCAGGTGAAACTGGAGTGTTGCCAAATCTGTGTGGAAAAAGGCCACTCCCTTGCAGAGGTCTAGCACAATTCCCAACCACCAGCTAAGCTATCCCCTTAATGTCAGCATGTGCAGCTCCAAGTCACTGTTTCGTACACAGACTCACACAGTCACAGTCATGACAATGCTCAGCTGGATCATGAGAGGCTGTGGGAAGGGAAGTAGTGGAGGAGTATCTGAAAATGAGCCCAGCAGAGAGGACACCCACACTGAGAGTGGAGAAGGAAAGCATCTGAGCTGGCCATATCACAAACAAAGCACTGGGTGCAGACCTGATACAAAAACATCTCCTTACTGCTCTGCATATAGACACAGACATACATATGTGTAAAACAGAACTGTGTAGGCAGGAAGCTTCATAAATAAACGAATAGTTGAAATATTTACAGATGGTGCATTTCCAGGTGCAGATAATCCACACAAAAGTACATCAGGTTCGCCCTGTATTTCATCCTTGGTCTTTACTCTGTGTCTTTCTAGCACATATTAGCAATATGCAGGTTTAAACAGGATCAGTCCATTCTGTTACTGACTATTTAAATGTATGTGTATATATATATTCGTTTAAATATATTTAAATATATACTCAGTGGTATATTTTGCCTGCAAGATTTGTGACAGTCATCCAGGAATGTAAAAAATGTAGGTGGTAGGAAATACTGAGAGTTTCTACTCTACTGTAGCATTTTAAAAAAATTATTTAGTGTCTTATGATCCATGAGAAAGACAGTTTCATAAAATAGACAATGACTGTACTTCAAAGGCAGTTGTGATTGACCCATCCACGAGCATTGCATACATGGGCACTAATATGTGTGTAGGCTGCTTAACAGGAAGGATTCCTTCCCCATACATGAAATACAGATGTCAAAGTACCAGAGCGTGAAAATCCCACTCACACCCATAAACAATTTTTTGAAGAAGACCATTGCTGTAGTCCAAATGTGGGTGTAGTAAATGATTATGTAGTAATAGGATTACTAAGGTGAACAATTGCTCAATGATTACGGTAAAGAGTTCACTACTGGCCTGGAGGGACTGACTGGCACACTCCTCCTCTGGCTAAACAAAAGCTGGCATCTTCTTCTGGGGCAAATTTGAATACATTCATTTACTTAATTTGTTCCATGACTCAGTCATGTCATTGGAGATTAACATGTCTATCTTCATGAAAAAACATATTAGCTCATATTAACGAGTTTTTCACTCCTAAACAAATCTACTCTGCTGAGTGCCTTACTAAACATTCAGAATAGACTGGTGATGGTGGTGGTGGTGGTTTATTTGAATAGAATACAAGTGTGATGAAAAATGCTATTAAGAATATTGATATTTGATGTAAAGCTGAGGACTTTTCCGTATAGTCCACTCATATACTTTTGCAGAAGTGGGATCTGTAAATCATGGCAAAATTGTAGTTTGGAGTTGTTTGATTAGATTATTATATATTGCTACTTTAAACGCCCTCTGCAGTTATAACTTGATTTAATTTTCGACACTTCCTGGAATGAACTGTTGGAGGAATTTCATGGATGCTGTCTGCAGCTATTGGTTTTCATGTCTGCAAGAAATAAATTTGAGTCTGGGACAAAAATTATATGAATGAACATATGGCCAAATTCCAAGGCTGCTTTGCAGCCTCCTATAGTACTTCCTTTTCAGGCATAAATATAGAAAAGATCATAGCTACATGCTGTCTTGTTCTGTATGGGCAGATTAAAATGCCCTCCTTTCTCCAAGAGTACACATAAAGCTCTACCTGATGGAACATGTCAACACAACAGGAAGCAAAGAGCTGAGGGACGTGAGAATGAGCTGGTTCTCAAAGACTGGTAGAATCAAACAATGAAGGAATGAGGTTCAGACCCTCAGGCAGCATCATGTCCTACCAAGGCAGCTGAAGAATGGCACCTACTTGAGCCCAGCCCAGAGGAAGGAGTACCTGTGGAGTGTTACTGCCTCACTGGTACAGTGGGCCCTGGGGTGGTGGAGGCCACAACTTACTGGACGTGCAAGACTGGACATGCACCCTGTGGTCTGTGCCAGTGGGTCACACTGTCTGCTAAGCATGGGAATGAAGCTATAAGAAGCATGAGATGACAAAAGTTAGAGGGACTGGGAGAGATCAGGCTGAGAAAAAGCAATGCCCCAGTTTTGGTCCACACAATGAACCCTTGATGAAAATGGACCTAAAAAGCATCCTGGAATTTGAGGAAGTTTTTGAGTATGGATGGAAGTGAAACCAGCTATAACAAATAAATCAGCAAATTCTGATTTAGTTCTGAGTGGATGTCTACCTGAAGAACTGGATCAAGAAAAGGAAATGAAGGAATCTATACCTTGATTCAGATTTGCCTTCTAATCAAGTTCCTAAGCCCACAGTTTTCTTCTCTAAAAAGGTATTTCCTAGTAGTCTGAGTTCAGGAACAGAAACAAAGAATTCTCACATTCTAGCGCTGTTTTTGCCACAAGATGAGGGTGGGAAAGGATAAGCAAAGGTACTGATTAGTAAAAATACAAAGGTTCTTTCCAGATGGGTAACATCTTGTGGTTGCCAGGCATAGTATTCCCATTTTGAAAGGAGGCAGTTAAATGCACCTTGAGACTCTCAGAAAAAGTATCTTGATATTTCTAGGAGTAAAGAGAACTCTTAGCTTCTGGTTATCTTCAGGGGGAGTTCTGGCTGTTGAACACAACTGGAAATCAGTCAAGCATAAACACACGGCTTCTTAATATGAATCAAGGGAATGTTGGTAGCTAATTGTAATCTCAGGAAACAATAAATAAGATAATTTAGTTAATACTGGATTAAGATGCCATGTACTTTTTTCTTTTTTTTAAATTTGAAAACAGTCCAGTACCAATAACAGTCCAATATGATAACAACAGTGGACAGCATTCATGACAAAGACAGGGGAAAGATAATTCTTCACCAGTCATCTGAAGACAAGTCTGAGAATTGCTAAATCTGCACTCTTCCTGGCATAAGAACAGGAACTTTCGGTTTATTACACAGACTACTGTCATGTGCCTATTGTATATTTTACCCTAGGCACAAACTAAATTAATATTTTATTAGGCATGCATTGGACTGAAGAAAAGTAATGGTGGAAGCAAGGTGATGGTACAGTAATTTACATTCCTATGAGATTCTTACAAGTAAACAAGTATATTGCTTCAAAAAAAAGAAAAAAAAGGTGAGAGTGAACCTCTGCATTCCTGGAGTTTTTCCCAGGATACTATATCTACCAAAGCACATGCTATTGGCTGATTTTAATAGACATGTAGCTTTTGGACAGCAGCTAGGTGATTTTTCATAGAACAGAAAAACACACCTTTCATCTGGTCATATAAATTTTGATTAGTGGAAATCTTTTAAAATTATAACCTTCAAATGCAGATAAAAATTATATAATTAGCAAAGAGAAGTGCAAATTTTATTAAAAAATATTCAATTTGTGAAAAAAATCTTTAAACAGCTAGTTTCCTAGCATGACCTTTTTTGTTTTAATTATTTTATCGAGTGTTCTGTGACACACTTCCACTCAGCTGTATTTTTCAATTAATCTCTTTGGCAAATAAAACTACATGGCCAGTGACCTGGTTAGACACTTTCAGAGTTGGAAATCAGATATTTTTTCCAGCCTAAGGGTTAGATCCTGTTACAATCACACACATACAGAATCACACAGAGAATCACTAGGTCAGAAGAAACCTCCAAGATCATTGAGTCCAATCCAGCCCTAACACCTCAACTAAACCATGGCATCAAGTGCCACATCCAGTCTTGTTTTAAACACATCCAGGGATGGTGACTCCACCACCTGCCCGGGCAGACAATGCCAGTATTTTATCACTCTTTCCATAAAAATCTTTTTCCTAAAATCCAACCTATATTTCCCTTGGTGCAGCTTACAACTTCATGGTATTTCCTTGTGCTGAAATGGACAAGGCTTTGAACAACCTAACCTGGTGAAAGACATGCCTGCCCATGGCAGGGTGAGTGAAACAAATGATCTTCAAACGTTGCTTCCAATACAAACTATTCTTGGATTGTGTGAAGTCAGGTATGAAATACATTTGGCTTTCATTATGTCTATCTTAAATTCTCACCCATTACATGCATTCCATTACTTTCCGTTTGCACACCCTCATCTGCAGTTACTGGGAATTTGATGGGAAACCTACTAGTCAGAAAGAAATCCATGAGGTTACAGACATTGTATGACCCTTTGAATGGCAGCAGCTTTATGATACAAATTTTATCCCAGGAGGTTTTCTTAACCACAAAGCTTGAACAACGCTTCTAAAATCAAACACAGTAACAGAATGTCAGAGTGCTCTGACAAAAGTATAGGTGAATAATAGCAAAGAAACTGGTATTTGATGACACTGATAGGATATGATATTAAATCTAACTGTAAGAACCTAACAGCAAAAGGTAGTAAACATATTCCACTGTAGCATTTGGTGTGAAGATCATATAGAATGTATAGGCTTTTAAAAGTCCTTTGAAGTTCCTGGTCAACCTAACAAGGAAGTGATACTTTTACCCTAGGGCATCAATTAAATAGCCACTGTGTTTATGTAGTCTGGGATGTAAATGTTAGAAGAAGGAGGAAATAACTCTCTCTGTGATTTTTACCAATCAACACAGTTTTGAAGTTGCAGTGATGGGCAACATTAGCTTTGCAGATTTCCAGCTGAAATTTGGCTGCATTGAAATACTGTTCAACCTACTTGCAGCTCTGTGCCTCTTCATTGTTTATATGAGAACAGGTCTCCTTCACATCAGGCAGTCGGGTTTTATGATTTGACATGACAATAGGCCTGTCAGTGTCACTTCAGTGCCTGGTAAAGTTATGGAGAAGATTATTCTGGGAGGTATTGAAAAACACCAGATCGACAACCCAGTCATTGGTCCTTACATTACAGGAAAGTCCTGTTTGTCAAACCTAATTTCTTTTTATGAGAGGATACCCCACCTACTTGATCAAGGGAAGCCAGCTGATGTAACCTTTTTGGATTTCAGCAAAGCTTTTGATATTGCCTCTCATAGTATCCATCAGGAAAAACTGTCCAGCCCACAGCTGGATAAAAACATTGTGGGATGGGAGAGCAACTGGCTCATGGGTCAGGCACAAAGAGTTATAAGTGACTTGGGTGTCATCAGACGTGTCACTAGAGCGGTTCCACAGGGCTCCATCCCATGTCCTGTGCTCTTCATCATCTTCATAAATGACTTGGACACAGGACTGGAAAGGATACTGAGTAAGTTTTCAGATGATACAAAACTGGGAAAATCTGACTACTCCCTGGAGCGCAGAGAGACCCTGCAGAGACTTCCAGATTTCCCCTAAATGCTGGGCATTTATTTTCTAGAACCTCCTAATGAATGTGGCATATTCTCCTCTCCTCAGTAAACCAGGCACAGAAGCAAAAGAGCAGAAGCAAAAGTGTAACTGCTTTTTCTATTGCACTCCCTCCCCACACCATTTTTCTCGTGAGGCACTCACAGGGGAAGCGATCTTTCCTCTCTTGAAGACAAGTACTGCTCTCAATACCCCTTTTTATGCTGAGCATGTAATAGGAGGAAAAAGGAACTATTTAGTCCTTCCTTTTCTGCATGTCCAGGATGCTGCCTCCAACCAATTTCTGTATAAAGCTATTTTCACTTAAATTGAAATGTAGTTGATAATCCATCTAAACACAAGCCAGACTTGCTGAAGACTTTAAGAGGTCAGCTTTTTCCTGGCAGCTAAAACCAAAACAATAGTAAAAGCTCAGCTCTCACTGAAACTCTCTTCTGGTCACTATAAATACTATGGGAAAGAACACTAGTCCCAGTGAAAGCAAATGTTAAAAACTGCAGTCTGCTACATAACATTTAAGATCTGCTTTCAATTTTCACCATTCAGGCACCTGAAAACCCAGTGACACCACATGGATCTAACAGTATTTTACCATTGCAAAACATGCCGGATATTTCAGAGGATGTCAGACTTTCACTCCAAGTGCCGTTAAGGACACTTTTCATGACAATGAATTCCTTTTCTCTGGCTTGTCTCTTTCCAAAGGCCTTTGTACCTTTCTTTTCCCCTTGCACTGCCCCCCCTAGCCCCTCAGTATTTAAGGGCCTCAAATGAAACTCAGTCCATTTCCTTTACATTTTTTTCCTCTGAAGATGGCTGTGTGAACTTGTTTCATTCTGACATTTAAAAACACATGATGAATGCTGTCATTATTATTACCAAGAATAACTGAGTAAGGGGCTTTCCAGTAGCTATCTAGCCTTTGTGTTCCTGTGTCTTTTTATGCTATTTGATTAAAAATTACCATTATGAATATAAATGCCATTATTCCTTTCTAAAAAGATTATTGTTGTGTCTATTTTTCACCTGTATTGACCTTGCCCTTTTAATGTGACAGAGACTTCATTCATATATAATCACACAGAGATATAAAAGTGGCCCATGAAATTAGGTCCTGGAAAAAAGAAAAAGGAGACAGGACTGTGTCCTAGATGTTGAGGAAAAAAAATCAGTTTATTTTAAAGATTTTGTTCACATTTTGTTTGCTTGTTTTTAAGTACTGCAGCTTAATGAACAGGCTGACAAATTAATCACTCCCTCTTTAAAAAAAACCCCCAAATTTAACAAATAAAAATATCCAAGCCCCCCCACCAAAACACCACCAACAAAAAACAACAAAAAACCCCACAACCCCCACCCCCCAAAAAAACCCCCCAAAAAAACCAAAAAGAACCCCAAAACCCAAAGAAACCCCAAAACTCTATCTAACCAACAAAAAACCCCACTAAAATCCCTAACCAGACCAACCAAAAAACAAGCACTAAAACAAAGGATGAAAAAACCACCAAAAGCCCTCAAATCCAAAACTAAACAGAAACTTGCCAAACCCCAAGAAAAACCCTGATTGGAAATTTGTTATTTGTAGTAATACTTCTGACTTCCTCCCTGTTCCAGTTTGGTTTTGATCTACAGACAATAGGGAACTATTTTCCACTTGTAAGAGGAATTAATTTTTGTGCTAATTCAGTCTTCATTTCAACCCAACTGTAGGAAAAGAGACTTTTTTCTATACGCTTTTTTTCATTTTCTCTAGTAAACTGTTTATCTTTTCTCTCATGCATCTCTGACTGGTTTCAAACAATGCAACAAAGTAATAGAATAAAAGTGATATAATAAGAACAGAATTTGGCTCGCTAAAATTTTTTATACCTTAATGACCAAAATAACTGAGATAGCTACGATAGCTACTACTAGGGCTTTGAATTTCTACATTCATTCATTCACAGATTCACAATGAAAGAGTTTCTCAGCTGTTCTCATTATCATTGGAAGTGCATACACATGTCCTCCTACTAATTCATAACCTATGTTTTCCAGCTAGTCAAAGCATGAACCAAGCTTATTGAAATTTTAGCAAGCCTGAAAATTGGGCAAGATTTTCTCCAAGCTATTTTTATTTTTGGAATAGATTTGCTTCACTGGATGTAGGATGTTTTAAGTAATCCAATATCAACTCATCTTTCAAAACAGACAAAAAAAGAGCTTTTGTTAGTGGAGATGGTAATTAACATGTAATCCACATAAAAATTTTACAAATTTACTTTGTGTTTGCACAGGCTTACATGACTAGCTCAGAAGCTGTGTCTGGAAGAAAATCAAACATAGGACTTTCTACACTGATGATTCATCCACTGTCTCCTATTGGTAATAACAGAAGGGAGCCTACAAGAAAGATGGAGAGAAACAATTTACAAGAGCATGTGGTGTCAGGACAAGGGGGAATGTCTTCAAACTGAAAGACAGTAGGTTTAGATTATATGTTAGAAAAAATTCTTGACTGTGAGAATGGTGAGGCACTGGAACAGATTATCCCAGGAAGTTGTGCATGCTCCATCCCTAGAAGGGTTCAAGGCCAGGTTGGATGGAGATCTGAGCAATCTGCTCTGGTTAAAGGTATCCCCATCCATGGTAGAGGTGTCGGGACAAGATGATCTCTGAGGTCCCTTCCAACCCAAACCATTGTATGATTCTATGATTGTAAGTTTCATCTGTATAGATTTCAAGCGGAAGGAAGGAAGGAAGGAAGGAAGGAAGGAAGGAAGGAAGGAAGGAAGGAAGGAAGGAAGGAAGGAAGGAAGGAAGGAAGGAAGGAAGGAAGGAAGGAAGGAAGGAAGGAAGGAGGCAAGTTTAGGTATTTTTCATTTCACAAGCCACCCAGGAGTATTTTATACAGGAACTGACAAAAATGCCACTCTTCTTCTCTAAAATGTATAACATGTTCTACAGTTCCTGTTTACCAAATAACGTAGTTGCATGGCCTGATTCTATGTTATATGCCAAATGCATGTTTGTATTCTGTCCTGTTAAAAATCTCTATTGGTGATCTGGTTGAGGGGATTGAATGTACCCTCAATAAGTTCTCAGATGACAGTAATCTGACTGGGTCTGCTGCAGGGCAGGAAGGCTCTGCAGAGGGATATGGATAGGCTGGATAGATGGGTTGAGGCCAGCAATATGAGGTTTGATAAAGCAAAGTGTCAGGTCCTGCTTTTGGGTCACAACAACCCAGGCAGTGATACAGGCAGCAGGCAGAGTGGCTGAAAAGTGGCATCGAGGAAAAAGAACCTGGGGGTGCTGGTAGACAGCAGCTGAACATGAGTCAGGGTATGCCCAGGTGGCCAAGGCCAGTGGCATCCTGGCCTGTATCAGCAATAGCGTGGCCAGCAGGACAAGGACAGCAGTCATCCCCCTTTACTTGGCACTGCTTAGGCTGCACCGTGAATACCATTTTCCATTTTGGGCCCTTCACTACAGAAAAGACATTGAGCTGCTGGAGTATGTCCAGAGAAGGGCAACAAAACTGGTGAATGAGCTAGATGGTAAGTTCTATGATGAGCAGCTGAGGGAGCTGGGGTTATTTAGCCTGGAGAAAAAAGAGCACAGGGGAGACCTTATCTCTCCCTGCCAGAGAGGGGATTGTAGCCAGGTGAGGGGTCAACCTGGAGAACTAATGAGAGGACATAGCCTGAAGCTATGCCAGGGGAGGTTCAGGATGGACATCAGGAAGAACTTCTTCATGGAAAAGGTTGTTGGACATTGGAACGAGCTGCCCAGGGAGGTTGTCTGGTCACCATCTGTGGAGGTGCTGAAGAAATGACTGGGCGAGGCACTTAGTGCTATGGTCTAATTGTCAGCGTAGGCATGGATCAAAAGTTGGACTCAATGATCTCAGAAATCTTTTCCAACCTAAATAATTCTGTGATTCTGTGATTCATTGCAGAGCACTTAATTAGCACACTGGAGATACCAATCAGCTGTGCAGCATATTAGACCTTGGAAGATCAAGAAGACTTATGTGGATGAGAAGAATAAACTTGTGCAGTCAAGAGTCAGGAAATGCCACAGAAAAGGCATCTGTAACTAACTGCATGGGACAAATGTAACTGAATGGGACAAAAGACAAAGTCTCCTCTGCATGCCAGGTAGGCGATTTTCAGAATCTACATAAACAATTTCTTCTAACATTCAAAAGATGTACTCATAAAAGCCTTCAGTATGAAAAATTTGAATTTAAAATGCTCCAAAACCATTAATTGTTTAATTAGAATAGCCTACACTTCATTATTACCTGCATTATACACAAATTCTTTTTCTTTCTTGGAAGGCAAAGGGAAGTGGAATGATCTTCAAGGAGACAACTGGCCTAGAAGACACACCTTTACAAAAGACAAATTCTGGATTTAAAAGTGCTTTGTGATGTGGGATTAGAATGTAAATGATTATGAAAACCTAAATACAAGCAGCATGGATGTTTCTCTTTCATTATGGAAGACAAACTGATTAGGTTTATCTTTATCAGGAAGCAGTTCCTTCAGATTAATTATTACTTGAACTAATGGGGAGCAAAGAGATAGTCTATATAATGTGGTAGTCAGAGTTCAGAGGTACTATTATCCATCCATTCTGTGTATAATACAGAACTTTTATGGATTTTAACAGCCATATACTTGTGATTCTAATTTATTTTTTTAAAGTGCAGATGTAATTCAGCTGTATCTAACTTATCCAGTCCACAATGACTACAGATACAGTATCTATACAAAAACTAAAAAAAGGGCAAATTTTGTCAGACATTAAAATGCAATTCTTTATACTTATAGAATTTTGTATTTTTTAAGTGACTTAAACAGCCCTTGGCATTATTTTTCTGTAAGCCCACTAATATTAATCCAAAACAATTCTGAGAACAACTCAGTGTTAGCATGGACCTGGAGGCAGTTTGGTAATTTTTAGGTGTGCTAAATGTACTTTGTTGACACATGCGTCATGGGGGTGCTCAGCTGTATAGTATTAAAAATGCAGAGGTGAGATATTAGAAAACATTTCTTAAAAGAAAAAAAAAGTAGTCAGTGCTACTGACAGAAATGAAATTCAGATTTTGGTCACAGTCAACCATCCAAAATTTCATTAAGGACATGTAAGTCTTCCATCTAATTCAGTACATACAAGAAATATGGTGATTTGCTGACTTTTTTTCTTCAAATCTGGCTATGGGGTGGGTGACAATTAGACAATTATTACTGTTAAAATAAAATATAAATATTAAAGTAACTCTGATGGCTGAAACCTCTCTGTTTTATTCTCATGTGATTTCTGTGATTTTAAATGAGGCATACCTCATTTGAAGCTAATGAAATTACACAACTGTGAAAGCAGGATGTGAGGATTTAGGTTTTTTGGGTACATTTATGTTGCTAAAAAAAAAATGGAAATGAATGCAAGTGTTGGACTGCTGATTTCCACAAAGAATATTTTTTTTTCCCTGCATTTTGCTTCCAATGGCTCCAGCAGGCTGCACAAAACAATACTTGGACATGGTCTTCAGCTCCACTGATATCCAAGACTTCTCCTGGAAATGATTGTGGACAAAACTAACACAGGCTTTCCCTCCTTGCTTTACATCATCTTCTGACACCACTGGGCTTTGTGCTCTCATCTCACCCAAAGACAGAGCATGTACTCTTGTTTTTTTCATTATATAAACGCTGTTCCTGTGATCTACAATACAATCCTTGCAGTATTTTATTGAGTTTGAAAAGAACCTCCTATCTCCTATAACAAATAAAAATTGTTATCTTTTGCTATCTCCTATAGCAAAAGATAACAATTGTAACACAGGCCAGAGGGGCAAAGGAGGATCGAGGAATAAGTCATACAGTGTAGGTATGGATGCTCTCTTTGGATGAGCAAACATTACCCAACAGAGAACTGAGCCTGTTCATTTCAGTTAGCCTGGGGTCTGGGGACTAGAGCTCTGTTACTTGGTGATATAGACAGTTCAGCCAAAAGAACAAACATTCAAGATATTAGCACTGGGAAACACAAAACATAGCACCTGACGGACTGAGATAAAGAGAAATTGGGAGCAGAGAAGCGAAGGAAAGATTCATAAAAATGGAAGGGATATGTTTATAACAGAGGGAAACTTTTTACATTAGCCAAGGAAGAAGGAAACAGATTGCAATGTGGAGGCAGATGCACAGCATAATTAAGGAAAGGAGTCACAGAAGGGAAGAGGGATTATAAACTCCTGACTGAGCAGAGTATTTGTGTAAATTATTTTTAAGAATACTTACGAAACTGGGACAAGCAAATACATAGTTATCTTACTGCAATATGAAGATAATTCTTGTACTAGCTTAAGTAAAGACTTAGTTAAAGGTAGATTTGGAGGATCTTTGCATGTTTAGTGACTATATGCATCTGCTGCCACATGATCCATGATCTTACAGGTATGGGAGTGGACGGGCTTAAGCTACTTGTAAATCATCCAATCAAAACAACTGTGATGATTTAGGGCAACTGGGCTGTGGCATCCCATTTATGTGAAAGGCTAAAAAAAAAAAGAGTACCACAATATGTGACAGCGAGACCAATGGATCTGAGAGGGGTGCAACCAAATGAGGCTTCAGGGCATATAATTCAAAGCCAGAGGAGGCCTGAGAAATAGCATGAATATATCTAATTCCTAAATTATTAGGAATTTTAAAAAGATTAGCTATCATTAGCTTTTGAAAGCTAAGTGTTTATTATGAAATTCTACTATTTATTGCAACAAACTTGAAAAACTGAAATTATTTGCCAAGTGCGAAGACAGTATCAACATTCTTTTTTTGCTTAATGAGGAAATGAAGATAGAAGAGATAAAACAGTTTGAGATAAAGAGCTTTGTAAAGTCAAATTCTCAAGATTACATGGAGATAATTTTAAGGTTCTGTGTAGACCAAATCTCACAGATTTAATAGAAATAAAGAAAATCTTGTAAGGCAACTTTCTACCTCATTGAGAATATTATGCCTAGTAAACATACTTGCAATGAAGAAGTCTGACAAAAGCAAGAGCTGTAGAAGTCACTATCTCCCATCTTCTTCAGAAAGAGGTCAATAAATTAAGACTTGGGAATCTCAGGCTTCTTAGCAATATAAGTGGCTTTTGTGATTCTGCATAGCTACCTCTGAGTCAAAACATTAATGCAAGCCATGCACATTTCTCAGTGGAACGGAGAATTACAAGGGTTATCTTTGTGTAGATACAATCAGAATTTACCGGAAGATGCCGGAATATTCCCCACTGATTATTGTCAGCTGTATTAATGCAATTACAATGGCTTGAACACTTTGGTACTTTCCAAGGACCTATTTATATAGCAGTCTATTACTAAACTCTGACAACAGCAACCCAAATTATGATGCACTTACTCACCCTGGAGAGTACTTTGTACCATGAGCAGTCTCACTTTGAATAAAGCATTCACGATCTGGCCCATTACCCTTTAATTATAGATGTTTCAGAGAAGAGTGAGCATCAGGGTTTACTGCACTATTTATAAAACAAGCTACCAGCCAAACGTTGTAGGACTTCTACAGCTTTAAAACCCCCAACATTCTTTCCCTTTAGGAGCTCTTCCACTTAGCACTTGAAGCTCATTTGAACATATCAAGAACTTCATTGTAATAAAAGAGGCATCTACAGATGAGAAATAATCCCACCCTTGGAAAAATCCAGCAGTTAATTCAAACAGCTGATTTATAATTTCTATTTTGGAAATTAAATATGTGTTTATTAAATTAAATACAATATGTTCATTAATGCTGACAATAAAGCATTCTGCACTCCTAGCCTGTCCTCCTGCTGTAAAGCATTTTAGGATGCACTACAATAGCTATCATTGTGTGAGCTGAATAACCCCTGAAATTCAATGAAATCTGTCTTCATTGTCTCTTATATTAATATGACTACACCAAAACACTAATCTGCAGAAACCAGACTCTATCTGGCAAAAACTAGGAGGAAGCATCTCTTGGAATGAAGAGATCCCCATTTCTTCATTAACAGGGTGCTGCTACCACTTTGATTTGAAGTTGCTACCACTAAATATTGTTTGAAGTAGGACATGAGCCTGAAGCAGCAGTGCTTGGATTCAGCAGCACAGGTGGGATTTTCTCAGTGTGTAGGGAGAAATATATATGGTATTCCTGGGCACCAGGGGGAGGATATGTGATATGTTTCCATAGGCCACATATAGATGGAACAAAGAAAACGTGCCAGAGGTCTCCAACTGTTCTGACCTTACTTAGTGGCTCTTGGTTCTCTGCCACTATATCCTAATGTAAAATTTGCTAGTTTTTCCCACTGTGCCCAGTTTAAGAATTCATGGGGAATGTGCCCTCCCTCTTAAACTTATTCTTTGTGGTTCGGAACTTGTACTGTTTTCTCTGGATTTTCAGAGATCTTTCATGTTATATAGAGACTGCAAGTTATATACAGTTACTAAGATAAATACATATCCAATGCAGCTTTGTCTCCAGAAAAGCTATTTTCAGCTTTTACCAAATAAACATTCCCCTCCATGACAGTTCCTGCGCCCTAGATACTTATATGACCTTTTTCGCATGGTTTATGAGTGGGTCATTATCTGATACCTTTCCTTGTCTTTATTTAGCCTTACAATAGCCTATCAGTGTGAAAATTACTATCTTCCATCCAGAAGGAATGCCACAGCAGGCTTGTCTGTATTTTTTAAGGTCTGCATAGCATAACTCCCCTAACCATTACTTTCCTCTCCCACTCCCAGAGGAAGTTGTTCACAGTGGCAAAAGGATTCTTCTGCAAGGGTAGGTTTAACAGCCCCCTCCAAATGCGAGGCACTCTATCTTTGCTAAAGAAAGTTTTCCTGGTATAATTACTTTTCTGTTAGAGCATTTCACTGAATAGCCACGCCAGTGAAGCACAGTTCTATCACTCTTTGTTCCAAACCAGTAAAGTTAAACTGGAAAAGCTTCTAAGTGGACAAACAGCAAAGTCAGGGAGACTTGTATGTGGATGTTAAGAAAGGGCATGCAAAAATACAGGGCTGTTTCTTTGGGTACAAACGATATTTGCTTTGTGTTCTAAAGCAAAGCTGAGTTGTTGCTGTCAGCCTTTATCAGATGCTACTGACAGGAACTTGGGAGATGTGATAATTTTTTGAGAAATAGCTGGAGAACTCCACAGTGACAGGAAGGGGGAGAATTACACTTGTATTCAATTTGTTCCCACCACCTATAAGGACGGGTCTATGAAAAAAATTGCTCTTGTTTGTGCCAAAGTTTCATCTAAAATGGAAGCAGTTCTTTTGCTCCAGGTGCTCTCTAGGAGCAGACTGCTCTACAAGGTCACAATATAGGGATCACAGACCCTGCAATAAATGGTAAATGGTAAATATTTCTTTACATGAAATATGATAGTCTCAGACCCAATGCTATGCTTTCTAGCCTCTGTATATGAAGACATTGTACCATAATATGAAGTGGAATCAGAAAGCCTAAGTAGGGTGCGAAATCAGTACCAGCCTCATGTCATTTAACAAAAAATATTAGGCACAGGGGCTTAAAGGAATTTAGGTCATCTGACTCAGAGACTCAGTTCACTGAGTCTGTCATAAATGCTGCCTTTTAAATACCCTGTTTTGGAGAAGAGCTTTGGTGTGTAACAGAAATGACTTGATTTCTAATAATAGTCAATTAGAAGTTCTCTGTAATTGTATTTGGAAATGCAATGTAAGTGATTCTGCTGGAAGAAGTTAATTTATCTTAATTTTCCTATGATTTCTAAAAATAGATTTGAATTAAATGTCATGTACCTTTGGAACGTGTATGTTTGGTAACTAACAAACTCACTTTGTCACTGTTTATGATCTCAAAATTCTTTCCATGGAAACTATTAAAAGATCACTACTATCATCAAGCAGCAATGAATGCTGTTCATATTTTAGAGAGTCGTTAGGGATAGGACAATCCTAAGGCCTTAAAGTCCATTTGTGTCTTCAGCAGGGGAGGGATGTATAGTACTCTTTTTTGTGTATATATGGTATGATGTGTTCATAGACAGACATTTTTGGTTTGAAGATTCTAAGTCATGCATACTACCTCTTATAGAAAGCTATTTGTCAGTCAGAAACTTTGCTGGGTTCCCAAACAACATCTTCATAAATAGCATATTTTTAAATGAAGGCAAAACCTGTAAGGTACATACAGTCTCAGTTTCCATTAGCACCTTTTAAGGGTATCCATACCCTTGCAGAACTCAGGTGTTCACTGAAAGCAAGATTCTGAATTATCTCCTCTAAGAACACAGAGATCTTAAGGTGAATGTACATGTACTTCCACTGCACTGTCAAGACAGTTTAAAGAACTACTCAAACAAACATTTGGTGCAGGACTCATTCATTGATGTAAGCTGATGAAAGCTGTCCCTGAGAAAAGGCCAGATATTTACTCAAAACCAAATTGAAAAGAAATACACAAACCCACAATATTTTTTTCAATAGTTCTCTGTGTGAGGGCATTTCCCCTATTTCATTCACAGCATTTATACTTCCAGAACAGAGTATTCCATAGCATAAGATTTCACTAGTATACTGGAAACGAGAATGGTTTAAAAAGATTCATTGTATATGCATGATTATATGTATAATACAGCTAATGAGCCTAACTTAAACTGTTGCTGAAGAACTGCCATTGATTTATAGGACAGCACTAGGATTAAAGGAGAAAACGTCCATAGAGAACACGTATGGATGCAGATATAAATCATAGCAGAAGATTAACTTCCATCAGTCAAGGCATTTGTTCACACTTTTCTACTATTAATCTGCTAGCAGGTTTTCACATTAGCTGAAACTCTTCTCTAGCATTTGAGAAGATTTAATTGGAATGAGGAAGCAAACTGAATTTCAAGATCTGTCTTAAAGCAAAAAATATAAACACAGGAATGGATTTGAGATGACAAGTTGGACATTTTACTCAAAGTTGAAACTGAGAAAACGGATGAACAAAGGTGTCTAAAACCTTGATTTGTTAATCTAATGAAAAGATAGATGTTAATACTTGCAGTTGTCTGCTAATACAGACCCTCAATAATATTAGTTGGCAAGTATAATAGATTTATAAATAGGTATGATGTAACATTCACCTTAGGATGTCAGAGTACCTCAGCTAGTTATAACAAAAAATGTGCAAATTTCTTATTTTTTCTCTCCTGATGTCCTCTTTCCCCCCCCCCCCCCCCAGTATTTCACTAGTTTCTAATAAAATATATTTCTTTTAAAATATCTAATAAAATATATCCCTTTTTAAATAAACCTTCAGAGGTGTTTGAATTGTCCATATGTAGCATTTCAGTTTGCAAATCTGAGTGCCCCTGAGGTATGGCTAGTTTACTGAAGATCAACTTATCTTAGCAATTTAACCTCTTTAATGTTTCTTACACATGCCATCTTTGAATTGAAGCAAGTGACAATAAAAAGCTGTGTGTCCCATTCATATACACGTCTGTACAAGAAAGCTTAAGGTGAAAATTTTTTATATATCCTAAATGATAGCCATTAAGTTCTATATAGTCTGATACAGAAGTGTGTGGCGCTGTTTTGTGAAAGCAAAGTGCCTATCTGAACTACCTTCTTTGCTACACAGACAAAACTAGAACAGGAGCACCTTGTTTGCTTGTTGCAAACATACCTTCAGAAGCCCTCGGGTTCCACAAATTACTAGGTTTTCTGTGGTATATAATCATTGGATGGCACAGTTTTATTGATAATGTACTGTCAACCTCATGAAAATATTTTTTTTCATTTTTTCGGTGCTGACTATAACTTCCCAGTTATTTTTATTTTGTGTCCTGCTATTTGTTTTCTTGCAGGCTTCCAAACATCTTTACAACAGCAGTATATGTGCTCTTGAGAAAATAATTTATATATGTGGTATTTTTCAGATAGAGGTGGCCACACAGGTTTTCCCAACTTTTTGAATAGTCTTACAGAACCAGAAAGGGTGCAGGACATCTTGGATTTTGGGGAATGATTGGAAGCCAGGTGACAAAAATGGGTGTGTTCTCTGTTAGGAGTTACTGTAATACTGAGTATTTAGTGGTATTTACCCTCTTCACATTGTATTAACTTTTGTATCCACTGGCTGGTTTTATCAGATTTGGCACAGAGATTAAGATCTTGAAACGTTTTTCCAGAAGTCTCATAAAAACAAACAAACAAACAAACAAACAAACAAACAAAGCCCCCCCCCCCCCCCAAAAAAAACCAAAACCCCAAACAACAACAACAAAACCAAACCAAATTTGAAGAGAGATACCCTACATCTGATAGTAACTTAATAGCATACACTTTCTTTTAGGATCTTGCAACGTGTTTTTCCACCAGTCACTGTCTCAGACCACAGTCAATGACGATCTGAGATGGTAGTCACCTGCCTAAATATAGACATCCTATGCCACATGAGATGCCCTAATGCATTTCTCCTAGCCTTCAGCTGCCACTTCAGAAGGCCAGTGAGCCCTTATCTTAACACAAGGATGGTTCAAATACTTTATGAATTACAAACAGCAGCTGGATCAAGCTCTGGATCTTCACTGATTATAGTGGGCTCTTCAGTCCTAAGTCTGCCTGAATTTGTAATAAATCTCAGCCCAGATGGGGGATACCATTGCCTACTGTCAATGACATTGCAAACACTGCCTACTTTCTTCTGCTCTAGAAGGATGTAAGTCCTATAAATCCTGTCAGCTGGTTCTGTTCCATTTCATTTGGCTTCTTGACTAAAAGAAAGCTCCAATGTAATTTCATGTAACCCATAACTGGACGAAGAGTTATAAATGTCCCAGCTCTGAAGAAAGTGCCAATAAAAGGTTTTAACCAAAAGTGAGGATCCCATGCAGAGGGTTCTGAGACTTGCCAATCCCAGAGCTCATTAACCAGCTTCTCTCATGTAAGGTGAGATTCTAAAGCCAGAGCAAAGCCACTGCAGAAAGCCACAGTATCCCAAAGTGATCCCTTTTAAAAAAAAATAGGAGTAAAATAAAAAGGCAAAGAGTAAGCTGGTAGTTAGCAAGGATGAAGAAATATTTAATTATAGTCTTGACCATCACCCTGTCTTCAGGATTAATTTATTTGAGCCTTCGTCTTCCATTTCCCCCCAAACTCACTGACTGAAGTGCACATTCAGATTACTCAGCCAGAACAATCAACATGTGATGGGCAGTGACATTCTTCCGGGCTGGGACTTTCCATTTAAATTTGCCCTTCAAAGCAAGTTCCCAACTCTTACAAATAGCTATGGGGTTGCTCTTTTAGCAGCTATTGAGAAGAAACTTCAACAGCTCCAGGGCTGTGCAGAGGGCTGGCTGTCTTCGTTAAATCGAACTGGCCAGTAGCAAGTGCAATCCTCTGCCTTTTGCTAGAGGTTTATGAAGACTTGCCTCTAGTGGGTACCAGCCCCCTCCTGACTGCCTTGGCTTTAACCTTCTCCTCTCCAGGCCTGATTCTCACCTTGATTTTGAGCTGAAAGCCCTACTCCTGAACTGCCTCCTCACAGCCATTCCTTCAGATGTGGCTGCTATTTCTTGATAGAATACCCAGTGCAAGGGGAGGTAGTGGGTGATTAATTTGCTTAATTGGCAATCAAACAGACTGCCTTACTGGCAGCTGCATTTTAATTTTGTAGGAACAGTCAATATGGACCTTGTTGAAATCTCTCTGGTGTGTCTCTCCAGAGTTGACAGAGCTGTTGATTGAACTTTGTGTGACACTGGCATTTCCCTTCAAGCTAATTTTCAATTGTTGCCAAGCGAAAGGAAATTATTTCAATGGTTTTGTGGGAAAAGAAAGTACTGGCATATGACCTTCTGCTTCTAGCCTGATTTCCTTCATTAGTGTCTCCTAAGTGACAGGCACAGTGACAGTTATGGGGACATTCATGCTTTGGGACAGACTGTTGTTCCAAGGTGTGTGTTTTGCTGTGGCCAGAGCAGTCTGCATATGTGGGAAATGGGACAAATGAGGGAACATCTAATTTCTGTATCCTGCCAAAGAGCAGAAAAAAATAGGCTCCTTATGGCAATATCTGAACAGCCTTAATTTTTCACATGCCCCCATGACCTTGTAAGTGTACATGTAGTCTTGAAAGTGCACCAGAGAGAGCCCCCACACAGATGTCTTCACCTATAAGAAGTCAGATTAGACTTCCCTGAAAGTCAGGAGAGTAAATGGATGCTTTGCAGATGTGATTAATTTGACTAATTTAAAATATACCTTTTAAAAATGAGATTAATGTGTCCTTAGAAATACCTATTTTTCTTTATTAGCTGTGAAAGGTGATGACTAACTCAGACATTGATGTTTCCATCACAGATGTCTTTGGCCAGATGAATGCTACTCACATTGGTTTACAAATGTAAATGAGTGTTTTTTGAGTGTCTTGGTAGCTACTGAAATATGGGACAGGACTATAAGCAATGGGCTCCGCCTAAAACTCAGGACATTCCTGCTGAACATTTGGAAACCCTTTTTCTCTGTGAGGATGACCAAGTATGGCACAGGTTGCCCAGGGAGATTGTGAAGTTCCTGTCCTTAGAAATATGCAAAAGCCATCTGGACATGGTCCTCAGCAATGGGGTCTTGGTGGCCCTGCTTGAGTGCTGGGTTAGAAAGGTGCCTTCCAACCTCAGTCTGGGCCATTCTGAGAACTGCCTGTTCAGGCATCCCAGTTGCCTTTGTAAATCTAGTATGAATGATTCTCAGTTCTACTGGTGAGAACCTGTAAAAGAAAAACTAGAATAAAACCAATATTGGTCTGAATAAATCAGTAGCAAAAATCTGTGTTATTGTGTAGCCAGATTTTCCTTATTTCTTCTCAGAAGAAAAAGAAAAAAAAAAGCAGAGCAGCTGAAAAGGTCAAGCCTTCTGATTTTTCCTATTTTAGTGAATTAGTACCCCTAAGTGACCTTGATTGGCACTTTATGAACATTAAAAGCCTTGATAGTCTTTACTAATTGCCATGCTTCTCCACTCTGGGAATACTGCCGACCCATATCTTCCTTTATTAATTTATATATTTATTATAGTGGTTTTCCTTACACTATAATGTAGGGATAACATTCATCAAACTCTCAGGGGATCACCTTTTGAGAATAATTTTTCACACTGAGAAAAGACTGTTCTGTGCCAGACACTGGATTTTCTGGCTTTGCTGAGAAAATGCTGCAGGGGAGGTGGGCATGAGGAGGGAAGGGGTACCTAGCATTCATCTAAAAAAAAAAAAAAAGCCAAACCAACAACTTCTGAAGACATTTTGTTTTAATCATTGTATATGAGTAAGGTTAGTTCAGTATGTAATAACAGGCTGTCTTGACAACAAAAGGCTGAATCAACACAGAACATGATTGGAATTATGCATGTCAATTATAATGAATCTCATTATGCAACACGAGAATCTAATTCTATTGTAAAAGTCTGCAGTCTGCAGTTTTAAGTCTCATGTCAATGCTGAAAAATAACTGCCCTCTCATCCACCTCATAGCCATAAAGAATAAATATAAACCTAATTTCTGCAGATTTTTAATATGTAAATTTCCTTGGGGTAAGGGAAAAGAGATTTCTCTTCTTTTAATAAAAAACTGTCCAGGTCTTAAAGCAATCCATCATGTCCATGGCTTCTTTGGTTTTAACTTTTTCCTGTCCACAGGAAAAACTGGTGTTTGAAAGCTCTTTCCTTGTCTCAAACTATAAATCAAGAATGACAATTTCTCATATTGTACCAACTCAGTAATGTGTTTATCAAAATAAAATAATTATACAGCTACTAGTGATTAGGGTCTAATTTCTAGCAAGAAAGTTACAGCAACAAATGTGTTTAGCAGCACCTTTATGGAATTACTGGGTAGCAGGGATGTTGTTCTGGACTTTGTTGCAATTTGCTCTTTTCCTCATTATTTATTGCATGTATTTTGACACTTGCAGTTGAAATGTCTTGCTTTGGGAGTTTATTTTGCTGCAATAAATACAAAGGTGGATTCTCCTTTGAGAACACGTGATTGGAACACTGCTTGAGCTCTTATGTACCTTCCCATAATTCATTTATAAATAGTGGATAACTTCAGCTGGAAGCAGGTATGTAACAGGCATTTTTATTTGCTGAAAGAAAACACTGTTGTGACACTACGTGATTCCAGAGGAGTGGGAAATGTCAGCAAATAGTAGTCAGAATTCAACACTAAAGAGTCTTCAAATTACCATGCAGAGTGGTTGGGTGAGCTCATTACTGTGGGGAAGAGACCTCTGCATCCCCTGCATTGAAGCTGGCCTGTGGCCATCAAAAAACACTTTGCAGGATTCAGTAGAACTAGTCAGTTATCTTGTGCTATTTTGTTATTTTCATTAGACATTATGACAAAGTGATGTAGTTGACAGCAAAGCTTATAGGCATTAGTACCTCTGCTCCAGTAGACAGGACTTTTGAATACAAAACAATCATCAGTTCTGGATGGCAGTTTGCTGTGAGAATTCATGGCTCAGGGATAGTTTACAAACAGACTCGTAAAATATCCATTTGTAAATCCTGAAAACTGATTTTTTAAACTCATCATTTAAAACAAAATTGAAATTAGACATTGATTTCAAAAGAGTTGACCCAAATTTGCTTTGACCTCACATCTTACTTATAGGTCATGGTTATTTATTTTTCCTTTTAAAAGAAAGATGATAAATTTTCACAATCCTGAAAGAAAGCTACTGTTATTAGAGCTAAGACAGCTACTCAGTTTGTACAACATGCTGAATTTTCCTTGTTTAGAATTTCTAATAGCTTTCATTGGAAAAGTTTGATTCAGGTTTAGCAGCCTGAGAAAACTCCCTAAAGCTGGCTGTGAAATGAATATTACTTTCTGTCTTCTTTTGAAATCCAACTTTACACTTGTTCCAGCAGAATGTTACTGTAACTGTGAGCAGCATAAGAAATAGTAGACTTCACCAGAGAAAGGATTAAAGACAGCAATTTGACAAAAAAAAAGGAAGATTATTCTTAATTTCATAAAGAAAAGGTAGGTTATTCTTATGATTGTTCTTATTGTTACCATCATCTTTATTGGTACATTTGTCTGGAGCTAACTGAAAGACAAGAAAAAGAGGAGAAACCAGTATCCAAGACTAGATGCTTTGCAGGCTTGGCGGAAGACCTCCTATTGGATAAAGAAAGGGAAGAGGGGAATTTTCTAGAGGTTTTTCCAGAGGCATAAAAGGAAAGCAGGAAGATGGAATTCATTATTCATTATAGGCAGCTTCCAAATTAAAGCGAAGGTGCCTGGGTTTGTTGCGGAAACAGAATAAGGAAATAAGGAAATAAGGAAATAAGGAAATAAGGAAATAAGGAAATAAGGAAATAAGGAAATAAGGAAATAAGGAAATAAGGAAATAAGGAAATGGGAGGGATCTGGTATGTAGTGTTTATACACCACTATGGTGTGCATAGAGTACCTCAAAACTCAGGTGGATGATGTTCACACAGGAACTTGCACAACTGTTGTAGGAAACTATTTTTCACTACAAGGGTGACCAAGCACCCAGGATGTCCTAAGAGGTTGTGGAGTACCCATCCTTGGAGATAATCAAAATCTGTTTGGACATGGTACTGGACTCTAGGGGGCCCTGTTTGAGCAGGGAGTTGTATCAGATAACTTCCAGAGGTCCTTTCTACCGTCAACCATTTTGTGATTCTCTCACCAAATCAGCCAAGAGCTCTTCCTAACTCAGCTGCTTCGGCTGTTTTTATTTATGTTTATGGGGATCATGTTCAGCATCCTGCCATTGGCTGTCTTCATGAAACTCAAGTTGAAAGAATCACTCCAAGTCTAGTTTTGCTTGGGGAATAGAGGCGGGTAACAGTACCTTTTTTTTTTTTTTTTTTTTTTTTTTTTTTTTTTTTTTTTTTTCCCTGATGCTATTATCAACTTTATATTTTTGAGGTATCATTGGGTATGCAGTAGTGCACGTGCTTTCTTTCCTAAGCTTTTTTTTTTTTTCACTCTCTTCCCATGGGGAGCTGCTGAACTCAATGCTGCCTATCTGTCCGAAGTTTCACTCTCTGAACACTGCATCACTCTCTTTGAGTGCAGACATGGAAAAAATGAGCCACTCTGTTTACTGGGAATGTCATTAACAGACCCGTGGCACAGAGTGGGTGAGGACTTCACCTCACAGCTGGCACCAGTGTCTGATGCAGTCTGTTGCAGACCACAGTGAGTGTGATGGAGCCAGCAGCTGATGGGAGGGGCAGTCAAGCACAGCAGCAATCACTTCTTTTTTTCTCATGTTTTGTCTCTCAATGTAAAAGAAAAACAGAAATATTAGAGACAGTCATCATGTCACAATTATTGCTAATACTCTGCAGGGCTAGAAAACTGATATGAGTTCAGTGGGCTTCTAGATGCAGTGCCAGAGACCTGCATTAGCCAACACTGAAATCATGACATCTCCTAAAAGCAGGAGCATGGAGGAATATGAGAAAAAGAAGCTCCTTCTCGTCCATGTGCCAAGTAGGTTCATGCTTAAAGGTAACTAAGTGCTGAGATTCCTGAGCTGAGGTGACCTGAACATTGCCTCAAGACCTGGCTGGATGTGCCACCAAAGACTATCACTGTGTGCTGGGTTTGCATGGCCAGCTTTGGTAGCAGGGTGGGAGCTACAGGGGTGGCATCTGTGACATGCTGCCAGAAGCTTCTTCCATGTCCAGCAGAACCAATCCCTGACAGCACCAAAGACAGATGTACTGCTGGCTGAGGCTGGGCCAGTTAGAAATGGTAGTAACACCTCTGCAATAACAGATTAAAGAAGAAGGAAAATTAAAAATTATTGCACAGATTTAATTGTGGCCAGAGAAAAGCAAGGTGAGAGGAACAACTCTGCAGACACCAAGGTCAATGGAGAAGGGGGTGGAAGTGCTTTAGGTGCTGGAGCTGGGATTCCCCCACAGTTTGTGGGGAGACCATGGTAAGGCAGGTGCACCTTCAGCCCATGGAGGTCCAGGGGGATGCAGAGATCCACCTGCAGTCCATGGAGAAGACCCACACCAAAGCAGGTGGATGCCTGAGAGGAGGCTCTGAACTCATCAGAGGCCCAAGGAGAAAGGTGCCCTTGCTGGAGCGACTTGTCCTTGGATGACTGCACCCCATGGAAGAGTGACCCACACTGCAGCAGTTTGGAGAGGACTGTTGCTTGTGGAAGGGACTCACGCTGGAGAAGTTCACAGAGAGCTGTTGCTCATGGGATGGACTCATATTAGAGAAGTTCATGGAGAACTGTCTCCTGTGGGAGGGACCCCACAGTGGAGCAGGGGAATGACTCCTGTCCCTGGGCAGTGGGAGAAGCCACGGGTGAGGAACTGACCATAACTCACATTCCCAGTCTCCTTGAACCATTGCGGGAGGAGATAGAGCTGGCAAGAAGGGAGGGGAGGAGAGGTGGGAGGTGCTTTTAATGTTTTATTTTTCTGTCCTTATCCTGCTCTGATCTCAGTCATAATAAATTCAATTAATATCTCTAATTCTAGCCTATTTAGCCTGTGACAGTGTTTGGTAAGTGATTTCTCCCAGTCCTTATCTCAACTTGTGAACACTTATGTTTTCTCTCCCCTGTCCACCTGCAGAGGGGACTGAGAGAGTAGCTTTGGTGCATGTCTTGCAGCCAGCCAGTAGCAACCCACTATACTGCATCACAAGTTTGGTCCCATGTCCATCTTTAAAGTGCAAATAATGATCTAGGCAGAGCATGTGGAATGGATTGAAGTGTTAGAAGAGCACACTTGCTTGTTGTTTTGTTTTGGTTTTTTTTTTTTTTTCTGGAATTTCTCTATATTGAAAAACAGCTAAAATAATGATGTCTGCAATTCTCAGGTATTATTATACTTCAATATCTCACTTTGGAATCTAGAAAACTATTGTTAACTCAATAGCCCCTAAGAATCTTTAAGGAACTGTAATAGGCACCTGGAAACATAAGTGTCCTCCTACAAGAGGGTAGCTACTACCTGAAAAGGTCATTATAATTTTCTTTCAAATGAAAAATTAAATAGCCATGTAAACTAATATTATCAACCAGTGAATTCTTGCGCTGTCAGCAGCAGATGTCAGATGCTGTACATTCAGATCAGTGGTTGTATTCCCAATGCTGTATTTTCTCAGGCAGTATTTAAATTTTGCACACACATCGTTACACTAGAAATAAAACTAGACTGCAGTTTTTTTTGCTCTGTGAAGCTTTTCTTCTGATGCACAGACAAAGCAGGGCATAAGCCAGGTGAGCGACTGAAGACTAGCCAGATGATCTCCTTGGGCATGGGCCCTCTCTCCCCAGGTCAGGCTCCCAAGGCTCATAGTTTCCTGTACACAGGTTGCAAAAACCAGTCAAAGGCACAATGGCATCTGCAGTGAGAAGGAGTGAATAAAGGACAGACTGTAATGAGGCACCACTGCAGACAATTCTCTTTGGTGCAAACAGTCATCAGACTTTTGAGTATGTCCCTATGTCCCTATAGGACACAGGATGCCCTGGTAATTAGGGAGTCCCAAACAGTGGAGATCTATGTGCCCATACTTGTCCTGCCACAGGCCACCTTCTGTGACCTCTGGTGTGTCATTCAAGGCCAAAACCCTCCGAGTTTTTCATACACTTTACCTTCACTGACCCTGTTTTGGCTGGCCCATCAGGTAAACAGAGTTGATATTTTGAAAGCCTGGCAGCTTGCATGTGTTTCTTTGGCTCTAATAAAAGATCTTGGCTAGTCAATAGGGAAGCAGAGAATGTCTGTAACTAAAGAGACAGCGCTTTAGTACAGAGCTAGGTGCAGCCCTGAAGAGGAGGGACACTGGGCATGATCTGTGGGACAGCTCCCCTGCTCCCCTCCCCTCAGACTGCAGACCCCAAAGTGGGCAGTGGTAACTGGGATGGGGTAGAATACGTCTTCTGCCTCCTCTAGGAATGCCTACCTCAGTTTAATAGGATTTAGAATACTGTCTCTGTGAGGATGAGAAATATATTTGCCTCCCTGCGGTTGTTCTTACATTACAGTGAGCTAACTAGGTTTATCAGGCACATTTCTCTATCACATGTGTGGTATGTTGCATTGCTATGGAGAAAAAAACCCTATTACTCCTATTACAAAATATACACATACCTAACAGTGAATTCTTCAATGTTCAGTGATGTTCTTCATTTTAGTAAGGAACAACACAAGAATTACCTGTCCTTTGCATTTTAATCTGTGAAATGCAGTTGGCAGAAGTGCTTAGCACAGGCTTTTATTTTTAGTTTTATGGATATTGGATTACAGGTAAATGAAGACCATGCAGTTCATCAAGGATATATGTATGTTAATTATGGAGATGACAGATTTTAATTCAAGAAAATGGTCTTTAGAAACAAAAAATTGCAGATTTAACATTCTGTTTAAGCAAAACCTCCACATGATGAAGCCCATGGTGTCCATCCTTTATAGATCAAAGGAAGCATGGGTGTCTAAGAAATAATAAATGTGAAGATTCTGATCTGAGACATCTAGATTCAGCCCTGCAAGAAAGCTGAGTTTTGGGCATGCTGTCTGATGACCTCTTATTGGGCAAAGCAATGAGTTCTAGGCCACCTTTGGGTTTTGTCTTTCAGAAGTTAGGGGACCCATTTTGAGAATTGTTTTTAAGAAACAAGGTTTTTCTAAAACAAACTTGTTCTCACAAAGCTGGTCACAATATAGCTGTAAAACTGCTGACAGGAATGTTCCTCGAGAAGGGGAAGCATGGATAAGTAAAATGCCCTTCCATATAGATAAAAACCAAACTCATTCATTCAATACATAAATAATTGCTACTACTGACAGCTGTGCTACACATAATATCTCAAAGGTACTTCTCAAATCAGCAATTATTTTAAAACAAAGTGTTTACTAATTCTGATATGCCCTCACAATTGCTGTGTTAGATTATGATTTACAAGCAAATAGTACAGTACAAAATATGAAAGCAAAAAAAAAAAAACAGAAATCCCTGAAGAACTGGTGTATGAACACAAAGCTACTGAATGATGATTTATGCCTGGAATAATCACTGTCATGAGCCCCTTTGGAGCACGCAGCTGGAATTAGAATTCCAGAGGAGGAATCCTAAGTGAAGGGCTGCACAAGGTCTGTCTTTTTCCTGGTTGTTTTTTTTTTTTTTTCCCCTAAAGAACAAAAAAGCCGTGTCTCTCCCTGTCTGGGCAGAATGGTACTGTCCCAGACAGAAAGGTCCCCATAGGCCAAGCTATTAATGTAGCACCAGGCTGCTGGGAGTACCAAGCTATGGCAGGGATGGGGAGCAAAAACAGGGAAACTGCAGTGACTGCATGGCAATTAGCGTGATGTATATTGGCTTTGCTTGGTAGTCCTGAAGGAAGAGAGGGAGAAAGGGATGAAGAAAGAAAAGAGAAAATGAGAGAATAAAAATACAAATAAAGAAGAAAAGGAAAAAAGAAAGAATTAGGACGACACAAGGCAATATTTCAAGACACCAAAATGAATGATTAAAAATATCAGCAGCAAATCAGTCTTTCCCCAAGTAGTTTTATAAAATTATAAAAGTGTTGCTTATTATTTTTTGTAGAGAATATTCATAATTCTGATAAATCAATGTGTGAATAAATTCACTGAGTGTATGCAAGGCTCCTTGGCTGACTCTCCCTGAGTGCCCTTCTCTATATGAATGCCTTTTTTAACTGTTTTCCAAACAGGTTATGAAGACCAACATTGCTCATGTGTTTCTTTGAACTAAAGGATTCATCTTACCAGATTTAAAAATCCCTATAAATGAAGACAACACTAACAAGAGCAGGATAAGTAACCCTACTGAATGTTATTGTACATGAGTAAAAAACCCAAATGTTTCTGGATAGTATAGCGAGGTGATATATGGGGCTTTATGTACAACACTGCTGGTAAAACCAGCAGGAATAATCAGTGTATATATCTCCATACTGAAGGAGACTAGGAACGGCTAGTAACCACCCTAGTATCATGTTCCTTGAAAAAGCATATCATTTTTTCAAAAAGGGAAAGACAATTTTATCATCATGAAAAAATCATGTTCATGAGAAGATGCTCCTTAGTTCTAATTTGTATTATTTTAGTGGTATAGTAGTCTGGAAAACAGTCATAATTTTCCCGTTCTCCCCACTCCCTCACACTCTGCTGTTCATGATTTTTCTGTCATGCAGATTTCCCAACTGTGTTCTCTCCTTTATTATTTTATTTCACATTTTATAGGGCACTGTATTTTTGCTCTTGGTAAATGAAAACAAAGAGATCAGCTTAAATTTCCTGTGATAACAGTAATTTAAAACACCATTATGATGCTTTCTTAGTCTTTAAAATCTTTCATCTTCTATAATCTTTAAGCCTCACTAACCATTATTACCCTACATATGTAATCATAATGAAAGCTTTGCAGAAAGAAGAGTATCAAAATGCTTCGCAAACCAAATGAACCTAACAAAATAATCCTACTAAATAATGGATATGATAAATACATGCACACAAATTTATATGCATCTATACCTGCATACATAGAAGCTTATGTATCCATTTACATATAAAGGCTTTTCCTTTTTTGTGGTTGGTATCTTAAAACACTGTTGGCTTCCCTGGATAACAAATGATACTTTGAAACACTCTGATTTTGGCTTTTCATGATGTTACAGATTGCATCTCCCCCTTCATTTGGGCTTTTTGACCTATGTGAAGTGAGTTGCTCCAAGTGATACAATTATCTCAGTATTTACCCCAGCTAAGGGCTGACCTTCATCACCTTCAGCAGAGAGGTAAGATGGAATGTCTTTTTGAAAAATCAGTCAAACTGATGCTCAGAAGCCAAACATCTGGGTCAGTGTAACACAGAGTTGTGCTGCATAAGGGCAGGTTCAGATGGTTAAGCTGACAGAACTGACTGGCTCATTGACCCGGGGGTCTCCTCCTCCATCCCGGATGTGTGCTGATGTTCCCTCATGCAGGGTGCCTCTGCAGTTTGTCTGACCCAGCACTGACACGACTCTGCTGTCAAGAAAACCCACACAAGTACAGGCCTGGCTCAGAGGGTCACAACCAATGAGTCACACTCTGGCTGGAAGATGCAACAAGATAGGTACTGCAGGGTTCTATCCTTGGGCCTGTGCTGCTTGACATCATTATGAATGACCTGAAGGAAGTGCCAAAGGGTACTTTGTTGAGTCTGCAGATGGCATGAAATTGAGGGGACCACTGGTAGGACTGACAATCCAGGGAGATCTAGACAGACTGGAGGGATGGACCACAGGAAACTCAGGCAATTCGGCAAGGAGAGGTAGTGCACCTGGGAAGGAATAGATTATTGAAAAGATAAAGGCTGGGGAGGAACTCAAGGAACACCTCTATGGAAAAAACCCCAGACGGCCTGGAAGCTGGGCAGGAGCATAGGAAAGGCTCCATTGCTCCACTACATCTACACATATTATTTTTCCTACCAAGGAACTGGGGATGATAACTGGATGCTTTCCTGGAGCTGGGATTTGGAATAGTGACTAGATACCTCCCTAGAATTCTTTCTAACTTTATGAATGTAAGCACAAAAAAAGGGGGAAGATCTTAGCCCCTCCGTTGTTCTGTATTGTTGGAGTGGTGTTGAAGTCCTCCATCTTGTGCTGGTTTTGTCTGGGGTAGAGACATTTTTTCTTCACATCGTGTAAGAAACTAAGAAAATTAGAGTAGCACAAAAGAGATGGGTTAGATGTTAAGCTTGTGGAGGAAATATTTTGATATGGTTCTTCTCTTCCAAATTACCTCTCGTCTTCCTCTTTTCAACCTCCTCCAAGCAATATGATACACAATAGATGAAATAGGTGAGTAGGTTCTTTGTGACTCAGAATCTCCCTAAGAGAAAAAGGAGAATATCTGTTTTAATTTGCTGTGGGAATATACTGACTCAGCCCAACTCCATGCCACTTCTCACTTCTTGCCTGGCCTGTGTTCCTCACCTAGCCACTCCCTGCTCCTTCCCTCCTGGAATGAGAAGCTGTTAGCACTGCATTTCCTAATTGGAGGTTTTGTGGCACAGCCTAAAGTTACAGAAATCAGCTCATATTTACTCATGTTGTAACTCAGATCTGTAACATGTCTGCAAAAGAATCTGCGAAATGATTTGTCATAGCCAGCCTAATTAAACACGGCCACTTTCAGGGAAGGTTCATTCATCTTCCATGGCAACTTGATGCTCATAAACACATTGACAACTGTGGGATACTATATATTAAAAAGAGGTCTCCATTGTAACCAAATCACACCACCATAACTGAAAACAAAGTTTTTGATATTTATAACTGCTAAAAGTCCACAGGCATGTTTTCCCATGTAATGTCTGGAAATAATTCCACTGGAGAATGGTGAAGTGTGTGTTAGATTCAGTATCTGACATGCCATTTCCACTGATGATGAAGTACAAATAAAAATGTATTTTTAAAATTGGCAAAATATTATTTATGCATTTTACTGTCCAACTCAGGACATTAGGGATGAGCTTACCCATTATTACCCATTATTTTATGTATCACCATACCACTGATTTCCAGAGGCACCATTGCCAAGTAAGAAAACTTCAGAAAGCTAATTATAGGTGATGTGACAAAGAGTAAACCCCCAGCAACCTGGATGCCTCCCCAAGGAAAAAGCAATATAATACTATGGCAGACCATACTTTCCTGAAAAGTCATATTGTCCTCCCTCTTTCAGAGTCTGAAGCAGGTTGATCTGAGACTGCTGTTCTGTGCCTGTTTAGTGAAATCCCTTGCTGTGGCAGTCTCAGTCTATTCAGCATTTAAAACTTGCTGCATATTTGCACCTCAAATGATTATAGTATCACCAATCCCTTGAAAAATTGCTGCTTTGACTTACTTTGAAGACTCCTATCAGCACAGAAACAACCATAGCCTAATCACAGTTTTATTTGAAAAAGAAGAACATGTATTTACTTTGATTACATTTTTGACTTCCTGAAGGCCAGATCTTGTTCCCACTGGTGTCTGTGGCAAAACTCCCATTATCTTCAATGGCAACAAACCCAGCCACTTAGTTTGCATAATCTGCAGAAAGTAAATATTTTAACACTTGTTATCTGTGATATTTAAGTAGCTAATAAAAATGTGCATGTAAAACTGGTTCATATTTATTTAAGCTTGTAAAAAAGTGACTTTCAAATAGGACAAAATATAGGACAAAAGCATTCTGTAAATGAAGACTCAATAAATAAAGCAATTTTTTCCTCTCCCACGACACAGCATGCACTCTTTATTAATGTTACAGAAATAAAGCTGTAAACCCTGAAAAAAATAAAATGTACTTATTATGGTCATAAAATGACATAAAATGATTTTGAGTCTGGAATTCTGCCACTGTAACACATGCATATATATTTATATAAGAAGAAGGTAAAATGACAAACTGTTCTACTTGTTTTTGCAAAAAACATATCAGCCCAGTTGCTAATGTGCTATTTATCCATTAAAGAATGTTGCTATAGTTACAGTATCTATTGCAAAAATAGCATGGTAATATGAGAGAGAAGATGAAGACTGCAGAAAAAACAAGCTTTCATATTTCTAGTGCTTTTATTGTACATGAAAGTTAAAAACTTAGGTGTTGGCTCTGTTTTGAATTAAAGCCTTAGAACCATCCTTTGTACTCAGTGGATCTTTTTTTTCTCCATCTGGAATTACAAGAATTAACACCTCTGATACAAATAAACACTCCAGTACAAGGATGTAGCTAAAATTTTCACTACACAATTATATGAGTGATTTTATAGGCTGACCAAAACATGAAGATTTGACTTAGTCATCCCATGTTTCATTTGAAAAATCAGACGTTGGAAACAAAGTTTTTTACCAATAAACAAAGAAAAACAGATAATTGCACAATTCCAGTCTTAGACTGGCATATTTCAGCTGAGAGCTACACCTTGTCAGTGTTTCACATGAAAACATCCTGTAAAGTTTTGGTGCTCCCACCCAAAATTATCTCTGGTGAAAACCCTTATCTGTATAGGACAACACCACATCCCAAGTGCTTTTTCTTGAGGTAGTTTTGCATCAGAATTAAAATGTGCAGTCTAGTTACATCTAAGAAATGTGTAGGTAGACTCAGCAGTTTGCCAAATTGCTGCTATACTTAAAAAACATTTCCAGTCTGAAGAGATTAAAAAAAAATCCAGTGGTAAGAATTCCTATCTAAAAAAAAAAATGTAATTGTAGTATGTGTCTTTTACAATTTCTGAAATCTACACAGCCAACTTCAGTGTAAATTAAACTAGGATTAGACTATTCCTCCAAATAAAACAATCATGATGTGAGAGCTATTGGGTTTAACTCAGGATCGGACAAAGCCTTGGACAAATTCACAAAATGCTGGTTTGTCACATCAGTCTTAAAACCAATTTGATATCAAAGACATTTTTCCTTCATTAAATTTTTTTAGTCCTTCTGTTTATCAGGCAAAAATCAGTGGCTGAAACAATTTTGCTCTCAAAGTAATCTTGAGTACTTTGACCGTTCCCAGCTGTTGCGGGTTAGGTTTGTTCCTTCTTTCTCTAAAGAATTTTTTCCCCATAAGTTACCAAGAAGACCAAGTGTTGGATACTTGAGAGTACTTAACCAAAACAAAGAGGTAGACAAAATTAGAAGAAGGAGATAACGCAGGTAAAAGACAGAGCTTGAGGCAGCTGCGAGCTCTTCTTTTTTCGGCGTTCGGAGAAAGAGAGAACGGCTGTTGCTGGCTGGAAGAGTTTCATTGTGGCCAAAGGGATCCAGTCCTGGGAAATCTGCTATCACCGATTCGGCCTGAATCCTGAGCTTTCTCTGCCACGCGCGGGAGCTGGGCCAGCCCTGCCTCGCCTTCGGCTTCTTCGGCGCTGCTCCTCTTGCTACAGTGTGACCCTGCACCCCCTGCGCTGCCGGGACATCCTGCCCCTGCCTGCCGGGACACCCTGCCATCCCAGCTACCAGCCCGGGACTTTTCCACTGTTTCAGCTTGGCGCTCTGAGGATCCTGCAGGGACACCGAAACCAAACTGCCCTGGGTTTTGTGAAACAAAGCCCTCAAGGTTCTTGGTACTGTTTTCGTTTGTTATTAATGCTGTAGTTGTTTGGGTTTTTTATTTGTTTGGGGTTTTTTTTGTGTTTGTTTGCTTTGTAATACATACTAGTAAAGAACTGCTATTCCTATTTCCCAAATCTTTGCCTAAGAGCCTCTGATTGTAAATTTATAATTGAAAAAGAAAAAAAGGGGTGGGGGGTGGGGGTTTACACTCTCCATTCCAAAAGAAACTCCAGTTTTGTGTTGTTTTTTTTTAATTACCTGGCAGATACCTGTCTTCCCAAACCAAGACACCAGCAGAAAAGAGAAGCCAGAAAGTATGTAGGTAAAATATCACTTTTGGATAACCGCAAAAAAATTTAGTCCGGAAAAAAAAAATCCTGCTTTCCGTTAAACCTGTATATGTAAGAATTGAGGATATCTAATGCCCGTGGACCTGCCATAACAAATAAAAAAAATATCCTAAAGTGAAATTGTCTATGTTATCAGATAATTTAGCTGCTCAGTTCATCCCCTGGTGCCTGATCATCACACTGTATAAATGCCAGTCCCACTGTGTTCTCTCTTTTGGAGAGATCCAACTTAGTTGTCTCACAAATAAACTAGGCTGGGTTCATGTTTTCCTCAGACTCCCACCACTGAGCATTAGAAGAAGAGCACACAGGAGACAACCCAGGGCTAACACCAGGTAGGAACAATGCTGCAATCTGCTCTACAAAAGGGCATGCTTGCACTAGTGGGAGTGTTTGTCTCTTTGCAGCCCTTGTTTTGGAGAGGTTATAATTTGCTGGGGCAGATGCATTTATCAGTGGTAGATGTAAGCCATTGTTTAGTCAGAGTTTACTCTGCTGGGGCTAAGAGACTTCTGCAGGCTGCTACCTTAGCACTTGCTCCTTTTGCCAGCTGTCGCATCTGCAATGTGGTTGCTATGACTTTCCCAAAGTATTGGCTCAGCTGAATGGGGTATCTTTTGCCCAGAACTGGCCCAAACCTGGCTGGAGTTCACAGCCCCCCACTTATGTCACCAGAGAGGCCTAAATCATGGTACTCATGCCATGTGAAATGTCCTCGGCAGAAGGAACAGTAGCTGATCTCATTAGAAAGAGAAGGTTGTGCCTCTTATAGCTCTATGGCCAGAGCATTCAGACTGGAAGAAAGGAATTTTGTAACTTCATTTCCTAATGGACATGTCCTAACCACGAAGAAGTGAATGAAGCTGGGGTACACAAATGCTCCACCACTCTTACTGAAAGTGTGTTCCTGAGAAAGGGACAGAGCAAGTGGAAGAAGCACAGTTAAATCTCAAGACATTCACTTGATAGAGCCTGACATGATATATACATTTTAGCAGTGGGGTGAAAATGCAAAATGCGTACGCAGTCTGCAGGACGAGGTTTAGAGCAAGAATAAATAGCTTTGGAGGCATTTTATTGAAGGAAATTTGTCTGCAGAAGGGGGCAGACAGTTTTTTCATCACCAGTAAAAACATTGAAAGAACAGTATTGTGTAGGATGGGAAGCCATTAGCCAAAGATATTTAGTTACTAGTTCTGTGTTTGTATTTGTCTCCAGGAACTGAAAAATCTTGTTTCTTTTTTACCTGAGGAAGTCAGCACAGCCTATAAACCTCCAGTGAATCTGTTAGATGGAGTTCCTTCAACCATCACTAGTGGGACTGAGGGACGGTCTGCATAGCTAAAACACAGTACTCTCTCTGCCAATATATCTGTATAGCTTTTGGAAACTATGCAGATGTCTGTGGATGCTACTGTATGACTGACCAGTTTCTCTGTTCATTAAAAAAAAAAAAAAAATTAGGAAACATACTAGGAACTTATGTGCCTGACAGGAGATAGATATACTGACTTTCGCTCAAAGCCATGTATCACACCAGAGTGCACACTACAGAAAGGACTGCAACCCAGTCTCTTGCATGAACTTTCTTCACAGAGAGCTTGGGATGGACAAAATTTGATGGACCATGCACAGATTTTTGTTCCTTTCCTGATACCATGTGTTGCAAGTAGCAGTGGGGCTGCTGTGCCAGGTAACCCCCATTTCCCACTCCCAGGAGGAACATTGGCAGCAGTGGCAGCTCTCACTAATGTTGCTAGAGTACTGTGTGATCCAGCACATCCCCAATCCCCTCCGTCAGCCTTCATCTTGTGTTGTGACAATGGCATGGCTGAGGAGCTGGTGCTGTCTCCCACACTCAGCTATTTCCAGAATTCCAGTATTGGAGCGTGTGTTTTTTCGTCTCAGCACTACAATGGTTTTGGTGCACTGTTAATAGAGGTCGAAAATGGTCTTGCATGCTTCCCTTACCTTCAGTTTAAGAAGAGTTTAATTCTGCTGTTCAACCAGCTTGAACAAAAGTATTTAAGAACAGTCAGAAAACTTAGGTTTATTTTATGGCAAACAGGCAGAAATAAAAATGTAATGCTTGAAAGATGCCTAGGATAAGGATAGACTATCTATATATTTTACTTTCATTTCCTTAAAATATATTTAAAGAATTTTAAAAGTCTTCCAGTCTATTAACAAGTACTTTTCCATTCAACTGTTGTCATTAGTTTCCCGTAGACCAAAAAAGCCATTTGCTTGTTTACACGAGCTAAGTAAAAACATTATTCAACCCTTGGCATAGTCTAGGGTTTGCCACTGTGGTTTCAGTCAAGTAATCATACTAACACCTTCCCTGCTAGCCATTTAGCACCAAAAATACTTTCTCATATATATATTACTTAAATATATAGCAATTAATTCTTTATTGGTTGGATCCTTTAGGAGCCTCTCTAGTGATTTTCATTAGATGGTATCATCTCATTCCCATATAACCATTCATTGCTGGAATTCATTTTGCATGAGTTCCCTGATACTAGTTATCCCCTCCGAGAGTCAAAGACTGCTGTAGAGGTATAAAGGTTTACTCCTATTCAGCAGTGGTGAGTGACAGGGCTGTTTTTTGTCCTTTTGGAAATTGTAATGTTCTCACCATTTCTACCTTGGCCACATTGTGAATTATTTTCCAACTCTGTCTAAAACAGCTCATGATACAGCATTATTGCTAAGCTCCACATGCGGGTGTTGTAATCAAACCTCTACACTGCACTGCAATTTACTTTATAAGGATACTGAAAGGTGGAGGAAGCAGGTGATACTGCACTTCTGCTCTTTAATCACATCAAAAGTAAAGGAGATCTCCCAGTCCATCCTGTCTTGGCTGTGTGGGCCACAGGTCTCTCCGAATTTTCTGGCAAAAGCTTTTTAAGACATTAAAATCACCATTGGTTTTTGAGTCATTGTGTTATGACAGCACTGCAGTTTAGCAGGACTCTGCTATCGCTATAAAAGTGTGGGAACATCAGGAAGATCAGAACACAGGCGGATTTAGAATAGACTGAGGATATAAAAATCTATTAAAGACCTTCTCTCTCCTTTTTCCACAGAGTGAAAAATCAATAAAGTAGTATAAGCCAGATAGCACAAAATGTACAACTCCTAGACCTCCAATTTATGCACAAAGTGACCTTGACCTATTCTGCAATTTCCAGTCATTAATTTATTATGTACCTCTTCTAACCATATCACTCCAAACCACAATGAAAAACAAAACTTAAGAGCAAGATGTGCTTCCTTTCTTTTAAAGAAGCAGATTTAGCATGGAGTAAGTTATTATTTACAACAAAGGGTGAAATATTTTTTGCACAATTCACAATCTGACTAAATAATGATTTACTATCTAGAAACTAGCTGCAGAATACATTTAGAAATCATATGACTCTGAGCTTTCTGAAAATGTCTGTACTCTTCTACCTTTAGCCTGACACTGCTTTCTGTGATATTTTCATGAGTATATGATTATATCGAAAATGAGGAAAAGGTAATGTGAAAACAGTTTTCCAACCATGTTTAGGTCTTTTACAGTAAGCTAACTCATTGCATTTTCAGTCATAGATCTACATAAGCATAGAATGTTAAGGGTTTGGAAGACACCTCAAAGACCATCTAGTTCCAACCCCCCACTGCCATGGGGAGGGACACGTCCCACCAGACCTGGTTGTTCAAGGCCTTATCCAACTTGGCCTTAAAGTTCATAGACTGGTTTATTATATAAACTGAAATCAAAGGAAGATAATAACTTCCTGTTTCCTCAGGTAATACAAAGAAGTTAACTATGGAATTTAGGCCATACAGTGGGCAATAAGTTTAGTTGAAGGAGACCTCGATGTTTCAGTGCCAGTTATAATGAGCAGAAGGGTGGTCAGATTTATTACCCATTTTATCCTGAGGAGCCCTCCAGGTGACTGGAATTTAAAGGAGGTATGACCTTTTGCACTTATTACTTCAACACAGGGTGAAAACCAAGAAGAGGCAATGATTTACATCTATTCTAATTCACAGCCTGTTCCCCAGCCCCTGGGAAAAGGTCTTTTGTGTTTTTCCTTTTCAGTTACATACCTGCCAAAAGAGTGGCTAAGCTTCAAGAGAAGAGATAAAAATAATATTCACCGAGTAGAAGTTCTTCATCAACAGAAGAACCAAATGTGTAACATCTGGCTGGACTTCACTCCTGAGCCCCATAAGCTGCCTGCTTGCAGACAATACCAGGGACATGCCAAAGAGAGAGGCACTGGCACTCTTTCTGTTGACTTCCACGTCTCTATTTTGACAGAGTGAAGAATTTAGGCAATTCTGTTTGTGCAAATTAGATGCCTCTTCACCTTCCCCTTCGACATCCACCCTCTCCCAGGAGCAACTGCCTGAGATAAGGCAATGCCCAAATGAGGTTGCCTGGATTAACATCCTGGTCAGGTTACTCTGCCAAATACATTGTCTTGATTTTACAACAGCTCCAGTTCAATTTGAATATTGAAAAGTCTTGACATTATTGTGACTGAGAGTGGCAGAAGTTACTGTTTTCAAACACAAGCCCTAAAAGTAAGTTTTTTATTAACTTACATTTCAAGTTTTTCACCAAACTGAACACACAGGTAGCGTGTGTTCACAAGGAAAGATATTTTTATATTAAGAGCAGATATTTCCCAAAGATTTCAAATGTAATTAAACATCACTAGTGAAAAACATAAGCAAAAATAGTTGCCTCATATTAAAGTGTGTGCTCTGCAGATGGGAGGCTGGCAGGAAAAGTGCCCCTCTGCACTTTGGGGTCTCAGATGGAAGGGCTCAAGAGTGATGTGAACTACAGACAGCCTTGAAACAGTGCTGCATGAATATCTGCTTCTTAAAATCCCCAAATCTGTTCAGAGGTTTGCCATCGATTTAAATAGGAGCAGTATCATGATCTCTGAGAGGGTTTAAGAGCTGCTCTGCACCCCCAGCACAAAGTGAGCGCATTCATGCTGGGAGCCCTGTCACTCCTATTCACTGCCCGATGCACTAAACCCCAGGGAAGTTCTTTCTGGGTCAGCGTCTTGCGCAGTTGTTCCAAAGTCCCGATCAGGAGTACGGAGAGGACAGATTTACCAAACGTTTTCTGATTCCCCTCCTTCCACACTCTGGTTAAAACCCGTAGGGGTTTTATCCTTCAACTCAGCCTTCTGCTGCAGTATGGACTGATGCTCCCTCAGAATTTGGGGATCTATAAATCACACATATCTTTCACATTTCCTATTCAAATGCAAACAGCACAAGAAAAAGACAGGTGTCTCTTTTTGTGTGACCCAAATGAAGCTTTGCAGGAAGAGCAGCATAAGGCCCACAGTGTTTACATTTTCATTCATGCTGCAAGAATGTCAAAATCTAGTTTTCTTCAAAGTTAACCACATGCAAGAACAGGGCTGCTTTGGCTGGCTGGAAACAACAGGTATAAATAACCTCCTGTGTCCTACAAACAAGAGCCTGGAAAGGCTCTTTGGGTTGTTTTCTGCACATCAGCCTATGAGCTCGGGGTGTTTTAATGCTCTGTTGATGCCACAGGAGCCGATAGAAGCAGGGACAGATTACACTGAGAAGGAAGTAAACAAGTTGTTTACAACTCAGCAAGGCTGCAGTGTATCCTCCTTATATCGGCTGGAAGGCAATGAGCGCATTGGCCACTGGGCTGCTGATGGGAAGGGATCCCTGGAGCTGCCAAGCTCTGTATCCAGAAATGTCTGTGGGGCTTCAATAACAGGAAATCACATGTCCTGTCATTATCAGCTGCTGAGTGAGACAGATGCACCCAGATCAATATTGGTATCCGATATCAAAGAGCTCCTGTGACGATACACAGACTTTTGAACTAAGGCAAACAACAAAACTATTTTAAATTATTAGGACTGTCAAAAATCCCCTGACTTTCTTTTTTCTGCTTTGTTTCTGTTTTTCCTTTCTGAGGCAGTGGATTCATTACCATCAAAGGAACTGAAAGTCCTCTCTGCCCAAAGTAACTTTGATCATTATTGATTTAATTAAACTCTGTTTGCTTAAGGTTGCAGTGGGAAAAGGCTGCAAATCAGCAGTCTTCCCAATCTATCCCAATAGTAAGGGGTATTTTTTCACTCAGCTGAGGAACTGACATATCCTTCAGCATAGCTGAAATGGGAGTAAGTTTCCCTTATTATGCCATGTTTTATGCTGCCTAAAAATACTATTTTGGGAAAAAAAAATAAACATCTCCAAGGGTCTTGCTCCAAACAGGACTTGGGCACTGGAGAGGTTCTGCACAGAGTTAAGTGCTCTCCCTGTACCAGCATTAGAGCTGTGTGAGTCTTGGTCACACTATCATTGCATGACAGCGGTGATTTCTGCATTAGGCTTTCTGTTCCTTGTCATTTGTGTTGTCCAATAAAATACATTTGTAACCCTATAGGGGGGTTTTTATGTTTACATACATTTACACGTTACAAACTTGTGTTTGTAAACAAGCAAGTAATTTTAGCTCTGTGCAAATCATACTCTAAGTTTTACAAGGAAGCATCTCACTCCTGATACTTCAGCCCCATTTTTTTCTTTAAAACACATAGTAAATTAGAATATTTTTGAAGGGTCTTTTTCTCTTATGCCCTTAAAATCATTGCAAGCTGTAGCAGAGAATTCAGTAGTGCTCACTCTCGATACGTTCAAAGGAAATTCACAGGTAGAATCAGGAAGCTTATTTCACACTCCAAACAGATATTTTTGTTATGCAAGGGTAGCCCCTTCAGAAGGATTCCTAGGATACTTTGTCCCCTCTGATTTCACATAGAGAAGAATCTGTGACACATGAGAAATGCACCGAGGTGTATCACGCACTTATTTCCATTGCTTCAGCTGGGTGACTGCTGTGCTATTGCTACTTTAGAAAAGAGCCAACAGCTAAAACAGATATTTGCCTTCTGCCAGTTCTGCTGATGGCTCATCTGTTTGCATTACACACTCTAGCTTGTAATTGCGTTGCTGTGTTTGCGTGTGTATGTAAACTGTTCACATAATCTTGCATATCCTGATAGTAGCAGTGTGTAAGGATGAGATGGCGCAGTCTGCACGCTAGCCCATATATATATTTCTGTTAAATGTAAGTCAGGTGCTTAAAGGGAGATAAGCAGATTTACCACAGGAAAAGGTCCAGCCTTGATTTTATTCTGGTCTGGGGCATGGCATTGGTCTGAGAGAGGCTTGCAGTTTTCACTCCCTTTGGCTTTGTACCAGCAGTCAATCAGAGCATGAAGGACTGTCTCTTTTCAAAGCTGAAGAGAGACTTGGGAGTAGTGGCAGAATCTGAAGCAAGGGCTTTTCTCATCCATCCACAGCTGAAGCACTCCTTCACTATTTTTTAAGATTACGCCTTTGGCAACTACCCCTTTAAACCACCTGCCTTTAAAGCAGTCCTGCCTGGTTTCCAGTGCTCCTTCTGCAGTAATTGAATGAGCGAGGCGGGATAGAACGGCTGCTGTTTCCTCTCTGGCCAAGAACTCCTCCGCAAGGAAGGAGTTAAAACGCACAGCTCCCAGCGCTGCCAGCCACGGAGCGCCTGTCCCCGCGGCCCCGGCCGGCTGCGGGCACCCGGCGGGGACAGCCTCGGCAGTGCAAAGCTTGTCTCCCCTGATAAGATAGACGAGTCCTTAATGCAATTCCTCAGCTACCCAGGGGGATATCCATAAATGCTGCAGAATAAACAAACAGAGGGAATACTGAATGGAGGCAAAGCAGCGAGCCATTGGCGCCGGGCGGCAGCGGCCCCCGGGAGTAAACAACGGCACACGCGGCCCCGGGGCCGCCCCTGGCCCGGCCCGGCCCGGCCCGCGGGGAGCGCACCCCGCAGCACTCCCACCCCGCCGCCCTGCCGGGAGGGACCTCACAGCCCCCCCCAAACCCCGTCCCGGCTTGCACCGAGCTCGGGCTGCGGGGTTCGCCCGCCTCCTTTGGATGCACAGGTCTATTTTTACAGCTCTCTGAGAGCCCTGGTTTCCCCTGGCAGATCCACCACTAATACTATTACCCGACAGGAGAAAAGGAACGAAGTTGCTAAAATAACTGTGCATCACTGAAATAGAAGGAAAAGGCATTTTAGGTCATGCAATCCGTGCCCTGGACGGCAAAAGTTGCTCCCTACAGAATAAATCAGAGAGGACTGTAGGTCAGCTTTACATTGAACGTATTGTCTCTTGCTGAGGAGAGTTTTCAGTTCGTCTTGGTGCTTTTTTTTTTTTTTTTTTTTTTTAATAAGTGACCAAAATCATAGTATGAAATGGCATAGCTTCATTAGTAGTGGTTTACCCCAGGCCAAACTTAGTTTCTTTTCCTTTTTTCCTTTCCTTGGCTGTTTTTCTGACATAAAATCTTGCTCTCTGCACTGTAGAAATGTTCTGCAAGGTCACTTCGCAAAATGCAATAAAGTAAGCTTATTGTTTCCTAGAAGAAGATTATGTTTGAATTTCTCTAGTCTCCTCTTTTTATTTAACCTGCTGTCTGGTTCATTTTGGCAGACTTCAGCTGTTAAAGTCACACAAGCCCTGACTTCCTTCTCATAATCATATGTTTGGTTTCAGACTGTTTCAGTCGGTGAAGCAGATATTCCAGGGCTTCTCTGACCCACTTTAAATGTTGTAAAAGTTCATGGTCGTCGTGCGACCCTGTTATTCCCTGGGTGCTTAGGGGGCCACTTATACCCAGAACGACATTCAGTGTGTCCTGCTCTTCTGACTATTTATTCTCTCAATTCTTCATCTGTGGGGATGGCAATTAGAAGGAAGCCAGCCAACCTGACCAAGGGAAAGTCCTCTCCATGGTGTAGCCTAGCTGGAACCCCTTGGAAGTGGAAGAAAATTGGAAGAAGAGATAGAAAATAACATCTGAAATGCTGGTGTTGCTAAGATTTTCTGCACCTTAGGTGATTTCAAGGCAACAGTTACACCTGCATTCCCAGATCTGAGAGCATTCCATGTTTCTGAGCCAGCGTATGTGCTCTGGTCATATCCTAGCTCCTAACTCTACACCAGTGCCAGACCTGCACACCAGCTTTCTCCAGCCTGCTCCTGTGTGTCAATGGAAATGAAACACTGTGGGTGTGGGCTGCCTGGGAATGGTGGCGTGCTCCTGATGGCAGTTGTACTCCCCCATGGAGCACAGGAGTGCTAAGTCTAAGTGTGAGTCTTTCCTTCTGTCCCTTCTGATCCAGTGGAAAGGCAAACAGATTAGCTTAAATAATTGGCTCTGTAGAGCTGCTAGACTTCAAAATGGTACAGAGAAATAGTGCTTGCAGACTCAGGAGCAGGTAGGAGGTAGTTTAAGAAGATACTTATCTTACTGTTTTGTGCCTCCTAGCTGAGATGGTGCCTGAATGTGCCCTAATTTTGATGTGATAAGGTTGGGCCAAATATGAAATCCAAGTGTGCAAGAGCCATTAGGAGAAATATCTTCAAAACTTTTTTTTTTTTAATTTTTTTTATTTTTTTTTATATATACAAAGATTTGAAATCTGTGTTATTGGCAGAGGAAGGAGTTTTGAGGAGAGACCAGGAATAGATTACAAACAGCACACCTCTGCCATTTGAGATAAGGTGAATATCTTTGTTGTTTGCAAATCAAGGCTATGACAGGCAGCAAAACATTTCTGATTTACTGTAATATCGCAACAGTAAACATCCTGTATAGGTAGCATGTTAGAGTGTTTATCCATGTGGTTTTTCAGTTCTAAAATATATTTTTCCCCAAATTTAATCGAGTTTACAAATAAGATAACCATGTTGGGGGTATGTTACTATGGAGGTGGATTATGAATTAAACGTCTTTATAATCAGGAAAGAAACAATAGCCAACCAACTAAATTTAGATGATGGTTCATAGTACAAGCCCTATGGAATACCAAGAGAAGATAGAAGGGGAACAGCATTTCAGCTGATTCCTTCAGCTGGAGACATCTTGTGATGCATAGTTATCATTGAGGGCATGGATCTGGGTAGAGGACAAGGTGACCTGAACCCTGTTTCAAGGTGAAGAGCAAAAAACTGAGGCAGTAACTGTGAAGAGCAAGGGGAAGTCAGGATATCAGAGCATGCACAGGCACAAGAGAGTTAGAAAAGGAGTTGAAGAGGACAAAAGCAGTGACAGCAGGTCTGTGCTGAACCTCTCAATGAGTAGTTCCTGAAGTTCAATGAGAGACAGAGCTAAGTATGAGAAGGCTGAAGAAGGCAAAGAAACTTAGAGACTGGGACAAAGCAGTGAGGGATTAGATATTACCATTGTAGATTGAATGATGAAACACTAGTGACAAACCAGAAAAGGATGGGCAGAGACACTTAGAGAAAGCTATCTAGTGCTGAACTTTTCCCAGATGGTTTCAGTGGCTAGGCTTTTGGCAGAAAAGGGAGTTGAATACTGCTAAAATTTATGATCGTTTATTTTCTAGGGTTTATTTAAAAAAAAAAAAAAAGGAAGAAATGCAAAGAATTGCTATTTTGTCTATTAAATGTGTGACTTCAGCCCTTTAAATTTCTGTTTGTAGCAGCACTCAAATGACTCATAGGTCCTTCTAAGCAGTTAGTCTGTAATAGCTCTTTCCAGGCATCTGCTCAAACTGTATCCAATTAAAAAAATAAATCTGGGAACAAACTGCTCCTGGTTTCAGACGACTGGCAGGTATGGATTCTACTTTCATAAAATGTTTATTCCTGTGCTACGTTCTGTTTGTGGCAGTTCAGGAAAACTGTATCATGTAACTTTCAAGTCATATAGCCTTTAAATTTATCTAATGTTGTTACCTGCAAATAGCATTAGAACAGCATCAAGTAAGTAAAGAAAAAAAACCAAGACAAAACATCTCAGAAACCTAAAATGTGGTGACGTACCTCATTATGAAACACTAACAAGAGTTCTTGTGAGATAAGTGCATCACATTTCATTAGTTTTGGGGATAAATCTTATTGATTTCTACTAAGGTTAACAGACTTCTTGCTTTCAGTAACCACAAAACAAAATCTCTATCAGTGGTGATATCTTCCACCCCATGAGATATGGGAAAAAGCTTGCAAGCCTCCCTTGCTTATGACCCATTCAGCATGAGCACTATTAGTATCCCTGCAAGGTGTGGAGCTCTAATAATGGCATAAAGGTAGAATTTTTGGCAGATAAATGTGCTAAGGCAAACTTTTACCCTTGAACCTCCCTGCGATTTGCAAGAGCAAATGCTGCAGGCAGTGGAACAGCAACAGTGGGGCAGGCAAGTGTTAGAATTCACACTTGTAAAATTTATAGAGACCAATTGGTTTTGCAGGTGTACTGCCTAGCACTTGTGTACACCCAGTTGCTGGAACAGATAAAGTGTGAACTGGGGGCTGGAATGCAGGTCGGGATCTGGGGAGTCAATACCCACCCTGGGGCTACAGCAAGGGGCCTGCCTTGAGAGGCAGAGCTCTTGGCTCTGTGAAACAGACCCTTATATGGTGTCAGGTTTGACACTCTGAAATGTAGGTATCTCTAAACACTGCATTTTCTTAAAAGGTTAGTCAGGAAATAATGCATACATTTAGAAAATGTGTGCATTTAAGATAGGAACCTAGTATAAGGTCTTTAGGTAATGTAACTCATAATGATGAGTCAGACACTTTTCTTTTAATTGTCGGACATAATCTCCAGCTCTGTATTTACTACCCATCTGCTCAGAGGGTTACACTTGCTAGCAGATTTACTGGGGGAGTGGAGCAGAGAAGAACAGGAGTGGGAGAGGTGTTGGAAGGAAACAGAAGCCCCTCCTGTGGCTGCTAGGGCTGAAGAAGCCCTTGTCACTGTGCACAGCTCCTTTTTTCAGGCTGCAGATGCAGGGAAGTGAAGCTTCTTTTGAAAAATCACAAGACAAAACTTTAAAAATTTGATACTCTCTGGTCTGAAATTAATTATCCTTCATTTTTTAACGTTCTCAGAAGCATAGGTTTGTAAATGGATAAATACATGAATTGATTATTTGCATTTTTAATGCTGACTGCTATTAAGCATGATACAAATTGATCACTGGTATAGCAATATTTAGAAACAACATTTCATTAGAGTTTGCTGGTTGCTGTCATTGTTTCCATTTCTTCTGTGCTTCCCTAGTAATTTTTACTGGTCAGAATGAGGAAATCACTCATTAATTTCCGCTTTCTAATGGATTTCATAAACATGGCTTCCCGTTAAAAAGATATGATTATAAAATGCTTTACTGTTGATTCTTAAAGCTAATCACATTATTTTATTTCATTTATCAGTGCCAATTAAGCTTCATAGCACTAACAGCCTTTAGGGATCATAATTAAAGACTCTTTGGTGAGGTATAGATTATTTGATAAGTTATCCTTTACTGTTTCAGATAAGCCATGTATCAAAAGTTACATAGCTTAATGAAGAAGGAAGAAGTGCAATCATTTTAGATGCTTCTCCCTAACACTGAACATCTGAGCACACGAGCTATAACATACCATAATATTCTAATAATTCTGCATTAGAAAGAGCTACTTGAAGATTCTTTGCAACCAAATCTCATGCAAAATATAGCTGTGAATCACAAATCCAGATCCAGGATATACAAACCCTGCTGCGGGAAATGCTTTGTCACTTGAACCTCCATATGCTGCTGATCTAGTTTAGGGGTGGGAGGGGGGAATATGCTATCTATTTGCTTTCTAAATAGCTACTGAGCCACTGAGAAGCTGAGTGTAATTCATTTTGCAATCAGGCAAGTAATTTCGTGTAAAACCCATGGCACCCCTCTCACTGCCCATAGTGGCGAAGAGGCACAGTGGGGCCTGGCTGAACCCTGGCCACTGTGCTCCCAGCCCTCCCTCCATGTAAACACCACAGGGTTGGAATGCTGTTGGAATGTGGGGTTGGGAGCCAGCCTTTGAGGGGAGCGGGAAGGAGCAGCTGCTTTGTGTGACGGGCTGTCATACGGAGCTTACTTAGCTCATTTGAAGCCAGGGAACCTTCTAAGGCTGCAGAGAGGCTCCCCTGGAAGCTTGAAAGGCTCAGGAGGGAGGCTGGAGGGGAGCTGCCAGGCAGCTCTTTCTCAGTGCTGAGAGCAGCCGTGGATGCCACATGTTCACAAGCAATACGATGCCGACACATCTCGCCCTTGCTGTTGTGTGGGGAAAAGCAGACTCAAAACACATATGGCCTCTGTTCCTCCTTCAGAATGCAGCAATTCACATGCAGAAATACCATGTGCTGCTAAACGTATGGTAATTTAATGTTTTTAAATCAATGTTAAAACTTTTCTAAGTGTGTGATGGTAACTCTAGTTCTGCTCTTCGCATTTCCGCTGAGTTTGACACAAGAATCCTACCTAGGCTTTCTTTTAAACTTTCATGGCCAAGTCATCTATTAGGATTGAATTAGTTTTTAGCGACCATGTTTTACTCAGAGCATGATAAGATACCTGCTATTCCCATCTATGTCCCATGGACAACTCTATCCTGATATTCACCAATAGATAAGAACTGAAAATAACTTTCTAGATGAGTGCCCATAAGGACAAATCAGAAAGATGGTCCATAAATCAAGTTAATACTTTCCCCTTCTATGCAGAATTATCTCATTTTAAGATATTGTGTATTGCAGAGAGACTTCCTTAAATTGATTGGCGAGAACATCATATTCCTTTGGGACAGGAGCAAGTGTCTCATTGTTCCTTCACTACCGGTCTGTGTCATTTTGTGAAAATGCAGTTTTGATTCTGAGTTTCCTGTAGCTCTATCACATAATGTTTGTCACATATTCAAGCTAAAGCTCTGCACCTGCGAATTCTACTTAAAAGAAGGAAAATGTAAGGAAGCCTATGTGACACACACATTAACCCAGGAGAAATAAATTTGACTAAATTGCACCAAACTGTCATTCTTTTGCTACCAAATACATTCTGTGCCTGAAAACAGACCTAATTGTCAGAACTCTTTGAGCACAGTGAATAACACTTTAAAAAGCCACTGATCTTCATATCATTAGTTCTGCGTAAAAGAAACTGAAATGCCCTTTAATTATCCAGCTGTGGGAATATATAAGATGGTACTAAATTTTGCTTAAGTACAGACTACTGCCAAAAAGAAAGCCCAAATACAAAACTGCATTGGCATTAGCATTCTATAGTTGTGTGATATCAAACCGCACAATGGCTGGAACATTCTGTGAAGGGCAATGCTGTCTGGGTAATGTAGCAGAAACACTTATCTAATAGCATGCCCTCCTGTGCCCTCTGTCAGGGCGCCAGCACTTTAGTCCTATTATCAGCCTCCAAATACTGGAGGCTTCCACATCGTCACTGCTGCCTAAAGAAACAGTCTTCCTGTTACAAGAGCAAATGTCTGTGCACATAAATGAAACTGAAGAGTAATTAGATTACAGTGTTTCCAACTGACCCCCATGCAACAAAATATTCAGGCTCTCTAATTTACATTAACAAAGATTCCACTACATTTACAGCATGTTTGGTTTAGTTCACAGGTCAGGCATTTTCCATAATACACTCTAAACAGACTATTTCAGTCAAGTAGGAAAGAAATGTCGAGGTGACTGCTTATAATTATCTTTAAAAGCACTGTTTATCTTTTCCTTCCCCTACATTATGGAGGTTTTTTCACATGGGGTTAGTATTTGATGGGCTCAGGGTTTGTTTATTCATTTTCCAATTTCAACTGCATAGGTAAAAAAATGAGAAACAGTAACAAATACCTGTGCAACCACCACCACCACCAAAAATCCATCAGGAAGTTATTTAATGTTGTTTAATTTAACTCCCTCATTAGGAGCATAATACAACAGTCTGTCATCGTGTGACAGGCATATTTCATATTTTCCATGAAACCATTCCATTTAATACACAAAAAAGGGAGTCAGTTTTTTAAATGAGATCTAAATCCCCCACACAAACAACCCCCTCAACCAGTCTCAAACTAAAAGAACAGTCTTGCTCCAATTATTAAAAAAAAAACCCAACAAATTCCAGAATGCACTTTTCATTAATCAATATATCCATTTATTGATAATCACTCTTATCAGCGCTGCAGAGTAAAAAACATCTGTTCATCAGAGAACATGTAGTTGAATTCATATTAGCTTGTATAAACAATCTAAGTAATATTGAGCCAATCTTTTTTAGAATAAACCAGTGACCTGAGAAGGCAAGAGCCAAGGGAGGCAAGGTTTATATTTTATAAGATTTTGTGGTTTTATAAGTTTTTATAGTTTATAAGTTCTTGTGTTTATAAAATTCTAAAATATTTTTGTGAAGCCTGAAACAATAATCATCCATTCATTGTTTTTTCTCAATTTAAGTGATTCTCTATAATTTGAAGAATTTGTAAGTGAGGAGAAACAAAACAAAGTCTTGCTATTTTACTATTTTAGATTAAGCATTGCCATTTTTGTGAGATTTTTCTGTCCCACAAACTATTCCTGGAACTGCTCATGGGAAAAAAGGATTCTGATGCAAATAAAAGCTGTCAGGTGTCAATCTGTAAATTGCTGTCACTTGTCAGAGATCCTAAGGAGCACTCCATTTAGGGCACGACAGCTTCTTGGATTATTTGATGAGTTCTTTATAAATGAACCAAGAATTCAGCAACTAATTTATTTACAATGATGAATTGTGTTTCTGCAACCTTATGAAAATATGCATTAAAAATAGTATAATATGATATGACACCTTTTACACACATAGTTATGTTGTGACTTTAAAATAGTTCTTTTGTATGGTTCTGAGTGTGTCATTGTTGACAGCACAGGTTACCAATGTTACCTTGCATGCATGTGGCTTCAAACCAGCTCTTAAAATAACTGAGAAATTTATTGCTCGCTATTTTGCCCTGATACACTTTAATACTGTGAACAAGTTGTGGGTACTGGAGAACACCTTCTCCTTCCTTTAAAATAAACCTTTTTTTCAGTCACAGGAAAGGCTAGTAAGATGTCAGGAACAAGTTAGTGAAAGCTAGCAGGCCTTGCTATTATCCAGTGATCTGGAAAAGACAAGAAAAATGCAGTGAATTACAGGTTAAGGGCAAATCTTCCTTATCTGAGCCACAATCACAATGACTTTGGAGAAAAGAAAGAGAGAAAGAGAGAAGGAGAGAGAAGGAGAGAGAGAGAGAGAGAGAGAAAGAAAGAAAGAAAGAAAGAAAGAAAGAAAGAAAGAAAGAAAGAAAGAAAGAAAGAAAGAAAGAAGCCAACACATTTATTTGCATTTAGAATGTGTATCATTAACTCTCCTTCACAGAACCAATGCAAAAGCACTGGATCAGCACCCCCAGTTAATCAGTTAATTAGAAGAATGTACAAGCACCTCACTTCCTAGCAAATAATTCCGTGTATACTGCAAGGGATGAAGCCTGATTTCCAGTGATTCCTGCTTGTAGTTTTCGTTTCCCATACAAAGGCTACACTGTCAGCACAGTGTTACCTCCTCTTCTCTTTTGCTTTAGTTACCTCTGGCTGTTTCCATATCACCTCCCGCATTTAAATCTCAGCACCTCTTCCTTCCTTGCAATATTTCCTTTGATATTTCCTGCGCACATTACAATATCTTGTTCTACAAGTATCTTGTTCACTACAGTATAGTTCTTTGTATGGCCTGGGAAAATAACTTTGTCCGTAGTGATTTAAAACTTTGTATTTGGTAGGACAGCAAACTAAAAATGCACTTTTAAAATTTTCCCTTGGCAGAATAAAGTGTCAGGAAGAATGCTGAGGAGATGTCACCAGCAGTGAAAGTGGGAAAATAGTGTTTAATTTCTTGTTCTGCTCCAAGTATTCAGAACATCCTTTGACAAGTTGACAAAGATTTCTATATGAAACAGTAACATAACAGAGCAGTTTTATGCTTGCCATACTGCCAGTGTTTCACAGCACAGCACAATGATGACCATGGTGATGAGGGACAGATCAGTGAAAATGCACATAAGGAATGCCAAACAAGTAGAAAAAAGAAAACAGCAAACCTGATGATCCTATCTTCTAAAGAGGAACGGGATTAATATTTAGGGAAATCTATTTGCAAACAAGTATGTTCCATCCTGTTATGTGTAGATTGTTTTCCTTAGCCTATGAATATTCATGCAATCAATTTTAATTCACCTGGAGGAGCACATTTATCATAACAGAGATGGAAATTCATGTGCAAAGACAGTATTTCTGACTAAACAATGCAAAGCCTCTCTCAGGCTGTTTTCACATGCTGGGAGCCACTTGTTTGTGTGAGGTAAGGATGTGGATATTCTGAGATGAGAAGAAGAGCAAGTCAAATGCCAGTGGTTTTCAAGGAACCTCAGATACATCACCCCACTCCGGCAGGAGGGGCAATGGGAGGTGGTGTAACGCAAGGACAGTGATGCTATAGTAGCAAACTCTCTGTCCAGTGACACCTCTATGTGTCTCAACCTGAAAAGGCAGCATGATGTCCCTGTAACATGATACATCACCTAGGGAGAGGGATCAGCCTCTAAGAACAGCTGAAGGAGTCATTGTGTGCTGAGGTCTGAAATGATCTTCACACTTCTGTGTCTCTCTGCCTGCAGGGTGAAATTGTGGTTAGCCCTGCATTATTAAAAGCCTCAAGCTTTTGAATTCATCTTGTGCAATTATGGGATTATTGAGGGTGCCTAAATTAGGAATGTAGCCACTTCACACTCTCTCTACAGGCCTTTCTAAATATGAGATATAGGGATTGTCAGTAGGCAATTTGTCTATGTACTTTTCATTGCTGTACATTGTGTGTTGCTTTTGATGGACAGCCTTTTACCATGTCACCCTTGCCCAGTCCACACTGAGGGTGGTAGCTTTCATTCAGTCTCTTTTTTGACTGGTTTAAAAATTATTTTTATGCTTTCTTGCACACTCCCCAAATCACTGTGTTTTCTCTATGCTGGCCTAATTTCTATTCTTGTAAATCAGTAAAATCCTGTAACAGGCCCATATTCATTTTAATTTACCTACAGAAATAACCCATCCGGTTGCATGCTGTTGAGTTTTTCCTCCAGTCTATTGTTTTGTCAAACCCCACAGCTTAATTTCCATTGGAGACTCATTTGCTCACTGAGGCAGGAATTACAGCATTTATGCATCTCTCATCTTTGCTAAAATAACTAATGATGTGACCAATCACGCAGTGAAATATGAGGGTGCTGCAAGTGCTTGGTGAAGTGAGGAAAAACACTCTGAGACCTTAATTTACTCAATAAGATCCAGTTCAAATAATTACAGAGTTCTCATTTGTTAAGCAACTACTACAAATCCACAAAAAATCATAATAATAAAAAATTGGTAGATAAGGAATTGGCTGGTCACACTCAAAGAGTTGTGATTAATGGCTTGAGGTCTGAACGAGACCAGTAACAAGTGGTATTCTTCAAGGGTTCATATTGGGACCAGTGCTATTTAACATCTTTGTTGATCAACAGTGGGATTGAGTGCACCCCAGGAATTTTTCTGATGACACCGAATTTTGTGATGTGGTCAGCATGCAGGAGGGAAGAAGTGACATCCAGAGGGACCTGGACAGGCTTTTAAGGTGGACCTGTACAAACCTCATGAAATTCAACAGGGCCAAGTGCTAACTCCTGCACATAGTTTGGGGCAACCACAAATATGGATACAAGAGGTATGATGAGTAGATTGAGGGCAACAAGAGTTGGAGTTATTCAGTCTGGAGGAAACAAAGCTCCAAGGGAGACCTTGAGCAGTTTTCCAGTATGTGAGGCACAGCAACAAGAAAGCTGGAGAGAGACTCTTTGTCAGGAGTGAGTGTAGTGATAGGATGAGAGATAAGAGTTTTGAACTGAAAGAGGCTAGATTTAGGTTGAATATAAGTAAGAAATGTTTTACAATGAGGATGTTGACATACTGGAACAGATTTCACAGAGACATTGTGGATGTTCCATTCCTGGGAGTATTCAAGACCAGGTTGGATGGGGTCCTGAGAAACCTGGTCTAGTGAAAGGTATTCCTGCCCATGGCAGGGGGTTTGGAACTGGATGACTTAAGGTTTCTCTCAACAAAAAGCTTTGTCTGATACTATAATAAAATTCATGCTCAGTGTTAACCTATTAACAGTAAAAGGTGTCATACCTGTTGACAGTTCAGAATGAATAGTCTGGCCAGCTGCAATCTGAAGTGTCCAGATAGCAAATCAAAGGTAATGCGGTGAGATGTATAGTGTCTTGATATTTGTATTTAGCAGATGAAATTTTTCGAGTTAAAATTGGAGTTAATATGTGGGTTCTATAAGTGTGGATAATAAAAGATGACCTGAACTTGTCTATGGGTATTGTTGCTTCTCCATTTTTGGTTGATTGTTCTCAAATGGGCTGCAGACAGATTCTTTTATGAGCAATAAATTCTATAGTTCAATCAGATGCTTTGACTAAGATCATTATGAATCATCCAATATGGTTTAAATGTTTGGTCAGACTAAAATACCATTTTTGCAGTCTTCTGTTTTGTGCAAAAGACAGTTGTTTCCTGTCAAATAGATGAGCCGACCAGAAAGTAGGTCTCACTTTCTAACTACTGAGCTACACTAATTTATAAAGATATAGCCTCTGTGTACTTCATGAATATAAAGATGTTTTCAAGAATTGGTTGTAATGGTCAGATACTTAAAAGACACCAAATAAAGGGTCTGCAAGGTTGCTTGTTTAGTGTTGGGTTTTTTTGTGGCTTCTCAAATACTACTGCCTGCTGATCTATGACTGAAGGTAATTCTCATTAATTGGCTGCACTGAGCTGATTGAGTCTTCTAAATGTACAATACTTCTTTTTCAGTCTTTTTTTCCTGGTTAACTGTTTTTGAAGTCATAACTTGATAATGTTTTGATTTATATTGAAAATAAGGATTAATACAGCTGCATTCAAAGAGGACATGGTTAAAAAAAGAAAAAGAAACTGTGTCCATCACCAGGTTCCATTGTCTAACATTACTTTTATTACATTCAAAATGTTCGAACTAGTAGATCCTTGCAGTTGGCAAGAAACAATAATAGAAATACCTAATTTTTACTTAAGGATTTGTAATATATTGGCAAAAAAATGAAAAGAGAAAAAAAAAAAAAGGTAACAAGAAAAAGACATTTCACAGCCTCCAATTCTAGAACAGGTAGGTTTTTCCTGTAAATTGTTAGAAATTTTTTCCATACAGCTGACACTATAATGTGTACCAAGGAGTGTTTCTAACATATTTCAATCATCCTTAAATTCCTACAGTTCTCTTTGACCTATGAAAGTCAGTTTTCAGCCTATCAGATATCATACTCAAATGTACATATTTTAATTTTTTTTTTACTAGAAAGACCACACTGACTTCTTATCTGGAGCTTGTACTGGACCTTTCAAATACTTCCTCACCTAAAATAATTCACACAGAAAATTTTTACACAATATCTCAAAAGTTTCTAAATTATACCACTACCCAAAATAATACAGCATGTTCTGTACTAATCAAGGCTGTTCAGTGGTGCCAGATCTGGCAGTGAAAAATGCAGCAACCTGAGTTATAATGAACTTCAAGAGACATTTTTAAAGTTGGCGGAACAGTCTGGCATGCAATTTAGAAGTAGTTACTCATATATTCTTTTAAAATAATTTTGTCTCACCACTATCTAACATAAAATTACAAGCCATGGATAAATGAATTACATTTAGACTATGAATATCTTTTATATTCATGGTAAGCTTTCTCCTCTGGAAAAAAAGTGCAGCAAAAACATGTGACTGCACTAGCCAAAAGAAACAACATTGCTAAATCAACATTTTTTTTTAATTTCCCAGAAAAGCTGGGGGTGTGCACGACATACCTTTAATACAATCAGCCTTCATCTTGCAGAGATTAAAAGTTTTGTTCTCCTTAATTAATTTATTTAATTCAAAATCTATCAGAAGCATGGAAACCTTGCTGTACACAAGCAAGGAGAATATGCCCCATACTCTGCTTAAGACACAGAAATATTGCATAGATACCAAATATTATGCAGCAAGAATACTTCTTGTATAGCAATCAGACCTCTCCAACAAGACATTTTTCATTGGAGCTTGCTTCACTTTTACCTTGCAAGACATTTCAGGCATTCTGGCACAATAGCCCCTTTTTTTCTGAAAAGAAGACAGAAAAATATGTCACTTCCTTAATAATTTCCTAAATAGGACTGATTTTAAGATGAAAACAGTGCTTGCAAGGAGAATGATTGGAGACTTGTCACTGGAGTTACAGCTCCAGCTGTAAGCTGCAGGTGTGATGACAAACACCTGCAGTATCAAAACCTGATGCAGTGTATTTCTTTCCCTTTTTCAGGTAAATAGTTCTTATTAGGCACACTGAAAACAGTGGACTAAACCCTGAAGATTTACTCTGTGCTTAGTCAGTTGTCAAGCAGCCTCCTTGGAAATCAGTGGTAGTTTGCCTTGGAATTGATAGGAGTTTATTAAAGCCCTTAAAATTGAAATATATTCATAAGAGTTGCAGGATCAGGCCTCTAATTTAGCACACACTAAAGATGTTGAGGGAAAGTTGGTCATTCAAAAAGCTGTAGAAAGGCTGAGCTGGAGTCCAGGAAGTGCCTGCCATGTCTCTGGATGTCGTGGGAGTAGTGTAATGAAAAGTGACTGATGTAGCTTGATAGAACACTTTAAAATGACACATTGAGCTAGATTCAGTGTAAGGGTAATGGACAGATGGTTTGCATTTTCAGAAATTTAATGGCTATTTGACATTCTTTGTCATTAGTAATCCTGCTTAAAACTTTATTTAATAGTGATAATTTTTATTTCATTTTTTAAACAGAACAACAGCTCTGCTATCACTACAGCCAGTAAAGCATACCTATTGAAAGCCTCTACTTCTCAGAAGAATGACTGAGAGATTCCTTGCATACAAAACATTTGTATTAATTTTTAACAAAGAAGTTGTCTGAAGGGAGAATTGGTTTACTTTTACTTCCTCTGGAAATCAGATAAAATGTTATAAAATGCTTCCTATTTTTCCTAAATAAAACACCTCTTTCCCCACCCCAGACTACTTTAGTAATTCCTCTTACAGAAAAACTCACATCAAAATTTATCAAAATTTCTTTCTCAAATTTCAACTTTACAGTGAAGTTCAGGCTATGAGGTAGTAGAAATAAAATTTATGTTATTTATTTCAGATATTAAATAATTAATCACAAATTCCTAAATTTCTCCTTATTTATATTTTTGGTCTTTATATTTCATCTGCATATTCTGATATCTTTGGAAAGTGTCAGGATATCAACTCCACTGCACGGGGCACAGTCAGATTCAGAAGACAATAGCAAATTAGTTGTTTTTCTTTCATGAAGACACAAAACCCCACCCCTTCTTTCATCAATCAGATTCAGAACAGGTGCAAATACGTGGCTTGAAATATGGAATTAACAGTCTCAGTGAGTAACCTGAGGTCCTTTTCCAAAACATGAAAAGACATTTTATTTGAACATTTTCTAATGTTCTAGTAAAAATCTGGATATGATTTTTTTATATTGTTTGCTGATTTATGCCCTTTCATATTCTGAAAGAAAGCTCATGACACCAGCAATGCTAGTGCTCTTTTCCTTATTTCTTTGCAAACCCAACAGTGCTTTATTTGCTACAGGACGGTAAGGTTGCTCCAAAGATCTAAGTTGATATTAGGAGATCTACATGCTCTTCCAAAGAGACAAGAATGAAAGTCCAAATTTGTGACCTACTGACTCTGGCAGTACCCTTTTGAAGCATTATTGTTTACTGATGGGTTCATGTTATCTGGCACATTCCATTTTCATTACTTATAAATGGTACAAGGCTTATTTCATTATTTATTTATTTAGATCCCATGTTTTTTTTTAGTTAGTGAGTATCCAGGTAATTCCTGGAGAGTGATGCAAAAGGGCAGATTATCAGCTCCACTTAGCTCCCCCATTTTCACTGAAATGCATCAGAGCCCCTCTTGGGTATAGCTTGCTGGCTGGCTGCTGGCAGGAAACCCTTGATGCTGTAAGATTTGCTTCTGTCCCTCTGCACTGAACACCCCCGGCTGCTTTGCTAGTGAGTGCGGTGGGACTGTGCTTTCCTGGCAGCACAGCAGATCCAGCCTGTGTAGGTGTCTTGGTTTAGGGAAAATTTGGGTGAAAACCCTTGAATAGGGCTTCTCTGTGGAGCAAACTTAAACGGCTCTTTCTCTTAACTGTTCTGGGAAAGAACTTCTTTGGAGAAAAGTGGAAAAAACTATTTATTTAACAAAGTGCCCACAAGTATAAAGAATGAATAATATGAAACAATAAAACCTCTTGTTCTGGGGTGAGATGGTAAACTGAGAAAGTCCTTGCTCTGGGTGTAGCTCAGCTCTCTCAGTCCCTTGTCAGTCCCTGCAGAGATCCAGGCCCCAGTGGGCACAGGTGCAAGCTCTTGGTACTTTTTTGGGTCTTTTAGTTTACAGCAGGTTTAAACAGTTCTAAGAAAAGGGGAAAAAAATCAATCTAGGGAACTTCTCTGCCTGAGCTAGCTAGAACTAAGAGCAAAGCAGATCTTTGTCCGTGCCTCTGATGAGCACTCTGGAGAAGGAATGTGTAGGAGTCAGGCAGCTTGCTCAAAAACAAACTCCGCGCTTTTCTTTCTCTTTTGTTTTACTTTCGGAACTAGTCTTAAAGGTACAGAACACAATATACAGCACAAATAGAACAGACAATTAGGGATACAAGCATTATAAAGTCACCCTAGGACCGTGGGCATCTTTGAGTGGCCCTTGGGCTGGTTCAGCCTGGAGACAGCTGGGAGTGTGAGTGACTGAGGGGCAACCTCTGTCTTTTGCCACCACCAGCATCTCCACCAGACTGCACCTTGCTGCCCTGCTGAGTGTTACAGCCTGGCAGCGCTTTCTGGGCAGGAAGCTCTTCCTGTCGGCCAGAACACCGTGTTTGCTGCTGCCCCTCGGATGGCTCTCAGGGGAGGGGATCAGGCCGGCCTGGCAGCCCAAGTGCATGGCGTTGGAACCAGGGACTGGTTTGGCCCCAGCCCAGCAGAGGTTTAACACATTGCCACAAGGATGTCCCTGCTCCCAAGGAGGCGAGGGGTGGGTGGCAAGAGCCAGCCGTCCCCCTGTCCCATACTGCTGTTTTCCCAGCCTGGCCTTGTCATAACCTTTGGGAAGGGAGGTTAATGACTTTCCATTCCCGTTACCAGGTGTCACAATGGCAAAACTACACACCTGAGTGGAAAGTTAAAATATGTGTTGGAAATAAATGTTAGGAAAGAAAAAAGTCTCCAGGTCTAATTTGAAGCATGAATCTGACAAAAATGGCTTTCCTGCTGCCTAGGCAAGTGCTATCAAGATTAAAATTTTCTCTGAGAGTAGAGACCCTTCCAGATTAAATAAAATTACACAACAAAGCTTCTCAGCATTAGCTAGCTAATCACCTGCAGAACAGAAATCAGTCAGATCTCGCTTGTCACTGTACCTGGTTGGAACTAAAACATCAGTGTAGAGAAAAGATTTTTTTTTTTTAAAGCAAGGAAGCAAACATTTAAGGAAGAGCATCACAGCTAACGATAAAAGACTTCCTTTTATTTCAGTGTAGTTCTAATTTTCCTTAATTATTTTTTTTATGGCTAACAAGTCACCACTGCTAAATACATCATCTGATTTAAAATATTTGCATCTGTAAGCAAATAAGGATGTTATTAGGATATAGATTAACTTTCGCTTTTACAGTGAATGGCCAAATGATTTTTTCCACAGTGCTTTTAGAAAGACAACACTATTTTTTGGTCCCAACTTGAAGAGATCATCCTGTATACCTCGTTGGTAATGTCTCCAGTGAAGCTGGTAGGATAAATGCCAAGGGAGCTGCTATTATATCCCTGTAGCATGACAACCTCTTCAGCAGGAATAATTGGCTCAGGCCAAGAACTTGCTTCATGTATATGGCGAAATTACTGACCCAAGCAGGATTTGAACCAGCAGCCATATGATTTAAATAGGAGATGAAAATTGATCTCAAAATAACCTCAGCAATCTAAGCCAAAGAAGCGACAAAAGGATGAATGCTTAGCACTGCAGAAAAATAAATATCCTCTTTTAAAAAACAGACCTTGTGACAAGAACCAAATACTCATACATCATGTAATAGCCTAAGTTGAAGACTATACCTCTGCTGGAAAATGCAACAAAAACAATAAGAAGTGGTTCTCTGTATATTTTTACAATGTCATGTACGATGTATCACACATCACATATATAATGTGTTTTATCTCTCAACTTTCACATATATTCTTGCTATCTCCCAGGTTTAGCCAAGTATTCATTGTGACCTTTAGTGAAACAGTAGCTCCCTGAATCCCTGGATTGTATTCATCATCGCAAGTTAGGATCCCCAACAAAATTTATTTAGCAGATGAATAAAATTTAGGCTGTGTAAATGGCCCCACATTCCAACTAAACAAATAGTGTGTGTGAAAACCAACTCATTTGTTACCTACTTGTTTCCTTGTACCTTCTGGAGTGTGCTGCTGGACAAGCTACACTGGCACCAGATGTTCAAATAGTCTGTTGCAGAAAATTCAGAGGCAAAGCAATTTTTCTCACAGAAAGAGTTCTAAAAGGCCTTCTGACAGGAGGAGTAGGTTCTCTGCAGCCTGTGTGACAGGCATTTTAAGTGTACAAGGGGATATGTTCTGCCTCTGGAATCCAGTACATAAATTAACAAAGAAAATAATAGCTTCAGTCCAAAGGACCATCAACTAATCTCCTTGTTTATATCACAGGTAATATGTAAGTGTTTTTCAGAGCTAATCCTTTCAGCCATAGCATAAATGCTAAAGGCCAATAAGATTACTTGGAGATGAAGCATTTTAATAGCATCACAGAGTCAGGAAGTAAACAGATTATGAAAGGCAGCAACTGGCATTGATTTTATTCTGCAGCTTGGCCTGAATGTCCTACACTTGATGAGTCTTGTAATCAATCTTGTTTGAATTTTGCATGAGATTTTAGCTCATCTTGAGGCTAAGAAAATAAGCAATTTCAAAAATCAGAGCATTAGACTACAAATCATGAGAGGGAAGAAGACCGCAGTGTAAGACCCAATAATGAAATCCTCTTTGCTGTGCCTCAGAAGTTCCTGACAGGGTTCAAAGGATGAATCTGTGAAACAGCTGTGCAGAAGATTTATTTCTGTGACAGTGTCCTCCTGGAGGCACAGGCTCTCCAGATAGGGTCAGATTCTGAAGGTGTGTTGCTAGACAATCTCCAGGCTTTTCCAGCTCCAGGTTTGTTTTTCTCCCTTATTGCTCTGGTCAGTTCCTGTGAGGACTATGTCATTCTGGATTGTGGGTTTAATATGAAGACACACATCTAGAACAGAGATACAAGCTTCCATGCTTCTGAAGGGCTTCTCATTGGTGCAACAAAAATGCTTTGCCAATCAATCTGATACAAAGGGACAATCAAGGAGATAGTCCTTCAAAACTGCGCTGTTGCTTCAAATCAGAACATAATGTAGAAGATGGAACGTGTCCTAAATTGACAAATCAGTGAAATCAGTGCTCCAATTTTCGTCTTTTGTGGTCTTTCTGACAATCACCATCCTGTGAGAGTTGTTGCTCATTGTTTTAATACTACTGTGAAAGTTCTTTACAGCCTTCACAGAGACAGAGAACTATTTATCCGCAAGAAGGACTATTTTGGAGAGCATGGGGAAAATTTAGATCAACAGACTGCATACCAGCAGTCTAATTTTCTTCCACAGAAACCTTGAGTATAGTGGAAAAAAGTACTGTGTTTCATGAAATTGACTACCATGAATAAATTTAAAAAAAAAATTACTCTTTTCCTACAACAGGAGCAGTTGACATATCTTTTTCTACAACATTTTTTTCACCAAAATGTTGGATTATGTTCACATTTTGCCATAAAACACATGAAGTCTGTGTTTGAGACAAACCCATGCATTTCTTCCTGTGGAGGTACAGCCACAGTTTTCCACGGGTGTTTGCAAATCCAGTACATTTTAATATGTTTTGAGTCTGTTCAATTTGAAATTCAACCCCTTCCACTCTGTCCCTGCAGCTAGATAATTTGTTTCTGTAGCAATCTGCTTTTGCCTAGAATTTATGCCAAATCTGCCAGTGCATTCGTTTTGTGTGGTTATATTTCCACTTCATACTTCCAGGCTAAATGAGATAGCAATTTTGTTCCCCTTTGGTTAAGAATAACCTAAACGAAAGAAGCTACTGACCAAGAGTGGGCAGGGAGTAGCTAATACAGTTTAACAAATATCCTTTGGTGTTGCGAAATAAGAGGGATTGATTGAATGTGACTGTGAAAGACAACAGCAGAAACATACTGAGCACAGGCAGAGGAGTAACAGTATGCTAAGAGGAAAGCAAGGAGGACTGGAAGCTGGTGAGACCATCAGCACAAAGAGTGTAGAAACAATGCAAAAGCAGTTCAAAACACTCCTGATGTATAAAGATCCAACTGATGTATAAATTATCATTCACAACTGCAAATTATTCTCAAACTCTTCCAATAAATATGTGAGAAACAAGTAAGTTATAAGCTAGTTTTGTAAGGGAGAAGGGTGGAGGAACAAAGTAGAAACTCCTAGGGAAGGAGTGAAAATCCAGGATTACACAAATATTTTCTTTCTGTGAATTTGGAGTAGATACATACTATCTGAGAGTCTGATTTTGCCAAAAGGGAAGAAGTAAAGGAAAAAAAGTCTTCAGTATGTGTAGCATTTTGAAGTGTTTCTTCTAAGGTTTCAGAAGACGAGTAATTTCATGGCAAGTATGTAGTATGACTCGGTCTTCATTCCCTCTGAGAAGCCTCAGGCAGGAAAAATGTGGCATGTTATACAATAATACATGAAAAAAAAGTACTTTGACCACTGAATTTTTTATAAAAAGTTCGTTCTCCCTAGCAGCTCTAACTGTGATTGCCTTCTTAACTTTGTTAGTTTACCTTTTTCTCTACAAGGTTGTGAATTTTTCCCCTGAGGCAGATCAATGCTGTAATTTTAGCACCATAATTTTGTGGAAGGTTTTCAACATCACTGCTTGATTTTTGAGACTAGTTTTGAAAACTGAATAGAAAAAGGAAAATAGCCCAGGAAAATTAGCCTCAAAAAGCACTTTTTATTTCTTTCTTCCAGTTCGGAGGAATCATGTCATCACTCATGCTTATTTTAAGGAAGGCAAAATCCTTTTGAAACTAGAGATTTTTCTGTCGGAAGACCCTTTTGTGTTCTTTCACCAGCTTGTTTACCATGCCATCTCCCTTTGTCACTTTGCAAAGGCTGTGGAAAATCCTTTCCAGCTGACACAGACCCCTATCAGTATCTGTGCACTCTAACAGTACAGGGCACCAGCTACTGTCCCTTCCCAAGAGCCTGAGCTGGTTTTCTGGCATCCAAAAAAGTATGCCAGAGGTTTTTATGTTGGCGCTGACCTGCTTGACAACATCAAGTGAGGTCTCACTGCTACCACAAAAAAGTCTTCCTGCTGGTTTTTTTGTAATTTTTTTCCCATGGTGGAAAGCAGGGGTAAAGTGAAAACCTCTACATGTTTGTTAGTAAGTCTAAGCAAGTTGTATCTACCTAATAAAGACTCGAACCCCTTCCCTCTGTGAGAGTTGGATAGTGGGAATCGGTTTTGGGAGGGAGAGGTTCATCACATTCATACTGCGTCTTTGCCCATATTCGGGCAACAAATTCTGATCTGGACCAGGTGGACAGGCCACCTCTACTTAACTCGGAAAAGGACATAAAATCTTTTTATGTTTATTAAATAGCCTTCTGTTGCTGGTCAGAGGTTTTTTACTGGACTGAGCATTATCCAGTGGTGTCCACTACCTGGTTGATTCCAATTTATTATTTTAAACCCCTGTCTGAGTCAGTCTACTCACCTCTCCTTCCCTCTGTGCTGAAGAACAGTTCACCTCTTGTCTTGTAGCTCGCAACCTGCTTGTGGAGCCCACAGGGAGACATTTAAGTCATTCCTACACATTCATAATGGCTTATATGGAAAAGAATGGGCAAATGGAAGCTGGAATGTCTTTGAACCTCCCTATTAAGGAAATAAAGATTTAAGTCTCCAAAATTAAAAACAGATAGATAGCTACAGTACTATTAACCACTGCTTTGTAACGCTTCTCTTATAGTCTAAAAATGCTATCAGTGTTTCAGTACTTATGTTACCTCTGTAAATGTAAAACATCAGTAAAGCTATCAAAACAGAGCCACCACTTGAAAACTCCTTGATGGCTAGTTTATGCTCTAGAGGATGTAAATCATGGCATAAGGTATTATCCAGATGAATTATTCTTCGTGGAAACCAGTTGGGTCCTTCTGAAATTGCCCATCTTGCAAAGTACAGCCATAATTTTCAACACATACTGTGCTAAAGTGTGGGTCTGCCAGGGAAAATGCATACCTCAAATTGCAATTATAGGCTGAGGGAATCAAGTGGCTGAGTTTCTGTGTAAGGTGATCAACAGTCACTGTGATAGGTAAAGGGCTATTCTGAAAATGGTGTAAATTCATTCCTTTCTATCTATTGAACATTAAGTACTGTACAGCTGCTGATGGAACTGCAAACTGTCTGTATTATTTATAATACTGGTGATGCTCCACAGAAATGTAAAAATACAGTTTTAATCCTCCCATAGTCCTGTCAGGTATGCTTCTAATTATCCTGGTTTATGCTGTTGAAAGAAGGGCTCCTACATTCTCACGCCAGATTGCTGAAACAGCATGTTTTACAATATGGGAAAGCACTCATTGTTTCCTTTCATTTGTAGAAGTATATATACGGCATTTCATTGTAGCTACAGCAAGAAAATAGGCAATCTGTTTGAAACATGTTGGTATAAAAACTGTGCTGTGGTCTGGCATCTTCACTTTCAGCTGAACTGACAAAACTTTCTCAAAAAGCCCTTCATGCTGCTTCAACTATTTCTGTCTCTACCTTCATCTTCTCGCAATACAATACCCTGTGTATTGTCAAGAGAAGAACACTGATCATGGGTCCACAATCTTTTCTTTGTTTTGGGTTGTAATTTTTTCTGAGTATTTTCTATTTTGACTGTTATGTTTATCTTAGTTTAATGATGATGGTACAAATTTTTAATACAAGCTCCAATAAGAAACTTATTATGTAGTTAATGTCTGAGACTGAATTTGAACCACAACCAATAATTCCTCTGTATATTTTAAAATAAAAATAATCATTTTGAGAAAAGTGGAAATCTACGTCAACGTTGGATATACATTTTCACTTTCCCCTATTTATTTTGCACATTCATGAAAATATAAAAAATAAATAATACTAAATGTAAAGAATATTAAGAACAGGGTAGGAAATATTTGCAGGAATTGAAAAGCACTGGAAATTATATCATTGTATTAGCATTTATAGTACATCTGTATACCAAAAGTACTTGTTTGAAAGTAGTTGGCATATGTAGAGTAATACTGGAAGCCCTACTGGAAGCGTTTAAAAAACTTGTAGTACATACCAGGAAAATGCAAATTATGGGATGTGAATCTAAAGAATATCAGGTCTCCTCATTTTTAAATGTACATGTAGCAAGCTTTTTCCAGCAAAACTTGTATTTATTTCTGAAGTAGAAAGGTCAATCTGAAATGGACTTAAAAAGCAAGGACGCAAATAAAATTTAGAATCACTTCAGGATCGGGGGTTACTTAGTAAAAAGAACAAATAAATGTGATTTCCATTGTGGTAGAGCTTCAGACAAGTAAGGTATACAGTTCATTTACGTATTTAAGAAGTATTTTTCCTGACTAGCAAAATCAGTATTTACTATTTAAGAGATATGAATTTTGTGTTGTACAAATAATAAATATACTGGCCAAAAAATTTTATGGGGACTGCATGGGGTAGCAATCCAGAATAAGCTTACCTGAAGAAATGGTCTTACTCTAAGCATATTAAAATTAATATCTTCCTCCTATTCCCATGGTTGTTGGTCTATGTGCAAGGACCTGTTGGTGAAAATCAGGAAGACCAGTTGCATGTTTATGAACTCATTTAAAGAAACAAATAAAACTTGAAAACAAAGGTCTGCAAAAGAAATTAAGAGTTTTGATTTTGAGATATATTTCAGTTGGGCAGATTTGAAGGTATTTTCATTTAAGAAATCTAAAAAAAGTATAGAAATCAAACCCCTATATAAATATATCTCTTCTATAGAGACATGATTTTAAAAAATTAGTATTTTCTGATCACTGTGTCTCTATAAATTCTTTTCTTTTTCTTTCTGGATTTGCAGAAAGAAATCTGAGGCTGAGGGCTCAGACTCTGAAAGGCTGAGACTCTTCAGCCTGGAGAACAAAGCCCTCAGGGGTATCTTACCAAAGTGTATAAATGCCTAAAGGACCAAATGAAGATGAGCAACCAGGCTCTTTTCAGCAGTGCTCAGTGCCAGGACAAAGGAAGTGGGCACAAATCAAACCCCGTGAAATCCAGGATGAGCACAAGAATAGAATGTTTTGTTGTGGGGGTAGTCAAACACAAGAACAGGTTGCCCAGAAAGGGCAAAGGATATTTGAAATATCTCCATATGTGGAGATATTTCAAATCTGGCTGGACACCATCCTGGACAACTGGCTCTTTCTAATGCTGCTTTAGCAGTGTGGCTGGACTAAATCATCTGGAGAGGTCCCGTCCTAAACATTCCTGTGACTGCAGCACTTCAGCCATGGGAACTATCCTGTTAGGTCTCCATGAACCCAGTGAGATTGTAGCATTGTGATTTCCTGCAGGTCTCTAATTTAGCCTCTAATTTTATAGCACTACATGCTTCTGGATTATTGGTTTGCTTTGAAGCTACCAGTCTGAACTCACTGCTGAAGATCAGGATCACTTCCATCTAATAAATGTTTACTGACTGCTGTAAGATGGATTTTGAGTCTTGCATTTCCTTTTGTAATGCATCTCTAATAATTAAAATGAAAAAAAATTCCAAGAGATTTTTAAAAGCTGTGTATGTGATTTAATTACATCAGTCATACAGAAGAGATTCATATTGTCATAGTAACTAAACCAAGATTCTTTTTTTCCCTCTTATATTGCCATAGTAGATTATGTTAATATAATACTTGGTCTTGTTCTTGGAGAGGCATGTCTGAACACTTTTTAGGATTTTTTTTGTTGCAACATACGTTCTACAAATTGCTGTTCAGATGTAATTCGTCATGGCACACGTGTTGCTTGAGCTTGGCTTTACGAAAATGAGCATGCCATAAGGGCACAAGACCCTACTCATCTGTGCAGAAATCAGTGTAAAGATTCAGGTTACTAGAGCACTGAAGTTCATGCTTAAGTTTGAGCTGGAGTTCAGACACATACTGGAAATTAACTGATGGACTGCTTCACCTGTTTTAAGATCTAAATCTTTGCAGAACTGGGGCCTTAGGATTGGAGTTGCAAGCAAATCAACCAACCACCTTCTGTGTCTTGGGGTCATTTGTTACCACTAGTTTTGTGGGGAAATACTTGCTACAGAACAATCCAATGATACTGGAGTATATGGCAATGAACGTTTTGCTTAAATTGTGAATCTTTGTTCATCCTTAAACTTATAAGGAGTTACCTTGAAATAATTAATTTTGCCAAGTGTTACTTATATTTACGCTGTACCTTGTTCATAAGAAAAAACAAAAAAATCTATTATAAACCTAGCAGACTGTGTCTTGGATTTTGATTGGTAGAAAATCAGTCATTAACTCAGGAAAATCAGTAATTTTCCTGCACAGCTGCTCAAACATGTTGGGGAATTTACTATGAAAAAAAAAGGGGGTGAAGAAACACATTATCAGCATTGTAAAACATTGATTAGGGTTTATTATACAAAAATAATTAGATTTAATCAATTATCACAGATAACAAGTGATTTCTTGGGGATTATTATTACCTAATTGTTATTAAAGATCTGACTACAGATGGCATATGCAGTTCATTGCTTATTATTACTTTTACAAGCACAGATGGCACAGTACAAGCAGTAAGACTAGCAGACAGTGATCTTTTCTTCCTAATGTAGTAAAAAATGAATGTGAAGGGTAGAGGGTTTTTATTTTTATTTTTATTTTATTTTTTACTAAAGTGCTGCAAAATAGCTAATGGACTCAACTGTTCAGAACATTTTACTTCAATAAAAATTTCAACATAGTGCATGTAGAAGCCTGCCCAGGATATTCTCAAATTAATGTTACAGACTCAAAACATTTGCCTTGTGGTGCTCATTCCAACTTGCCTGAATCTACCCTTTGCATAAGAATCAGTTTAACTTGAACTCTATGACCTCTACTGGCAAAACTTCGAAGGCATAAAAATATCAATTACAATCATATAAAGAAAGAAAGGAGTTAGCTCAAGAACATTTTAAAGCTATTTATTTAAAAAAACAGTGGTAGATTTTTAAGAAATTAAAGAAATAAAAATGATGCTTATGTAAGAGTCAAAAAATCCTTTCAAACTAGCAAGAAAAAATTATTTCAGCAAAAGATCAAAAGTTTGTTCAGGAACAAAACCACAGCATGCACGTTATACATTTATTCCTTCCTTTCCATCTTTGTGTCCTAAGGGAAGGGTGGGAGGATAAGTATGTGGTTTTATGTCTTGCTTATAAAATAAGTAAAGACTTACCTTGGATAAGTCTTTATACTTGGATAAAATGGATCCTTATAAGCAAGACAAGTGTGCTGTGATAACTACAGATTAATTATTTGGCCAAGTCTATCCAGTAATTATGTTTCAGACTAACATTCCCTCTCCAGGTCCCCGTCTCTAGGAAGCAAGCCAATCATGTCATTCATGGTACAGTGGCATTGTCACAATATATAAAAAAGTCTTGCACTCCTAAGGCTTAATTACAGTACTCCTCCATGAGAGGTTTTATACTCAGTGGTTGCACAAAGCTGGAACATGTTTTCCCTATTCATCTTAGGACATATTAAAAATGTATTGTTAAATCATGCCACCGTCCTTTAAAATATCCTGATCATGTTTCTGAAAAGGCAAACAACGAAACTGTTATGATTAGAGAAATGTTATTGGAATACTCCAGTATAGTAACAATAAAAAATATATCTCATGAAAAGGAGACCAAACATTACATTATGTTAACTATGGATGATACAAAAATAAAATTAAAAACAAACAAACAACCCCCCCCAAAACCAAAACAAACAAAAAAGAGAGAAAAGAATTGTATGTCAAGATTAAAATCCCTAAAATTACCTGATAAATATGTCAAACATGGGAGTAGACATAGAATTTTTGTTGCTTTTGCAGAGGGCATATATCACAGTAGCTATATCCCTCAGTATGTAGCAAATGAAAGGAGTGAAAATAACACCATTTATTTTTAATACACTTGTGTGCCAGTTCTGCCATTACACTAATTCTGCCATGCACTGAATATGTCTCTAGTTTAAATCAGTAGAATTGCACTTCTAACACTTAAGCTTATTATTAAAGCCCTCTAACATTCTTTATTTCCAACCCCTTCTAGGCCTGAATCAGCCTGCCAAGGTATCAACAAAAAAATGTATCTGATCTTCTGAATAAATTTTCTGATAATGATGTCAACATCTATCCTTATATATGGTATACTTACAAGGTCAAAAACTGTTTAATTACCATGTCTTATTGAATTACTACTGTACAACTGAGCTGTGGTAACTGGCAAAGTGCATACCCTAGTAGAATCCATTGTGTGAGTAAAAGCCATTAGCTTAAACCACTAAGAAACTGTGCAGAAGAAAATCACCATCAAAGAGTTGTGGCTTAACTGGTGGTTTGATTTAATGTGTTTCACTTTTCAAAGATTGGCAGAGAAGCAGCTGCTTGTTTAGCCACAATAACATGATAGCTTCCATTCTATGGCCATTTCCTTACACATTTTCCATTAACTTCATCAAAGAAGGGCCTGGTTCTACCTGACTTACATTAAAAGGGTGCTATTTTTAAATAGGCACGACAGAAGAGCACCCACATGTAATTTTTTTTTCCCTGACATCTTTAATTGAGAGCAAAATAATCTCGCCTTTCAAGCTCTGAAGAATACAGGAAATAATACAGACTGTTAGGTGGGTTTAAAATGGCAGATATATCTGGTTCAGAGGGTAATGATCAATAGTTTGATGTTTGGCTGGTGGTCAGCAACTAGTAGAGTACACCAGAAGTTGATACTGGGGCCCTTATTTTTTAGCTATAGTCAATAAAGACCTGGATGATTTTGAAGTATTCCCTTAGCATATTTAAATCAGAGGGTAAAATTATCATAACAAGGAGTAGGCCCTGATAAACTGGAGAATGGGACCAGCACAAACCTCATGAAATTCAGCAAGGAGAAGCATCAAGTTTTGCATGCTAGGTCATACAGCCCTGTGCAATATTATAGTCTGGCAGCCAGGTGTTCAAGAAAGAGTCACACTGAAAGGGAACCTGAGGCAAGTCAGGTCACTCTCACCATGAGAAAGGCAAATCTCATCCGTAACAGATCTTGTCCTCTGCTTGCTGTTGGTGAGGTTACATCTGGGATACTTTGTCTAGTTTTGAACCTCCCTGTAGAGGTGAGGTAAAACTGAAGAGGGTCTAACTAAAAGATGGGAAGTAGGACATGATGTAGAGAGGATGAGTGAGATTGGCTTCTTTATCCTGGTGAAAACGAGCTAAAGATGATCTAAAGGAACTCATTATACATAAATGTAGAGGAACTTCAAAGATGAGAGATGAGGTACTCTGTAGTAGCAGGTGATAGAGAAAGGACAACAACCACAAGAGAAGTTCAGGTTACCCAAAAAATTTGTGAAGTAGCCATTATTAGAGAGCTTCATAACTTGGCTGAAAAAGGCTGTGGCTGACCTGACCTGGTTGCTTCCTACTTTGACTGTGACTTTTGAGTAGAATCTCTGTAAATCCCTTCTACCCAGCCTTACAGTGTTTCCTGTGAATGCTATGAATCTATTACGTGTCCAGCAGAGGAACTATGTATGATTCAGATAAGTATTTGGAGTTCAGTATCAGTAATACAACCATTTTCAGTGCACAAAACTCGTGACATCAAGTGTCCAACAGCTACTGGTAGAAGCACAACCGGGAGGAATTTGGTCATATACTCCATGGTCATGGTTCAAATATAAGAATACACCTCCCAAAATAAGCCTTTTAAGCATAAAGTATCAAAATTTTAAAATGAGGAAAAAAAAAGAAAAATCACAAATATCTTCTTGAGTTTATTTCCTGTGATGGTAAAAACAAGTATTCAAACCCTTCAATAGATTCTCTTTTATCTAGATATTCACTTTCTTCTCTTTCCAGTATGGATTTATTAGGATAGGAAAAACCAGTTCCAGGAATTTTCAAGAAAATTTGGTATAACTGCACACCAAATAGCTGAAAATCTATGTTGATTTTAAGTAGAATGTGACTACAAAAGAATGTTTAAATGTCTTCATGTTTCTGGACTGTACTTATCACAGTAAAATTTTTCCTCTCTAGTTCCTGGTTTTTAAGTATAAATAAGTTGATAAGTTTTTTATAATAGGGTCATTGAATGGTGTGTATCAGAAGGGATCTTTAAAGACCATCCAGTTCAACCCAGATTATCTAGTCCAACTCTCAGGTCTGTTTTAATATGTCTTTTGAAGTGTCTTAGTCTTAACTTTTTCTTGTCTTTGCCATTTGGTCATTTCCCCACTTGGAGTTTGCTCTGTCTTCTTTTCTCAACACTATGCAGAGAAGAAAATGCTTATAGAAGTGCTTATGGAAGCACCAAAACCTGGAAAAAAAAAATCACTAGGAAAGATAACTATTATCATGCCAGCCTGTGGGAAGTATTGATGGAAACGTGAGGGGATCCTCACTTTCCTTCAGCCTGCTCCCCGTGGTGTATCATGTTACATTATTCTCCACTGCTGACGTGAGGAGGATTTATTGCACAATACATGGATCACTTTCCTATTTCTTTTTTTTTTTTGCTAACCAGTTCAAAGTCAGCAACACTCATCCATACCCTAGCCTCTATTTTTTTCCATGCAGGCTACTTGAAGCCTGCATGGTGCAATGTTCTCCCAAAACCTTTAGTCATCTGGATAATTATATGCAAAAATAAGTTTCTCTAAAACTTGTTGAGACCCTACAAAATATCTTTTTATTGTTACAGATGTTGTGAAACAGGGACAAAACTAACCTTCATAAAAATAATTAGGGAAATGTCAGCTTTACAAAAAAAAATAAATTGAAATTCGGAAGATTATGAGACAAGTTTTTATTGGAAAGTCATCACTTCTTATCAGAGCTAAGATGTAAAGATTTCAATATTCAGATGTGATTAGAAAGTAAGCCCAACATTTTCTATGGTTCAAACCTTTTTGTAGTGAGTGTTTTATCCCTTACAACAGAAGCTCTTAGCACTTCAGAGAGAAGTGGCCAGAATCCTGCTGTAATATTTTAGGCCTCAAAACATGGTATAGATTTATAATCATTAAAATAAAAATGAAGAAAAGCCCATCAAACCAACTAACAATGTAAAGTAAAGCAAACATGAAAGATCCCTTTGAAATACTTTTTCAAAAGCAAAAGTAATGAGCTGGGTTCCTAGCACATGCACCCATTTAACAAAAAACAAAAGAATGTTCATGTGTATAGCTCTACAGGCAAGCATGACAAACTGTTTTATGTGACTCTTTGCTCAGGGTTTGTTTTCCTTTCAGTCACACTTTTTCTCTTTTTGTATTCATTTTCAAAAAAAAAGGATGGATTGTTACCATACATCTTGGTTTTGAAGCTGCCAGAGTAATTGTTAGCAAAACTACTTGGCACATGAGAATTTGTGCACTCTTCTAATCTGAGAACAGAAACAGCACCATATGACTCGTCTGACCAGTCACAACTGATCAACACAATGAGAAAAACAAATATCAGGCATTGCATAAATACAGAAAACTGTTCACAAGCAGTCTCAACATTACTGTTGCATAACAAGCACTTATGATGTGCTCATAAATTGTTCAGTATTACAAAGAAGGAGCCTTAAGGTGATGGCAAACAGTATTACTTTCTGTTTTTTTTTGATTTGGAGCACATGTACCCTTAAAGGAAAATTGCCTCCTTCATGAAGTCTTCTCTGTTGGAAAAACAACAATTCTAAAAGGAGCTTAGTGTTAAACTTTTGATTTAATATTGATTAAATTAAACATTACTTGCGCTGAAGATCACCTTGCCAAACTCCTAAGTCTAGTCCTTACCTTCCTAACATTCCATTTTTATGCACACAGCTGTGTATATAAAATACATGTAAGTCAGGAAAACAATTCTGGTGTGATACAGTAGAGCCACAGCTTTGCTCTAGTCAGTGCAGGGAGTTCACTTTTTGAAAAAGTGGTTTCTCCTAAGTACTCTAAAATCCCCACACTTCCTTGAGTCTTGCTCCTGGAGACAGTGAAAGGTGTGAATAGAAAACCAAAGATAAGAATATCTGAAAAAGAGTGACAAGGTAAACAATGTTATTTTAATGAGTTGCAGATTTTCTTTTTTATTTTCTTTGGTTTGCTTTGACTTTCTGTTTGAATACGGCTATGCTATAATGATTGTTCTTAAAATGGCCTCACTTGCTGAATATTTACTTCATGCTTGGCATCAGTTGAACTATTGGGAAAATCTCTAAGAAAATTGTACTTAGACACATATTTTTCCACTAAACGAAGTCTAAAGCTAACTCTTGTGAACCAGATATTCATTTCAGAGCAAAACTGCCCTCTTCTCAAGTTCTCTTCCCTTTTGAACCGGATGCATCATCTGTGGCTTGGGAACTGAGGACCACATGTGAAGTGAGGTAGATTACTCACCTGTATGAATCTAGGATCTGGAGAATGATGTACTGATCTCAGAAGACTTACATTTTGAAAGGAATAGGGGCAGATGTTTGGAGAGCTGGAAACCGCATTCCTCTGTGGGTTTTGCAGCCTTAGAGTTCACTGTTCAGCAAGGAAAGTCACTTGTTATTTCCGCCTTTTCTCAAGGTCTGTGTGAAGTATTTTTATAGTGCTCCTGATTGTCTTCCAAGACAAGGGGAAAATACCCATGACAGGAAGTCAAGTGTCAATTACTTTTTACAAGCACAAAAGAAGCATAAGTGCTGATTCAGAGCTGCTTGCAGTCCAGGGAGCTGTCAGTACCATGTTATCATTAAACATATTTAATATGACTTGTCAGTAACAAGATGCTGAATTTCCCCTTCAGCAGCACATCTCTCATATTCTCCTTCCTTGTGCTCTCAAATCGAGTTGGACAAGTTGCAATTTCCTCGTTTTGGGGAGAAGATTGCACCTTTTCAGGTGCATATAACTCAGCCTTTGGAGTGTCTCCAGCAGATGAAGGAAGCTGACAACTAACTCATGGGGACTAAAAAGTCAGTAGATGGGAACCAGTGTGAAAGAACTTGCCTGGCAATACTTCTGTCCATCACCATGAGCCTGTGAGGACAGAAACCTAGAAGCTGAAGTTTTCAATGTGGAACTCACCTAAGTCTTTGGCATTTTCATTTAAGGCTGCTACAAATGTGACCATCTTGATTAACTTTCCCTGTATGTTTACTTGGAATTCAAAATCCAGATATCCCTGTATATGGGTTTCCTCATGTGCCTAGTTCAATAGACAAGCTCAGGTGGTGTCTAGCAATTCTAACACAACTAATTAAAAGCAGGTGCTTTGATCTGAAAGGAGAGGGTTCACTTCCCCACATTTTTGATAAAACACTAATTAGAGCACTCCTCAATAGAAAGCTTTGGACAGAGAAAAATAATACCTCTGCTTGCTATTTACAGTAAGCCCCAAGCCACAGAGTGCCAACCATATGCAGCCAAAACCATAAAGGCCATGAGGTCATCTGGAAGAAATAGGAAGCCTTTGTAACCTTTGGTTCCACATAAAGCTAAGGGGCTGTTGTTACAGTCACACTTGCATATCTGGATCTACTAATTGATGTCATTTAAAAAGAAAACCATAAATGTGGTTAAATTGCTATGGTATGTGCCTTCTTCCTAAGATATCTTTTTGTGTCTTACCTAAAATGTTTTAACTCTGGCAATCTTAATCAAGTCTGTTCAAAATATGTTGGCTATAGCTCAAATGAGTTCTGTAAAAAAAAGCATATTTCAAGCACATCTATTAATGAAGTGTTATCAAAACCCCATTTAAAAATAAGAAAAGAATTTAACTTTGAGATAACTATTCAAAGTTTCTTAATAAAAGAGATTTGTTTCTAGTGAATCAGTGTATGAACAATAACCCATATTTCAGAATTTTGCATGTTGATTTACAATTCCTTTGTCAGAACTGGTTCAAGATATTTGCAGTTTCACTTGTCTCTGGTGTTAGGTGGATATTTCTTGAACAGTTCACATAGAAAAATATAAGGTTTATCATGACACTGACTGTAAAATGTATTCCCACTGGTGCTTCCACTCACTCCTGTGATTTGAATGGTTTAGCACGAGTAGCCTTGGTTTCAATTTGACAAACCATTTTGATCATATTATGTCTGGCAAAGCTACCTGATTGAATTGAAATAATTTTATTTTCCTGTCTGACCTGATTCTACAGTCTTAAAGCAGTAAAAAGCAGAAAAAGTGTGTTCAATATTAATATTGTGCTCTCAATGACCTGGGGTAAACAAAGTGCAGAGATCAGATGTACAAGGAGTTTCTGTTTTTGCATACCCACTGTCAGAGCAGAACAGAATTTCAGCATCTTTAAAGAAAGCATTCACAACATCTTTGCAATACAAGCTTGACTCACAGAACATACTATGCATTGAAAGACACACATCTAAAGAATAATGAATAGGCAATCCATCTTGGAAAAATATGAACAAATAAGGGGCACCATAATACAGTTATTTGTAGTGTGTAACAAATAGACTAGGGATAATTTCTAATTGCTTGTTTACAAAATAATTTAGTTTACTGAATACATTTTGAAATGGGCTATTAATGTCATGACATGTATGTCACCTATAAAAAATTGTTGATTACAACTATGTCCACTTACTATCTTCAGAAAAAAAAAGTAAAAACCATATAATGTTGTCATTTATCCATTTAGATCCTAGTGCAGAAAATATTCGTTGACTGGTTCTGCAGTTAATTTAGTTCATAATTTAAGAGAACGTAGTTGTACACACTTGTGCCTCTTGGGTGGAAGAGAAAAAGTGTTCCACTAGGAAAGAGAAGCTTCTGATGCCTAGCCACCTCATCACCAACACACTGCAGCAATATTTGTTTTCCCTTCAGGCACCAAGGAGTTTTGCTCTTCATAATGAAAAAAATCATTAGCACTGAAAGAAAACATGCGTTTCTAAACCACACCTAAACCTACAAAAACACAAGGTATAGCTTCAAACATTAGTAAGCGTTGTCTCTGAATTGCAATGTGTCAGTAATATAAGTCAAGGACTGTGGTCTCTAATGGCCAGAGATCAGCAAAAGTGTTTAAATCCTTGTATGAGGCCCCGAGAACAAATTCCCTGACAACACCAGGGGGTGTGGATTTAGGCTGCAGAAAAAAAGGCTTTGAACACCATTTGGGTAAGAGCAAGAGATGTAAGTCACAACTTAGTCAAAGGCATTTGAGAAAGTAGGGTCTCGGCATGAAAGCAAGGGAGAAAGAAAATTCCCTTTTTCTCTCAATCTCTTTTTCCTCTCTGGTTTCCATTGCTTCTTTCTGTCTTTCTGCATGATTGGTGTGCTTGGCCTTTGTCATTCCCTCCATACTTCTCTTGTTCAGTCAACCACATTCCTAACCATCTAGCTAGCACTGACATTTATGCGGGCCTAATTACCACTGCCTTCAAGACAATGCCCAGAAAGCTTGTATCAGTCCTCAGATGGGATGCTGCAATCTAATTAAGTCCAAACTGGAGATTTCAAAAACACCTGATTAACTGCCATTATAAATATAGATGTGTCTAATTTGGTCAGCACCCTGCTGTGGTCCTTAACGCCTTCCTACAGCGTAATGGCCTGTGTTTTCCTACAGCCACAAATGTCTGGATACGTGGAGCTAGACATGCATCTTCCTTTGAGGGTGCTGGCCTGAGTTCTGTTTCTCTATCAACAGTTTTAAAATCTTTTCAGACCTGGGCAGTGGGCAGGATATTATGTTCTCAAAGAGCCAGAAGGGAGTTTCTATGCATGGATTGTTCATAGGGTGTAGAAACTGCCTGCATATTTTTTTCTGCTCTTGAACAAAGATTTTGTCCTGTAATGTTCTACATATAGTAAAACTGGCTTACTATATATGCATAAATTGCTGTACTGGTATCTCTTGATCTTTTTTTTTTTTTTTTTTTCTCTCTTTAGGATAATTATGTGCCTTTACCTTGCTATATTTGCTGAGTAAATTTTAACTGATTTTAGTAGTAGCTGTTAGTGCCAATAGCCTGATGTGTATTTAACTTATTTGTTGGTTTGAACTGTAGCAAGCCTGGGGCAGAATTGATTGGCTGCAGATATTAACATATAGAACACAACTCCATGGGAAAAGGTAATTCTCTACTTAGGTTAGGTCTTAGCTGGGATATTACCATACTGTGAAAAAGAACATCTTTCTACATTTAATAGTTCTGAAAGCTTTTTTTCTTTTCCATGCTGGAATGGAATAACAAAAGTGAAAATTGTTATAGAATCATTCTCTGAAAATAGCTGAAGTAATAACATGGAGATGAATTCAAGTTCCATAGCAGAATAAACAAACAAAATCCCCAGGAAGCTAAACTTGACAAACACTAGTAATGTTGCAGTACTGGTTATTAATATTAAAGCTTTCTCTTTGTGTTATTACCTGAACTATGTGATTCACTGTTTAATTAGACACACACAGAGCAGCAGATTACATTGTCTCTCCCATGAAAACTTTGAAATTTCAAAATATTTTCCGTTCCACATCAGGATAAAAGCTACAACCTTTTGACAATTCTCACGTAACAAACAGCATACCACCTCAGTGAGCACTCACACTGAGATGAAGGCACAAATCACTTCCCTTATTTAGGCTGACTTATCAGCTTTCAACTTAAAGACCCACAAAATTTCTCTAGGCATTGGGCTGTGCAATATTCTTGAATGGCAAGTAAGCAGACATGCTCTTTCCTTTCCACTGCCACCCCTAGTTGGAGCTTTTTCAATAAAATGTTTGTTTACATGTAAATATATATATGTATTTAAATTTTGACTAGCTGTAAGGGCATATTTTCAAAAGGCTTCTTTAGGTTTTGTGATCTGTTTTTTAGCTAGGGCTGTGTGAGGCAAAGTTTTTTTCAGGAGCGTTTTTTTCCAGGGACTGTTGTAGATAACATTCTTTTTGCAGCAATATGAAATTAAGTTTTTGTTAGTTTTGCTGTTACTGTTTTTCTTGCATACATCATTCTTACATAGCCATCCTGGCACTTTTAGCCCAGTTTCTTGTATATAAACATTTAGATTCAATTAGCCACAAGTAGATATTATTTCTAAAGGTCTTGGTTTCACAGTATGAAAACATTTCCACCTTTCGATACAATGATAGTAATGAGAGGTCACGTCAGTGAGGAAACTTCATTTTGAACCGCTGCTTTTAAATGGTTTGAGTTTATTTATTAGGGGATTTTAAAATTAATTTTCTGGTGGTTTTGTCTATGTTAAACTTTCAGATTAACTGCACAGTATTTCGGAAGATACCTCATTTATGTACACAGTAAAAATGTGTGTCTTTTTAAGAGCCACACCAAAAATTGCCCACATGCAAAGGAAAGTAATCTGTAATTTACCTGTGTAAAACATAACACCTGTGGCAATCTTGAATTCTCCAGTTGCCATACAGAGGCATTAAAGCAGATTTCTGTTGTATGCCTCACTTGTCAAAGATAAGTTTGTATTTGTATTAATTTAAGACACTGAAAAGTAGTCTCTCCTCATGTATCTATTTTGGTTGTTTTGGTTTGATGCTGTTTTCCAAGAAAGGAAGAAGCACTTAGGGAGAACTGGTGAAGAGTAAACCTGAATAATCTACACAGAAAAGTCAGATGTTCCTGTGTTTGTGCAAACACGGTCATAAAGTATCAGACAGTGAAAAGTCAGAGTAGTTTGCCACATACAAGCCTGTCTTCAACTTCTGCTGACATGGCTAAAATAGCAAATAAACAAATCCAAAATCACTCTTCTGAAAAGAAAAACTGCTTTATCATCTTTCAGGATGATCTTTATAATTATCAATCATGAGAACTGAATTAAAAAAAAGAAGAGTAAAATACCTATGATATTATTAATGTACAGTGGCTACAGGGCCTGTTTTCCTAGAACAGCCCCATTGTTTAGTGCATTTTGAGCAGCTGCTTGCAGAGTTCAGGTTAGTAATCAGGATAAAAGAGAAGTGCAAATTTCTGAATATATGAGTAGTAGTATGGGCAAGAAAATAATAATAATGATAATGATATTGATAATATTAAAAAAATAAAAGATGATGATGATAATAATAACAAAAACATTAATAATCAGTCTGACCAAAAAAGCCCCACAAAACCCCATTAATAAAAGTATTTAAAACTGGGGTGAGATGTATTTTATCTCTGAATAGTTTCACCAACTTTAACAGTTGTACTGGGTCTGGCTGGGATGGACTTAACCTTCTTCACAACAACCTGTATGGTGTTGTGCTTTGCCTTTTGGGAATTCTATGACAGTGTTAACACCCTGAAGTTTTGGCTACTGATGAACTGTGTTTGCACAGAATCAGGGTTTCCACTCTTCCCACACACATCCAAAAGTGGGTAGGTTGAGGGACAGGAGAGATGCTGAGAATGGAAACCTAGCAGACCCAAATAGCAGATTCAAAGTGACCAAAATTATTCCAAACCATGTGATGCCTCTTAGGAAGAAAAGCTCAGGGCAAGGAGGAGGAAAGAAAGATAATTGTGGTCATGGAGTTTGTCTTCCCCTGCAAGCACTACAAGTGCTGAGACCCTGCTTGCCAGGAATTGGTTGGACATGGGCCTGCTAATGCAGAGTAGTGAACTAATTCCATATTTTGCTTGGCTTATGACCACAGCTTTTGTTTTCTCTATGAAACTGATATTATCTAGATACACAAGACATCTTGCTTTAGTTCATTTTTTCGCCCTGTCTTGTGGGAGAGGGAAGTGAGCAAGCAGCTGGGTGGGTGTTTGGCTGTTGGCTGGGCCCAACCCACCACAGCAGTATTTCCAACACTTTTATACAGAGTCTGAGGGAGTAGAAATATAGAGCAAACATTTGAATCGCCCCCTATTTTTAACCTCAAAACATGAGTATCCTTTAAAACCTATTTTGAGCTGAGAAAAATAAGAAGTATTTATCATCTCAAGTCACAATACTATGTAATTTTATCATATGAAAAAATGAGAGGCTTACTTTAATGTCTTTTCTAAAACACCTTTCATTAAAAATATGGTTGGTTATATGGGTCTTACTAAAATTATTTTCACATCTGATCCAAAACTGAGCCAGGCTTTATGGTTATTGTGATTGTGGCATATCAAAGCTGTCCTTTAATCTGGCAGTGTGCATACACAAATGTATCTGAATTAGGAGTAGGTGAGGGCAGGCTAACCTCCCATCTGGTTCACTGACACCTATGAGTTGAAGGGCAGAGTTGTCATCCTGCCCCAAAATCGTCATCAGCATAGTATGGCTGTTTCTGTACCTCAGGTAATTGGCTTAAAACTGATTTTGGAATATTCATGTGTAGGCATTTTGTATTGACCACCAAGTATACCAGTGACAGAGTGATTATGAATTAAAAAACAAGACCAATATTTACTCAGAGTAGACATGCTCAAAGCACATCTCACCAGAACAAAATGATTCATTTAGATTCCAGAAAAGATAATGAAATTTCCCCTTTGTTCTACAAGGTAATGGCATATTGTCTGACTTAGAGTTAACACTATGTACACTCATAGTTAATCATTGACTACTGAGATGCAACAAAGAAAGTGGAAGCCATCACATAAGCAAGACTGAATTTTTGCTGTGTAATGATGCACAGTCAAAAGGCCCTTTTGTTGTAGCAGATGGCAAAAAAAGTTTGAACTTCAGTTCAATCAGAGCTCAGTGCCCTTGAGTCCTTTCATTATTAACCACAGGTTGGTTTAATCTTGCCAAATAATCTTATTACTTACTGTCCATCTATGCTGTACCTGTTTTTTTTCTGTGTAAGAGAATTATACTGGCAGGGGTGGGAAATTGGAGACATGTAAATTTACCTTTTTGGATGTTGATGTAGGTATTCATTTTCTCAGATTCCAAAACTCAGAAATCAATTTTGTCTCTTGAGTGAAAAGATGTGATTCTCTCTTCATAAGCTGTTTGTAAGAATTTTTGGCTTCGATAATCCAATCCATACTTAACTACCCTGACAGTTTGCCTGGAATTCCTCAGTCTGCCAAAAATTGTCAAATAGCATTGAGTGGTGAGGGGCTCTGAGATCCATCAACTCATTCCTCTTCTGAACCTGAAAGCAATACTGAGAGAATTGAGTCTTCATGTGGTATTGTTTGCTCTGTAATGGCATCTATGGTGCTCTGAATATAAAAAGATGATTTTGCCTTCTGCGCATACAAAGGGAGACATAAATCTGCTTTTATAGATTATTAATCTGATCCAGAACTTTGAGATCTTTTAGAAAGCACAGGTTGTTCTTTACCTTTCAGAACAGGTATCTGAACTGGTGTTCATGTGAATGTTTATTTGAATTGTATTTCACCTGGCACAGTTACTGCTATTCATCCAGAGGTACTTTTCATCTTTTGTGAACCAAATGGACATTTGGTAGTAGTACCAAAGATAATATCAGATACTCAGCTGACATGAAACACTCTACAGAGCTGCTCAATTACTTCTGTCAATGTTCAGATCTTAAACTTGTTGGCAGCTTCCTTCTGCTCTATGTTAATATCTATGTAAAACAACCTATTTCCTGCTGCTGTTCCATGGAGGGTCATGTAACCAAACATGATCCCCTCTGAAGCAATTAATCACAAAAGTTTCTTCATCAGAGCATGGAGTTTTCATTTGTTGGTGTTTAAATGTCAAAATACCACAGAGATTTTTTGGCTGATGGCCTCTGCGGTATGATGAGGAAGAGTTTAGATAAGCCTATCAACCTGGATACATTTATCTAGGAGTCTCTGTTAACTTGCTCACAAACTTCTGAAAGTAGAATGTAGTAGAAGGAACCACTGCAAAAAGTATTCATTTTTGTTGGTAAATGCGAACTTGTCATCAGTCTCTGATAGCTACTTTAAGGAAAAGTGTATTTTTTTCCCCATAAAGAATTTAGGTCAATGTTATCTCATAGGAGTGCCTATGTATAGCTTTGAATCCTTCTGATGCATAAACAGATAAGTGCATAGAGTATGAGGGGCATAAGCAGAATTCCTGCTTGTCCCATAAATTTTCTCAGTCTGTGCCTGAGGAAGAAAAAGGACTCCTCAAAGATACTCCTCCCAGCTGCTTTCTAATCAGGCAAACCAGCCATAAACACTTTAATTATAATTAGTTTTCAGTTAATAAGGTTTTGCTTTCTTCAAATTGTTCAGAGTATCCCTAGAAAAACCTAATAGACAAGGAGGTTTTTATTTTAATTCAGTGTCTGCCATTAGTAACCAGAGCTTCACATTCAATTCCTCTATCTTTCCTTTATGTTACACTTGTAAGATTCATATTTAAATGTTGTTTACACAAGTCACAAACACACTGTAATGACAGTTCTTTATCTCAAAATGATACCTTAGGACCTTCAACAGTTGGCAGTGAAGTTTAATGATACATCTAAGCTGAGAAAAAAACATTAGAGATACTTGATAGTTGTAAGTAGTTATTATGAATGCTATAACTGCAACATTCAGGACATATTGGGCCTGGATATGTGTCCTTCTTTCTTTAGCTTCTGAAGAGCTTTGTGTTGCTCTGACTGGAACGTTTTCCTTCATCAGTAGCTATTTTATCTGTAGCTTAAACTTTTTAAAGCTGTTTCATTGACAGCAGTAGCTGCACCACAGGAATACATTTGAGGGGTCCACAGTGACCTATTCACAACACTGAGGAGATAAGCAGCTCATCACAAACACTGCTCCTCCTCAAAAGGACTTACTTCTGTAGCGGAAGGCCACTTCTAGCAGAGTGAAAATATTGAATAGAAATAGATCATCTTCATACCAGCTCCTACCCACAGTGACCCCAGTTGTTTGTATTAACAGTTTGATCTTCTTAAGGGGACTTTCAGGACACTGTAAAAAGTATTGCTCTTACTGCTTTTACTTTCCAGTGGTAATTTCAGCCATTTGGTGTCATAGCGCTGAAAGGGACTTATCTTAGGTCCAAGTATGATCTGCTTGGTGCTGTGGCTGATGAAGTGACTGTATTTCATACTCTCTCCTTGCATGTTTTAGCTACACTGATGTTGACTGCTTTCCTGCATTTCCATATTCTTTGGTCCCCCTTGATAAGCTAACTGTATCCAGGATCCTAGAACAGCAATTATTGTAAAAGGTTTCTTATCTTTAGCCCAGCTGGATGCAAAACTGGGTGAACAGAGTGACAGATCTACTTTTTACTAAGGACTGTGGGCTTGCTCTGAGTGCACATTGTTATTTTGTGTACAAAAATGCCCACAGGCTTTCAACAACAACAAATGCTCCTAGGGGCACTAGCCACTTGAGGGTATTTGCAACAGGTAATTGTGTGTTGAATAAGGCACAAGTATTTGCTGCTTTCCTTTAATTGCTCATGTCTCTTCTTTATCCACCTCCAAATCATGGCAGCAGGTCAAAAGAGGCACAAGTTCTCAGGGTTTTGTGTGAAGAGTGCTTTGCTAGTTGTATGTTTCTTTTCTTTTCTTTTGTCCTTCTTTTTCTTCATCAAGCCAGCTTGGGAAAGATTACCATTTCAGTCTTTTCTGCTCTGTCCTTGGGAGTACTCTGAGCTCTCCTTTCCTCTTGATAGAGAGGGAACTGTTGAAGTAGGGTAGTGTTTATAAACAAGACATAAATGGAGATTTTTCTCCCTCCATTAATGTCCGTGGCTATTACCTGAAGATTTAAGCATGTTTCCTGGGAATATGAAATAAGTCTATTAAATGGAAGTAAAATTTTTGATACATCGGACTGTGCTTTTCAGGCTTAATTACATATTTTTATTTGACATGTCTGTTACTGTGAGCACTTGGAGTCTACATAATTCTTTCACAGTCTGTCACCTCTGTGTGATTTGCGTAAGTTCTGTCAGGAATGTTGATCTTGTGCTGTCCTCATGCATCTGTTTCTGCCCAGGTCCATGGTGGCCCTTTGCTTTCACTTGAAGAAAAATGAGTGATAAGGAAATCTATGAAATTTTCATCCTACTTAAAAATGTCCACAAATAATAAGAAGAATTTATTTATTCAATAAATAAATTACAAGAAATTTTTTCCTTATGATGGAACAAGACGTACTGAGGCTATGAAACTGCATGGTGTGTTCCATGGTCATATTTTTTGAGCAGCATTGCTTTCAGATTCCTTTCTAATTATTAAGTCAGGAATAGTAAATCCAAAAGGTTTCTTTCCACTGTCATGGAAGAAATGCCTTTTCCCTCCCTTTTCTTCCCTACAGAATTACAGTGAACTGATCATGGATCTATTAATATATTTGGATCTTGTTTGACTATGCTGAATACTTGTTTCACATTTACTGAGTAGTCCAGTCACTGTAAATTCAACTAAGTCAGAAACAAATTTACTAATACATCTATTGAGAAAACAAACTGACAAATCCAAATGAACATTCCAATCGGTATCCTTGACAGCTGGCCAAATGTTCAGATGTTTAATTCAGCCCTTTTCTACCTGCTTGTGGTAAACCCCAGGAGTACAGTACCTTCTGCTTTCTGGATTCCTATCCAGCACCAAATATGTTTCTCTGCTTCAGACAAAACCATGTCTGAGCATCTTGCCAGCCCATTAGTGCTCAATGCAACCTTCATTGGACTGCAAAATGAGATTTCTGAACACTCTCTGGAAAGGATTTTATGAAAAATCTAGCCCAAAGAGACAAAATTGTTAATATCTTTATAGCTAGAGCTCTCAGAGGAAGCTTGTCTGAATACAAAATCTTATGTTTTCAGATATCTTGCTATAACAATAATGTTAGCAGGAAAAAATCATTTGCTGTATCGTTTCCATAAATTTCTAGAATTTATGAAAAAACAAGCTACTCTTGGGTTCACCAGTAGAATGAGTGGAGACTATGGGGGCTGTTTTCAATAGTGTGTCTGCACTACTTTAAGAGGAAGCAGTCTAAGTGTAAGGAAGGTTCAGAACAGCTTGCTGAGGTAGTGGAATCCATCTACTACAGGCTCAAAGACAGAGGAGCTCCGATTTCTCCGGGAAATGGTTTGGCATAGTATGCCTGTGCTGCGGTTGCAGTGTTCCATGTCCCCAGAGAGCTCCCTAGGGAGGGGTGCCACCCAGAATGACCCTGTGGCTTCATAGCAGGGCTCTGTGGCTGTGGATGAGTGCAGGAGGCAAGGCACTACCTCCTCCAGCATGGCTCTGGCAGGGCTAAAGCCTCAGGTATCACACTCACATACAGCTCTGTTGCTTCAGGACCCAAATCAATATTTGTGTGAACAGTATTTGAGGGAACCAATCCCACTGGAGCAGAACTGGCTCCATTTGTGACACAGCCAATGCACAGCCAGGCTGAGCAGGTACATCACTTGTGTGGGTGCTCTTGGAGGGAAGTCAAGGCTCACAGGCTACTTTCAACTGTATACTTTCAGTCAGCCCAGATGTTACTTATGGACTGGATGTAGCATTTTGCCCCTTGGTTTTCTTTTACTTTTACTATTAGGTTTTAATTTTAAATTAGTGAAAGAAAAAAATTCAGGCAGTACAGGTAAAACAGTCCCAACTATTTATAGCCTGTGCTTGGAGGCCACTTTTCACTTCTGTCTTGAAGAAGTCAGTCTTTCCCTGTGTCCTTCCAGAGCTCAGGTGTGCCTAATGATGAACAATTGCACCTGTAGGGGAGGTTCCTGGCTGGCCGTTGAGGCATTTGCCTCACAGGCTACACTGGGTGAGTTGCCCATAGAAAACCTCTGAGGAAAGAATTTTCAGAGATACCACAAGTATGTAAATTATGTGTAGCTGTGTATTGAGAAGAAACTTTACCTTTTTAAGGTAATCTTAAATCATTAGCACTTTTCCTAGGGTAATTGCTTGTGCATATTCTGCTAAACATTAGGAAGAATTGTTTTCACTATGTCCTGGTTTCCTTTTCTGTTTTTCTTTTACTTTCCATCCTCCCTCACTGCCTTTTTTTTTTTTTTTTTTTTTTTGGTTTTGTTTTGGTTTTTTTTTTAGTGCACTAAAATAGCTAAAATAACTCATACATTGTTTTGGAACTTGTAGTACTTCTGAAAGGGAAGCTTGACTGGTCCAGCCTTCGAGGAGCTGGAAAATAAGGACTTCTGCAGTGCAGCATATAAAAGAAATCCAGACTCAGCCTCGTAAAGAAAAACATCTAAACATTTATGTGATTACCAGGAACAGAGTATTCTCCTGCACCCATGTGCTTCTGGATGCATTCCAAGATATTAATAGCAGTAGTGGCAGGGCTGTACATTATATTGTTATTTCCTCCTTGGAGAGAACAGAATGTTAGACTGTGAGAATATGACATGGAAACTATGTGAGTTGGCTGCCCTCTTCTACTTTATTTACTCCTTCTTAGATCTTTCTGACTTTGGGGCATTTGCAGTCACTTTAAAAGGGATTCGCTTTTTGCCCAGGAAGAAGATTACTGGAACTGCTACTCTGGATCACATGATGGATATTAACCCTGGTTTCTGTCTGTCTGTTGGAAACAGAACAGACCTGAGTAGTCAATAATGTGTCAGATAAAGGCAAGATCTTAAACTTACTTCCCTCTTGAGTAACAACAGTGATCAATGCATGCCAATAGGTAAAATATCTATACGCTTCATTATTTTTCATCTTACTTGTACAGAAATAAACATTACACCTTCCAATAAATGTCCTTTCAATTTATCATCTGTCTCACTGAACTGTTCAATGACATTTTGTCTTCCATGAGATTGATCTAGGACTCAGCTAAGAGCAGGCCAAATACTGCAAAGAGACAGGGCTAAGTAGCCAGGCAGAAAATAGTAATTTAGTTTTTTATTATTGTTAGAGCAAGGGCTGTCCACTTCCTGAAAATCTGCCATTCTGTCACTAAATGGGAACCCAAGTATCTCTTGAATTGCCTTAATCTGGATGGAGTCTAGCTACATTTTCCAACATTAGGTTAAATTTGTGGTTTTCCCAGCACCACAATGAGGAGGCAATGCTCCTGCAAGTTGCAACTTCCTCTTTTCTACACCTTCTTTTCTTTCCCATGTTTTCCTGCCCTTTGCACCATGCAGGCTCTGGCACCAAAAGAACCATCTGCATGGTGTCTTGAAAAGGCAGATCAGAGAACTGATCCAGTTTGAAACTAGCTGTTACAAGAGCTCAAGCCAGTTTCCTGCTGCTTTTCCTCACACAGCCATATCAGTTTGCACTGGTTGGGTGCACAGAGTGGAGGTGAGGAGGGTGAGGGAAGGGAGGAAGATAGACAGAACTGCATCTACCTGCAGCACTAGTGCTTTGTACTGTTTAAAGTATTATTGTAAGTATGTGTTTGGATGTTGTCAAGATTGCATTTCTTTGGCAGAACTTTTTATTTTTTCTGGAGAAGAAAAAATTACCAGTTAATGCTCCTAGTCACTCTAGGTTTAGGAAAAAAATCCATATATCTCAAGACAGAGAAGCTTTGGATATGTATGCTCTCTGTGAATGGCAGCCAATGTCAGCTTATATGTTATAGCGAAAGGTAAAGTTACTTCAAAATAAAGGCAGTCAGGAAAGGTTAAAGGACATTGACAAATTGTAGATGTATAGTAATAGCTGCTAAATTTATTTTTACTCCAAACTAAAGGATTGCTTCTCTAGTTCTCTAGATTACAAGAGGAATCTGCAGATTAACACAATAGTACCTGTTAGATGTTGAAGTAACATTGCATTTCAGGGGATGTGCATTCAGTAATCCACATGGTACCTTTCAGTTTTCCATGCAATGTTATCTGTTACAACATGGTTACACTGAAGGGCAGATTATGTATCACCATAAATTAGCAATGGGGTGTCAGGAAAGATGCACACTTTTGATTTTCATTTCTCTCTGATATAGAAAGGGAGCAACCACTAGCTCCTATTCTCTGAAGACTGTGTGGCTTGTTCCCCATGGGACAGATGGTACAAGATAAGTCTTCCCACTCTGTTTAACAGAAGTTGCTTCCCATGGACGACAGATTTTTCTATGGATAGAATCAAATTGTATAGCCCACCAGCAGAACATCTAAGGCACCAAATTTCATGCAGTTGTGTTTACACAGCTTACTGGAGGTGGTGTTTGGCATAATCTAACCCCTCACCCCCTGACCTGTCATCACCATTCTAGATTTAAAAGCCTAGAAAAAATTGCCTCTGTTAGTCTAACAGGCTCTAAAATACTTTCATATTTTGATTTAGAAACTGAAGATGCTAGTTTTTTGTTCATAGAAGAAAGTACTACAAATGCAAAACTTTTGCTTTCTGAAAGCAATTTCTTCTTGTTAAAATTTCATCTTCTCTTGGTGTGAAATCACCTTGAGAGTCCTACTTATTATTTTTTTGATAAAACAGTGCTTTTGTGTTCCATTTAAGATTGTTCTGTTAGAAGCACATTACTTTTCTGCTTGAGTGAAAAAATGCTTGAAGGCAATTGGATCTGAACTCTCTGATGCAGCTTCTCTTCAGGATCTTGCTTCAGATTTCTTTTCAAAAGCTGGTCCAAGACCAGAAGTTGAGTTCTGCATTGCTGCTGAAGCAATTCCGATGCCTGGTACTACAGGGCAGTTTTCAAAATAGCAACTGATGTGTGGGTTTAACACCGTGTGAGGTCTGTCTTGGAGTGTCAAGAACTATAGAACTGATGTGCACGCCCTTGTCAACGCAGCAGAAAAAGGTCTCCCTGGCTCTGATGCTTTCCAAAACTTGCTGATGAAGGTGCCCCTTGAGAAGATCAACCTTGAAAAGCCAGACTCTCTTGGAAGATATTAAAGGAACTTAATTTCCTCACAAACCAAACATCCAGTCATCAAGAAGATTTGTGGAATGAATGATACAAGAGTTAGACTTGTGCATGGCATTGTGAAATAAGGCTCATTGCCTTTTTTACTTTTTGCTGCTGTTCACAGTGTTTGACAGCAAGGAAAAAAAGGTGGCATATGTGCAGGACTGTAAAGCCATGTAGTGAAGTGAATGTATTTTCAGTTTGTTTGTTTTGGAGGCTCTTTATTTTTTTTATTTTAAGTAAATGTACTCAAAATACATTTTTAATATCTAATTGCTATGGTACCTTCCAAGATTTTGCTGTAGTACCTTCCAGCAAATAAAGACAAGGTGTCATCCTTGCAGAGTGACCTCATCAGAAAGTTACTTTTGGAATAGCAGCTGCAGCAAGTGTTAATCTAGAGAATTGTCAAGGAGATAAGAGGGACTAACTCACTTTCCTGTAGTGTCATTTAGGATTATATTAAATATTCTAATAATGTGCAGACCCCAGCATTCAGAAGCTGTCACAGGAATATCAGAGGAATCGGGGTTTGCATAACAACAGGAGGGGATATCCTTGCTATGTTTCCTCTTGTTCTCTTGTTCCCAGTCGTCCCTGTGACTGGAATGTAAATTCTAAACCACTGAACACAGCAGCAAGCAAACCGCAGAGGCAGCTGGCAGGTGGGCAGCAAGTGGTCAAGGCAGCAGGAGGACACAGATACGTTTTATGCCTTAACTCTCAATATAGCTCTTTAGATATTTCAGAGCACGCACAGTCTGTACAGGAGACCATGGCTCAAATGTCCAGACACTTGAAGAATGAGCATGCAACCAATCTTGCATCTGCACATTACTCTGCTTTCCTGAAGACTCTGGTTTAGAGTACTTAAAGATCTGTTTAGTCAAGAGAAACCTCAACTTTTTTTGCACGCAAACAGAATGTTCATTAAAGACTCTTCTGTGATGGTTTTGTGGCCAAAGTGACCTTCATCAGTGCAGTTCATGCATATGAATTCACCACATAACCTTGTTTGACCCTAGATGGTCCTTTTGAGGGAAAGGGGATACTGCCTGCCCAGTAATCATAAGATAAAATATTGTGTCTGTGATTACATTTTTTTTTAATTAAAAAGAATTTAGAAGCAGCTAAATGGGAGAAGGAAAAAAAAAAAAAAGGAGGAAATAATATCCAAAAAGCCTGAGACATGCTAGAAAACCAGCAATCAAACAGGAACGATAACACAAAAAATCAATAGGAAAAAGGACAAATACTGAATCCAATTAACTTTGAATTGATTATAGGGACAAAAACAAAACCAATTTTTAATCCTCTCTCTAATATTTGATTATGAGAACAGTGCACTTATTTAAAACAGTCTCATAATCAGTTTCCTTTATACTGTGCTTTTTCCTCTGAGAATGTGCATTGCACCACATTTGTCATTTTATGTCAGAACAAAATAAAAATAAAAACAAGAAGCTGGTATAATCAGTTTCAGTTTTGAGAACTAAAGGAACAAAAGCACAATCAAAGAAGTGAAAGGATAATTAGTAACAGTGAATACAAAAATGGCAGCTTAAAGCCTCTTTCAGATTTAGCAATATGTCAGAGCAGGGCTAAGGAAGCAGAGACAATGAGAAAAATGTTCCTTCTCCACAGAGTGGGGGATATTTTCAGGCCACAGCTGAGGGCCTAACCAATATTTTCAGTTAAAATTCTTGAGGTTAAAGCCTAACACGAAGTACAAAGAGGCATTTTTATTTATTCACCTAACTGCTACTTTGCTATCCAACCTTTCCAGGTGATCAAATTGCTCTGACTGCTGTAAAACTTTTACATCAAGAAAAAGGTCTATATACAAACCTGGATCAGACAAATGGGTAAAAAAAGTAAACAATAAGGCAGTGTCCAGATCTTTTAGGACTTTACATTTCATAAGCAAGATAATTAAAAACAACTAATAACAGACAAGAATTGACTAGCATAATGAAAATATCTGTTTTATTTCTTATGTTACTAGTCTTGAAGGTTCATTGACTTTCTAGGCAAAATGAGGATGATATCAGTATTAAAAGTAAATATCAGAAAATGGGTAAGTTTAGGATGTGCAGCTGTAGAAATCTCAGTGATATTTAGCAGAGAGAGCTCTGAGAATGCTTTTCTTTTGTTTCTTATCAGCTGTGAAGTATCTATTCACAAATTATTTCTATGGACTTAGTGGGCTGAGGTCAGTCTCTTTCCACATGTAAAAGCTAAAAGTTGAGTATAATCTAAGCTTGTTTTCCAATTTGATTCTGTTGTGAACAGAAAACATTGGATGCCTTAAGCCACGTATCCAAGAAGGTGAAATAAATTGTTCTTTAAATGTGCTTGCTTCTCAGCCAGTGTAGAAAGCCTAAAGTGTTCATCTCCTTGTTAGACAGTTAAACTTAAGTAAGAGGAATCACAGCTTGACATCCAAATCTACAAAGGCATCTGTTGGTGTCAGTGGTATTACATTGAGAGATCTGGTTTCAAAATGCTACAGTTCATAAACTCAGCATCTTTGGACACTGTGATAAAACAGGCAAATCCATGAGCATTTCTTGCAAGACACATTCCTGAAATATCTCCACTCTCAGGTTTACTTTTTTTTTTTTTCTCCATCCTCTCACTCAAATAAGGCTTCACCATGATAACATATGTATATAAAGGTGAAAATAGGCAATGAACCTGTGTAGTCACAAAGGAAAGTGTAAGGAAATCAAGTTCATTATAAAAAATAATTATTTTGGGTACTAGAAAGAAATTCTTACTTGTTAGAAGGGTGGAACTATAGAAAAGGGAACTGGAGTTGTAGCAGTGTATAATATACTGGTGGTGTATAAGAGCAGGTCCTGGTCTACTCTGGTGTGGCCTTACCCTGAATAATCTGTGCAGTTTTGGGCTGAGGTCACTTGGTTTGTTCAGCCTGCAGGAGACAGAGGGAAGGCCTCATTGTGCTCTTCAATATCCTCATGAGGAAATTGGAGGGCAGGTACCAATCTCTTCATTCTCATGACCAGTGAGAGGGCTTGAGGAAATGGCATGAAATGGAGTTAGAGGAGGTTTAGGTTGGATTTCAGCCAAAGGTGTTTCACCTAGAGAGTGGTTGGGCACTGGAGCAGACCCAGGGAAATGGTCATAGCACCAAGCCTGACAGAGTTCAAGAAGTGCTTGGAAAATGCTTTCAGGCACATGGTGTTATACCTGCTGTTGTCCTGTGAAGGGTCAAGAATTGACTTGGATGATCTTTGTAGGTGTCTTCCAATTAGGTATATTCTATGATTCCATGATTCCATGATCCTATGACCTTCAGTGAAGACCTGCAGAGAGCAGATCTTATTGGCCCTGACTCAGTACATGAAAGGATGATTTAGCTTTCTGACCTCCAACATTCTATTTTTTGCAATATTGTGAAAGGTCTTCTTTGCATCTGAAAGAACTCTGAGCTTACATAGGACACACATGACAAGGTCCAGCCATATTTTATAATTCTCTGTCAGTGCTGTGGAATAGAGAGACTGTCTTATTTCCATCTGCCAAGACTTGAGCAGGGCTGTGCATGAACTGAGGTGTTACTCAATGTATTTGGAAAACTTTAAACTGAAATATTGAAATGGAATTTAGCAAAATTTGAACAGCTGAGCAGGATCACAGTTTTAGCCTTGGGTGTCTGTGTATTCTGTGCAAGTCCCAGTTTTGGTAAGTCCCTTTGGCTCTGCCGAAGTTGTGGGATGTGAAAGTGCCTGCCAGCTTCTTCATCCCTGAAACTGAATATAGTCACGTACCATCTGCCTTTTCTCTTCAGGCTGTGGTCTTCAGCCAGAGAATATTAAGACATACAAGAAGACAGTGACAGCAAGTTTCAACAAATCCCCTAAATGAATGGAGGGTTCAGGACTGGGTGAAATAGGGTACCATCAAAGACAGGAAGTGTAGAATAAGTGATCCCTCAGGCCATATGAGTAGAGACAACATATTCATTGTTCCTGTGCAAGCCAGTAGTGGATATCAAAAGAGGGAAATTCTGCCCTTCAGTATAGGCATGATCTCTCTGAATCTTGCACAAGCAGCTGCCCAAAATTAAATATGCAAGTAAGTAAAGCTTCTGAGAAGAAGAAATGTTTTCTAATCAATTTCCATTAGATAGAAAGATGTTATGGATAAGTAGGTGGTAAGCTTTTCTGCCAGTGAATTAATACATCTATGTCATGACCATCAATTATTGTCAGAAATGTGTGCGTGGTCTGGAAGACTTTTTTACAAATTGGCAGTGACTGGTCAGGCTGAAAGCAGGTGTATCTGTTTGAATCTATTCTGACCTTTGGTTCATGGCATATGCTCATGTCATGTCACATTATCTCATCATATCACAAAAGCTAAATGTCATACAGTGTCATGTCTTAACCTAAGACAGCTCATCAGCCCCACTGGTGTCAGATTATGTATAATGTAAAAAAAGCACAGTAAATACAATGTCCTGTATATTATTTTAGCAGTTATCAGTCTCATAAGAAGTTGAAAGCCATATTCATGTAAATGGGAAGATACAGCATAATCTTTTGGAAGCTCTTTGGGGCTTCTTTACAGTTATTCCCATAAATCATTTTGCTGTATGTTAAAAAATTTTTTGAAAAATTCTTCTCAATACTCAGAACTGCAAGCCCTTGGAAACCTGCTGCTTAGGACTCCGTGAATTATTACTAAGTTTAAGGTGAAAGTTGCACCTGAGGGCAACTGGCTAATCAACCTGTCCTTGTCTTCTGCTTGTGGGATTGCCCTTCTTATCACGCTCCTACTTTTGTCAGCCTGTGACTCAAAGCCTAGTAACTTAATCAAGCTTGTGTTTATAAGGCTTATGTCATCTGAGTAGGAAACTGAAGCAATCCCTTGTGACTTAGGGGACCAGTCACCTGCTTCCAAAAATGACTGACTGTGGAGCTTGACTGCCAGGACATAATCTGTTTAGATGAATGGCTGACAAAAAACTGTGAGTGATATACAGGTTTGGATAAATTATCATCAGCCTATAGGAAGCTCATAAACTGGAAAAGAAGTCAAGCAAAGGATATATTCATGTTACAAACTATTTAAGTAATCTCTCTAGGTCTACATAGCCCACGAAATGCTACTGTGTCATAAGGTTGCATGTGGTCAAACCAGTAAAGGTTTAATACTCTAAGGACAGGTAGTTGCATGCAGCTGCAAAATGACACCTGGTGGCCTTTTGGGAGAGTGGCTGTCATGCTTTCTTGAGACAAGGGCACAGGGGTGGCCAGGTGCAGTTGCTTTCAGAAGATCTTTAATTCTGGGGACCGATAAGCGTGAAGATCTGAACATATAAAGTTTCAAAGTAAATGCTTCTGATTGTTCCTTTAAGAACTCACTCCTAGCTACCTGCAAGTACAGGCAAATACCATTATAATGACCTTGGTTTTGTCAGGCCACATGACACAGCTTCATTTTTTTCTCTCCTTCTCCTCCCACTCCATGCTGGGCATGTAAGGAAGAAGGGAAAGAACGTGCAGGACTGTGCCCTTTCTGCCAGGCTGCATGCTATGATCTTCCCTTTTCTTGTTCCTGCTATGCTCGTGCTTTGCCTACTCTCTCACACATAGAATCATAGACTGATCAAAGTTGGAAAAAATCTCCAAGACCATTGTTTGAACAAACACAGCCTTGTCAACTAAACTACAGCACAAAGTGCCATGTGTGGTTGTTTCTTAAATACTCCCAGGGATGGTGACTGTACCACTTCCCTGGGCAGCCTGCTGCTAGGTCTGACCACCTTGTGATGGGATGATAGGGGCTTTGGAAACAGAGGGGAGCATTAGACTTGCACACAACTTACCTGTTTCAAATTTCTGAGTGCATTTGTCAGCATAGCACCAAAGAGAAATAGGAAATGAGAGATGGGATTCAACAAGGGAATGAGGATTTATGAGATAGCAACTTTAAGGACCAGCTCCCTTACATATCAGATCCTTCTGTTGGAAATGCTGAGCATCTGTAGGCTCCTCAGTAGCCCAAGAAACAAAAAATATTTTTCAGTTTCCAAAGACTCCTTGAAGACACTCAATTTCCTTAAAGACTATGGTTCCCCCATCACTCCCTCCTTTTGCTTTCCTGTTCCTCCTCCTTCAGTTGAAATGTCTGATACTTACTAACTAAATCAATATCTGAGTCAAGCATTTTAATAGGCTAAGTAATTATTACCCATGGTCATAATAAATGATACGGAGAGGGGGGTTTCAATTAAGAAATATTTTGCTACTTCTGTGTTGCATATGACCTTCAATGTATAGACCATATTTTTCACTCATTCTTCCACCCTGAGGGAACTGCTTCTCTTTATATATACTAAAAAAATTGTTAATGGTGCACTTGTAATCACATGGCTGCACTGGAACGAATCTCATTCCAGACTTTCCCTGGAGGGTTTAATTATCCTGGTTTGTGCAGAATTACATCTAGTTTTAATTCTGTGTTTCTGACTGCAGCTGCTGGTTCATTTGAGCATCCATTCTCCAAACCAAGTGCACAAAGAAATGTGATGCCACATTCAAATGAACAGCTTAATGAACAACTGTAATCAGCACCTCTCAAACAACAACTATATGTACCTTTCTGTAGAAAAGCAGATCATAATTCTGAGCTATCCTTTTAATGTGGGAAAAAAACATGGTATCAGTTATTTTCATTATGAAAATTAATTAAGCATTTTCTTTTTTGTCACAGGTATTTAAAAAAATCAAGAATTAAAAAGGAGCTCCTTCCCTGATATCCTCCTGTTAAAGGTCTGGGTCAACGACAGACATCTGCTACCTTTCTATAAATCTAGATTTGATACCTGTATTCCAGCAGAGCAGGATTTATACCAACTTCAATGAGAGCTAATTTGGCCTTCTAAATATATAATTGTTCTTAGTGAAAAAAAAAAATCTATTAATCCCTCACAGCAGTCAGTGATTGTGGCATTTTAGCAGTAACAGCTAGCATGATTGAGTGTTTTCAGTGCTTACTGACAGATGGTCATTGTGTTACAAAACAGCCCCCAATAAATAATGACCATATCCACATGAGAGGTGGAAAATAGTTCTCTATTGTCAATCCTTTTTTGCTGCACATAATGAAGTGGAAATGTTTCTTCAATTCCATTTTATTCTGATACTGAAAGTCAAAAACTTCAATTTGAATGAAAAGTGATAAGAATTTGAAAGCAGAATTGTTTCAAGTTGTTTTTATTTGTTTTTTCTTTGCATCAAAAAAACTTTTTGGTTAATGTTATCCAATTCTTATTTCATAGTATATATTTCCCTTCAGGTGCCATTGAAGCTTCTTATGAAAAATCGCAAGTAAGCTCAAATTAAAGATACTGTTTCATAGTTGCAGGACGAGAGGTTTGAAACTTATTCCTCATAACATGATGAGCATGAGTGCGCAGTGCTTTGTATGACTGGGAAAGAGGTTTCATTCTAATCACAATGCTTCAGAACGTAATGTCTATCAACAGTTTTTGTCAATCACAGAGCTGTGAATTTACTACCATTACAAATTATGCTACAGAAGTTATGACTCTTATACTGTAAAAGAAACTGAAGGATCAATGTGTTCAATACGTACCTCAAACATATTAGCACAGCACAGTAGAAGTACAACTATATCTGACTGGGTAGGAGGTGAGAGTCAAACGAGGGGAACAAGTTGTCTTGCATCAGATTGTTGATGAACAAAAGGAGTATTTTTCACAAGCACTGCGACTGACTTACTGAACACATGCAGAGTTCAATTTTTGAGAATAAATTGTTGGTCAGTAGTTATCCTGATTTGCACTGCAAAAAGTCTCAGTGATCCAACTGAGCTGAAGTAGGAAGCACAACTAGAAATAGCTAGCACAGCTATTTGTTTACATGTTACCTGTTCAGGACTTCTAAAAGTAGCCAAACTGGGTTTTTTGGCTTGAAAAGAGCAGGTAAAGCTAAACATATGGAATGACTGTATCTATGAAGCAAGAAGGATTCCTGTCAGATCTCAGAACCAAGCTATCCTTCAGCAGTAATTTTCAGACACATCTTGTTCAATCTACAGCAAAAACACTCTTGACTTCCAAATCTTTATCTGTATGGGACTTGATTGCTCATCTCTTCACATTTGCGCTTCACTACATTTGAGGTTTTAAACTGGATTATTTCACTGACTCTTACGTTGTAATCAGGGGGAAAAGTAAAACTTCCAAAACCATAAGCATCTTGCCTACAAAAGTTTTCAGAGCACACTTTGCTTAAAGTTCACTTCTATGGGGGTCAATGATCAGATTGAAATCAGAAACTTCTGTGTGTCTGAATGACCCTTTCCAAGTGCAAATGCTCTTGGGTCATAACCTGTGGGTTTTATATCCCTCTATGTGTTTACATGTGTTTAAATTAGGAATTGTCTGAACAAGGTTCTGCAATTAGAAATAAGGAGCTGTGCTTTTATTAGAAGCCATAATGAGATCTCAGAGCTAGTCACTTGACCCTGACAAGGTGTGGGAAAGATTTTCTGTGGTGGTTCCCACTTGTTTCTGATAATGAAGTAGCCTCTTCAAGACCAACTAATCTCAGTAAAGATGAGAGACATTCTCATATCTATTAAGTAATCATTTATAATTCAGAAGAACATTTATGAAAGCAGCAGCATGTCTTTTGTCTTCTATATATAGGACAACATTCAATGCTTAAACTAAGTGAGTACTTTTACTACGACTTGTTGGCAGTTTGAAATCCTGTGGGGAAATGAATTCATGGCTTCATCACCTGCTAGAGAGCTATCACAGCTCACTCATGGCTAGCAATCTCAATAACCTTGAAAGCTGAATGATTACCTTGCCATATTGGAATGGTGGTATCTTAGAATTACACTATGGTTGGGTGTGGAAGATCACCAGGTTCCAACCCCCCTGTCATGGGTAAGGACACCTTCCACTAGACAAGGGAGTACAAATACTCTATCCAACCTGGCCTTGAATAATTCCAGGGATGGGGCACCCACAATATCTCTGGGAAAACTGTTCCAGTGTCTCAACAAACCTCACTGTAGGTATCTTCCTAACATCTAATTTAAACCTGCCCTCTATCAGTTTAAAGCCATTACCCCTTGTCCTGTCACTACAGCCTTTGTAAAAGTCCTTCAGATCTCTTGTAGCCCTCTTTAGGTACCAGAAGGTGCTATAAGGTCACCCCGGAGCCTTCTCTTCTCCAGGCTGAACAACCCCAACTCTCTCAGCCTGTTTGTATAGGAGAGGAGCTCAAGCCATCTGACCATCTTCCTCTGGACTCTTCCATATCCTTCCTGTGCTGGGGACCCCAGAGCTGGATGCAGCACTGCAGGTGGAGACTCACGAGAGCAGGGTAGAGGGGGAGAAACACTTCCATCAATCTGTTGCCCACACAGCTTTGGATGAAGCCCAGAACAGGGTTGGCTTTCTGGGCTGTGAGTGCACATTGCTGGGTCATATTGAGCTTCTTGTCAACCAACATCCCCAAGTCCTTCTCCTCAGGGCTGCTCTCAATCTTATCTTCATGTGCCTTCATGTCAAGGCTGCAACAAAGCAAAATAGATCTTGTAATAGCGGTATCTGGATGAAAAGTTGACTCCTGGATATTGGCAGTTTCAAGACCTTTGTTCTTAGGTCTTTACCAGCCTAAAGAATTCTGGGATTCTAGGATTCTTTGTCATAATTTAAGTCATTGTTTGTAACTTAAATGAATGAAAAAACATATAAAAAAAAAAAAACAGCAACAAAGAGAGTAATAAAATCACTTGCTTCCTAATTTTCCACTGTCACAATCTTGTGAAACTACTTTCCTATTCAGTGGTACCTTTGATATATTCTCTGACTGTACCCAAACAGAGCTAGATCTTTCTTTAGCTTCTTCCAGAACTCTTATCCACCTATTATTTTCATGTATGAAAAGTAAAGGGAGACATAGGAAGTATTATTTTTCAAATAACAGGATTTGGAGCTATCAGGAACTGTAGGGGAAAGGAAAATGTTTCGAACATGTGAAGATATAAAATGGAAGAGAATTTTCAGAGCTTTTGTCAAGTTTGAATTGAAAATCCCAGTGTTCCTATAAGGGCTTTATTTGTTGTAGCACCTAACGAGAACATGTCAAGTTTACAGGCAGCAAAAGAGACGCATGTACACACACATTCACAAAGTGTATCTCCATGCAATACCACACTTATGACAATACAGTTTGTTTCATGCCAAGTGCTGCGTGCCATAGATCACTGTCTCAGCACAGTACACACAAACTCCACCAGACCATACTCGTTTCCTAGACATGATCTTCCAAAACTGATATTTTCTCTCTCCAGAGATCTTTGAGTCTTGAAGCCCTGTCATGTCTCAGACTGTGGGCATGCTTTTCACCACTGAGGGCAAAATGAGCATCTCTTACATTCCCACACTGTGGAAGAACCTTTGGCAATTTTTCATTATCATTTTGAATTCTGTCCCAGCATTCTTATAAACTCATTGGAGTTTGGTGCCACTCTTTGTTTTATACAAGTTCTTCTATTCAAATAACAACTATTTGGAAAAGAAGTGAGTCTTGGATGACTCTTAAGGAGAGATCCAATGTGGAATCTCTCCTTCCCACTTGTTTGCTAATGATTACTTTCTTGGAACTTATTTTCAACCATGTCTTTATCTACTTTATTGTGAACCGAAGTTGCTGTCTATGAGAGCAGCCTACAATCTGCTCTCATAGACAGCAGATATGAGATATGATTCAGGTAGGTGGACTTCACGTTCGGCAGCAAATTAGCCGGACCACCAGGTTCAAAGTGTATTACAATAGCATAAAGTCCAGCTGTCAGCCACATAGTAGCTTTCCTTCAGGGTACACTGAGGAAAACAGTATCTTTATTAATGAGCCATACAAACAATACATTTGTGCATAACACACAGCAAATTCTGTGTATGCAGAAAGATGAAGACGAGCCAATGCTTCAGTAAATCTCTGGAGGACAGGGCTGATGTGACAGTGGATGCTGGCAGCCTGAAGGAATGGGCTGGCAGAACATTAACATTGTTCAAAAATAAATTAGTATTTTGGATTCCCAGTGGAAAACCCCTATGTAACAGAACAAGTTGGGGGCTGATTGGACAGAAAGCAGCTTTACCTGTGGAAGAAAGAAGTTTCCATAGCCTGCCTTGGCAGTGCAGGAATCCAACCTTATCACCCTCTCCAAGTCCCTGAAAGGAAGTTGTTGCAAGGCGTGGGCTGGCCTCTTCTCACAAGTAACAAGTGATAGGATGAGAGGAAATGGCCTCAAGTTGTGCCAGGGAGGTTTAGACTGGAGGTATTTAAAAGACTTGTAGATGTGACATTTTGGGACATGGTTAGTGACGGACTTGTCAGTGTTCAGTTTACTGTCAGACTCAATCTCAGAGGTGTTTTCCAACCTAAACAAAACTATGATTCTCCTTTTTTCTCCTGAGTACAGCGTCTCTTTGAAGAGAATATTGGAATCAGATGGAGTTAGGAATTGGAAGCCCAGAACAGCCAATATGGAAACTCAGTTTAGTCCTGCCTACCTCTCCTGAAGCAAGCCACCTAAAAGGCAGGCCATGTGTAATTTCCTTATAGGAATTGAATTCTCACTAGGATCTGGCCTTTTATTCCTATACAGGGATTACATAAAATACTAGATAATTTATTAATTTTTTTTATGGTTGGAAGATCTTATTTGAATGTTTGGCAGGACTCTTATACACACAGAGAAATAAATAAATCATCCGTGGGCCACAAAAATTATCTAGGGTCAAATCCTGAACTTAACTGAATATTTAAAAAAATTTGAAAAATCATGGACTTAAGGTAGACCCACATTCCCCAGCTACAAATCAACCTCTGTTGAAAAAATAAGCCTGCTACAGAGTGTTACATCTCCTCCAGAAAAGCAAACACACACAGGATATTAGATATAAATCATCCATTATTGTGCCTTTGATCAACTAAATAGAATGTCTTTCCCACCTCAGGGAAGCTGAGGTCTGGGTGTTTGTCTCCCCCAGAAGATAAAAAAAGTATCCTTTCCATTCTGCATGATCTCTGACTTTGGTAACTAGTCATGCCTCGTGAGAACTCAGGGATTACATAGGACAGAAGCTTAAGGCAGAAGGAAGTATTTAAACTACGAGAGCTACTTTTGGGGCAGTGTCTTGATCTCAGATGATGTGGCATCTACCATGTTACTTATCATAATTTTAAAGCCCAAGGAGTCCCAGTCTCAGCATGAACATAGAAGATATGTTTCAAATGCACTTATTTCCATATTGCCTTTTTCTTACTTTCTCCCTTTTCTAATGCCTAAATTCATATTACGTGAATGGCAGCTACATTAGTAAAAGCTAGACGTGAATAAATACTTTCAGTAATCATGTTACTAAAATATAAATTTAGATGACTAGAGGAGTAATTTGTATTTAAGATATTTTTAATTGCATTGACTGATTGGGACTAGATTAATTAGGCAAGAATTTAGACCAAATCTATATTCAGGCTACTGGTCAGAACCATGAGGAAGGTCATGATATCTGGAAATTTCCAAAGCATTTACCCAAACTTACCCCATCCACCAATGAATGTTTTCTTATCTTAGTCCTGTCAGATTAGGCAACTCCTTGCCTGCCTATCTGATTTTTAAGGCTTTAACCACTCATCTAGCGAGGGTCTGCACAAAAATCATCTAGAGATGGTTTTCATTCTAACAAACCACATGGAGTTGTCTTCCTGAAAGGATACATAATCAAGTCCCCTAGTTTTGAAATAATTTCTTGACCACCAAGTTGAACCATGTTGTGAGACAGAGGAGCTATATCTGTATAAAAATTTATTTAATAGCTGTGGCTATTTTATTGGCACAACTTTCTAGCCTAGTGGTTTGGTCACAGTTGGACAGAGAGGAGGTTGCATTCCAATACTTATTTTTGGAAAATTGTAAGTAATTTATATTAAGCTTTGATTAGAAAGAGTCTGCAACATGTTTCTCCCCTTTTTCTGAGAGTATATGACAGATTCAGCACTTTTCTTTCTGTGCTCTAATGAGTATCAGGAGACAGGTGACTACATATCCAGGTAGACTGAGAAGGGGCTAGAGCCCAAATAAAACAGAGTGAGGGCACAAGCATTAGGTAATATCCATCATATGATCATTGCTATGACAGCAATATACCCATGCTTGTCAACTTTGCCCTGTTGATAACTCAAAAGACCTCAGCAATTCTCCTGCATCTCAAAACAAATATCCATTATTGTGGTCTTTTCAGAGAAGAGTGGATTTACGAAAATGTATCTTTGTGAAGGGTTGAAATTATGGGTAAATTCAGACTGCATCCAACACATAATTTCAGCTAGAAAAGGTGAAAAACATATTGAAATACTGAAATATTTTATTTCAGTATTTTAAAGGATTTTTTATTCAAAATATAATTATAAATTTTATACTGTAATTTCATTTAAGAATATTTTCTTTTTTATCATAAAAGTCTGATTGAAAACTAAGCTTAGTTGACAGGAAAGGAAATATGGAAGTGCTAAGAGGGGACTTTATTTACATATATGAGCACCAAACCAAGCTAATTAAAGTTGAAATAAATATGTCTAACTAATTCAAGATGAGGTTGTTTTGTTTACTGTAATAAATCAAAAATTCTCAAAAAGTCGTATCATTACTTGACCGAACTTTTGCCTATGACGCTTCACAGCAGAATGCATGATTTGACCAGATCCAGCATACATTCATGGATTGGTGAAAAGGCCAAACCACAGTGGGGAGGACAGGCAGTCTTTGCTAATGATCTAATTCTCACAGCCACAGTATAAGCCAGAACTGGGATTTATTTATTTCTTCTGAAAAGGAAAGTCCTGAGTATACAGAGAACAGCAGAACTGGAAGAAAAGCATTTTCTTCTATTTTGTTCAGCTATGGTCAAATAGTTATGCTCAGGTAGTGTTTTCTTTTTAAAAATTATATATTTAAAACACAAAGCCATGAAATGTTTAATACCATTCTGGAAAACTGATTTGTACAGAGTTTAGTTACATTTATTATTTAACAAGTGAATGGCAAAACTTACTTAAAGTTCCTCAGAGCATTTCAAATATTAGCAGGCTTTATAGAGATAAGAATAACAGGATTACTAGGGATGCCAATACTATACAGCAGAATTAAAAGCTACAATTAATATGGCTATTACTATCACTTTAGAACTATGCTACAATCTATTATGCTTTCTTAACAAGTTAATGAAATTCTTTGTCCCACACACAAAGGATCTGCAGTATAATAAAGTTATTAATGAAAGTAATTAAACCTTTTAGAATAAAAAAGGATCACTGGCAAAAAAAAAAGGTAAATGCAATTCACTTACTCAACAATCATACTATTTTTTTGTAAACAATACAAATTTTTAAAAGGCTTATCACTTCATGCTGTACACAGTTCTTTTGAAAAATATCGGTGCATGTATTTCTCTGAATGTCTAAATCAGTTTTTAAAAACAAAGTTTTGCTTAAAAACTGCAACAGGAATGTAACTACAGCAACTCAAAAACACCAAGTGCTATTTCAGGAATAACAAGTAAGGTATACAAGCTTTAAAAAACATCTCCTGCCAAAAGATGTTGTTTTTCTTCTTTTTGTGGCTTAATATGATTTCACAATTCCCTTGGCTTTAAGACCAATGACTTTTTAAAGTGTAAAATGTAACTGATTCCTCTTACCTTATGCTGAAGGACAGATTGATTTGTTAGGCGTCTCGGTTTTTTCACATATTAAAAATTAAGCAATAAGGCACAATGTGGAGGAGTGATTATCTGATGATAATCCCAGCATCCTGAAATTGCTTTATTGCAAATAGAAATATATTTTTAGATTTTTCACTGGATATTAAGGGCATTAGCATGCCCATAGAGTTTAATCTTCCCCTTCAGAATATTAAATTCATAAGGCTTTTTTTATTTCTAAGCTATTTCTTAACGTGCAAGACAGGACTTCATATACTCAAGAAATACTGTAATTGGCTGGTGCATACTCCACTGGGGAGATTAATTTACAAGCACTGTACAGTTCTGCTAAAACTACTTTTCAACATTTCAAAATGTCAATAGTATATTTTCCCAGCCCTGTAAACACATTTTGATACACAATATAAACTTTAATGGTAGCTTTAAGACACCTCTGGGGGTATGGTTATTTAAGCAATAAGACACAGTGGGGTGTGAATTATGGTATAATAATTCCCTACCAACTGCATTGTTAGGCCAAAGGCCAAGAGACCAATGAACACACTAGGTGTGAATTATGACATCATAAGTCACACTCTAGAGTGTCTTACTGCCATTAAAGAAATATTTAAAACGTGTTTTAAAGCAAGTGCTTTATTCCTATAGTACTGTACTTTAATGGAATATCATGAAAAATCTTTCCAAGTAAAAAGTTAGCCATTATGTAACCTGAAATTAAAAACAAAATTGAAACAAACCAAAAAAAGTCTTCTAAATTTGTCATATTGCACTGCGGTGACACGCTTTAATAAAGAACAGCCCCAGAAAATATACTTACCCAAGCTTGCAAAAAATAACATGAAAGCCTTCTGCACAGGGGACTATAATCTGCTTTGCCTATTGTCTGTAGAACCAGATTGCCAGAAACAGGGGTGTACTGGCTTTTCCCATGTAACTGTATTGATGAAACTGCTAGAAAATCTACATACTTTTTTTCCGACACTTGTTCATACTGCTGTAATAGGTCACAATATGGACTTTGAAAGAGTAGCAAAAATGTTCCTTAAGACCTCATTTGAGCTTCTGCAGTTAAGCTCCTGAGGCTGCTCACAGTTCTAACACAACTTTTAATAAGGACTGCAAGTAGGATAATGTATATTTATACTGTTTCCCATTTTAAACTCCATTTGCCAAATGTAATTTCTCCCCTCTGGGTACTCCCGCATTCCAAGTGCAGCAATGACAACAGTGTCATCTGGAGATACACAAGCTCACCTTACAAATAGTTAAGTGACTGCAGCAGCAGGGATTTTGGCATGATCTAAACTGGCTTCTCAGTCAGTTTTTATAGCTTGTCTTAAACTTCCAGGCTGCTGTGGATTGATTGCTACCAGTGGCCGAGTCAGCTAGTGAGCATTAGGGTTAGCAATATGCTAGAGCTTATGAGAGGGCTGTTTGCCAGGCCCATTTGGGGAGTGATAAGCCTCAGGGCATGTCTGCACGTCTCAGTGCACCGAGGTGCTCAGCACTGCTAGGCTGGCTGGGTAGAGCTTATTGTGGCTGCGGATAGGGATGCTGTGCCATGTAGGGATAACAACCTGCATCCTGGAAGCAAAATAGCTGCAAGGTCAGGTTAATTAGCTCTCCTGTATCCAGTTCTGGAGCTGTTTCATTTTGCACTCACAAAGGGATTTCTGTGTCCCAGGTTATATCTGAGCAAAAAACCAGAAACCTCAGTTCTTCCAGGCACAGCCTCATTTTGACATAATTGTGTAGCAGGTAAGAGTTGTTTTCTGCATAACCTCACTCACAGGGGTTACCTGCCCCTCCTGGGTAAAGTCATTATCTGTGGCCGTTTACATCAGTCAAAGGTAAGATTTGGAGACTAGGGTTCCTCATTCTCCATGAAATAGAAATGGATAACCTTACACAGAGGACTTCTGTGAAGCTAACAGTGGTGACAAGGTAAAATTCTGAGCCACCTTGGTGTCTCCCTTCCCTTTTCCACTCAAAATGTCTATTTTAATCTTCAGCAAGAGAAGGTACTTAATTCTGCCCACAGCTTGAAGATACTCATGGGAACAATTTGAGTTTCGCTGCTTCCTTGTATAAACAAACAAGCATGTGATTGCTTTTTGCTATTCAGCTTGCTGGAAACTTCTGTCAAACATGATGAAAAAAGCTACATCCCTATGGATTTCTTTTCCCTTTTCCAACTTCCAACCAAGAGTGAGCACACCATTTTAGACCAAACAAATATTTGAAAATATTTGTTTTATATCCACTTGCAAAACTGGAAACACTTTTTCCTTGATTCCAACAGAGAATGGGACAACCAACCAAGAAAAGGTTTCCACACTGGCTCTACATACTCCAAGAACTTAAAATAAGCAGCCCAGGAAAAGTACTTTTAAAGATATATATAAATTGCACCTTTTAGTGGTAAAGCAGTATTTCAAAGACTACTGGGCAATAACTAACCATTTCCCAGGAGTATGTTTTTCATAAATTAACATTACCGCTCAGAACTCATGTACACTAACTAAAATGCTGCAATTTCTGAAACCATTTCATTACATGAAATTTGAAGTATAAATGCATCACTGTGCTACCATAATAAGGACATAATACTTTGATATACCCATCTCTGCAAAGCCTTTTGGCTTGTAACAGTAAATCACAGACCTATTTTTCATATCTCATTACCATTACGTATCTTTCCACTGACATCTGACCTTATGCATAATCAGGTATGAATTTCAAACCACACTTATAATATAAATGAATGCCTCATTATTTCACATAGCCCAGAATGAATTAAGATTTGAGATGTAACTTCAAAATTCACAGTTCACACCGTCAGAAATGCAGGTCCATCAAAAAGAAGTAATGGTCTCTAATTCATGACTGTGAACAGCACCAAATCACTCCTGCACATAGGAGCTTTGCAAGAATTTCAGGATTGGATTTTAGAAAGGATATTGCCAGTTCTGAAAAAAATAACACAGTGTTGAAACTGTTTGGTATGCTGTTGAAGATGATGTATGAAAGAAAAATCCAAGTACTGAATTTATTACCTGTATTTTGAAGAAAGAACGACAGCACCAATTGCATGAAGTTATAAAACACCAGAAATAAACATGTAAATAATCTCCATGGATCACAGACATCTACAAAGAAATATATATATATGTATACATGTAATATAATAAACCCATTCACTAGGGAACAAGAAACATATTTTTGTACTGTATAAAACAGCTGTACAGTGTGCACACAGACTCTCCTGATCTCTCCAAAATGTCTGTCAGTCACTTCTCCCCATCATTATTTGCTTGACATAGCTTCTTCATTGTCCATGGGAGAACTCTAAGTGACGGTTTTGTACTTTCAAACCAAGTACTTATAGTGCAGTTTGTCTCCATATAAATATACACATGCACACATATATATACTTGCTGGTGCACACATATATGTATACATGTATATATATGAAAAGAACAAACACACACATGTACACACACACACACATGACAGATCTAAACAGCTCCTCCATCCTGTGCTATTGAATTAGTGCTTGTAAAAAATCCCTGCACATTTTGTGAAGGGAAGAAAACTTGCTGATTTAAGTCATTAGATGGTTCCATTCCTAACAGTCTGCAAAGACACATCTGAATCATATGGTGGTGTCCCATATGCCTGAAGAGAGTCTGTTGCAGGAGGTATCTTCTACCTTCTTCAGCAGCGTCGGCTTCTTACAAGGGGGTGGAGGTGGGGCTGTGATTCTTTGCTCAGTGTTGTGCAATATTTGTTGCCAGTCTTCTCTCTCTTCACACAGCTTTCTCCTCCAATCTAGAAGCTCTTGTAGAGCCACACTCTCATTCTCAGAAAGTCTAAGCTGATGAATAACCTGTAAGAAAAAATATTAACGATAACATAACAATAACAATAATGGTAGATAAAGAAAACAAATCAAATAAGCCTGTTTGAAGCAAACTGGTCCTCCAAAAAGGTTTTAAACTCTTTAACCTGAAAATAAAGAACATTAGTGATTTAGAATTGCCTTCTTGCAATCTCATGTCTGAAAGTCACAGTCTGAAGTTACAATGTCTGAAGTTGTATGAAGCAACTGCCAAAAATGGATCAAACAGAAAAAACTCCCCTGTGTCATTGAGTTCTCTAAAACAATTCTCTAAAACACACAAAGCAGACTGCCTACAGCTGCTGCAGGAGTAGCAGGGTTTTTCCTCTACATGTAAATATCCAAATAGCCATAACCAAGAAACCATTATCTTTGTTGCATATTAGAATCAGTAGTGACTTGTCAGACAGGTGTTATCCTGAGCACCAGGGGCCAGTCTCTGTCTTCCTCCAGAGTATACATTGACAACTTTACCTGTAGTTTCAGTTGGCCTGAATCTATTTATAAATTCATTCTGAAGTAGCCATAGTTCTGTACTAGATTCATAATCCACCTAGAAGAAACTGTTCCCTTCCATTTAACTCTTCCATTGAAGTCATTATTTATTTTGTTAAAGTCAGTTTAAAGCCCTCATGGCAGCACAAGTCCATGAAGCAATGAAGTCCATCTCACCATCCTTTAAGACTTACTTGACACCTATGCAGTACAGCAGCCCCTGGTGCAAGTACTGAGATCGATTGGCTTGGGAGCGTTCTCTAGCAGGAGAGGCTTAACTAGAAAATACGAAACAAGCCCATCATAACATCTAATAGCCCACAACCCCTAACCTGTTACCTTCTTTTTTAAGAACCCTGCAGGAGCACCTGTAAGAAGCACTTATGGCATGACTAAAATGCCCACATTTCATCTCGCAAAATGGCCTCACTTTAAGGTTGCATTTCTACTTATCATAATGAGGGATGGCTGCATGTTAGTTATGAAAAAGGAAATGCTGCGCAGTGCTCATGAGACACCCCACACATGATTAGATCCAGTTGTAAGGAAAGCTGAGTGACACAAAGGGCATTTTTGTCACTGATAGACAATGGGGTTCCTGGGGGAGAAGAACTACCTGTGGGCTATTCCTGTGGCTCCTGCTCTTCCTTCATGGAAAGCAAGTGGCTGGGTACAGAGGCTTATCAGGCTTTACACTGCTACTTCAAATGTGTCCTGTGCAAGTCAGACCTTTCATATGCACATGTTGCCAGAGAATGAATGAGCCCTTATATGGATGTGCCTGAATATGTCCAGGGAATTTGCTTAATTTCTGGCTGGTTGATACTTCAAAGAAAAATGCATTAAATTATAATATATCTTAATAAAACGTATAATAAGGAACAGTTTAGAGCTGTGATTTTTCTTAAAAAAGGAAGAAAAATGAAAATGTTTGAAAGACTTCATTAAAGTATATCTCAATTGCATATCACTTTAAAATTAAAAATCTCTTTGCTCTTATATTTACACAAAATGCATCTCAGCATTTACACAAAGGGCATCTCAGCAACTCATGAAAATGAAGTATTTCACATATATTGCTAGAGGGATATCAGAGAAAAAACCATACTACCTTTTCTTTTTTTCAGTGGTTTATAGAAGACTAGAAGACAAAGGTTTTCATTTGGAAACCATGTGAAAGACAGGTCAGGTGACTTTATCCTGTAGAACAGCTGGATAGTTTGTGACTCACCACATCTTACCCACTCCTGGACAGTTTCTGTAGTTTTTTGTGGGTTTAAATTATGAGCATAATCCATTTTAGAAACACAAAGATTGGAATATAGTCTTCCCAATTTGGACACCTTATTTGTACCTAAATTTCAAATACTTCATGAATCTGCACTAGGCATGCTTCTCAGAGAGATGCTGTAACACACAAGAACCAAGCTTTGTTAGACCGTCATGGCAAGAGTTTCACATGAAAGAGTTTCAGAGATTATTAATCAAAGACATGCCTGAACACTGAGGGATAAATATAGTTATAAAAAAATGGATATTTTGAAACTGTGTAATTGGATGTGCTCTGGTGACAAAAGTTTGATAGTGTGACTAATGAAGTCTGGAAGAATTGTCAGATAGAGAGATGGACTGAGTATTTGAAAAGAGAATTGCTACTGCCATTTCAAGGAACATAAAGACACATAGGTGCAGGTGAGAAGTGAGCACATTTTGCCTGGGCATGGAATTGACAAATGCATCTTGTTTATAGCTTATAGGCATTGAAGAAGCTTTATTGTACTGGCCCTGCTTATGCAAGCAGTCATCAGTTAGAGCCCATTTTCTGGTGCATGGTGGACAAAAGTTGGTCTAGTTCACAAATAAGTGTACATATTTTATCACATTTTCTAAAACAGGGATGAAAAGATATCTTAAACATTTATTCACAGTGAAACTGATCTGGTAAATAAACTGGAAAACAACCTAGACGAAGGACATGAGATGAAACAGCAGTCAAAATGAAATGCGGGAAAATGCTTAAGATGTGGCAGAGCTCTAAATGAACCAATTAATTTAATTAGATCTATTTGAATAACAGGATATCTTTTCTCTTTTCCATTTATGATTAGACCTGCGATGAGCTAAATATCTATTATACATATTCATTATAGAAAAGGTTGGCTGAATAATTTTACATGAAGGACAACCTAAAACAGTAAGCTATGCTTCTTCATTATTATTTTATATCCTGAACAGGTATTTTGTGAAGGGTGAATGATATGTGTAGGAGTTAATTACTTTAAGACTACTGATCTTTTTAATGGACAATAAACAAACAACTTCCACTAACTATATCAGTCAGAACAACTGTAGACCAGGATTTTCGTCAAAAGTCAAATGGTCCATCAGACATGGTAAACAGAGAATTTGGGCTAGACCCACAAAACAAACAGTATGAGAATACTTGGCATTTAACAGCTCTGCTACTGGGTGGAAACACCATCCCTGTGTTTAGTATCCAGAGCTCTTTATGAGCAAACAAGAAAAGCTAAATCAAAGTCACATACAAAAGAAGAATTTGCAGAGTTACTACAGCTATTAACTGGAAACTTCAATGGATTGAAGGATTTAAACCAGATCTATGTTCTCCACTGCAAAATATGGCAAGATGGACAAAATAAATTTGTAATGGGAGGAGCTTTCAGGATTCATTCTTTCTACTTCACAGCCCAAACTCTCAGGCTGTAAAAGCAAATTCTCTCCTTCTGGCATTAGGGATTTTGGTTGGTGACAGAACACCAATGACTCGATTTCATCACGTGTATGGAAGGACTTTCATAATTCTCTAGAAGTTGGAGCATATTGGGAAATGAGAAGATGTGGATTCAGCTACTTTGTGTTGATCCCAGCTGAGATGAAAATAATTTTCCTCTTTGCATTGGGAGCTAGAAAGGAGCTGATAAAACTCCATTGTTTTGGCTGCTGCTGAGCAGAGCTGGCACAGCCTCAGCACCATCTCTCCAACATTTCCCCCTGACCAGTAGTCTAAGGGTGGACAACATTTTGGGAGGGGACACAACTAGGCCAGCCAACCCAAAATGACCAAAGGGATATTTCATACCATATGAGATCTGCACACCTATAAGAAAAAGGAGGGGGAAGGGGGGACATCCATTATTTACAAAGTTTGCCTTGCAGAACAACCTTCACATTTGCTGAAGCCCTGCTTCTCAGGAAGTGGCCAGATGTTTCTTGCTGATCAGAAGTTGAGAATAAAATCTTTCTTTTGGTTGTTTTCTTTTTCCTTTCCTGCTTGCATGTGCACAATCTTCACATTCTGCTTTAGTAAACTACCTATATCTTGACCCATGAATTTTTTACCAGCTTATTTTTTTCCCCCTGTTCTGTTGCAGGGGGAGTGATAGAGCAGCTTGGTGGGCACTTGGTGTCCAGGCAGGATCAACCCACCACAGTTCTTTCAGGTTAAGGAAGAGAGCACGTTCTCACACGGTGAGAGGACACCCAACAAAAAGGGATGGACTCTGAGTGCAGAGCAGAAGGACTTGGACTCCTGTCCTTTGTGCTGTCAGATTAGTGTGCTAAAGGAAATCCCTCAGAGAGCATACCCTTTTTAATGCACAAAAAGCCACTGGAGACAGAGCACTTTGGTTATACGCTGGCACTTATGAAAGTCTTAGAGCACAATCTTATCTATACACATTTGTGTATTACATAATCATTGGAAAATAAGGCTCTGAACTGCCTCCTGGATTTAGGCTCGGAAATTCTGCCTAGATTTCACTTCACAGCCTAAAGCAGACATACTGGATTTCAACTTTGCCTTAGAATCAAGATGGGTTTCTATAAGGTAAGTCAATATATTAATTACAGTCTATTTCATATGCAAGTTAAAAATTCAGCAATTTTTAAACTATAGAAAGTAAAAGGTTTCATGTTTTAAATAAATTGTGACAAAAAGTATGCCAGATAAAATGACCAACTGGCACATTTAAAATTAAATTTGAGTAATTTAGAGATTTGGCTCTTGAATCTCAAGAAATTCATTCTGCATTTAAAGATCAAACACTATAACTTTACAGAGGATGTTTTGTAACATTCAGAAGCAAAGAAATTATATTCTCTGTTTGTGTGTCAAATGCCTATCATCAGCCCATGACTAAAGGGCTCATTACACAGTCTGACAAACAAAGATTTATTATTGGTAGATTCTTTTCAGTATTTCACCTCAGTTTGCTCCCTCACTGACCAAATGTAGGTTTACCTTTTAAAAAATACGTGTATCCTACTCTAGTATTTTTTTCATTTGTGAGTGCAATGTTTTTACTAATATTCACCAGAAATGAAGTATTTAATTACATCTGATAATTACATATGATAATTACTTATTATTTAAAACATATAAATAATTTTCTTTGTAAAAAATGTAGCACTTCATGTTTTATTACAGTTCTTTTTTGTTGATTCTTTAAGTTTAAGCAAGATTCCTGCTTATAGACATATAAGCACAACAGAAAATCACAGAGCAATTTACAGACATGCAAAAGCATATAAACCTGTGTTCCTGAGAAATTTGCATTTTGTGGCTGGTTCATAATTTTTGTTTGGAGAAATAATTCCAGTTGTTTTATTCAATAGATTTATCAATGTGGATGCTTTAAAGTAACTGCCAGTAAATGCTCACAATTAATTATTACACCACTAATTTTTCTCTTCCATTAGTGAAGTTGAGGTCCCATCATGGAAACCATGGGAAGGCTGAGTTCAGAAGAGCAATGATTTTACCCTTCTAAACTTTTTTTAGGATTTAAAGTGAATTGTGTAATAAATGTATAACACTGATGATAAATTATCCTAATTATTTTAGAAATGAAACTGCCTTGACAAAACCCTTGTTTACAATCTCTTTCAGTTTGTAGGCTGCCTAAATATGAAAGCCAAATAAACTTCAGCCATTAGGTGACTCACAGTTAACTTCATTGTAGCCCTCAAAACCAGTTCACAGACCGCAACGGTTCTTCTGTGGATCCCCAGTTTTAAAGACAAAAATGATAAGGATGTTCTCACCTCTTGTTTCAAAACTAGACACCATTTAATTTGGTAGGTCAGAAAATATTTCTTACTGTATGCAATTATTAGCAAGAGCAACATATTTTGATTCAACCTGTATGTAACTCTCACAAAAATGTTTCTAACTCATTTTAATGACTTCTTAATTTAATTTTTAAAATTTGATAAGCCTCTACACTGACTCTTTCAAAACATGCATGTCACAACTTTATTTCCAAACTACAGAACAGGTACACTGCAACCTCTCTAAAAATCCTGACCTTTTAGGTACCAACAGATATGTTTGGGTTTTTTTATGTTAAAAAAAGAGCAGAAAACAAGGATTGCTTTTCTACCAACTACTGAATCAAGGTAAATTAAAAATCTGTTAGCCTACATGTAATTTACAGACATAATATTCATTTAAATATAAAAGGGGAAAGCACACAGTAAGCCAAGAGTGTGTTAAGAACCCAGGTAAGCGTTCAACATAAATCAAATCAATGTGTAAATTTGTGTTTGATTGGGAAACCTGCATTGGCCATGAATGACCCCAGCACGGAGCAGAGAACAGCTGTGATAAATGAGCTTACATGCTTCAAAATTCCAATTAAAATCTTCAAATAGAAATGTAATTGTGGGATCCAAACTGATCATGTAATTGTCACGTGAGTGCTGGAACAGGCATTTTTTTTTTTTTGCAAAAGCAGACCCACTGAATGTAATAACTTGATATGTGATATACAAAAATAAAGTGATTTTATTTAATTGTTCTTTTAAACTGCTGATGATTTTTCTTCGTGTTGGAGCAGCTTTACAATGTCCAAAAGTAAAGCTCTGAATAGATGTCAAATAGGTTTACTGGAAAGGAGAAAAATGACAAAGAAGACAGGAGCTCTGTCTGGTACAAATCTATAATTTCTCTGGAGGAGGTATGCCAGCAAAACATTAATGAAATCCGTAACAGAAAATACAATACATTTTCTTTTTTCTAAAAAGGAAAATATTTTTTTCCCTCTCTGTTAAAATTTCTAATTAAATGAAAAGAAAAAGCTTTTTTTAGGAGTGTTGTTTAACCTATAAAAATTTGGGATAATCTTAAAAATAACTTTGTATTTAAAATAAAATTTAAAAGGGACAGCATTTATTAACAAATATGCATTGTCACGAGTCAGGCAGAAATGTTTTCTCTTCTGACAAGCAATTTATGGCTATCTCTTGGACATTTTTTCAAGGGACAGATTCAATTTCTTTCCAAACATCAGTTGTGGAATGATGCTGGAAGCGGGATAGTCTTGTGTCAGAGATCATGCAGACACAGGTCTCTTTGATTACCCAGTTCCTCTGCTATCACATGGCACTTGGAAAGCTCTCAAACGTCATCCTAAAAAATTAATTCCACTATTTGCCTTAGTTTCACTTTCTGATAGGATTTTCCAGAAGAATTCATGAAAGAATAATAATCTACTAAATGAACTCTGCCTCTGGAAGCCCTTCCTCACAGACCACTGAAAACTGAGAGAACACACTTGCAAAAGGGACATCTTGTATCTCTGACTTTACCCTGGGTAGCAGATGCTTCTTGTTTTTATTAGAAAGAGAATCTTGGGCTACACACATCTATACTGTGCCTCAGGCAGGATATTTAACTACAATTCTATTTCAGGTGGAAGTTGTCTGATTTTCTGCCATACTGTTGTGGTTTCCCATAGTTGTTTTCTTTGTTTTGTTTTGTTTTTGTTTTGGTTGTTTTTGTTTTGGTTTTTCATTTATTTGGTTTCTTTAATTTTTTTGTTTGGTTTTTTGTTTGTTTAGTTTTTGGGTTTTTTATTTGAAGGGGAGGAAGGTGATTATTTGGTTTGGAGTGATTTTTTTTTTTTATTCTTATTTTTTGAAGTAATAGATTTTAGTCACAAAAGCAGGACCTGTCTTCCATAATTTTGTATATTTCAGTGAAGTAGTTATATCAATATTATCAAAAATATATCAATATTTATATCACAATATTTTCAATGAATTATGTTATTCATCTTCCATAGAGACTGGAAGTATCTCACCAATCAAAGAAAGATAATATATCTTTGCAAAATAAAATAAGCACACAAATAATGAGTACAACTGTAACTGGCAATCTGGTAGAAAATACTAGCACAAGGTAGACAATGTTCAATAATATATGACAGCACACATCAGGCACACTGATTATCTCTAAGGTAATATTTATCTCCAGATAAACTAATTATGCAATGCACTCTAAAACCTTCAAGACATCCTCTTAGCCCCTGATGCTTGAGAAAAAGAATATGTTCAGACAACAACTGTGTCTTTCTCAAGATGAGTTCTGAAAACAAACCATTGACCACTGAGGTTTTTGAAACAGCTCACCTAACAATGCTAATATTGCTTTGCACCTAATCTAGAAAAAAAAACTCTGACAAACTAAGTCATGTTGCTACTTAATTGATCACTGCCTTTTAATGGCATTAACGGAGATATTTTATTTGACTAGATAGGGACTATGTTTGCCACAATGTTTTCAAAGCAATTACAAAAGCCATCAACTTGTATTTGCTATAGTTGTGTATTATCCTTTGTTGTATAAAAACACTACACTAAGTGTAGTACACTTATGGTCAAACAATGTTAGAGGAAAGCATCAGTTAATTTAGGGTCTGTTAGCAACCTAAATCTCTGCTATCTTCATGCCGCAGTGTGTGACAGCAAGAGAATGAAGGGCAGAGGAACCCATACATTTCCTCTCACACCTGACACTTCCAAGTCACTCTCCACAGGTGCTGTCATTGGGGTGGTGGACCACACTCCCGTTGAGCTCACATTTGAAGCAGCCTTTTAAGGTGAGCCACTGGCCATTGTGGCAGCCCAAGTGGGATCATTACACCCTTTATCCAAACACCAGAGCTTAGCAAGGGCATGGGGATACTCAGGAGGTTTTGTCCCGTTCTCTTCTACAATCTGATTTGCCAGGGGCAAATGCAGCGAGGATGAAGCACTGGAGACAGAAAAGGGGCCTGGAATGTGTAGAGAGCTGGCGCTGACATCCACTGGTTCAAAGAAGAGGATCTGCACTTTCACCTGTGGAGGTCACAGCGGTCAGATCTGGGTTATACCTCCTTAGCACAGGGGCATCAGCGCTCCAAGAGCTCTTCAACATAAACAGAAGATAATGTATTTACTGATGAATTTACACTGTGCATTACCTCATACCATTTAATCTATAAGGCACATGCTGTTGACTGTAAGTCTTCTAAAAATAAAGTGACGTGTTATAGGACCTGATTTTTGTCTCTGTGTGACATTACAAAGAATATTCTTTGTGTTACTGTCAAAGCAATAAACAAAACACAATGCAGGGGGATATACTAATTCAGATCAACGATAATATATTCTATGTCTTCTCTTACATGTTATATGTTTACAAAGGTGTTAGTCCTTTTTTTTGTTACAGCAGACCTGTTTGATTGCCACTTCTTGCTTCAAGGATGATCAAAGATTATTTCCAGCTAACAGGCAAACATGACAGACAATAATAATGAATGTTAGAGCCCAGCGTTTAGAACTGTGACAAAGGGTGGGGGATTGCAACACATTCTTGACTATTCATGTTTTTTTAAACTTTTGAACAGTCAACAAAAGTGGTGATTGGCAACAAATATTAAATCAAGTAGGAACAAAGAAGACCCTTGAAACCATAATGAATATGCAGGTCTTTCTGAGGCAAGAGGCTGCTGAAAGCAATGAGATTTCATGAAATAAGAGCTATGGCTTAAGTTGTAATGAAACAATAAATACATACTTCACGAATATGAAAAGACATTTCCAATTTAACATTGTCAGATGCTGGCTCCTATATTACTACAATCTGCCAATCTGCACCATGGGGTTTAAACAAAATAAAAGAGATAAGACTGCAGAATTTCTAATATAACCATATGTGAAAAAATATTTTTTTTATCTCACCTCTTTGAACACATGACAGATAAAGCATATTTTAGAAGGGGGTACCCAAAATCCTACACCAGGGTACGTCATATGTCTGATATTACTTAACCTACCAGGATGGCAAGCTGCTTGTTTATTTGTGTCTTGTTCTGGGAGCATTTCCATAGGATTGAATGCACGTGACATCATCAGATTACAAATAAGCTAATATTCAGCCATTCAAAGCTAAACTGGACAGAGGTTTTACATCTATTAAAAGAAAATTTTATACCTTTCTTCTGGGACAACTGAATTGTCAGGAGACTATGGGTAAGATCTAACTCGCACAGACTGCAACCCTACATATGTAGGCAATCATTACAATTATTTTTATTTTATCGTACATAGAAGATCACATTAATATGTGCATGAAGATGAATATAATATCTGGAACATCATACAGACTTTCTACTTTTTTCCTCCTTAGTCCCTCTCTTTTTACTGCATCACCCTCTGCTCTGTTCTTAGTTCTTTCCCTCCTGCTCTTATCTTCCTTTTAGCTTTTTTTTTTCATCATTTCTTTGGGTTGATTCCTTCTCTCTGGCTCTTCTATCTTTTGTCTTTCCAAATCTCTTATTCCATTTCATAATTTACCTTCTCTCTCAGTTATTTTATGCTTTTTCCAGATTTACTTCTTAGAATCATTCACTATCTGTGCCTGGTTTACTCCCCACTCCTGCCCCCCACACATGCTTATTATCACTCTAATCTGTCCCTTACTTCCCATCTGTTCATTATCTTCAGGTTGTCCATCTCATCCTGTTACAGACAGACCATGTTGCTTCTTGCTGCCCACATAAGAAAGAAAGGAATCTTTCAGCTGGTGTTCTTTTCTTGATTCCACTACATCTTTCTCACACCACTTCCCACTTCATAGTGAATGGTAATAACAACTTTAAAGTATCATTAAAAAACCCCAAACCCCCAAGAAGCCTCACAGCCCTGGATCTGTGAAAAAGAGACAGGGCCACTTAGCTTTTGTGTGAGGTACAAATATAGAGGTTTTCTTTTATTGATTGTATTTCATCTTGCTGCTGTTGCTGACATTCCAAAGAATTTATATGTTTCAATGATCTTTATGGTCTTTTAAACATAGACACTCATAGCAGCTGTTGAGAACAGAGGAATCACTAAAAATATTCTGAAGAGAGCCCACTGGACTGGTTAAGGAACTGAGAAATACTTTGTATAAAAGAAAAAGAGCACAGGAGCAATATTTTATATGGCTTTTTTATTTTAGAGGAGGTTTTTGATTTTAGACCCAGCTAAGAAATTTCAACATTTGTGCAGTAGCCAGAATGCTTTGGGATCACTTCCTAGAGCATGACAGAATAGAAATGACTTTTAGTCATATCAGAATTTCCTACCTAAGCAAATTTATGGCAAAAATGACCAGAAGAAACATCTCATTCACTTTGTTGAGGTTTTTGCCTCTGGAAAGAAATTATGGCATAAGAATTTGAGACTACAGATCCAGGCATGTTTGGAACTGCCAAACTGTTTAGACGAATAACTGAAGCAATTTGAAACAATAATTATTGAAATATTTTTTAATCTGTAATTTAAAATCAGGCCTGGAAAAGGAAGAATCCTTGTTTTCTGCTGTTTGGGGAGCAAGAGGCTACCAAAACACTTCCTGTTGCAAGTTGAGTTAGAGGCACAGGTGCTAAGAGTAAAGTTTTCTTGTAAGGGTAGATCAGGATATTACTTCTTGCAGTACCATTCTACTGTAGATTTTTGGTTTGCAATTTTGAGTATTTCCTTAGCTAGAATGTTTTGGTTTACAAAGAAAGCACAAAACATGGGGAAGCTAGTGTTCTGGGTTGGGGAAGAGAAAATGTGTGGCTCTACTAGCAGTTTCCAGAAGATCTACTGTCTGAACAAACTAAAGTACATGAAAATTTTTAATAACTGGTTTCACCCCCAAATTCCTGGTTCAATTTTCATCTTCACAGAGAATGAAGAGAAATTTACAGTGCCACATCAGATGTTAGGTTCTTTATGTTTTTATGTGATATTTTGCAACCTATTGATAAAAACACTTAGAAATCTATAGCTATAAAGTCACAAAACACTATGAAAAAGTAGTACTTTAAAAACCCCATAGTTGTCCTTTTGATATGCAAGATGCTTATTTATTTTGATGTATGTTCTTTCATTCCTGAGGAGACAAAAATTAAACTTTAATACTCTTCCACTTTTTCTAAAATAATAAGGTAGAATTCTATTCCATAACTTTCTAATGAGAAATATTTTGTTGGTTTGAATTTGAATTTTCCAAATTTTTTCTTTTTCATTCAGTAAAAATTGCCCTCTATGTAACTACTTCCTTAGAAAATGAGTTTTTATGGCCAACAGTGAACCTTTTTCTTCATTTTTGTTCAGCAGACTTCATTTTAGGATGATCATCTGGATGATGTTTTATGCTTGGTAACTACTTTCAAAAAAGTTTGTTGAAAGATTGATCCATATACTGCATATTGACAGACACTGACCTGAATAATTATCTCTGGTGTTTGTAGATGTGCAGTGTGCAGGACGTGTCAGGCAGTGAGGCAGGTAATCGGCACCTGATGTGACAGCACAATGGTACCACAGCCACAATGTCTAAATGTAATGGAATGTATTTGAGCCTTGAGACCCTGTGACAAAAATGAAATGAACCAACCCTCACTTCAGTAAGGAACTAGCAGGGAGATATTAAAAAACCCATAAATGCTGGAAGCCCCTGAAAGCTGGTGAACCACTTTCCTTTAGCTGAAGTGACAGTGTCTGCCAAGATATCCAAGGACCTGCATTTTTCTATTTAGAACAATTAGTCAATCAGTATCTTCACAGACCTGTGAAAAAATATGTCCTACTTCATACAGCTGTGCAAGAATTATTTTAAGTGATAAGGTTAGTACAGGGAAGCCTGGCAAAGACTTTTACAATCAGCTTGTACGCTGTTAGAGTCACTAACAGCATGCTAAGAAATGTCAACAGTAATTAAACCAAATCATTTTCAAATATATGCCATGCTTTGGCAATGGTGAGGAATGCCTTACACAGTATGAATTCTCAGCTCTGTGAGTATAGATTTTTAAAAGGGCTTTTTTTTCTTTCTTTGGGAAGAACTTTTTTCCCTTTTTCTTTTGGCAACACCATTTTGGAAGATGCTTATTCATTAAATGAATTATATCAAAAATCACAGAACTACAGGTTTCTTTTCTCAACTTGTCACAGTTCTTACTCGGCTTGCATTTAAAGATTGTCCCTGTATGTAATTCCAAGTACATAGCACAGAATTTATTTTAAAAATGTCTTAAACACTTTGGCAAAACATCTGAAAACCGACTGAAAAGTGGCATTTCAAAATACTGAAATGCAATTGTGTTCAGGTTTCAGCAAGTACTCTTGGAAAAATAAACCCTACAGGTTTGCAAATGGTTAACAACTTGCTTCTAAAATAGAACATTTAAATGCTGTTTCCATTTGCAAAAAAATGAAGATAGTGGCTCTCCTATATCCAGTTTATTTCACTCTGTACTGTACTGATATAGTAATTTGAACATGACTGTCTTGACCCAGGTAAACTTATTAGCAACAGAGTTATGAGGTGCTTCTGGACAAAAGCAGTTCACTGTGTGAGGTTTGTCACTGGAGCAGTGTCAGGGACTTGGACTTTTCATTTGCTAGAAAGATCTCTTTGGCCACTCTCATACGTAATAAGTACTTGGTTGATGTAATAAAAAAATGTAACAGAGACAACTAAAAAACATCCTCATCCAGGATACTCACCTGAAGATAGCAGAACTACAAATATTTTTTTCACAATAGGGTCAAAGTCCACTTTTAAAAGTCTGGGAGGTATGGTGAGGTGTGTGTGCAAGATGGATATGTTCCTCCAGTAAGCTCTGGCCAGCCTTACTCAAGGGATAAGTGTAGTCCTGAGTGCTGTCTTGGCACAATTTTTCGGCTCAGAATAAGCGCTGTAGTTACATGCCTCTGACAGTAAGGCAGAAAAACAAAAAGTAAAAGTTTTCATACTAGTTTGCTCACAGATTTATCCAGTTGAAACCTATTTTTTTTCAAAGTTTTGTTAACACCGAGTATGATGTCGAAGGTTGAATCTTGCTCCTGCTGGTGTCAAAGGCAAAACATTTGTTTAATTTGGCTTGGGCCAGTGTTTTGTTATTATGAAATGTCAGCTGTCTCCCACAGACAAGTAGCTTCTAATGTGATAAGCACCTCTTTTACTTCCTGGTAAAATAGTTTGGAAATTGTAAAATTGGTTAATGAGAGGTTTCTACTGAGAAAAGTCCTCTTAGCTCCAACTTATTTCCTCTTTGGACAATATTTAGCTTTACTGTAAATTTCATACAATCATCTCAGTTAAATAAAATTACTTGGGACTATCCCTTTAGAAAACTACACTGAAGACATAAGGAGAATACACTAATGCCATTTAAGTGAAGCAATGTATTAATAAAATTTTTGAATGCCCTCCTGCCAGAATTGGCTACTTAGAAAGTAAAGTATTTCACAGTAGATACAAACTATTGAAGAAAAAATTAAGAAAATGTCTTATGGAAATGTTTATCTCTTTTTGCTCATTTAATGCACATCAAAATTAATTATTTTTTGCAATTTCTAAATTAACTCAGAAATATTAAGAGAACCAACGCAAGCTTCACATTACCTTAGTACTTACTGCTGTTTTAACCGATAAATATTTTGATTTTATTACTCATTGGTATTTGTAAAAAAATTGTGAAGACAATTTTCAAAGTCTTCATTGCTTTTGTATTAAAAAAAGTATGACATAATTATTCATTTCATTCTACAAGGTTCATGTAAGTATTTCTGGTATGAATGAATCAGTATCTTGAGAGAGACAACATCTTGGTCCTCTCAGGGTTAAAAGATATATCTCCTGCCTGGAAACAGTATCCTCACATCTAGACACAGTATGTTTCATAAACTTTGAATTCACTATAAGAACCTTTCAGGATTATTATTCTTCCAGGAAAGAAAAAAAAAAAAAAAGAAAAAAAAAGTTGGTATTAAATTCATTATTGTCTTTACCTCAATACAAGCCTGTTAGAGAAGTCTGCATTTTTCAATGCCAATAGCCAAATTTGAATAAAGAGACAGCTTTCATTATGTGCCTACTATGATCTTTTTCTCTTTTAGAGGTTCTAGCAAGCAATCAATGAAATATTTACCTGACTAGTGTGGCTCTCCCTGTGCTTTTGAATCGATGAGCCCGCTGTAGTGCTGGCTGACAATCTGGAATATTCATTTTCCTCTGGTAATCCTAAAGCAGAAGAATACTACTTTAAAATCTGAGATTTATGCATTGGTTTATTTCAAAATAGGATTCAAAAGACCTTGATATGTTATACTAAAAAAGAAAGAAAAACCCAAACCACACATTTCCTGAATATTTACTATTTCCATGCTTACAGAAACAGAAAAATTCTAGTTTACTATGTAGGGATAACATTATAGGTATGTATGCTGGTTGACAAGAAGAAGCAATTGTAACTAAAAAGCCTGCAAATAACACTTTACCTATACACTGGCCAGGGATTCCTCCTGCAATGCAGAAATCCCTGGCTCCTCTTCCCCTGGCTTGTTTTCATGGCAGAAGCAATGCCTGCAGCATTCTGTTCTCAAATTAGTATCTCTGTGTCACACAGTAAGTCAGTATTAAGTCAGAATTAAAAACTTCATCCCCTCAGTATAAAACATGTTTTTTGTAAGTTTTATAATTATCGTGCACTCTTGATGTGGGAATTAGCTGTCCAAAATTTAGCTGCGTAAAAACCAGTCATCCAGCATAAAACAGCCAGGCAGTCTCCTTCTTTAGTCAAGAGACACAAACACCTCTGCAAAGTGATCCTGTAGTGAGGCTCATTGCTTGTGCTTCCCCATCACTTCTGCAGCAGTGGGAATACCGTTCCCATAACACTACAGAGGATCTGAAAGGTGGGATGAGGGGAAGCAAAGGCAGAAGCAGCAACACAGGGGGTCCATGACGGGCATTATTAAGCACCTCACAGACCAGAATCACAGACACCATGGTGGGTCTGTGTACTGGGTCTAGCAGAGCTGAAGATCATTTTTCCTATAGCAGCCCTCATAGTGCTGTTCCTGTGGTGGGTTGACCCTGGATGGATGTCAGGTGCCCACCCAAGCAGCTCCATCACTCCCCTCCTCAGCTAGACAGAGGGGAGAAAATAGAACAAAAGGATTGTGGGTCTATAAGGACAGGAGAGATCACTCACCAGTTACTGCCATGGGAAAAACAGACTCAGCATGGGGAAATGAAATTAATTTATTTATTACCAATTAAAATCAGAGTAGAAAAATGAGAATTAAAACAAAACTTAAAACCCATTAAAACCCCTCTATCCTTTTAGTTTCCCCTTTATAACAGTGCCTTCCCACAACTTTGTGACTACAGTTTTTTAATTTTCTTTGTTCTGAATAAAGCTCATATAAAGTATTCATAAATATGGATCTTTTTCTATATCATCTGGACTTCCTCTGAACACACAGACAGTGAAAAAGGTGAATCCCTCATTTGAAACTCAGGAATGAGATCAAATCTGAGAGTCCAGCCTTTCAGTTCTTTCCTGCTTGCTGCAAAGGGAATCTGACCCTGTTCTCTCACTAATTGGAATTATGTGCTGTTTTGAGGTGGGATTATCACTTTTTGAAGCGGGAAAAGATATATTAGGTATGTACTGGGGAAAGGTGTGATATCCAAGGTCTCTAGTGTACTGATAGTCTTGTAAATTATATGTCAGTTACCACTACTGCTTTCTTATCTACATTAAATTCTCTGTACTCCAACTAAAAATTCTCCTTTTGGAAGATCCCATTTTTGGTTGAATGAAGTGTGTAGCCCTGGTTCATGTCTGAGATGTTCTGCTTTTCTGAAATTCCTTTCCCAGGGAATTTTTTGTAAACAAGAGACATGTTTTTGTAACTGCAATTTTGTTTACATTCTTTCCCTAGGAGGGACTTCTTCTTAATGTCCCTCTAGTCTAACCGATATGATTGGAAAAGTTTATGTTTGTTTCACCAATCAAATTGGTCTGTATAAAATAGTATATAAAAAGAAACACATCCCAAAAATAAAAAAAATCATTTTCAGCCTTCTAAAGTCAAAATCTTTGTATCGTTATAGTGTACAACAGCATCAGAAATGTTTGAAATAAATTGCTCTCTAAAAAAACCCAGTTTTTGAGAATGTAAAACAACCTCCTTTTTCCCAATAATTTTCCAAAAGAATAATTTATTTACATAGATTCAGTTTGGATACACCTCAAATGAAGTAATAAAAAAATATCAAAAATTTTATGCAAAGTACCTTCTAAAAATAGGTGCTATTTCTTTAATTCAAATAAAAGGGAGAATGTAAAATATTTTCAGAATTCTAGACCACCACAAATGAATAAAAATACTTTCCTAGGTCAAGCAGCAAGTTCTGAAAAATATATTGATTTTGTACTATGTTAATACACTTTAGGATCGATGCCCAGGACAGCCTTGAGCTAAGAATCAGGTTATCAATGATTTTCTGTTTATTTCTGTAAAAAGCACTTTGATAATTTGCCTTATCAAATAAGTCAAGTTTCTATGTACAGCAACAGCATGTTATCTCAGACATGGCAAGCAGAGGCTTGGTACAATTTGGAAAGAGAAATGGAGTAGTTGATTACACACTAGGAGCTTTCCTTTATGTACACCTAAGCAAATATTAGGATACCACAGTTGTGCATTGAGTAAGACCTTGTTTAATTCAGTCTAAGTTTGGAAGCATCAGTTTAGCTGGGCCAGAGGAAAAATTACAAGGATAGAAGTTAATCAGGGGTTCAGCCTGGTGTACAAGCTACACCAGCTGGATTTGCTTTCCTGCAACTATTCCGAAGTTACCAAAGGTAAGTTGAATTTGGCATACCTTTTTGGCAAAATTAAGTTTATTGCTGCAATTATTTGTGGCACTGTTTTGGATGATGTAGGATCAAAACTTTCAGCATTGCAATGTAAAAGGTTATTTCAGGTTTTCTGATTACTTTGTGTATTTGGCAAAAAGTTTCTTTAGACTAAGAATTCTGCTAAGTGTGGAAGATTTGTGGTGGTAACTATTTTATAAGACAGAGTGGTAAAAAGGTGCTACTTCTTCTTTCAAAATAAACTAAAAAATAAGAGCAATTATATTCATTATATAAAATGAAAAAGCAACTTCTGTTAAAAATCTGAATGGAGAGAAATGTTTTTTCCTTAGGATTAATGCTTTTAGAACATTGAAAGATATTCTGTCACTGCTCTTGTGCCATTTTTTATTGCAATGATAAACAATATTTCATTTACTAGTAAGGCACCTACAGCAAAGGGAGATCCTGCTTTTTTATTTTCTGTCCCAATTGTATTGATTACAGGATTAGAATCTCAAATGTCAGTCCTCCATACCTTAAGCTGCTCATAGACTTGGAGCTGAAGTAATTACAAATTCCTCAACAGAGGCTGTTTTATTTTCTTCACATTCAACTTTTATTGGAGAGGGACTTATCAGTTCACACATACAAAGTTAAACCAGTTCCAGAAACAGATATTTCATAACTCAGAAGATTCCAGCCTTACTATATCTTACAAAGCTCATTCAAGGAAACACTTCAGCAATTTTATGTTAGAAGAGTTTTGGGATTAAAAATGACTTACCATTTGATACCGAATTTCCATTTTCAGCAGTCACAGAACTGGACAATGGATTAGATGACTGAGTTCCATGGTTATTTGCATTTTTATCCTGCGTTTCTGATCCAGGATCTGATGTATTTGGATCTTCCCTGCTCCTCAAGTTCAGATTAGTTTCAGCACCTGACAGAAACAGAAAAAACGACTGTCAGCTTCATTTTAACTAGTGGCTTTCACATGCAAGTAGATAAAAATTAAACTAACACAGAGAGACCGAGTTACTTTATAAATTAATCAAATTAATCACTGAATTCATAAGTCCAGTGATAAATGTGCAAGGTTTAAATCAGTGATTTTTGCACGTTTGGCTTTTGTTGTTGTTGTTGGTTGGGATTTTTTTTTGTTTGTTTATTTTTTTGGTTACTGCTCCATTTGAAGCTTTTTGAAATTTAGGGGAGTGAAAGGTAATACAAAATTTCATTTGTATTGTGTCTTCCCACACAAATATGAGCGGATAGATATAGCTCACCAAGTGTAACTATTGTCTCTATTTTAGATTCTATTTCACATGAGCTTACACACCACTGTCATCACTGCACTAAATGATGCTAACAACAGATTGAATCTGATCTTATCCTTTTTTTCGTCACCTACCACAAGAAACAAATTGGCTTTTGAGATTAAACCACAGTAGCAATATTCCTCCCAGCAGATCCTCCCCATGGCCATTGTTTACCAGCCTTGGGGCTCTCCAGCCATGAGTTGTCATTTTCTATAAAGTGCCAGGTTTTCATGTCAGAGCCTTTGAGTTAAATTTCTTCAAGACATCAAGAGGAGATCTCATCCTGTAGGAGTTCCAAAGCTTTTTACAATGCACACGCATTTGTTCAAAGAGAAGGGCAAAACAAAGCCCTTATCTTCTTCTCCTCTCTGACGGATTGCACATCCAGCAAAGCAGAACAGCTCACAGCGAAGTGCCTGGGGCTGCCTCTGAGCTTGCCTGGCTTGTCAGCCCCATGCTCCACAAGGAACAGGGCTCAAGGCATTGGCTGTGGCCAAGTGGTGCTCCCCACTGGAGCTCAGGGGCCAGGGACGTGTTCAGAGCTGGAAGATGAGATGGATGGGGATAGTAGGAGGAACCCCACTGCCATACCTGTATCCCTGGCTACCCCCACTCCACTCCCATGTGACAGGGCTGATGAAATGCTGCACCGGCAAGGTCATGCATTCCTTTAAGGATTTATCTCTCTTTTCTGTTGTGGTGTTTGGTTTTTTTGGGGTTTTTTTGTTTGTTTGTTTGTGGGTGGTTTTTTTTTTTTTTTTTTTTTTTTTTTTTTTTTTGTGTGTGTGTGTGTGTGTGTGTGTGTGTGTGTGTGTTGAACATATATACATATTCTTTCCTTGCCATAGTCAGGTTTGATTCATAGAAGACAAAGCTGAATGTGGTGCTTTTTCCATTTCAGTCTTCCTAACTCTTTCTGCTCCCTCTGAGGCCTGGCCTTAGCTGCAGGGCTGATGTATTACGGCTGACTCTGGTGCAGAGGTCCTCCTGTAACACTCTAAAATGAAAATTTTCCTTCTACGACAGCTCTGAGTTATTTTTTGATTTTGGTTGTCATAATGACAGCAAGAACCAATGGAGGTCCAAAGACTAGCCATTAAAACCAACATTACAGCATTCATCCATAGTTCCAATAACATCCTCAGCTTTCCCAAAGATATGATATATTCTAATAAATCTCAAGCACATGAAAATTTTTCAAGAGGAAGGAAAAGCCTTTTTTCACCAGTTGATAGATACTTAACCTGAATATTTTCCAGCCTAATGTTGACTGTTCAATTTTTCATTTTTATGCCTGAACTAAAAAAAAAAAAACACATCTGATTTGGACCAACATAAAAAGAAACTTAATTAATGAAATGAAAACTATAAATCCATTCTGGTTACAACAAAATATTTCATTTATTTGAAAAGATCTTTCCTATTTTTGTTAAGCTTTTAGTTATCTAACACTGAATTGTTCTTAATATTTCCTTGACTAAAAAAAAAAAAATCTGTCTTGAAATGTCAAAAAGTTCATTTTCAAACTGTCAGATTAAACATGTTTCCATGTTTGTTTGATTTTCATTCCTTCCTCCCTTGCCCTCATTCCCTGATCAGTCTATTTTGTCAGATCTGATTGGATTGTTTCAGTGACACTGTTTCATAAAATGGATCTTCAGGCAAATGTGCTTTGTATTGAAAAAATTAGGCCAGCTCTACCCACAATAACTGAACTTGGGAGAGGCTGAGATGGAAAGTCTGAGATGGAAAATGCATACGGTACAATTATAAGAGCATGCCTGATTTAGCTTTTGTACAAGCAAGTTGACTGCAAAATGCATCTTTGCAGCTCATTCTAAATTTGTCTGAAAAGGAAATGTCACTTTTAGATGTTAATAGTCAGTGCACTTGCCTATAGATCATAATCCACCTACATAATTATTGTGCCACTTTTTAAGCTTCTTGGGGAAGTGGCTGGGATTCTTATTTTTCTTGATATTTGAAAGATTTATTGATTTGCCTGACATGTGTAATTCATTTGAGAATGAGCAAGTAGAATTTTTCTTGCATTGCTGTTTGCAGAAGCCTTTTGTTTCATAGGTACATTGATATCTTTTCAGGGCATTCATGAAGGGCTCCTAGAAAAAAAATTACCTTCTCTTCTTTGCATCTGTAGAATGAAATACTACAAAGAATTGTGGATAGCTACAATTAAGCTTGAATATCATACAAAATTGGCAGAAATAAGTAGTGGAACATATGCAACATATCTTTGGGGACAGCTATCTAGACAGAAAATTTGTTATCTCGTTTGCTGTATTCAATCATTGTAAGAAATGCACACCTTTAGTTTCTGAACAGAAAACTATATGGAGAAAATATATTTCATAGTGCCTTATTTAACTCATCTTGGGGGTGGGAAAGAACCCTATATTTTATTTCAGAATAATCTGGATTATATAAAGGTCCTTGAACTAATTTCCTATATATAGGCATCTTCAGCTCCTCATTGGAGCAGATCCATGTGAGTCTATAGAACAAGTTTAACTGTGTGCATCAGCAAACTTCAACCAGACATCAGGAGAGTGCCCCTGAAACTGGCTCTGCCCCACACTGGACAAACTCCCCCTGCCCCAGCCTCTGCTCACAGGACCATGATCCAGCCCTGAGCAGTGTCCAGTTCTGGGCCCCTCAATACAAGATAGACAAGCTACTGGAGAGGGTCCAGTGGAGGGCCACAAAGATGATGAGGTGTTGGGAGCATGTGTCTTATGAGGAGAGACTGCAGGAGCTGGGCCTCTTTGGTCTAGAGAAGAGAAGACTTAGAGGGGATCTCATCCATGCATATAAATATCTCAGTGGTGGGTGCCAAGAGGATGGTGCCAGTCTCCTTTTGGTGATGCTCAATGACAGGACAAGGAGCAGTGGCCATAAACTAAAACACAATAAATTTCACCTTCCACCTCCTGAGGAAGAATTTTTTTACATTGAGAATGGTAGAGCACTGAACAGGCTGTCCAGGGGGCTTGTAGACTCTTCCTCTGAAGACATTCAAAACCCACCTGGACACATTCCTGGGTAACCTGCTGTAGCTGACCCAGCTTTGGCAGGGAGTTGGACGCGGTGATCTCCAGAGGTCAATTCCAACCCTAATAATTCTGTGAATCTGTGATTGCTGGAGTAAACTTGCTCCAGGTTATCAGCATCATTCTGCATTGGGAGGCACAAACTGGCCACAGTACCCAGACATGGTCAAGCAAGGAGTGCTGGGTGGAGGAATGACTGACACAACCCAGGATGCTCTTAGCTGTCTCTGCTGCCAAGGCTCACTGCCAGCTCCTGTCCAGGTCCCAAGGCCTCCAGAACCCTTTTCCCAGGGCTGCTTCCCAGACAACCTGATCCCTATTTCGTTGTACGAAGTAATACTTTTCAAGGTGCAGCACTTTGCATTTGCTTTTCCATTAAACATGCCAGAAGGTCCTGGCTTTATCTTTTGTGCAGGGGTATCCCTCTCTGTCCTGCCTCCATACTATTCAAAATATCCCTGAGCATAACAAAGGTGTCTCTTTACATTTTATCATAATATTTCTCTTTAAAATTCCTACTGATTCTTACTTTATCTGTCAAGTATTGGTCTGAAATGCACTTTCCCCTCATGTTTTCTTTGTCACCTAACATAGAGTTCTAGACTTTTCTTCACATTAATGTCACTGTGCTCCTGCTGCCATCAAACCTTGCAGATACAAGTATGCGCTGCTCTCCCATCCCTTATCAACTTTCTGAAACTATGAGAAATATTTTAGGAGACAGAAAAAATGGTTCCTACATTTGAATATATTCACCAACATGATGAATCTCAGCTTTTTGTTCAGACTTGCACCCTGCTATTCTCACAAGATGGATGGATGGTTTACCAGGTTTCAATATTAATTTTTTTAAAGTAATATCTTTAACAGTTTTTAGCTAGTAATAAATGTTATTTGAAGAGTCATCCATGCCTACTTGCAAAAGACTTGCTACAGAGAGGTATTAGGTGTAGGAATGTATTCCTCTTATAATCATGAACTTGGTGGAAGTTCATAATTATAAGAGGAACACAAGTTTTAAGTGAAAATCTAAAGTCAGTAAAAGTGAATAGTATTTGGATTATTATTTCAGGAAACTGACTTTGCCAAAAAGATATCTCTGACTCAGTAAAGTCCTACTCTGATTAATCCTGCAGTTAATGAGGATGCATGGACTAAAAGAATGTATGCATGTTTGGATTGAGGGCATCATCTGTCCCTCACCTGCAGCACAGTTACTAGCTGGGAGCAATCACATGTACAGTGCTTTTAATCAGAGGACAACAAATCAAAGTGTAGCAGTTATTTCCTTACAAGCAAGCTCCATATTCCAACAAATCCACAACTAATTACATCAGCATTACTTGAAAAGTGCAAGAGGAACAGTATGCAAAAGAGGCAGATCATGAAACCCACAGTTGTTGTTATTGGTGCTCCTGGAAGAGACTGAGTTTAAAACTCAAGATAAAGTCAACTCAAGATAAGGCACAGGATGGACAGAATTGCACTTATTTTGTAAAAAAAAAAACCAAAAACCAACATGGCAATGATGAAAATTAATGTATTTTTCCCCCCTTTTTTAACTTACTAAAAGAAACCAATACACTGAAGTCTACATGCTAGAAATTTTTTGTCAAAAGGCTGACTTAAATTCTTTTAATTGAGATATGACTTCCCAATTTCCTATTATTAAAATCTTTTTTTCTCAAACAAAAAAATGGATAATGCTGAGCTTCACAGTTATTTCCTAAGTACTATTTAGGCTGAACTAACTCTTTATCACCAAATTAGAAAATGAGCCAGTATTAGCTCTATTCATATGACAGATTAAAGTGCATAACTGTAACATTCTCAGAGATTGTTAGTTTTCTAAGGAAATTATATACTTAGCCTATTTTATAAAGTCTAAAGACAAAATATAAATTGATTACTAATATCAGCATTTAGGTGGAATCATCATAGACTTTTTGTACAGCAAGATATGAAAAACCAATATTAAAGGCCCAGCAGTAACTTACCTGATAGGCTTGTATTTTACTTTGCTGTCAAATCCCTCGTTTTGTTCTCCTTTCCTTAAATGTGGGTATATCCACAATGTATATGGATACATATGTCCCCATATGTTCTTTTTCAAATACTTCTTTTAACATTTAGTGCTCATTTACAGTCTAACTGAAAACTCATTAATAACAACAAAAGGCTCCACTGTTTTCAGCAGGTTTTAGATCCTGTTCATGCTTACCTTGGATGCTTTGTGCAGCACTGCCAAAGCACTTAGGGACTCATAATGCAGGGTAAGTACTCTTGCTTTGCCTATTCTGGTTATTCAAATGTGATCACAACTGTTCTCTGGCCCTGAGGCAAATGGTAAGAGACCCACACCGGTACTACCACACTTTCCTTGCCCTCCACAGCAGAGAGGAATTCAAATCATCAACTGCGAATAGTCCCTGGGCTATGTCTTTTCCTGAACCACGCCCAGATCTGTCTGGAAGGGAGCCAGCCTGCCCGGTCCCAAACAATTCTCGGGAATGCTCTGCACTTCTACTGCGCACAGGAGTGAGCTGTCGTTCCAAGGACATTCCCTGGCATTGGCTCATTTAGTAAAATAGATACAGACCTTCACTTTGACAGCACTACTTGCCACGATCAAAAATCAGTGGTCAATATTAATCTATCTCAGGAAAAATAAAAGGAAGAATACTGAAGAAAAACTACCTCAAAATCATTAGGGGCTGGTGGTGCACTGAACTGTTGCAGCTTCTACTGAAGCCACATTTAAAGCTTTCATTGTGACTGCCAGGGAGAGCAGATTCTCCTTAGTTTTGCTCTGGTATAAATGGAAGTCAGCATTGCTCTCAGTATGATTTGACATGACCATTCTTTCGAGGCACACATTTCTTTTCCTTAATTAAACAGAGAGCTAAGGATGAGTTTCCAGCTGAGGAAATTCAGTGTCACAAGCTAGGCAGGATATATCTCAATCCTAAAGCTGAAATGATCTCAGTATAAAATCAAACATTATTTCTTCATTCATGGAAAACATGACTTTCTGTGACTAATGATCGATACAGAGTTTTAGGTATCAAGATCCACAGTTGTACATTCTGTATCAGCAACTACGAAAACAGGAAAACACATAAATTCTGGCAGATAAATTAATATAGTACAGGAGAAGCTTTTTGTACCTGTGCTGCCATGGAATGTAAAAGCTAAATAGCTCAATTTCCTTAAAGCCTACAGCTGGTATCCAGCAAAATGTAAATTTGAAATCGAACAGCTTGTCATTAAACATGTTAATAAGAGAGAACTGATGGACCCTATTAACCAGCATCTGAAAGTCAAGACATTGCAGACAGAAGGAATTTCTGATCTGTGCTCTCACTCTTTCTTGGAAAACTCAGGAATACACTGAATCCTAATGGCTGACCTTGGATATTTTTTACGTTTACTGTGACAAGTGGATGTTGTGAAATGAGGGGAGAAAAAATAAAATATGGTGATTTCAGAAAATTTGCAGATATTTTTTGATAAAGGAAAGGGAGAGGAAGTTTAAATAAGAACAGGCCATTTTATTTTGGCTCAAATGTTTAACCCTGTGTTTTGTTGTACATTTTCAATTACACTTGGGGTTTCCTGTTTTGCTCTGACTTACTGTTGAGACATTCTTTGTGTTGAGATTAGCTACCCTCAGCACAGGTTGTCTTGGGTGCCCTTTTGCTGGATAAATGCATATTGCTTCTGAGTAATTCAGTTTACTCCTACGAAGCCACACTGTGACCCTCTGTAACACAACTGTTTACTTTGCTGAGAGCTGGAGGCAAACAGCTCCATCTTATTTGCTGAAAGAAATGGAGCAGGCTGCAAACTGTCAAGACAGGATTCCCCCAACCCATTAGCATGTGCTGCCTGTCTCACCCTTTTAGTTGTGCTGCTGGCTGCTGCTGCCATCAGGGGAAATAATTATTCATTGGTGTATTTCACCTCACAAAACCTACCCTTACAGCAGTAATTGTCTAGGATTCTTCCCCCACCAGTGATGCTCCTAGGATGGTGCCAATGAATTTGTACTGTCACTTCCAGCACCCTTTCTCTCTGAGCTGTGTAAGTGGAGCTATCAAATTGTGTTACAAGCTACTCTAGAAGCCATACTCCTAGATGGAGCAGGTAAGTACAGAAACAGGCTGCTTATTTTGTCTGGGATGATGCATTTATAGAAGCTTTGGTGAACACTGGAAAGAAAAGAAAGGAGACACAGGCCATGAAGAATATCAAGTGACAAAACTCATTCTGCATGAGGAAAGAGCTCCTCTGAAGAATTTTGTGTTAGCGTGATACCAATCAGCCAAATTTCAGAGAATTAGGCTGATAGTAAGAATGAGGTTGCAGAAGCAGCTGAAGGAACTCCTAGGTCTGGTTCCGCCCTTAAGAGTCATCAGCTCAATTAAAATTTTGTAAATCACAGCTCTGGAAAGTACACACCTAGAACAAGAAGGATTCTTCTGCTTTCTTGTCTGATGGATTTGTGCTGGTAGAAAGACAGTGCTCTCATTTAACATTTAATTCAGTGTTAATCATCATAAGCTGCAAACCTTTCCCTCTTTCCTAGAAGCAATGTTAGGGACATTCCTGGATCAGGTAAACTCTCAGAGCTGGTGGGGGAGAGATAACGTGAGTGCCTTTCTTCCCTGTCAGGAGGACTCTGGATTGTTTAAATTAGTGGGTTTTTTTGGTTTGTTTTTTTTTTTTTTTTTTTTTTTTCCCCAACATGAGACTAAGAATGCCACTCTGAAGTGGAGAAACAGCCTTCTCAAACAGTGGCAAAGGATGAAGAATATCTGGACAGGCTGCCATTCCTCCTGCCTGATAGTATCTGAGCAAGAACGTGGAACACCTTTTCAGTGCAGCGAGTTAGACTCCAGTCAGTGTACGTTTTTCAGAGATTGGGGATTTCATTCATCCCATCTTCTCTACGAACTGATCTCTGCAGGCCACGCAGGGCAGGAAGGAGGGGAGCACTGCTTGAGACAATATCCTGCCTTAAAAGAAACATTTATTCTCTCCATATCCAAATGTTCCCCACCTTTTCAAGTCTAATATGGAAAAAAAGTAGTTGATTATACTCTCTTAATGGTTTTATTTGCTGCTAGGTGGGTTAATTGGCTGACCAAAGAGTCTACTTTTCATATTTGTGTGTTTAAAAACCTGCTGGTGTGCTGGGAAAGGAGGAGACAATTTGCTGAGAAACACAGCTTCCCTTTTTAAAATATTTTCTTCAAGTTCATGTGCACACAGCAGTTCTTCTTGAAGGCAGACATTTAAGTCTGTTTACATTTCTGTGTGGTATCTCAGTTACAAAACAGCCTTTACTAATGGGCTTTAGTTGCTGTTGAAAGAAACTATGTGATGAGACACTGTCTCAACCTTCCTCCCCCTCAAAAACAGTTTCAAATATTGTAAAAATAAACAAACAAAACCACAAACAAACAAACAGATAGGGATTTGCTGCTTCCAGAAGCATTCATCAGTTCTATTTACTTCTCTCATAATGCTTCTACAGATATTTTTCAGATATCTCATACCAGCTCTGGCAGCAACTGCAACACAGAATTCTTTGCATAAGTGACTGCATTGAGCAGATAAATTGTTTGAGTAGATCCTGAGGAGCAATCCAAGGAATATTTTTGGTTCACCTGTACTGTAATCCTGCCCACCAAATAGGGACAGCTGTTCTGGAAAACTTCTTAGGCAACATTTATATTTTGCTTTCAAAATGAGCTTCTAAGACAAAAAAAATTTTTAAAAAAATCTATTTAGTTTGTTTTTAAGTTGATTTCTAAAGTGATGGTCAATGACACTGTCATTAACCTCAAAGCAAGAACATACGGTTATTGCAGATGCAGTGTGATAAACATCCATACTGTGCACAAATACAGATAATCAGTGGCTAAAAACTGTCTCTAAATGCTACTGGTATGTCAGAATTGTTCTGCAACCAGCCCCTAAGGAAAGAGCTAAGAGAATTAATGAAATGGAAACCTTTAGGCCTAATTTAATATGTATTTTTGTTTTGAAAATTTCACCACACAAAGGATAAAACTAATTTTCATGCTTTTCATTTTAAAAGAGAATGAAAACTCAAGCCAAAAGAGCACTGAACTTGAAGGCTTCTGTATTTTCCCATTCACTAGTGGTGACAGGAAGAAGGCAGATGTCCCTATGTAGAATCATCCGCGGACGGCAGGGAGAAGGAATTCTGCTGACCTGAGATATTCTAGAATATGTGGTTTTATTGCAAGGGTCGTGGGTAAAAAGGGCCTTGCCTTCAGCCACCAGCCTTGGCTGGAGGGAAGTCCCAGAGAGAGCGAAAGGAAGAGCAAGGGGGTAAGAGTTAAGAGAGAATGGAGCGAGGGAGCAAGGTGGCAGGGGTCAGAGAGAAGGGGGAAGAAGTAAGAGCTAAAAGAGGTAGAAGTAAGAGCCAGAGGTAGAAGTAAGAGCCAGGAATACAGAGGTAGAAGTAAGAGAGGAGCGAGGTCCTTGTTACAATGCATTATATCTCCTTTTGTGATGAATATTCTAATTTACAGTGACCAACCAATACAAGACACAAAATCCTATAGAATCTACATATAGCCTATAAGAACTACTACATTACCATACTCTGTTACATTTTAAACTCCAAAAACTACTCTTTAGACTTTTCTGTTTTGCCACATTGACCTTTGGATCCCTTAGCCAGCAGAAAGGTACTGTTCATTCAAAAGGGATTCTCCTTCAGCTGGCCAGGCTATTGTTCTCAGGTTACATAGTAACTAAGACTCGGTATCCTGCAACTCAAAGTAAGCTTCTATTTCTATTTCAATTATAGGTTTCATATTTTCAGAATCTTTTGCTAAACAATCATTTTTATAAGGTTTCCCTGGTTCATCTTCCCCAACATTCCTAACTGCTTTAAATGGTACTCCTACCTCCAGTACTCCACTTCTGAGCCCTTGACTACTCTCTCACAGCAGAGTGTAGCAGTGTGGAGAGAACATGAGGGTCAGGGTACCCTCACATTTATAAACAAGTCCTTTATCAATCTCTTTTAAATTGTCTTCTCTTGCTTCTCCATCCAGCCCCACAAAATTCCAGTGCTGGAACTGGAACATAATCCACACATCCAGGTCTATAGAGTTTCAGAGTTTCATGATGAGCTGCATGAGCCCTTCCAAGAACTTTGGGTCATCACTGAGGGGCTGGAGTTTGCACAGCTCTTGGATACCTGAGCCAAGGAGTTTAAAAGTAGCTTGGCTTGTTTATAAGACAGTCCATACCTCTAAATGCCAATCCGACCAATGTTGAAATGACTACTCTTGAACTCATCTAGGTCCAAAAAAAGGTTTAACAACACATTTAGTTATTAATATTTTTAGTAAGAAGCATTTTACTATATTTGAGGCAGACCATTTCAGTACTTTACAAACATTTTTGAAAGCCTGAACATGAAAGAAAATTTATTTCTGCACAGAATTTTAGAATGCTTCATTTTCATTTCAGCCTAAAACAAATTTAAATGCCAAAATCTTGACATTTTCTGTGAAATGGAATTATTGTTCTCTACTGACATTCTTTGCAAAAGATAATTTAATGCTGAGATGGATGTAAAGAAGTTAAAAACATCTGAAGAGATTTCTCACTCAGGCTGAGAATTTAATTAGAGACCTTCACTAAAAAGTGTGTCCATATCTCATTCTTCATTGTGCTTCAAATGCCAGAATTCTTGTAAAATGAAGTGACATGACATTTACTGCCAAATACTCAAATTCTTCTTTGGTATCAGGAATATAAGTGTGCTACAAATCAATTTCTCTTAGATATGGCTAATTTCTCACAACTGTTTTATAATTAATGATGTGGTGGCTCCTAAACAAAGTCACTTGTGGTTCTGCATTGTGAATTACAAATAAAATTCTTACTATTTAAACAAGACCATAACACCTTTAGTAGAGACATCTTTCTGAACCATTACTGAATTTGGAACCATGATACCACATCAGATGCTGAAGAAAAGACATTTCTATGAAAATAAGAATCCTGTAAATATCTACCTGAATGATCCAAGTCTCAAAAGTGGGATCTTACTAAAAACTTTGGGTATGAAATGCACCAAGCTGAACCAGTATGGTGTAGTTACTGTACTCAAGTATCAGACAGGATGAAGGGGACACAAAGTAAATCCAGCTCAAAGGAAAGGATGCAAAACAGAGTGATTAATTTAGAAGAAATGCCTGCAGTTCTCAGAAATGGACCATATAACAGGAATAGAAAATTCAGTGCAATTACTTTTCCTCAGTGCTCCTTCTCTTCAGCAGTGACTTGGTATGAATATGAGAGAGACTGCAGTGGGTCAGACCAAGGTGTTGCCTACTCTGGGATCCCTTTCCAGTAGCCATAGACAGTTACAGTGTAAGGGTAATAGAAATCAAATATGCAGTGATATTTTTCTCTGTGATCCTGAGGCTGCACAGTCTCCTTCAACCTCTATTTCATTGATAAAGCTTTTGGAAATGTAAGGAGGAGTGGTAAAGATCTGATTTTATTTTCAATATAAGCATTTAAAACGCAAAATAAATATGAATTTTTAAGACAATACCCATTTTTTCCACCTGAAAATTAGACTTGATTTGTTCTTCTAATAATTCTTGAATTAAAATTATTTATGGTAATCACACACAAAGCCTCTCTCACATGTTGGAACAGATAACCAAAGCAAATTCCATATTATGTGGTTTTAGGCTGTAACAGCAAACAGTGAAGTCAACCAGAAATTTAAATGTTTTAGTGAAAAAAAAAAAAAAAGGTCATAACAGAAACTCAGAAGGGTCTTCAGCAGTAAAATATACTAGTTTTCAGACATTCTGAAATGGAAAATTATTCTCAGTACATTGTGTTTATCCAGAAACAATAGTTTTTTTCTGGGATACATTATCCAGATAATGGCAGACTTATAGATCAGGAGAAGACTGCAAATTAAAGTGGTATCTTTCAGGCTGAACAGTCCATAGATATTCTGAAAATAGGAACCCAGTGTACTTTCTCTAGACTCTTCTAACCTTCTTCCGCTGCAATAATAGAAACCGCAATTATTTCCTCAGAAAAATCACCCAGCATGGGCTGAATGGCAACTGTATTGTCAGCAGTTCTTTCTACTCCTGTGTAATTTTCTGTATAGGGCACCTGTCTGTAGTCATGAAAGGGCATTTTTATAATGAGGTGCTTTGAACTCTTACTAGCAGTGCTTCCACCCACTTTTCTACAACTACAGCAAGAGATTCAGATTAAGAGTTGCAAGTAGTCTATAGTGAAAGTCTAAGTTTGCCAATGACTCTAAACTAGGAAGAGCTGTTGATTCCCTTGAGGGCAGAAAGGCCCTGCAGAGAGATGGACAATCAACAATTCCATGAAGTTTACCAAGAGTTGTATTCTGCACCTGGGGTGGAGCAACCCTGGATGTGTTGACAGACTGGGGAATGAGAGGCTGGAAAGCTGTGCTGCAAAAAGAGACCTGGGGGTCCTAGTGGATGGCAAGCTGAACATGAGCCAGCAGTGCCCTGGCAGCCAGGAGGGCCAACCCTGTCCTGGGGACATCAGGCACAGCATGGCCAGCTGGGCAAGGAGAGGATTGTGTATCAGGAAAAGGTTTTTCACCCAGAGGATGGCTGGGCACTGGAGCAGGCTCCCCAGGGAAGAGGTCAGAGCACCAAGTCTATTTCACTTTGAGTATTTGAACAACAGTCTCACGCACATGGTGTGATTCTTGGAGTGTCTTGCACAGGGCCTGGAATCAGACTTGATGATCCTGATAGGTCGCTTCCCACTCCACACATTCTATCAAAGGTTGATGACTCTCTTGTGTTTAGATATCTTATCTGAAAATTAGTCACAGAAAGTAACCCTCACTCCCTATTAATTAAGTCAATTATGTAAAAAGATACTAATCTCCTTCTGAGAAGTGTGCTGAAGCTTAATTGACTAAAGTTTTAATGATTTGAGGGTTTTACTTTAAAGATGTAGAAGTCTGATGCCTTATACAATCATTCCTCCAGCATTTACATGTAAAAGGTAAAAGTTGAAAACACAGCTTTTTGTATTACTCATGGTTTGTAAGTTGTTAGCTTTTGCCACAAAGAAAATATATCTATTTCACTGTACAAATAGGAAGGAGATGGCAACATGATTATTATCTTTATTAAGTTGCTTAAGACAAAAAGCTGAGTGGCTTAGAGGGTAAAGGCCTGGGATTTCATCACAGAAACATAAGCAAGGATTTAATTTGTAATCCACTGTTGAGACATTAGCTGCACAATGGCTTGCTCTATCTGATGATAAGGAAAAATTATTTACTAGCTATCAAAGGGATACCTGCCTTTGACAGGACAGTACTTTTCATACATATACATTATATTTTGTTGCTCTCCAAGTTTGAGTCAATCTCAATAGAGGGTGTTTGGCAAGCTTTAGTCCCAAGGTACATCTAAATATCTGTATTATTTGCCAGTTGTAACTATCTTCCTGTGACTTTCAATGCTTAAACTGGAGAATGGGGAAAGGGACATCTAAATATCTGTATTATTTGCCAGTTGTAACTATCTTCCTGTGACTTTCAATGCTTAAACTGGAGAATGGGGAATAAGACACTGATATGTGAAGCTACCTGCTTCACATATCATATTGAAAATAAGTCACTCAGGAATAAGTGAAGAAAGGATTCACATAGTGAATGGATGTCAAGGATACTGGACAAACAATAACAGTATTAATAGCGATAAATTGTTAACAATCTAAAGTTTCCATGTCTTTGCTGTTGTTACCAAACTGGAAAGGAATAGGTTATTGAAGAATGAGTAGATTTGCATATACGGATTTACCTGTACTGAAACACTAACAATATTTCACAAAACTTGGTGCCTATACATTGGTGACATATATAAAGGAAATGTCTTCCTAATTTTACTTCTTAGGCAGCTAGATGTGGGGTTGAAAACTTGTGTATTCTATTTTTGTCCAGACACAGAAGTTAAGTATCTGTGTTAATTTTTTCTCAACAAGTGGGAAGAAGAGAAAACATTGTGCCTTCATCTCAAAAGACTAATGGTAACAAATTCACCCAGGCTAGGGTAAAATCATAGTTTCCTTGCTCCTTCCCCTTCAGAATCCACAGGAATACTCACTCTGCCAATCTAAGCATAGGTGAATGGTTAGGATTTATTCTACCTTCTATTCTGAAGGTGAAATGATTCCCCTTTGCATAGAATAATATAATATCATCTGAACCAATTAAGAGAAATAACATCTCGACCTAGCAAAATCTGAGTATCATTTCTCTACACTGAGGAAGAGAAAATTCTATCCTTGCTCATAAATATTTGAGATGAAATGCTTAAACATGTGATTATCTCCTCCTTATATAAGGAATTTCTTATATCCTTATAAGACATTCCTTATCTTTGACTATTTGGAGATATTTGGATATCCTGCTAAAGAATGCTGTTTTTTTGATTAAAGGATTGAATTGTGTTTCATGAAGTCTAGTTTCAAATCTCAGGTCCTGTCTGAGTAGAGGCTCTGCACGTGACCATTCAGTTTCAATCTGTCTTGCAAACTAAAGTTTTCACTTCCAGAAATCACAGAGGATAGAAAATATTTGTGTGTGTGTGTGTGTATTATCACTTATCTGCACTTGTCTCACTTTATATGGAGTAAAAACAAATCCTTGTGTAACATCATAGCTGCAGTTTCAATGACAACTCCTTCCAACCTTTGAGAAATCACCTTATCTATGTTCTCATCTGTAACAGCTTTATTTATTTGAACTATAAGCTCTGCAGAGCAAAAAATGTCTCTTGTTACATGTGAAGTATTTTGCATGAAATTGCATACTATATGATCCTGATCATTGTTTGAACCAGCAGGGGCTAGTGTTGTATTAAAAAAAAACAAACCAGGCTGAACCACCAAGAGAAGAAAGTTGTTGCCATTTGATTTTTTTGATGTTGTTGCCCTTCTGAAAGACAATGCTCTCCGTTCAGTTCAGTTCACAATAACTCTTCAGCACATCAGAAAACTACAAATGTGTTCTACTGTAATTCTGGATGAGCTTTTCTCACAAAGAGGTCAGGAGCCAAAAGGATGTAAGTGTTCTCAGGCCTTGAAATTACTTCTCCAGGTGAGAAGGAGGCATGCTGAGGGATCTGTCTGTATTGCACTTATATTGGCAAAGAGGCTTTCATCTCCAAGCCTGATGATCCCATACAGAAACTCCCTGATGCCCATAGGTAACTCTCCATGACTTCAAAATGGCCCACTATTTTACTTTTAAGTTTTAGTAAAGATTGTTGATAGATTATAACTTCTGAAAATAAGGGATACTGCACATTATAGAGTACTGTTCTAGGCCATGTCTGCAATGACATTTTAATGAAATTCTGTTGAGGTTTCTTTTCACCATATCATCAATGATAAATAAAATACTACAAACAATAAAACGTAAGGAAGGTGTCTTCTAGGAACTTAATATGCATTAGGCAAGAGGTGATAAAAATATCAGAAGGTAGCACATGACAACTTCTAGTTGTACACAACTTGTAAAGAGTCAGCTCTGATGACTGACATCTTATTACTTTGCATGAAAGGTTAAATACATTTTTTCCAGCTGTTACTCTAGAAAATAATGAACACATGAGGTACATAAAAAAAGCAAATTGTAAAAACACATACATATATTCACTTGTATTTCTTAGTTACTTTCAATCCATCTACGTATCATTGAACTATTCATATGTAACTGCACTTAGTATACAGTAGCTTCCTAGCTCATAAAATATTGATTCAGGTTTTTTATCGTATATCTTTCTTGAACTTTGATCTTCCATACTTAGTGCTCCCTTGATGAAATATTTAAAAGCACGTTTTCCATGTGAAAGGTAAATTTAGAGGTTTTTTTATGGTACCCTTTGTTAATGCACCAGCTTCAACCCACATGAGACCCAAGCTGAACTCTATCTTGGTCACATTTAGTTGATCATTACATTTGCAAAAATCTTCCATTCCAAAGCAACTTTTATTTTAAGGTAAAAGTTATTTGGTTTTGACCTGGTTGGAGTGGTTTACAACACTTTTTCACCAGGTACATTGAGAGAGGCTTGAGAAGATACATTCAAAGAACTAACTTTAATAGTTACTTCCCAGCAGATAAAAATGTGTAAACTATATGATAAACCAACACTCTCAACCTAAAAAAACCAACCAAACAACCAACCAACCAACCAACCAACCAACCAACCAACCAACATCAACTACAAAACCATCAAAAAACTCACAGAAAACTTTCTACATATATTTATAGGCAGTGAATATTATTGAGTAATTTTTTCAAAGAAAGCAAAACTACTGCAATAACACCTTTATCAATTTCATCAATTTGAATACTTAGCATAAGAAAAAAAAAATTCTCTTGAGTTTGAGAACTGATGAAGTCTCAGTTCATAGCTCATTCAACATACAGGATTGAATTTGGCATACAAGAACAAGCAAGGTCCAGCCAAAGCTTTTTCAGGGTCTGGAGGACTCATAAGGGTTGTGTCCACTATAGTTCCTCTGATAGCTGAATGACTATTTTCTCCACGTAGACACTAACACTCACAAAGCTTGTAGGAACTCAGGTAATTTTGCAACCTTTATCTTCTTGTTGTATTTGGTTGAAAGCAATTTTGGCTGAAGGCTGCCAAGGTTCTCAGAAAGAGAGATGTAGTGTGGCAAACAGACAAACACATCTACAGAGCAAGAATAAACACCTACTTCTGCTATAGTATAGCTGTGTAAATTAGGATATGATACTAAAATCAATGGAGCAGTAGGTATTTTAGAAAATGGACAATGAATAATAAGATAATACGTCCTGTTCTTTACAGGATTGTTTTGAATTTCAAAAGCATGGCTTGGGTTTCTTCCCAAAGAGGTGGCACATCAAGAGGCCAATGGAAGTACATCTACTCCAAGGCATGTAGTGTGGGCAACAAACAGGAGGAGCTGGAAGACACTGTGCAGCTGGAAAATTATGATATAGTTGAAATCATGGAAAGTGTTAGTTTTGCAGTTGAAACTCAATGATCTTAATGTTCTTTTCAAACCTAAGTATTTCTATAATTCTGTATTGCCTATTTTGAATAAGTTGCACACAGCTCTTGATTAAGACAAGCTGTTTGGACAGTTAGAAGTGAAGAAGCAGAGTAAACAGTCGAGAGATTTTCTCACTTGAAATTTTAAATTCACAAAATTTTGTGTTTAGAAGAGGCTATTCTGGGGAAAAATTTCTATATAAACTGCACTGAATTTTTTCAATAGGAAACTTTTTTTTTTTTTTTTAATCAGAAAAGTAATGCGAGAACCGGAGTCAGTGTTCTTATTGAGATGCAGAACCAGTATAACTTTTTAAATATTGTTCACTGCATGACTCTCTTTTCAAACATTATTTAGGGGAATAATAAAGACTGTATCACCAAATACAGAATGTCATGGTAATAAAATGATCAAATTTTAGAAGATGGTCTTCAAAGTAAAGCACATCTACCAGCCACCTAGCCATATATTTAATTCAAAGTATTTTTATAGTTTAATAGCATAAACTCATTTTTCACACAATATAGCATGTGTGTTTATTTTATTGAGACAGCTGGAATGTTAAAAGAACATTTAAACTTGTGTCATTTTGGTAAAAGAAAAGTTGATAATCTCAGACAAAACCTGAAGTCATATAGTTTTTATATGTAATTTATATTCTATATGTGGCTTATGACTACACCAGACTCTTAAATAAAACTCAAACCAATCAAGGTTTTCATTCTGCATTTTTGCCCACTTTATCAGTTTCCAAGGTAAGAAATTTTTGATGCAGAAAAACTACACAATACAGAAGCACAGAGAACTGTCTTACCTTCTGGCTCCCTGATCTTACGCCCTGCTGCAGATTTTCGTAGCACACTCCTTCCTGAGTTGAACAAGCTAGTTAACTCATCAAGGGGACTGGTCAATGACCTTGAGTTTGTAGGGCTGTATGGAAATGAAGATGATGAATTTGAGTTCAATTTCCTGTGATTCGCTCTTGCCACCTTTGGGGAGTAAGGCAGTTTGGAGAATGGAGAAGATGAGCATCCAGGCTGAGCAGGATTGGGTCTTTGAGATACTTTTGAGAGATCTGAATTTGTACCTGTCTTCCCTGCATTAATCAGAAAACTAGAACAAGTCTCCGGAGGAGATGCAAAATGTGTGGAAGCCCGGTAGGAAGCAGGAGGTGGTGCAGGAGGAGGGGGTGGTGGCAGTGGAGGAGGTGGTGTGGACGGAGGAGTCACTTTGGTGGAAACACTGAACACGATCAAGCCTGGAGATATTGGTCTTTCATTCTCCCCTTTCTGGCCTTTGGAGTACTGAGGTGATAATGGACTTGAACCTTCTGATTGCACAGGGTATTTTAGGTTGGTTTCCAAAACAGGAAGCTTTTTGACCTCTAGTGGTGTTAAAGGTGACTCATCAGAAGCAGGTGAACATGTGACAGGGGTTGGAGGGAATACAAGAAGTGGTGGTCTGTGGGGAAGCAAGTTAGGGAAAGGGGCTGGAATGTCACATGAGTCTTTGTAGATCAAAGCTGCTTGACTGTTTCCATCCAATGTTCCATCTTCAATGTTAACATATTTTTTGCTTTCAAACAATAGAGGAGGAGATCCAGTCACTACTGGAATTATTCCATTACCATTGCTTCCTTCTTCTGGTAGAAAATACTTCATTTCTTCATATACAGACTCTCCTTGTTCTGGACTCTCCGGTTCAGCAGAACTGCTTTTCACTGCATTCCCTACCATTTCAATATAGACAGGCTCATTTTCCTCCTCTTCTTGTGACATAAAGAGATTCAACACGCCGTGTTGTGGTCCATCAGTAGAAGCTGCTCTCTGTACTGTCACAGTGTCATAGACACCTGGTTTAACTACTGTGTTTGGTTTTTTTACATCCCCAGGCTTTTGGCCAGGTATTTCTTCATAAGAGCCACTAAGTTTTGTATTTGGACTTCGCTTTGGTTTTCTGGGAGGTATTTTTTTCATGGTACTGTAGTCATCACTGTGTGGTCTTGGACGGGTCAGTACTAGGAAAGTGAAAAAGGTCTGTGTTATTAACAAGTTAAGTCAGTTTTTTCTTACACTAGTCTAATACATTAAGCCCTCACATGTTGCCCACTTAGTTCTACAACACAGGACTCCAAGAAAAAGCATAAATATTTCTAGGAATGAAATGCAGAATTTTCAGCTACCCAACCACAGGCCTTTGCTACTTGGGCATATAATCTGCTTTGGTAATCTCTACTGCCACTAAAAGATGCGAACTCACACCTGAGGAAGTATATTTTGAATCCAAATGTGCACTGAAAGATCTTTAACACATATGTGCCTGTTTCTCCTTTGGCTCCAAGGGAGATGGGTATGCTTTCAAGTAGGAGTCAGCACAGTGCTACTTTGACACATATGTGATTGCCAGTAACTGAAATACCCCTCTGATATATAATGTCTTTAAAACTCTAATTATAGGATGACATTATGCCCCTCTCTTCTTTTGTACTGCAGGTGTGGAAATAATTTATAACTTTAGGGAATCCCATAGCCTAAGGGCAAATCCCCAAGCGAGTATACATTTAACTAAACTAGATGTCTCTTCATAGCTGCCAGGCATGTATGGAGTGAAGAGACTAGATACCTAGATTGGTCTTTTAAGATCAAAATTAGATGGTATAAATCAGAGCTGGATTTGGACAAAGACTCAGGAAACTGACATAATTCTTGGAAAATGAGCTCATGGCAGAGAAGCTTTCCCTATTGTTTCATACGTGTAACAACTCCAAAATTGTTTTGTGAGTATATGTAAGCATTATTGTTAAGACCACACATACATATATACATTGTTGTTCTTTCAAAACACCTCAGCTACTTCTTGGTTGAAACAATAATCTCTTGCAGATTTGGACACAGAAAGATTGAATTACTATGGACCTCCTTAAACCATACTGGTTTAAAAGTATGTTGAGTATAGTTCATGTCTCCTTACGCAGAGCTTGAATGAGCGAGGAAGAGGTTAAGAAAAATGGACTTTCACCTAATGAACTGGACATGAGAACACTAATTATTTTAAGAAGTAGCTGCAAAGATTTCTATCCATTGTATGCAGGACTAGAGAGTCACAGAGAGCTTTAAACCCAACCTGAAGGATCTTCCTTAATAAACCTTTGGGATCATTTACACAAAAATTGACAAGTCAGGTTTATCAAGGAAAGCAGAATGCATTCCTTTCCTTCATCTTCTACCCATTCATTTCGAAGGTAAAGGAGAATAGAACAAATGAACTCAAAACCATGCTATGTGCACCATAATGCACTGGGACACTTTGGGACACTTGCAGCACTTTCCTTCTAAACAAAAATCACTGTAACCCAATTTTGGCAAAAAACCCCCAAACATACAAACACTGAATGCATAAGTTATTCATGTGAGCATAGAGAAAAAGTAGGAGAAAGTGTAATATTTAAGTCAGTGAAATTCAAGATTTGAGCATTCTGTTTTAGTCATGCAAGGTATTCTACCAGTTTAAAAGGTGAAATAAAATGGTCAGTGGGGTAGAATGGCTCATGTTGACAGAATACTTGTTTCTAGAGTGATTTCTATAAATAGGTTTTGATTGTTAACAAACTGGGCAATTAGAACACATGAGTACTATTTGCTGATTAGGGAACTAATGACAAATTGGCTAATTTTATTTACTGCCACTGAAATATTTCAAGGAAGCAGGACCTCTCAAAGGCATTTGACTGTGTTTAAAAGGATCAAAGTGAGAAGAATAAATCAATAACTCAGAGTAACATTTGCGACTGTCTATGCCTTTATGTCTAACCTTCATTAGCGGTTTCCTTAGAAGCTGCCGACAGGCAAGCACTAACAGCCTCGTAGGAGGCACTCAGTCGTGTGTTGGGGTCCCTCTTTGGCTTGGGAGGAGGCTGTTTCCTTGGTGATGGCAGGCTATTGCTATCATCCATGCTGAAAACAGAGTGCAGGGAGGGGGATCTGATGGATGACCCAGCCGCAGAATGCACCAAGCCATCTACTGCCATGGGGACGGGGACGGAGCTGGAGTGAAAGTGCTTCGACGTTCGACAGCCGGCAAAGCTGTCCTCAGAGACCTTCCCACCCTTGTCTTCAGCTCTGAAAACACAGAAAAGAGGCCCAGATGCATTATTCAAGCAATAACAATGAACCTGTTCATGCAAATGTAACAACAGCTTTTTGGTAAACAATCTCACAACTCCCCTGCTGTGTTGAGGGGATGTGTGTAGTAATCTTCTGACAAACAAATCCAGATCGAGCCGCTAGCTTTCTTCCATTTCCTGTTTCATGATAAATCAGGACACTGGCCCTTTTTCACACAAATGCAGCCTTGCTTAAGCAGTCTCATATTGTTGACCAGACATTCACTGAATGAATTGTTCACACTTTGATTGCTACACACAATAAAAGCTGAGTTTTTAATCTGAATGATAATTTCTGGGAAATCCATTTTAATAGAAAGTTACTGAGGCAGCAAATGCTGAGCCTTTATCATTATTTTCTAAAAAGACAACTATAAATTCTATTTAGATAATGCAAATCTTTAAAAAATAGATGACCTTTTTAACCAGCTATATATAGGGCTGCTTGAGCAATTCCATCCAGCTATCCCTATGTCTTCCAGTTTAAACTTAATTATTAGTTATTACTTTTAATAGTATTTATTATTATTTACTAATTTTATTATTATTAGTTAGGTTTAGTTTTATCAATTACAATTCAGTTTTTCAAATTTTTTCCTTTTTTTTGCTGTTTGAATACATATTGAGAAATAACCTCCCAGCCACTTCTGACAAATTGATTTTTAACAAAAATTCTTCTAACATTTTATTCCTCCAAGAATCAAAACATTGAGACCCTTTTAACTTAGTATAGTAATATATTAGATAGAAGATGTCTATACTACCATTCTTCAAACAAATCCCCAAGCATTTGTCTTTTTAAATTGTATTTCTGCATGGCAAATCATCAGCAGAGCTGAAATTCATGCACAGGATATAGCCAGCTGCCCATGTAGCAAATGAAATAGCAAAAGATGAAAAAAGCATGGTGCTCAGTGGATAATTTGTTTTCACTGTAATGTTTAATTACAGTCTTTCCTACAAAGGCATTTCCTCCAATATGTAATCACTGAGATATTTGAAGCTAATTAAGCAGATGCACTGCCATTTTCACTTTTATTAAAGTCACTGACAAAAGCAATGATAGCAAAGGGAGCTGTTCTGGATGAAAATTAAGTTCCTACGGAAAAATAAACATTTACATGTCCAGCACGTTATAGACACATTCTTTCTATTGACACATACCGATTAACTGCAAGTGAAAACTCTGCCCATTCAGCTCACTAAGAGGGAAATCAGGTACTCAGTTTATAGAGAACGGCTCTCCAGCACTTACTGGATTTGTAAAACAGGTACTCCTGAAAACTCTGACATGAGTTAAAAAAACCAACATTTTCCCATTTTTAAATAAAAACATCGTCCTCACAATCAATCTACTTGTTTCAGTGAGAAATCAGAATTTCTTAGTCTGGATTTATTGTATTTTAATACTTTCCTAGCTGTTTTTCATTACCTTGGTAATTTCTCAGTGTTGGTGTTTTAAGTCAGAGGAATTTTTTTTTTTTTTCTTGTTTGGTCTGATGAAGTTAAACTGTATCATAGAATTAGAAGTATTTCTGTAAAAAAAAAGTGTCTCAGGGACTTGAATAAGTTCCTCTAAGCTCAGTGCGCCCTGAATAGGATACAGTAGTCTCCTTGAATTTCTAGACTTAATTACCTGATATACAGGGAAAAAATATGACCTAGTACTGATTTGGGATGAGCATATACTTGAGAATTATCTTGCAATCCCTCAGTCATTTCTACGGTTTTCTAAGCAGGGAAGGAATTAAAAAAACCTGAAGAAACTCATTAATTCTTCACAGCAGATGTTTCTCATTACCTTTTGTGGCCTTCTTCAGGCCTGTTCCTAGCCTCTCCCTTTTCCCTGTGGTAAGCAGCGTTCATCTCATTGCGGAGCCGGTCATTTTCCCGAGCAATGTCAGAGGCATTTTGAATCACCAAGTCATCATATGTTTTCAATCCCATGTCCTCAGCATTCTGCAAGAAGCTTTTGATTGAGGTGACCTCTTGCTGTTTGACGCTCATCTTCTGCAGCAAGCGCTGGCGAGCTAGAAATCCTCTCACAACTACCATAGTGGAAGGAGAAAATATGGACCAATGAAAGACAACTAATTGGGGAATTAACTTAATATCACTGCGTGTTCTGCTATAAACATGAGCAAGCCAAATTCAATCAGTATCTTATTCAAATTTAGGAAAGAAATCTGAGGGCATATAAATAATATAATAAAATGGAACCCTTTCTATGTTCTACTGCCTAAAAAAAAGTAGTGACAGTAATTTGAGCTATTTTGAACTATCATAACTCAAAATGTTTATTTTCACTCAATGTTGTTTTTATTACATTACAACATAGATGTAATAAAATGTGTGCATCCTACATATACACAATGTAAGATGTATACATAGATGTATACTACAGATGGTGGAAGCATTCATTTATACTGCAAAGGCCAACAGGTAATTTGTTTCAAAATAAAAACCTGGAGAAATTAATTGCAGTGAATGCAATTAGGAATTAACTGACTGCTGTTGGTCAGCTTTAAAACATGTTTTAAATGTTTCAATATACCTAATATCCCATCAAAATCACAATCAACACAGGATTATTTTTTGTTTGACTTAAAGACCTTTCACTGCTCATTTCCTTTCAGATAAAACAATTAGATTAACTTAATGCAAATTTCTCAAATGTATCTGTCACATCATATCTGCATTTTTCAGTTAAAAGTTTTCATCGACATTGCATCAGCTTCATGTATCTATTAGACTTTTTATACACACTCTTTGTCAGCTTTATGCTGGGAAAAAATTTTAGTGCATCTCTTATAATAGCTTTCTGTATCACTTTCCTATGCATGTACATTCATTACAACAAATCCTACCCAAATACCACCTAGTACCCTGGATTTTCTGAACTACAGTTGGTCAGAAACACAAGGCACAGGGGTCTCTGTGGTCATAATAAATTGGGCACCATTTTAATCCTAGTGTGCAACAGGTGGTGTCAATATTCTCTGAACCTATGTTTTGGCTTAGAAGGAAGAAATACACAAACTGAAAATACTGTTGTTTGAGTGAGTGTTAGTTTGTTTTAAGTTCCACAAGACAATGTTTCTTTCCAGATCTAGAACCATGGCTGTAGATCTCACAAGGAAGAACCTGTTTTTGAATAATTTTTCTGTTGCATTAAATATCCTCGGTTTTCATCACTTAACATGTATCAAAATCAGGTCAAACTTCATCATTGTCTCTCATGGTTACTCTCCTTCCGGTCAACTGAAAGTTTTTCGTCAGTGAAATCAGCAGACAATAGCCTGTGTAAGATGTTTGTTTGAGTTTGGGGGAAGATACTGAGAATGTTGATTGCAGGATAAAAAAATTAAAATGCATTAGGTATTTAAAACAATATAGTCAAATTTCAGATTTAGGATCACTGCAGAACAACATTAAATGATGAAAAGTAAAGCTGAAATAATCTAAAGGAAAAATGTCAACAGAAAAAGATACAATTAGTCTTCTATGAATATAAAATGCTATTGAATAAAATAGATAGCTAAAGCATAGGGTAATGTAAGGTACTTTGTATCATCTTCTGATGTCTTGTTTAGACACTAAAAAAATACTTATTTTTTAGAGATGTTCAGTGCCCAGCTGACAAGATATAAGAAAGGCTAGTGTTAAAATACTGCTTCTATTCAAAATTTTTTGGGGTTGAAAACCTTCAAATTCAGATACTTTGAAATCATTTCTAATAATAATAATTTATGATAGACAGCTTTGAAGGTTTATACTTTTATAATCACAACCAATCAATGCCTTTAATTACATTCCATAAAATCAGACTTCTTTAAACCCTGAAACATTAATGCACTTACCCAATTTACTTAAAAAGGAAATAATTAGTACAGTTATTGTTGACAATTTTATGAGGGTATTCATAATAAAGATGTTACTGAGTCTCAATCTAACGGTTACCATTACAAAAAAGAATGAATACATGCATAGGATATTATCAGAGTTCACTGCTCACAAATATAAACATTTTGAAAGAGCTTAATAATAATAAAAAAGCTATTTCCTAAAATATTCTATTAAATCTATCTTCTGCAGAGCAAAAATAATTAAGCATTAAATCCTAGGTGACTTTGGAAAAAAAAAGATCTGTATTTTTAAGTAACATTTTTACAAGAGTCTCTGTGTCTGTGTATGCTATTAACTTGACCAAAAAACAAAAAAAAATATTGGTAACACCACCAAAGTTGGTTAAAACAAAGAAATTAAGAGATCAGTTCTCTGATAGCATTGTTAGCAGGCATGAATGAGCAGCTTAGAGTAGCCTGCTAGAATGGTCCAGTAAAATGAGATCCAGTAGAGCTAATTGTAACATTTAGAGATAGTACAGCTACTCTGAATTATGCACTTTCACCAAAAGGAAGAAGAAACATTCAACAAAGCTTTATTAGGAATGTTTGGCAGATAGACATCCCTCTTTTGCACACATTTTCATGAACTGAGTACTTCAGGTTTTTCATTAGATGATAGACATTTCTCCACACTCCCTTCTCTATGATAATAACTTGAAAGATTTTGGTTTGGTTAAACACAAAACAATTTTATAACCTAAGAAACTGCTGTGAAATGAAACTGTCAGCTCCTAGACTTTTTACTGCTCAGTTTCATCTACTACCGTTGGGTACTGGGTAGTATGATTGCCTTGTGAATTTGCTCCTCATTTATGTAGATCTAAAATAATTCTCACTTATGCAAATTAAAATAATTGAGGTTAGCACCCACAGGGCAAAAAAATATCTAGTACTTGAGAGTTCATCTAAGGATGAGGATTAGAATAATCAAAATTTCAGTAGACCATGGATCTGAGTTATGTGAGAAATTTATTAACTATTGTGTATACAATGTTTTCAAGTTAATTCTTCATTTACATGAACTCTGATGGAAGAACCTCAGCATGATTTCCCTTTCTATGGGTACAAATAATTTTCGCAGTGACTCAGGTCAAAAAGTATCATTTGTAGTTCTCATACCTGCAGGAAAAAAAAATTTGAAAGTCTCTAAACTTACACATACATTTATAAGTAAAAGTGTTTTTACACATGCTTTCACTTTAGTTTGACCCCTTTCTTTGCTTGTATAAGATAAGTTTCAGGATACCAGAAATGACTTTTCTGGTTTGCTTTGTTTTGGGTTTTTTCCCCCAAATCTAGAAGAAGGGAATGCTAGTTAGATTTGAAGTAAAAAGAGTGGATAGTAATTTTGGGCAAGACCTGCTTCCCCTAAAGCTAAGCTCTTATCTGGGCATACGATGCTACATTTAATGCCTGATACAGAAATTAGAATCATAGAATCAGAATATCCTGAATTGGAAGGAACCCACAAGGTTCACTGAAGTCCAACTCTTGGCCCTGCACAGGACACCCCAAGAGTTACTCCCTGTGCCTGGGAGTATTGCCTGAGCAGATCTTGAGCTCTGTCAGGCTTGGTGTTGGGACCACTTCCCTGGAAAGCCTGTTCCAGTGCCCAACAAGCCTCAAAGTTTCATGACGATCCTTTGGGCCCTGTCACTGGTCATGAGTGAGAAGAGATCGGTGTCTGCCCCTCCACTTCCCTTCACAGGAAAGTTGAAGGCTGGTTGAGGTCTTCCCTCTGTCTCCTCCAGACTAAACAGGCCAAGTGATTCCAGCCACTTCTTTAACAGCTTCCCCTCAAGGCCCTTCACTATTTTTATAGTCATCCTTTGGATGTTTTCAAACAGCTCTATTTTTTTTGTTATTTTGTGATTATTGACTAGTTTGGCTATTATTCAATATGTTTTCAGGAGAGATCTAGCTTCCAAAGTCCTCTGTATGTAAAGGGTGAGGGGATAAAAGTGCATTGGGACTGACACCATTCCTCAGTAATAATGGTCACTATGTAAGTGTAAAGTATATGAATACCAATTTCAGGATAACATAAGAGCAATCGACTGGTACCCTACTCAATTCTAAACCTGCTGGAGCTCTTTGGCATGCTAATTCTGCAAGTTTACAATTGCACCTGTTTGCAAAAGGCAGCTTCTTTCATGAGCTAATGACATGAGGTCGATGTCTAACTACTATGTACTCATACAAGTTCCTGATTTTCTCAGGTTTCCCAGATCATAAAAGGCATGCACATGAGCCATAGCTTTAAATACACACTTCAGGCAAAAACGACTTTTCAAGTTACCCTAATTAAGGAGGATAGCAGCAAAACCAAGAAAAATATTTCATAAGAAGCCAAGAAGCCCTTTTATCTTCATTCATGAGGCAGGCTTTGGTGATCTGTTCTCTTACTCCTGTAAAACATGGACATATCTGAGGATGGCTTAAATTTTAGTGTAGGGTCATACAGAAGCATTCTGTTTGCAAATTGGATTCCAAAAGGTAAATACTTGTTTTCTTTGGTAAGTCAGCATAAGAAGGGAAAGAGGATAAACTGTTACTGCTTTTCAAAATGCATAAATACAATAGGGGTATTTGCATAAAAAAATCACACCCAAGTTACAAACTCAGCTGAACTGCAGTGTGTTACCTGTAATTCTCCATGTTCTGTACTGTTACCATTTGAATTTCACTTGCTTCAGATTTTCTCTTGAGTTCCTCTTTTTCACTACATGCTTACAGTGAGGAACAGATAATTAAAATGAAAGGGGTTTATATTTCTTAAGTTTGCAATGTCATGTGTTTGACAAAAAAAAAAGATAAGGTTTTGTCTTTTTAATTTCCTTTAAATAGTTGAAAATGTAAACTGTTGCAGACATCAGCCAATTAGGTAAATAATGAATGGTGTGAGAGAAGCTTATTCAAACAAAGCAATATTCATATTTTCAGCAGCTATTTGAGACTTTGATAGGAAATGGAGCATAAGTAACAGGAAAACAGGAGACAGTGGATAGTACCTCCTCTAAAAATATGTCAAAAAATGTCAGTGACCTTAGGAAAAATGCAGGCATATAATGGGGAAAAATACGGACAACTAAACACACTAACTTATTAACTTTGTTTTTAGTGTTGATATATTTGAAAATATTCTAATTTTGTATCACTGTTACAATATTTGATACGCAAAAAGAAAGTAAAGGTGATATTAATACCTTGAAAAATCACTGAACTTACTCTGAAAAGAAAATATTCAAGATCCTCCAAGTTTTATTACATTCAAGAGTTTGTCATAAAATTATGTTTGACAGACAGAAAGGGCAAGAATCACCAATGCTAATATAATCTCAAAAATCTGTGTATATCTGTTGGGAAATATATAAAATATAGCAACTATTCAAGGTGAAGAAAATCTCTTTGTTATGCAATATTCTGCTCCATGTACAAAGCAACAGCTCAGGAATACTTGTTCTGTAACTGTTACCTTTTTGGCAGGTGATAATTTTCTTCTGAAGTTGAAGGCACAAATCATTGAGATGGTCAGCTTGCCAGTACTTAAGAAACACTTTTCGGACTCCTATCTAGAATACAAACAGCAGAGAAATCATCAGCAAATAAGGCTGAAATAATGACAGGTAAATAGAGATCACATGTTAACAATCCAACAAAGGGTTGAAGTAATATCTGCAATTTAGGAACAGTACAATGCCAATTCTTTAACAGAAATGCAGTTATCACTTGGTTGAATAAAAGATGTATTTGTAAAGGATGAACAAGCTGTCAGACAGATAGTTCCACTTCAGTTCTAAAAATATCCAGAACAAATAGTTCAATCTTCAAGTTAAATAAAGTTGGGGAAAAAAGCATCCTGAATCTAATTACTCTAATGTGTTAGACAACATAATAGAAAATAAGGTTCAGGTCTTATACAACAGAAGGGCATGTGCATGGAGAAAGGTGACAAGACAAACCCATGTGGAACAAAAAATGGTGAGATAGCTGCCATCTGTGAAACAGGAAGAACTTAACTGAAGTTGGAGAATGGGAGAAACTCACTGTCATTAATGACAATAATACCAAATATCCAGTAAAATTATGAATTCTAGGTCCCAGCCTTGCTGACTGAAGCTGTGCTTTGGGTCTCCTTTCAGGATCAAAGTCAGAGACAGAGGGACTCATTTGTGAAAAATAATCTCATAATTATTGATTCTGGTTTTGTGTAGTATCCTGGTTTAATTCATCTAGTTATTGAAGTAACAATAATTAGATTCCCTCACTCCTTTAGAGACAAATTTAGCTAGTTAGACTAAAAGAAAACACCTTTCTTTTGATACCTTCTGAACAAGCTCAAACAATCCTATAAAATTCTTTTCTATATCATCTTCAAAAGCATTCCTTTCTAATAGACCTAAAAACCACATAGAACCTTAGCAACTCTAAAACCCACATACAACCTAGCAACAGGCAAGTAACTGGAAAAAACCCCAAACAATAAACCAATCATTTTTCTCAGGAATTGTGTCGAACTTTCTTCACTTCATAGAAATAAAAGGAACAGTTCCAGAAAGCTGTGCTACCCTAGAAGATTCTAGCTTTTGCCTAACTATTAATTTTTTTTATGGCTAATAGACATTCTGATTAATTAACACAAGTCTGGAAAAAATTGCAGAAATTCATTCCAACTTTTGTTTGTCTCCAGCTTACAAGCTCACTCTCTTCTTACTGAACCATCGTGCTCCACCACTGTTTTTTACTTTAGATCTGGGAGACAGGTATTTGGAGGGTTAATTGCACACCCTTCCAAATTGTTTTTGATCCCAGCACTTGCAGACGTACATCGTGGCAGTGTTGGATGACTGAAAGCGAGGATATATATTCCACGGCTAAATTCCATTAACTACATTCAGAAATGATTGTGGCAATTTCTTTTCCCTTGGCTTCCTTTCTCTCTACTATAGAGAACAACTATTTTGAATCAGATGTTTTAAAAAGTCTGTAATCCTGAAGTTTGAGCTAACAATGATGGTGCAATTGATAGTCTTTTAGTTAAAATCAGATACACTCAAATGGCAAAACTGGAATGCTTTCTAATTTTATTTTAATCAGTATCTCTTTTCCCCAGTAAATTAGTCCCTTTTGAATTATGGCAAGGTGTGTGGAAGTAGGTGACAAAAAAGGTTTTTTACTTGTCTCTCCATTGTAGAAACTCAGAAATAGGGCATAGGCTTTCTCTGTATGGTGGTTAATCTGAGGCAATCTCCCTGAGATCCAATTGTGCAGTCAAGTGCCGCTCTTCGGGACATACTCCTATCTTCATTTTCTTGACTGATGACTTCCAACAAAATTTTTTATCTTACGTCCACAGCTTTCAAAATTCTCTGTTCACCTGGTTATCTTAACTCTTTGCTCACTGAACAGTTTTTTTCCCATCCATCTTGTCAAACCACATACTGAACCTGCATTATTACTAGTTTTGGCTACTATTATCTCCATCGTCTTGCTTACATTGCCTTAAATACAGAATTCCTCTTTAAAAAGTAACTGAATTATTTTTAATATCATTAGCTGTAATTATTATGTGGTTATTGTAATTATCATTTCATCTGAGCAGCTCTCAGACAAAGCCTGAGAACAAATACTTAATAAAATTATATTCCTCTACTCCGATTAAATTTTCTCTTTATACTCCACCTTTCCTTTCCATAAATCCTCTACATCACACGCTTTTTTACCTCCTGTCTCAGGCCTATGCCAAATCATCCAATTTTTCCTTATTTCTGTCCTTTGTCCTTAATGACGCAGAGTCCTGGCTTTTCCCCTTACTACAGCAATACTGATACTCTGGCAGTAGAAAAGGGGATGAAAATTCACACTTTCAAACCTTAAAAAAGGTCTTATTACTAGTAATGCCCATGGCAAAATTAACAACCCCATTCCTAATTAGTCTCATTATTGACACACTGGTTGATCACATTTAGGCTATATTTGAAATGTGTAACTTAACTAAACAAAGAGTTGCAATTTATTGCACAGTGTGTAGACACAAAATCACAGTCAAGACAATTGCTGAAGCTTTCATGTTGGTTTAGCTACCAGTGTCTGGCACTGTAGTCACAAAGCTATCTAGGGGACGTGCAAAGCCTTACTGCTCTTTTCTCTCATTCTACGCCCTAGGAACAATATAAATGGAGATTTTGTGGCATCACTTATGCTATGAACTTCATTAGTAGGAGCCTGCTACAATTTTTAAGTGAATGAAGAAATAAAAAATGTCAATATAAATCCATTTTTACATTCAGATAAAAGCTATTTATAGATTTTTACATCATATGCCAGGTCTACAGAGAGCAGAGCTCTAGACAGCAGCATGTATAGCAGAAACTGCTATTACATGTTTGATTGTGTTAGTACAGATAGAAATCTCTGTTGCTTAGTCTTTGAAGTAAATCTGAGAGCCTCTAAGGCTGACCAAGAGTACAAGATAGTCTCACTGCCCTCTTTACAGTTCTGATGTTCAGTAAAAGCAATAGTGCTGAAAAATATTGGAATTTCACATGTCACAATATCAGAACAGTTTTTGAGGCTGTCACCTGTCTTCATTCCGGTCTCTTTAATCACAAAATGTTTCCTGCTTGCCTAGGGGAAAAAAAGGTTCAAATGTTCTTCCACTAAAACACTCACTTTTCAATATTTTTTTCTGGACTACAGAGTGCTCTCATCTGAGTCTTAAATTTTAATGTCATTCAAACTCCCGTAAAAGTAAACCATCTGTGAATTACAGTCATAGTTATTTTAATTAGGAAAGCATTAGGATTTAAAATGTTATTTTTCAAAATGACACATTTTTTAAAGACTGAGTAAAATTGTCATTAATGACTACCAAAGCTACAATTGCTACTACAGGCCAGCTTTTTCTTTTTTTTTTTTTTTTTTCTTTTTTTTTTTTTTTTTTTTTTTCCTGGAAGAGAAGAGAGAATGGGAGGGAGCTGTTCTTTCTCTTTTTTCTTCTTCTTTTTTTTTTAATTTTGCAGAAAAGGTGTAGGATGTAGAAGTACAGACATTCAAAACTACGGAATGGATGCTGAGATGGTGTGTAGGTGGCATGGAGGCAGTATTAGCTCATACTTAATAGGTGTCAAGGGAATGTGTAAAGCTGTTCTTTAGTTTAAAAAAGGCAATTTGTGGGAGTGCTGTGTGTTTCTGGCAGTACTTTCAAAATAGCTACCTACAAAAGACAGAGAACTATAGTCTAATGATATTTTACACAATGACACACATTTTCACAGAGCATTAATGAAATTTAGAAAAAAGCCTTAATGCTATTGTAAAATGTGTCTTCTTGCAGTGTACATGTCTACAAAGATATTATAAAGACAAATACAGGCCACTGATTTTTAAGGACTGAAATTTTTTTTAAATGTTTACTCTCTTTGCTTGGCTTCATACATTTTAAAAGTGCTTTTTTTTGCCTCCACAAACTAGTGGCATTGCACTGTGGTACATACTGAATAAACCTACATTTTAGCATAGTTTATTTATGGCCTTAATATAAAGCATGTGAGTAGTCTGGTATTCAAGCAAGTGACATCAAGCATTTATATATACTCTTGTCAGCTGCTGGACTTTAGGGAGAAAAACTGTCATTCAGGTCTCTGGGAAAGGGCAGAATAATGGTTACTCCTTTTCCCTAAACTGTACAAACCTCACAGCTCTTCTTACTTGTGAGGCAACATGAAGAATTGTCTTACAGGAAAGGAAAGGAAGTGATCAGGAAATATAAGATGCATGTAAGAAACACTCAGTAAGGGAAACTCTACTCCAGTTTTACCTCATGGGATCTTGGTGTTTACCGGACCTATTATTCTAGTTTTCAGAATTCTAGAAACAGACACAGCACCAAAATGTGGTGGTATATCCTCCTCCCCACTTCCTCCCCAGGCCTCCTCTTTGATCTCATTCCTAACCTGGGCCAAACCACTCATTATTAACACAGAAGAAACAATAGGAAAGGGTGTCTTGGCATGAATGAGAAATACAGGCAGCAGGTGCCAGGGATAGCAATGGCAGGGGGAGGAAGCACTAAGGCAGGAGACTGGAAAACTAATCACAGACAAATAAGGGATGAAGACTGAGACCAAATATGAAACAAAGTATCTAGAAAAGTGTCAAAAGGTGGGAGATGTGGGAGGGGAGATAGGAAGAGGAAGACATGGAATCCAGATCTGATATGCAAAAGCTATCATAAAGAAAATTGAGTTAGCCATACTAGTAATCCTAAGAAAAACCTGAAAGATGGATGGAGAGAAAAGGGATATATTCTAGAGGGAAAAAAATATATTTTTCATAGAAATATGAACTAAAAATAGAGCTTTGTGTTGAAAGAGTGAGAGCTTGTGGCCATTCTGAGGCCAAAGTCAACCATCCATCCTATTCTCTGGCTGAAGGGAAGCATGGATTTGTCTAGTGATACAGTTTAACACTTGGCAAGAGTGTTATGAGCCACCTGTAAATGTATCAACCTCTGAAGGTCGAGCCCTTGAAGATTGGTTTAAAATAATCTTGGTGAGACTGCTCTTCAGAGGTGTTTTGTAAAGTAAAAGGTTTAAAAAATGAAAAATAACAAATGTTACAGAAAACAAAAGAAAAGCCATGCACAGGTGTTCAAGAAAACCTCTGACAACCTGCTAGAAACACTCCAAAAAGCCCTTTACTTCCTTTGTGCTCCTTCCCAAATACTTCATGTTTTAGGAGGGACACTTTGGCGTGTTGCCAATAGAGAGAGGTACAGGATTTGAAGAACAGTGACAAGGTCCAACAGGTGCTTCTGTCTTCACACCGAGCCAATTACAACGAGAAGGGCACAGAACTTTTATGTTAAACTTCCTAAAATGTCTAAAGGTAAACTGAAAGTCTTTCCTTATATAGAGATGCCCACTCGAGGATGGGGGACACTTCACTGCAGTCTAGTGTGGCACACAACCACCGAGTAAGCTTGTGGGCAGTGTCGGGCCCAGGCCAGTCTTCTGGTAGCACTGGTGAGGTTGAAAGTCACTCTATGGTGGTTTCTGCAACTAGCACATTATTTCCAACATATAATGGAGTGACAAGATGAAACCAAAATATAATGGGATAATATCATTTTACTGACATAATCAAAAAAATATGAGAGAAAAATAGATTCATGTGTTTTAATAATTTCTCTTAGTATGAACCGCATCCCTCCGCCCTGGGATTTTGTTTTTTAATTGCCTAAAAGAAAATTGACTTTTAAAGTAAGACATTCAAAACAAACAGGAAATTGACTTCAGTTAAAATTACTAAATAAGAAATGAATGAACTGGCATACAATTTATGAGCTCTAAAGTTTTCCTACTTGAGGGAAAGAAAAAAGTTAAGAATCCCTTATATATTAGATTGCTTGCAAAGTACTCCAGTACTTCTGCATATCAGGTACAAAGCAGTTCTATAGTATGACCACTTTAATTTTAAGCCAAAATAAACATTTCTGTTTAAAAAATAACTTAAAAGGTTATCTGAATTAGGCACAAAATTCACATATGTATGGTTTCATACACTTCTCATTCCTCTGGCCACACTCAATATGCTACTTATATTCTACATTCTGCTATTTAATCATAAATATACTTTTTTCCCAAAGAGGACCATAGTATGCTAATATTATATACTGATACATTGAAATTTAAAAATACTTATACTTATTTGGCTCTATCAAATCCAATAAATGAAACACCCATAGAACAGTAATAAAACATGATTTTGTCTCTGACTGGTAAGAACTGTGGATCAGACTTTGTTTTCCCTTTGCAGTTCTAGAAGCATTAGAAGAATTCAATAATCTCTAAATGGACTTCTGGGATTTCTCTGTATTGAGGACTTATTCTCTGTTTTAACACTCATGACTGCAAGTTTGACAATACAGCTCCACAATGGCAGAGATCATTTCTCCACAAACACTGCTGGCTCCTGAAAGAGCTTCAGCAATGTTTGTAGTTGTGAAAGTGTAAACTGGCACTAACACAGCCTCTATCTCAAGCAACTACCTCATTTGGAGCTTCATTAAAACATTCCAGCTGACTCTCCTGTATTGCTTATTTCACACCTGATAAGACTTTGGATCATCCCATTTGAAACTTAAGACTCATTCTTTGACAAATGAGTGATCTCTTATATTCAGAATTCAAAGCTACTGATAGGAAGGAATCATCCTGGGTTAGAGGAAGCAGCCGAAATATTGGAAAGATAAACTAAGACAAACCTTTTATGAGAATTTTTTAAGGATTGCTATCTTTTAACTGGATAAGCATTTCTAGCAGTCAAAGGCTTAAATACTCACTTTCAGTGAAGTCTGACCTTTGCAGTGATTGTATTTAACAGATGCACTTCATAGTAAAAGCAAAATTAAATTGATGCTTTCTTTTTCTTCTAGTATATTACTAATTGTTTGCATTTCAGCAAGCTCCAGCTGAAGTAACTCAGAAGGGTTAATTGCAGACTACTGACCTTAGCTAAACAAAATGTAGAGCTCCAAGTTTTGATGAGAAATCTCAGTAAGCTATGAGCTAACTCTTTTTTATTGAATTTATATTTGCAAGTTTAACAGTGTGAGGAATGATAATCCAAACAAATCAAAGTTTTCTTATGTCAGTAAAAAGAGCCAAGGACTGTTTGTGCCCATACTTCTCCCAAAGCATGAAAGTGTTTGCAAATTAAATCATGCCATTGGGAAGGTAGGGTTTGCATCACTGTGTGACAATAAATGAACATAGCACTGAAAATGGGGATTTCCTAATATAAAGACTTTCACGTATTCTGGGGGACAGGAGATTCTTCGGCTTTACATGGACCACCCACTACTTCTGCTCAATTTAACTCTAAAGTTACTAAATATCACTCCACTGACTTCTCCAGGGTTTAAACAAGTCTGTTGCTTTCTCTCTGCCTGGAATAGAAATGGTTTGTTTTGATTTAGCAGTCTGATTTTCTCTGACATTAGATATGCCTAAAAGTCACAGCAAGTAGCTAAGCTTGTAGTGATCAAGTATATATTTAAGATGAAAAAATACCTTATCAAGACTGCACACAGGGTTAAGATGCAAAAATTGTCTTTCATTAGTAGCTCTGCACTTTCATAATTCCAGTACTTAAGTGCATATCTGAAACTGCATGGTGTTTCAGCTTCAATGAAACCACTATTTTATTGTCCTAGTTTAGTTATCTCCAGCTCAGCTTACCCAAGGAACAGAAACATTTCATAAAGCTATCAACACTTCCGTCCCTACGTGATGACAGACAAGTTGGGAGGGAAGAAGACCAGACTGGCTGAATAGTGAGCTTTTGCTGGAACTCAGGGAAAAAAAGAGGGTTTACAACCTTTGGAAGAAAGGTCAGACAACTTAGGAAAAGTGCAAGGATGTCACTAGATCATGTAGAGAAAAGGTTTAGAAAGGCAAAAGCTCAGCTAGAACTCAATCTGGCCACACTGGGAAAGATAATAGAAATTGTTTCTATAAATACATTAACAAAAAAGTGGGCCCAAGGAAAACCTCCATCCTTTTTTGGATGCAAAGAGGAAAAGGCAGACATATTTAATGCCCTCCTTCAGTCAGGGGAGGGCATTTCTGTCAGTCTTCAACAGAAAGACTAGGTATTTTCAAGGCAATCAGCCTCCTGAGCTGGTATACAGGGCCAGGGAACAGAATAGACTCCTTGTAACCCAAGAGGAAGTAGTTAGTGACCTACTGTCCCATTCAGACACTCAGAGGGTACTGGATGGGGTCCATCTGAGGGTACTGAAGGAGCTGGCGAAAGAGTTCCCTAAGGCGTTCTCCATCATTGATCATCAGTCCTGGCTGACCAGGGATGTCCCAGACAATGGGAGCTTGACCAATGTGATGCCTATCTACAACAAGGGCCTGAGGAGGATTTGGGAAACTACAGGCCTGTCAGCGTGATCTGGGAAGATTATGGAACTGATCATCTTGAGTGTCACCACACAGCACTTACAGGACAATCAGGGAATCAGCACCCAGCAGGAATTTAGAAAAGGCATGTTCTGCCTGACCAGCTTGATCTCCTTTCATGATCAGGTGACCTGTCTAGTGGACAAGGGAAAGGCTGTTTGTCTACCTGGACTTCAGTTAAACCATTGGTACTGTCTCCCACAACATTCTCCTGGAAAAGTGTCAGGTTGTGGCTTGGACAGGTGCACTTTTTGCTTGGTTAAAAACTGTCTGGATGGCTGGGTCCAAAGAGTGGTGGCAAATGTGGCTGGTTCCACATCCAATTGGTGGTCAGCCACCAGTAGGGTTCCCCAAGGCTCAGTATTGGGGCCAGTCCTGTTTAGTATCTTCAGCAATGGTTTGGATTGAGTTACACCCAGTAAGTTTGCAGACAATACCAAGGTGGGTTGGAGTATTGATCTGCTAGGAGGCAGTAAGGCTTTGCAGAGGGATCTGGACAGGCTGGATCAGTGGGCCAAGACCAGTGGTATGACATTCAATAATGCCAAGTGTCAGGCCACACTTTGCCCACAACAGCTTCAGATAGCCTTCCAAGATTGGGTCAGAATGGCTAGAAAACAGCCCAGCAGAAAAGGACCTGGGGATGCTGTTTGATAGCTGGCTGAACATGAGCCAGCAGTGTGCCCAGACGGCCAAGAAGGCCATAGCATCCTGGCCTTTATCAGGAATAGTGTGGCCAGCAGGGCCAGTGAAGAGATTGCCCCTCTGTACTCAGCGCTGGTGAAGCCACACTTCAAATTCTGTGTCCAGTTCTGGGCCCCTAACTCCAATAGAGAAATTAAGGTTCTGGAGAATGTCCACAGAAGGACAATGGAGCTGGTAAAGGGTCTGGAGTACTCTTGTGAGGAGCTGCTGAGGAGCTTCCATTGTTTAGCCTGGAAAAAAAAGAGGCTCAAGAGAGGACCTTGTCACTCTACAGCTACAGTGAAAGGAGGCCGTGGCATGATGGAGGTCTGTTTCTCCCCCAGACAACTGGTGACAAAGAGGAAATGGGCTCAAGCTGCTCTAGAGGAGGTTCAGATTGGACATTAGGAAGAATTTTTCCACTGTAAGGGTGACGAAGTATTGGAACAGGTTGCCTAGGGAGATGGTGTGGTCACCATCCCTGGAAGTGTTCAAGGAACAACTTCACATGTCACTTAGTGCTATGGACTAGTTGACATGGTGATGTTCAGTCAAAGGTTGAACTCAGTGATCTTGGAGATTTTTTCCAACCCTAATTATTCTATGATAATAACTACTTGCTTCTAACACATAAGCTGGTGAAGCAAGCAGAAGACATTGGCCAACAAATAGTGTTTGCTCTTATGCTCTGCTAAAACAGTAGAAAATAAACCAAATAAACGAAATAAACCAAAACTGGACCCTGGTATTGGATCCTCTGCACTTTTTGGCTACTTGGGAATAGACTGCAGTATTTACAAGAGAATAAAGAACATGTTCTAGGGTCTGAACTTTGTTGTTTTGTAGGTTAACAAAACACTCTTCAAACACAGCTTATGTGAGAAGGAAAAGAAAAATTGTCAAGCAGGAAATAAATACAAAGATACTGTTTTCTTTACTCATTTTCAGGGATTTTAATTCAGAACACTTTTCCCTCCCCCAGGTTAATATCACCTTTCTCAAAATGGGATGGTGAGGTACAATATCAGAAGAAAGGTAAATAAAGTATCATCCAGATTCACTCAGCTAAAAAGTCCAGATCTTTCTTTTTCTCCCTCTGCTCTTGATCTTATTGGCAACTTCATCTTCCGATGATGACATAAAAGCAGGAGGTTGATTTCAGATGTCTTGCTTTCTCCTAAATATCATCATCTTTGATGAGGGTATTTTAGTTATCTTTTTTGTTCATTTTTTAACCTGAATTTGAAACAGCTCTTCAGGGAAGTGCACGTAACAGTGTTGGGGAAGATAATTTTTGATTTATTCATGAACTCCTGCAACAAATAGATTTTCAGTTCCAGGAATGACTCATTTGAAGTAGTTACTGCTGGCAACAGTGGCTGAATAAACTGGTTATATGTGTAACCCCCTGCTTTTTGGATGATTTTTAGTAAGGCAGTACAGATGACTCCTTTCTTCTGACTTTGCTAGCTGACATCATCCTTGCTTCCTAATTCCTTTTTTTCTTTCCTTTCCTCCTCCCTCTTTCTACCTTTTAAATGTTTTCTTTTATTCAGAGTCCTCTGCTGTAAAAGCATAGAGGAGAGCACCCATGACAAATGCAGATTGTGTAAGCTTCTTCATTTAGATTGTTATTTAAAGTTCAACTTTCATGACTAGTCAAATGAATCAAAAAGAAAATTGAGAGAGAGATTATGTGACACAGATATTAGTCACTACTGCTGATAGTTAGGTATGTGGTTTTGGATCACCTATACAAAATAGGTTGGTACCAAACTGGTATTCACAGGATATTTAAGAAACTGGACTTGGAGTGAATTTTCTTCTTATATTTTCTTCTACACTTTTCATCTTTCCATTTGTTTTTTATCCCTCTCTGTGGCTTGAAAAGGGTGTATGAGAAGGTCACTCATTTTTTTAAACCTTGTTCGTTCCAGTTTAGTCTGTTGCCATGTGCTTCTTAGTCACTGAGTGACAATGGTATAACTCTCACCACCAAACCCTCTTATTCCATTTAACTTATCAGTATCTCTGAAGAATTTTGTGCCTTTCTGGTCTGAGGGATTATGCATTATGCACTGCTGTAGTTTTGCACAACTGACTTCCCCTGGAATTATTGAGATTCTGGAGTCAGAACTTCTAAAATCTGTTTGAGATCATGAGCTTCAATCCTCTGCATGACAGAAAGATTCTATTTTGCAATTTCCTTTTAATATTTTTGTCTTTCAAGGTTTCAGGCTTGTTTTCAAGTGCTTATCACTACAGAATCACTAGTCTTGAGCTCTAGGCTTTCACTGATGACCAAATGCTTTTTTTCTGTGCTGTAACAATGGTTCTTTTCCAGGGAAATAAACTTGATAGGCATCCTGATCTGTTTTTTGTGACTGGAGCACACTATGCAATTGCTATTACACAGCTTTTGTCCAATGTCAAGCTTGCATCTCCATATAAGTTCTAAAGGTGAGAGGTTCTCCCATCTCCAGGTACTTGTAAGTGAAGGTACAATTTCTAGATGTTAAAAATTGTTTGCTTTTTTTTTTTAATAGGGAACCTTGAGGCAATGATGCAGGACATAGATAAGAACAAACTTACAAAACCTGGGCAGGAAAAGCAAGTCTAATTTAATATTGTTATCTTTCTCAGTCTTTTGGTCTTTCCTGTTGAGGGAGAGGGGCTGTATGTGCCGTCTACTTTTCTCAGTGACTAAACTGCAGCTTTAAACGGTATTTTAATGAAATAAAAATTTTCTTATGTGTCTGAGTGCAGATGATCATGTATGTGTGCTCCCAGCCAGTTGTTACTTAGGAATCTGGGCCACTGAGAAATACCCATAGCACCCATTGTGACTTAGTCCTTGGCCTTTATAAACAGCTTGCAGAAATTTTTCTGGGCATCTTAATCAGAGGTCATACATGAATTAGAAGACCCCATCTTTTTAACTGAAGAAGCCTATAGAAGTGCCCTAACCACTGTCCAAGCCCTTAATTTCATAGCTGTCCCTGAAATTGGTCTGGATGCTCTTTTGTGTAATGGATTTCAGTCCTGCTAGGCTGGAAAAAGGCCTGAATCTGGAGCTCATGTTGCCTGCAGGAATGCTCTGTATGTGAAGCCGCAGAAAGCTTCATTTCTCTTCAATAGCTTCTGTACTATGCAAGGAAACAGGCTTGTCTTTTTAAAATGCACATATTAAAGAAATCAGTCCTACACAATTACAAAGCTATCCAAAGCAGATAACTGAGTGCTCTGGACAAAATGGAGACATCTACCTTGCAGACAAAATGGAGACATCCACCTTGCAGTCTTCATACTGGTGAGTATTAACTAGGATATAAATAGGATAAGGAGACAGGATAGGGAGTTGATAGTTTCCTGTTCAGTGTTTGATACTTTCTTTGTTTGTTTTTTTAAACTATGTATGGCAACTTCAGGGTCTCTGGTGTATCTGTGGATCAGCGTGCTGGCACCTACAAATGCACTGACTACCTGGAAAAATGCTAAATAGCTATTTAGAGTCTGTCCTGTTATGACAATAGAGCATTTAGCATAGGATTTTAAAGAAATAAAATATGTAGGGTTATTTAGGAACCATTCAACTACTAAAATGTATATATCAAATACCTTAAAAAATTTGGATAAAAATTTACATAGTGTGCATGGTTAATTGAATCTTTTTCTTCCCACAAGAAAACAGATTTTTTGACACAATGATCCCAGCTACTCATAAAACTCTGAAAATTGTTTTGATAATTTACCTAAGCATTTATTAAATGTCAAAATAATACACTGCTGCAAAGGATCTGGTGGCTTGCCACCAATGGAAATGACTCAGCTAGCTTGTTTAAAGAATGATATTTTAATTGCTTTGTAAATCACAAACCTGCCAGCCTTGTAATTTACACTGCTGAAGAACAAGACGACATCTCTCCTTGGCACTCAATTTCTTCTTCTCTCCTGCTGCTGTATCAGCCAAATCTTTATACCTAGAAAAATCAGCAGAAGTAGAGTTACTCTAATGTTGGCCTGGTTGACATCTTTATAGAAATCGTCAGATTTCCTTTGACTCTCAAATTTTGGTATCCAAACAGGAAGCTTGAGATTCTGATCAGGGTGAAGAAAACCAGAAGGCAAATCACTCTAAATCTTATATATTATTAGACATGGCCTTGGTTAATAACAATTGATGCTTAAAATCCAAATTAGCTTCCTGTTAGTTCTTTGGATGCCTCACCGAAATCAATGCCAAAGGAATGAAAAGCCTCCCCAGTCAAGATCACTGGGACTGAATTGGGTCATTGAAAGGATGAAAATATGTTTTCAGTATGTATCATACAACTTATGCCTCCTAAGGAGTAAGTCATAAGAAAGTGACACTGACAAAAATGATTTTCATCAGTCTGAAATAAGTTTTCATTTTGAACAGAAAGTTATGTAGTGAAGAGACTTCCAGAAACTTGATCAGTTTATGCTACTGGAAAGAAATTCAAGAGGAGACTTGATTAGAGCATTGAGTACCTTCAAAGACAGAAAATGCTGGACATTAAAGGGCACTTTGGTGTACCAGATGAAAATAATCAAGGAAGGAAACTTAAGTAATACAAAGTCCAATATAGCATGAATTTCAAACTTTAACTGTGAACTTATTAAGTTTATGGTAACTTATTGCTAAAGAAATGGATGAATTTTGTTCATCTTAATGCTATATAACATTACTATACTTTCCTGGAGGTCTAGATCTGACTGCATGTAATAAGTCAGAATGCTTTTTCATTAGAAAAAGCTAGGTTTTGAAAAGGATATATACTTTTCAAACATGTCACTTTTGATTAAACTCTCAGTGAAATTGATAAGTTTTGAAGTTTGTGTGTTAATTACATCTCCTGACATTTTATTTATTTATGTATTTATTTATTTATTTATTTATTTGACAGTCAAATTCACCTATAGCTCTGCTACAACCCAGAACTGAGCTGTCTTGGGACCCCTTGCACACACCATGGTAGGCAAAGCTGTAGTGCTAGAATGACTCCAGGGACCTCAATTGTCCCAGAAGCTGTGTCAACTCTGGAGCAACATGTGCAGGTAAACTGCTATAGAACCAAATTTCACCTAGACTTCTAGCTTCAAGTAGCTGCATAGAACCTTGGGTACCTCAGCTCTGGAAATATTCTGTTGTCTGGTAGCAGTCCCATAGATAAGTCTATACTAGTAAATAGAAAGTGAGAGGGACTGTTTCTCTGACATAGAAACCATCTGGCAAAACCCTGACGATTTGTTTATGCATTTAATATTATGAATGTAATCTGCCATGTTCTATTAAACTCTGTCCCCTGCCAATAGAGTGTAACCATGTCTAAGCCACCTTCTTTGACTGGTCACTAGCCTGTCCTGGTTCCCAAACTGTGCTCAGGAACTGTTTGGAGGAATGCTGGTAAGAAGGGCCCAAAACTTCATCACAGATCCTTGTATTTAGTCTCACACTCCAGATTAGCATTAGAAAACTGGGGATAGCACTTTCCCAATATTCCACTAACTGCATGGTCACAAAAATATTTATTTAATGGGTTTCTATTAAGGCTGGGGTCACCTTGTTTCCCTACTTGTATCAACAGGTTTTTCTTAGAAATCACGGGGAATCAGAGGTGTTAGAGAAACAACTGCTGGAAAGCTTAGCAACTGCTGACTGAAGCAAAGATGACTAAGCACTGACTCACAATGCATGAAGATGCAACTGCAAAAGTGGTCAGCCTGAAACTCCCTTACAGCAGAAACCCAAAGTAACACATTTCTCTCCTGAAAAAGAAAAGCCAAATTAAAATGTAAAAGGTTCAGGTTCTAAGTTTGGCTCAAGTTTTCTTGAAAGACATGCAAACGATAGAATTCAAGGACAGCCAACCATTCCTTACAATCTGTATTATATAGGATGCCAACAAAAATGATCCACCATTTCCCTCCAGCTTTTACAGTCACCAAAATTCCATCACATTATCCTGGAAGTCTAATCAGAGTTCACAATCCCCTTCTGTCTGTGAAAGCAACCTCTACCCTAGAAAAGGACGGTGGGTTATGATAGTAGAGAAAGAGGAAGCTATGGAAATTCAACTCTGCCCTAAACTTCCTCTGTGAATACAGTAGGACATTTGGAATATGATTGACTTTTCCCTATGTCAGACACTAAAAAGCTGTGCTCCTAGCCTGAGTTAGTCACCTTGTTTTCAAAACAGTCTGTGAAGACAGGTATTTCCACAGGGTGAGTTGTTCTATGGGTTCTAGATATTTTCCATAAAATGAGAAGACATTGCCCTCTGGAGGTGCCTTTCTCCACTGGCCACAGATGGACTCAGAGGAGAAGTCCATACTTTCATTCTGGTTGACTGAGAGGAAGCTCACCTTTATGCCTACTTGTCTGACTGAGCTACTCATCCTGTAGAGTAACTAACAGAGGGTCTAAGAGAGCTTCCTCATTTGTCCTATCACAGGTTCAAATCTACTGGCTAAGCACCCAGAATGAAAAAGTACCTTTATGTCTTGTGTTATCATCTGTTATCAACTGTTTCCATCTTGTATAAAGATAAGAACACCACAAAGTTTGCAGCTATTTTTCAGCCACAATGGTTCCCCAATTTGATTCTCAGTCCAGTTGTGCATATACCCATGTCAATTCCAGGGAATTAATGGAAGTTCCTGAATAAATGAAAATAAGAGGATTATACCTGTTGGTGGCAGCCCAAATTTTTCTTGGACAGAAGTGATGGTCTAACCACAAGCTTACATAAATTCTTCTGTATTTAGTTTTAAATGAGTCAAAAAGCTAAAACTTTTTTTCTTTAAATTGACAATGAAGTAAGATATAAAGAAAGAAATAAAAACTTGAAGGTGGATTAACCTCGTGTTTCTTTGTAGATGCAATAATTTAATATCTTAAATTTAATCATTCTCAGGAATAGCAAAAGAACTTATTTTTTTCAGAATTTATTCTATCACAGATATTAGTAATAACAATACTGAAATTATGGTACAGGCTTGTATAGATAAACTTGAATTACTTGCAACAGTGGAGCTTGCTTCTGGGGAAATGCAATCTGGGGAGTCTTTGAAACTTTCCCTTACAGAGAATTCTTCCCCTAGCACTCCAGCCTTAGTTTGCTCTGAAGTAAATGAACAAACCCAATTAAGTACCAGGCTTCATCCCGCCTGACAGGTCACGCATTTTGCCCCCAGCACAAAATGCAGAATGCATTTGTAGGGCTTTAGAGAGGATCCTAAGGAATCCAGAGAGCATACTCAGTGCTACCTTGCAAAAAAAAAAAAAAAAGGGGTTTTAATACTGTGAAATACATTTCAGCTAAACTTGGATTTACAAGTTACTTTCTTAAGATTCAGTAGAATAGAGTATTCTGGTGTCATATCCCTTACTGTAATATTGATGTTTACAATAGGTCAGATGAACTGTGCACTGTAAGACCATCATGTCTTTCCACTGAGTAAAAAATGCTCTTGCCTCCAGCCTAGATTAGACAAAATGAATCTAATATTAGACAAAGTGAATCTCTTTCATAGCCAGCAAGCTAAAAAACCCCAGTATTTCATGGCTGGCCAGAGCATCTCATTCACTAAGGGATCCAAAATAAATACAAAACAGGGAGATCTAAAAGATTAATTTGAATCAACACCACTCCACTGCCATGTCAAGACTAATGTACTGTTGATTAGGAAATAACTGCAAAACCTCTTCTAGTTACAAGCTGAGACAGTGAACACTACTATCAAGGTGAAGGGGGGTGAACCCAGTGCCCATCCACATGATATCAGTGTGAGAGAAGATCTATTTTCCCCATCTTTTTCCTTTAGCACCCTTCTTGTCCTAACTTGTCATTTTCAGAGGCATAAACAGAAGAAAGACTTTCGGGCTAGACAGGCTCACAGCATGTACAGACTGCCCAGGATTCTCTGGTGTTGCAGAAATGTGCTCTGATGTCTCTTCCTTTGCTTCTGGATGATGTGCTCTATCAGGGAAATTTTTTGTTTATTTGGAGTAGATACTGCTGCCAATAGGTTGTGAATAGGGAAAACTCAGTTCTCTTGGGTCTTCACAGATAAGAATGTTATCTAATCATTTTCTCCCTCACCTCCCTAAGTGCACAGCTGACAAGATCCAGCAGGCTGTTTTTCCCCAAGACAGAATATTCTGCAGTTCAGGTTATGGCATAGTAACCCACAGCAATATTCTAAGGCTCAGCACGCTATTTGATTTACACAGAGTGTGCACAAATGGGCTGTAGGGCTGTTACTCCCAGTTTTGTATGCACAGCAAATCTTTAAGCACTGGAATAAACACAACTCACTCAATTTCAGTAGCACAACGTGATAGAAGACACTAAAGGAAAAAAAAACATGGCAAGTAAAAAGCACAGAAAAACAAGCAGCTCCAAATCAATAGCTTAATAAAAGATGCCTTTGAACTGAAACCATAGAACTGCTTTTGTTGGTTGGTTGCTTTGCTGTTCTTATTCTCAGGTCTCTCTCTTGCCTAATTAAGAAAGAAACTCCAAAAATAATAAATTTAGAGGTAGCTACTGACTACAATCCAATGTCCTCAGTAAGATGATAGTTTCTAACACTACAAGTCAAATCTTTCCTGAAGGAAGCTCCTTTTTTCCATGTCTTTCTCTTGTTGCTTAAAAATAGAAATCACATATAGCTGGCAGGCAACTCCTTTAAAAGAGTGGTAAGTTATGTGCTTTTAAGTTTTAAATATCCAAACACAACTTATGTAAGGAAATAATGAGTGTCACTCTTGTCAGCATAATTAATTATGTTATAGTTTAATTTTCTCATTCTTTTGCTAACTACAATGCACTCTGTTTGCCAAGGTAAACTGGGGTGACTTAGTAAGATCTATTGAAAAGTTAGTGAATAAAAATCAGCATTCAAAATTAAAATGTGCCCCACATTTCTGCTAGAAGAAATGAAAATATTGCCATCATAAAAGTTCAGCTCGTGCTGTCTTGGTAAATTCTCTTTTTTCCCTTTTTTTTCCCTTTTCTCTTTCTTTGACAATCATTAATTGTTGATAACTGAAGTATGTGAAAGAAATGGATTTTGTTTGCCAGACTTGTCACTATGTGCTTATAACTCAGGATTTTTAGCTTTGTTTGTTTGGATTATGGGGAGGATGGGAAGAGTGGGGCTAGGTAGGGTTTGTATTTGAAAAGTCCATCAAGTGAAAGCTGAAACACTAGAGAGATTATCTACTGAAGAGAGATTTCCTGAAATATTTTCAGTAAAAAACTTATAAAATCAGTGAGCCGCAAAGAATAGGATGGAATTTTGAATAATGTTACCTTTATAGAAAGAATTCCTATTTATTCATTCCTCTTCCCTCTACTATACTCTTTCTTTCTTGAAGGGAGAACCCAATTATTTTTGAAATACGAGGAGCATGGGAAATTCCAGATAATTAAAAAAGAGAAACTAGATTATTATAGTTTCCAAGAAAACAAAAATGATTCTGTCAATCTCTGTACAATATATATGACATAAATATCTTATTGTAGAAGATAAAGAAGCAAAGCACATATTCAAATTTTTTTGAGAGAATAAACCTTTGGATATGAAGAAGAAAAAGATACTTTTAGAAATAACAGATTACATCAGAGAGACTGCATTGGGGCTTCTTTTATAAGACTACAAAAATTCAGTATAAGAAGACTATAAGGTTCACCTTTTTAGGAAAAATTTTCCACCAAGGCTGCTTCACAGAGATCCACAGAAATAATTCAGAGTGTTGTAAATGTGAGGATGAAACGCAATGTACATGAAATAATTAGTAAGTATATATGGCAATTAACCAAAATTTCAAAGTACCTTCCTACCATAACAGTATCGAATTTTTTTAATACCTTAATTGATATCAAGCAACACAGTCTTAAGTGACTAGATCTTCAGACCAATAAGAATTAAAGGAGCAAATAAAAGTACAGCAATTTTGGAAAACTAATAATGCTAAAAGTGATCTTACAACAAACTGACCAGTTATTGTTGTTTTTACTTTGTTTTTATATATGCCTCTGGATGTTTTTCTGGTTAAATATACTGATTTTTTACTTCAACAATTAAAAATTCTCTTCCTGTACAAGGGGTCATAGGGAAATAGACAGCATAATTTAGTGCGTCTATGGAAAAAGGAAAATATACTCGAAGTGACAATAAATGACATGTAACTGAGGTAAAAGAGCAAAATTTAGGACTAAGAAATAAAACTGGATAAATACTCAGAAAATTCCCAGAACAAAATTTTACAGTGACTCAAATATGAGTCAGCCACTAGACCAATGTGGAGCTCAGTACAGACTTTGAGGGAGGGTCATGAATCTGAAATCCACTGGACCAAAAACACCTTTGCAGAAGTGGCCATTTAGGATGTTTTAATTTAGACTGAATGAAAAGTAAGACAAACTTCTCAGATAAAGTTACTACCTTATGACAGATGATAAAGAAATGAATTGGAGGAATTATTTTTTCCTGAGTTTTATGGGTTTTCTGCATTAGGCTTTGCAACCCTTAATCTTTTCTAGACATCTGAATTTCAGTTTCTGAAGAAAAGAAGTAATGAAGATATGTGTTCCTTAGTCCTGGATTATTTATTCATATACTTCCTGTAATTAAGCAGAGGCCTCCTCATCTCAGACAATGTGGCAGGAGAATAGTGAGTGGAATATAAATTATAGTTCAGCTGTTGGGATTAGTGGATTCAACTATGCAAATAAAAAATATGAATTCGTAACGTCTGCTAAAGATTTACTAAAGATTTACAATATTTTTGCACCATCTTACTTGAAGCTGACATTCCTATTTCATCTTGATAAACCAATGCAAAACATATTTACTTTAAAAATTGGCAAAAATCACACATTGCCTCAGAAATACACTAGCATTGAGCAAACAAGCAGCTCTATTGCATCTACAAACATATACATCTGATTCTACCTCATCAGATGTTTGCATTTAGTTCTTGCCAGGTAGGTCTTTTCCACAGCTAACTACCTCTTCATGCTTGGGCATCCCAGCAACATGCACACAGGGGCATAAAATGCTTCACTGTACAGAGAATATATGGGCTGTAAAATAAATTTAAATTTCTTTGTTAACCTGCTAATTTGATTCTGTTTAATACAAAGGTGTTGTAGGACTGGTATCCAGTGAAGTTCCTTTTCTTTCTCTACAGACACATAATAGAGCATCAAAATCAAAAGTCCTTCAATTGAAACACCAAAGTGGGACTGTGCAACTTTCCTGCTTGGTCTTCTGGTGACGTTGCTACTTCAGTGGCTCACTGTTTGCCAAGAAGGCACTGCCCTTATATTTCATTGGGAAATATACTGAAATAGATGTATATTGCAGAAGCAGAAAGTAAAACCAGAGCCAAATGGAAATTGTGCTATTAAAGAGAAATAGGATTAGATTTTCTCTTCCACCTAGATAGTCCTTTATTTCTTCTTTTTTTTTTTTTTTTTTTTTGCCTGTGCAACCAGTACTCAGCCAAAGAGAAATAGGAACATATAAAACCCTTCCCACAATACATACTAGTAGCTTAGACAGTGTTTATTGGGATTATGGGGAAGGATGTTTGGACCTTTTTAAACCATATGGTAAAATAGCTTTTCTGTGAGATCATCTCTACTTCTGCTCTCTTCTCTGGGAGCCTCCATTGTGCCTTTGAACCCTGTGAGTGCTATCAGTTTGGGTAACAGGGATTCTCCTGGCTCTGGATTGTATAATGGTTAGACAAACTGTACAAAAGCATAATTTTTCAAGATATGCTAAGGTTGTGTGCCAAGAGTGGGCTAGATTCTGCTTGCATTTAGAGTGGAATACAGCTGGAGTAATTCTGCTAAAACAGATGATGTTAAATTAATGCCACATTGGTCTAAACAAGAAAGCAAAGTAAGATCCAGTGATCAAGATGCATAAAAGGATTTTTTGTGCATATTGCGTAGGATTTTGTGTTTGCTCCCAGATACCACCAGTATAAACTGCCTACTATCATTCAGCTTGATGAGGATATCTAGCTTTAGGAAGTGTCATTCCAGGTTCTTCTGATGAAGATTAAATGGTTGTAAAGAATATCAAGATAAGGATAAGGAGAAAAAGGGTGCCATGAATATCTGAGTTTAGTGGAAAGAATTTAACAGTTGCAGAGCCACAGAAAGAAGAAACAGCAGGAGGGTCACAGTTGGTTTTGAGTGTGAGGCAGCTGGACTGCATCTATGCAAGTCCTGTAACCTATACAAGTCCTATGACCATAAAAAAGCAGGACTCTAGATCAACTAATATTTTTCTAGGCAGGCATATTTAATTAAACAACAAATAACAAGGATTAAATAACAAATAACAATTTTATTTTAAAATTATACAGTAAAATTAATCTATGTGACAATTTACACCTTAATCTGATAATTCAAAGATCCTGCATAGTGCCACTGGCATAGACTAATGTGCTGGATACTTACTTCTTTAAAATATTTATTTTAATTATATGCTGTTCGAAATTAATTAAGAGGTTAGTAATTCTAACAAGCATGTCCTTAGAAGAGTTTCAATGTGTAAGGATTAGTGAAAATACTAGTAGTTGATAATATTTTAAAAGGTTTATTTCTATGGCAGGCATTTAACTGAAATTCTTACTACCACACATAAATCTATGTCCATTATCTTTGTCATTATGTGATGTCAGCAAATTATGAAGTATTCAATAACGATTTTTATTGGAACCTTTAGGTTACAAAATAAAGTTATTGGCTGCTTGTTACAGGCACATCGAGCTCAGTCAGTTTGTGAGATATGGGTCAAGAACTTTCATTATGCTTATTTGTATAGAAATAAAATTCTATCAATTTTTATAATCCATGCTTTTAGATGAAATCCAGTGCTGTGGTAGGTATTTTAGTACCTTGTGAAAACATTTCTCGATATTTAGAAATAGCACAAACTTTAAAATTCACAGATATAAAACATGCATAGATTTTTATAAGGATTGTAAGGGTTGTTTAGTGATCCAATAAACATTTTGTTAAATCTGAGGGATAAAAAATGTCAAGTGCTAGTGGCAAGCAGAGATACCAAGGGTGGCACTTAAATCTAGAAATGAAATAAACATTTTAAAATTTCACAGATCTTGAAATTAAAATAAAGAAAACTATGAGAACTGTTGAAACAGTTCAGCCAGAATTATGCTTATGTGACCAATAGATTTATTATTGCCTAAGGAAATTAATGTAGTTGTTTCACCTAATAGTGGAGGGAGAACAATACCTTGAGATTCTCCCTGAAACAGCCTAAAATCTGGGACATTCTCTGTTGCACAAAACAACAGACTCTGTAAGAAGCTTCACTAAGTTTTATGCATTGTATACTAAATGTAATATACATAATGCTGTCAGATTATTCAGATTGCACACCAAACATTTGAAAGTTAGGAACCATCAGACTTAACTGACCATGTCATCTTTATTTCCCTGTATCTGGCTATTTAATGACCTAATTACATCCTCCTGCTCTAGGGACCCCTTTTCTTGTCAATCTTGTAGAACTGTTAAGTGTATGACAGACATGAATAATTCAACTGACTTCAATAGTTTACACAAATTTACACATTTGTACTTGCTTTAGCAAATGAGGGTTTCATTATAAGATTCTGAAGATGCCCAGCAAACAATGCTGATATTTATTTTTGCCTTCAAAATACAGCTAGATACCTTCTAAATAAACTCAGGTGTCTGGCCTCCCACTGAAAACTCCAGTCAAAAGAGAAACTCTTTTCTCTTATAGTCAGACATTTGTGCAGTTTCAGTAAGCCCCAGAAACAGCAGCAGCTTCACCATCCTGACAGTCCAAACTCTGTGACATGTAACATAAGGACTGATACTCTGTATTTACAATAGTAATTCTGTGTGCTAGAGGACTGGTGATGCCATGGTATGGCTTCAAAAACTGCATCTGTCTCGACTCCAAAATGATCTTTGATTTTCTCAGAGCCTGTTACAAAGCATTAATTCTTTCCCTTGCCATAGAATGGAGCTACACTGAGCCTGGAAAATACCTGCAAAAATGGATAAACTTAACACAAGTCAGTTGAATCCCATCCTAAAAGTGTTTGCTTTTCTTCACAGCATACAAATTAAGTCCTGGTTAATAAGCCATATCATCACAGGCATATAAAGTTATCTTGTGCATTTCTTGTTCCTAAAATATCAGAAAGGACCTAATGGGGGTAATGGGACAAACAAGTCAAATGGATAGAAAGAAACAACTCTAAAGAGGGTAAAACAGAATAGTCCATCTCCAGCCAGACTGTGTGGAAAGAGCTATTTATTTTTTCCATAATATGAGTAGCCAGGTAACTCTCATGACACTATCACATTGTACAAGTAGATTTGAAATGGTCTGTAGCCTCTAAAACAGGCCCAAATACCTGGATGCATCTCAGAAATTCCCCAGGGTGATTAACTCCAATGCTAGGCTTGTCAGGGAGGATGCCAGAGCATTCTGGGTTTTGGTCATCTGCTACAGTATAATCAACCCCTATCAGTAACATTTTATGAGGAATTAGTAATTTAGAGTAACTCTGAGTGCTGTAATTTATCCTAAACTGGGTTCCCCTGTCTGAAAGGTTGGTAAAAGGAGAAGAACAAGTAAAAGCTGGGGGTAGAAAAAAGAAGAGGGGACTTTCAGAGTGATGGTGTTTGTCTTCCCAAGTCACCAGCATGATGAAATACTTTCCTGGAGATAGCTGAAGACCTGCCTGCCAATGGGAAGTAGAGAATGAATTCTTTATTTGCTATTTCTTGTTTTCTCTATTCAATTGTATTTTTTTCAACCTTTGAGTTTTCTGACTTCTCTCCTAATTCTCTCCTCCACCTCGCTGAGGAAGGAACGAGCTAGTAACCACATGGGGTTGAGCTATCAGCTGAAGTTAACCAATGACACTTCTTTATCCAAGTGTTTTATTCGGGGTGCTGGCGGATGAGAGGCTGGACATGAGCTGGCAATGTGCATTTGTAGTCCAGAAAGCCAACAATACCCTGGGCTGCGTAAAAAAAACGTGTGACAAGCAGGTCAAGGAAGGTGATCCTGCCCCTCTACTCTGCCCTTGTGATTCTCCATCTGGAGTGCTGTGTCCAGCTCTGGGGTGCTCAGAACAAGACAGACATCGACCTGTTGGAGCAAATCCTGAGGAGAGCCAGGAAGATAGAGAGCTGGAACACCTATTCTATGAAAACAGGCTGATGGCGCTGGGGTTGTTCACCCTGGAGAGGAAAAGGCTCTGGAGTAACTTTACTGTGGCCTCCCAGTACTTAAAGGTGGCCTACAGGAAAGCCAGAGAGGGACTTTTGACAAGGGCAGGGAATGAGAGCACAAGGGAGAATGGCTTTAAACTGAAAGAAGAGGGGTTTAAATTAGATATTAGGATGAAATTCTTTGCTGTGGGGTTGGAAAGGCACTGGAATAGGTTGCTCAGAGAAGCTGTGGATGCCTTATACCTGGAAGTGTCCAAGGCCAGGATGGATGCGGCTCTGAGCAACCTTGTATAGTGGAAGGTGCCACGGTGTTGTAATTCTCTAGGGGAATGGTTTCTCCCTTCTGACCCCCGGAGTTCCTTATCACATAGAGTGACCCTTCCTTCCTTCTCTGACCCCATTGGCTATGGTTCAACTATCTTTTCCCTGGGCGGGGGGCTATATAATGCCTTGCCCTTCCTTGTTCTTTCTCTTTCCCCCCTGGAATTTTGAAGAATAAACGCCTGGGACAAAGGTCCTGGGGAAAGGGCCTCTTCTGACATCTTTATCTCGTCCTTGGTAAAATTCCCTCCAATGCCTCCTAATAACTGAGCTAGCTAAAGCCCCCAGAGGAGGGCGGGGGGTATTTTAACACCATGGCAGGTCATTTGGAGCAACATGATCTTTAAGGTCCCTTCCAATCCAAACCCATTCTATGATTCTGTAAGTACCAAAATTGCCAAGGACACAGAAATTGTAAAAATCACGGTTTTAAACTTCAAGCATGATCCTCATTTCTAATGGGAAGTTAGTCATTATGAGGTTTATGAATTTGCATTTAAAGTGCCCTCAAAACTGATGACTTTAAGATGCTTTATTTATTCACCTTTGCTTGCGTTCTGAAAGAAGGATAAACAGAAATGATTACCCTCGATCAGAAATATCACTTCCAGCTCTAGGTCTGAAGCAACAAACTCCACAATTGCAAGACTGCCATTTGATATAAATTTTATCATTACATCTACTTTAATTAAATACTGCTTTTTAAACACCAGTCAGATTACTTCATGCTCTTCTTGCAAAGATTAAAGGTATCATGGCACACATCGATGTAGTGCTCTCTGAGATTACTGATACTGGATAGCAGACAATAAAGCTGAAAGGGCCAGTGTGATGATGACCCATCACTTTGCTATCTACTCTGCACATCATTCTTACTAATGCTCTGACTTGCTCATGAGACACTGAAATGTTCTGCTGGCTTTTTAAATTAAAAAATTATATATTAGAAACCATTATAACTTCCCCACTTTCAAGAGGGGAAAAAAGAGAGAGGGGAAAGAAAGAGAAAAAAGTGAATAACAAAATGCTTCTGGATGAAGGGAGTTTAGATATACAATAATGACTCGCACATATGATTTACAAACATAAAAAACATCTGTGCAATACATCATCAGCTAATAGCACGAATTTGGTGAAAATATTACAATAGCTATTAAAAAGGGTTTTATAGAAAAAGGACAGACATTACTTGACAAAGCAATGATATCAGCATTAACAGAATATTTCCTGAGAAAAAAGGTATCTCTTCAGAATGATCTCTAAGCAAAGTCAATTATTTGGAAGAGTTAATAATAATTTAGTGCTCTGAAGCACTAAGGTTTTGATGTAAAGACCACTATAAGAGCATTTCATTATCAGTGAATGCTGCCCTGCCTATAGGTACGTAATTTAGGATCTGCAGTTCAGTGTAGCTTGAAGAATAAATTAAGAACTTCATACTAAAATCAGAGGAAAACCTGTAATTAGAACAGTCTTCAAACATACCTTTTTCACCCTCTCTGCTATGATTACTATAAGAATCCATTATCATTGTGTTCCATATACTTCCTTCCTAATGTTTGCTATTAAAATGGATGTTTTGCCATCTTTTGAAGTTACTTTAAAACAAAAAATCATCAGACTGTTAACTGTTTATTTCCCTTTTTTTATTAAAGCTTACAGTTGATGATTTAGATATTTTTACGTTATTCATACAGGACAGTAAGGTGGAGGGAGAAGAAGGAGAAAAAGAGGGGAAAATAGGGAAGCAGGGGGAAGGGAAAGAGGACAGGGAGGAGGAGGATGAGAAGGAATAAGGTATGACATTGTACCTCCAAACCAGCATCTGACACTGTCTTAACAGGATAAATAACTACTTATAAAGCTTAATGGCTGCATTAGCCTAAGTAAAACTAAAAGATTAAATTGGTGCAATTTAAGCAATTTTAAAATATTATTAGAAATAGTAAATCATAACATTCTAGTGACTTTTCTTTCAACAATACTGTAAGGAATGTCTCTACACACAGCCTTCATGTTCTTCTTCAGACTATGAAATTTTCTCTGCTCTTCCTTGATCAGCAACAGAAGGCAGGATGGGACCTCCATGATGGAATTAAACCCAGAAAAGACCATCTAGAAACCTGAGAGACAGTATGAAATTCCAAGAAACACCCAAAAAGTGCAGAAATAAATGCAAGGAACGGCACACTAGAATTTGGGCTTTCTGAACAACATGATCTCTGGCAAAGAAATCCTGCCATTCTCATCTGCTAAGTGAAAGGCTCAAATTGCTTCTCAGTTCAAATAATCCACGGAGGCTATCCTGAGTTTCAACAGCTCTGAGTGTTTCCTGTAAACTGGCAGGGAAGGCTGACACAGATGCCTCATTTAAAGACCTGTGTAACTGGACCTTGCAGCATCCACTGCTAAGCAGTGTCCCAGACACAAGAAACACGGGACATGTGAACCTCAGTTTCTAACTTAGTAGTGCATAAATTCCTCCTTGGGCAAGCAAACTGAAATACAGACTAAGAAAAGAACTGGATATAGTTCAGCAACTTGGTGAAAAACATTAAAGTACAAAGAGAAAGAAAGAAGTATTGTAATTTCTATTTCAATTTGGAGAAGATGGAGCGTTTGTAGAGGATGATTGTACCAAAATAAAATTTTTCAGAGGGAGTGAAACAGAGCATTTTAGTGCCTCATTTTGACCTGAATATCCCTGAACAGCTATATTCTTGTACTTTGCTGAAGTTACCTCATGGGTCTTTGATCATGACAATTACTTTCAAAAATTTATATTCAAAATAGCTTTTACATGTCTTCTTTGAGCACCATGTGAGGTGAATGACACAGAAGTCAGACAGGATGCTTTTTATTAACTGATGCAAAGAGATTAGAGTCTAGATATTAAGCTTGTATAACAAGGCTCTGTGTGTGCCCCAGAGAGTTTCTGAGCCCTATTCTGCAATTAAACAGAGCAGACACTGGATACTTACTTTTCCTATTCTATGGCACCAACTACCAAAACCATAATAAATTACTGTTTATACTAATGGGCTTTTTGTATATCTTACTCTAAATTAGATATTTTTTAAATTAGAGTTTTTTAAAATTAGATATATTTTAAGTAAGATATCAAAACACTAAATACTGGAAAGAAACAGCCATCTGCAGAGCATCACTAATTCCATGGCTATTTTACTGTATTCTTTCTTCCAAGTAAAAAGATATTTGAGGATACTTTACCTATGCGTACAATTTGGGCTCCAAATTGGAAACTTCAAACCCTTTAGAATTTTGTTTGTGCCACTGCCTTGACTTAAAAAGCAAAGCTAGAATTTAAAAATATAGTCCACTGAGAACTGTTCTGAAGATATTAAGCAAAAAATATGTGTAAACTTTTCCAGGAGGGTAAAATGCATGTAATTCAAGGTTTTCTATTTTTAAGATAGGTAAAAACTGATCCCTGTCTCTCTGCTCACAGAGCTTTGGAAATTGAGCCAACACTGCAGGTAAATTCAGCAGAAACACAGTATATGGAGTTGGCAAATCACATATATGATTTCTCAATTATTTTATTTTTACAGGATTTAATACCATCTGACCTTATGAATTCTCATTTTATTATATATCCACTGAAAATAAGTGTCACAGCTTCCATTTAATATCGAGAATTTCCACAACATTTCTCCTCTGATCAGCAAAATTTGGTGATTGAGGGGTTCACTTCACAGCTGTCAACTTTTACTTTGATAAGACAGAAGCAGAACCAGTAAATGCAAAAGCTTAGCAACAGAAATAACGATTAAGCTTTATAGCCCAGGAAGATATGCTCTTGCAAAATATAACACTTCTTTAGCTACTCTCCCTAAAGCCTTTGCAGGAGTTCAAATGCAACTCATAAATAGGTTAAAGACAGGTCATATTAATCCCTAATTATATAGCAATAGAAATTTATTTAAATTCATCCAATTAAGAATGAACTGCTACTGTCTGATTGCTGATAGAATACAGGTCTTCCAATATTCCATCTCTTTGCCACAAAGTCCCCTAATTCAAACAGCCTGTCTTCCTATAGCCAGAAAAAAAAAAAAAGTGTTTTAATTTTTTAATTAGAACTATTTAAATTCTGACCACATTACCTATATGATTTGGAAGACCAAAAAGAAAATGCAAAAAAACTGCATGGATGGTGAGGGACGATAGTAATTCCCTATCTTTTGGGAATTCAGGTTGGGATTGGGGCCACAAATTCTCTTTAGAATACTAGAAATACCAGTTTGACAGCAAAGGAAATAAAAATTTGAAAGATGAAAAACTCCATCAGCTTCAGGTCTGTAAGCCTATATGGAAATATGACAAAATCATTTCTCATTCCAATCAGTGAATAGTAAGACAAGACCAGAGCTTGTCTGAACAGCCAACAAAACTAATACAGTTAACAAAAAACCACCAAAACTAATTATTTGGTTTCTAAAAATATCCTATCCAGTTACTAAGGCAATATAGAAATGTAGCACAAGTGAAAGATTTTTAGGAAACTTTTTGAAGAGGTAACTCATAATCTCTGAATTCAATATTTCTTTCTTACCTGCAGTCTATTGACTGAAAAAAAATACAGCTTTCAGAAGCGACAGTACTTTTGAAATGCAGTCTAATAATATATTTTCTGCTTAAAAATTTCATACTTTCCGCCAATAAAAAAACAAATAGCCACACTGTTCAACTATTATATGGAAAGAATTATCCAAACACACTGAATATAAATATGAAAGTAAACTTGTCATAGTGAGTAAAGTGAAAAATTCGCTCCTCTACAAAGGAAGAGATGCTTTGGCCTGTGCAGCATGGATAGCTACTATAAAAAGCCTCACAATGCTGAGGGTCTTTTTCAATACCTCTGGACCAAGAGCTCCGTGTTCATATTTGTACACAAATCTAAAAATTCAGTAATATTGAGAGACTGTATGCAGAATGATTATTGCTAACTTATGAGAAGGTTCAACATACAGTCACAGGGAATATGAAATGAGCTTATTTTTGGTGATGCCACACTAGCCCCATCACTGCTTAATTCATTTTATGTACAACAATAAAATTATTATGACCTGGTGCAAATACGTGAATATGTCAGGGGCTCAGCTGCAAAAAACCTGCAAAGATAATTAATTGTGGAGGAAAAGGGATAAAGATTATAGAGTAAAATAATCAGAACACTTTACCAGCATAAATGTTGCTGGCATCATATTTTTGGGTTTTTTTGCTATTCTTGTCTTAGTCTTGTTACTGCAAAAAAATATTTATTGTGAGACACCAGATGTCCTCTAAACTTTTATGTAAAAATTTATCTTTGGTAGGTACTTGAAGGTGTGGATGAAAAGACGGAATTTACATTTTTAACAAAACTTCTCAAAATTTAAAAAATAAGACTTGTCCCTAAGAGTGCCATTCTCTGGCACTGAAAATTATTTTTGTACACGTGGTTAATTTCCTTTATCCTCCAAAAGAGAGCAGCAACCTTGACATTGACCACCAGGACTGAACCTAGGTCTGTGGTAATCCCTAGCCTGTATCTGGGAATTGCAGTGAAAAAGGCTGGGTGGCAAGGAAGCAAATATCTGCCAGAAATCACAGTAAGGATCTAACAGCGGGAAAGGTTGTGGCACTGTGCTCATGTAAGTGTACCTCAAAGGTCCAGTTCAGTTGTATAGATATGGCTATATAGAGATTGCCCATACAACTTCAGAATGTGAAAGCTTTCCCAGATCTCCCACTATGTGCATCTTCTCCTCAACCAGCCTGCCCAGCTTGATTCATACTGGAGGACTGCTGTTGTTGAGACGGTTCACGGCATGGTCACAGAGTGGTCACAGAGTGACACGGTAAAATTTTCAGAAGGCTCTCTTTATTATGGAGGCATGCTGTCTTTTATACAGTTTGTGGAAACCTCATGGAAAACTTTAATTGGTTAATAGCTTTCTTGTTAATTATTCTATTGGTTAGTAAAAGGGCTTTACTTGTCCATCATATCTATCTATCTATTCTTGGATTTTTTACATATTTTCTTTACTGATTCTCATGGGACAAATCCCTTGCTATTACAGGTGTACTTGTTTTTCACTCTTAGATTGCTGTGTTAAAGGAACTTCTCATTCTCAAAATAGCTTCATATGGGAACTTGCAAATTGCTTGTTAGCTGCACTAGAAAGAAATGACAGGCTAGCTTTTTACGCTTTTCCTACAGAGGATGAATATTATGGTAGAGCGAAGACAGTTTATTTATGAAAGAGATGGAATTATAAACTCTTATACTTCTTACTGTGAATATTTACAGGGAGAAAAACTTTCTGCCCAAGCAGTAATTTAACATCCTCAACTTCTTCCAAGAAGACAACTGAAAGTTATGTGTAGGCAACTGATATTCCCATGCTGTTTTACAGAAGTAAAATATTACAAAGGTCAGATCATTACTGGTTGATATATATCAATCAAGGAGTAGAACACACAGAGAGAAGGAACTTGTCTTGGGTGCATGAGGCTGCTAAACAAATACTTTTTGGGCAAGACAGTCCTCTTTCTTTCCTGAATCTTTTGAGAATGTAAGTGACCCAGAACCCCAATATTGAACTGGGAAGGGGGAACAAGAGTTTGCCTTCAGACAGAAACAGACCTTTTTTTCTTTTCACATTAATTCAGTATGTCACTAATTTCTAACAACAAGAATAAAAATGGAGTTGGGGTCTGAGCATTAGTACCTCATGACCATGCATAAACAAATCCTAGCCTATGAAATACAAATAATGAAACTATGACACCTACACCTAGAAAGCTGAAAAATTAGACTACTTCTCCTTTTTAATTACCTGCAAACAATATGCAATGTTTTATATTTTTAAAATCATAAAAACAGCATAAATTGCAAAAAAAGAGATCTTTTATGATGTCATACTTTTAAAACTTAAGATCTTTATAAATATATTTCTACATTTCAATATAAATGTTATAAATTTTTAAATTTATATTTTTAAAGTTCATAATTAATTCAATTAAAAAGTAACAGGCCTAAACCCCTTGCAGGCAAACAAGATTTTCTCTGAAAAAAGTTTGAAAGACTCATAAGCAAAACAACATTGCAAGCACTACCAGAAAACGACAGAAGGCTTTGTACTGTAGGTAAGAAAAAAGGTTTTGTGTAACTTGAAAGAATTTACCTTGACAAGAAGTCTGTGAAAGAGAGACGTACTGGATACCCATGTCGTATAATTTTGACCATGTCTAGGACACCAATATACTGCAGTTGAGCAGACACATAAAAATTATCAAAAGTATCTGGCAACTTGGCGTTATTAGGTTTTATACAATGAACGGAATGTGGAGTGCAATTCTGCAGCTTGCCAATGATATCTGCAAGTGATTTCTGGGGAAGAAACAAACAATTATCAATCATTCTTGTGCAGCTAAGATTATTGTTCAATAATCCTAACTATTCTTAGTGCTATTCCTAATTTTTTTAACATCATTTTCTTGAAAGGGTTGACCAGGTCATGCAAGTGGCTTTCTAAAACACAAGATTTTTCTTTCTTCCATTGCAATCTGCAGAGGGCAATCCTGCCTTTAAACCATCTAGAGATTCTTTTGCAAATTTCTCTCCATAAGATGTTCACTGACCCTGAGCTGTATTGCCACAGTGCTTGGGCCCCCTCTTTCCAGTCTCTGAAGAAATGAGGATGTTCCTTTCTTCTTCAACAGCTGTGGAAGAGAAAAGCACACACACAAAAATTTTATCTCAAGGTGGGCAGTAAATCTTTACCTCTCTATTACCCTCTAATATACAGCTTTACATTGGAATATCTTGTACCTCTAATCTACAGAAAAAAACCCCATACATATATGTAATTCTGTAATCTCTGTTAAGAAGTTAAAAATCTCCTCCTAAAAAATCTCTAAAGACTTTTGCTGTATAAAATCTGAAACATACCAATTCTTCCCAAGTAAGTGAGGAGAAGACAATAGAGCCAAAATATGTGCCAGGAAAAGATTAGAGAAAAACAAGGGAGCAAGAGTCGATGAGAGCAAGGGTTGTGAGAGTATCAATGAAAATATATTTTATTCAAAAAGGGGACATGATCTTCATAAGTCACAGAGGCTTGAGCTGGCATCCCCAAATTCCTATGACTCCTATGTGCTCCAAACTTCTGGCCTGTTAACAGATCTTCTCATGTCTGTCTTAGGATAAATACATTTTTGCCTTGGATCCTACCTTGCTATCATTAGTTCAAAGAGATAGACTGTCCTTACTTGTGTCAGCATGCTCAACACCAAGAAAAGAGTAATTTCTGGAAAAGTAAACGGATGCATGGCCATACGTGGAGATATTTTATAATTATATAACGTAGCAATTAGCTAGGATTGCAGTGACAAGATCAAAGAGGAGGGGACTCACAACAAACTCCTATTTAACTTTAACTTTCTCTACTTCCCTTCCCTGGATACGGTAGAGTCTACATGACTGCCCATACATAGCACCATGTGTACCTTCCGTTTTATGTTTCCCACTGCCTACAGTATGATGCATGTTGTGACTCAAATTTAAGATATAAAAGGAATGCCAGTCTCTGGTTGATTAATGTCCCTTCTTCTTCTTCTCCCCCTCCTCTTTTTTTTTTTTTTTTTTTTTTTTTTTTGTCTTCTCTTTGTTGCCTTTAACCTCTGGATAAACTCCAATAAAAATACAATGGTTATGATTTTCCAACACTTAATAATTTTAATTTTAAGCTGACAAGAAAAAGCCCCTTGCATTGCATTTTCAATTACAGCAATAAAATAACAAACCCAACATTAATTCAGTCCATCACGGAAAATTTTCAAGGCTATATTGAAAAAGGGAAAGAATTATTTGGGACAGCATAGTTACACATTTGGGCTTGATCCACAATAGAATTTAAGCAATTACCAACTTCCAGCTCCTGCATTGAGCGCCTATTCCAAAAAAACAAGTGTTGCCTTTTGCCAGTGGAACAGATTAGATTCCTAAAGTTCTGCTGCAGTCCTGCATGGCAGCACAGTACCTTGCTCAAATTAGGCCAACTTAGTATCAACAAAGTGTTGTGTCCCACCTGCACAGCTCTTCTCGAAGCCTGTGTTTGAGAAGCAAAGCCATCCTTGTCTCTGTGGACAGGTGAAGGATGAAGTTCTTCCCACCTTCCAACTAATGCCTAAATCTTTACAGCATTCTCACCGAATCTGAAATTTCCGATTTCAGATATCAGGCTTCCCAAAGGAATTGAATGTCTTCTGCTTCTCAAGGGAGTAACTACAGGTTAAAAGCTATTCTGGACATGTCAAAACCAGCATAATTTCAGAGATCCCAACTGTGCAGTGTTTTGCCCTGGTTTGATTCGGCTTCTAACTCAGATATGCTTTTCATACTTCCTCCCATGTATGGGGACAGGGATCTTTTCATCCTTAGCTTCCTCTAGGAAGCTCTTACTACCGTGGAAAGGCACCTAAAGGCACGTTGCATTGCCTCAGCTGTTTGCTAAATACAGCCTTATACCAACATCATTCACTTCAATTTAAGTTTTTCCACTGAGATTACTGACAAGAACAATAGTCAGGAATTATGCTGTTATCAGCAAGGGGACCATAGGGAAACTCCCATTGCTATTCTATGGATGTACAAAGCCTTCCACAATGACACATGGGAGCAGGCTCCTTAATCCCATGACAGAATCAATTTTATGCAGCTGTAAACTGAAAATAGAGTTGTAAGATTCAAGAAGCCTCGTGAGGCAGCTGATGTATTGTGAGAAGTGTGTGCTTCTTTTCTAGAAGGATAAATTCCAAAGCTCTGTCATGGATTAACTCAGTAAATCACATTATTTCTCTTCAACAGAGATGTTCCATGTGACATGAACAATTAATTTTCTGATAATCTTCAAAGTTTCTCTGCTGCTCCCCTCTTTTTTTTGTTTTTGTTTGTGGTTTATTGGTATTTGTTTGGGTTTTTCTTTTAACTTTTTTGTCTGACTTAGTTAGCAGGAAAAGAGATAAGTTCAGAAATGAGGTGTGTTTGATTTGATTTCAAATTGACTGGGAAAATTTACATATGAGAGGCCATTTAAAATAACAATGTTGGCCAAAATTTACATTTTGATCTTCATACAAAACCACATAAAACTGTATTTAGCAAAGCAGAAATCTTCTCCTGTTGACAAAATAAAGACATTAAGATTTTATTTTTACACTTCTTATGTCTTAATTTACTCAACTATTCATCATAAAGTCTTTCAAGGAGACAAAACAGAGAAGTGTTCCTGTAGAGCCAAAAATTAGCAAGACTGAATTCACTGCTAATAAGCCCTGGAGCAGGCAATCATGGAATGACTCAGGCTTGAAGGACCTCATCATCCTGCTTGACCTTCTACTCAGAGAGTCCAAGAAAGAGATTCTTGAACCAAAATTATTAGTGTTCGCAAATTAGAACCTTTTTCTCACTTTTGCTGCTTTAGTGTTGATACTAAGAAGGAAATGATTTTTGTAGTAATGACTACAGAGAATGAAGCAAAGAACAAGATGATTTCAGAAATGACAAAATAACAGAAAAATTTCAAGGAGCCAAGAGTGGAAAGAATCCTAAATTCTTACCTTGCTGAGTTCAATATACTTCTTTGCTTCTCCACTTGCACAGGTTACAGATGTTTTTTTACTGAGCAAAGCTGCTTTAGACCCTTTGATTTTAAGGGAATGATATGGAGGAACAAGCGATCCAGTTTGTGTCAGTTTGGACTGGAACAACTGATTGATGACCACATTTTCACTAGCTGGAAATAAAAAGAAAAGAAAAGCATGAAGATAAAATATAAGTTAGAAAATTATATATATTGTATTTGTCAGTAAAAAGACACACAGTAGGAGAGAATTAAATAAGTAAACCTAAAACAAATGAACAAATCAAAAAATGAGCATTATCAAAGTTATCAAAGAACATTCAATGTCTGAAAACAGTTACACCATTTTTAACATATTTAGGTCCTATGCTGAACAAATAGAGGGCATAAACCAAAATCTTTTAGACACATCTGTCTAAACTTAATTACTTATGGAATCATCACCTCTGAATTTTGTTCCATTACAGATTCCAAATTTATCCATCTATTAAAGCAATGTAAGAGGTGAGTTCTGCACAATTTCCTAGCATGTAGTATTTAGAAACAATCAAGGCACTTGACAGAAATAAATTATAGACACTCATTGCACTAAAGAATTATATATACACAAAATATGAAAAGGGATTTTAAAAAAGGCAAGGTGAAGGAGGGAAGGGCAGAAAATTTGGTTTCTCCACATCAAGACCACACTTAAAAACACTTAGAGAAAAAAGACATTGCCATACATATATATTATTACTTGTACAAAATAAATATAATTCTAGGAGGTGCTTTTAAACAAAAAAACAAACAAACAAACAAAAGACCCAAAAATATCTGAATTTTATGACTGATAATATATTTTATCTTAATTTCAGTCTAATTATCCTTTATGAATTTATGGTCACAGGGTTTTTAAGATGACCATGATAATTACATGCTGCTTGCACTTACACAGCACCAGTAAGTGCTAAGAACTCGCTGTGTGATACATCCTTAACCATGCTGAATTCTTGTTACATTTTTTTTTAAGAACTAGCAAACTGGCATTATGATCACACCCATCATATGCATAAACAAACAAAAAATCCAGAAAGATGAACAGGATAAGCATCATAATAGTTAAGCATAGCAGGTAAAAATTCCTCAGTTTGCTCTTTAGTGACTGTTATAAGTTTTTCACTATATGCTTAAATGCAACAAATTTGTTTCCCTTTTTCTGTGGAGAATAATTACTATTCCTTTCTTAATAAGAACATTAAAATTATGAGGAAGACATGGAAGCAGATAATTGAAATGATTTCAACACAATCAGTGGGCATCAATACCCATATGTTTAAAATGTAGGATTAGGACAAGCATTGAAATTATATCTTTCAAATTAAAACAGATATATCCCATGTCAATAGTCTCTTCTGATGATTTTCCAGCAGGTATGTTCCACATTCCTGCAACTATATACAAATTACTTTAATGTTATTATGATTAAAAGTTTTGATTCAGGAAATGAAATTCAATGGAAATCAAAGGATGCATGCACTTAAGCTATACATCTACACAACTTAAGAAACTGACTTTAAAGGAAATATGTCACTGACAATCAAGGCTTAGGTTTTAAGCCGAAGTCACTTAAAAAAAGAAGGAACTCAGCCCTTAAATGTCTTACATGTTTGTTAATATGCTGCTCCCAGAATTTTTCCGTAACTTATAATTGTTATTATTATGACTCCTCAGTTGTATATATACTCACCGTCATCATACTTAACTTTTTATATCCAATCCAATCCTCCATTCTTGCGTTTTAACAATTGCATAGCTGATTACACAAAATAGCAAAGTGCAAAAAGGGATTTGTGAGAGAATGGAAGAATGCTTTCTCTCGTTGAACCTACTGGAAGTTGTCATGCCTTCTCTTTGGCAGATTATCATGTATATTCCAAGTAATGAGAACTGTAATATCTCTAAAACTACAATCAATAGGCTTACATGCAAGATAGTTTCTTTAATTTCTTTCTTCAGTCAGAATTTTAGACACTTTTTGTGTCTGAAATGCATCAATTTTTTTACTAGGGAGCTTGGTTAATTTTACAGTAAAATTGCTAAAATGCAATACATTTTAACAGTAGGTCTCTATTTCTAAGGAAAGAAATGTAAGTACATAATATATTAAGTGAAAAACACTACAGTGGTTGGAGAAAAGACAAATGACACCTCAGTGTTACTTAATACAGTGTTAATTTACACTGGCATTTCCCTGAGGAAAATGTTTTGTTTTTCCCTTCCAGAAAGGGGAAATGATACAGGTTTTCATTAATCCAATTATAGATCATTAATTATGATTAATTAATTACTGGTTGCATTATTATTATTAGGCATAATTTTACAATATGCTTGCTGAAAGGCATTTTATTTTGCATTTCTATGGGCATTTTTATCTATTCACTGAAAAACATAAGAACACCCACAAGTTACTGCTTTAGAAGGGTACTCAAGCAGTGGAGGACATCCCACTGTAGCCTCTACAATTTTGGGAGCCTAATTTCCTTCTCCTGTTTTCTGAGTTTTATTTTTGCTTTAGTTCCTACTCATTGTCTTCCGTAAGTCATTCTCACCCATCATATTACACCTTCTTGCTCTTTATGATAAAGATAATGATAAAGATGATTCATGTTCCTGAATCGAAAAGTTTTTTAAGTAGAGCAAATTTCAAACAATAATGTACGTAAATACTTCATAAAGATGAGGGTGACTTTTTTTACTGGAAATAAAATATATACAAATGTCTCTTTAAACGAAAATGAAAATTAAAATCAAGTCATAATATCTTGATTTCTAACAACAGTAACCACAAAAGCATTTACTTACTTTTCATTACAAATACGAGATTTTGTGAAAGGGAATCTTTATTTTTTTCTATTGCACCAGCAATTTCATATGTAACCTATAATAAAATATTGTGACATCATTAGTAATGACCAATGCATCTTTTAAAATCTTACAGAAGTAGAAATGAAGCTATGTTTTTTTCCACTCAACAGTTAAAGACTGCCACCAGGTAGTGTCTTTTGGCATTTTCTAAGTGCCTACAGTGCTGACCAGAAGAACCTGTTTTTGAACATTATGTGCCTCTGTAACTATTCAGAAATTTCACTGGGCTGATTTTAAAACATTTCCACAATGCAAGACTTTGAATCAAATATGTACTGTAAAGCAGGACACAGTGACCTAAACAACGCTTTCCTTGTAGGATGAGCAAGCCACTCCCAGTTCACCAGTCTCCTTGTCAATGGGAAACTGTCCCCACTAATCATGACAAAACAATCTGAGTCCAAACTCCCACTCAGGACAAGTTCCAACCATTGATATATCCTTTGGAGGTAAGTTCAGTCAATAGGTTATATGTAAATCCCATTTACGTTTCTAAAAATTACACCCATATTGGGTGGAATTTGGATTTTGGGTCACCTCAGTTGCCTGATGTCAGGATTTCAATAATAGACAGCTGATTGACCCTGCATCTGTCATCTGACTGCAGATTAATCCTAACACATGTAGTAGACACTCCAAAAATTGAGCAAAATCTGAGTTCTAACCAGAGGTGCCGAGGGTACATCCAAAATGAAGAAATACAACCAAATGTCTTTTAATACTGAGCCCATCCCTGAAGACACTGTATAGAAAAAGAGTACTAAGCCAAGAAAGCAGGGGGCTTTTTGGTTTTCCTTTTTTTAACCTTGTATGGGGATCGAAGAAAAACAACTAGTTAATTTACAGACTTTAGATATAAGCAGCTCTGGCTCGCACTGTAGTAGAATTCAAAGGGAATTTTTAAGTTAAAAAGGAAGAAAATTATAGATTTCAGCACTTGCATGGTTGGCAGATATTAATGGGAACTTAGAATACAGTTCAGTTTTATTTACCTTGGGACCATGTTTCTATCTAAAGCCTTTTTAAATTTTTTTGTATTGGATCTATATCCTAAACCCCTAAGGTGTTTGGGGAAATTTTATCCTTGTGCATTTAATAAAGCCATAAATATCTAATTAAGATTAGTAACACTAATCAGTGTATTAATTTTCCATTGGGTCATTCGACAATTATCCAATGCTATCTTGCTCACAAAAGAAATTATGTGACTTGGAATTGTATAATCTGTTAGACTGAGTAATTGTCAAATGATGTAATTACTATGGCATCTGACATGAACAATGTATAACAAGAGAATTATGGTTCTTTTCCATGGCAGATGCAATGTTATGTATTTTCTAATTGCATTTCCTAAGAACATACAACACTGTTAGCAAACTATTAGAATACTTTAAGTATACTAATAAATGCTTTTAGCGTACTCAACATAAATGTTGTGCCATATTGGTCCATAAAAGGTAATTAACAGAACTTATATGACAAATCCATAATGCCAGTTCCTAATTGAGTGTCTTGGGCTTCGACTAATTTCGAAGAAGAGATTTAGTATTGGTGGGAAGAGTAGGTAAGTATAGCAGTGGGAGATACCATATTATGATTAACTGCCTAGATTGAAACAGGGAGAAGTTTTAGTATTGATGCCGGTATAATACATCACAAACTTCTAGAACTACATTCATAAGACATATTTCATATCACATAAAGTAGATAAAAGTTAGGAGGATTCCCTATTATGAAGAAATTGCTAATTCTCTAAACAATTTTCCCATAGACTTGGTAAATTAATTCACTGCCTAAAGACATGAAAACTCACTCAATGAAATGATACTCTAGGGTTTCACAGAAATTGCCAGTCCCACAAAATAGAAAAAGAAATAAATCCTCTTCCAGCTGCCAATTTTGTTTTAATCTTGCCCTGGTCAGAGATGGCAAACTACATGCCACCTAAAGCACATATATTTCCCTCAGTTTCCCTCCATTTTGTTTGTAAAACAAACCTGGCCCAAACTCTGCACTGGCTGGCACTCAAGCACATTGGATAGTTATTCTGGGGAGACAAAAAAAACCAAGCAAATATTATATGCTTTAGATAGGAAATGTGCACTTGCTTAGATAATGGATCCAGTATTATGAAACATACTCCTTATTGTCACTCCTATTTATCGCAGTTTGCTTTATCTTGCTTTATATGATGACTTTTTGGGGTAGACAGTATGCAAGCCTGTATGTCTGTGTTAGCCAAAGGAAACAAGACCTTTGTATAGTATCTGAAAACCTGAACTATCTTTACTAAGAAAAAAAAAAAGTGTACCGTTTCACACTCCATTTTATTTCATTACAAGAGATTAAAACAAAATGGAGTTGGATTTGCTTTTCTTCTAAATTTAAGTTCATAAAGGAAGACACCTTAACATAAGTCATAATGGGTATGGCCAAATATTCATCTAGTCCTGAATATTTAGGGAAAACTACTGAGGATTATTTCTTCTCTGCCAGCCACCAGTTCCCTTCTCAGCTTCCAGAGCTCTGCCCATGAAGGCATTCTTGTCCTGCAAGCTGTATCTCACCTTTGTGTTTAGTATCTCTTGACTAGCCTTGCCTCCTCAAATCTCTGTTTCCAGATCTCATTAACATTTCCAGTATCTTTTAAGACCCTGTGTCAAGGAGTCTCACTAATTACCAAGTATAAGAAAAAAAAAAAAACTAAAAAAACCCCTTAATTTTGTTTTGAACCTGTTTTCTGCTCGTTTAAGTTAGCATAGCTGGTTTTAATACCATGAGAACTACCAGATACAAGTAAGAGGTAAAACACGCAGAAAACAGGAGACTCACCAGATAAACACAGACCTGATTTTGGGAACTGCATATTCCTCTTATATTTTTATATATTCTTGCCTCTTTGCTTCATTAATTATCTTCATGCCAGGAAATCAGAAAACTGTATATATTTTCTTCTGAACTAAAGTATCCTCTCTCACAACATCTGACTTGCCTAAGGGATTTTCTCCAAGTTTATTTGATATCCAAATGTACTTTATCAACACGATCACCTTTACGCATAAGTTTTTGTCAATTTCTTTAAAATACTCCTTTTTTCTGGTAAATAATTTTCATATCTTGTGATAGGGCAAAAAAGCTCATGGTTAAAGACAGATTAGGCAGAAACCCTAAAACAAGCTAGGAAAATGCCACCTGGAATATTAAGAACAATTTGGCTATATTCCCAGTTAAAAATAAAAATTTTACTATTTCAATAGCAAAAGGTAACTCAGAAACTCAGTTTTGCCTGCATTGTAAGTTTTAGTTAATTAGAAATTAATTAGTTCATGTAGCAAAAGACAAATTTTTGAGAACTTGTCCAAAGAAAATTTAGTGCACAGAGAGGCACTTGTTGCTTATTTTCTGCCAGTACTTGAATGTGAGTGATATACTTGCATTTTTTAAGGATCACTGGATCACTCCCAAAACAAGCCTTGTTAAGCAATGAGTGAGCTAAATAATTTTATAGTCTGTTAACTCTTATTCTAACACTGTGATAGAATAGCATTTGGAAAGAAAGAAATATTTAGAAACAAAATAGATGGGTGGGGAAAAGTGTTTCATCATTTTCTTCAGTAAGTGAAAATCCCAAATCAAGACTACTGAAAGAAAGAAAGAGAGAGAGAGAAAGGAAGAAAAAATCAAGACTTTCTTGCTAGTGTGAAAACCAGATTCTATGTCAAGTAATTTTTATAGGCCTTGGTACAGTTTAGATTAGATTGATTTGATTGTTGTGTCTGGGGATTCAGCCTGGGGAAAAAAATAGTGAAAATGAAAGCATCCTTATTGATAATCCACCTCCTTTTGTCTTTTGATTTAGAGGTTCAGTTTCAGAGTCTGCCTGGGATATACAAGGCATTTCAGAGAAGACTGCCTGGGTGAAGGTGAGCTGACAGCCGAGAGGTATTTTTGATGTGCAGGTAGATGAGAAATGAAAGACATTGATCTGCACTTAAAGGAACATCACATGCACTGGTTTATAGAGAAAAGAAGTTGATCTTCAGGTCTGGTCAGTTTATTACAGTACGAAAAAATCAAAACAGTGGCAAAGTAATCAACGACAAGGGGCTTATCTCATTAGTAAATTCTAGTTTAATTTAAACAGGAGAAAGTTTAAATTATGATAATGTATTTTTCAGATGACATGAACAATGGGGCAAATAGTCAATTATCTCAAATACTGATATGTTAAATACCACTATTAGGTAAAGATGTGTCTCTTGGCACTGTGCTAAGGTTTCTGATTTATTTACTGATATGTTAATTCTTCCACAAAATTTTTAAAAATGAAGAACTTCGAATACTTGAGAAAGTCCAATGATGGAAATGTTATTCTTCAAAAGTCGTGGCTATCGATATGCCCAACAATCCACAGATATAATTTCATGTGAAGCCCTTCCTTAAGTGAGAGCCCACAATGTAAATATTAATGTTATCAATAAATTAACCTAGAAATTCAGTATTACAGATTCTTGGGATAGGTTTAGCTGACGGTCAGATGCACCCATAAAATGCTTTGCTACCTGTTGGGGGTTAGGTTTGCTCCTTCTTTCTCTAAAGAATTTTTTCCCCATAAGTTACCAAGGAGACCAAGTGTTGGATACTTGAGAGTACTTAACCGAAACAAAGAGGTAGACAAAGTCAGAAGAAGAAAATAACGCAGGTAAAAGACAAAGCTTGAGGCAGCTGCGGCCTCTTCTTTTTCCAGCGTTCGGGGAGAGAGAGAACGGGGAGAGAGAGAACGGCTTTTGCTGGCTAGAAGAGTTTCACTGTGGCCAAAGGGATCCAGTCCTGGGAAATGTACTATCACCGGTTCGGCCTGAATCCTGAGTTTTCTCTGCCACCCGTGGGAGCTGGGCCGGTTCTGCCTCGCCTTCAACTTCTTCGGCGCTGCTCCTCTTGCTACAGCGTGACCCTGCACCCCCTGCGCTGCCGGGACATCCTGCCCCTGCCTGCCGGGACACTCTGCCATCCCAGCTACCAGCCCAGGACTTTTCCACTGTTCCAGCTTGGTGCTCTGAAGATCCTGCAGGGACACCGAAACCAAACTGCCCTGTGTTTTGTGAAACAAAACCCTCAAGGTTCTTGGTACTGTTTTCGTTTGTCATTAATGCTGTAGTTGTTGAATAGGTTTTTTTGTGTTTTTTTGCTTTATAATACATACTAGTAAAAAACTGCTATTCCAATTTCCCAAATCTTTGCCTAAGAGCCTCTGATTGTAAATTTATAATTAAAAAAGAAAAAAAGGGGTGGGGGAGGTTTACACTCTCCATTCCAAAGGAAACTCCAGTTGTTTTTTTTTTTTATTACCTGGCAGATACCTGTCTTCCCAAACCAAGACACTACCTCAAGCAAGTTTGCGAGGTGTAGCATGTACTTCTTCCCCCCCAGACAGTCTCTGTGAGAAGCATCTCAGGGTACCCACAGTCATATCAGGCATCACAGACAAAGCAATGCCCCAGATGAGCAGAGATTTTCTGGAAGAAATCAGACTTCCAGTATTCAGAGGAATGTGTTAAACAACTTTCAGATAAAGCCTTTCACTAGGATTATTTTCTTTTTTTAGTCATAAAATCCTAAATCATTCTCTTCTACCTTCTGCCTGAACAAAACAGATAAGCGTTTTGTCTTACAGAACTCAGATACCAAGACATTAAACAGCTCTTAGAAAAGACTCATAATGTGTCAAGGCATTGTAGGATTCTGTTCGGCTGTAAAATTAAAACCAGGAGGTAAAGTAAAATACTTGATATGATAAAGTACTTATGCTCACAGTGGCCTTTGCTAAGCATGTGTTCATGTGTGTTCACGAGCAATATATCATATTGCCCATGAAGAAAATGACAGATTTAATCTTGTTCAGGAATAATAGCAAGATTCAAAAGAAATGAGGCACAATTCATTTTCTCTCTTCCACTGGATCATTCTGTCGCATTTGTGTAAAATTCATTCTCAGATTCCACTAAAATATCTCACCCCTGTGCTGATTTCTTCCATGTGCAGAAGCTAACCTGTGCATATTGTTCCTCTTTCTTCCCTCCAAAACAGACAAGAAAATAAGAAAAAATCCAAGGTCACTCAGAATGGTATCAAACAAACAGGCTTCCTTGAAGTATTGATTCAGCAAGAAAATTAATTGTGGATTCCAAATTATTTGGATTTCTTTTTCCCCTCACATCCTACTTTGAGCCTCCTGTGTATTTGCTCAATTCAACACCATGCTTTCTTACTTTTACTTCTGACCCATTTTCTCTTCTCTTTTTCTCTCAGTAATGCTTTTTCTAGGATAGTTTAAGGCTCATTATGCTTGGATCAATAACATGGCATATTTAGTCGCAGGAAAAGTTGCTGAGCATGAAACTTAAGGGAATTGGCAATACCTCCCAATCCATGACACATTCAATGAAAAAAGACTTGATAGTGGAAGAAAAGATAATTTTTCTACCTGTATCCTGACACAAAATTTCACCAAATATGAACATATTACAGGTCTTTTAAACTGCATGGACACATCTGTATCAGCTGTAATTATCTCAGAATATAAAGCTAGATATAACACTTTTGTTCACAAAAAAATGTCTGTCAATCTCAGTTATATATAAAAAAGTAGGTCTTTTCAGTGAGGAAATATTTTTAATAACTGCATTTTCCAGTTTAACCACACTTCTTATTTGCTAAAATAGCTACTGCAAGTGTCTGAGTAAAGAAATGAACCTAATTCATTCTGGACTTTGACCTACATACATACACTACTGATGAAAAGAAGTCTAAATTACAAGGGTCATAATTGCTTCATACCAGAGCCAACACAGAATATTAGCTTTATTCTAAAACAGAGCCTGCTGCTTTCAGTGTGACTTCCCCCTCAACTGCCAGCCTAGACACATCACCTGAACATAAATGATTAACACTAGAAATGAAGACTTTCATGTTTGATTACCTGTCACAATTTGCTGGTAACTCTTTCTCTACCCTCTGGGTCTGATTCATCTTTCAATTATACTCATGTAAATACAGAGAACCTTTACCAAGTTAAGGAAGTAAAAATCAGTTAAAAATTGTGGTAAGAATATAATTAAGGCCCCTTGTTTTAAATTTGGAGATCTCTGAAGGCAACAATGAAGGGTAAGATTGCTTTATATTTCACTTACGTTAGACCCATTTAATTGATATCAGACTAAAAAAATGGGTCTCAAAACCTGCCAAACTGCATTGATACTTTATATATGAAATTATTATTTTAAGTGCCAATAAATCCTGATATACTTAAAAGCCCCATCCTTTAAAAATTTTAATAAATCGTATATCACCAGTGACATCTATAAAAAGCTACTTAATGTAGTAATAGCGCAATCTAAAGAACAGCATCAGCAGTTTTAAAATCTGAGTTTTTCATATTCAGGTTCTCAACATATGAAGACATACTAATCTCAGAATAAACTCAATTTGTGTCATTTAGAACAGTCACACTATCATCAAAGTTTTATATAAATACATATCATGAAACACAGGCAATTTCAATCTATGATAGCTAGTTAACAGTCCCACAAGATACCAAAAATGCAAGTGTCTTTAAGGATTTAGCTCAATTACTATTAAAGCAGGGAGAGTTAAGCAGTTGCAAGAGGACTTTTCTGTTTTGGCAGGGCTAAGCATTTTACTGTTGTAAGGATGCAAAGAGCAACCTGACTGGAATAGTTCCTTGGCCAATGTAAATCAAACGATCTCCCCTGACTTCAAAAGAATGTGTGGATTTACATTACATGGAGAGCTGTCTATTTGCTCATGCTTTTAGATTAAATGTCATTACTATTATTAGGAAAAAGGTCAAACCAAGGGTCAATGTTCTAAAACAAAAATCTAAACAACCATGCAAGACTAAAACAGATGATAATGAAGTGTCCTCTTTACCACTCACAGTTTAACTTTCAGAACTAGGCACCTGAAATACTGGTCTTAACAAATCTTCTGAATAATTCTTCAGGGAATATTGCAAAATTTATTTAGTTTTGAAGAAATTTGCTTATTATTCTGGTTGTTATTTTAATGCAGATGCCTTGCTGCTGCTTCCATGTCGAGTTTTGGGGTGTGGAACATTTTTGAGCTCTTATGATAAATTTGTACGACCAGAATGGCATTAAAAATACTTATGTAACAAGTATAAAAAGTTTATAAATTAAATTAGACATCTGAAGTTCATGGTCAGTTCTGGTAAGTTTCACAAAATCTTGGTTGCGTTGTTATCTAACCACTGTGTGCCCACATTCCTACTGACAAGTCCCAATAGTGGAGGTATTCAAACCACTTAACTTTGGCAAATAATTTGATTCTAAGTAGAAGGTCTTGTGATGAAAGAACCTACAGGGAGTTATTCAGAGTATTTGGGTTAGGAACTTAAGTACTACTCCAATAGTCTTTTCCATAATGACCACATTTCTATCATTGGGCAGGAACAAATTTGCTTGCGTCGAAACAAACTCAAGACTTACATCAGCTTCATTTCCAAATGGGGAGCCAAAAAATAGATCTGTCTCTATTTATACCACTGTCAGACTATCAAAAAAAATACTATCCCTTTAAACACATATCTAACTTGCTTGCACTCAGTTGTACATGGTTGTGGGGACAATGTGAAAATGAAATCTTGGAAAGGAAAGCGTAAGAAGCCTATTTAAAGAACTGATTACACTATTCCTATGAACACTGCAGGCAGGGGAATAAAAATATTAATCTAATTTTACAGTCATGCTGAAAGACATTTATCATGTTCTGGAGTTTTTGTAGGAAAAAAAATATTATGACTACTAACAGAAAAAGTGGGGGTTTTGTTTCTGATTTTATCTTGGGTTTTGTAACCGAAAAAAAAAATGTTTATTCTATTCCATCTATTGAAACCCGGTTGGGGAGATTTTTCTTTATCTGTTATAACTCCAGGAGGGAGAGGGTAACTGCCTCCTCTGGTAACATGCTAGCTGTTAAAAACCGAGTGGAGCAGTGTTGCATATCTCTGCTCAGACCGGGTCAGTGTTGCTCAGATGGGTCAGTGTTGCTCAGATGGGTCAGTGTTGCTTATCTCTGTTCATTGTTCCACTACCCCCATGGGGATATCTTCTGTTAATGGACCATTAAAGCTCACCAATGACATGACACATTACATCATAATATTGTAAGATGCTCTACCCATGGAGGAGAAGTCAAACCATCTTCACCTAGATAAATAGAGCCACAAGTGTCACCAGTCATTCCTGTTTTCCGCTGGATTCCTGGAGGAAGACCGAACCCATCTCACCATTACTGGACCCCATTAAACATTTATACTGAGGAATCTTAATCACCCCCTTCTACATTAGATGCTTACAAGGAAGACAAAATTTAGGAGCCAGAAGGCTCCTAAATTAGGTAGCCCATATCCTGCATGCTGTGATGTAAATGACACATTTTATACACTAGATAAGGCATTGAGATTCTATGTTGTCCTCTGAAAATTTATCACTTGACATTGAAATCCTGTTTGTAGCCAGGAGTTGGAGAAGCCATGTAAAACTTTGTTTTGTTAACTTCTTTTCTTTAACTGTATGTAAATGATATTCAAACAACTTACCCTCCCAGCATAATGCATAACAGTGAAGGTGGAGCCCAGATCCTTTGGGGCAAGGTTACCATTTCCATCTCTTGTGGAGGAATAGACTGTATTTGTATCTGATGTATCCAGGTAAGACTGAATGCGTTTAGAAAGACTCTGTTCCACTGACCAAATAGATTGGCTTTCTTCATCCAGCATTGACAAAAAGCCTGATGGTTTCTGAAACAAAAAATAGATTTTTCTTATTTAATACAAGAGCAATAGAATTTCAGTTGTTCCTTGTAGAGCAACACAGCTTGTAATTTAGTAAACAAAAACATGTATTACCTAAAAAACCAGGAAAAATAAAAAAGATTAAAATATTTTGCTAAGTGCTCAAGGCTGGTTCTTCTATAGGAAATGTAGGGGAAAGTATTTCAGTTGTCAAAAATGATCACTATTGACGATCTGTTAGAAACTGATTGTGTTACCTGCTACCTACAAGTCGTCCAGGAACTATCTTCAGGCACTAAGGAAACTGTCAGGGTCACGACAGAGTCCAGTCAATCCTATGGCACTAAAGAAACTGTCAGGGTCACGACAGAGTCCAGTCAATCCTATGGCAGCACAGTCGCCATGCCACGGAACACAGGTGTGACAAATGAACCACTACAGGCAGAGAGGTTCTGCTGCACCTTCCTCAGCCCTGCTCTGTTCGTAAGCTCTGTGAGCCATGAGCTGTGGCCTCTTTGACCCATAACCTTGTCTGAAGATTTATAAATTGGAAAATGCAAGGAAAAGTTTGCATTAGCCTAACATGCACAGACTGCAGACTGTGTATAAATATACATGGTGTAAAATGGATCTGGAAACTACCTGAAAGAAAAAATCCAAGACTGCAGTATGGTTACCAGGAGAATACACTGTTTCCATGGCAACTCCCTCTTGTACACATTCTGCTTGCTCTTGTAGGAAAAGCACTTCATTGATGTACTGGTGTATCTTCTCATTGGTCATGTTGACACACAGCTATTGTAAAATGAAGAAAAAATGAGTATTAGATGTTTACTGGATAATTCATTGATGTAGGTTTTACTGCACGTCTAATATCGAATTTGAAGAAATGTCAATCCAAAAAATGGTATCTCTTGGTAGACCAGAGATTTAGAAAGAACCTAGAGAAATTTAGATTTCAACAACTATTACTATTAAATTGGGAATACAGTTTTCTGCTGGCACAGTTCATTGTGAATTCCACACAAGAGTTATCAAATATCAGCATTATCAAATAAAGTGGAAATTTACACTTAGTCCATTGAATGAAGAAGGGTAACTCTACATATAAATTGGTATATTTAATATTCTTCTGCATTTTACATTCAGGAAGGTTTTACAAATACAATGTGCTTTTAGAAAAAAAAAAAACAAAAACAAACCTGCATATTTGTTTAAGATCCTGAGTTTGTAGTTAGTTCTGTGCTAACAAAGACAAAACCCTGTTTCCACATATAAAGCCACTGAAGTCTAAAGCAGTCTCTAAAGAGCTCATGTTTTACCAAAACATGTAAAACATCTAGGGACATTTTACTAGAGGCTGCCCTCCATTTTACACATATTCTAAGGGAAGGTTGGGAAGAAAATGGTGTTCCATAGAAAAGCTCAACATTTGGAGAGAAAAATAGTGTAGAAGCTTCTAAAATATTTTCTTTAATTGACTTATAGGATGTAAAACTAAACAGATTCCCAGAAATCTGATTTCAATTAAAAACAGATAGGAATTGTATCAGCTTATTTGTGTGCTTTTGTATTTTGTTCAGAGCTCACCTGCTAAAATAAATAAATATTTAATTACCTTGTGGAATAAATGTTTTACCTGTTTTTAGGGGTTTTTCACCTTAAAGTGGAAATTTTAGTTGAAAATTTGAAAATCTCCTCCTATGCTACACTAACTATGACTAAGAAATTAAGAAAACAGAAACTCCTAAAAGGGTGTAAGAACACTTCATATGAGGAATGATTCAAGGAATGCCTGCATGCATTTTCTTTTCAGTCTAAACTAGTCACATATTTGTGTTGGCCAGCCATTTACTATATCTTCTGTGAATAAAGTGTGTAAAAGCAATTCTACCACCAAGTCATATTAAAAGATATGAAATATTTAGACAAATCCTAAAATTACATGGCTTACCATCGAGATGAGGGAACAGAACCCAAGTAATGTGTAAGAGTAGCCTGAATTTTCCATTAACACCTCTTGTTAGTATAGACAACTTGTACTTGCTATACAGTAAAATAGACTAGTGTGAAAAACAGCATGTAGAAATGAGACAAAGCTCCTTTTCCAACCAAATGTCTATTAACTGTCCCCACTAATGCATGACAGTGCAGACAAAAGACAGCCTCGAATAAAACCAATATTTCTTCAAAGTGGGATTTATAAACATTCAGATTGTTATCTTATTTTATTAACAATAGAAATATACAACTGACTTTCAGTATTTTCTTATTTTACAGAAAAGACAGCTTTTTTAACTGTGTGGAAGGCAAAATGTGCTTTACTGATCACTTCTGGAATTCTAATTACAAAATCTTTCCAGAAGCTTTTTAACATTATTTTGTAAGGTAGACAAGCTTACACTTTGCAGAATATGTTAAAGCCTTAAAATGATCCGTGCTGTATTTATTTTATTTGCAGATGACTTATTTAGAGAACCAGGTCATTCAACTTTACAAACGTGTATTTTACAATAAGAAAAACTGTCAAAATGCCTATAAACTCAAGCTTACTTTTTTATCATGAGCCAATCTCTTAAAATGCATTGAAAAAAAAAGTATTGAGAGCCTGACTTTGCAGCAAAATTACTGAACTACACAATTTGAGACAAAGGGAAGATTGTCTTAGACATCTCTTACAAAGATCTGATAAACAGCATTGATTTTATGTAGCAAAAATAAAAGGAATAGTATTTTTTTAAAGCATTCATACATTGCAGGCTTAGATGGTAAAGAAAGAAAAAAAAAATTTAAATTCTACCCTCGAGTGTATGATGGCATACACTGGGGTGCTTCTTAGCAATATAAGAAACTATGCCACCCAGACTGGCAGACTTGCCACAATGCCACTAAGGTACTGCAGAGCAGAGCAGAAAGCAGCTCAAACACTTGTACAAACTGCAAACTGCTCCAAAGCTGCTCTCTAGAGCAGAGGCTGAGAGAACAGCTCTGCAGAACGAGAACCAGGACACCAGCCAGGGACTGATGGAAAGCAACACATTCTGATCGGATCATTCTCCATTTCAGTGCTTTATAAAACCTGCTGGGAAAAGGTAATAAAACGACAGTTTCAAATCAAAAGCTTGGCAGAGGTTGACATAATAGTTAAAGCAGCTGAAATGTAGAAGTGGGATGAATATGAACTAAACTAGCTTTGCAAACCCAAATTCTTTTGCTTCATGTCTTGTAATTATTGTATAAAACAATGATCTACTTTCCCTCCAAAGATCTGAAAAGTCCATAGAACTGCAATTTTAAACATATGGTTAACCATACCCATGCAAATTAGATGGGAATATAACAGTAATTAAAAAAAAAAAAAAAACACCAAAAAAACCCCAAACTCAAATAGATTTTTTACCTAAAACAAATATTTGGGGAATACCTTTAAGAACCACATTTGCTTTACCTAGCAGCATTACTCAACATTACGTATGGTACTTTTTGTCATTAAATATTGTTGAACTGTTCTTGATATGTGCCTCATGGGCTCCATATTATGTCTTGTAAGTATTTCTCTTTCTACCAATCTTTCTTACATTACCTCACTATCATGTCTCAGTGAAAATAAATATGCCATATATTTGTGTGTCTTCTCTGAGAAGTCCTTTTAGAATATTTTAGAAGAAAAAAAATAAGTTCAAGTGTTTAAAAAAAAACCTCAAAAAACCCCCCAAAACCCAAACAAAAAAACCCCATAACTTGCAGCACCATCCAAACTGTAGATTTTGGAAAAGAATATAGTGGCATTTGGTATAAGTAGTAAGTGTTCATCACATTAGACAGAGTTAGCTTGATCTCTCTTCTTTTACCATGTTTGACTAGTTAGTATCACTAAGTACATTCCAAATTAAAATTTAGATAGAATACCAAAATTTTACTGTTCTCTGAAGACAAAAAAGCACCCATGACTAATGAATTTTTCCTCCTTTTCACTCCTTTCAATTTTAAGGCTCTTATGCCTATTTGAAAAAGGCATTTCCAAAGAAGGAAATTTGTGGAAAGCAAACTTGGTGACTGTCAATCAATGAGGGAAAGATGGATGTAAAGACCCTTTGGAAAGCTCATTTACATCCTTTGGTCATGCAGAAGGATTAAATATCCCAAGGAATGGGTATTTAGAGCATGGAGTAAAGCTTACAGCTGTCATTTCAACACATCTATCAGGCCCTAATTTATGGGTCGAGATGATGAAGTTACAATGTCAAATTTAACCTGCAAGGAAGTGCCCTAGCGCTTCTCAAAAATGTAATTTCTAAGATAACGGAGCACAGAATCTTTTTTCAGAGGCTGGACTCAGAAAATATTTTTAAACCTAAGCTTGACACTTACTTATTTTTCAGAAGTATCTTGAATGCTGTTCCCTTTTGTGTCTGCTACCCAAACATTTCAACACCCTTTTCTTTATGCATAGTACCCATCAGAATATTTCTAATGAATTGATAACAAAACCAAAGCCATATTATATTTCTCCCTTTGGCTTTTGGGGCTGATAGGATCTAACACAGATTTCTTGTTCTCTATGCAGCTCCGACACAAATTCAGATATAGTCCTTCTACTTCTGTCAGAAGATCTTTAATTCAATGGGACTCTGTGTCATCTCTGGGATCAGTTGCCATTACCTGATTTGTGTTCCTCAAGTAACATAAAAGAGAGGCTGGTGCTATATTAAAACTTTGTTACAGGTAGCTATCACCTGAGAAGCCTTTTGCAAAGGAGGGTCTGAAATGCCCCTCAAAAAAGGACAATTTCAATACAAACTGGAATAGTCCCCCACTGGTTTTGGTACATATGAAAGTATTATACAAACAAGCTAACAAAAAACATGGTAACAACAATCTTTCCCCGAAAAGAGTTTGGAATTTTTCTGAAATAGTTCTAAATTATTTTTTTCACTCATAATGCTGGCCAGAAACTAAGTACTGTAATACTTTTTTACTAAAAGTATGTAAAAGTACATACTTTTTATGGGATAAAAAAGGGTGCTACTGTGGAAAAGTAAGATGTCAATTAAATGTTGTTTTGCATATTTCACTAATCAATCACAAATTGAATTGAGCTGGGAATCTCAATTTGAGATAAATTATTTTATTTTTGGCTACAAAATGTCTACTGTAAAAGAATAAAAAAAAAAATTTCCTGTCAGGTACATGATAAGCCAGCTTTAAAGTCAAGTAACACTGGTTTTCCAGTGGCTGACTGGAACAGGTAATAGTGCTCTGCATAAATGGAAAGAAATGTGTGCACTTGGAAGAAGAGCAAAGAGACTAAGAGGGGAGAGGGAGGAGTACACCCTGACAAAAGCCATAAAGAGTGTAAGATCCTCAGGCACTGGACTGAGAAAGAAAGTAAAACACAGGATTGCCTGAGGGAAGGAAGAGGCTTTTACAGCCCTGCTCAGCTTTTCCTGGTATCCCTACCCCACTCCTTGCTGATGGGCTCAGTCCCAGGTGATGCCATGGCAGTGCCAGCTTCCAGCTCTTCAACTGCCTGTGACAGGGTCCCAGCCCTGTCTGGCTGCCTGCCATGTCAGGGCTCCTGATGAGCACTGTGACCAGTCCTGGGTCTGTCCACCATGCTCCAGGGATGCTGCCCATCAGAGAGGGCATGCCCATCCTCTGGGTCCTCCTGGTGCCAAGGATCAGCTGGTTCTCGCTGCTCCACAACAAGGTTAAAACTTTCCTGGGTATGGAGATTAGCAAAACTCTGATTTAAAAATACCACCGCATATTTCCTTGTTAAAGACTGAATTATCATGGTTAGCACTTTCCATCATCGAATGGGGAGTAAGGAATACTCCAGCACTGGGAACTGCAGTAGAAGGTTCTGCATTAAGTCCCTACATAGTAACAGAGCTCAGTGTGCACCAGCAGCTGCCTATTCCACAGAAGAACACAGGACCCTCCATCTATGCTCTGCACAGGCAAAACCAAAGATGGTTGGTTTCTGTGTAAAACAAAATCTTGAAATGCTCCTTCAGACTGTCCAAATGTAAAAACCTGTGTGTGACCTTCCACCTACTACCACTGAGACTGCAATGACTGTAGAAAAGTTACGTCATGTAACTTTTTTCTATTCCTATCCATCCATCTTCAAAATAGGCAACATGACTACATTTGGACAGCTAGAAGCAGTGCGATTTAATGTAAAATAATCTGCTATGGTTGTTTTGGCTAGGAAATGTTATTTGACAAAAATGTAGTATCAGCAGAGTTAACCATAGAAGTAACATGCTGAGAAGTTAAAATCTACCACACCTAATAATAAACATAGATGAAAATTCCAATACAGTTGGGTTCTATGATCTCTTCTGCTTCACCATAGTGACTGAAGTAGAGTCCTGAGTAGGGCAGGCAATGCTCTCTGCTCACAGAGCCAGCTGGCTCCTGTTGCAGGAGATGTACTGCACAGAGCTGCCATGGAAGCTGCCATGGAAGCTGTGCCTATCCCAGAGCTATACTGCATCACATAGATAGTGTGCATTTACTTTAATAGGTATGGAGTTGCATGGGAGTCAAGAGACACTTGACTGTTTCAGTGACCTGCAGTACTAATTTAGATAAATTACTTATATTTCCTATAAAAAGAATAATAAAAACTTAAGAGGCCTACAGACGTAAAATACCATGCAAGAGATAAACACATAATTTAGCAAGAACTAAATACTTTCTTCAGTTTCTCATTTGAATTATATATCAGACAGAAAAGACTACTAGCATTGTCCATTTAACTTTATTGCATTATTTTACTTTATGATGAATCTGCAACTACAGGCTTCCATTTCTGTAGAAAGACCTGACTTTCTGCAAGGAGAAGAAAAGCTTCTCTTACTCCTCTAACGTCTGGTTCTTCTGCTATAATACAATTTTTGTAGAAACAGCCGGGGGAAAATGGTACAGGCTTACAAGTCCTGCTTATTGTTTGTTATATCCATTGGTCACAAGTTTGTGGTCAAAAACAAACTATCATAAGTATGAAGGTTATAGCATTTCTTGACTGTACTATTTGGAGTTGTGCTGTGAAGGAGTCATAAATAAGATCTAACCTAGTTTTAAATTCTACTAGAAGAGAAGCAGACATCTTCTAGTTTTAAAGGGGTACAGAATAAACTCTAAACTAATGGAGTCCCTCTCAAATAGGGAATCCTGAGAAAATATTGAATTAACACTGGAAACTGCCATTGATATTTTTGGTGGAGCACTTGTATTTCCTGAAATGACCACAAAATGAAGGCCATTTCTCTACAGAACAGGAAAGAGAAATTGTGCTCACTTCTGAACATGTTCCAGTGTGGTTGTATACAAAGCTCTTCTGGCGCAGCAGGTATGAAGCTGCTCCAGGAAAATGCTGTTCCCAAGCTAATGATCACTGCTAGGAAGTGATTGTAAATTGTTATTAGGGTGAGCTAAAAGTGTGCTGTAGTCATTTACCAATGCTCAGCTGATGAGCAGTAAAAGCAGTAACTCACTGAGTCCTGGTAATTCAGAAGCTTTCAGTCTTTATTGAGAAATGACTCCTTCAGACTCTGGCTTCTATAAACATTGTTCCATGCTTTTCAGCTTTTAAATTTCATACCCAAAATCAAAACTTTCCTCATTATTGCTTATTCCACACTTATTTTCTGTTATTTTGTCCCATTTTTGCGCTACTATCACACATGTTCTATACAATTAAGGCTTACCAATACTCACCAAGTGCAAGGAAAACTGAACACTTAATGTTTTTTAAGTTCTAATGCCTTCTTGTTTACAACGGTCTGTAAAAGTTTTCTCTCTACAAACTGTCAGCCACACCGTTTTGCCTGCAGAATTTATCAGATTCTTGGTGTAGGCATAATTCCTCTTACTTTTCTAGTCCTTTGACAGCTGTCTTCCTTTGCATTGCTCAAGTCCTGGACCAATTCTTCATTTGACTTCAATATTTCAATACTCTAATGCCTTGTCATTCCAAAACATGCACTGAAGTAAACAAGTAATTCTATCTGGTTTATACATCTCTGTTTGCCTGAACCATCTTCAAACAGAGTTTATTAAAACTGACATGTGATTTACTATCTTATTGCTCTCTTAATTATGATATTAAACTGTCTATCTACTGGCCTGATATAAAGCACCAGAAAGATCCGCACAGCTACTTTGGCTGTCCCCAGTATCGGGCAATCAGGAGGTTTTAAATTTATTGAAAACAGTCATAATTTTTTTTTTTCTGAGAAAGCAGGAAAACAGATATCACAAACAATGCCTTATCATACTCTAATTTGAAAAACAAAAAGGTTCATTTTCCCTAAAATTACTTTTCTAATGACATTCTAAAATATGCTAATTTGAATGTGATTAAAAAATAATGTTTATGGCCCCACTACTGTCTGGTTGTAACATTTAAAGCTAACATTCTGCAATCACAGGCCTTGACACTGGGCATGTTTGCAGACATGATGCAATGTTTTGCATGAGGACCCTATCTGGGCTGACAAGACTGTTTATTGCTAGGGTTAGTGAGCCCAGGCAGAACTCTGAACTAGACTAGACTGCTAGAGAGCTCCAGCTATGAAGTTCAGGCTGTTTGGGGTTAAGTCTGCATGATTAGTATGTACCACATGGAGATACAAACTGCTTCTCTTCACTGATATTACAATCTACCACTTCAGGAATCAGATACGTTAATTACATTAAGGAGTTCACGTAAAAAACTCTCATTTCTGCTTTGTTTTTTCAGGAATGCGGTTAAATAGCTTCTGAGATAATGACTCAGATTATTGCTTAATATTATTCAACAAAATGCATTCAGTCCAGGTGGAGGGACAGTAAGTATCTCTTGAAATATATTTATTAAGAAAAAATATTAAAAAAATGCAAATATGACTTTGAAATTACCATGTTTGTTACACAGAAATAGTAAAATAAATTCCTTTTTACTCATTTTTCTTAGATCTTGTATTTTCTCTTCAAGTATCCTTTGCAGTTGTTAAGCAGACAATTACTTACCCCAGAAAAGAGAATTTAGGGTATTTCATGATGTCTATTGCAGATCTTTTATGAGTTTCATGAGAGAAAAACAATGCAGAACAGGGTCAAAGGAAAATAACCAGTAAGTCCCAAGATGAACCCCTCTCATTTGAGAAGCATTTAAATTGCATAGAATACTTTATAATTATTAGTCAAGAGGCTTATGGATTTTTTTAATTTCATATGCTCAGTCTGTTAAAACGTTATTAATTTTTCACTTTATATTTCCCCCTGAAGGTGGGATTCACAATGAGAAAATGACTAGGAATATTGGTGCACATCAATAGTCCTTCAGATGTTCAAGCAAGGTAGAACTGCTGTGATTTTCTTCTGCTGCATTGCAGAATGAACAACTGAACAACTTAAACACTTCTTTGAGTGTGTTGTGTAGAGTCACTAATGCTTTCTGAAATATGGAATTCACAAGAGCTCTTGTGTTCAGTGGTTAATGTTGAAGGCAGGCAAACATCTTAAAGACAGTTTGATATTTAAAAGGATTTTAAAGCATTAAGTGCCATAAATTTTAATTCATTTTCCATGGATGCAATTCAATTTTTTGGAAAATCACATGTTGTAAAGTCACACAGAGGTGAATCTGCCAGTAATGACACTTAGCATAATGCAGCATTTTCATTTTATTTTTTCTCCAAGGCATCTGAAGACCTTTTGATCTTTCTTCCAATTCAATATATTGTACTTCTACTCACTGCTCCAGTTGAAGTATAAATACCACAAGCATGAAAACAAACATCACTATTTCCCTCAGATTGTCTTTCAGTGCTAATACTATCCCTCTTCAAATTATCAATAGATATTTACTATATTATTTTAAAATTTCCAACAACTGTACAAAACCCAGCATATAATTCATACACATATAGGTATAATGGGAGAAAATATTTGAAGGGAAAATTTTCACCTTCATGTATATTTGTATTCTGATAAAAAGGGTAATTAGAGAAACAACAGGTACAATAAATTCAGCAAAGCATCCACACTTGCCTGTTCAAAAGTATTCTTTTGAAATTCTTCAAATCCAAAAATATCTAATACTCCAATTTCAAACACCTGGTCACTGGGGAGAAAAAAGATATTACAGATGATAAGAATTCAAGCAAGTGAATAATACATCTGCTGTTACTGACAGAAGTATTTCTGTTCTATGACAAAAGCAGGCTGTATTTCAAAAACATGTATGAAATACACAAGCAGATCATGTACAGAACAGAATCAAAATTCTACTTACAACCCATTATACTGAACAGAAATAAAAAATCAGGGCTCAAGGTTGCTTTAGCAGTGATGCTAAAAACTAAATTTGTAAGAGAAGGAAAAAATCTTAACTTCCTAAAGTCCAGTTTCTAAGGATATATGTACCCATTTTCTGCCGTCATGGATAATCATTGTGGGGAAGTTTCAAGAATGCGTGATTGCACTCAGTTATCCTTTCCTGTTTATATTTCTTTGGCAGCCAGAATTGCTTCTACAGAACATGCTTCAAGGGAAACCTGTTAAGCACAAGTACTTTCTGTGTCAGCATCAAGTGGAATTTCTGGGCTCAGGCTGCCCAAGAGGTTACATGCCCCAGGGAAAAGAACAGTCGGGTCAGTCTTGAAGAAGGCAGATGTTTCTTCTCTGTACAAATAAAAGAGTAATTGTTGACATTGCATCTAATTTGTCGTGTGTCACTGCATGCATTCAGGGAAGGGATTTTACTGTGGCCAGGTGGAAGGAGTGGAAGGATCAGAGTAGAGCAGCCATTGGATCTGGACACAAGAAATGGGAAAAGGACAGAGATGTTACTATTCTGTACTTGGGTCAGTCATTGTAAGCCTGATCTGGAGAGGAAACTAAATTCACTGCAGTGAGCAAAATTAATATTTTGGGACATTCTGTTGCCTACTTTGCAACGATAATATTGCAGGCTACTTTTTCTGAGATCCTTCCATTTTTTTTTTCCTCCATATTCCAAGTTTCCTCTATGTCTAAATCTCAGTGCATATCAGGCTATAGATGTAAAGGAGAAAAAGGTGAACCACTGTTGAAGTACATGAATATAGTTCCATTGCAGTCATTGTAACCCCTACCATGTCATTAGATGAGGATCCAGCTCTCAAAATAAATTCCTATATAGCAAACAAAGAAAGTAAAATCATATGAAAAAAAAATGCAGACTACAAAGCAAGCTGGGAAAAAACAATCCTCAGGGGTAAGCAGAGCCTTTTTCAGAAAACATGCCCAAGAAGTCTGTCTTCATTTCAAAAGCACACTAGTTCAATGCACTACTGATTGTCACAGGACTAGCTGTGTGCGTAAATGTCAGACACAGATTGTTACATAATAAATCCAGTCCAGAATGGCTTTGTTGGGCAGGGGAGGTTATCAGGAGGTCGATTAGCCTCCAAGGGAACTTCTACAAGAAGAAGTATAAAGCTATATCACCACCTCTATCTCTAGCAATGAATGAAATTTAGATTGGGTTTCAAATGCAAGCCTCATTCACAACTGCTCCTGATTAGAGATGCGAGGGTGTACATTCCTTGTCAGAACAAGTTTTCAACAAAATCCGTCCATTTATAGAAAGAAAAATGAAATGTTTAAAAACAAACTACCTCAAAGAAACAAATATTGAAAATCCAGAATTATTATTTAAATGTTTTGGAAATAAAAAGAGAAGCTTGAAATTTCAGAATACTTGATAGGTTTTTACTGCCTTGCCTTGCCTTCCCTTTTCCCTTTTCCCTTTTCCCTTTTCCCTTTTCCCTTTTCCCTTTTCCCTTTTCCCTTTTCCCTTTTCCCTTTTCCCTTTTCCTGTTCTTTTTTTCTCTTTTCTCTCCCATTTATATGTAGCCTTTCCTATCATCAGCAAATCGAACTGCTGTGTAACATTGTACAACAGCTGAAGTATTGCATCATATTTCATATTTTTTAAGAACTACTTAATACAGACAAAACAGCTTATCCCTTCTCTGTCTGATTCAATTAATAATTTGAGATTGGATTGTTTACATCTCAGTTGAGTCCATGACTGTTATTTTGTCAAATTAGACTCTCTTACTTCCCTTCAAGGAATATATTAGCATTTGCATTAAGAAAAGACCAATACAAACTGGCTTAATGAATTATTAAAAGTCAGGCCAAACAAGAACCTAGTTTCCAAAACTCTGGGTAAAAGCCTTAGCAGCCAGCTTACTGCCCATCTCAAATAACATTCCTTATCAAAACTGCAATATTTGTGACTAATATACCAGCTTGCAAATATACTGGAGATGTATTTGTTGAGGGAAAAAAAATGTAGTGTCAGTGTTTTTGTGAACTCCTCTTGACAATTTTGGTCTAGTATTATTAGGAGATGCACACAACACATTGAAAGAGCTGGAGGTTTTACATAATTAATATCTTGCCTGTGGGGCAAGTATAACAGCACTAAGCTCTGTATCCTCTACAACAGTGACATTTTACTATTACATTGTGCTATTCATGTGCAAAATCTCTACAACCATGATAGTAATTATTGCTTAGATTTTGAAAACTAAATAATAATTTAAAACACAACATCCAAATTAAAGGCATTGCTTTATATGTGGTTGCAAATTACTTTGTTATTTTAAGCTTTCTTCTTGTCTTTCTCTTTTTGATATCACTTTTCTTGCCGGAAGGAGGGTCCATATATGTTTTTACTGGCTATCTGTCAGTCATATTAATTCCAGCAAAATTACTTTCCTTAAATAATCATAGCAGAGATTCCCAAGGCAACATAAAGCAAGAACGATTCCATGTTAACAAATGAAAGGGCATGTCACCAGGGTCTAAAAGAACAAATATTAGGAAAAGGCATTTTTGTTCTGAAAGATTTCCTTATTTTCTATTTTATGGTTACTGATCATCACTGACACATTTCTTTATTATGTTTCAGATACTTAATATTTACTATGTATAACTAAAAGATCTATGGTTTTAATGGGGACTGAGGCTTTGATTTAAAGTTTTAAAAAATTTCCCAGAATACAAAGTAGAAAAGAAAGAAACTGTTGATGTTTGAAGAATTTTCTTTATCTTTTATACCAGCACACAGGTGTAAATACTTTAAAAAAAGCAAGGATGTTCACTATAAATCATTTTGGTTCTCTGATACAGGAAACAGCATTTCAGCTTATAATATTTTACAATGTGTCCAGCTTTGCATTTTTTCCTCAGAACATCTCTGTAAATACATCCTTATACTCTAGAAATACCTTTTTGATCTTGTACACTTAACAATTGTATTATAAAGAAACTACATAAAAATTACCTGCAACTCCTAAAAACAATTCACATAGAGAAGACATCCTGTCTGATAATCTACCACCCTGGCAGACATCTTGCATTCATCAAGAGAGGTTCTCAAACCATTTGCCATTCCTGGCAAGGTGAACAAAACTCCCTTTACAATATATCTGACCCAGTGCTTCAGACAAACCTACAGAATGTTATTTCTTCACTTTTATTCCATTGCAGATGGTTCTTAGCTCCAAAATCCATAGGGTCCATTCCTTTTGTCATCTTTTGCAATCTGCCAGCATAAAGCAGTGAGGTAAATCTGCTGTGGAAGGGTGATCTAATGTACCTTTTTATCTGCCCAAGATAAAACAGTTCTTGCTCTTCCTCCAACTTCTGCCAGTAATGAGGAAGGCTTATGTCTGATCTGGTTAAACTGGAAATTATACTGATTAATGAGGAAATATTTCTCTGATTAGATGAAGTACATAGCCTAGCCTTCAAATGAGGTCCTTCACAATCCTAATTAAGAAGCCTTTGGTTTTCCCAGGGGGCCAGATTATACCTGTTGTCACAAACACAGTTCTTGAAGGGAATAGGCTGAATAATTCCAGTTGGATATATTGTTCTTTATCTCAAACAATTACTAAAGAAAATTATTTTCTGAAACTTTTGAGGGAGATTTTTCAATAGTCTGAGATTTTTGCTGAGATTTGGTGTTATTGCCATGTCTCTCAGGTATCTTGCTCAACAACTGTAATTTTTCTTTTAATATTCCCTTATCCAGGTGTGAGTGGTGCATATAGAGAGGTGGCTGGACACATCAGAAAGAAACACTGGCTCCATTTTTGAGAAATTTTTTTTGAGAGGCATGACAGTTATGGCAGGAAAGAAGTATATTTGCCAACGGACTCAAGATCTATAGCTTTTTCATTAGTAGCACATACTCTTCCTCGGCTCTTTCAAGTAAAATGTGTTCTGTGCTTTAAAAAATTGCATTATCTTGTTGAATGAAACACTAGAAATTGTCCATAATTAAGCAGATTTCAAATTATGATGTGATGCACCATATTGTACTAGACGTCTTGTACTGTTTGTCTGTTTTGAAGATTTCCCTGCCTCCACATATAGAAACAATTCTCATTATGCTGTGGGTTCAGGTTCTGAACAGGAAGTTCCTTTCCCTTCTTTCTGCACCCCCTTCTACTGAGTTAAGTAATAGATAAATAAATGTTTTAGTGGGGGTTTTCTGATTTATTTTCTGAAGCTGTGAAGATTTCTATTCCAGAATATCTTGTTCCATAAATCATATAATGTACTAAGAATTTTTTAAATGAGACAGCTGAGGTCCTTCCTTTGCCCAAATAAGTGTTCATATTGCTACTCTTTGGCACTATTTGAATATTCATGGGTATGAGTATACAGTCAGAATACAAAAGCTTTCAGAAACTACTTCTTTAGAAGTGTTCTGTATGCTCCATGTGCAACAGAAATTTATGCCTGACCTGGTGATACAGACAGAAACCCTGACTGAATGACAGCTTTCTTTGTTTTTCTGTAACACTACCACATAAGAATCTAAAATGGGTCAGGTTGGAAGTGACCACAGCGGGTCATCTGGTCCAACCTTCCTGCTCAAAGAAGGATCATCCCAGAGTACGTGGCACAGAACTGCATTAATGGCTTCTGAATATCTCTAGTGAAGGAAATTCCACAGCCCCTCTGGACAGCCTGTTCCAGTGCACAGTCATCCACTCAGAAAAAAAGTTGTTCCTCATGTTCAGGTGGAACATCTGCTTCTGCTTTTTGCCTCTTTTAATATTGTTCGGCACCACTGAGCAGAGCCTGGCACCTTCTTGACACCCTCCCTTTAGATTTTTATAGACTGAGATGAGGTTCCTCACTCAGTTGTCTCTTCCTGAGACTAAACAGGCCCAACTCTCTCAGCCTTTCCTCATAAGAGAGATAGTCCAGTCCCTGAATCACCTCTGCAGCCCTCCACTGGGCCTGCTCCAGGAGTTCCATGTCTCTCTTCTCCTGAGGAGCACAGAACTGGACACAGCACTCCTGATGTGGCCCCACCAGGGCTGAGCAGAGGGGCAGCATCACCTCCCTGCTGGCAATGCTCTTCCTAATGCACCCCAGGACACCATCAGCCCACTTGGCCGCAAGAACACACTGCTGGCTCATGGACAGTTTATCCACCAGCACATCTTCTCCACCGAGCTGCTTTCCCTGTACTGGTGCAGGGGATTGTCCTTCCCCAAGAGCAGGACCCTGCCCTTGCCTTTGCTGAGTTTCAAGCAGTTCTTCCCTGCCCATCTCTCCGCCCTGTTGAGGCCCTTCTGAAGGGCTGCACAGCACTCTGGGGTTTCGGCCACTCCTCACAGCCTGGTGTCCTCAGTGAACCTGCTGAGGAGACATCTACCCCGTCATCTAGGCCATGTATGATTACGGTAAACAATACTGGGCCCAGTAAAGGACCCTGACGGTGACTGCTAGTGAGAGGCCTCCAGCTGGACCCAGGCCCTCTGGGACTTGCTGTTCAGCCAGGCTTTATCTACAAAATATTTATCAGCTTTTTATTAGGTTTTATCTATGAATAGAGAAAATCTTTTCTACCTAGCTGATAAAATAACATACCTTCAACTTACTAACAGGCAGGGAACACAGTATCAAGATTTTCTCAGGCAAATATACCTAATTAGCTTGTCTTCCATGAGAAATGAAAAACAGTATTTCACAGGAATTCACAGACATACTTAAATCTCCATAAAGAAAAAGCCCTCTAGCAGAATGAGTCAGGAATTGTTAAAACATTACCTTAAGTCATTTCATTACTAATTTGGATCACCAGATCCAACTTTGCCAACGTGCAATCAATTACATTGAAATGCCACATTAAGGCAACCATGAATCTACAAAACTGAAAATCAGCATACTTATCTGAGTGGAAGTAAAACAGAGTAAACTCTGAAGAATTAAGAGTCTTAGGAAGAAATTCACTGAGACCATTTTGATAATAATGAAATCAGTAGAAGAGAAAATCATTATATAGATGAGTGAAGATAAATATCAATAATTAAAAAAGATAATTATAAGCACCTGTGAGAAATGTTAATAGCTTTCTTCTAATCCCACTCTAGGGGCCAATTATGGCAAAATAATTTCTCTACAGTCGATTTGAAAAAAAAAAATCAGAATGAATAAAGTAACAAATTTCAGATCTTCCAACCAGTCAAAACTACCATCTAGGGTTATAACTTAGTTAAAACTAGACAAAATTATAAGTTTTTATGGAAGAGAACAATATTTCTAAAGGTGTATTATCTCACTTAACATCTTCATTAAAATTCTTGCTTTATACCTATGAAGTAGTGTTTCAAAGTGATGAATTTGCTGGATTCTGGCAACAATTTTTATTCTCTGCACTTAACTTTAGAGCTTGGACTTAGCAGCTTTTCACAGAATCATCTTTCCTTTGCTTAGATATAATGATAATCATTCCTTTTTTTTTTTGCCTGAAACATGTCACAAGCTTTTTCTTAGTAAATATAAATCATTATTAAGGACCAAAATCAAGTATTTCCACCATAGAAGTTAAACATGGATAACCAGTTTCCTTAAAAATGCCAAGAAGAAATGCTCCTTTTAGAGTTAGTTAGCCAAGAAATCTAATTTTATTGCTTCATAAATTCTCTCTGAAGTGTGATGGAGGTACAGCTCAGCTGACTCAAAACAGAACAAGAGAACTGAATTAGAAACCTTATTCCAGGTTTCTGATGGAGGCTTCATCCCATCTGATAAGTAGTAATTCTGTCAGGGAAATAAAGTGTGGCCTGAAATGTATCAGACTTAGTCACATAAGTTAATCTTTTTGGTGAATCTTTCAGCAGAGGTTTACTAAAACTGCACCAAACTGGAGATACAATGCTGCTAACTGATAGTTACTCAGATGTATTTGAAGTAAATCTGACCCACTAATCAAAAATTCATTGTAGTCATCCAGCTTTCATCTAGAACTATTCTATGCCTTGATTTACTCCTCCAGTTTATACAATATGATTAGGCTGGACCAAAAAAAATAAAGCTGTATGTGGGCTACTCCAACTGAGGTTGAAATATCAGTTAAGGATGGTCAACCTTATTTCCACTTAAAATGAGCCACTTAGCTTCAAATTTGGAAAGGGGATGAAGCTGGTTTTGGCCTGATAAAACTTAGTATATCTTGTCAGTACTGCCAATTAATACTGAACTGCTGAGCTTTCTATAACCAGCCTAAATGAAGAACTGCTCCTTTTCAAGCATAGGTATGATATGTGGCCAGAGGAAACTTTTGCAAATTCCTCATTTCTGATACATCAAACCACTGTCCTGCTTTAGCTGGGACTTACAACCTCACACTGTCTTCAAGTTACCTCAGAGATAGAAATAGTTTCACTAAGAAATATTTTCACAAGGTAAAGGTCACCTCTTCTACCTAGTGATTGCATGAAAAAGACTACAAGATAGACAACATATCACAAAACTTTGACTTTCGTTATTTGAAGATTCCATGATAACTAAAAATTATAGGTTTATATTAACAACTGAAGTACACAACACCCTATTCTGAAAGAATGTAAGGTATCAAATTTTAAAATTACACACTGAAAAATTATTTCAAATAATTTTAATAGATTTTTAACATATCAATTCTAAATTTTTTTCTCAACAATCATTTCCAAAAAACCTCACTGTAATTAGAATTGCCTGAGCTGTATTGTTTGTCACAGACATGCACTGCCTCTGTTCCATAAATCCCAGGAATGAATGAGGAAGAATTGTGACCTTATGCTACTGCTTTTCCTTATTATATACAGAGTATGTCAAATAAGGCCATGGATTGGAAAATTGCTCTAGCTTAGAGTCACAAACAGACAAGTAAAATCATTCCATGTTACTTCTGTTTGCCTTCAGCAGGAAGTGGGACACTGGTGGTATATATATATATAATGACAGACGGATTTAAGGTGCAGAAAGCTAAATTACTCAGGCATGGTACCTTTTTCTCTTAGCTAAACCCATAGAAGAGGAGAGATTTGTCACTAATTGGTCTATGAATAGGAGTAAAAATAAGATTATGAAGTCCTCAAAATCTACAAGAGGGCACCTTGTAAACACTTGTCCTATGCAGCCACAGAAATATGATGTAAAGAAAACATACTTATGAAAGTTCCACATCTGACATTAGTGGATTACCATTTACCAGTAATTCCAAGCCACTTGTATTTCATGTTCGTAAGAAAGCCAAGCTGAGCATATGAGCTGTTGAACTTTGATTAAGTCACATGCATATGATCATCTAATTAGGTGTACTGTCTCAGTTTGTTACTTTGATTCTACTGACTTTTTGTTTTGGTTTGGTTTGGTTTGGTTTTTTGTTGTTCCTTTAATACGTTTCTTGACTGCTCCACTGATGCACATTAATTAGCATTCATTTTTCCAAGAAACTATCCTGGATAGCAACAGTATCAAATTTAGAAGACCCAAACCTAGGGAATATTCTTAGAACATTTAAATCTGTTAAGTTTAAACGTTCATTTGAAGACCTTTGAATAAAACTCTAGTTTTAAAACCCTGTGCTATGGTCACTGTTTTGGGAAGAAAGAACAAGTATGCTCTGCATTAAAAAAGCACCAAGCAGCATTTTCCACATTGAAAGACTTAGCTCATTCTGTATTGTCAAGTCCTAAAAGGCTATTAATTGTAATCACCAATCTAGATTACTGAATGAAGTACCGTGGCCCCCCGTATAAGCAAGTAAACAAACAAATACATTACAATAGAAACAACTAGAGGGAATGGCCAGTGCTTTAAAGTTCCAAGCATCACTGTCATGCTATTATAAAATTCTTAAAAACTTTACCAGTGTGCATTAAATTCCACCATTTTATGGAATCATGTTTCTTTTATGGTTCTGAATTTGAACAGGTAATGAAACACCTAATAGTTTCCAATGGCACTCCTACCTGTCACTCTCATCTTGATTTTGAAGGTAGCAGTTGATTTTGTTGACCAAAAAGCTAAATAAACGACCATATAAAGATTTTGCCAAGAGATCCCGGTAAAAATCTGCAATCTCTATGGTGTGTCTCCGAACAATTGTGTCTCCTAAGAGGAAAAGCAGAAAAAGGAGATGAAAGTGTGCTGTAAACTTTGCCTTAAGTAATTTTAGTTACAGTAAATTTAGCTACAGTTACTTCTTCTTTGCCAAACATTAACATGGTGTTAGCTTTTTTCTGAAGCCTCCAGTGAAAGATGAGAAGATTGTCAACACTCAAAAGATCTTAAGTTTGGAAATACATGCCTTTATACTTTGTTCAAAAGAAATGTGTATGAGTACTACACAGAACTAATATTTTCCTGAAAATAATCCCAAGACACTCCTGTTGATTATAGTTCTGACTAATCTCTATCAATATATAATCTGTTACCTTGACACACTTCTGTAATATTAATCAAATCAGGAGCATCACAGTGTGAAACTGCTTTGTTGCATATTACAAAGGCATTTTTAATTTGGTGGCCAAGTCTGATTTAATATATGGCAGATAAGCCTACATATTTCTCAGAGGGAGTATTTACAGGACCATACAAGAAATAAGAAACAAAAAAAAGACAGCTTTTACATTTTTTAAATCAGAAGGCTCAAAATGCCACCACGTCTGATGTATGAGAATGCAAGCTTGGAAAAGATTACCTTTAAAATACTGAACATCTGTTGTTAGGGCTGAAGCAAGCTCATCTGGTGAAACCTGCAGCATCCCTGCCACTGAAAGGAAAAGAAAACGTAAAGAAAGACTGATTCATGCTATACTGCATATTTCATTTTTTACAACACATTTTCTTCTGTAGATTTCTTTTTGAACAGTGCAAGAATCCAAACATTAAAGAAAAGTGTGCTGTCAGAGGAGTAATCAAAATTAACCAATACATAAAATAGGATTACTATAATCAGTACTTTGTGAAGTATGAATGTATCTGTATATTACATTACAGCTTTCTTTCCCTTCAGAGGTTACTCAGGACTTTCCCCAGGGTTTGGCAGACTTTCTGTGGTATTACAGTGAAGGTATGCTGCTTATTGACATTCTGTATCCATAAACCACTTGGAGGAGATTTATTAGTGATCAAGAGGGCAAACTTCAAAGCACAGAAACAAGAGACCCTTTGAAGACACAGATTTTGGATGCAAGGAATTCAATTCAAGGCAAATTGTTCAGCTGTTGACAAGCAGTGCAAAAGCATTTCAAAACAAGACTGCACAAAGTGCACTTTACAGTTTTTTTGGCAAACAATGGCATTAAATATGACATTTAATTAGCTAATTTGCAGTACTGGCATTTTATTTCATCTCATAAAAAACTGTAACTTATAAAACATCCAAGTCAATTGGATATTGTCTTCCCACAATAACTTATGATTTTTCTGAAGTCATTTTTGTTTTGTCTCCCTGGAATTGTGTTTCCATCTGTTGGTGGAACAGTGCAACTTCTCCACTGTGGGATCAAGCAGGGGATGCTCCAAGGCTGTGTCCTACTGACCTTGCTCCAGTAGCTGCAGGTCAGACACGAATGCTGTCTCAGCATCTGTCAGAGCTGTAAAGCGAATGTCTCCAAGATGCAGAATTGCTGAGAGAATCACAAACAGGTTCTCCACCTCCTGCACACATTTTTTTTTTCAGAATTAAAGATAAAGAAAAGATCTGTTGGACACACCAGTGAAAGGCAATGCTTTATAAAAATACAAAATCTGTTAATTTGTATAATCGGCATTTGGTAGGTTGGAAAGCATTCACATGTGAATTATCAACAGGAAATTTGAAATCAAACTGGAACCTAGCTAGGACATGAACCAAATAAACCCCCTTTTTATTTCCTTTGTTTTAATGTAAGTCACATTACCTGCTAGAAGAAAAAAAAAAAAAAAACTAAAAGAAAGTTTTTCTGAATGTAATAAAAATACTGAAATATCTTTAATGAATGCATTGTTTCTGCAAGAAATAAAACATATCTTGTCCATGGAGAATTTCCACTGAGACAATTTCTATATCTGGGAACAGCAAGGGTTTTTTTTTGCCTCAGCCAACTGAATTCACAAAGTGTCTAGCTCTATAGGTTCCTGGAATTAAAAGCTGTAATTAAGGTCTGAAAGAAACAAAAGCAACTTTCCTTACGCTCACAATTTCCCTCCAGGTTTGCATACTCTTCTGTGATATCTCAGATTGTGAAGCAGTTATCTTTAGGGGCAGATTTTTCCTGGCCTCATTTTTATCACAGCAATAAGAAAACTAATTTTTTTCAGTTGTTTTGGTTGGTTAATTATATTTAAAATATTTTTAAATTAAAGGAAAAGTATGATCCATGGAATATGAGCCTTAAATCCTAAAATATGGATTTATTGTGTGTTTTTGGGAGTTTATTTTTAAGGTCAGTTTTATAACAACGGTGCCTATTAAAATGGTAAAACAGGAAACTTGATATCCACTATAACATTATATGGCATTATGTACAGCAAAGTTAATTGATAATTCTTGAAATATTTTCAAAAAATAATATTTAGAACTGATTCTGTTTAAACTGCAGAAGTGACAGTGAGAAATTTCACTTATCAGAGTTTGCCGACTAAGATTATAAACACACTACTAATTAAATACTTAGTTGATACATCCTCTTTTTTTCTCAAGTTTTCTTCTTTTTCTTTTTCTTTTTTGCATGTTCCTTTCCATGAGAAATATGCCAATCATCAAAGGGCATTAGAAATCTTACAGTGGTTCTGGGATAGGCTATAGCTCCTCCAGTGCTGTTTAAGCAAGTTTGCTTCTCTAAACTACATTTTAATACAAGAACCTCTTGCTGTACGAGAGATGTCAATACGGCAACAGTGTATTTTAGTATAACACAGTACCAAAGCTGAAGATTCAAAAAAATCCAATATATACAGAGAGAGTCTGAACAGGATAACTCTTAAAATAGAAGAAGTTATGCTAATGTAGTGTTCAAACTAGGGTGCTATACTCTGTTTCTTGGGTGTCTCAGGCAAGATGAAATGGCACAGTAGCACTGCACACTCCTTCCTTACTTGTAGGTTAACTCACTCAGAACTGGTTTGGGGATAAATGTGCAGCACTGAATGGCAGTGGGCTGGGATAGCTTTTGGTTCTGGTGATTTTGGTAAGATCTCAGGTATATTTCACATTCCAGATTCTCAAACACTTTTTCATTGTGTGAGATGCATGTTCTTCCACCTTTAAAACAGTAATTGTTTTTAATAAACATTAACATACTTTGGAAGATATCATTAATGACTGCTAAGGAATTTTTATGTAGTTCTTAAAAAAGATTATCTACCCTACCATTAAATAGGTAGTCAAGGAATGATACATACAGGCCTCTCCATGTAACTCAGAAGTAATTGGTAGAAATTTTAGGAATGTGTTTTATCTACATATTGCCTTCTAACATTCAACACAGGAGATCAGCCTGGAGTACTTGAGAGTTTCACATATTTCTTACCCCTAAACTATACTAAGGCTAATTAGACTAATAAACTATACTAATGCTGCCTGAATATTGACCAGCCTTCAAGATGTTGACACTTTTCTGAGAGGTAAACTTTTTTTCAAGAATTCTGAGCGAAATTGAGTACTGGACTCAAAAGAATACTGTATATGAAGCATTCTCAGACAGTTACTGCAAACTTACAAGTCATGATTCATTTAGTATTCAATTATTTACTTTTTGGCTGAACCTCTTCCTCCACATATCAGAAACATTATTGAAAGAGCAAGAGAGATCTATGAAACTGTGAACACTGTTCTAAATCCAAAAGTGTCTGGACCTTCTGTTATTGAAATCTACTAGTACAGAGCTTGAGGCACTAGGAGTAAGGAATAATATTGTCAAATATAGAAAATGTGTTCAATTTTGTGCATGGCCTCATGAACACTAGTGAAAATAAACCCTATGCTTCATTACATTGAAAGGTGACATTTCTTACTGCCATAACTAGGTAATGCCAAACAGCTCCATGATGTACCACAACCTCCACAGAAGTCTATCTCCCACATAAATAACAGCTGCAGCAGATTTGCAATTTTTTTGCTGATAGCCCTTGATCATTTTTTATTACAAGTGCTTCCCACCTGTCATTTTTGATGATGTTTTAACTTAGAGTTATGTTAACTTCTTGCCCCCTTTTTTCTAATGATATTGTACAGGGGCAAGTTCTTACCTCCTTCTAAAACTACTGTTGCTTATGTATTTCTCTTGCAGAAATGTTCCAACTATAGTGTGCTAGGTATAAACATAGGTAAGATATATGGGGACTTTGCTAAGCACTGTAGTATCCTGAAGGGATACACAGTTTACATGAGCTCTTATATTCATCCTTCTGTTTTTTCTGATTTCTGTGACACCTCGGTCCTCCGGAACCTCTTCTTGATTAATTTTCCAAATTATCTTCTTCATTAGTTTCATAGGATTAAAGAGAAACAGCAGGCCTATCTTCTTGTTGCTCTTGGGGAATTATGTCAGCTCTTTCAAGTTACCTGACTCTAATTTTCCTTGCCTAAATAGGTATTTACTTCTTTTCAGGTGCTGTTAGCATATGTGTCTTTCACAAAATTAAAAAGGATGGGGAGATAATCAGGAAGAGGAAAAAAATTTCCATGGCTTTTATGAGGTGTCATATGGGATTTGATTGCTTCTTTTTATCTATGTAATTTAATTGTTCAGAGTATTATACCTTGAAGCTGTTTTGTGAATCTTTAAGAACGAAAAAGATTTACATTGTTGGTTCTGTGTCTAATTAAAAGTGATTACAGTAATTTCCCTGGAGTCAACTAGTGCTGTATTTGTTTCAAGGTCCTAACTAACGGGAAAGAAAAAAAGAAAAAAAAAAAAAGACAGAAAGGAGCCTCTTTTCCCTGCAAAAGGTTATTTATGAGAGGCACTTATGGCCTGCTTTCAACTAATATCATTATTTTAGCCACAAATAACATAAGCTTATGTAACTTACCAGGCTATTGAATCCCAGAGCACCTAGAGCTTGTTTTAGTATGGATAATTTCTCCCTGTTTTGAGGGTTGGCTGCTAACATCGTCTCTTCTGATACAGTCTGGCTTAGATACCTGCACAGAGAAAAAAACAGCATATCTGGAATTTATGAGGCTGGTGCATGATCAAACTTTTGAAGGTAAAGTCCAGCTTTACATTTTTAACCAGAGGTTTATTGCAGATTTTTCTCAGCCTTTGGAAGGGGCAGTACCAGTTACAGAATGAAAGAAGAAGAAAGAATTTCTTTCTTAAACTTTTGCTTAAGACACCTCCCAACCCCAACTTTAGCCCTACATGGAAGATGGAAGTTCAAACTGGATTTATACCACTGCCAGTTTTGCCATTCTTGCACTGCCAGAGATTCCCATTCTGACTGCTTTAAATTCCCCTCTTGCTGACAAGGGAATAGATCAGCCCTTAACTTCCACAATAATCATTCCTACGCCCCGCAGCTGAATGGGTGATAGGTGTACTCAACATCTCTCAAAATGAAGCAGTAACCAAGTACACAGAGTAGTAAGTGTACAACCCTTAAGCTGTACTGCTTTGCACACTGCAAAGCAAAAGAAAATTTTATGCACCTTCCCCAAAACAATGATTAGCAGAAAGAGAGACACCTAGTGCAGCAGCTAACTCAGGAAAGAAAAAAACAGAAGCAACATAAAGAGTAATAGTACAAAACAGATTAAATACAAACTGCAGCAAAATAGATTATTGAAAAGTGCAGCAATCCAGCCTTTACAACCATTTATTTTGACCATCTTGAAGTCTGTATTATTAAAAGTATTCAGGTGTCTTCATGGAGCTGAAATCATTAAGAATGAGGTGTCTGAACATCTTACAGGATCTGACTTCTAAGTACATAATGCTGAGAATGTAAGTTATTTTATTTTACTGTTTTCATTAAATTATCCTAATCATTAAAATACACATTTATTGCACAATCTGCAATCTTCACAAGTGTCACTTAAATAAACAAAATAACTCTCCACACCTCTGTCCAAGCAACATCATCACTATATCAAGTGTAGTGGACAATTTACACACATCCCAGCCCTCACCCTTCACCACAATTACAACAAAAATTCCCCACAATTATTCTGCTCTCTACTGATGTTCAGTCCATTATCTGTCACCTAAATATAGGAAACAATCCTGGTTTAATTTTTGACAATTCTTGTTTACAATCATGTTCTCATACCACCATGGAGGAGACATAGTTTCAAAATAAACTCCTATTACCACAGAAGGTCTGGCAACTCTCTAGTAGGGGTGGTAGTTCTTATAAGGGTGCCCTTTTACATGAATGTATGTAATGAAATATTTAGTATTTGCACTTTTCTAACAGATTATGAGGTTTAAATAGTACCCACAATGAAACATAACGTGCATTTTTAGTGAATCCACATTTACCAGTGTGGGTTCCCCTTGCAGTGATAATGGCATAATTTACACCAGCAGGTGGGCAGAAGAAGAATGATGGGGTTAAAAATGTGTCCGTGGGTGCATAAGTAGCTTTTGCACCCACAGGAGGACTAACTCAGCAGATATCTCAAGTATGAACAAGCCTCTCACATCAGTGCATAAAGCTGGTTGTTAACAAACCATTGAGAGCTGTGAGCATCACTGCCAGAGCTCAGCACTGATTTCTTGAGGTTACTAAAACATTAATTTTGTCAGACTGAGGTAGGTACAAATGATAGCACAGCTGTCAAATCAGCAAGAGCAGATGATCCAAAGTATAGCCAGCTTTATGTTTTGGTTTTGGGGTTTTTTTCTCTTTTCCTGGGGATTTTTACATTGCCTGTAGGTTCAGAAGGAGCCTAGAATACATCTAATACTGAATCTGGCATAGAATCTACTTGTGTAAAGTTTAATCCATCAGAAAATTTTCCACTTTCTGAACTGCTGCATGAGCTTATGCCAGTAACATGTTATGCATCATGAGTTGGTGGCACTTTTGATCCATAATTAGGAGATTTACAGCAGCAGCCACTCTGCTGTCAAAATATTCTATTGTTGAATGCTGTAGGAGTTGGAAGCATATGGCCATTTCTGCAAAAAAATCCTCCTCCTCAATGGTTTTCTCCCTAAATAACTCTTTGTCTCTCTCTATACTGAGCAGGGAGTAGTCTTTCCTGTTCTGTGAGGAGAATACTCCACACTTCTCCTTTTTGAGCAACCCCATTTAACCAGTACTTTTTTAGCACAGCTGAAGTGCTAGTGAGTACAGCTGTTGCAAAAAGCTGTGTGAGCAGTCCCAACCCCTCTGAGAGCAGGTTGCAGCACAGCCGAGTAGTGCAGAGCACTCATTCTCTGAAAGGAGAGAGCTGAGCTGCGGCATGAGACAGCACATGCCAGCTCCTGCCTTCAGCACAGCGCCTGGTGATACAGCAGGGGGCAAAATGGGCACCGGCCAAACCAGGTGCCTGTGGCTCCAAGAAACCATCCATAAACTGCATCATCTGCTGGGACTTGCCTGTTGGAAGAGAATCTGACTTTCCCAGCTATACATGTCCTGAAGACTTAATGAGCAGATGTGCTGGTGCTCTTAGAAAGGGATGCAAGTTGGACATTTTCTAAGGTGCACTTCAATTTCGTTTCCCCAGTCTAAAAGCAATTAAATTATTTTATAACATTTCATGAGGCCCACTCATTTTCCAAACTGTTTAAGGACTAATAAAATTAAAAAAAAAAAAATTGCTTTGAAAATTTGCACATTTGACTGTTGTACGTTTATAATGTAGAATATACTCATATTAAGGATGGATTAATTATATGGAGTACTTGGAACTGCTGATGGGTATCACGCAACCCTCACAACATGTAGGAAATACAGTGTAAACAAGTTTGAAATCTGATAATAAACCTTGATATTTCACTAACAGGGTGAGTAAAACATTACCAAATCACTATCCTAACCACTTTGTGTTTGTAGAATCTGACACCTGAAATGTTCAAGTATTCTGTAAGAGCAGACATTTTATGCCACACACCCATATACATATTGTTCTGTACGACACAGAAATATCTACTTCATTGCAGTGGTTCAAGTCATATCTGGCAGGGAAACTGTCTGAAAGAGATTAGTAGGTTGTGACCAGTTCATCAGAAATTCCCTTTTGTCCGGACATTTAGAATTGGGTTTCAATTAAAGATGAATATGAATTGTGGATTTGCCAGATGGACACGTCTTTTCTGAGAGCATTTTCTGAAGTAAATACATCTTTTCATGAATAATTAGAAGAACTCTTGGTAGGATTATATTGTTAAGTGGTTCTAAGTCACTGTAAAATTTTAGGATAAAGCCCTACGATTTAAAAAAGGGAGTTGGGGTTGTTTTTAAGCTGGCATCTAGCTGCTTCCCACTTGGCTCCTTTCCTCATGGAGAATGAGTGCTGACACATCTCCATGGTGTTGTACAGCTTTATGGGCTATAGCAGGTTTGATATAAGGGAAACAGTACAAAATCATTACAAAAAAATCTTGAAACTTTATTGTAGATGATAGTGAAGTAAATGCTGCTTGTGGTAATAAGGAGTTCAGCAACACAGTCAAGATCTTCAGTAAAAAAAACCTTCAGGTTACAGGCAAAAAGCTTTCTTTCCTAAATGTTTACACTCAGAACAATCTGTGCTCAGATTAGAAACAGAGGACATATCTTTAATACCAAAAAAAAAACCCCCTCCAAAAACCAACCCAACCAAAAACAAACAACCAGAACTGCATAGAAAAGCAAGGGGCTGAATAAGGGTATCCTGCTTTACTGGTAAGAAAAAATGACAGGGATCAGATGAAAGCACATTTTGTCCAGAAATATGGCCAAACAGAAATGCCTACTAAAAAGATACAATTCAAGAGCAAACAATTATAGCATAAGACAAAGGGATAACTGAATGTACAAATTCAAGGCAGGTAAGGCTGATAGGCAGTGGATCATCAGAACAGCACCTGGTAAAAAACTAAATGAGAGTCAAGTATGCTTGATAATGTAAAAATTAATTATCATATATAACACCCTTATGTGCATAGGCTGACATAAGAATCATGAAAGATTTAGCATAGTTAAAGCTTGAACTGGACTACTCTGTGCGATTTGGGGCATCCCATTTCAGGAAAATCAGGACCAGTAAAGAGAAATCCCAGAGGAAAGCAGCAGCAAAAATGTTACAAGAAATAGGAGCAAAACAGTTCATTAAATGCCACCTACAGAAGACTGAGAAAGATATTACAAAGACAAAAGTTCCCACAGTCTGGAGGACTATACCTGGAGGTTTTCAAGACTCGACAAAGCTCTGAACAATATGATCTGATCTGACATCTGGCCGTGCATAGAGCAGGCAGTACTGTAGAGAACCCCTGAAGTCTCTACCAAAATGAGCCTATAAAAAACATTAAATTTATTTCTCAGATAAGCTGGGATTTGGTTTTTTGTTTTTATTTTTTTTTTAATCTCATGTAATATCACTAATTTTGGCTCCAGAAAGGTGGGACATCAAGCAAAGATAGGTCTTTAATTGTAGCAGACATTACCTTGACCTTTAAGTAGTCCCTAGAATACAAAAATTGACTACAGGTGTTAGAGTCATAGGATATCTGAGGACAAGTAAAATTTGATCAGAAATTTACATTGTTCAATATCTGAAGGGATGACAGTGTTCTAAAATCAGAACAGTCTTAAACATCAGACCCCTACCAAAGGATGAGTCAAAATAGGAAAATAATATTTCTGCTCTTCTGCTCAGATCAGCAACCCTTTCTACTAGTCTAGCTAGTAGTTAAAAAAGCACTGCATTATTATTTTATGAGGAGTTAAATTTCTTCTGATCTTGAAAACAAATATTTTGACACCAACTTCTAAATCATCTTTTTTACAATTTTAGAAAACTCAAATTTTATAGAAATTAATCTCAATTTTTCAGAAAAATTGATAAGATAAATTTATCATCAGGAAATTTCCAGACATTTTGATTACCTTTTATGATCTAGAAACCAAATAAAACCTCTTAAATTTTTTTTATATCTTCAAAATACCTAGAGTATTTTAAAAATACCTGGGGCACAGGACCAAACGCTTGAAATTGATGAAAATATCTAATGCAAGCTGGATCAAAATAATTGTCAGGACACATGCTATGACCACCATAACATCTGTAAGCCAATACAACTTAGCTTGATTTTGTATCTAGACAGTACCTTCCACATGAAATTATTTATTAATAAGGCTACCCGGATGACTGAAAAAGAATCCTTTCTTCCACATAACCACTCAGGGAGGATATGATCTTTATTCTACTGGGCTTCTGGGTAAAGGTGTACAGTAAATGATCTCAAACTTACTTTACTTAGACTTTATTTCTTACGCTTTTTCACTTGTGAAGTGAAAAAAAAAGATAGGGCTAGAAATCACAACAGAAACTTTGCTTATTCCAAATACCACCCTGAGGCAGAAAATCACAAGTTTCAAGATCTGGGGATGATAGAATCATGGTCCTGATAAGAACTGGGAACATGAATGACAGCACAGATGAAACTGCCGGGGCATTGGCTCACAGATCAGTTACTTTTTCTTTCTTTTGTGCAGCTGTGGCAATAGATTTTCAAAGAACCTCTCTGTTTGCACAGTAGATCCTGTCTTGATACAAAGGCTTGGACCTTTGTATACCAGATCTCTGGAGGACTTTTTTAAACCAAGAGGAAAGGAAAACATTATTTTTCTCTGTTTGTATTCCTTTTCTTGGTAAAAGAGATAAAAGAAAAAGAGATAAATACATGAGAAGAGCTGAAAGGCATAATCTGTTCTTTTTTGAGACACCCGGCCAACAGGTTCCTGTGAGGAATTAAAACTTCTATGGTGTGCTTTCTTCTCCTGGTCCACTTGCCCACATGTCATTTCTCTGCTATTAGTAGGACACCTCTTAACTAACATGTAGAGAAATAGAATAATAACAACTCCTACTCTAGCACAATTGAACACAAAATACAGTATTTTTTTTTGCTAAAAGGAGTTCAAAATTATTTGGTAAAGAATTTAAATGGAAGGAGCAAAGAATAAATACTTAAGATAAACTAATCACTAAATATAGGTCTCTCGATCAATATTTAATTAGGCAGTGTAAGCCACTGCAGATCATGTTGTGAATCAGATATTCTGGATTTTGTCTATAAAGCCCTTATTTCTTTTAGACAAAATGACATACAAATAAAAGCCTTAATATTCCTTTACCAATTCAAAATATTAAAAAAAGAAAAATATTAAAACTGAGATCCTGATACTTAACATTTATTTATCCAAGCCAGAAGGTTTTCGTGCTGTCCAGTTAAAGAAATTTAGAAGATATGACTGAACCAGGCTCTTTCAAAACATCGCCTTCATGCTGGATAAGATTTCCTGCATATATCTCCCCTTATACAGAGGTGTCCAAATTCTTTCTAATTATGATGATAAGCAGGATATAGAACTGACTTGTCACTTGCTATGCATGACCTGCTCCATAAGTCAGCTTTATAGGCAACTGGTAGGAAATTCTGTGCCCACAGTCTAGAGAACAGCACATCAGTCAGACTGAATGGATTCAGGAACGCCTACTGGAAGCATTCATATTCTTCTAATGCTGTAAAGGCTTTTCTTGCAGCTTGACCTTAATTAAAATGTGTCATTAAAAAGCACACACAAGTAGGCTCTCTGTGCCAGCTTCTATAAAATGATGCAACAGTTGTTCCCAAAACAGATGCAGACCATGCCCATCATGACATAATATTTAGTGATTTTAGGCCACTGGAAAAACAAGAAGTTGGTTTCTTTTCTTGCCAGGTTTACAAGTACTGTGAAGTAGGATAATGAGTTATTTCACCACTGTGTATTGTCCCAAATCAGCAAAACACTTCTGCATAACTGACTTCAAACCCGGGCTTTGTCCTACTGATTTCAGCTGAATGTTAGTATCAAAGTAAATATCAATACCTGGAAGTCACAGGTGAACACCCTATGTTGAGGTCTGGTTCACTGAGAAAGAAGGAAAGGCAGACTGAGGTGTGTAAGTGAGACTGGAGGAAATAAGTAGTACTGGCAACCTAGACTTTAAGCTGTCCCAAGCACTGTTTACATAATTTTTAGGCCTTAATAAAGGCCTAAAATAATAATAAGTGTTATCTTACACTTATTTCTACTCTATGCAATGGAGATTCCAAAGATACATAAACATTCTTGAACTGTAACTGTATGACCTAGGCATAGTGCAGAAAACACAGTATTTAACTATTTAGCTTAGATGAACCCCTGCCCCAACACAGCCATGGCACTTTTTGCTCAGCACCATCTGGGCAGTCTCTGATGAGACTTCACAATGAGCCACACAGGCTTATCTTTCAGCTCTACTTGTTATTATATAAAGTCTAAACCAGAACATTATTACAAAATCTTCATTAGTTGATGCTTTGTTGCTTGAAAATTCTCAAGAGACCCAATGTCACAGCAGGATGAAGCATTATTTCATAATCAGGTTCCAGCTCTAACACAATCAATATGCATGTTGTGGGTGTCATTTAATGTGACATTGTATTAAGAAGCATGGATTAACAAGCTAAATCCCTTCCTTCCCCTTATTAGTGCTGCCCAATGAACCATGTACTTGCACAATCATGTGAAAGGCATATGGCTTTTTCCTTTGCAGTCCCCATTTCTCCTTCCTATCCAGTTCAGGGTAGTAGCCCTGATTAAGCACAATGGTCATTACTAAAAATTCAACATTACCAGATCGGTTAATTTTTACTATAACTTCAGGCAGAAATCATAACATCTCAGATATGGGTTAGTTACAGACAAACTATAAACATATAAAAGCCAGATTTCTTACAACTAGGTCAGTTTACTGCTCTCATATTAAATATTTGTGAAGTATTTCTTTGAAAGACATTAATTTTTTATGAAAGTTTAGCTATTCCTGTGACTTCTTACTAAATCCCAAGATGGAATTCAGGTATAATTAAATTTAGGATTGTTTGGCCTGACTGAAAATTAATGACTTCATAGTTCTACATAGGTTTTAAAAAATGCTTTCAGAACTGCTGGGATGAAGGGTATTGAGTGTATATATGCAAGCCATTACCTTTCAAAAATAAATTCCACTAATCTCTACAATACTTACAAACTCACAGAGTAAGAAATTTAAACTTTTTTTTTTTTTATTTCTTTAAATATCTCATGTGAATATGGGAGGACAATGTATTCTGCTTAGTGAGGAAAAGCTGCTTTGCATTTAGCACAGTTTGATATGTAAACAGGAATGAGATAAAGACAAAGCAAAACAGTTGACTTCAATGAAGCAAACGACATTCCCAGAACATGAAAATGAATAGCTTCTGGCTTTTTTCTCTCAGGGAAAAAGGGCATGTATTAATGCCTTTTTTTCCTTTGTCCCCAGTTTTTAAACATATTTGAATCTGAACAAATTTTGTACCTTTCGACCTTGTTACCCTGTAGCACTGAGTTGGAGTTACTGCTTATCATTTAAGTGCACACATTTCTGCTCATAACTCGTGCAATAAAGTACCAAAAACAGCCCTTAAAAAAAATTTGAATAGCTTTGTTAATGTCAAGAGGTAAAGTATCAGCTTTATTTTATTTATAAATAAATAAATAAATAAAATCAGTATTTTAAAATAAAATATTATTAACTAAACACTGGACATAGATTTGATGACAGACTGAATATAGCTCTTATTTTTAACAAAATTACAAGTTTTTATGTGTTTTGTAAACTGGTTTTAGCACAGAAAGCTTATAAAAGCCTATGTGTTAACCAGTAAGTAGTTTTGCCTTGATATTTTATAAAATGAAATTTCAAATAGTTCTGTAACAAAGACTATGTGTACTATGGAGTACATAAGTCTTACAGACAGTGGATATACTGTCTGTAAAACAATAAAAGGAAAGCAAAGAAATACATGTTGGTCTTAAGCCTCAAAAGGCCAAATGTTGGTAGGCTACAATCAGGTATTTTTTTTGTTTGTTTGTTTTTCTAATTATATCGATAATGCTGTGGAATAGGTTGAAATCAGAAACTCAAGCATTCTGTTCCTAAAATTACACAAAAAACATAAATTTAATATTATTAAATTAAAGAAAAAAAATGAATGTGCAACAGGAGTTACTCAAAATAAAAATTTTCACACATCTGATGGTGATACAAGAATTAATACAGACAGCATACCTTGAACTGTTTGTCCGACTCATAATTCAGATATTTTACAGGACAGAATCATGAGATCATAATGCTGTGAACTACCACTCTAAAAGTATAATTTTGAAGTTTAATATGCATGAAATAAGGAGCATAATGTTGATGGTAATGAAAAGGTAGCAAATAATAAGCATTGCTGAAGATGTAAAAACAGTAAGCCAGTCTGCATGCAAGTGCAAACTGGTCCAATCCATTTCCTGAAATGCAAAAAATTGTTTGAACTTTGCTCCTACAACTAAAAGCAATTTTGTACTTCTGTATTCAGACTTTGGCATTGGTTGCCAGGCAGATGTCATGAGGTTTATGAGCCTCAAAGGCATTTCCCCACCAGCACTTGCTACTTCTAAAATGCTGATTCATTAAATAAAACTTACTTTGTTAAGAGCCACAGTATCTGATCTAAACTATAAAAAGTGCTTTGGAAATGGGCTTATAACTTTCACCAGGATCCAGTTAAAATACTGAATGATGCTTCAAAATTATTTCATATAAACACTGTAATTCATGAATCATTTTCAGATCAAATCAGTTTCAGATAAGCTGATATACTAGAGGAACTCGTCTTCCTTTATATACAGGTACTAGACAAGACACTAGGCAACTTTTGAAATACTAGAAAATACGTATAAATTTTTATTTGCTTAAGAATTAGATTTCTTTTTTTTAAATATTAATATAATTAGTTAATCAATTACAACTATTCACTTTTCATGGGCTAAGAAAGTATCATACACTGAGATGATTTGGTGCAGTACCAAACTATATTGTATCTTACTTTCTTCTACGAAGCAAGAATATTCTCCTTGAAACTTGTAGTAGTGTAACACAAATGTAAAGTTTTTTTGCTCTAAAAAAGTTATAACAAATGTTAATAGCTTAGTTAACCAATTAAAGAGTTAACTACACCTCTGGGAAACCCTTTTTAACCAGCTTTTATAACAAAAATAATTCTAAAAAAAAAGTAAATTAAAACCCCAGGTCCTGAGTTAAAAAACCCCAGAACTCTATTTGTTTTAAAATAAAGAAAATTTTAAAATAATAATAAAAAATTCCTTGTTTTATACTAAAAAAGGCATTCTTAAATAGTACCTCAAATATGCTGAAAAACACATAAGTAGCCAAAAAAAGGCTACTAATAAGTAAACCTACACAAATATGCAAATTCTAAGCAATTGCACACTTGTGACATTAAAAACCACCAAATTCCATGAAAGTCTAAAGAGACTCCTCTCCCAAAAAAATACAAAATTATGTTTAAATAGTTGCAACTAACTAAAAATCGTAAGTTCCTCTCTATGTTAAGTAAAAAATAAACAGAAGAAACAGTTTGTAATAAGAGAAAGAGTTGGTTTAGAAGTTTCATTTGTTTTCTCTTTTTCTTAGTGTATGTGTTAATAAAACTATCTGGTTACTTTAAGTTAAATCTATTATACCTTTTTCTCCCAAATCCTATCTCCCAGAGAAAAAGAGAGTAAACACTCAAACTACTACACTAAATTAAACAAAACAAAATTCAACAAATGTAAAACCACTACACAACTATAAATGGAGCAAATTCATGTTATACATGTTATTTATTTAACAAACAACAACCCACAATCAACAGTTGCCACTCCTTTAATGTAGGAAGGGTGTTCTGCTTTTCACACAGCCACCAAGGTATATGATGCCGGACACAGTGTTCAGAAGTTGAGAATCTCCACCTGATCTCCAATGCTCAGTAAGGCCAGCTTTGCCCCCCTGCCTCAGGACCTATTTTTATCCCAAATGCATTCCAGGACAGTCCCAAATGTGTATAGGATGGATGGATGTGCCTGTTTCTCTCATATTTTTTCAGCCCTCACAATAAAATCATGCTTGTTGGGAGGTCACAAATGAAATGCTTCTGATGTTAAATCCTCGGCAGTGTCTTCCTTTGCTTCTCATAAGGCACCGAGGACACAGGAGCTGAGCAAACCAGCAGTAAAGCTCAGAGGCTGCACATCAAGATCATTGAAGGGTTGTATCTAAACAGGTTACTTATGTTCTGAAGGTACACTGACCTCATAGTGTATAAAATGAACTAGCTTTTCTGAAGAACATTTGAGATTTAGATTACTTTTCATGGTTCATGTCAAGAGACTTCCTACTGGGTCTTAGTGCTAAAATCCACACTGTATTTACACACAGGGATCTGCAAAGCTAGGTTTTATTCAAATACATTGTTTTCTAATCAAAATAAAAACAAAAACAATTTTAGAAGGTAATAAAAATAAATAGAGAAGAAAGATGATCATAGAATAAATGATGCTTTATACTAGTCCTTTTCCTCTTAAGATAAATGAGAAGCAAAAATAGAAACAGATTGGAGAGGATTGCAATTGCATGTTTAAAAAACAGGCTCCAGAATAAAAGATGTTCCCATTTGTTCCAGTTGTCTTAGGGGCCAACCTAATTCCATAACATACTGAAGTTCAGTTCATCATAGGACATATTTTAATAAATGCTGCTCCATTCCTCTTAATTGCTACCTGATTTAGGAGTCCTGTTTAAACAGGAGATCACGTATTAAATGTGGCAAATGTACATAATGAAGCTGAAAATATACTGGGAAAGGAATGTCAGAGGGCATGATGAAAGTGGGGGAAAACTGCAGCTACAAGGAAGTACAAATGCAATTCTAATAGTGAATCTGATTCCTCCAAAACCAAAGACATGAGTGACATAAAAGCAAACACAAAGAAATACTCAGAAATACTAGAACAAAAATGCACAATCTCTAGCAGTACCAGTGTTAACCCATCTCTCTTTGAGACAGAAAAACAAAAATAAAATAAAGTCAAGTTAACAAGGATTTAAATAGAAAAACACACAGAATCATCATCATTATCAAAAGGCATGGGCTGGCAGAGACTTTAAAAACCATCTAGTTTCAACTCACCTGCTATGGGCAGGGATGCCACCCACTAGATCAGAGTGGCAATATTTATAACAAAGAAGGGTCATACAGACTTTCTCTGTCTTTTAGTCAATGCTGGAAAATTCTAATGGCATAGGATAGTGTCCAATTGTTTTTCAACAAAACTATTCCATGAAATACCTTATTTTTCTATTTCAATTATTAAGGTCTACAGTGAAAGGCCACGGAATTATTTTTACCAGTGGTTAGCTCTTAGTCTTCATAATCCTCTTGGTTGAAAACAGATCACAAAACTGATGTCAGTGTAGCAGCATCAAAATAAACACTGCAACTACTGTGTAGGTTTAATACTAAGCTGTAATGCCAGCTTGTTAAACTGATTTCTATCCATTTAATTTTGATTTGATTAGGTTAAAATTCCACAAAGGTTAAAGTGGAAATTAGAACGTGCCAGCACTTGTCAGAAGCCATACATTACAGTCCTCTACACTTATGATTACAAATACAGTTTGTTTGTCAAATGGTATTTCTATATTGTTTCAGTGCCATTTTCTACCATTTCAGTCAGAAATTTTGTAGTAAGTTTTTTTATTTCAGATTGTTTTCTTGATTTGCATTGCTCTTTGTGCAAACTGCATCTGTTATAATAATTTTTCTCACCCATATTACTACTATTCAAGACTTACAATCAGACTTACAAACCTACAATCAGAAAAGCATAAGGCTTATTATCACAGACAGGCCACAGATCAGAGAATCATAAAGCTGGAAAAGGTCTTTAAGATCATTGAGTCCAAAAACTTGAAACACCACTCTGGACCTATTCAGCTCTCCCCACCATGTCTCCTTTCTGATCCAGAGTTCAGTTGGATCAGGTCTGGTAAAAATACAGCTTTCCCTGGTTCAGTAGGTAAGTATATGTGTGCATTTTATATAAATATGTATATATACATATACACACACTTTGTGCCATGATTCCAAGAGATGTGTCATAAGCTAACTGGATAGAGACAAGACCTATTCACAGAATCAAAAAGCTCTAAAGATGATCTGGGTAATGGGTGATTCACTGAAAGACATTCACACACCATTCCCTCGTGGACTGTATTGTGTAAAATAAATTCAGAAGCCAGACTGAAACAGTTGCCATTCTCATGAACTGTATAAAACTGAGACCCTGACATCCTCTGGTCACTAGCACTCAACTAGCATATTCAGCAAATTTTAATTAGTTACTTTCAGGCTTTAGACAAAACTTAGTTTCAGTAACTAACTTCAGAAAATACTGTGGAAATCCAGTAAATGGAAACTGTAAATGTCACTGATCTCACACAACCAGGTTTAACCTCAGAGTAGTGGTAATACTGAGTTATGATTAATGAAAGAACTAGAGGAAGAAAACTGCTACACTTTGGGTTGACCTTGCCTGACTTTCCGAGAGAGAGTTGGCTACCAGTGCAATGAAAAATCCATGGCAGCACAGGGAGCTGAGTGAAGGCAGCAAGTTCAAACAACGGTGAGAGGTATGAGAGCCACTAGATTTAACACTGAGATGAGCTGAGTTCAATGACTGGGGTTCCGTATGTCAATAACAATTTCTGAAACACCCATCCTGGCTGTAAATTCATCTACAGTAATTGTATTAAAACAATTCTAAGACTGTCTTTTGAAACATAAATTGCAGAACTGTGTTATCACACTAGATTTATGTAATGTAATAGCGAAGTGGTTTCAGGAGTTGAATCCACTGCATCTCCCTCCACATGAGAGATGATTAGCAACCTAGTAAAGTGCAGAGACATATTTTGTACTTAAAGTAAAAGCCAAATTAACTTTTCTACCATTTTTGTGAGTAATCACATCTACTTTCAAGCCAGGGTTTCTTCGGCAATTTCACCCCTAGGAGCTACATCCATTTTCTGTCTGATGTGAAACACTGGTGGGCTGCTTAAACAGTTAGGACTTAATTTCTCCAACAGAGGATCAAATTTAACCTGAATATATATAAACATATATATATATATATATATATATATATATATATATATATATATATATATAAAATTTTCATAGCCCTGTGGAGATTTCTTTTTTCTAACAAAAGGTTGAACTTGGCCCAGAAACTTTATGGTGTAAGATACTTATCACCAGAATTCACTACAAATTGGAGAATTGGAACTGGTACATGTTATACTTATTTTTGCACTTGCTTTCCCCATTTAAAGCATTTTGTTTAAACAATGTCTTATTGTATGCATAGTTTTCTGCTAAAATTTAGACAGATGTGTTCAGTAGACTCTAAAGATGCCAGTGCTCTTAATTACCAAGTTTTTTTTCTTTCTTTAGAATGAAACAGATTTCAGTTTTTTCTTGTCTCTTATTCTTCATCTTTCATGCCATGCCATGCCATGGACATGAAAGATGGAATATTGTTCTCTTATTTTCTGCACCTGTTTCTATATCATGCTTACACCAAAGAGGACAAAAAAGACAAAGCCTCCCTAAATCAAATAAATGTCAAATGGTATCAATGTCAGTCAAATGACATAAATGCAAGTTTGTGGAATAAAACTAAACATGCAAAAGTAAACTAAACAAACAAAAGTAAACATGCAAAAGTAAAGCAAATAAAAAAGCAAAAGCATGAGCACTTTTATATGGTCTGTCTGATACATTTTTTTTCTATTCCAGACTGACACCAAGAGAATGTAACTTTCCAAATACTATCAGATATCTGAGTTCATTTAGGAAACACAGAAACACACAAAAGAGTGCCTTGGCTCTACTGTACCACTATGAATGTAAAATCTATTCCTGAGAAAACATCATGTGTTCAGTTAAACACAGTTTTACAGGTTCAGCTTGTTAGAATTATGATGGAGAGAAAAAAAGTTGTTGAAAAGAGAGGTAATCAAAATTAACGATTTTTCTGCCTCTCAGAGTCTGCCAATGGAGGACTGAACATTCTCTGCCACTAGTCAATCAATATGCATGAAGAATAATACAATGAAGAGGGGATCAAATGAAACACCTAACATCAAATGAAAGAAAATACCCAGAGGAATATGAGTTTCAAGATTTGCACTCTTGAACAAAGCAGATTTTCTACAGCATTTATTCTGAAAGCCAGACAAACAACAATTATAATTGGGACCTCAGACAAAGACCCTGAGCTGCCTCAGAACAATTTTACTACCTTTACCTTGCTAAATAAAAATTCTTCTTGAATTTCAAGTAAGCTAATGATTGTTTAACATCACTGGAGGTATAATTTTTTAAAGTATCCTTTGGGAATAAAGCAGTAATATTAAAAGCTGCTAATGTTGAAACTGGAATAAATAAATTAATCATTAAAATCCGAAGCTCAGTTGCTTCTGCTTTCAAGAAGAAAAATGCTTTTGATATCTTGACACATTATTAGAATGCAAGTGTGTAGGTGTGTATGCAACTAACCCTGAATTCAGGATGAACCACTCAAAACAACTGCACAGCCAGACACTCAAAACAAATATTGTGAAATAAAACTAATAACATAGAGGTGTACCTTATGCATGACGTGTAAGTATCTGCAAATAGAAAAATAACCACTTAATTTGAAAAATAAAGCAGATGACACAAATTAACATTTCAGTTTTGTTTTGAAAACCTAAGATGTGATCCTGATTATACATTCTGTAATTGCAATGCCAACCTCCTAGTAATGTATCTTGTAGGACATAATGATCCGCAAATGTCTCATGGAAAGGGGGTTTAAGATAGAAGAAACATAAGTTTTCAGAAACACACTGTGTATTAACAACATTGACATTATTGCCAGGTATTTCCTGAATATTAACATGCACAGTGATGATCTTTAGGAGGAAGATTTAGTCTATATGGTCCAGTTGTCCTATTTCCCCTGCTAAAAAAACACTGAAAAAATTCTTAGCTCCTGTACACTAATGGGCTCCTTCGGGTTCCATCTAGTTTTCATTAAAATAGGGCAGTCTAAGCCTAAAATAAGAGACTAAGCCTAAAAGCTAGCTGAACAGAAGTGAAGCACACAAATAAGTAAAATGAGATGAATTAGACCACAAAGTAAAAATCAATATTTTTGAATATTCTTTTTTAGAAGTCAATATTGAATAATTTAAAAACCCCCAAACTTACAGTCTGTTCTATTTTTTAATCTCAGATATATCTGAAAATACATATTGTGAAATGTTACATTAGAATTAGATAAAATGAATTCTTGTCAATCAATATCACTTTGAAACATGAAGTTGTATCTTAATACAAGATATAATACAGTTTCTAGTGTCCATCCTCAATAAAACTGAGTCAGTCATGATTATTACTATCCAGCATAACAAATCACACATATCAATCATTTACTGGTGTTGTCTCTGAACACTTCCTTCTTTGAAGAGCAAAGATCAACACTGACACTTGAAGATCATGGTCCAAGAGATTAATGGAGCCTGAGCTTCAAAGAAAGAATAAGAGAAGAAAAAGAGGCTAAGAAAAATAACAAAAAAACCCCCAAGATGACCATAAACATTAATTTTGGTTCAATTCCTGCTTACATAAAGAATAAACTAAGCTGAATACACTCATGAGCACTATTTTCTCAGAAAACCTGCATGAATGAGGAAAACAAAGGAAAACTGAAGAAAGTAAGAGTATTGGGTTAAAAACTATCCACTATTATCAGTTGAAATAAATGGGAACTGGAGGCTGAAGTTATAAGAGGGCAGGGAAAAACACTTAAGAGAACATTGTGAAAACATATTTTGTTGGAATATGCATATTACCTACATGCAGTAAAGGTGGTTCAATCTCAAAAAATAAAGAATTTTAGAAGTTCAGACATCAGTAAATACAGTGTAAACAGGAAAATAATACATGGTAAGCAGCAAAAGTAAACAAGCAAAGCACAAAAGACAACAGATAAAATTTAGACAATTCATTTGACATTGAAAATATTCCAGATTATATAGATATTAAATTCGCTGAAATAATTTTAAATCTGCTCCAGAATCTCAGACAAATACATCTGCTTTATATCTCTCCCCGTTACCTTCCTGATAGCTAGCCTGGTTTAGTTGAGCTGTCAGACCTTGCTGGAATCTGAGTAAATGGAATTGCCTCATTACATTCAGAATGTACAGATCTTGCCCTTAAAATAATACAACTTGTTGTAAATCAGATTTTCATGGTAGCATTGCATGAAAATAGTCGAGAAACAAATGTTCACAGTTAAAGCTCTTCACTAGACAGCTGAAATATAAATAAATCGTATCAGAAAAATGTAAACTGATGGAAGTGTATAGTTGTTTGTTTTTTTTTTTTTATTTGCTACCACACAGTTTTAAAAAAAAAATTCTCTTTTACTTAGGGTTTCACCTATCCATATTCACTTATTGCACTGAAACAAATTCCGGCACAAATAACTTAGAGCTAACTCTCTTGTTTTTGAAATCTCCCAGGTATTTGAAACTGTATCTTCATACTGCCATATCATTTTCAAAGATTTTCAAGAGTGCTCCAAAAGTGTTTATATCCTTTGCTCTCTAGGCATGCTACTGTACACAGCTGGAGCTACTAGTATCACTGCGTTGTTTTATAAATGTTAATGTACCTAAAATGCAAGATTTTCAGAGAAAAAGAATGTGCTGCATGTAATCAAGTTAGGACAAGAAAACCTGTACCAGAGAACAACAAAAAAATACAACTTTACTTGTTCAACCAGAACTTGAATGCTTGTTTTAAATTTAGGAGATCTTTGGCAGAAGATCTCTTTGGAAGAAGAAGAACTTGACATTCATGGCCATTTAGCTGTAGGGTTGGTTTCTGATTCTAACATCTCCTGCCACAGCTTCTCTCTTCTCCTTGCTGCCACTGCCCATAATGAAAAAAGTGGAATACAGCAGAGGAACCTGTGAGTGTGATCTTTACTCTCCTCCTAAAATTAAATACAAGTAATTCCAATTTCCTGATAGCCTAGAGCTTTAGTTTCTGTCAGCAGGATTTTAAAACTAAGTTGATCCTCAACAGTGAAGTTGAGGGAGTCTCAACACTAGGCTTTATTTGGATGAGACTCAGACTTTTAGTACAACTAACTTATGGTGAGTTTCATCACACGTCTAACAGCAGTTTGATAAAATGATGTAACTTGGCACTTCATACAGAAATTATCATTCCAGCAGGATGGGAAAATCTGATCTAACTCTTTCAGATCTAGCTGTTTCATTCACAACATTTAAATCCATCTAATTTTGTAACTTAAGTCTAACACATGGATTTTCCTCTAGTCATCATACAAAGATATCAGCATCAAGTAAATTGTGAAGCAAAGGGATCAAAATGGTCCCATGTAATCACCTCTGTGAACTGAACTTTTGGCTGTACTGAAAGTTTAAAACAAAGCCAATATGCACAAGAAAAAGATTTCTATTAGGCTTGAATATAAGGAAACAGCATGAAAACATCAGAGGACTGGAACATTCCTAAAATGCCTATTTTTCTAATTATGTGGGGAAATTTTTTTTTAAAAAAACAAACCAAAACACACAAAAACAAAAAGAAACAAAAACCACCAACAAAACTAAACAAATAAAACCCATCAAACAAACAAACAAAAAACCAAACAAAAAACACCCCCAAATCAAATCAAACAACTCCAAACAGAAAAAACAAAACAAAACAAAACAACAACAACAGAAAAAAAAAACCAACAAAAAACCAAACCAAGCTCACACAATTTTCTCTATGAATTCACTGTTAGACTACCACGGCAACATTTGTGGAAAAATGGTAAAGGTATGGAAAATTGGTGGTTTCAAATTATAATTTCTTTCTGTTGTATTTTAAGAGAAACCTAATCAAATGGATGGGAAAAAAAAAGCATCCAAAGATACAAGGAAAGAAAAGCAAGAGGAAAAGTATGGAAATGTGCAGTGTCTTCATGGTCCATTTCTACAACAGTTAGAAAATAGAGAGGCTGTCACCGGAATATATTGAAAGGGGAAATCTGTGCTAACTGGCTACTCAAAGTCTTGAAAATTCACATCTTGAGCTCTTATACGTAAGGAAAAGGAAGAATGGGGATCAATATGGATGTTGTTAGAATAATCATTATTTTTAACATGTTGTATTAGTGCTTGTTAGAAAAGATGATGACTGGAAACACACAAAAAAAATCATACATAAGGGTCTCTTTACTGGGATCATTTCTATTTCATTCACTTTACCACACTAATTTTTGAACCTTCTATTTTGAAGACCAACCCTATAATTTAGAATGGGAAATTATTTTTTCAGTGATCCAGGTTCAGGTCAGTTTAGACTTTAATAAAAAATTCAATCACTTTACTAAAATTACTCCTTTATATATTAAATTCAAGTTTTCCTATTTACAGAGAAGAGGGCACCTGCACTGAAAAAGTGTAAAAGAAGACACATCAGTTCCATAAACTGATCTACATCTGTTGGCGCAGAAGGGTTTCACTGCTCTTTAAGGGGTGAAAGAAACATCACAGGCAGAGAGAACACGCAGTGCAGTGCACACCATTGTTCTATGGGAGAAAGGAAAGGTTTACACATCTGGAAACAGCAGTTTATTAATGCAAATCCAAAAAGGGCATGTCCTGACCACAGTTCAGCTTGCATCAATGTGTGTATAGCATTTTCCTCAGCTTGAAGTTATTCACTTGTTTTTACAGTACAATGAATTAGAAGTAGGAACCGTGTTTAAACTGAAAATGGCGACATCAAGTTGAACAGCTCTCAAACCTACCATCTTTTCTGAAATAATTTTCTAGAGTTAAGTGGCCTTAAGCTGTATTTTTAAATATAAATGTACAAATGTAAGAACATGATTTTTAATAACAGTATGTTTGAGTATTTTACATATGCATATTACACGAAGATATTCTTACATTGTTCTAAATGCCACAGCTTTAAAATAGAAATGCTAATATGAAGCAATTGGTCCAAAGCAACAAAATCAGGACTTTCTACTTATTTTCTGGAAGATTTTCCCAATATATTTTCTTTCCTATTGCTATGATCTTTCCTTTTTTGTTTCCTATCCTTTATTCACCAGAGCTGAAGATCATTTACAAATCGATCTATCACCACTGTCATTTCTCTTACTGCTCTCTGTTTCACCTTGGTTGCAAGATTCATCACTAAGTTAGTACCTACTGTAACTATGAGGCTAAACTAAATGTGCTAGAAGAGCTAGTACATGCTTTTTTTTGTGAGGATAAACTTCAGAGACCACAAAAGTACCACTTACAGTCATGGACTGTAATCGGCACCCAGAAAAATAAAAGTAATCCAGAGCAAATTGAGAATATAAATTCAAATTGCTAATGTCTCTGTAATACACATAATTATCATCATCACGATAAAGAAGTCCTAAAGTTCTTTGAAACACAGTTTCACAGTAAATTAATAGAAATTTTGGAACTTTTCAATCAACCATCTGCTGATAAAAATCAGTTTCTGCATATAATGAACACAGGGGAGTAGTTGTCAATCAAAGAGCTTCCACTTGCCCTTTCGAGACTCTCTCTTCATTTCTGACATGCTTCCCTCGCTCAGTGTTGAAAAATGATCTTACCTTTCAGCAATTATTTCTGTCTTTATCCATCATGATCCACATGCAGACACAATGGGAGATGTATTCATTCAGATCCTTCCCTCTGCAGATTCAATTCTTGCTACTTTAAGATCCTAGTTGTATGTAGGCTCAATAGAAAGTCTCCAGCTATTTGTCTTCACATGATGCCTTAGCAATTATAAAGCTTGCAGGAACACATATTTTTGTTTCTGAGCTCAAGCTCTTTCTCAGGACAGCACCAAACAATTTCCCCTACATGATGGGGCGACACCCCAACCTTACAGAAATTCTTAGTGATTCCAAAAGGGAGGGATTTCCCCTTGAAGCAATTTACATCAGCTCTCAGTCCAGGATTATATATTACATAAAACACGATCTATTTCATCTTTTACAGCATGATATTGACAAAATTACTTCAAATCTTTGAGGTACTTTTTATCTAAAATAAGAATAAAAAACCCATGCTACATCTTATTTCTTACATTACAATGGCTTAAGAAAATATTAAAATAGGGGTACTTTGTGATCTTAATAGCCATCATTTACTAATATTGTTGAAATTTCTGCAGAAAAGTGCAATATTAAACAATGCGAAGAGGAACAGAAAAATTATCAGAAAACAACTGGGCAGACACCACCTGCCAAAGGTTTCAAAAGGCTTGCTACCTAGTTAATTTTACTATTTGAGTCAAGATTACAATTGTTTCAAGCAAACGTGAAAAAATCACTAGTGGATGTTACCAGAATGATGTGATCTCATCAAAATCTGACTAAGCCAGAAATAATGAGCTTATAAAAGAGGCCAGATCCTGCCTTCCTGATTCCTGAGTGAGTTTGATGAAGTAGAAATTCGTCCCTAATTTTAACTTTATCAGCTGAGAAAGATCTAGCTCACTGAAGTACTGCACTCAGGAGTTTAAAGTAGGAAAAATTTGGCACAAATGCTCCCAATAATGCAAGATATAATCTACTCTACACAGGCAAAGCAAAGCTTTATTGATAAAAGCAGACTTATGCAAATATTCAGATATAAATTACTTTTAAAGCTTTGGTACTGCAATGTTCAGACATCTATTTAGAAATACTATTCTGGTTTTTCTGGATAAGATTATCATATCTTATCAGATAAAGCCTTGTTCATGAGGATCTAATTATTCAGGTTTACTCTAAGTTCTTTCCTGTCTGAGCTTCTTGCAAGGGGACTTGAAACTGTTTCATTTTCTGAACAAACTGCTTCCAAACAACTTATGCTAGAACAGGAATAAAGTAAACGTCAGGAACTTAGAATACTTTTGGTCTTGAAAGTCCTCAAATGATTTAAAATAGAGAATTTAACTATTCTCCCTGCTTTGAAATGAATCATTTTTAGCAAAGGAATTTAGCCTGAGGTTTCTTCAGAGCTAGTGTTGTATGCTATTCTGTATAATACAAAAATGCTAACAGCTTAAAACATTACCAAACAATGGTAATTAGAAGACTTCCATCTAAGAAAAATATCATAGTCAACAAAGGTTTTCTCTGCAAAAATTAATATGGTGTCTTTCTATTTACAGGTCCTAAATCTATTTTATTCAAGTAACTAGCCAGAGTGGAAAATGAAAAAGCTGAGAAAAAAAAAAAAAAAATCCATGGGAAAAAGGCTTAGATGTGAAAACCTTAAAACATTCTTCTTACATAATTTTAATTACTATTGGTCTTTTTACAGTTACTCACTATATTCATTTTAAAGGTAGTCAATTTAATAGAAGATCATTAATACTAAATAGCCTTATTTCATTCCAGTGTCATTTAGGAAAGAATTAAGAATATAAGGCAAGTTAACTAAGTGAGGAATATTTTTTCATTCTAAAATAACCTGGATTAATAAATTCTGAGATGTTCACAAAATTTCCTGAAAAAAACCCGAAAACCTCCTTGTGTTTATGAAGACAAAAATGTGGTTTACCAAAAGCACACAGCTATATGTATGTCTATATATACAGCTGAGTAGGAACTCAATGGGAGCCAAGACAATCCGCTCATGTGGAGTCATATACAAAGACACAATTTTAAGTGCTGTGTGTTGAAGCCTATCCTTGGATTCAAACAGTCAAAACTTTTGTTTCTGTTTTTCTTACAAATTTAATATAAAGTAAGTACTTTGCTATAAGTATAAAAATTAAAATAGAGATCCCAGTTACATTTAGTGACACTTCATCAAAATCAACATACTCCATAAGAAAATTATAAATAAATAAAACAGTTTTTACCTTAATAAACAAACTTGTCATCAGGAAAAAAAAGAAACAAAACCAATAGATCTACTCTAGTCCACATAAGACAGAAAAAAAGCTAATAAATTTCTTTTTCTCCTTTATAAAACTCTGATCTTGTTAAGAGACTATATATGCACTTCAGAACTAAATCTTCACGAGCATGTACTCTATAAAAATAATGTCAGAACTCATTGAAAAGTTAGAAAAAAAAATCTATTGGAAGAAGGACCTCAACAGCAGAGAGGCATTAATATAAGAAAACTATTAATACTAAATATAAGGTTGTTTTCCTACCTGTGTGCAGATAAATTACTGAGGTACAGGGAGTATTTTTCTTCAGCAGACAATCCATCCATCATCAAGTAAAAAACATGAAAATTACTCTGGTTGAGAGGCTGGAAAATGACACGAGACTTCTCCAACATGTATGTATAAATCCTAGCTGATTAAGAAACAAACACATAAATTAATCATTATACTGATTGTTCTGAACGTAAATATCTTAAACCATTAGCCATTGCAACAGTTAAGAACAAAGTTTCTTATAAAATGATCTGAGGGGAGCATTTAAAAGATAGTTTTACCATTTATACTCCCATGGTTTTCGATGCAAATCACATATAAAACCTTAATTCCATAAAAATTGTCAGAACAAACATATTACCACACTTAATTACTGTTTGATATTACCATTAAAACTACTAATTTTAAAGATACTGATGTTTATTTGTACCAGTTGTTGTATTTGGCAAGACTTTCCAAGAGACAAGCTATTAGTCATCTCACCAAAGTGTAGCCATCTGAGCACTGGCATCTGTTCTATCCTCCTTCTAAACAGAAAGAGAAAGATGGAAAAGATGTTTAAGACCTCTTGAAAAAACACACTTGGAAGCATTTCTTCTTTCTCTACTAGTAATCAAGAACACAGAGATTAACAGTTTACATTAACTACCAAGCTTCTAGATAGCTACAAAGAGACAAGTCCTCTGCAGAATAGGTTTTCAACAAGCTCACTGACCTGAGCCTGGGGAAACATGGGCATCTCGGAAGGGCTATGATGACCTGCCTGAATAAATGAGAAGCTGTGTGAATCAGCAGACTGGGGAAGAAGGTGAAGGAGGATGAATCTGAGCGAGATCTGCCTACAGGAAGATAGCTTACAGGATCATGCATAACCTCAGGCCGACTAAGATTCTGAAAGAGGCAAAGCACGGAAGCAAAGAAAATATTGAGCCCTCAGATCCTGTTCAAAAGATAACAGGCATTTTAGAGATACCCGTGAAGAGGCGGGGGGAAATTCCCATTTTGGGCAGGCTACTCTTGAGCTCTTCCATGGGAGTACAACACCATGTGGTTCCAGATTCAAGAGACTAAGAGAACCAGGGAATGTCCAACTGCAGAGAGAGGTCAGGGCCCTTCTGGTCAGTGGGAACCTGATCCCAGCTCCCACTTACTCAGCTGCTGGCATACTTATCTCATCATTACTTAAATACTAGCTGCAGTGCAAAGACCAGAAGCACATCTCTTCACACACAACTGAGCACCTCCACCACATGGACACAGTCCATTTTACTGAAGCTTTAGGCTTTTCAACATCTGCAGTATGGCAGAGTTTTCACTGAGTCTTCGCAAGCTGGAAAGGGCTGTTGAGTTTAGAGCATAAGCTGCACTTCTCAGCAATGGAGGATCTATATTTTTCAACCCATTAGGCAGATAAGAATATTAAACTATAGCTTCCCATTACCTGGCTTTCACCAAATTCATTCAGGACTCCTTTCTTCATGGACTTGAAGTAGCTCTTGAACAGAGTCATTATAAATATTGGTGTACATATCCTGCAGCACAACAAGTGTGTTCTCTAAAGGCGTACCACTCATGTCTTTATAGATTTTTTCTCATTTTTTACTTTTTTTGAGCTGGCTGGGATTAAAGCAATATTTTCTGAACCAGTTTTGGACTCATAATTGCCCAATGCAAAGTGAAACAGTTTGTGAATGAGAGTGTGTATCAGAGGCACAGTAGTTGCATTAGCCTAATGAATAGGCCAGCAGGCAGAATGTCGCTTCCTGTCACCATCCAGTTGCTAATGTCCACAACAGTTCATTCACTGCTAGGTAGATTATTGCTGTATTATCTGCCTTTGTCTGGTCATTTTATTTTAAAAATTCCACTTCTCTTTTGAAGTTCCTTAAGTTTCTGTTTATACTTTTGAAATAAACACAGCAAACCTGAGGTTACTTGAAATTGTGTGTATGAAAGAATACAGTCTTTGAAAATACTGCTGAAAGACAGTGTAGATGGGAGAAAAAATTAAATGGGCGAATCCTGAACATATTGTTTTGAGAAAGGCCTCAGCAGCTAAATTCTGTCCATAAACTAAATATAACTATGCAAGGTCTCTCAAAGAACTACTCTGCACAGGCCAAACCATCCTGGACACATCCCAGGTAAGGAGTACAGAAGGTCAGTGGTGCATTAGCCAGGGACATCCTCTACGCTTTCTTTATGTAACAGCACAGACAAATCCTGACTTGTGCTGGCAACCAAAACCATGCCTGGGATTCTGGCTAAGAGACAGTAGGACTGACAGAGAGGAGTTGTAGGTCTGACTTGATGAAGCAAAGAAACATCATCTGGCCCATTAAATCATCCTACAAAATGTAACAGTGAACTGCTATTATGTAATCAATATTATGAGAAATTGTGCATCATCCATCTAATCCTCTGCTGCTACACTACAGACAAAACTAAAAAACCCAAACCTGTATGGGAAGTAGAAAGGCACACTTGGGAAATCATGTATGTTTCTGGCTCCAGTAACTTTGTAACACATTATAAATTGAAGCAATGCAATCATGGCAGTACTGGCCCAGACACACACTTTCATCAGAATCAATCGCTACCTGGCTGTCATTCCTACAGGGTAAAACAGAACAGATGAACCTGAAAGATGATTTCCATCTTTTATTGTGCTTGTAACTTATTTCACAGTAAAACTAATCCAACCATCAATTAATTTGAAAAGAGTTCATTGCAAATCCTTAATCACATTTTTTGTGTGCAATATTCTTCACTAAGGCTTTTATAACCAGCACTTCAGGTGTTTTTAACATTCATTGATTAATACAAGCAGGAAAAATGTTACCAAAGGTCATCTATCATTTAACTTTAATGATGGGCAACATCACTTATTCAGATGACACAAATTAATTCAGCCCTTTTCAAGTACTTCCAGCCACCTGCACTTTAATAAGGCTAAATACATTCCATCTCAACTAGCATCTCCAGCAGTGGGAAGTGCTGTTAAGAAAAGCCAAGCTTCCAATCAGCAAGCATCAAGCACAGTATCATCTTAATAGTGCTAAGAGTCATAAAGAATATTATCATGGTAGTATGCTTCTCTACAAAGTGAAATATATTTGTTAATCTATGTGTGAAATAAAAGGGAGAAAAATAATAAAGTTCCAAAGCAAAGTCTGTAATTTTTGTGCAGTGGTAATTATGCTTACAGGCACAAACAAATTTCTACCTCCTGTAACAGCTCACTTGATCTACTCAGCAGCTACACAGGCAGCAAGCAGACTCTGTACTAAAATTGTGGCCAGTGTAATCTCTCTTTCAGCTATGCATTCTTAGAAACTACATTGCTTCTTCTCAAAAACCATGCTGTCCTAAACACAGCTATCTGTATAGACAAGAAAATATTTGTCAGTCCATTTCAATGTAACTTGAATAAAAAAAAAAAATAAAAATCGGTCCTTGTTTTTCAAAAAGTGAAGAAAATAAATGCCTGAAAAGCAAAGCAGAAAACTTGGAAAATAAGTTTTTCAGACTTTATTTTCTCTTCCTAAATTCATATTTGAGTAATTTGAAGAAATTTATAGAGGCATTAATTTTCACCTTAGAAATTATATAAACTTACCTGAAGGACTGTTCTGGAAAAAAAATAAAAATCAGTCTTCTACTATTATGCTGTGGGAGCTAATAATTCTCTAGGAATGATATTATTTTTTTTTTCCAGAAGATCAGTCTTTAAGTTGTGAATTTAATTTAGAAACCTAATGAAATCACTGACCTGTAGTTTATTCTGTTTGTTTTAATATAAAACTTTTTGCTACATAAAACCTCTTTAGATATCAGTACTGGCTTTGAGTAGAACCATGCTAAAACTCTCCACCCTTGTTTTCAAAACATCATGGCAAAAATACAGTTTATGCTAAAGCACTAATCAAATCTAATGATGAAAATCATGGGGAACATTTCAGTTATTTAGGTATATTGTATTTTCTGCTAGAAGAATAAACTTTGTGACACAAGTCAGAGAATTCCCAGGGTCTAAATGAACTTCAGCATGAACAAGAAGCTGTCACAAAATTCACTGGTGTCCACTCAAAATGCAAGGAATGCCACCTTGGGCTTGCCCTCGATAATAAAATTGTACACACACACTTGGCATGTCCTTCCCTTAGCAAATTGTTCTGGATCTCCACCCAAAATATCTGTCTATGGAGGAGTTTAAACCACCTAAACCCTTTGATGGAGGCAATCTAGTGTCACTTGGATTTTTGATTACAAACAGGGCTCAATATTTAGCCCCGTTATTATCAATGAGTTATAAATTCATGGCTCAGCAAAACCAGGTGCTCTGCATATTTAAATTATTCATTTATGTTTAAACAGTGCAAGACAGTAAATACTGCTGCAAATGATCTTGCAAATACATACAGAGTATGCCTGGGTGGAATTTCACCCTGCTAAAGACAACATGCCTGATTCTTTTCTCATTTATGGTGGTCTAAACCTGGCATAATTTCGCTTGGATGTGATGCTTAGCAGCGGCTGGGAAAAGGCAACATCTACTATGCAAATCAAACAGCAGGAACAATTGCAAATTTCAGAAATATAAAACAATATTCTACTGCTGTAGTAAGGCTTGTCTCTCTTGACAATGAATTATGTAACTTTTGGCTACCTTAGATTTGGTAAGAATAATTGATTGAATTCCTAAGTAATTGGGGAACAGCAGGGTAGATAAGTAACTTGTTTATATTTTTTAATTGACCTGATGACCCCTACATTTTCTCATTTGATGCCTATAGCTTGAGAATCATAAAAACACAGAATTAATGTACCAGAAAACTGACACAAAAACCTGGTTAACTGATCCTTTCCCACACAATGGCTATGAATTAAACTGGCAGTTCTGAGTAAAGCTGTACATAAATGCGCATCCCTCCAAACACAATATACTCAAACCAAATATGTACAACGGGTCTATAAAATTGTAGCTTTAGGGATTGAGGTCTATTTTTACAAACTGAACTGAGATGCTCTTCAGTCCATGCTAATGTATATTTCATTTTGCATTCCTCCCACAAGAGCTTATAAATGAAAAACAAAATCACACATTTTTATTTTTGAATCTCCTTTACAATTATCCTACATTCATTATAAAACAAGCCAGAGAAAAGAGTTAGTAATTTCCCATGCAGTGACATTTCCTGTGAATAAACTATCATATTTTCTAGAGTATAGTGAACTGTCTCAAGAAAATGGAACTGGAAATATTTCCAAAGAAATTTTTTATGAAACTCTTCCGAAAGCCTAAACACACCTAAAATTATATACACATATATAAATATATTTATATATAAATATATAAATAAATAAATAAGTAAATAAATCTATATATAAGAGTAGATTTGGAAACGTTTATCTAACAGAATATAATTTACTTGGAACAAAAGTGTGTCTTGACATACAGTTTCTCCATCCAGGAACAGTGCAAGTAGGAAACTGTCTGTGTGTAGTTGTTTCTGCAGACATACCTTGCTTTCACAGTGAGTAGCTTTATGATGACTTATGTGGATCAGAAATAAAAGCTCTCTCTGACTGCTTTTGAAGAGCAGAGTTTTCAAAATTAAACTGAAAGTTTGCTCACTTGTATTTCTTTTTTTTTTTTTTTCCCTACTAATGAATGCTTACTAGGTATTAGAAGACTCATACTTACTCGAAAGGCAGGACCAAAATTCGCACTATCTTGCCTTTAAGAAGAATAAACAACAATATGGTTCCTATTTGTTTTAAAAGAGGCATTAAGCTGTAATAAATTACTTCTAATTTCAGTATTACAGAATATACTTGTTAGGGTTTTTTTGGTTGTTTGTTTTGTTTTGTTTGTTTGCTTGTTTGTTTTTATAAACAGATAATATCACTCACTAATTCAAGGGATACTTAAAATACTCAATACAATATTAGGTAGAAGTGCACGGCTTAATTTAATCCATTTTTTACTTATATTTCACAGTGTTGCACTACACAGCTCTCTCTGTTTATCTGGGAAATAAAACGAAACGTTACCTCCTGGGAAACAGGAGAAATCGCTGGCACCAACTTGTTTCTTGTCTTTCCCTGCCACCTTGTGGTTGTTTAGAACAGGGCACTGCTCGCTCCTAACAAGTGATCAATTCACACGCTGTGAAAATTGCTCTTCTGACACTCCCTAACCCCCCTGGCCTCTTTCATGTACTTTGAAGCCCTTACTGTCCAATTCTGCGCATTCTGAGCTAGGATCTCTGACCTAACACTCTGTGCGTGATATTAAAATTTACAGATATAATTATACTTACCTGCAATTAATGTTCTTTTTCTCTCACAAAACTGTAGTTCAAAATACTTTATAAAACAGCTGGAAAAATCATTCAATGGTGTCTTAGCATGTCCAAAGGCCTCCAAGATACAGTTTACCTGCAAAACAATTGTGAAGAAATAATACAGGAAGATATTTCAAAAAATATCAGTGATGTTGGCTTGTGATTAATAAATTGGGGGGGGGGGGGAGGGGGGAAGAAGACCATTTTTCATCTTGAAATTAAAAAAAAAAAAAAATTGGCAAGCTTTTTTTCCAAAATAGAAATTAAGGTAAGAAAGTAAGACAGCTCAAAATAAATATGTTCCAAAAAATCAGTGTCAGAATAGTGGAAGTTGTAAGTGAAAGCTTCACATGTGAGCTGTGTCCCTAAGAGTAGTTTGGATATGAGTGTCTGGAGTCATATTCCTGGAGCTGGTACACTTAGGAAAAATATTAAAATCTTGGAAGACAGCTTATGAAGCTACAGTCAGTCAATACTAATAACCTAACAAAGGAATTTACAAGTTTTATATAATGTCAGAAATGGCATAAACCATTGATTTCAAATGAAATAATTTCAGGATTACACTAGTGCAAAACTGAGGAATACAACAGATTCAGACATTTTTATGGCATGTCTCACTAATGCATTTTCATGTTATGCTTTCATGGTCACAAGCATTGTATTTAGCTTTTTTGTGTAGAATTAGTTGCTTACACCCCTTATACTCTGACAAATTCCCTTCAGAACTTTCCCCTATGCATCTTTGAAGTTGTTTGCAATGTGGTGCATATACACTGTTGTTCTGACATCACTCCTGCCACGAAGCTGGATGAACTAGTTGGGGAGGGAAGAGGTCTGTGGAGTGGCGCAGAAGCTCTAAAAATTAAACCATTCACAATTATTAATTAAACCAGCTGTCTGTGCAGTAGGTGGCAGCAGAAAACTAGTAAGCCTAGTTTTGGTTCCAGTTCCACTCCAGTAGTGTTGCTTAGGATGTATTTCCTCTTGAGACTAATTCAGCACTTGCTTTAACCCATGCAGCTTTATTAATTTAATGGTGTCATGCATAATTGCAGCAGGAATTAATCCAGACAAGTGTGTTCATCAAGGCACCTGAAAAGGCAAATAAATTAGAATCTCTACTCTATTCACTATGGATAAGATATGATGCATTTCCCATCTAAAGTCAGATATCCCATCTAAGCCAGTTTTAAAGGATCTTTCTATATTGATAAATTTGATAATGCTCTTCCACTTCCATTAAGACCCATTGATAGCTGTCTCTGAGTTGAGATCTCCGATGAGAAATTTCATCAGGAAAGATAATTTTTTTAAAGAACTTGAATTGGCAATCCAGAATTCAGCATAATTTAAAATTTCTGTATGAACCTTTATAGGGAATTAAATATGGGTAAATGGAAACATATTTTGGAAATTGAATATGCCTGAACAAATATTCAGAACCCTTACCTATTTCTTACATATATTTAGTACACAAATATTGAGCTATATAACTTCGTCCAATCTTTGCAGTTTTTCCTGCAAGTTTGCAGTTTCTGTCTTGCATACTATTACTTCGGATATCTCAACACCTCTTATGCTGTCCAGCGAAAAATCACCACACCACACAGGCAGATTTATTTATTTACTGAAGGCAAATAATTTCATGTTTAAGAAACAGCTCCTTATCACAGGAATGTTTCCTACTCACTGCAACACTGATTTTCAAAATCACCAAAGCATAGAAACAAAACTATCTCCACTTCGGAGATTCTTCTTATCACATCAATGTGAGCTTAATCCCATTCTCATTCATGGGAAAAAAACTTCCTTTGACTTCAAAGGTGAAAACAAGCCATTTATGAATTTCTACAGACCTGACGCCTTTTTCCTTACAGTTCAAATCTCTCTGCCTGACCAAGAGGCCAAGATTTTGCTTCATTCCACTCAGTGATTGGAATGCTACTTACATGCTTTATTTTTGTATCAAAGGTATTTCTGCTGCAGCTGGCTCTGCAAGTGAGGTGTTTTACTATCTGTTTGCAGGCTTCAGTCTTCCCAGAACCACTTTCTCCACTGCAAGATGACAGGCAAGGAAGAGAGGGAGGAATCATTGTTAGTTTCACGATTGAAATGTTATTTATATTCTCTGCTAGCTTGTTTGAATGGATTTAAGGTACCTCCATCAAAATTTCATTTCAAATAACAGAAGGTTTAGGGATGACAAATAAAGAACAGAACATAGGAGATTGACTGACTGACTGTCTATGTACATGAAGGCTGTCAGAGCTGTCAAGATACATTGTGTTGTACCACAGGTCAAACCAATCAAATCTAATGCTTTCAAGCCTTTTTGAAGGTATTTATAGCACAGATTTTATGTTTTCCTTTATCTTTTGTCCGGCAAAGGAGCTTACTAATAGTGCCTGGTTCTCTTTGCAGATGGTGAAATTACTGCTGTGGTAATGACGGGGAATCAGAAGAAATGGAAAGTGAAGAATACAATAGGAAGAACGTAAAGAAAATATAAAAGGAACAGGAAGGAAAAGAAAAAACTGATTGATTTTACAACCTGCCCAGTTTTTTCAATACACTTTGACAGTAGTGATTCTGTCTAGGTCACTGTGATTTCTTGTTTGTTATGTGGAACAAATATTCAAAAGAATGAGAATATCTGACTGGGAAGTAAGTAAGGCAAAAGGCAATAGAATGACAAAGGTGGAAAGAAGCAATAGAAAAGTGGTGGGATGGAGGAAGGAAGCAAAATCAATAATGCACTTTAAGAATGGAGAAGGAAGGAAAAGAAGAGATGGAAAGGATGAAGTTAGTGAAGCCTAACTAGGAAATTTATGGAAGAATTTCTTTCTTGAATTATGAGACATTTTCTTTACAGACAACTGAACCAAATAAAATGTAATTTGATGCTCCTCCTTCGTTTATTCACTTGATCAAATTTAAAAGGTTGCTTCTACAACAGCCAGTTAGATTTTTCACAAGTACAATGGACATGATGGCTGATCAATCTGTTACCTGTGCATTTTAGTTCTGAAAATGAGAAGGCAGCAAAATACAGTATCTGTCTTCAACCTGGCCATTGCTTTAGCTATTCAAATATCACTTCAAAGGAGAAGTCAAAGGAAAAGGAAGAAACAAAACAGGGAAGGACAAAAAAGAGCTTCATACTTGGATAGCAACTGGATAGCATATTTGGATAGCACCGTTTAATCTCAGTCAACTATCACAGGACATACATGCACCTTTGGTGAATATCTTAATGTTTGCCTGATAAACTCTAGTCTTAATGTGACGAGACAGATCTTGTCATTACTATATATGTGATATATCAAACTGCTTTTGTCTATGTTGTCCATGTGTCTATAACAAAGTGGAGGCTAACACTGGACCTCAAACTCCTATTGGCATCAGCAGGAGGTTTATCGTCCAAGACTGCAATGGTTTGCAACCTGGCTACATGGTGATGGATCTGATGAAATGCAGTTTTGGGTCCTTAGGGAGCTGGAAGACAAAGTTGTTAGCCACTATCCATAATTTTTGAAAAACTGTGTCAGTCAGGTAAGGTCCCTGCTGTCTTGAAAAAGCCAAATATTAATATCCATATTTAAAAAGAGGAGAGCAGAAGGCACAGGGAACTACAGACCAACCAGTCTGTATTTTATTCCAGGGCTACAGTGTTGGTGGACAGGGGCAGAGGAACTCACATTATCTACCTGAACTTACATAAAGTATTTCAGACTGCCCTGCACAACATCCTTGTCTCTAAATTGGAGAGACACAGGTCTGGTGAATGGACCATTTGGTGGATAAAGAATTGGCTGCATGATCACACACGAAGAGTGGGTGCTCAGCATCTCACTGTCCACCTGAGGACCACAGATGAGTGGTGCCCTCAGCGGTCAGAACAGGGGCTGATACTGTTGAACATCTTTGCCAGTGATATGGACAGTAGAATTGAGAGCACTCTGATCAAGCTTGCTGTTGACACCAAGCTGTGGGGTGACCCCTCATGCTGGAGGGAAGGGATGACATCCAGAGACCTTAACATGCTCGAGAGGTGGGCTGATGAAAACTGCATGAAGTTCAACAAAGCAAAGTTCAAGGTCTTGCAGCTGGGTCGTGGACACCTACGGGCTGAGCAGATAAGACACTGAGAGCAGCCCTGAGTAAAAAGACTTGGAAGTGATGGTCACTCCCAAGAAAATTCACCATGAACCAGCGGTGTGTGCTCACAGATCAGAAAGCCAAGTGAATCCTGGGCTACATCCTTAGCAGCATAGGCAGCTGGTTGTCAATTGTCATAGGCAATTGTCCCCCTCTACTCCACTCTTGTGGGCGCTACATCCAGCTCTGATATCCCCAACATAAGAAGAACATTGAATTGTTGGAGCAAATCCAGGGGGGCATCACAAAGTTGGTAAGAGGACTGGAGCACCTCCCCCATTGAGATAGGCTGAGAAACTTGCAGTTGTTCAGCCTGGAGAAGAGAAGGCTCTGTGGAGACCTCATGGAAACTTTCCAGCATCTGAAGGGGGCCTACAGGGAGCCAAAGTGGGACTTTTAGTGAGGAACTGTAGTGACAGGACTATAATGGTACAAACTGAAAGAGGGGAAATTTAGGTGAGATGTTAGGAAGAAATCTTTCACTGTGAGGGTGGCAAGACAATGGAACAGGTTGCCCAGAGAGTTCGTAGGTTCCCCATCCCTGGAGGTGTTCAAGCCCAGGTTGGATAAGGCCTTGAGAAACCTGGTTTAGGGGGAGGTGTCCCTGCCTATAACAGCAGTGTTTAGGACTAGATGACCTTTAAGGTCAATACCAACCTCTTCACATTCTATGATTCTGTGTTATGTGAAGATCTCAATTAATAGGTCACAAAAGCCATATTTAAACCAGGTCTAAGAGGAAAATAAATTGTGTAATGTCAAGATGGTCACTGCCACAACTAATATGAAATTAGCAATTCTCCAGAAATGGCAAGATTCTCCTTAAGTGCACTATCCTTTCATCACATTTTCAGCTTCTGACTTTCTGAAAGAGTTTAAAAAGTCAGATGGTACTTGATGTCACCCTACAAAATACACATCTCTGTCCTCTTGATGATGACGTCACTCTCCAAGCACTATCTGTACCATGCTGCCTCTGTTCTTAAGATCCAGCATTAGCCTTCTGCCCTTATAATGGCAATCTCTAACGTCCATGTTTCTTTGTTGTCACTAACAGAAATAGAGAAAAACTGAAGCAGGACATTAGCCCTGTGAAATTCCTCCCTTACAGACGTTTCACAGTCTTGCAAATTACAGATCTTATACCTGTGTTATCCAGAAAGTCAGAGAGCTCATAGACAGATATAAATCATAGCTCCCCTCTTACTGCCCACTCACATTGGCCAGTTCACTGGCAGCTGTGTGTCATGATGATGGAGTAGTCTTGTCCCTCCACAACATGCTTAATCCAAAATCACAGCTGCAACCTGCTATCACTATACCACAGGTTACAAAAAAGATTAGCAATAGTGACTCTTTAGTTATTTCAGCTGTTAATGAACTCTGAAATTAAAACATCTCTGATGTTTAGGTACAGTCACTCACAGTTAGTTATTGTGCTATTGAACAAAAGTGTTCATTTATGTTTGAGAATCAGATCTAATTAACTGTCTGTAAGAGCTCACAGCTTATCCAAAGTGTACAGCCCTTTATATCCAGCAGATTAGTATTTTTAACATTCTGAGAGCTATATAAGACTTGATATTTAACAAATTGTAGTATTTTTATCATTTGTTCAGGCCCAACCTCACGTGACAAAAACCAGCCTCTTCAACAGAAAGTTTTTCCAGGATTCAAAAATCTTTCTCACAACTGGAGAAACTGACAGTGGGGAGAGGGAATGCTAAAAAACCAGTTGATATGCCTTTGATTGTTTTCAAGAATTAAAAAGCAGGCATGCCACTTAAAATTAAAACCAAAAAAATGCCTACTTAAGAAAAGGAACTGGAGTGCTCACCATGAGTTTCCCGCCTTAAGCATTTTTTTGCTTCACTTTTAATATAAAGCTATGTTTCTTTTTCACTGCAAGACAAATGTGGCCCAGGTAACACAGGACCATGCAAACAAGTTCAAAGTGGACAATTTCTGTCCATTCTTGAACATTTCTTCTCAAGAGTCATGTTTTCTGAACATTGCTGCAAAGATTTGACATGCTTGGCTCAACTGTTAATTTTACAGTTCTGCCATAGGAGCTTTTCGATCAAAGGGGTTGCTAGATTACTGTTCAGGGCTTCAAAAATCACCAGAATGTAGTTGCTGGAAGAGAGACACAGCGTGACTTAGTTTTTCTGTACCTTTCAATGGGTTATATTCACTTCTAGTGAAATACAAACTGAACCGCTGTGAAATAAATGTTATGTTAGAAAAAAGTTTTCATTGCCGATACCATTATTTGGAATATTTGAGGCAATTTAATAATGAAAAAGTAATATGGTATCGTGTCTTGTACAAGAACTTGTTTACTCCATTTCATTATAGGCTGAGTAAAATTTTTTGCAATGTCACCACTGTCTGCAATATTTTTGCTCTCACAATTCAATGCTGCTTAGAGAACAATTCCAGTTTTCTCTTTTAAATAGTTGTTTCTTCATTATATTCTTCAAAATGTGATTCACAATATGAGTGCTGGCTTCTTAGAACTTTTGTTTGGACTGCCTTATCAAAGTGTAGGTTAAATTAACATTGGAGCAAAAAAGCATTCTTCTGCACTAATATTTACTTAGAAGGCATTATGGAACAGACAAAGAAGGCTTATTTCACTGATAAAAAAGGTTAAATTAGAAACAGTGTATTCCAAAGGAAAGGAAAATGAATGGAAAATCTGAAATCTCTTATGTTCACATAGGGCTTTAGGCAAGTCCACGAAGTTTTCTTATTTTATTCTTCTTTTGGCTTTCCAGCTTTTCTTTAGAACTACCTGATGGAGGGCCTGTTTCCTACTATTACTTTATAGATATTTTGTTAATACAACCTTAATTACAGCTCAGATTGTTTTACCTTCAAATACTATGAAAAATTTAAAAAATAAGTTCTGTTTTGAAATTTTAAAAAATCTATATTTGTTAGGAAAAAGACCAATTGAAAGTGTGGAAATATGAAGTCGTGAAGCAAAGAACAAGAGATATAATACACCCAGGGGAACTAAAGACGTTACATCTGTCAAATCCATGGCATTTTGATTATCATCCCGCTCTTTTGCTTTGTTGTGCCAGTCTAGCTGGGCTACCAGTGCCCCTAACTCTGCAGAGTTTCGTGCAGAGCCTGTGCTTGCTAGATATCTCCATGGACTGCCTGGCTGTGAAGAGCTGTGGCTGGAGTTCCAGCTGCCTTTGTTGTGACTCCCCAAACCCTCAAAGCCTGTGTGAATACCCCAGCTCTGAGACCACCACTGCTGGTGGTGTCTACCAGGTTCAAAAGGTCCTCTATTGCATGGAGGGGGACTCAGAGAGCCAGAGCCATCAAATGGAAGTACTTAACCAAGGAAGCCCATGCAAGAGTCAGAAAAGAGCCAACCCCAGGCAATTTTTAAGAATTACTTTCTGCAAGTAGTAAGAAGTACTTGCTTACCCCAAATTTCTGCATATTAGACAGGTTTATCTATACCTTTTTGATTTCAGAACACTGGATCATTATTGGATCATTACTGTTTGATAAAGAACAATCCCATTATAAAGAAATTCTATAAATCATCTGTTTTGGGAAAATATGACAAAATACAAAACCCGTAAAGAGCAATATACTGTCATTTAAGATTATATAAATTACAGGGTTTTATTTTTTGCACTTCATTTTATATTCTGACCAAAGGTACCACACTCAAAAGTGCAGGAGCTCTTTAACAAAAAAACCTTACTCCTGCAGTACTTGAACTATAATCAGAAATTATAGAAAACTGCTGACAGAATGAGTTAATTTAAGATTTCTACCAGATTTAAAGGAAGATAGGTGTGCTGTTCTGCATGAACTTTTGAAACCAATCTCTTATTGACTAGAGTCAGCATTACTACTCCAAATTCCCATTAATATAGTAAGATATACCCAGGGAAGAGTGACTAAATTCACACACTTTTGGAGGTCAAAATAATTTATTTCTTCTCCATTTTCAGTGTACATAAGTGAGACACTGAGTCTTGCTCCCAGTGATTGAGGTTTGTAGATTTGAAACAAATATGTGCAAGTAAAACTGTTAAATACGAAATAATGAGTTCTGTGTTATCAGTATTGTTATCTGTAACTGATCAATCTTTCATCTTAGTTGGAAGCTATAGCTCTAAAATTAAGCTAAATTGGACAGTGTATTTCTAAACAATGTTTTAATACAAATCTGTAACTGTACTGCAGCAGCCCATTGTATTTAAAATATATAGAATTATACTTTCAAAAATAAATATTAAATTGCAATGAATGCTTTTCGTGATGCTAAACTGAGGAAATAAATGCATTCCACTGTTAAACACAGGGACTTCTCCCTGTTACAGATTATTTGGCTTAAAAATGTGATTTATTTCACAGCAGTATCATTGGATATTTACACTCCTGGCTGTTAAAAAGCAAGATAATTTCATTTTATGAATTCATTATGACTTTTTAACTCACAAAATTAGCCATCATCACGCCATAAATCTTTGGTTTGATTTACTAAGGCTCCTTAGCTTTTAACAGGACTATATTTAGGCTCCCTGGACAGCTCTTTACTTATCTTATCAGTGCTTAATGTATTTTCATATCCCGAAAAGCAGGAGCAAAATGCCGTCAGAAGGAAGCTAATTATGAAAAGTCCACCTACTGGCTATTTAAGAGCATAACTAATAAAATTATTTTATTCTGTAGCTTCCATTAGAAGTTTATACAGAGACAGTTCTTGATGTTAAGTATACATGAGTAAAGCTGGCTTGCTACACACTGAAAATAATTGTGAATAAGTGATAACAAGTTCTTCAGTGATTTGGCCAAAAGCTTTTCTGTTGTAAAATGCTCTATTTCAGTGAGTGAAATTTTGATCAGATGTGAAGTGACTTGGGAAAAAAAAATATTGTAAAATAGTAACAAATTTGGCCGCACCTCAAGTCCTCTGTCCATTTCTGGTCTCCTCACTTCTAGAAAGTACATTCAAGTGCTGGCAGGAGTCCAGAGAAGGGCAACAGAGCTGGTCAAGGGTTTGGAGCACAAGTCCTATGAAGAACGGCTGAAGGAGCTGGGGTTGTTAGAGCCAGAGAAAGGAGGCTCAGGGGAGACCTTATCACTCTCCACAGCTGCCCGAAAAGAGGCTGTAGCCATGTAGGCACTGGCATCTTCTCCCAGGCAACTAGAAACAAACCAAGAGGAAATGGCCTCAAGCTGCACCAGGGGAGGTTTAGGCTGGACATCAGGAGGAATTTCGTCTCAGGAAGGATGATTAGACATTGGAATGGGCTGCTCAGGGAGGAAGTGGAGTCACCATCTCTGGAGGTGTTCAAGAAATGTCTGGACATGGTACTCAGTGCCATGGTCTTATTGATAGGGTAGTGTTCAGTCAAAGGTTAGATTTGATAACCTCAAAGGTCTTTTACAATATCATTGGTTCTGTAATCCCATGGAGGATATTAAGATTAAAGGTTCAGAAGATATGAAAGTAGGTAAAATGTGAAAAGATAGAAAAGTGGTAAGACTGAGCAACAAATTTCTTCAACTGAGTACATCAAATTCACCAGACTCACTGCTTTCAGAGAGTTTAAGAAAAGGATTAATAGATTTGGGGATTAAAAGGTTCCAGGTGAATGCCAAATTTTACTATTATGAAACCGGCATATTTGGATAAAACTTTTTTCACAGATTACTAATACATTTATTCACAATCTGGAAGCTATTTATCATTGAAACAACACTGTGAAAAAATGTTAAAGTCCATTTTAAAGTCCATTTTGAGCTTGGAGACCTAAAGCACAAACTCATGGTTACACAAACATGTGAGACAGAGTGCAAGCTTCAATACAGGCACCTCACCACAGAGATTTAAAATTTAGTCAAAGACTTACCACTTTTATTGTCAATAGATTTTATTTCTAATCCTGATTCATGTAATATTAGCAAACTCACACAGCAGTTTTGAATTCTTTACCATTAACTCTTGCTCCTAATTAGATGCAGCTACATCGAGTGGCAATTTCCCAAGAGAATTTATGAACTTGAGATGTAATTAAACCTTTTTGATTTCTATTTTGCTCTAATGTATGATACAGAGATCAGTACACAGAAAAAAAATCAGTTAGAGAAAAAAATAAAATGGAAATCTCAACTGCTGAGGCCCCAGGGAAAGAGCTGAAAGGCAGGAGGTACAAATTAATTAATAGAAAGATAAATTTTCACCTGAGGATAAAGCACTGCGGACGCTGCTCCTGGAATAGCATGTGGTAAGCTCTTTCAGCACAGGAAAATATATGGGGGGGAAGTGAGGAACACAGTTTTCCAGAGTTACTTAAATAAAGCTGGGTAACCTGAAAAATTGTAGAAAATTAAAATGATAAATACATTTCAAAACAATTATGTTTCACCCCCTTACTCTTGGGTCTTTTGTAAAGCTTTCTGAGCATTTTGAACATTATCTCTCTATGTATAGAAGCGATACCTTTAAATGGCTATGAAGATCTTAATTACAGAAAATAGAGCTTTAAACACAAAAGGTCTAATTAAGATACAAAATGAAACAAAACTAGAGGACTTAACAGTACTGGTTTGTGCACTAAGTAAAACAAAACCTAGTAAGTGACTTTTTAATGCTTTACATTTAGTTTTTCAATGTCTTGACTTGAAAATTTACAAAATGAAATATGAACATCCCATGAAGAGTTAAAATATATACTTAAAAGTATATACAACATATATTATCCTTAAAGCCTGAGTAAATCCAATTATCTGTTATAGAAACTTTTTTTTTTTTTTTTTTTTTTTTTTTTTTTTTTTTTTTTTTTTTTTTTTTTTTCCTGAGGGTATCACCCCTTTCTGTCCCATGCCTGTCTTATTTATTTGGATATTCAACTATTAAATCCTGGGGTATGTACAACACTGTAGCTGAATGAATCCTCCATGATATATTCTCAGTCAGGCCTTAAAGGCTACTGGACAAAAAAAAAGATTAAATCCACACCAATTTTCCAGGAATCATTTCAGAATGTCACCAAGTACAAAGGAAAAACTTCACACAAGTATGCTCAATGCAGAATGTTCCAAGTTTACATATTTTTCTAACACAAACTTCAAGAATATCTTTGTCCTAATCAGGCACAAGTAAATTCTCCAGGAACGCAACAAAGCAGCATGACTACAGCTCAAGCACTTCTACAGTCACTAAGATACCTTCAAAGCTGTACTTGCATGTTCCTTGTATAATGCTATTATAATGTGTAGCATAGTTGTACAGTGTATTTCTATGAAATAAAATTAAAATGCAATAATATTATCATCTAGCAATTGCATTGAATTTCATAAGAAACAAAGTATGTTTGTGTCCATTAATGTGTGATTCTTTATGTCATCTCAGAGTGAATAATTGCTTATAAAATATTTATTTTAATAGTATTCTATTGTAACAAAGTGTGGGTGGTCAGTGCACAATAACAAAATTGTTTGTTGAGAAGTTATATACAGTATTTTTTAAAAAAAGAAGGAAACATAAAATGTTGGTGTTATTAAAAGACATATATGATAATATTTTCATTGCTTCATCCTTGTTCTAAAAATACGATCATGCTCAAGACATGTTTGCATCTCTTTTCTTTCTGACAGCTAACAAACTACATACCTGAAACAAAAATGCTAATTAATGACCACATCATATAGCATTGTCAGCATTTCGTGAGGAACTGACATCATCACTTCTTATTACTTTAAAATATAGACCATCTAACACTTAGAGGATTTAATACATTATCAGATAAGCTGCTGCAGGATACTGGAGCATTTCAAAAACAAAGTCGTTTTACAACCATGGTTTCTTGATCATCTGGGAAATACCTGTATGGTCCACAACGGTGTGCAGATTACAGTGATGAATTAAAAGCAATTATTATCCAAGGTGACCCAAAGAATTACAGGACAAAAAGTGTCTCATGATGAACCTAATTAAATAGATCTATCACAGAGAAGTAAAGATGCTGCAAACATTCACGAAACATTTTAATACGTGAACTCTTTCTCTTTACAATTCTCTCTGTGTATTTACAATACACAGTGACAGGAAAAAACACCATCACCTAAAATCTTGGGGGTGATGGATGACTTCCATTTCTAGAAGTAAATTCAGACTTGGAATCTGCTGCTCCTACCATGAACGTCACAGCGTTTCTTTCACTCAGATTTACTACTGTTACACACAAAGCCACATGATGCAGCAAACAGTCACAAATTACAATATGCTCGCCAAATTTTTAACCCTTTATAATTCTTGTAAGTTAAATAGACATATTTGAACATTCCCTACCAGGGAGGCAGAGCTCTGTGATCTCAGTGCATCAATGAGAAGATAAGAGGGGAGGTTAAATTAACGGTTATACTCACACCTAAAATGTTATACTCACACACACTCTAAAATGTCTGGGTGAAGATGAAGGAGAGATCAAAACACTTGAATGTTTTCACAAGGCTCAATCCCCCTTGCCCAAACACTGCCTGTGCCTGGCACAAGTCACATCCCTATGCCTGACCCAGGGCAGTGCTCAGCTCATGGTGATGTCCCAGACGAGGGGCCTGGTGTGGAGCGCAGACAGACATTTGGATCCTTTGTGCACCACTCAAGGTTGTCATTTCCATAAATATGTTTTGGAAAAGGGGGATGTGAACTCAAACAACCACTGTATGAAGCATGCATCTATTTCTATAAGTTTGACTATGGCAGAAACCACCACTATTTTTAAATATCATCACCATCACTATCAGGAACTATTTTTAAACAACCAAAAGAGCTTCTGCTCATTCAAAGTGCTATCAAGATGGCTGTTTTACCAATAAGACACAGAAAAATTGTTGTATCTTGGAAAAAAAATTAAGGTTTTGCTAAAATACTAAAACTAAGATGCTCCCCACATAAAATGGGCATATCTGTTAAATAATTTTAGAGCTTTGGCCAGTCAAACGAACTATATGAATTGTGAAAAAATATCCATGAACTTTTAAAAAGAGAGTGCTTACCATGGTAGAATAAATAGGAAGTTCTTTAAATGGGTTAACAAGCAACAGTATATCACCAATGTAGGTCTGAAAAAAGAAGATATAATTGCTTTATTAAGTAATAAATTAATTTTTTAAGGTGGCTAATGGCTTTCTTCCAAAAAGAACTCTCAGCAAAGCCTCTTAAATCTAGCTAACAACCTGCTAAACAAAATTCATGAATTCTGAGCTTTTAACTCCACAGTTTGAATTTAAGATCTAAATTTACATTTTGAACAGAATTAATTAGCATTTTTGTAATGAAAGTGAATTCTTCATAACTGAAAATTATGCAGAGAAAAATTGCATTATATATATTATTGGTAGGTTATTTGAAAGTTAATTTGTGTCTTACCACTTTCTATACTACAAAACTGTCACGAAATCACAGAGGCTGCTGAGTTGGAAGGGAGCCACAAGGCCCATTGAGTCTAACTCCTGGCATGCCTACCACATAAACAAGCTCCTCAAGTGATTTTTTATGGAATAGATGACTTAATTTAGAAATGCTATAGTGGTTATCCAGAGCCAATACATTAAAATATGTTGCTAGTGGGGTAAGATGGCAGAATTGATACCTATATAAGTCTTTATGCAAGTGTATGTGTATAGGAATATATGAGCATGCATCTAGAAAAACTATCCTGACCATATCAGAAAAAGTAAACCGTATCTAATGATTGCATGTTTGCAAGATTTTACTATTTCATATTTGGGACTACTGATGGATGAGAGGCTGGACACGACCCAGCACTGTGCTCTTGCAGCCCAGAAAGCCAATTGTGGCCTGAGCTGCACCACAAGCAGCATGGGCAGCAGGGTGAGGGAGAGGATTCTGCTCTGCTCTGCTCTGCTCTGCTCTGGTGAGACACCACCTGCAGTGCTGCATCCTGCTGTGAGGGTCCTCAGCACAGGAAAGACATGGAGCGGTTAGGACAAGATGAGGGCCATGAAGATGATGATCAGAGGCCTGGAGCACCTCTGCTGTGAAGACAGGCTGAGAAAGTTGAGATTGTTTAGCCTGCAGAAGGCTTCAGGGAGAACTTAGAGCAACCTTCCAATGCCTAAGGGGGCCTACAAGAAAGATAAGGAGGGGCTCTATCAGGGATTGTAGTGACAGAATGAAGAGGAAAGGTTTTAAGCTGAAAGGGAAAATATTTAGATTAGCTACTAGGAAAAAAATCTTTATTGTGACAGTGCTGAAGCACTAGAAGAGGTTGCCAGAAGAGGATGCCCCATGCCTGGAAGGTCAGGTTGGATGGGGCCCCACGTTCAACATCTTCTACAGGAAGATGTCTCTGGCCACAGCAGGAGGGTTGGAACCAGATGATCTTAAAGGTCCTTTCCAACTCAAACCATTCTACAATTCCATGCACTTAAGTGCAAGATTGTAGGTCACTCTTGCTGCTATACTTTTCACTTCACATAAATAGCTGCTGCTATATTGCACTCTTAGAATGCAAAAATTGCCAGACTTCTGTCTCTGTAGAAGCCAGAGAGCAAAGCATCATGTGAACAGTTCCAGTCATGTTGTCTCTTTCAAGATAAAGCAGTTTGATTTGGGGAGGTAGAAAATATTGTCTTTCATAGTAAATGTACTGGTTTTCTTCTAAAAAGCACCAATTTATTTCCTTTCTCTCACCCACCCTGACTTCACTGTTGGGTTTTCCAGTGGAATAAAACTTTATAGAGTTTCAAAAACCATGAAGCAGGGAGTTTTTTGTGCTACTGAGGACTTTGGCTTGGATTTGGAGTCAAAGGACTTTTCCTTCTAAGTTTAAGAACCAAGTCAAGATGAAAGCATCTTCAGCACTGATGCTGACACTCTACCAAAGCACAGCGGCTGCTGTTGAGCAGAATACTAGTGATCGCTGCTTACAAATTCTCTTAAGCTAAGAGAATTCCAGAGTACAAGATCCTTTCAGGTGAAATCTTCAGTATCTTAAAATAAAATACTTCCACTGTGGATCTTCACGAATTCAGTTTAAATTATCTTGTGTCTTCGAAAGTGAGATAAAGAAAAGTAAATACTCAAAAAATGAGTATTTTTTAGCATTTGATCCATTATTCCAAACCCCTGAATTTTTTTACCATTGCATGCCATAACACCTAAAACTGAAGTTTCCATAATTTCAAAAGGATTCACAGCATTTTAACAGTTTTTGATATTGTTTTAGTCTAAATAGTGTAATCAACTTATCATTTTAAAAATAGTATGCGTGTTTCACATTTACATTCCACTCAACTGTTCAGTAAGTTAGTTATAAGTTATGGGTAAGACATGAACAGGGATATAAAAATTTCTTTTGGTATCTAGATGATTAACATTACAATATAATTACTTCTCTGATGCTGGAAGAAATGAATAATTAAATCTCCCGTGCTGAATTCTAAACTGTTTAAATCTAAATTTCTTTTACATTTCCAGTAATCATGCTGTATTAAATTAACATAGCATTCAAAATGGAAGACTCATTTGGTGGTTTGAGAAGGAATCATGGTGGTGAATCCCCGCCCCAACCGCACTGTAATGGAATGACCTTATAATGCTCATTCATGACAAGTATTCATCAGTGTTTACCAGCTTACTTCCTCCATGAAATAAACACACATAAATTGTATTCAAACCTGTCTGAAGTGATGTTCTACTTTTTATCTCTCCTTTTCCTACACAAACTTGAGGAATTGCAGGGTTTACACACACACACACACACACACACACACATTCCCTCATCCATTTAAAACTAGTCATTAGTTTGGGGCAGGTTACTGTGCAGTAGTTATGACAGTAATCCTATTTTTCCTATTCTCTCTTAGGTCTCTTTAGAAAGCTTACTACTGGTAGGTGAATAGCAACTCACATATATCTGATTGTTGTTGAAACGCTTCTGAATCTCGTAAAGCAGGCTGCTGTCTGTTAGCTCACTCAGAGAAGCCAGGTCATCATTTGGAGCTGGAGGCATTAGCTTGATCTAGAACACACAAATTAGAGAAAATAAAGTAACTTTATTATCTCTTTATTAGAGAAATAAAGTAACTTCATAATCAATCATTCTGTACCATAATATTCTACTTACAGTATAAACCAAGACCTCTAGAATTTATGGGAAGAAAATGCATTAAGAAACCAAAAACTTTACACTCTCCAATTAATCCACATCATTATTCTTAATCAAGAGAAGAATATAAAAATTTTTATCAGTGTTATGGTGCATAACTGCATGAGTCTGATGGGGTCTTTAGAACATACCAGAGCATACCACACCATACATTTGCAATCCTTAAACCCATAAAGATTCTCGGATCAAATGCAATTTTCCTGCTCTCTTCATTAAATGTTTATAGCAGAGGAAATCAAGAAATTAGTTAGTGAACTTGTAAAGTATTTCTTGCAGTATTTAGCAAAGCTCTCAGACCACTCTTTAACATATGGGATTTGAAATTGTACTGGAATTTTTCCTGCAGAATAGAAGTAAATTAGTAAGAACCTGGAAATGTGTTGTTAGGGAAACCAGAAGACAATCAGAAGAGTCCACTTTAGCCAAAACTGATGAGTGAAATAATGTTTTTGAGATTAGGGTGAATAATATAAATTCTGCAAGGGTAAGTAAAAATGTAATGAAACAAAAAGGATCCAAAGGACTGAGACAGGAGAGAGAAGAAGAAAGAATCTGTGATAATGGAAATTTGATTAAAGACAAAATAAACACTGATACATTAACCAGTGTGCTTATAAAAAATGATCTACACTTAAAACGTAGTTTGATTCATTTTTTATGTCAGCAAAATACCCAGAAACAGAAAATTCTCATATGAATGGCAATAGAATTAAATAGTTTGTTCAGAGTTTATTATAATAAGTCAGGGTCTATTTTGAGAACGGACAATCAAGATGAAACTTGGTTTTTTCTACTGTTCTGCTTAAAATGAAGGCTTAGGAGAAAAGTAGACACTGCCCCTTTGTGGTGAACACCTCAGCGTCATGGCTGCAGCTAGCCTGTAGCTGCCAGATAAATTTGGCCATATTGGACCCCCAAACTTGACCAGCCTAGAAGAAAAACAAATCCTTGAGTATGGTAAGGAGAGGTTGGATTCAAACCTACACAGGGCACCCCCAGCCAACCCCATTTGATCCTAACTGCAGATATATCACTGGCCAGAGAGCTGGGCAGTGCTGAAACCTGACCAGTCAGTTGTCGAAGCCTGGGAAATTTGAAGCCCCTAGGAAAGGAGGCCCCAAACACTCAACCAGGCTGTTTGTCGATGACCCTCCATGAGTTCTGTCATTTCTGTCTCCAACCAACAACCCCATGTAACACCTCAGCACCTTCAGTTTTCGTCAGTGACAGGAGACCAGTGGCAGAAGCAGACTGGGAGGTACTGGAGGGAACATGGAGCATGCTTCTGTCATGGGGAAGAGCCCAAAGACTATGGATACTTGTGTTTAGTACTGGGGATCTGACACAGAACTTCTAAGCTGCAACTCAGTTGCCATAGGTTCAAGGTGGAGTTCAGAAAACCTGATGCTCAGATTTCACTACCTGTGCCTTATAGACTCATCCCACACAGCCCCAGGCCAGCAAACAAGCACTGCCTTGTATTTATTTCATAATCTAGGCATGGTCAAAATTGCTCATTCTGTAGGTATGGTTAGAAATGTGAAGTGCTCAGTAAACCTCCAAGAAAAGAAATCAAAATCTTTTCAACTCTTTTTTTTCTGCAAAGTTTAGGGTTTGGTGTTTCAGCATTTTCTACCTGATGCATTGCATCGAATTTTATAGTTCAACAAGCAAATAATCACATTGAAATAAGAAAGTCTAAATCCCTTAAAATCACCATTGATTTGCCTTAACAATAAATGTTATGTACATTAATAATGCTTTATTTTTGGGCACCTTAAACTTCCATTCCCATCTACTGTTCTGAGTACACAGATGTGTTTTTTAGCTCAATCCATCTATCTGGCTATCATTCTAATTGATTGATGTATATGCTATGGGACTTTAAAGAAGTCCCATACAGCATAAGTTCCAACATAAATATGCCTGTGGGAGTGATGAGTTTTAGATTTTTGTAATGCATACAATGAAGATTACTATTTACTCTGTTAAATTACATACACTTAACAACATTCAGAATCTGCTCATATAATAGTCTTAAATTATATACAGTTTTATAGTTATATACATTATTTAGTTATATAGATATATTTACATACTTGTGTCACTGAAATATACATACATCCCAGCTCATATTTGTGATATTATGTTATGCATAGCTGAGCCTTGTCTGTGTGATAACTAATACTGAAAGAGTCAAAAGGGCATCAGGGGATACTCTATCACACAGTTCATGTGGCAAACAATACATAAACAAGAACCAGTTTTATTTTTTAAAAAAGACTCAATTAAGAGGAAGAAAATATTTAATTTATATTTATTTACAGCATGGAGCATGTAATTCAAATGCAAGTAATTAATTTGAATCTGCTATCAAAAAATATCCTTCCCAGATGAGAGGAAGAGAAATTGAGGATATGATAAAATTCTGAAAATTATTCATACTTCTTTTTTTGTTTGGCAGGACAGATCTTGACATTACTGATGATCAAAGAACACCTTTTACCTAGGAAAAAAGCAAGAGCTAATATAAGCCAAGAGAGGTCTAAAATGCTTTTTTGAAGTAGTCACTTCATCCCGATCTCCTTTACTTCAAGTAATAAAAATCTTCATGGGAAATAATATTTTCTTGAGGCTATTTTAAATCATTTTTGCAATTAAAAAACCTAAAGTGATATATAAATTTGAACAGTTATTTCTATCCAAACCAAAAAAGTTACAGGCTTTTTCTATTAAAAACGCATGTCTGAAATGTGCTAGGATGAAATTTTCCTTTTTGATCCCTCAATAAAGGCCTAATCTGCATGCCATATTGCCTAAGAATGTGTGGTATTTCTGACATAAAGCATGCAAAATATCTGATATATTTCAATAATATATGAACATGAAATCCAAGTAATGACTCCACATTACCTATTCAAAAATTAAACAGAACATGATTACTTGGAGTGTAGTTTGAGTGCAACTGGTAAGAATAAACGACAACTCATTAGAAATTTATTTGAATTAAGACACCCAAAAGGCAGGAAAAGCAGGAAGGGATTGTTCAAAGATTTCCTTTGGTATCAGCACTAAATAAAAACTTTACTTCTCAAGTTGTGAAATTAAAAAATAATAATAATAATAAAAAGTGTTAAATGAATAAATTTCATCTTTGAAAACTAAGGTCTAAATATTATTAAGACAAATACAGATATGAGATAGATATATATATATACCTACAGTTCACAATGCATGGCAAAAAGTAGAGAATACAATCCCTCTACTCCCAGGATCAGAATTACATCAAAAGAAAAAATATTACATCATTTAATTTGACAAAATCTAGGGACTCTTTACTTTCCTAAAATTTAACTAGTGATGTGATTAGAGTAGTTTACTCTCTCTTTCTTTTTTCTTGAGACAAACCCCATTAAGCCCTTTCCAACTGAAAAGTTGTATTAATTCTTTTCTAATGCAATCAGTCATTTAAAAACCCACTAAAATAGCACAAATTTTAACCTATCCCTGTCAATGATAATTTCTCAGACAAGACTCTTCCTATCCTTCCATGCTAGGGAGCATCACTCCAGATTCAGCAACTACAGATATTTTCTAGTTTTCCCTGTTTCTAAAAAAACATAGGATACACACAGCTAGCTTGTTTGGAGCAGAATTTCAGACTGCTACCTGCAGATATTTCTCAAATAAAAGAGCTAAAAGAGATACACCTTCATGTCTGTTCTCTTGTCTTTGAATTGTAACTATTGTGGGAAGTTCCACTGTAATATGGTGAAACAACAGGAGTGCTTTTGAAAATCTGCGCTGGGACCCTGAGGAGACTCAAAGTCATGTTGGAGAATAAAACTGCCAGCATAAAGACTTGTGTTTGCTCGTTTTCACCTGGACGATTAGTTGTTCTTATCCTGATCAGTTTCTGTATATGTTTTAGTGCACAAACTATAAAGTAAAAGTCTAGCTTAGATATAATGAAAGCCTCAATAATTTTGGCTAGGCTTACATCAAAAGAGAATCAAGTAGAAAGAAGTATCTGTGTTTTTGTATACGCTTTTGTTGAACATCTAGAAACAAGCAGTAGTCTGGGCAAGACCGTAAGCTAAATACTCCCCTCTCTTTTCCTACAATTACAGGAGGATTTCTCCTCAAAGGGTTGCAAGCATTCACTTTTTTGACCAGCAGTGCTTGTCCCTTGGAATGACAATTTCCATCAAATCACATCAGTTAGCAACATCAGAAACTGTGTGACATGAAAACAAGATGTAAGCCAAGTGCAGAACATGTTGTGGCATCCTCTGACGGGACAGGGAACTGAGCACTCTACAGGATTCCAAAGCTGATGTTCTTTCACAGATTGACTCATATCATTTACATATGGATGCACTGATTGATCTCATATGATCAAGCCCTTCCTCTGAAACACATCCAAATAAAAAGCAGCGGAGCATGCGTTCTTCTGCCAAGATAAAGACGCAGCTTTTTTGAACCAAACGTGGCTTAAATCAAACCAATATCTTCCTCCTTTATTATGCTTCAAATTCACAGTAATTATTTTTAATGGAAATACTCCCCTCCCCCACCCCCTTGATTCTAAAGTAGCTTTTCTTAAATGGCTAAATATTTCTGGAATATGTGTTTCCCAAATGCATGTAACAGAAAATAAACCCTTTTGTACCACACACACACACACACACACACACACACACACACACACACAAAAAAAAAAAAAAAAAAAAAAAAAAAAAAAACCAAACAAACAAACAAACAAACAAAAAAAAAAACCCACAACCAAACAAAAAAAAATCCAAACAAAGTAGAAACCAAACCAAACACAAAGAAAAACCTAAAAAAATTTAAACCCTAAACCTGGGATGTGCTAGATTTATAAGCAATAGATAATTGCCTCCTTTGGCATTCATCCTATACACCAAATGAGATTGTCCTCCAGTGGAGAAAACTGTAAAGTGTATCCAAATAATCCGTTCTCATAATCTAATGCATGATCACAAGAAAGGGATTTAACACTGCAGCTGTAAATCTGACAATTCCTAGCTTTGAATTACAGTCACTTACTTTGCAACTTGATATTCCTTAGATATTCTTTTTGGTCTTTTTTTCAGTTTCCCAAGTTGTGTTTCTTTTGTAACTCGAAGTTTGAGACAAACACACAAGTCTGGGCAGCGCAAACAGTTGTCCCTCCCCTGTGTGTGATCCATGAATAGAGTTTGAGGGGCTCTGAGCCCTCCCCACAGCCCCTGACCTGCCACCAGGAGCTGGCAGGGAGCAGCTGTTCAATTTGCAGAGGAAACTCTGCAGGGAGTGATCAAGGTGACAAGGCTTGTGCAGTGCAAATGATATTGCTGTATGGTGAGGGAAAAAAATACTGTGGTCTTCAGCTTCATTAAGTTTACAATTTCCATACCTAAGCACTAATGAAAATTTCAAGACACTGCATGCTGTTACCTGCTCAAGTTTGGTTGTGGTGCTCACAGTGATATTTTCAGATGCACTGTCTTGAGACTGCTGCTTACATAAGCCTTTAGCTGCATCTTTGAACATGGTATCTTTCTCCAGCAAACTGTCTTGCTTGGCAATCGGTAAAGCCAGGGGATTGCTACAAAGAGAATCAATAAAGCAATTAGACTCCTACTGAGGATGACAGACAATCAAATGTGGGTGGCACAAGCACAGAACTGAGATACAACTCAGGGCTGAAACACAAGCTCCTGGTCCAAGTACTAAAAAGAGATTGGTGAGAAATAAACTGTTCACATAGTCTGGTCAGTTCCCAGAGACACAGAGCAATATACTTTTGATTTAAAATTCACCTTTATGCATGTCTTTTCTGAATAAGAATTGAGCAAGCCAAAGAGAATATGCATGAGTCTGCTTTTGACAGCACTAGGCTAGCAAATCAATAGCCAATTTTGCAACTGAATTTAAAAATCACAGTTAAACTCATAATCCTATTTTGAAAAATAGTATGTTTAAATGTAACAATACATATATTGCCATTGCAGATATTAAAATTAAATTCCATCACTTTTTAGCTTACTTTTAATCTGGCAATATCCAAGAAATATTTTATGACCAGAAGCTGCTCTGAATTTTTGCTAAGGTAAAAGTAACCAAACAAACATGCAAGCAAATAGCATACTCCTGAAATTACTCAAACAATCTGCAGTCCTATTCATCCACATAAAAACTATTCTTATACACATGGAGTTGTTTTCCCTATTGGTAGTTCAGACAATGTGACACTTCTGAAAAAAACCAATGCCAACATCTTGGATGATTTTTCAGAGTTGGACGTCCAAGGGATTAGCAAGGAATCAGCTGCAGGAGTTGAGAATACAAATATCTTAAAAAATAATTGTCTGGATTCTGACAGTGCATATGAGACAATCTCATGGAGTGAACATTAGCTCCTTGCCAAAACGAATACATGATTTCTTTGAAAGGAAATGTGGACTCAATATGAGAATGTGGGAATAGTGCATTCCACTATGGAATAAAGCCCAAACTTAGTTAAAATAAATCTCATATTTACTTTGTTACTTGAGTTTAATCACTGACTATAGAAAAACCATGATTATACAGTTAACTCAAATGAATACTCATAGCTAACACTGATAACAACTCGGGACAAGAGCTGCTCTTGGAAACACAACTGAAATATGCACATAATATAGAACTGAAATACACACAAAATTTTAGAAATAAAGGATAAAACACGTTCTAGACAGAATTCATTGAAAAACAAGATGAAGTCATTTCACACTGAATAAAAAAAGACAAAACTTTTCTTTTGATGAAACTGTCAGTCTGCAAATATTGAAAGAATTAGTTTAAATATTTTATAATGAATTATAGATAGGTTTTTTGCCTCAAGATGTTTTGCTTCAGACATTTAAATGTAAAACATCTAGAGAAACACTGGTGAAAATAAAAAATTATATTTACTGCTTAGGTTCACCATAGATAATTTGGTGACAAATTTACCGAATGTCACATGGGCAAAAGATCCAATTAAGACCAAAGCATTGCCACTAACATCTTGCTTAATATTAATGTGATGTTTCTTTTAAATTGTGAAGATCCAGGATTTTTTTGCTGTGAAGTTGAACCTTACCCATTCAATCTTACCTCTTTTGTGGTAACTACACAACACACATTATAAACACTTTTTAAACTTCAGCTATAAACTCCTCACAACCAAATAAAGCTTTCAGGTGTCACAAAAGCGAAGTAGGTTGTAAATCACAGCAAAGTGTGGGGGAAAATGGGTGCCTACTGTATTGACAGATTAATTTTGAACTTAAGAGGACAATAATAACCTAATATAATAGGAACGTTTCATGTACTGATGTACATAAGAATAGCCTTTAAATTACATACATTTATGAGATATTAATAGGACTTCATGTGATGGAAAGGGTGACATATAATTCATGTTACAACAAAAATTTGAATGATTCTGTGAAAGAAAGAAACATATTAAAGTTACTCTGACAATTCATTATGACTCAGGCTCAAGAAGAAACTTTGAAAAATAAACTGAAATAAAATGTTTCCAGGAAGCACTGGCTTTTTAGTAAAGTATTTCTATTTGTCACAAGATAAAATCAAGCAACGCTTCTGAAAGCTGAACTATAGAAAAGTGGAAGGGAAGTTTTTATGTTAATGTAGGCATGTAGATTAGCATTGTCTTCTTTTATGAAAATTAATGGATAATAAATGGATGATTAATAAAGAAATTATTCACAAAGGAAGACTTATGCCAAAATAATGTTGCACAATAGACAGGAAGAGGTGTTATCAAGAGTAATATTTGAACATGGTAGGAATTTCTACCTGCCTATCTGACTAGAAAAAATATTGAATGTTACATGGAGGAGCAGTGATTTTAAATTTTATGCAAAGAAGCACCCATGTATGGGATTAATTTGAAGTATGGAGTATTTTTATTGGACTTTTTTTAGATAAACTGAGAAAGTTTTCTGTAACTTGCCATCCCCTACCATGTAATTTAAAAAGAAAAAAAAAGAGAAATCAAATAAAAAGTAACAGCTGACAATCAAGTAATTGGAGGTTTTATCATCAATAGTGGAAGCACTTGGGTACCTGCTAATTTGATAAGAGAATTATATAAAGGCAGAATCTTCAATAATATTTCATAGGCCCTTTGAGCTTACAGCTTCTGTTGGAGAAAAATTCTGTAATCCGTCCACAGGCATCCATTCTTGGATGCTTCAAACAATTTCTAAGCCAGCTGATCCCTGTAAAGTGCATAACCTCTGAAATGTCAGTCTAAAAATCTTCTTAAAGTTACCGAAAAGAATCATCAGGATAGAGTAAACATTAGAATAGTGTTTGAAAACACTACAATAATTGAAAGGCAAGTGCTAAATAAATGGTTATATGGAAAAGAAGAATTGAAATGTAAGAAAAATTGAATCGTTTTTCTGTTTTGCTGTCTTGAACATATCTATTTCTATTTTATTCCACATTTTGTGCTGATTTTGAAACATATAATTACTATAATTAATATTTACTTAAACATGAACCAGAAAATATACAATATGACTAAGTTAGCATTACTTTGAGAGTAAGTCCTTAATTTTTTAGTATTTATCACTACCTAGATGACTGCACTATCTGTGCTCTACAGGCATATGTACTGGAGTAGAGGTACAGTCATCACTGTCACCATAGTATGAGTCTAAAGTCCCTTTTAAACAGCTATGGTCAATTTAATGTTCTGAACTGTAAGCTATGCCAATTAATGTATTCTGTGCCGGTATTTTTTGCCAGTGGAGTAAAAAATTTTCTTCTGACTGTACCATTAGAATTAAAACTGGCAAAACGTTTTTTGCATAGAGCTTAGTAGGTTTGCTGCAACGGTCAACCTTCAAGTAACTTCATGACATTACTAAAAATCTGCCCTTCAGCTAATTTACTTGGTCAATTATGACCAAGGAACTATGCTGGAGCAGGTATGGCCGCAAAGGTGCTGCAGCTTGTGGAAGGCCTATGTAAAGCACAAGAAAAGAGCAAGAGGAGTGACAGAGAAATAACTGCAACCCTGCCCTGTGCCACCCACACCTCACTGATAAGACTGAGTATACAGAAAGCCAGGTTTTCTTGGTAACAGCATATTTCAAAAATACTGACAACTAAATTTTGTTTCCTCTACCTGAGCAGTGGCTGACTTTCAATTCACCTCTTCACAGTGTTCTTCCAGAAATCAGTGCTGTAATTTAAATTTGAACCAGCAAAACTAGGTTTACTGACAGGACACATGCTATTTATAATGGTTTGTTCATAATTTTTGAGTCTGCTTTTGAATACTCTTTTCTTAGGAGAAATGCCCACAAAGCAATATGGCCACAACAGAGAGTTACTAGGAACTATTATAAAACTTTCCACCTCAGATTACTTTCTTACATCAGGAGAGCTGATGAAGAATGGATGCAATGAAGAATAAAACAATGCTACATGTGGATTATTATTATTATTACTATGCACTCCTCTTCAGCACTGAAAGATTGGCTTGGTACATAAGAACAGCACAGATATTTATCCTCGACCTAGCATATTACACATCACTCTATAGACTGTTTTAACAGAGCATGAAGGATGAAAGTCTTTGTTTTCAATATTAGTCATTGGGCAAAAAAAAAATTGAAACCAGACATCTAAGCTGCCTCTTTAATAGGCAGCATGGAGCCACTCTGGAGGATAATTCACTAGATCTTAAGAATATGTCTACTACCATTTGGAATAATACCTCTGCAAGGTTTTGGCTTTCACAGTTATAAGCACGATACTAGGGAGCTGAGATAACTAGCTTTGAGATGATATCTGATTTTAAGCCTCTATAAATTAAGGTCAGAGGAAAAGTAATATGGAACTCTGTGTGGCATGGTTCCCCAACAGTTTTCCATATTCAGTAGTGATAGCTGAGACATATATGGGCAAAATACACCAATCATTTTGCCTTCCAAGAATGCTCCCATCTCAGAATAGCTGTCTGGCCAGCTGATACTCTCCTGCACTGATAGCAGACCTGATAGATAGGTACTGCAAAGCTCTGGCTGAGGAAGTCTCTAAACCTAAGACTGCTAAAAGTCTCAAGAACCTGCCAAAGTGTAATTATTTCAAGCTTACTGTATCCTAATAATGGCCTCCTGGATATGTGCAAAGGATCACTGCCAAAATCAGTGCACAGAGCTGAACAGGGCTTTGGCTTCACCTGGTGCTGAATTCTCACGCAGGCACCACAAACTAGATACAGTCCCACACTGGGATACAGTTGGCAACAGAAGCTAAACTCATCCAATTCCACACATAAATCATTTTTCTATGTTCTTCTCTTCAGTGGAATTTGCTTTTTCAAAACCACCAGTGAAGGTTTTTACACATGGCAGGTCTGTATTATTGTCATATAAAGAATCACTATACGGAAAACTCCCCCAAATTAGCTACCTCAATCTATGTATTACAGGAAGGAAAGAGTAGAGAAAAAATGTTTTCAGACCTTTGTCTAAAAATTTGTGCAAGTTATGTCTTCCAGAGATTAATGGGTGTTAGAACTAAAACCAGTCTTCAGTACAATATGTGCACTGCAGTACAAACTTCTAGAATGTAAAACACATGGAAATGCATCATCTGTATGCAAGAATAATGACTAAGTTCTCAAAGTTTCTAAAACCTTTGTGAATAACTAGGCATCATTACATGGGTACAAGAGTGACCTGCCATCTACTTCTAGTATTACAACATATCATTAATTAAAAATAAAAGTTTTAGTTACATTTTAGAATCTAAAAGCTTAGTTTCATGCCTCAAAATTACATTTTTTCATTAAGAAGACAGTTGAGGGCCACATAAATTTGAGGAGTATGATTTATGTAATTGAAACAGTGAGTTGGAGTAGAGGACTGCTTATTTCATATGGAATTAAAAAGCATGAAAAACTAGTAATTTCATAAACATTAGTATCATTTATTCAGCTCCATGTTTCAATGACTACAAATCATGAAGCAGAAACAACACAATATGTTTACCATCCATGAAATATGCAATCTTTACTAAATACCAGTATATCCCGTCGAGTCCTGAATTTAACAGATTGATCATTTCACGACAGTTGCTCACCTCTTCCAAATTTTAATGTATCCAAACACATTCTGCCAACCATAATTTATAACTACTATGAAATGCAAACATATATACCTTATCTATCTCTCTCTATAAGAGATTTTATTTATTGTTTTCCTCACACGCTCCTTGGTGATTACTATAGAAAAATTAATGTCAGTGTTATGCAAGATCACGCAACTAACAAATATATACTCCAAATATACAGCAACTGCTAGCTGTATAAAAACCCTATTTGTAGCTTTTAAAATTCCCTGAATCACAGTATCTGGAAATAAGAATTTGAAATATCTGTATGTCTTGTACTCCCATAAAACAGCCAGTTGTTCTTCATATCTATTGTACATCTTTTTTCACATACGCAAGGTAATCTTTGTTTAAATGCACAGGGAAATACAAAAGTATCAAATTTTACAATTTAAGACACAAATTGACTCTCCAATACTGAGTTTTAGGTCCTCACTGCTAATGCTACTTGATTTCACTTGAATTTTAAGCAGCTGAAATCTAAATATAAATTTGTAAATATGATTTTGACCAATATCATTTCATCTGCAATCACATATCTGATTTTTCTCTTTTCAGGATTTGTCCTTGCTTTTCTCATAGGCAATGATAGTTTTACTAACACCATACCCATCTAAAATGATGTTCAAGTCTACAGTATTAACCTCTAATAATTCTGCTAAGGCAACCCTAAGTAATTTCTGCTAGCAATTATAAGAATATATTTTATTATTCATAATCTATAATTATAAAACTAAGACTGAAAAAAGATACAAGAGATACAAATGCAGAAGATGATTCAGGAGATTTCCAAAAGGAAAGTTACTTGATCCATCAAATCACACAGAATCATAGAATGGCTGGAGGTGGAAGGGACATCCTAGAGAGCACCTGATCCATTCATCCAGCTCAGGCAGGGACATGTAAAGACAGTTACCCAGGACCATGTCCAGATGGGATTTGAATATCTCCAAGCACACACAGCTAGGATTCACAGACTGACAGATATGGTTCAAAGGGTAATCTGGCTTCAGGGAATTGCTCTATAACAACACCAGTATTTACTTACAGTTTATTGGAAATTGTGGGCAAATCATGGATGATCTCTTCATATGGCTCTTCTTGAGATAAAGTAGAAACAGCTAAAGGGTCTTTCATTTTTTCCTCCCAAACTATTTCAGCCTTCAGAAGCATTTCCTCAATAAAATCAGAAGCTGCAACATCTAAGACATTGGAACACCAAGATATCAGACAAGAAAATGGTGCAAGAAAGCTCTTTTGTATTAAAATCTCTAGATCAGATTAAGACTAAACATGTGGCTAGACAACACAAAAGGAATTGCTCAGATAAATCATAAATAATACTTGAAATTACTGGAAAAATAAAGGCCAAGTAAATTCAGTATAGACTTAAGTTTCCATCTGCAAAACCTCAAAACCATTCTTGGTGTGTAGCAAACCAAAGTAGTCAATAATTTACAGGATTTCAGGAAAAACAATACAAGCCTTTTCAACATTTTATTTCTGTGAGAACATATACTTAAATCCTTTTCAACTGTTTTACATTTCTACAAACTAGATTTATATGTTTTATACATCAGAAGTGCTGAAATCAGTTCTGTTTGCAGACCAGAAAAACAGTTAACTCAACTGTGTTAAATACATACTAAATATGGTTAGTTAACCGTATTGTTAGATTATCTGAGTTTAGTCCACAGCCTTTTTTACAAATAACAACTGTACCTAATCACAAACAACTTTTCTAAGGTTAAGTATCATGAGGTTCCCTGTGAATGCATTTGTAGGCAGTACAGTGCTTGAAACATAACATATTTTGCTTTATTATGCAAGAGAAGTTTCATCCATAATCTGACAGGAAGTTTCAATTATCTACATTACTGACTTCCATCTTCATTTTCTTCCAGGCATAGAATGTCAAACAACCATGTGTTTCTTCTTTTCCACACTGCTAGCTAGCATTACTGACATTAGCTCTGCTTTGATCTTGGTGTTAGACCAGTTTATCTGAAGTCCACTCCAACCTTAAAGAGTCTACAATTCTATTAACTTTAGAGTCAGCGCTTCAGCTCCCTGATGCTATCTGGTTTAAGAAGGTGTATTCCGCAGTAAAAAATGGCAGTTACACTTCAAAACTAGGTGTTGAATTTGCTTTTAGACAATAGCTATAGAAATTCCAACCCATGAGGCCATGTACTATAACAGTTGAGACAGAAGGGAACTCAGTGAGATGTCACCAAAAATGTGCAAATGCAGCTACCACCAAGGCATAGAAGAACTGTCAAGTAAGAAACAGAGCTAAAAATAAACAGGGAATGTATAAACGAGTGGAAGGACATTCTGTCATTTGATATGATATCCTGCCTTACCATGACCAGCAGTTTTCAGCAATGTATGTAAAAATGTACACACGTTTATGTATATAGTGTGTATATTTAGTCTATACACTAAATAAACTATATCTAAGAAAGCAGGAAGGAAAGAAAACAGTGTCACAATAGGTAATACATACACTGTGTACATGGATTTTCACCTACCTGAAGGCTTTTCATTATTGCAGTTAAGAAGATTGGGATTTGCCTGGTGCATCAAAAGCAGCTTCACAAGATTGGTCTAAAGTGGGCAAAACCAGAGGTGTTTGAAATTTAAGAAGTAGGACAGGTGCCTGTCACTCAGTTTATTCGTTCCTTCTTGCACTATCTGAAATCATATGATAAACCACAGGCAGTACCTCCCAACCCCCACCTTCTGCAGCTACTAAACACATTTCTATAATCACAAGTGGCAGAGTAAAATTCAATTCTCCTATGATTTCAGGGTACCCTTGGCAAAACTCCACCCCCAAATCTCCTTCCACTCCTACTTGTGTAAAAGAATTCACAAAGGAAAAAAACACCCATCACCACCTGTTAAGACTTAGATCACAAATATTTCTTTGTGCCTAACTAATCCAACAACTGTGTGCCAGCACTGTCAAAGGGGTCTGACTCACAGCCACCATCATAGAAGTAAATCTGTTTTCAGTCAGTAGTAGAAATTGGCACATTTATCTTATGACTACCAAAATCATCTAATCTGTTAGTAAAGGTGAAAATTATAGCATGGTAGGGGAGGGTAGAGTATCCTGTAATGAAAAAGTCTTACACATATTTTTCAATTCCTGCAAGGAACTGTTTTTAGTAAGCTGTATCGCTGCACCAAAGTCTCTAGAGATACTTTCCCATCAAAGGCTATAGCAATGTCTTTTCTCCTAAACTGGTCAGAAATGAGCAAAAGGCTTCATAGGGAACAAAAAATACTTTTAGAATGTGAATGTAGAGCCCAACTAAATGACAGAATTATATGCATTTTTGAATATATGTTAAAGCAAATAGACTGTATAAGTGTAACCAATAGGAGAGATGAAGATGAGCATAGGGAAAAAAGGTTGTGAAGAAAAAATTCTTAAGAGCAGAAAAACAGACCTAGAGATAAATAAGACTTGAACTGGAAGCCAGCAAAGGGAAAAGATAGTAATTTGGCATAAACCCAAGCAACAAATAAATAAATAAATAAATAAATACAAAAGAAATCATTGCAATAAAAAAATTCAATATGGATTCAGTACATAGGAGGCAACTTACTAGAAAAGACCACAGTACTGAGAAATCTATTAAATGCAAAGAAAATCCCAAGCTTCAAATCATAAAAAACCCACAAAAATACTGTTTCAAATTTCTATAAAAAGTAAAAGATCTTGCTCTCCTCAGATTTCTAATGCTGGCTTTCTTTTCTTGCAGTAACAGCAGAAAATTCAGCAAACTTCAAGAAATGGGGGAGCCATGACAGGTTTATTTTCAAATCCAATTAGCCCTGCTTTCCACTGAGAACTTGCAACATATGTAAAAATACACACACATATATGTCTTTTTTTATTAGGGAAAAAAAGAACATGCTCAGTTATGGAATTATTGCATAATCTCTGAAAAGTGGTAGTAGTTGTATTAAAAGAAGGAGACCTTAAATACACTTTCAGTTCAGTAGCAATACACAGCTTTTTGGGTTAGCAAAGGTTTGGATTTATACCACAAGAAATACCATGCTCCAATATCAGTGTTTCCTGCTGCCAATGAAATATCTCCTGCTGGGATTCCTTGATGCATGTCACCAAGACTAAGGTATTCAGGTCACTGACAATTTCAATAACCTGCTTTTGGATATGCAACTCTCTTGTGTTGGAATTTGCCTCATTCACTAATGTTTTAGAAGGAGTATTTTAAAATAAAATTACCATATCTTCAGAACTGTGCCTAAATAAAAGACAGAAGAAATATCGGTAGAATAATTACAGCAAATTACCACTAAGCAGAAGTATTCCAACTGCACAGTTACAAACAACATACATAAGACTATGTCAAGAAATAACATATTACCTAATGAATTGTTGTAGAACTTATGAATAAAATTAGTGTATATGTATATATATTCTTCTTTTTTCCAGTGTAGTGTTTGCCAATTCATGCAAATTAAAAAAAAAAAAAAGTAGACAGTGTCATGACTTACTGTGCAGAAAATGCCATAGTAATGGCAGTTTATAAAATATCTGTTTATAAAATATCATTTATCTTGCTTCTCCTTTTATACCCTTAACTATTTATTCAGTAGCTTTAGAAAGAACACTGGGAAACATCTCAGACTTTAATTTTCTTCATTCAGATCTTATCTCTGAATATCCTCCTTCCCTAAATAAAAAATTAGTTACCTTTTCTGTATTCATAAAGCATGGTTGTCTCTTTTCATGGTATTCTGCTCAAATTGCAATATTTCTACATCTCTCTGGCATCTCTTACTGGGTATCTTACCCTGTGACTGTTGAGAATGCTACTGCAAAGAATATTTTCCTATCTCATGCTTTAATGTGAAAGTCCCACCTTTTAGATTCCCCTGACTCCTTCTTTTCTCACCAAGCCAGATCCTTGCCCTCATTTTCAAAGGACTTCAGAGATTCTCCACGCTTTATGCATTCCCATTCATGCAGCATTCTGGCTCAGCTCCCACTGCACATTGAGCTGTGACTTTGGCCATCACTAATACATTTTGAGATACCTATTTCTATACTTCTAAGCTGCATCTTATACGAGTGAGGAAGTCTTGAAACTATTGGCAAAGCTACATTGTGAACATCCACTCACAGCCTGCTCTGCTGCGATGCTTGCTGAAGAGAAACTGGCAATGGGCCATTCCACCACTCAGGTGGACTGAAAAATGGCCCAGTGGCTGGGCCCAGAGGGTGGTGGTAAGTGGCAAGCAGACTAGGTGGAGGCCAGTGACCAGCACTGTACCCCAGGAATCAGCAGTGGGTCCTGTTTTACATCCCCATTAAAGATCTGTTTGATGGGGCAAAGTTAACTGATGGCAGTAAATATGAGGAGTGGGTGATATGTGAGAGGGTTGTGCTGCCATCCCGAGGGACCTCAACAGGCTGGAGAAATGGGCAGACAAGAACCTCATGAAGCTCAACATGGCCAAGTGCAAAAGAACAACCCCAGGCACCAGTACATGTTGAGGGCTACCCAGCTGAAAAGGAGCTTTGCAGAAAAGGACCTGGGGGTTCTTGTAAAAACCTTGTTGTACATAAGCAAGCAATGTGCTTTGGCTGCACAGAAAGAAAATGGTTTCCTGAACAGCAATTAGGAAGCATGTTGTCCATAGGTCAAGGGAAATCCTTCCTCACTACCCAGCACAGGTGAGATCACACCTGCAGTGCTGTGCCCATTTCTGAACTTCTCAATACAAAAAAGACATGGGAGAGTCTAGCAAAAGGCCACTAAGATAATTAAGAGACTGGAGCACCTCACATATGGGGAAAAACTGGGAAAGCTGGAATTCTTCAACCTGGAGAAACAAAGGTTCAGGGGAATCTTCTTCCATTTGGGTAAATACCTGAAGGGAGGGTGTAAAGAGGACAGAGACAAGCTCTTTTCAGTGGTGCCTAGTGACATGTCAGTAGGGTACTGAGGCATCACCCTTGCATAGATGAATTGAGGGAATTGGGCCTGTTCAGTCTGAAGATGACTGGGAGGAGACCACATAATTGTCTGTATGTATCTGAAGAGAAGGTGTCAAGAGAATGGAGAGAGGCTCTGCTCCATGGTTCTGAGCAACAGGACAAGAGGCAATGGGAAGAAACTGATTCACAAGAAGTTTCACCTGAACGTGAGGAATAACTTCTTTTACATGCAGGTGATTATACACTGGAACCAATTGCCCAGAGAGGTTGCAGATCTCCCTCACTGGAGGTGTTCAAGAACTACCTGGACACAATCCTGTACCCTGTGCTCTAGGATGATCCCTCTTGAGCAGGGGGGGTGGACCAGATGACCCACTGTGGCCCCTTTCAACCTGACCCCTTCTGTGATTCTGTGACAAAAGGCAGCATAAATAAATTTACTGCAATATGCACATTATAAAGCTTCCAAATACAATTGCCCTGCGCCAAAAAAGGGCTATGTTTTACCATGCATTAAATGATAGCTTAAAAAAAAGAAACAAAACAAACAAACAAACAAAATAACAACAAGAACAAAACAGTGCTGAGTTTTATAAAACAAAGACTTAGGAGCACCAGTGCTGGAAAGACTGCAAGGCCTCGTGCCAAAGATAAGTAACTGCAGTGACAGAGTGAAATATGGGGCATGAAGGAGTGACAGAGATTCCTCAAGAATCTCCCCATGCACTTGAGGCTTCAAAGGCATCTCCAAACTGCTCTCAAATCATGCTGTTTTTTACTGGTAATTAATTAGCTGGAGAGCAGAACCAGTATTCCTGAAAATTGTCTTCCTCTCTTGTCTGGTCAAATGTTTTCCTCTGAAGCCATGTACAGATCATTAGATATGTACCAGCACTTGCAAAGGATAAACTGCTGGCTCTGCCTGAGCTTTTAGCCCTTATTATCCAAGTCCCAGTCCCAGAGCCACTAACTCAGATCATTTATTCTCTTTTCTTTACCATCAGAGGGATACCTGCATAAGTCCTAAATTCAGAAAGCTGGAGGTTTTATGCAAATGTCTTCATGTGCTGTTTTGCACAGCAATGAATATGCATTATCCAATTTGCATGAACCCCCAACAGTAAAATCCTTCAGTCTTTCACATTCCTTCCCTGTCAACACCAATATTTCTCTCCATTTCTCCACTCCTCTCTGTCTGTTTCAATGTTGGACATATTCTATAATTCCCAAGCGACCTGTTTCACCTCAGCCTATTGGTTCCTAACCTCCTTCTCCATTTTTCATTCCTCAGGCACTTCTTCATATCCACTTCTCAGTTATCTCTGCCTAAGCCCTCACCACCTTTTTCCTGCAATTTTGTTCTACCTGCTGTCACTTCTCAGGTTAACACTTCATTTTTGCTGGATATGGTCCCCATCACGTCCTCATCCATAGTCAAAGATGATCAATAAGAAACCAGTGGAACAACAATCTTAGATCAAAATCAGTATTATTTTTGACCATCAATCACACACTACTGTGTGAAATACAGTAAAATCACCAAGTATTCTTTTTATATCTAAGGTGCATGTTTACTAAATACAACAAAACCTCTAGACGGAACACGAGAAATATCACTGGTTACACCACTATAATCTGCAGTCTTCACCACTGGGTAAGATGACCTACCTCGGCACTCATAAGGACAAGTTTTCTATGGCTCATATGACTAAAATTTATCTTACTGGGTTAAAAAGTGCACATTTAGCCATGTGATTTTTGTTAGGCAGTTTGCTACGACTGCTGCCTGTGAATTCTTGAATGCTTCTGATTTTTTCAGTTTGTTTTTTTTTTCTGTTTTTTTTTTTCTTTTTTTTTTTTTTTTTTTAATAAATTAGATAGAAAAATAAAGACACCAAAAATGAAGCACTTCTGGTAGCCAGGTGTGGAAAAATATTTTACTTGTCCCTATGAGCTCCAGTGTTTGTATAATTTGAAGACTTTTATTGGGTAGAAGATGAATTCCATAGGCTGAGAATATGATTTTTGTTGTCTGCTTGGAAAATCATCAAAACTTAGCCAAGTTTCAAAACTTTGAAAAAATCAGCTACCCAATGCTTGTAAGACAGTTTTTTATTATAACGGGTAAATCAGGGAGCCCCCTTTCACTAGTACAGTCCACTGTAGGCCTACATGTTAGTAGAACCAGTAAAAGCTGCTCTATTTGAATATACAGTTGGATGTTTAAAAGATTTGCAATTAAAAGAATCAAAATCGGGGAAGTAGTTTTATCAGTACTTTTATTATTATAATTACTAAGCTTCTGTGACCGAGGTGCTGTAGTTTAATGCTAACCATATATTCCACAGATAGAATAAATAAGATCAGATAAGTCATGGAGCAATATAACTCCTTAGAGTAACACTGCAGACTACTTAACTAATTAAATGGGGTGATAATAGGCACTTTACCAAGCATCAAGGACATAAAAAAGAAATATGTAGGTTAGGAACCTTATTCCTGGGGAGTGAAACAAATTCCAAGACAGAGACGCCCAATATTAGGGAGTAAGGTAACTATTAAGCCATTAGAGTTACTGTTAGCTGAGCTTCTAAGATCATGTATTTGTTCTCCATTACATAATAGTAGTATGCCTTAGAAAACTCTGTGTCCCTTAAAGATAAAATTTCATAGGTAAAGCCCTAGAAAAGAGTAATAGCATTCAGAGGCTAAATAGCATTTCCTTTACAATTGCAAATCGGATCCGCAGTACTGCTCTAAACACAGGAAATGATGTCTGAAACTCATTACAGACCTCCCTTCTTAATACATTATAGATTAGGAAGACTTTTTTTTTCCTGTTTGAGTGCAGAGAAAAGGGGACCAGAAGCAACTGTGGTCAGCAAAGTAGAACAGATTAGAAAAAGTAGGTTGTGGGAATAAGACTAGCAGCAGGGCAGAAAGCAATGAGGGGGAGTGTGTGGAATGGAAGTGGGCATAGATAAAAAGCTGGAATCTGGAACTAACAGCATGAAATAAATGAAATGAAATGAAAGGGAAGGGAAGAAGAGAAATGTGGCAAGTAGCCAGCATGTAGGTAGAGACAGACTAATCAGAAAAATGAAAGAAGAAAGTGACATGTAAGGAAAAAAACTGAGATTGAACAAGGGAGATTGGGACTGTAAGCAAGTGAGACAGAAGGGCAACGAAGGTTGGCAGGAAGTCAAAGCAGAAAAAAATGAAAGCTTGGATGATAACCAGGGAAAGGAGGAGGGGCAGAAGCTGACCGTGCAAGGAATCAGGATTCAGATAAGACGTGCAAGGAAAGGACATGAAGCCAGGAAAATGAATCAGACAATCAGGCAATAGAATAAGGACAAGAATGGAACAGACTAGAGGCAATGGCACAAATAAGGCTATGTGTAAGACGAATGAACCATAAATACTACGTCTGTTCAGGCACAGAGCCTGGAATGGAACCCTTGTTCCCCAAGTGTCACCATTACCTTTCTGCAGTCAGCAAGTTTAACCTATATGGTCTAAGAGGATGCCTTTTAAACCTCTGGAACAGTTCCAGGAAAAAAAGGGAAGCCTAATGTTGTTTTCAGCTACTAAAGCAAGTGACAAAGGTCACTTAAATGGTTTTCCACAGCTGATGTAAAAACTGCATCAGTCTTCACTTGAAGACTGATAACCCGCATTTCTATTTTTCAATTCACCAGGAAATTAGACAGAGAAAAAAAAACCAGGGAAATATTATGTGATCTTATGATTACAGATGCTTGTGAATTATGGTTCTACAAGTTAAATACTTACATTACAGAGAACATAATAAATCTGCCACTTCTCAAAGCTTGTTCTTGAAAAGCCTTGTTAGACTTCTTTTTTCATACTTATGTCTCATATTTGAAAGTCATAAATGGTATTTTAAAGAAAATAAAATTTATATTGATCAGAGAGGTCCTGCAATAACCAAGTATATACTGTAGACTAGCTTTAAAACCATACATGTAAACACTTAGAATTTTATAGTAATTTTGTAAATTGAGATTTTCCCTAGTCTGTGTATGAAATTCAAACTCTTTTCCTATCATTTGGTATAGTGTGGATCTAGGATTCCTTGCCTTATGTCCTCTGCTCACAATTAGCATTTGAATCATTTATAGAAATCTTGTGAATCTACTGAGAGTGAAAAAAGATATCACAAGCAGAAATCCCAAAGTGGACTCTCTGAGGAAAGTGAGTGTAATTTGATCTGAAGGGAAATACAGCTCTTCTACCTGATTACAATAACATATGCCAAACATGAACACAAAGACTAAAGAAAAAAGGGTGAGATATGTCTGGATAAAACGTTCTCTACAGGATTTAGTGGCCATAAATTAAAGATTCCAACTACTTGACAAGGAAAATATTTATTCCTTGAGTGACTATAAAATATCCTTTCTGGAAGACTAAACACACCCCTCCTTCTTTAGGCTCTTCTCACTGAAAACATTTGTGGAGTATAGCTGCAGAAATTCAGAAACTACATTCAAAGGAACTCTTGTGGCAATGGCCAAACTTCATGTGATTAAGTATCATTTCTCCAAAATGAGTTCATATATCCATTTACACTGAAGCATATTCTAGCAACAGATGCGGATTTCTTTTTTTTTGTCTCAAGCGCAACATGCACTTAAAAAAAAAAAGAATCTACAAGTCATAGTTGAGTCAAATGACTAATCTGCTTTGGTAACAATGAGCCAATTAGTTCATATAGTAAGAGGGTGTATTCTCTGAGACTTCAGCAAGGAGCAGAGACCCTTTTACAATCTGAAAGAAATGTATTTTGATGAACTAACTAATCAGACAGGTATGATTCAGGCCAACCAAATGTGCGCAAGGAGGAGCATACTTACAGAATGACAATTTCACACATTTGAAATTTACATAGGATGTATATAATTTGCTAAGAAATATGAGGTAGGCATCCGATATCCATATACTTGTATATATATTTTTTATTTATGTGGGATATTTCCAATTTACTTTGGAAGAAATCCTTGCTTGTACAGGAGGTATTCTTGCAGAGATCCAGTCAGCAGTTGAACAAATGTGTTATCTGGGGTTTTTTTGACATCATGAAACCCTTTCAACCTCAAAGCCAGAGGCTAAATCTGTTTTACAAAGTAAGAGAGTGCAATGGAGCAAGCTTAAGTATCCCTTATAATCCACACTGTTAGCTCTCCCCCTGACTCTCCTTTGGGCCATTCCAACCAGCCCTCTACAAACATGACTAATCTCATATAGAGGCAACTAGCTGTAAACAATATGAATGTAAGCCAGGCTGTTGCCTGGCTTAATCCCTAGTCCTCTTCTATTCAGTGATTTAACAGTTTAGACATAGGCATCATCCCCCAAGGATGACATTTTGGGAGAGGTAGTGTTTAAGCTACTGCAAAGTCAGCTCTGACCTGCATGTCTCTGATAGCTCTTTGAAAGGTGACATTTCTGTGATAAACAACAAAGAAACAGCTTGTGCCTGGGAATTGTGCCAACGTACCCAAGGCAAATGTCAGAGCTGCAGCCTATTCCCACCATGGGGAGGGCAAATGTGCGCTCTCCTGATCACAGCAGCTGAAAGATGTCCAGCAGGGACAGCACTACCAATGCCAGATAACTAGCTGTCCACAAAGTGATTGCCGTGCTAAATTCAAATTAAGGGGCCAGCCTGGGAAATACAAGTGGCCCTTCTGCAGTTGGCACCAGTGCCAGCAGGGGCAGGGTGGTACCCGAGTGACCATGTGTGCCCTGGGCTGGTGTGCACAGACAGCAACCACAAATACACCAGCACTGCCCTTGCTGTGTGAGAGGGAGACAAAGGACTTCCAGCTGCCATCAAAAACAGGGTTAAAAATGTCTATGTCTAAAAGGCCCTGTTCAATTTACATAGGCAACCCTGACATATTGTAATTTCTTGGGGCTAGCTTTCTTGCCTTAATAATCTTATTTTGAAGAGGTTTTTGTATGTCACAGATGCGTATTTTGATGTGTGTTGTAGTGGTACTTATTTTCCAGCTTTTTATTAGGGTAAAATGATTAAGATAAGTAACTTCTAATCTTAATACCACAATAATATTTTATTTTTTTTTTTTTCTTTTTTGGGTATAATGTTAAAATCTCAATATGCTTTAAAAACACAAAATTGCCTTTAACCTTAAAATGTATTGGGGCGAGGGATGACAGCAGTCTTAGAAACTCAGAATTACATTGTGTAAAAATAGGTCTACTTTTTAATATTTGCAGACTGGTAGTATTTCAATTACAGTCATTAATAACCTAATCTGCTCCTGTAAAGCAGATACTTGTCTTACAGAGACTGATCTTCGGGCAGTAACCTCGGCTGCCCTATTCTGTACTCAGTAGCTATATCCTGTACACAACCCTCAAACTCGACAGCAATATCCTGTACTCCGATGCAAGAAAAATATTCTGCTCGGCATCTACACATTCTGTCACTAACAGGACAATTCATTTATCATTCACCCATGCTCTGCTTAGGTATTCAGGCTAATCATGTTTTTACATGGTAAATTTATCCATTAAACTGGTTTTCTTAACAAATATTTGTAAAGATAGACACAGATAATATTTCTTTTTCAACATCAGATAATACATACTGACACTTATAACTCTTACTTATTCCCCCTCTGTAAACAACTCAACAGCATTCTGCTATGTTTTGCTTTTGATAAGATTGGTTTTGTTGTAAGTATCTATTTCTCCTCTAGGATTCACTCTGTGCAACTTTATGTTTTCTAAATTTAAGGGATCAACTCCATGCCCACTTTGTGATGACTGGGGAGACCCAAAACACCAGTGGGCAGTTGCCCCATCCTTGGGCCCCACACTATGATCTGGATTCCTCATGAAGGATTTTAAAATGTTTAGATTACACCTCTGACATATGCTTGTTGCCCATGACTTCTATAACCAAGGAGGGTCAGACCTATAAGCAATGAATCATCGCTCCTATTTTAAATCCGTCCCCTAGAATTCTCTGAGTTAATTTCTAGAGGTGATCCTTCTCATTAGACAAGAAAATCCTTTGACTTTGTCCTTAAGTTTAGTTGGCTTAATTTAGTTGAGAAGAACCCCATCCTAAATAAAAATGGGCTTGCCATTATCAAGGAATCTCTACAAGCCAGGTTTATTTTAAGGTGTGGATGCAATGCCTTTCACATGATTCGTTCAATCAAATTGATGTATCTTTCACCAGTAGTTTGTTTCACATATAAATTACTGTGGAAGATGGAACAGTAAGGTTTTTATAATCCACTTCATTTAAAACTTGAGATTTGTAACAAGAAGCTTACAGTGCCTTTATTCTTTACAAGTTTCCTCCTGTGCAAATGCAAATTAAATTTTCTCACTATAAATTTAAAATTTATGCAGTTCATTGTTTTTGTTTTTCCCCAGAAAATGTAAATCAGTACCATTTCTACTAGTGCTATGCTCCTACAAATGGCCAAATGTGTGGGTTTTTTCCAATTTTGTGTATTTGCAAATATAAAACTGTATATGAATAGAGCTCAGGTACTTCAACTGAGACTGGATGTCACTCTAAAATAGAGTAACAATTTCTTCATATCACAACTTTTTTTTTTTTGTAAGATAATATGTAAAATATACTTATGTAAGGTCTTTAACATAAAGTAGTTCAAAAATTTAACCCGTGATTTCTATAACTAATACAATATCATTTTATTAAGGTGAGAAGCTTCTCCACATGAAAAATACATCTGTAGCTATTTTATAAACAGGAAAAACTACCAGGCCTTATGACTCCTGGAATATAATATTATTCCTATATTAGATGGGGTCTGGTTGCAGGTAGTGCTGCACCAGTGCTAGAAAACTATTCAATGACAATGGTTTAAAAGAGGTTTGCTGAAATTTCTTTGACCACTCGTTAAAGTGTCACTTATTAGACAAGCTATAAAACAGGAAAAGGCTATTTTGCTGATCAAAAACATTTCTGGAAAGACAGAAATCCTCCCAAGAACTTAAAAGGACAACAAACTAAAACCAAATAGACTTTATGACAGTCTTCCAGTCCAAGATAGAGATTTTTTCACTGTAGTAAGTTTTTCAAGTGTGACTTTTTAAAAAAAATATGCCACAAATACATGTTAGAAGAGTGTGAAACTGTAAGGGATCAACTCCAGAATTTATAATAATTACTTTCTCAGGGAACATTAAAACTTTGGGCTAAAATTAACTATTTCCTCATAAATATATTTTAATCTAAAAAAAACTATCCAAATCATGGCTAGTCTAAAGTTATTCCCTTTCTGCCCAACTACATTTACCCAAAATAGAAACAATGCTCACTTTAGTCTATAATTAATTACTCAAAATGGAATTATAAATATGGTATGCATTAATTCTATGCAATAATAAATACTATGAATTCATTCTAAGGCTATAATATATTTTTAAATTATCATCATAAGAAAGGAGATTTTAAAAACACCCTGATGGTGTAGTTACTGAAAGAAGTAGAAAACACCTAATAAATCTCTTTTATAAGGGAATTTATTTACTTATTTATTACAAACAGAATCACATGAAATCTTTACTAGATTTTATCTCCTAAATATTTATCTCCTTAATAACACTGGCAAATTCTATATAATGATAATAAGATACCTCTAAACTTCATTATTCACTAACACTACAAAGGGAAGATATTCTGCTAGTATTTAGCTAATTTTACTGAAGAGTACAAGGTTCCTTCATGGTCTTTCTCTGTGTGTACCCATACTGGTTGTATAGAGACTAGTGCAGCTGGTCCCTGAATCCTCACTGAAAGCTCCTGAAATAGTAAGGAATTAACACTATTGTCATCTGGGATATAAGGGAGATGCAGTTCAATGAAAGTGCCAACAAAAAGGATCATTTCAAAAATAGCAATCTGAACTCCAAGAATTCCTTGAAAAGAAAGATATTTTTTCCATTAGCCATTTTCAACTACAAACTTTAAATGTACAGGCCTATTTCTGAAAGAAAAATACCTATCTTCACAAGAAAAAGAGTATTTCAAGTCATCCAGACTTAGTGTTGCAAACATACACATGCTACACCTACATGAGGAAAGGTAAGTTCTCTACCAGCCCTTTAAAGTGAGTTCTTTCAAGTCCTCTTCAAATAAACCTGGGTTTAGCTTCACAATAAAAGAAATGTACAGCTGTAATATAGCCACATGGTTGCAGTACAAAGCCCGAACATGCAAGCCATCCCAAAACGTGAGAATAAGAAGCTCAAGACTGCATCACTGCTATCCCTTACTTATGAGTAAGAGCTTTCCTGCCCTACTGAAGTCTGAACACAGACAGAGTGAGTGCAGAAGGATCAGTGAGAGTAGTAGGACTGTAGAAGAATTACAGGACAGCACAGGGTAAGATAGGATGAGAAAATTAAATCTACAGCAAATTCAAAATACCCCTGATAGCTCACTTGCACACAAAAATTTGCCTCAGTATACCTTTTCGTGAAATTTTTCTCTATAAATTTACACTACCTGAAGTTATTGAGGATACACTTCAGGCCATATATATGTATGTTCATATATATATATAACCCAATGACTTAATCTATTATGAAAATATGCAGGGCTTTGACACTAAAAAGGAACAGGCACATGGTATCTCAATAGGAGAAATCTATTATCCAGCAGAACTAACTAATCTAAATAAACACATCTATTTTTATTATTTTACTATAACTTTTGGTACATTTTTACTATTTTCTTTTTATAAAGTGTATTATTTATTTTCTGAAGTCTGAGCTAAGATGCTATGGAAGACACCTATGGGTAAGTGGTGATTTGTGAGCCCTGATATGTGGGTGGAGAGCTGTGGAAAACTCTTCTAAAGTGGTTAAAGTGTAACAAAGACTCACTGAAGATGTCTAGGGAGAGTGAGGATGAAGGAAAACTGAAAAGAGAAGAAAACTGAAAACTGAAAAGGTATTAAGAGGGACAAGTCATGTTTACGCATGGCCTCTAAATCCCAAACCCAGGACATGCTTCCATAACTCAGTGACTGGAAAACTTTGAACACAACAGCTAAATGAATCCTGGGCATTTATTCACAGAAATAACACATAGTTAAAAAGTTAGTTAAATAAACTTTGATATCAGACTGTAAAAAAGAACCCAGACAAAGTGTTTATTTTGTCTTCCTTTTAAATGTCAGTGCAAACTAATTTTTGCTGTAGACAAACTGTTGCTGGCGGTAGATAGAGCTGTATTGGGTTGATAGATTTACGAGGTTCATTCTCAAATGGTCTCTATCATTTGAGATGCCGATCTGTACTACATGAATGAGAAAGACTTCTACATTAAAGTAGAAATAGTCTTCCTGACTTGAGAGCATTTGCTTTTGCTACAGAAGACTACCATAAAGGAAAGAGAAGCAGGTGAAAAATCATGCTTTACCTGTCCATACTTTGCAGCTAAATGTAGGGGTGTCCAGTACTGATTATCCACTACATTGAGATCAGCCCCATGATCTAGTATCAGAGATGCAACATTCTTGTACCCATTAGCACAGGCCACATGCAGCTGCAATATAAAAGTTAAATTTTGCATATGTTAGTAGTTAAAGAATTCATCCACACTATGCTACTTCATACTTTTACTAAATCAGAGTAACAGCAAATACAAAATGTACACGTGATTACTACAGGCTAGAAAACCACTGCGGATCCTTTTTTAGCATTTATAAACAAGATGCACCAGAAAAAAATAATTCTAGCTTTTTGTGAGCTACTAAATAACCTAGTCTATTACTTTTCATATAACTTCGAGCAAACATGCATTCAAACACATTCAAAGGCCTCATGAGCCAAGGTAGAATCATAGATTTCAACAGAGCTTGAGCTCTCTTTGAACCTAAAACTAAGTTTCTTTTGTGGCAGTTCAAATATCCCAGATTTAAGCTGACAGTACTCCAAAATTAATTCATTAGCACATAATCAAACCAAGCACATTGAGACTGCAGCACAAAATTAGTGACAAAAAATACTTTCTCAGTTTTAAACTACAAAGATTTTCTTTTCTATACTTGCATTGCTTCCCTAAATACTTAATTATTTTACTTGGTAATTGTTTAAATAATTTTAGTTGATTTTCTGTGTCTCTAAACTTCATTTAAGAGTCAAAAAGGAGCAGAAGGAGGGTGGAAAATGCAGTAATAAAGTGAGAGAAACAGATCAGCAGGAACCTTAGGAGGTCAAGTAGTGCCACTTGCTGCTAAAGCAGGGACAACTTCAAACATGTCTGTGTTTGCTCAAGGCTTGTCACTCTGAGTAGAAAATACTGTAAAAGTGATAAAGTATGAAAACTGTAACAGCAAGAAAAGGAGAAAAGAAACACAAGAAAAAATCTTTATTAATGGCTGATTTGAGGAGCTGGACATTATCTTTTGCAATGTATTATTATTTAAGGCTCTGTATGTGTTTGGCATTTATATTAGGATTCAAATCCACTATATGTTATTTATAGTATGAGATTATTTTATATAAAAAACCCTAATAGCCATGCTGGGGTTTTAAAACAAATAATAAGTGTGCCAAAAAAAAAAAAAAAAAAAAACAACCCATATAATACCAAACAGGTCTTGTGAACAGAAAAAAAGGGAAAGACATAATAGGGCAACAAAATTCTCTTCTCTCATAATAATCAAGTAGAAGAAGAAAATGCAATAAGGAATCCTGTATCAGGGAAAAAAAAATGTAATTTGCAGGTTTTGGTGGAAATTTCTTATACATGATGAATAACTGTTGAGACATGAATTTCATATAATGAGATTGGTCCAGGTTACAGTTTAGTGGTCTTTACTTTCTCATAGTCCTCTGCTGTGAATTCAAACATTCCCTTCACTTCTGGGAACAAGGGGAACAAGACCTGAATTTGGAATCTGGCAAAATATAATTGCTCATCCCCAGTCAGAAGAACTTAATACTCACACTGGTCAGTAAGAATAGGGCATAGGAGTACTGCAGAAATTGAGAAGTCAGAATATATTTGGTCCCTGTATCCCCAAACCACACAGCCCAACTGCATGACTTTTTCTCCTCAAAGCACTGTTAGAGGAAAATATTCTTTTCCTGGTGACTGAAATGGATGCATAATGGAAATAAAAAGGTCTTGCAATAAACCTGTTACTACAACTTTGTAGTTCCAAAGTCACTGTAAGAATAGGAGACACTAAAATGAGAGTTCGGGATATTATTTCCCTTACCTGCTATTTCTGGTTCAGCTGCACACGCATAGTATGCATAAAGTTTTCGCTATGAACATGATTGATGCAGAGGCAAGGAATACAGTACAACTCATCCAAAGTCTTCCCCTGGAAGGGGTGTAAAACTCCCTTGGGGGAAGAACTTTGATTCTGCATGCTATGATTTCCAATGTACAAAAACCTCAAATTTTTCTTGTAATTTATTTGACATCGCTTCATGGGGGAGGGAGGGTGTGTTTTAACAGAAGAAATTACATTTTCTATTCAGACATCAACTTGACAAGTGCTATTTTCAAGCAGTGTAAAAGCACCTAGGAAATATATTATGGCTGAAATATTTCAAAGAAAAACTATTCCAGGAAAATACAGCAGTAAAAATGCCGTGTCTGCTGGTTTTGCATGTGCACAAATGAAGATGCTATGACTCTGTGAGAATGTGTGTATTTATAAATTTAAAACAATAAGTTCTTGCTTGCTTCATCTTAACTTACACAGGGACTTAGATATATATTCTTACAAGAGAAAGCAAAACTGATTTGAGACTTAAAACAGAGATAGTTGCCTTTTTTTGTACAGCTAGATGTAGAGGAACAAAACACTATTCCCAGAACCCTCTGATATCCACACAGCTATCACAGACTGGCTGACTCAACACCCATGAATAAAGAGATAATGGTTTAACAAGTTCTGGACTTTCCACCAGTTTGTCAAACAAACGCTTCACATAATAGAAATCTCAAAGAAAAGCAAAACTACCTACTTTGTGTCTATTTCTTGAAAAAAATCAGATTTTAGCATAAAAACTGTTCATGCAAAAAGTATCCCTTTTGTCAACATTCTACTAAGCAAACAGCAAAAACCCCAAAGTATCCACAGTGTTCTTCTCTCAGTATTTGCAGTTCTGTTAAACATCTTTCAGAAATACATTTCAACTATTCCAGATAACTACAGGGAATTTTTATACAGTAAGATTTATTTAAGTTTATAATTCAGTTTAACTCAGACAATTTTGACTAAAATAGCAATAGAAGTACAGTAGCTATGTGATTTAGCAGCTTAGATAAAAGTATCAGAAAACTGGAAAGTAAATTAATGCTTTTATGAAATAAACTAAAACTTGTGCTGTTTCTTCCCACCCCTTTCATGCTTCCCTCCTGTTTTGAAATACAGTTAATTGCCTTGGGGTTGCCACCCCAAAAGTCACAGTGTTCTGTTTCTAGAGAGCCAGTGGCTGGATTCAACTCAGATACAAGGCTGATCACTTTTTTGCTTATAGCTTAAACACTCCACAGGTATTAAAATATGGAATGATTTAGTATATTAATTCAGTATCAGGCAATGTAATTCAATGCAAATTCAGAAATGACAGTAATAACTATTAATGCTCAAATTATATTAGTACACTGCAGAAAAAAACAAGGTACTTAAAAAATTTATTCAATATATTAATGCTACTGATTTACCATTTATTGATTGAATGATTGATAGATTGATTGCTAATGGTGTTGAAGAATTTATGTGCAATGGTAACATTCCACAGATATACTATGGAAATACACATTAATTTAGAATTATTTGACAGCTGGAGAAATGGAAGTCCTGACAAAACAAAAGGATAGAAGATCTATTTGCAAAAAAAGTATAATAAAACCCACTGACTACAAATAACATGCATATTTGAGTGTAGAACTACTTTTCCATATAAATGCTTCAATACACTGAATCAAGATTGGATTGCTACATTAAACAGTGTTTTAGTAGGGCTCAGCCAGAAGACACAAGCCAAAAACAGGGATCACTGAGTGAGGTTTCAGCCCCTCTCTCACACAGAATGTCAGAGACCACATGTATTTCCTGGAGCTTTAAACTACGGTGTTAATATATTTGCTATTAAATTTTATGTTGCGAATTTATTGGCCAGGAGAAAAAAAAAGTTGTCATTGAGATGTTGCACTACCCTATTTTAAAATCCATATTATGCATGGAATTGACATACATCTATTTTCAGAACACCAGGTAGAACCAAAACCTTCATAAGAGAATTGTCTTGCAAACATGCTGAACTTCTTGCAACACCATGCATATTCCCAGGGTGAGGATTACATGTTCCCACTCACCAGGGTAACTCCTTCATCATTCTTTTGATTCACGCTCCCCCCACTTGAGATGAGCTGTCGGACATCTGTAAGCATTGTCATTGCTCTCTGAATCTTCATTTGGCGCAAGGAATTCAGCTCTACACCTGGAAAAAGAAAAGGATAAAACCTTCTGCTATTTTATTCATCAATAAAGAACAGATATATGATTTTGTGTTCTCAGTTTTTAAAAGGTTAATCAACATTTAAATAGACTTTAGTGTATATTTTTTGAGTGTTTACTTACCTACAGTTACCAAAAGTCTACTCCTACCTTTATTAGTCAATACATGGATGATTTAAGTCAGTGAGCAGTATCCAATAAACCACTCTGATCTCCTACTGACTGCAAGAGCAGTTGCAGGTAAAGGAGCTGCAATATCATGAAACTCACTGGGAGTGTGAAATAGCTGTGATTGGGAAAAGAATTTAAAAATTTAAGAAAGCCACTCAAGTGTTTGGGACTTTTTAATTAATTTTTTTTTTGCTGTTGCATTCTTTGGCAGAGTTCTGTCACTGGGACAAGAGTGTTAAACCATTAACTTATTGTTGCAAAAAACAACACTACAAATACATCACAGTATACAGACCAGTCCCTCAAATTTGGTGGCTGAACTGCTTGAGAGATTGTGAAGTCAAGCAAATTACATTAAAACTCAACACTTTATATGTGCCTGGGTTATTTTTAACTGGGATTAGTTCTACAGCTAAGCATAGATCATTTCAAGGCTCCATAAACCAAGAGGAAATTTGGTGTGGTAGTAGGAGCAAATAGCAGGGGATGAAAGGAATGAATGGTATGGGATTGGTTCTGTCAGCACTGCTACAGGAAGACCAATTGTCAAAGAACAGTATTAAAAAGAAGGTAAGTAAGGCAGTCTGTAACCAAAAGAAAGCATGATCTCCAGTCTGAAGAGGTTTAAAATAAGAACCAGGGTACAACAAAAGTGTGAAGAGGTTAAATTAACAACTGGCTGTAGTTTGATTGGAATAAATAACCAAAGTTTGGGGCTTCATCCTTCTGCTTAGTTCCATGTGATTATTTAAACCCATATATAGAAAATGAAATTTGAGTATAAAAATTCTATTCTGGCCATGACATAGCAAAAAATCATATGACTAAATGATTTTTTGTTTCTCTTCCACATTTGTCACTGAGTTGAAAAATGACAAACTATAAATTAGTTAATATGTATTTAATTCAACATTTTATCTTCATCAGTACTTGAAGTTCTTTACATCACTAAAACAATGGAAGGATGTTTCAGGGTAAATTTTGAATTTCTTAGTTTTAATCTGCCCTGGAACTTGTATAAATGGGTGTACAATATGTAGCTTATGAAAGAATTCCAATTTTTTTTTCCAACATGCCACTGTACATGCTGCTTTATGTTCTGTTGCCTGCAACACTTGTAAGTGTTTCAGCTCTGAAGTGAAATGTTCACTGTGAGCATTGTCTTCCTATTCTGTTATTTTTAGACCTGTCACCTAAATGATACTAAAGAACACCAAAGGTATAACACAAATACAAACATGAGATGGATAAAATTACATTTCTTGTATCTGGATTAATCCTGCAATCATTCACGTGAATGTAATTTAGACAAAGACATACATATATCTACATATATGTATATATATACACACATATATGTGTATATACAAACGTATATATGATACTGATAGATTAAATTAGACAATGTCCCCAAAGGAGATGTGTCTGACATCCTACTGCCTGAAAGCTGCTAGACCAGAACACTATGCCAATTTCACAGAATGTTGTCAGCGTCTCCTAACAATCAAGGTTTTTCATCAGAAAGCTTTTATGCCTTCATCACATTTTAAAGTAATGATTTGAATCTACCTGATGATATTTACAGACTACTAATGCTGCATGATGCCAATTGAAGATTTTTTTTTCTTTCTGTTTCTACCTATTTTGTTTTTTGCAACAGTAAATCAATGGTATAACACTCTTGCCCAGTGACAGAACTCTGCCAAATACCTAAGGGCAATATACACCCAAAATTAATTATCATTTGCAGTGTTAACTTGACATTTTAAACACTAAACATTGAAGACTGAGTAGACAAAATGAAACTTCACTGGTCCAGATGTAGTTTTTTCAAATATTCTCAACTAAGAAAGACTGAAGTTTAAAAATAGATGAAGCATTTTATGCCTGATGAAGGCAGACATGTTTAAGTACTGCTGGCAGAACTTAAGTCAAGTTTTTCTTTCTCTTGATATGTCTGGTAAACAATTAGAACAAGTTTTGAGTTTCAAGGAGAGAGGAAATGGGTGGAAATTAATTTACTACCTCTTTTGTCTGAGAATACCTCAAACACTCAAAACAAAAACTAAGTTCACAATCCACAAATTAAAAATAAGGTTTCTGATTTTCCAAGAAGAAAAGATGAAAAATAAATATTGAGAGTGAAACACATTTATCATGACTTTGTTTCCTTCATCATGTTTAACATAAATTAACATCTACAGGTTGAGTAAATTGCTAGTAAATTCTAGCAATTTACTGCTGACTTACACCCAACATAGTCAGAGAATTAACATATCAGTACATTGTTATATTAACAGTGAAATACTGATCCTTATTCCTTGTAAATTGCCTTTTATAGAACCTTGGGGTGACTTATCTGGGGCCAGAAAACCCTAGCCATTGAGAGATAACTCTGCTCATGTTGAAGAGGAAATCAAGAAAAGAAATCAGTTGCATTAACTGTTATATTATTTTCTATCATAAATGTTATGCAGCCATCAGCTCAGAGAAAACACATAAACCATGTCACAGAGCAACAAAAGTCACTGTCTGTGTGAATCCAAAACCTATTCAAGACAGCTTAGTGACTTCAAACTAATAGTTGTGTAAATGAATGACACATATGTCATTAAACAAACAGAAGTAAATCTCAAAAGAGAGGTACAAAAGCAACATGGTTCCACAGACTTCACATTTTAAATATCCAGAGTAGATTTGAAAATGCTACATAAACAATAGTTTCCCTTTCTCTACCTTTAAAAAAAATAATGAAAACATGCAAAAATAATCTAAGTTTTGGTCTTAAAAGTGTAGTTTTGAATTCCAAGAACTCAGGAGCTATTAGGCTTTAAGCAAAGACTTCTGTGGTGGGGAGCTGAGAAGCAGATTTATCAAGCATGCACGTGTATCATTCTGTGAGGCTCAAACAAGGAGACCTTGTCAATAAGTGCTTTCCCTTAACCAAGTTCATAATTCTGGGGAGTTTGCTCTCCCTCCCCAGGGAGTGATACTTTCCAGGAATTTAGATGGAACAAAAAAATGCTACTCATACAGTAAGTAACTCTCACTGCCTGAATCATAGAATGACCTTCACGTTGCTTTTCAAAGGGGAAATGTGGTTTAGATATTCAGCAGAAATGGGATGACAGCCAGCATGAATAAAAAGAGGAAGAAAAACACATTGGCATCTACTATGGAAACGGATTCACATTTCAAAAATTGGAAAGTCAGAAAAAAAAAGAAAAAAGGCATAGGATTGAAAAAACACTCCAAATACCCTGTAAAATCAGAAGAGCTACATAGTCAGAAATTCTGCAGAAGGTAAGACGGGGAAGGAACAGTTAAAACAGCAGTGACCCTGCAGGGCACATATTTGGTGATGAGTTTTAGTGCTGATGTCAGGCAGGACCATAACCTAAAAGCTACAAAATAAATTACCTCTCTCTGTTTAAGAAAAAAACACCTGACAAGGGCATTTCATGTGCTTTGGCTGTTTCACCTTCTCTGGCATATGGTTACAGAAGTGACAACCAAAAGCAATAGAAAAACCTCACATAAATAATGCAAAAGTAACTTTCCAAAAGTTTCAGTGATAAAGAAATACAAGGCAAAAAGAACTGAGGGTTGCCATTAAACACATTTTTTTCACAAATGTCCAGAACAAAGAAGTGTGCAAGTCGACACCCATTCCTGGGACCAGTACGAAGCAAAACACTGAAGCACTCTGGCAAACACCCATTGCATACAGCCCCAGCAGCCACTCTTGATGTGACATGCAGGTCTCCTTCTCCATAGGGCTTAACATTCTTAAGCATCAACAGCATCTCATTATGAAACACAAATGTACATCAGAAACTTGCAATGGCTTTGAGAAGCCAATCTCTGTTCTCATACTTGAGTCTTCTCTGACTCTTACCTATATTTGCCCTTCCTGCACAGAGATGTAGATACAGCAAGGCTCTTTTCACCCCACGTGAAATGATGAGCCTCTCTTACTCTTCTATAATTCAGGGGATACCACAGTTTAGAATTTATTTTTTTTCTGTGCAGCATAGAATAGGATAGACACGTAAAAAAAAATCATGGTATTATTCCTTAAATATTAATTTTCATTCACTGAAATATCCAGATGTAGCTATTATTTTATTTGCTTAAAGTTTTAGAAATAATTTTCTGGCTATTATAAATATCTTTGTAAACAGCATAACTTTTGTGAGATTACATTGTTCAATAGCCCTTGTGCATATCACTTGGCATTATGTGAATCTGATTTTCAAAGGTCAGCAAATAAACAGATACATGCCAGCAACATTTACTATGTGAAAAGGGACGCCAATATTTTCAGATTCTGCAAACAATGTATACTAATAAAACATGTGAGGCCTATAGATCTAACTCACTACAGCAGTACCACTTGATTGTTGCTAGAGGGTTTTGCCTGTCTGCCTTTAAAGATATCATTAGATATGTTTAGTGAAGCATGTTTAGTTTCATAGACTGGGTTGGGCTGGAAGAAGCCTTAAAGACCATCTAGTTCAATCACCTTGCTCTGGGCAGGGTTATTTTTCACAACACCACATTTCTCAGGGCCCCATCCAACCTGGCCTTGAGCAGTCCCATGGATGGGACACCCACAGCTTCTCTGGGCAACCTGTTCCTGCCCCTCACCAGCCTCTCAATACGGAATTTCTTCCTAATATCTAATCTAAGCCTACTCTCTTTAAGTTTAAAACTATTGTCCCTGTCCTGTCACTACATCCCCATGTAAAAATTTCCATCTTTCCCATAGGCTCCCATCAGGTACTGGAAGGCTGCAACTTGGTCACTGCAAACCCTTCTCTTTTCCAGGCTGAACAAGCACAGTTCTCTCAGCCATTCCTCATAGGAGAGATTTTCCATCCCTCTAATTATCCTGGTGGCCTCCTTTGTATCATTTCAACACATCCATGTCCTTCCCTTGCTGGGGAGGCAAGAGCTGGATGCAGCACTGCAGGTGGAGTCTCACCAGAGTGGAGTAGAGGGGCAGAATCACCTCCCTTGACCTGCTGCCCACACTGCTTTGGGTGCAGTCCAAGGCACAGTTGGCTTTCTGGGCTGACAAGGTTTATTTCCTTCTAGTCTGAATATGCTATCAGAAGTGAAGTTCCCACCTCCTCCTCATGTAGATATCAGAGTGACAATTCTCCCACTCTAGTGAACATGCTTTTATTTCTCTCTCTTCTTCAATAAGACATTGATGAACCTTTCAGCTAAAATTAGTTAACTGTCTCTTAACTTGTATGCAAACAAAAATACTTTTTGTAATTTATTTCAAAAGGTTGGCACAATTTCAAGGCTTAATATTAATGCATTCTTTTGTGAATATGTATTGCATGTTTATTATTTTATTTGTTATATTAATACTAGAGCACAGAAGCAAAATAAATATATCACTGTCTCCAGCAACTTGTGGTAAACATCATGTCTGAAATGAGATCATCACAGATGGTATTTCTACGCTACAGATTTTATTGCAAATTTTTAATATGTTATAGTTGGGTGTGGGGTTGGTTTGTTTGTTGGTTTGGGTTTTTTTGTAGGTTTTTTGTTTGTTTGTTTTTGGGTTTTTTGTTCGTTTGTTTTTTGTTTGTTTTTTTGTGAGAGAGCAGTAAAAGCAGGCTACTCAACACATGCAAGGGAGACATAAACTGAGGGTGAACACAGGCCAGGCAGACCACCATCCTTGCTGACCAAGGCACAATCCCACAGTACCCAAAAAAGAAAATCAAGTAGGTGTGATGAGGGAAATCAAGGCCAACAGCAGTCCTGTGATTGCCAGAAAAGCCTCTAGTGACAAATCCAGGTAAATCAGATGAAGCAAGGAGTCAAGTCAGTGGTCCAGGGTTGGGGTCAGCAAGGATCATGGATGGGCACATGACTACCTCAGGCAAAGAACTGAGACTAAATGTGGCTCCAGAGACAAAGAATGGGTGAAAGATCATGACAATGCTACTCCAAGCTTTGCCTCACTGCTTAGCTCTATCCCATCTGACAGCTCCCAGGTCACAAGGCCACCACAGCTGGCCTTGAGCTCAGGCAGCCAAGCCCCAGAAAGCAGGGATGGAGGGGAGGTCACAGGGCCTGTGCAGGCACTGACATTTTTTTCCAAATTGATGAAGGTTACAGTTTTAGGAATTCTATTACAAAGTGACAATATATTTCTGATGGTAATTAATTGGATTATTTCTTGTTGAGTTGTTTAAAAGGATACTGAAAGGGCATTCCCAGTTTCTGATGTTCTTCACAATCTTTTTTTTAAATCTTAGCAAAGCCTATTAGTCAAGAATATGCTCGTTTTCCCTCTAGCATCTGTTAAAAAACTAGATTATAAACTACTGGCTATAATTTTAAATGTTAATTTCAGTGTCAAAAGTCTGCATAGTGAATTTAAAGAGTTTTTTAGAAACATATGGGTAACATGCTGTAAGCATAAAAATATTAAGAGGAATCTAAGACTTCAAAGCCCCCCAAGAACTACAAAAAAATTAAGGTCGTTCATTCACACTTATATTAGAAAACACAAAAGCCAAAGGAAAATGAACATTCTCAACTACGACATTTTCCAGTGTGTCAAATTTTTCATGTTCTTCATTTTTTGAAAGGACCTCCTGAAACAGTTCATTTGTTCCTCTGTTCTCACTGGCAACACCAACACCAACACCAACACCCACCATCAATTAATCAGGCTCTCTGCAGAAAATACATTTTTTGTGTGTGATAATCTTATGGGTAGGTGGTTCCCAATCAACAAGAATCAAAGTGAAAAAACTTTGAGCCACCCTGAGGCTGTTTCATTTTGATTGCCTATTTTTCTGTCAACCTATTGCATCAATATTGTTGAAAGAAAATTTGTAAGCATAAATCAAGATCATGGTGCATATGGTTCTAAAACAGAAAATGTATTAGGGAATTTAGTTTTAGCTGAAGCTTGCTGATCTTTAGTGCTAACAATCTGTATGTGTTGGCATTTTAGTCAGTTCTTACTGCAGTGTATAAGCAATAATTCCTTAATGTCTGTGAAACAGTTTGAAATATTAAAAGTCTAGACCACAATTTTTCTGAAATAATACTGATTTAGATCCCTTTATTTTCTTCACTGCACTGAAGAAACTCTAAGGGTTTCTCCTCCCTTGCTGGATTAGTAGATCTGTTTAAGGGTTTCTGTACCACAGCCTCAATGCTAAAACATTTTGGTGTACACATTCACTCCTTTTAACTAATAACAATCAATCCCAATGAAAAATACACACAACTGGGATCTTCATTTTGATCCTTTTCTCACAAAAAGTGCCAGAGTACTGAGAAACACAAAACAAGATATACTTTCCAGGTGTTGGCAGTTGTGGGGCTGCAGGGGTGGGTTGTGTGGAGAGAGGCAGAGGCTGTGCTGTCAGCTCCAGCAGACCCTCAGCAGGACACAGCTGAGCCTGGCAGCCAAGTGTGACCCATGACAAAGCAGACAGACACTCCTGAAGGAACTCCATACCTGAGAAAAACCCACACTGGAGCAGAGGAAAGGTGTGAAGAAGAAAAGGGCAGAGAGAGACTGTCGTGTACCAACTCCCCCAGCTCCATGTGCTGCTTGTGATGGCAGAAGAGTTTGGAGTGAAGAAGTGAAGACTGGGAAGAGATGAGGAAAAGTGTTGTTCCAATGTTTGCCTTCCTGTTTCTCACTACCTGAGCCTATTCCAGTTGACAATTTCCACCAAGATGAATCTGTTTAGCCTGTGACAGTAACTGGTAAGCAATCTTGCTGTCCTTGTCAAGAAGGGAATGGGGAGCAGCTTTGTGGGAGTTTTTAGTGCAACCACACCAGATTTTATGGATAACTTCAAAATAACTTACAGTTTAAATCAAAAATATTTTTTGTGTATCTTTCTATCACATTCTGGATTACTGTAAAGTGACAGGTTTGCAGTAAATCCCTACCCACTAATCTTCTAAATTAGATTTTTCTGCACATGTCATATGTCCCATATGTTGTTAACTGTTGGCTTCAGGGAAATTCTCTTTATTGTAGTAATTGCAAGTTGCCTATTTCTGGCTAATGTTAAAAGCTGTCTTCAGTGCAGGGTTCTGTACTAACATGTAGCGCTTTTTTTTTTTTTTAATTATTTCTACATGCTGCTGCAAGGCAGAAAATTAAATTCATTTCTTCTATTTTGCAGCTGAAGATTAAGGCTTAATTCCCTTGTTAATAAAAATTTAACAAACAATGGTCTATATTTGCAAAATCTGCACTATATTTTAACTGACCTAAACCATACAAAACCACCTAAATGGATAGAGCTTGCCAATGATTTTGGCTCTATATGCAGTTTTCTGAGACACATGAACATGGTCCTTTTGATACTCAGAGAACAAAACAGACCCATTATTTCCCCAGCTTGGAATGGCATAATAGATTTTGCTTAAGTGCATGAAATCTCTATTACCATCAAAGGTTAATAACCTTTAACCAGCTCTTTTAAATTAATTTGCCCCCACAGAAGGCAAATAATACTGTGAAAAATACTTTGCAGAAAAGCAATACCCATTTTTCCCCTGTACCTGTGTCACAGTAGAGAAAGGAATACCATCTGTACCTTGGGGTACATTTGTTACTTAAATATAGTAATTCTTCAAAAAATAAAATCACAACAGATGGTTTCCTTTTGCTTAAGTAATGATCTGCTACTGCATGAAACTCTCACTACACAACACACAAGAAAAAAAAAAGTTTGCTTTGAGATCTATCTATTATGTAGACAGTTCTTTAAAAAAAAAGTAAATGTCCAATTATTCTTTCTCAGATTCAATAACAAGGCTGATGTTCTTGAAATGGACAATTATCCTACTGAAAACTGAAGCCTGAGATCTTGGAAGACAAAAGAGAAAAACTTTTTTTGGAAATGAATTAGTGAATATGTCACCTCCTGTGACTTGGAAAATACAGAACCAAGAACTATCTGTCAGTCATTTTTAGTTTAGAGTTGAGTCATGCAATCCACTATACAACTAAATAAAACTTTTTGTTATAAGAAATAAACAAAAATGTTGAATTCATCAAAGTATTAAATATTTAAAACAGCCTAATGGAAAAGGAGGAAACAAGGATCATATGCCATGATCAGAGTTTCACTGACATTGTTCTACGAAAGAATATTCTGCCTCCAGAAACAGAGAATACAATGGCAGTCATTTAAAATTTGATTGTTTTAAAATACCATTAATGACTCAAAAGATTTGCCTTAAAATATAAAGCTGTTATTAATCAAAACAAAGGTTATGGAAGGTGCTGGGCGGACTTTCTTGTTGATTTCAATAATCAATCAGATTTAGAATAGAGCAGGGCAAATAGGGAAAAAAGTATCACCTTTTTATATTATGTCCTAGGGTGACATTATGATGCTTTTATCATTATGATGTTCTGTTTATGCAGGATATTAAGATTTGCACCTTTAAGACTGGTTCTGAGAGTGAAAGGGGAGAGAAGCAGCACTCAGTTTGTTTTCAGAAACTGCATTTGGTCCCCCACATTCCTTCTCACGGACTGTGTTGCCTGCAGCACAGACAGCAGGAGAGAGCTCTCCTTTGCTTTTTAGTTAATTTTTAGCTAGGTAGGGCAGAGAAGTTCCCCAGACTGTGGTTTGTCGCCCTTATCTTTTCAGCCTTCTGATGTTTACATTTTTGTAGTGGAGTTCTCAGCATTGTAACATAAACAAAGCAGTTGTTTTCACATTCCTTTCTGGAGGAAGAACATTTGATAGACTTCTAGTTTGACCAGTGGGGTCGGAGAAGTGGCAACCTCATCCTCCAATCCCTGATCAAACTCCAAAAACTATACAAATCAAAATCCCAAAATAAACTTACTTCTTTTTCGCTCTGACACTGACTGTGTGAGTGTCCTTCTTTTCATGTCCTCTAGTGACAGTAGTTTTTCTGTTTCTTGGAACTGTTCAGCCTAGGTCTGGACTGAAATTCCAGAAAAACACCGGGAGCTCACACCTGCAGCCCACTGGGGCTTCAGACGTGACATTTTCCAGAACAGGAGGGATTGATAAGAGACTGAGTGAGCTGAACTGCACCCCACAACAAGGACTTTCTGAACTTGCCATCTCCTCAGAACAGTGAGAGGTTTTATTGTTTACAATTATTCCTCTTTATGTTTGCAAATACTTTGCTTAAATAAACAGCTTTTTCCACTTTTTCCAAGGAAATCTTTTCCCGAAACAGCTGGGGTAGGGGCCACTTGAATTTGCTTTTCTAGAGGGAACCCTTTGGAAGTTTTCTCCCACATTTGCCCTAAATGAGGACACATTATTTTTTTCATTTCACCTCTGAAGAGATACACTTCCTGAAAGTAAACAGTAAATGGACGTGAAGCTGAAGGTGTAAGGTAGGCAACAAAGAAAATTTCAAATGAAAACAAGATGAAAAGAAGTGACATAAAGATGGGTTAGCACTGGAATGGGAGCCTAGAGAGAAGTAGAATCTCCCATCCCACCTGGCCTACGCTCAGCTGGCCTTGCCTTGGCAGATGTTGAAGTTCTTAAATGTCATGATTTTCTTTTCATAGCAAAACAGGAACACCAGTAACATGGAGAACCAATGACATCTTGGCACAGAACGATTTTAACAGCTTTTACTGATGTTTTCCTTGTGGCTGGTCAAATTAATAAACCCTCTGCTCACTACAGTCAGCATTTCCTAGAACTGCACTGCTGGTGAGAGGAGTATAGATGACTGAATGGGCACTTATACACGGACCTGTAAATTTAAATATCCTAAAAGTCATCGTACACAGCAGAATTCTACGTCTCAGCTGGCTATTCTGGGCTCCCTCCATAGCACATGGAAAGAAGCAGGCAGTTCAGATCTTAATTCATGTGCCTCATTACAGATGCCTAACTTTAAAGCATCTCTTTTCCTCTAAGAAGGGTTTGCTAGAGAGTGGCTACCAGATACTAGATTTAGATAAATCAATCTAAATAAAGTCTTTGAGCTCATGAACCCACTAGGCTTCTGAATGTCCCCTCAACACAATCTAATATGATACAGTTAAGCTGTTTCAAACACTTTCCTAAACATAAACCAGGATGCTGTATTTTCCCTTCCATCCTCAATTAAAAATATCTTAAATGAAGATTATAATATGCCAGAATTATTACCCAACAGAAACAATGCTCTTTATATACAGAGGATATGTACCTCGAATTGTATTCTCTTAGGTAACTGAAGTCTGCTAATTTCTTTCTTCAGTCAATAATTACATTCAGTATACAACATAGTATTATCTATATAATGTAATGCAACAGCAAATAAAGCTAATTTCTGTACAGGAAAAGAGAATACTTTAATGAAATAGTAAAAATTTCATTAGACTTCAGTAATAAAATCTCCACATAACATCCTCATATGTTATATTCCATAACAGTAAAGTGTATATGGAAGCTTTCTGACAGTTGCTAGATGATTACAATATTTTGTACTTGTGGTACTCTTGTGCCCTAACAGATCATTCTTAACAAGCATAACTCAAAGAACTCCAGTATATGTTTAAAAACATAAAAATAATTAAAGGCATCCAAGGCTATTGTTATCACTTATGGCTTCAGGACTTCCTCAGACTAAATGAAGTTATTTCAAACAATGAAGAGCAGTTCAATCACTAAGATCTGCAGTGAAAATTAGACAGATACAGTGAACTACCACAGTAGTAAAATCTGTAAGAAATTATATACATGCTAGACTTCTAAGAACTCTAATGTTTCCAATTAACAAAGTTTTCTGTGGCTTCAAAGCTACTTGTTTCAATCTTACTTTTTTTCATCAAAGTAAATAGATGGCTTCTGCTTCTTTCATTAGCTAAACTATAAGGCACCAAATTTTAATTTTCTCTGTGATCTCTGCAATTAGAGGCAATGATTAGAGTGATTCTACACACAAATATCTTAACATTGTAAACCAGGATGGACAACTGAATGGAGAATTGAAACATGAAAATGAAATGAAAATATTTTAGGAATGCAGGGAAGTTTAGAGGATAGGGAAATATTCCATATACATTGCATTTAAAGGCTGTGACTATGGGTGGGTGTTTCTCAACACTACAGGCAGAAGTTGGCATTTACTACAAGGTCAGCTAATCTTGTATAAAGAGGCTTGGTCCTGACCTTGCTCTGTGTTGAAGTATTCATATGTAGGTATGCATGGGGATTGCTGCCACGAGGAGAACTTCACCCAAACAATCCACAAAGAAACATTGAGTCTGGGAAATTCAAAGTAATTCATACTTAATACAGTTTAATTTCCTTCAAGAATCTTCTCCTCAGTTACTATTAATCTTGGTAGGCTATACAGATATTTCATTGGTACCAACTAAATTTCAAAAGTCAAGTGTAAAATAAGAATACTTTGAGCCGTCTATTGTTACAAGAATAATACTAGCAGACCAAGCCAAGCTGATGGGCATTTTGACACTGATCACCCAAAGGCCAGGTTTTCACTGCAGTCAAGGGATAGGATTGATTTATCCTAAAAATCTAACCCTAAAACTTGTCAACTTAAGTTCTTATTAGTCAGCAGAAAGAAAATAGTCCTGGAAGTCAGTTCTCCTCACCTAGCCAGGTTAGGAAGAGATGAAACAATGCATGCATTTCCTCTTCCCCGCTATTGACCCAAAGGACTGGATGATTAATTAAAGCTTACTTATGTAAAGTTAGTAGACGTAGAGGTCACCTTCCAAATGTTTAAGTTTTTAAATTTGCTAACTTCCAACATTCACAGAATCACTGTTTAATTAGGAATAGTCCTCTTCTATCTACTGTAAAAGAGATACCACTGTAAGCAGACTATTTCTTGTATGCTACAGGAGTTTTGCATGTTACCTGTTAAATACCAGTCAAAGTATTTGGAACATTTAGACAACAAATTGCCTTGTGTTTTTCAAGGCAATCCAGTTTTTAGAAGCCAATAGCTGCTTTGCCATTAGAAATATCCAAAACCAGAGTTGTGAAGACACTGCCATGCACTGGGGAAACAAAATTATAAAACATGCAATACACAGGATATGTGAAGTTTAGGACCTGACATTGTGATTTCCTTAACACTTTCCTTAAGTGTTCATAAACAGAATATAATTTAACTCAGTTTATGTTAAAAAAGATTCCTTATATGGAGGCAATGTTGAAAGTACATGTTTTTACATTATTTATCATTATATTTGCTTAATGCCTTTTGGTCAGTGTTAAGATGAGCCACATACAATGTTAGACTACCTCTCATAGTCAAAAGCAATGCTATAAATTTCACTTTCAGAGCTCTCATCTAAGTTCAGAACTGATGAGCAACACAACCAGTTTTTCAATACAAGTCCTGTCATCTGTAACAAATTAAGCATAATTCATAATAGAAACCTAGATACAGTATTTTCACAATTAAAAAAGAACCGTAAACCAATAATAATATTTCTGAATGAGGGATGAAGTATCATATGCATTTTCTTTCAAATTATTTGCAAAGATTTATTTATTTAGAAGTCTGTCACTTGAAAAAAATGTTCTCTGAGAGTATAGCTGGGAAATGAGACAAAATGTGAAACTTAGTCCTCAAATAGTTAAATTAGTTGTTTTAAAAGCTTCTGTGTTGCAGCAGTTTCTCTACTTAGAATTTACATTCTAACATCTCCTTACAAAATGTCAAAAGCAGTTTTAACAATGACAACTGCTATTAACCTTTGTTAGTTGTTCCAATTTAAACACATTGACAACTTTTGTGGTTCCAAACCACCTTCCTCCCCTTCATCCCCTAACTAATATAGTTCAATTGGATTTGGTGTGACTTACATCAGATCAATACACATCCTTATCATTTTTATGACATGTTCAATAAAAGCATTCCAGAAGCTGAAGAGCTGACTTACCATTTTCTTCCAAGTACATCAGAAGGATGCTGCTAGATTCAGTCCCTTCTACAGCATAATCAAGTGCAATATTTCCATTAACATCTTGCAGAAGCACATTTGCTCCAGCCTACAGACAAGAATTAAAAGCACTTTAGGTTTTTGTACTGAAATCTCAAAACACAATTGGAGTTCTTATATGATCCCATTCAAAAATATTTCAAAGCTGGGGTTCTTAGCATGCTGATTATAACCTGAAACAAAACCAAACACACAAAAAAGCAAAGACAAAATGAAGGACTCATGAATGTCAAAAAAGTTGGCTTGCTTTGAGACAGCTGACACTGTTGCCACACTAGCTGTCCAGTCTGGATTTGCTACACAGATGTCTGAGTTGCCCATTGGTGAGTTTTGGAGCCACCACCATTTGAGGCACAACACTTTGAAGTCAGCTGTCAGTGACCACAGCCTGGCTCAAAGTGCTGCCCCAGTAACCAGCAGTGGTTCAAAAGCTGACTGACAAGCAGCACAGACACTCCTGCAGCAGGGATGGGCAGACAGCTGCTCCGGGTAACCTTGTCAGCTGGCCTGACCTCTTAAGGCCTCATCCATCAATGGAACCTCAAAGAGAACCACCCATTGCTAAATAAAATTCCCATTTGTCACCAACTGGAGACAATGAAAGTGAGCTTGATTATTTAAACTGTAGTCTCTAAAGAAGCCAGGCTGAAATTTCTCTAAGTTTCTTTCAAAAGTCAATATAAATGAGTGACAACTAAGAAGAGCCCTTGGGGGTGAGGGGTGGTGAAATGAACAGATTCATGAGAAACTTGAAAAGAAACCACCAGCATGATAAGAAAACTTGTATTTTATATGTTAAATATTGTTAATATAAGAATTTGTAGGGAAATACGTATTTTTTAGTAAGAAGGCTCTCATCTTTGAAAATATCATAAATATCTGGTGGACATAGAAGCTTACATTACCGGTGTTACATTACTAGTGCTACATAAGTAGAAGTTACATTACCAGTGAATTGTCATGTATCTTCTTTAAGAGGCTGTAACATTATAATTTCAAATGTTCTCTCTATGGCTTTTAATGGCAAGGAATTATGAAGTAAGTGTGACCTCAGGTAAATTTAATTACTTTTCTTAACAGCTTGTATGATAAAGAGTTTAGCTAATAAAAATGAGAAGTACCAAGGACTGCCTTTCTTAAAACCACAGCAGCAGAGGTCAAATGTAATATGAAATAATTTATAGAAGACATGACTGCTTTTTTCAGGAGATTTCTCTGTAAGTATTGCATCAAAGAAAAACTTGCAATAGGCTCAGGTCCTGGCTCAAAGTAAAATATGACACAAAAAATTAGGAAATTCATGTAGGCTTTACGTTATCAAACTCGAAGCTGAACTTAGTCTGAGGTGATCTGAATTTCCAACACAGTGACCAGGGGACAGACAGGCATCAAAAATAACTCACCCCAGCTGTCTCAAAAATCACTTACATCCTATTAAACCATATCCTATTCAGCAAAATAATCTATCCTCCTACAAAATGCACTACCTTCTTCTAGTCTTATCTTGTTACACTTACTGTAAGGGAAACCTAGAGAGCAAATTTAGATTAGATGCATCTAATTACATCTTCTGAATTTTTAAATTAAATTAGATGAGCGGATTTGATTTCCATGCTTAGTGAAAAAGAAGTGGAATGAGACTTCCAAGTCTAGAATCTTACATTCATTATAGTGCTATGAAAATAAATTTCTACTGTCTGTCCTGCAAGACAAAATCAAAAAAGATGGTAAGAAATCAAATAAAGGGTGGATTTGAAGATCATAGTATCTTTAGAGGAACAACTATTTATTGCACTTGTTGCATTACTAAGAAGTATGATTTTTGATTTGCTTTCTACTCACTGACCCATGAGAGTTTGCTGGTGAAAGTAGAATTATGGAAGCAAAACAATTTCAGATCTCATTACTTCGCATATAACAAAACCCCACAAAGTCTTGTATTCTTCCTTGCATGTAGATAATCTCCAGGTAATATCAAAAGAACATTTTCTTCCTTGTTGAGTTAAGAAATCAAAAGACCTTTGACATATCAAATTCAGGAAAAGTAGGATAATTACCTTGGTCAGCAGAACACTTTTAATTCATTTCTAAGATATAATGTCACAGAAGGAAGGACACAATATGGAATTACTCAGATCCAAGCAATTTGTATTGGGTATTTCTATACTAATTAATTTCTTGAGGAATGTTTTCAATGCTCCCAAACAGTTTTGTCAAGTTTGGTGAAAGTGGCAACAGCAGTAAGAGAAGCTCTCAGAATTTAAGTAAAGGAGCAAATCTGTAAAATGGTGCACATATAAAAGTAGGATCTTGCTTTAAAAAGAAATATCTTATGAATTTAACAATAGGCATTTTTAATATGGTGTATCATCCCTGCCTCCCTGCTCTGCACCATCTGTGAGTTTACGGAGGCTGTGCTCTGTCTCACTGCCCACGTCACTAATGGCGACCTTGAACAGGACTAGACCACTATTAACCAGGGGTACACCACTAGTGTGGAACACATTGCAGGTAGCAAACATCATAGATATTGTACCTTAGTTTAGATTCAGATGGCCAGAACTGTGCTAATGAACTGGAGTGCTCTGTTACATATACAACCTTGTAGGCCAGACAGTAAGAAACCCAGATGTGACTAGAGACAGAATTCAGATTATCTGAATATAATCCTATTTTGTCCTTAGGTTTCTGTTCATTGCTCTTGAACAAAACATGAAGAAAAATGTCCCCATGCTGCTGATATTAGTTTCCAAATTTACATGCATACCTTGTTTATATTCTAAATGCTATTCCATATTTATTCCATTTCAACACAACCCACTTGAATTCTGCGTGTGGTGCTCAATGTATGAGATAAGTTACTGGCTTACTTATTCTCAACACAACCTTATTCTCAAGTCATTTATCAATAAAAAATGAGAAATATTTTGAAAAAAATTTATGTAATATATCCCATGTATACCAAAAAAATTTTGAGGCAATTATTTGTCTGCAATGATAAATTGTTTCTATTTTAGAAAGACTACAGAAGGAACATCTTTAACTATTTTATTTTAGAGTGTTCCTAAAGACACCTAGTTAAATACACTAAATGCAAAATGCAACTGAAATGAATCTGTGTTATGCAGAACGACATCCATATGTAGATACAGCAAAAGAGATTGAACTCTGGTGATCAATAGTAACTGAGCAGACATTATCAGATTTCCATAGTATTGCCATACAATCAGAAATCTGAGCCTGCTGCAAAAGAGAAAATACCTTTGGCTAGTGAAAGGACAAAATATTTCCTTTCTAGCTTCAGCGACGATGATTTAAAATACTTCGATTTTTATTAAGATCAAGCTACTTTGTATTTTTTAATTCTGTCTTAATTTCTGTCTATTTACCTATCTGTAGAATCTCAGATCTTTTCAGTGTTTTAATTTCAGAAAACCAGAGCAGAATAGCTAATGTCCACATGAAGTGGTGACCCTAAAGATTAGCTAAAGAGCTGAGGAGCAATGCAGCTGAGGTAGGTCAGATGTGCAGAGTTCCACAGTACCAATCTATGTGCACACCCACATTTTTTGCCGACATGTTGCAGTTTAAGGTGACTTCCCACTCAGTGGAAGAGAGATGAACAACTTCAGATGGAATACATGATACAATGTACACCCCCCACTGCAACTTATCCCATGATCACATCTTTGTATAGCTACACTTGGAGTTAATTTAGGATAGTACAGAGAAAAATACTGCTTTTGCTTAAGACAATGGCATCGGAGCTGAAATCTTCCTCCCCAGATAATGTTCCAGAAGATGGGGAAAGAACAAAATAGCTTCTGAAGTCTAAGCACTACTAGAAATTTTGATTTGCAAGAATATACAAGAACTAGTAGCTTCATGACATCATCACGGGTGAACAGCTCCCTAGAGTACTCTGTCCCTATAGAAGCTACCCCTTGTCCCCTGGGACAGGCACCCAGGTATAAATGCAGTCACAAACTCTTCAGACTTCATTGCTGTAGCTGCATCCGGTGGATCAATGTCCAAATTCCACTGACAAGCTAAAAGTTGAGTTTACTCCACATTCTACAGTTAGGAAGTCCAATTAGTGATACTATTAACTCAGAGGCAATCAATAAACAATCAATCTCTCAATCTATTTTTTTTTTAATATTTAACTGATTCAATTCATCATGCACAGGGGCCTTTTTTTTTCATTAGGTATTAATTTTTTTAGAAAGTCTTTAAACTTCGTGCTGTACTATTTATTATGTGGCTGATGTTCCTTCCTACTCTTTCTTATTTCCAGTGTTGTGATACAACTTATGATTCACAAATAAAAAATGTATCTACCTACCATTAATTGAAAAAAAAAAAGAACAAGGGCCCAGGAATCTCCATTCTGAGGAAATGTGTCCTTATCTAAAGATTTAAAACTATTTATTTCTTTTAGTCTCTCCACAATATTTTTTTATATCAGCAGTCTAACTTTATCAGGATAGGTGAAAACCACATGAAAAGCTGTGGGCTTAAACTTTCTCCAGCCAACTCTAATATTCAGGGACAGAGTTCTAACCACGGGGTTGTATGTCCAGAAACTCAATGCAACCACAACATTAAGGACAGCACTGTAATCTGATTTAGGCATTGTTTGAGGACTTCAACCTTACCAAAGTTCCCCAAGGACTTGGGAGAGATTTGGGCATTTCTCTGCTTAGGTACTACCTCTTGCTTCCCTTCCCAGCTAAAATGTCATAGGTTTTTCACCCAGACAACACTGTGCTCAGAGGGGTTTTCTGGTGGATCTGCTTTCTGAACCAAAGTCAGCATCAATCCACTTTAGGTGGAAATCAGACAGATTCCTGAAAATCTGAATACGATTCACTGAAATTCTTGAAATCCTTTCTTCTGTTGCATACCTTAAATTATTCTCTCAAACCTGTGGGCCATGCAGGTTATTTAAATATTTGAAATAACTAAATAATTTAGCTTTATTCATATAGTAGAAAGTCCCAGGTGCATTATAAAATATTTTTAATACAGAAATGATGACCCAGCAATTGCCTCCGTCACATAGGATTACTACCATTGGCTCCATGAGGTTTTATTAAGGCAATCAGAAATACAGTAGACCCTGAGGAATATGTGAATATGTCTGGATATTAAAAAAAGAAAAGGAGAAAAAGGAAAGGATAGAGGCAGGAAAAAAATATATCTGTTGCTATGGAAAAAAAAGCCCAACCAAAACCAAAATTTCCTCCTAACAGGAGGCTTCTGCACAGTTCTTACAATGGTTCAATTGTTCTATAAAATGCTAGCTGTCTGCAAATTGCGCAGTCACCTGTCAACCCCATCACAAAACCAGACTGTTTTATACATACTTAAATTCTTATATTAGTAATCTATTTTTATTCAATTGCACATATTCCATAGGTATATAACAGTATACACTTATATACACGCAAATGTAGAAACATTTAGATAGTATTCACTCATCTACGTTCACCAATTTCCTGCAGGGAGAGGCTAGCATTTTTTTCATTAACAGCTTGAACAATTCACTTTTTCATATTTTTTTTTAAATATAACCACATGATTTACATACCACACCATTTTAAAAAATGTCATTAACCACGGACACAGACCAAGATTAAATGTAATTCTTCATAAAACATCTTCTGTATTTCACTTCCTGGGACACACATAGTTTATTTCTTCCCCCTTTATTGACCTACTTTTTCACATTAATTCCATGAAAAGGTTTTGGTCATTGAAGGATATCCAAGGTTTACACACACACACCTGCATGCTCTCATGTACGCCACAGTTACTGTGCTAATCACACATCCTTGCCAAAGTTCTTAGTACATGAACAGTCAAAAAGAAAGCAAAAATAATCAGGATATAAAGCTCTATTTGTTTGAGAATAAGGAAACATCCAAGAAATCCCACATGCTTATGGGCTCCATGGTGCCCTGAAATCTTACTCTGTAACCTCAATGGCTTGCATACATTTTCATTCAAGGTACCAAATCCCACAAATCTAGCTGGCTCCTCTTTGTGGCTCCTATTAGACTTGTTTGAATCTCAATCATTAAGATTGAGATTCAAAAAGGAAAAGGAATAAAGTTGTTCTACACAGTGTTGTGGTTTAGGTCATTAGCACTGGATACCACTTTACACAAATTCACGGTGCTGAACAGATGAGGAACAGTTCTTAAGGCAAAGATAAAAGAAAAAGAAAAAAGCTAAAGACTTCACCATATTAGTAAACCACAGACAACAAAATAAAAGATTAAGTGAGATTGAGCAGCTGCTCTCAGTTCAAAAGCTTCCTTCCAACTCATTTCAACAGATTTTCTGTAGGCAGAAAATTATTTCACAGAAATCACAATACAGCTATGAGAAGAGCAGGGGAAAAAAAAGTTTTCAGTGATTACAATTATAGAACCTCCACTGAAGGTTCCCCTACCTGCTGCCATCATAACTGAGTTTTGCCTGCTTAGTAAGAAGAAAACTGACAGACACAAGCTGAGTGACCTCTTTTGTATTCTCTTTATGAGCACAAAACAATCTAGAAACTATTTTACTAAATCTAAATAGTGTCTCTCAGAACACTGATTGCAGTCTTAATACCTGCATTTTAACTTTTTTCCTTTAAGGAAGACCCTCCCCCATGACACCTAGATATATTTGGGAGATAAATAACCAATATCTACACACTCTAGAGTAAAGAAAAGATTCCTGTTCCAGAAAATAACGTCAAAAGAAACTCACGAAAAAGGCTGATTTGGGACTAGAAGTCTATCATGCAGGATACCTATTTCTAAATATTTACTTTTACTCCTCCTCCCCCTGGGCTTGACCAAGAAATGAAAAGGGATCACAAACGTTTATAAGCTATCCACAAAGACATGCAGGTTCAGTACAGCCCATGGCAAACAGTACAGTCACCTCAAAGCTGCTCTAGTTTCAGTTTTGGCTTTATTGATCCTTGATGTAGCTTGCCAAAAGAAAAGGAAAAAAAAAAAGGACAACATACTCCCTCTGTGGAAGACAAGAGTGTGTCTGATACAAAATGATTCTCTAAATAGGGATATCTGCTGTACAGCTAACCCTAGCAGCCTCCTTCCTTTCATATGTTTTGATGAAAAGCAAGTAAGTGGAAATTTCACCTGTACAAAAGCACTCCTTTAAAATCCTATTCTTCATCTTTTATAGGGCAATTTGCATCACTGCAGTCTGAGGGGGACACAGCTGATATTTTATTAAATGGGAATTTCAGTAACTCCAGGCTGATGACTTGAGCTTCAAAGTATTAGGTTTTACAAATAATAAACTTTGTATTCCCTCGGGCGGTTAAGTTACTTGCAGTTAGTTAAGTTCCACATCAAAACACCACCATTCCTCAACCATAATGGATGCCAGACCTAGACAAAACTTTTCCAAAATAAAAGGTCTTCATGCATTGAAACTTGAATTACTAAAAGTATTGAAGAAATGCAAACAGGGGTCTCATTAAGTGGGAGTTTCCAAACTGAAAATATTTTCTTCTTTTCTTTCCAGAGTGTTTCTTAGCAAAATAATCTGAACAAGAATCCAAACTCCATACCTATACATATAAATTCAGAACTAAAATCTGTGGATCACAAATCAAAGGTACACTAACAAATGTTTCATGCATGCCTTACATGAGCTTGTGTAGCTATAGAGAAAATGCAGGGAACAAATCCTCCTGCTCAGCTGATTTCCTTCATAGTAGGGCATCATGTTAAGACTACTCATGAAAACAAATTCTCCCTTAATACAAATAGAAAAGCCTCTCACTTCCTTTTACATGGACTTGCCGAGAGCATAGTTCTGCCAACTGGGCTGGCCCAGCACAACATTTACAGGACTCCTTCCATAACCTTGAATCAGTGGTAACCTGCAGCAGGAGTTTCCACCTCTCACACAGGAAAGACACTGATGATCATCTGCCCACAATATTTGTTCTATTCCAGGGCTTTCAACTTGGTAAGAGTTGCTACTGTCTATAAACCCATGCCTGTCACGTTACCGAAACTATTCTTTCACACAGAGTAGGAATTGTCTGCCATCTGGATGAGCTTAACTTGTGATATAATAAAGGTCTAAATTCATTTTCAGCATGCCTGATCCCACCCACATCATAAAAACATGAACACAAAGCTCAGTCCCTTATGTCTGTGACAACACAGCCTACAGAATCAAAGCTGAATTCGGAGCCTTACAAGTGTCCTCCAGGCATATAAAGTAAACTGAACAGGATAAAACACATATCTCCAAAAAACACTTTCAAGAAATCACGAGATAATGCAGTGCTGAAAATTTTATACCAATACCTTTACATAATTGCTAAAATATATGCATTTCTATTAGTACAAATTTATATTATGCCACTACTACTCATTTCCATCATAGGTACATGCTAAACCAGTCAAGGAATGATCACATAAATGCAGCTTGATATTCACTCATCCTTGTGTAAGTAAAGTATTTCAGCTGCTCTGTGGATAAAAGTTCTTTAATTCATGACACTTCTGGGTTCCATGTTGCAAAACTGGGCAGCAAAATCTGAATACGCAACTTTACTGCTCATCAAAACAGATTTACTATCTTGTTATAGTCTAGAAATTAAGATTTATGGGTGCGTGCCAGTGAGCATAAAGAACAAAATAGTGTTCCAGAAATCCCAGGTGTGTATTTCGGTGACATGCTGGGTAAGAAAGGATAAAAGTATGTGCCAATAGTGTCTGCTCATAAAAAATATCACAGAGTTGGATATACATAGGATCACCAATGTCTACAAAAATCCCCAATTGTATTTGAAAATGTACTTCTTGGTTGTTGAATTACTTCACAAAATAGTAAAAAATAGTACTTTAAAATTGTCAGAGTTCCACAACCATTTTGGAAATCACCTTAGTTCATGAATAAAGCATTTTCCTCCTTAAACTAATAGAATGTAGGCAATGTCAGTTCACAGAAAAGATTTTCAATAGAGTTTGCAACAGCTTCTTTCAAAGTAAAATACAACTAAACATGCAGTTATGAAATAAAAAGTTAACACCTACTAATCCAGAAGCGGTCAAATAAAAAGTAATGTACATTTCTCAAGTTACCAATATTTCCACGCTCTAGATCTAAAACATTCATGAGGATTGGGGAACATTCTCTTAATTCTAAATGCATACAGATTTGTACTTGGATCTCAAGATCCAAGCAGACAGCAAGTTGTTTTTCATAGTGGTTCTTCATATTCCGAATCCTTGCAAACACCACCAAGGTTTCTTTGAATTTAAGGTCTTAACTTGTAAGATAAATATAGTCTGATTTCCTTGACTTAGCTTTGCCTCCAAGAATTTTTCTTATTTTCTCTCTTCTCCCACACAAATATCTGGAAACGCTGAGAATCATCCAGATAGTTTGACTAGAAATTGGAAGAACATAATTATATTTGTTGTATCAATTTCTGTTTCTTAACTTCCATACTTTATTCTGAAGTTTTTCTACAATTTCCACTGATCATTCTTAACGTCATGCAAATCTCTACCCCAAATGCATGACTAAATTTTGCTGTACAATTTGAACACTAATTTCTTCAGCCTCAGTGTGTCTTCAAATGTAAACACTGTTGGTTTTGTATCTGTGAGGAAATAGGCCTTATCAACGATATTTTTCTCTTTTATTGGCTAGATGTGCATTCAGGCATGAGACATTTTAGTTTAGCCACAGTGTAGGGCAAAAGAATCTATAGTTTCTGGTGGGACAGGCCATGGGCAGAACATACTCAATTCTAGGGCTCCCACACAGCTATGAGTTTAAACATCCAATTCTCCAGTCTCTGCACATATACTTTATTCAACCAGGAATTAAAGGAATTCTTTACCCTCAAGATAGGCACTTGTCTTAATACAATATCAGTATTTCAATATTCTACCTGCCAAAAGGTATCCTTCCATTAAAAAAAACCCCTGTTACATTAAAAAGCAGCTAATGAAGAATTATATATCTATGATTTTCATCTCCAAAGCCAAGTATGAATGAAAACAATAACTGTGTTTCTTTTTCACTTTCCTACTTTATGGAGGCATTTCTTGGTTCAAAACACGTGTTGCATATTTTCAGTGAGGGCTTCTCAGAAAAGGGACAAAAAGATGAGTTATTAGGGTCTCAGAAGGGTTTTAAGAGCATGAAGACACTCCTTTTGGCTTAGTATGCAAAAAAAAACCCTATTTGGAATAATTACATGAATGTGGATGTACCTGTCACAAAAATAAGTTGACATACTTTTAACTCTTAAAACTATTTAATCTGAAAGCATGAACAAAAAGAGAAAAAAATTCAAAATATATTTTCTCAGCAAAATTTTGTATTTTTATTTAAAGTGGAGGTAGACTAAAAAATTGAAGAAATTATAGAAAACTCAGATTGCATGTTATATATCACAAAAAAAAAAGTTATCTTTGCCTAGAATAGCATTCTCATTCTGTTCTATTATTAAGACACTGCAGTAAAAATCCAAAAGATCAGAATGAGGTCAAAAAAAGGGTAGTTGAAGTACAGAAGGAGGGGTATTTGACTTAATATTGCCAGCTCTCAAATTATTTGGCAAGAAAAGGGAATTAGAAAGGAAACTTCAAAGAGCATTGATGACTAAAGACTAAAATTTCCCCATCTGTTTCTGCACATGGGACTTGCAAACTTCCCATCAGTAGCAGAGCTTATGGAAAAAAATGAAATTATTCAAGCGCTGAATGCCTCTGATAACAGTATAGAAGTACACTTTCTTCTAATTTTATTTTAATTGTAATCATTAAAAATTATGACAAGCACATGGAAAAATGGTCAGTCCCTGTCTTATATACTTATATATTACTCTAAGAAAAGGTCACTTTTTGAAACGATTGTCTTTTATTTTTAGAACGAATAGAAAGAAATTCTCCTTCACACAGCAGGGACTGAGCCTCTGGAATTGTCTGTCAAAAAGTCTTTTAATCTGACACCACATTCAGAATTAACAGTTACTTTATAACCATTAAGCAAATTTGTAATTACATAAGGTCAAACAAATCTCATACTTAAGGAATTAAAAGATCACTCCCTGGGGTTAGCAAGAACAGTCACTTGTGTACAATGTTGGACAGTTAGTGAGGCATAGCTTTATTGCAGGCAAAATGGAGATAAGAAGCAACCTCTGATGATCCACTACTCTACTGATAAATACAAATGAAATATAAGACATCGAGGTTAAAGTTTTATTAATGTGTTTCTTTACAAAGTTCTATGTGTTAGTATGTGTATACATATATATGCATATATGTCGGAAAGTAGGCACACACACAAACACACACATATATATACACATACACACACACCCTCCAAACAAAACTGCAGGAGAAAGCTCTGCCTAGTAACTTCACTTTGAAAGAGTTTCCACCCCTGGTCGACCACAGATGAGGAAAGAACAAATAAAACAACCCCATGGATGCAAAGAAAGGAAGTTGATTTTCGTGGCTCAGTAAAGATTGAAAGTTGTTTTTTGAAGAGCTTGTAGCTTACAGGTTCAGTGTAAATAGCATAAATGTAGGAAGTCTAACTAGGGGCAAACCCCAAGGCCCTGTTTTAACATGACGGCCTTCTCCTTAATCCCCATGGTTTGGGAAGCCATCTTCTCTTCCTGTCAATGAATACTGTCATATCCATGTCTATGTATTTATGTAACTTGGGAAATACAGATGCCGAATGTTTTGATTTTCATTCTCCAGTCCATTTTGAGATTACATACACACACACCCATGTGTGTGCATGTGTATAGTGTGTATATGCATGTGTAGATGTGCATGTGTGTGTGTGTGTAAATTAAATACACTTGAAATGGCACACATAAATAAATAGCACTGCTTCAGGTATGACATTATATCTTAACCTTTTATTAATGGAGAGAAAAAAGTCAGAGCCTATGTTAATGTATATACACACACAGTAAAAGAAAGAAAATCTGTACTACATATCTCTGGTGTAAAAAGCAAGAGATTAAACAGTATGTAAGAAATGAAAGCTGTGTACAGTGTATAGTTTCTGCAAAGATAAATGTATCATGCAAGGAAGTAAGAGTACAAAACTGCTATTTTAAGTCAGCTAATTTGCATTTTTGTTATGAGACAGATTCATTCTGTTGATTGTAAGATCAACATGTTCCCAAGTGTACAGGGAAGGGACTGTACAGTAGCTTAACCTGCACTCAGGGTGATGCTGTCTTGCTGGTTAGTAATTAAATCTAGATCATATACAAACAAATCATTGTGTGAAATTCCAAATCCGTTTAGGGAGTTTAGTATGTCAGTCACATTAATACAAAACTGCCTTCTCAGAACATCATCATATAATTAAAGAACTCACCAGAAAAGCAGAAAACTCTATTATATTCTTGTGCTTGAGTAATGAATAAAGCGCAATAGACAAGAAAATCTTCCAGTCATAGTCAGTAGTAACTTGATGTGTGGGACTGCAGCAAGTTAGTCCCTAATACAGCTGTGGTGGAAATATACACTCCATGCCAAATTTTGAAATTGATTATATGAAAAGAAAAGCATATGCTTACAAATTCTAGCAATACAAGTATAACCACAGCTGACATTTATATATTAACCAAACATAAGACTCCAGGTCTATTTGCAATAATTGGTCTCTGTGGATTAATATATATATATATGGGAAAAGTGATGAAATTTTACACAAAATTGATATAAATACTTCAAAGACATAATATTCTGCCATCCATCAAGGATTCATCTATGCATTTTATCAGAATTCTTTTTCTTCATGTTCATAAAGTGTAATCTTAGCAGTCAATGATGAAGTAATAGGCATTAATCTATCAACTGCCTATCACCTTGCCAAGAAACAATTGTTCATAATCTTTCCCTTACCATTCTCTGGTCTTCATTCCAGAAAATAATTTTTCCACCTTCCAATACTGTCATAATTTTAAGGAACATCCTTCTTTCCAATAAATGCAAGTCAGTTACCTTGCAGTATTCACTTTAATTCAACAAATACTCTCCATTATTTAACATTTGGAAAAGTATTACTTACTGTGTTTTAAAAATTCACAATATAGCATAGTTTCTAATGGGAGCCATTTGAAATTTAAGATAAGTCTGATTTGATAAACTTCAACTTCAAACAGCTGAAGATACAGCTGTCATTCAGAAATAATATAAAAGCTGATTTTCTTCTGTGCTTTCATAAGCCAGCTTTTATACATTTTCTAACTTTTTTTAGCCTTTCATCCTTGCAGACAGCAACCATATCTTGCTGAAGCTCATTATCAAAAAAGAAAAAATAAAGTATGTACAACTTTCCATTATTTTTCTTTTCATGACTTTAACTCCTGCACTTCACTATCCAAATGAGTCTCATTATTTTATATTGCTCAACACTGAAGTGAATTACCTACTTTTCCACACATAGTCCACACCAATTATTCTAGATTTGGAAAGTCAATGCTTTTTCTCCACCTTTCCTACTATAACTGAAAAGTCTTCAAACACATGTGCAAATGTGAGTCTTTTAATGACCTTCTTGTCACTTCATTTATTAGGTCCACTACCCCTGCACTGTTACAATTTACCTAAACCATCTGCTTTCAAAATGTAAGCCAGTTTTTCCTGTAGCAGTTTTCTTTCCAATGACTTTACACATCAATCTTTATGGTGGCATATCAAGGTAAGTTGTCCTTGAACTTTTGATAAATTGTATCAATGCTGCATTTTCCCCTACTAGCTCACTCAGAAATTCAAGAATTCATGGAGGTTCATTTGATGGTTCTTTTTTCACAGGTTCATGCTCCCAAACCCTTCTAAATTATGCATTACAAATGGTGCCATAGTGATATTTCATTCCAGTTTTTCTGAAATGAAAGCACACAAAAAACCATATATGACTGGGAGAGGAGGCTGTTGGTTTGAGTGGTTTGGGGATTTTTTTTTTAGCATTCAGGGTCAGCTCTTATCCCAATAAATAATATATTAAAATAATTTTTATTTTATTCATTAATGGTACAACTTTTGTTTTATTATTATTATATTTTAATGAAAAAAAATTGGGTTGAATACTTCATTTAAAAAATTGGCTTAACTCATAACGATATGGTGATTTAAGGTCAGGTTCTAAGTTCAGTTTACTTCAATACTTGATGTCAAAATCTGTCACAGTTGGAAAAAGATATATAGATCCAAAAGAAAGAAGTGCATTGTTTTTCATGATTACTAAATTATAGTGACGTTCCAATCCCATATAAGAATTAAACACTTTTTTTTAATTGAAATCTGGCTAGGAAAAGTCCAGCTTCCCTGATGTCTGCCCTTTGGAAACAGAATTCATTAACATTTAAAAAAATAACAAAACATCCATTTTCCCACTGAAAATCCAGATTTTTTTAAAAAAAAAATAAATATTTCTGAGGCACACAATTAATTACTGATCTATATGCCATTCTCAACTTACTTCCAGAAACTAAACATCTAGCTTTTGTGGCCTTGGTGGTTTTTTTTCAACGGAAAAAAATAAGCCTTTATTTCTTTTCTTTGATTTCATGCTATTTGGCCATTATGAATTTTGCTTTTGAATATTTGAAAAGAGTATTAAAAACAAACAGAAATATTTCAAATGCTTGAAAAACAGTATGTTTGCCCAGTACTTAATTTCTCTTTCTGAACTGTGCTCTTCCAGGAATTTCTCCCCTGTTTTTGGGCTATAGAAATTTAGCATAGTCAGACAGGCATCAAACATCTACCATGTAACTTTACTTGGTTTTTATTGTTCACAACATTATGTTTTTAATATCCTCTGTATGTTTCTTTATTGTATTAGGAACACAATCAGAATAATTATATCCACACTGACCTCTGAACAGCTGTTATGTGGGAATATAATACTAGAATGGATCTCCTGAAGCATCACTTTGGTAATGCAGGTAACACCTAACACATAATCTCGTTCAAAAATTTAAGACCAATTACAGTTCAGGTTTGGGGTTTTTAAATCCCCATTACTCCTGCAAGGAATGCTGCTTTCCAATATATATCTCCTAACATTAAGAAAGCTTTGTTTAATTTCTGTCCTAAGTCTATTGTTGGACACTTTTGCAATCATTTACTTTTATTCCAGCAATAACTTCAGGTTTTAAAAGTGTTTTCTTAAATCTTCCTCTATCCTGATATATTTACAGAAAGTTTTACAACCTCCCTATTTTGATTTTTTAAGTATACTATATTAGTTTTTCTCCCTTCTCTCAAGATAAGCTTTTTACTCCCACACTTATCCTTGCAGGATTCTTTGGTACAATTTCCCATTCTTGAACATGGCTGTAGATAGTTAACTGCAGACTGACAGTAGCAAAACCACTCTTACCTATCTCTTGGAAACATTTTCATTCTGACAAATCCAAGAATCTATTTTTCCCCACCTGCAGTTACATGTTTGCAGCATACAACTGTCTTAAAACTGACTAAAAATTTTGAGGTCTTTTCCTGAATTTCCAGCTGATGGTTCCTAAGCATATCACAGAAATGTCTGTTGCTCAGAGCGTACCTTGTATTTGTACATTGAAATTTCAAGCTATTTTTATTACTTAAGTCTTCATAGATATCCTATTATTTCTGTAAGACATTATAATGCTGACCCAAATAGGTAAGACATCACAGCATTGTCTTCAATATATTTCATTATCATACCCCTATTTTTTCTCTCAGGGTTATCACTGAAAACTCTAAATAAAATAATGTTATAGGACCAATCCTAATGAAACCTCAACAACTCTCAGGCCCATTTCTCCACTAATAGCTAGGCTGTTCTCTTGCTCCCAAGGTTTTCACTACCAAGCAGCTTTTCACTTCTGCAATTTAACTAGCAGTTTTTCTCTATACCCCAGATACTCCATGAGCAACTCACAAAATAATTATGTCAAGTGATTCAAGCAGAGACCGCTTGGCATAAAGAATGAATTTCACCTTCTAGAAATATTCCCCAGTGGTGGAACATCCCCAGACCATCTTCTTCATGGCACAAAACTATGCTTACTGAAGATCAAAGCCAGATGTTGATTTTCATTATATTGTCATTCCTTGATCCTCTTTCTCTGGGTAAAAAGAGAATTAGAGTGAAGCTTATCCAAAATTCCCCATTTTTGTGCCTGTTTTCCATCTCTCAGCATATTTTTCCTGGCCTGCTCCAGCCAAAACTGGGGGTGATTTTTTTTCCAAAAACTCCAGGAGTTTTTGTTTTCTGGAAATGCTCTGATGCTAAGAACCTCAGAGAATACAGATCTGTTGCTTAATAGCCATGGTCTGTGTCCTAAGTCTCATCCCCAACCCCAAACATTTTCCACCAGGACAGAGGGAGGGAGGATGAAAGCAGGGGAGGGAGGAAGGGAGGCAGAGAGGGAAAGTGTGAGTGTGCGTGTGTGTGTGTGTAATTCCTAGACATCAAATAACTATTTACAGACTCTTCAGTCTTACTTTCTGCGGCTACTTCCCATGTAAAAGGGCTTTGATTTTTGCCATTATTTAATATTCTTTGTACAGTGAACTGCAGATTCTATTTCACTGGTTATTTCTCCTGTCAATTGAAGTTCAATGCTGTTTCTTTCTCTTTATATTATCCACATTTATTTTCTAGGCTATCTCATTACTTTCTTGATAGTGCTCAAAGCTCTTGACCATTTTGCTGTATCCCGTTAAGTTCCCGTTCTTACCTCTCCTTGGACCATCTGTATGCTGCATGACTAGCTAGCTTCATCCCTTTTCCCCAGTCTTTATGGTGAAAGACTAATATTTCTATAGCTTCCCACGAGTGTTGCCATCTGGTGTTCAGCAACTCATTAAAAGGCATCACCTAGATTAGTTAATTAGTGGCCTTTATCTAAGTTAGTTCTATGTTATCTCAGCTAGTAATGCTGAAAGGCTGTAAGCCAGTAGTACACACTCTCTGGAAGTTCCCTCCTACACTTCTCTCACATCCTCTGCAAACTGTGTGTGAATTCAAATAGATACCAACAGCTTTCACAGAAAGAAATGCTATTTTAATTTCCTTACTACAAATACTGGTAACTGCCTCTAGAAAGACAGAAGAATAATTTTTCTTTTGGGCTACATGATCATTTATACTATAAACTGTTAGCCACTGTCTCCTCATGACCTCTAACTGCTCTTCATTCTTTCCCTTCCCTGCTTCCTCTCATATTGACTCAAAGGAGGAAGTCATACTGAGAAATATTAAGTGGGAGGGCAGAATTGCTTCCTCTGAGGAAGCAATTGTTTCTAGAACTGTGAAATAGTAAGATCTAAGTTTCAAACATAATGGCATTTTGATAATTCATCTCTGCTTGCTAATACTGCCTGATGCAGTTGCAAAGAACAATGGCAAAATACCTATTTAACTGCTGTCTGACTACATGACTTCAGGTATGTGCCATTATCAACTGTATGGGGGAGCAGAAAAGAGAGTTACAGCCCCATAAAGACTTCCTTTCTACTCCCACCAGGATGTCAGTTCAGATGTTTTTTTTCCAGTAAAAATATATCTGGTTTTGGAAAGAGGATTTTACACCAAAATCAAAAGTGGATTACACATCCAGTGGATACTATTATATACTTGACACTGCTCATCTATTGTTGCTGTAAATCTAATGAATTATTTTATGGTAATAAAAATTCCCTTTTGCACACTGCCAAGCACAGATTTTCCTAAGTTCTTAAATATGAGAGAGAAAAAAATATCCAGCATCAATTTTATTTTTTAAATTTGTACTTTCAGCCTTCTATGCCAGATTTGCATTTTGTGCTTCAGTTCTAGGTTCCAGAAAGTACGTGATGAAATGTTTAATTAGTTAGCAGACAGAAGGTACTCTTATTTTTCCAAGTAAGGTCAATTAAAAAAATGTATTAAGAATGTTCTGAGGATGTAGTACTGATCTCTTCTTTTCTAGTTAATTAAGTGCCAGGTTCGTCATACTGATGCTTTCAGACTAATGAAGGATTAAATAAGGAATAAATCTCTACTGTGTCACATGCTGTACAAACACCAAAATACCATCTCCACCTTCCTAGTTTCATTTCACAAGATCTACATTGAAGATGGTGAAAATCCAACATTCACGTTGCCCACTAAAAGGTGCCTCCTCACAACAGTAAAATGAAGTGAAGTACACTACAAAAACACATTCTCATCAGCTTTCTTTTTTCTCTGTTGCTCTTCAACCTCAGGTCAGTCAACATCAAAAGATATCATGATTCTTTAGGAGTGAGAGGAGGGAAAAAAACCATCTCACAAACCAAAACCAAAGATACATTAGAAAAGAAAAATCATAGTTATCAACATGTAATGTGCGAGCCAAACTGTACAGCTCCACGATTACCTGTGCTATGCTCTGAAATTAAAGTGTCGTAAACAGCAAGTCATAAAGAAACCAGTGGTTTGCAACACAGCCATAGTTATCTTGAGAAAAAGAACTAAACATGGGAGCTCCATACTGTAAACCAGTGTTGATCCTCTAAAACACATAATTCATGATAAAAAATAAAGCATTCAGAGTGAACAAAAATTAAAAGAAATTACAAGGTTCTACAAAGTGGTATTTTTATCGACCTACCCTACTGCCTGAGTGGCCAAGGTTAATACACAAACCTGCAACAGTATCAGTGTTTATTCCACCACATGTGTGCAGGTTCTGGCTAGGATTGAGTTAATTTTCATTCCAGCAGCCAGTGTGTGATTTGGATTTGCATTGAAGAGGGTGTGGATAACACAGGGATGTTTTAGCTGTTGCTGAGCAGCACTTTCACAGAGCCAAGGCCATTTCTGGCCCTTACCCCACCAATGCAGGCTGGGGGTGCAAAGGAGCTGGGAGGGAACACAGCAAGTGGAGGGGACAGCTGGCCCAAAATGTTCAGAGGGATATCCCATACCATAGGGCATCATGCTCAGCATATAAAGCTGGGAAAAGAAGGAGGAAGGAGGAGGATGTTCAGACTGATGACATTTGTCTTCCCAAGACACCAACAAATGTAGCACAGCCCAGCTTCCCTGGAGATGGCTGAACACCTGCCTGCTGAAAGGAAATGGTGAATTAATTTTTCTTTTGCTTTGCTTATGTGTGCAGTTTTTGCTTTTCCTATTAAACCCTCTTTATCTCAACCCACATGTTTTTTCACTTTTATCCTTGTGATCCTGACTTGGAGGGAGTGAACGAGAGACTGTGTGGGACTGAGCTGTCATGACAAGAAGATAGTTTGAACAGTGCACCAGTAAAGTGAAGGTTACTCACTCTTACGTATCAATTAAAAGTATTTGAAGCTAAAAATTGTCTTTTCTGAAGGAACAGTAAGATGGGTACAAGTTTAAACTGTAGCCATTTAAAGGGATTAAACACTTCCTACAGCTGACAAAGCAGGAGCTGCATCTAAATGCTGGTGCTTGGACATTCTGCAACTCTGGCAGTGTAGGACAAAGAACATTAGATATTAAGGTACAAATCTTGGCTAGTGTTTCAACTCAATATAGAATAAGTGTAGGGAATTAATGTAAAATACAATGTTGCAATGCACCCCAAATGTAGAAAAAGACTACACCTCAACTGGATGGAACTGCAGAAAGAGCATCAAGTCCTGAGCCTTCAAAAGGTAGTGAGGAAAGACAAAGCAGAGCTCCTTCCAATAAATCTGCTTGCTGTTCATACACTTAAGAGATTTCGTGTGGGCACAAATGTATATAAGCCTACAGGTCTTTGTTCCTAAATGAAAGACACTTCAGCATTCTCTTCAACCTGCTACAGGAGCCTCCTTCGTGCAAAATCCACGAAAAGCAATTCCCTATGCCACGGGGAGAATACGCAGTGCTGATGTGGTGGAGCAGTGACTGATGAACATGACCTTTCCCACCTCATGGCATGTACGGCAGCCAGACCCCTACGGATCACTCCTGATCTCTGCCTCTCCCCACGCACCAGCGGCCGCCCCGGGGCACGCTCCTCATTGACCGAGTGCTTAACATACATGGGATGAATCTCCTGGCTGTTCAGTCCAGGGCTCCCCCTCCCCTTTCTGACAGCTGCAAAACTGAGAGGACATAAATATGTCCCTGGAAACCAATACCATCTAGGGTAAAGTGCTGGAAATTATGGAAAGAAATAGCTTCAAGCATTTCATTCTGCATCTATTCCAAAAACAGTACTTACAATTCCAGTATCCTTCCAACAGGACACAACAGCAGATTACTGCATTGCGAACAGCTACAGTCCCTCCTAATTTGCAGTGAATGAGCTTTGGTTTTGTCACTGATATCCACCAGAGCAAAGAAATTTTGAGTTACCACAGTTTAGATGATGAATGACAAGTCAACTACCTTGCCTCAGCCAGAGAAAAATTAAGACCTCCAAAAGAGGGGGGAAGTCAGAAACTGAGAGTGTTTAAGAAAATCTTCATTGACAGCATTCTGTCAATGAAGAATATATATATATATACATATATATATATATATTTTATAGTATACCATTTTTATAGTATACCATTTTAGTATACCATTTTTTTTCTTCTTTTTTCTACTCCTCCTTCAAGAAATGTCTTAAGTCCTTACTGAAGAAATCTCTACTGGCTTCTGTGACAGTTTTCCAGAAATCTGAACTGAACAATTAAAGGACCATGCTATTATGGTGTAGGACACATATTTAAAACAGAAAATATGGTATTGTTTGGGCTATAAATTCAGTCTAGAAGAAATATTTATTTTAAAGTAAATAATGAGGTTACAAGAAGTGTTATTTTTTCTTCCAAAAAAACCTGTGGCATAATAGAAGCTGACTGTAGCTCATATTGGTATTATTGAGGCTCACACTACACATTAGACATGGTCCATGAAACACTAACCTCAAGGCAAAGTAATTTCTAATATGAATTGCTCAGGCAAAGGCAATACAGAATTCAGAAAATTAAGTCTCTAACCTCAATTTTCATCTTCACTTTGTCAAATGTTATTAAAGACAACATTAATGTGATGGTTGAAAACCTACTGCTAACTTAAGAATATTTCCATTTCTCTGCCATCTCTTTAAAAATCTTTAAATGTCAAAATTTAAAAATCTTTATTTTGACTCTAGAAGGGAGAATATAAAGATATTATTTAATCTAGTCTAGGAAACCCTGCCTTTAAAGTGCTGACTACATAAATGTGGGCAAATTTACCAGAAGTTATTGCAAATAATAAGGACAATTCAAACTTTATCAGAAAAAAATCCACGTATGTGTACCCCTGCTTATTGAAATTTTAATATTGTAGAAAACCAAGTTATCAGAAAATACTTAGAACCTTCAGATGAAGGCAGCTTGTAACAAACAGCGACCAAATCAAAAAACATTCAAATGATGGACACTGGAAAATTATTTTGGATATAACCCTGTGTAGAAATACTTGAAGTTTAATTCAATCAAGCCTCTTGCAAAAATGGGCAAGGAAAATTTTACAAGTGCCCTCTATAACCTAAACTGTTCCTATTAATGACAACAGCATTGCATTCAGAATTTCTGAAAATTCCCCCCGTTTCAAGAGTTTCCTATAGTACAAGAGTTTTTATACATAAACTGCTCTGTTCTAATTTATTAATCAGTCTAGGAATACATGTGGAACACAAAGGATTCATAGGCTTCAGAGGTTTCTACACTGGACAGACTGAGGTAATACAAGAGATAAAGCATGACCTGGAAATTTTATCCTTTATTGGCCAGGAGTAATGACAATGTTTAAAATCAGATATATCTGATTTTTTTTTTTTGTATTTTTTGGTTTGTTTTGGGTTTTGTTTGTTTGTTTGTTTTTGTTTTGGGTTTTTTTTTGGTTTGTTTGTTCCTTTGTTTGTTTTACTGTACAGGTTGCCCAGTGAGTATGTGGACTTTCCATCCTAGAAAATATGGTCCTGGGCAAGCTGATGTGCCTGGCTTGTCTGAGCAGAGGGAATAGACTAAATGATCTCCTAAAGAGATTCCATGAAATCTATTATCAAGTATACAGTCTAAAAATATATCTCCCTTCCCTTTACTTGTAACATTGAAATACAATTACAAGTATGACAAGAAACTCTGACCTTGCAACAACCTATTTAAAACATAAAAATTTTAAAATTATACACAAGGACTAAAAAACTTAAAATCAGACTGTGAACTATTTCTGCACTACTGTTTTAAAGAGCAATATCACATGAACTGAGAGAAAGAGCTGCATTAGTACCATTGCAAAACACTAGAGTTTGTGGTCCTAGGAATGGAAGCACAAAACAGAACGTAAGAATCATTTAGGGTGGAAAGGACATTTAAGATCATTGAGTACAGCCATTAACTCAGCACTGCCAAGCCCCCCACTAAACCATGTCCACATCTGTCACATCTACACACCTTTGAAATACTTTCAGGGATGTTGACTCTGCCACTTCTATGGGCAAGCCTATTCCAATGTTGACTACTCTTTCAGCACAGAAAGTTTTTCCAAATATGCAATCTAAACTTCCCCTGGTACAACTTGAGGCCATTTCTTCTTGTCCTGTTGCTTGCTACCTGGTGGGAGAGCCCAACCCCCACCTTGCTACAACCTTCTTTCAGGTTTTCTCTGAGCCTTTTCCTCTCCGTCTTAAATAAACCCAGCTCCCTCAGTTGCACATAGGACTTGTGCTCCAGACACTTTCCCAGGTCTGTTGCTCTTCCCTGGACAGGCTCCACCACCTCAAGGTCTTTCTTGTAGTGAGGGGTCCAGAACTGAACACAGGATCTGAGGTGTGGCCTCACCAGTTCTGAGTACAGGGGGACAATCCCTGCCCCTGCTGCCCACACTATTGCTGACACAGGCCAGGATGCCATTGGCCTTCTTGGCCACCTGGGCATACTACTGTTCCCTACAAAGGCTGAATGCCATATCTATTACTATATTGGGCAAACTCAGTATTAAAAAGTCAAAGTTGTCTATATAAATATTAAATTTTTCTCATTTTGACCATGTCCACAAACACATTTTGTGAATACTGACTGTAAGTGAGCCAATACATTCTTTTCGGAGGAAGCTTTTTAAAAGATTGTCTGAGAACTCAGCCCTTAACAGAAAGTGACAAGGAGAAAAGAAAAGAAATTATCTGAATATCCCATTTGGGACTGAGTGCTTATCAGAGATATAAGCTCTGGACCACAGGGGAGAAATAGGAGACACTTGACAGTGATGTTTGCAATTTATTCTCATTGAAGTCCTAAAAATGCCTTCTAAAAATCCTGAGCTCCAAAGCAATGTCAAGAAAAACCAAACACTGTATATGTTTTCACTGATATGATTAGTAGCAATATGTTGCATTCATACAGCAGTTTCAGACCTTAGAGTGCCACAGTGCCACATTTTGTCTTCTTTTCAAGCACACAATGCATTGGCTTGCTTTACTTACTAATAGCAGTAGCAGGACAATATCAGCATTATCACAGGCACAGGCTACATGCATCGATGTCCAAAAATCCTCATCTTGATGATTTACATTTACTCCTCTGTCAATTAGAATTTCTGCAGCAAATGCATTATCGTAGCGAGCACACTAGAAGAAAAAAGAGCAGATTAGGGATGGTGTTTTCCTCAGTGTACAAGTAAATTTATTACATACAATTTAAATTGGGCAGATGACAAATTGTAGTTAAGCTGCTGTGTTTGTAGGGAAAAACAGCTGAGGAATCTATAGAAATAATTTTGTGGAGATTTCCAGTTCCATGTGCATGATTCACAGAATCCCCGATTTCCTTATGAAATATGCTGAATCTACAATAAGGATGAGGCTTTTTTTCTGTTCAATACTGTCATTCCAAATCAGTGCACAGGCACCAGTGCATGATGATGAAATCATGAGCAGAGGTATCTAAGTATATATACACCTACACATACATATGTCCATGCACGCATGAATTTCTGCCTTTTACATAGTTCGGGGCTATAAAACACCCCTCTTCACACCCCACTTCTATCTCCAATCCACTAATTACACTGATTTCTGTTCAAGTCTCTCTGCCAGATAAATACTCTGCACACTGAGGATGTTTTTGTAGGGTGGAGGGATGCACATGTGTGTGTATATGTGTTTATGTTTCTATATGTTCCTATACGTTGGTCATGATCACAGCTTTGGTAGAGAAGAAGAAAATGGCCTAGAAATTGTGTTGACCTCACTCCTCTGTCACATCTGTGACTTTTTACACATAAGGTTATGAATAATACCTTAAAGGACAATCAGGGCACCTCAGTTAAGACCCTAACTCTGGCCTCACAATCTCAGTAACTCTTTAGAGAAGGATCCTATCTCTTTCCCAATGGAGAACCAGTTATGGGGAAACTTATTTTAATATGGCATGGAAGCCAGGATACTAAAGGAAGTGGGGAAGAAGGAAGAGCGTGTTACTGGATTCGACTGTGAAGTCAAGATATAGCTGAGATCTTCAGCAGAATGCAGCGGCTGCATGTAACCCCTGTGATCATAAATATAGTTAACCCAGAAGATCAATATTAAATTCTATCAGAATAAAAATTAGTCCCACCCTTAATGATTTCCAAATATACTGATCATTAAATTACAGAACAGAAATTAAATTCTGATGTATTTCCTTTACTTCGTGTAACTTATCTGGCAGATCTAGAAACAGTTATGCTTTGTTGCATAGGAATCATTCATTTTATCAGTACAACTTAAATTGAGCTGTTCTGTGCTGAAATGTAACAAATCAGAGGCAAGACATTTTATACTACAGATCAGTATAATCTAACAGCAACCATATTTTCAAGCCATTGTGAAGCAAAAAAACCCCAAAAACAACTAGAAAAGTTCTAGAGAAAACAGGTATCACTGAGGCATTTTGTGTATTAATAATAGACAATAGAGCCTTTTGTGATTAGTTGCAGCTTATATCTGTTGCTGGTCCTTGATTTTTGTTTAATAGATTTTGTGAAACTGTCAGACAAGCCCAGTTAAAGTTCCAGAATAAAACAATGCCACATATAGTTTGATGTAAGAGTGGGGGTGGGTGATTGCCTGGGTGAATTGACATGACATCATGTGTTTCATACTGTATGGGCAGTACATACTCAATTTTTATTGTACTTCTCCTCTCATGGAACCTAAAGAGAGTTCCGTGAATACCTTTCAAGTCTCCATAGCTTGCTTAGGTTCAAACACATTGGGATACTCTACAGAGACCGGAACAAAATCTTTATATCACATTTGGAAGTTAATAGATATGGGAAAGGAAAATGGAATTATATAATGAATTGGATTTTAAAAAGAATGTCAAGATACATATATTTTCCATTCATTCTGACACCAAAACATTTAGCCTCCAAGTGGAAAAAAAAACCCACTAAGCTCCCCTTTGGACCAAGCAGCTTCACAGTTGTAAAACTAACACTTAGAATGGATCTGAATGGGCTTTAAGAATATAACACAGGTGCATACTAAATTACTAGTTTCAATTCTTGCTGGAAAATAAATTTGGCTTATCTTGTTTCCCTGTATCATGATTCTCCTCTCCTGTCTGTGCTGCTCCCACTTCAGGGTCAAATCCCAATTTCATTGAATTGAGGTTTGCCTCTATCTCCAGTAGGATAAGCATTTTCCTGTAAATGAATTATGAGTACTTACAAGTAACTCTGACTAAACTGAGGCAGTAGGTTACACATAGCTCCCTGCTGCAAATTTCTTACTGCAGAAAGCTTTCCTTCCTTCAGAAGCATATGTGTGCCTGTGAAGCAGCAGGCATCAGTTGAGAGATACTGATTGTGACAGTGAATTGGGGTGTGATGCATTTCAAGAAACCTAAAATGGCACAGCTTAACTGCAGATTTTATCTACAGTTAAAAACTGTACATCAGCTAAACTAGATAAAGCAACTTAAAATCCCTGAAGATTAATTTTCCTTTCTTTTATTTTAAAATGCCTGACATATATGTCAAATCATCCATACTGGAGGTAAAGATTGTCTCCTAGGGTTTTTGACATGGGGTAAGATTTGGGATGCCTCTGTTTTCAAAATCCCAAAGAAAAATCTCTTTGGACTGCATTTTTAAAGAGTAATTGACCATCTTTACAGCAGACAAATACTTAGACAAGAGAAAAGAGAATTAAAATTTTCTCTCTTCCAAATGAGTACTGCTCTTTCACCTTACCTTGGCCTCTATTTTCTAAAGTCTTTGGTTAAATAGTGTGGCCATGGAAGATGGAAAGCGCAGATTAATTACATAATGGAAACGCTGTATCTTGCAAGAACATAGTCACAGGTGGGCTAGAGTCCAGTAATATTACAGGGGCTCTTTCTCATCAATAAATTACTGTATTTTGGATACATACTATGAGAAACGTAATCCAACTGTTCTGAAATGAAACACTCTGCCAGCAGATTTTTTGATACTTTGCTGAGTTGCATTTCTGTGAGCCACAGTGTGCAACAAAGCTGGATCCAAATATCTTAAAATAGTTTCACATTGAATAGACAGCATGCCTGGAACTGAAGCACCAAAGACCAAAGAAAAGGATCAAAGATGCAGGAATTATTTGAGTTTTGCTACTGCTTCAGCAATGCCAAAATTCTACTCCTATGGTATTTTCTTTCTGTCTGCCTGTCATGTCCTTACCTCTTGTTTTTATTTTCATGATTATATACAAATTGTTTTTCTTTTATCTTCTTGTTACTTAATCTGAATTACTATGCAAATAATGATAAGATAAATGCTGATAATATGTTAAATACCCACATGTAGGAAACTGGTGCAAGAAAGTGTCACAAAAACAAAAAGAAAAATGCTAATTCGTAGAGTTTTTTTCATATAGGACCTGTGAATCTTTGAACCATATAATTTTGTATTTGGAATCAAGCAGTATTTCCTTTGCTCTTTCTTGCTGCACAGATAATTTATAAATAAAACTCTTCATTCTCCTTTGTTAGCTACCACTCCTATGGCATGATCCACACTTTTGTAAACAATTTGAAAATGACCATTTATTTAAAAAGCATAGCTGGATGCAATCATAGCCATGGCAGAGCTCAGTGTAGATTAAAAAAAATAATTGCTAAGCCTTTCTTTTTTGTTAATATGCCAAATCTGCTACTCACTATCCCGCCATTTTATCCACAGTCACTAACACTAATCTTCAATCACTCTTACCAGATGGAGCAAGGAGCCTCCTGAGGAAAGAATCATATGAGGGTCAGCACCATCCTTCAACAGCCGTAGCACTGAAATATCAAAGAAAAGAAGAACAAGACTTAATATACCTAATATACCTAATCTAACAGCAGTACACCTAATTCTGAACTGTTAATAGGCTGATTCCTAATCTTCATCAGGGGATTTAATAATATATTCAAACGTCTTATGTAACTGCAAAACTATCATGTCAGCATTTGCTATCTCACCTGTTTTAATAGCTAAGCCTGTAAAGTAAAAGACCTCAGATAATAAACAATAAGCATCAACAGTATCAAGGACTTTTCAAGTGTACGTGAGCATGTCAGTTTTGTACATGCAAGAGGGGAGGACTGGAAGAAAGAGCTGTGTCAAGGTCACAATCACCTGATTAGCTCATTTGGGAGCAAAATCACAGTTTACGGGTGTTATTTTACTTTTCAAAGTTCCCATGCAATACATTGGCTTATTCAGCAAATTCTAGAAACTAGTATTCATAACTGATATCACTTGAAATTAATCATCATACCAAAGCTAAATGATATGCACTCAATTTAACCTTTCCAGTGCATTGTCACATCACTGATGCAGCATAATCTTTAAAACGATATTTGGAGCCACACTCCACTCCCAGTTACATGTATCAAACCCCTTCAAAATGAAAACAGGCTTATAAGTGCAAGCAAAACCACAACCCTTCACACTGGTGCTCACTCAAGTGTGAAAATTCAGCACTTTTCCCCCATGGTCTTTATTGCCTTTATAACCTTTTCACTCAGAATCAGAGCACTGACTAACTCACAGAAACAGTGTTCATTCCTTGAATAGAACTGCGCAGTAGCAATGCCTGGCAGTACCAGGAGAGTCCACACTGGCACAGCAACCCTGTCTTCATTAAACTGCCATTAAAAACCCTTTTAAAAGGCCTCTCTTCATGAGAATAGCTGCCAATAATATCTCCTGAGTAAGAGCACAGGTGGTTCTGTCTTCATCATCTGGAAATATTGAGCTTAATTCTTAGTTAAGATCCTGGATGGGCTTGTGCACACAACTTCAAAGAAATATCGTGAAACAGGTTCCACTGAGACGCCTGTCCTACAGGAGGGCCAGAGATTTGTCTCAAGGCTCTTCTGTGAATCTGTCAACAGACTCATGACCACCATATCTTTCCAACCTATACATTTTTTGTATCTGCTTTCTTTCTCCCAAGGATATATTGCAACTCCATTTTCACTGTATAGTTAAACTTCTTACAGCATTCAGACACTTACTTAACCTATTTGAAAGGGGTCAGTTTTCTTTTCAAATATTGTCAATTTATAGAAGCAATGTTTCCTGAATTGCTTTTGACCAGGTGCCCTAGAAAAATTTCTCCCAATATTTGGTTAAAAAGTTGCAACCCTGTAAAATTAGAGTGAAACACTTGGTATCATCATTACTAAATACATCATATAGAAAAACGCACTGGTATAATGGACAAATATTTACAGTAACTAGGCAAATTCATTTAATCTTTTTGCTCTTTTATAAACTTTAAAAGTCAAAAATCAATCAAAAGTACTGTATAAATTTTTCCTTTATGAATAGTTCCATTTCTCCTCACCAAAGGTCTTGCCTCATTTAATTCACATAATTGTAAAAGACTTACATGTTCTGGCAAATGCCACTTTGAAAGTTAGCCATTATTAGAAGTCCCGGTCATCCACAGAACATCCACCAAAAATAGAATGGGAGTATTAGGTAACATATAATAAAAAACCCTATACAACACCTGCTAAGCAAGATGAAAATCACAGAATCAGAGTAGGAAGGTAGAGAATTATTTACAAAATTTCATAACATCAGGAGAAATGGATGAACAATTAAAAGCAAACAATTCCTTTCTGCACTCTCAGATCCACAAATGTCATATTGAAGCACACACATGTCCTTATCCAGAGAGAGACCATTAAAAAATAGAGGTTCAGAACTAAGTTTTCTCCTTTTTTAAATACCTAAATTTCTGACCACATATGGAGATGCTCGCTCTATCTCAGGTTTAAAGTGAGTAAAGACTTTTAAATCCTCCTTCCTTAAACAGCCATGCAACTACATCCTCCTCAGGAATTATTATTTCCAATGTTCCTGTGTTATGCCATTTTTTTAGTAGGGAAGAAAACATTATTTCCATATCACAGAAGATTTCTTAAAGCTCTGAAAGTAATTTCATTCTCCCAATCCCATCAGTACTTCACCTGAAGAAATTAACACTCCAGAGTGTTCCCTTTCCTTCATCCCGTTTTCCAGGGGAAAAAACTCGGGGTGGCAGAGCAAGCACACTGTAGGTTGGTGGCAGAAGTCTTATATTTATTAGGACTGATATGAAACAGCATCCTCAATCTGTATTTCTACAAGATGGGATAAAACAGGTGAGGCATTAACCAAAAGAGCTTTTTCCCCTTTCACAAAAGGACTTACAGACCTTTACCTCTGGCTATCTTTGCTTGTGGAAACTGACTGATGGCACAAAAAGTAACACAAATAGCAAAAATCAAATGTGGAATTTCTTGTTGGGTCACTGAGATGAACTCATCCATTGTGAACCTTGGGATCACCAAAAGTGGCTTTAGGATACGGCCTTCTATGCAAAGGCAGAAGATGAAGACTTCTCTCTTTTGACAGAAGCAGGACACATGGGAAGGTCACTGGCTTGGGAAATTGGATTTCTAACAGTGCTACACAAGAATTTCATCTGGAGCCTAAAATAGTAACCAAGAGACAGAAAGAAACTCTGGCTACTCAGGTATAAAAAATATGGGCAATTTATTGGATAGCTTCCTCCCACCAACCCCCAAAGACCTGGTTCTCATAGAGAAGCTATGCAAAACAAAGTAATGCCTTTCCAGATCCATTTTGCAACTCCTTGCAGTTGAAGCCAAAAAAACCAACATACCATTTCTTGATCCGAGTTTGAAATCTATTAGAATTAATTGATTTGCCTTGATTTTTTTTTCTACCAGCAGAAATGTAGACCACAATTACAGCATAAAGAATTAATATGTTAACTCTCATCTTCAAGTAGAATAATTGTGACAATAAACAAAATACCAAGTCACATAAAAAATGTTACAGAGTGCCGAGAAAAGATCAGTAGTTTTTCTTTTTTTTTTTTCTTTTTTTTTTTTTTCTTTTTTTTTCTTTTTTTTTTTTTTTTTTCTTTTTTTTTGGGTCTGGTGTCTTTTTCCTCATTGCACACAGCTTGATCACTGCTTCAGGAAATTCAGATCACACAGACTACCAGGACAAGATACGCAAACTCTCCTTTCAGCTGGGCAAAAGTCTGTGTCCTGAATCAGGATTATGTGCTACATGCCTCTGCATTTAAAAACAAGTAAAAAGAAAAAAAAGTTCTTTCCTTGAATTTATCCCCTCCGCAAAATACAATTAAAAAAAAGAAAATCAAGAAAAGAAGATCACAGAAAAAAATCCCCCTTCCTACTTTACAAATCATTTAGATCATTTACTTAAGACTTCACCAGTCAGTAGAAAGTATTCATCTTATGTTCATATCTTGCCTTTGATAGAACTACTAAATAGAAGTAGTTAGATAGTAAATACTACCTACTGCTAGTAATTTCAAATTTAACGTGCTAATGAGAACCAGAAAGTAATACAAAACTCTATTCAAGAAATGGTAACTATCTCTTAATAAATGCAACTTTAAGGCAGCTTTCATAAGACCTTCTTTTAAAACCATTTTACTTGCAATCTTTCATGTAAGAAAAGTTTACAAGAAAGATGAGACTAAAAACTGACTTAAAAGAAGGAAGTGACATTTACCTAAAAAAACCCCAAAACAACCCCAAAGTAAAAAAAATTTCAGCAACTCTGAAGCCCTTCTTGTGTGTGCATAAACAGGTCCATCCATTCTTTGATATTTTTTAGATTTGACACACCAAATTATTGACAACTTAGAACAGAATTTCATACCTAATTTCATATCTAATAAAGAAAGCACTGGATGCATTGAAATCTCATCAGAAAATAAAGATAATAATCAACAGACCTTTTTAACTAAATTTAACCAAATTATTTGAGAGAGCTGAATACCTTTTCACTTTCCATTGATTGTATTGACTACACTATGACTTCTAATATAGCCTTATAATGCAGTACAGTCATTATTGCTGTGTCTGTTACCAGGCCCAGGTCTTGTACTAACTTTGCCTGTGGAACTGGGGCTGTAAGGCTTTACTTTTTCTGGGCTTTCCTTGGCTTGCTTTGAGCTTTGTTTTAGTTGTTAGAGCAACCGGCTGATGACAAGGTGACAATTACATTACACAGTTTTGTTTAGTTCTGTGTAACTGTGGTGCATAATGCATTAAGGATTTTGATATACATGGCAGCCACTAGCACTTAACACTGCACTGTGGTTACAATCTAGCTATGCTGGCATATAGAGCTATCTGTGACCTTATGTGCGCTGAAGACAAAAGGAGTACTGATCTCAAATAACAGCAGAGCCTGAAAGGTGAATTCAGAGGTCCCAGGTCTATCTGTAACTAACCAGGGATCTGCTACTGATGGCAACACAAACTTAGGCACTGGGCAATCTTGCATCCACAGCAAACTCAGTTTTAGTAGTAACAGAACAGACAAAAATAAAGGCACCTGACATACATAAAACCTAACATTTGGCCATCTACTGTGCTATATATAGAGTACCAGTGTACGCTCCTATTAACTGTTCCTCTGGGGAATAGCAGCCAGCAATTGTAAACTTTATTCCTGTTAACATCTATTTTTATTCTCTTTAGTTTAGCAGGAATAACTCCAGCTGGAAGACTTTACTTGCTCATGATGTGCATAAACGTGACTTACTGCTGCAGAAGCATAGCTAAAACGCTGCTGATTCTGGAATGGATTATCACATTTCCCTCCTACCCCAGGCTGCATATTTTTGTCACTTGGCACACAGCAAAGATTTCCAACTAGACCAAGGATCAGGGAATGTGGCATTGGGTAATGGGCATGAATAGGGAGAATGGAGTAGCCACCACTTCCCACCAAGAGCTGAAAGTAGTTTGGGCATAAACTTTCCATGGAATTGAATCACAACAGATGTGATACTGAAAGATGTGTAATAGCATACTTCCACCCCTTCAACTTCCACCAGTTAAGAGTCATGTTTTTACCCCATTAGTTCCTCCACAGTCAGATATTTGGTCCACTGGCATCTTCAAGTCTGTACAGATTAATCACTTAGAATTCTTTCCACATTCATACCTCCTTATTTCTCTTTTCTCATTCCTATGCAGTCACTCCATACTTTTCAGCTTGTACCAAAGGGGTTTATGAGAAACCTGTTACACAATTCAGCTTCATGTGAGAACAGATGAATGCTAGTCTCTGGTAATTTCTTAATCAGAACACCAAGTGAAATAATACAAAATGTCATAAATGTTTGGTTAATGTAGTCTTAGAAAAAATATTTACCTCATAACCTTTGCTATGAGTAGTCAAAAATTAAATTTTAAAATCCAAGCACCAATGTTGGTAATCTAATCATTCTTTTTAAGTGTCTTACTTACCTAACAAAGACATTTGCTGTAGCAATACTGCTACCCCACTATCACTACTGCAATGGCTCAGGCTTCAGAGCAAGCCCATCAGTTGACACTTTTATTCAGAGCAATCATGCCCTTAATGAGCTTTGCAAACAACTGATTTGTAATCCCACTTCTTTTTACATGAAATATTTCCAGAGTTCATTGGCAACATCTGTCAGACTTGTTCAGATCTTCTCATTTTCAGAAGAACTCTTGGAAATAAATTCCCATCTTTGCTTCACAAAGATTAAAGGCAGCAAACCATAAACAAAATATGAACATTTGGACAGATAAGTGTGCCATTCACAGACTTCAGAAATGAAGAGAGGGAAATTACTCTTTCCATACTGGTTGAATTTGAGCGTGTTAGCCTTGCATATCCAACCTATAGTGCCCACTGCTTGAATAGAGCACTGACAAGGATAGAACTGACATTTCCATCCTCCCTGTCCGAATTCCCATGGTTTATAATTTTTTTTCAGGGAGCCAAGAATAATACCATGACCCCAAAGCAACTGGGTCATTGATTCACTTCTGAAATTAAAACCCTGATGTGAAATGTCAGGCTGATTTCAGTGTTCCATTGGACCCAATATTACCTTTAAAAGAAACAAGCCAAGCCACCAATGGTGGCTGACAGGGGTAGTCCTACACCCCAGTCAGCATCTTTCCCAGCTCTAATGCTGGAAGATAAAAATCCATGGTAGTTCTTTCCCATACACTCTTTGTGGAGAAATCATTCAGACCCCAGCCTTGCAGACAGCTGAGGGGCTTGATCTCACAGTGTGGAAGGGAACTGCAAGCAGCACAGGTGAGCATGTGACAAGATAAGTCCCTTTCTTTGTGCCTAGCTTTGTGCCACTTTCCTGCCAGGCCCTGTGCCATCAACAGCCCTGACAGGTTCCTGCCATGCACTATCATGCTGGAGGTTGAGGGCACAGCTGTCCTGCTGTCTGAGGTATCTTGAACTGGAAAACCATATTGAAAACAATGGTTATGTCTCTGAGCCACATGCTCACTAAGTCCTAGTCCAATGAGATCCAGGAGGAGAGTCACAGTTCTCTCATGGGACAGACATTTCTATCATTGTGGACACAGCCAGAAAAATTTATGAGTAAGGGACTACAGTGATTCAAGAACTACATTTAAACTACATTTAAAACTTTTCCTTCAGGCAAATGCCCCCCCTTTCATTTCTGTGTACATTAAATATAATGCAGCCTGTGTGTTAAGTCCATAAACCAAATGGCTTAAAAAATCCTAGTGTGTGCCTCTTACGATGCCCAGGCAGTGACAAATTAACCTATCTCCTTACACAAAAGTGACAATGGGCAGCAGTCAAATGTAACACCCCTGAGTTAAGTTGTGATGTAGACAGCAAAACATCTGTGTAAATCACAGTAACTTTGAGAAGATTGAAAGTAGCCATTCAGTTCTATGGCCCAAAGACATTGCTGCAAGGGGCACACCAAAGATCAAAAAGCAATTGCGGTGACTTGTGGTTTTGCATCCATTTAGAGCTTTGGCCAGGCCAGAAGGAGAGAACTGTTTCGGTAAGGTCTTTGTCAATAATAAAGCTGTGATTTTATCTCTCTGCACCTACGACCTGCGTATATAACAGAGGTGTTGCTAAAACTATTCCACACCACCTTACAAAATAACACATGCTAGCTAAAAATACTGGGTCTATCATCACAGCTAATAGCACAGCCAGGGTTTTGCCAGCATAGCTACTTCTGAGGACAAAATAGCAATGTCAACAAAAACTGGAAGCACAGACCTGACTGAATCCAGAATGTGTGTTAGTGAGATAAAATTACAATATAACAAAGCTTTGTAACATTTACCAGAAGTGGAACACTCTAAAATGAACCTTATGGAAAAGTAGTTGATCATACAGTAAACTTAAATATAGCTTTTCTTAAAACTTTCCCTTCCAGTTAGTTAATGAGATTTTTTTATTTCAAGGTTAATTAAAAAAAAAAAAAAAAAAAAAAAAAAGAAAAAAAAGGAATGAAATATTTTAGCATTTAGGTCATGTATTTAATTTTTACACATATTTTATCTGTCTCCCATGATGGATTTTCCTGGAGTTTCTGACAAAGCTGACTAAAACCAATAAGAACTTTATCATCAAGCTACAGTCAAGTATTGGAAAACCTCACAACCCACTAGGTTCACCTTAGAGATATGTTTGAAAGCTCATTAAATTACTAGTATATTTTTAGACCAACTTTTCAGCTACAGAAACACCTGACTGTACATTAAAATGATTGTAGAATTAAATAAAAACCTCAGATCTTCCAGCATTTTACTAAAAAAGTTACATTTATTTCAGAATTTGCAGATTTCCAGTCCTATAGTCATTAAATGATAAATACTAAAACACAGATCAGAAAAAAAACTCATTCTGTGGTAACTACCTTAATCTGAAAACCATTGTCTTACCCATGCTTTTCCTTAATTGTAACAGTTAGAGAATTTGCATTCAACACAAATTTTCATCTGAACAGACTGTACACCTCCTCTGTTTCACCAACATTTATGTTGATCCTATGCCCATGCTACTTAATTGGCATAAATCAAATTACTGCTGACTTATATTCCTTATGAGGCAAGAGTCAGCCCCTCTTTAACTCTCACAACACGCAGAACAAGTTTATGCCAGCTGGCTTAGAAGCCTTGTAAGCAACTCATTACGATTTGTATTAGAGATCTTCAAGGATAACAGACCACTATCCTGCTCAGCAGCTGCTAAATGGTACTAATTACCAGCTGTAGACCACTGGCTGTTACATCCCGCGTGTCTCCTGGAATTCCCAGGGTGTGGAGTGCACAAGGAAGCAAACTTAAATCAGGCAGTATAGAACAAACTAGGAGCATTACTGATCTATGCATTTATCCAAAATAGTTGTGTGTGTGGCATAAGAGTGACCAAAACTATGAAGAAAATGTGTAGCTCCAGGAATATCTCACCACTTGACCTATGTGGCTCAGGCACCACCTTTCACAGTGTGTGATCTGTGACAGTTTACATTGTCAAAACCAGAGCTGCTTCCCTCTTCCTCATGCATTAATCTACACACCCCTGCCCTCATCTTTGCATAGCAGTGCCACATGTCACACTGCCATGAACTGCGATGGAGACTTAAACCAGCTGAAGATCAACCTTATGAAAGGCAGTTTCCAGATGGTTCATCTCCCTGCCTCATTCCAAAATGAGCATAAAGATGGGAGAACAAAAGGATGGGACAGAAGAAGAGCCAGAGAGAAAGGAAAGCAGTCAATGGTAGCCTCAATTTTAGCTTAAACTGTGTTAGAAATGCACTTTTTAAGAGTCTTTTGGTATTAGAAATATCCTTAGGGAACTATCAAAATCAAGTCAGTGTTTCCAAGACACCTGAATGTTGCCTTTTTGTCTCTGCATCAGCCTTGGCAGCTGTGCAACAGGAGGGTGAAATGGTTAAGAGAGGTGACACAGAATTTAGCTGTTGATTCTAGGGGTTGGTGCACTTTCTTTCGGATCAGTTTGCTGAACTGTCTTACTCTGCAGCCACACAATTGCTAAATCTGATACAAAGAGCCCGCAGTAAAAATGGTGGTAGGAACAGCATCATAAAATCATGAATGAAATTTTCTGAATTGGAAAATATACCATTGACATAACATCCAGGTGGGCCAATGGGATAAGCCCCAGCTGCCAGATCCTGTCCAGCTGCCCTGGGGTGGCCCCTGTGCTCCCAGTGGCCCACACAGCAGCTGGGAGCTGCTGCCCCTCATGGTGCCCTTACAACATTTACCTGTATTTAATTAAGTTTGAACAAACTATCACCTCCAGAAGGATTTCCAGTCCCTTCCACACTTCCATTGGTTTCATGGGAGCAGGGTCAAGTCTCTGCTGTTCTACCTTGGCATTTTGAATGTCCATATAATTAAGTTTTTCTGACTAAAATCCTATTTACCTATATGTCATTTCACAGCAAATTAAAACTGGTGTGCTGTGAAACACTTTCTGGTTGAGACACATCCTGGTGTATGGTAAACTCCAAACTATCAACACACTTCAGACTACTGATACCAGCATCCTCTGTCAGACATCTCAGAGGTGGTCAAGAGATGTGAAGAGCCATGGAGAAACCCCATGCACAAATGAAATCAGCCCCCTCTTCACTTTTATAGAGTTTTAAGATAGACAGAGAGAAATTGGATTTTGGTGTATTCGTGTCACACATTTTTCAACAGTATCAGCATCCAGTCACAGTCTTTTACTGTTTGCCAAAATCAACTGAGAATAACATTATACTTCTAAATCATTCTTTTCTACTTCAGAATGCACACCCTCACCTCTCAATTTCTTTTTCTTTTCCTAACACAATTCATGAGGTTTGAAAAGACTTATGACTCCTTGTACAAATGGACAGAACGACACCTCCTATTGAAGGTGATGGAATAGGATTTGCTGTCTTTGTCAACTTAGAGACGGAATCACCACATCCAGAAAATTGAGCTTCTGGGGATGCAATGTGAAGCCTCTCCTACATTGCTAAGGATTTGTGACTAAGAAACTGGTACAAGAGGTCTGGAAAGATTATCTGTACAGTTCAGTCACAATCACTGTGGGAAAGCAGCATATGGCGTCCTGTCATGAGTCTCCCATGTAAACATGAATACAAAAAGCATGCATGCTGCACAAATGCTTCAGTTTAGATAAGATTGTCAAGTATTACCTTACAATTCTATTCAGCACTTACTACATTGGTTGCAGATGCTGGTGACCAAATCCTTCTATTAACCTGCCCACTACATGAAACAGATATAAACATTTTCACATATTGGTTATGTGAAAGACTTGTGCCACAAGTCTTCAAAAAAAAAAAAAAAAAAACCAACAAAAAAACCCCATTATGCCTGTGCACCTAGATCAAAGACGTTTTCATTTCTCATTACTTGTTTTCCAGAATTTGATTTGTCTGAACTGCTGCATTCTTGAAATGAATTATATTTTCCTAAAGGTATTTCAAGCAGGTTATATCCACTGATGTCCAAGTCTTCTTCAATCTTTTCTAATTTTTCACCTCTTCCCATGATATGAAGGGTCTGACAGTTATAGCTAGAACTTCTCTCACATGTTGCCTCCCATACTCCCAATCTGCAAGGAATTCTTTCACACTTGGCAAAGGGCAAACTTGTCACATTTCATGATAAAACACAACTTTTTTTAGTCCTTGTTCATTTCTGACAAGACAGCCCAAATACTAACTTTCACACTTGTCTACTGTGTATTTTTTGCGCACACTAAGAGTCTTCTGCCAGTAGTGACTACAACAAGGGTGCAACCAAAAGAAAACTGTTAAGCATCCTAATAACACTAATATGGGTCATGTTTTAACTAATGTTTTACTACATTCTGTAATCCTTATTAGTCTCCCTGATAACTGATGGATGGCCCAGAGGTCCAGCAAGGACAGCAAATTGCCCACAGACAAGTCCAGGTGGGAGACATAATCTTTTCCAGTCAGGGCTGCTCTAACAGCACAAGTGCAGCCTCCTGGAAATCATCCTGCTTCCAACTCACATCCTACAGCTGTTTCTGGAGGCTACCAACTTCAGTGCATTCTGGCTAACACCTTCATTTTCCCACATCAGTTACACCAAAAACCACCACTAGCAATATGCCAACAACAAAAAACAGTTGAAAAATAAGCAATGAACATATTATCGCCCCAAGAACAACAGATCATGTGTATGAAGCCAGCACGGAAGGAAAGAGCTATCAAACTTGAAAACTGTGACTCACACTTTCTTAAACCACCTCAGAACAAGCAAAAGAAAAAATCTCCATGTATCTGCTTTGAGATAAGGCTGTCAGACTTGGGCAGCTGAAGATTGCAGCAATGTAGGTTTCACTTGATTTCAAAGTTCAGTATGAAATGCAAATACAGGGACACAGGGGACTGCAATGACAGATTTACAACAGTTCACCTGAAAGAAATATGCAAGCAAAGAGACAAATTTAAAGCACAAACAGTTCTGCATTCCGTATCACCAAGCTCACAGACAGCCAAATCTACATACCAATCTTACGTAAGGTGAATCTACACAGGGTTACCAGTGAAGCATTTGAGGATCTGGGGAACACAGAATGTGACGGATGACAGACCCTCTGCCTCCTCTTCTCTGACACGTTAGCCACTAGAATAGCAACATTATTATGCCAAAGCTGGTGCAACCAACACAAAGCAAACTTTGCTTTATTTATGTTTTACTTCATGTTTACACGTATGAATTGCCACAGTGTGAACTGGAGTTACAGACCAACATGGAGAGTACAAAAATTACACTCACACAGTACCTGATAATCACCTCTGTTTTACAGTTTATGGAAAGCAAAAGTCTGACATAAAAACTGAAGGTTTTATTTGGCTTTGAAGCAGAATTATCAGTTGCTCTCCACTCATTCCATGCAGAGGAATGAGTTATCTCATTCCTCTACAAAGTCAGCATGATATTGGACTATTGTACCTTCTGAGGTCCTTCTAGCCAGACTGGTCTTTTAATACTGTGAATTCAATCTTGATGTCAGCAAGGGGAAGGAGCAACCAACATCACCTGACAAAAGAGAATCTCTCAATTCTGAGTCATACAAATGAGTCCATGTTCATATAGAGCCACGTGGTAGGTTTGGACTGCAGTGATGAGCTACAGGGTCTCAAACTTCCCCAGTGATACCCAGTGCCACATATTCTCTTTTGCTCAAACAATACATCTGACATGTAGTTGGTACATAAATCTGGTAAATCAGGGAGAAGCCAGAGAGAATGCTGTAGGAGATATAGGCTGTAGTTGAATCACCCAGACTGGGCCACGTTGCTGAGGCCTAAAGGCCTCACCACTGAGGCCTGTAGGAGGTTGTGGCGCAGATGCAAAATCAGTGCAAGAGTGTGGCGCAGTTAGAACTATAGCTTAAGGTGTTGGCAAGGGTCAGAGGGTTTCCTAGTAGTTAGCAAGTATAGTAATTAGTGTGAACACAGTAGCTACCTTAAGAGTTTATTAAACAATAAGTGCTTGCATTCTTCCCTGCACCGTGTGCCAATGAAAATTCACCTGTAACTGTAAACTATGTAGAGTGTATAAAACCTGCCATCTTCACACAAAAAATGGAGAAACGTAGCATTGATCATATTGATCAGAGGTGCATTTGCTCTTGCCAACTTCCCTCATTATTGGGGTTCCCCTGCGACTTTGGAATGCCACACTAGAAGTGCCTCAGTTAAGAGAAAGAGGTAAGGACTAATCCAGAAGCATCAACAGAACAATATATATTTGGACTTTACATCTGTCTTTTTCTGCACAACTTGTATAATTCTAAATATGTGATCCATAGGATTTTTAGGGAGAGGCTTGAAAGCAAAAGAAGTCCAACATTCACCCTCTACAGGAACTGAGAAGCCAGTGAAGTTCAGACAACCATTATTAAAAGGTACAATAGTCTTCTACAGGATGTATCTTCATCCTTCTTACAGGATGTCCTTTTAGCAGACTAAGAAACAAAGCAGCAGTTCAAATTTCACACAGATACTTCCAGCTTTAAGAACCTTCAAGGCCTATTTTCTGTACTGTGAATGGGTAAATGTGGAAGTCTGGAAAAAGCTATCATTTTAAGTCACCAGCAGTCATGATTGCTAAAATCTGGAGCACTGACCCTAACTCAAGGATTTAGTGCTTCAGCTATCATGTTTGTCTTTTGAACCAAAAAATAATCAAAATCCTAAAAAGTGCATGGTGTGGAAAATTACCTCCTCTAACTATCTCATTGTCCAGTAAAATGACTGTGCTGCTTCAAGGTCACATTTACACTGCATTGTAGTAGAGATTCATCAGAAAGAAATGTGGTTAGAAAGCAGTATGTGCTTCTAGGCTGACTGAATTCTACCTTGAACCTTCATATATGCTTAAAACCTTTGTTCAAAGGAGGACATTTAGAAATATTGTAAATTTCATATTAACTACTCACATTTCCACCTCCATTCTTGGATGCATTTCACACAGAAACACAAGCTAAATTAGCCATTCTCGAAGATTTATTGACTGTATTCTTGAAACCTTCAATTCCTCCACTATAATAAGCTATTACTGTAAAGGCTGCAATTAACGTTAATCAAGAAGAATCCGTTTTCCTCTATGTTATTCCATATAAGCTTTCTACTAATTTCTATCACAGCTACAGAGTTTGTTCTCTGTCAATTTGAAGTGCAGAAAGTTTTAACAGCTAAAAACGGCTGCAGACTGAGTTGATACCTCAGTGCACTGAGAAGAAAGAATCTTCCAACTCATGTCTCAGAGAAGAGAAAGATGACTGAAATAAGCAGCATGTGCCCTTTGTGTTTTGAATTTATACTGAAGAAGAAAAATTATTAGGCACTACATAAATAAGTCTGTTTTGTTCTCAGATATATTTGTGGTTTTACGGGGAAAGGTACTAGGATTTAGACAGAATGAAGGAATTATACTATATGCTGAGTTGGAAGGGAGCCATAAGGATCATCCAGTCCAACTCCTGAGCCTGCACAGGACACCTCAAGAGTCACACCATGTACCTAAGAACATTGCTCAAATGCTTAAAAACTGACAGGCAGGTGTTGTAACCACTGCACTGAGGAGCCTGTCCCAGTGTCCAACCACCCTCTAGGTGAAAAATCTTTTCCTGATATCCAACCTAAACCTCCCCTGATACAACTTCAGGCCAGTTCCTGGAGTCTTGTCATTGATCACCACAGAGATCAGTGCCTGCCCCTCCTCTTCCCTTCATGAAGAGGCTGTAACTGCAATGAGGTCTCCCCTCAGACTCTTCCAGGCTGAACAGACCAAGTGACCTCAGCTGCTCCTCACATGGCTTCCCCTCAAGGCCCTTCACCCTTTGTTGCCCTCCTTTGGATGCTCTCCAATAGTTCAGTATCTTTTTTATATTGTGGCATCCAAAACTGCTCCCAGCACTGGAGGTAAGGCCGCCCCAGGTCAGAGCAGAGAGGACAATCCCCTCCCTTGGCCAGCTGGCCATGCTGGGCCTGATGCCCCCAGGTGGGTTGGCCCTCCTGGCTGCCAGGGCACTGCTGGTTCATGTTCAACTTGCCACAAACCAGAACCTCCAGGTCCCTTCCCACAGACCTGCTCTGCAGCCTCTTATTCCCCATTCTAAACTCACGAGAGTGTGAGTGCCCAAACACTGGTGCACAGTTTGGCACATGCTCTTGTTAAAAAAAGAGCAGAATAACAAATAAAAAAAAGCCCTAAAGAGATAGGACTTAGCACTGAAAAAAAATTATTTGCTGCATTTACTGGTTCTGATTATACTAATTTAGTTATGCCTTCAATGGTTCTAGAGAAAGATACTCCACTTAGTTACCCACTCCACAGAACCTTCAAGCAAACTCCACTTTTTAGAAATTTGGAAGGAATATTCTGAAACTGGCAAAAAATTTGATAGTCATAAAATAAAATCTGCATATTGCAAGGTATCAGAATAAGGTCTTTTCCCAGTCTTATGTTTAAGTACTCGATTTTATTTTATTTTATGTTCCAGTATAGCATCTTGAATATGCCCTGGTAGAAAAAATGCTACTAAAGTTGAATTAAAAAATTGAAAACAGTTTTTAAAACTTATTTAAGTTCATTTTTTGTAAAGAACTGTATTATTGTTATAAAGGTTTGCTCGTAAAGAAGAAAAAAAACCCAGAAAATATTTTTCTTTACTGATTTCTGTAGTTCCCCTTCCTAATTTCTGTCATAGTGGAATTTGTGGTTGAAATGTAAACATTTTAAAATAAGTGATACTGAACGATAAATACAGAAAAGTTTCCCCTTTGTACTGAAAAAGTGTTGGAAATCAATATGAAGCACAATAATTACACTGGAGACGAAATCAAAAGCAAATTACATAGAAAATATTCACTTTTTGTCCTCTTTTTATTTCATAAGACTAGACTAGGATCTTCTGCCATTACAGCAATATTTTTTTTAATCACTGACTTATAACAATAACTAGAGAATGTCAGCAGTACCTGCTACTCAGTGGATACCATCTTTCACAGAGAGAATAGGCTTCTGATTGCTGCCAATTTAGAGACTTGCATCCCACTGTGGATCCCCTTTCAAATGAATAGGAAGAATGCCAGGTGCCAATTTGTAGGTTGCTAATGGCTTAACGAACCTTTATTGGCATGACAGTGAATTTGTGAGTGATTAGTCCTTGTGTTTCTTCATACTTCATCCTTGAATGCCGGAACATGCTGTGCTTGTTTCAGCTGGGGTAGAGATAATTTTCTTCACAGTGGCTGGTAGGGAGCCATGTTTTGGATTTGTGTTGAACACAGGGTCAATATTATAAAGATGTTTTTGTTATTGCTGAGTAGGGTTGTACAGAGCCAAGGCCTTTTCTGCTTTTCGTACAACCACAGTGGGGAGGAAGTTGCGCATGGGAGGTTGGGAGGAGACACAGCCAGGACAGGTGACCTCAACTGACCAAAGGGATGTCCCAGACCTTAGGACATCATGCTCAGTACATAAAAGGGGGGGAAGAAGGGTGTACATTTAAAGTATCAGAATTTATCTTCACAAGTCACCATTACATGTGATGAGGCTCTGCTCTCCTGGAATGGCTGCCCAACCATGGGAAGCAGTAAATTCATTCCTTGTTTTTCATTGCTTGTGTGTGTGGCATTTGCTTTCCCTATTAAACTGTCTTTATCTCAGTCCACAAGTTCTCTTCTACTCTTCTGATTCCCTCCCCAATCCTCCCCTGCTGGTGGAGAAGTGAGGCTGCATGGAGCTTGGTTGCTGGCCACATCTTAGATTAAATCACAACACATGCTCAAGTGAAAAACTTTTTATTATAAAATGTAAAGGAAGGTCTTATGGGAAAAAACCCATGAGCATGGAACTATAAATAAGCTTAATAGGTTAAAATTTAAGTAAAAAAGGAACAGATATATGTCTATCTCTTCAGACCAGATAACACTCTTAAAACTCTGAATTCTTGTTTAGGGGTAATGTTCTTCTAAATAATTTTTCTTGACATTTTAGTTTGCAAAAGCCTTTTTAATAAGTCTGATTAGAAGTCATGAATAATATAAATACTGACTTTTCCAACTGCAGGAAAGCTTCATATCATAGTCCATCAAAATAAATATTTGAGAATTTTAAAAATACGCTCAGAAGTAAATAAAAAATTTAGGAATATGTGTCTCTTTTCAAATATTTTCTCATAAATATTATGTTTTACACTTGTGATTGAAGCAACATTTACAATTTCTAGTTAATTGAATGTGATTTGTTCGGATATGTAGGGTTAAAATTCAAGAATGGACTTACCTGCATAGAAAACAAGCAACTCAGTGCCTACATTTTAGAAATCTGTGATTCAAAAAAAAAAATCCAAAAGCTAAGTTTCTAGAAACTCTCGATATTAGTCAGAAAAAGGCATGTTTTTCAACAATCCTTCAGGATGAACTTAGAGACACCCAAAACCACCAAAAGGGAATCATGAAGTTCAAACACATAACTCAGTTATTTATTCAGAGCTTAAGCATGTGAAACAGGACTGCAAATAGGTCAGAACATACTCCCGTTTTCAAAACACAGTTAGTAGCAGACATAATGATAGCATTGAGATTTTTGTACAACAGTTTAATATTCATTCAAATTTCTACAGTTTATTGTAATGTAAGCAAGACCAGCCAGACCCAATTTGCTTCTCAGGTCCTTCCCCAAGGGAAAGCCATCCCAGGCTGGACAGTGCTCGAGATACTTGAGGTGTATGGACAGAAAGGGGCAGCAGAGTCAGTGGGACAGAGAAATGCACAGACAGAAATGGCAAAACCTGTGGGCCAGCAAAAATGGGTGGCTCACAGCTCCAAGCTCAGTTTTTGTGGAGAGGAGGACATCATAAATCCATTCAATCAAAAGACAGATAAATTACACTTGATGTGAAACTCCCTACTCAGGGGGATCCAAAATAGAGGGATGCTTTTTCTTTATTTCCCCACTTGGTACAGGCAGAGGATAGGTGCTCAAACAAAAGTAGTGCTGGGCATGTGCAGAGACAAAAACTGCAGCTGAAACAAACCAGGAAAATTTCACAACTAAGAGAAAAGTAATCTTGAAGCAGAAGCACTCCTGTGGTTAGATAGTATGTATGGAGAACAACACCATAGATTAAATCTACACCCTCAAGTCTATTCTTCACTTTTTGACGTGCCATACCTTTTTCTGTGAGTCTTACTTTTTCCAATTAAATGAGTGTTGTAAATAAGCAATTATACATATTTTTATAAACAACAAATCATTTAATATTCAGTTCTCAGCTTCACCAAAGTACTAAAAATGTAAACACATGGACAAAAAGCACATATGGAATCCTGTAGGAATTCAGATGTATTCAAATTTCTTCTCCCTGTGATTTTATGATTGCTTTTGAAATGGGCTGCTTTCATTACTAGACATCTGTTACCCAATAACTAAAAGCATTATGTTTCCCTGTGTCATAACAAAAAGATGCCCTGTGTTGCTGAATTCAGCACACATGGAAAGTTAACAACCACACTGAATCTATAGGATTGAAGCCTTGCCCTGGTTTGAAATGTCTCTGCCTTCTGGGCTATTGGAAAAGCTTCTTCATCAATGGGTGGATTGAGAGGGTTGATTGATGTTTCATTTTCCTACACATAGGACAGAATAAATCACCAGCTGCAGGTTGAACAATCAGTTGTGTTACTGCCATCCAAAGTTACAGACATGATTCCCAGTCCAGAATGCATGAATTTGTCTTGTGAAAGAATTAATTTACAGTATATACTTTTTCTTCTTTCCAAAAGCCTAATTTGCAGAATATTTGTGTACGTCATTAGTTTCATATGCTTTAGTTAGGCTCTTGCTTCACTATTCAGTGTCTAGTGCTCATGTCTCTTAAGGATTGGGCAATGAATATTAAATTGGATAAATTATCATACATGTGTGTTGTGATCTCCTCTACAATAGTTCCCAGCAAATCAACATTTGTAAATAGTCCCTTTTAGATTACTGCCTAGTGTACATTTTTCTCCTCTGATTCAAGGGAAACACTGTAAAATCCAAAATAGCTCTGTATGGGGAAGTCTCCCTATTATTACATGCATAATAAATTCCATTTGCTTCCCCAGAAAAATAAAAAATATGTTTTAATGAAGTTTAGATTGAGAGTAAATAGTAATCTGAAATGAAAATATATTAAATAATGCTAGAACAATCATGAAACAAAGCACTATAAAATCTGACAAATCTTTGATTTAAATTTTAAAAAGGACTGAGCATGCTAAAACAAGGTAATATGGAGTATGTAATACTTTTAATATTGTTCTGAGTGTTCTTGACCATTCTGAGTTTTAAATTCCTCAAACAGAAATTAGATTAAATTGATTTTTTGGGGAGGGGGTTCCCTCTTCATGACATCACTATGCAGGACCTTAATAATTCCTGTTATTTGTCTCATTTCCTATTAGTTCAGATTTTAGCCCAAGGTTTAATTTTTTTTTTTTTTTTTAAATCTGGGAGCTTTCTTCTGTCATGAAGGCTATGCTATGCTAAACACACTACAACTATTTTTCATTTTTTCCTTCTCAGAGTTGGAATAACTGGTAAAAGTGAGTTTCCCAAAAGAGAGTGTAAAATCAAGAATGCATGAAAAACTGGGGGAAGTTATTCAGATTACACAACTAAATTCTGATTCACCAACCGTGTTTATATTTCTGGCCTTTGTGCCTTTGGTATAATACATCTATAAAAAATGTGTGTATATATATATGTGTGTATATATCCATTTATATAAAATATACATATCCCATACATTTAATTTTTCTCATTTATGATTATTTATTATCATTCATTATTATTTTAGCCCTGCCTCTTCAGAAGGCTGTAGCTGCAACTTACAGCATACAAAAGAAATGCTAATTAAAGTACCTTTGGGAGAAAAATAGAATGAAAGAAGGTGATATTAAATATTAATCATAAGAAACAAGGCAGGAAGATTTTTAAAGTGGAAGCAAACAAGAGTGGATTATGGTAATTTATCATGGCCAGAAGACTAATCTGCACTTTCACACAGACATCCTTCTCTTTTCCAGTCATCCTTTTTTTAAACTCAAGATGGAGTTATTTTTGCCTAATTTAAGGAAACGCTGCCTTAATGATAAGGACCTAACTTTAGAAATTTAATGTTACACCTGCTTTTCACCTCTTTCCTAAACATAAAGCATAATAATGTATTTTATTTTTTTGTGTTTCTGTAAAACTCTTATATTACTAAAATTCTCTGTCTTTAGTAAATATATTCTTTTATCCTTCAGTCTCTTCTAGTAGCAAAGATGCCTCTGAACTTCTGGCACACAAAAATGCAATCTTCATCCAACAGTTTGGTGAATTTTAAAAACCAGGCATTACTATGCTTGGAGCCTTGTTTCTCACCATTCATTCCAGAATACGCAAAAATCAGAAAAGCTGCCTGCAATCAGTTTGAGAAGAGGAGGTATCATCAAACATCTAAAAAGGTAGTCTGAAAGTCAGCATTCCAACAGCAGACAGGCTACCTGAATATGTTCCCATTTTTAATTGTAAAGCTGTTTGCCAAGAAGAGTTGATGTTTTGCCCTGTTGCCTGACAACAGGTTCCACACAGTGGAGCCTTGCACTTACCAACCTGTCACTACTGCCCACATCCTGCTTCTTCCAGCTTTTCAAAAAGACTGCTGGCAATGTTAAAACTGATTGCTGAGGATCAGTAAGTTTGCCCTGAGATGTTTGCCAGACACAGTCAGTGCAATCCACTGTTTTACAGAACATATTGTATGTAACCAGCCAAGCTGTTTCTACTGGAAAAAAGACAATAAAGCATAACCAAGCCTAATGTAATAAGATGCAAAAAAAAAGCACTTAGTAGATTTGAAAACAATGCAAGGAAATAATAAAAAATGGTTTATTTCAGCTCAGTTTCAGCCTCAGTTTTCTGATTATTTCAGATTATTTCTATCTTTTTTCCATGAATAGGAATGATTATTACAACATGTCTGTCACATTCTCCTAACAAAAGCTAATGGTCAACTCATCTGCCACCTTAAATTAAAGATACATTCTTCTTCTGAATAGATTTTGTTTCCCCTCCCCTGAGACCTCTTTATAACCCAAAGTTGTTCAGATGTAAATTACAGTTCAGCACCTGCCCCACCTGTACCCCCTTTTATGCTCACTTAAACACCCTTTAAATTAATAGAGCTGAAATTTATCATAACATTGTACATTATAAAGTGCTCATTAAAATAACTAATGACACTAAACCCTTTGATTATACTAATTATTCCAACCCATTCAAATATCACGATACGACCAGACTCACTATAACATTACATCTTTCAAACAGCTAGAGGTACTGGCATCACATGAAGGGAAGTGAGACAGGATTTCTGTTTTCTTTCCTGCACTATGTTCGGCAGTCAATCAATGGGCTAGGAGCCAGTCCCAGGAGACCTGCCATGACAGTGAACACTGCAGGAAAAGTAGGATATTGGTATCATCTTCTTTTTAAATCACCCTTTTCTGACATACCCTGGTGAGAGAAGGGAGGGTAAGGCTGTGCCAAGCCACCATATCCTAGCATTCTACCTCTAAAGGCAAAGTCACACCTGCAACTCTGCAGGGTCAGGAAGAAGCTCTGGGAGAGTTGAGGAGGGCTGTCTAAAACAGAGAGTCACTGCAAAAGGACAAAGAATCATTACTAGAGACTCAGCATTATGCTAACACTCACTCACCCTGGTATTGCTGCTACTTAGAATCACAATGCTGTCACAGAATCAGCATATTGCTCATCAGAAGGATGAAATGGGCTTTAAATAGGTTTAGGAAATCTGCATTTCCCTTTTGTTATGCTGATTTTCATAGGAGTACCTCCTTTGTCTCCAGACTGAATTTGATGGCTCTCTGCACTTTGTACCCTGACCTATCACCACCTGCCAGCCCCTGCCAGCAGACTTTATGGTACGCATCATGACTGCATTACAGCTTGGAGGTTTTACAACAAAAGATACTACATGCAAAGATTTTCTGACAACCCTACATCTTGAGTAATTCTACAGGATGATTGAGAAAAGGTGGGTTACAGAATATACCAAAAGATGATAGAAACTAAAGCCAGTCCTTTAGCTTCCCCCATGTTAGATTTCAGGTATGGGACTGTCACTGTTCACTTTTAGCTACTGTTCTCATCGTAGAAAGCTTATCTACCAGCTCACGTTCCAAAAATCACATCTTTCAAAGCAGCCACTGTTTCTCACTGCTGTCACTGCCATTAACTGCACCTTTGTCTCAGGAAGGATACAAACCCCTTATTCTCAAGAGGTCCAAATACTAAGGATCCATTTGATTACCTTGTATTTGAAGCAGAAACTCAGACAGAGACTCGTTCAGTTTGTTTCCTGACTGCTCGGTTAATTTCCTAATTGCTTGTAGATAGTCTCAGCTGATGTGCAGGCTCAGCAAATAACAATGCATGACTTGTGTGTGTATCAGAAAAGATCTGAGTCCACATGATAATGCCACATGTGCAAGCATGCCTAGTTCGCAGTGGGAAGGAATGGGATGCAGAAGCCTGCTTGGCTGCATCCTCCATTTTGCAGTACATTTATATGACTGATGTCAGCAAGACAAATTCCCTGCTGTCCATTTTTATTAGGAATTTAATATCTCACAGAAGAAAAATATATAGTATTTAAAGGAAAATTAACTAGAGGTATTCCCCTGCCAGCAGTAAAGATGTACAAAATCAGTGTCAAAAAACATTGCACTCACTTATTCATCAGCTTCTGCTTCCATACATGTCAACACTGAGAATCATAGTTGCAGAATCTCCCAAAATGCTTACTGCTAGTAGTGTGGGTGAATGTGGCCCATAAACAGCAGTAGAAACACATTGCTTTAAAACAGAGAAACTACAGGATGCTTCAAGGAGACAGAGAAGGATGATTCCCCTTCAATCTCCCCAGGCCAGATAAAATACTAAAAAACAGTTACAAATAATAATTAAAAATATATAGTTAATAAAAAAGAGCAAAAATACATCATTTCACTAATTTTTAACTGATTGAGAAATCAAATGAGCATATATTTCATTTATTAATTTGAAACAAAGCAGGTCACTAGTAAAAATTTCTCAAAGCCCATTCTAAAATTAATTTTAGAGCAAACTAATGGTCCTTCCTGTTAGCATGCAGTAACAGCAATGCATTTTGTGCCCAGTAGCAGCTGCTGTAGTAACTTTGGAGAAGGCATATTACATTTTTCATGAATAGCAAAGACAATGAATTTGTAAGACTGAAATTCTGACCAGACTCAATTGTGAAATGTCTCTACACCAGCCACATTATAAATTCATCGTTCTGTATATATTAATGGTATCCAATTTATCTCACGTACCAAACCAGAACTCCAACTCACCACTTCAAAATGTGCTGTCCAGTCTATATAGTTTATGATACTTCAGAAAAACTGAACTCCTGGACTTCACTTGGACAGCTACTGCCCTCTTTCCACTTTCTATACTACATTTTTTTGCATTTCATTCATAGGACTGCAAAACACCTTTCTTAAGTGTCTTTTACACCTATCCAATGCAGTTGATTGCTGAGCACATTGTAAAATATGATTAAATAGACAAGAAAAACAGGTTGTAGCAAAAGTCTAGTATACTTCCCCAGCTATACCCCACTACTTCAGTGGGATTACTTCAGGCTCTGTCTAGCTGAGCTTTATGGACTGAAAGCTCATTACTATTTTGGGGCACTAGCTGTACTTCCAGACCACATCTTCCAGTACAGTTTTGCCTGAAAGGAATCCACATCACATGCTCCATAAAACACGACCAAACACAGTAAATGGATATTTATTACAAAAGAATATGTCTAATTTGAACAGAAATTCTAATGTAGATATATATTCTCTGACGAGTCATGGTTGGATGTTCCACTCAGCAACAACAGTAGGAAAGCAGCTTTCAAGTCTGTAATTTTAAACTTTTTTGTTGTTGTTCTTCTGGTTTGGGTTGTTTGTTCTTTTTTTTTTTTTTTGATGATAACAATTCTTAATATAGCATTTTTCACCCCAAAGCAAACGGGTTCTGGGAACATTTGGCTAAAAACACAACAGAGAGGTACTTGCAGGTCCCCAAGCTGCCTAAAGACAGCAATCACATATTTTCATAGTCCTGGGAAAGAACCACAGGCAACAAATTCAGGACTATGTTATCTGTGGGATATTTGAGCTCCTTGCTTCTGGGGATCTGTTTTATCTCTTTCAGGTCAAGGACAACATTCTCAGTTTTCCTCCATTTTGCTTTCCTCTCCTGAGGTGTATTCCCTTTCTGCTTATGTTTTTCAGTCTCAGCACTTGCTGAACTTTATATTCTGATTCAGGTGCAGCTCAAGGCCAAGTATAGGCAAAAAACCACTGTTGATGCCCTACCACCACTGCAATGAGCAACCTACATTTCTTCAGTGTGAATGTCAAAAATAGCCTCAAGTATCTGACTTTTACAGAATGTTAAAAGTCATACCTAGTATTCTGCTTGGTTTTAAAGAAAGTTGGAGCTATGGGAACATGGAGGAAGATCTTTGTTTATAATTCCTGCACACTCTAGAAGAGTGGAATGAAAGGTTGTGAATTTTATTTATAATTTAGTTATAAATGACGCCCTGTGCACTCACTTGAAAAGAAGAGCTTTTTGATCAATTTCTTCTAAAGATCTAAATGTGTAGGGCTATACCTGAGTGATAAGCAATGATAGAGCAAATGCACTATAAAATGAAGATTCAGGAGTGAGTAAAAAAGGCATACCTAATCAAACTGATAAGAATTAGGAGAAACTTGTCAAGTTCTTTGCATAATGTGTCTCAGAGTCTCCCCTTTTTATGCTAATGTGATTACAAAGAACTGCCATAAACTCTGTTTGCAAACGAGTTGCCAACAACATTGCATCAGTTCTTTTCTTATAACCTTCCCTACCACACAACAGTATGGGGATTTCTCGGGACTTCTGGAAGTTGGGAGATTCTTCCTGCAAGGTTTGGCTCACTTCTGAGGGAGAAAATTACAAATTCCTCAGGTTACTGTCAGCTTCACCAGGGATTCACACAATGCCAAGAAACTAAAAACAGAAGCCTAAAGTGTGCTTACATATTTCAAAGGACATGAACATAATTCCACAAGCAGAAAGATTACCTTCTATCTAGTGTGACTATGGGTCAACACCATCTCCTTGCTCTAGACATGCCAGTGTCACTAACAGCAGCATCCCTTACTTCAAATTTTGGCTAAAAATGAGAACCTAATTTTCAAAGTAACTTGTGTTAAATTCTATGGCTCGTGTAGATATTTAAGAGGCCAGGCATAATCATAGAATCACAGTCCTTGCTTTGAAATATACTATTTTATATTAATCTCCAAATAAATTCACTAGGTTTCTGAAGGTTTACTCTCCACACCTTTTTCATTTCAGTAGGAAGTTGTAACATGTTGTGTGCAATACATGCCTACATATTTAATTCAGAAAATCACTTCATGATTAGCATTTTGTATTTTACTTAAAGACAGATGAGCAGAGCAGGAAAGCTCTTCCTCTGAAACTTTTACTGTATGAAGGAAAATATCATACAACATTAATACGTACCTTCTTTATCATCATGGCGTATGATTGCATCCTGTACCATATCAGCAAGATTAAAATGGACTCGTTGGTTCTTGCCATGTTTCAGCTTCTTTCCAAAGCCCTCCCGTTTCTGGAAGGCTTTTTCCCGCTCGTAGTACGCCTTGATCTGGTCACAGCGCATGCGCTTGACCAGCCGCTGCCGCTGGCCCAGGGGGAGGGACTCCAGCAAGCACTGCTCAATTTCCATCTCATGGGTCCGAAAAACATTACATAGCTGGAAACAGCCTGCAAGAAATTAAACACAAGCACATTTAAATCTTCCTTTCAAACGTGCCATGAAACCTCCACCAATTATTTTGTTGTTCTAACCATGTGAAAGTCCACCACATAAGCTCCTCCTTCTCAACCAAGGTTGACTACAGAGAGTCTATTGTCATTATCATTTACTTTTTGAAAATAACACATAACTTATTCCATTAAATCACTGATGCATTTTTTAAAAGCTGGCTCAGTTCATGTGAACAAATATGAATAGAAAGAAGCCTGAAAGTTCAAATGTGAGATGGGCAAAATATCTAAATATTTCAATACAATTCAAGTGGCTAGCATTTGCTTACAAACAAGAAACTACAATGAAGATTAATGTTAATTTGATGCCCTTTCCTCTTTTTTATTCATTTTCATCTTGCTTTGGGTTGGTAAATTCCTGTTCAGTGAGGAAAAAAAAATCATCATATCATAATTTCAATGAGTTCATTAGCATGCAGTGGGCACTCAGGTAACTATCTCTTAAAAACACCAGTCACTTCACACTCCGAACCATGTGTATAACTTTTTTCTAATTTTTTAATTTTTTTTTTATTGTATGCAGAATTCAAAATTGATCCTTCTAACGAAACCGTCAGATACTAAAATCTTAATGTGGAAACAATCACAAATGTGTCTTTGAATCAGTTATTCCTCACATTCACAGCACTTCCTTTAAGTCAGATTCTTTTTTTGTTTTTACCATTAAATATGGTATTTTTGCTGACATTGCAATAACACTGTTCTTTTCAAGTATGTTCTCTTTTCCACTGAGAGCAAAGCCCATAGGAGACTTGAGTGCTGCTACTCACCTTTCAAGGGACTGTTCTGTTCCAAAAGAAGGCTAATGGATTGTCAGATAATTGTATTGCCCAAGTCCTTAAATGTGAATCTACATCCATCAACAATTTGCCCACTAGCCCACTCTAAGGGCTTTTGATGTGGTGGCTACAGACCATCCCATCACTTCTGATTCTCATGTTTTACTTTATGTATATGAATTTCCTTCATATAGGGGTTAGGTCCTCAAATCTGTAATTTCTAAGGATTGACAAGACCCCAGATGAGGGAGGTTTCCTCTCCACAGTTTGACGTAAAACCTTTTGAAGATAATGCAGACTCAATTCCCTTTGGGTAGTTAAGAAATACCAAAATTAGCATTACTCTGCAACTTAATAAACGGGTTTTGTCTACCTGTTTTGTGTAGTTACACCATCAAAGGATCCCTATCTCGTTGAGGGCACACGTGACTAGTGCTGACTAGATGACCCCTTAGTTTTCCCCCTGTGGTTTGATCCCTGTTTAATCTATTGAATACCATTCAAACCCTGCTCTGAAGGCATAATTAACAATCTCCTGACCAGATTTTGTAAAATTCATGTCATCATAGCACATAAAAGCTTCACAAATATTTATTTTCATAAAAACTGACAACAGAGTACTCTTATCTGCACTCTCTACAAAGGAAATGAAAAACAGTGATTTTCTTTTTAAATTACTCATTGATTTTGGGTGTCCCATTGTACACCCATTCAAGGATTTTGTGTTCTTTTTTTAATGTTTTGGTTTGCTTTACAGGCATAGTATTCTATAAACTATTATGTATCACAATTCCACAACAAAATCCAAAAATGTATTTTAGGTCTGCATACCAATTACTTTACAAATTCTATGTATTTATTTGCTAAGTTATTTGTTATATTATTTAATAAACTACAGATAGTACAAATACTATATTATATATTATATTAAATATTATATGCATTCACTATAAATTACAATCCATGGTCTCAAATCAGACTTCCTGAAACTGAGGAGCACACATTTATCTAAAAAGTGCCCAGAGTGTGTCTATGACAGAAGCAGACACAGAATACAATGCTACTGGTCAAGTTCAGTCAATTACTTTTAACATTGGCTACTCTCTCCCTATAATTTCTGTTCCTTTCTTAGCATGCCCCTAATGCCATTCTAGTTAGAAGAAAATGAGTCGTCAAACTTAAAACTGGAAACAAGTATTGACTTGGATTAAGGCAAAATACAAACCCTTTCTTCTTGCATGTCAAAGCCAACAACTCCTGTTGTATAAAAGAAAATTTTCCACTTGACCTTAATGACAGGTTTCATTTCATAGCAAAAATTAGACGTTTCATCTCTTATTTCCTTGTTGGAAGACACAAGGAAATGAAAGGGTTACTCTGTAACACTGCAGAAGATGTAACTTTATTCCTGGCTTCAATCTCAGTGTTCAGAGCATTCAATCCCATAGAAGAGCTACATTCATACCATCCTCCTCAGCCTGAGGTAGTTTGCAACTGCATCTTCTTTTTCTCATGATAGGACTGCGGAACAAGCAAACTTCAAATCTTCTCTATTAGAATTGCTCTGATGTGTATAAAATATTTCAGCAGCCAAGACTTTATCCTACACAGACCTTTTGGCTTGTAACATCCTGAACTTATACCCTAACACTTCTAAATGCGGCTGTAATGCTACCAGCACAGCTCATAGCCACAAACGGAAAACTAGCTCATTGTGTAAAACTGTGTTTGCCTGCAGCTGGGAACCCACTCCTGTTCTGCTCATTCCTTCTCTTTTATGAAGGGAAGAAGAAGCAGCCATGCACTTCAGCTCCAACAGCAGCAACTGAACTTGATGTTTTTATTTTGCAAACTCATCTGAGGCTGAGAATTGTGGTTGCTGTCCTAGTCATAGCTGTAAATCTGCAGTTTGCTAACCAAAGGCTTTAATGGTATATTTGCTTTTCCTCAGCTTAACTCATGGGCAGTCTCTGTTCTTAGGAGGAACTGGTAGTGTTTGCTGCAATATCACAATAGAGACTGATGCAAGTTGTAGGACATCATTGCCATCACACTGCTCTCCTCATCCAAGGCAAGAAATCAAAACAAATCAGATCAGTGTCTTGGTTAAACACAGCACAGCAAAGACGCTCTCACAGGAAGATTCCAGTTTCAGGAAGGATGTTCCTGGCTTAGTGTCCTCTGCCTCTCCACTGGGATGACTTTCAGCTTGTATGAGTCTTTGTCTATTTGCTGTATGTTGAACTGTGCTTGACTGCCACAACTGGCCTCACATAGCAATTCCCAGCGTGTGGCCAGAGTCAAAGCAGTTCAAGACAACTGAGAAAGGACTCTTGATCCATTTGGGCACTGGTCTCAGCTGAGAATTAATGAATTGAAGATGGAATTTCTTTTCTCAGCACATCTGGAATCTGATACATCCCAGATGAGATCAGTATCTGACTGTGGGTATAACAGCTGCAGGTCAGCAACCTCATTGGATTAAGCCTGGATTAAGAAACATAGTATAAATGCAGACAAGGCAAACTCCTTGAATCAATCTTTCAGGTGCTCATCCCTAAGGAATGCACCACAGAGTTCTAGTTTTAGAACCAGGCAGAGTTCTGTTTTGTGGTCCCACTGAGCAGGGAAACTGATGATGGCACAAGAGGCAGAGCTCCTTTCACACCTCAAGAGAGCTCAACTCAAACACAGGTGTTTATAGTCATGCTTCTGGAGGAAATTCTGTGGATGGTTTAGTGGGTCATGAAACATGAGGTAATTCACTAACACTGGATCAGATAACTTTGTTTTGTCTCCCAGTCTTGAAAACCCCCATTAATGGATTCTACAAGTCGTCTGGGTAAACTGTTTAGGTGCTGCACTGACTTCTATCAAAAATGTCTTGAGTTTTTTGGTGGCCATTATCCCTTGTTACTACTGTCACTGTTGAGAAGACTTCAGCTTTGTCATTTCTGTTAATTACCCTGGTAGCTTTCCACTGCTCTCATTCTATTGCCTCAATGTCCATCTTAGACTGGTGAGACCAAGACCACATATTTGCAGGTGCATCTTCAGTAGCCCCAAGTAGCAGCAGACAGTAAGTTCCCTCTTTGCCGGCCTCTGAACATAGCCCCCTGTGTGGTTTGCTTGATTTATCATCAGCACATACAGCTGGCTTCCATTCAAGTCTGTGCCCATTGTAATCCCTGCACACTCTTCAGCAGGCTTGCAGCTGAAGTCAGTCAGTTCTCAACCTGTACCGAGGTACAGGGCTAGTCTGCCTCAGGCATGAAAATATTCACTTCCCATTTTGAATGACCCAAAGTTTCTGTCAACCCAGTTCTCAGGATTAAGCTCCCAATTTGAAGTATGCCAGCTACTCTGTCCTAAGTGAGCACTGCCAACAGCAGCAACAGCTTCAGCTGTAAAGAAATCCTCCAGAAAAAAATAGTTGCCGAAATCCACAAATTTATTAGGCGGATGTAAACCAGTTACTGCTTAGAGAATGCCAACTCAGCCAGTCAGACTACAAAGAAAAGCTATTAGAGCCTCCTAAAAAGGTAACATATACAGCAGGTCTGTCCATCCTTTCCTTCCCCAGATACAGGAAATCTGGCACAAACTGCCACAAGAACACTGTATGACCCCCATTACACAGCAGAAGATAGATGGAAAACATGATCCTAAACAGAGCTGGTTTTGAGTGTGCTAGTCAGGAGGCAGTATGGTAAAGATTTGTGGGTAGGGAAAAGGGTTGCCTTCTGAATCTATTTGCTTAAGAGTTTATATCTCATAACATAAGATATCAGATTTGAAGATTCTTTCATGCAGCTCTTGCCTCAGTGCATGACAAATTACACTAATCTGTAGGGATTCGATAAGGTCACTGTGATGGTCATGGTAGACTGCACCAAAGAACACACTGACAGTGTCACCCGTGACAAAAAGGCTGGCAAGGTTTACCAGGGTATTATTTATTTAATGGGCTGTTCCAGACAAAGATGACTAGATTAAACATGATTGTCAGTATGCATATAGTTTTAAGGTCAGCATGTTCTGTGTAAGAACACAATATAGAAACCTCTATAGAACACTGAAATATCAAAACTAGAGAAACTTTTACCATATTACATTGATTACTAATTAGTACAGGACAAAGGAAGTCATTACCACTGTAACCAACACAAAACAAAACAAAACAAAACAAAACAAAACAAAAGAAGAAAAAAAACAACGTTTCAATGATGCTTGCTAGCAAAGAGCTGCTTCATTGACTGGGTCCACCGTGAACCACAAGAAAGAGAATCCTTGTTTTAAAACAACACATTCATAAAATTGTAGCAATTTACTCACAATCAGAGAGTGCGACATCTGCATCACAAGACAAATTACAGTTTTGATCCTGCCTGTACAAACAAGAAATTTCTGAGTAAAGAGGAACAGTTTGCTTTGAATTGTCACTGGTTCTCACTGTGAGGATGAGAGAAGGAATATTTTGTGACATTACAAGCACCAGCTCCTGCACAAAATGAAGAGCACAAGAAGGATGATGTGAGATAAAAAGAGAGGAAGAATGTGCTTGTTACAGAAATGTTCTTCCATCTTCTGCAAGTGATTTGAGCTCAAGCAACTTTACAATATGTAGGGACATTTTTGCCATACCTCTTTTCAGAAACCATACTGATACAGCTTTCCCTTATACTGCTTCTTATGGCTTTATGTCAATTAACCTTAGTCACTTGGTCTGGCATTTAAATTAGCAGACTAGTCATCCTAAAAAATGCACCTCAGATGGTAATTCACATCACATGGGGGTGATTATGTCCCTGTCTAATCTGGGTCATAGGTCAGAAGACATTTCCAGAAGGTAAAGCTGAATGCCTACATACATGTACACACAGGCTCACCTCTCTGCTCAGACTTACTGTGTTTTGATGTTGCACATGACTTTCCATTAAAGGCAAACACGCAATCAAACTATTGACACTGCTTAATGCAGCAAGCCTCTCAAACAAGGTGGCATGGAATGATGGTGCATAATGCTTAAAATTACAAATTTCAAAATAATAAGAGACATGCTTACCTTTATTTATGCAAACATGCTGATTTTTACGGTATTTTAAACAATAAATAATTAAAGTTCTGTGCATTTGAAAGACTATGATCTTTACGGAATTGAAATGAAATGTAGAGGGTTTAAAGTACCTGGAAAAATGGTAATCTGAGATTCTGAGAATGTATCTGCTTGACACTGCTACCAAAACAATAAGCAGTATAATCTCACTAAAGGAAAAAGGGTAAAAAAACCTCTGAAATATATACCGTGTTTATTTTGGGTCCTCTGACACTTAGCCCCTATCTTGGCGTATTCTTGCTAAAGATGTGATATCAGCCCATTTTCACAACTGCAATTAAATATCTACATTCTAATTTGGATAAAGGAAATTGTCCTGAATTGCAGAAAGATAAACTATTTCAAAATTTCAACAACTTTGATAAATACTTAAATAGATTAGCATTCATTCAACAAATTAAAAAAGGCTTTTTTTCATAAAGACAGTACTATTGTACAACACTTTTAAAGCTGGCTAGCTAACCATAACCACAGTACTAACAAAGACATCTGGGAAAGGCATGAAATGAGCAGCAAGTGCTTTGGCACTTTCAGATTCAGATACACGGCTGGTGTAAATCAGTGCAGCTTCATCCAGTTCAAAAAGCTACATTCACGTGCACTCCTTGTTTGCTAAGAGAAGTCAGACCAGAAATTAAAGCACTGGCCCTTTCAGTAATTAACTTTGCTGTACACATAATGACATTATTGTACAGGAGGTTTTTCTTCTACCAACAATGCTTATTATTTAAGTTTAATATCTTGAATTAGAAATAACTATTTATTAGTGTTTATGTAGCTGAAATTAATTCCATATGAAATCAGTGATATAAATACTACAGCATAACTGAAGTAATTGTGTCTGAATCACAGATCAATGCATTTTTTACAGGTGCTCTCTTCAGAAATCAGAAGTTATTATGTATTTTCTACTGATCTTACAGTTTCCAAAAAAAATGTGGCTAAGAACAGCCATAGGAAAGGCTAGCTTAGTTTAAATCCATCTCAAATTGAAACATTAAGGCCAGCATCAAAATACTTGGATTAGAAAATCCTTTGTTCAGCACAGAGGAAATTACTTACCATTTGAACAGCCTCTCCATTACATTTATTAAGCTGTGAGTGAAGTGTGGTGCTTGCAACCACTCAGCCTGACTTCCACAGCTGAAACACTTCCTCAGATCAGTACAGACCTGCTAACTGTAGCAATGGACTTCATCCTTTTTCTTTTTCCTTGGTTCCCCTTCCCACCCCAAAAGCAGACAATCACGAGGGAGCAGTATAAATGTAAACTATTTACCTTGTAAAGAATGTAAAGGATTCAATTAATGCCACATCATCTGAGAATAAATTACATTGCAGTAAAGGAGCTGATGTGCTTCTCCTATTCTTGGCTCCACAGAGCTTCTTTTAGATGTAATTAGAAAGTTAGGGCTCTTAAATGACATGATACACAGAGCTTCCTCAATTTCTGCTTAACACACAATTCTGTCTTTGCTGAAGAGCAATCCTGAGCATATTCAAGCAGCCACCCTCTTACAAAACGCTACTCCTGTATACTGCTCTTCAAGAGTCTTTCGATGTGACTAGACTGGTAAGTAGGAACTGCAATCAATTTCCAGCTTGATACCAAGAAAAAGTTACTTATCAGATGCTATTTATCAACTCTACAGGCTTTTTAATAGACTCTATTATCTATCTATCAGCAATTCAGTGAAGTTACACCGGCATTTTCGAAAAAATTGTTATATTTAAATCAAAGAATCAACCAGTTTGTGATTTTGCCATTGTAGTGATAGAAGAGAGACTGAATAATACCTAATTAAATATAACAGAGGGCTCTTCACTGTCATTTGTGATTTATGCCATGTAGCAGTCTGTGACATATGGAGATTTTATGTTCTAGGTAAAATTCATTAACTGTGTGCCAGCTTATTCAACAAATGCAGCCAAACTGCTTGCCTGCGCATTAGCCTTCAGTAATAAAACACAGGTTTCAAATACATATTTACGGGGCTCTTCTCATTTCTTGGAAACACAAAAGAATAATTTTCTTTTGTTTGTTTTTGATGTACAGGGAATTCACAAGTATGAATGGTCTGAAAAAATGTCTGTATGTCCCAAAGCAGTAGTCTTCATCTGTGGAGCACATCCAGAAACTACAGGAGTGCAAGCAAAATTTACATACGTGATCTGGTCAAGTTCATACTGTTTATTTTGGTAAAGCTGCTATCTCCATCTCCTCTCTATTATCCTTCTGTACTCCCTTGGAGGATGAAATAAAGGTGCAGTCTGGATTCCCACAAACCACAGCATACTTCAAATAATTTCTCCTACCACACATCAGAACCTTTCGTGAAACAAAGTAAGACGCCATTGTCTGCTCCGGAGCACAGGAGTTTCCAACTAGAAAGTGCACAGTCTTGGATATGAGTAAAAAACATTAACCCATTTGTCTAATAGAATATATCAGATGGGCTTTTTGGAGATGAAAGTCTGTGCTCAAGGTGAATTCAGGGCTTTAATTTAGCTTCTTTAAATAATAATTATTTAGACAATAGATTTAAACACTGCTCTTTCGGAATTTAAGTAAGTTTTTTGTGCAATCAGCCACTAAACTTAGGATAAAAGTATTCCCTGACCAAAGAAAACCAAAAAGAAACAGAAAAAAAAAAGAAAAGAAAAACAGAAAAACAGAAGGAAAAAAAAAAGCTTTTCAGTTAAATGTTGTATACCAGCTCATGTTCACTAGTGAAGGTTCATGCAAAACAAATTAAACACATCTAGAAAGTACAGCATTTAGTCCTAGCTCTCCTTTGATTTTGCTGTGCCCTTGTGCTCTAAGAAATAATTATCTTTTTGTGTGGCTACTAAATTTCACAGCATCTAAAGTGAAGACTGCACTGCAACAAAGGCAAAAGTTGTTCTACAACATAAACTCAAAGATGTTTATGTATGTTCTAGTAAGTAGTAGGAGGGTCTAAGTAGGCAGCGAACAGCATTTGAGGTTACAAAGCCTTTTGAAATAGATGAAAGATTGCACGGGGGATAGAACACACAACTTGGGGGAGTTTCATTTCCCTGCCTGTTGGGAAGGATCTGTAGATACCATCCATAGCCTTTGTCTTAGAGAGGACTAGTAGAGACACTTCAAAAATGATCCAGTGAGCTAAATAACAATTCCGTACAACATCAGCAGTCCCATGCCTTCCCTTCATGGTTTATGAAGCGTAGACACACCCTCTGAAGCTTGTCCCACCACCACCGCCTTGTCTTTCTTTTGCCTGCAGCAAGGTAATTGGTGCAAAGTGTGCATGGCATTCCTTCTCACCCAGTGCTGTGGTTTGACTCTAGCCACCAAGCCCCACACAGCCGCTCAGTCACTCCCCCAGCAGTAGGATTGGGCAGAGAATCAGAAGGGTAAAAGAGAACTAATAGGTTGAAATACAGTGTAACAGGGAAAGCTAATGCTGCACACACAAGCAAAGCAAAAAGGAATTAATTCACTGCTTCCCTTGTTAGGCAGGTGTTCAGCCATCTCCAGGAGAGTAGGACCCCATCACATGTAACAGTTACTTGGGAAGACAAATAGCATCACTCCAAATGCACACCCGTCCTCCTTCTTCCTCCCTACTTTCTATTATGAACATGAGGTCCTGTGGTCTGGAATATCCCTTTGGTCAGCTGGGGTCACCTGTCCTGGCTGTGTCTCCTCCCAGCCTCCCATGCACAACTTCCTCCTTTCCCAAGCAGAAAAGGCCTTGGCTCTGTGCAAGCCCTGCTCAGGAATAACAAAAACATCTCTACATTATCAACCTTGTGTTCAGCACAAATTCAAAACAGAGCCCTGTACTAGACACTGTGAGGAAAATCACCTCTACCCCAGCTGAAACCCGCACACCAAGAAGAAGAAACTTACTTGCAGCATGCTTAAATTTCCTTGCAAGGTACTTGACATCACTTTGTACCTTGTGTGACAAGAGATAATGGCTTGTAAGCTAAACCCGACATCCACGTAGTAGAAAAGGCACATTATAATTTCTAACCACAATGAAATAGTTGTACAAACTTTTAGGCAACGGAATATTCATTTGTTTGAATAAATCATTTCATGATTAACCTGGTTATGAAACATTTTCCTGCAACAGGGTAACAGGTTTGGAAATTATTGTGGCAAGAAAAAATACAAAATGCACACATACAAGTGACATAATCACAAAGACTTTGTTTCCTTAGAAATATCAAAGCAAAATATGCTTATGTGTTTCCCAAAGCTTAATGATAAAGCAGCTAATGTTTTTTGTTTTTTTTTTTAAAGAAATAATCCAAGTCCCTATGTCAGGTTCTGAAAAGAGTTTAAAGCAATCAGAAAACAGTCATCTGATTAACACTGCCTGCACTATCACATTTTTGATATAGATCTATATATAGACAACTTAGGAGAGAAGACAAATTGGCTGTTTGCTCTAACCCTTACAACTTTTGAATCTATGAATTTATGTCACATTTTATTTGGCATTTTTAGAAGCAAGCAACGTATATTTGTTAGAATAATATACTAATTAATGCTTGTCACTTGCAGAGCCTGTGAGGAAATAGCATCAGAATATTTGGTCATATTTGAGTAATCCAAATTGCTGTAAATCACACGAAGAGTAAGTAAAACTCAAGAAGCTCCAAATCAGAAGGTAGAATGAGAACAAAGAAGAACTGGTCTTGCCAAATGACAATAAGGAAAGATAAGAAGGAATAGATGGGAAATCCTCCAGAAAAAAATAACTCATTCTAGTTCTTGCACAGAGCTAGTTGTCTTTATTTGACTGCAATATAAGATGTATGAAGTGACAATTAAGTTTTGACAATAATATTTATTTCCTTACAGTGCATTAAATGCAGATGTAGTAATATATGGATCTCTAGCCCATGCTTTCAGATAAAGGATGGAGAAAAGGGAAGCACATGCACCCAGGAAGAGATGCACCAGAAATTTCTTCCTGTCATCACAATATAATATAAAAGTTTTCCTACACAGGTACTTAGCATATTAGACAGTGAAAAACAATTAGACTGTTGTTAATACTTGTAAATCTGAAATTTGTGAAAGTGAATTAGCACATTGGCGCACAGTGAGAGGAAGCCAAAATTACAGTAGCCACACTTCAAGGGTACTGAAAAAGTTGCACAAAAGCCTTAACAACCAACAGCTTGAATAAAGAAACAAAATATCAGATTGATTGAAAACCTGGGACAGTTCTTTCATCAGACATTCTCAGATATCACTTTTTAGTCAGCAAATATGCCAGGGGTCAAGAGTCATACAGCATATGAGAATTACAGAAAACATAGGAGAAAAATACATAAATCAAAATTTGCAAAAACCTGCATGTATAAAAGCTAGTAAAGGACTATGTGAATCAAGACAAAGAGGATATTGAGTATCATAAATTACAGAGAGTTAAAAGTCAAAAAGGAAAAGTGGTTCAGAGACCTAACCAGAAGGACTGGCAAGCACACAGGAAAGGAAGTCCTGTGCCAAGTGAATTGTGGTTCTACACACAATCTAATAATTTACAGAGATTACTGTAAAGTAAAAGCAGATGGAAAAGTAGTTTACCACTAGTAGTTTACCACACAGTGGAGCTAACAAAAATTCTGCAGCAGAGCTAATATGTAGGCCTTTGGTCAGTGTTCTGTGCACATCAAGGGACTGCCATCTCAGTTTTCAAATAGCAAGAGGATTGGAAACTGGCCCTCCTCCATTCTGCAGAAAGGCAACTTATCTGGAATATTGCATTCAATTCTAGACAGTCAAATTGGAGCAGTTCAAAAGACACTACCACAAATGGGTTTGGGGCCCGAGGGACTGATTCATGAGGAAAGATGAAAAGAATTAAATATGCAAAGCTTAGCTAAGCAGTGACTAAGGAGAGGAAAGTTAACAGAAATTTAAAGTGTGAAAGGAAAACAGAAAGGTTATATACCATAAAAATGAAGAAAATATGGAACAATAAAATGAATTTAATATAGTGAAAAATTAGGCAGAGTACCAAGACAAAAATAGAACATATGGATGAGATTAACAGGTAAGATCACAAGATTCCTGCCTTGGTGTACTGGGTGGACAGACACACCAAAGCAACAACACAGGCACGGCAGCTCTGTGTTTCTGACACTCAGGTCAGCTCCTTCACTCAGTTCTGAAATCTCCAAATGGCCCTGTAAAGCTGTGGAAAGAGAGCCCCTCAGTAAAGTGAAGAACCAACCCATGAGAATTTCTGGCATGTAAAGCCACGCCACTGGCATCTGAAAGGCTTCTTTCCCTTGCACTGGCAGGGTAATTATGGGATATGTCCTAGGTAAGCCTGGCTAAGGCTAGAAAAGCAAGCATCGTTGCTAATGTGAGGTGGATGGATAAGTGAAAATAAAAGCAGGTTTAGTGGCTTTCCTGACAACAGTGTTTACAAATGTCTCTAAGGTCACCTTCCATATCTACCCTCAAGCATTACACTTGTGGCCATATACTACTGCAGGACAACTGCATGGACATGGAAACAGAAGTGAAGATAAACATTATAACATCTGATAATGAACACATACAGCAATGTCCTTTCTGTGCTAAATTAAAACGGGGAAATATGCTTGGTAAATCGAAAAAGAGGAAGAAGAGAAAGAAGAAGAAGAAACTGAACAGCTTGATGTAATTTGACCAACTGAAAAAAAGCATAGTGTCTAACGGTGGACTCCTAGTCTACACAAATCTTCAGGCACCTTTACTGAAGAAATAACTGGATGACCATAAAAGGGTTTTACAGATGTTGAAGAAACTAAAGTAGAAATCAAATAGAAATTATTATTGCAACTCCGACATTACTGCTCACAAGAAAGAAAAATGTAACTCCGAGACAAAATAAATCTATATATTCATTGCTGATTGAAAGGAATTAAGTCATTTAGTTTGCCTTATTTTTCACAACTATGTCTACATGATTTACACATACCACTTCTGCAACTAACATTAGTACTGCAGCTAACAGAATCAAATAATTGTGTTGAAAGGAAAGCATTTGAAAAACAAGCTCTTCAAGTCATGTGCAAACTGAACATAAAATGTCTCTCACATAGAATGATTGTTGAGTAAGGAATATATTGTTCTAACATTTTTAGGGCCTCCTGCAATAAGCTACCTAAAGACAAAAATACTATTCTTCCCACAAAGAGAGAAAAAAAGAGGAAATTCCACCATGCCTGCTCCTCTCCTTTCTCAGTTTACATGAAAACATTTACAAACTTCCACAGGAGAAAGCTTTGATTCCTTCTATAGGAAAGGGATCACATTTGAAAGGTGTCAATTAAGCCTCAAAATATGACCTTAATACATTGCTCTGTTTTCTCTAGATGCCTTTACAAGGTCCCATATATATTTTATATGTTGTACCTCATAACAGGATTTGCACCAAGTGGGACCACAGCAGGAGTCCACCAACCTGAGGTGGAGTGGCCCAGATCTACTGCTGCCTATGTGCTCTGAATACTGCTTTCATCTCTGAAAAGTCATACTGCACAGAGAGACATCCACAGCAGGATTTACAGCAAAAGATATCAGATTTTATCTTTCTCTTTTTTCCAAGAATAACATTTTTTGTTTTAAAATCAACTCTGAAATGAGAATAAAGTACACTTCCAACAGGAACATCTGTATTCTAGCTGGATGAAAAGCTAGAAATAAATGACCAAGTGCTCTTCCACTGTATGTGGTGCCCTCCTGTCCACACTCCTTGCCAGGTCCCACTCTTACATCAAAAAGAGGTTTAAAGTGGACTGAATCAGGGCTCTCTACACCATCTTATAGATGGGGGGGAAGTTGTCAGGGACTGTTGTCTTTCAATGTACAAGAATGGCACTGACAGGAAAACCAGTTCTGGCCATACTACGTCCATTTGTGTTTCTGCAAGATGGGTCTACACTAACCCATCTGTTGGCTGAAGGGATCTCCAGTAATCAAAACTTGCAGATTTCTCTTAGTAGGTCTTATCATGCTGTTGTTTTCACTAGAGGCATTTGCTCAAATGGAAAGGACCTCTTGCAATAAACAAACAGCATTTTACTTTAATTGGTTGTGTTCATTTATGATAAATAAAAAGCTTGCATTAGGACAACTCTTAATTTGCTCCAAACCAAACTAAGCTTCTACTGACTCTATTATTTTCATTTGTTTAAGAACAAATTAGAATTAGTTCCATCTTAGATTTCACTTGCTTTAAAATAATCATGTTTATACTGCTGTATTTTTGGTTCAGGTGTTAACTGAATTACCTAAGAATATTTTCTGTTTGGTTTTTATAACTTAGAAACTGTGCAAAACTCACCACGATGCCGTATACTAATTTGTATGAAACAAGAAAAAGAACTAAATGTGATTATTTGGAGCAAGAAGCTACTTCAGGATTGAAAAGTGGCTATATTGCTACAATTTTATAAATGGAAATAAAGAGGTTAGGAGGGCTGTGTTGTTCGTTTGGTGTTAGGGGGGTTTTTTCTGCTCTCTGTTCCTGCAGCAATTTTCTCAAAAAATTTAATATTGGAATCTGAAGCTTCACACATGCTGTGCCAATATGGTGAGAAAATATGGTACTTTGACCTTTATAATCTTCATCTAATTTTTAGGGTGGCTAGATTTCTCTGCTGTTTGCAGAATAACTTTGTAGAAGAAAAAAGCACTCCAAATACCAAATTTATAAGGAATTTCTTACAAGCACTCAGTAAAGTTTTCCACAGAAAGTGCTGATTCTTCTCTTTATCAGCAGATTTTTTACAGCGGAAAACAAAATAATGACAAAAAAAATTGATGAGTGAATGTGATTTCCACTAAACTACTAAAATAGAACCGATTGTTAGTTGAATGCAAAGTTGGCAATGCTATAGTCTTCAACTGTCCAAATTAATACTGCTCCTTTTGCTGTTATTTCAAAGAGTATTTTTCAAAATACCAATTTAATATAAAAATTCATCTTAATAAAATCATTAAATGTTACTCGATGTGGTTGTCATTGTTAGGAAAGTTGTTACTGTGAGGTGAGTTTTATTTACTGGGAACACGCTTAGAAATTTATTAGACTACTAGTATGACTGTGCCAAGCTAATTGGCTTATTGACAGCTCAAAAAATGTTTCTCTAAGTATAAATTCCTATGTCTACATACTGATAAAAAAAAATATTTTTTATCTCTCTCCTTGAACCCAGTGTAATGAATCTCAAACTTGTTAATATTTAGATTAGGTAGAAAATTAGTTCAAATTTAAAAATTCATGTTGCATTTCTGTCATTGTCACATGAACTCAGGAACTGGAGAATAAAAATAGATAAACACATCTAACTGGTACAGACATACTGGCATTCGTAGGTGGTAAATAATATCCTATTTTCCTTGTTGGCCTGCATTTATCCTGTGATGACAGTGAGAGACAGAGAGATAAAAAGTTTAATAGAAGTAAAATTATCCTAGCTGTGGCTCTATTTGTTTTAAGGTTAGGAAGACAAAATCCATTCGATCTTAACTGAATAAATAAAACCCTAATTTTTTAGATATCTTTCATGACACCTGAATTATCACATTTTTGTTAAAAAAAGTTTGCACTGCATATCACTTATACATCAGACACAGTCTGTCAAAATGGAATATAAAATATCATGTATTGTATTAGCATACTTTTATATATTTTTACAATATAAACTTCTCAAACAAATACCTTTCATCAAAACCTCTTTACTCCCCCAGACTTGCTTTATGTGCCTTCACAGGACCTTAAAACTTCCAAGCAGTGGTTCATTTCACAGAGCAACTCCTCCTGCTCTGTCAGGATTCCCAGGGCAGATGACTCCTGACTCTGCCTCCCAGTTTCATTTCCAGCAGGCAGGATCACTCAATCATGCTAAGCATCTCATTTCAGTAACAATCTTAACCTCATGGTGCAGGTCACAGTGTTATAAGCATGTACAAGGAAAAGGAATTTTTCCCTGCAGCCATAGTGTGCTTAGCTTTGTTATTGCAGAAATAAACCATGACATGAGAGTTAGCAGACACTATCATGAGCTATCAACCTAAATAAATGGGATAGGTGTTGAATAAGGATTGTCACAGGCATCCTGCTTGTGTTTACAGCTCTCATTTCTACCACCTGCATATTTTTACCATTTTTTCCCTTGAGCTCCTTATTGGAAGCAGTGGACATGTCCAAGAAGATGTGAGAATTCTTCGGGACACCAGAATATACAACAAATAAATTATTACCACCTCCTGCTTAACCCTGGAACAGAAGAAATCCTGCTCATGGGAAGGAGAAAACACTTCAAAAAATTTGCTAGTTCTCTTATGTCACTAACCATCCAGTGTGACAGAACACCTATGTGTCACTGTTGCTCAGGTCATCACACATCCTGCACATGCTGCCACAGAGGTAAAGGGTTCCTGTGTCACAGACCAACTACAGCTCCCCAGTTTTTCTTTTCAGGCTCCTTCTTATTTGGTCTAAACTATAGAAATTCACTCTACTGAGGCACAGATAAAAGTTTCACAGGCTGTCTCACAGTAAGAAAACTGACACGAAGGTATCAGGTTTCACCCTCAGTATTACTTCTTCATCCATGGGAGAATCAAGTTCAGGTCTCCATCCTCTGACAACTGAAACTAATGTATCACATCACATCTCTCCCCAACCCTTTCCAAGCTCCATAAGGTTCAGGTAGAGCTACCACTTCATGGATAATCCTTGCCATATAATCAGATCCTGAAGATAATATGGGATAGATATTGAAGAAAATTATTTTATTTTATACCCTTTTTCAAATCCTGAATTAAAATTATCAATAAACATCTAATTAGTATTTTCATCCCAGATCACTGTAGGTATTGGGCTGTATCATAGCACATTTCAGTGGGTTTTAATTCATACAAAGGATTTAAAAGAATTGGAAACAGATAAACCAGAAAGAATAGAAGTGGAAGCTGATGTTCATATTTTATGAACCTAATATTTGGATAAATTCACTTTGCTTGGATTTCCACTGGGCGTGACTATAACTCATTCTAGCAAGGTTTTTATTCTGTTTGCACTTATGCACCTCTACAGCATTTGAAATGGAAATCAGACTCCGGAGTAACAAACTTAAGCCTCCTTGCTAAAGTACTGTTTTTCTTAGTTACCTTTGCAGATCCCTCAGAGGAAGTCCAGAGCAAAGGTAGAAAACTACTGCCATAGCATGTAAATGATGATATTTATATCATAACTAGATATGCAATGGACAGAAGAAAACAGCAAGGTGGCTGCCTAATTTGCAAAATTGCACTCATTTGTACAATCTGTCACACAAATCATCAAGATAAAATGGTACCCTGCAGCTGGCAGATAATATGTGATACTGTTCTCTTTCCTAAATGCTCACACTCACAGATTGCCAAGGATAAGCTACCAGCACAGACAGGGACAGCTCTGAGCAGCAGCAATACCTGGCTGCAAAAAGGAGATGGGCACACATAGTGACAACATGAGCTGCTCCAACCGGCAGACACACACACATTTGGCTTGTGTGTTAATGCTGCAGGTGCCAGCTAAAGACAACATGATGGCTGCAGCAGGCGCAATTCCAGAGTATTACTGGGATGAAAGACCTCACTGGGCATGGTCCCAGAAAATCTGGTTTGACCACGCAGCTACCCCTGCTCAGAGCAGGAGGGAGTATCCAGAGAATGGCAAGAGAGCTGGAGAAGGGTCAGGAGCACAAGTCTTACAAGGAGCAGCTGAGGGAGATGGGGTTGTTTAACTTGGAAAAAAGGAGGCTCAAGGGACACATTATCACTCTCCGCAATTGTCTTAAAGGAGGCCGTAATGAGTATATTCTCCCAGGTAACAACAGATGGGACAAGAAGAAATGGCCTCAAGTTCTGACTTGATGTTTAGATGTTAGAGGATGTTTAGATTGGATATTAGAAAAAAAACTACTTCACTGAACGTGTGGCCAACACTGGAACAGCCTGCCCAGGGAATTGGTTTAATAGCAATCCCTGGAACTGAGACTCCTATCTTTTAGTGGTGAATATGGCAGTGTTAGGGTAATGGTTGGATTCCATGATCTTAGAGGTCTTTTCCACCATTAATATTTTTATGAGTCTGTGGTGGACTGGAGAGCTTTCAAAGCTGGATCTTTCCAGCCTGAAAGGTCTTATGACAAGATGGTGACTTATATGGTGAAGTACATCTGATTTTCACAGCCTTCTAATGGGACCAATGCCATGAAAAAATGAAAGAATAGTATTAAAATTGTACTAGCATCATTGGAGAATAGCTATAGCCCTTCTCAGCTCAGATTTCCACACCCAATTCCTGCAAAGATTAAAGAAACAAAATGCAAATATATGTAAAAGCCAGGTACATAGCACTATTATTCATAAAACACTAGCTTTAAAGCATCATTAATTTGTGCCTTTTAGATATTTCCTCTCTACCCAAAGCAGTCCAAGAGACAGTGCTCTGCCACCGTGCTTCCTCTGGATCAGTGTCTTTTCTTTCTGATATAGAAATCATTGATGAAATGAATTAAAAGCAAAGTGGGGTGTGAAGAGTCACATTCCAACCCCTATGAGATTCAGCTGCTCTCAGCACATCTCAGGACACTGCTGGTGCTGCAACTGCGCATGAAGCCCTGGCCCATCTTTGATCCTAGCTCTCTGCCAAGCACAAATATCTGCAACATATTGGCACATTAAGTCAAATAATAATGCTCAGGGGAGCACCGCAGAGGAAGTGCTTCTCCTTCACTAATTACAGGTGGAAATGGAAGCACTTTTGCCAATTCTGAGAAGCATGGGCCATGAAAGAAACTCCTGTCAGGCTCCAGCCAGCATCCACTGTCTTCTAAAGTACACCATTTGGGAAGAAAAGATCTGTGTGGTAAAACACCCTGTTTTACTGAGAAATCACTAGTCAAAATTCCAAATCTGAAAATCAGGAAACAAATATTATTGACAAATTGATACTGTACATTCACCTTTCATTCTGCTATGTTTTAGTCCTTCATCTCTACAATCAATGCAATAACCACCCCAATCAGTCATCATTTGCTTCCTTTTAACAGAAGAACCTCATGGTAATCCTCATATCATTCCCATAGTTTCACTGAAGAGTTACTTATTTAATATGCTATTGATACTCACATGCCTATCTAGATGTGCTACAATTTCACTGTAACAGTAATTTTAAAGTGAATTAAAGTCAAACAATACTCTTTTGGCATCTTCAAGACAGTTATGTTGCAAATTCCTCATTTGCATTTATCAAATCTCAATACAAGATCAAAGATTTATTCCTAGAATGCACCTTTAAAACTGCGCAGTAAAACTAACCTGTGCTTCTCTGCATGAACAGTAAATTGTAACTCCCACTAGTATTTAAAGCAGTCCATACACCAGTTCCATTGAATCCAGACAAGAGGAAACCCATATAAATCATTTTTACTTGAATTAGTAAAATACATCCAGGGCACCTTAATTTCATATTAAGACAGCAAAGAACCACATTACTTGTTTATTAACTATAACACAGTTATATTAAAAATAGTTACAAAATGTCCTTGGCACACTTAAGTCATCAAAGACCATGATCTGGAGAGAAAAACCTTTTAAAGCAGTCTGCTATTTGACATGTAAAAACTGTGCCATAATCACTAAAGTCTGAAGTTTTCTAAGTCCTTCAGTAAAAAATATCTATGGCTATTGAACTACAGCTGGCTGTCCATAACAAGTATTTAAAGAATAATTCATTTTTCTAATATAAACTCAGCAATTTCCCCTCAGACCCTGGATGCTTTCAAAGGCAAATCCTAAAACACTGAAAAATGTGCAGCTAGGAAGACAAGCAACCTTGAAAAAAAATGCTGTTAGGAATTTCCTCTGCACTGAATCAAATACATTTAGCATAGATCCCAATTTCAGGATGTCTTTAAGGAGGCAAGCTTGCATGATTCAAGGTTAAAAGTTCATTATTATTTTTTTAAGTCTGTCACACCAAATAGATAAATATTCTGAAAAGAAGAGGATACAAGCATTTGATCTATAGTAGATGATGAGCTGGGCTCATAATTATAAAGCTATTCTCATTTGTATATCCTTGCGAAGTGTGAGAGCCATGTTCCAAGGTTGTCCTTAAAGGTGTCCTTAACATAATGCTGTCAATGACGTTTCTTCTTTTCGGACATTACATTCTTTGGTGATTAATTTATACAAAAGTTTTAAAAGCTGATCATTATGAAGTTCAGAACAAGAGCATTATTACACACATAATGAAGTTACCTCTGAACAGAGAAAAGAAAGAAATACTGGGCTCTGCCTATATATTCACATGCAAAGTAACAACTCCCCTTCCCCACTACTATGTTGACATCATGCAGCATCTGCCTTCGACTTTTTCCATATGTAATGAAAAGACACACCTCAGAAAATAAAAAGGCAGTTTTAAAAGCAAAATAACCATTTTGTTACTTACAGCATTTGATAAAATGGTAATGAGACATTCTTTCATCTCAGGCTGTAGTCTTGCTACAGGTTTCAGCATTCTCTTCTGCTACAGCTGTCATGCCCAGAAAATGCATTATTTAAAGCCCTTCCTCAGGTATCCAGTACACCTCAGAATACATTATTTAGTGCAGGTTCTGCTCCAGGATCTTGCAGAGGCTTCCAAGTCACCCTCACCCGGCTGCTGGAGTTACGATAAACCTCTGTGCGTCTTGAACCATGACTACTGCACGTGCTATTGTAGCACAATTGATTGACACCGCTCCTAATCCCACATCCCCGGGAATAGAAAGATTTAATTGGTGTGCACTTGCAGCCACATTCTTCCAGCACTGAGGTGTGCTGCTGCACTGCGGCTTTCACAGTCCTGCCAGTTAATGGCTTTTCAATAGCTTTCAAATGGCAGCAAACTAAGCTTGATGAGTGGGCTCGAATGAAATCGCAGAACAGGGGATCTTAAATTTTATTTGTGCATATTGTACGTATGCCAAATGCAACCAGATTTTTAGCTAGTACTAAACCAGGATTATTTTTAGTTGCCACCAGTTGCTGTGTGAATAGGAAATTGATATAGGTTGCCAAAAATAACCATCTTTTAGCATCACAGATCATTTTTCAGAATATTATAAAGTAAAAATCAGGATAGAGCTTACAGCCATCTTCAGACTCTCATGGTTTATGCATGGTTTAATTTACATTGAGCTAAAGACATGCTTGTGTGCACATTCCTTGCTATGTTCCTGTTCTATCATTTCTTTGTATTACATTGCATCTTTTTCACAGATGGAATATTTATGCCAGGAGACAAAAAACTGTAAGCTCTGTATGGTTTATATCATGATTATGCACATGTTATCTAATGACATTTAAATCCCTGATTGCAAGACAAAAAGCCTGAGAAAATGCATCACTAAGAACAAGTCCATACAATCATTTATCACACTGTAGAATAACAAGTCAATGTACACTGACGCATTACCCGGTTTCAGATTAAGGGCACACAAACGGCAGACCTGCATTGTATTTTAAACACCCAGGCTGCAGCATCCTCTGAGAGCAATTCCTGCACTACTTTGCCAGGAACAGTTACCCATTAATTTGGTCACTACTTCTGTGAGAAACCTACAGCTGAACTGCAGTAAAATATTTTTATAGTATCAAAAAATAATTTAAGAAAACTGTACTCAGTGAAGACCTCCATTTGCTTACCATGCATCACGCTTACCACAGTCAACACTTTACTGAGTGAGAGTTCTTGTAAAGGAAAACTGATAGCCCATCCATATTTAAATCTTTTATTCATCTGAAAGGGTTCTCACCTACTATTTTGTATACATAACATTTTTAACAGCTACAAAGTGTTAAAAGGATTACAAAGGAAAAAGGGTCTAACTAATTAGTGAGGATCACTAATTCAGATTCTATTAACAATTCTGCAAAGTTCCCACAAGAGCAGAAAGATATATATTCACAGGCTTCCAGTGATCCATTAACAAAACCCTTAGGTGAAGTCTCTCAGCTCTTAACAGCCATATATTTCACATCTGGTTTTAAGTTAAATATGCATAGCAATTCTTTTTCAGAACTAATTATTTAGGAGTTTTGGTTTTCTTCCTGAAATCATAGTTTTCCAAAAGAAAGTGAAAAAAAATCAAGAAATAACCAGGGGGACATAGGGATAAATTATACAAAACACAATACAGTAATTACATCACCATAAACTTTTTTCACTGTAAAGCTCAGAAGTCCAAAGTAATTAAATCTATCCAGACTGTCTTTCACACCTGTATGACACCAGGCCAGTTTGGGCCATATGGCTTATAAAATAAACATACAGAGTGTTTTAAGAGGCAATGTTAGTCACAGTTCATGAGCAAGTGTCAAGTAATCTGACAAAAAAGCCTTTGAGCAATACTTTTTGGTGGAGACATTCCTGACAGGTTCATCTCTGGTGGTACTGTCAGGCAAACAGCCTGCCATATCTAATAACACCACACTTCACCATCCCACACTGGCTAAAACCAGGAGCATATTGGTAAACACTGGTGAATGAGAGAAATGGACAAATTATGCTTTTCAGCAGACAGACATTAAAGGAAGAAAAAGTACCTGATTTTGGCTTGAACCAAAATTGTGAAGAAAAAGTACTTGGATCTGTCTCATTTTAGATCGTAATATATGTGATTATGTATTGCATGGCCACAGTAAAAATTTAGGATGGTGGAACTTGGTAGCATTTATGTGACAGGCTAGACTACATCCTCCATCCTGCAGGGAATGAGAGAGAGAACTCAACCACACTACGTGCAAGGTGCTGCACCTGGGTCGGGGCAGCCCCCAGTATCAATACAATCTCAGGGACAAAGAGACTGGGAGCAGCCCTGCTGAAAAGGACTGGGAGTTACTGATGAAAAGCTGGACATGAGCCAGGAATGTGTGCTTGCAGCCCAGAAAGCCAGCTGTGTCCTGGGCTGCATCAAAAGAAATATGGCAGATCCAGTGAGGGGTTCCTGCCCCTCTCCTCTGCCCTTATGAGACCTCCCAACCCTGGAAACATTCAAGGTCAGGCTGGACAGGGCTCTGAGCAACCTGATCGAATTGAAGGTGACACTGCTCATTGCAGAAGAGGGTTAGACTAGATGACCTTCAAAGGTCCCTTGCAATCCAAAATATTCTATGATTCTACATCCTTTACAAAGAGCTTTAAGGTACAGAACAGACTCTGGAATGTGTCAAGTCGTTGACTTGATATTTGCCTCAAACAAACCGGGAACAGTGCTGCTCTCTTCATGCTCTGATTTCTTTTCTCCTAACATGCACTGGTCCATGGCACCAGGGAAAAATGTGGGACTGTTTGACAAAGGAAGGTTGCACTGCTACACCACAGCTTGACTCTGTGCCCTTCAGCTGGACTGCTGGACTAACCAAGTCCATGAGCAGCATGTATCCACCTGCAGCAGGGCACCGTGCACTTTTGCATTCTCCATGAGTCTGTATGTCAAAACTATGTGGCCAGTTGCTCAAGTACGAATAACAGTCCCCAGATGAATAAAAAAAACAGGCACAAACTTTTCAAGAAGTGGCACCTGGCAGATGGCAACTTCAACAGGCCTTTTAATTTAGAATACCAAGTTTATATATTTTTTTTAATTTTGTAACATATTTAGTTTTATTTTGTGGGTAATATTCATTAATACGTTTTGAAAAAGAACTGAAAGCATAAATCGAAAGCAAACATGGAAAGCAAGGTATATTGCTATCAGCAGGAAGTCCTGACATATTGAAGGGCAACATCAAAGAGAAACAAGAACAATAGATAACTGCAAGTGCAGATACAGGATGAACCTTCAGGAGACGTCGCAACTAAACTTGAGGCAAAAGGAAGCAACAATAGGAATAATTAAGAAGCCTGTTTCACCTTCTGGAAAGACATTATTTTCAGTGCAATCTTTTGCTAGGCTGGAGAGCAGAGGAAGGCAGAGAAGAAACCACAATGGTGGTGGGCCGTCCACAACATAAACCAAGATTTCAAGTGTAAGAAAAAAATAGGAAGACTTGGTTTTTTGGAATGAGTCCAAAGGAGGGAATACTTCATTGTCAGTAATTTTACAAAAGAAATCGTTCAGTTTGTTTATTCACAAGAAAGGGATATTAACTATGTTAGGTATTCTCTCCTGACTGAACTCCAGCAATAATTCAAAAGAGAAAAAAGATAAAAACAACATTTACAATCTGACCATATTAACCATGGAATTATACCTAGACAGGCTCTGAGGGCATTTTAAATCTACTTTCTCTAAAGCAAAGGTAACATTGGCAGGATTTCAATCACAGGTGCAGTGGTTCTTTAAAGACTACACCAGTATTTAAGTCTACAAAAAGGAACAAATGCTCTTGAACTGGGAACAAAGACTGAGCTGGTACTAAATTTGGTGATAAAACACTTAATGTATTTGATTTTGTCCAGCTCAGCAAAAACATAGATAGAATAGAATCAAGGTCAGAAAACAAGATATATTTAGTTCTTCTGGAAAAATTCCTTGCCGCCTCTCCCTATAGAGAGAAAACAGCCAATTTCATTCTTTGTAGAAGTTCAGCATTCAATGAAATTACAGAGTTATTTAAAGAGAATCTTGGAACAGGTCTGCCATCACTACGATTGTTCTAGTTTTTAGGATAAACACCCATCAAGGGATCACCATGTCAGAGTAGACACTGCTTTCATATCTCAGTTTCCAAGGCTCAGACCTTGACTTAAAAATGCACCTGAGAAGTGTTTCCTAAAACAACCTAGAAAACAAGAACATTTTAAAATAAGGTTTTGTTGTCAAAAACTGACACACTGTATTGTACTCATGTCATGTAAATATCTTGTTACTCTTCCAGTGTCTCCTGGTGTCAGAAACAACTGAACATTTAATAATTTTAACATCTTAGTATTTTGCAATTCACATATAACTGAAAGATTTGATAGAGGTACGCAGAACTATCCAAAAGTTATTTGAATAATGAGAAAAACACCGTGACTACTGATTTTAAGTACATGACAGATGCGCCCCATTTATGCCATTTTTGCTCAGTGCAGCAAAGCTTGTTATATTCCTTCAGATGTTACAACTTCATTGCACTACTTATGGGTTTAAGACTGTAGACAAAAAAAGTGGAATGCAGAGTAACATTGACACGGCTCATATGTTTTGACAAGTGATACTGCTTAGCAATCAAACTTTAGCCATTCTATCCAGCTGCCAACAAGCCACTCTTCAAATAACATCTGGTAGCTGTATGCTTTATCAGGAAGCTGGGACAAACCCTAGCAGATGTAGATACTTAGAAAGAAGGACTCTCTACTAATTTTCTCTACAGAGTCAATGCAGAACAAAACAGAGCAATTTCTCCAAATAAATTTTTAGATGAACTTGCATGTCAGATGGATGTGAGGTTTGCTCCAGAGATTGCAGCAATAAGTTAAATCTAATCACTCAATCAATCACTCAGTGTGGTTAACCATTAGAGAACCAGATGACTTTTTTTTTTCTTCCCTCTTCCCTTCCTCCAACTTTTGCACCCTTTCCTTGTTTTCCCATTTCACTGGAAATGCCTTGATTTTTCAGGAAGCTGGTAATCTTCCTCTCATTCTTCTATTAGAGATTAAGAAAAGTGAAAAAAAATCCTTTTTCTTCTTCCCTATATACTGTTGTAACTGAATGTATATGGTTGGACTAATCTGTAATTGTTCTTTTATGTATTGAAAGCCATAGGATAAAATCACAGGATATTATAGAGCCACTACTGATGAAGTTTGCAAAATTACCCGTAGAAGTCATGTGCCATTAGAAAGTATTACTCACTTCCTGCCACACCCAAAATGACAGATTTTTAGGCTGTAAGTTTGTCTAGCACAGTTCCTTAATTGGATGAGATGAAGAAGCTCTCACTTGTTGTGGGACAACCTAGAACAGAGGTAATAACAAGGCCAAATACAAGAAGAAATCCCAATAGTTTCATATATGGTTAGGTTTATGTTTGGCACCGGTAGTGACTTGATAATTAACTTCTTCATTACTATGTGCGAATATGCTTTTTTAAATTAGATTTCTTAATAGATTTGATGAAAGACTGCTACAGAGAGAGGCTGCAGACATTTTATATGCAAAGCCCCTTAAGAGACTGAAAAGACACCACCAAGACATGTTAAAATGATAAGCAGAAAAACATGACAGCCATCACAATGCCTAGACATACAAAAAAAAAAAATTAAAAATCCATGAATTTCCATGTAAAAACTTATTATGTGATCAGATAATTTTTTTTTCTTTTTTTTAAGTTTAGACTATTCGGGAAAGAAATAGGCAAGAAAACGAGTTCAATTCAACATGAAAAATGTACCGCTATCCTCTTGGTAATTAGCAAATGTGATGACCCTGTTTTGTATTCCTGATTTTTTTCTTTTCTAAGTGGTTTGATCATTTTAAAACCAGGAGACAAATAATGACTATACTATTAGATGCATAAAAAGTCAAGAGTAGACAAGAGGAATTGTGTATCCTTTATCAGAGCAAATGTTACTACAATGAAGTAAATCTTGAAGTATAATTAGGGAAAACCTGAAAGGACTTCAGAGGAGTCCTTGAGATAGAAGGTATTCCTAATTTAGGAAAAATTTAACTCGGACAGCTGCAAAAGCCAAAGAAGTAAGTGATAGAATCAGACTCTTCTGGAACTTTAGGACAGCACAGAGGACAGAGTGGCAATTTAAATAAATTAGAAATTATTCTAATACTTGGTGTCCCAAAAGGAAAAAAAAAAGAATTTTTCTTGAAGATTTGTAAGGGGTGGTGAAGTGACACTATTTTAAATTAGTCAGCCATAACATTCAAAAAACCTACCAAAACAAAACCACCTGTACCATATGCACGTGCTATAAACCAAGACCAGAATGAATTTAAGTTTAAACTGAAACTACAAGGTACTAAGGGGAGTTCTGCATGTACAACATGAGTATTGGACAACTGACAATTATTGTGCTGACAATTATGATGTATATTGCAATTCCAATATAGACGCTGTAAGCAAAATGCAACATTATTAAATTATATATGAAAAAAATCTGAAAAACAAAGACTAATCTCAGAATTAGAAAAGACTAATCTTAGAAAAGCTAACCAAGGCTTATTTTATTTTCTGGTTTTTCTACTGTACATTTTATCTCACCCTAAATACAATACCACTTATTTTCACAAGCCTTTCTGCATTTCATTTTTCATGTAACTCAGCACAGGCTGTTAATGCATATTTGTCTTACAGTGTTTTCTTATGAAGCACAGAGAAAACAGGAGGGAAGGGGTGCAAAGTATGGAAAACCACACTTTTATCAAATTGACTGTGCTGCCATATGTGCACAGTGTAGCAACATGTAGCTGGGATGGTCTCTGTTTCTGCACTTTCTTCAGATTCCAATGTACATATTTACTTATTTCCTCTTTTTTTCTTTGTCTGTGTCAACACGGAAGGAGTTCATCATTCTGACCACAAAGACCAGGTAAGAGTCCAACTTGATAAAAACAATAACTAAATCAAAGGGTATGATGGTAAGAACTTTTGACATGACATAAGATAACATGATGTTGCTTGAAGATGATATGGACAAGTCCATAAACTCACTGAAAAAGAGAGTCATGCAGAATTTACTGCACTTTGCACAAGTGAGAGATGAAGAATTTACTACACTATGCTTGAACATAACAGAACTACATCTCATTCTCAAATTACAAAGAATAGATAAGAAGTTAACAAGAATTAGGCAGATGCTTTGGAAAGAAAGGGGGAATAAGAAAAATATATGAAGAAACAAGGAAACAGAGGTATAGTAAGATGACTGTTAATGGCACTGATTTATAGGGGTGTCCAAGCAACAGTTAGAAAGAGGTAAATCTATATAATTTTAAAAATATTTTCTAAGGTTAAAAAAAGGGCGTTCAGTGAAGTAAGTTACAAACAAAGGCAGTCAGAAAGATCTTGGAAAAGAACTTCTATATGAGCAGTGGACAGGTCACAGCTGAGATGCCAGTGACCAAGAACAATAAAAGGGAGGATTCCCCAAACACAGACTAAAATGATGTGAAGAGCACTGAGGATTAATCAATAAACACAAGATTCTTGATAATAAGTGCCTTTGAACAGAAATAAATGAAATATTCAGGTCAGATATCTGTGTTTTGTACAAACATGAAAAATAAAGGCAAAAGTCAGCAAACAGCTGGTTTACACATGACCCAGTAAAGAGTAAGGCACTTTTGTACAGTTACTGCACATACCCCTAGAGCATCCACAACCATCAGCACATGAGCTGAATTTTGTTGAAATTCAGATAGCCGGAACCCAGTTTTCCTGTTTTTTAATAATAAACTTTTTGAATATTTCATCCCCTATGATCTGAAAACCTGTGGAACTTATTCTTAGAGTACATTCACTTTTTACTTCAATAGCTGGCAGTTCATAACAAACAAGATTTATTTCTTTGCTCTCAAATGAAGTTATTCTTTTAATCAAACACTGTATTACAAAGGTAGTTATTATTTTAATTTTGTTTTCTTGAAAATACAGTAGCAATTACCTTTAATTTCAAACAGCAAAGGAAACATGAGAAAGTAAGAAGAAGAAATGTACAAGTATAATAGGGTAAAACACATCTTTAAAGAAGAATTATCCAGCAGGGTAAATCACATCATTCCAACCAATTCATAATGCTTTAATGTTTGACTGGGTTTTCTTGCTTTCATTTATAGCAGAGTTTTCCTTTGGAAAGAAGAGAAGCATTCAGCACCTTGCCAACCTGCTCAAGAAATTCTTTCCTTCATATGTTAACCAAAATACCTTATGCTGGAATCTCCATGGATTGCTACTTCTAAGCTGTAAATTCTTAGAAGAGAAAGCCACGCAAGTTGGTGTCGACTATAAACCGTTCTTTGATTTTTGGATTTTAACCTCAACATCAGCAGGGGGTCTATCACTGCCTTCAAAGGATGCAAAGTGAAACACTTTAAAGTGAATGACCTAAGATTATTGGAAAATGGCATAAATGAGCTATCTTGGAAAAAATAATTAGCAATGATGCATAGCACACCAAGACTAATTTGCTTAACATCTCCCAAATGCTCCTGTTACAGTTGGTGTTAACTGGAGACTATGCATCTATCCATTTCTCATTTCAAAACCACTTTTCCTTATCATTACCAACATATTTGTCATATTTGAGAACAACATTGCAGGAGGTAATGCTGATTTGACTAGAGAAATTAGTGGGATTTTTTTTTCACCAAATCCAGGTCGAACATTTTATTGCCTTGGCTGAAGTCAAGAGTGGATTGGCACCTTTTACTATCAATCCTTATGAATATTCCATCTATGTAAATCAAACATTTCATTGGCATAGCTTTATTGAATTAAGTTCTGTATGTTTTAAGGAAAAAAAAATATAACTGCTAAAAAATATCAACATTTGCTAAACGTAATTCTAGTGCCTGAATATAATACACATTCAGAGTATTTGATAAGGACAGTTTTGTATTAGGGTGCATTCAATCATCAGAAGCAAATTTCAAAAATGGACTTTGAACATATGAAAACAGCTATAAAAGCTAAGCACACATACACACCAACAAGAAGATGGAAAGTTCAAATTCTTTGTGATATTAACATTTTTTTATTGTGTGTTTCTGACTTTTTTCTCCTTTTGATTTGAATACCATAAATAATACAGAAGATGAGTTAGAGATGATTTTCTGAGGTTCAATCTAAAATGCACAACCACATTTAGAATACTTCAAAATTGGCATAGGTCGAGAGTGAGTTAACAGGGTCTTTCAAAGACAAACTAAGGAGATTATAAAATCTACATAAAAGATGATAGAAAAAATATGATTCAGTAGATACAGATTATTTCACAGTGAGCCTGGGGGTGACAAGGCAGGTGAGAAGATTTTCTTCACAGCGTTAAGGTGCTGATGATGGGCATATGAAAGACAGGCCTTGATGTGCCAAAGGGACACCCTATCTCAGGAGGGGTGAGGAACAACAAGCTGGATAAATGACATTAATATACACCAAAGTATTATAAATGTGACTGTGGCCCCTGCAGAGACATTTAAAAAATTAAAAATAAATAAATTTTAAAAATGATAACAGTTAGTGCAATCTCATGAATGCAATCTGAGATATTAGGCAAAAATAATCCCCTTAATGCAGCTCAGAAAATCTGCAGCAAATGAACTGAATAGAAGGAAGGAGGGTTTTCAGATTTCAACTTTTTTGAGAAAAAAATAAATAGTTAATTTTTCTTTTGTTGGTGTTGCTCTTTCTAGTTGCATAAAATTTGAAACTATAACATATTTTGCATATTATATTTCTGTTTACAATTATCTGAAACTAAAAGCAAGTAGCTAGCCAACGGCAAAGAACTTCACATTAGTCATGATTATGACTCCAGTACAGGCGGTAAAAGGCCTCTGTTGTGAGCATCTAGGTTGCCAGCATAGGCAAGAACACCACTACAAGCCATGATGGCTACCTCACACTGTTCCTCAGAGGAGCTGCAGCCCCTGGCTCCCCAATGATCCTCCACCTGTAAACTGAGAGCCCTGCAGCTCCCAAGATGCTCTCTGATATGTTGCAAGCAATAACAATGAGTGGGAAAAGACCAAGGAGTTCAAAAATTATTTCCTTGAAACAGATGGATGAAAGGAGAAAGGTGCACCCAGATTGTCTCAGCTATTAAACACAGAGATCCCGCTACTCTTCTCCAACAAATAAACCAACGATAAACAGCTGGAAGCCACCACCTTCTTCACAGACCCTTTTCTTTCTCTGGATTTTCCCCACACTATACAGTGGAAAAAGAAATGCTTTCCTCCCCAAATATGCCTTTTTAAAGTCCAGCTTTTAAACAACCAATGTTGCGATTTAGCCATTCTTTGATTTGAGGCAGTTTGTATTGTACTCCTCTAGCTTTTTTTTTCATACATGTCCTGGGAACTCCACAATTCTTTTTTCCTCTTCTATCAGCAGGATATCAAGAAATGGTGATAGAGGACAATGCTGGCAGCAGCAAGGATGACTATCAGAGAAGTGAAGGCAAGAAAATGAGAGGACTGGTGCACTGCTTCCAGTCCTCCTGGTGAGTGTGCCCTCAGTCAGTCACAATGGAAGAGAAAGGCAAATCTGCAGCTGTTCGCTCTGCATCCCCACCAGCTGCTCCAAGCACATCAAGGGCAGAGAAACCAGAGAGAAGGGTGAGCAGCTGCTGTCAGCTGTAGGGCTCTCAGAAGCACATCCATCAGTCCAGCTCCAGTTGGCCACCTCTGTGACACAATCTGGGAGAGCTGCCCCAGGATTGCAGTGTCAGAGCCCTCAGGTGTTGGCTCAGCCCACACACAGGGCCTCCTAACTCAGGCGCAGCACAGCGAGGGCAGGCAGAGAGGTACAACAGAGATCTGCATGGCTCACAGTGCAGCTCGGCATATTGCAGACAGGTGGTAGCTTATCAATCCCTGACAATCATGTTTGATGGGAATCACACTGAAAGACAGAGGAGCAGGCACCACCCTAGGACAGTGGGAGGCTAGAACATAGGAATAGGCAAGACTGAGTGACTGCAAAATGCCTTGGTGGATAAGGAGGGGCAGAGCTGTGCCTGACTGAAAAGAGATCGGAGCTGGACGGCACAGCAGTGCCACAGCTGGGGAGCTCCAGCAGCAGTGTCTATCCTGATTGAAAAACTTTTTTCTCTCCAGTGAAAATTTGGGGGAGAGGAGACGAGAGGACTGACAGCAGTAAGGTGAAGAAAATGCTGCTTTGACATGCATTAGCCTGAGACAAAGTCTTTGACTTTGCATGATATTGCCTTACACGTTAATAGCATTTTCTTGTCCAAGCTTCATTTTCCAAAATGTCTCTTAAAAAGTCTTCCAGAATCTCTGACGTTGATGTCTACACTCTGATCTTGCAATGGTTTGGTGTCACTGAGTTTTAGTTTTATTCGCATCCCAGTATCCCTCTTAGCCAAAGAATGAGTCAGACCCTCCCTGGTAAGGAACACAACACTTTTGCTTAGCTGTTTTGGCTGCTCACTGTGTGGCTATGTACCGAGGTCATTGATGGAATATTCCAGCAGATTAGAATGTTAAGTTAATAGAATGGTCTTCTAAAAATGAGCATCTCTATAGTACATTTCCTGTATATCTTTGGGCCTTTTTATAAATACTCATACACATAAATTACAAGGAAACTCTTAAACAAAACCTGAGGACAAAATTTCTTGTGTAACTTTCTGAAACAGTAGGTTTGTTGTGCAGAGAGAATTTGCTGGCAAATACACACAGGCTACTGTTTGAATAGGTAATGTCATGGTCCATCTACTGCTCTTGGATGACCCAATTGTACTTATTTCCCTGTAGGAATACCACAAAGAACATCAGTGTTCATTTTTATAGAGTATGAAGTATTCAAGAAAAAAATCAGTGTGGGAGCTAGACTATATTCCTTTCAGCTTCTGTTTAGATCTACATCTGAAGGGAATAATAACACATCAAGGAAGACAATTTAACTATGACAATACTGAAGTTTTGAAAGGCAGCACAAAGACTCTCTAACTCTCTGTGGCATTGCAGCTTCTCTGTTGATAAACTAGGTAAGGAAATCTTATTTTTTTCAGATGATCTATGATATTTAACTATACCTGAGCGATGAAGGACAGATGCTTCACAAATAAGATTTACATACCAAGGGTTGGCTTTGCAACACAAGTAACTGACACCAAAGTTTTACATGAAAATGGTATTAAGGTATATGTTCATATGCAGATTTCAAGAAGAGTACTGAAATCACATTTTACAGGGATCAAATATTACAAACAGGAAGTTATTGTCAAGAAGCTGAAAGTGAAAAAAAAAATAGAGAGCTACTTATAGAAGACATAGTATTGGTAACCACAGAAATTAATATATAAATCATAAGCAATGGAAAGGTGTAGCAAAACGAAATTGTGATGCTGCTACTCCGCTGAAAACGTCTCTTCTGAATTAGCCATGTGACTGGGGGGAAAAAAAAAAAAAAAGTAGTTACCCTGAATTTAAGTGGAATTTTAAATTAATTTTTGCCTCCTTTACCATGACTGGTATTTTTCATTTCACGGATATGACCCACAGGAAAAGCATGCTGGGCTTGAAACATTTAGTGGTATAATCTTTCTCACCCCTTCTCTGAAACTTACACCTCTCTACATGAGTATGTGTCTTCCACAGAATTTATGATTAATTTTTTTGCTTCTATCCTTAAGGAACAATGCAAATGTTTAGAGGAATTTTACTGATGTGAGGATTCTACACTGGCACATGCAGTCGAGTATCTGTGGCCTCCAAAGAGCAAGGGAGGATTAGTTTTTTTGTCATGCTGCCAGAGCTTCAGCTGAACTCCCAAACTGATGGACTTTAAAGTATGACATAGTGTTGCAACCCATCCCATCCAGATGTCCCAAGAGCCTGCTGAATTCAGAGTCCCATCAGAGAGTGTTACATCTCTGCCCCTAAAGTACAGCAACACAACCTCTTCTCTGATTCTGCATACAGGAGCTCTGGCTACACCCAGGCAAGGGAGCAGCCACCCCAGCAGCCAGCCCATCCTGTCCCTCATGTTTCAGACTGAAAAGGCTGTATAAAAAGTCACCTGAGACATATGAACAACTATGCATAAGGATGAGGCACCAGACAAATGCATCTTCAAGCCCTTTAATCTGTTTGACCACAAAGGAAGAACACAGACCAATATTCTGTGTAGAGAAAACTGCTGTGAACTGAGCACAGCTTCTCCTGGTGCAGGTATGAACACTTGCAGTAATATGAGAAATGTCATCAGTGGGAACATCTCACTCCACAATAACCTTGGCACAAAACATGAAAATCATAGGCACAAGGACACTACTTGTACATTTACAAAAAAAATGGGGTTCCAATCAGCTTCAATAGTATCTTTGAATCTCTGAACAACTTGAACAGTTTTGGAGAAGCTTTGATTTTCTGAAAACACACACATTTGTTAAACACCCAAGTGTTCTTAAGCAGAATCCCTTATGTACAAAATCAAAGAAAACACCTGTAAATTGTGTAACTTGAGTTTCTAGCTTTTTTAATGAACACTTAAAATGAAAAAAAAATCCTATTTCAAAAGTCATTTTATGAGTCCAACATATGATCTGTTCCTATAAAATATACAAACAGCTCTGACAGCAGATTACCACAGTCACTTGTTTGCCACAAATCTAAAATACAAGGTATGTTTTACCCATTGCTGTAAAAATCTAAATATTTTAAAACATAGAGTTCAGATTATTTGGTATATTCTATTTTATACAGAAGGCACCAGGCATGACTCCAGCTGAAAACAGATGCAATACTGCTTCAGTTTATTTGACACCTTCAGCTGTGCCCTACAAGTGCCCTCAGCCTGCTTTGTATGTTCTTAAATGTAAGAGCTGAAGCCACCTCCTTCTTGAAAAGACAATCTCTCATTAAGCATCCCCTGCTTGTTTCTCACACGCTTAGCTCCCTTCAATTCACAACGACTGGGAGAAAAACACAAACCGCCATAAAAACAGTACACTTGCATTTCATTTCTTTTCACCTCATGTGTGACATAGCCAATATCTTTAAACCTGCATAAATTAATTTACTTTCATGAATTATTGTTGTTTACAATGTTGAAGAAGGTTTTATCTGATGGGATAGAAGTCATTACCACATGAACAAAGGAAATGTTCGTAACCTAAAGGACAAGGGAACGATGTCAGAGAGAGAATTTTCTACCTGACTACGAGACTATTAACAACCCTTGATAAGAACCATGAATGGTGCCCAGAGAGCATAAGGAGAGATCTAAGAGGGAAAGAAAGATGTGCAAAATTCTGAGAATAAAGGAGAAAAAAAGTATATGAGTGAAAACTTGTTTTCAATACACTTCATCAGAACTGTGAGATCAGGCCATTAAAGAAAAGGAGATGTGTCTGCAAAGATTAGAAGGAGATCTTCAGGAAAGAAAAGGCTTTTGAGTAATCCTATCTACAGTGGATCCATGTGTTGGGGAAAGATTCTCTACCTCAGATCATTAGACTCAAGACTTTTTAGGATACCATTTTTGTAAAAGCAGAGGAGTTATTTTTAGTTTGTTCTGTGTAAAACAATCTTATTATCAGAATATGCAATAAGAGCAAAAAAATTAAAGAAAAGATCATATACTGAAAATACATGGGCAATTATTTCATTTAGAGTATATTACCTTGAAAAGCATGCCTGGAATTGTTATATACAGTAGACTGGAGTTAGGATAATATTAAATCCAGTAAGTCATAGCAGCAAACATAAGGCAAGAATGCTAACATGTACTGCTGAAGGGATTAGGTAGAGCCTGTATTACATACAAAAATTTGAGATGTTTCTTTACAGATTAAATTAATCTTCACCATTTGCTCTTACAAAAACAGTTTCTTATTTATTAGATTGCTTTTTAAATCAAAATCTTTTTACAGCCTAAGAATTACAATGGAATGTATGTTCAAGAATGGTCTTATTGTGTTCAGTCTCTAGTGGGAAATTCCCATAGATAAAATAAGAGATCTGGGGCTGTGAGGGGAGCAAGGTCCGGCTGTGTAATCAAAAGGACAGAGATATCACCAGGACACCAGTTGTGCAGTGTACAAATTATATTAGAAAATTGGTCTTAAAGTGAAAACATTGAACTTTTTGGTAAAGCAAACAGCAACTCCTACAACATAACCTTGGGGCTTACTGAATTTTTAAATAGTTATTTAGTTTTAAAACATAATTACTAAAAGCCTGAATCAGTGTCAAGCAAAGTGTCATAAAAATGTTTCCACTGACCAGTGGGTGTCAGATCCAGTGCACGGTTTCTCAAATGTCTTACTGGAGACAGTTCCATTCCTAATATAATATGCAAGTTTAACAAGCACAGATACTGTCATTAGGGATATGTAAAATTAAAAGTTATGTTAAGGTCAGAGTGCTAAGATCTAATACAGTACAGACAGACTAAAGGTTATGGGGAAAGACGCAAGATAGATTGGGAAACTGGTATCTAAGTAGGCAGATAAAAGGTTCCTGAGATGAAGAACCTACTCATTTTGGTCTGAGAACACAGAGATCTATGGGGTTAGATGAACATTTTGGTCTCCAGATCTGTACAGGGCACAACCTTGATGCTTCATGGAACCGACTATGTGTATCCATAGCAGTTACACTCTTCTACTTGGTGTGCTAGGTACAGGTGACAGCCACCTGAAACACATTGTGAAATCACCTTTCCAGACCATGTGAGTCTCTGCAAATGACACCGAAAAGGCGTTTTACATCCAGGATGCAAGACAGGGTGATGAGGAGCTGGCTTGGTTACTGTCTGGACATCATCTTGCAGTGGCATTTAGTACTTTTTCCCTCAAGCCCTTTACCAGCACCTTTCCTGACCAGTAAAAATGTCTCAGTGAGGGAGATAGAAATGATCATGCTAAATGATAGAAAATGTGTTCCTGAAAGGTGTTATAACCTGAAAAGGAAGACCAAAGTCTTCATTTTACCAAAAAAACCCTCAAAATATGTGCCCTGGACTGTATGGTGATCAGTGATGGTAGCTGCGACATACTTAATGTATTTTGAGTTCTGGTACCTGCCCTAGGTCATACTTTTCTTCAGTTCTGAGATCACGTGCACCAGGCAAATCTGGCAAATGAAATAGAACCAGCAAAGTCTGGTAAAGGAAATCCATTCCTGGGACAGAGGGAAACTGATGCTGCTAAAATCTGAAATACAGGTACCACAGGAAGGAAGATGAAACAGGGACTAGGAGCATGCTTTGCTCTTTAAAGCCTGAGACTTGCCAGATGAGTAAGAGCTGCTGCACTAGGTTTAAATATTTCTGGCAAGGTGCTCTGAAGGTTACTTCAGCATTCCCAAGGCCACCCAAAACTGTCTTAGCAGACTGAAGCTGTTGGCAGGTGGGCTCATACAAGGATGTTCTCCTGGACACAAGGGGAATAAAGATGTGAATTGAAATAGTATAGAGGGAATTTACAGCATTTGGCCAGTTTTCCAAGGCACACGTCACACACTTTTCCTTAAGTCTGACAGGAAAAGCTGCAGCACAAGCTCTTTCATGCAACTATGCTGCTCAGAAAATTGCAATTAAAAAAATAAATCCGAGAGGAATATGCTCAGTTACAGTTAAAGAAGTACTGCAGAGATTTCAAGATGAAAAAAAAATCTAAAAATACATATAATAATATAAACCAGCATGGTTCATCTGCCCAATTTGAAAGACGTTTATAAACTAGTTTATAAAACTGTACATTCAAATCTTTGCTGGCCATGTTGGCAAGATCCTGGTAAGACTTGTATGTGGTCTAAAGGACAGCAAGAAATTATTTCAACGGAATATAAAAATCAAGACAGAAACAATGTCTATATAAATAGACATTCTCTATAAATACAGTAACAACAACAACAACAACAGAGTACCCAGAATCCTGATTCCTCATTACAAAATATACATAAGGTAAAGATTAAGAAGGAAGTTAGAATGGATTTAAACATAGCTGCCAAAACAAATTATAATTATAATTTCTTAATGTTAATCTCTCTGGTATAGCAAAGACTTGCTCACTGAAACAAGCATTTTCATTGTCAAATATTGATCACTAATATCATCTTTCTGGTGTTTCTTTAAAACGTGTTGCCAATCACATTTTTTTGCAGCAGCACAAGTTTTAGTTAAATGCCAGTTGGGTATTTTTTCCCCCTGGCAATCAACAAAATTCATTTCCAACATCCATTCTGGCAAGCCATCAGAGCACCACTAAGCATCAGATATGGTTTGCTTTTGGGCTAGAAGCCACCTCCAAAAAAGACGATTTCACAAAAGGAAACTATTGGTCCCTGGCACTCTTGTATTTGGGCAAATACCAAAGTTGCTAGACTACTACATCACCTTTAAAACTGTAATAGCACTCATGAAAACAAACAAATAATTAAAAAAAAAAAAAAAAAAAGTCTATGACTTTCCTGAAATTCATGTCTTGGAGACTGCTTGTAAAACTAGAGGTCTGACCTCTCTTCAACTAGAAGTAGTGTTATGTCTTAGGAAAAAAAAAAAACAAAGTGTGTGTCTGTGTGTAAAACTGTAAATACATAGAGGAGGTGGAAAAAAAAGTAGATATGAAACTTAAATTATGAATTTTAAGGGCTAGCTTTTGTATGTAAATTTAAGGTAGCATAAGAAAGAAGCCTTACCAGGAAAGGTCACTATTTTGATGTGAGACAGACACATCTGTACAGATAGCATCAGACCCAGAGTTTACTTTTTGCCTAATTTCCAGATAGATCAAAAGAGAGTTTTTGAAACTGGCCTTTCCCTATCAAGAACTGTAGCTGATGGTCATTCAGCTATCCATTTCAGGAACAGGATAAAAAGGAGTCTGTTAGGGTTTGGGGTACAATGCCAATTCACAAAACTTGGAAAATTTTATGGAAACTCCCATATATAAATGAACCTCTTTTTGGGAAAGGATTTCAGGTCCCAAAATAGATTTCCTGGTTAAAACACAACAAAACACCAGAACAGACAACAGGGCAGCAATCAATATATGATTTGGCTACAAGAGGGGCAGATCCTATCAAAAGCCTGCCAGGTTTCCTGCCAGCTTGGCTGGTGACCTGAAAGAGAACAAAGCCTGCAGTGTCTCCAGGCAGTCCTGCCATCTGGACTGCCTCCACATCATGAATCCTGAGGTCTCTAGGGACTGCAGTTCCAGGAAAGCCCTCCCTGCCTCCACATCATGAATCCTGAGGTCTCTAAGTACTGCAGTTCCAGGAAAGCCCTCCCACACAGGCATCTTGCAGGTCACTGTTTCAAGAATTCCCTGTGCTGGAAGTCCTGGCTCCCAAGACTGTTTGACTCCCACTAGAGATGACAATGAGAAAGTTGCCTGGGAGAATAAGACAAGGGCTGAGCCAAGAATCTTAGTCTTGAGCTTGAAGCTTCCTACAGAAACTGAACAAATGATCTTATTCCAAAATAATTTTACCACTTCTGTAGAAGACTTGCTTCTGAAAGGTGCCTTTTTTTAAGAAGAATTTTGTGGAAAATAAAAGTTCCAATGTTCTCAAAAGTTCAAATTAAATCTAATCCAAACTAAAGAGTACATTAAGTATCCATGTTGTATCCCTACCAGTATCACTGAATCACAGAATCACAGAATATGCTGAGTTGGAGTGGATTCTCAAGGATCACCAAGTCCAACTCCTGTCTCTACACAGCCACATTCCCAAGAATCACACCATGAGCCAGGAGCATTATCCATACACCACCCTAACTCTGTCAGGCTTGATGCTGTGACCACTTCCCTAAGGAAGCTGTTTCAGAAGCACTAATACCTTCCAAGTGAAGAACCTTTTTCAAATATACAACTTAAACCTTCCCTGACACAATTCAGGCCACTCCCTCGTGTCCTGTCACTGGGCACCACAAAGAAGAGATCAGTGCCTGCCCCTCCTCTTCCGCTGCAGTTACACCCTCCTCTTCACAAGGGAGCTGTAACTGCAATGAGGTCTCTCCTCAGTCTCCTCCAGGCTGAACAGACCAAGTGACCTCAGCTGCTCCTCACATGGCTTCCCCCCAAGGCCCTTCACCATCTTTGTTGCCCTCCTTTGGACACTTTTTAGCAGCTCAATCTCTCTCTTATATTGTGGCACCCAAACTGGCCCCCAGCACTGGAGGTGAGGCCGCCCCAGTGCAGGGCAGACGGGACAATCCCCTCCCTTGCCCAGCTGGCCATGCTGGGCCTGATGCCCCCAGGACAGGGTTGGCCCTCCTGGCTGCCAGGGCACTGGCTCATGTTCAACTTGCCATCAACCAGGACCCTCAAGTCCTTTTCTGTGGCACTGCTCTCCAGCACTGAAAAATTTCCATTGTGAAAAAGATGGAGGATCATGAAATAGTAGCAAAGAATTCTATTTGCATGAATAATACTTTTATCCTTCATTCAATGGAACAAGATGAAATTATGCCGAGACCAATATACAAACACAATTTAGAAAACTGAAAATCAAATTCTATTCAAATTTTCACTAAGTTCACTACAGCCTACCACTATCACCAGGAAAAAGAGCCTTTTCTGCAGGATGGCTGCAAAATGGACATATCTTCACATTAACGTGGCTTGGGTTTCTCTCCTTTTTAAAATCTAGTGATCATTTTTGTTAAAGTATCCCAAGCCCAGCTTTTTAGCTTTTATGTCTATCAAGGAAATAAAAAACTTTGGTAGTCACTTTGTGCTCTTATAAATTACCTCCGGCCTGCTGATTTTTCCTACTCTTTCTCATTACCTGTGCAGGATAATTTGTGTGTGAAACCCTATGGCATTCTCTTACACAAAACATTCAGGCCTGTTCAAACCAGAAGATGACATGCCTATTTTGAGATTTATATCACTTTCAGACTCAAGTGAAATCACACATTCAAAGGAAAATCACTGCAAAATCAGAGACAGGGTTTAACTGAAACTTGGGACCATGCACATATCCATTCTGCAAGCTGCCTGAGGCCTTTTTTTCACACTGTATCCCATCAGATGCTTAAGCTTGCAGTCTGTTTGCACACCCATTAAAGTTTTATTTTTGGCTGGTAATGATGTCCCCACATATACGGGCCTCCAAAAGTATGTTCAAGGTTATAAAAAGATCCTCCTGCTTTCAGTGAAAGAATATTCAGAGCAAACAAGAAGTGTCAGAAGAATGAGAAAAATATACTCCAGCACCACAAAAGTTATTATTAAACATTGGTAATCATATCTATTTCAAATGGGGCCTCAAGAAGTGATCAAAGCCACAGTGTATGGAAGACTGCAAGAACGGATGAGAGAGCAGTCTTTTACCCTGATGTGCTGAGTGTCTGTGTTCAAAGATATGAAAATGTGCTAGATATAACCAAGTCCAAAGGGCAAAACAGTGAAACTAAACTGAATATAAAAAGCTTAAACCACAGCAGTCCAGCTGCTTCCAACTGCTACATGCCCAAAATCAAATCAACTTTGGGCCTTTGCCTGTTTTGAAAAAACTACCCTGCATTTTGCATTTCTTCAGACACCAAGTGTTAACTACTGCACAGCTACGAGGGTTAGCACGTGGGATCCTGAGCTGACATGGTCATTTCCCCTTTTTAGCTCATTTTCTTTGCCAGGACCTGCTGCCAACCTGCCAGAAGCAGGCTGTTCCATCTATAGAGCCAGTTGCCGAACAGCTGCCATGGCAAACAGTGTTTGAAACTCTGCTGCCAGAGAGTTAACTATTCAAGTATTTTTAAAATGTGGGAGGGGTGGTTTAAAACTATGCATAATGCAGAACCACACACACTTATGTTTGCACTGGAATTACCATGCTTCGAAGACACTTGAAGGAGCGTTAGGTCAGCAGCTATAACAAGTCATGTCATTTGTTTTGCTGATTTTAATTCTCATGCAGTGATAGATATTCCTTGTCAGATGGCTTACTAACTATTTTCCATTTTGTGTTTTGGTAAATTGCAATGTAATTCTCGATCAACATTAATCCTATACCACAGTTAATGACAAATGAGTTAATCATAATGAAATCTTTACAGAGGTTCCTTTGGGTTACTGACTTAAGCTACTGTCAGCAATACACAGTTATCACACTCAAATTAAAGGATCATTATGAATATATTGAATATTTGGCTTCACAGCAGGTAAATTCTGTTCAAAACATTTAGGATGTTGAGAAACAGTCTTCTTGATCCCCCTCTCCAAAACAGCACCAGCAGGAGAAAACCCAATGGCATTACCATATTAAAATATTCCTAGAATGACCTGCTTGATATTTACTTCTAGAGTACTCTTGAGACTGCTTCCTATTTCACATCAGTGCCCAGTAATAATATGATCACTTGGTACCCAGTAATCATATCACTCTTGTGCTGCCACTCTTACAAATCCCCAGTTCCCTGGTGCAAAAGACATTATAGCCTGTACTGCGACAACAAAAGAAAAGACTGTGAGTTCTTTCTTTTCTCTATCATCACCATCAGCTCTATCCTGACACACTCAGTAACTGGATGCTGCAGGAAACACAGTTTGTTCTTTCTTCTGCCAAATGTCCTCTGCAAGATGCTGTTGGTGCACTGAAAATTTCCCGTGACATGTGCTAAATAGTATCTTTAAGTGAAATTCCTAGGAGACAGGTTGTATATACTGATGACTGCCCTCAAGGACTCCCAGGGAACACTCCTTGTAACAGCACAGAAATAAACACTAAAATCCTCAGTTGTTGGGGAAAAGTTCTCCAAATATCTCAATCCTCAGGGGACCATGGTATAATGTAACTGTATGCTTCAATTCAATTCCCTGTATACTACTAACTTCATTTACTCTAAATTTGTACAAAGAAAAAGGTAGGGTGTAAATGTAAAGACTTTCTGTTCAGCTGGACCAAGCAGAAACCATGACAGTGGTACAAATCACTGGAGGGAAGAATCGGGATCATACTCATACCTAACCAATTCTGAATTCCATGGAAGAAACATCCAGATGCATGTAAAACTAAATTCAGGCTTCTCAGGGTTCATATATTTTATGACTCTCATTGAAATGCTTTGTATCTGACTACATATGGAGGCCAGGGCCTTTAGCTCACTGCAACATTAGCAGCTGCCTTGGCACCTGCTCCGGTATCATTGCTCTCCACTTCCCCAGAAGCCAACCTTGCTTCACTCACTCTCTTCCAGGCCTCGCTGGTGAAGCTGGTGCCCAGCACCCCAGGTACACCCTGCATCCACTAGGCAGCCTGGTGCCCACCTCCCTTCCCTTGCCTAGTGCAGCACCATCTCCTGATGACTGACTGCCACTCCTTAGGGTCTGAAATGTTACTCTTGAAACAAAGAAGAAAAATCCCCACAGTGCTTCAAAGTACAGCAATATCATTTAACCCTACTTAATCTTCCTGCGTCACAGACAGCAAAGAGCAACAGTGAAGGGTAAGAGTAGAAGAGTAGAAAAGGTGAGGAACATAAATAAAAATCAGTGTTCTGTTTTTCTCTCACTTTGGGATACCCTCCAAATTACCAAATTTTTCTCCTTATAAAATCAAATATGAATGGGAAGGCCATACTGAATTAACAGCTTATGATTCAGGTTTTGCAGAAGTACTTTGCAGGAAGGAAACACATCAGCTAAGCAACCAAGGTGAGCGATTTCTCCTTAAATACAATTTCAACAAGAAGATATGACTCTAATCAGAATGGAGTTGTTTGAGAATAGCACACTTCAGTACTTATCCCTAATCTAACAAATGTTCATGCATTTAAAAATATATTATACACTTGTATGTGGGTTTTTTTTATTATTTTGAGTTTGTTTGTTTCTTTTTCAGGCAATGTTGAAGCACTGGTATGAGCCTACTACGAACTTTACAGGACACTGAAAAAAATATTGGATTAGAAGTGACCCGCTTACTGTGTTCTGGGTGAGTAGATTTAAACAGAACACAAATATTCCCATTGGGAACTACTTTCTGGCTTAGCTTGAAAGAGTCTAGTGCCTGAATCTTGTTAAAAAAAAAAATAGATAGACCAAAGTCAAGAGTACTCAAAAGAAAAGAGAATTTAAAAATAAAACAAAGACACCCAGCATGACCCACGGCCTGCCTCAGTGACAGTTTCACAGCATTCTACAGTCACACTGTGACATACAGTTCTAACACTTTTCATTAACAGGAAGATACTATTTTCTTTTCTCAGTTGTGCAAAAAGAAGAAGAGAAAGAAGTTTTGGCTTTAAAAATATGGCTGCGAGTTCCAAACTGAGTTGTAGCACAAAGAACACTGATAACACAATTATACTTGCATTAGAAGTCTATTTAAAAAAAGTCCAAAACAAAAAAGGACCAAGAGATGAACTAACACTTTAAGGTGACTGAAATACACATGTAATCATATTTCCTTTGAGAAGTGCCATCACAGAAAGACAAAGCAATAGAACAGATAAGAAAGCCTTGATTTGGAAAAAAAAAAAATAACCCAAAAACCTAAATCTTTTCCCTCATTAGAAACACTCTTGCAGAAACAGTCTTACTTCAAAGCTCTTCTGTTTACACAGTAGTAAAATTTGCATGTACTGTATTACTGGTCCACAGTTTTACAACTACCAAAAATATCCTTTTATGAGCTTAAAAATCCAGTTACATACAAAAGTACTCATCTAGATGACTTTATTAAATAACAATGACTGAGTGAACATCATAAGCCAATGTAACAAAACAAGCTTTTCAGCTTGTAATCTAGAACAAAGAAAATGGAGGAAAGTGTTTGCCAAAGATGTGACAAATGTCCTTTTTCTCTGCTATTTTTTGACAAGTATTATTAACATAGAAAGCAAACACAAAGCCTTAAAATATGCCAAACCACATCTATGTAAGATAACTTTGCATTGTGTAGCACTTTTAAGAAAAAATTCCAGCATAAGGCTGTCAGAATAATAGCTCCAAAGGGCCTATTTACATTTTCCTAGCAGCTAATGAATTCCCATGGAAAATGGCAGCAGGCAAGCTTATGGGAAGCATCTTTAAATCTGTTTTTCCTCTTTCAAAACCATGAGCCCAAGTGCTTTGCTTGGAAGTGAAACACTCCCTGTTGGCTTCTAACAAAGATTGAAGGAATCCTACTGTACCTTTGGAAAAAAATCATGGAAGTGGTATTCATATGTCACACACAAAGGGAAAACGAAAGGAAAAGCGCAGGAAAGTACAAATGGACATTTTAGCATGAATTTTATAATGTCTACTATAGATGCTTAAAAGAAAACTACATGCAACAGGAAAGAGTATTTACTATATTTTTTTATGTGCCGATAGTTACTCTAAGACAGCAAACCAGCCAGAATTGAACTTCGTGCAGTGCCTGGATTACAGCTGACTCGTACTCAAAAGCCTCTGTACAAGACAATAACATAGCTTAATTAGTTCTAATAAAAGCCACTTTAAAGGCACAGCTCTTCATAGCCCTCTTTTGACCTCTGAGCAAACAGAGGAGAATATGAATACTGGAAACAAATAATTTACATGACAAACTGCTTACTTTCTATCCAAATAGTATAAACCAGTTTAATCTTAATAGGAAAAATAGAAATTGACCTTGCATAGTAGGAAAATGGAGTGTAAAGACTGACTGCTTTTGGATGCTTGACACGACGTCTGGGTCTCAAGTTTACCTAGTCCAGGACATTCTGATAAAATGATTGCAAAACTGTAATAGTGAAACTTAAATATCATTAAACTGATGAAGCACAGTCGATTAAACATTTAGCTAGCCAGAAAAACTTGGGACACATGAATGTTGGTGACAAAGAAAAGCTTATGTGAAGTTGATGACCTGGGATATGACCTAGCCCGATCAGTAAGGAAACAGCATAGCACTTTCACAGGGAAACGAAAACAAAATTTGGAGGGAGCAACATAAAAGTCCTCCTTTCTGAGAGTTTCCACTGTAATTTAACAGTATACAGTGTAACTCACACCCCCCTCTCTTCACTCCCTCCCTTCCTCCCTCCCTCCCCCCCATTAGTTTTTATTGTTCCATCATCCAAAATTCCCAAGAAAAACTTTCTCACAGCAGCTCCAGAGAAAGAGCCCAACAAATGAACAAGGGTCTTACTGTCTGTGCTTCTCTTCCGCAGTTACTATTGCCCTTTCCTTTTTTAATCATAAGCAATAGACTAGATTCAAGTATTAAGGAATGATTAAATTATCAAAGCAAACAGACTATGTCAGAACTGCAGAATATAGAAGCATGTCATGGCACTTGTGTCTGGGCAAGCACCTCTGCCACATCATTACTATGCAATGGGATAAAACCTGAGTGTACAATAATCCTTGCCCTCAAGAATAAATTCAAGGCCATTGCCTGCATGGGAATGGCAGCGTATTGTGGCCAGGCCGCTAAACAAAAAAATTAGGAGAGCAGGACTGTGGGAATATTACAACACAAAAGTATCCACTTAAGCACAACATCAACGCCTTGACAAGCCATGCCTCATTCCCCCTTTGTTCCTTTCCATCCAATCTTTCTTCACAGCCAAAGTGTTTGTGAAGACAACTATATCCAAAGGAATGTGGGAGCACCCAGGTGAGACAAAAAGATGACTTAATGTCATCTCACTGCTGTTTCAGTCCCAGTTTTGCAATAACAGATAGCATCATTTTGATCATATGGTCACAACACCTGGGATTCCAAGCCAGGGTCATCTTTTATTTTTTCCCTCTTCTGTTTTTCACAAAAAAAAAAAAAAAAAAAAAAAAAAAAAAAAAAAAAAAAAGTTTCTAGGGAGTGCAGCATCAATTTCTAATGGCCCAGGCATCTTTCTTTACACCTGTGTCCTGAGTTGTAGTATAGGATGTGCACAAAGTATTCTATCACCATCTTCATGAACTGTTGAATCCAGGTGGGACAGTGTTTTCCCAGACCCCCTCCCTGTGGGCCATTATCTTGTTAATGGCCCATCAAATGCCTTGCCCATGACTCATAGATAACTCCCTCCAGGAGGTATCTCTTTTTAATGGGCCATCAAGGACCCCCTGCATGACGCATCATCCCACTGTGAGATGCACTGCCCAGGGGGAGGAACCAAGCATTGTCACCTGGATATAATCTGGGGTTTGAGACAGTATGGGGGGCCCTTACCCACTGGATTCCTAGAGGACCAGAGCTACCAGACCTTTCCACAGGATCACTGCTTCAGGAAGACCACCTCATCTGGACTGCTTCCATCACTCTGCTCAGGTTGTATTCTGACTCTGTCAGTGGTCTTTTGCATTATTGCATCTATTTTATTTTACTTTTTTTTTCCCCCCTTTCTTCCTATTAAATTGTATCTCTGACTTGGAGCCTGTCATTTATTTTGCTTTCAAACCACTACAAGCTGTCAAAAAAATGTATTCTGCTGAGAATTTGTGCTTGACTGCTTCCATTCTATTATTTAACAATGATAAATAAGGATCAACATTTGACTCCACAGTCTGACTGAGACCCTTATTATTGTCATGCTGTTTTCCACTGATCCATTCTACTGCAAAAGTAAGAATCCAGAGTGGCACAAGTACATCTGAGGTCCAAATTGATTCATGTCTCATCTTCAGCCACAATTCAATGGGCAGGAATTTAGGCAGTTTATTTAAATTACATACATTTTATTCTTCACTGACAATTCTATAGAAAACTACTTTGCTCCCAGGCTGACGCTTGTCTTACACTCAAAAAACATGTACTACTGGAGGAAAGATTATACATCTAAAATTTTGAGCAAAACACTTCTCTCAAGACCAGCATAAAAAGCAAGTTTGGACATTTTTAAACTCCTATACATTTAAATGCATCCTCTAAGATCAGTTCTTCTGGACATTATCTTATAAATTGCCACCTTGATGTTTCTAAAGGAAATCTTATTTGTTTGAAGGCTCCCCTTTAAATTAAGTTCAGGATTGGGAGTGCATTTTCCATTTGGCTTGTTTTTTCAGGAAATATCATCTAAAGGTCTAACTCTATTGATTGCAGTTCCTGATTTGCCTAGGACTAAACTGGCCATCTTTGTTTTATTCATCAGTACTCACTCCCACAAGTCTGCTTTAGCCAGTATCTGGATTACAGACTACCAGCAACATGCAGCACGAGCATAACAGAGCTCCAACTAGTCTTGGACTCTCTATACCTTGAATTCCCTAATTCCTTCAAAGTGCTACAAACCTCTTGAATGACTTCAGACAAGTAATTTCACTGTACTTTAGTCATCTTTCCAAAACTGAAAAACTTACACAAGCCTTCTACATAGGAGTTACATATGCAGCAGAAGCTCAGAGTTAAGTGCACTGAGGTAGAGTATCAGGGATTATTTTAATAACGTTTCTGAGAAAATTCCATTGAAGAACAACTTCAGTGGATAATTTTCGTCAAAAATTCATATTCTGAACAACCCACACGAGAAAAAGTATGCTCTCACAATGAGAAGAATCATTATCCCCCATCCTCTCATAATTGTTATTCTTCTTCTGGGGAAACACAGGTTTCCCCAAAACACTGTCACTGTATTGAGCTTTTTTTAGCCCATTTAGCTCCAGCTGGGGTCATCAGTCTAAGAAAAACCAAAAACATTGCAGGCACTCATTCTTCACCTGATACTTACCTTCTCTCCAGCTGTTTTCAAAGCATTTCCTGAACATTATATGATCTCTCATACTGCTACTGATGTTACTGAGTAGCGCCTAGAGATTCCTCCTCAGAGCACTTGATCAGCCTCTCTTTAAAGTCATGCAATTGAAAGATGGGAGGGATATACTCATCTTGCCTCCTCCTCTCAAAAAAAAAAAAAAAAAAGTGATTTCAAATGTTGAGCTAGCAGATGACCTGCCTCAGTAGACTGCTTTGAGTTTTCTCACTTAATTGCCAGTATCTTGATGCTCCTGACCACAGTCCTCTAGAGAGAAGAATAAAGCCCCAAGTATCCAGTGCTGGGCCCAAAACTCCAAAACCTCCAAAACAAAAGATAATAACGCCATAGTTAAAACCATGGTAAGTCATCACTTCACTTCTACTAAGACAGAAATCTTGGCATAGTGTTTAAGTACAATGAACAAAGCAACAGAAAACATTCCCCAGTATTAAACACTGGGAACAAAACACACAGACAAACGATAGATTGTTCGTGAAGCAGATTGCAATATTGTGTACAATTACAATCTCACACCGTTCTTCAAATGTTCTTCCTAACACTGCTGACTGCTTGACACTGTGTTTATAACAAACTTTCTTGAAGGTCAAATTGTACCAGAAAACTCTCTTGGTATTGATGGAAGTTTGCATATTTGTTAAGCACATCACATCTCACACTGCCGATCTATCAAAAGAAAGTACTGATTAAGAAGACACCCCTTCATGATTTTTCTACTTGCAATGATGTTTTTAAGAACATAGGTTCAAATTCAGTTAATCTAATGTAAATTATATCTGCTTGATTCAGCAGGATCTGGGTATAAGCATGACTGTAAGGTTAACTTTTCAACCTTTTTAAAAATCATTGAGTGTAGAGCACAAATGTGTCTTTTTTTTTTTTTTTAATTTAAGTTCTGATTGAAATTCAAGAAGTTTTAAGGAAGGGACATTTCCATGGAATATTGCCATTTATATATTGCCAGTTTGATACATAAGTTCTCTTTCTACTGTGAGAACAACATACAGATATGCTCTCTATGCAATCATATTGCATCTTGAGCTCTTCCCTGTAACCAAGACTAAAGGAAAATATGTAAGCCTGATTTATATTTCATGAGTTTACTAAATTAATGTCTGTAGAAGGAAAAAGAAATAATTTTATTCAGTCAAAGAGAATTCAGGAAGCAAAACCAATAAAAGGCTATATAAAGTATAATAATGCATAAAAAAACTATTAAAGCTAATCAATTAAGAACTTTTCAATGTGTCAGCAAACATGAAGAATCTTGAGCATCCAAAGGTACTAAAATGATCCTCTAGGGGAGTTGTGTACAATGTGTAGTAGTTATGGCTGATGGGCTCATATGTGAAAGGTAGGGAAAAAATTATTTTGATTTTAAAAAAAATGTGGTTTTGCAGTTACAGAAGGGCCTCCGGACCACAAGTGCTTTTAGAATTAATAAGCAAGACATACTGTTTATTGCATACATAAGACATGTAAAATGAAGAAACAGAAAAAATATACATGGTTTACAACACCATGAAGGGTGCTCAAAAAGGAAGGAATGAAGAAAAAATGTTGGGGTTGGGTTTTTTTCAATTTACTGCAATTTCCCCCTTTTTTTTAAAAAGCCTGAATACCTTTTCCTGGTGTATCCCTACTGTAGCATTCTATTTGAGTTGCTGATGAGTTGCTTTGTATCTGTCTGGCCTTACCAAGACACATTTTTCCATTACTACAGTGTCATATAGTAACAGCCCATTGCTGTTGTGCAGCCTTGAGAGAAATAATGACACAAGGGAATAACACACATTACACATTTATCACCTTGTCCAATATCTTTTGGAACAGGGTTTATTATCTTTTCAAATCACTTCTTCAAACTATTTTTTGCTTCTGCTACTCCATTTTGGCAGCCATTTCAGAGTAGCATGAGGAATACTCACTTTTATGGTCAGAAATGGAGCCACTCAGAAACTGTCTGGCAAAACAAGAGTCACATCAGAAAGAGCCATCAGCTGAATCTAACCTGATTTAATGAACCACCTTGGATTTAGCTTTCAAAGAATGGAACTGAAATCTTGCCTGACTTCCCAGTAGGTGGCTGGAAGCCTCGAGTACCAACATGTCCAAAGTTGGAGTAGTTAGCCATGAGGAGGCACTTTGGACATCCCCATTACTTAACCTGTACCAGTCCCAGAGATCCTGAAGCTTCTAATTATCTTGACTGCTGGTGTCCAGAGGTCTGACAGCTCTGGGAGTCTCTCACACCATGAGAAACTTGTTCTGGCTGCACAGTCTGAGCCATTTGAGGCTCCATTAGGCAGGCCAAGTAGTTTCACACATGCTGGTGATGTTCTTAGTAAAGAATTGAATGTTGTAACAGAGCAGGACTGGCAAGTACGCTAATACTGGAAAGGCAATAACCCGCTTTGCCTCATCTGCCTTCTTTACTGGATTTACATGGCAAGATGTTATCAGTGGGGCATGCTACTGGTCTGTTTTGACCCATGATGGTAACAAGTATCCTTGTCCTTATCTGTACCCGCTACATTTGTCTTATTTTCTTCATATCCTGTTGATAAAGGCAAGGGAGAGAGCAGCTGGGTGGACATCCAGCAGGCAAACAAGGTCAACTCACCCCATCTTCAGTGCGTTTTTTCTCAAAAATCTATTTTTAAGAAGTGAGTGAGATGTTAAAGAACCACAATTCCAAGAGAGATGTACAGAATGACTGATATTTATTATTTTCTCCTCCTTCACAGCTGAATTTTATCTATTTCAGTAATCTTTTCATGAACAGTGGTAACTGTATAGTGGAAAGCATATACTTAACAGTCCTAGAAGTGTTACTGCCGCTTACATTTACTAACAAAAATTAACTACTTAAATTTACTAAGAAACAGTGTAGACTGAAAGCTATTAACCAGGACTAACAACACAAAAGAATAGTTTTTAATTATCAAAATGGTCTTAGCTGCTTTTTTATAATATAAAATATAATTTTCTTTTGAAGAATCCACAAGGTGGCCACAGTTGCCTAGGAAACCCAATTTCTAAAGCATACATGAAAAAAAATCTAAAAATCTAATGCATGAAGAACCTAACATGAATTATACACCCAATACATTCATTTCATTTTGAAATAGACCCACATGAGAATATCAAATCCAAGATACTAAATGTTTCTCTAAGTCTAGTCTTGCATCTGACCAGATTCAGATATCCAAACAGGTTCAAGAGCCATAACTCATTTTGGTGCATAGAGTAGTTGGCTCCAGCTTCTGGCATCCACTGACTGAAAAACTAAAAGACTTTGATGACCATGTGGGTACAAACACAGGATTGAAGCTTTATTCATGACTGTTTAGGCTCTTGCACTTAAGTTTTATGCTAATATTTCAACTTAATATTCTGGGCTTACACCTAAGGCACTCTGCTTATATTGTGGGGTTTTTTTATTATTTTTGTGCACATCTTGTATACTCTCCACAGACTGGATTGCTCCAACCACACAAACATAGCATAGCTATAGAATATTAAAAAAAAGGTACATAGTCCAAGCACAATGCAAATCCAATACTGAGATAGAATAAAACAGGGTAAGTTTGGGTAATTTATTTTTTTAAAATTTACTGGAAATACCAGTAAACAGAACTTGTGCCGGCATCCTCCCCAGCTTCTACTCCTGCTTTACCAGATTTAAGGGGTGGCTTCTTTCCCAGATCTTCACTGTTATACCGTTTATCAACATAACTGCAGTGGTTGCTGCCTGTCATACAAGGCAGTAAAACAGCCTATTTTATAAAGATTTTGAAAAAAAAGTTACAAAACTAGTCTAGACCACCTTGACAGAATTCAGCAAACAACTGGCTACATGTCTGTCAGCTGGCAGTGAGCAGTGGCTGGTGTAGCTGGCAAAGCCATATCCCAAATTGTATGAGCTGCAGGAGTGCATGCAGTCATTTTCCTGTTCTGCAGAATAAAATACACATCCATGATAAATGAACAAACAGATTTTCTGCAGGGGAACGGCAAAAAGAGGAATGGTGGCAGAGAGCTTCAGTGAAGTGGACAGCAGGTCCATCAGGCTGGGAGCAGGCAGAGCTGCCCATTGCCATCTGCTTTCACTGGTGGGAGCACCAGTGGGGATGCTGCCATCTGTGTGCAGCCTGTGCAAACCAGGGCAGGAAAGAACAAGACCTGGAGTTAGGGGCTGTCCAGCTTCCAGCGCTTCCCTTGGCCACCAGCTTGACCCCAGCCTTGGAAAGCTGGTTTTGTGGCAAAGTTCATTTAGCATGAAGGGATAAAGACAGGAGAAAAATGCCTCTGCAAGAGTTGTATTTCTCTGGGGAATGGTTTTTCCCCCCAAGATCCCTAATGCCTGTAACCACATGGTTTGACCTTTCCTTCCTTTCTTGACCTAATTGGCTCAGTGCCAGCTATTCTCCCATAGTGGGAGACTAGATAAAGACCCTGTATTTCCTTGTTATTTCTCTTGCCCCCCTGGAACACTTCAAGAATAAACGCCTTGGAATAATCCTGGGGTAAGAGCCTCTTTTGGAATCTTTTATCCTGTCCCTCTGTGATATCCCTCCAAGGCCTCTCAAGAAACTGAGCTAGCCTGGGGGGCTGCGGGGGGATATATACATGCAAGCTGTATTACATCAGTCTTGGTCAACTCCTTTTCATCACAACCTCATAAACAATGATCTTGTTTCAAGCTTCCATGCAGGACACTGTAGGATCTTTCATCTCCCAGCAGAGACACATGCACAGTAATGATACCTGAACATAATTCTAAGATGATACCTGAACGTAACTCTGATGAAAAACACTCATTCTAATACTGAAATGAGCTTTATTTTCCCCTCAGTTATACTTATTTAGTCCCTACTAAAACCAGAATCTTGTTAGTTTTACACTCCTTTTCCCAATTTCCTGTGAGAATGGCAGTCACAGACCATTGCAATGTACTAAATACACCCTATGGTTTGGCATGGAGACTTCAAAGTTCAAAAGTGGCCTTTCCTTAAGTGACAATCTGGTTTAGTTGTCTGCCCTTTCTTTGCATCTCAGCATGCTTTCAGGTTTGTTCCTACACAATCCAAGTCTTTGGTCTTGCATTTCCTTCTATTTTAAGCAAGTTAATTATAAAAACACAGATAGAGAAAGAAGCAGAATTTTAAAACTGTCCTTTTCAAACCAAGAATGAGGATTTTGTTTGTCTACAGCAACTTAGTAATGACTTCTTGGTGAATAAAAGACATGAGAAAGTTAGAAAATGAAAGTATTCTACAAACCTCCATCAAAACAAGCAAGGAGACCCTTATTCACCGTTAGTCTTTATGTAATGAGATAGCAGTGCACTCAGTGACTAGTGTCATCACCAAAACTAGCTCTGATTGTCCTTGGTTTAAAGCAGGTCCATAAAGATATAGTCTCACTGTTCAGCGGACACTATAGATCGCATTCTTTTGCTATATATGGAACCCAGGTAGATGGTTAATATCTTGAAACACGTCCCAGAGGAGAGAGCAAAACAAAATCGTGAGGGATAGAATTGCAGTTCTGTGTCCCACAAGTAAAATTCTATTCAGTTAGTTTTTTCAAAATATATTTATTGTCTTTCATAAAAACTTGGAAGTAAAACCTCGACCTCAATAGACTCAAATGATCATATTGGGAAAATATGCAGATATTGCACGCAACAGTAATGTCATAACAAAACTTCAGCTGTGTGGGGAGGAAAAATATAGAAAAGAGGCAGTAATAAGGAAATTTCCTTAGTGATACAAAGAAAACATCAGTAGCCTCAACTTCAACAGCCTGCTTCCTTTTAAGTCAGTGAAGGGGAGATAAGGTTGGCTCTTGACTATACTCTGCATTTTCTACTGTACAGGAACTCCCAAACATAGATTAAGAAAGCTGATTCCTAGTTCATGGTGGCTTTCAGATCTCTGGGTACTTCACATCACGCTGTGACTTCAATTTCCCATACAGATATGCTTTGATGACAACAATTTTCAAATTTATTGAACAAAGTTGTGTTAAGCAGTGACTACACACGCTATCATCCTTATCCTAAAGACTTAATAGTCTCTTGGATGGACTCAGTCCAAACAAAGAAGCACCCTGAACATAAATGTTCTGGGATGGCTGAAGAAGTCTCTGCGAACCAAGAGCATGGGTTCTGGTCTGTGACATTTGTAACAGTTTATTCCATCAAAGGCATATACTTCAGTCACACGTAATTGGTCACATTTCTGGGAGTATTCTTCCACATGAAGGATTATGCCACGAATTCAAATGCTGCAAATCACCTTTTTTTTCCCTAAAAAAACCACCTGTGTATTTAGTTCCAAACAACTGTCCTGCCCTTATGAAATTATTTTAATCAATAATAAGACACCAACATCACTGGTTCAACCAGTATCACTCAGACCAAAGAACCCTTGTTGAGAGTTTTGTGTTGCTGATGTCCATGGTGTCAAGTGATGCTAAAAAGTGTCCAGGGGAAAACCTATTCTTAAGCAGTTCCACAGCTGAAGGACTTCACAGCTCCTTGCTCTGTATTGGCCTCGAGGGAAGGATGTTCATCATTAACCAGAATTTTGTTTAGATCCTGATACTCTCACACATATTTGAAAAGTAGACATCTCATGGTCAGTAGTGTGAATTAGGACAGAGGTAGCTGCCTCTAGTACGCAGCAGAAACAAAGCAAAACAAAAACCCACCCCCTAACAAACAAGCAAAAAAACATCAAAAGACCCAAACCAATAAATTAGTGTCTTATAAGCAGTTTCAGAGGGGTGAACTCCAGCACATTCTGGCATGAACATGTGATCAAAATTATTAAGTTACTCTAACCTGATGCTTGTCACGTAGTTAGTTGTATGTGCACAATTTTAGCCCTTCGCACTGACTTCCAATGCATTTTACTTTGCATTTAGGAAGTCTATAAGCACACACACTGATTTTGTCTGATGGTGTCTTTCTATACTAATGCAATTTAATCACTTCAAACTGCATGCTCACAACTGCTGATAAGTAAACATAAAAACATCTTTCTTCATCCAACTTGCTTGGGAACAGAAGGATTTAAATTCTGAGGTAGGTATGTAGGCTGCAACCTGTGAATCTAAGGTGAATTTCTTTAGTGTCTGGAATATAGTATGCTTATAAGTCAAAGGATAGCGTTTCACTAGAAAAGGCAATGGCTATTTTGGCCAAAAGTGATATCAGTTGCTCATTATTTGATTCTGTGAATCAGTAAAGAATGTCAGTTAAACTGAAAGATTATGTTAAAAGTTAAACTGAAAGGTTTTAGGCTGAGATTCCCTTACAGAATAATGATACCTGCGAAAGCCTCCCGAATGCCTGTAATGAATGTCAGTCTCCTGTAGCAATTGGTATTGTATTGGCAATTGCCGAGCCATTGGCATCTTTCTAGCCAGTTAAAAGGAAGATCACTATGCCTTACCATATTCTCTCAGCAGTATTTCATTTCAAACCTTTTTTTTAATCCAAACAAATATATCATAAAACCCTTGTGACCACTTTGAAAAAACATGAAAAAAGAAATCAAAAAAGTTCAGACCACCTAGCACACCACTTTGTCTCTGCCGCTGACATCTGAGGAGCTGTTTAGGCTTCCTGCCTTCCTTTCTCTCATCTCCTTTAGCTTATTTCCTAAAAAATCCCCTGCACAGGCTATCACACATCTAAGATAACTAGACTGTTCTTCTGTCTATTCCTTTTAGTACGTGTGGGTCTACTGCCACGAATTTGTTTTCTGTTTCTTTGGGTTTTCTTCTTTAAAAATGTTACATTATCTGCATTCACAAGCTCTTATAGCAAGGAAAAAAAAAAGTTATTTTTATCTGGTTTAAGACTATCTCCTCCAAAGTTCAAATGCCATACAGCTCCAGTAATAGGCCTATGATGTTAAACTTCACTCATATTTTCCCTGTGACTCAAGTCCTTAAAGACAGATGCTTCCCTTTCATCAGTTTAGTGGCCTTTCTCTGTTCCTCTACTACCCTTCCTGAGGGGCAGAAACCAGATCTGCACACAGCTGTAAGGATTTGGGCACCTTAATGTTGTACAGCACAGCAAAACACAAAGCAGACACTCTCTGTCTTGTTCTCAACACTGTTTCTGATGATGACAAACATTTTAACAACTTTTTTGACTGGTGCTTCTACAAGCAAAGCTGATGGTATTTGGGAATTGTTGATGATAACTCCAAGACCTTTAAAAATGCAGCTGTCAAAATCCTAGTAGAACTCTCCCAGGGTGACATGCATGAGATAGTTCATGTTTGTAGTACTCTGTAAGTGGAATTGTAGCCTGTGTTCTCTTTGGCTCTGGTTTTCCTTGCCAGACAAATAAATTCAAATGAAAATGTGATTCCTGACACAGTGATGTTGACAGGAGAGGTAGCTGAAGTGTCACCTGCCTTTGTACCCTGCCTAGAACCAGCAAGATACACCATACAGGCACAGAAAGCTGAAACAGAGTACTTCAGGACTGGCAGAATCAGGCAGGAAGGTGTTGATGATGCAGGTCTTGATGAAGCAGGCTTAAGTCTATAATAGACGTTTCATTAACTGTCATCAGCTTTCTGCATTTTCCTCTTTGAATTACTGAGCACAGTTCATAAATTAATATATCACATAGTATATATCATAATAGTTTTAAAGTTACCATCTGTAGAGATTGAGGATATAATGGTATTTCAAAATTCAATATTATAATATATTTTAAGTGATTTATTTTGAATATTAAATAAAACGGAATTTAAAACTACATTTAAAACTTTTGCCTTCTCACTGTCAGTCAGGTTGACTAAGTATTCACTTTGGATCAGGCTAAAATGTCAATGGCATGGTATTCTCCCTCCTTAGTGTCACCTCCTTGCTTGCAGTTATTCCTTTTACTTCTTTAGGAATTCCAAGAAAAAATTAATTTCTTTTACTAGAGTGAAAAGAAAAATCATGTTTTTAAAAGGTCACTGTTTATAGTGCTATTATAACTTCTTACAAACCAATCACTTTACAGGAAATGGAAGCCATTTATAAAAAATCTGATTCAGGGTATTTATATAATATGCATTAACAATGCATTCAATAATTTAGCTTTTTTCAGAATGGTTGAACTCATAGTAAAGTGAGACAGATCATCATTGCAGCAATATCCAGAGGATTACAAACCCCTAACTAGGGGAGGCTCATCAAAAAGTACTGTGCTGTTGGAAAAGCCATCCAACAGCTGAGCTGAATTAAGTCAGTCCGTGTAAGAAAGTTAAGATGCACAGGCTACAGGCAGAAAGCTGACAAGGAGGAGAAGAAGTGAATTGTAAGTCGAAGTGAACAGAACAGAAACCTCTGGGTAGTGCAGATGGATCTTCAGCAGGAGAAGCAAGGTTAGGAGAAAGTATTGACTGGTTTTTGCACAGCCATGTGAAAAAGCTGAAGCCCAGAGAAAGATTCTGGGCATGGTGCCACGCCTTCCTGAGCTCAGAGGGCAGCCTGCCAGCCTATACTTCTAAGTCACAACAGATCTCTCTTGACAGCATGTCTGTGAAAGAGGAGCATTATTAATTCTCTCATTTTAAGAAGGCACAATCTTACTCCCCTCAGGGTAAAAAGAAAGGCTGTAGGGAAATATGATTAGGATCTAATATTTTATTCAGTTCTGGATAAAATTTCCTATTTAAACTAGGTCTCCCAGGATGTAAGATCCAGGGGGAGGGGGGAGTGGTTCATGGGGAGCCTGGTTTTGGTGGAAGAAAGGGAAGATGGAGGAAGAAATCTCCTGAGTGTTTTTTCATTCAATCTTCAGAGAGAAAAATTGGCATCAACCTTGATTTGGCTCTTCGGGGAAAAAGAAGTAATTGTTGTGTTCTACTACATTATTTCAGCTTCAAAACTAAAATGCCCACCTTCTTCATCTATAAAGACCTATCCTTTGATTTTTCACAGTATCAACAGTTTGTACAGAAAAAAATCAACTTAATGCCCTAAGAAAACAGAAGGAAGAGGGAAAATTAAAAATGCACATATATAAAGTTTTACAGAATAAAACGATGTTGTTCTTCACTATCAACAACAACGAAAAAGAATCTTGAAAAGGAATTTTATTCTTCTCATACCTCCAGAGCAACACAAAGCACTGATAAATATCCTCAGTGGGTACTCGATCTCTGCAGCGGCCCTGTTGTGGTATTGCCACTTCCTTGGAGAAGCATTTCCTCCCAGATGCACGGAGCAAGTTACATAGTAGCTGATTCAGCTGTCCCAGTTTCTGAACTACACTCTGAATATCTTTTACAGTAGCTAGAAGTAACTTATATGATCTATCCATAGCTAAAATAATCAGGACCAGGGATCACAGAATCATGGAAGGGTTTAGGTTGGAAGGGAACTTCAGAGATCACCCAGAACAACCTCACTTCCATGGGCAGGGGTATTTTTAAGTCAAGACTGCTCAAAGCGCCATCCAGCCTGACTTCGAACAGGTCCAGGGATGAGGCTTCTGCAACTTCTGTGAGCATCCTATTCCAGTGTCTCACCAACCTCACTGTAGAGGGCGTCCTCTTTCTATCCAATCTAAATCAACCCTCTTTCAGTGTAAAGCCATTCCCCCTTGTCCTCTCTCATACTCCAGATCCTGGTAGAAAGTCTCCTTTTTGTAGGCCCCTTTAGGTCCTGGAAGGCTGCTGGAAATCCTCCCTGGAGAGTTCTCTTCTCCAGGCTGAATAACTATTCTCACAGAAGAGGTATCCCATCTCTCTGATCATATCTGTAGCCTCCCTCTAGACCCATTCAAACAAACTCATGTTTGTCTTGTACTGGGAACACCCAAACTGGATATTTAGTGAAAATCCAAGTGAAATCTCATGAGAGCGGAGCAGAGGGCGAGAATCACTTCCCTCAATTGGCTGGTCACCTCTTTTTTAGCCAGTCCAAGATACAATTGGTTTTCTGGGCTGCCAGCTCATTCTGTGAAGAATGCATAGAATTTGGAAATGTTTATGGCATTTGAAAAACAACAGCAACAATACCTTCCATAAATACTCTAGTATGGAGTTATTCTGGGCTTCCAAATCCTATTTAGGTGCACAAGGAAGGGATTTTATTGCCCAGCTGCAACTGAAAAAACTACAACATACCCAGAGTGCTCAAAGAAACCGTAACTTCCATCTCAGCAGTCAAGTGCATATGTAATGAACACCCATGGACATCTCAGCCTAAGGTTTAACTGCAGTGCTAGATACCACAGTGAAACATTCAGCTGAATAAATTTTCTGTAAAGTTTTATCTTCCAGAGATTTATAAACTTTATTTGGATAAGACCATGCTGAAGTTGTAAGTTCAGAACTTTCTCTGTGAGAGGAAGCAGTCAGAAGCTTCTCTGTGAGAGGGAAATAATCCTACCAATTCTGCTTAATCTCACAAATAAAACTACCAAATGAAAATAAGTACCAACTTAGTTATTAGTACATGCCTCTAAGAAATATGTACATATTCTGTGGTGACAGTAAATTCTCACCAACAATCTAAATTAAAAACAATGACCTATTGAATATAGTACATTTCAGCTGATATAGCTATGTTCACACACTGGAGTGTTAATATTTGTAAATATTAGGGTCTATACATGACAGCCTGAATCTCCTAGGAAAAACTTTATTCATAAACAAACACCTAATTTGCATGGAAGTCTCCAAGTCCTGTATGATTTTTACGAGAGCAAGAGAAGCAGACAAGCAATAATGTGTAACATGACAGGGTTTTATGAGCAATGGCAGTAGCTCACAGTGCTTTAATAACCACAAGTCTGCTAGAGCCAATAGAAATAGTAAAGCAAAAAATGTAATCAGGATGTAATTAAAGCAGTTGAAATGGATACAGGGCTACAGTCAAGAATCCTGAGTTGGCAAAATCATGTCCTGCAATTTTTTTAATGCCGAGTAATCCAGGTCACACCTGTCACACCATTGACTAATGACACAGAATATCCTAATGCTGAGTTCAGTGAAGAGTCAAGAACATGGGGAAACCAGGTCAAATACTCACTTCTGCCCTGCTGAAGCCCTCTCTAGGAGCTTTCCACCTTGGCCTCCTTATGCACTATTGGAAAAGGTAGTGTGGCATCTATTCTCACCAGCCCTGACAGAAAACTGACTTTCCTCCAGATAATCAGGCATTAAATTTTTGTGTAGAAGTGGAAGAAAATTAAAACCTCATCTTCACTGCTAGCAATAGGCATAGCAAATGCATAAGAAGATACCCCAAAGGACACAAAATTTAATTCAGTGGTTTTGGTATTGTAGCACTGAGCATGGGGAACATTTTATTTATCATCTGGGTTTTGATCCATTGGAACCCATCCTCCTACACAGAAGCACAGACTAGGCTGGGTTAGAAGGGACCTTCAAAAGTCAACAAGTCCAACACCCCTCCAATGAGCAGGGATATTTCTCACCTACATCAGGTTGCTTAGAGCTTCATGCAACCTGACCTTCAATGCTTCCAGGGATGGGGCATCCACTGCCCTCTGAGCAATCTGGTCCAGTGTTTTACCACCCTCATTGTAAAAAAACCTCTTCCTTATATTTTCCTAATCCAAATCAACTCCTCTAAGTTTAAAACCATTTCCCCTTGTCCTAACAATTCAGGGTCTACTAAAAAAAAAGTCCCTATCTTTCTCATAAGCCCCCCTTTAAGAGCTGGAAGGCTGCTATAAGGTCTCCCAGGAGTCTTGTCTTCATCAGGTTGAACAATCCCAAATGTCTCAGCCTTTCCTCATGGGAGAGGTGTGCCAGTACATTTGCAATACACAAAGTTTCCTATTACAGGAATAAAAATTAATCTGGTGCATTTAAATTTAAGGATTAAATACCAAAAATACAGGTGCTGGAAGGTCAGGAAACCAATGCCTTTACAGGAACTCATGCACCAGAGCCATTATTATTGCAGCTCAATTCATAAGGTGTCAACAGGTAAGCTCATAGTCTTCGTGCCATCCAGTTCTTCAAAGACAAGGGCAGAAAGAAGGAGAAAAAAGCCTCCTGTGCATCCTTTTTTCTCAACACGTAGAGAACCAGGACTGCAGGATTCACCATGGTGTATCATGGACTGTAGGAAGAACCAAGTAGTGTCACAATAGTGATTCAGTCACAAGATCAGTGATTCTGTGCTTTGATTCTCTTTTAACTGCCAAGGGAGGAGACAAACTTGTTGCTGTTTCTGTGCTCCCATTCCCACTACCTAGCCTATCATATGCGCCACTCTTGTGCTTTATTCTTTCTACAGTCATGCAGTACAAAAAGATAACTATTTAGCTGGAACATCCAACTAACAGATTTAAGTGGTACATATTGGCACAAAGAGTTTTAGAATAGAGCTATATCAATTAATTAAATCTACAGCTAATGAGATCCCTCAAGAAAACAGACAGTAAGGCAAAGCAGATTGTCTGAGATCCTATAAAAATACAGCCTCCACCAAAGAGATGCACAGAAGAACAACAGAGGAAAACAGACATCTCACACAGGACTAAAGGTAGACCATAAAAACCACTGGCAGTGATGTACAAAAGAGTGGTAGATGGCATCAAGGGCTACAATAAATGATTAACCAAATGTACACACTTCAGGAAACCTGAAAAGTACTTAGAAATTCCCAAGACAACTTTTATGCTCAAGGAGGAGTCATATATTCCAAAAGGATGAAAAGAGACCATCACCAACCCCAAAGCAAGTACAAAGGGCATTAGTGACTAAGGGCTCTCCCAGAATTGCTCAGTAGATACCAGAAAACACATTCCCCGGTGAAGACAATAAAGCTTCTCAGCCTACCTCAGAAGCCTTCTAACTTCTGCCCTGTCCCCTCTGTCCACATCTGACAGCTTTAACGAGACAGATGAGACTAGATGGCTCCAAGAAAAAGAATGGCAGAGGTTGGGTCACAGGTGCAGTCATTATTCATGGTCACAGCTGAGTGTCTCATCCTGCACTGAAGTGAATTGAAAATTGCCTTCACCTGAGTATCTTCTTCAATCCTAAAAAGTTGCTCTTGAAACGTTCTAGCACCAGAAAGTTAGCTCAGGTGCTCAAATAAGATAATTTGTATTAAAATATTCCTAAAGAGATGAATCCCCAGTTTAAGAAAAAAGAAAGAAGTGAAACCAAAGAACAAGGAAAATTTACCTCAGTAACTTACGAACCAGCAAGTTGACGTCTCAGTAGAAACTAATCCAAAGGATTAATAAATCTCTATTTAAAAAAAAAAAAATCTCATGGCCAGACTCTGGTTTTTCCTCCCTTTCTCTGTACACCAAAAAAATAAAACCCACTGAAAATGCACAGACTAACTGTATAAGAAGCAATGGCTTGTACATAAGTAGGGGCTTTTAGCAGGTGTGATGTTGAATTATGACACAAAATAAAGCAGTTTTGCTGTTACAAAAAGCTACATATTAAGTGAGGTTATAATCCAATGAAAGAATTTGACTTTACACAGCCATATTATTCAGAGGATTTAGTGCCTGATAACATTCTGCTTGCACTGAACATGTCTCCATCCCTTTCACCACCAGGCTGAAGCTGCTGTTGAGGCAGATACTCTTCCTATGCTGCTCCCAGTGCTCCATTGCTGGCACACTGGATTATGTGAAGAAAGCTGAAACCAACCCCAAACACCGAGAATGTATAAGAATAGATATGGAGAAAATACTACAACAGTGCTGACTTCTGTATAAAAGAAATTTATAACGAGAAATTTACTCAAAATACCACTTCCATCCTATTGAGTCTTAGAAAGTGTATAGATCAGGATTTTCTGGACTGTATAAGTAGTTAGCTACTGGGGTAAAGACAGCACCTTTTTTCCATGCATTAGTTATACCCATCTCCATTGGATGGACTGACACAAAGGTAATTGACAGTGAGGAGCATCACACACCCAAAAACAGTTCAGAGAGGAGAACATTTCCAGGGCCATATGATGTCCAGCTCCGCTGCTTACCTGAAGTGGATGCCTGGATGCATTTCCCCTAACAGGCATCCTTTTGTTTCTGTGTGTGCTGCTCCAGATGTCCCTCTGAGCATCATACAGTGGCATGAGAGCTGCCAGCAAGGGCACTCTGATGCTGCTGACGGACCGCGTGGCACTCGTCACATTAGGCGGCACTTGAGGAGCTACAAGACTGGACACAGGCTTCTGTTTAAATGAACCCTTGTCACCATCTGCTTCAGAGGGCAGCAAGAGGAGTCACCAGTAGTTTGACAGAGTTTTTTTCACTCATAGAGGGGAACAGAAAACTAACTTGGCCTGCCTACTCAGGGAAACTAACCTAAGCGATTTCATTTTGTAGGAAATAAAAAAGCTGAAGATGTAGCAATGTGCATTCCTGAGAAAAGAAGCCCTTGACCTGGAGAGTTCCTCTGGGCTGCTGAAGAGACACTTCTTCTTCCCTACCCCAAAGACTTGCTTCTTAGCTGTATCTGTCTCGCAAAGATCTTGGGCCTTAAAAAAACTTTCAAGGATTCTGCAAGCAATGGTTCAGGGGTTATACCCACACTGGGCTCCTTACCATGCTCTGCTGATAAGGAGACTTTCAGACACCTATGAAAGAGATGGTCCTTTGCTTTCAAAGTGGCAACAAGTGCAATTTTGGCACCATATGCACCAAAAGTGAGGAAGTAAAAGCAGTAGGTGGAAAATTGAACCTCTTCTGAAAGCATCTTTCCTCAAAAAGAAATTTCCCCTGTTTCAGTTGTGTGCTTGTCCTCACCCAGGCCAGACTGATAATCAGCACAGCTCAAGGAGTGCTCTCCAATGGGCTGGGGCAGAAGCTTCAACAGTGACAACTCTGCCTTTGCCAGGTCCCTGCTGGGTATCACCAGGCTGGGCCTGTCTTGTATAGGTGCACAGGTAAAATGGTCAGTGACAAATGGAGAAAGACACTTCATATGCAAACAGTGTACAATAAAAACTAGATCCTGGTCTATATTATTTCCTTTAGCATCTGTTTAACCTTGATCTATCTAGGTTTGATCAATTAATTGAGGGATTTTGTTCACATATGAAAACAACACAAATGAATACTCTTGAGATCCAGCTGCTCATCAGCACATGAACTGAGTTTAGGTATATTATTTACTCAGAACTTAACACTTGCAGGGAAACGGAGGAAAATGAAGGACTTTTTCAAGATGTTGTTGTATCACAAAAGAGCTTTATTCCTATCTTCAAAACTCCAAATCACAAAAGCTTCAGTGTTCGTCCTTCTGTGTTTGTCTTTGCTTTATCATTACATCCCAATGTAAAAAGCATTAGTTAGCAACTTCTTTGCCAATAATTTGGCAAATATTGTTCTCTAAAAACTAAGTCAAAAGGTTAAATGCAAACAAATATTGGTTTCTGAAGTCGCAGGGGAACTCAGAAATAATGAAGAGAAGTCGGCAAAGCAAACACAGGTCTGATCAATATGATTACTGCTATATTTTTTCTTTTAATCTATGTAAGGTGGCAGGTTTTACACACTCTATATAGTTTACACTTACAGATACATTTCATTGGTACATGGCACACGGAAGAATGCAAACTCCTATTGTTTAATAAACTGTTTAAGGTAGCTACTATGTCCACACCAATTACAATACTTACTAACTACTATGAAACCCTTTGACCCTTAGCAACACCTTAAGTGAAATTTCTAACTGCGCCACAACCTTACAGGCCTCAGTGCCACGGCCTAGAGGCTTCAGCAATTATGGCTCAGTCTGGATGTCTCAAGTACTGCTTATCTCCTACAGGTTTCTGTTCCATAAATAAAGTTCTGCTTTGAACTAGAGAAACCAAAGCAGGACCTCATTGGCTTTTATGTGACAGAGTAGGACTTCAGACAAACTACAGTCTTCATTTTATTGACTGTATCTGATAAGACCATTTTGGATGAAATAAAATCTAATTTAATGCTATTTAACTTAGTATTGTTATCACATGTATCTTTCTTCAGAGACAAAATAAAGAGGGCGTCAACACAGAGATACACTCACAGGGGGAGATAGAATGAAACAAAAGCACATCTAAGATATTAAGATTTTTGTTAAGCTATAAATAAGCATCAAGTTTAGATCAAACAAATAACACACGAACTGCAAGCACTGAAAGTCATGGATGTATACCTCCTGTCAGAAAGCCTAAAAATGTTCTAAAAATAGATTTATGTCTTAGAAAAATAGCAATTTCTAACATTAATAACTCACAAAAAAAATAACCTTCTACTCCTCTATAGCAGGATCTTTTCCAGAAATAAAACCTTAATCATTGTTTTATCATCCAACTGAACTGAGACAAATTAGTAAAACTGAAATCCTAATTAAAAATATGCCTGATATGTATTTTATTTTCCATAGACAACAAAAATATACTGCCAATAGCCCATTTTAGTGTAATTGTTTTTTTCACAGAATGTTTTAAAATAAATGGAAAAAGAAATCCAAAAAATTTTCTTCCTAAGACATTCCAAACACTGGTCACATAAATCACAAAATGGGGCAATGAAGCATGATCAATATTAGTGCAATCCATTTATAAGCACAGATATCTGTCTTTTTTTACATCAATGTGCTATCCAAAATGCAGTGTTTCTGGGACCTTTCTGTGGATTCTATCACTGTAATGCACACTAAGAAATAAAGAACAAGTTTAAGTCAGGTGTATGTAAAAGCATGTTTTCAAATACAGCTACTACAATATTAGCTTACAGATGTTAATGAAACTTGTAGTCAACTTATTTTATTTTACCAAGACTTTATACAACTATCAACTAAATAATTTATATTAAAAATTACATACTTTTTATATTTAGCTATATTCATTATTAATGGATTAAATGCCTTATATATGTTGAAACACACACATAGCATCAGATAAAAAACATTTAAGAGTTTATGGTGGAAAAAATACCTACAAGATTTCAATGTTTTAAAAAGTAATTATAATATATTATTGAAAATCTGAAAAGAAATAGATATTCCTACCAGAAATTTTTTCTTGACCAATTTTCCTCCCACATATTCCTGTGTTCCACTGAATCAATTTCACACTTACCTCCCTGTCTCTGTGATGTGGTTTATTCATTGGTTTGATATTGCCATAGCAACTCGGCAACATGGAAACATGTTAGCCAAGCAATGCCGCTCACCTCACACTATATGGTGAATTGCTGCCTGGTACATACAGCCTATTTTAATGTATATTGATCTCTGCTTCTTACTATTAGGCTACTGCTTTAACATCACCACTTTAACTCTGCATTTAGCAATCTTTGGTCATGACCTTCACAGTGTTTAACCTGTAGTGGTTTTTATTACAAAAATTGCTACATCCTCAAATTTAAAACCAGGATATATTTTGACTACAAGTCAAACTACTGCATAGTGACACACATGAACAACCAGAAAAATAAACAGCACTGTTCCCAACCCCAAAATTTAGGGCTTCCCCAGCATTCTTGCATTTTTTCGCCATGTAAGCAAGCATATGCAAATCATAGATAAGACAATGCTAGCATGGCTGTGCGCACATGCTCCATTTAAGAAGCTTTCCCTTTGGTGCATGTGGCCTGGAGGGAGTGGGGACCCTCTCACCCCCACCATGCCTCCCTAGCAACACACCACCAAACTGGATGGTGGCTAATGAAAGGGATGGTGCTTTGTCTTTAGAAGGGATGCAGCATGTGGGTGAGCCCCTCAGAAGGCAGGCAGGGATGCTCCAGTAGCTTCTGTTTCCACAACCTCCCCACGATCAGTGGGGGCTTGGAGCGTGCTCTGAATCACTAAATGAAGGTAGTATGTCTTCTGCATTTACATAAAATGAAACTCAAACAGAACAACATGTGAGAACAAAAGCGGGATCTCTGGTGCAGCAAGCAGCAGAGTCTTTAAAGCTCCAAAGTCTAACACATCAATACTATGTAAATCAGGGCATCCCCAAACACAGATTTGGATCATAGTGAGGAGACTAGGCAATCATCCAGGGCAATAGTATGAGTGGGAGCTGAAACTGTCTCATTGACTGAGTCTTTATCTTCACAAGCTGGCAACTGCTTAACAACTGTGCTTACTCACAGAGGAAACATACTTCTGTTTGAACTAGGTTGCAGCACAGCTTGACCTAAATGGTTTTTAAGAAGAGTGATTTACCTGCCCTCAGACGCTCTTGATAAGCCACATAAAACACTGAGATTCTGACCACTCTTAACACAGAAAAGCTGCATGGAGACCAGCAATGCCTTAGGACTCAACACATCTCTGAACATGGTAACGTACCAGGACACTTCTTTCTGCCTACTTAATAACATCACCACTGTCTCAGATCTCACTGCGCTTAAGCTCAAAAGTCAAACTGATTGGGCGGCCTTAGACTAAGTGTAAAAAAATCTATGAGACATTCTGTGGTTCACAGTTGAAATTCAAGTTACTGCCACATTGGTGTAACAGTACAGTTTGTGATCTGAGACATACCACAACACATCTGTATGGTCTAACAACCAAGGACTTTAATATCTTCCCCTCACAGAACTGAAACCAGCATTTTGGTCTGGGATTTAAGCAGGCTTGTTCAAGAAAAATGTGTGGAACAAAGGGAAGATGAAGAAAAGTATTTTTGAGTAAAAGCTGATCCAGTTCCTAACTATGCTTTCCAACAAACAAGCAAGAGTTATGAAACTGCTGTAAGATGAATTCCATTGTGCCTCAGCACAGCAAAAGAAGAATTACTTGTTCAGAATGGAAAAATGGGTTTCTATTACTATTTTCTTTTACTTGGCTTTGATTTTTTTTCTCAACTAAAAACATTATTGCAAATTCCAGGAGAGGTGAGTTCTATGCACTCAGTAATGATCCTACAATTGGTGTTTCCACTGAGAGCACTAGGAGGCCAGCTTGGTGGGGAGGGGATGTGAGGTGGGGAGGGAATCAGGCTAAACAGGGAGATAGGAGGAACTGGGAGTATTAAACAGAAAAACAATTAATTCATATCAACACAGTGCTAGGAAATAACCTTTCACCTTATGTACTACTATTACACTAGTGCAAAAAGTTAGGTGATTGCTCTGCTCTCCTAACAAAATTTATGATGCTCTACACTTCTAGGCAATTTGCAATATTAATTCTCTTAATATATTTAGTTTTCTCTTTGACAAATAAGGAGCTCTGAAAAGGTGTCATAAAGAAATATTACATTCCACTTAATGTGAGAGGTTATTTCATCTAAGTACACATTCAGTTTGTAATGACCTTTTCTGGAACTCTTACAGGTGTTACACTGCAAAGGCATCTAAGTAAAAACAAAACAAAATGGCAATTTGTGTGGTGTCTGCTGTCCCCTTCATCCTTTCATTAAAGTATTTGAATCTTTGACCCCAGAGCTGTTATCTTCTTCCATCTGAAGGACTTCAACTAGGGGACAGATGGGAGCTATATTTGCATACATGGACTGCAAACTCAAGGCCATAAACAGGGCATGAATATGTAGAGATAGTCAACATCATTCCTACAGGCATGTGTCCCATGGACACATTTTTGAAAACAAGGAATAGTACAGTAGCAGTAGTACAGCTTCCAAATGAATACTTAGCCTTTACATAATCCTGAAATGAGGAATCTGCAAACAAAATAAAATCCTACTCAATAATAATCAAACCTAAAAGTCACTAGCAGCTACTCTAAATCCATATGAAGGTTCAGAAAGAGCACCAGTAAACACCACCCTCACTTCCCTTTCACTTCTCAGGTCTCAACAATGGCACAATCTTCTTCAAAGTGGGTCCTTCCCATGGACAGCAGCTCTTCATGAACAGCTCCAGCATGGATCCCTTCCACAGGGTACAGCCAGTCAGGAAGACTGCTCCTGTGTGGACCCGATATTTTCTAAGCCTGAGAATTGCTAACTCTTCCCAAGGGAAACTTTTCAACAGTTTTCTTTTTCCCAAAACAACCTTGTGTAAACAATATTCCTTTCCCATAACAACAGGTGCTGTTTGCTAGTTTTGTTACTTAGTCAATGAGAGAGGTGTCAGCCCTATGGACCAATAACATGCCTTCTTATCACAGCAAGTTATAAAAGGGCTGAATGAATTGTAAATAAAGCCTTCTGATTTCTACTGCCTTCTGACTGGAGTCAAGCACCTTTATTTCATGTCCTATTGCGACACCCCTGCATGGGTCCCTCACGGGGTCACAGGTCCTGCCAGCAAACCTGCTCCAGTGTGGACTCGTCTCTTCACAGAGCAACAGGTCTCACCAGGAGCCTGCTCCACCACAGGCTTCACATGGGGTCACAGCCTCCTTTGGAAATCCATCTGCTCCAGCATGGAGTCCTACATGGTCTACAGATGAATATTTGCTTCAGCATGGACCTCCATTAGCTGCAGGGGCACAGCTGCCTCTCCATGATGTGTCTGCACCACATGCTGCAGGGATGCTCTGCTCAGCACCTCAGGCACCTCCTGTTCCTCCTTTTATGCTGACCTTGGTGTCTGAAGGGCTCTGTATTCTCACTCTTTTGGCTGTTGTTCCACAGCAGCTTTTTAATTTTTTTCTTTCCTTTTCTTAACTAAGTTATCCCAGAGATGCTACCACCATCACTGATGGGCTCAACCTGGGCCAGCAGTGGGTCCCCCATGGAGCTAGCTGGCATTGTCTGTTGGACAAGGGGGAACGCTCTGGAGAAGATTCTCACAGACGCTACCTCTGTAGTCTCCCTGCTATCAAAACCTGGCTATGCAAACTGAATGCAACTGCTAGAATAAAAGCAACATTTTACTTACCAGACTGTAACACTTACTTCAAGTCACAGAGTCATCACACACAGGCACTAAATTGCAACAACATAGTCCTGCTTTTGCTAAGGGCAGATGTCGCCTTGGGGGAACTCTCATGGGCCCCTCTCCAGACTTGGCATTTCCCAGGGCCACAAACCCATAGACGTAGTGGGTGCTTCACAGACCTTAGTGTCAAGGGCTACACAGTCACACTAGAATGCTTTGACAGCTTTGGGCTTCATAAAATGCCAGGAATCTCTTTTTTTTTTTTTTTTGTGTCTATTCTCTGAGCAAGGCCACATCTCAAACCCCATTTTATATCCAGTCATATCTGCCCCATGGGCTGCCAATCAGACTCTTCTGAAGTAAAACAAAAAGTCGTAGAACATGATTCTGGCTTCAATTTCAGTTATTTGTTGATTTAGATCAAATGAAAGGAATAACAACTCTGATTTTACATAATGTTCCCCATCCCTATATATAATTTCTTTAAAATGCACCCATGAGTACCCCTGTATTATTTTAGCAGAGATGCAGCTCTATACAAGTGGAATTTCAACTTGTTGAGACTCTCGGGAATTTAGTCTGTAAAAACCAGCAAATACACCTTTGAGACTTGTAAAACACCCTAGATGAAAAGCATTCACAGACTGAGCAGCATTTTCTTCAGATTTTTTTTTATTTTATTATTATTAAATCAGTGGACAGTATCACAACAGCAGAAAGCCATCTTGATAAAATGGGTGATTCAACCAGACAAAAGGGGTTGTCAGCAAATAAACTGATTCCAACATAAGCAATCATCAGGTCACATAAGCTGATGCAAGCAGAAAACAAAGAGACTGCAAGTTTGTCCCTATACAGTAAAACAACTGGTGATACCTTTGTTTGTACTCAGAGATCTTTATTAGAGTTGCTATTTTAGGGTTGACATGTATTGTTATGACATTATAGTGGTTTTGACTGATTGCACCCTTCTCTTTTCATTAAGATGAACCAACACTGACATGCAGTGGACTGTCTTTAATGGCAAACAGGTATTTATGGTATCATCAAAAATTACCATCACTGCATAATGCGGTCTTGTTTAATATCACATAGTTTTGGGGTTTTTAAATACAGTCTCCTATGGCAAACTGATTTCAGAGGGAAGAAATGCATCTCCTATAGTCCGTTGCATCACAAGGATTAGGTAAAGAGACTTTTAATGAGAACTTTTAAAAAGGCTCAATTGAGACAACTGCTATCTACTCTTACAAGGATTTTAGCACATTCATTTTCTTTAGATAAGGAAGGTCATATACCCATCACACTGTTAGTTTTAATGATTACATTAACACATTTAGGTGGTTTAATACTACTACTACTAACAGTAAGCATAAAGTAATAATTGCCTGTGTAGGACAGTCAAAATAGATAAGAACCTGTAAAACTTAATTTGTATCAGCAAGTTAACAAGTCAGAATTGGAGTGCACACTGCTTACTTTAATATTTCAAATTGCAATCATATTAATTTTAAATATTACTGTCTAATCTCATGCTCATGCTTCCTTGCCACATCAGTTCTTTCAAAATTTTTGCTTTCGAATCTTTATTCCCTTACCTATACAGGCTGACAGTAGAACAGTATTATTAACAAAACAAATGAAGAAAAGGCTGCACTGTTTCACATTTATGTTTGTCAATTCACAACAATACACAGGTCTTGAAAATAAGAATACTTTTCCCCAAAAATCAATTAATACTATAAAATTTGTTTATATGCTAAATTAAAGCAAAAGTCTGAAAATATATCCCTCCTCACACAGTCAAACTTGCCAGGAATAATTAAATTATTATGTTTGGCATCTAGTGCTGACTAAACATTAGAAGAGTTACTAGTTGCCGTTACAATTTTGAAAACATCTATGAAAAGCAAGAGCCATTAAAACCAAGCCAAATTTCCTTCAGGCATTCAACAAGATAATGAAACAGATAGTGTAGCAGGATCCCTGATTTATATTGTTACTGGGTCTTCCACAGCTTTATCATTGTGTTTCTGTCAGTGGCTCTATTTATTAGGGTTGTTTATCAAATATATATTTTTATTTGTACTTTGATGTAGCAAAGTTGCTACCTTGATTCCAATAAACTGATATGAACTTATCTATCTTTGCTATGACACAATTAATATAATTTGATTCACCATGCTAAAGCTGCAGCAGTTTGACTGCCCCTCATAACATACTGAGTATAGCCAGCATATCTTAAAGCCACACCGGATTTAATCAGTATTTACAGATGAAATATGCTCATATCCTGTCTGATTTCAAGTAATGAATTTGCTCTGAGCATGACTGCAGAAAACAAGAAGTTTACTTGTGGGGTACCTACCCAATATGGGCAAGACTAGAATTTAACTTTATTCCACAAACAAATTTAGCCCCAAAAGAAGATTCTAGTAATGCATACTCATTGTCTGGAAATAGCTATACCAGCACTGAAAGTAGATATTCTTTGAAGTTGCTTTGAGATGATGAGTGTATCATTATTTGCATTTCATACATGGACACATTATGCCCTTGCAGTGGCAGAAAGCTGAAAGACAGGACAACTAAAGCTGGGCAGAAAACACACAAGGTGAATAACAGGCAAGGAAGAAACTGTTAAATACGCAGTAGCAGCTGAGCAATTGGAGGGACTGATAAGAGTAATGATATCAGATAAATTCCTGACTCGAAAGTTATTATACTCTCTGCAGAAATGTTGATAAAAAGAGAGGCATTGTAAAATATGAAGTTATTCCAATTCTCTGCTTTTCAAACTGTTTGAGCAAGATGCCAATAAATAAGAGATCATTATAATTAGCTTCTACTATTACACTGTATGAATTTTTTCTAACAGAGCAAAAAGAACAAAAGCAATAGGACAATTTTTCACATGCACCCTTTTCATCAGTTTGGTTTTGATGGTAATTTTGTGATTTTTTTACCACACACAGGTGTAATTTAAATCTTGCATCATTCTTTACTTAACATATGCAGGGGGTTTGTATTTTTTTGCTGTCTACACATAACAAAGCCCTAGAATCAGAAAGACTTAACAGGCATGATTTCCTTGCATTAATGCAGCTTTTGTCATTTCACTGATTTCAACCTTCCTTAATTAATACCTACAATATAAATGTTATATTTATATATTTATAAATCTATAAATACCTAAAATTCGTTAGGTAGATTGATTCAAGTTATTCCTGAAGAGCAGCAAAAAAATCTGAGTATTTTGATTGAAATGTCAGCCACTGCATAAAAACATCAAACTATATCAACTTCACAAGACAGGGACTTAGTTGTGACTTGTGTAGCCACTGAGATATGGTTGTCAACTGGTGTATCTTATTTCTATTACATTAATTAAGGAAGATGTTTTCCTCTATTTTCCATTTAAGTGAAGAGTTTTATTTTTTCTTCTAAACTTGAGAAGGGAATGTTGAGAAAAAAACCAGAATTCACACTGCCATAATTGCACAAGCTTCACTGAAAGCACAACCTGGATTTAATTATCTTCTTTCATTCTTGAGTATATTTTCATTTATTCAGAAACTACCTGCTCTGTTAGCTCCACTAACTCCTTACATTGTAACCTTATGACAGGAGTAAATATTTAAAAAACTTCAAAGGTTATATAACACAAAACCAGATCCTTAATACATCATTATTTACAGGAAAAGTAGTGGAGCAATACCTGTTTTGGAGTCACCCTCTTAACTTTATGAACTGCTGAGCTTCTTTAAGAGACAGAGAAAACTCCACAGAAGTCTTCTATTTCTCTGTCTCTTCCTAAAAACTCATCACCAATGAAAAAAAAAAGCTTTTTGGGAAACCAGGCACACAAGGTCCTTCAGGCAGTGGTAAAGCCCCTGAAATGCTGCTAAATCAGAGTACATGGTGATCACAAACTAAGTGATTTAACTGTCTAAAAAAATTAGCATTTTTTGCTATTGATAAAACCATTTTTTCTTGTGTTTTAAAGACATAGTACTCCTCTTCACAAAAATACAGTAGAGTTAATGATTTTCCCTTCTTCCCCTCACTTACACAAAAGAAAGTCTAGATCTTGATGCTGGATCTGGCTTTTATATGGTAACCAAAAGAGATCACACTTGGGCTGCATTTTTTGTTTTAATTAGCAACAGATTCTGGGTTTGTCTAAAAGCAAAAAACCATCTCATTTCACATAAGCTGGATCAGCATAACTGTAGTCGATAAAGTCCACTTTAATGGAAAAAAAAAAATCCTGGAATATGATGAGACAGAGAAGTTCTCTGCAGGATCTGTCCCTTGGATGGGGGACATGGACATTTGTCTGCATACTGATTTTTTTTTTTTTCCATTCCCACCCCACACCCCTGCAAGTCCTATAGCCATACATAAGACTTTTGAGGCAGTAGGTTACCAAGACAACACATGGAACTTATCATTATCTAGATCTCATTACTAAAAGATTGATTTTGGACAAATAGTAATCTTGTAACAGGGTGTGCTGATGGATCACTTTCTTTTAAGTTGCTAAAAAACTGGGAAGCCTAAGCATATGATTCTATTTTGGGTCTAATGAGCTGAGGAAATGGCACCATAAATGTCTTCTCAGTTTCTCTTGCCCGCTTTGTACCTATATATGGGTTTCTCTTACCTGGATCCTACCTCCCTCAAGACAGCAACTTCACTGAATCAAAAAAGAAAGGGAAAAATCAAGAACTTACAGTGGCAACAGAGCCCCTGGGGTACAGCCACAGTTAAACTCACATCTCTGGAGACCACAACAAGGCAATTCCTGGTTTTTCATTCCGAACACTGAATGAACAGCAAAATGGCTATGCAGCACAAATCACTAGGCTCCCATAACCTCATCCTAACAAATTTCATTTAGTTACCCAGCAAAGAAGTTCATGATAACTCAAGAAAGACTTATCCATTTTAGACACTTAGTGACCATTCTGCTATGGTCCCAGGCTTTACTTTCAGTTGCTTCACACATTGTTAGTATCACTTATCATCCTGGTTTTCATTAACTTAGCTGAAGCAGAGTCTTTCATTCTAGCTTTTGCACCTTTTTTTTACGCATTACATATCTGAACCTTTCTCTTGCCAGAGTATCCAATACTCAGAAAGATAGCCTGCCTAGGCAAGACCCTGAATATCCTCAGGTCACTCAAAAACTTCTCGTTTGCTAAGTCTGGCCCTAAATACTATAGCACAAAGCTCAGGCACAGATCCTGTGGGCAGGCATCACACAGCAGACTCCCATTAGGAATGTGTATAATGTTGTGGTGTACTACAGCCACACGTTAATGCTTCATACTAACAGACCTGAAGCAGCTGTTCAAGAATACTAAAAAAGGCTGAAAATAGAAAGAGGACTATGAATGACATGTTTACTTGAAGCAGGACAAGCAAAGTGCTCTGCTATGTGCTTGACTGCAAGGCAGAGTGCATGGAAGAGCTGTGCACATGCATCAGTAGCAAGGACTGTTTGCTTCCTTTGAAGAAAGGAAGCTTGCAGAAGAAATCCAGACCATCAAAGGGACCTCAAGAAAGGAGTAGCACTTCTTGTAGACCTTGCTGTTTCCCAGGGGCCAAGTGAAAGGGCTCCAGAGCTGAGCAAAGAAACAAGTCACTACCAGCCCAGCACCCTATTGGCTAGCTCTGTAAGTCTTCCTAATCTCCATTCACCTATCCTTTCTGGATCCATGAGAACCAAATGCAACACATTTTGCTAACAAGGGTGTCATGAAAAATGGACTTTATTATAAGGAAAAACTTTGATTATAAGTAAACATATTATTCTTGGTTATAAAATGCAGCAGCACAAGCAAGTACTGTTAATAGATTTGGCATGGAAAGGACAAATGTGTTTGAAAAAAATCTGCTGTGGAACTTAATATGACTACATTACTCTAAAGGCTGTGGAGAAAAGGCCAATTCCAAGTTCATTTACGATTATAACCATTTTTAAGTTGCATGAAGGTGGACATTTAATTGAAAATACTTGCAAGAATTGAACAAAATGGCTTTCAAGAAAAATATGGACAATGGTGAGTTTTCTTAATAAACATCCCCCTGGGGTATAAATTAAGTATGTTATATGACCTTTTGGAGTAAGACATGTCTGCAAACCATTCATTAGCAGGTTATTAGGCTGATCAAACAAAAATACTGTGGATATTTTTGTACATTTTCATTCATTACCCTTCAGCACATCAGCTTATCCTGGTAGTGCTGAAATCAGTAAGAGGTTTAATGTTGACTTTTATAGGATTACCTCAGGCTAAGAGCATATGAACTTAGGCCTGGTGTGAGGTTCTGTGTTACTCTTAAAATACAGTAACACCTTCAAACATCTTTTTAAACACAGTTAGATGAAAATGCAATGCTGCTCTGTTTCTGGTAAAAAAGTATAATTACAATGCCTCAAGAAAAAGAAACTGGCATGGTGCTTTGAGATCTGAGGGTGATGGAAGAAAGCATTATTATACTAAAATAACACATTAAGATTCAGTAACAGACCAGTCAGATACTTAAAAATAGAGTTGAAATGTAAATCTAGAGCAGTCATTAAGCAAAGATGTATGGAAAAGTCAGTTGTTTTTGAGATAGGACGTGGGAGGTTTCCCATGTGGAAAACATGGTAATAGGTAGATTACAGAAGCATTAGGTTAGGAATTATGAGCTCTCCTACATTGCTGTCTACACCTTATGAAAGGTGTTGTGAGGAACAATGATGAAATGAGCTGTACATCACCATCATTTCCTAAAAAGGTTTCTTAGCACTGAGGGCAGTTCATCATTCCATTGGATTCATAGCCCCACGAGAAAAAGCTTTATTATAAAGACACCACAGTTCACTGATACAGGACTATATATTACAGTTCTGGTGGGGTTTTGTCCTGCCTACTCCTGTCTGCACTTCTAGCTTTGTGTGTACCTTTGTGCACCATTGGAGTGACCAAAAAATATGCAAGACCTCTTTTACAGCTTTCCTTTTCAAAATTTCCTTTTGGAAGTCATATTGTAAACTAATTTCCCCACATTTCCTCCTCATCTAAAATCTTTAAGGCAAGAGCAGCACACTATAAACCCAGGAGGTAAATTTTTGAGTGTTAAAAACAAGCATTTTGAAATGGAAAACAAGAAGACAAACACAACCGTTACATTAGTGTCATCTACTTCGGCACTAATATGCACAAGTTAAGTTATGTGAACATTTTCAGGAAAAAATAAAGAGGATTGGATATTCAAACAATAACTAAGAAAATTCTTAATAAACCAAAAGAACAAAAATTTAAAAATGCAAATGTCGCAGGGTTCCACAGTCTACCATAAGAGATTGGAAAAACAAAAGAAATTGCCAAATTGATATAATTTTTCATATTCTAAGATATAGCATCCACAGAATATGTAGGAATTAATTTACTTAAAAACCAGCATGCATCTGCAACAATACTTCCCTCTGAACTTATGGAGATGCTTAATTAAGCAGCAAAAAGAATCTTCTTCAGAAATGCTGATGATGAGCTGATGTGCTGATTTTGCAGCGGATTCACAGAACTGGTAGGTCCAGATTCTCCAAGTTTATCCCACACACAGAACCTGGCCCATGAACCCAACCCAAGGCAAAGTTCAAACTTCTGGCACGGGGTCAAAAGCAAGATAAGGCAAGGTCTCTATATGGGCTCAGCTTCCCTCTGTGAAGGAGGCTCGGGATGAGAGGAGCAGGAGAAGGGCTGGACTGAATGTCCTGTGGGAGAATTTTCCTTTGGGATGGAGACAGCCACAGATGCACACACAGTCTGACACCAAGCTGATGGCACCTGCTGCCAATGCTGACCCTAAGCCCATTGCTGGTGACACCTGAACAACTTGACGCAGGAAACCCCTGCAGAAAAACTGCTGAGAGTCAGAACATCCATTTGAAAACTAATCCACAGCATCTCCTATCACATTTCTGCACTAGGCCTGATGCTAACAAGTGTTAACAAGAAGTTAACAGCTTCAGATTTACATCCTTTGTAGTTTTTTCAGACCACTTTTCTGTATTTCCTCAAAAAAACAAAACAAAACAAACAAAACAAAACGAAACAAAAAAAAACCTCCCACAACCACCACAAAAACCAAACCTCTCTGAGGAAGAAATATATTTGTTAATTGTCTCCATGAGATGGTACTCAAAGCACAATAGCGGCTTTATACAGAGCCCAAATGGCAGATTAAGTGTAAGGGCAGTGTTTTAGTAAGGAATATCCAAGGTAAAACATCACTAATTGCTACAGATCACAAGAAACAGCAAAAGTCAACACCAAGCTTTAACATACACAGCCAATGAAAAAGAGCATGGCACAGATCAGGCAAATTAATATCAAGAACAGATGAATCAATATCATTACTTGCAAACGTTAACAGATTTAAATTCCTTCTAATATGCTCTGGTCAGTGTCTTATCATCTCCAACTGTCCAAGTCCCTGTTCAGGTACCAAAAAACTGTCAGGGTCTAACCCCAGCCAGCAACTAGGCACCACACAGCTGCTGCTCAGTCCCTCACCAGAGCATCATGAGGAAGAGTAAAAGTGAAAAATTAGTTTTAAAACTAGTAGTCAAGTAATTTTCTAGCATGATGAGCTGGTATGCTTTGACTGAAGCTTACTACACATACCTTGTGTTACTCTGTGTGACATCTTGCTCTAGGACAGCTTTATTTTGGACAGAATCTGCATCCAAGCACTTCACAGCCATAAAGAATACATGCTGCTGCAGCTGCACCCATTTTTATTTTCCTGCCAGTTGGCCAGGAGGCACAGACAAGGCAGCATGTTGTGCTTAAAAGATTTCTTACCCCTTACCAGCCTAGGCACCATAAAACATTTATAGACTATTTTGGGCAGCATTTCATTGCAAATTCCATATGCTTAGCTGAACTATTCAATGCCCAGAATGACAATAAAGGGAAGATTACATTTGAATGCTCCATGTAGCAAGGATTCTACCTTTTAGCTGGTACAGCCCATTATCTCCTAAAATAAACAACAGACAGCCTGCTCACTCCATCAGCTGAGTTCCACAGTATTAGACACCTCTGTGCAGCCTAAGGGTGCACGTGGCTCAAACATCTACTCCAGGGTACAGTCTCATCTCCATTCACAGATATTTGCAAAAGAGAATACAGCCTGAAGGGTGCCAGTTCTTCAGTATGTTGTGTAATGCAAAGGGAAAGAAGAAAGGCAGCTATAGATCCTTTCCCCAAGCAAAATGTATGGTCTTGCTTTTAGTTAAAGACATAGCCACATAATGATGCACTTAAAATAAAAAAAAAGAAAATTCATACTAGTATTTGAAGGAATTAAATAAAAAACAGTGTCTGATCTACAGAATAATTTAATGCACACTGAAGGGAAAGAGCTCTTTATTATGGAAAATCCTTTTAAATAATTTGTCCTTAGATGCCATCACAAATTTACAAGGAGACTGAAGTGAGATATGTAACTTCAGGACATGAAGTCACTCATTTCTTCATCACACATTTGTTCTTGCATATATGGCCCAGCAAAGTGAGAGAACAATGCTGTCTATAATTTTACCTCTGCAGGGATAGACAGCGCAGACTGGCACAGAAGACGAAAGTGTCAGCTGACTGATTTGGTTTAATGCTACCTCCCTTGCAAATAAAACTGGAAATGCCATATGAAGCTACGGACAACCAGTCTGGAGGAAGGGATGACCTTTTAGAGGCTACTACAATATTTAGGACCCTAAAGCAGCTCATTGGATCAGCAACCTAGCGATAAAGTAGTTCAGATAATCTCAGCTACATCCAGCAATGAGCTCTGGCCAAATGTCAGAGCTTTTAGTCTGCTCTGACTAAAACTGGCCAGGCACCAGCCTTAAAGAACAGCTCCAGCATAAACAGAGCTTTACTCTGCACTCCAAACTTTTCTTCCCTGCTTATCTTTTGTGTCACTTGACTGGAAAATTTGCAATCTATGCAATTTTAAAGAGTTTGGGGGCTTTTTGCCTAGGATTCAAACATTAAGTTGTCCTCTTGAGATCTATTTTATATCACTTCATACATCCTTCTTTTGTTCACTGCTCACAGCTCATAAAGCTTGCTAATGCATCCTTTAAATACAGAAGAATCACATGTTTTTCTTCTCATTTCCCTTCCTGCTTTCTGCTTGTTTAGAGCTGAAAGACAGCACCTTTTGCATTAAATCATGACCAGGACATTAACATTAGAGAACCTTTCCCATTAAAAAGGCAATATATATTGATATGTGAACACTCCACTCCCAAAAGCTTTTTTTCCAACACTTCATTAACATTTTTCACTGCTGAACCATTATATCCTCCCAGAGAACATCTTTATTGTCCCATTTCCTCCGCATACCACTAATAACACAACAAAAGGAGAGGAGGCAATTGCAGATAAATCAGCCCAACTTCCCATCGGGTTTCCCTTCCACACTCCTGCCATCTGTGCTGGCTGCCACAGCAGTACATATGCTTGCAGACAATGCCACAGGGGTCACACTCTGCTCTCCAGCCAGTCACGTCTGCTGCTGTGATTGTCACAGTCCAGTACTTCTGCTGTTTGCCTTCACATGCTCTGCAGAGACAGCTTCCAGTCACCGAAACTGGGGGCACAAGGCTGAGCTCCCAGCACTATCCATGCCCTTCTCCTCAGGAAAACAGGAGACTCATCCCCTGGTTTGTACCAAGTAATTTACAATACATGGATTTCAAGACCTGAGAAGCAACATGTTGTACTTTGGATGGCCTGTTTGCTCACAAGAAATTCCCCTGATACAACACTATCAGATAAAACTTTTTCACAGAACAAATAGTATTTTCAAAGAAATAAAAAAGCAGGAAACTTAAATCATAAACTAAAGTTAGGAATATGTGAACACTTCTTCCTAGTTGATGAACATCAGCAAAAGACAGAATCAAATATTGATCTATATTTCTGGATTAGCTTTCTGAGGTGTGCAACCACCTTTTCACAGCTGTGAACACAGCACAGCAAAAAATTGATCATCACTCACTTTGCAATCTGAACTGCATGAATCATTAATAGCTGACTTGTTAATTAAATACGGTAGTAGAATTCTAGATTAGTCTTGCCTTTATAAGAGCACCATTAATAAACCTGTTTTTCAATTTAGGAAACATCATCTTGTCATGGAGTAGCCATTGTATTATTCCTGCCTAAGTATAATATTTCATTCATTACCTTGACAGGTCACATCATTTAGGCTATCCAAGAGAATAAATTTCATCAGCTTGAAAATGTTATCTGTGTCCACAGAGAAGCCCCAGATGCACAGTGTCTCCTGTAAATCTCAGGAGTCTATAACATCAGAATTTTCATAAACCACTGGGCACACAGAAAAACCCTACAAACAGGGGCACTGCACTAGGTTTTCTCATTTATTATTGGGCTCCCCACAAAATGACTGTTTAGCTGAAGAATTCTCTTCTTCCCATTTTCCATTCTTCAGTCACTTGTAGTGTATGCAAAATGGAAAATCACTTTTCCCCCCATATTAAACGAGGAATCCAAAAAAATTAAGTACACTTCTGTCATTAATCTTTTTATATTGCATATTACAATATGATCATGTGCATTGTACAACATAGTGCAACATGTGTGAGTGTCTCATTTTTGGTTTACCAGTAACATTGATATAATCTATCCCTGTCTTCCCTCAAGTATGGCATCCATGGCCAACACTTGTTCCTTCAAAAGACAGCTGGCAGACACTCCTGGTAAAACTACTTGAGAAACCCTCAGAAAATTGGTAGCTAAAAAGGGATTCTTTTTTGAAAGTTTCTGCAAAACATCTCATGCAATCAAATTCACTAACACATCTTTGCCAGATATACATGTACATCTTTTATGTTTACATATATACATGCATAAACAGAAGCATCCTTTGAAATCTAAAAACATTAATTTAAGGACTGCCAGACTGAACACATGATGATTAAATGACTAGCACTTTGAAATGCTGAGGTAGCAATAGGGCTAAAATACCTGCTGAGATTCAACTCTGGCTTCATTAAACAGATAAAGTCATCACTGTGTAAGTGCAAGATTGTCTTTTTGGCTAATGCTTAATCGGAGTCCAAGAATGTATTGCTAATAACTGTGAATAATAAATTATTTCAAAGACTGGTTCTTACATGTATATAGAAGTCTGATGTATGGCTGGTAAGAGGTCTGCTCTAGAGACAGGAAATCTCTTACACACATTTACTAAGTGCATTTACTCATTCTCAAAAATCCTTAACGAGAACTTCACTATTTTCTGTTTTAAATATGCACAAAAGGAAATTTTAAAAAATAGCAACTTGTGAAACAAAGCAGAGACCAAATAAAGAATAGATATGGTTCTTCTTTAGTACGCAGTGTTTCTAAGGAGTGGAACTGATCCACTGCCAGTGACGCTTCTCTAGTGTGTGTTTCTACATAACCAAGACAGTTATTTTACAGCAAGCTTGTGGTATTTTAAAAGATTTACTTTGCCTCCTCTTCTGAGGACAAAATTTCTCACCCACAAAATGAGTATGACCAAATTTCTGTCTTTGAGGACCTCTGGTAGGACAGTTTTGGAAGGATTAGATATCATACCTATGAACCCAACTTCTGCTCCTTCAGTAATAAGATTGTTTTGCCACCCCTCCCACAAATCTATTTTAATAAGTTGTCTATTCTCTTTTACTCCCAAAATACATCACCAGAAAAGGAAAAAGAGAAAGAGAAAAAAAAAAAAAAAGAAAAAAAGACAGATGTCAAATCAGTAATTTCTACATTTAATGCTCTAAATGTGAATTATGTAAAGGTATGGTGACCTACCTGGAAGGCAGAAGCAAGGAGCCCATCCTAATTTGGAACAAGATACAGGGGTATTTTTCCTTACAAATGGTTCTTCGTACTTTTAAACCAAACAGAAAATTTGGGAGACTATAATAAAAAATATTTACCCAATTTCAGTGCTCTCCTACAGGATTTCTGATATAGAGTATTACTATATTTGTACTATATTTATTACTAATAAACATTACTATTTATTACATTAGTAGTATAGTAAATGCATTTTTGAGATCCTGCCTTTGCTTCTGCAAATTGGTAGGACAGCACTGGTTTACCTTGGAGCTAAACCGAATTGCACCAGGAACAGTATAATTCACTCTAGATTTGCAGACCTGATACACAGAATCACACAATCAGCTAGGTTGGAAAACCTCTCTGAGATCATCGACTCCAACTTATGACTGAACATCATCATGTCACTTAGACTATGGCACTGAGTGCCACATCCTTAAACACCTCCAGGGAATGTGACTTCACCACCTCCTGGGACAGCCCATTCCAATTTCTAATCATTCATTCTGTGAAGAAATTCCTTCTGATGTCCAACTTGAACCTTCCCCGATGCAGCTTGAGACTGTATCCTCTTGTCCTGTCACTGGCTGCCTGGGAGAAGAGGCTGAGCCCCACCTGGCCACAGGCTCCTTTCAGGTATTTATAGCGAGCGACAAGGCCAGCCCCGAGCCCCCTTTTCTCCAGGCTAAACACCCCCAGCTCCCTCAGCTGCTCCTCATAGGACATGTGCTCCAGACCCTTCACAACCTTTGCTATCCTTCTCTGGGCAGAGATAAATAGTATATACCTCACATCCAAACAGAGAATGAAATCCTTAATCTCATCACTCGCACAGGAAGAAAATCAAGAATGTAAACCTCTACAGCACAAAATCTGGTCAGAACAGAGAGAGCTGTCATTAGAAGCCAAGGCCATAAGGCAGTGAAAGCCAGTTCAGCATCTGAAATTGTTCACATACATTTTTGTCAACTCCACTGGTTTTAGTAGACATGGTGCAGTACATGGGAATGCATACATGAAAGAAAGACAGGAAAAGGGGGAAATTTGGTTATAAGAATATTAATATGGGCATTATGGAATATTAATACCTACATAAAAAGCAATGCTTTCCCCTCAAATGAAGAGGTTTTGTCACAGAACCCTGTAGTTCATCTTATTTTAATGGATTTTGCTTGATACTTTCTATCATACAGTAGTTCATGAAACAGTTCATAAAGTCCTTTGGCAGAAATTAACTGCATTTGTTGTGTTACAGTGGTTGCAATTAAAAAGGCAGTATTTCCACACTGCTACAAAATGAAGTATTAAACAATAAACTGCAGTCTTCTTTGTGCTTAGAGAAGAAGCAAGATTTTGCAGATATTTTATTTAATGAGAGAGAAGTCTTTGCTTCTTTTGAATTACTTTAAATAAATGCAATTTTCTTGGTTAAAGACACTGAATAAATTATACTAGTGATGTGCTTTTTAGATTAAATTAATCTAAACTCAATTAATATAATCTATTCACAGATAATATAATAGACTAAATCAAGATCAGTGTGATGTCCCTTAAAGGATGAGTAATTTTTAGCTGCAATATATACAAAACCACATGCTTACAGAAAATTTTTTTGACTACATAGCTGGGAGCCCCATTTATTTGACAATTACACATAATGCCTTGAACTTTAGACTACAGCAAGAAAAAGGTATTCTTTTTCTCAAAGGTATTCTTTTTTTCATTCTCACACAATTTCTATATGTATCAACTCATTATTTCAAGGGAAAAAGATGCATTGAGCATACATCCGTAAAGATGCAAGTGCATTTCAGCTGCACTACATTCAGTGCCAGAGATTATAGTTCCCACTCTGCCTACAGAGGTTGCAATTTGGAGGACAGTTTCAATTTCAAAACCAGCCCTTAATTGGTTTGTGTTGGCAACTGATAAATTTTTCTCCTGAAGCTCCAGTATGATGATTGTTGCCACATGATAAAATGCACAATGCATTTAGTTTTGTTATACATTCTTAAAATAATTGGATTCCTTTTTCAAATAAATTTGCCACCCCTCCCCCAAACCTATTTTAATAAATTGCCTATTCTCTTTTACTGCCCAAACACATCACCATAAAAAAAGACAGACGCCCAAGTGTTAATCCATAATTTCCACATTCAATGCTGTAAATGTGAATTATGAAAAAGTATGGTGAATTACCTGGAAGACAGAAGGAGCTTTGTGGCTAAATATGTCACTCATACCCACAAATTATTACAATTAATTCTTTAAAAAAGTGAGTCCAAGAGTTGCAAGATAGCATGGGTTCAGGACTTAGTCTCCAAAAATGAGAAAAAAAACCCCTGCATACACTTCAGTCCATTATTTTCATAAATCTTGTAGATCACAAACCATAAAAAATTTCAGAGATTCATAATCTGACAGCTGAGTTGCAGATTACAGGATTTCATATTTATGAGTTGGTAGTCCATATGCAAATAATTGCAGTGGTTGTTGCTGAAGATTGATGTTGGCCAGCTTTCAGGCACCAACCCAGCTGCTCTCTCATCCTTTCTTCTCAACAAGCAGACAATAAGATGGAAAAGATCATGGATTCTGATAAAGACAGAGAGATCATTTACCAGTTACCAATATGGACAAAACAGACTTGACTTAGGGAAAATTATTTTAAATATTTGCGAATTAGAGTAGAATGGTGAGAAACAAAGACATAAATGAACCCAACCCTCCTCTCAACCCTTCTCTCCAGGCCTTCCATTTCCCTCCTTCATTATGATTCTTCTGGTTCCTTGCCCCACCCCCGCAGGGAGATGGGGGAATGGGGTTTGTGGTTAGTCTATGGACCACAACCAGTTTCTGTGGCAGCCCTTCCTCCTGAAATTTTTCCACTGATCCAACGTGAGTTCCCAGTAAGTGACTCCAACATGGGCCCTTCTCAGAAGCTGAAGGCCCATGTGGGCCCTGCACTGGCTGCAGTTCCTGAAGGTCATGTCTGCCCACTCCAGTATGGGTTTCTCCATGGCTGCAGCCTGGACACCTAGCTGTTCTGGCATGGTTCTCCACGGGCTGCAGGGAAACACCTTCTCCACCATCACTCCTCCCACAGGATGTAGGGAAATACCTGCTCAGTCACTGCGCACTTCCTCCCCTTTTTCTCTCTGACCTGGGTGCTTGCAAGGTTGTTTCTCGCACCTTTTTTGCCCTCACTGCTGTTTTCTGTATTCCCCTTTCTTGAATATATTTTCATAGAGGCACCAGCAATGCCCAATTGAGGGGCTCAGATGTGGGTACAGAGGGTCCGTGGAGTCAGCTGGAGCTATGTATATCACAGGGCAGTCCCTGTTCTCTTCCCATTCCCAACAGCCCTGGCAGCCCCCACCCCTATCAACGCCCAGATACCCGCACCCAGTGCACTTATTTACTGACAAATAGGTTATTTCCATACATCACATCAGTCTACTCAATTCCTCACTCTCCCAAAGCAAGAACTTAATATACAACAACTACCATTTACTAGGAAAAACAATAAACTAAGTTCCCAGTATAACTGAGGATAGCTTTTCCCTGCTACAAGTCACTACTGAACACATCAAACAGGACAAAGAGGTTCATTCACAAGCATTGATGTTGGCAAGGTCTGTTTTAAGAAAACTCTACGCCATGCTTAAAACAGGTGATATTATAAAAACAATCTTTAGTCGGGAATAAGATCTCAAATAAATGTTTTTGTTTGTTTAGAGAACAAAATATAAACAAAATGCAGAAATAGATTAACGTATTTGTTGAGGAACTCTAATACATAAATTCATTAGGGAAGCAATAAACATTCTGCATAAATTAATTACTTTGTGCTTATCCTCATTAAATGCTACTTAATGAGTTAATAAGCTTGAAAAGCAATGACAAATTGCGAAAGTGCATGCACAGGACTTTTGGGTGTTTTTTTTTTTTAATAAAGCAGCATATCTAACTGAACACTTAAGCTCTGGATACAGGCCAGTCACATTTATACAAGGTGGTCACTTTATCTTCTAACCTTCATGAACAAACACCTTCTGCCATGAGTTTTGAATTTGTCAGAAAAGCATCAACTTTACAAAGTTCAACTGCTGAAGGTACTTTTACTAAGTTTTAGGAACCACCTCCTCCTTAAAGTTAATTTTGTACAAACTAATTTGTAATAAAGGATAACTTCCAGCTTCTTGGGAAATATTAATCAGAAATATATATGTCCACACATGCACATGCCTGTGCACACACAGATACGCACACAATAGAAATATCTTGCCATATTTGATTGTTACACTCAGGCATGTGTGGCCTCTGGGTGTTTGATAATGAAGAACACGTAAATGTGTTGCCACCATCACAAACTGGAAAGAGGCCAGGCAGCACTGGAGGAAGTCATATCCAGCACCAATAAATACTGTAAATTTTGTGACAGGGTATGAGTGCCCCAGCATTAACTGAGCTGTGTTACTAACATACTATGGAAGACTTAAATGATGGCCCCATTTGTCATGTCACAGATATAGACTGCTTATGCTCTCATTTTCTGCAGCACAAAGGCTCAAAGTGTTGTATTCTATCTATCTTGTGATTTAAACAAAACAAAACAAAAAAAAACCAAACAACAACAAAAAAAATAAAGCCACACAGACACATTTTTCACTTGTTCTCTTCCCAGGCCAAAATTGAGAGAAGATGAAAAACTGCATCCCAGCATACATTACTCATATTGACATTATAAATGCCCTTTTTTTTAAAGTAAAATTTAACATCTTCAAATTAGCAGTGCATTAAGTAAGTATGATTCAGTGAACATTTCAAAATACAGTCCTCTCACCTTCTCAGGACACCCACAATTCACAGTGAAATTAACAGTGATGCCTTGATAAAACATTTAAAGCAATCTTTGACCATTACATGAGCAAAAATTTTCCAGATAACCTTGGGATATTAATCCCATTTTTAAACTCTTAAACTGATTTTCTTTTAAACTCCTTAAAACTTACTTAAGCAAAGGAATCTAATTCTTCTTTGTAGGGACAATAAACAGATAAAGTAGTATTCTGAACAAAGACTGTCAGTCCTCTTCAGGGATTATCATTCCTTGGATTATGCTCCTTTTTCCAGGATAGTAGTGTGTTTAATTCCTGATTCTTTGAGAAACATGAGCAACATCTAGCAGATTTCAATGCCTATGATTACATACATACACACATCAAAGCATTTTTCAGTATCCTCCAGCATGACCAATCCACACAAGTAAGATCTCAGTATCAGTTGTGAGCATGAGTACACTTCTGAAACAAAATCCAGAGGAAATCAGCAACCAAAGCAGGATCAGAGCAAGCTGCAACATTAATCTTGGATCACATAAAATATTTTGCATTGCTATGACAGCATGACATCATATTAACCCCACAAACACAAAAAGAAGCACACTTGACAAGAAGGCATGTGCTGATAGTACGCAGCTACCAGAAATTCTTCCCTTAGCAGTAAAAAACTTTGTCGCCTGATGTTTAAGAAAACTTTCAACTATTTTAAAACCTCATTACTCTGCAAATAAAACCATATGTCCATCAATCACACTAAGTCATTAGACATTTTCAATTGATTTTGGTCACTTAAGAGTAATTCACAAAGGACTAGGAAGTCACAGCACAGCCAAATGCCATCTCCATGATTGGATAAAAATGTGTATTAAACAAATCAAGACATACTCATGTTACAAACAGGTCCTCAAGAGTTTTGTGCTGACACTTAGGTAATAAGATAGCTAATGAGAACAGCTATATTCTGCTCAGCACTGTTTAAGATACTAACAAATTAACTTTAGATGATTTGTCATCAAGTCCCTGCAGGAAGAAGCCACACTATTTAAGGGGGTAGGGGAAGAAGAAAGACAGCATACTCATCTATGGAAATCTTTAATCCCAGGCTAATTACTGGGATAATAGTAAAAACAATACCAGAAATAACACTTGACAGGGAATAATTTTGACCATTTATCTCAGTAATAATCATGTATTTTTTATTTATTGACAGGCATTTTAACTAACTTTCATTCATGTCTTCACCTCTTTTCAGTAGTCATGATACTACTTTAAAAAAAAACAGTTTTGAAAGGAATTTAAATGCCATTTGAAAGAGAAGAACTGCAACTCATGGCTTCCCAAATTTTCACGAAATAGCCAATGGAGTCACAAAGTGAAAACCAGGTGTTAAGGGATGAGAGTGTTTGGGGTTACTTTTTTCTCTTTTCCTTTAATATATCTTATTATCTCACTTCTGAACCATTATGTCTGTGGAAGAGAAAAGGAAAGGTCATCAGTAGCCAGTGGCAGCACCAGCTGGGAGCTGGAAATGGATCTTGTAGTTTTCAGCTGTCAAATGTTAGCTGAAGTTTAGTAAGTGTCAATATGAAATGATCTGCAAATCTGTAGCTTTTTTAAATTAGCAAGAAAAAATGAAGGATTTTGAGAGAGCAATTCCGAGTTCATTATATTATTATAGTTATACATAAAGTATTGCAAGTTGTTCAGTCTCACTGGTTCCCAGGTTAGCAGAACTCTCACCCATGTTCTATGCTTAAACACCAAAGCAAAACAGCATTCTGTATCACTCTTGATCCACTTCCCTCTTAAAATGCCCTGAATGCCTCTCCTCTATGGCTGCAAAGTTTTTGTGAAAGTAGACATCATCAATAAAAGGAGACTAAATAATGTATTTACTCTTTCAATATCCATGACTTGTATGTCTTACCAGCAATGAAAGAAGACAAAAATGTAGAAACAATGCAGGAAAGATGCAGGAGTCACCAAGTAGCTGATTGTGTAGCCAAATTACACAAATATTTTCTGGCTTTGGGTCCAATCTCATGTTTTATATACAAAACTGCAACTTTTGTAAAATAAATGTGCCTTTCCCACCAGCAGGCTCCATGTGAGAACTGTGTGTGCTTGAAATGAGAAAGAAATCACATATGTGCACCCAGCCCACTAGTAGGACCTATAATAAAGAGGATATGTTTCCTTTACAACTGTGAGTTCAGCAAATATGCTGCAATAGCAGCCACAACACTGCTGTCCTTTCTGAGAAGATGAGCTAACATTTAAGCATGGAAGACAGCCGGACCCACCCTTAGGCATTCCCAAGTGTCAGCCTATTTAATCAGCACTGATTAAAACCTTTTGGAATGCACACAGCCAGCCTACCATTGCCACCACCTCACACTCCAGCACCTCATATTGGCCTCTCAAACATTCTCGTTCCCAGTGTGGAAGAGGATGCTTGCATTGAGTCAAGAGCCAAGGGTAGATGACATAGTGCCTATGCTTATCTTTGTGTGTACATTTTTTGGATTTCTAGACCAGACAACTGGTGCAAACAGCCACAGTACACTGCTGTGGTCCATCACCCTCATCAAGCATCACAAACCAGACCAGAAAAATTTACCTACAGTCATTACATTACGTGAATGGGTATGGCTATGCATGACTTGACACACCTACAGATAACCTGAAGTACTGAATAAATGGTTTGTCCCTTAAAAATAGACCAATATTTTCCTTCCATCCTATTTCCAGGGTACAGTATGTTCTGTGGTACTTGCTCTTGAATTGCTGACAAAGTCAGTCCTACTCACTGGAACTGAACTTACTTTTTAAAATCCTACGGGTTTTACTTAAACTACAGTATTTAAAATATTAAGATCTAGCTAGTATAACGGTGGCTTACTATATAAAACAGAAATGGAATGCGTTCTTAGCTAATGAAACTCCTCTGACTTAAATTTTGTTTTCTATCTCATTTGTCTCTGTGGACACTATCTAATTTCCCCTCACTCTTCTCACCTGACAGACTGAAAATTTTTGGGGAGGAGGAACTGCCATTTATTGTATGTCTGTAAAGGACCTAGGCCACCAAAGCCCAAAGGTTTTGAAATGCTACTGCATTTCAATGTCTATGTTAAATAATGAGGACCTTTGCTCTTTTAGCAGACAGTAGCAGTATTTAAAACTAATAATTAGAAGACAGTTTGAAAGTACTGTTTTCCATTCTTGGAAAAGTATTTAAAAAAACATAGTCAAGCCACCTCACACCACCCTCCTGTGGAACTCCTGGAATCTAGTTCCACAGTTGGGAACTAGATTAATTACTGATCAGGTATTCAGGTCCACTGGAACACGACTTCCCTCTGGCCCATGGCGTGCTGTAGCAGCAGCAGTGAATGTCGCAGCCAGCAGGACGCTGCCCAGCTGCTGTGGGCTCTCCCTTTGCGTGCCCAGGATTCCTCTTTCTGCAACAACTGCATAGTTCCCCTAATCTGGTGCCTCTGATTTAAGCTTTGTAAGGGAAATGTAACATCAACCTCAACATTCTCTGACTAAAAGTTGAGGAAATATGATGGGGGGACAGGGAGAACATCACCAATGCAAAAGCTACCAGTCCTGTACCAAGGAATAAAATATAACTTTTTTTGGAGGAAAACAAAACAAACAAAAAAAAATCCCTCAGGATTCTGGAAGGAAATAGCTGCAGCAACTGAGTATTAAGGTACACATAAATTCAGAAAGCCTGATTAGTAGTTCCACCAATAGATGAAAAACACAAAAACTTCACCCTGTGGATGAAAGTTACCATGCGCCAGCCTTAACTCACTGAGATAGGATTCCCCACCCTGATGAACAATTTTGGTCTCAAGGCACCAGCCGTCTATTACGTTGCCCTGCAGGTCTTGTGTGCTGTTTGTACACACATCTCCTTTCACAGGGCAAGGAAGAATATGTCTGGAAGCATAGAAAAGATGATTAGATACCCAAATCTCAGTTGATACAGAATTGGTGTAAAACTACTGATGGTTGTCACCGTCCACTTACCCCTCTGCATATTAAGGCATAGTCCCCATCAGGGCTAGGGTCTCTTTACTGGAAGTGCTCATATTAAAGCCCAGCTAGATCTGACACTCAGGAGTGGTTCCAAGACATGTCTATCACAGGAAGGAGAGGTTAGTTAAAGGCAGAAGACCTCCTGTGAGAGTGCTGGAGAAATGTCCCAGGCAGAGGAAGCCAAACTTGGCAGGGTTTGTGCCCATACTGTTGGTCCAGAGCAGACCCTGAAGCAAATTAGCCAGCCAACAATGCCTTATTTGCCCCCTGTCCCTCTTCACAAGGAACTACTTCTCCAGCACTGGTAAGGATACTGAATTCATTAGCATATATGCAGTGTGAACGATTGTTCAGGAGACTTGAACCCAGGACTAAAGTGAGAGCCAAATTATTTGACGCTAAAACACATTCAGTGAGGAATAGTGAAAGGGGTCAAGGAAGTACCGGGCCACTTGACATCGAAAACAGTATCTGTGGTAGGAAGTAGAAGCAGAGCAGAGTACCCTGCAGTGTTGTTAGATCCTTTCCTTTATACGGCTGTGTTGGCACACTGGGATGTAGACAAGCATGTCCTGCTGGGAAAGGAAGAGATGTGACAGGACTGAGGAATCATGAGCCCAGGGCACGATCTTGCATGCTGAAGTGGCTCTGACTGTTTTGCATTAAACGCACATGTCCACACTACCAAGCACACAGTGGCTCTGCCTATGGATGAACCATTTTCTTTTACAAAGACAAATAAGCAAAAGATTAGTTTAAAAGCCTGCTACAACTGTCGCACAATAAAAACAAGAGGCAAGCTTTTAGACTTAATTGCTTCATCAGTCCAATCAGGGAATAAGGTATTCTGAGCCAGAGAGCTTGCCTGTTTCTTTTCCAGCTACATCCATTTAGCTAATAAACAGATCTCTCTCTCCATATTTATATTATTCCAGAGTGGATACAAAACTCCCCATCTTCCAAAACATTAAAAATCTAGCACTTAAAGAGAGAAAATTATTAAGCTTTAATTCTGCAAAACATGAACTGCCTTTTAGTACTAAGTATTAGACAAATTTATCAATATCTGGAAGAACAAGTTTGCTCACAGAAACTGAGACAACGCTTGAGAGACTTTCCCTGAGGAGTAAACCAATAAGGAAAACTGGTTGATGGGCCAGGATATTCTCCACCAGGTTCTCTGTCTAACTGAAACACTACATCAATTACCTGAAAACAAGCGACCAGGAACACCTTTATCCTTGTAAGGCCATGCTAGATTTAGAGTGGCCTTATGGCTGCTCCAAGTTGCACCTTATCATCTATGTTTATAAAAAGCAGCCTTGGCTATAAAATGCAAGAACATACATCCAGTAAACCCTGGCTACACCCTGAGTCCTCCCTTTCATCCTATGAAGGCCAAAGATGACTGTGGTATAACATGATTCAAGAATGCCTTCTCCACTAGGTAATATCTGAGCAGAATTTGATCCTACAGATGCACATTCTAAAGCCAGAGTGATTTGGGTTTCAAAAACTGACTATAACTTTTTGTGGAAAGTACTTGACACATTTTATCTTTGCCATCATGTAAAAGTACTACTATTTCCTTACAGACATTGTCTACACAACATTGTCAGAGAAACAAAGCTTTCTGTAAGCACTAGAAGTTAGGGGTTCTGACTTCCTTAAGGGTGAATCTTCCATAAAAAGTTTTGCTCCAGCACTAACTGCAAAATTAGCAGGAAGATTACGAGTAATTAGACTGGGGTGTTAAATCACTAATGTTCCTTAAATAAAACTCCTAATTAGGACACACAGCATATTTATCTGCAATCTAGATCTGACAAAACAGCACAGACTTTCCTTTTCTAGCTGACATCTGGGACATTGCCAGGGAAATGCTAGGCACTCACAGTACTCCCTTCAGAAAGGCTCATTTCACTTGCACAATTACAGGTAAGGATGCCTATCCCCCTCCACTTTGATACCAAAGCAGACTGGCATAGTAGAAAGAGTCATGGCCATAAATTTAGACACCTATCACCAGAAAGTTATTCAACTCTCTTTTGATGACACAGGAAGGCTGGGCACTTGCTCAGATTAAGCTTCTCTGATGGAATTTAGCTGCTGATACATAAAAATGTAAAACTATCAACACAATCCCTCCTTCTACATGGTATTTCTCAGACTCTAAGATAAATACAGTTGGATAGATGTTTTTGTTTTATTACACGTAATAAAATACCACCTGAAACAAACGCTTCTCAACTGAGAATTGATTCACAATAATTTACTTCAATACAAACAACAACAGTTACAATTTTTTTCCGGGGCCCCTTTACACCAAAGGTATTTAACTGCTTCAAAACAAACCCCACAATTACACTGACATGTCACATATCCTGCAGATAGTCTTTCCAAACATTTTGTACCTTGTTCTAATTTCTAAACAAAATAATCCATTTTCTCAGAAAAACAGATGCACAGATTTTTAGGTATCAGAACTTTTTTTTTTTTAAGGTTTACACCAGTTTATTTCAAGTTCTCTGAACATCATTTCACGTGAACACAGAATTTCTATTTGCAAGAAGAATTCCACCCCACCCCCCCAGTTTGACACTGATCATCATAAAAACTAATATGTCTTCTGAACCACAAGCAGTATCTTTCAGTTACCTGGCTTTTACTGTCTGAAGTGGTTCTGTTCTATGCTTGTGTTGCAGCTGCAGAACTTTTTCTCTCGGCAACTCAGTTGAGAGGGACTTAAGCCTAGAAGCACCAGAAAAATTAGCATGGCTACCACAGGGCCTGTATGTCTGAGTCAACACAACTGTCAGCCTTGCACTGCTGGGGATGCATGTGCTCTTCCATGCTCTGAAGGCCACTGAAGTCAAGATTTGATACCTTAGCCAAGACATACATTCCTTCCAGTAAGTAAAAGTTATTTTCAGCATGACTGGAATTAACCAGGTACTTCTCTATGTGTAATACAAAAGTCACACTTAAGACAACCTCCCTGAAGCCATTTACCTGTGAAGCTTCATTGTTGAGAGAGTTTAATTAATTTTTAGTCCAACTTTAAGTGTCCCTTTTAATGTGACTAGCCCATTAAAAAGATAATGGATTTATCCATTTGGTATACCATTAGGAAAAAACCCTCAGTCATCTCTTCCAACAGCACAAGGCAGCAAATGATTTTTTGTAATATTTTTTCTGCTATTGCAACTTCCAATAAACTCTGTTGTTTTGCAGTGGATATATTCAACCCTTTGTATTAAAATATTCATTCAGACTGAACACAGAGATGTTCTGACTGAAAGTAGGTTGGGTGTTTTGTCAGAAAGAACAAGTTTTGCTGAAACAAAAGCCTTTCTGCAAATGATATTGCAAATCTAGTATGCAATTTTGGAGGGAAATGTAATGATCACAGATTTCAGTTACATTACTCATTAGCTGAGACTTTACATAGTCACTATCAAGACCTGAAGCCAGGTCAAACACCTCAGGTGCCACGCCTTGCTTTTATGATCCCAAATATTTTAGGGAAGAGAAAAATCTTTCCCTGACCAAACAGACAGAACAGACACAGAGTGATATTTTAAAGTGAAACATTTAGAAAGAATGAACAAAAGCTAAAATCCATTATCCCTAAGAGATGCCAGGAATATATACACTTTTAGCCATGAATCAGAACATGATTTATTAATAATTGCTCCACAAAAAGGCTGTGTGAATAGTCCTAGATATACACAAATATTAATGTTTGATTGTTGTGAAATGTCTCAAAAATTAATTACCAGCTATGCTTGGCACTACATTGAAAACACACGTTAAAGAAAATTACAAATATAAGTGCAAAGGTATGAGTTAGATGCCTGCCAGGATGTTTTTTTCATCTTATTGAGCTAAAAAAAAAAAAAAAAAAAAAAAAAAAAAAAAAAAAAAAAGTTTGTCGTCTTTTTCAGAAAGACACAACAAACTGTATTCACATGAACTTGGCAGAGTCTTAAACAAGCAGGTCTGTCCCACAAAATGGCAAGTATCTCCAGTAGCTGCTGTTGTAGCTAATCTGTGACAACACAATATTCCCAGGTACTATCAGCTGCATCCCCAGCTATTGCTAATTTTGTGCAGGATCATAACGTTTTTCTATGTACATTAGCTACAATTATTTTAATAACAGTTAGAAGCAGAAAGAAGACAAGGTGGAAAAAACACAGAGAATGTGCAAGTGATGTTTGCTAGACTGTGATCAGAAAGACATTAACAAGTCGACACAAAGGATTGAGATGTTACTGACAGACTATATAAAATGGACCATGTTGCCTTTTCGAGGTTTAGATTTTCTGTTGTTGTTATTGTTTAGGTTTTTTTATGTTTTGTTGGGATTAAGTCAGATGAGAAACTCAATATTTTGTCACTTTTTTATAGAAATGGACAAAAAAAAATCATGTTCATGGAAATATGAATAAAAGCAGTATTCAGATGGGAAGAATATTTTCTCTTGCATCTCACAATTAAACAAAAAACCCTTTACTATGTATGTGTATATTGAGATTGCATATTTAAAGAAATCAGCCAGAAGCAACTTGTTGGTTAGGAAAATTGGATGAGACAGAAGAGGCTGATGTAAAAATCTGTAATTGAACTCATAGACGTGTCCCATTTATTATGGCCACTTACCTTATGTTCACTTTGTCAGAGCACCCATGTCTAAAGTCAGAAAAAATCATTCCCTTCCAAAGGAGTAAAAATGTGGTTGAAGCTGCTGTTCTGACTGTGATTTCATGACAAGAATGTTTTAAGGCAGCTTTAACCTAGATGTCCATTTTCCTTGATATGACACTCTGCATAAGCATGGTATTTTGTAGATACCTTCAAGAAGGGATCTGAATTTAGCACTAATATCTTGTTTTACAGGGGTGAATGCCAAATTCTTGTAATCTCATTATGCTGTTTGAAATAACAGTACTGCTTAAAAGTAGCATAATGACAACATAAAATGCAAGAGCTCTTTCAAAGCAGTGCAATAAACCACTCTTACCATGATGGTCAGTTGCCTCAACCAGCATGACAAATTCCAAGCAAATCAAGCTCGATTTAATTCCTACTGTACAATTACAGAATATGTGATACCCTATGTTGATGTATTCAAATAACTCTGTACGTTTCCAGCTGGAATTATTTTGATCTCCCACTTCATAATATTTTGATGTTTATTCTTGTTACACAATTAATACAGGTTCTGCATACTATACATCAAGCATTATTGCTAGTACTTATAAAATTATTCTATAAGCAGGAAAGATTCAATTCATAATGAAGTTGTATTATAACAGAGACAAAATATATAAAGCCATTTGCTGTCTGGAAACTGAGCTCTGGCCTGACCCATGTAATATTAGACAATTGGCTTCCCCTCTGTTCCTTCCCCTTACAAATTGCTTGCTGTACCTGTGTCATCTTTTGAGGCCAAGGACTGGCTTTCTCTTTGTGTAATGTGATTTGCAGCTGGGATTTCTGAATGCTGCTACAACACAAAATTACTGCAACGGTTCAGAGCTCTGCTCTACCAATCACCCCAATCCCAGTCTTTATTGGTACTTTTAATGGCACCCCTGCTGTTACAGAACAATAGCCCACTCAAGAGAACTTGTCCCATCACTTTGAATCTACTGTAAACACACACATACTACACACATAACACGCTTTTTTATTCCCTTTTTTTTTTAACCCCCAGGCACATCTCAGATGCTGGCAATGGAATCTAGAATGTTTTTACACTCACAAAATCATTCCCAAAGCAAAACATCACCTAAAAAGGCTACTACCTCGGCACTGCCTCCTCATTTTTGGTGTAATGTAGCGATAAAGGTGCTAACAGGACTAATAAGCAGAATACATAGTAGAATAGAAAGCTCCACAGGAGAATAGTCTCCTTTAAAGTTGTGGGAACAGGAGTCGAGAGAAAAAAAGATCTGCCTGAGATTCTGCCCAGGAACAACCCACAGCAGGAGACAAAAGTTCCTAAACTGACTGTGTAAACACCTAAATTGCATCATACCTCTCTTCCTGAAACATACGGGGTTATCCTGACACGCTCTTCGCTATCTTGCCAGAGGGAAGGAAAAGTCATTTCTTCCCCAGAACGATCCTCCAGATCAGGCTCCCACTGCCAGCAGCCCCAGCCCTGGAGTAAAGCCAGGGCTGCTGGTATCCAACCTCGTACCCGCAAGTTTCCAATGGCGAAACCCGGGAACAGGAAGGGATCCAGCCAGGCACGGCGGCGCGGAGGACAGAGGTGAGGAGCCACCTGAGGCCAGCTGGTGCTGGAAACCAGCCTGGCGCTAACACTGCTCTGAAGTCCTTCTGTCACCCATTCGGGAGGCACGCTCCCATAAATGATTGGGATTTAACCGACTGACACTATCAATGAAAGAAAATATTTATCAGAAAATCGCCATCCAGCTCCCTGCCAGCACTGATTTCCACTAGCTGGGTGGCAGGACCGCGACAGACTCTCCACCCCAACCGGGGGCTCGGGAAGGGCTGATTTAAAGAAAAGTGCCCATCTGACGGAGCCTGGGCTAGTTCTGTGCCCCCAGCACACAATGAGCGCGGGCTGAGCCCCGCACCTCACCGGCCCCGAGCCGCCCTGGCTCTCTCCCGCCGGCAGCGAGGCGAGTCCTGCCGCCCCTGGCGGAGCCCACCGGGGCTGGCGCCAGCCTGCGAGCCGCCGGCCACGGGCAGGGCACGGACACACGGACAAAAAGGAACACAGAACAGAGGAAAAAGCACACACACCGCCACCCTCCACGCTCCCCTAATACTCACAAGACACCACCAACCAAATCCGTCCGCAAAAGGATCCTCCTCATGAGCCCGCTCCCGGTACGGGAGACCCGCGGGGCAACCGCCCGCTGCGGTGCGCGCTTGCCGGGCCCCGCGCCGCCCTCCTCCCTCCCTCTCTCCCGAGGGCGGCACTCACCTCGGGGGGACGAGGCCGGGCCGGGGCGGCCGCCTCTCTGCCGATGCCGGGCAGCGGCGGCGCGGCGGGGCGAGGCACGCTTCCACTTTCTGCGGGGGTCTTTCTTTGCCGTGCCGAACCGTGCGGAGCCGCGCCGCCTCTGCCTCCCCCGGCACTCCTCCCCGCCCGCCCCTCGCCACCGCCTCCCCGCGATGCGAAGCGATGCGAAGCGAAGCGAAGGGATGCGAAGCGGCGCCCAGCTGCCGGGAGCGCAGGGCCGGCCGGGGGCGGCTCTCCCGGCGCCGCCCCGCCCCGCTACCTGCCGGGGCACTTCAGAGGAGACAGCCCGCACCCCAGCGGGCACCCTGCCGAGCCCCTCTTGCATCCCTCTGCCTCCCTTTGCGGTACTCACCTGCCGTGCTCGGGGCTCACGCGGCCCCGCGGGGCACGCCGGAAAGGGCTGCTGCCTTTTCGGGGTTTGACATGCTTTGTCCGCCCCTCTCCTTCGGTAAACTGCTCGAATGAAGAGGTCCGGGAAGGCTGTGTGTGTGGGAGCAGTCTACATGTACTTCAACACTACAAAAACCCACTTGATTCCCTACTGGCACCTAATGCCCAACGAAAGAGAAACGCTGGAATGTCATAATTATCTCCCCGTGAGATGGAAGCAAAATCAACGCCTCTTACGAGGTTGTACTTACAAAACAAATGGCAGCTTGGATACATTTGTTTCTGTCCCGGTGCTATAAGCAGCCTGCTCAGGTCCTACTGCTTTAGAGCTGTGTTTCCTGGCACTGTAGGTAGAAATCTTGCAAAAACATAAAGGCAGGGAAGTTTCAAGTCCCAGTGACAGTCTTTTGCCTACTTATTGAGTAGTGAGACTAGGTGTTAAGATATTTTGCCCACAGATGAGATCCCTGCCTAACTTCTAGCTAAAGTGCTCATCAGAGCATCTTTTTTTCAATGGACGCTTAAGAGAAGCACCTTAGCAAAGTCCTCACTAAACACTGCCCTACAGAACACATGGTATGTAGTCTTCCACAACATCTTCTCAAAAGGAGTCATCTTTGCTATCCGAGCAGGATTCATCCACTGATTTCCTCTGTTTGCAGGTTATACCCTGCACCCCACATGGGTTGAAACTCACTTCCAGGGTTGTATTTACAGATGTGTTACCTTCTCCCACAACCCTTTCTAGGCCTAGCTGGCATGCCACAGATACACACAATACCCAGATACCTACACTCTATGAAATGCTGTAGAATATAAATACCTACTTATTAGATTACCCTTCACCTTGAGTGGTTCCTCCTTACCTGATGATGGCACTTGCACTGCTGACTCAGTTTTGGTTGTATGAGATATAAGCAGCTGTCCCTCATTTAAAGCTTGACTGTGATCCACATGTAAGTGGTCCCAAGATTTTCCAGAGAAGCTCAAGCTATGAATCATGGATCTAACCACAGCTATCTCCAGACAAAATTATAGGGAGCTGGTATGCAACTGAACAGTTGGTGTTCCTGTAGCCAGATTAGATACAGGCAGCAGGGGGTGTGGAGTGCAGCGTTGAGGGCAGAGCACACACTTCCCTACATCTGCAAACTGAACCAGCACACAAGAGTGAAGGAGCTATGGGGACTGAAGAAAAGGAGAGCCTAGTCTTTGTGATTGGTAATCAATTAGGAAATATCCTCCCAGAATATTTTTTATCCTGGTATTGCACACTATAGGTATCAGAATTCAGACCCTCATTCAGGCACCTGCAGGTTAAATCCTTGCCTTCTAGTTCCTTGACTTTGAATTCTGGCTGCCTTCTCTCTGAAGCACTTTCTTAGAAAGTGGACAAAAACCCTCTGGGGCTGAGGAAGGCCTTCAATGGCTCTTTGCTTGTTCGTCCAGCCCACTAAATAATCAATGGTTATGCAAAAGGAAGGCAATTTCTTACTTGTGCTCTGTAAGCAACTTTCATGTATAAGATCTGTCATTTCCTATTGATTTTTACTCTGTAGAGAAAGACTGATGTCGCAGGTAGAAGGGATCTCCCAGATTTGTGATGTCTATTCTTTTTCCTTTGACTTTTTCTGTAATGTGGATTTATTCTAGTGCCACCTTCTCTGTTGAGGGACTAGGGGCTAAACATCTAAAACTGAAATGAAGCAATGGGTGTCTAAAGTACCCCAGTAAAGTACTTTAAAGCCAGTATTTCATGTCAAATAGAAATCATAGTAGTAATGAGATAAGCTCCATTCTTGTAAACACCAACATCCAAAAGTTTATTTACAGGGCTAATTGTATTTCAAATCATTGAGGCGTGTCAAGCTGAAAGACTTTCTCAAAAGTGAAATCTAAAAAGTTACAAAATAATCACAACTATGTATCTAGAAATGAACAAGCCATTCATTTTTTTGTTCTTAGAAGAAGAGAAAGTGGAGCACTGGTATGAAAAAAAGTTTATATCTTAGTGCTTGCTGGTGCCTGCTTCACTTAAAAGAAAGAAATATTTAGGTCCCCCAGAAGGAGACTCCAGCACTAAATTAGATTGCTGTTTCCCCTAAGGGTGTACATTTACAATGCAGCTAAGCTGGTTTGGGCGGTATTTGTTGTCCTAAAGGTGGCAGTCCTCTTCCTAATGCTTCCTCTATTGGAGCAGAATTTGAAGAAAGCTAAACATTTCTCCATAGCTAGTTGAGATGCTTGAACAAGTTCTCTGAGAGTCAGTTCTGGGTAGATGAGAAGGAAGCAGAGAGCAAGCAGCTGTAGTGCCAACAAAAGGAGATGGGGACTGCAGCAGGCAGCCCACAGTTTGGCTGAGCTGTCTTGTGAAATTCACCTTCATTGGAAAATTACCTTCTCAGAAAAGACTGTACATTAGATCTGCTCTTCCTATGCTATTATTTTACATAATTCTGGCTCAGTGAGCTGCTAAAGAGAAAGCTTCTGTTCCTTTGTCATTAGGACACACCATCAGGGTGAGAGAAGACCTCATCGCTAGTGCTTCCTTGAAGAATTGAATCTAGGTACTCAAACAAGGCCTCAAACCAGTCCAGTTTCCCCAGTGTCCTCAGTCATTCCTCCTGCATCAAATTCTCTAGCTCCAAATTCCAGTGCCAGGTAGAAATACATCCCCAGTTCTCAACACATTGGCACTGACAGCATCTGCATCACAACATAATCCCAGCAGGAGTGCTTGTCTGTGTGGTTCCTGTACCCAAGCTATCCCTGCTGGCACTGCAGGATACAGAACTCTGCTCTGTAGATGTACTATTTTCCAGCAGGCAAACCATATGAACATTTAATTCTCACAGTTAATAAAATATTGGATTATTCCACTAAACTGGCAATATTTCATTGAAATAACAATATTGATTCTGTTTCTAAAGCTGATTCTTCTTATATTAGAAGACCTCAAAGGTAATTTTATAATTACATCTGATGTATATAATGCTTCCCAGTTTTTTAGTTTTCATTAGTTTTCTGACATAGAAACATGCACAACTCTTCTTTTGCAAAACCACAAATTAGAAGGAAGGCAACAAAAAAATTCCCCACATAGATATTTGAAGTTAGTGATGTTCACTGTAAAAATAATTTAGCGCGACTGCAGATTAAAAAAACCCAAAAATTTGGATAAAATCTTTGTAATGGTGAGCTAACCAACCAATAGTGTTAACTGCATCTATTCAAACTCCAATATGAGCAGAAAGTTACTTAAGTATAATTTCCAGTCTTTGTGTATTCTACCGAGAACGATATTGCAGTTCACTCATTCATTCCTGTATTGATAGTTATGAATCTTAATTCACGGTGTCACATTAGTGTCACATTTGACACTAACCTTCAAACAAATCATTGCTCCTTGCTTCTCCCCCAGAGCACTGTCATTATCAGGGGATGAAATTCTGAATCAGACGGAATTTGAAGTAGTTTGAAATAATCAGTTCATTTCTGTAAGCTACTGTTGGTAGGAAATTCTAGTTAGGGTCCACACAGTGTTTTTATAAGTAAAACCCTAGAGAGAATCCATTAGAAAACATGGCCATTTCCACAGCATGAGCTTTACCGAAACGCCAAGCATGCCATTGGAATAACAGGAATAAGGGCAGCATTCCTTCTGCAACTCAGAAATTCCTGTTTCATACAAAATGGAACTGAACCTCTGTTGTTGTTTTGAAGTTTCCTTCTTATGTTCAAGAGGATTGTCTTTCACTTTTCCACCTTTTTTTTGAGTAAGTGATATTTTCAGCAGGTCAATTCAAACTAAAGATCATGCTAACTCTACATTTTCTTTAGGATATATTCAACTTGTGTTGTGAATGTCTCATCCCTGTAAGTATTCAAGCCACACTGGGTGGAGGTCTGAGCAACCTGGTCTAGTGGAAGGTATCCTTACCCATGTCAGGAGGCTTGCACCTAGAAGATCTTTAAGGACCCTTCCATCACAAGCTATTCTATGATTCTATGATTTTATTAGACTTAATGGTTTTCTCCAGAAATATAATTTCAGCTATGTACCTTGGAGACACAGAGGCATGATACTGTCTCTGCTTGTTCCATGCCGATACAATACACGCTCTGTAGCTGTCTTGGTTGCTTTTTAGTGGAGTAGTCAGTTGTGGAAGAAAAGCATCTCTAGTTTGACAGCTAAAAGCTTAGGTAGGAGGTGTGAATCATTGCCTGAAAGCCGGGAGACACTTTGTTCATGCAAATTGCATGAGGTGAAGTAAGGACAGGAAAAGGTTTCTAGACAGCTAGAACCAAAGTGGTCTCAGAAAAGAAAAGTGGGTAAGAGAAGATTTGAATCAGGGAAAGGGAGAGGGTATATTTTTAATCAAGCCAAACATACCTAATTTTCTATCTTTGAATGCATTCCAGTTTTGCTGCATGGACATAAGTGGACAGGTTATGTCAAAGAAAATAAATGGACAGAAAAGTAAAACTAAAAAGTAAATCTACTATGGCTACAAACATGGCAGGTGATGCAAAAATATGAAGTAAGTGAAGAGAAGAAAGTGACCTAGAATATACACATCAAAGGATAAATATATTGCTTGCTGTTGAACACCCACATTAAAGACCATTATTTTTAAAGGAGAGGTCATGCAGAGTAACAGAAACATCAGGAAAAGTGAAAAGGGATCAGAGGAAGGAACAAGGGAAATAAGGAGTCATCTTTTCTGAACAGAGAATATCTTTATTTATACATAACCAATGCACAGCAGCCTGGCTCACTTGTATTGAATAAATATCTTTGCTGCAGTCTTCCGCCAAGGTTAATGAAACATTATGAAAGTTAGTCAAGGAGAAAAATTTTGTATCCATTGAAGTGTGTATGAATTTCACAGTATTTTTGTGTCTGTCATTTCAAATTATACTCATCAGTGTTTATTTATTTTTTCAGATAAGACAATAGCCTGATCAGATTGCTTTCTGGCTCCAGCTCTACTATCTAAATTCATCAATAACGACTTGTTCTCCAGTTCAGATTTCTGTATCTTAACCTGGAGAGTCATATCTCATTTTCTATTCTGCCAGTGAGCTAATTACAGTAGTGGGATTGGCATTTAAAAACTGGTAAGAAAAATTAAAAACAAAGTGTAAAAGTTTGTCTCACATTTTGTATTGAAAGGTTCACTTTGAATCCATAGTGCAAAGCACAGCACGAAACACATAGCACTTTTGCTATGGATTTTCCCTGTATCTTGATCTCTTCTGAAAAGTGGATCAGATGCTAAGCTTGACAAAGACATTGATTTCTATTCATGGGTTTGCACTAATCAAGGTACAAAGTGTTTTAATATGCCACATATCTTCTTGACAATTAGTTTGGGGAAGTACATGATTTGAAATACTGGAGCAGCTACTAACCTCTGAATAGCACCACTGCTGATCTGAATTTATGGCACCACAAGGGTCTATCCCAAGCATAAAACTACTAATTGTTGATGTGTTAATGAGGGATTAGGTTACCAAGAGCTTCAGCTGCTTGGTTATGGCTGCATTCAAAATATTGAATTAGATGCCATTAGCTTTTACAGAGGGAGATATGTTACATTGGCAGAAGTAATTGTTCAGAAAACTTATATTTAGGCATTTTACAGACTTGTGCTGAAATGCTAATCTGAGATAACTCTTCTGTAGATTTGTACCATTTTCATCATTATGCAAGTGATTTACATGCTGGAGTTAGGTGCAGAAAATATTCTGTTTCTACGTTAAAACATTGTTTCTAAGGTTAAAACACATGAACATCATGTCTGTTACAGCAATGCAAGGCAGGGAATATTTGCATTTAGCTTTAGTTCAGTAACAGTATGGCTACAGTTACTTTAAATTCTTAGTGAAGCATTTTTAGAAACTGGTATTTTGAGAAGAATTTTTTATTTGTAGGAATCCAAACCAGTTCCTTCATACTGCTGGTTCAAAACCACACTTTGTCAGGAAAAGCTTTCTCAGGAGAAGGGCATGCAAAAGTGCAATCAGTGAAGCGTAGTAAATAATAATGTGCCTGCCTGTAACCTATCAGAGTTACTAAATGGACAGTGTAGCTGGTTAGGATGAGATCTGTTCCTCATAACTCCAATGAGGATTAGCCACTACTCTGAATAAGACAGACCCACAAACTAAAAATGACTTTTTGACACACCAAGACAATGTCCTGTATACTTCTTGGGTTCTCCATGGGTTAGCCAGCTAATCTTTTGCTTCACTGTTTCCACACTTTCCAAAGGTTTTATTTACATCCTGGTGATAAAAGAGGGTGTTTCTATCTAGTGGTAGTGGGAAAAAATGGTGATAGTCTTGGCAAGAAATGTATAGTGTGTTGCTCTGAGGTGTTTCAAAGGAGCTTGACAGCTTGGGCGTGATCACAAGGGAAGGTGGAGGAGAACAGAGGGGAGCGGCAGGAAGAAAGGGAGGAGCTGGAAAACAGAAAGACTTTCATCCTTAAAGACATCTTCCTTTCTGTCTCTATCCTTTCCAGAGATGATGACAGTGCTTACCTGCCATATATCTCTACATAACCTTAGGCCTACCCTCATGATCTTGGGTGAACAGACGAGGATCTCATTATTCAGGACCACAGCATCAACCCTGACCAATTCTGCATCTTCTGCAAGTAACTCACCTTGTATGGAGACACAGCTGAGGACAGTGCCTTCAGTCAGCAGTGATATTCCTCTACTCCACAGGAAAATCAGCCTCCACTGGCTGTTGATGAATATCTTTCAAGGAGACTGCCTGGATTTTTCCCATGGTTCTAGCAATAGCTCAATATCTGCTGGGTATTCACACTTTGGTAGTAGGCTGAAACTGGCTTTACAGGTTTTGTGAAGCTACTCAAATGTAACGAGTGGAATTAATATATCCAGAAATAAAAATTAAAATTTGACCTTCTGCATCCAGTTTCCTTTGAACTGGGCTGAAGGACTGGGAATGAAAGTGCTGCAGGAACTTCTAAGGTTAATCTACACATGTCATAACCTTAGGTAATCTGAATAGAGTGAGTGATTCTCAGTGGTGCCAGTAATCATTTAGTCAAATGAATCTTACCAGTACTGTCCATTTTGTTTGGAAAAAGAAAACTATTTTTCTAATTGAGAGTTATCCTGATTTTTATCCAGATATAAAAGATACATTTTTTCTAAATTTATGATAAATATTGATTTTAATATTAATTTAAAGCTTCTTTAGAAAATAAAGTGTTTGCTAACCACTTTTTCATTCATTAGGAGAAATTCAAATCAGGGTAAATTACACATTTTTCTGGCAGGTTCCTGAGATTTTCTGTTTACTGCTAGCAAAACTGGAATTTTATCTGTCATCCTGGATTAGGGAATGCTCTTATTTCAATTTTTACATTTAAAATACAGATAGAACATACCTTATTTAATTTAACATTTCGGTGCGGAAAAGTTTTCTCACAAGAAAAAGAAAAGTTTTTCAGATGACTCAACCAATCAGTTAGGCATAATAAAAAAAAATTATCTTTCCATTAGTTTTACTAGATCTCTGACTTCACACAAGCCAAAATAATCCCTATTCAAATGTCTTACTAATGAAATTAAAATGGTAGTGGCAAGGCTGGGAAATTTAGACACTGATTTAGTTAAATTTTTATACATGTACAAATTTCAATACTTATTTTTAAGGTAAAACAGATAGATAAAGATGGATGTACTTCAGTGGGGTAGTGCTGAAGTTTAAATCAGCAAATCAATATTCATTTAAATTGTATGGTTCAAAGTAAATGACCTTAATCTACAAATTTAAAAGAAATTATTTGGAACAGCAAAGAAAACATTATTGAAAAAATTAGAACTTAGTGTTATTTCAGCTCAACAAACTGACTACCTTTACTACGTACAGAGACCATGGAAAGATTCGTTTTAATAGTAATACTCAAATTACAACACCACAGCTCAGGTATTCACAGTCCCTTCAACTTCTTTACTAGTAGGCAATAAATACAGGGTTTAGATTGGGTCAACTTGTCTTGTCCACCATTATCTCAATTTTCTTTAAATAAAAGGCAAACACTTCCGGCACTGTGTTTCTAATCCTCAATTTATTATGACAAAATCACCCAGAGATCTAATGCCCTTCATATTGCACCAGCAGAGTGGAGGGTGTCCATATGAGATTAGACAGCACCTACACAGCAATGCTAATGAACCTTCCTGTTCATTTCAGTCAGACAGTGTTTCAAATACATTATGACATCATTAGTATTTCAATGAAAAAGTGCTGAGCCATTGCTTTAGTTATAGACCTTTATGCAATTTGTTGTGATGCCTTGCTCCAGTTCTTGATGAGTTTTGCCCACGGAAGGTCAGATTTCCCTTACCTAAGAAGAACTTTGGTGAACAACCAGCAAATATTCTATAGAACTAAAGAGAAAAGTACAGCAAAATTTATACTTCTTCCAGTAAGGCTGTGCTGGAGGGGATTTCAACAAATCCAGTGGAACCAATCTCTAACAGGTTTATTTCCATGCCACCCTTGTCTCCCCTTCTTGTAGTCACACTGCTGCACTCAGCACAGCAAGAGAGGCTTGTTTCTTCTTTTCTGCCCCTTCAGGCTTTGACATAGATATTCTCCTTCTCCCTATGTTTGTGTGTAGATAAGTATGGAAAGGGAGAGTAAAAAGTTTGAGGATAAAGTCTTTCTGCCTCCCTGTCCTTGACTTGGAACTGATTTAGAGCCCTTTGCTACCATACCTCCCTCTCTGTACTACTGTATCTGAAACATTAAATTCAAAGACAAATGATTTATAGAAGATATCAAGGTTTCTAGGCTATATATAAGTACAGATAAAAGTTGTCTTCTTCTATAGTTTGATCCTATTCCCACTTCAATCAAAATCAAGTGCTCAGTTTTGTGATAGCACTTTAATAACAGAATATCTGAAGAGTATATTCAACAAAAACCCTATTCAAATTTTAGAATTATTTAATAACAGTGGTAAAGATACTTAGAGAACAGTTTATATTTTATAATAGCTCTTACTGGTAATGATAAAGAATGAAGTAACTTTAGGTGAAGAGATAAATAGAAAAGATTGCTAGATTATTTTTCCTTCAGTAAGTTTACCTGCAATGCTGAGATATATGCAAATAAATAGGAAATGACAGAGGACTACTGCCTTTTCACTTTAGTCCAGTATTATGCTAGACAAATGTGCCATTTTAACCTTTTCCCTCAGAAATACCTAAGAAATACTAAAGAAATTAAACATATGTATATATCAAATATAGGTACCTAATTATCTCTAGGGAGCCAGTGAGATAAAAGGGTTAAGTTGTGTTTAACCAGAATGTATACTTAGTGTTCTTTATCTCCCTGGAACTTGTTAGCACTTTGAGGACCAATTCACTAAGAATGAATAATACCGTGAATGACATCAGCTTCCGCCAACACGCAAGAGGTTACTATGGTAATGGAGAAAGTTTTTCACAGTACAAAACAAGTACCATACTAGATATATTAGCCAGCCAAAGAAAGCAGTCACATATTAACTACAGCATCTTTCTAATGAATAGCCATTTATGCAGCATGCATGTTAGCAATTCTGCTGAGTTCCTCTGAACATCAAACTGTTGGCAGTTATATTGAAAAACTTGGCAGATTTACAAAAGTGCTAACATTTTGTTTTCAGCAGCTTCTTTTTTTCTTTCTCAGAGCCCATATCTTCAGCATATTCACAGAGTCTTTAGTCAATGCCAACCAGGAAGGTCTCTGATCTGAGCTTAAATGTAGTGTATATGCACACTGAGAAGGCAGGATGTCCAAGCCATGCAAGTGACTCAAAATAGATTTTTTTATTTGTGACAGAAGAACAGATGGCTTCTTTGTTAGGTGGTGCTTTCTTTTTTATTTGCCCACCACCTCTTCCATAAGAGTTTAATCCACAAAACAATACAGTGTATTTGCTAACATGCAAAAGCCAGAAAATACTGAAACCTTCAAATCATAGCCATGCTATAACCAATGTATATGGTTATTTCAATAATGGATCAAGACCATACCAAACCACATAAATATCCCCTAATTCTAAACAGAGGCAAGATATTATTTCCTTACTCCTTCCACTTTTCAAAAAAAAAAAAAAAAAAAAAAAAAAAAAAAAAAAGAAAAAAAAGAAAAATAAACACCCATTAACTTTTTCTTTTGGATGGGATCCTAGCAAATCCATTCTTTCTTGCAGGACATTGAGAAATGAAGGAAAGAAGAAATCTAAGAGTAGTCACAGACCACTGATTCCAGGAGTCTGCTGGCAGATAACTCTGGGTTTTCTACTGATGTAAATTATTGTAAACCTTGGCCCAATGGACTGAGGTATCATCTGACGAGTCCTTCTTTGCAGCACTTTTTCTATGCTTCTCTCAGGCATTTTCCCTGCCAAGGATGAAGAAGTGAGTAAAAAGCAAAGGAATGAGTTAGAGTGAATGAACTTTCATGCAATTCCAGCAAAAAGTAGTAACTGATCTTAGATTCTGTCTTCTGCCACCTATGTAATACATTTTGGCTGTAGTTGCTGCCAAATACATATATTTAAAATGCTGCCAAAATTAAATTTCACTTTCCAAGTCTTTCTGTAAGTGATCATCCAGCCATTCAACCTGCCATTGTTTTCACAGACATAAAAGGTTTCTCCAATTACTCCTCTGCACTTCTTATCAACCTTTCAAGTAAGGTTTTAAAATGGATTTTAAATTTAAAACACCTTTCATTGGGTGATTTTTTTGTATATATTAATGTATTCCTAATGTAAGAATCAGAAAAATATTTTGTATTCTAAAATTTGGATTCTGCTGGCTCCATATATTCAGCTATAGAATTTCAAAGATTTTCTATTTTTGCATTTGAACTAAAAATTTTAAAGGGTTTTTTTTTCATAATGTTTTAACAATTTAGCTTCTTCTCTGTTGTCTCATCTATTACCATGCCAGTCGATATGTTGGTAATGTTTTTTCAATTGTTTCAGATATTGGCAAAAGGGTAAACAAGAAGTGGAAAAAATATAGGAAAAAATTTCTATTTTGTCTGAAATTGCATTCTTGGGTTTTTTTTCCAGCTTTGCTTTATCATTTCTAAGACACTTCATGTTTGATTTTGATTCTGTAATTGAAAGGTATGGCAGTTCCAAGAAGAGATACCTAGTCTTTGAAAATGGAGGAGACAATAGCACAGATTATGCATGTTGGCCTGGGACCTGCAGCCTGACTAGTCTTAATGGGCTAGCATGGTACTGGTGGCAGAACACAGCCCACTTTCCTGAGCAGGAGTGTTCTCCCTTTTGCTGGTGTTTTTAGGCACTGCAATAAAATCAGAGATGATCATTTGGGAGTACTTTTCCATATAGCTCAAATAACTTCCCTGTATTTGGCAGTATTCTACCATACAGCTCATGCAATTTACCTGCTTTTTGATGATTTTCTTTTTTCTCTGGTCATACCTTTTACACCTCAGGAAGGAACATAACTAGGTTTCTGCTTTGTAGAAAATTATTTAATGCGCTAACACCATCTTAAAAATGGCACTGTCATTAAAGAAAAAAATCCAACCCTAATACTCTTTCAAGTACTGCCACCATATAATCCTGAGAGGATCTCATCTGTTGTTTTATGAAATGAAGCTTGTTAGATCTGTACTCTTAAAGATAGTTAGATGGTTAGATATCCATCTTTTAAGTGAACATTGGCCTTGGTACTGATATTCAGCTGCTTCCCCACAGGCACCGCACTAACCAGGAAGACTTAGACACCTTTCAAATTACTCACCACCTACATTCATCATTGAGAATGATGAATGGATATATAGGAAAGCAGCACCTTACAGGTCCCAAAAAACTCTCTCAGTAAGGCTTCTGAAAGGGCCTACAGTTGTTCATGTACTTAAAGTTAGACACATGGGAGAAATACAGACAAGATACCCCCAAGAGGTCAAAACAACAAAAAGAAACTTTACTGGCAAGTTTAGAAAATGAAAGAACTTTGGCAAAAGTTTAAGAGCAACATTAAATCACATAAAAAACTTCTTAACGCACTAACATAATTCATTCAATTTAGCAAACTCTAAGCCCGTTCAATTTTAAGTTACTCAAAAATTCCAAGAAGAGGAAATTAGAAGAACAAAGAGAAAGAAAGACAGAAAACACAGAAGGGGACTTACATAACTACCATTCCTGGGTGCCAGAGGTGTTCAGCTGACAGGAATCCCCAGAGGAGGCAGGGGCAAGGTGTGTGCTTGCTGCATGTTCAGCCTTAAATACCCCTTGGCCACCCTGGGCTCTTCTCCCAGGAGGAACTGCAGTAATTTGGCCACTGCAGGGCTGGGTTAGGGGCTCCAGGGCTGGGATGTGGAGCATTGGCTCTGCTGTGCCAGGGGTTGGCAGCCACTGCAGGGCTGGGATACAAGCCTGGGTTGGGGGGTGGGTGTGCAGACAAGGCCAGGTCTGCATCCCCCCCCACACAGGCACCCAAATAAATGTTTGGGGCCATCAATCCTTCTATTCTCTCCCACAGCCCTGGGGACAAGGCATTGGACACCCATTCTGCAGCACAAGTTCTCCCTGTTACCATGTTAGGAAGCTGGAGCAGGAGAACTGACCACAGCCTTGCATCTGCAAATTCTTTACACAGATTTCCATCTCAGGGGGATCTCAGTTGAGCTGCAACATTTATAGACATTTCATATACTCAACAGAATCATGACACAAAATTTTATGCTCTGCTTCACAAATTTCAGAAGGTTTAACACAAATTCAAGATAATGATGAATAGAGTATCTGGCACTGAAAATAGCTACTCACCTACACTTGCCAAACAGTTTTAGGAATGATAAGTTACTTTTTCATTTTCCTATTTTTCAAAGGATGATGTCAACAATATTCACTTGATGGGACAACAATTTGTTTTCTGTGTTGCATTTATATAGAAAGGAACAAAAATGATCAAAATAGTAACTCAAGCTTAAAGAGAGTTGTAATGAAGAATGCAAAGAGGAATTCCTCACACTCCATCATTCTCCTCTGCTATGATGATTATTTATCATTGGCACTGCTTGCAATAACTGTTTTTCTGGCTTACAGCCCAAAATACATTTTTTTTCCTCCTTTATTTTTTTCCACTTTATTTGAAATCAAAGGTACAGCACTATGGCAAAAATTTAAATGTTTTAGATTTGCTACATCCCTTTGCTTAAGACCATTACAATTAAACAAAACAACAACAACAACAAAAAAAAAAAAAAAAAAACAAAACCCCACAAACAAAAAAACCCCAAAAGAAACCCCACAAAAACATATAGGCAGTTGTAAATTTAAAAAAAAAAAAAAAAATTTCAGATATATAGACAGTTGTAATTACACCACCAAGATCTACCAAAACAATTTATAACATTTAAAAAGACAAGTTCAAAACAGCATGACTCTACCCCTACTCTGACAGAATACAAATGAATGAGCAGAGGAAGACATAGTATCAAACACCACATCATTATTTCTTGTTCCCTCATCAGCTTTACCAGCATGAATTATTTATACTGACTGAGCGACTAGAATCAGTCTCATTCACAACTGCACACAGGTGACAAAATGTAACAGTGATAATGATGGTAATCTTTTATTGCCCTCAGTTGTTTTTCTACTACTTATGGTTATGAACCAATATTTTTGAGTCTGCTATTGCTTTATGTACGTAGCCTAAGATATCTGTAAATGTGACTTTCTAGAGTTTTCGAGTGTTTGGAATCCTGGGACAGTTTTGAATTCATGCAGTTGAGAACAACACAATTTTCTCATCCCCCAACTCTCTCTCACATCTACTAAAACAGTCCCTTGATGACTACAGAGTTTGGTGCTTTGTAGCTTGGACAGTGCTCTAAGCTAACTAAGGAAGTGATTATACTTGGCGGGGAATTTCAGAGATAATTTTTGAGTAATTTTTAAGTTCCCTTACCCTGCTCTAGACATTATTCTTCCTCTGCAAGCATCTGATTTAAATCTGCTGTTTGGATGCTTGTAACCCTGACATTAAATCTCAACATAATCATGTACTATTACTCATGCCTGTTGTGTTATCTTCAAGTCACCCTTGCCCTGCTTAGAGTCCCCTCCTTCCACCATAACGCAAATGTACGGCACATCTGAGCAACACACAGAAATGTATACAGTCCTCAGGTATTGTCGTCTTGCTTCTGAATCCACTTTTCTACTTGAAGCAGTTTGCAAATGAGATGACATTAGATGACTTGACATTAGATGAACAAGGTGTCAGGGAAGTGAATAGCTGGGGAGAAAGAGAGGCAACAGAGGCTGGCTGTGAAATCCCACAGTATTTCAAGCAGTCTGTGCCTCCAAAAGACAAATCATCATGTATTAGAGCGTCAGAGAGGAAAGCAAAGATGAATGTGGGAATCAGTCTCTGAGAGTGTCTTGAGACTGGTACTTATCTTATAAGTAATGTACAGTGGGTGAGCTGGATACACTCTGCAACTGCTAGGCAGCGATCAGAGCTTTGAATGGAGTCCAGAGTAGGAAGAGACTAATCCTGAAAAGCTGGCACTCAGGGTTTCAACAGAGTAGAATTTAAAGAAAAGACAAAAGCCAGGCAAGAGAGGAAAACAGAGTACAGGCTGGTTTAAAACTGGTGGTGAGACAAGAGCTGGAGAAGAAAGACGGCTGGGAAGGAGAAGTGGACCTAACCTTCTCTGGAACAATCAGAAGGCAAATCCTTGTCTTTCTATTCTGACTTTTAGTCTGGTTCATTAATTTTAATGTTGTTATCCTTTTACCACTTCTGGATGACACATTGGAGGTGGCTATTCCCAGACAAAATGTTCATGAGAGCGATATCTTTATTGTCTTTTTCTTCTCTTACCTGAATTTTGAGATAGTCTTGACCATCCTTCTCTTTTATTTGTAGAATTGCCTTCGGCTGCCAAATAACACCTACAAAATAGGAATAGTGTGGTGCTGAAGTTTTTTTAAGTATGGCTTTTACTAGGCTGTAGCAAAATGTCAGAGTTTTCAGTGATGAATAAAAAGTAGATTTAGTAAGCAAGTAACAGAGGACTTGGAAGCCACATTTCACATGGCTGACTGAGTGCCAGATTTCAAAACTCTGGCAAAGAGCTTGCTGCTACACTGTACTGCATCTCTGCCCTAGCTTGAGTTTTAAATAGGAATTATCTGCCAGCTTTCAGTTATAATGAAACAAGTAGAAAAGCAGTCTCATGCTATATATAGTATTTGGAATTTAGGCTCAAGCAGTAACAGGAAAGCCTAGTCTATGTTTCTTTCTCAGGTATGAGAGAGAAAGAAAAAGAAGAAGAATTGACAAAAAATGGCAAAAAGGTCCAGAAGGATATCCTGGGCATGTCCCTGTTATTGTCTTTCTCTAGATAACAGCACCCCCATCCCCATTTGCTGCCTGACCTCGTCAATGGGAATTTCTTTAAAAAATGATGCTTTAGTTAAACAGATAAACCAAATTACTAGAGAGAAAAAAAAATTGTCATGATCTTCCACCACTTTGGTTTTCTACACTATAAGAGATTTTTAAATTTTTTTTTCCATAATGTCTCTCATTCATATGAAAGCAAGAATTCTGTGGTTTTTGGCTTCATACAGGTTCTGGGAGATGCAGCTTCAATACTTCTTTTGGCTGAGGGAATTTAAATTTATATCTGCTATTAAGGATCCAAGTCATTAGACTAATTGCTATTCTTCATAGGTTGAAATATTTTTCTTTTTTTAAATTTTTTTTAAAATTTTTTTTATTATTATTTTTCAGAGTGATTGGTACTTCACATTCACAAAATCCTCTTGTTCTGCTGACCGCCTCTGGCTACTGACGATTGCCCCAGAAATGGTGGTTCTTGGTAGATATGGGAGGGTTAATGAGGCCTTCCTTTTTATAAGATGATTAAGCTTGACAGTCTGGCTCAGGAGATCACACAACCTAACCCCACGAGTTAATCAAGCACGTAACTAACTGCTGCCAAGTCCATGCCAGTTAGGATTGCATACATTCATGTCAAGAGGGTATCCGTGTGTTCCCATCTGGAACAATTCCTTGCACATTCACACCTAATTCAGATGAACCTCAGCAATAACACTGGGCTAAAATCAAAGGTGAATTTAAAAAACTGAATTAAGCATTTCCTAGAGGTTATTGGGCTAGACTGCCATATGCCACAATTGAAAGAAAGGAAAGGAGGAAGCCAGATTAGACATCTCCCAAAGAGGGGGCCAAAAGTGCCTGAGACAAAACAGTTTGTTGTGGGTGATCTTTCAACAGCTGCTTTTACTTTCAGAATAGCCTGGGATATTGCTTGCAAGAGTCTTAAAATGATAGTGCAATATTTTTATTCTGATAATCCATTTCTTAGATTTGTCATAGGGTTATTCTAAGCTGTAGATTTACACAAACGCATACAGACAGGTTTCCATGTCTAGCTACAAGAAATCCAAACTCTGCATAGGTTTCACACACTTCTTGAGGCATATGCATTCACAGAGGAAGGTGTCAAATATTACAATCACATCATGGAAGTCTGCATGTGAAGAACAACATGGCTGTGTTTTTAAGGATGTTGTAAAACACTGTGCTCACTACCGCTTCATAGCTGTACAAAGAAGTAAAAAAAATCAACAAAGCAGAAACAAATCAAACACTGCATGCTTGTCTTGTATGCTGGCTTTTCAAGCAGGACAGTGGAATAGATCTCAAAGTTTGGGCTACATATCAAGGTCTGTAACAGGTTTTGTGTCATCTGTCATTTCCCCACTCTGTTTCTTGTCTTCATAAGACACCTAAAAAATTAGGAAATGGAGTATGCATTACTAAGCTTATTTTATTGTAACACTGCTGAGCACTGCTACTATCTATATGGCCACAATTATGCACATGTGAAAAAGGGATACACTTGTCCTAGACAACATTAGTGTCTGATTAGATCCTCTGGGGCTACTGCATTCCAAACAATTAATCAGATCCATAGTATCTAAATTGGTCAGGAAGGCTACAGACATTAAAAATGGGAGGTTTTTGGCCTGCAAGCAAACAGAGGTCAACATGAACTCAGAAGACCTGTCATCAGGCCACCCATTAACAAGAATTTCACCATTAATTATTTCCTCTCAATACAAGACTAGTGCAAGAAATAAAGAGCAACTAACGTGGTTTAATGAGTTTATTGCATAAATGTAAACTATTTCAGTTTGTGCTACATTGGCATGTATTTTGAATCATTAAAAATTAAGTGGAAAGCAGCAAAATTAGAAAAGATAAGAATAGAGAGAAAAAATAAAGATACATAGATTTGATAGAATAGTACCAGAGATTTAAGACACTGACATTCCATATTAACATGTCTTCATTGTATTAAGAGTGCTAGAATGAATAGCTGTGCTATTTGCAGGGGCTTCAACAAAAAAGAATGATCATGTTAGCTCAGTCTCTGTGAATTATGTATGAGGCTGAATTCAACTTATTTGCCTCATCTTGCATTCAGTCTAAAGCCCCCACAAAATAAAGGACTACACTTAGCATGAAGTAACAATTTCTTGTTTTAACTTCCATATCATTATTTCTGTGCAGTTAGACATTGGTTAGAAAATTGCATATGGGGTGGTTTTTCATTTATTAGAATTTTCAGATGCAGTCTCAGTGTCAGATGGAGGCCAGTCTGGGATTTCTTCTATTTTACCCATTTAAATCCTTTAGGCCCTCAATGCATTTTTAATAGGCCATAGAAGAATCAATTAAATCTTGTTATTTGTATGCATTACAGGGTTATACTCTTGTGGGTATCTAGCTAGTGTTAATCAACCAAAGAGGAAAGCATTTTGCACTTTTAAATGGTGTAAAATGCTATATTCACAAATTAGGGATCTAACAACAGTTTGGAATGGAAAAATCTTAGTAATGGCAATGTATTGGTGAGTTATGGCTTCCAGCTGAAGAAAGTTATGTGGAAAAGAAGACTTCATTATCACCTCTGTTTAAATCAACCTATTTTTCTAATTTTGTTCTTTTAAAGAAAATTATACTTTATAATCACTTTGAAAACTGTAGCTACCTAGGACAGTAATGACCTTGAAGAAATGAAGTCACCCACTCTCCCATTGCAGACAAAAGACTTCCTGAGGAAAATACCATGGAGTTCTAAGGAACTTTTTTAGCCTTGCTTATACTAGAAAAAATCACTAGGAACTAGGAACCTATTCCTGTCCTAACTGGGTTAACTTAGAAGCTATATCCAAAAGAAAAACCTTCCCTGACACAATTCAGGCCATTCCTTTGGGCCCTCTCACTGGTCACTAAAGAGAAGAGATCAGTGCCTGCCCCTCCTCTTCCCCTCACAAGGAAGCCGTAACTGCAGTGAGGTCTCCCCTCAGTCTCCTCCAGGCTGAACAGACCAAGTGCCCTCAGCTGCTCCTCACACAGCTTCCCCTCAAGGCCCTCTACCATCCTCATGGCCCTTCTTTGGATACTCCCTAAGAGTTCAATATCTTTTTTACATTGTGGTATCCAAAACTGGTCCCAGTACTCGAGGTGAGGCCATCCCAGAGCAGAGCAGAGCAGAGGGGACAATCCCCTCCCTTGCCTACCTGGCAATGCTGGGCCTGATGCCCCAAGAACAAGGTTGGCTCTCCTGGCTGCCAGGGCACTGCTGGCTCATGTTCAACTTGCCGTCAGCCAGGACCCCTAGTCTCTTTCCATGGCACTGCTTTCCAGCATCTCATTCCCCAGGCTGTTTGTACATCCAGGGTTGCCCCATCCCAAGTGCAGAATCTGTAACTTGTCTTTTGTTAAACTTCATACAGTTGGTGACTGCCCAGATCTCTAATTTGTCAAAGTCTCCCTGCAGGGCCTCTCTGCCTTTGAGAGAGTCAGCAGCATATTTCCAGTTTACTATCATCAGCAAACTTCCTCATCATACCTTTGAGTATTGCATCCAAGTTATTCATGGACATGTTAATGAAGGAGAATCAAGTGGGATGGTAACAGATATCTTCCCAGCAGTATAATATCCCCATCCCCTGCTTTCTCACTGCTGGGGAAAAGCAACTTCTTACTGAATTACTCCTTCTGGAGAGGAACAACAACTTTACAGATACTAATCTCCTGATGAATTTCTTCCAGGCATGGTGCTGTAGATGTCCTGCATGAAAGTCCGTGTATAGCCAGAGGCTTTTTGCCTTAGTCCTTCTATATCACTGCCAGTGTAGAAAATGAAGATATTATTTCTCACAGTGTCCATGAAAAACAGTATCCTGGTGTTATAACACTGGGCACAGGAGAATGGCTGGACACTGTTTTCCTGAAGAGCCAAATGGGAAGGGAAGTAAAACCCAGATGATGATCCAGGAAAAAGTCACTGGGACCTTTTAAAAGGAAAAGGGGACTTTACATAGAGTTAAATATTTTTAAAAGTTATTAAAATGTTTGAAGATGTAATTAATTGCTGCACAGGATGCACCGATGATGGTCACTTTCATTTTGCTGATACTACTCAGTTATTTATGCAATGACTGACTTTGCTTGTTGCTTTGGGCAGGCCATGTTGTACAAAAAAATCTATTCCTTTAAGGCAAGGCTGAAGAGAGTAAATAGTTCTTTGAAGTGGAATTTAGTTCAGAAGATATTCAACAATTTTTTCACTTGGAATTTATGCTTGGTGTGTCTTCAATTACTTGTGTTTCTCACTACAGCTTTTGGTAAGCTCAGAAAAGATCTATTTGGACTAAGCATTTTTATAAATAAGCTTTCCTTCATACTAATATGAGGCTCTTTATCTTGTCCTGCTATGATAGAAGAGCAACAACATTTTCCTGGAGCAACTGGCATCCATTAAGGGATCCTATCGTTCATCAGGCACAGTTTGCTAAGCCAAGTCTTGTCTATGGGAACAAAAACATCCCCATATTTCTAAGGAGGCAGAGCACACGTTGTCATGTCTCAATAAGGAGCTGGATAAATATTGTAAAATATTGTTTCAGTAGAGCAGATGCTCAAACCATATTGACACCTACTAACAAACTCGGACACCCTGGGGCAAGAAACTTTATTTACAATGGAATTGAATTATCTCTGAATGTATGAGCAACATCCTACCTAAGGCAAATTATAAGATTACTTTACAATTTATTTTTTTTAATAAATGAAACCTAAATACAGACTCACCATTTCCTTGTTTTTGAGCATCAGTTTCAGAAAATGAGAAACCATCTACTAGTCCTTAACATAAACTGAGAAAGAACAACAAAAAATTAAATTGCAGACATTTTTATCTTTATTAAAAACCTGTTGTTCTATTTCTAGATATTTGGACAAGTCTGATCTCAGCATTTTGTTTCAATTAGCATATAGACTGTCATCTGAAAAGAAGATCCAAGAGAGAACAAAATAAAGTCTATATAAAGTAACTGGCTTTTTTTTGTTTGTTTGTTTTATATTAAGGAGCAGCATAAAATAGCTCCAGGAAATCCCTCAAGGCTTTTCTAAATGATCATTGCCTAAAAATAGTTACAGTACTGTTGTGCTATAATCTGCATTTCAACTTGCTGTGTTTTAAAACAGAAGTCCTAGAATCACCATTAAATATTCTAAGCATGAAACTGCTGGGATAGAGAAAGAGCAAGATTAACATTTTAGGTTTTATATGAACTCCATGAGCACAGGACCTGAACTACTGCTAAATCAACTTTTTTACAGTTTTCCAAATACACAGATTTCTCATGGATTATAAAAATAAAAACGGACAGTTATTTTATATAGTGAGGAAATTATAGGAAGTTTGAGCATTCTTAGACCATAAATAGTCTAAGCACAATCTTCAGTGAGATCTAATTATTAGAAAAACAGCAGACAGCATACATGAAGCCATGACAGTAAAATGATTGAGGTGATGAAAACGGTAAAGTTAAGCCTAAATCTGGAGGGTCAGAATTTATGTGGCACAGGTCCCACATAAAATCTTAGAATCATAGTATTATTTGGGTTGGAAGGGACTTTGTCATCCAGGTCCTATGCCCCTGCCATGCGGAGGGACACCATGGAGACTTTTCACTAGACCAGGTTGCTTGGACCACTTTCCTCTCTACTTTTTCTTTTTATTAAGTTAATAAAGCCTAGTGAAAAGCAAAAGCAAAATAAAGTTTAGAGGCATCAGTTCCCTATTAAATATTAAGGCCAAATCATGAACTCAACATTAATTTACTTTGCTGGAAACTATCCTTGACTCCTATATTCTACACACTAACCTGATAATCCTGACAGTGAGCTGCCCATAGCTATTACAAGAGCCAAAATAATCTGAATTTATTTATTTATTTATTTATTTATTTGCAGAGCACAATCCACCTCTTTCTGGTAAGTACACTATTTATAGCTCTTTATTCTTAAATTGAAATTCCTACAAGAGTTCAAACATAAGGCATAAACTGTCTGTAAAGAAAAACTCACCAGAAGCTGTATTAATATGCATTTTGTGCATATTAGGTTCTATATTAAGAGCATTTATACCATTCAAACAATCTCAGCAGCGTCAAGCCTTTGGCTGTCAAAGAAAAAGATCCTGTGTAAGGAAGATAAGCTCCACCAAAGCCCTTATTTGTAAACAGAGTGCAGCTGCCAAGTGCCTCAGAACTCTCTTACGTTACCTGATCACGTAGCTGGGAGCAGACCATAGAACAGACACTGTCAGCTTGCAAACAGAATGTGTGTCTCCCGATCTGCAACACATATTACAAGTATCAAAAATACATAAAGATAAGGTGCTATTCAAACCCTACATTTACTGGTTTACAACTTATAAAGCCAAATTATTGCTCAGGGCAGCAGCTCCATCCTCCTTCCCTCCCCTTCCTGCTGTCTTTAATTTTAGATTGTACATTATCAATCAGGTGAAATTGCCCCCCCCCCTAATATTTTTTAAGAGATTAAATAAATCTGAGCTGTGTCAATTGGGATACTGAAAAAACTAATTTTTGCCACTTACATTTTTTTTGCCAAAGTCAAAAAATACAGAATACAGACAAATAGAGGGAGAAATGCTTTAAGCAATTGTTCAATCCCTTTGCCCTGTAAAAAATAGATGAGATAATAAGGAAAAGAGGACTCACAGTCAGGCATTAGCTGGCAATGAGTAAGGGAACATATTTTTGGTAACATGAATTCATGTGTTTTTCTCTCTTAAAGAGTATATATTAGAAGTGTGTCCTGGGGTGACGTTGTGAGGTTTGTATCCCCAATTGTCTGTTGGGTCTCTGTTGGATATTGCCCTGTGTGCCTTTGGTGTGGGGTCTGGGAGCAGGGGGAAGGGAGAGGCGCGCGGTTTGTTTTCAGAAACTTTCCTCCGCCGGATGACCTTGAGAGTCGGATTCTGCAACACATGGTGAGGGACGGAGAGATTTTTTTTTTTCTTCTTTAGTAGTTAGTTAGCTAGTTAGGCAGTAGCTAGCAGAGGAGGAGAAGCTTCACCTTTTTTTCCTCTCCTCCTGTTTTTTTATTTTCTTTTTTTCTTTCCTGTCTTTTTTTCCTTTTTTTTTTTTTTCGTCTTCCCTTGGAACTGTTAAAATCTCTCTGGACCGATGACTCGGGGGAGCACTGTGGGGTCTCGCACCTGGCATCCACCAAGATCCATCCTGCGCAGCGTGTCCCAGCACCAGAGGGACTGAGACAGAGCAACCACCTCCAGGAAGGACTACTTTTCTAATCCTGTCATCTCTCCAGAGCGGCACAAAGTTCTTGTCATCTGGTATTGTCGAATTTATTGTGCTGGGGAGTGCTTTGTCTGTTTAATAAACAGGGTTCTTTCCACTTCTCTCGAAGGAGGTTTTTTTCTTCCCTGAACTGGTTGGGGGAGGGGAGGGAGGGCCCCCTTAGGAGGTTTCCCCCCAAAAAATCTGCCTTAAACTTTTACAAAGTGCTATGTACAAATGATACAGGACATGGGAGCTTTAGAATAATACAAGCTACTAATATAAAAGAGTGATAGACCTACCAATGACTTCAGCAGGAAAAATTTTTACTGCAACTTTATTGTAATTTTTTTCCCCTATAGCTTTACTACTGTCTGGTCAGACAACTCTTATTATTCAGCCTGTAATCCAGCTAATCCAACTGTTATTATCCTTTCCTCATAATCCAGTTTCTCTCCTTAAACAGAAAAGGAGTACAAATATGATTCCAATAAATGAGTTAACTGAAGGAGTCTCCTTTTGAGTGACTTTTGTCTTTCAAGTGTGACAACAAAGTTCACATCTTTGGTGAGTGTGATCACGATTTCACATTAATCCTTTGCAAACCACCCTCAGCAAACCGCCTGAGGTGCTCTGCTCCCACATTCTCAAGCACTGCCTCTCTGGGCACATTTTTCTTTCTCCAACGGTGCTCTACATCATCTCAAAAGCTGTTTGTGAGAGGGATAGACACAGTGAAGAATCACAAATTATATGATCTAATGCCAAAATCTGTCAGTATGATTAAAAACATTAAGTTCTGGACAAAAGTGGGTATATTACTAAATAAATGCAAGTTTTTTTTAGCATAGTTTTGTATGTCTTAGAAGTAAACAATATAATTATTGTGTGCCAGGGAAGAATTGTCATCTATAGCTGTGGTGGGTTCACTCTAGTTGACACCCACTCAGCCTTGCACTTTTTCCATTTTCTGCAGATGGGGAGAAGACAAAAGAAAAGAAAAAACTTGTGGATCATTGTTGTGACATTTTTATAGGAAAAGCAAAAGCTGCACACATAAGCCAGGCAAATAAGGAATTCATTCATTATTACCCCTTGGCAGAGAGATGTTCAGCCACTTGTTGGCCAGTGGACCCTCAGCATGAATAATGCTTGCTTGCACAGACAAATACTATCACAACAAACATCCTCATTTTCTCTGTCTCGACTGGAGCCATTCTAGCTGAAGTACATCACTCTGTGTGGAGCATCCCTTGTGTCAGATTGGGTCCACTGGGCAGGAAGAGTTCCTTGCCAGCCTCTTGCACCTTCAGTTTGAGGTCTTTTTGATGGGGGTGGGGGGCAGGGGGGACAATCCAGTAGGTTTCATTTCCCACCCTGGGAATCAAAGTTTTGGGTCTTTTCTCTTTTCTGCCTCAAAAGTGGGAGTAGCAAGAGGCTGATAGAGGACACTACCAGGATGGGAGATCCAAACTGATCGTATTCCATTCCATGTGATGCTGCGCTCATCAAGAAAAGCTCAGGACAAAGAAGGGAAAGGGAGGGTTTGGCAATGGCATGAAAGAAGTGAAAGAACACAACTGACTTAAAAAAGACAAATCGGTAACACAGTAGCACACTAAAGTTGCATTTCTCTCATGATTTTGATACTCATGTGTTTGTGGCCTTGGCAGATTTTTTCCCTGTGAAAGGACACTTTGATAAGTTTCATTAAAGTATCACCACAGGAATAAGAAATGTTATGTTCTGCCATCAGGATGACAAATGTCTCTTCTTCCTCCTCAACCTTTGACTCAATCTGTACAGCACAAAATCAGTGTGTCAGCTTGGTGCCCACAAATACTTCTCATCTTGCCGCTGATTTGTAGCTGGGAAAGGTCATGGCAACTACCTCATCTAATTTGGAAATCAATTTCAAAAGTGGGTCTGTGTCTTCTTTCCAAGAAGAAGTCAGATTTCCAACAGATTTGACTCATTAATATGTGTTTCATGAAAGAAAGATATTTCAGCTCACTTCAATGAACTAGCTTTCTGAGTTCCCAATGTTGTTACTGGGCGCTTCTGTATGGGAAACAAGGAGAGGAAGAGACTTTTTTAATGTTCTTGAATCTCCCTAACTTTGATTTTAGACAATTAATATATAAAGAGGAAATTAATAGAAGTCTACAATTATTTTATTTTTTGCAGGGCAGGCTGGAACAACTGAGGTATCAAGCAGGTCACGATAAGAAAATTTTACCTCATCAAACTTGCAATACCATTGTCTAAGCACTTCCCCAATACCCTTGAATGAATTCCTTGTTCTTCTTTGGCTTGTCTGCATGGCTTTTGCTTTACCTACTAAACTCTCTTTATCTCAGTCCTTGAGTTTTCTCACTTCTGCCCTTCCAATTCTCTCATCCATCCCAGCAGGTGGGAGGGAATGAGCAGCTGGGTGGGGCTGAGCTGCTGGCTGGGGTTAAACCAGACACAGGGCCATGGTCTCAGGGGCTGCTGGAAGTGTGGTGAGACAGGTCACACCACAGCAGTGCTGCCAGGCACAGGTGCAGCAGGCTCTTTTAGGAAGGACAGTGCCTGGGTGCCGTCAGGGGTGGGGGTTCCCATGGGACCTGGAGCTGCAGCAGATCACCATGGGTTCTGTCTGGACAGTGTTGAGCAGCCAGGCCCCTTCCTACTGCCTCAGCTAAGGAGCAGGGCAGGATGGGGAGCAGCCTGGGCAGCCCCAGCCCTAGGTGTCTGGCAGGGTCACAGTGACAAGACAGGTCTGAGGTCACCCTGGAAGGTTTTGCCATTGTAAGAGGAGACATTTGTAGTGGGTCCTCCTCACACTGGGTTTCCTTGTACTATAAATTCCTACTCTGCAAATATGTGGTGTCACTAGTGTTCCAGAATAAGCCAGGTGGTTGTCATCAAGCCTGATTGGAAGCCATTAAAATCACTGAATTAGCACTGGTGTGAAACAATATTGTGAGCCACTTGATTTAATTAAAAACTGACCTGTCAGTTAAATGGATTGAACTTTGCATTTCAAAACAGAAAGAAAGCTCAACAGTAAAAAAGCACTCAAAATAACTTTCACATAAATATAATCACAATATCATATAGAAATTGATTCTAGATTTAACAAAGTAGATTTTTTTCCTACAAAATAATTAAATTCCCCTGAAAGAATTCAGGCTGTGCAACATTCCATAATCTTAGCAGCAGCAAAGAGTGAAATGCAGCAGTCAAGTTCTGGTCTGGGGGAGTTATCCAGTTTCAAGGATGAGAGCCATTGTGAGCCAATACAAACTTTTCTCTAGGTTCTGCAGTGGAAGATTGTCACAAAAACAAAGATAATCAAATCTCTTTCAGTGCTGAAATTTTGGCACTTAAATCCCTCTCAAACTTTTTTTTTTTTTAATCTCCTGTGGATGGTCTAATTTCTCCTTTAAGAAAGTCAGCTGTTCATTTAAGGAAATAGTTTGCAAATGCTCTATATTAATGATACAGCTAATCAAATGCTGTAAAAAACTAGGGAGAAACAATTATTACAAATATTATTCCACTTTTGTTTCATAGGATTCAATCTGACAGAGAGTGGTTGGTGCTGGAATTGAGTAAAATATGATTTCCTTGTTATTAAGCAAGGAAACATATTTCCTTGCTTGAGGGAGGAAAGGTGATAGCTACAGATCTAGGACTTTCTTCAACTGAAAAGACCTACAAAGTGTACTAAAATTTCATGCATGCTCAAATACCAGAATTTGTTTTCAGAATGTCTGTCATTTCAAAAACAATGTGGAGACTGCCTGTGGTAAAGTTGCTAGCTAATGCATCATAATACTTAACCCTACATGTCATCTAAGTTTCACTGGGATTTCTTCAGTAATTATGCTGTAGTTTCTTGCAGGGAAGAAATTCTTCCTGGGTGGTGGACATAGGGTTATTGTAGTTTTGTCACAATGATTTGGGTTGCATACAACAGCCATTCATGCATAGAAGAGTAAGATGCAATAGTAATACTAAATTATTTCTGCTATGGCTAATATTTTAAAATAGCAAAAAATTCACTCAGTGGTACTTGATGTAGAAGAGAGAGTGCTAACACAGTAATTGTCACAGCCTAGATAAAGCCCCCACATGGCTAGTGTAGCTTAGCTGTGTGTTTTGTACTGTTAGTATGTAGTTGAACATAGCTGACAATCAGTGAAAATTAAAAATAAGATAAATGTTCCTCACAAAGTAAATGAGCTAATCTTTGCAATGTATTTGCTTGCAATACTCACTTTGTTCTCGGATTTAAGTAGGAGGACCTATTAACCTGCTTCTCAGCAGTAGAGAAAATTAATCCACCCAGTCTAAATAAGGCAATTGTAAATGAAAGGCTTTCCTGTAGATTTGTTACTCTCCTACAGCTCTTCAGCAGACAGATGGATCCTTACATATAAATAGCAAAATGTGGAGGATGCTGATGTTGCCTGGGACCACAATTCATTAAAAAGGGTATTAACCAGTAAGCTATTTTTTTTTTGTATTTAGTGACAGTTGCTATTTTTTTCTGTAGGTTTCAAACAAACAGAACCAGCATGGGCTTTGAGGTAGCATTGAATCCTTTTGTATGGAGAGGTTCTTTTGCACCAAACACAAACATATGCATCTGACAAGAAAGAACAAGAAAAAGAAAAAGAAAGAAAAGGAAAATCCTTGAAAGAGGATTCACAATTCACAAAGTACAGCGAGATTTTTTTTTAAAAAATGACCCAGAAAGCTGCAGTAATACTTAACTCTGAGAGGCAGTGTGAGCAGCCCTAGGACACAGAAATCAGAAGACCTTGTATGTTGCTCTGCCCACAGAGAGAAAAGACAGCACATACTTTAACTACAGTGGGGCCAAAATGTTACTCTGGTCTCTTCCTCCACAGCTCCACCATGACTATCCCATGAGACTGTGATTAAAATGTTATTACTCTGTGCCCATTTTTTTCATTTGTTGGAAACAAAAAAGAAAGAGCATTTGTTGCTTGCCAGCCTTCAATCATTATCTAGCTATGTAAATATCTAAAGATGTTTTAACTAGCCACACTATATGAAGCAAGTTCTTCCTGCTGAGTTTTATTAATTTGCAGTGAAACAGAAATAATGATACTTGCCTGCCTTTGTAATAAGTTTTCAGATCTGTAAATGAAATGTTTAATATGAAAAGCCTAATGAAAGTTAAATATTTTAGAAAAAAACATCATATGAGTACAAATGCATGGAAGTCATATTACAAAATGCAATTAAAGCACTTGCTACAATTTATTTGCTTGCATATTAAGACTCACTTCATATATGTTTTCATGCATAGAGATTTTACCACAAACAGAATTCACACAATTCACACATGGCATATTGATGAGCATAGACAGTAGACAAAGTTAATACGTACTTATTTGAATACAATACACTTCTAATTATTTTTGATGAATTTAAACTCAGTGGGAAATAAATATTGGCTGATATTTCACTGCTAAAGTGAGTATAGATGAAATTTTATTTGAAAAATTCTGACATTACATAGTGTTTATTTTTCATCAACACAATTAAAATTTGTAAGGTAAAATAACATTTTTTACTAATATTTAGTAAATAAATAATTATAATCTTCATAGCCATAACAGTAATTTCTTCTTAAATAAAAGTGAAACTAACAGAAAAGAATCCCCTTAAATGGAAACAACTTAAAACATTTTAAGTACTTAACTGAGTCCCCAAGAGTCTCTATGCCATTTGTCATCTAATTATTTGAGTAGCATGAATAGGGCAAGTATTTCTGACATGATCAGAAGTTCACAGAAATGAGCTATGGAAATATACACAAGACTACGAGGTCAAATTATCAAAGCAATCCATTATAGACGGAATACTCAAGTAGATTATATGACTACCTCAGTGCCTCACCAAAATATGTAAAAACTGGGGAGAATGTTAAATAAGTTAAATAAAATTCTAAGCACAATTATTTCCTAGGTAAGTGTCAATGCAGAGAGTAAGTTCCATTAACAGATTAAGGGAAAAGACCCAAAACAAAAACCAGCATAACACCATAAAAACCCCATTGTATATTAAAAACCCCCTTTTATTCAACTCTCTTGGTTGTCACACAGCCTGTGAGGCCTTCTCTGTTTTGAAACTTTCCCATGTAGTAAGAGTGTGAGTTTACAGGACAGTGTTCTCAAAATCCTTAAACTTCAGTCTTTAAGTACCTGACTCTATATATTTTATTTTCTTCTCTGACTCAGCTCCCACCATTCTCTTTCCCTTTTCAGTAGCTTCTGAATTTTGATGCCTGAGACACTGCCTTCTGCCTCCTTCTTCCATAATTCCTTCTGAGAACATCACTTTTTCTTCAGCATCCTCAACTGTAAGTCTTCAATACCTGGAAAGTTTACTTCAAAAGATAATTCTATCAGCAGCCAAACTAATCATATTTACTTTCCTTCATATCTTGTGCACACAGAGTTTTTAGCATCTAAGAATAAGATTATAAACCTTTTACTCTGTGTGGCTAGCAGTAACCTTGCAGTCTGCTGCCCATCTTCATCAGACTATAAAGTTCTGAATATGCTTGACATCTCTGCACTTTTTATCAAGTCTGTTCGAAGTTGGCCAGCAGGTTCAAAATGCACAAGATCAAAAAAAACAGTAGTATAAACCCCACTTCCTTTAAACAGTACACTTAAAAATACTCCTTCAGCAGGTGGGGACTTTGCATCTGTTATTGGTTTGCAATTATGATTAAATCTTAGATGCAGAAATCAGTTCTTAGTTTTTTCTGTTACATACATCAAATTTTCACACTGCATAGAGTGTGACTTTAAAAAAAAAGTATAAATGCGCATTGACACAGTAGCTCAATACAAACAAAATGATGATTCCTCCTTCAAGCTAAACAAACACCCAAAGTTTCAGTCTTCCATAAATGCACACATCAAATCAATCCAGGAAATTGGACCATTGTGGATAAAATGACATTAATACAAACTAATATAGGAACTATGTAATTTCTAGCAAATTATGTTCAGCATTGCAAATTCAGTATAGTGTGTGATACAGTATTTCAGAGAGAATGTGCATTGCATAGAAATTATCTGGGGCTTGTTTTTCCTGGCAGACTTGCTAAGTACTTTCTAATTTCATGCAGAGGAATAAAAGGCCAAAATTAACATGATGATCTCTTCTAATTTAAAATCTAAACGTTGCTTTTGTTTTGGAGCTCCCTTTATGGATATCAATACAAATCGTAACTCTTTAAATCATCCAGCAGTATGTATCCCAGTCTTCACATACATATTTAAAGATGTGGAGGAAGTACCTAGGCAAGCATTTACCCTAAATATATTACAATTCTTACAATGGAAAGAAGGTCTGTATTCTAGGAGGCCCACAAGCAAATTTGTTGAATTATTTTCTTTTATTAATGTTGGATCCTAGTTTGATGCTTGTGCTGAATTTGGCTGGGATAAGATTAGTCGTCTTCACAGTGGCTGGTATGAGGTTGTATTTTGAATTTGTGCTGAACACAAGGTTGATAATACAGAGATATTTTCTGTTATTTCTGAGCAAGGCTAATGCAGAGCCAAGGCCTTTTTCACTTTTCCTGCTCCCACACTGGTGAGGAAGTTGTCATGTTCACTTCCTAAACTGTACCTTCTGGAATTTCAGTAGAAAGATTATTGAATTGTACCAAGGTGATGAGAGCAGCAGCGGCTCCTGGTTTTGTATTAAGCCATGCATAGGCACAGGACCAAGTATCTCTCTATCTGCATTTTCTTCTCACCCATGGAATTGACTGAAGAAGTAATTCTTGGCAGGATTTGTCAGAGCCCTGCAGCTCTCTCTGGTTCAGCAGACTATTCACAAAGCTGTCTCCCATCTCTTCCAGGAAGAAGATGGTAGAGCAAATTTCTGTTAGTTACTGAATGGGGACCCTTGGCACACCTAGATGGGATGACTTGTTCCTGACTATTTTATCACTTCATGAAAAAAAAAAAATTAACCTTAATCAGATTACTCAGATATGCTAGAGATGAAAAGAGCTTTTAAGGTTCTCAGCCCCACAAGATGCTAACAACAAACATGGGCTAAACAGTAACTATGAGAAAAGTATGCTACCACAGCTTCCATTCTACTCCTAGCTGTGCAACAGCTACAAATTTGGAAATGTTTTGTAATCTATCTTTGATGGACATAGAGAAGTTTTCAGCAGGGATCCTCCACAGGCTTCCCCTGAATAGTTTGACTAACAGTGCTGCATGTTAGAAATTATTGCCCTATGAATTATGTATAAGTTCCGGTGTGATTTCCTGAACAAACCTTTAGGGTCACAGCATCCGTTTGCCATTTCTGTGGAGTCAGGCAAACTCCAGCATTAGGTTGTTCCTAGAGAATAATTATTTTCAGTCAAACAGTTCAGAAAAGGAGAAGATCTATGATTGGGAGTACAAACCAATTATGACTAGCTATTAGCCTCTGCTTATTACATATCCAGCTCCAAACTCCCATTGGTTAGAACTGGTCTGTAACATGAAACACTACTTTGCTTATGATTTCAAGTCTGGAAATTATTTCTGTCTAGATGAGGCTACCAGAAGTAAATTAACAATGGAAAATCAAAAAGGTGCTGAAGTTTTAGTGCTTTAGGAAATCTTGTTAAAACCTTCTCTAACCCTTGTCAGGTTGGCCAGAATCAGATTGACTTCAGTGGAAACCTGTTTCTGCTCTTTTCAACAATTTGTCAAGAGGAGAATATTTCTACAGGGTGATCCAGTTCCTGTGGGTTGGTATTTTCAGTGGGAAGTGTCCTAGTCAGACCTCTGGCCAGACTGAGTGGGTATTGTGTGTCAGCTACTGTCAGACTGAGGCTGCAGGTTAGTTCAGCAGGTAGGATGATCCATAGAGAGGATCATGGTCATAGTCACAGGAACTCCAGCTTCCCCAGGTGCTTCTTCACTATGGCAAGAAGACATTAGGGCAGAACTGAGGGAAAATAATAATTTTGGAGTGGTGATCTTTGTGCATTTAAGTGCTGTGGAAAGAATCATGAGGAAACATCCATTTCAGTATGTTTTGGGGACATGTAATGAGTTAAAGGGAATTTGGTTCACCAGTATTTTAGAGCAGCCCGGAATAAAATCTGTGGGAGGTAGTGATAAGATTTCTTTTTTTTTTTTTTTTTTTTTTTTTTTTTTTTTTTTTTTTTTTTTTCCCCAGAACATTTCCTAAATACTATTCAGAAAAAGCACATAGTGAGGATAAACAATCCCACCCTACAGTACAAGAAGAAGGTAAGGTAAGGTAAGATAAAGTAAAAACAGTTTTACTGCAGTGTTTGCTAGCACTGGCACAGAAAACCATGTGATTGGGACTTAGGGACAAGCACTGGAGAAGATGAGGACACGGCCTCACAAATTCAGGAAACTATTCAGGAAACTCTGACAAACAGAAACTTTCTGATTCAGATATTGTTTCTGTGACACAGAGAAAAAATCAGAAACTAAGTTACTTGCAGTACAATAATCCCTGTCTTCTGCTATTCCACTTTTCCTTCTGTCTGAATCTCATTTTGCTAACTAGTTTTGCTCCATTTTTGCCACAGAAGATTGCAGGGAAAGGAATATTGCTGCAGAACTGCCAGTGCAACTTTCCTCGTGAATATCTGACTTGTGAAGCAGCTACTCTCAAGGGAACATGGTTTAATTTATACACCAATTAACAGTGTAAATTAATGCTTTACTGTTCATCCTCCCTCCAAAGATTTTAAGTGCCAGTGGAGATTTCATTCTGAAAAAAGATGAAAGACTTCAGAGCAGAGCAGAACAGATGAGAAAACTTCCAAAAATTAAAAAAAAAAAAAAAAAGCAAGCGTATAAAACGCCTTGAGTGCAACTTGCTGTAGCTGGTTTGGATACTCTCATGTATTGTCCCACTTCCACATAGCTGGCAGACCAGGACAGAACTGGATAGGAAACAGGTTTTTCTTCAATTAAAAGTTTCATATTTCATAATCTTGAGTTCTAAATTTGGATGAAAAGCCAAATAGTTTCTACAAGCCTAAAATTCCAGTCTGACAAGTTCAAAGCCCACTGTTTAATTTTTGGACCTAGGATAGGAAGTCTAAGGATGCATTTGTATTAGTGTTTTATTTCATGTAAGAAGTGATATTCAAGCAAATTTCCCAGTTATCCCCACTTACTGTGTTTAGAGGATGCCACAGAGCTCTGAGACAGAGCACACAAACTGGATTCCTTTTGGAAAATAATTTTTTGAAATGAAATCAAGATATGGACTCTTAACCTGCACCAAACAGTAGTGAGCCTCTAGTCCCCAGGATTGGACTAGTGTTAGTCTGAAGTAAACGTTGGAATATGAACTTCATTATTATTTTCCTCCTGTCTGCTTCTTCTCTGCACATAACTCCTTAATGTTGACTCAGTCTAATAATCTGTCACTGACTTTGTTTTTCCATGTATAGGTGTCAGGTAAATATAAGAGGAAAATTTTTATGAATAGCAAAAGTGAGGACTGCTGCATAAATCAAAACTTGGAGAGTGAAAAGAAGAAATATATGGGAGGGGGAAGAAGAAAGAGTCTCCTCAGAGCTCCAAAAAGCACTGCAGATCTTGGAAGCATTTTGCAGTGACATCCAGGAGTGGCAGCTACTCGATACCAACAACCCTGAGTGCAAGGTAAAGCCTCTCCTACCTCTGCGGTCAACCAGGCTGCTCGGAAGGCCCCTGAAGCAATGACCGACACCTGAGCTAGCGCACCACTTGCTTCTTACCAACTCCACAACCGAGTGTTTAATCCCACAATCTCACCAGAGCCTTGCTTGGTAAAAAAAGAGAAAATATGAACTGCCTTAAATTTATGGCAGTATGCCAGAAGAATTGCAGATATTGCCTCTTGGTGCATCTTTGTTTTTAGTAATAATAACTTACATATTCTTCTAGATTCCTAAACCATGGAAAAGGATATACACTTTTTTTTTTTTTTTTTTTTTTTTTTTTAACTCCCCAATATATGAGGTCTTCTAAATTTCTTAAAATTAAGGATCTGGAAGGTGTAAGAAGGAAACAGGAGGAAAAAAAATATTACTACAAATGTAACAGGTATTTCTTTGTAGTAATTCAAGAAGAAAACAGATAAATTTCATTCTTTCTTCAGTTACAGAGTGACATTAGATTCCTTTAAAGCACTGCCTAAAACATGCACAAATATGAGAATCTGCTTATGCTATGTTACCTTCTCCACTAGCTTACCTTTAGGGTGCATGGAAGAATTTATATCAGCAGCTAGAGGAATCTTATGTCAGACATAAATCACAATATCTGTGTTTATCTTTGCTAATGTGGGATTTAGATAAAGTTGCTCTATCAGATTTGTGCTAATGATTTAATAAAGTTTATCTCATCTATTGGCAGTTAAAGTCTTTGAAAGCTATTATAATAAAAGCTATGTATCTGTATATATTCTTCCCTGTAATTCGGCAATAAGTTGCTAATATGGGTTTATCAACACAAGGCATATCAGCAGATATGTTTTATCTGCACAAGGCTGTTTAGCTTTGCTTCACTGATAGTTCTGTGATAAGACACCTCCTTTCACAATCCAGCTTGACAGAGATGTGGTAGAAGCTGCATATGTGGCTCACAAACAACATTTCTATTTGCAACATGCCAGAATAAAAGATTTATGTATGAGAAAATAAAGCAAAAGCAGCATTTAATTACCAGTAACCTGAAATTGTTTTGTAAAACAAACTTCCATATATGAGGCTGAAAAAGACTGAAACATGCATTATTTGACATGCAAAAGCAGGCCACAAAATAATGTTACCAGGTGTAGGTCACTGTGTAACTGGTGTAGATTTCTGGAACTTTGAGGGAAAATTGAAACAAATTTTTATCTATTTCCTAGCAGTCATACTCAGTACACTATTTCTCTGAATCTTCTAAATTTTTGTGTGTTGCCTAAAGCTAAATTTGAAGTTGCATCTGTTATGCAGAAGAGGTATCCAAATTCAGTGTGAGGAAGGAAATTAGATACTTCACAAATTTTATGTGAATATATCTCTTTCCACATTTTAAGCTTTTTCTGTAATCTTTTTTTATTTTCATGCCTTTATTTGGTCTTTTCTTTCCTAGATACTTATTGATTTTAAAACCCACAAAGTTCTTTAAACCTTTTTGCTTCTTTATTATATCCAAAGGCTGATTTAGTCTCCAATGATTTTGTGAGGCAATCTATCACGAAACACATTCCAAATCTTCTCAAGGAAAGTACTTTTTTTTTTCTTTTAAATGTCAATCTTTCAAAACATTTCTAGATTCCTTCCAAAGAAACCCTAATGCTTAACTAAATCTGTGTTTTCTATACCAAGGCAGAACTTCCAATGTGCTGTATTGAAATATAACACTGGGTGTACTGGACAAAATAATCTCAGCATTACCTGGGACAAAAGTGTCCAAAACAAACAATACTCAGACTTGAACATGCTTTTAAATGCTAAAATAAATGAAGATTCTTTTGTAGGTGACATACAAGAACACCTGCCACCATAATTTTCATTATCCTAAAGTCCTGAATATGCTATCAGAATTAAGAATCATGTTCAAGCTGAGTGCACTCTGATATGTCTGCTATGATAACTCACTTTTTACACTTTGAAAAGTGTGTATTTTTCATCATTCATTGTCATGGTTTAGTAAGATTTTTGACACATGATCCTACTGTTTTTTTAATAGATTCTTAAAAGATTTTTCCTATTAAGGTAAAAAAAAAATCAGTTTGAGTATTGTGCTGGATTTAGGAAGCCATACTCAGTCTTTGTTTCTCATGACAATGCCACACTTTCCATATTAAACCAGTTTCCGCTACAATCTTGCATTCAAAACAAGTTCTGTATTATTTTAGTTCAGAATAGGAGCTTTGCATACCCATTTCTAGAAGTCTCCAAAGATTTCAGATATTAAGACTGTCACACATATATTAATATTTCCTGTCCCATGGCCCAGCCATAAATCTGCATCAGACTCCCACTATAAGCTAAAGACTTCTATTTTCTAATGAACAACTAATAAAATTTAAAATAATTGATTTTGCTTTGTAACCCATAATGGATACAAACATTCCTTGATAAAAACTCTTTTCAGATATGCTGTGTCTGTAAGTTTAAATAAAACCATGTCTCTAACTCCCACTGGAGTTAGACATGGTTTTATTTAAAGTTACAGATACATCATACTATCCATATTTATTTTTTCAAGGAATTTTTGGTCTATTTCAGTAATTTTGAATTTGTCTTTATTAAACTAACTTAACTGAAACTGCCAACGATTTGTATTCTATAATGCATTAAGAAATGCACAGCAAGACTCCATTTAATTTTTCTGGAGACAAATTTTTGGTTCATTGGGAATTCCTTCGAAAGAGAATTTCACTACATGAAATTCCCATCTCTGCCACTGTTTCTTTGTGGATGGTCTTCTGCTTCTCATTTACTTGCTGTTGTAATAATTGTGAAAAAGAGATGATGGAGAAAAAGGGTTTCAAATTGACTTCAAGGATATTCCACTTCCTAGATTATCCAGAGTTTTTCTGAGGAACTAACAAAAAGAAATATACAAGTTATAGGGTAACAAACAAGATCCACTGGTATTGAAAAAGGCAAGAGATCACTGGTCTTGGTCTGTCCTGAAACAGGTCATCTCTGCATTTGGGAGGTGTTTGGTGTTGATTATTATAAAGGTTCATTTCCTTTACAAACAAATGGTATAGAATTTAAAAAAAAGCCCATTGTGCAGACTTAAATTACAAATGTAACTTTACAATCTTTGTATGCCCAGCACACACCTTTCTTCTTTATCCTCTCTTCTTCTTTCTCATGCTTTCTCCTCTGGAATTTGACATAACCAGTGGTCTGACTACATTATTAGTATCCTTCAGGCTGAGATTTGGTGCATAGAAATGGCTATTCAAAATCTGTTTTGAAATTACTTTAATTGGAATGAGAAAAACCTTGTCTTTAATATTCCATTGCTGAAGTCTCTTAATCACAAGAATGGGTAAAAGATATAATTTAGCTCATGGCACCTAGGGACAGCCTTTTGTTTTGCCCCATACTTTTAACCCAAAACCTACCATTCATTTCTGTAATATGATACCCCTACAAGAAATTGAAAGATCAATGTAAGTTAGAGCTTTTCCACTTTTCTACTGATTGTTAATGCTTCTGACCAGGAACAAGAATATAATTTTTCCAATATGCCTGGAGTTAGCTGGGGTGTAGCTCACAGTCCTGGCTGCCCTGAGGCAGTGTAGCAGCTCCCCGGCACTCTGCATCAGCTACACAGCACCAGGGAAAAGAAAGCTGAAAGGTTTTTCACTAACACCTCAAGGAGAAGCAGGGGATGAGACAAAAGCTTCTTTAAATACTGAACCCCAGTCTATTTTTATTGCTATTAAATTGGAGTTAAATGCTGAAAGCTAATATACATGGGGAAAGATCTTCAGAAGCTGGCAGAACCTAGGACTAGGAGCCAACAGTTTTTAAAATTTCTTGCTTTTAGCTAAGGTTAATGGTAATAACACACTATGTCCCCTGAAAGTGTCATAAGGAATCCTCTGTAAGAGTGTACTAACCCTGCATATGCAACCTAAACTGAGTCAGGATACCGCATGAAATATGAAAGTTCTGCTTGTCTGGCATTTTTTAATAAAATCTTTCCCCAGGGAATGTTTTCTGGTAAAAGCAAGAAGTTTATGAAGAATTAATTTACTCTTAAATAAAATTGATATTAATGCCTATTGAGGTGCAGAAACGAGCCACCAAATAACCTGCCCTTTCCACTGCAGTGTGAGGGCCTTAAATGCTATTCTTGTGTGTACATATCTTGGATGAGCAACACTGTAAGATTTTGGATTTTGATTTAGGTTTCTGAGAAAAGGAGATAAACATAAAAGCCCAAGTGGTTTATGAGGATGTAAAACACTAAAATGAATTATGTTACTGAAACGACAAAGGCAAGATGAGAAGGGGAGGGGAGGGGAGGGGAGGGGAGGGGAGGGGAGGGGAGGGGAGGGGAGGGGAGGGGAGGGGAGGGGAGGGGAGGGGAGGGGAGGGGAGGGGAGGGGAGGGAGAGGAGAGGAGAGGAGAGGAGAGGAGAGGAGAGGAGAGGAGAGGAGAGGAGAGGAGAGGAGAGGAGAGGAGAGGAGAGGAGAGGAGAGGAGAGGAGAGGAGAGGAGAGGAGAGGAGAGAAGAGAAGAGAAGAGAAGAGAAGAGAAGAGAAGAGAAGAGAAGAGAAGAGAAGAGAAGAGAAGAGAAGAGAAGAGAAGAGAAGAGAAGAGAAGAGAAGAGAAGAGAAGAGAAGAGAAGAGAAGAGAAGAGAAGAGAAGAGAAGAGAAGAGAAGAGAAGAGAAGAGAAAAAAAAAGAAAAAGGAATTACTGCACAGAGTAATCTGAATTAAACAGAGGTTTTTGCTGTTGGACTATGCCAGAAAAGGAGCTACAGAGTTTTAGCCAATGTAAAGTAGTGACAGTGGGAAATTTACCAAGATGCCTTAAGGTATTGAAAAGACCTTTAAGGAATATTTTGCATCTTCCAAGGAAGGTTTATATACTTTGATCTTATTTCCATTACAAACAATCTGAAATATGTAACAGCAAAATGGATTGAGCCAGATCCTTGTAGCACAGGATATGAGATATGAGAGTGAACTACTAAGCTATGACAACTTGCAAGGGTGTACCTTGCCCTATTCCTGAAATTAATTTTTCTAAATGTGAAGTTTCAAGTGATTCTGAGTGTTGAAACCTACATCTAAATTCTCTTTCTACCCATATCTGTGCTGCATATGTAGCTTCTGTGAATATTGGTACTGTAACTAATGAATCACAGCAGCATGAGAGCACGGTTGGAGTTAGAATTGCTCTTCTTGATCACTTTGATTTGCTATGAAATTACATTGGAACTGGACTGACACACAGTTTGCCTGGTGAGTTTTAATTGTACAAGTGAAAAAGCAGCAAACTTTTGCTGATGCTGGAAAAATAAGTGGGCCAATTTGAATATTTTTAAATGCCTCAAGGATTAAGTTACTGAATTACTCACAAGCTCTTGAGATTCTGCAGTACAAAACCTCTTAAAGCCTGGTCTGTAGAAAAATAAAACTCCAGATTTCCTGTTCACACTCCAGAAAGTCTTGTATAGTGGCTTATTTCTGCTGAATATCTTTAATTATAAGGTCACGGATTTTTATGGTTGTATACATCAAAAAGAATATTCAATTTACATCAAACACTATTCTGCCAAAAAGGACAAACTAAAATGAGCTGGTTTTCTGCCTGAATTAATACTAGAAGGAAAACTACAAAATGTGGTCTCTGAAAATCAGAAAAGGTAGAAACAGGATTAAATCTGTCAGCACATCTGGGAACAGTCCCAGAACTAAATGAGGTCAAACTTTAATAGATTTCACTGTGTTTTGGATCAAGAGTCTTTTTTTTTTCCCTCTTATCAGTGAATTTTTGTAGTTTCTGGTTGACGCCTTGCTTTCAGCACTCCATACCTTGGTTGCCTGTACATAAAAAGCCAAAGTGAGGTGACAGAGCCGAACAGTAGCATCTGCTGAAATGTTTCTTGCCAGATGTGGAAAGATCCTTTTTTACTGCAAAGAAAATTTATGCTCCAAGAAAGCAGTCAGTCTAATCAGACTTAATCTAAACTAATCATTTCGATTTCAAGGCATACCACATTTTCTGAAATTCTGCTCTGGTAACCCTGGAAGAGTAAAGAAGTAGGGTGATTCCACCAGGCCTAAATTTCTGTAGAACACCAGAACTAGACCTGGGGTTTTTCTTCCCTAAATATATATGTCTATAAGCTTACTGCCTACATCTGACTTTGAAATTTTTAATTCTTTTCACAGTAAATAGATATTTACAGAGAATATTTTTCTGACATGGTTTGCATGTCTACTTCAAGATGTTTGTCTACTTCATCTGATTTATCTGGGTTTTTTTACCAATTTCTAAAGGAGCCTCAAGTAGCTACCTCTGATATGTGCTATTCCATACAAATTTAAGTGTAATTAATTCTCTGATAAATGTCTTTTCACTTTCCAAAGTGAGAGATTAAATATGGAAGGTAACTTTGGAAATATCTACTGCTGAAAAGGAAAGAGCAAAATAGTTCCAGCTGGAAGGGATGTACAATGATAATCTAGTCCAACTGCCTGGGAAAATGTTAAAGCACATTATTAAGTGCAGTATCTGAATGCCCCTTAAACACTGTCAGCTTGGGGTACCCACAATCCCTCTAGGAAATCTGTTCCCATAGTCAAAAAACCAGAGTGCTAGTTCAGTTAGCTGCATACATAAATCTACTCACTCTCCTTCCCAAAGCAGAATTAAACTCATGTCTTCTGCCTCTCAGAATAATACTTTCAGCTGGATGTAAACATGGTATCACTTTCTTTTAGAAAATATTTCATTTTATTTAATAGGACTCAAAACATGCTGGATAAAACAAAACGTGAGCTTCTAATCCATGAGGAGATGGGCTTTCTTTATTCTGATTTCTGGTTTAAAGTCCTTTTATTTACATACACAAACAAAACACACAAAGCTCATGGCAAACCTCCTCAGATTCTGGAATACTTTGGAGAAAATTATTTATCTGCAATAAACTTCTTCACTGTCACTCCTTTGACATTAACACCTGCATTGCAGGGAAGAAGACTAAAGGCTTGTGAAATACCTACTTCCACCTACTGGCACATAAAGACTGTTTATAAAGACTAGTTGTATTTCTCATCTCTCAGCCTTTTGTCAAGAATATTTTGAAGACTCAAACATTTTTCCACAGTATAAAGATACCTTTGCATTTTGCCCTTGCTTCTAGTTTCAAACAGTACTCTATATTGTTAATCTCAGAAATCTTAACGTATAGTTCACTGTTATGTACATTATAATTATCTCCTTTTGTTTCTTACTAATGTGAACCACCTTCACTTCAGCCTTTCTACTAAGCAATTCACCAGGATTTCTCTACACTCAATGTCATAGATTATTCTGTGATTTCTGAACTAATATTTTATGCCAGATGCTCTTGTAAAATGTGCATACTCAGAAAGAGTCAGCATTTCCCTAGCTTTCTTAACTCACGCTGTTTCTTTATTCCAAAATTAGCAATGTCAAAATAGCTTCTGAGTAGATCTATTTAAAGATGGTATTGCAACTGCGGAGACAGAAGTACAACCAGAAGCTTCACTGAAAAGGATAATTGAAAAAATAGCAAAAACAAAAATGAAGCTGTCCTCTGGCCTTAGCAAAAATGGTTACAAATATGCAGGTGCAAGGTGGGTACAGAATTACAACATTACCGTACGTACTTCAAAGGTTTGAGTAACATGAAGCTACTTCATTCACATGTTTTCCTAATAAAGGTTCATAAATCGTGTCAAGGTCATTCAAGGTCAAGGAATGCATACATTCAACCACAGCTTTGTATGAAATTATGAATCTGATGAGAATGGATTAAAAGGAACCAGAGTCATGTATTTAAACATTTCTTATTTTAAATTATATCAGAGCAAGACAAGATCACAGCTTAAAGTTTTATTGTGATTAACTTTTTCCATGAAAGAAAAAACTAAAAAACTAGTATTCTATTTGCTATAAATGAAGAAGTTTTGAAAAAACTTTTTTTGTCTGAAACCCCTTTGCATTTATTCAAAGCCCATGTGGAAAGAGATGATGACCACTCAGAAATTAAAAACTTTTTCAAAGACTTAACAGAATGAGAAAACAATAAAAACTCATTTACTGTAATGAAATTTTAATATGTTAGCTCATCCATCTGATAGTCTTTAACATTTGTTATGATGAAAGTAAATGTTTTTGGGAAAATACATTGCAAGTGCTACTTTTATTCAATATTATAAAGTAGTGTGGGGAATGCCAACAAAATAAGGTAATAATATAATTTCAAGTAAAAGGTGCTATAAACAAATACAGAATAATGTGTCTTAGAAAGAAGGCCTGCTTAGTTGTAATATGTCATAAAAAGAGATAATTTCTGTTTCTGCTTGGAACAAGGAAAAAAAGCAACCTCATAGCCAATTAAAATCAATCATGAAGAAGCATTTACACCAGAAATAAACACAAAAAGTGCCGTCAGAAGAGGTGAATAAGTGATGGGCTCCAATCTCTGCAGGCAGCTTGTAATATTAATTAAGGAAAAAATAACTAAAAATAAATATGTGAAGGTGTAGCAAGAAGGGTAGAGATTGTGCATATTTTAAAAGAAAACATTAAAAGGGCTATATTATTTTGATGGGAAGGATAAATAAGAAGAATGGAATGGAAAGTAATTTTTATCTCCAAGAGCAAGGAAAGGTTTGTTCTAAAGGACAACAGGAACATGCTTTCAACAGCTGCAGTAGGAACACTGTTATCAGTAACTAAAAGCTATTTCTCCAGCTAAAATTCCTATCTGCCTCTAAAGAACAGCTAGCCCTGATTTTGTGATGAGGATACACAGATTTATTTTTTGTAATTCTGGGAATGCAAAGATGGAGGTGTAGGTTTCATGATTTACTCTTACATTGCCCTCATATTTTTTTCACTTTTTGGTGGGCATGTTTACTTTCAAAGGCAGCAAAAAGTCAGTTACTGTGGGATTCATCCAATATGTACATTCATATGTCCATATTCAGATTTCCATATCTGTATTTTTAACAGTTTAGACATATATCTATACTTAGTATAGGAGAAAATATATGCATACCTCTATTTCTGTGTTTAGAAACTTTCTAAATTTCATCAATTTTCATCAAGGTCTGATTTCTCAATTTGCCTAATACTTATTATACATATACTATTTCCCCCCCACCCCCCCCCCTCCTTTTAGCAGTATTAGTTAATTGACAGAAGAGTGGACCTGGACCCTTTAAGAGTGTATGCTTTTTCATCCAGTTATGTGGTGTGAAATGACACTTGCTGCTGGTTGTTCCATCTGTGTTCATTATTTATACTGCTGTGCTGTGACCATTTCTGAACTCAGAACCTGTAAAACATGTGAATCTGCCTGCATTCAACTTGGCAAACATTCTTATTTCCACTGAAAGGTATAAAACTGCAGGAAATGAAAGCCTAACAGGAAGATTAAACACTGGTTATAATTTTGATTTCACTCTGGCAACAAGCTTTACTTCTACCTGTAAGCCATCAAATTACTTCTTTTTGACAGATTCAATGTCATCTTCTGTACCCCAGTAGAGCTTACAAAAATAAACTGTATAGAAATGTAGTTGTGCTCTATGCCTTTATTCATAGTGCATTTAAAAGTACATAAGGTAAGGAATATACATAAGGAACATGCAATTGTGAAAGTGGCACAGAACCTAGCTTGTTTTGATTTAAAATTCAGAATAGCAGCTTGTAAGCATTCCCACATGCTTGCATCCTTTATGTACACTGGATAGCTTTTGAAGTTTAAAAATGAATATGCCAATAACTTCAATCAAATCTTTCTATGGCTCACCACTATAACATAACTATAATTGCTATAGGCAGCACATTTTCCTTTGGCGTCCTTATAGAAACAGTACCATTAACAAAAAAGATGATTTGGAGGATTTGTCTTCTCAAAGGAAAATTACAGGATGAGAATACTGTTTAGCAGAATGTCAATAACATTGACATGGGAAGATTACTACAAATATTGATTACGTACAAGAATTATACTACAGTGAAACAGGCAATCTTCAGCATACAGAAGCTGTCTTAGTTTTGTACATATCATCATTGTGAAGTCCATGCAGTGTAATCATGTGAGGACAGGAGGATAGAAGCAGTTAAGAAAAAAAATGAAAGGAATGAAACAGAATATGTAAATTCTTCTTCTTTTTTATTAACAGGAACCATGTTCTTGGGTTTTAATAGGATTTCTACTCGGCAAGTAACTTAGCTCAAGGGAAATGGTGGATCACCCCACCTGGCACTTCACAGACCCCGTAGAGCATTGCATGCACTTTTGTGGCCTCACTTCAGCAGAGGCATCAGCAAACTGGAGCAAGTTCAGCAGAGGCCAGCAGGATGATGAGGGCTGGAGTAGGGGTGGGGGCGTTGAGATTTGTTCAACCTGGTACAGAGACAGTTTTGGAGGCACCTCACAGCCACCCTGGTGCCTACAGGGAAAGAACAAAGAGGAAGTAAATCAGGCCCTTCAGAGGGATGATAGGCAACTGAAATAAGCAGAAATAAGAGAGGTTCTCGATACATAAAAAGAGAACTATTTTTGCTAATACAACAGACAGGCAGTGAAACAGACTTCCAGGGAGACTGGAAGCTCGTCTTTGGAAGTTTTCCAATACCTGACTTGGTAAAGCTGTGATAAACCTGATCTAACAGCTGGCCCTGAAGTGACAGAGAAGAGACATAAGGACCTCTACGGGGCATTCTGAGGACTCTATAAAGAGAGTAATCATTAACTCTGAATCAGTCATACAAGAGTCAGCTCTAAGAAAAATAGAGATGCATCATGTTAACCACATGAACAGAAGATGACTGGACAGTCTAGATTTATGACAGCTGGCATTAGACCTGAAAAAGTATATGTTTACATTTAAGTACAGCAGTAGAACCCCAAAATCTCTTAGTTAGGATGGAAACTGCTTTAAATTTGGGTTTTGATGTTGAAGCTCTTTGTATGTATGCCTGGCACAAGTTCTCTTGAGCAGAGCAATGTCACAGTCCCACGCAAGTACCATTCGATCCAAAACTAGGAAGAATCAGCCCTAAGCTGCAGGTTCTTCAAACAATTCTTCCTAACGGGGTAATTTAAAACACAGTAAAAAGATCGGGCCACTCAAAATACATATAGATTGTGGCTATTTCCCTATAAAATCAGCAAATTTAATAGCAATCACCTTTTCCCACATCATATGATAACACTTGAAAGACTGATAAACATTTCTTAGAAATTCACCTTCAGTATGAAATAAGGTTACATGCTAGACTTTTCTGGGGTAGAGAAAGAAAGAGAGTAAAGAGAAAGTGGAGAGGGCTAAGAGACTTCAATATAAAATTCATAATTCAAAGTTAATTTGGCTAGAAGTACTCAAAAAGAGAAGAATCATTTAAACCAGTGCCTAAAACTATCACTCATGGCATGGGAAGGACAGTTTATTAATTTCTCACCTCTTATGATTACTTCTAAGGTTTTTTGGTAACAACTGGAAAATGTAAGTGAATAAACAGCCCTTTGTGTGCAAAAACTGGTAAATATAAGCAATCTCCAGTTCAAAGTCCAGGTGTCACTGAGAATTGCCTAGATTTTGAATTTGTTTTTCACTGCAAAGCTAGAGGTTGCCAGGTCTGATGTTGTATCACGTGCACCATCTTCGTCACAGAGCCTGGATTTTGCACCCAGAATTTTAAAGTTTTTAGGGCCAGCTCACTTCAAGGCCCAAATGACTAAGATGGCCTATTTTCAGGTGTATAAATTAATATACATCTAAAAATACTACATTAGGAGTAGTTTAAAATTACAGAGTCAAGGACTTAAAAGATGGGATGTGCTAGATGTGAAAGTTATGTAATCTTAATCAGGTTTTTGTGAATGCATTTTAGGATGCTGCCCTTAATTGAATCTGTCCCAACTGTCACCCTTCCTTTTCCTTAGCTCCCTTAGGTGTTTCTGTTCTGATTCTTCTACTTCATTCTTTGCCCAAACAGGCTGTGTTCCATGCTTAGGGAAGGTACTCTTCCTCACCCAAAGCCTTCCTGTGGGCTGCTTATCCAGTTTCAGACTCCTATTCTCTGTGTGACTGGGAAGCAAAATATCCCTCCCACTTTGCCTGGGGTGGGGGTGGTTGGCAGGATTTTAAGAAAGTGCATTTCACCCAGATTTTTAACCTTCTTTCATAAAGGAAAGAATGTGTGGACTCATGTGCATATCAGGCAATCCTTCACTCTGCTACAGCTTCTGTAGGACTTTATTTGTTTAACCAATTCCACAAGAGTGTAGAAGCCCCAGAGGTATCAAGCTACTACAAGTTTCATAAAACCATCTGTTCAGAAGAGAGACATACTTAATACAGGTAAGGGTAAAAGGATCAGTATTCATTTGATGATTACAAAAGGTCAGAGGATGCATTTGAGTTACAAACCACAATTTTTTAAGTGGCTTTACTGCTCACAGAACAATGTGTTTACCTTGGACATTTTTCTTCTTCTTCTTCTTTCCCTCTTGGAAATAAAAATTGGTCTGGAGCAGACAGCCGCCATGGAAAATTTAAGCCTAAATGGTTAATTTGATTTGGCAATATGATAAACAGCTTGGAACAGGGGCTTAATAATAGGTAGCACTAGAGTCCCACATGTAATTATCCATTATGTCCCAAGTGACAAACCACAAAATGTTTCCTTGAGATGTAGGAAAAGTAGCTGCATCCAGACAATTTAGGTTTTGAGTTGAATCCAGCCTAAGGTAGTGTTTACAGATGAACAGTGGTTAGAGGAGGATCTGAAAACTTTCCATGGTGTAGGGAGGAAATGTGCTACCATAAAACTCTCAGCAGAAGTCTCTCATCTTCAGCCTGGTAATGACACAAGTACTATTTCTGTTTTAATTGTATATGTGACAGGGTTGGTTTAGTGCAATAATTATATGCCACTACAAACAATAATGCTTTACAAATATAGAGAAGGAACCAGTTCCCTTTTAAATGCTCACTGTTTTTAGTAAAAGCAAGATGATATTGTGGATTTCAGAGAGTATCTGACTACTCAGAGCTCCACATACATCTTGGACAGATTTCAAAACCATGGTTTCTCACATAGGCTGAGCAGTTTTACGATAGTGCAATTCGATCTGCTGCTTCATATTTCCAGGTTTAGTTAAGACAGTAACTTTTTAAAATTTTGTAGGTTGTCTTTTTAATCTTTTTCACTAAATATATTCTCAATGTCTTTGATGCACAATTTCTTTGCGCCATACTGTTCTTCTCTTCTGTACATTTTCTTCTACCCTGTGCAATTACATTTTGGTCAGCATTGTTTTTGTCCTTTTGGCTTCTGTAATATAGTCACTGAAAGATGTATCCCATTTCTTGCAAGACAGATAGCAGTGCTCGGAGTGGAACTTATCAACCAGGATACAAGCTGGTCAGGTAAAAGGGACAGAGAGTGGGGGTTAGAAGGGAGAAAAGATGGTGTCAGAGGGTAGTAAGAATAGCTGAGTCCTGTTAGAAATTGCTGCAGGGAGAGAGGGGCTCTGTGGTAGAAGTGGCACTAACACAAGCCTGAGAAGGTAATGTTTTCTTCAATTGTACAGAGAAAAGCTGAAGTTCCCAGCTTGCAAAACACCACAGTACACATGGATCTCACTGTTCTATATTTATTTAGGTCTTCAAAGGAGAGTCACCTTGTTTTAGCAGAAGGCAAAGTTTCGTGACCAGCTCTGGTGTGCAGTGGGAGAGATGCTGCTCCATCACTGCATTCTCTCTAGCTCCTCCAGTGGTAAGGGATAAAATAACCTGTACACATTCACTGGTTGATGCAGCTTTGCTTTACAGACTAATTGCATGACAAAGGTTACCTGTGATTCCAAGGAACTCATCACTAATTAGCAATCTTCCCAGGTAAACACAGGCTGTTTTATAACTGTTTATCATACTCACAGGTGGCTGTTCTCTCTTGACTTCATAGACTAATGTTCAAGATAATACAAGTTAAACCATGTGTTTCCTTTTTGGGCTCAAATAAACAGTGTTTAATACTCTAGATCATGGGACACAGGAATTACTTCATTCATCCCTGATCACACAGGGATTTTCAAATTACGGGGTTTTTTCTTCATTGTGATCTGAAAAAATCCTATAAACTCTGAGAAAAGCAATGCCAGGAAAGACAAGCAAAGTTGAACTCCTTGTGCTGAGGTGTTTCTAGGCTATGCAGTTTGTCCTGGCTGGGTGTTTACTAAAACTATTAAAGCAAATCAAGGACTCGAGAACCACTCTAATAGTTCCACTGTGCCACAGTCCTTACAGCTATGATATGTCCTCCTGTGTATAACCAAAGCTCCTCACTTACCAGAAAGAGGAACTCCTCTTGCACTGAACTTCATTCTTTGTGAGTACAAGGTGAATGAAAATTGATCATGAAGCTTCTTTATAGCAAGGTTTTGCACCTGAAGATACTAGTTTATTTTTCGAGTTTGTTTGAATCTAATTCCTCTAAACCTACTTAACAGATGGCTTTTTCAATGGCATTTGCCTATTCCACTGATCTCCTCTAGATTTTTTCCTAATGCTTATGCAGTTTCCTTATAGCAGAGTAGCCAAAATCTGCAAACAACACCTTGTAAGTAGATGCAATACTCTGATTGTCATCATGGTGACATGATGGTGAAGATATATTAAACACCTTATTCCTCTGCCTTTTCTAGAAAGTGTATTTTTCCTCTTCTCTTCACAGCATGGATGCTGAAGTGTAAATGGTTGAGAATAAGCTTTTATTCTTACCGGTTATAAATTATTTTAAAGAAATGTATTAATATTTACCTCTAAGGAAGAGCTGAGGGAAAGAGAAAATCTGTGTACTGTGTGACTATGAAAGCTCTCTTCCAGTCTACATCACAACAAATACTCTTCTTGTTGAGTTATGTGCCACAGCAAATGATGCTGGATGGAAGGAGATCCTCTTTGTTAAAGATACAGGTCACCTGGCATTAATTCTGCCTTCCTCATAAAACACTGCCATTTCTTAAAAGCTGGCTGTAGGTTATGATTAGGACATCATCATTCTCCTCTTTGCAAGCATTAAGAAATTAAAATCTGATATTATTAAGCAGTTTGTTCAGTGTTTTAATGTGTTGCAGTAGCTGCAAGTGAGATAGGCCTACCCCTCATGAGGGGTAGAGTATCATGAAGTAATTCCTTCATTACTGCACTTTGAGGATATTTGACTTCAAAAGTGGACTTGAGTCTTAAGTAACAGATTAAAAGGCTCTGTTGCCTCATCCACCACATAGCCATGGTTGGAGAGCTGACCTATCCTGTTCCTGTCTGAAAAAAACAAGATATCCCACCTCTCTGGTGTAGAAAAATGATCTCTCTGCTTTGCGTTAAATGAATAACATTTTCCAAAATGTTAATTAGCTATGTATCTGTCTTGTCTTTTCCAGACAGCTCAGAGTTTGTTCTGGCACTTGAAAAGCATAAATGAAGAAGACTTTTAAGAGGAGGTCTCTGAGTAGGATTTGTTAGTTTGGGTAAAGTACAAAACTTGAACACAGCTTCACGGGTAGGATTCTGTTTAGAAGTGACTCAGATTCAGCTAGCTCATAGTACCCCAGTGTAAAATGAGGCCTTCTTGGAAATACACATCTAGGTATTAAATGTTTCACAGATTTGTTAATGCAGTCTTACTGTACGTTTCCTTAAGAACCATGTAGTAAATACCCTCTAAGTAATATCCTGAAATGGATTTCAGTCATCAGTCTGTGATCTACCTCTAAAGATTTGCAAAAAAAAAAACCCAACAAACCCTTCAGTAAGTTTCCACTTGGTATGGACAGAATTTTCAAAAATTGCAATAAATTTCAATCACTTCAGCACATATGAAGATTCAAATCTGGTTTTGTCAGACTCAATATTTTTTATTTGCAAAGGCTTATTTAAATGTTCATTCTCCTTGACAAGATAAGTTTAATACAACATTTCACGTGCCTGAAATTCAACATATGACATACACTTGCACTGTGCCACTCTGAAGTTGGCTTTGAATATTTGTGGACATACACTGTTATTTATTGTCATAGCTGCTACTCCTGAAATAAACATGGTGCAGCAGGAGTATTTAATTTCTTTTACTGTTTTCATTTATGGTATGCCAGACACCCCAGACCTGGGTAAAACCTTCTGTTGATGAACATCACAGGATTCCATTGGTAAAACCTGATTTTATATCTACGTCAGTCTTGCTGCATCACTGCTATCAGTTCTTCAACAACTTGCAAGGATATCTGGGTTTAGCTGTAGTGCAATCTTATTAATCCTTCCTAGTGAAGCTGAGATGTTTTTCAATATGACATTGAAAAATGTGTAAAAAACCCCTGTATTTTACAAGTTCAATTAGCATTCGTTTTGCTTTAGCCTCTTTCTCAGCAGCTAATGCAAAGATTTATTTCATTTTTCATTTTGAGATAAGAAGATATCTGAAAAAAATAAAAAAAATCCAGCAACCTCGCACATGCCAATCCCTTTCTTTACAGCCTATTCAGCTAAAGATATATGTAGTGCTTCCTTGTTTGGCATACATACACCAGCAAATTTGGCATTACCTCCAGCAAAAACTCAGTGAGAAACCACCATGCTAGGCAACCAAGGCAAATTGCTACATAGGACAAAACACACACTGCCAACAAAGCTTTTCCTTTGTTGCTGCTACTGCATCATCCATGTTCTGTTTGTGTATGGAGCTTCCAATGAGGAAAAGCCATGAGACAGTAGGTCTCATTCTGTCATTTTCTCATGCTAACGTCATAAACACGCGTTCAACTAATAAAACCTTTAAAGACATCAGAAGGTCTACATTTACTTGGAGAGAAACTACTTACAATGGCCCGTAGTGACAGGAAAAGGGGAATGGCTTCATGCTGAAAGACTGTGTGTTTAGATTAGCAAGAAATTATTTACTACAAGGATGGTGGGGCACTGGAAATGTGGATGCCCCACCTCTGACAGTGTTCAAGGGCAGGTTGGATGGGGTTTTGAGCAGCCTGCTCTGGTGGAAAGTGCCCCTTCCCATGGCAGAGGTGTTGGTACTGGATGATTTTTGAGGTCACTTCCAACCCAAATAACTCTGTCATTCTAGGATTCTGTGATTCAACCCATCAGCAACTCACACACAGAAGTAATAGTCCTTACATTGCTGCCTTCTAAGCTTCGCTTCTTACCAGGCCCTAACAATAAGATATAAAAATATGAATTATTATAAATTAGGCTGGTTATAAAAGGTGTGCTTTAAGAACTTTAAGAAGGCAATTAGAAATGCCTAAAAAGGAAAGTTTATTTTCTTATCCTTTCTACTTCTATGAATGACTCCAGGTAGTTAGATAGAAAAATAAATATGAAAGATGAAAAATTCAGTTAAAGATTCTTATGTTATATGCACATGAACATGCTGTGATGGTGCAGTTCTACTGGGTCTCAAACTTTTTTTCTTTTTGATGACTGCGACATTTTACTAATATCTGGAACACTGTGGAGCAAAACTTTTTGGTTTCAAAAACAGTTTACTGTTCTACACAGAAATAAAATATTTCTAATTTTCATAGAATAAATTGTTTAGCATCAAAATCAGTTTTCATATAAATTTTTAATACAAAAATTTTAGCAGGGTCTGCATAAAGGAATAAGAAACCAAGTAAAAGATATTTATATACAAACAGTACAAACACTTGAATTATATTTCAAATATTAAGGGACAATAAAGTATTTTAAATCTTAATTGTTCTTTTTTTTAGTTAAAGGCATTATCATCTCCAAATAATAATTTAATAATTATTTCAAAATTATTTTATAAACTTATTTTGATAAAATTGCCATCTCCAAAAATTCATTGAAAGTCGAAGCAAAATATATCTAAAAATGCAGTAATAAGTGCGTTAATAAAATATGAATTTTTTTTTTAACCACAAACTCCCTTTGATTTCATCATAACTGTTGCTTATGTTATGAGGAGAGATAATTCTACACAGCAAACACAATCCCTTCTCCACGGTGACTGGAACATGATGTGGTGGAAGCACACCATCTTCTGGCACTAAAGAGATCACTTTTCAAGAGCATGTAGAAGAAAATCTGTGGCACTCAAGAAATCAGGAATACTCCTCATATACATCAGGAGTTTTTTTACTTAAGATGTTCTAAAGTCTGTGCTGAAACATCTACTAAGAAATACGCTTTTTTTGTGTGTGTGCTTTTTCAAATGTATTATGAATGGTAACACTGAGCACGGTTGTTTACAAATTGTTTTGCAAAATTATTATTAACTTCATTTACCCTGAAAGAGAGAGAAATTATGCCAAAACCTATAGATAAACACTACATTTAGAGGACTGCAAAACTGCAACTAAACCCTGGTAAACTGATGGCCTCTGCAGAGAATTTTAATGCAACAGAAGCAGCTCCTGCTGAAGTACACCAGCACAGGTTGCTGACAAATGCTGTTCATTTCTGTGAGCCCTTTATAGCCAAACGGTGTAACTTTCTGCTTACTCCAACAGCAACAGTGGAAGGTGTTTGGGAACTCCATCAGCCCCAAGAACTGGAACTACAACCAGGAGGACATACTGTGTTCTGGCTCCTTTAGGCTGGAGGCCCATATTTTCCCCAGCCTTCTTTCTGTAACCTACATACTCAAACAAGCACCTTCTTCTTCCTTTGATATGACTCACCAGATACAAATCAGGCAGGCTTTGATTTTCCAAACCTTGTGCCTAAGCCTGACATGCTTGGGCAGTCTGTATTCCTGCCATGCTGTCAACAGCTAACAATGGAATGGGTCAGGTAATGCGGTCTGGAGCTGGACAGAAGGGGCCTTAGCACTTGGGATGAGAAATAAAGTGCAGCAGGTGAGCGTGCTCCTTTCTCCAAGTTATAGAATCATGGAATGTTTTGGATTAGAAGGGATCTTTAGACATCATCATCTAAAGCGACACCCTTGCCATAGGCAGGGACATTTTTCACTAGATCAGGTTGCCCAAAGCCCCATCCAACACAACCCTGAATAGGTTCAGGAATAAGATACCTCAAGTTCTTTGGGCAGCATCTCACCACCCTCACCCTAACAAATGTTTCCTTTGGTCCCATCTAAGTGAACCCTCTTTTAGTTTAAAACCACTGCCTCTGGTTCTGTTTATTTGCCTTGGTAGAGGGTCTCACTCCATGTTACTTATAAAGCCCCCTTCATATACTGAAAGGCCACATAATGTCCCTAGAGCCTTCTCCATACTGAATAACGCCAACTATTGGCATTGTAATTCTGCTGTGAGAGTTTTTTTACCTCCAGACCCTTTCCTCCTGTTAATGTGGATTCTTTTCTAAACCCCAAACCCTTTTCTCTACTGCAGAGAACAGATGTTTCCTACTATAAAAATTATCTCTAAGAGAGACACAGCAACAAGTGAAGGCAACGCAAAATTAGAAAAAGAAAGAATACTGATCGAAATTGTCATGGAAACAGAAGAACTTGCCAATAAGTGCAACTTAAAAATACAACTACATATCTTAAAAACACAGCCTCTGGCTATAGCTTCAAAGGAAAGGGAAGGAAGAAGGTCCCTGTTTTACACTAGATGTGTGCATTTCTACTGAATGTTTTTGTGCATGTTACAGCATGTTGTTCAGCATTTTCTGATGGGAAAATGTGGGAATGTCAGCACATTGGTTTGCATTGGTGGTGTGTGAGAGTGTATCAGTGGAAAGCAGTCTGGCAGAAAAGGAGCTAGGGATGCTGGTTGACAGCTGGCTGAACATGATCTGGCAGTGTGTCCAGGTGACCAAGAAGGCCAATGGCATAAATAATGTAACCCAGACTATTTCTCTCAGCCATGTTCTTACATGACCTGCAGGAACCCCACCTGCTTCCACAGTGGGCAGCAGCTTCATTTGGGCAGGGCCAATCAACTAGAAGATCCTGTAATGTTAACTAAAGAAAGGGCTTCTGCTAAATTTGTATCCAATGCCTGAATGTCCCAGCACAGCTTAACAATTCACTGTACTGTTCAATGATCCCAGAGGCTGGTGCATGACAGGGGATGTGATGTACCCAGTCAATGCCAAGTTCCTTGGCCCAGGTGTCTATGAGGTTGTTTGAGTCACATTCACAACTGATTCAGCTCTTTTGGGGGTGCAGTGTCACCACAAAAGTTGATTTTCAATGCCCAAGATGGTGTTATGGCCAGTGGCATGGGTCACAGAATATGCTTCCAATCATCCAGCAGTTGCTTCCACCTTTGTAAGCACCTGGTGCTTACCAAGGGAAGTTTGTTGTAGCATGATATAATCAACCTGCCATGTTTCCTCAGAGTGGTATTTCAGACATCATCCCCTGTGCCAAAAAGGCTTTAGCCACTTGACTTCTGTACTGTGGTGCTATAAATAGCTCACCCTTTTGTACTTAGTCCAGATCCATCCGAACCACTTCAGTTCTAGCACCCTGGTTGTACTGGTTTTGGTTGAGACAGAGTCGTTTTTCTTCTTAATAGCTCGTATAGTGCTAGGGTTTTTGTAATTTATTATGAGAATAATGTTGACAATACACTGATGTTTTGGCTGTTGCTAAGCAGTGCTTACCCTAAGTCAAGGATTTTGCAGTTTCCCGCGCTCTGTCAGTGAGGAGCTGCAAAAGAAGCTGTGAGGAAGCATAACTAGGACATGAAATGGCCAAAGGGATATTCCATACCATAGAAAGTCATGCCCAGTATTTAAACCATCTTTATAGTCACCCAGAAGGGTCTCGTGGGTGTCTGTCCATGGATCATGAGGAACTGTATTGTGCATTGCTTGTTTCTCTTGTATTCTGTTACTCCATCACCTTTCCATTGCAATTATTGTTATATTAGCATAACTACTAGTTTCATTATCATTATTATACTTTGTCTCAAATCGTTTTTCTCCTATGTCAGCCGAAGAAGTTTATATTTTCTTTCTGATTCTCCTCCCCACTGAGGGAAGTGGTGGGGGAAAGAGCAAGAGGCTGCATAGTAAATAATTGGCAGCTGCGGTGAAACCATGATAGTCCTTGTTTGGCACCCAGCATGAGGCATGAAGGGTTGAGATAGTGATAGATCTGATCGGAGATTGTTAAAATCTGGTTATAAACTTTTATTACGTTAGTTTAATAATTGGTGGTGATCACGTTGCTTTGTTTGCTCTCAGAGTTCCCGTGTGTGTGCTCAGAAGAACACATATACTCGTGTTGTTGCTGGCTTGTGTTCCCTGTGTGATGTTCATGTCCTGTGGATTCTGGACGAGGATTATCGGTGCTGTGTGCTGCGTTGGGTTGGGCCGGGACCGAGCCCCGCCGGGATCGAACCGCACCGGGACCGAGCCGTGCCGGGACCGAACCGCGCCGGGACAGAATCGCGCTGTTCCCGAGCCGCGCCAGGACCGAGCCGTGCTGTGCCCGAGCTGCGCCGGGATAGAACCGCGCCGGGACCGAGCCGCGCTGTGCCCGAGCCGTGCCAGGACCGAGCCGCGCTGTGCCCGAGCCGTGCCGGGACCGAACCGCGCTGTGCCCTAGCCATGCCAGGACCGAGCCGTGCCGGGACCGAACTGCACTGTGCCCGAGCCATGCCAGGACCGAGCCGTGCCGGGACCGAACCGCGCTGTGCCCGAGCCATGCCAGGACCGAGCCGTGCCGGGACCGAACTGCACTGTGCCCGAGCCATGCCAGGACCGAGCCGTGCCGGGACCGAACCGCGCTGTGCCCGAGCCGTGCCGGGACCGAACCGCGCTGTGCCCGGGCCGCGCCGTGCCCGTGGTTCCCACGCCGCCCGGTGGGCACTGCCCGTAATTACACCCCTGCCTTCCCTCGGGGAGCCGGGAGAAGCGGCTCGCGGCATTTTCTTCTTTATTCCTCTTTTCCCTCCTCCCAATTTCTTCGGGAGCCCCCCAGCCCTCTAGGCTGGTTGCAGTAGCATTTGAGAATTTGAAACATTTTTACTGTAGATTCATGGAATGTCCTAGGTTGGAAGGGACCTTAAAGATCATCTAGTTCCAACCCCCCTGCTGCAGGCAGGGACAACTTTCACTAGATAAGGATCCTCAGGGTCCCATCCAACTTAGCCTTGAACACTTCTGGGGCTGGAGCATACAAAACCTCTCTAGGCAACCTGTCCGAGTGCTTCACCACCCTCCAGGAAAAGAATTTCTTCCTAAAATATAATCTAAATATGCCCTCTCCGGGTTTAAAACCAGTGCCCCTTGTCCTGTCACTATCTGCCTGTATCTCCATCTTGTTTATATGCCCCCACAAAGTCTCTGGAGGCTCCTCTTCTCCATGCTGAATACACCCAGGTCTCTCAGCCTGTCTTCATATGAGAGACACTTCATCCTTCTAAATATCTTCTGAATACCTCTGGAACAAACTTGTTGGGAATCACAACGGGCTTGCATATAGTTGAAATTTTGGGTTAAGTGATTGAGGGCACCCCCAATCCCATGAAAAGCCCTTAAGTTCAACAGAGGAGTAGAGGGACTTAAACTCCAACAGGGACTGCAGCTACTCAAGCCTTGGTGACAAGCATTGCAGTTACTTCAATCCTTGTGACAACCACTGTAGCCACTCCAGCAACAGGCACTTGGGTCCACTTCCATCCCTCTGACATGCACTGCAGCTATTTACGTTCTATTAACAGGCACTGGGACAATTCAAGCTCCAGATACTTTAACCCCTGTGACAAGCATGATGACTGCTCATAGTCCCAGTGGACAGACGTTACAGCCAGTCAGACTTCGACAGTGGGAAGTGCAGATGAACCAGAAGACCAGCCTGTGCTGGTAAGTAGTTGCTCCTGTGCGCAGGAACTGTGTATGAAAATCATCTCATCCCATAAGGATGGACAAGGATGGTGAAGAGGGCAAAGCAGAGTCATCACAGGAACATGAGGGTGACTCACAGCTAGAGTTTGCCACCACTCAATCCCAGTCACTGAGTGACCTGCATTAATGTACAAGTTTATGGATGGGGCCATATATGACTACTGAAATTCTGATCCTTTCTGTCAATAGGATTACTGTGTTAGAAAGAACGTGTATAAGTAGCTACATCACACAGGGAACCTGTGACTTTCCCCTATCTGACTGGACAGGTGTTCTGGGATAACATTACATCTATTACCTGTCTTAACTATATTGCAATATCATTCCAGACAGTGCTCAAGAGCCTTTTGCTATGAGACCTATAAAACACCCAAACAGTAACAACAATAAAACTATAAAAGATGAAGTCCTGGTGGCCCTCCAAGGTAAACTTACACAGGTTTTAATAGAAGGTAAGAAGCCAAATAGAGGCAGTGAAGAGCCTGTAATAATGTTTGTACAAATATGATAAATACATAGAAGAGCCTGGATGATTTAGTGTATAAATATGTATGCAATGTACAGATACATGCTTTATTACAGAATAGAAAAAAAAGGTTGTTTCTCTGAAAGAGGGAGATTCTTCATATTGAATTGTGATAGGTTCTACATTCAAGGTGTCAGAGTAAGTGGAGGAAATTTGTTTCACCTTCTTATATCTTGGACCACAGGCATTCAGGCTCCCATGGGAAAAGTTACAGAAGCCATAGGCTGGCTATCTGGTATAAAGGGAGGTGGCAGAGGATTACGAATAATTGTTTTGCTACTAGAGATGCAGTTGGGAGCTCATTACAGACTACATAAAAGTTTTAAATAGAAGCTCGGATATCAGTTGTACCCCACTGCTGCCTGAGTTCAGTCATTTGAAGGAAAGTAACCCTTCCATGCAGTCTGTCTCTCTTTCCTTCTTTCTATCTCTCTCTCTTCCGTTTTAAGCAGTTATGTTTATATCAACAGAGGCAATATTCTCCTTATGGAAGGCTGAGGTCATAGAAGCCTTAGACATGTTCTCAGAAGGCTGCTGCTCACAGGTCTCAGAGAATGATTCAGATTACAGACACATGATTTAACCTCTCAAGGAAATCTGTAAAATCAGTGTGTCTTTCCATTTTTGCCAAACAATTTCCTGTGCTGCCAGCCTACTTTGGCCAGTATAAATGGCTGTGGCAGGAACCTGCATGGAGGCATGATCTAACTCTTCAGCTGGAATGAAGAGGGATAAGAAACTAGCTAAAAATGGAAACTTTCCTTCTGTATCTTGCTCCCATTGTTTATTTATTTTGGTAGTAAAGCCCATCAATAAAGTTTATAAAGAGGATTTTCGAAGGAATCATGGCTATGGATCTCCCTTTTAGGAATTTCACCTTTTCCAAGAGAGATGGATATTAACTCTCTTCAGAATAGCTTGCCTTTGCTATAAGGTAACTAAAAGCAAAAGTGTCATGAGCAGTCTGTCCAGAAAAAATGCTGCAGATGATCTTAAAAGGAAAAGAAACTCCTTCCTGTACTTTCCTGCATAAGAGGGTGCTTAATTCAGACTCCTGAGGTCTTTCTGTTGCCTGTGGCTGTGCACCTTTCTTCGTTAGATACTTATCTGTTATTGAATTCCTATTATTATTAGATATTTAGAATAGAAACTGGACAAGGAAAAGGCCTTGTCAATCCTCTCAAGGGGAGAAATGATGCCTTGAGTTTTAGCTTTCATGTTTTTCAGGTTCTGTGCTGCCTAGGGGTGTAGTTCTTACTACAATGAATATGCTCTCTTCACAGAGTAAGGATACAAAACAAATCCTTTTCCTGCTGAAGACCAAGGACAACTTTCAGGCCCAAAAGCATAAACAACAGTGGACTGAAGAGAAAAACAAGAAGGATGAGATCTTACAAGCTGAAGCTATAATTGGACAATTAAACCCCAATATGCAAACGGACCAAAACTTTTAAAAGTGTGAAATCTCGTGACTCATCATTCCATTTTGTGACCGTTTTAAGTCCACCTTGGGTGTAGCCCTGGGAAGGCTCTTGTCCTGCCCAAGGTGTACCCTAAAGACCCTTCAATAAATATCTACTTTATTTTCTTGCTCTGTCCAGTCCCTGTTCCAGATCAGCCTTCCCAAGGCATCAATAGATTTACAGCTTCTTTTTTTTTGCTGGCTCATGCCACCCAGGAGTACACAGCCCTTGTGCTGTCCCACAGAGGTGGCCATGTCATGTATGCTGCTCCAGGGAAGCACCTGCCTCATAAGTACTGTATCATCATCCCTGCTGTGAACCTCTCAGACCATTGCAGGCCATGTGTGCATCCATGGCAGTCTGCACGGACACAGTTTTTTAGCAGTAGTCATATGTAAGGCAAGTGCTGAATAACAGGCAAAGAGGGCTCTTGTATTGTTGTCATTCTAAAGAAGTGAAGTCAGTCATACCTCAGTGTGCGTGAATATATATGTACATACTAAAATTTATAGAGATAACTCAAATATTACTATTTTTTTTTTAATGGGAAAAAGAGACAAATAGATTTAGAAGAGTTTTTAGGAAGTTGGGACTGCTCGACTAAAGCTCACAATGGAAAGATTAAAAAAACCAAAACAAAAAAGAGTGTTCCACAAGTAGTAAGATTAAAACATGGTGGAGTGATCTAAAAAAAATTTCCCAAAAACCAACATGATTTTATCTGACAAGTTATATGGTACACAAACCAATTTTTTATTTTGATAGCTGGTGGAAGCAAGGCACATATCTAGAATGTCCTTGAAAACCCAGTCCTTTAAAACTGCTTAAATCTGTAAGAGGCTGGGATAAGTCACAATAGTGCATGAGGTTAAAGGTATTACCTGATCCAATTTTCTGCTGCCTTATGATTTTTTCATCACTAAAACTATTCTTTCAGATACCAAGAGTTATATATGCTATTACAACTACGGGGAATGATTAAAAATCTACAGTATTTCACTTTAGACTGTCTTCTGATGCTGATATTCAATATATTCACATAAGCAGAGTCTATTAAGAAAAATCACTATGAGAATTTCATAAAATATTTTTAATAACATGCTAATTTATAGGATAACATATTGAAAAGCCACAAGCAATCATTGTCAGTAAATACAAATTAGGTAAGACATTCACAAGGAGTCACAGGTTTTTTAATGTTTTTGTAAACTCAAGTAGAATGAATGCTTTTGTGCTAATATATTTTATAAAAAATTTTCAAGATGAAGCAGATAAGTATTACATATTAACTAGAAATTAATACTAATGGTTATTAATATTTGAATATTACATAATAATCGAATAAAATTAATGGTGTAACAACTTCTGGTACTTCATATTCATTGTTCTTTGTTATTACACTTCACAAGTCAGCTTAAAACTAGTTTCAGTAATTTTCTGAATTCCAAGTTCAGCATTTCCAAAGCCATGAAACATTTTTTGCTTCAAGCCTATGAAATTTAATTTTCATGACTGGAGAAAAAAAAAAAAAAGAAAAAGGAGAACACTGACCTTGAAACACAGCATTAAAAATAGGTCTTGTTAAATCAAAGCCCTTCAAAATATTTTTCTTGCATTACAGGCTTGCACTTGTCTTTCAGAACTGAGTATTGACCTCAGAGTAGATCCTCTTGCCTATTTAAAATCACAAGTCACAAAAAGTATCCATTTCACTGAGAACAGCTGAGCACCAGGGCAGCTCCAGCACTGCAGAAAAGAGACATGCAGGTTCACCACAGGGATGTTGAATGCAGTTTTATTCCAGAAAACAATGGTGGGAACATTTCTAAAGAAGTCACAAAGAAACAGCTTAGACAGTCTGCACAGAACAAAAACATGGATGATTCAGAGACCTGAAATATTTTTATATCAATGGCATTCTGAAACCAAAGTTGTGCTACTGACTTCTGCAGGCATAGCTACGTTGGTCAAAAGTGTGAAATGCGTTTTTGTCACAGTGTTGGGGGGAGAGAAATGGCTAAAATGAAATAAAATGCTAGAAGTCTTTTGTGTTTTTTTTTTTTTTTTTCAAACGAAGTTCATCTTCAGCAGAACTGATTGTTTGTACCATATTCCACCTTGCCATTTGAGTGCTCTGAAAATGGATGTGGCCATGTGATTTTCACTCATGAATGTACTGTATCTTGTAACATCTCATTTGAACATCTACAGGCTTGGAGGGAGGTGAGCAGACAAATGTATCAAAGTACCCTTGGAAGTTTTGCCTGTACTTTAAGTGCTGTGATTTGGAATCCAAATACTATGACATCTGTAGCCTTATAAAAATGCTGAGTATTGTATCTTGCTCTCTGAATGCCAATTACTTACCAGTTTGCAAAATAAAGGATTTGATTCCTTCTCCTTCGTGTGTACATTTTATTTTAATATGTCTGATTTTTCTACTCATGCCCTCCCTCTTGGCTTTTTACAGTTTGTAATTGAGTACTGTAACGCCCCCTTTTTGAGGGCCAGTGGTGTAAATTCTACTGCATGTGTAGCTTGGGGAAGGACACCCCTAGAGAATATACCCACAAATATTTATCTATTGAGTCATTAAGAAATATCTTTGAAATTGTGAATTCTCTTTTATTTTCTTGTTACAAAAGTTTAAGTAGTGATTTTACAGGTGACGTTGTATGAAGCCGATTTTCAGAAGCAGAACTAAAATCCTCTTCTTTCATTTTTAAAAGAAACATGTCTGTAATAATTAATAAAATACTTTAATAAAAAACAATTGAAATTTCCTTGTATTTTACATGCCATGTGTCTACTAACTATAGCATTCATTTGAAAGTCTCTCTATTTTCAGTTTTACCTTGGAATTTACCAGCTGGGGTTTACCAATGAAGCAGAACAGATTTCCTTCCTTCCTTCCTTCCTTCCTTCCTTCCTTCCTTCCTTCCTTCCTTCCTTCCTTCCTTCCTTCCTTCCTTCCTTCCTTCCTTCCTTCCTTCCTTCCTTCCTTCCTTCCTTCCTTCCTTCCTTCCTTCCTTCCTTCCTTCCTGCCTGCCTGCCTGCCTGCCTGCCTGCCTGCCTGCCTGCCTGCCTGCCTGCCTGCCTTCCCATATTGTATTAACAGGCACCGGGCAGTTTCAGAGTATTACACAAAACAACAGTTCCCCTACATAAGTTTTATGACTTAACTGGTGTCCAACCATAAGTGTTCGGTAATACCAGGTAGTTTATTCCCACTGTGCTGCCAAAGTCAGTGTTTTTCTCTAGGAGCTCTCTCCTAGCTTTTTATCATCAGGCTTCATCTATGCCCAGGTTTACCAAGGAGATGCCTAGATAAAACATTCTATGAAATAAGTAACAAACAGTTATTTGAATCAAGACCCTTTTTTATTACTAGTGCACACTCTAACTCACTGCACACCTCATTTGAGGCTGGGTTTGTTCATATAGAGAACTTGCTAATTATGAAATCCTAGTATGTTTTGGTGCCCTAGTTGCTCTGGTAACCTATTTCACTGTACAAAGCTATTTTGTCTCTCATCAAGAACTTCTGAATGCTTCTATATCTTCTCCTAAAATCCTGGTGTTTTTTTTTTTTTTTTTTTTTTTTTTTTTTTTTTTTTTTTTTAGCACAGTGGTTTTTTTCAAGCGTTTTCACCACTAGAGGGTGGAGAAACACAATATTAGCCGGCAAGTAAAAACTCCTTGCTCTGCCAAGAAAATAGCTGTTTATTGCTGTTAGGGTGCCGAGGCTCCTCCAGCATTCCTTTCAACGTGACTGTTCAGAAGGACTAAATGAAACTGAATACAGCTCCCAGAGGTGAATCAAAACCAGAAAATTACCTTGATTGCTTGCAAGGTGTCCTCTGCCATCCTACATTTGGATGGCAGGATTCACTTTCTTCTCAGTGTTAAGTTTGCAACGCTGAGCCCAGATTTTCTCTAAGGTGGGAGAACTGAAGATGAGCTATGTGTTAGGTAGCTTATTTAACTACATATGGAAGTACACGAGTACTTTAGTAAACCTACTTTCAGAGTGGTGGTGGGATTCCTGACGAGTAATTGTCCTCCAAGTCCAAAAGTCTTGTGATCATGATAACCATTCTTGTGATGTGTTTTTCAGTTATCTGAGAGAATTTATCTGTATGCAAGATATCCTAGCATCTGGGAATATGTAGATGTTTAAAATGCAATTAAGCTAATTTCTAACCATCTTGTAATTTAATTAAAGTATGGTATATAATTAAAATATCTTATGGAAGAACAGCATGTGGTGTGCAGCACCTCAGGGTTAAACTCAACTTCTTGGTTAAATTTATCCTAATGTTGATGCACTGTAATTAAAGCATCTGTAAGTTACAATTTGGATAATTAAATTCTAAGACAACTTCTTTTGAGTGCATACAGTGGAAACAAAATGCATGAAATAGAGGATATTTTGCTACTTGGAAGATCTTTCTAACATAATCCAATAAAATTTATTCTCTACTGAAAACAACTGCAGGTCGCAAAATTTTGTTGCAGACAGCTCAGATAGGTTTACCGGGTTCCTTAACTCTTCAGAGATATACATAGTGTACAGGATTGAGATGGCATTCCTGCACTCAAGTGTTCTGTATGTTTTGCTCAATAATTGGTTTTTTTTTTATTTACTGTTTGCTTCTGTGAAGTAAAAAACCCGCTCAGAAAAAAAACCCCCCAAACCAAAAAACCAAACCAAAAAAACAACAACAAAACCCAACAAAAACCAAAACAATTTTCCTTTCCCAATAAATCATTAATTGCTATCTGACTTCTCAGCAAAGAAATGATAGAAGCCAGTTAACCCTGTTTTAGAAGCATTCCTGTAATTAAAAGATAGAAAAAGATTTCCTCAAATTATATGTAAAGTAAAAGAGAATAAGAAGAAAAACACATCTTTCAAAAAAGTTGGATTTTCATATATTCAGAACAGAATTTGACTTCCCTAAAGTTTGCTAAAAGCATTAGATGAAAAAAACCCCCCACTTTATTTAAAAAACATCTGTGGTAAAAAATTCCTGCTTGAAACAGTCACCTTTCATTGCCTGCTGCCATACATTTCAAGAGCTTTGCTTCAGCTCAGGCTAAGGCAAAGAAAAACAAAATGAGAACAGACACAGGCCTGATGTGAATGAATGACCTGAACTCTGCTTATTCCATATTTCTACTATGGAATCATTTTGGTTGGAAAAGACCTCTGAGATCATCAAGTCCAACCGTTAACCCAGCACTGCCAAGTCCACCACTAAACCATGTCCCTAAGCATCACATTTACACATCTTTTAAATACTTCCAGGGATGGGGACTTAAACACTTCCCAGGGCAGCCTGTTCCACCCTTTTGGTGAAGAACTTTTTCCTAATAAACTTTTTCCTCTAAACTTTCTCCTTGGCACAGGCTGTTTGATAAGGGTGAGGGGGAAGCTGAACAGTCCAACCCTTTGTATATGGAGCATCACCTGTGTAATGGAGCACTACCAGAGCATCACCTCTAGTCTATCTCTTGCAGCCTCTCTGTTCCCTGGAGAAGAAAGGGTTACTTCAACCTACCACAGCTGTGGGGAAAGGCTTATTCCCACCTACTGGGTCCAGTCAGCTGCACTGACACCAGCTCTGTTCCTGAAGCACGGCCAGAGGAAAGCAGTTGCTTTGTGCCCTGTGTGCCAATGCTGCTGGAAACGAAGCAAAGAGCATGACACTGAGGCTATTTGAGAAGGGATGTGACAGTCTTTCTGTCTTTCTTACAGTCTGAGCTTGTGGATAAGGAGGTAGACCCAGAAAAAGCTGATGATTTGCTCTGTGCTGTGCTTGTAGAAGAGTTGTGTTCACTGCTAACAGGATTTGAGTGACTGGCATCCTGCTCACAGCGTGCCTGTTAGTTGATGCTTCAATTTTCTCATTACATTTGTATTCTTGGCTTTGTCCTTCTTGTGGGCTGATATCTCCAGTAGACACTTCCTCTCAATCTCTGTACTGCAGCTGATGCATGGGTCCATGTGCATTGTGAGTGGTGGTAGAGGGAAAAGTGCCCTTTCCTGAGCACACACAAGAAGTCTGTGGATACTGATAGACCACCAGCTCTCAGGCACAGCTCATCCATGACCTTTTTGTGAAGTGAGCAGCTTAGCTATGTGACCCAGACTGGCTGAGATAATTATGCAGAGACATCATACCTTCTTGTCTATCTTGAACTGAATGGTGTATTGACTACATATATATATATATAGTTGAATAGGTGTCAGAGGAAATCTTTAGCTTGAGGCCATGCTTTTAAAATAAATACTTAGAGTATCAGGAAAATTTTAAAAAAGCAGGAGAGTGGTGATACGATGGTGATATTTAAAATGCACAGGAAGACTAACCAAAGGAATCCTAAACCAGCTACTTTACCAGCTAAACTGATATTTTCCTTTGCAATTACTAGTTTGGGAGGTCATAACTGATGGATTACTGTTGTCTTACAATCTACCAAGGGCTTTGAAAGCCTTATTATAACACAGAATGAATTCTAGTTTTAGAGAAAAATACTCCACAGTACCAGTGAAACGTAAATGCAATGGATTAAGAATACAATAACTGGCATATTATGAATAAGGCAGTCCTTAGTGAGCAAATGTTATTTTAAGACCGGCTTATCTGTCTACGGTCTGACTTAGATCAAGCACAACTGACATAGTCTTTATGACTTGGAGCAAAAAGTTACAGCTGAGAACTTTTGCTCCAAGAACTGAAGAAAATTAAATAATCATCAAGACAAGTCAATCCTACAGTGATTTTAGATTGCTTTGTAAGCTGGGTCCTTTCCTACAAAAGCAGGGCATTCACATGATGGACTGCAAAAGGCAAAGGGTCATATCCTGGAAGCACTGACTGTGAAAAGAGGCTAGTGATACTGTCCTTTTAGCTTGTCATTCACTGCCAGAATGATAGTCTAGAGAAAGATTTTGTAATTGGTGAATTTATGCACAGAAAAAATGACTAGCAGAGAGATAGAGAGCTGTTCTTCTGATATATTTTTAAAGGAAATTTTTGAGAAACAGGGGAGTCACAGAAAAACAATATTAGTATCACAGAAGACAATTTATAATGGGTTGCTTAAAAAGCCTTGATTAGAAAATGTGCCAAGAGGTGGCACTGCAAAAGTATGCAGGTTTGTTGGGTGGAAGGGGGAATACTAGAGTCACTAATATATTAATAAATACATGTGGCTGTCAGCAGAATCCAGATGGATAATTACAAACAGGAAATAAGCCACCATTTTGATCTCACACAGGAACAAACTAGTGAAGAAAAATTCTGTAGACTTCTCTCTTAACTTGCTCAGCTCAAGCTTGGATGCCTTTCTGGTATAATACAGAAATGAGGGAATGAAACCTAGGGTCTTTTGCTATCTTGCAGCTCAGATTAGATGATGTAATTGTCCCCATTGATGTACAACTCCATGAGTCTCTGAAAACCCTGATATCCAACATGTTTGAACAGTTCAGTGTAGACAAGACAGTCTGGACTGAAGCACACACGAGGAACCAAAGTTTTTAAGCTGTTTTGGAAGGTTTTTTTCATTATAAAATCAAACTCACTGGTACAGTATAGGAAAAAAGCCAAACTGGCCTTGAAGTAAAAAGGACCTTCTTGGACCATTTGTCCTTGGCAAACTTAATGCCTAAATAGCAAGAAAGGTGTTGTCTAGTTAGGGAGCAATTGAAAGCTACTGATGCTTCTCTGAAACAGTCTTTATTTTGTTTTTCCAACTTACTGTACTTTTTTCAGTCAAGTTCCTGAGCATATGAAAAAACAATTATGCCATATTTCTCATGCTAATACAAAATGTTCACTGTTAAAACAGTGTATATTTTGTTCTCCATTCATAAAATCTACTCCTTCCCCATGATTGATTTTGCAGATTAGCAAAATTATCTGAAGTTTTGGTTACAAACAAATTTCTCATTTCTTTCATCCTCTCTTTTATATTAATATATTAATTTTATTAATCTAGTGTAGAAAAAATTGCATCTTTTTTTTAAAGGTCTCCTATAGTTGTGCATGCGTCACTTTACATGAACTATAAATACTATTACATTCTTTACCTTTTAAAATTATTTTGGCTGTAGTTGTAAGGGTCTGCTCAAGAACAGGACATACTGACTTTATGAAAAGCAGTTCTTGGTTTTCACAAGATGCAGTCAGGTCTGCTGAATACCCAAATTCTGAGGGCCTAGGACTTTCTTAATAAGATCTTCTTGTGGAATGTAATTTTTTCAGGGGTTGTAAGTCTAAATCCTCCATTTATTTTCAGTGTAAGTACTAGACTTATGTGTGCAAATAGAGAAATTGACATAACCTTTCTGCCTTTCAACCATCTGCAGATATAAAATGTAAGCACAGTTAGAGCTTTATGTATTGTGCTGGTGTAAAGATGTTGTACAAAAGGACTCCATATTTCTTATGCTAATCCAGTTCTTATACTAATCCATATTTGCCCAGATTTGTGACTTTACTGAGGAATCTAACTTCCTGTGGATAAAAAAATTCCCTGGCTTTCCTCCAGGCTCTGACTCCTCTAACCAGCATTTCTTTCTGCAAGTTTCATGCAGTATATTCCTTAGGCAGACCTGAGTGCACAAACAGAAACCCAGACTGATGCCAGTGAGCCATTATGGTCTGTCTGACATGGCTGAGCCATTTCACATGACTGCAAGTATCTGGTGGGTTATTATTGCAGACCCCAAACAATCCTCAAATTTAATGCTTGCAGATTTTAATGTCTGATTCGTTTCAGGCACATGACTGCATAAACAGTTCAGCTGTCAGAGGCCAGGAATTTTTGCACCTTGATGTTAATGTGGCAAAGCAAACTTTATATGATTTCACAACAGGCCTCCAGTTTCTTTGTCATGCTGTTTTCAGTAGGAACATTTGCATATGCTGATTCTTCCATTTTTAGAAGCAGAAGTTTCTATCACAACAATGATGCTATGAAGCAAAATTTAGTTGGCTGGGGAATGATCTAAATGGTGTGATTGATTTAAACATTGTCCTGAAATAAGGCTTGGTGAGAAAATAAAGCTCCCACACACACTCATGAGGTTTCTCTATTCCAGCCAATGTTTTTCCAGGTGCTTTACTGTTTATTAACACTACTGAGCTGTAGCTCTCAGCTCCTTGTGTTGTTTTGTTTTTGTTTTTTTCTTTTTCTTCCCAAGAATTCCTTGAGAGGAACGTGTCTTTACAGCCTGACAAGCATATAGGTACATTCTGCAAGTATTCATGAAGACTGACAAGTGGGTACAAGGTGGAGAGAGGTGGTCATCAGTCTCTCAGTCCAGTGTGGAAAAATAAAGGATGTGCCTTATGAGTATAACCTTATCTGGCTGTAATGTCTTCTCCCTGCTTTCAAGAAAGTTAGACCTGGAATAGCCTCTGTTGCAGGTTCTATGACACTAGTTCTCTTTCTCTGAGGTCTCGCTTTTAAGTATCATGAAAATGATGTCCCTTTTTTTGGTCCTCCTAATGCTGGCGCAATATGTTCAATTTAATTTCTCCGTCACATATGATTATATGAAAATAAGAGCAAAGATAAATGAGAAGCAGGGGAGTGGGGGCAGTAGTTGAGCAACATTTCTTTTCCTGCCTCCATCCTATGTAGGGATGTGTTTTCTTCCCTGTTAGGCATATTTTACTTCTCTCCATACAATAGAATTTATGTTCACCCGTTAAGAAAAATACATATATGACCTAGGGGTATATATGGCAGCAAGTCAGGAATAATTTAGTCATGAGATCATATGTGAAGGGAAGTACATTGCTGCTGGAAAATGTTCTGCTAGTATTATGAAAACACTGGGACAATTGTATTAAAAGACACATTACTGTGATAATACAAAATAGTTATTATGTTAGTGAGCATGAAGATGAGAAGTAATCAAAATTAGGAAGTGACAAGTTGCCAACAGCCAGTGATGAAGTTATACTTGGACTAAGGCTAAAAACTACTCTGATGGAACATTTCATTTACAGGAGTGCTGAATTAATCACCGCCCTTAGCTGATGCACTTACCAGACTTTGTGACAATATGGACAAAACCTAGATTCCTTTATGCTTTTTTTCTTCCTAGCATTTACATGGAAAAATGTATTATGTCACCCTTAACCCTCAACTCATCTAGTCTGTGGTGCCAAAGAGCTTACGGAACATTCATCTCACATTCTTCAGGAAGTTATCTACCAAATTTTTCAAGACTTCTTACTGATGAAAGTAATATATTAGTTACTTGATAGTTCATTTTCCATAACCCTAGAAATTTTATGAGAAATACTGAAAGAAATAAAAGATAAGCAACCTAAAATGGGACATAAGGAGATAATTGTGTTCTTTAAAACAGTCATGTGGAGATGGCCAGACAGTTCATGGTGTAAGGCTATTTTACAAGAGGAACATTACACACAATCTGCATTATCCTGTGTGGAAATATGAATTCTAAATATATCATGATATTCAATTCTTTATGAAAAGTATCTTTGCATCCTTAAAGCAAAGCATAAAATTTGGCTAAAACTCCATCTATAAGATGGTATAGAGAATGTCTATCCTAGCAAAGATCAGGGATCAATGCATGCTCCATTTTCTGGATCTGCAACATGAGGCAGTTGGTGCTATAACCTCACAACATCTGAGGGCTGTTTTGGTTTTTTTAATTTCAAACTAACTTCAGACTTCTCCCAGACACTGAAAGCTGAAACTGCTGAAATATACTACGTGCGGTCCTCCAGGTCATCTTTCAGTTTAATTACACTTGAAAGAAATCCAGTTTGTTCAGCTCCACTAACACCTTCATGCAAAATGATGGGCTGTGTACAGGAAAGTGCAGGGGGAACTACTTCAGAAAAGTAGATATATTCATTAAAACCATAACCATGACCTGATCTGTTGATGGCTACAATGCAGGGGAATGTAGTGCTCGCAAGTAGAAAAACTCCTATATCCTTTAATATGCAGGAGGCATTTCTTAGTCAATGGCCAGTCTTATGATTTCAGAACTACAACATGCTTACAACCTCCCATGGGTTCACTTAGTGGATAGGAGGGAGCTATGTGGAAAAAAAAAAATCATGTTGTAAATCTCATATAAATCTTATGCTGTCAATTCTTCTGTCAGTTACAGAATTGTTTTTTGTAATGCTAATTAAAACAAGGAGCCTCAGCGAAATATACGTCTTGTCTCTTAAATATATTACTGCAGAAGTATCCAAAAGCAAGCTAAATGCTGAGCTGTACAACTTCAGCCCAAAACTTATGTCAGGTGTGCTTAGGTGCGGCTTGACAAACTCCAGCTTGTCCCTGGTGTGCTGAGGCTGCTGCACACCCACCTTGGAAGCCAATGGTTTTCTTGGGTCAGCACTGGGCTCTGGTGGGGCTCAGTTTAGAGAGTGACAAATCTCTGCTGAACATCACAGCCTTTGGGTTAAAACTGGCTCAAGTTCAGCAGCCTTGGATTGTGGGATGGACAGGGTTTTTTCAAGCTGACCAGCACTGGGTGGGTAGGGACGTGTCTGGCACAGGCATGCCCAGCCATTGGATCAGGGTTCTCAAAACTGCCAACAAAAACTTGGTTGGCAAACACAGTGCTGTGAATAGATTACAGTTTTTTCCTCTCTGAACAAAGACTCTGTTATGGTTGCTTCAAGTCTTAACATGCTTTACAATGCTCCTGCCCTCCCTCATTCCCAGAAGGATATGTATCAATGATTAAGTATTTCCTGAATACACAATATTTGTAAATAGTCTTGTGATCCTTTAGAGGGAAAAAAGATAGTTGAATGGCAGCCATTTTGACTCATCTATAATTTACTTATTAGAAGGAAACCCACTGTCCTAATCAGTGTGATGCTGTACCAAAAAAAAAAATGTTATGATAATCAACATAGCTTACATAATTAAGATTGATTACCTAAGGGGAATGAAAACAGTCTCTGTTATTAAATAAGTAGATAAACAGTTCAAATTCATTATTTGAACTTACAGATAGTGATCCTGTGCAGTCCTCTGGAGTTCTATAAATTTAAATTTCTGTAATTCATTATTTGAAAACCATAGTTTTCATTAATGTTTTTAAAAATATACACATATAAAATGACAAGTAACTCTAAAGACATCTCAGGTTTACAAGTATATTTCTTATAGACATGAAGCCATAGAAAAACATGAACAAGTTACACAAGACACTGGTTTGGTTCCTCTGCAAGAGATCTGAACAAAATTAAAGTGGGAGATAGGTAATTTTTATATTTATTTAGAACTGAATATGCTTATATATGAGTGACATTTGTCCATACATATAATGTGGTTGGAGGTTTAAAGAAAAATGCTTTTGTTCAGGATCAGGATGATGAGGCTGATCCCTTATAGTGGTTTCTCAGGGAAGTCTTGGACTGACAGAACCAGGTCCTCATGGGTGACTTCAATTAACCATGCACTTATTGGGAAAACAGCATGGCAGTGCACAAGTCAACCCTCAGGTTCTTGGAACTCATTGAGGACTGACACCTGCTACAGATGCTGACAAAAACAATGTACTGCCCATTTTACTGCTTATGAACCAAGACTACTTGACAACCACCAGTGTTACCCTTGAACAGACTAGTCACAACTCTGGGGAGTTTAAAATTCTGCTGAGCACTCTGAAGACCAGTTGTAGGTCAAAGACACATGATTTTAGAAGAACTAGATGCAATATTCTCAGAGCCAAGCTGTGTGAGGTACCTTGAGCAGTAACTATTAAGGAGATCTTTTCTCTTTCTGTCTACAAATTGACAGAAAATTGTATTTGGTGGGAGGTGGATTCATTAATAAATCATCTGAATTTCTAGAACTTGCAGTGAAGGTAATGAAACAAAGAGTGGCATCACTCATAAATCCTCCGTATATACATATCAGGTAGGTAAACATAGAAAAAAAATTCCTGATTCAAGGAGAGAGATGTTTTCAAGGACAAAACAGTTGAAAGATGGCTTTAGGAGGGTAGCTTCTACAACACCCTTTGTATAATAATGAGACTTATAATTAATTAAAACAGATGTTTACATAAACTTCTTTATTTTTTAAAATAATCAAATGACATATCTGCCTGTAAAGGCAGACAATCAGACTCTAGGACCCACCAAGTTCTTTCCATTATCTTGTGCGAAGTTAGCTGGTATATTATTAAGACTGCCATATATTTTATATTTGTATTTAGGGCTACTGAAAATTCAGAACTGAAAAATTTATTATGAATACTATCCAGCAGTAAAAGTTTATAATAATTTCTGTATCATATGTCTGAATATGTGCCACTGAAGGAAGAAGGTTATAAAAAACTTAAAGGGAAAGATGTACCTGTGTGCATTGCTCTGCTTCTGCAACATTAAATAACAGAAAGAAATTCTTCTGCCATGAGACCTACTGACAGCTGCTGCCAGAAGTTCCTACAGGAGCTAATTAGGGATGGTTCATTGCTGAAGGGAACATACAAAATATTTGTGCAGTTTGTGCTTTTAGTTTACCAATGTGCATAACTGTCTAGAAAATAATGGGGCCTGATACCTTCAAAAATGCCCAGCCAATTTTATATTCATACACATTCCCATGGATTTAAAATCCGCTTAACAATTTTTAATGTGCTTTTAGGCACGGAGCATTATTAGAACTCTTTTTCCTCTTTCCTTTGTTTCTCCAAAGCAAAGTGAAAAGATGGACCCTTATTCCAGGAGACATACAGAGAATGACTAATTGATTTTCTTCTAGAAACTACTCTCTCTCTGTTGTCAGTGTTCCTCTATTTGGAAGATAGTGTTGCTGTTGGAGAAGAGTTGCTGCTGGGAAAAGATGAGCTCTCAAGGGCCCTGCTGTGCCTGGAGAGCGAGATTTGGCCTCAAGCCAAACAAGAGGAAGCTTCCCTGCATGCAGAGATTATTATGGGTGGACAATATGTGCTACCCGAAGAAGGCTGCAATTGCTCATTGAAGTATTGGAGCAAATTAGTAATCTCTTGTAGCTGAGGAGAAACTATACTCAGAAGAGAAATCCTGTAATTTTGAGAAATGATACAATTACAGTTTGTCTTTCCCTGCTGTTTTATGTGCTTTAGCACTGTCTTGTGCCAGTGAAACTAAAGCATGAGATGAGTGAGAAGAATCATTATTCTTTATTTTAAGTGTACCCTGTGAACGCTGTATCTTTGATGATCTGTGAAATATATACAACTCACATAAGCAATAAAATAAAGGAGGGTTATATTGTAATAAAATAAAAAGTAATATTATAAAGATGAATATGAATGTATTATGAGTATTGATACAGTGAAGATTAATTCCAATACAATTATATATGGAATAAAAAATTCCCATGCTTACTGCTACTCCTATAAAATGAGAACACAATCCAGTTGCAGCCTTGGCTCATCTCTGATGCTGATTAACACCTGATGTAGAAACTGATGCAGAGGTGGCATCAGCCACAGTAACAGATGATCTATTACAGTGAAAAAGGGAGAGAGTAGATCAGTTAAACGATTGTGCAAGTTGAAGTATGAAGGAGTGGCACCAAATTTTCACTCTCCCAAACACAACTTTTGGTCTAGAAATTGAAGTTTCAAGTCTGTTGAGCAGAAAGGGGATGTTGCCATGTGAGCTATTTCTGCAGGTATAACAGCTGAGGCATTTCTTAAAAATCCTAAGTGAAAGCTACAGAGCCAAAAATGGGACTTTCAAAAACAAATCTAACTCTTTTTAAGAGAAGTTACACTCTTTTTCTGAGCTGTTTCCAACTTTATAATGAGAGTTTAACTTGGTGTTTGCCTAAATATACTGTATCTTCTTTATCTGTGCACTTATTTGATAAAACAGTGGCCAGAGGTGAGGAATTAGGTGATTTTGCCTGTTTGGAGGGGAAAGATTGAATATACGAGAGTGTACGCCTTCAGACCTTGTGGAACTCCCACACTGATGTGGGTACACGTCGAGGGGTTACGGCCCATTTCCTGCTGAGCCTGGGGAGTCTGAGTACTAGTTTTGCCAAGTCCTGGAAAGGCACCTCCTCTCTGAGTCCCAAAGCAATCCTTCTCCTGAGAGACACAGGTGGCAGTGAGACAGCTCACTCTGGGCAAGCTCCTTGCCTATCACACCTGTCTAGCAGCTGTTATTGTTGGACTCTACATGGGATACAGTTTCTCCAGCTTAAAAATTGGATATCTTACAGGTGTTCTAAGGCAGCTGAAGAATTGGACTATCAAATCTGCTTGCCAATAAATATTATACAGTGAAAGAGTGATTATTTTCTCTCCCTAAGAATTAAAAGGCTATTTTACTACTGCTAAATTAAAGGGAAACTAATTCCAACTGCTTCCCTTGGAGGCAGACTTTAGAGGCTACTTATTTGCATAATGATACTAAAGAGAAAGAGACATTTTTATCTGAGCTCTGCTCAGAAAAAAAATACATTTTGATAAAAGCTTGTATTTCATATGTGGCTGCACAATTTCATGGCATTTCCCACAGAGATCATAACAACTGTTTTGTTGGTTGTAGACTTTGACTTTTAACTTTGATCAAAGCAACTCTGAATAAAAAAGAAGCATTTTTCACTCCATTTGATTCTTCTGAAGTTCTGTGAAAAACAGAAAAGAAGACATGTCAAACTATTATTAAAGAAAAGACATGGAACTTATGATTCTGGAAAACTCTATATGGTTTTCATCATCTCATGACGTAACATTATTTTAAAGAATAATAAGATCTTCACTGTAAAATATTGTGAGTAACCTGGTTGCTACCTAAATTCCCCAAGTCTAATTGACTTTGGTTAGATTTTGGGTCTAATGCACTAGCAATGAAATAGTTACTTTAGCATTTCCTTTTGCAGATTTCCATTACAATATATGTGAAATCCAGATGTATTTATTTTCTTCCAAAGAGTTACCTTGGGATACAAAATCACGGCTAATGAATCTGAATATTTTGGATCAAATCCCAGTCCAGCCCTATGAGAAACCCAAATACCATTACTTCAAAAAAACTAAACCCAAAATACATTAAAATTGCTTTGTATGCCAAATAATTATGCCTATTGATCATATCAAAACTTGTTGTTTTTTGCTTGACAGGAGAACTCAACAGACTTGAGACGGTGGAATAAAAAATTTACTGTATATGTAATCCTTTAACAATTTTTTCTCTCTTTACTTTTAAGAAGCAGTTCAGAAAAATAGGCTCCCTGGGACTGAAGGTTTTGTAAGTTGAATTTTATCCCTTTATTCCCCAGAAAGTTTTTTCTCCCCACTAAGTTCTAGTTTAGACAACTGAAAAGAGATCCGTACAATGGAAAACTTGACAAAATTCTAGCTGGGTTACAACACTGCCAATGTAGTACTATATTGAAATTAGTTTTAGAAAACATGACAATTTAAAACAGAGCTGCTGGAATTAAAGCTAGAGACAATTTTACAGAGGTGACAACAAACTTACTTCAGAAGGAACTTACACAGAGATAATAGCAAACTTCACCTCCTTTTCCCCCAACCAATACAGATGATCTTCTCTTGTCTCCATTATTGAATTTTTGTTACTGTTGTTTTGCTCATGATGAACGACCTTGTTGCTGGTGCTGTAGCACTTAAGACCCTCTTCAAAGTAGAGCTGCTGAGAAGTCATCTGCTTGCAGTTAGGAGAGGTGAAACCTCAGAGCGTGATTAAACTCTAGCACGTACAGAGCACACAGCCCTGACCTGCTCCTCTGCTTCCCTTCCAATATCCTCGTGCTTCCTAAGCGTCTAGAGGCTGGCTTGTCCAAATAATATTTACCAGAGCAGAAACAATTAATCAGTGAAAAAGGCATACCAAACATCTTCTTTAGTAGTTTTGGGGTATGCAGTATCCTTTATTACTGTTATGAAGTGGCTCATGCTCAGCATCTCAGTATCTTATAAAATAGACACTCCAATTCATTTAATACCATATTAGATAAAGCTGCACATTGTTTGTGCAACTGTCAAATCAACTGGTCACTTCTTTACCTTCCAGTTCCATTAACCTCTTTCTCACCTTCCTAGAGGAAACTGTAGGATTTTATATTTTATTGTAAAACATATTAAAATCACTAAAGATTTATTATTATCACTTCCAGTAAGATAGAAATAATGTTATACTATCCAGTGCATCCTCTTGGAAATCAAAAACCCAAGGCCACACCTCTACTGAGTGTAAATGATCATATGACATTGAAATTTAGACATCCAAAGGCTTATTCTACTTACAAGTCCAAAAAGGTACATAAAAAAAGAATAAATTTCTTCTTTATAAGTCTTATTCTCAGATACAAATTACAATATTTTTCCACTTCTGACACTGTAAGAATGATAAGGTCAATGAGTGGGTGTTCCAGAAAAAGAATAATTTACACTATTTCACACAGAAGTAGAAGGCAGAGGCAAAAATTCAGAGGAAGAGGTTTGCTTTGACCAGCTAACTTTGACGGAGTTGCCCAACACTACAGTATTACTTTTTTTGCCTTACAAAAGTGAAGTTGACCAAGGAGACATCAATTTCCAATAAATCTATTTGGGATGAACAAATAGTTTTAGATATACCTATCACACATTCTGGATAAAGATTTAACATTTTCAGCAGGTGACAAATATGAGGGTAAAGGGAAAAAAGAAATGGTGGCAAGAAGGAGCGGGGTAGTTTTCTTGTTTCAGAAATCTTTGTTTCATTCCCTGTGTAGAACAGGAAGGAGTATTTTTTTAATATTATTATTTCCTTGATTATATTCAGTTTGAGTTCTGTGTGTGTTATTCTAAAATTAAGTAACAGTATATGCAAGCTTCTGTCCTTCACACTGGAATTCTTCACAAACAAGATTAAAATTCCAGACAGATATGATTATCTGATATTGAAGAAAATAATTTGGTTTTGACTCTTTCCTCCGGCTTCCTTTGGATGACTTCAAATTACTCTGTCAATATACTACATTCCTTTCTGGAGAGCAGAGAACATAAATGCAATATGATAAATATTATATAAACTTTTGTTGACTGTAAGACTTTTGGATCAAGGACTGCATTTCGGGCTTTGGTCATACCCAGAGTATTGCTTGGAAATTTCTTTATTAAAGAGGAAGAAAGAATAACCATTACATAAACTAGAAGCAGATAATGAATAGCAAACATCCCTTAACAATTTATTGAATTCAGAAAAAAATCGAAGCTTGGGGATTTTTGAAGCAATTTTCTTTCTGCTTTCTAAGTATCCTTGGATTAACACATGTGTGAAAAATTAGGTCAAACAGAAAATTGTTTGGGGAAGTTAAAAGCCAGAAAGAAGAGAGGAGGTGCTGGGATTCAGCCTCAGTACAGAAAACTACCATCCATTGTGCATAACAGTACACAAATAAACATATTAAAGAAGCAATGGAGTAATATTATTTGTTTATATTCATAACTATTACTTGGCTTTTTCAGCAAGACACAGTCACTTCAAGTCTGACCTAAGCAGACCCACCAGGGCTGCAGGAGTCCTGTGTCCCATAATGGGGTCTTGGAGTTACATGAAAAGAGCCTTCTGAGTTTTCGAAGATGAAAAAAACATTTTCTGCTTTTGAAAGCTTTTCCTTTTTGTCTTTGTGGTGTGAGAGCACAATGAAAAGCAGAAGGTTTTGCAAGCAACTGGGGAAGCACTTGAGCAGTTGCGAAGGAGTTTGAGATTTTTCTGGTGACCTTGCTTGATGCAATCCCAGTCACCCAGACAGAGTCAAACAGCCAGCAACAGCCTGTGGAAAAATACGGTACTTTTCATGCATGGCAGTCTCAGTAACATCCCTGATGGAAGATGGTCTTAACTCAGAATTGAAAGATAATTGCACATATAACCAAGCTACTCAATACTTCTATTTAAGGATAAAATGGAAGGATCTAGGTGGGACAGCTTGCCTTTTAAACAATGTCAAGGACAAAGATTTGATATTCTGGGAGTTCTACATGTGTTTGTCAGCAAGATTCAAAATTTTCCTTACTATCTGGCCTGTTTTCACTCCAGTGTCATTATACAGTTAGAGTAAAATAGTCTTTAGGACAGGGTCCTTCCTGAGGTGCTCACTGTATTAACCCACTTGGTGTGCCTGCAGACAGAGTTAAAGACATTGGAATTACGGATATCACATTTTCTGACTGTTTTCATGGTCGTGGCTGTGAGAACTGCCATTCAAAAGCTTGGTACGGATGAAAGAAAAGAGATTTCTTTCTATTTTGGATCAAAAGTCTTGCAGGAAATCCTTCAGATTTGGATATGCTTGGCACTAAATTGGTTTACAAGTGAGTTGGATTTTCATTAGAAAAGACATGAGAGTTTTGTATAGCTTAGGATCCCTTTAACAATACTTGGGGCCTAATGCCTTAGGTTTTGAAATCAATGAGAGTAGAGAATGCTTGGTATCCCTGGAATTATGCAGTGCTTCAAAAATTATTTAAGGTACAGTGTTTTCTTTGTTATATTCTACATGAAAAGCATTAATTTTCAGTAGAGTTCCTCTCTGGAAAAAGAATCATGGCATGTGCTGGTGTTTAATATAAATGCAAAATGTATCCAGGTCTTAGGCTGGCTTTCTGCATAAGTGCTTTTTAATTTCTGAATACACTGGTCAGAGAAATTAATTTTTACCACAAAAGTCTATTGAAAAAAATCAAAATCAGCCAAATTTTATGCTTTTAAAAAGTTTATCTGAAACTTCAAAATCTTTGAAAGCCAGCTATCCTATCCATCAACACTCATGAGCTTCTCCATCTCCATTTTAAAGAAATGTGATCACTATCTGCATTCATTTGTATTTGAACACAGCACTTCCAGGAGGGAAAAAGTACACTGTGGAGAGAGTTTTATTTACGTGGGAAACACATCTAGCTGATAGCCATAGTTTAATGACTGGCAAAGAGCCCTACAAAAACTTGCCTCCTATAATGTCTAATTGCACTGCTTTCCAGAAAAATTTTCCTCCTTGTGAGACCTGCCATTTGTACAAGTCAGTGTCAAGGATGGATTTCAGCACTACGATGACAGATTTGGAACACATAGCGTAGTTTACACGTCAAATAAAATTATGCAGATATTCTTCACTTTTCACAGCAATCATTCACAAAACTCAGGAACATCAATACCCTTATAGCCAGCAGAGTGTGAAAATGTTTCGATGAGCAATGTCATACCACATTGCTCACCCTTAATATTCTCTGCCACATTTGTGTTACAAACAAAATCAGCTCAGGGCAAAACAAAATATTATACCAGCTGCTGCTGACCTTTCGTGTAGAAGGGCAAACAGAGGGCATCAGACCCTCTAGCTGGCTTCATTTGCAAAGCAGTCAATCTTAATGAAAAATTATTTAAAATCCCCCACAGAATAGGACAAAGGCTTAAAAACACTGATGCTCCTGCAGCAAAAATAGTTTGTCATGCTTAGTCTGGTGGTTTGTTCTTTGAAATTTTGGGGCAGCTGTGATTTTCTGTTCCCAGGTGATTTATTTATTTATTTCCTATTAAAAGAAACAAGAAGTCAGTAGAAATGCAACATTATGCTGTTCCTTTTAAACACATACACATCTGCTTTTAACTCTTTCGGTCACAGAATCATTTAAGTTGGAAAAGATCCTTAACATCATTGAGTCCAACTGTTAACCCAACAGTACCAAGTCCACCGATAAGCCATGAACCCAAGCATAGATCAAGACACTCTGGAGGCTGAAACAGAGTACTTCTAGGCTTAGGTGGGTCTCACTGATATAACTTTCTCCTCCCTCTCAGCCTCTCCCATGCAATCCCTTTTCATCCATGGCTCTCAGGTCAGTCCTGTCACTCCTCAGGCTCTGCAGCAATCACCTGGCCACATTGCTGGCTCAGGTCCCAAATTCCATGTCAAAAGACTCAAAAGCCTGATGGCAACAAGCAGAGACTTTTGCCTTCTTTTAAAGAGCATCTTTCTCTTCCTAGGGAAATACTAAGATTTCATAATCTAATTTTGTGACAAGAATGCATAGTTAAGTTAAAAAAAAATCACTGCACTTTTAGATGTATAGCAGTGTGGGATGCTATCCTCATCTGGATGACTTTGGAGAGATTCTTGTGGAGACCATGCTTGCCATTCCTTCTTCCTGGCATTGGAATTGTTCTTTTGTTACCAGCCATTCCACTGTCACAGCAGAGCAATACAAATATCCTTGGGGTATCTCTACTTTTCTTTGCTGCAACATTATTAAACAGCTCCTCAGCCAGCAGCTAACTCCTTCTAGGACATTAAATTACTAGTTTGGTTGATTATCTTAAAAAGAACCTTTTCCTCATCTCTCTTTTTTGTTCTTGTAATGCTCAGACACAGATTTCCTGTACTGCAAGGGGGACCGCATTCTTCCAAAGTCTTGGAATTTCTAAGCAGGGAGTTAATTTTCTCAAGAGAAAGTGCACAAAGCCATAGTTGATTCTTGCTGCTTATTGCAAAGATTCACGGGTAGATTAAGAAGTTTTACAAAACAGTATGAATACAGCACACAAAAGTGCACAAATGACAAGATTGCATTATGCAAGAAAGATATTTATTTTAGTTAGCACATTAAAACTGACACTCCAGCATGCATTTATGACCACTTCCTACTTGTCAGGAGCTTCTGTAAACAATTAGGAGGCCAGTTTCAGACTAGAGATGGGGAAACCATGCTGTCTGAGTGCTGTGTGGCACTATTTTGGTGAAATCACAGACACCTGGCCACACACTCAGTTTCAGTAATATCAGAGATGGGTTTTTCTACATACTACTGATATTGCAGACAGCAGGTGTGATCCCACCGTTTTCAGAGTCCTACTTTTGAAGCTCAAATAATGTTTAAATGTGCATTTGATTTCCAAATCACAACACTTTTAAAAAAAAACTTGAAAATATTACTGAAGATGTCATTTAATCCTGCATCCCAGCTTACAGGTGGAGGGGTAGCAAAGAAATCATGCTGAGTTGTAACTTCAGTTTTATCTGAATGAGATTGTTCTTGGATCACCACTAAACTTTGCAACAAACATGAAGGCCAGATGAAAAAACATACCCTCTAAAATTTGACTTACACAAGAGTCTTACTTAGCATTAACAAAATTATTTTTTTTTGTGCAAAATGAAAACAATTGTGGAAAGGGCAAAAATTGTGTGTGAGAGGTTTTGTATATGAAAGAAGGATTTATTTCTTTATCTAGATGGGATTTAATTTAAAGGAAACATACCTAATTTCATGCATTATCCAGTAATTCATAATATGCCAGGTATTCAATATTTGTGTAGATAGCTTGTGTGAGCAGACAGAAACTCACAAGCAGGCTGGCCTTTTGCTGTGCTAGAGCTCTCAGATACAACAGTCCTGGAAGAGCCTAAGCCCTACCATACACAGAGAAAATACATACCATTTAATGGAGATATCACACACAGCTTACCTGACTCTACCATCCCTCTTAGGCCAAATGTTCCTCTGAGACAATGACTGCAAGAGAGGAACAACAGTTATATTAGCTACAAAGTAGTCTGTGCTGTCAGGAGGAACACATCTGATGGTCTCATTTTCTTGCTCCATTTTGAGACTTCTAGGCACGTACACGTCACACGGGCTGGAGATTTCTGTGGCAGCCAAGTAGATTTTCCTTTCCTTAACTTTGTTTGTTTTGGAGGGGGAGTAGAATGAGTAGGACTATAAATCAATCCCTTCACAGCCAGTTCAATTTGTTTCTTCTTGGCCCCATCTTGGCCCCATTAGTTGCAGAGCACCAGGGCTGCAATCAGCAAAGCATGGGGCACTGCAGAGCTCCTTACTACGTAGCTTCAGAACAAATGCTGTTGAGGGAAATTAGGTCATAAATTAATTTCCTGAACCTGTGTTGTAAAAGAAACTGCAAACAAGCATGTTTTTTGAAATAGAGCTCTGTTAGGATGTCTCACTTTTCCCCCCCCATCTCTTCATCATATAGTGTTGAATTAATTCTATTTAAAATCCCATAATTGATATAATGACAGTACTTTCTAATTGTGTTTGAAAGGCCTTGTTATTGTGTACAGACATATTAATGATCTAATCAGATGATATTGATATCTTAGCCATTTGCTTATTGTATATTTGGATTGCTAATCAGATGCATTAGCCAAGAGTACAAAAATCTTATTCAGCCTAAGTATTTGAGTAGAATGCAGAAAGGAATGCAGAACAGCTAATATTAAGTCACGTACAGTGTTTCAACTAAGTGAATGGCAAACCATAATGCTGTTCTTATTTGAATCTAATCGATAGAACTTGGTTTTAGATACCTGGTGTCAGTCTGGAGCTTGAGGAAGGATATTGTTCTACAAAATGCACTAAGTCACTGTAAATTGCATCTGCATAAAATCAGTGTAAGCTGTTGCATGACATCAGACCATGTAAGTATGCTCTTGACACCCATTTAAACCAGAGCAGCTGATCTTGCTGAAATCAATTAATTTTAGAGTCAATTAGAAGGAAATACTGGAAGTTACGTAGTCCAAGCTACCACAAATCTAGTGCCACCAGCACTACAAGAAGTTAGCCATAGCTTTTTCTAGCCCTCCATCTGTTTTGATATCCTCTTCCAGGGCTCTTCATTTCATTTATGTGAATGAAAATGGGATTTTTTTGGTAATATTTGACTTGAATCTCTCAAACGTTCTAATTCCCTCTTGCAGACAAGACCCAGATACAAAAATCTGAAGCAGAAATAAGATTTTCTGATTATATATTGGGACTGTGCTGGTATTTTATGGCAGGTACATACATTTTATAATGGTGTTTGATGTTTTTAGTTATTTGAAACTTAGTTTGTTTTGCTTGTTTTTCTAAAATGTTAGATATAAGAATATCAGAGTCATCATCATGATTCAGACAGTTCAAAAAAGTTTGATTTTCTGCAAAAAAAAAGGGAAAATATACAGCAAGACATGGCTTAATTATGGCAAAACTTATTTCCTCATGTGTTTGCAGATTTGTTTAATGATCACTGCAGAGTTTGGAAACCTGTGAAAAGAATGAAGCAGCATTTTGACTATTGTGTTGGAATAAATCAACAACATATTTAAAATGTGAATTAGAGAGTTGTTATTATTATTATTATTATTATTATTATTATTATTATTATTATTATTATTATTATTATTATTCCATCAGAGAAACCTTTGGCAACTTTCAAAAAAGCAGAATAAGAATGTCTAAAGCAGAGTATTGGGAATAAATGTTACAAACTGGAAATTTTCATTCTTGACTTACATTGCTAGCTAACTCTGTAGGAAGAACGAAATAGTTTGAAAATCCTCCCATTGATCTCTGTAATAGAGAAAACTGTAAATTGCTCACAACTCTCTGTATGCCTTGCTTTCAGATGTTGGATTCACAATTGGAAAAAAAAGTAATTTAATCTGAAGAGATTTCTGCTCATTTCCCTATTATTCTAGATGGCTGTCATCATTTCATAGGAAAACAATGGCACTTGTTGTATCAATAGGGAAATACCCAGTAGTAGGATTGATATTCTGTCCATAAACATCTCTCAACTCTGAATACTTCATGGAAGAGCTGCAGGACAGAACCAGACTGAACTAGTGTATTGTTGTTGTTAATATTCTCCATTCCAGTGGTCAGAAAGGTCTGACCTGCCTGTTGTTAAAACGGAATGGAAAAATGAAGTCCATGAATATCTATTTTTGGTAGTGGAAAAGACTGAAAGTAGGATGAGGTCATTTTGTCCATAAAAGGGGGGTATGTGGAAATGCATCTCAAGCACAAGACAGGATACTCTGAATGGCCTGTAGAACTGACATGCACTACCTGCCAAGCTGGGATGCAATAATCATTTAGGCTCAGCTCCTTTTGACCACTTTTCTGTCCTATGTGTGTATCTGCCACATGAAGTGTTATTTTTGGAGGTAGCTCTATGTATCTGTGTAATGGAACTTTTTTTTGAAGTTTGAATTAACTGGTACTGTTTAATCTGGTGGGGTCTTTTTCAATTCTGCACATAATTTTACAGATATGTTTTTCAGCTTTCTCTGACATGAGCACTACTGGAAAATGATCACAGGCATGAGCTGAAAGGGCATGCTAGGTAATGGCATACGCATTCCCAAGTTCAGTCCTGTTATAGAAGTTAACTCACAATTTAAATTTACCTAGGCCAGAAAAACTAGCAGGAATCTGTTACCAGAAGACTGAATTAGAAATGACATGATAAAATGTTTGGGAGCATATATATGAAGGGAGGAAGCTATCTGCTTTGCAGTACCCAAAATGCCCATGACACACTGATTTCATCACAAGATCTGCTGTAAAAATCCAAAAAATTCTCAAAACAGATGGCTTAGAAGGATGAGCCAAATCTTCAGTTTAGGGGAAAATTTCATAGGAAGTTTTAGTCTTTGGGTGTTTGAGGAATGAAATAGAGGAAGAATGTCAGTGATGATTATCATCTCCATGGGAAAGTGCATTGATTGAAATCTAAAAATATTTTATTTTGATTACTTGGAATGGTTACAGTTCACAATTAATTTCTGCCGTTTTTCCTTTTCCTTAATTCAAACCTTGCTCATTTAAACCCTCTTTTAGTGAAAGGTAATTTAATGAATACTTTGCTTTGGCTCACCCTTTTCTACAAATGGCATCAGTTCTTGTATTAATTTTTTCTGCTTGTCTTGTTTAACCAGCATGCTTGGGTATAGGAACATTACAAAAGCCCACAAAGAAGTAGTAATAGGAACGTACACTTTTAATCTACGCAAAGGGCTTTCTTGGATTTTAAATTGGATGATGCAAGGAAGTCAATGCAGGTGTTTAGATTTATATGTGCTTAGTTTCTTGCATTATCTAAAATGAAAGTGAAAAGATCTGGAAACCTTGTGAAGCCTGAAGGTTTATTTTCTGTGATTATTATAAGTAACTGAGCAGGTGAATCATAAACCGGAGGTGAACCTAACAACAAATCTCTGGAAAGGTATCTGAGGATATCTGTCTATCTATTGTTAAGTCAGAAAGTTGTACTTAGGTGAGAAAGTAGTAGACAGAATTTTTTTCATATGAAAAATATGTGACTGGGTGAGTGAGAGTAGCCACATTGTAGAAGTGACTTTCTGAGGATACAAACAAGGCAGTTTCGCAGGGCAAAATTATGGCTTTCATTTTGCTTACTTGTATTTTGAAAAAGCAGTTAAATTTTTATTCCACAAGACTTTGGATCTCAAGCAGAACCAGTAGCTTTCGAACTTGGTAGGTTTGGTGAGCAATTCTTCCAAGTTCTCCTTGTTTTTGCCAGGACAGAGTTAAGTTTTTTGCAGTAGCTGGGAGGTGGCAGAGCCTGGAGCCATGTGGGCATGACTGGTTTGTTATTCTCTACCATTCATGTCATGACTGGAGGACGGAAGTAAGGGATTATCACTTGCAGGAAAGAGAGGAGCGTAGCTTCCAGTTGGGAACAAGAAGGTGGCTTATTGTCTCAAGACTTTCCACATGGGTTCCAATCAGAGCAATTTTTGTATGTGAATCACCCTCTTTTTTTGTATTCTTTTGCTCTTAACATTGTTGCTGTTACTGTTTCTTATCTCACTGCTGTTTCCAGTAAATTTTTCTTATTCTGGCTCATGATCCCTGCCTTTTGTCCCACTTACTGGAAGAAGTAGTGGGGAGGGGATTGGCTTGTGCTTTTCATTTTAGCAGGAGCTCTGATTTAGGGAGTGCCAAAAGTCTAATTTTTCTAAGGGGAGAGCTTGAGAGGCCTCACGCTGCAGGGAGCAGTTTCAGGTAAATCGGGCCCCGCACAGTCAATCTCAAACAGTGGCTGGGCAGCTGGCAGCAGGTGCTGGACTGGGGGTCTGCAGCCCTTCAGAATGCAGTGAAATACTTTTGAATATAATCCATCATTGTCAGTTGCTTTTAACTTCAGAGATAAAATCTGATCTGTACTCAAATTTTAATTACTATTACTTTATTTATGAGAAACATCTGTGTTTATCACTGAGAAACAAACTCTGCTTTGATCTATAAACCACTAAAAATATTAAACTGTAGAATTTCTACAGTCAATTAAAGAACATGGGAAGGAATAATTAGTTATCCCTAGATTTATGATATCTGCTATCAAATAATTTATCTACTGCACATGGATGAGGATATCTTTGTAATAATAATTTTTTAAAGTATTAGTATATTTGAATGTGGTATTTGAAAAGAAGGAATGTTTAATCTCATTCAACTTTAGCTCTAAGAAAATAAGGTGCCCAGCCTCCTCTCTGGTCAATGTAAATGGCATGTTAAATGCAAATCCTCAGAGAAAAGGGATCTCTGATTCCTGGATCTTGGTTTGGAGGAGAGGTAAAAAGGCCAACGTTACTTGGAGCCCACTGTGAATGCACAGATGTAACTTGCATCTTCTTAATGTCTCTACCATAGAATGAATCTCTTTTCCTGAGAGTGTATCCATATGCTTGTGTTTATCTCAGGTAAAAAAAAAAAAGGAAGGAAAAATGTAATTTATTTCACATTGAGGGTTATGAATAGAGTGGTGCTGAGACATTAAAATAAATGAAAGAACCAAGTTCTGTTTTGATATTCTTATGCATATATATATGTTATGAAAACTTCTCTAAACTTCTGTGAAGACAAATGTGGTTGTGTTATACTGCCTTGTATTTTCCTCAGCATGTTGAATGATTTTTTAAATATCCTTGCACAGTTTTTGTTTAGAATTAAAATTCCAGACTGATTTACTCTAAAAATCAGGATGAAATTTCACTTTTATGGCTACATTATTTTTAATTTTTAGAAAGATTCCTCCCCACCTCACATCAAGATGGATACCTGAATGGATACCCGCTGTCTTTCGCTCCCTTGTCTAGGCTAGGCAAAGAGTAGAATCACTTAATTAATATATATGAGATAGTGTTGTCTACAGCAGCACAGAGATGTGATGACAGCGCACACCAGCATTCTTTGTGTAAATGTAATCAGTGGGGAGCAGTAGTAGTAACCCACATACCTGGGATACGTACTAGCAATGTGGCTTCAGACCCTAAAATTGCATAGTCTGCTTCCTAATTAGTGCTAAAATATTTACACCGTCAATCCATACCTGAAAAAGGCATGTTATGCTGCTGTACGCTATAGTCACACCTTCATTTTATACATGTGATATTAGTAGATAAGCCACAAAAAATCTGTGATTTTCTTCATTCCAACTACTCATGAATATGAGTAAAACATCCCAAATAATGGAATTCCTTTAAATATCATCTAAAGTTAAGATTTAATGGGGTTTTTTTCTCCCCTTCTAGCCTTTGAGAACGAGAATTTTTATTTCCAGATTTTTCTGCAGTCAGGAGAAGGAGAAATGAACTGTTACTTTCTAATGAACTCTGAGAAATGTAATTACATCGCTTTAAGGAACTGTGACAATTTACCAGGAGTTTCAGGAGACTTTTAAGATCTGTTTTCAAAGTATCTTGAATTTAAAAGCCTGAGAGATTGGTTAACATAAATAAATTGCAGCTGGATTCTTAAACTTCTAGACACTAATTATGTTTGAAAACTCTGTGTATTCTGCAGAGCAGCAATTTAATGATGGTTAGTTTTGTACATTAATATTTATTCCTAACCATTTATCTTTTAAATTAGCCTTAACTGGACTTTGATTCAAATATATTCATTAAGGTGTATTTTGAAACAACATAAGACCACATCAGCATTTATTGGTTTTTACTGGGGTTATAAATGATCGATTATATTGATTAAAACAACACTCACTTTCTTCCTGTGAAGAGACTGTGGCATAAAGCTAGAATGGGCATTAGAGAGATAAGAAAGGAATTTAATACAAACTGCAGTCACAGGATGTGGTAAGAATTATGGCTGCCCCAAAATAAAGTCCGCATCTGTTCAGGTAATAGTGGGAGAGGGAGACGGAGGGAGAAGAAGTCAGGAATTCTCCCCTAGGTATTTTAATGGGAAACTCTGGATCTCTCTTTGTTGTTAATTCAGGAAGTACTGATATATGAGGAGCTGTGACAGAACTTTAAACAAGGGAGAGTGACCTCTGATTTTAGTAGTGGCACTGGAATTTCCACAGCAGTGAGCAAGCAACCTTCCAAACACCTTAGGCATAGGACAGAGTGGAATTTCAACAAATTAAATGTTGTGTATGACAGCTCAGCATGCAGTCAATGGAGAATTTTCATATACCACGAAATATAACTTCTTTGGAATTTGCAAATTGTTTAGTTTTAGGCTTGTGTATTAGTGACAATTTGGGTCCTTTTTTCCAGTAATAGTATTGTTCATCACTGACTTCACTAAAATCCAAAGGATTTTTACCACTGATTTTAGTATTTTTTAGTGTTATTTTAGTATTCCTTGTGTGGCTTTCATTTTATTGGAAGGTCTATTAATTTACTGATATCAGTAAACCATTTTTTCTGAATTTTTATTTCTTTCTCCAGAATATAGATAAGTCCACATAAAAAGCCATAATGAATCAGACTAAAGATGATCTAATTTTTCCTGTTTATATAAATGATAATAACAGCTGTATAGGAAAAAGTATATTAGCAGGGAATGAATAGCAGCATACTTTCTCACCACCATTAGATTTCCCAAGCTTTATAGTTAATAGCCCTGACTGGCTTCTTCCTTGAATTTGTTTGATCTAATTTTGAATTCATGTAGGCTATTAGCATTCACAACAAACTACCTAGTTAGATTAATTCCACTTGTTGGCTTTGGACTTAGTCTTTAAGTGCCAGCAGAACTGTATTAACTTGTTCTTTATCTGCAGAAAGCATCCTAGATGACACTGGGAATTAAATCTCAGGAACACATATTAAGCAGAAACATATTCAATGTTAATGAATAATATGCAACGATATGCTCTGTGTTCCAAAGAACTTAGTGATATCATAGACATCTGTGCTCCATCAAGTCAGATGTCTGAGTGAACTGTTCAAATATGAAGACTCAAAGCCCCTGGAGTTATGACACCAATGCATGGAATTTCATGGATGTCTTCTTTAAATACATTTTCATTCTCCGAGTGACAGTAAAACAAATAAAGAAGAAAAGCGCAGATTTCCAGAACAGATTTGCCTGGAAAAAACTCTGTAACTTCTTTATTAAAAAGATGAGACAGTCTTTAGGCTAATTTAAGACCCATAGTAAATCAACTTGTAAAAGCAATTAAGTAAAGATCTACAATACTGCACTTGACTCTTTGAATATATGAGCATATAAATCACAAAAATGGAACTGTCATTTAAACATAGCCTTTTAAAAGATCTAAAATATGCCTATTCTCTGTACAGATGTTTATTTGACTTCATAGTTCCTGAAAATTCAAATTCAAGGCCTATTGTCTTTCTCATGATTGGCACTGAAGAATGAAAGGTATGGAAGTCTTGAGTGTTCATTAATGGCAAAAATAATAGCTTTTTTTTTGTTCGTTTGTTTGGGGTTTTTTTGTGTTTGTTTGGGGTTTTTTTTTGTTTTGTTTGTTTTTTTTTTTTTTTAACTAGACTGCATCCAAGAATATGCAATGGTCAAAGACCCAGGTAAAATTAAGAAATAGGTGAGGCAATTTTGGCTATAGGAAGTGTAGACTACAAACTGCACCTTTATATCAGTCTATTTTTCTGCAGATTGGGTAACCACCCAAATGACTTTCAATATGTTTTATTCCTGAAGAAAGGTCCAGCAGACAAGGCACCGTGTGGAGCAGCCCTGTGGGATCAGAGGCAGCCTGAGGAGTTTCAGGGAGCAGGGAAAGGCTGCTTAACAAACCTGGGAGCCAAGGTTTGAACTGGGAGACTTTTTGGAGAAATCCCTGAAGAAATACAAGGCTGAAAATATTTGCTGGAGAATTTTTTTTTCCATTTATACTATACCTAGGTAGTACATAGAGATTGTTTGCACAGCAGGGGATGGTTTGGAGCTGGTGTCACTTAAAAATAACAAAACTTGCATCCTTAGTACACATGCAGAAGCAGATTTTCAGCAGCTTATTGAAAAATTGATTTGAAATCAAGGTACCAACCTTATTCAGATGCTTTAGAAAATCCCACTAGGTATGGAACCCATCCTTAAATACCCAAAGCAAATGATGAGCACATAAACAACCCTGATTCTCCATGAACACACCGGAATATCCACGCCTGAATAAAACTGCAAAGTAATGCAGGACTATGCTACTGTAGATGCTGTTATTGACATGGTTGCTACAATTGTATTTATGGCTCCAGGAAGACTATGCAACCTTCAAACCGCTGGGTTTCTGGCAAGGTCTTGCTGTGCAATTAAGCCACATGCTGCTGTCTTGATTTACATTGGTGGCTTAAAGCTGATCTTTGTACAGTGGTAATGATGCTGGAACTCAGTACAGGTGTGGTTCCCTTAATCCTATGAGGTTTCCCTGTGAAGTGATCTTTGTTGCACCAGAGAGTTGTGAAGACAAAGAAACAAGCCCAGACTGGCTTCACACAGATGCAGCAGATACCTACTATGAAATAAATAAGAATAAATGAACTGGCCCACTCGCTTTGGTTCTTCAGTGATCACATTTTTTTGCTATTTTGGTCCTTTCTTCTGAAATTAAATGAAGCACAAAGATATTTTCCAGTGTATAAATTTATTAAATCAGTTTTGATTCCAACTTTGAGACATAAAAAAGATTCCTTTCTAAAAATGGTGGAGGTCTGCATATCATCATTAGGAGTTTTGCCATTCATCCCTTGAGCTGCTGAATTTTTTACTTTGAAAACTCCTACAGTCTGCAACTGACAGGAGCAATAAGTCTCAAAAAGCTTGCCAAAATTACCATGCCTTTTTGTACATATTTTTTAAAAAGTGATATTTGGACCAAAGAATGCAGTGCTGCTAGGTGAGGCAGTTGTTTCTTTAAGCTTATGGACTAGAAAGCTGTTGGGGAGTGTGTTACTCATGTCTGAGCTGGTTTTAGTTACGGGAACCGCGTGCACTGGAAATTTAGGCATAACAGCATCTGGAGCTCACAGAAGTGCTGCTGAAGTTTGGCCAGCTTAGATGAAAAAATGGAGTAGATCTTTCCTTAATAATATATAAACATTTTGAGGTATCCCTGCCTGAAAACTTGGGCAACCTGATGAAGAGCTGCAACTTGTACTTGATACTGCCTTACTGCCTTAAAAGACATTGATGTTGACGCAGAACAAGACCTGCCAACCCATGTGGAAGTATGGCTCTGTTTCTAGAGGTCCAGATCTAGCCACCCATACCTAATGAACAGTCTCACTGAAATTACTGAAACTTAACTGAAGAGCAGAGCAGGATCCAATTGGAGTAAATGTGTCAGAATACTTTAACTATGGAGTCTCAATTTTTTTACCTACAGAAACTAGAGAAATATCTTTATAAAAAATCTCTGATATTGAAGAAGAACATAGATGGAGGGTAGATCCTTATGTAACCTGCATGCCCATACATTTGGTCAAATATTTTTCAAGTATCCTTGTTCTCTGAAAACACTTCTCTGTTGTTGCTTATGGTTTTTATTCATAGCATGTATTTTTAAAAACTTTTCTTCCATGCTCCTGGTGTTGTGTTTCTTTGTGGTTTTTTTAATAACAGATTTACAGCCTTGTTTGCTACAGATTGGGCAATTCCTCAATGCTGATGTTGTCAACTAGTTTTCTACCCATGCAGGGAAGAAGGGAGCAAGTGCCATACACTGCTAAACAGAATAGTAGAATTTGTGTTATCTACTGCATATGTGTAACATTAGTATTAGCTAGTGTATAAATTGCTGCTTTTCTGTTTTTCAGTAATGATCTATACTGGGAAAAGTTGTGGTCAGCTTCTTAGACCTTCCACTCAGTCCCTGATACTCTGGCCAAAGCAATGTACTAGTTTTGACAGAAGCCTGTGTCTCAATGGCCTCATACTGTGTGGCTACTCCTAGCAGATTGGTTTTTTTCCAATTGAGTTAATACTTTGTAAAGACATCTGAATTTTATTATCTGCTTTAGGTACATCTACAAAGCACCGCACAATGAGCACTGTGTTCATTATTCACAGATTGTGATGGATTATCATCTCTATCACACATAGCAAGGAGGCATCAGAGGGCAGCAGTCTCCACCCTTTGGCCAGAGAAGAGCAAAATTAAATCATCTTATCTATGGCTAAAACTCAGGTGAACATTTGCAGAGTATAGGATTTTGCCTGTGTGAATTTTTGTTTTGTTTTGCTTGTTTATTTGTTTTTCCTTTCAGTGAATATTCTTAACACAGGACAGATTCTCATTCTGAATCAAAATCGAGTCCCTGAGCTTTGGAAATCAGTATTCCTTTTCAGTGAAGAGAAATCCAGTGATGCTACAAATATGCAAAAAATCAAATGTATGCCCATAGATCAGCAGATGTATGGACTCTGCATGAATTAAATTGAATACTTATTGCTGGTCTAAATGGATTATAAGAACTGATCACTTTTACAAGAAAATGAATAGTTTAAAAGGTCATTTGTAGACTCAATTTTTTTTTATCATTTGGTCTAATTATTGATGCAGCAAATAATATGACTTCCAGCCGCTTATCATGGTAGAGGTCTCTTCCAATTATTTTAAAGAAAAGAAAAATTTAATAAATTTTATGCCAGAATTTTTGGTCAGTCTTTCAAATAAAATGATATCATACAAGGTTTAGCATATTCTATGGAAAAAAACCCCTACAAGCAATAATTTTCATGCAATGTATCAAAGCGAATTGTTATTAGATTTTGAGGTTTTTAAAATATGAGACTGCTGTTACATAGGGGCTAAAACCACTGTAAAACCGTAAGTTGACTGAAGGTGAAAGGAATGTGGTAGTAGACACTCATTAACTTCCTTTCTATGGTGAAAAAATTCAGCAAATTAGTTTTGAGTCTGCAGGGTCCATTTAAAACTAAAAACATCTGCTCAAGAGCTGTTGAAATGCCACTCAGAATTAATTAATTTTATCTAGAGAAAAAAATGCCTATGCAGTGGTCAGAAATTGTTTTGAAAGGATAAGCTAATATAAATTTGAAAGAACTGAACTGCAAAAGCAGAAAAATATTGGAAAAGACTGTTTCACTTACATTTTTTATTTCTTATGCTCATTTATTTGGCTCTGCTAACACAACAGAGTGCCAGTATTTGGATTTCACCATTGACAATTCATGATGACATTCCTCCTTACCTATAAGACTAGTATTTTCCTATTTGCTTTGATTGCAATTTTGAAAAAATGAAGACATTTGGATCTCTGTTTGGCATAGTTCATCACATGGTAAGGAATTGACAAATCGAGCAACATGACTTAAATGTATGTTCACCTATACATCTTAAGACATGGATGTTTAAAAAAATATTTCCTCTACATGCCAGAAAAGATGTCCCTTAAAATTATTGGAGATATTCAAGGTTTGTGTTAGTGCTTTTGGCCAGACTACAGTTTAGTAACTGAAATGTGCTCATCTTTGGCAGAATCAGATCTAAGGTATTTCTAAGGAACTGAAAGTGAGTTGATTTATATAAGAAATCAGGAAGAAATTCTTAACTGAGAGGGTGGTAAGATACTGGAAGATGCCACCCAATGAGGCTTTAGATGCCTCATCCCTGGAAATGTTCAAAGACAGTGGATAGGTCTTCAAACAAGCTGGTCTATTGGGAGATGTCCCTGCCAAAGGTGAGGGGGTTGGATTTAGATAGTCTTTAAAGTCACTTCCAGCCCAAACCATTCTGTGATTCTATGGTTCTGTGATAACCCTTCTGTGTGAAAGGTTTGTGCAGAGACAGACCTATTAGCCAAGACCAACACTGAGCTTTAATATCACTACCATTAGTGTATTTTTTCAAGTGTTGAACATACGTTGTACCTTACAAGATATCCTAGGCTGCTTGTCTTGCAAGGGTACATTGCTGAAGCCAAACTTAACTTAAAAAATCTGCTTCAGTAACACATCTCTATGTAAGATATGGTTAATTTAGATTTTGTGCTGGTCATCAAAGCCTTGCCTTGGAATTTGATATTGATACGAAATCATACTCATGAACCATAAAGGAGCCTTTACGAAGTTCACCTACATGGGAGTGACATCAATCAGTCAAGTGGTGATGCACGTCGCTATTGACATATTCCAGAATAATGTTTACATTTGCTTGCTCTCAGCTGTGTTCAGCATAATATCCTCATTCACAATTCCTTTTCCTGAAAAGAAAAATACCTCTCATCCAGAAATAAGGAGAGCTAGGTGAGGCAAGAGGCTACCTTCCTTTTGGCTTGTCTTCTGAATAGGAAGGCAACATAAGCACATGAACAAATACCAGTTTTTATCATGAGAAATCTCATTAATACCCTACAAAAGTGTGAGAACCAAAGTGAGTTTAAAGATGATTTTTTTTTTTTTCTGGTTAGGTATAACCTGTACAGGCAGCTGATATTTATTTCTAGTTTCTCATGACCATTAATGCTTCCGCGGGCCTGGCAGCATTTCAGCTTGATGCATGGTGCCCTCATGGATGACTGGCATCTAAGTGTGAAAGTACTTCTGAGTCTAGGAAAACACTCACTGAGTCCATTCAAATGGAAAGGGTGTAAGCTGATGTTCACAAAATAATAAAAAAAAAGTATCAAGTACATCTAAAAACACACTAGGGAGCTTATTTTCAGTTCCCCAAGGTGAAAGTTATTCAAGAACTGCACTTTCCCCCTCATTTCAAGTATAACAAGTTTGTGATCCTTTTTGTGAGCCACTCTTTTGCACACAGTCAAGAAGATAATGAAGCACCCAAGGAGGCACAGATACAGCATTGATAATTAAAGATGCTTTGGGGTTTTTTAGTTCTCAGACTGAAAGCAGAAAACCTCTTGATTTTCAAACCTTGTCATTCTTTTCAATAAAAGGCAACAAACTTGAGCTAGAAGAAAAACATTTTCTATGTTCTCATTTACCTTTTGGCTCTGTTCCTACCAAACTCCCGTGTGGCCCTTTCCTGTTCCAAACCAATGCATCTTTCCCACCCTGAATTCAGACATTTTCTACCCCCTTCCCTACTATTTTCTCATGTCAAGTGCTCCAGTCCCAAAGACTGCAGCTCTTTAATGAGAAAAGCTATCCTTTGACTTGTCTCTTTCCTTGCTGCCACTACACCACTTTCCCAATTCAACACCTTCCTCCTCCCTGACAGCAGCAAGGGTCAGAAAGCCATCTTTCCCATGGATTACAAATCTGTTTTAACTTCATTCCAACTTCTCACCCCTAAATTCTTCCCACGTACACACACAGATTGTACTCTTTGCTTACAACCACTCTTCCCATTCCAGTCTGCAGTTTGTGTGCTTTTCAGGGCTCTAGCCAAACAATTCTGTGTGTTTACCTGCAGCTAAACCTGCATTTCCTCTGCAGCACTGTCTCTGCCTGCAGTCTGCATGCATTCTATAAAGAGCAGATTAACAAAGCATATTTAGAATCCACAAATCATTTACTGTGATTAATAGAGAGGCTGTAAGGGCAAAAGTGCTGAGGTTAGACAAGGAGTTTGTATGGGAGTGGATGCTGTCAACAGCCTGATGAACATGAGCCAGGAGTGTGCCCAGGTGGCCAAGAAGGCCACTGGCATCCTGGCCTGTATCAGCAATAGTGTGGCCAGCAGGACCAGGGTAGGGATTGTCCTTCTGTACTTGGCACTGGTGAGGCTGCCCGTCATGTTCCGTGTTCTGTTGTGGGCCCCTCGCTGCAAGAAGGACATTGAGGTGCTGGAGACTGTCCAGGGAAGGGCAATGAAGATATGGTGAAGGGGCTGGAGTACAGTTCTGATGAGGAGTGACTAAGGCAGTTGGTGTGGTTTAGCCTGGAGAAAATAAGGCTCCTGAAAGGAAGTTGCGTTTAGGTGAGGGTTGGTCTTTTCTTCCAAGTAACATGTGATAGGTTGAGAGGAAATGGCCTCGTGTTGCAGCAGGGGTGATTTAGATTAGATATTAGGAAAGATTTCTTCAGGGAAACTGTAACTGTTGTCAAGCACTGGAACAGGCTGTCCGGGGAAGTGGTTGAGGCACCATCTCTGGAGATATTTGAAAGACATAGCTTAGTAGTGGACTTGGCAGTGCTGGGTTAACTGTTGGATCTTAAAGGTCTTTTCAGCCTTAATGATTCTATGATCCTGTGATTCCATGATCCTATGATTCTATGATTCCAAGCCTCTTACACATTTCCTAGGAGGTGTGAGGAGTAGGTCATTGTCACACTACTCAGGAGTGCTGTTAGCTGTTAGAGCTGGAAAATGTTAACTTCCATTTACCAGTTTGTTCAAAATATTTATTTCCATGCACTTCTAAATCTGACCTAACTTCTTTTTCCATCAAGTTCTTAAGAACGTCACTGTGAATCATCCATTAAGATGAAGTCACTAGTGGGCATCCAGAAAGGAAGAGACAGGTATTCTTTGTGCTTTACTCCTAGGCCCTGGTGGGGGAAAGTACTTCTGCAAGGGAGCTGGCACTCATGTTAGGGGCTGGAGTCTTCACTACTCCTGCTCATAGCCCATTCACATCAAGTAGCCCCTCAGGCCCCCATTGTGTCATGCATAGATATTTCTGATATTCCCAGGCTCTTTGAGATAGGTCAAAGAGCACATGCTTCATTTGGGTACTTTCCAGTATATTTCACAGCCTGGATCCTTCACTGAGACATCTGAAGCTCAGAGTTTCTGGATGCCTCAAACTTAAAAGCTCTCAGAGTCCACAGCATTTTATCCATGCTGTTGACAAATTTAGAAACAGGAGCATTCTAACAGGAGGTGGAACAGCTTGTGTTATAAAAAGAGCTCCTTATGTGCAAAATATTTGATTTATGCAATTCACTAAAACATCCTACTATTCTGAGTTAACTCATTTCTGGTGTATCTGGGCAGCAGACTTAAGTCACAGGAGGAAATTATTGAAAACACTTACAAAGCTATAAAACAAAGCAAAACAAAAACCAGAGGCAAAATGTATCATCCACAGAGACTTCTGGCAGCTGTTGAGAATTGAGTGAAAAAGCTTGATCCAGTGAAAAAATTAAAAGCTGGATTCTGACTTTATATAGACTTCAGATATATAGGTCCAAGGCTATATTTCTGAAAAAACACAGTCAGTTGCTAATTCAGGCTGGAGATAGCCCAATTTATTTTTTCTCTTTTTGTTTGTTTGGTTTTGGCTTTGTTTGTTTATTTTAGTTTTATTTTGCTTTAACTCTAGGGAATTATTCAGCATCATGCCTTTTTTGTGCTACCAGAACTACCTTGCTCTTAAAACTTGGAAATTTCCCTCTGTACCATTGTGTCTATATGATTTGTCTTCAGATATTTATGAATGAATTCTGCTCATGGATATCTATTTTTTTTTTTAATACTTAGATTGGCAGGTAACATCTGTCTGATGTTAGGCTTGGATTGACGATTGTAACATCTAGACTGAATATTCTCCTCTGTAAATTGTTACATTTTCTGTGTGGTTTGTTACATACCCCTTGAGACTGATTTTAGCAGTAGCTATTTTTTTTGAGCAATGTACAGTACAAGTAGATAATTGTTCATTTGGTGTACAGATTTCACTGTACTGGTTGCTCTCAAGTTGCTTTTGTGTTGTTGAGTTTTTTATTTCACCTTTTCTAGCCCTCACAGTTGCTGCTTTTTTGTTTTTTGGTACTATGGCTATTCTAGTTACTGTAATTTCTTTACATTATTTGATGAACATAAATGTATAGGTATATTTCCTCCTTCATTTTCTTTCTGTGAGTTTGAATTGCTCCTTTTGTCTTTGTCATGGGTTTTGTAAAGAGCATATTATTCTATTCCATCTGGGTGAAGCAGAATTGCTGATCTTTGCCCAAATGGGTCAGTGTCGCTTATCAGATGGTGGAGTGCTACTTATCTCTCTTTGTTTCACTACTTCCATGGGAATGTCTTCTGCTAATGGACCATTAAGAGCTCATCAATGACATTACACATTACAGTGCACTATTGTAAAATGCTCCACACAAGGAAAAGAAGCCAAACCATCTTAACCTAAATAAAAAAGAGCCACAGTCCCACTAGGTATTCAGTTTTTCTACCAGATCCCTGGAAGAAGACCGAACCCATCTCACCCTTACTGGACCCTTTTTTCAACAGGACCATCTCTACTCCAACAGAACCACATCTGCCACTCCAGGAGGGCTTACTGTGGACTGCTTCCAACACCCTGACCAACAGGGTGTCAAGTTGTATTTCTGACTCTGTCAGAGTTTTTTCTAAGATTTCTTGTTTGTTTGTTTGCTTGCTTATCCTTCTGTACTACAACATCTGTATTTTTATATCCCTAGTAAAGAACTGCTATACCTATTCCCAAAATCTTTGCCTGAACGCCTTTTAATTGCAAATTTATAATAATTTAGAAAAAGAGAAGAAAGGCTTACATTTCAAGGGAGACTCCAACCCTCCCTGACAGATACCTATCTAAACCAAGACAGTCTTGCTGTGTATGTCTGTTACTTTTCTGTCTCCGTAGTCACAACTTTCCGAACATCACAATTTCTCTGTAAAAGCAGAACAAATTTTAGTCTATTATTTTTTATATTATTTAAATCAAAATAATAGAAAAAAATTAAAAATATGTCAGGAGAGTACTTAAAAATTTAAGGTTCTGTATTACTTAAATATCACTCTGGTTATATTTAAAGATACAGTTTTTAATTTGGCCTGCATTTTCATTAGATAGGATTCACATTTTCAGCTGTGACTCCTGTCTTTTCAGGTATTGATGTCATAGTAAGATGAAGATATTTTGCAGAAATTTGCACATTGCTTCTCTTTCACCACCTTTGTCCTTTTTACAAAGAATGTTTCATGAGACTAGGAACAAAGTTAGGAAAAGAGTAAATTTCCTATCTTCTAAGTTAGACCTGCACAGCAAATTTTGATTTCAGAATGATTTGGTTGCAAAATGTCACTGCTTCCACATAAGAACGTCATGTAGAAGTCCATTTCTGCAGAGGAAATTGTTACAGTGCCACTGCTTTGCTAGGTTTTTCTGCCACCCTCTACATTGCAGAGAGCCAGCTAAAAACATAGGAAAATCACAGCAGAACTCCAATGTTTCATTTGCCTTTGAGAAGTATTAATGTTTACTATTAAACTGAATAGCAAATAATCCTCTCCTTGAAAGTAGCAGCACATGTATTAGGAATGAAACATGATGCTAAAAGACAGCATTGTTTAGCTGCTGAAAAAGCTGCAGTTTTGCACACACTCTGGAAAAGTGGGATCACATTAAGACACTTAAATGCTAACACATGAGATTAACATTTGGCAGATTGTGCCAAATGCATGAGGACACAGTCGTTGTGAACATGGGCTTCCATGGCTGTGGTTGTGGTGGGTTTTGGCAGACAAATGGGAAGGTCTTGAGGAAGAGGGAAGAGGTGGAGGCATCACACCACAAAAAGGGAGATGAAGGCACTGGGGAAAGGATTTGGGGTGAGAGGCAGCTGACTGAGTCTCATTCATTGTGTGGAATTTGGCTGTCTCAAATTACAAAAAAATGTGTTTATCCCAGCATGCTCCCAATACAATGAATTTTGATGGATGTGACTTGGAATAAGAGTTCAAAGCTTTGCTAAAATGCATAACCAGCACAGTGTAGTGCTGTGTAGACCTGGATTTAGTGTTTCATTGCGTCCATTACCTCCCAAAATCAGAATTTTGCTGAATGAACAGCATTTTCTTGACAGCTGTGGAATTCGGTTTTGGAAGACAAAATAAGAGTGAATGTTAGAGCTGCACAAAATCTTTGCTGTAATCCAATCTGCTGCATAAAAGTAGATGCAAGCCCTTAAAAAGGGGCTTTACTGCATTACCCATGAACTCTGCATGAAACCTATGGTTCACTTTTGAGATACAACTTAATTTTCATACAACTAACCTTTATTAAAATTCTGGACAACAATTTCACTGTGTTTCTTTACTGTTTCATGAGAACTTTTGGATAAGTGTAATTCCTTTCATTTCACTTTTGCTCTGAAGAACCACAAAATTTAAAAAATTTATATATTTCTTAGAAAATAAAGACCAGACATTATATCAACTTGGGGATGATGAGAACCAGGACTAGTCAGAAAAGTCAGATATGAAGTTACAGTTATTACATATTTGGTTTCGGAGAGGCAGGATTTTCTTCTAAAGAAAGATTATGATCCAACATATGACCCTTCTATTATAAGGCCAAGTGCATTACTTTGTACTGTGTTAATCTCTACTGTTGAGATTGTAAAAAATTTGATTTTAAAGGCAGTACTGCTAAAATAATCCCCATTTCTGTTATTTTAATTTTGCTCTGGCAGTGTTTTTCCGAAATCACTGCAATTTTTGTGGAAATCAATTTGGCCAGTGCAGAACTGAATGCTTGTTTAAGAGTTTAAGATTTAGGTTTACATGCACTTTGAGTGCAGTCTCCGAAGTAGCCATGGTCAGAGTTCAAGTATGGAAAATTAAGTCAGCTGCTATTTTAGAACACAACAAAAATATATCTACCAAAAAAAAAACAAAAAAACAAAAAAAACCAACCAAACCCCCCCCCAAAAAACACCAAAAAAACCCCCCCAAAAAAACCAACAAAAAAACCCAAAAAACCCAAACCAAAACAAACCAAACCAAAACAAATAAAAACCCAAAAAACCCAAAAAACCTCCCCACAAAAAAACCTGTTCTTTTATTATTTTAAATTTAATTTGAACAAATTAAAATGTATGTTCTAATTTAGATAATAAAAAAATTTCTTTTTCTGCCCTGATTTTAAATATAGATTATACTACAATAAAAGCCTATGAAACATCAAGGTAAAATTTCCTCTGGATGAGAGTAAGGTTAGGTCTCTGAATCCACTGATGGATTTAAACAAATCTAATATTTGTTGAATATTTTTTTCCAGAGTTTAAGTACCAACACTTGATAGTGATGTCTTTAATATCAATATCCCAAGGAACTCTACCTTAAATTTTGGATTTGAGCAACATGTGTTTATCCTTTCTGGATACATAGATGCACATGCTCAATAAGTAATAAATGAAGAAAAAAATATATACATTCTGAATGGGTAGCTGGGATCCATTATATGCATTAGATATCCAACTGCATAGCTGTTAAACATCGTAGTGTCAATTGTCCCCTTGAGAGACTGGTGTTTTCTTCCAAGCCTCTACTGGGCTTCGAACAGGTTACAGTTTGTGGCATGGTGGTATTAGTCAGTAACCATGGCTGGTATTGTTACACACAATGTCCTTAATGCTGTCTGAGCTTTCACCTTGGAACCTCTAAGGAGATGAACTTTCCCGCCACAACTTTTGGTGTAGAAAGGGTACTCAGAAAATTATTTTGGCATAGATTTATATGATGACATTTTTTCCTTTATAAGAATATGAAGATAGACTGTAAAACTGATTAATATTAATGATTGAAAAAAAAGTCTGGTATTTTGTTCGGCATTAGATATGGAGCTACCCGGGTAATTTCCATGCTTCCATGGAGGGGAACTGCTGGAAGCATCTGCCTTGAGAGATGTTCTGCACTGAGCTTGCACTTCAGGTTCTCATCGCAGTTACTCAGGAAATTAAAGATCTGTACTCCACATAATTTATGCATTGCTGTAATTGTGAATAACTTATGACAGACAGAGAGAGGAATATATTGTTCAAAAATGAGGAGTTTAAGGGGAAAGTAAGCTGCTGGTGAGAGACCACCATCCCGCTGTGAAAGGCAGCCTCAAGGAAAGATAAGGCACAAGTAGCCCAAGTAGGCTTTCACAGTAATCTGACATTAGCTATGGTTTTCCTCTGGCAGAATTATTTTATTGAATCAGAAGACTTTTTCCCCCCTTTTTGCTTATCCTTTAAATCACATGCAGGAATTATAGCCTTCATTTTGCCAAAGAGCGTGTCTTTGGAAAAAAAAAAATTAAATGTGAAGAAATGTGATGTAGTTTAGACATTGCTTTCCTGAGGAGAAAAGTGCTATACAATAATTAGCAACAAAGTGACCTATGAAAGGTAAAGTTTATATTGCATTTTGTTAGTTTGGTTTTCAGAGCTGGCAAAGCTCATGGAATAATGAAGTGGTGATGCACACCATTCAAAATCAATCAAAATTTCTGATGCCTGAAAACCCTAGAAAGTTCAGTCTGGGAAATGAATTGATTCACAAAACCATTCGCCTCATGCCAGATAAATCTTGTAAGAAATTAACTCAGTTTGTGAAATGGAAGAGATTGCTACTGGAAAAATAAATAGAATTATAGAATTCCTCTACCTGAAATACTCTCAGTTTTTGTAAAGACATTTTGTCTTAATACACACAGAAATGAAATTATACAAAGATATATGACATTGCTATAAAAATCTGACGTCGTTCCTTTAGACTTTTTTTAGACAAAGGAAATATCAGAGAGATTAGACCTGTTTCCTCTTAACACAGATACCTAAGGTGAGACTGAAGAAAAACACACTTAGCCTTCTGGAAGAGATAACTAAGATTCCTCCTCTGTTACAGTAGTTACGGAATTCTAATGAATTTGAGAACAACTGCATTAGAAGTGTTTTAAAAATGTGTAACCAGTAGAACTGTAGGCCATCATGTTAAGAGCATAAACCCCAAGCATTACAATGAGAGTCAGCTCTTTGGTGGTGGCAGCCCAGGGAAAGTTCTCAGTGGGTTCTGTGTCTCTCACTGCCGATTGTTTTTGTCAATGCACCCAGAATTGGCTGTTGGCAGAGAACAAGATGTGGTGTAACTGGTCTGATGGGGCATGAGAAAATCTATGCTCCACTGTTTTCTTAAGAGGAAGAAAGAGTCCATTAAGACCCAGAAAAGTGCTTTTGAATAACTTTTCACTGGAATGAACTTTTAAGCCCTCCTGTAACTGTTCCAAAGGCAGGAACTCTCCACTTAATGGAAAACAGGTTTCAGAGAATACAGCCAGATAAAGCAAAGGAGGAACAGAATTTCTGAGATGAGCTGAACAGATAGTGGGATCCAGTTAACCTGTTGCTTATAAGACTTCCAATAAGGAGTGCTGGGATAAATTAAGTATGCAATGGAAATTCAGATTTCAAAACACATGTGTTATCCAAAGGGGTTTTGGGTGTCTAAAATTGCTATTTTCATGAGAACTACCAAAAAGGCAGAAATTCTAAATTATGAAACCACACTACCATGTGTTTAAGACTTCACAGTTTTTATTGCCTTATATGGTATGAGATGTCTTCATATTCTTAGCATTGTTTCTTGTGAATAACAATAATAATAACAATAAAAATTATTTTATTATTATTACCATTATTTTGTTTTTTTTAATGGGCAATGAAATTTTTAAAGCAAAACTATTAATAGAACTGTTTCCCCACAGTCCACAGCATGGAAAGAAGATAATCTCTGACTTGTTCTTCTTTCTCTCTCTCTATTGCAAATAAATTGTTTGGCTTGCAGTTCATCGTTTCTTATTTAAAATTAACTTTTAAGGCTTCTCAAGCACTACTGTAGATTCTGATCCCAAAATCAACAGAACCCAAAGCAAAGAATTGAATCGGCCTCTGTAAGCTTTGGATTGGCTGTAAAACATACAATCAGTCACTTTTTATTTTTTTTGCACAGGCCTACAACCCTTTTGCTACCATGTGTAGGATATTAATACGGAAATGTTTTGAAAGAAAAATAGTAGAGAATTTTAAGTCTTGCATTAGAACCCAATTCAAAGAAAAAGAAAGAAAAAGAAAGAAAACGAAAGAAAAAGAAAGAAAAAGAAAAAATACTGTGCGAAGTATTGTGAGAAAGTACTGTGAAAGAAAAAATACTTCTACTATTACAGAAGTTGCTTTCCATATTGTTACATTTAGTGACTGGATTTATAAAAGCTTAATGTACATGACCACAAATTTGCTACCTATTTTCTTCTCCTACAGCCTTACATTTAGAGCATTGGAAATATTGACATTTTGAAAACATATGATTGTTATGTAAATATGTCACATGAATATTGTGTGTTGTAATTTTTAACTGCATTGTAATTTCTGTGACCTTTTTCAGGAGAGAAGATCAAACTAAAAATGAAAACTGAGGAATAGACAGAAAGTAGTACAAGCCCCCTAATTCTGGCAAACTTTCCAGCACAACACCCAAGGGGTTGATCCCAGCCAGAAGAACACTTTGGCAAAGAGAAATCTCTAATAGCAGATGCATCTGCTGTAAGATTTTGGCTGTTGTTAAGTCAGAGAGACCTGGTTAAGGACCAAGTAATTTTAATGTCTACTGAAACACATTTCTGAGTTGGTTTGGGAACTGGGGTATTTCACTGTCAAAGTGATGATCTAACAGTGAGAGTGTACAAGAGAGAGATATTTCCAGTGTTACTGTAACTTAATGAACATTGTAATATAGTTATTAATAAAAAAAACCTGCTGTGATGGCTTGTGAAGGAATGTGGTCTTAGTTACCAAAACACCCTTGAGGTCACTGTATTATTCAATACTCATGTGGAAAAAATATCCAAAATTCTACAGTTGCTTATTTTGCAACAGCTACATGTGCTACATAATTACTTTGCAATGCTTATTTTGCTCTGGTGGGAAAGTCTACATGAGGCTTTACACTTCTCCAGTTTCCTGCACCTAAGAAATCAAGCAGTTGCCAAATATTTACGAACTATGTGTCCTAGCCTCAAAATCCATAGTAGGCGGGAGAGTTGTTGTCTTTGTTTTTCACTGCAGATAAAGTGAAATATTAATGATTATTCACAAGAACATAATTTTCAGGAAGAATACAGCTTTTTTGGTTTCTAGTCATCTTTTTGTTAAGTGTGCTGCACAAAAAATGAAGGAGTTTTGAATTATCTTCTGTCTGGGGGTCTTACAGGTGTTTAAATAATAATAGTTGGTGAGGAAACCTGTAGCAGAACCAGAAATGTAGGACATGGGATTTTCATCATCCAACATTTCCTTGAAGGAGATGACACATTTTCAGTTTTCTGGTTACTTAGATCTGTTTATTTTTAAAATACAAAAGTACAGTTCTTTCTTGGGTACAGTTCTTTCTTGGAAGGTATCTTAAGGCTGTCGAGTAGCACTTGTCCCAGGAGATGCAGACACTCCCTTTTAAAACTACTATTCATGATTTTGATGAAAATAACTCAGTGTGGTGTTCTGTGAGTCAAAGGATGGACTGTTGTGTAAGTTCTGGTCACCCTTGTGCCATTCTCATTAATGAATTCAAAAATGCTGGGGTTCTTGGGCCTTTTTGCTTAGGTGTCCAATGTCAGACAGACTTGCAAAAAGATGCAGTTGACCCGGGTTTCATTAGCAGAATAAAAAAGAAGCTTACCCAAGTGCCCAGCTGGGAAGGGCAGAGCTAGTGCACAAGGCCACCCTGCAGTTCCTGCCCATGATTTCTTGGCCAGTTTTTCCAGTAAACATTGGAAAACATTTTTGGAGTTGTTTCATTGCTCAGTAGGTTTCTCTCACTAATGAGGGAGTCGTAATAGGCAGGAAATCTAGAAAAATAAATAAGACATGTCCTACAGCATTCTGTCAAGGTGAAGGGACCCCTAGCCATGAGAAAGAAGGACTTTCTTTTGCCTGGCTTTGTATTCTGGACCTTCCTTAGCTATTTCCAGGGGATTTCCTTCCACTGGTGGTTGAAAATAAATTGCTTTTTGCATGCTTGGGAGAGTCTTCCTCTTGACCAAGTATCACTTTGTCAAGGTGCATTAACTTAATAACTTACCAGGGTGCAATTATGGCCTTTTGAAAATTAAGGCAAAGTTAAAGTAGTGTTATCCTCTAGGTGGGGAAAGGAAGGGCTGAAGAGAGGTGATTAAAGGTCACAGCTGCTTTGGGAAAATACATTTTATTCCTGTAGGATTACAATCTTAGGTATTCTGGAGAAAACTTTTTTTGCATGAAAAAATAGTTAAGCTGCACAAGTTTGGTGGCAATGACATCTTTTTGGCTGTATGACCACAACTTTATGTTTTTCCCCATCCTCAGGTACTGGCACTTAAATTCAGTTGTAGTTAGATTCACAGTAGCCTATCCACCTTAAATTTGAAGGAAATGCTGGGAGATCAGAAAATTTATTTTCTATCACCTCCATAATTAAAAGAACCGTAATAGTCCCTTTGAAATTCATGAGAAACATGATGCTTGCTTTGTAAAAATTACTATAATCATGCTCTGGAAATAAAAAAACGTGCACCTGTGTAGCCCTGGTTTGTGCCTGAGATGTTTGGTTTTCTGAAATTCCTTTCCCAGGGAATTTTCTGTAAACAAGAGACATGTTGTTGTGATGGTAAAGTAGTTTACAAACTTTCCCTAGGAGGGGCTTCTTCTTGATGTCACTCTGGTCTGACCAATGTGATTGAAGAGGTTTGTCTTCTTGTCACCAATCAAATTGGTCTGTGTAGAATAGTACAAAAGGGGAGACACTTCCTGAGAATAAAGGAGTCACTTTTTCAGCCTTCTGAATTCAGAGTCTTTGTGTTGTTGTGGTGTACTACAGCGTCACACCTGGACATTACCTTTGAACATCCCCTAAAGGGTTTCTAAAGAAAAGAATACAAGACTTCCCTCTCTCACACTCACATAAGCAGCTAGCTGAAGAAGAAAAGATGCATGACCACACCAACATTTGTTACAGAATAAGTTGTATTCACACAGCACACAGCTTTTTGCCAAGTCAGAGATTTTAATGTGCTATTTCTACAGCCATCAAGGATTTTTCAGACATCTCTACCTGCCGTGTATTGGCTCTGCCTGCTCGATCTTTTGGAACTTTTTCAAGGTCAAAGGCTTCTGTCTGAAAGAGCAGTTCTGAACTCTTACATCTGATGTGAGAGTTTGTTCATGCATTTGGCAGTAAGAGTTTTTCTACAATGTATTTATTAAAACACCAGTGTCTTTTACTGAGACATCATTAATGGAGAAATAAGAGTACTGTCTACGCTCAAGTGACTCATAGCTGTTTATTGACACAGTTTTCTGTGTTGTTCTCCAAAAGAAGATGGCTGGAATGCTGCTGGAGCTGTTGAAGTCCACCTGGTGAGTGGGGGGTTTCAGAGGAACAACACCCTTCACTGCCAAGACTAGTAGAAGCAGTATTTTTGTGTAAGTAAAAAGAGCTGGGCCCAAGCTGTTCCTCTGGGCTATTTCATCAACACAGTGTTCACCTGACTGAAGCAGGGCAGACGAACTTAATGAGGATCTTCAAGAGGTGCTGGACCTGTGCCTGTCAGGAGGATTAAGTAAAAAAAATAATTTCGGCAAACTGCTGACCTGTGCTTTGGCAGGGGCTCATTACAATTTTGAAACAGCAGAGAAGGGCCCAGCAGCACTTTCAAGCACTGGGATAAAGAGCCACAAGCAGAAAACACTTGCATTTTATTTAGCCCTGAGCTTCTTGGAGGAGGCCATATCATGGAATGAGCAAGAGGAGGAGCTCATTCCCTCTGAAAGGGCAGAAATCACAACTCTTCATACAGGGAAAGAAGGAGCTTTTATTTTAACTTGCTGAGAACAGCCAAGGAATCTAGTAATTATGCTGGCCAGGTTTATGCTACAAGGACATTGTCAAATGCTTTATAAAACAGATTATAAAACTCTTCAGCACTTCAGCACTTTCTCCTAAATGCATGAAAATAATTCTTCCATTACCAGTTGCAGCCTTCACCATTTGGCAGCAATCTGTCCCCCCTTCCCCTTTTAATTTATACTTAAAAATTACCATTACACATACATTACACATTGAATCTGTTCTTCAGTGGCTTGTAAATTCACCTCTCCCTATCTGCTCCACAGAGAACCAAGACTGAGGGCAGAGAAATTATATGAAGAGAGGAAAAAAGTGGTAAAGGGAAAGAAAACTAGAATGTTGGAATTGCATCTGTTTGAACACTCCTTTGGCCATGATCATCATTACTAAATCTGACATGATGCAAGAAAGATTATTACTTAAAATATGTGCTTTACACCCCTGAGGAACAAGTTGTTAGAATCATAAACAGACAATAACTTCATCTACAAGGACTAATGAGAGAGAGAGGGTTGATTACAGGGCCACATGATTAGAAAGCAACTGAAAATTGGGGAGAGTTTGTCTTCCAAGATGAGGACCATGTCCTTTGACAACCTCTGTGTGTTTCTGTGTGTGTGTAATGGAGGGGGTTGAAAAGGAGAGATGCAGCTCCCCCCCAAGCCTCTTCTGGTAATTCTGTCACCACTAAGTGAATTAAAAATGAACTTCTGGTGAAGGGGCAGCTCCAGAGAAGGGAGAGTCATTCCCCTGTTCCCAAAGATCTTAACTCCCTTTTTGTCCTGACATGCTACTTTAGTGCATAAAAGTTTCCCAACATAGGGATAAATTCCATGCTTCTGTTTGCTGTATAAATTCAGTTGCTGTGTTCCTTCCATCCCTGTCATGGCTCCAGGGAATCTGAACTAATTGCCTTCTTTGATCTGCATTAATGGCATCCTTTGAGACATTGGACTTCAAGCCTTTACCTCTCCCAGAGCAGAAAAGCCTGATTCTCTTTATGTTTGAGTAAGTCCTGGTTTTCTGGGTCTGCACAGCAGTTCCTGGGTTCCTGAGCTTGTGGTGGGTTTTTTGACATGAGGTATTCTTTAGAAACTGCCATGTGCACACACACAGCGTGGGAGAGAACTGGCTGAGTAGCTTTCTAACAACAACAAAAAGGAACTGAGCTCATTGTGGAGGACAATGTGAGACTACAGTGTTGTGCAAAAGGCACTTTAGGAGGCATATTGTCTGCATGACACATTAAGTGATCCTTCAAGTTTTCTTGACGCTCTTGAAGCCTCAGTTGGAGCACTAAGTATTATCTGGAATACTGTAATTAAGAAAGGATGTGAACTTGGACAGTGATCAGAGAACACGGGTGATGATGAAATTGCGGATAAAAATAGAGCTTTAGAATGGTGACTGAACGTGGACAGCTTAGGTTAGAAAGCAAGAAAACTAAGGGAAACATAGTAACTGTTTTCTATGCATCAACAGAATACAGAAAGGAATAAAAAAAACTTTTTATGTTCTTCCAACAAGAAATAGCAGGTTTGTATTGCAGAAAGTGAGATTAATTGAGATAAGAAAAAATATTTTTGTTGCCAAATGTCATAAGTTCTGTGGAATAATTCATTCAGTAAGTATATAAAGTCATTCCCAAGAAAAGTATGCTAAAACAAACATGCCAAACAGATGCTGATGAGAATCACATAATCTACAGATGATGGAGTAAATGACATACCAAATTCCCTTCTGCGCCTATTTCTTAAATATCTTTGGGTTTGTTTTTTTTTTCAACTCAGCTGTAAGAAGAAAGCACACTCATATGCAGGGCTTTTCAAAAAGCCCATATATATGTGTTTCACGTTACTGTCTGCCCATGATGTGTTAGAAAGAAAGCTTTGCCTAAATTCTTCAGACTGCTATGATGTGGATCATTTTATACCTATCTGAACACCTTCCTCTTGGAAAGGGAGAGTTTTTCTCTGACCTGGGTCATTAGTCCTCCAAGTTCTTACATTTTTAAATGAGTTTGGTAGATTGAGTGGAAAGCCACTTTGAGTTATGGCTCTCTCAGGATTTTCTTGGAACCAGCAAGTTTTCCCTGCTAACTGTCTTCTCCTCATCTTGTGATGAATTGTAAGGCCTGCTAGAAAACTCATGGGAAAGGAAGACAATGCTTCTTTCCTGTATTTTTTCCTTGATTATTTATATATAAGCTGGACAGGAAATCACCTACTCACTAAGACAGCATGTTCTGCACATAAATTAAAGAACATAACCACATCTGCCACTACAGATCTTTGAAATGTAAAGATTTCTGAATGTTACTGCACAATCCAGATCATGTTACATCTGACAGAAACTGCAGGCACAAAAAGTTAATTTCCACCTTATTTCCTCTCCCCTAATATGCCTAGTTTAATGAAATAAAGCCTTCCCTGAAAGAAAGGAAGCTATGAGGCAATTTTTTCTTCCCACAAAATAACTTCTCAATCTAGCTTTAAAAAATGTGGCAATATAAATGAATTAATATGACATTTATTCAAATTACTTTAATCTATAGACAATAAGTGGATTAGAGGGTTACTGTCAGGTCAGTTCAGGCTTACTGTTTAGCTTTTGTGGAAAAACTAAATGTGACAGGTGTAACCAACCTATTGTAAGTTGAATCATTGTGATATGTCTATTTCTGATGGTAACGTGTCTCGTTAAAGCCATAAAACCATGTTATGCAATTGAATTATACAGCAAGCAAAACTTCATAGCAACAGAACTTGTAATTTACCTTCATTTCAACATTTAACTTTTAAAGCAAAAGTGATCAAAGAAGTTATAGAAAATTGTATTTCACAACATTTTGTTAGGTTGTACTCACCTATAAGACAAATAGAGTTGATAGTTTTATTGAAATATACATTGACTTCTGCATTCATTTTCTTCAAATCAATCTGTCCGGAGGACAGATGTCAGTCTGGTCCACAAAGGAGCTCTCATTTAGTCAGTGGGAAAAACAGAATATGTTCTGTATTGTGATTTGAATTTTCCATTTGATAGACATACAGGTCAGAAATATTCTGCAACATTTATTTCAACTCTCTTCAGTAAGGTGCTTGTACTTTTTCCATTTTGGGAAGTTTAAGATATATTTTCATGATAAAATCCCTCAGACTATTAACCACTAGCTACTTTAATTCAAAAAAGCAAACAAAACTATGTCAAAGTCAGGTATTGAAAAGCTACTGGAAGTTCATGTTCATGCATTTGTCTGTAACAGAAGATAATTATTAATATTATGTACTACAGAGAAGTGAATTGACATGGAAGACCTCCAAAATTCAAATTAAATTTTAGAAATATTCTGTGACATTTTCAGATATCCCAGTTACAGTATTTCAAGGAGTACTTACAGAAGAGACTCTAGAAAGAAAATACTGCCTCTTAAGGAACTAGTAGTTCCCTGTCTGCAAGCACAAATGAAATCTATGCAGGTATTCTGATAGAAATCTCTGTACACTATCTGGAAGCTGTAGTTACTGTGAGGATGAAAAATGAGTATGCACATGTCTGAGAGTCAGAGCAGATGAGTCTTACACATACATATTCTGATCCTGCAGTGTTTATTTATAGCATTTATCACAACTTCTTTTTGTAGGACAACTCATATATGCAGTATTTCCAGGATGCCAATTGTGTGATGGATATTGCTGAAGCCTGACAAGGCACTTGTTTCACATTTGATCACTGAAATCCAACTCCAGCTATTCAAAGGGCACCCCAAGACCCACACCATGTGCCTGAGGGCATCATCCAAATGTACCTTGAAGTCTGTCAGGCCAGTGTTGTGACCACATCCCTGGGGAGCCCATTCCAGGGCCCAGCCACATTCTCAATAAATAACTTTTTCCTAGGATCCAACCTAAATCTCTCCTGACACAGTTTCATACCATTCTTTTGGGTCCTGTCACTGGTCACCACAGAGAAGAGATTTGTTCTGTCCCTCATCCCCTCAAAAGGAAGTTGTAGACTCCAATGAGGTGTCCCCTTGCTCTTCTCTCTAGGCTGAACAAACAAAGTGACCTCATCTGCTCCAGATATGGCTTTCCCTCTGAGCCCCTCATGATCTCTGTGGCCCTCCTTTGGATAGAAAAAGAAGCAATCTGAGTGGGGCAGCTCATTTGCTGGAGGGAAGAGATGTCATCCAGAGGGAATTTGAAAAGCTTGAGGAGTGGGAATCTGTGCAAGCCTCATGAAGTTCAACAAGGCTGGTGTAAGGTCCTGCCTGTGGGGCAATCAACAGAATCAATACAGGCTGGGGGATGAATGAATTGAAGCAGCTCTGCAGAGAAGGACTTTGAGATATTGGTGGACTAAAAAAATTGTACAGGAACCAGAAATATGCACTTGCAGTGCAGAAATCCAACTTTATCCTGGGCTGCATCAAGAGTGGTGTGGCCAGCGGGATGAGAGAGGTGATTCCATCCCTCTCCTCAACTCTTATAAAATTCCATCTGAAATACTGTGTCCAGCTCTGGAGGCTTAAGCACAGGAAATCTGTGGAGCTGTTTGGTCCAGGGGGTGACCATGAAGACAAAGAGAGGCCTGGAGCACCTCTCCTATGGAAACAGGCTAAGAGAGTTGGGCATTTTTCATGGCACAATGGTTTTAAACTGACAGGGAAGATTTCGGATTTAGAGGAAGAGATTTTTTACAATGAGTGTGGTGAGGCACTGGAATGTGTTTTTATAGAGAAATTGTGGACATCCCGTTCCTGGAAGTGCTTAGGGTCAGGTTGGATGAGGGCCTGAGCAACTTGGTCTAGTGAAAGGTGTTCCTGCCCATGACAAGGATGCTGAGCTAGTGGATCTTTATACATCTTCTTTAAAGGGTGTCTCAATCCAAATCGTTCTACTGTTCTATGGTTCTATGATGCTAGTATTCTTCATACTTAAAGCCTTAATTTTCAAACATATTGATTAACTTAAACTCTCCATTTGACACTTGTTTCATCTTACAAAGCACTTCTCAGAGACTGGGGAAAAACCTCAGATGCTTCTGTTGTTTCTATTTAGGTGGTATGTACACTAAATCTTACTAGGAAGATTGGAACACATTTCAGAAAAGTAGCAAATGTTCAAATGGAGCAAAAAGTTATGGGTAAAAGACAGGGAAAAGGACAGGAATAAAATGTGTTCATTCTTGGCACAGAAATAGTTAACTACCCCATCTGCTTTTGCATTATCTGAGTAATTTAATGATAGGACTTTATGCTTATAGATTTGCTCCTTTGGATGATCTCAAAGATTATCAATAGTAAAATACAGAAGAAATTTTATCTGTATACTTTTGATATTCAGAGGAATGCTGTGATGGTTTTGTTGGTCATAAGTCAATTTTACCAATTCAAGTAATGTATTGAACTAACAATGCAATTCAGTCATCACCACTCACACTGAAAAGTAGGAAATGATCTCTCAGCTACTTACTCTGACTTTTGTTCCATGTGTTTTAAAGTTTATAAACACAACTGAGGAAAATGAACATGTACTCCAGAGCACAAAATAATATATTTCTCTGGCTATGGTGATGCTCTTTATGTTTTGTTCACAGGTTAAATAAATTCAATCATCTAGGAAAAGAATCCAAACTTACTATCTCCTTTCTCTTGTCTGCATAGCAAAAGTAGAAGTAACTCCTGAAATAGTTTTTTCTATTGAGATTATTAGCAGACCAGTGTTGGCTGGTAAGGACTCATTATTCAGATGTTATGACACTATTTTCTTGCTTGTTCACTTTTGAAGCACATATAGAAAGTGAGTTCTGCTGCACAGGGAAGTTTCTTGTCAAGAGGAAGTACCCACCTCTGTTCCTTTTTTTTGTGAATTATAGTGGCTTTGTTCTTACTGAATCCAGTGGAACAGATCGTTTGAAGAGAACCCAAATTTTTCACACTTCATCAGGCTAAAATCCATGACCTTTCACATAACTTTTCTTGATACTCAGCTCTTGAATGAGGTATCTTTTATTCTTTGGAGACTGCATTCTTACTGCAGTTTTGGGGTTACAACTCAATCTGTGAAGTGTTTGTCTAAAAAAAACCAACATGGCTTCTTTTGCTGCTAAAAGTAGGAAAACTACTGAAAAAATCCCTGGCATTCTATTACAAGCAGAATAGGTTTTCTAAATCTTTGGCTGCATCATTGCACCTCATCCTCTAATACATAACAGGACTTGTTTCAAAAATAATATATCGTTCATTGAGGCAAACTGATACTGCCCAGTGACTTCAAAGAGTAAAAATATTGTCAAATAAAAGATTTTTGAGAATTAGCTGGTGGGAAATCAAGAATCACTTTTAAACTGATATTGCACATTGAACTTATTAAAGTACTGAAAGCTAATTGAACAAAACATAGAGATGACAGGGGTAGCTCCTCACAGTAAACTGTAGTGCAGTCAGACTGCAGCCTCTGGCTGATGTGTAAATATTCTGCATTATGGATGGTGGTCTGTTTTTAATGCTTGCATTTTATTTAGTAACACAGAAGCAGTGAAGTTGTTAACTGAGTCTTTCTTACAGTTCTTTCAGTGGGTGAGGTTAAATTACCTTTTCTGTGCATCAATATCTCTTCTCTTTTACTAAAAGCAAAATTGGTAGGCTCCTCAGATGGTAACTGTTTCCATACTGGAAACATGGTAGGAGGTGCTTAAGGTATTTCAGGTACTAAAAATGCCTTTCAGTTAAGGTGGTGCTGTGTCCCAACAAATTGTTTGAGTACATGGCAGCTGGCGTAGCTCTGCTCTGTCTGATTCTGTAGCAATAACTCTCTGGTCTGATCAGTAGGTATTGTTTGGCACTGCCTTAAACATCTGTGGGACACTATGTAGAAAACCCTGTATTTGATTATTTAGCAGTCACCCTCCTTGCCATAAATTTCTAAAACTTGCTTGGACTTGCATGATGGAATTGATAAAAATTAAATTAAAGACAGGTTGAATATTAGAAGCTCTTCTGATGAACATCTTTTTTCTTCTGATTTTACTGTCAAATAGTTAGCAGAAAAATCTTTAGACTTTCAAAGATGATGTACAGGTCTCTCTACAATTGAGTCTTTTGTTGAGTTCTTCATCTATGTCATGAAAAAAGCCAACTTGAAATTATTGAGAGAAAAAAAGAGGAAAACAAACACGTAAGAAAAGAGGGGAGAAACCCCTTTATCCAAGAATTAAGAAATTGTTCTGTGATCATAAAATCAGTGTCTTGTAGCTCAGTTAAAGTAAATTTCATAACATAGACCAAGCAGAGGGAAACTGAATCTCAGCTGCCCCCATTGAAGGTGGATTCTGTCACAGCGGGGCTGCTTGCCGGTCCAAGAACTGTATTTCTCTTTGCTCTTGAGGAATCATTTCAGCCTAGGTGAATTTGGCTCATACAATGTTGCACAGATTGATTCTGACACATCTCTGATTTTGAAGGAAATTGCCTTTTATTTGCTTTTGTGGTCAACAATACACACATTTTTCTATACATCAACTCCCATGAAAACTATTAATACTGCTTCACCAGCCAGTCAGGGTAAAAACATCCGTCTGTGATGGAAGAAAGTTATTGAGATGTCAACAGGGATTCAACAAAAATGGAGAAAATGATGAAATTGTGGCTGAAATCCAACCTATAGAAAAGTAATTACATGTGAAACCATTACATAAGGCACATGTTTCTGTTCATTTTCTTTGTATACCAGGTCAGCTTGACTCGATTGCAGTATTATAAGAAGGTTTCTATCATCTGCAACACTCAGATGACTAACTCACTGTAGGGTTGAGATTAGAAAGTGGTTTTGTAACAGATCAGTGAAAGCAATCTGTGTTATTGCTCACCAGAGAATGCTGTCATTTTAAGAAAAATGCAAAGTTCAGACATCAAAATTCCATGAGGGCAGGATCCATTGTGGTCTGACCCCTATTGCCTTTAGCTTGGGCAGAGTTATGGAGAAGTGTAAAGTAGTCTGCCTACTGAGAGCGATACAAATACATGTTTAAAATATTTGTAAACCACACCACTTTTGCCTTTTGTACAAACATTCGTATCTGTGCCCTCTGTTTGGAAGGCACAGATGTACAGAGTAATTAATACAAGTCCCAAACAGTAGGAAACTCCTCTGGATCTTGATTGGAAACACCAAGTTCAGCAGCCTGGATATAGGCAAGGGTGACTTCTAGAGCAAAACAAGAAACCCTCCTTCGGCTTCCTTCTCCAGCAAGCATTTCCTGTCCCTCAATTTTTTTCAAGAATGAAATTTTAGCTAGAAAAATTCTTTTAACAAGATGTTTTTGATCTTGTAATACAGGGGAAAGAAATAAAAACTGAGTTAAAGAAAATTATTAATGGAATGGATTTTCACTGTCCAGAAATTTCATCTATCCCAAAAACACAATATAAACATTTAATCAAGAACAAATATGGTGACTACAAGATGGAAAAGTAATGACATATCTATTAAGTTAGATAATTCATTTCACAGGCCATAGCCAGTTTCAGGTCTAAATAATATATTCCAAAGAGCCTAATATAAGCTTCATTTTATGCAGTCAAAATAGCTGGAGGACATACAAAGGAATGAAAGGCATGTGAACCTATATGTACATATTGGTGGGTTTGTATCTGCTTGATTATAAAGTCAGGTGCACAGGCAGAGTATTTGTCTTGCTGTGGGGTTCTTGGCTTCAAGATACGAAACCTTAAAAGCCTAAGCATATGGTAATTATATATATATATATATATATACACATATATATTTGTTATAGGAGAAAGTTTTTATCTTGAATATGGAATATATTTGTAATACCTCATGACTTTTCAAAAGTAATTTACAGTCTTCTATTGTACTTTCTTTGACTAATTTGTTAGATAACAGGTCTCTACTTTTACAAGGCCTCCTCACAGTGCAGCTGCAACTTAACCTCCAGAAGTACCTCCCCAAATCTTAACAACAACAAAAAAAAGCACTCACTATCACTAATTAATTCTCACATGAAATTCTCCACATGCCAACATCACCTCTTTCATCTCAATAGTATCAGGAATTAAATTCTGTACAAAAAAGAGGCCTTCCCTCAATGCCTTTAAAGCAACTGATTTTTAATTATAGGGAAAATAGACCAGTTTCCTAACTGAAACAAAATTTCCTGCAGGTATGCATTCCCAAGATGGCTATTATGATTATCACCTTCACAATTTTCTTTCAATACTGTTCTTGTAAAGAGAGAAATTGATCTGGAACAATATTGGATGTTAAGTATCTCATCTGGTCACTCACTGCCTGAGTACTTCAGAGCAGCATAAAATCAATACCTCGGTCCCAGACCAACACTAATTACCTTCCTTAGAGATAAATGAAGGAGAGATTCAATAGTGTAGTAGTTTGAAGGCAAAACAAATGAGAGGCTCCAAGTCAGAGATACAATTTAATAGGAAAAAAAAGAAAAAAGGAAAGAAAGTAAAATAAAATAGATGCAATAATACAAAAGACCGCTGACAGAGTCAGAATACAACCTGAGCGTAGTGATGGAAGCAGTCCAGATGAGGTGGTCTTCCTGAAGCAGTGATCCTGTAGAAAGGTCTGGTAGCTCGGGTCCTCTGGGAATCCAGTGGGTAAGCGCCCCTCTGGTGTTCAGAGTCTCAGCTTATATCCAGGCTGGAATGCTTGGTTTCTCCCTCTGGGCGGAGCATCCCACAATGGGATGGTGAGTCATGTGATAAGGCCTGATGGGCCCATTAACAGGAGGTAGTCCAGGAGGGGGTTATCTGTGAGCTGTGTAGCAAAGGTGCTGATGGGCCCATTAACAGAAGATAAGCCAGAGTGGAGGAGGCAGGGAGCACTGCCTCACCTGGTTTCAACAGTTCATGAAGATGGTGATAGAATATACTTCAACCCAGGACAAATAGCCTTCTGCAATGTTTGTGGTGGTATAGATGGTATGAGAGACAGAACAGGTTCTGTACAGTCTCTGCAACTCACTGTAATCATGCAAAAATATGTCCTTTCTCTGAAATGAGGTATATATTAGATAAAAAAAAAATATGGCAAAGTTTTTATGGTAAAGCAATTTACTATTCTATAAAAAAGCACAGAAGTGAGGTAACTGTTGCTAATGGTAAATTTACTAACTTGATTTTTTAAAAATTCACTATTATTCTATTCGTTATTCTATGATTATTTTAGTCAAGCATAATTAAAAGCTCAGCAGTGATTAGCAAACAAAATATGTGTATCATATGAAACAAATATTTAAGAACAGCTACTTCTGGGGAGTTTCAGTTTTGATATGCTATTTATGCCATTTATGACAGTCGGTTTTCTATCTCATTGATACTTGAGTATTCTGTGTTTAACCACATTGTTTAGAACACTGTACTTACTTGAAACAAATGGGGCAATTTAACTTTGTCTATACTGCTTCCAATTTAGAAATATTCCTGTTCATATAAGACAGTGCACTGTGGTTCCTATAGTTTCCAAGTGATTAAGAGTAGATTCAGCAGAAATTTTCATGATAGATGGAGCTCTCATAAACTTAAGGGTCCTGTTGGACAGCAAACTGCCAACAGTGACCTTGTGGCCAAGACCAATGGTATCCTGGGGGTCATCAGGAAGAGCACTACCAGCAGGGTGAAGGAGATGATCCTGTCCCTCTACTCTGCCCTGGTGAGACCACATCTGGAGGGTTGTGTCCAACTCTGTAACTGTAATTTGCGTCTCTCCTCAGAACTAGAGAGATGTGGAGCTCCTGGAGCAGGTCTGGTGGAGGGCAACAAAGATGATTAGGGAAGTAGAGTATCTCTCTTATGAAGCAAGACTGAGGGAACTGAGCCTGTTCAGCCTCAAGAAGAGACAACTGAGAGGGGACCTTATCCATAAATAAGAATTAGTATAGAAGTATCTGAAGAAAAGGTGTCAAGAGAATGGAACCAGGCTCTTCTCAGCAGTGCCAAGCAAGACAAAGTGCAATGGGCAGAAACGGAGGCACAGGAAGTTTCACCATGAGGAAGGACTTCTTTACTGTGCAGTGACCATGCACTGGGACAGGTTACCCAGACAGGTTGTGGAGTCTCCCTCAGCACAGATATTCAAGAATCATCTGAATACAATCCTGTGCCCTGTGCTCTGGGATGACCCTGCTTGAGCAGGGAGGTTGGACCAGATGACCCATTGTGGTCCCTCCCAACCTTACCCCTTCTGTAATTCTCTAAACAGACTACAACAGGTAAGGAACAGCCATGTACATTCTTAGTGCCATGATACAGAATTTATGAGATATGTACAGGTGCCTAAGTCTTACCATTACAGTCTTTTAAAATTATATCTCATAATCTGTAGTTGTTTAAGTGAACTTCCATGGTGCACACTGTGAAATTAACTTACTTGCATTTACTATTTAATTCAATCTGAATAAAAGTTTAGCTAGATAAAGGGAATAAATGCAAATAAAACAAATAAATGTTGCAAAACATTCCATTCAGTTGAGAAAAGACTATCCCACAATTTAGACAGAAATTATTAATTTGTTCCAACATTGAGGAGAGCCTAGTATTTCATTAACCACTGATTTGTGGTGATCTAATTTGGGAATTTTATTTTCTAACCCAGATGTTTCCTTTATTACACATTTCCACTTTGTTATGGACATGAAAGAGCAGATGGGAAGGTGATTTTCTATCTCCAACACATGTTCAGAATTCAGTCTCTCTTGTTTGACCATTGGTTACAATTTCCAAGTCATCAGATCTATTGTACATTTTACTAGGTTTCCCCTTCTTTTCTTGTCTCCCTCATCCTCCCACCAAAAGCAAAACCTAATAAGCAAAACCCTTTGCTCAAACCTCAACAAGTCCATATGCATGTTGAAATTAACAACAAACTCACATATACAAATATTTAGTAGGAGTTTGTTTCACTGTAAAGTAATAATAAAAAAGAAGAGTGAAAAAAGCTAACTCAAGATCTTAAAAAGCTGCAGATTAAAATGATTTAGTAGGTAAGGTCAGTTCTAGGAAAGTTTTTTAAAATATGCCATGACTACAGACTTCTGCTAGAAGAGCAAGTCTCCACCATATTGCTGAGGTCTGGGTTCAGCTCATTCACATGTAGGTACCTGTTTGAATGGCAGATGCTAGGAACTAAATCAGCCCTTGCTGTCTACTCATAAGGAGAGGATTAATGCAGGTAATATGACCCAGAAAAGAACTGGCAGGAAGAAACTCCTGTATTAACTGAATAGGAAGAATGGTGCTTTAGGGTCTAGCCAGTTGAGTGAATCTCATCAGAAAACCCTTTTCAGAAAAGTTTGGAAAGCTAAAGGCTGCTAACAGCACCCTTCAGCTCTCCTTTCTAGTCCCATTACATTGTAGAAATTTGGCTTACGTACCTCACAGAAGATCATAGCACGTGGAGTGTTACATGCGATCATTTGTACTGGTTAGTATTTAAAATGCAAAGCTATATCCTAGGAAGAATGAGAGAAACTAAGATTTCTTGCTCTTACTTTAAAGGAGGAAAATCTGGCCTCTTGAATGAAGAGAATCCATCAGTTCTTGTGTCCTTGCAAGGCAGAGCAGAGTGAAATAAAATCAAAAGTCAAGCAATCCATAGCTACTTTAAAAAACATTAGAGAACTAATTTTAATTTTTTTTCAAGACAGAAGTTTCAAAATACCTGTAAGGTTTCATTTCTATATTAGAACAAAAATTTTAAAATTCCTCTCATACCTGGTTTTCAGTGGATTAAAATGTCTGGCAGAAAGAGACTGACAGAGAAAGACTTATTTTCTTCCCACAAAAATGAAGTTGTGATAGAAGACTCGAATCTCACCTTTAAAATTTTTTGACAGAGTTAAGAAATTTCCCCCTTCATTAATGCACATATAAACTTTCAGCTGTTGGCTGTAATGAAAAAAGCTGATGGAATGCTACGTGTTCGTGTTTTGGTCTAGTTTGTTTTGGTTTGGCTTTTTAAGCCAGATACACCACATTGTAATAGGCTTAGTCTGGGAGCAGTGTGTAGACTGGATAGGCCTAGGATGTTGTGCATTAAGCTAAATCTGCATTGACATTCCACTGTGCTACTGCCCATGTTACTTATTAAATATCTTTATGCACTGCTAAAGACTCCAGAGTGATATTCTAGACTGGTCTGTGCAGCAAACATTGCAGAACAAAGTTTTAAGGGGTGGGAGAGATGGGAAAAATTAGAGTGCATTTCTCACTGGTTTGGCCTTTTATTCAGATGTACCAGAGTTCTGGTGATAGCAATTCTACAATGGATTTTGGTTTTCCTTAACCAAATTCAATCACTTTTGATGACAAGATTTAACTTAAGTGTAGTTTTGTTCAATGACCTAACTAGAAAAACCACTTAATTACTTTTATACATGTAATATATAATCTGTAGTCATTTTAGCTCTATTTTTGAGACTGTTATTAAAGAAGTGTATTTAATAGACCTGTAAAGATGTCTATGATTTTATTTCCTCCTATTAAAGCTTCTACACTGTCATGAGATTATGAATATGCTTGCACTGCTTTCTGGGCTTCTTATGCAGGTTAATGATCCCTACCACTCCCTCAGACATTCTTATTTGTAAAGTGTTTTCTTGAAGATGTATAGGTACTTTCAGTTAAAAACTATCTGAAGTTGAAAGCAAAGTACAATTCCTCCCAGTTGTATAGATTTTTCAGCCCCAGAACATTGAGGCTGTTCAGATGTGGATAATTTATTTTATTTTGCCACAGAACTAGAGGACTGGCTTACATTAAGAAAAAAATATGACAATGGAAAAAAATGGCTAATTCTTAGGTGAATATTGATCTTAGGCATTTCGGTGAATTCTAGCAAGGCAGATATCTGATGTCACTAAAAATGCTCCCTATGCTACAGTGAATTTTATAGATCTTCTCTGTGATCCATTTGCCTCATGTCACAGCCGACTTTACTGCTGTTTTTGTCACCATGCACACAGTTAGAGTAGGTCCATTCAGTGGTCAGTGGATGACTGATGTTAAGACCGGGCCCAGGAAATTTGTGAAGAAGCTGCGATCATAACACTACCTCTATAAAAGAATTTGGATAAAGAGCCATGTAATCCTTATGCATATTTGTACTTTATGTGTGTGACTTTGTATACTGTGATTGAATTCTCAATCTTGTTATTAATGTGCATAATTTCTTTTTAAATTGGTCTGAAAAGCGATTAAAATTTCTGGCTTGGCATGTAGCATGTGTCCATCCAGTGACATGTGATATTTGTTACTTAATTAACAAACCTACTTTGCTATTTTTTTCAGTGATCTGGTTAATATTCGTGAATTGATAGCATAGAACATTTGCTTTGAAGATATTTTCATGTAAAAAAAAGTAATAGTCATATCTCTAGTCAAAAAGTTAGCACATGGGGTCAAAACTATATTGAATAATGGTCCTGATCAGGAGTCTGCTGTGGAGCTTTTCCTAGCAATGCCTTTGCTATTTTGTAGAACAAGTCTGTGAGCGTATGTATACACAAGGAACGGAGTTGGCTCAAGACACATAAACTGTTTAGAAACAAACAGTTGCTTTAAAATTTTTGTATTGTTACTGGTAGTATTGCTCACAGTATTTCCAGTTGTTTCAAAAAGCATGGTTTACATTTCTTGGACTCTTGTATACTCATTTATCTTTCATATCTGATATCTCATGTTGCTTAGAGAAGACATATAAATTTCTAATTTACTTTTTACTAAAAGAATAATTACTCATTCCTAAAGAATGTCGTTTACACCAAAACGAGGGAAAAGATTCATAATAATAATAGTAATAATAATTATTTATTGCTTCCTCCAAAGACAAAATTTACATCAATGTTAAATAAAATTATCATGGCTGCATTGTGTGTCCTATGCTGTCCTTTCATGCTGAGCTGTCTTCTTCATCCTTGTGAAGTGGCTCCTGGATGAGTTTTAGTGTAGATACATAAACATGGCATCATCATGGTATTTATGGCTGTACTTCCAGACAAATTGGAGCAAGGAATCCATAGACATGATCACCATCACTGATCGTGAAACTTTCAAGATAGTTTTGCAGATGCAAGTGCTTGGATAAAGTAGTTCAGGATGTGTCCATTTTTCTCTGGTGCCAATGTTTAAGTATTGTGGAATGGTGCTCCACTCAGACTGAAAGTCTCTCTTTCCCCCTTAAAAAATAAGAACCCTCTTATTGTTTAAAATTGTTAATAAAATCTGTCAAGTGATCTCTAATGATACTGGGGATGTGAAGAAATCTGCTTCAACAACTTAAAAGAAGCTCAGGAATGTTTTAGAAGTCTTACACAAATATCTTGTGCAGACCTCCTCTCTTTAAGCTTGATCCCATGTAATTTGGCTTTAACACATGGGCAGGTATGCATTCATTAAATATAAGCATCCTTCAAATATATCTGCCCTTACTCCACACTGTCAGCTCAGACAGAGAAAATTTGTGGTTTCCTCATTTTTAATTTCAGAAGAAAAAATTACAATGCATGCAAATTTCACAAGTAAATTCCAGGTCATGGAGACTATCGTATTTAAGTCTAACATCTATGTGCCCACTGATTTCCACTTCTTTGTTTTTGACAACAGAATATAAGTTTTGAGAGGAAAAGCCATGACATCTGGTTTGAAATATAACTTTATAACCCACCTAGTCCCCTGACAGAGTAGCTGGCAATAAGCTGAGATGATCATCTGTGAATGAGCACTGTCATGTTCATTACTCTGGACTTCATATTTGTGTTCTGTGACTGCATGGAACTGATACTTGTCAAATAGTTTTTGGTAGGTTGGTTGGTTGTTCATTGGGTGGGGTTTTTGTTTGGTTGGTTGGTTTTGGGTTGTTTGTTTGTTTGTTTGGGTTTTTTTTTTTTTTTTTTTTTTTTTTTTTTTTTTTGGTTTGATTTGGTTTGGTTTGGTTGTTTTTTCTTCAATGGCACATAAAAACCACCCTGATGGAAACTGTGGTATGGCAGATGATCTATGCAATATATAATTATGCTTTCAATGTACCCCTAAGGCTATGCTGTCCCTTGTCCACCCTTGGATGCTCTGCCAGCCAGAATCAAACAATGAAGTTCATATTCATTAACAGCCTTTTCCCAGGGAGTGGAATTTAGATATATGTTTGACTGTTGAGCAGAGATACACAAGAAATGGGGTGTAAAATTAATTAATTGAAACATGTAGTTAAAAATGGGAAAAAAAAAAAAAAAAGCAAAATGCTTCTTAACTTGTCCTGAGGACAAAATTAGAAACAAAAAACTCACAATAAATTATTAAAGTAAAATATCTTTATCACACATGAGTCTCAACCTCTTAAAAATAACAGCAAGCATCTATGCTTATAGCTGTTATTTATACTTTATGCCAGTGGGCATAGTCTGGATGTACTTAGCTCTGAGTACATCTTGTGCAAAGCAAATACACTGGAAATAAAACTCAAAAAAATTAATGAGTTGAAAGATAGCTTGAGGAAACAAAGCGTGTTTCATTGTTAGATATATATCTACAATATTCTTTAAAAATTTGAGAATTATTTATCTTAAATACTTCTATGTTCCCCATTGAGGGAAGGAATGCTGAAAAAAAACCCTGAAACATAAAGCATGGAACGCTTTTTATAGAGAATTTGAAAATCTACAATCTGAATAAAAAATCAAGAAAGCTTGAAACTGTTTTTTTCCATTTACTGATGATATTAAATATTTCTGTTAAAAGGAAAAAAAATCCTCTCATCTTGATGACATCCAGATGTCAGTTAAATAAGCTCATATGTCTTTTTCATATATTAAATTAATTTTAATTTATTTTAAATGAAATGATTGTCAGTGACATGGGACGTGTAGTCCACGAAACACAACAGTAGGCTGCTACCTGCATGAAGTGCAGGAAATCTTTTCACACCTTTTTATGTGCCTTCTGAAATGTAATAAAATGTAATGAAATAGCTGATATAGGCAGGATACTATCTAGGAAAGATGTATGTGATTCTCTTCCGAACTGCATTACCATACAAACCTGAATCTAAAAGTCACATCTTTCTCCTCACATCTGCTGTGATTTCTTTTTAATGCATTTAAATTTGGCAGATCTAAATAGCAAACCCCAAAATGGTTCAAAGAGAGAAACTACTTTAAGATGAACCATGTTCATAAAACACATAGATTAAGGAAGTACATAAAAAAGAGAGAAAAAACACAATATATTGGATTAGAAATGGTGAAATAGTACAAAGACTTCTTAAGAAATATTTCAGCCTAAGTAGATTCTGGGTGTGGCTTCAGTCTGTGTAGAGAGTTTTATTGTATACTAACATTTGAGAATAATCTGAGAAAACTTTTGTTCATATAAATGTTTTCAGACAGCAGATTCCAAATCTGTAAGTCATGGTTTTTTCTCGAAATGTGTTCCAATAAACAGGGAACCAAAATTCACTGTGGGTGGAACAGCTGTAGAGCTTGGCTGTACTAGTCAGGGAGCAAAACCAAAATCCTGTGGCAATGGAGACAAAATATCTAGAGCCTTACTCAAAGGATATCTAAACGTATATGATGAAATTTTAAGTTCAAACAGACCACCAAACAGAACAATTGCTCAACAGTTTTGATTACCTAATCTTTTTATAGTAAAAATTGCAGTTTATTGATAAGTTACTGTTAAATGCAGAAAACATTGTTATTTAGGGACCTTAAAGATAATCCAGTTCCAAGCCCAATGCCATGGGCAGGAACACCTTTCACTAGACCAGGTTCCTCAGAGCCTTTTCCAGCCTGGCCTTTCAGAGATGAAATGTCCACAATTTCTTCGGGCAATCTGTTCCAATGCCTCACTGTAGTGGTTTGAAAGCAAAACAAATGAGAGGCTCCAAGTCAGAGATACAATTTAATAGGAAGAAAGGAAAGAAAGTAAAATAAAATAGATGCAATAATGCAAAAGACCACTGACAGAGTCAGAATACAACCTGAGCAGAGTGATGGAAGCAGTCCAGATGACGTGGTCTTCTTGAAGCAGTGATCCTGTAGAAAGGTCTGGTAGCTCTGTTCCTCTGGGAATCCAGTGGGTCAGGGCCCCCTTTACTGTCCCAAACCCCAGATTATATCCAGGTGAGAATGCTTGGTTCCTCCCCCTGGGTGGAGCATCTCACAATGGGATGATGAGTCATGCAGGGGGTCCTTGATGGCCCATTAAACAGAGATACCTCCTGGAGGGAGTTATCTATGAGTCATGGGCAAGGCATCTGATGGGCCATTAACAGAAGATAACGGCCCAGAGGGAGGGGGTCTGGGAAAACAGTGTCCCACCTGGATTCAACAGTCCATGAAGATGGTGATAGAATACTTTGTGCACATCCTATACTACAACCCAGGACACTCACCATCCTCACAGTAATGATTTCTTTTCCCTAATACCTAATTTAAACCTACGCTCTTTCAGTTTGAATCCATTCCCCCTGTCACTACATTCTCTTGTAAATTGGGGTGTCTGCATCTCTCTTGTAGTCTCTGTACAATTTTCCTTACATGTCTAAAAAATCTGTGTTTCTATGGAAAAAATCATGAGTGCTTCAACATTTGCATCAGACAATCATTCTCTCTAAATTATGAGGTGTCAGAAATATATCCTTGTAATTTATTCCTTCAATGAGATTTCTTTTGAACAGCACAAGTATCTTCCTGAATTATATAATATATTATATTATAATATAATCTTATATTATAAGAACAGTTTTTGAAGCCAATTGTAAGAAATGATATTTTAAAAAAAGAATAAAGCTATGATGTCTAGCCCCTAAGTTTATGAAACATTTATTGGGTTGTGAAATGCACTTTTTTTTTTCACCAGACAGCAATTCAAGGGTCAAGGGGAAATAGAGATATGGCCACAATACATGTGGGAATGCTGTAATATAGACAGTTTGATGATAATTAGGGCAACAAATTTTAGAAAAGGAGAGAAATGTGTTTATACATCCAAATCTACATGCAGTAATACGTATTTTAGTGTCATATTGTTGCTGTTGCAAGTGACTAACCATAACAGAAAGGAACTTCAGAACAGGAGGAAACTCTGTTCAAATAGCAATGTCCAGAATAAGTCCCATAATAAATAAAAGGAAGTTACAACACTACATGAGAGGAGCTCATATTTTTATGTCTTTACCACTGGTCCTGTTGTAAAAGTAAAGCTCACAATTTCAAATTCTGACTTGCTTCTTTAGGAAAGTAGAAACAATAAATACCTCATCCAAATAATGGAAAATAAACATGATGATAATTTAAAGTTCATGTTGCAGTGTTTACTTGTGTTGAGACTTTATTTGCTAAAACTGACCCTGTGAAGACTTTTTTTGAGACAGAGTTATTAAGCCCTGAAAGTAAGGGTGGAACTGCAGAACAGCTGGAAACAGAGGGATCACAGCTTAAGTAATGGTGAGGCATGCACCAGTGGAATATCATGTATGGAAAAACCACTGGAAACTGCACAATGTTTCCCTAGTACACAAGTAAGACAACAATTACACTGTGGCAAATATCCAGCAGGCAGTCATGGCAGATGGTGGGATGCATACTCCGCAGCTCGTCTTAGGTGGAAGAGCTGGTTTTTTTCACTAGAAAATAGGAATAGAACTGTTCCTTAGAGTTTCAAGACAAGGAAATTTCCCAGGATTGTAAAGTTTGCTTTGAATGTTTATCTGTAGTATCGGTGTGTCTTTTCATTTTTTTCTTTCCTGCTGAATCTTGCAACCAGTTTCTTTGAAAGACATGGATTCCTGACAGTCTGGATTGCTGCTAAAGCAGCCTGTCCTACAATGTTTAGTTCCCTGTCTCTTCTTTTTGTGGTTTATTCCATCTGTCCAAACACCACTGCACCTCAGATATTGTTGTACTGACTCTGGCTGTGGTTGATGTTTCCTCCTACACATGGTAATACTTGCCATGGCCCCAGATAATTTTAGAATGACAGAATGGGATTTTTACCATTATGTACAGAATTTGAAATGTTTCTTTTTCTGATTGCACAAAAAAGGTGCAAAAAGCCAAAGAAAAGTTTAACAGGTAATTTGCCTTAAATGCATTACAAAATTGTTCCTTTACATAGTACAACTTCAAGGAGACAGCCTATACTGATATGCTTAATATATATCTCTGCAGAAGACAAAGACACTTTATAGACAACAGAAAAAAGTTTCATACAAGACTAACTAATCTTGTTTGATTAATAAAGTAGATCTCTTTGCACAGGGAAAGCTTTTAATATTTAACTATGATATAGTTTAGATTGTGCTTAGTCTAGATTAACTGAGATTTCTGAGTTTCCTGTTTGATGGGAATAGGGAGGAACAGCTGGAGTCTTACCTTGGGTTAAATCCAAACTAACTCTCACAGGGAGTTAGGAGAAGGGTTTTTGATCTACTGCCTCAGACCCTAGCCTAATTCCAGAATTCACTGTAGCACATGTAAGGCCAAGGTCAGTTGAGCTCGTGTGATTGCCGTGCACACGTTCAAGCTTTGCACCATGTCAGTTCAATTAACTATTCAGTCCTGTATAAAACAGAAATTAACATCTCTGTATCTCTCTCTTTTGTCTAACTCCAAACTGAAAAAGTTTTGGGTTTTTTGTTGTTTTTTTTTTTTTTTTTTTTTTTTTTAATTATTGCCTGGGGGTGTGCAAGAGGGAAGACGCCTACTTTATATTTGGATAAAATCTTCTGCTCCAGGTGTCTAACCCAGCCCTCAAACTCTGCCAGCTGAAATCCACCAACTGATGGCCCTATACAAGTGGTGCCAAGCACACTGGCTCAGAATGTGGCAGCCAGTTCATTGCTGAAGGCCAGAATATGGAGTGACTTCATTAGCTCTTGTGAGGAAAGTAGGGAATTGCCTGAGTTATTTTACATACCAAACTTGGTACTCACACCAAATGAGATTCTATCATCACCGTATGATTTTTAAGGTAACCCATCAAATTTAAATATGTGGGGCGTTAATTAAATTCACCTCATAAAAAAGATACACATGAAGTAAGAAATTTGTCTTATACATGATGGACACTGAGATATGTAAAATATTTTGTCCAAAAAGTATAAATTATTAAAAAATAGAGATTTTTTTTTCTATTTCCCAGAGCAAGAATAGGCTTCCATGGCCAGAAAAACCTACAAAGAAGTGCTGACAGAAAAGTGTTTCATTTTATAATAATCCATTTATGTTTTCTGATGGTTATTGACCGATAAGACAAGTCAAATACTTCTGAGATGCATAAAAGAGTGCAGTCAAGTTCACTTTCATTTACATTTCTATATCAGGCAAGCAGACGTCCATGCACAAATAGACTTATCCTGAACAGCAGAATCAAAGCCCTGTATGCGATAACTAAAAAGCTGCACGAATTTAGAGAACAGCCAAAGTCAGGAATACAATTTTTCTAAAATAACCATCAGATCCTGATGAAGACAGCTGTGCTTTCTGAGTCTCACTCTAAATATGAAATTTGATTCTTTCCCTCTCTAATTCCTTCCACTGGGATTTGTCTAGACCTATCTTTTGCAGTTAGAGACTTTAGTGCTAGGGAGGCATAACCTTCTGTCCCTCCTTACAAAACACATGGAGGAAGGTATGAAATACTTGATCCAGTTCTCCTTCCGTGCATCTCTACCCCTATATGCTTTATTCTGTGAAAAAAGAAATAGAGCAGGGTCATCAACAAAGGTAGTGAGACTAAAGACAAACTAGTTCTGAATGCTATTCAGCAGAGCCAGCAGCCAGTATATTACTGAGAGACATTTGTGAGCACCAGCTGTTTCCAGCTGCTGACTGCTGCTGTCTTTTTGAGAGTATTTTCTGGTTCCCAGAAACACTGAGAGAGAAAAAAACTGGTGCAGCAAACCACTCTGGGAAGACTGTTTAATTGGGTCAAAATGATTTAGGACTAGGGAGAATATTCTCCTTCCCACCTGCTGAAGTTGCTCCTCCTTGCATAAACAGATGGAGTTTCCCAGCCTGTGCTCCCCCTCACCCTGCACAGCCCATGAGCACAACTACCATCCAGGTCATGATGTAAGCACATGCCAACATTTATGTACTGTCAAATTATCTCCAGTACTTGATGAGGAGCTTAAGCTAGTTGTGTGCTTTTGTCCCAGCTTGGATCTGGATGTGTACGACCAGATGATCCCTGATACAGTTTAAAATGTTAGTCTAAACACATTCAAATTTCCTGGTCACATTTGCCTTAGATCAGTGATCTGTGCCCTGTGACCAGGATATGTGACACAAACTTATGTATCTAATCAAAGACTGGCCCTGTAATCTCTAGGCCCAGAGAAAGTATGCTCGTAATGATGTTAGCAATAGAAGTTATGACGTTGACTTCAGGGGATAGGGAAAGCAAGGGAAGATGGAAGTATTGTTGTCCAGTTCAAGTATTAACATGTAAAATATTTGCATAAACAATAATCATAGAAATTTCTCTCCCGCACACAGAGAAAATAGTAAAAGTTTATGTAAAATCTGCTTTTGAAGGGGAAAGACAACAGTGTTTGTTTTTATCTTGACATAAATTAATTGTCCACCCAAAGATACTTTGTTTGATGCAGTTTACAAGGGATGAAGTTTGTGCAGTTTATTACTTTGCTGTCTGCTTGAGGGTTTTGTCTTTAGACATCCTGAAGCTGAGCGCTTGAATGAAGCCCTCTGGCATCACTATTGCTTTGTCTTTTATTTCAAAGCTCTTCAGACAGCAGGACTACCCAGTGGGAAAGGCTCAAACAACAAAAACACCAGCATCCTGAGAGCAGGAAACAGTCTTATACATTCAGTTCCCACTTTTTCAAAGGTGATAGTCATGAGCAGCAGTGAGAGCTTCTGAAGAATAAAGAGGCAGCAAAAGGGACTAGATGCTGGTGTACAAGCATGGATAAAAGCATGTATGAAAATCTCCTGAGCAATATTTGCTTGTTTTATGTCATTAACAGAGCATATGGAGTAGAGATCTGAAAAAGAAAACAGGATTGAAAGAAGTCTGATGAATGAGAAGGCCAGAAGGATTTGCAGACATCTCTTGAATGAGTTGAGCAGAGGGGTCTGTTGCCTGAACAATCACACTGACATATGTGAGCATGGGATGATCAGAGCACAGAAGTCACAGTGGGGAACTGAGTGGCAGAAAGGTTCTGGTAATACTAATGGATACAGAAAGGAAATGGGAGATGTAGATATAAAGCAGAGAAAGGGGGCATCTACTGCCATAAGAAAGAAAGCAGAGCTGTGATATGAAGGTATCAGAGACTGGACCCCAAGGAGAAAGATGCTGATGTTTAGGATATCTTGAGCAAGAACAAGAGAAAGCACAGTCTACATCTATCAGGAAGAAGTAGAAGATGGAAAGAATGTGAAATTTATGCCGGAGTCAGGAAGTTTGCTCACTCTATGAGAGTTATCTCCTTTTAAACAAAAATTTTCATAATTTCTTTTGATGAAGAGATATTTATAAAGAAATCAGAGAGTCAATAATATCCTAGATACCTCCAGGATTTAACATTAAACCCAACAATATTAACAGTCAATGTAGGTTCTCTCTTCATGGAAGATAAGTCACAAGAAATTCTTTAAAAATACAAAAAATGTAAAAAACCACATTTATGTCATGCATCTTATCAGGGGATATTAACAGAAAACATGGAAAACTAAAATTAATTGGCTCAAAGTTGAGTATAAACAAAGCTTGATATGGGAATTCGCTTTACTTCCCCTGGGTTGGAAGTTAGTCTGTTTCTCAATTATTGCTAGGGAAAAACTGTTGAGAATTACGCAATTACAGAAAACACTAATTTCTCAGAAGCAAATGATAATAGTAATGTTTGTGAAGGAAATAATAAATATCTTTATCACTTATACATCTGGGAAGAAATGAAGCTGTTTGAGATTTGTTGGAAAGTAGTGAAGACACTGTACAGAAACAGTGTACAAAGTAATTTTGGATGGGACCCTAAAGAAGACAATTGACTTTAGGTGGAACAAAACTCCTGAAGTAATTTAAAAAAACCCAACTAAAAACCCCAAAAGACAAACCAAAAGCCTCTCCAATTACAGAAGTATCTAAGCTTCAGTAATAAACATTTAAATATTTGACAGTATTTAAAATAATTTTGTATAAATAATCTAACAATCTTTTTTTTTTTTTAATTAATCGTTGGTAAACTGTGAGAATAGTTAATGAAAATGGCCAGAAGATAAAAATCAGACTTATATGGGGTACCTCACAGTTTGTGCACCAGTGACTTGGATAAAAAAGGAGAAACCCACCAAACTCTTCTATTCGAAGTTGTATTCAAATCACAGGAAAAATTTGCTAGGGAAGAGTTTTTGACAGAACTATCTTAAAAGCTAATGAGGAAAGAATAAAGATATAAGGGAGAATTCTATCAAATGAGGCAACAAGGTGCAAACTACTCATGAAAGAAATCTTCTTTTAAGTGAAATAAAAAATTTAAGGAAAGGAAATAGTGAAAAATCAAATTGAATAAGCTCTTTGAAAGCCTAAAAACTTTCAGAGGAAACGCTTGGAGATGAACAAATTTTTCTTTATTAATTATATCAAACATGAGTATTATATATTTATTATTATATTATTGTTGTTATTATGAATAATCTTAAAAAGAGAAAATCATGAATAAACTGATGAAGAACATATAATGGGATAGATGTTAGCAGCCTTCTAACCATGAAAATATTGAAATGTTGAAACATCCTCCCCATAAGACAGCAGGAGCAAAATCCAAATGAAAAGTGAGTGGTACACATTTTATGATATTGCAGTAAAACCTTTTTTAATTGAATTTCATAAATATCTAATTTGTGTAATATGAATTAGAGTAGCTGTAAGAGGAACACTGAGTCACCTTTTCCTAGCAGACCTGAATCAGAGCCCTTCTGAAAGATATTGTTGTAATCCAATTTGCAAGAGAGAGAAACTGAACCAAGCATCATATTAGTGAGACAGAGAATTCTCTTTATTAAAGTATTTTTACAGGTATTTTCACTAAAGAGTAAAAGAAGCAGAGGGGGAGAGAGGAAAGGGAAGATGAATGCAAGGATACCATGTTTACGCCTCTCATTTTTTTCCTTAGGCCTTGTATAGACTTCAGTATTTGTCTTCAGAGCAAGCATGTTGGGCTTTGATTTGGGACAAGAATTGAGACAGACTGTAACTGCACAGCATTTCTCACTTGTGTTTTCTTTGGACAGAATTTCTGTCAGCTAGAGAAAAACTGTTTTCTCAAACAGATTAGATATGGATCCTGATATCAAATTATCATCCTCTCAGCTGCAGGCTAGTCATGAAGTAATGCAAAATACAAGTTAAGACTATATACTGAATCCTTCAATAGATCTAGCCTGCAGTTCGAGAAAGTTTGCCTTAATAGGTAAAGAAGTAAAAGCTCACTAAGCATTAAGCTGGCTCTGATTTTGCTTTAATTTAGATTTCTTTTTTAAATAAAAAATGTCTGATTTCCTTCACCAAATTTGCTTTTTATTCTGGAATGATAGGAAACAAATTCAAGAGAGAAGACTGCAAGGTTGTTAAGACTAGTGGCCCAGCTGATTGGTGAAATGATGACACAGCCTGACCGAAACCAAGCAGACAAGTTCTGGGGAGACCACTAGTTCTCCCAGAGATTCATAGAGATAAGAATTGAGAAGTTTGACTCTACGAAGGAAAGCTGAAAAGGAAGGGATTTTTTCCAAGTCAGGGAAGGATAGCTCAGCCTAGGAAGGCTATCACATTGCAGTGTATTAAATACAGTCCTGACAGATGACTTGAGAAATGCTAAGGGCTCCAATCCAGAAAAGCACTTAAACATGTGGATACCCTCTTTGCAATGGTTGACTCGACAGCTACCTAAAGTTATGAGTTAATAACTCAATTGTTTTTCCTAAAGACAATAATCCTCTGAACTAGGATGAAGACAAAAGCGCAGAAAACTAAAGAAAGAATCTTTCCTTACTGCTGTGGCTGAACAACACACATTCTGTTTACCTTTATTTGTGATAGCATTTTAAACCTTAATATGTTAAACCTTAATATGTTTCTATATAATAAATAAATTCTCTTCTTGTTCATAGCAGAAAAGAACCTATCAATGACTATACTCTTTATTAAAACTCTTTCTTATATTGTGAGACAAAAATTTTGTAAAAAAATGCATCAATCCCCTTGACATGTAATGTTATGGACATTTTATGGCAGTAAACAAAATCATTGGCTACCAAATGTGACACCACTTTCATCAAATACAGTAGGAGAAATCAAAACAAATTTAAATGAAAGCTCCAAGGATTGTTTCAATGGAAAATAAATGGAGGAAAAGCCCATAGGAGTCCACAGTGTATAAAATAGCAAATAGTTCAAAAGTGCTGACAGCAGGGCTGAACTGCTGAGGTGACGAATGCTCAGGAAGCTATACAACATAAACAAATGCATGTTTTAAATATACAAGTGAGGCCATACTCAGAACAACATCAGGTCATTTCAGCCTCTGACTGCCTGTGTCTAATATCATCTCAGGAGTGGTAAACTAGGTGATTACATTCAAGTCCCAAATACACTAAGACCTCAAAGAAAAATGCAAGTGGTTTGCATTAAAACCCTGGTCAGCAATATTTCTTGACTGTTCTTAAACCAGTTGGTGAGAACACAAGCCCAATTAAATAATTACTGGCCCCATTCATAGCTGTGTGATAAAGATACTTAACTGAGAATCTACATTAGAAATGTCATCAGGAAACACAGAAAAAGTGTAATTTGACTGACTTGGGTAACATCTCTTTTTACAACACAATCCTATCTTAGGTCAAGAAAAAAAAATAATAACAATAAAAAGAACCCAGAAAGAACAACATATTCTTCTTAGTCTGTTGGACAATGAACACATTTATTTATATTAGTGAGCCTAGGAAGCATTCCAATTTCCCAGTATCCTGTATTCATACTGAGGCAAGATATTGGCATGTCACCCACCTTTCTGCTCCATATTCAAGTCTTTTCTATGGAAAGGAGGCCTGGATGTGTGAGCTCACAGGGATCCCTGGCAGATGTCTGAGCTGGAAGAACAGGAGACAGAACCATGGTTTTCACTGCAGTGAATCCCAGCAGGTAAGTTTAGACAATGAATTTATTTTTTTCGATTGCACATTGTTTTATAAAGCAGGAAGGATTTGATTGCTCTAGTAGCTCTTCATTTCTAAGCCCTCAAACTCACTGGAAATCAAAGTGGGCCAGAGGAAGAAGATCTCAGTTGACATATATTTGGTTGCATTTTCCTGAAAGGAGACATAAAATCATCAAAAAGAGACATTCTGCCAAAATAATTATTTCTCAGATGTCTGAAAAAAAAATGAATATGCTCTCAAGGCATATCATGCTTACCCAAATTTTACAACATGGAAATATGTGTTTACAATTAATTAGCACAGTATTTGGGAACCTAAGGCCTTTATTTCATCTTGTTGTTCCAGTTTGAGGTTTCCAGGACTGCTGTGAGTAAAATTATTTAATCACATATGCCTTCATTCCTGTGTAGATGTAGGACATTGTTTCAAAGACTATGATCTTTCAATACTTGCTTATATCTCTATTTTTACTTTTATACTGTTTGATCTTTTTAATGTGATGATCTTTTAATCAGCAATGTAGCTGATTTTAATAAAACTACATTCATCAATGTCAAGTAATTTAAAAACTGCATTCCTGTGCCGGCATGGATTCATCTTGACTTCCCATGTGGATGTTTGGGTTTTGGTTTTTTTTGGTGGTGGTGGTTTTTTTTTCTTCTCTTATAATTCAGTTCTTCATTATAAAATTTTGCCGTACTTCATAAGAAGATCAAATCCTTATTCAATTTAACTTGAGGTTTATTTCAGCACAGTGAAGAAACCCAGCCTATTCTGAAAGATGCTGAACATCTGTACATGAGGCAACTTAATTTTAGGTTCTTATTCCCCAAGATGGAGTCTGTAATCTTTACAGGATGTGGGGGCACCACTGAGAATTTAGCTTACAGCAGTTTCTTGCTGGGAGTGATATTAACCAATATGATGTTACACCCATATACACATCATTTGGGGTAAGAAGGAACCATCTGAGATTGAGATTTAAAAAATCACACACTCACCTCCTTTGATCCTAAAATTATTTTCTTCCAAACATCTTAGTCTTCACCAAAAGATTCAGTGAAATAGATGGAAAGTGTTTGTGATATTGGCAGAAAGTTTTTCCTTAGCTTCATTTTTGAAAACAACTGAGCCTTTTTCAGCAATACCATTTAAGAATTACAAAGAAAAAAAAATACAAAAAAAACTGAACACACCATGAATCCTGAATCATAAGCAAAGGACAAGCATGGAAAATTTTAATCCAGCAATTAGTTTAACTAAATAATAAATATCTGCAAGTTGAAGCTTTTCATATTTCCATTGAGTTAGACAGTCTTAATTTAGACATTACTACTTGCTATGCCTATAACACAATACCCCACACCCCTGCCCTTCCAAAAATGAAAAGGTCACATTTACAGGATTACTTAGTTGATGGTTTCTATTTAAAATCTTTCAGACTCTTCATGCAGCTAATGTAGAAATAAGACTCAGTGTCTGAGTATTGTTCTAATCTGTCTGAGTACTGTTCTAATCTAGTGAACACATGAAGTAAAATAATCAGACACTGGCAAGAACAGGCTGTTTGGACAGTTCACTTTCAAACTACTGTGCAAATAAATCTTACAAATTTTAACTTGATTTAAACAATCCAGTGATTTCTGTTGCTATTCTTGTCCATCTTTCATGTTCAGTTCTCTATTTCTTAGAATTCTTTCCAAAATTTTCAATACTTGTTTTCAATTCACTGTTCTTACACAAAGACCTGCCAGCTGCTGTCCTGTGATTTGAAAATTGGTGCCAAATATAATGATTGTTTCAAAAATTTCCTGAACATATCCTCCTAGCTGGGAGGATAGTCTTGATACTATAAATATCATAGCAAAAAGTAACCACCAACCTCCCAAAAATATCTTGCTACTTGATATCTGAGATTCCTTAGGTTTCTGTGTCATCTTAATTTTTCTTCTATAGAGAAAACATTGCCAAGGATTGAGCTATGTTCATGTATCAGAGCTGAGCACAGGTTAAAATATTTCCTAATTTTTAACTATCTAATCTCATCAAAGTCAAAAAGATTATACTAACATGAAACAAAGCAGTATTTATTCACTTGCATCTATTCTTTATGAGCCTGCCTATAACAGCAATAGTTCTTTTGATAACTTCTGCATGTCTTGTCTCTTGTATCTTGAAATCTTGCTTATTATCTTTCTCAGCATGTCTTGCAGATTAGTACAAAAGTAGAGGGAAAGGTTAAATAAGAAGTGTTGTATAAATATCCAACACCATCCAAGCATGCTTGAGTTCAGCAGACACTGTTTCTCTCTTGCTGTGCTGGATATAGATTTTGGCAGCCTTGAAAACTTCTAAGAGAATGTTGCAGGACTAAGAAAACATTAAATTAAAAGCTTCATCAATACCATTTTAATATATGTATTTTTAAATATATAGTGTAATCCTCCTGCTCATTTGTGTTATTACTAAGCCAAGGAAAATCACAATGGAATTTTTAAAAATCTCTTTTCTTCATTTAGATTGTAAATCTCATTCATATCCCATTAGCAGATGCTAGTTATTGCTAGCTACTGCTAGTGTCTTCTCTGGATCATGCTGGCAGAATATAAGATTAAAGACTTCCAGTGCTGAGAATTTTCCTGAGATGATCAAAGCGCTGCAAAATGTGCTGTTTCACTGTAGCATCTGCAGCTGGGTCATCAATTTCCAAAGCATCTCATGCTGGCTGAGAAAAGTAAAAAAAGGCTATTCAAAGATGAGTTGGAAGATACTCTCCTGCCAGGAAAAGCAATAACTGAGCCTCTGAGTGAGGTGGAATATATGGGTACTTCCAAAATCATAAAAAATGTTCCCTCAGCTAGCTTAAGTGTGATATTTCAGACTTGTGGAGCACTGGTTGGTCTTCGTCAAATCCAAGATTTCATTCCACATGACACTAGAGTACTTTGTGCTCAGCAGTAAAGAAAAAGCATGTGTTTTTTTCTTATCAGGCCAAACAAATTTGGACACACTCAATTTGTTCTTTCTACAATTTATTTTCCTCCTTTATTTACAGAGAAAGGCCAGAGTGTACTTAAACAAAAATTTATATATGCGCATCCAGATATACACATATATACAAAGAGAACACATGTATGGAAACATAAAATATCTGCATGCACAAAGATGCACATATCTAGATAAAGAAAAAAGTCAAAATATGCAAACACATGTACACATAAAAGGATCTGCCCCCTTGGAGAAAACAGATATATGTACAAAATGTTACACTTAATTTTTAATTTAATAAATACAATGGTATAATCATGGGGTTTCTAGTTGGCTGTTTGGCCTAAGTGAAGATTGAAAGCAAATTATGCTACAGACAGCCACACTGAACAGCATGTCATAGGATTAATTTTGGAGTAAGTCACTATGACCCAGGCTATTAGAAACTGGCCATAAGTAACAGCATCTCAAGTCTCATTTTTTTTCCATGGACACTTAAACTCAAAGAACAGCTGAAACACGGAGATGGCACAAACCATTTGGACATTGTTGAATGGGAAGCAGTCTTTAGCCATATTGTTTCCTCATACCTGGGACCAAAATTTCGCATTTCATACCTTGCTGCATATATATGTTAATCAACTACAGTTAAATTTTACAGACAGGTTGTAGCAAGGGTGGAAGAGTGTCTGTATGACTCAGTATAAGAAATTACTCTGAGCTACATTTTGCTCTCAGAAGTGGCCTGACATCTCTAATTAATGCAAGTTTTTGTTTTCCTCCGTTTGGTGAAACCCCATACAGTGTCAGGAAGAACAATTCAACTCTTCAGTAATTGCATTTGGCTGATTGGCTACATCAGCCTGTATGAAGATTTCTCTAATGAGGAATGACTCAAGACAGTCTGCTGAGTAAGTCTCCCATGATCAAATATTTTTGTTTCCTATATTTTCAAATGTTATGTATCCATGTGTTATCATGTTTTATGTGAGGTTAACCAGAGAGAAAAAACCCACAACTTTTCTGATTCCCTTAACTAACAAATATTAAGCCTGTCGCCATTTGCTGTGTGTGATTATGCAAAACCAGCCTGTTTCTTATTTGTTTGACTTTTTGTGAGCTGGGAATCACCGTCATGTTCACTGGCATGTTGAATGAATCACCAGAACTTCTTTTTATTTTAATAATAGGTCTTTTCTGAAAGTTGAACTGGATAAGCTGAATACTCTTAAACATTGTCCAGCAATTTAAAGAATGGAACTGAAGGCTGAAGGAAAAAACTGTAACAGGATATATTTTGTTTTAAAGGCTTGGCACAACACATCCCAAATACATTCCAAAGTGAATTCTGAAATACCAGAAGTAGTCACAATAAAGAAAACTCTAAACTTAGTCCCCCAAACCTTTTCTTGCAGATAATTTTGGTCATGTGGGGTCAAATATCCAGAGGGTCACCTCATGCCTCCTCTACTTTTAACTCTTTGCATGTCTTTCTTTTGACACAGCAAGAATCCATTTATATGAGTGAAAACACTCTGATTAATGGAACAGCATGACATATAGCATAAGTTCATGGGGCCAAGCAGACCTTTGTTGTAAGTGTGTGTCTTACAGTGCTTCCCAGGGTACACAAAATGTTCATTAATGAGGGAAAAGGAATGAGCCACTTGTTTTTCCCATTATTGTTGGCTTCAAGGCTGTTATTAAGCATAATTGTCCGTCAGTGTGCTGAAGTGACTAGGGAATAGATTAATGTTCCTTTTGTTGTGCAAGGTTATGAGAAAGTTGAGGATATTGTCTGTTTGAGGGCAGGTCTTCAAGATGTCCAGCACACAGAGAAAATTCTGCACAAATTCCTCTGGCCTTAGAACACCTAAGAATTCAGTTGAAAGAGCTCCTCCTTTACAGACTGGAGAACACATGATTAAATCAGTTTGTGAAAAACAATAAAAATTTTGTGTAAGAAATTTTGCCTGAGTTTCCTTACCAATAATTTCTTACCAATAGTACTGCCTTTTATAAAGAAAGCACTTCTCCCCTTGAATGATTATTAGAATACACAGCTATCATGCAATTGAGAGGAATGAATACACTGTGCATTGCACCAGGAGGTATTGGTTCATGATGATTGCAGTAAGAAAGTCACTCGGTAAAGGGTATTTTAAATCAGCTTTGTTAGAGCTAGCTTTATGAAGAGAGGGTGGTACAGATAACCTTTCTTCCCTTCAGGTTCTGGAAACCCTGAGCTGTGCAATGCCAAACAGGCCTCTAATCAGGATGAGGAACCCTGGGCAGAGCCCATCCATGGTAGAGTTGCCCCACTTTGGTAATTAGAAGTATTTTTTAAAAATAAACAACTCAACTCATAGTTTTGACTGTAAAGACAAGGAAGATATGCACATGTGAACCCACAGTGAGATAAAGGCAAGGCCATGCAGGCAGTGTAATCACTGGCACTGAGTGGGAGCTGCCTGCAGGCTTCTCTTCTAGAATTACTATGCGAGTTTATTTTACAGTCAAGGGGTGTGAGCAGCACAAGATGAGTCTGAAGGCCATGCTGTGTGTGTCACACGGTACTGCAAGTTCTGCACGGGCCTGCACCTGCTCAGGTAAGTTGCGATGTGGGTCACTGACTCCCCAGCTGCAGTGGTCTGCTGGTCAGCATCGTTACATGCAGTTATGAAGGCACACTCACGCATGCTCCAGGAAAACATTCACAAGGCTATACAAAATCATGCACATTAAACAGCTTAGGTATAAGAGAAACATCTTTTTATACTGTAAGAGGGTTTTTTTTTCCCAGTTACTCACTGAACAAAGACAGATGAAATGTCAGGGTAAGCTTAAGTTTGCTGCTGGTGGAGAAAGTGATCCTGCTTTTCCTTGCTTCATCTCAGATTGTTGCATATTTGCTTTCTTGCTCATAGGGACCTTTCACTAGTAACCTGGATGAGCCAGTTCAGCCTACTGACCAGGCAGAAAACCATACACTCCAGGTGTGTCCCACCCCTCCTGATTAGTTTTTTTAGCAAATTAATGAATTGAACTGGCCGAAGACATAGTACACATTCATAAAACAGCTAGCATAAGTAGATCATGGGGAAATTTACTGCTAAAACAGGGAGAGTGTGGATTTGGGGTTGGGTTTTTTTTTTTGGCAGCTGACTAATAGATCAGTTAACCCCACCTTGCCGGACTGCCTTATAAGCAATCTTCTTATCCACACACCCAACGCCCCCCATATTGTGTTACAGATGTGAGACCTAAAGATGAAGAGAAATAAATTTTAATTATATCAGTTACAGCGTACAATACGAAGAATGTAGTATAAGATGCCTGTTACTGTTTTCTTATAACTACGTATATTTATGTACGCTTGCTCTAATAAGCGCACAGTAACATTGCCACTAGGACTGCCCAGTAACACTTTTTATTCGGATTTTAAGCAAGATATTAGCAGAATTTTTAAAAGCAAATGAACAGGACAGTAATGCCTTTTTTGCACACTGTAAAAAAAACTTTGACAAGATGTTAGCTTTATAAAAGTATACAATTAGATATTAATCACCATTTTTATATAAGAAAGGCCCTTTGCATCACTTATTCAAGTCCCAGTTGCCATACTTATCCTTTGTTTTTTTCAAAATATACTCAAATTTTAAATTTCCTTATCAGTTCCCAGACTCACTTTACTGAAAAAGATGATTCAGTTAAGGAACAGTTAAAAATTTATTTGTGTAGGCAATTTGGAATCCAGGAAATTTCCTATTGATTTCAGAGAGAGGTTTGGTTTGCTAGTTTTACAGGAGCTGCATGCTTTTGTCATCCCTGATTACCAGGGTTTTCTCCCAGGTTAGTAAATAGGGCTTTATTAAAAATTTCCTCATTTTGTCTGTTATTGTAATATTCCAGAGAAGCTCATAAAAGCACAGAGCAGTTCTTAGTAGGTGAGTACAGTAGCTTAATCCATTGACCCTTTGTGGTAGAAACAAGGAAAAAAAAATCTAGTTTTGAGTCAGAGCCTGAATTATTTTTTTAACACCAGGAATAAAGGTAACAGTGAAACCCATACATATGTTGTTAATTCAGGCATTATGGAATATACATATGATATCAGGTGTGCTTTGAATGATACAGAGCACAACAGGAGGTACTTAGGTGTGACAGCACCACTTATTCTTTTAAATTTTATAATCTGACTACCTATCTCTTGTCATTCTACCCCTCACTTGTCAAGACTCACACTGCTGACAGCCATCCCCAGTCCAGGCAGCTGTGACACATCATATATTTATGCCTCTTAACCACTCAGTGATCTGGCACATCAGACATGGCCAGTCTGTGAATTCTTTGATATAAAAGCCAGCTGTGCATGATGAATGGGGTCATAGAGAAGGGAAGAAGCAGCAGTACTGCTGCCAACAAGCATTTCCCTTTGTGGAGGTCCCACATTCAAAGAAGTGCTTGGTAGGTGGTGCACAGCTGCAGTTCAATGTCATAACATCCACGGTCCAACACTATAGCATCTTTCTTGTTGCATTACCCCATGTGTCAGAAGCATCCCTCTCACCATGTATGAAGAGTAGCAGTGGGTCTTGCATGTGGGAAAGAAAGAAACATGAGAGGTGTACCTCCCAGGCAAAGAAATTTGCTTATTCAAAAGAGTAAGGAGAGGCTCATAACTTCCATGTACTAAAGACTCCTGAAAAATAGGAGTGTCCTCAATCACCACTACACTGTCTCTTTATTGCTGGCACTCTCTTTCACTCACTATTACATCACCTATGAAACTCAACTTCCTTCCAAGTAAAAAGGTGGGGATGCTCACAGAATGGGTGAACATTTTGGTGGCTCTTGAGCCAGGCTCAACTGGTTTATGGCAGGTGAGATTCTAACTCAGATAATTACAAAAGCTACTAGCATTTCTTCTAATGAACTGTTCCGTGCTGGTGTTACTGGACTGAATCAGAAAGAAAATGTTTTCAGGAAAAAACAGTATCTTTTGTTAGATCAACAGAAATAGCTGCACAAAGTATACACACCTTTGGGGCAAACAAATTTTTAACTTTAGACATTAAGAAATCGCAACATCTCCAACAAACCACTATTTCTTCTGCAGGATAATAATCCTCCACAGTCTACTTCATGTGCTTCCCCACTGTGTGCAGTGGCTTCTGTCTTATCATCTTTTTCGGGAAACATGATTGAGGGGTGATTAATGGGTTCTCCGTGAGGCTTTACACTGCCTTTTATCATTCAAAACCTGCTGTGGTCAATTTGCAAACAACAAAAGAGAGGAAATTATATTACAAGCTATACATATGCTTGTACAGCTTTTAGGATATTTTCATGGTATGTATTGAAAGATTGTTGATGCATTTTTGTAAACATGTAGACAAATAAAACCCAGGCTAGGCAAAAGAAACATAAAGTCCTTGCAGTTCCTTCTTTCTGCTCTGGACAACCCTGTGAATGATGTGGTGTGAGATGCCTTTGTAAAGCAAATTATATGAATGAGAAAAAGATCCTATGACATAAGTGCTTCTAGAAATCTCTCCATGAGATTGCCACCAGAAAGATGTGGTCACAGTGGACCTATGTGTCATGTTCCCATATCTGTTATGTACTAAATGGTTAAAAACCCCATAGATTATCATCAAGATTACGTAGATAAAAATCACAAGCCCCAACTAAAGCTAGCAAACAGATCTCTCTTTTACAAGTGCATCTAATTAATAGGAAAATCTAGGAAAGATAGAAATGTAATGAAACCCCCCCCAAAAATGGAATAAACTCCCCAGTATGAGGAGACCTTTTCTGCTCTAAATTTCTACACCCATTTTGTAACTAGTTGCTAGTTGTGTTCTGGATATGGTCACAGTGAACCTGTTTTTGTAAAGGCCATTGCAAAAAATATATCTACAACTGCAGTAATTTTCAATCTGCACAGTTGTAATAAGACATCTTGTTATTCTGCTTCTCCAAATAAAAGATAAACAAATCTTTCTTCCCCATTTACAAAGCAAAAGCAAGGAATGGTTTTCCTTTCCATTGAAACTATCCAGAACCTGCTTTGATTGATCAAGTAAAAACTGAGAAACCTTCCCAAACCATGAGCAAGCACTTAATTTTCCAGCATTCCCCAAAGCAGAAATGAACAAACTACATTGCCTTTGAATGCATGGATCCTGCTTGGTCTGAAAAATGAATGAAGACTTTTGAAGAAAAAAAAATTAATGACATGCTGCATCCTTGATGTAATGTGAATTTGTCATCGATTTATTTAACACAGCTTGCAGGAAATACCTGGAAATAAAAGAAGAAATTATGTTTTAAATTCAGTGTCCTACAACTGCCTTAATTTGATGGATGCTCCAGCACATGGAATGACATGTAGATTCAGGCCCAAGAATGTAAGTCCTAGAATAGACTTAGTTTCCCTGTGTAAGTTTTTATTTCTATAAAAGGGACTCAAGATAGATATCCTGGATAACTGGCATTTCAACAGAGAAAGAGTATTATAGACACAACATATGGCCAAACACTGCTTGAGTAAAAAGCATTCATTTGATGTTTTTCAATTGTAGTTATATTTATTTTGAGAGAAAATTATATTTTACAGGTCTCTCATTGGGAATATATTTTTATAAAAGGGGTAAAGGCAAACATAATGGAAATTGCAACACATTAAAAAAATGTTAAGTCCACCTTTAATGGAATTTTGCAAGCATGAAGTTTTGACTTAAGAAAATGTATCGAGCCAAATCTTTCATTTCTTAGCCTCCAAAACTTTCATTGGCAGCTGTGAAAATTCTGGACTGAGGAATAAAACATGATCAGATGCTTTCTTTGATCCTAGAAGATCAAATGTTTGAATTTGGGTTTGGATTCTATTTTCTTACCTTAACATAAAAAGAAATCTATATAATAGAAATATACAGAAATAATTCAGCACCCAAGAACATCTCTAAATTCACATAACTGTTAAGTGAAGGCTGGACAAATGATTAAAAGTGCTTGACTCCTACTGCAATGCCAAATGCTGACTTCAGACTCGTTTACAAGATGTATTATTATTAAATACTGTGTAACCATTTTCCAAATTGGAAAACTACTATAAAAGATCTAAAGACGTATCTGATATATTCAAGGAAAATAGCCAGATTAGAAAGAACCACATGGGACATCTAGTTAAAAATCTTAAATGCCTGGTTTTTTTTCTTCATTAACTACTCTCACAAGCAGCTACATACCTGCCAGGTATTTAGGGACATGCTTCCCCTTGAGCACTGCTTGGTCATCTAGGGCCCAAGGGTTTAAACCATAAAAAGAAACTAATACATAATTAAGTGCCATTTAATTAGGCAATATATCCACAACTTTAATAAAGTTTTGTACAAACTACAGATTTTTAGCCTGCACTGAATTTTTGAAAATGAAGTTTTATAAAATATTCTATAATCTAAATTGTAACCCTTGTATCTTCAGCAATGCTCTTCTCATTTAATTCTGTATTCTTGTTCTAATCAAATACCTTTAAGTAGCTCAGTTCTGTTTACCATTATGTTAAGTATGCATTTTTCAACAGCTTACTATTTTCTAAAATGGACAAACTTGTGGGGCGAGGAAATTTTTGCTTTACATTTTTCAAAATGTAAATATTAGCAAAACGCTTTATGTTACTGACACGTTTTGATCAACTGAAAAAATAAAAATAAAGCTTTTATTCTAACCACATTCTAAAACATGAGCATAAGTTTTATGAACAAGCAGAACTTTAAGAATTCAGGAATATCTGAGAGAATCCATATGTTTAAAGGTAAGTTAACATTTGCAAAATTCTGACTGTTATAGTTTGTTGAAACAGGCATATTCAGCACCTTGTAGCAAATATTTCTATAGCACAAGAGATAAATCTTAATAAAATTATGCACATTATCCAGTAAACAATCCTTGACTGCAGAAGAAGTATTGACATTGTAAATATATGCTGAAATATACATAAACCTCGTTTAATAAATCACTTCTAAAAAGATAATTATACTAATTTGGTTTCCCTAAAACATGTATAAATGAATCAAATAGAAATTGGTTCAAACACAACTACATATAGCACTACATTACTCGGGGTTTTTTCACCTAAGTCCATACCCCCACTTTCTGGAGTTCCTTCTTTTTTTAAAAAAATAAAAGAAAACCAATGAATACATTCTTTGGAAAATATTTTTTATTATAAAATGTACAGTATATTGACCTTAATATTATAAAACACTGTAATGTATCAGAGTCTTGTAAAGACCAATAATTTATAAAATGAGACCAAGTTCATTGTTACTCTTTCCAGTCTCATAGTCAGATTAAAAAATACATATAAAATATATAATGAATAATTGACCATAGCGTCCTTAGTAGTTGGCAAATGTATGCTCATACATTAAGGTAGCTAATCTCTGCATGTATTTTTATTAAAATAGATCACTCTTATTTGCTAATTTAGTCTTTGATTTTGAAGAGCTGATTGAAGCATGAACAGAAAGGTTAATAATCATATTCTATAAGCCTAGATTATGTAAAGGCACTGCAGGGTATTAAAAAAAATTATGTTTTACTAAAGTACTTCTATCACTGCAGCTCACTTATTAACAGTTAATACTTCTTTGGTACTTTTAAGGTGCTTGTTAGAACAAGAAATAGCTTTGGACTATTGTCAATTGAGTACTTTAGGTCTCAGATGCTATTGGATAGCATGAAAAAACATTACACTGTCTTAACAATCTGAAAACCTTTTTCAACATGTTAGTCTTCTCAGTTCCAGACTTACTACCATATTGAGTACAAAAGAAATGCAAATTATTTCCTTTTTTTTTTCCCCCTCTCCTTAGCCATTGTTGCAAGCAGTACGTTCCTCATTGCACTCGTTTGGCAGTGACTTGAACACGAGTATCCAGTCAAAGGCACTTGTTTTAATGTTAGAATATGTGTATGTAGGTTGTTTTGGAATCACTGCCTAGTATATTTTTAGCAGTGCATTTGTAGAAGCCCGCATCCCTTTGAGTGGACTGCTGGATGACTAATGACCCCTGAGGATGGAGGAATTTGTTTCCATACAGACGGGATTGAGCTCCTGTTGTCAGATGTGATTTATCTGGAAGCTCCCATGTTATTTCTGCTTTAGGAATCCCAATGGCCATGCAGTTCAGTTTAACTGAATTTCCAAGTCTGGCATAAATGACAGGTGCTGGCTCACTGGTGATCCGAGGAGGGTAGGCAATCACAATGACAGGCACAGTCATCACAGAAGTGCCATACTCTGTGGAGACTTTGCACAGGTAAGTGCCCCTGTCAAACACAGAAGCCTCACGCACTGTCAATGAGCCATTCTCCATCAGTGAAAAGCGACCCACAGCCTGGGGGGCATCCATAACCATACCATTGGGCAGTGTCCAGGAGATCTGCGCCCGGTGGTTGGCCTGGGTGATGCAATGAAGGTGCAGAGTTTCTCCATTGATGATGCTCACCAGGTTGTTGTACTGGTTGCTAATTTCTGGCCTGAGTCCCACCTTCAGGAAGACTACTCGTTCCACATAACCTCCTGGGTTTCTGGCTGTACAGCGGTAAGTCCCAGCATCCCCAGCAGATAAGCTGCTGATGTGTAAGATCCCATCCCTCTTATGGTAAAACCTGTGCAGGCGACTGCCACTTAGCACCTCAGAGCCATTGGGAAGGATCCAGCTTGTGCTGGGTTTGGGGTTCCCCTGGACTGAGCAGTTCAGATTGATGCTGTGCCCAGCAATGGCAGTGATCCTTTCACTGACAGGGTCTCTGAAGGAGGGTTTCTCCACATGGTCTGTGATGAGGAGCTGCACAAGCAGTCTGGCTTCCCCGCCCTCATTCCGCGCAATGCATACGAGCTGCACGGCGTCTGTCGGCCGCACTCCTCTGATATCCAACGTGCCATTGCGATGCACAGTGATCCTGTTCCCATAGTAGGGAGCTGGCAAAATTACTCCTTCTGGAAAGGCCCATAGGACACGCGGAGCAGGGATGCCCTCAGCTTTGCAGTCCATGAGTTTTCGGCTGTCTCTGGTGGCTGTCTCCCTCACAGATGTTATTGCACTGAGATGACCATTGATTCTGGGAGGCTGAACATCAACATGGATCCAAACGATCCTCCGATCTTCTCCAGCACTGTTCCGTGCTACACAAGTATAGTTACCACTGTCAGACCTTTGGGTCTTTTGGATGAGGAGGGTGCCATCTCTGTATATCTGGTATTTGTCAGATAGGGCAGGAATAGGCCTGTTGGTTGGGGAAAGCCAGGTCACTTTGGGAGTGGGTTCTCCTTTGGCTTCACATGCTACTGTGACAACATCACCGTAAGGTACATTAATAGTGATGTATGTCTTGTTCCTGATGGTTGCAGGCTCTGCCACCACTTTGACCCGCACTTTCATTTCATCCTTCCCAATCTGGTTTTCAGCATAGCAGGTGTAGTCCCCTTCCTCTCTCAGTCCAACATCATTGAAGTACAGCGTTCCGTTATCGAAGACCACGTATCGCTTTGTCCGGCTGCCACTGTCATCCGACTGCATGAAGGTATTGATCATGCTGCCATCTGGAAGACCCCAGGAGATCTCTGGGTTTGGCAGACCTGTGGCTACACAGTCAACTTTCAGGTCCCCTCCATACTTGACCTTGTGGTTATTCTCATTCTTATGTTCTATTTTTGCTGGTTTCATCATCACATTCACTTTGAGGACCACATAGTCATCCCCTATCTTATTGCGGGCCACACACAGATAGTCTCCTGCATCTTTGTCTGTAACTGAATGAACAATCAAAGTCCCGTTGCTGAATACTTTGATTCTAGTCTCTGAAGTGCTGTAAGGAAAGAAAAAAGAATCTAACATGAGCTACAAAATCACATCTTAGGTATTAACTACTGAGAGAAATCTATAGGGGGGAATAACAACTCAACAGTATTAAACAAAAAAAAAAAAAAGGATAGGAGAGGAAAATTGATATTGTTAAATAATTAGATGGTCAGAAATTTCCAGGATATTCACCACCAAGAAGCAAATAGAAAAAAATAATTCTACTCACTTGTAACGAAGCAATTCTGTTGTGTTTAATGAGCTTAATGCTGGTTTTGACCATTAAACATCCACTAAATACCAAATTATGGTGGTTTTGACTCTTCTGACTACATGTAAATTATTCTATAACATTGAAATATGAAATCTTTGAATGATATAATCCACACAAAACTACATGGACCATAATGGAGTCTGGTACCTGGGTCTTCAGCTAAGAACAAAGATGAGAAACTTCCCCTGGCTTTGGGTATAAATATTAAACCTTTAGAAGAGTTTCAATGAAGCAAAATATTACTAAGTTTTGAAATAAGGAAAAGAAAGTTTCCAGTATGCTATAAAAAGCATACTCAAGAGTCCTCTCTACTTCACTGTCGAATCGGTGTATTGTGGTCCAAACCAACTTCCTCAGTAGCCACAATTTTCTCCCCAAAAAAAGATCTCCAATATGTGAAAAGCAGCCCACATAAAGATCATGAAGGAAAATGAAAAAGAAATACAGTATTTTTTTTGCTACCACTATAAGGCATAAAATGCAATCTGGATTTTGTGCTATCTACATGTTACTTAAATATATTTTTTGTCAGTATAAAAAGTTACGACTATGTTCAGCTGTGAAGAAAGTTGTGCCCAATTACGCATTTTAATTACAGTGCATTTCTCGTCTGTTTATACTTCTCAAAGGTGAGCTATGAATAATTTATAGCACAGAAATTTGTTTTCAGCCAAGTGTTGGAACAATTATTGTAGGTTTGTAGAAGTGGTATTTTACTTGCAAACATTGGAGAACGTATTGTTTTAGGTATTTATATGCAACCAGGTTTGCACAGACATTATTGTGTGGTAACATTAATTTATACATGACATTAAATGATTGTATTTAAGTAATTATAAATTGACTTATTTACCCTGTATTTACTGTGTGTAATGATTTGCCTAAGAGATAAAATTCAATGATTCCTTTTCTCCTGGGGAAAAGCAAGCACCTGTGCAATACTATTCAGACTAAGCACATTGGAACAAGCAGTATAGAAGCTGTATATCTGGAGTTTTTACTATGTTTACAAGTGGCTGTAAAAGACAAATAGTGGCAGCTTATGCTAAAATCTTGAAGCTAACTTTTCAAGACTAGTACTGCTTTCAAGAAAATTATGCTAAGATATAACTTGACTATCTTTTGATATAATTTCAAATTCTTTCTTAAGGATTGGGTGGATCATTCAAAACCCACAGGAGTCAGGAATGAAACTTGTACATATGGGAGTAGGCTTTTCTCAAAGTTCATTTAAACTGCAATTTACCTGCAACAACCCAAATAGTAACTTACCTGTGAAGTGAATCAATCATCCTTTTGGAAGGCAACCTCCATAATATCCGAGGCCAAGGATCACCAGAAGCACTGCAGTCCAAATGCAGGATGCCACCATATGTCACATCTGTCCTCTGAGGAGAGCTCCCAGTGATCTTGGCATTAGATGCATACTTCTTCACATGGAGTTGTACTGTTCTCCTGGCAGCTCCCACCATGTTAGCAGCAATGCACTCGTAGCTCCCACTGTCCTTGGGGGAGACGTTGCGTATGTAAAGAGTCCCATTGGGAAAAACAAATAAATTCCCATTGACAAACTGAGAAGGTCGGATTTGTGTGCCATCAAAGACCACCCAGCGGATATTGGGAGAAGGTGCTGCTTTGGCAGTGCAGTGGATGTTAATACTGCTACCAAGAGGCAAGGAAATGTTCTCTTGTTTGTCCTGCTGGATGATGGGGGGTAAAGCTGCAATGTGCAGCCTCACTGCAATGCTGTCAGCTCCTGCAGCATTGCTTGCTACACATTTGTAAACTCCTCGGTCTGAAAAAGTGGCTTGCTTGATAGACAAAGTTCGATTTTCATGAAGCATTATTCGGCTTTCTGTGGTTGTGACTGTCTGCAAAATCTTCCTGTCTGGGAAAATCCATGAAATAAGTGGGCTTGGAGTCCCACTAGCCTGACATTCCATTGCTATGGTCTCTCCAAAGTAGACCGTGACATCTCGATAGCGGGAAAGTAAAATTTTGGGCTGGTGGGCTACAACTGTGAGCACAACAATCATTTTATCTACACCATGCAGGTTCTGAGCTGTGCATAAATACTGTCCACGATCCTGAAGCTGAGCATTTCGGATAAGGAGAGTACCATTTTTCCAGACTTCAAACCTTTGTAACTTGCTGTTGGCTGTCATTAGAGCTCCTGTGAAGGTGAGAGGAAAGAAAAAGTCAAAGGGTTTAAAATGTACATTATTGCATAAAGAAGTGTTAAATGAGATTTTAGGTTTAGTCAACACCAATTACAACTTCAGAGGGCTCATATGACATCTTCTGACATTCTCCATTGCTCAAATTAGTCTTTGTTTCTATTGCAGAACTAACGACTAGCTTGAAAACGTGGACAGTGTGGAAATTTTAGAAGGCCTTATGTTTTAGGATCCCTATTAAATATTTCTGTAACTTTTCTGTTCCTTTAGCATATGGAGATGACACACATATCAATATTTACGGTAGCAAGGTTAATAAACCCATACTCACAAGTATTGCCACCATAATAAATTCTAACTGCTATGAATAGGTAGAGCTGGCTGCTTTTCATGGCCAAAAATTACTCTTCAGAAATGAACTCATTAAATGGTAGATTTTTTTTATTACAAGAAACACTGCAAATCTACTATTCCTTTTAATGATTAGTTGCAATCAATCATTTTCACTACAATGATTATTAAGTGAACAGAAGTATTTTTCAGTTTTTTGAACTACTACTGTGATCATGCTGTATCTCTGTGCAATATCCCTACTAAGTGTGTGGAAGAACACGTTTTTCTCTGTCTTACCTGTAGAGATTTTTGTCCAAGTAATAAAAGGCTTGGGCTCCCCAGCTGCATCACAAGGGATAAAAGCATCGGTTTCAGCAAGGATGGATATGCTCTGAGATGCTTTTGTGATAATTTTAGGTCTTTCTCCATGTACCCTAAAATTAGTGGAAGATTGAATTAGAGTAGAATTGTGCGGCATAATGCCTCCCATGTAAGGAACAGACGGAAATTTTTGATGACGATGATGGACACTTTTGAAAGGATGAACTGTAGTGGTTATTTGTGGTTTTGTGCGCTGAGAGAACAAGGCTGGAGGGGTAATCTTTAAAATCAGTGGTGGTGATGTGGTTGTTGTGGCATGTGGCATTGGAAGCACTGGAACAGCTGTAGCTTTCTGCACTGTAATCCCAGTAGGTAAGACCTGAGCAACCTTCTTCTCATTTGTGTCCTTTGGCACTAGCTGACTAGGAACATCTGGTTTAGGATGTATATTTAAGTGAGGGAATATCCTTGTTCTGTTGAAAAGGAATGGTAGTCTGGAACCGGAGTAATAGGGGATCACTTGACTTGGTAGTCTCCCTGCTGTGCCTCTGTTATCTGGAAGATGGTTATTTCCAAAAAATCTTGAATTAATATTGTATCTGTTCTGACCCTGATTACTGAACTTGCTTTCGATTAATAGATTTGCTTTGTTAAATGGAGAGGCTTGTGTTGGGGTAGTTGTTTCTCTCTGGGAAGCAAAAGGTTTTCTGTCCTGGATGGTATGTGCTGCATACGCTGTTATCTCTGGTTTGTTTGTGTAGTGGAGAGGCTGATGTGCTGTAAAATAGCGAAGTGGGCCCTGTGTTACAGGAAGCTTCACTGTGCCTCTTACTGGAATGTGCTTTGGAGGCACAACAGGTAGTCTTTGGTTGATGTTTGGTATCATTCCAGCAGGTGGATGGGGAAGATTTGGATTTAGCAGTAAACTGTTGTTTGACTTGCTACTGTACAACTCTTTGAATTGCGTCTCTTTTGACTGCATGTTAATCCTGTTTTCGTTTGAGGAAGAAGTAGGGTGAACATTCTGTTTTGAGGTCATCACTATATTGTCACCACCTGCTCCAACTTGTTTTGCTTCTGGGAATCTTTCTTGATTGAAGGCATTACTCTCCTTGGTGGTATAATGAAGAGAAGGATGTGAAGTGCTTGAAATGGAAGGGGGAAGAGTGACAAGTTTTATAAATGGAATAAAAGCAGTGGATATAATAAGAGGCTTTTCAGTTGTCTGAGAATGATGAAACACATGTAACATAGATTCCTCTCTATCCAAGGAAGATGGTTCTGTCCCAGCCTGAGAAGTAACATATTTCTTTGTCTCTTTAACTGGAGAAGTCTGAGTTTCTGCAGTGCTGAAAGAGGAGGAAAAAGTAGATATCTCATACTGCTGAGGTGGCTCAGCTTTTGCTGGTGTTTCTATAGACACTTTGGGCTTCCATGGCTCCTTTGAAACTGAGAGGTCCTTAAAAACTTCGACTGTGCCAACAGGAATACTTAAGTCACTCATAGTGGGATATGCCAGCTGGAATGTTCCAGCAGTTGTTTCATTAACCACAACTTCTACGTCAAATAGGTTGGGCTCTTCTTGAGATTTTGGTTTTATTGACAGTATTGAGCTGTTCCTATATGCAGGAATAGTTGTTGTCCTTGATTGTTCTGCCTTATGATCCACAGTTTTAGAATCTGCTTTCGTGTTCTCCGCATAGACATTGTCTAATGTGTGGTATGCTGGCACTTCACTTGCCTCTGGTTTCAAAGGTACACTTGACTCTTTTGTGGGAAGCATGTTATGTACAGCATATGATGATAAAATTGTGATGGGTGCAGTCACTGGAAGTTCCAAGGTTTCAGGGCTGGTAGGGTGTGTCACATGTTTACCTTCAGGTGGAGAAGTAGTAGGCCTAAAAGAGAAAGTTGTGATCACATCTCTGATTTTTGTAATTTTCTCTGTGACACCTGAATCAGGAATTAATGAAGGAGTGGATTCCATATGCTCCTCTTTCCTAGCCTGTGTTTTGATGTTTTTAAGACCAGGACTTTCAAGAGTTGGAGAAGACGTTTTGGTAACAGCGTCAATTTCAGATGTCCTTGGAATTATAGGTATTGCCTCTGTGGTTGAAACAACACGAGGCAAAGGCTTTGGTCTTTGTCGGATTCTGTTTGGCCTCCTCCTTCTGCCATAAGGCCTTTTTCTACCATGCTGAGTAATAAGTGAAGGGGTGGTCTTTCTATATGGAGTTGTTGTAGTGGCAACAGAAGTCAATCTACTGATGGAAGAAGCCGTTTCTAACCCCTCTGCAGTTTCATGAGGAGCATAAGCACTATGCAAAATGAATATGGGACCTTGTTTTGGAATAGCGAGGTTTCTGTGTTCCTCTGTCTGAGAATTGTCTGTGTAACTGCTGGGCATGCTTTCTTGAGTCACTGTATTCCTGTGAGTTTCAGGTTCTTCTCTGCTCTGAACCCTGATTGGTGTGACAGCTGGAAAACTGTTACTTAAGTCTGCTGTTTTTGTATGACTTGTGGATATTTTTTTGTGCTGCTTTCTTGCATCATTGCCCATTTCTCTAACAAACGGAAAAGTAGGTGGAGGAACAGTAGTAGTGCCTACAGAATCTGATGGGATGATCTCATCAAACTGAGAAGGTGCCAAAGTTATGGTGTCAACTCTAATTGGGCCGACATTAAATTTCAAGCTTGTCTCCAAGGTGCTATGAAGATCCACAGTCTGAGACTCAGCAAGGAGAGTAGCATCAAGTGGTAGCTCAGCAAAAGCAGAATTTTCTTCAGATATAGAAGATACAGTTTTATCTACACTTTGCACCGTGAATAAACTGCTCGGAACATTAGGAAAGTTTGTCACAATTTGTTTGGCTAGAGGTTCTTCAGTAAGGGCAACTGAATCATCTGTCCTGACATCAAGATGCTGCTCCCCTTGTGGTTGTGGAGTTGCAGAGACAGGAGTCAAATATGGACCTGATAAAGCAATTTCTACAGTGTCTATATTTGCAGGTGTTTGTAAAGCCCTGTTGGAGAAGAGTTCAGATTCAGATTGGACTGAAAACACTTCCATGTTCTGTGATACAGTGACGGAGAATTGCTCATCTTCACCCACAGGTGATGCATCAGCAGAGGAATCCACCACATCAGCTCCTGTCTCTGAAGGTGGAGGGCTGGCTAAGGGGTAAGGTGCAGGAGTAGTTTCCTGCATGACTGATGGCAGTGAAGTTGTAACAGAGATGGTTGTAGCTGTTGTTGTTCTAGGAAGATTCTTCCCACGGACCTTTGCCAAAATGTCAGCCCAATGCTGTGGATTAATCTGTTTGCTTGCCACATTAATTCTCCTTCGAGATTCAAATACTCTCCGGCCTTCTGCAACATTGCTGTCTTGGGTTTCTTCAGTACTTTTCCAGATTTTCATTTTCCTTCTACCCTTCTTCCCCTTTTTAATTTGAGCCTCTGGCCCTTGGTCACTTTTTTGTTTAAAAGGGATTTCCCAGTCTTTTAGGCGGTTCTTTCTTTGTGGGAACTCCTCCACCACTCCTGTACCTGATCCCTCTTCATCATCTATGACCTGCCCTCTTGTTTTTGACAAACCTTTTGAGCCTGGGCGCTTCTTTAGTTTTATGCGTTTAAATGACCTGTCAGACACCATTTTATTTACTGTGACCCTTACAACAAACTGATCTAATCCCTGCTGATTGACAGCCACACATCTGTAATGGCCACTATCAGTGACACGGCTCCTTGGAATAAGCAAAGTACCATTGGGCAGCATATAGCCTTTTGAAGAGTTTGATACATCATTGAGTACCTGACTGTTTGGAAGAATCCAGCTCAACTGCGGGTCTGGGATGGCAACTGCATTGCATGGCAAAGTTATTGGATCTCCTACATTTTTTTCAACTCTCACTACATCTGAATCAGCTACCTGAATAGCTGCAGGCTGCACAACTAGTCTGTAAGCCATTATGTCCATATCATCCCTCACTTGGGCAACACAGTGGTACACACCTCCATCAGTGTAACTCACTGCTTTGATTATTAGTTGGCCACTACTGAGAATGGAAAACCTACTGTCTTCCTCATTAAAAGGTGCCTGTAGTTTAGTTCCATCTGGAAAAAGCCACTGAATGGAGGGACTCTCAGAAGCTCTCACACTGCACCTCAGCTGACACTCTGACCCCTCCATCACAATCTGTGTTGTCCTTGTGCTCTGATTTTGCTCTATCATTACCCAGTTTCTCTGCTGCCTGGTAGTTTTGGTATGAATTGTCTGAGAAAACACAGTGAAAAAGGATAGCACCACTTTTTTCCCTGTACTCTGGCGTCTGTTTAATTGGATATTTATAAGAGGCTGCATGACCCAGGAAGGCTCAGCCAGTATTTGAGCTTTTACACCTGTGTAGTAAAGAGCATCATAATCTGAGCCTTGCCTGTACCGATAGCTTATTTTAGGCTCTTTTCTAAGCATAAGTTCCCTCTCTAATTTGACAGGTACTTCACTGTAGTAAGCTATAAGCTTCCACAGTTTTTCATAGTTTTCTCGATTCATTGGACATTCAAAATCCAGCACAATTGTGGCATTTATAGCTATCTCCTGATTATGGACTTGATTCCACTGAATTTTGGTTGAACCTGTTGGTTTTTTGATTTCACAGTTCAGGTGGACTATATTGCCATGCTCATCAGTCATATTTAGAGCAATGTTCCATAGCGAGGACTGAAGTTCTTCCAGAGGGAGTTCATAACTGTCATCATCTTCCTCATCTTCAGTACTGCTATTTTGCCTGAGTGAAGACTGAATGACAGGCTTCCTACAGGAAATATCTTTCAAGTTTTGAATATCTTCTTTCTGCAGTTGTTTTGGGCTGCTGCACTTAGCACATAGCTGTCCCCCTTCATAGGCTTTGTCCTTTTTGCATTTTAAAACACCTGCCAAAAAAAACCCCCAAAAAAACGGAAGAAAGAAAATAAAGGAGAAAATGAGATAAATAAGCTGAAAAACTCTGTTCTTACGCTAGACAACTCTCAGAAGTATGAAATAAACTTAATGAGAATTGCACTATGTCACATGACAAATAAGGCAAGATTTACAGAATGGCACCTCTTTGTTTTACAGCTGAATGGGCACTCAATTCTCAATCTGACCATGATTTCTTCTGACTTTAATGAGAGGATTGAATATACTCCATCCTTCTGAAATTTAGATTTACTGCCTCTGAATTAAATGCCTAGAAACTGAACAGTACAGGGCAACATTTAAATCAGTAAAAAAACTACCCTGTGTCAAAAAGTCTGCATTTGCACAGTGACAGCCTAACTTGTGGATCTAATGTGAAGAGGAGTGGGACCTTTCAGCTTTCAAAAAAACCAACATTTACCAGAGAAATGCTGGACTTCCTCATTAAATAATCCAGGAAGCTTTTATTTTTTTTTTCTCTATTGATCAAGAACAGAATTGGTATACACAGAACATTTTACTGTAGCTAACAAAATGGGCTGACTAGTTCATGCACTTAAAAGCTATTGGTCAGCAGGAAAAATAATAAAAAAGGTGCTATTTCTTTCCTCATCTCTGAAACAACTGTAAACTTTGTAATAATACAAAAAAAAAAAAAAAAAAAAAAAAAAAAAAAAAGCTAAAACTGACAGGGAAAGCTAGACCAGGAAATTACAGTCTTGAGTCCTCTCTTCTGTCAATGCAGACTGTAGTCAGCAAAGTAACAATCATATACTTATTACATTGTTCTGCTCACTTGAATATCAAATGTTACCTTAGTTATTTAGTTTGGAAGCATATAGTAAATAAAATGTGTAACAGTTATTCTAGGACTAAGTATCAACCTGAAGAATGAGGGATCTTTGAATGAATGAACAATATACTGGTGGATTATAAGGCAAGATGTCAGGAGAAAGGGAAACGCACAAAAAAATTTCATACCATTATTTAAATTGAAAATACATGCTTTGTTAGTCTGAAAAATCAATTTTCTTGAAAAGGTGTTACAAGTGGAATACATACATTCATAAATCCATATCTATACCTATATATCTGCAGTTTATCACTTGCATATTCAAACAGGATATTTCAAGATAAGGAAAACCTGGCCCACAATCAACTTGGCAGTGGCTACACTGGTCTGAAGAAACTTAATAACTCTTTCTGGATAGAATTCCCAAAGAAGTTAATATTATAGTCATATACAGAAACAAAATCTGTCATACATGAAAAAGGCATGGATAAATTATTCCTCCCTCCAAAAGTCGCTACTGTTTTAGTGTAAAGAGGTAACCTAACTGAATAAAAATGCTAGCAAGCCAAACACTGCACTAAGAAAGGGATGTTTAGCTAATATCTCATAACTTACAGTTAAACTTAAGTACACCCATTACTCATACACACAGTTTGGATCAAGAACAGAATGTAAGAATATTAAAATGTAAGTGAGTGAAATACAGTATTTCAGATGACTCAAATATCTGTTTAGCCCGGAATATTTATATTACTCATTCACACATTCTTATAAAGTACTGTCCTACAGTCAAGTGCAAAATTACAATGAATTATGTATTCTAAGATAACAAGACCCACCATCATTCACCATATGTGCTCCAAAATCATTATATGAACCTTGTGACTCCACCACTTATTTGAGACATCTTCAGTTACAATTAAATGCCTATTCCCTCTTAATATTCCAGCAGTAGCTTTGGTGTGACACCAGTTTCTCTGCTGAACTGAGATGCCCAAACTATAAACTAACACTCAAAACTTTCCTCATTTAGTGTATTCCTGATCCAGAGGCATTATAAAACTCTCTTTTTTGCTTCTGCACACAATCAGAAGCTTTCCAGCCTAGACATTGTGATACTATTCTCATCTCTAAGCTTGAATGAAGATCAAAAACCTATTTTATGACAAAATTACATGGTTGAAAATAAATACATTTCAAGTACCTGAAAATACTTAAAATAGATTTCCTCCATCATAAAGGAAGTTGTGGTCAATGAAAAAACATGGATGGACATGAAGAACGCATACTACAGCCTTAATGATAATAGAATTGAAGTTAGAGGGCTTAACCAGGAATTTGGTAACCTGAATTCCTTCCTTCCTTAAGACAAACAAGTTCAAATCCAATGTTACCACCTTCTGTGAGGGAATATAGTCAGTAGCTTTGTTGGCTGAGGACAATTGGCAGCTCTTAGCCAAAGGTGTACTGCCGTGCAAGCAAATGCAGTAAAAGATTATAACTCCTTTCCAGTTACAAACTTCACTACCACTCCCATCACCCCAAATGTAATGGCTTATTTCTTTGCTGTTAAATACATATTTTTATCTAATGAAACGAAACTGCTTTCTTTTTGCAGTGTTTTTAAAATACACATTTATTGAAAAGTAACAGAATTTAATACTGCACACAGACATCATGTAGGTAATAATATTCAGGAAATAACAAAAACCATCAACGTACAGAACAGGAAAAATTTCAGCATTATGAGTTCAATAAACACTGGTAGCTTATGCTCCTACCTCCAAAAACTTCATTCCATTCAAGGAGCCACTTCAAGCTGCAGTCACAGGCCCATGGATTTCCATGAAGGTAAAGATTTTCCAGCAGTGGCATGCCTTGAAACATCCCTGAAGGCAAGGTCCTAAGAGCATTTTCAGATAGGTAGAGATGTCTTACTGTTGACAATTTGAAATAATCAAGGAACATAAATGTTGAAAAGGTGTTGGGGTGAAGCTGCTGGAGCAAATTTCCTTCCAGGTGGACAAGTCTTAGAGAGGTTAAACCATTAAAAGCATTTGGATGAATAAACTCAATTCTGTTGTGGTCCATGTGCAGTCTCATTAAGCTTGAAAGTCCTTGGAGAGTTTGGCCAGTTATGGCTTTCAATTTATTGTAACTAATTTTGAAAACCTAAACAAGAAAACAAAACAAAACAAAACAAAAAAGAACCAGAGATTATTTTTTTTTTCTAAATCCAAAAAGAACAGCAATCAAGCAATTTTTTTCCTCCCACATTCAAATCTTTTGCACCACGGAATAATGATATGCTGGTTAGAGGTAGTTGGTTGGCATTATCAAGTTAGACATAGGCACTGTTAATAGATATTCAATGTATTTTGGGGGGAAATATGTGAATCTTAAAAAGGCACTATAAAGAATACTTATTTTTGTTTTCTGTTAGTCATGGAAGTTAATTTTGAAATTTAGGAAAACCTAAGCATTACCTGTAGAGACACAAGATCTTTCATAGCACCATTAGGAATATTCTGAATGTCATTTCCATGTATCATGAGCAATTCCAATTTTGTAAGTCCTGAAAACGAGTTTTCATGTATAGACTGTATACTGTTAAACCTGGGGGAAAAAATCACACATGCAGTTACAATTTATCCACTGACTGTCATGGACTGCAAACATAAAATTAGTATAACCTAACTTTCAGGAAAAACTGGAGGGACCTTAATGCATTGTCAAAAGGCCAGAAGTTACTGAAAGACTCTTACAAGGCCCAAGCATACTTAGTTCATATTTACATTAAGATTTCTTTTCACTCAGTTGTGGCATTTTAGCCATAAATTAGGAGTAAAAGTAATAAACAGGCATTTAAGTTCTAATAGTTGTCAGTGTATTTTTCCATGCAGCTCAGTTTATAGAATGGAAATAAGTTAATGGCCTGTGGCCAAACCATGATGCTATGGAGCCTGGCAAACTAGAAAGGCAGCAGTGTTGCCAAAGCAGCATTTCAAAATAAATAAATAGAGATTTGGAGAGTAAACATTAAAAACGGGTTATCTCCTAAACAGCACAAGAAGCAGTAAGTCACATCCTGTTTCACTTACTGTTACAATTACTTAATGTAATTGGCCACATGAACTAAATACATAAGATCTAGGAAGTGACCTTCCAATTACATCATTTGAGCCTTGAAACTCCTCTTAGATAAGGAATACAGAAAAATCTACTCTTTGAAAACAAAACAGTTTTGCTTTGGACAAGCAAATCAGGCTTTATTTGCCAATTTGGAAGAATTACATTTGGTGGCCTAGCTCTACATTTGCGTTTTACAGATGTATACAGAATGTATTATCTAATCTAGGCATGAAGTCTTAAAACTAAGAACTCTAAGAATCTAACCTCTAAGAATTTAAGAGATTTTTCCAATTTATTGGTATTTTTTAGAAAGCAAGGGAAGACAGAGCATGAAATTAAAACAATTTGAACATGGAAAAAATACTTTTGGATCTTGACCCTATTATCTATCTAAAGAGTCTTAATTTGCTAAAAATTTGTAACACTGTATTAATATTTTTGTCCTTCTGCAGATCCACTAAGCTTATAGCAGATATCTTATTAAAATTACTTATTTCAAAATCAGTCCTTAAAAAAAAATCAGATTTTTAAATAAAAATTTCTCTTAAATAATTTCCAATTAGAGAAATAATCGTCACCTTCTAACTGTGTAATACTATAAATAGTAATATGATATAAGCACTCTCTCAAAGTGAAAGTCCAACAACAGACGGATAAGACTGTTTCTTCCTGGGAAAGGACACAACTCAGAAAATGTCATTTGTAGTGATGAAACACCTAGAGAGGAAATGTCTTTTATGCTAACAGTGTATCAAATAATGTACATTACCAAAAAAACAACCCAAACATCTTAGTAATTTAGAAGCCTACATTCCATTTTCAAATGCAATTTAGGGATTGGAGTACATATTTCCCTAACATAGCTTTATTGGGCACAAGATCATTTTGAAACTAAAATTAGGTTTTGGTGGATAAAATGTTGGTGGATAAAAGTTTTAACTATAAGGAATCAAAAAAATAAAAACCCAACCAAGGTCACTACTGCCAGTCATTGCATGATCAGTTGCAGCTTACAGGCCTTGAGGTTGCCAGGGTGAGTTCACCATGGGTAGTGGGGCAACCCTAACACCAAGCAGAAGAGGACTGAAACTCTTGCACCGTTTGGTGTCACACAATGACCCAACACTGTACTTTTGTGACAGGAAGCCCACCAACAGTCCCTGCCTTCTTGTCTCAAAATCTGACAGATGTTGAGTTGACAATATCCTGGCAGAGGAAAGTGAGTTGGAGTCTGAGCAATCTCTTCTCAAAACATGCTTATATTGTGCTTAGTTGCTTGAAAACAAACTGCAACAAAACCACAATTCCAAAGGCAATGGATCAGATTTCTTTCCACTGTATACATTTAAGATATGCTATATCTCATTGTTCTCCAAAATGCTACTGGGTTACATCATAGAATTTCAATCCTACTGTACTTCTTTTTTACATCAGGTATAAAATTCCACAGTCTGTAGCGCTCTCATAACATATTTAATTAAATATCTTTTTTTATACACTCTAGACTAAATGTTCTATTTGCCAAAAAAAGAACTCACATCATGGTATAAACATTTATTTGAAAATAAGAGTAACTTTTGTTTGAAACAAAAAGGCTAAGCCAATTTCTCCATGCCAGCAGCTGGGTAAGCACTACCGACAGGTAAGTGCCCATCTCTGCAATTCTACTTAAGGACTACAGACAGAAATCCAGGTTTGCCACACGTGCACGGAGCACTCCAGGCTTCTGCACTAAGAGCATACAGCCATTTGCTCCAAGCTGCCATACGAACCCGAAGTTGATTCTTTCCACATGTTTAGGGATCCGTGCCGGCACAGCTGCCAGGGAGCGGAAGGTGCAGTGGACCTCGGTGGGGAGGTAACAGGCACAGGGCTGGGGGCAGCCCAGGGTGCCTGGCGGCAGCCCCAGGCCCAGCAGCAGCACCACGGACAGCGCTCTGGCCACCACCCGCTCCCCCATCTTGTCGCCTCCTCTCGCCTGGCTCCTCCTGTATTGTTGAGGGGCAGGGAGGAAGAAAAGAGAGAAGAAATTATGATTTTTTAAAACTTTTATATACTCTTTATCTATTTTAAACCCTTTATATACCTAGTGATTACCTGCATTGCCTAGAAAGTCTGTGGACAATAAAGGCCAAGTTAAACTGGAAAGCCATTTTCTTTATTCCATGTTAATTTCTACTTCAGTGTCAATTTTCCCCCCACTACTCACTTCTACTGAATATCTATTCTAAAAAAGTTATGCTATCTCCCTATGGTAATAAATTTTATAGGCTTATTCTGTACACCAAGAATAGTACTCATTTTGCAGGAGAACTAGAAAAAAATTTAGGGACATATCTAACTCAAGCAAATTGCCAGGGCTCCCTCTACAGTCAATGAAAGAAGAAAAAACAACCAAGCCATAATCACTTGAAGATGAATAATATCAGTTATGTACCTCATCAGAAAACTTAAAATAGTACAACTGAGCTTCATTAGGTCCCAAACTAGCAAAGTCACCTCATCTAGCTGCCCAATTTTTAGACAGGCTATTCACTTTTGGAAGGGTAAAATGTGGCTCAATGAATCTCATTGATAATAGATACAGGAAAGGATTGAGATAGAAAGTGAAAGAAAGAATCGGCTTGCCATAGATCTAAACTTTGTCATCCTTTGCCATGGATTGCTCTGTGATGTTGGATATACTCTTACATTGAAATCTAAACCAAACACGTATTATATCTGATCAGAAATGATAAACCTAGACAATTTGTCTAAAAGTGTAGGCACAGCCTCAGAGGAAAAGTTTATAATATTTCTACCAATACTCAAGTTCAGATTTTTGGAATTGTGTGTCGAAGTCTGCATAGCTAGAACCATGGAGAGTCTTTTAAAAAAGCACAGACAAGAAAACACAACTGTTATTGACCTTGAGCACTAGTAATTTCTGAAAATCAAATAATATATGTAATGTCTTATTACTGATTAAGCACCCTAACTCTGGACAAATGAGTTTAAAACATTCTTATTCTTATTCTTACCAGCAGAAGAATTTGAAAGCTTTTCAAATTTACACCATACAAGAATACTGCCTGCTAGTAGTAACAGAAATTTAATATTCCTGCTTTTGTACAACACTGCGACAATGACAGAAAGGCTTTCATTTGTACCAGGTATTATTAGTTCCATTAGTTATTTGCTTGTAGTATAGAGGTCAGATTTTCTTGGGTCTGCAAGAAACAAGATGCACATTTTTTCCCTAAGATTACCATGTGCAAACCATTACAGTTCAAAGGAGAGGTTCGTTGGGACGAAGAGTTCTCCCAAATTTTCGTGGTCAAGTTAATGAGATGCTTAGCATTCTTTACGAGACAAATAGTTTGCAATTTGTTTAAGAATCTTCAGGTGCTGTTTTCCTTATATTCTCTTTAATGAAAATTCCTTCTAAAAAACAGCCTACCCATTTCGTTTCCTTTGTGAGAGGTCCCTTTCAGGACATGCTCATTGAGGTGAAGAGGAGACTGCGGTGACATGTGAGGTGCTGGGGAAGGGCCGGACGGTGGGACTTACCGTGCTGTGCTTGTGGCAGACGGAGGCACAGCCGGGCCCTGCCCGCGCCCGGCCGGAGCCGCTCCTCCGGGATACACCGGGATGTGCCAGAGCAGCTCCCACCGCGCCGCCCCGCCGCACGGGGGCGCTCTCGGCCACCCCATCACCATTGGCTATCTCCACCGCCCGCACAGCGCATCGACCAATGGGCTTCGGTCCCGCCCCCTAGAGGCGGGCGTGGGCAGGGCCCCGAGCGGCAGCGCTGCTGCCCGGCGCCTGGCGAGGAGGTCGGCGGGGGGAGGAGGCGACCGGTGCTGCGCGGCCTGGGCTGAGTGCCAGCGGCGGCTGTGGCGGAGGGGGCTGCGGGGGAGCCGTACTCGCTCTCGCCTCAGCGTTTCTTTCTGCCGTAACGGAGGACAGATGCTTCACATTAGGGAAGAATGTCCCCGCCGGACGGGGCGACGGGAGCGCTCGGGGTAAGGGCGGGCGCCGACACACGGCGGCATCGGCGACGGGACGCCCGACGGCCGCCAGCCAGGCAGGCGCGCAGCCCGCCCGCCTCCCCGTTCCCGCACAGTCCTGCGGTGGAACCCCAAAACCCAACCCTTCCCACACCCGTCCGCGCTTCGGCAGCGGTGGCCGTGCGCTGCTCCTTACCTGCGGGCGGGCGAGGCGCTCTCAGCAGGCGCTGCCCGATGCTCCCGCGGGCTGCGGGCGGCCGGCGGCGCGGGGCCGGCGGTCACCTGGACTCCGGCCTCCCCTCCGGCACCGGTTTGCCGAGGCTCATCGCTGCCTGCCGTGGCGCGCCTCGACGCCGATTTAAGATTCCTCATCGCCCGTCATCCTGCGGGATCCGCCGCCGCGGCTGGGTCCCCCCGAACAAGCATAAGCGATGCGGGGCAGCCGGGCAGGCACCTCCGGGTGCTCGTTTGTATTGACTACTATTGTCTCCGAGCGCTCCCCTTCTCCGGGTACCGCACGATCCCGCCGAAAGTCGGGACGCCGCCAAGCCGTCAGCCCCGGCGGGAGCCCAGCGCGTCGCTCCGGGCGCAGCGGGACCTCCGTGGGCCAGCGGTCGGGCAGGCGATGCGGGCGGCTCCGCGCCGCCGGACGGGCTGCCTGGGCGCGCAGCTCTCCCCGCGGCGGCAGCGTCCCGCCGCCCGCCGCTGCATGGGGACGAGGGATGCGGGTGCCGGGGCGCCGCGCTTCGCCCTTCTCCCCGCGCCGGGCGCTGTGCAGGGGGAGGGCGCAGCGCAGCGGCTCCTCTTGCCGGGTGGGCGGCCCCTCCGGGCAGGGGGCGGCTGCGGGCGGGCCCGCGCCAGGGGCGGGGGTGGGTAAGATGGGCTCCGGAGCTGGGGGACGGGGCTCCCCGCAGTTGCCGTTTCGCCTGGGTTCGGGACCTGAAGCGTACGGAGTTTGTCTGTGGGACCTGGGCATATCTTATGAAGCACTCAGATGTGTAGCTACGCATCTTGTGCGCTCACACACGCGTATATACAGGAGTTCAGCACACACTCCCTAAACTGGACCCACTAGTTCGGGTTTCTTTCTCTTCCCATAGTGATATGGTTTAGTAGTGGACTTGGCAGTGCAGGGTTAATGGTTGGACTCGATGATTTTGAGATCTTTTCCAGCCTTAAGGATTCTAGTTCTTTGATATAGATCTCCCTTCACAACACAAAACTTTGTCTTGTACAAGACATTAATCCTCGTACTTCATACTGGCATAATTCTGCTGTAGAGGCTGGTATCCTGTCTGTAAGTGGGAACTTGGTCTCTGCAATCAAACTCAAGGACAGACACTCAAACTGATGCGCGTGAACAGAAAATCTCAGAACTGAAATTCAGAGGAAATTACAACAATAGAGAAAAGACAGGAACCAGTAATTAACCAGACTGAATGTAGACCTGGTCATTAATTGCCTTTTACCTTTAAAATCCACCAGAGAGGCAGACTTTAGTTTAAAGTCATTAAATCATTGGCATCCCTCTTCTCAGTTTCTCTCCAGTATTAGCAATTTTTTTTCAATACACAAAAGTAAGCCTATCTCTAGTCCAGTGATAAATGTGTGATTCAGAAGACCATGCACTAGTGTCTAATTGGTTCCACTGTGTGGTTTCTGGATATGCACAGTTATCTGTTCCCTAGATAGGCAATGTGGCAGTTTCTCTCATCTGTTCTAAAAAGCCAAAGAACTCAGTCTTTCAAAGCACCAATGAGTTGCAGAAATGAGCATAGATTCATCTTGAGTCCTAAGAATGCCCGAATTTTGGTATGGAACTTTGAAATTCCATCTCCAAGGTAAGTAAATATAGTGAATGGCATCATGTTCAAGGCTGTAAAGTTGTGGCAAGTGGATCATCACCCAACTAATAGAAATAATCAGAATCCTAATGGATTAACCATTTTTTACTTTGAAACCTGTGAGAGGTGTGATTATCAAAAGGATTGGTGGGGAAACCTCTTCAACTGTTAGCAATAAGCTGTTGTCAGAATCTGGAAAACTCGTATCTTCCATATGCATTAGTAAAATTTCACTTTCAAAAGAAAGCTTATTATCCATGCTTTTAGCTGCAGAACCTTTTTTTGTGTTGTGATGGGCAACTTAGCTCCACACAGCCTCTTCTTAACCCACTTTGATATGGGGGAGGGCATTGGAAGGGAAAAAGTTTGAAAAATCATGGGTTGAGATAAATACAATTTGATAGGTGAAGCACAAAAGAAGCAAAACAAGGAATTCATTCACTACTCCCCATAAACAGATAGGTGTTCTGCCACCGCCAGGAAAGCTGGGCTTCATCATGCACAAAAATGAAGGCAAATGCTGTAACTTTAAACATCCTCCCTTTTGCCTTCCTACCCCAGCTTTGTATGCTGAACATGGCACCATATGGTGGATATCCCTTGGATCAGTTGGGGTCTGATGCAAGGAGCAGTCCCAGCTGCATCCCCTACCATCTCCTTGTGCATTCCCAGCCTGCTCTCTCAGGGACAGTGTGAGAAGCAGAAAACACCCAAACACCACAGCAGCAGTAAGATAAAGCATCCTTGTGTTTTCCACACTGATTTGGTCACAAATTTAAAACACAGAACCATATAAGTTACACTTATTTAAATGCAAAAATAAAATATTGCAGACATTTAGAAATAACACCACTAACATGGTATTGACTATCTTCAGAATATTTTTTTTTCAGCCAAGCAAAGCCAATACCAACCTATATTGTTATGTCAACTCTGAATTAACAATAAATGCATCAACAGTTCACAGGGTAAAACCACACTACTTTGACAACAAAGCCCATCCGGGTCTAATATATATGTTTATTGCAAAGTTTTACAATTTTTTAAAATGGAAATTATGGAAATGAAAAGTATTAAGGATAGGATTTTTTAAATTGATGTGTAGTACTTACAGTTAGGGAGTTAGCAGTAAATATTGTCCGTGATACAGAACTTGTAGATGCTACATATGCTTGGACAGCCCTGTATTTATTTTATTTTTTTACTTTGAGGTTTCAGCTAGATTTCAAGAGGAGGCATTTACTGAAATCCAGATACACAGCTGCTGCAGCATTATAATTTCTCTGATGCTAGGTTGTCTGGCATCTGGTGCAGTAAATGGTTCGAAAACATCTTTACAAACTGTTTCAAGTTTTTTCACTGTGTATAGGGACAGATAGGGAAAATAAATGGTGAAGGAAATCATCCATGTCACTGATATTTGCCATTTCAGCTGTGGTACCTGCTGTTTACACAGGATTTACAAAGTGGTAGGAAAATATTTCAAAGGAACAAGGGAAACCAAGTAGAAATACTTGAACTGTATGGAGCATGAAGTGAGTTTCTGATACAGTCATTTCTGAAAGTTAGTCTGAAGGTAAAAGGCTGTTCACATGAACAACATCCTGTTTGTTGTAGGTGGCAGCAAATGACAGGCTTTTGACAGGACTGGGAGGCAGCTAAGGGTAAGTCAAACATGAAGGTTTGAGAAAGGGTATTATTAGAGAGAGCTGTCTTTTTTATTTTCACTGAACTTCACTAATTGTGAAATGCCTTCACTTTGTTCAGATTGGCAGTGTTTGAGGGAAAATTCCATCACTACCACTCTCCTTGTGATCAGTTAGCTCACAGGCTGAGAAGTTACCTTCTACCTCCAGTAAGAGCCAACATCAAAAAAGGGATTTGGCAAACTATTGTAGCATGACTTCTCTCTAAGAAATGAAGTTTTGGGTTTTCTAGGAGCCAGCTATCTCTTCCTCTCTTTGCAGCTGCAATGCCAGTATGCTGCTGCCTTTTGCAAGGGCTCTTCTCTATACCTTTCTTCAGACAACTTCTCTCCTCCTTGCCTTCAGGTTTTCCTCCTTGGGGTTGTTTTTATTTTTTTGTTTTGGTTTGGTTTTTTTCCCCGTGGTTAAGCTGCTCTTAGTGGCTTTAAGCTGAGGGAGAGTAGATTTAGTTTGGATATTAGAAAGAAATTCTTCAATGTGAGTGTGATGCTGCACTGGAACAGGTTGCCCAGAGCAGCTGTTGGCACTCCATCCCTGGAAGTGTTCAAGAGACAACAACTCCATGCAGCACTACAGGCTGGAGGCAGAGCAGCTGGAGAGCTGCCCAGTGACAAAGGGCCTGGGGGTGCTGGTCAACACCTGGCTGGACATGAGGAACATCGGAACAGGCTGGCCAGGGAGGTGATAGAGTCACAATCCCTGGAAGTCTTTAAGAAATGACTGGACATGGCACTTAGTGCTGTGATTTAGTTGGCACAATGGTGTTCAGTCAAAGTTTGGACTTGATGATCTTGGAAGTCGTTCTCAACCTTGATGATTTGATGATTCTATTCTATGATTTTAAGGCCAGGTTTTATAGGTCTCTGAGTAAAGTGGTCTGGTAAAGGATGATCTTTAAGGTCCTTCCAACTCAACCTGTTCTATGATTATTCTTCTTGCCCCAGCTTCTGCTTCCTGGTATATCAAACTGTACTGCATTATCCCATGGTTCTTGCTGAAATGTGAAATCTTGCTGTATGTGGAATTAAACTTCCAGTCTTCTTTCCTCCCCTATTATCTCTGTCCAGTGCCATCCTTCTCAAAGCGATGAGTTGGGATTCTCTCTCAGTTTATCTTGTCAAGCAGCCTCATGCAAGAAGGAGAGAAAGCACTGAGATTCTGTGTATTAAACAGGACAATTTTTTTGAAGTTGAAACTGATTTTTTTTTTATTTTCTATGGGTCAGCAAAGAAAGGAATAGACCATTACAGTCTTGCTGATGGATTAAACCTGATGGGCAGGTTGACATTCCTGACAGCAGGAATGACATTCCTGTCTCCAAAAGAGCAGAAAGAGCCCAGAAGACTGAAAGTCCTGTGAGTGACGCACATGAAAAAGCAGCAGTTTTTAAATGCCTTCTGTTGGAACTGGTAATAAATTAACTATTACTTTTACCACTTGGCAGCAAATGGGGGAATAAATTTTTGCAGATGAATTAGGACCTTGTTTAATTTCCAGCAGAAAAATGAAGAGTTCTAGAAAAGTTGATGGACTGCATTCAACTTTATGATGCAGAAAAACAAACTGTTAACTTACAGAAATAATACCCATGTGTTGTCATGACTTGTTCACTACTTGTCTTCAGGCACTGAGTATTTGTATTGGGAGAGCATGCTGGGTCTACTGCCAGTGTCAGTATTTCCTTTATTTACTTTTGATCTTTCGTGTGTTTGAACTATAATGCCTGACAAGTTATATCACAAACTAATTGGAGTAAATGCTGATTAACAAGAAATGAAGAAAAAATGAGGGTCAGCAGTGTGGGAGGGAACGCAACGATAGGCCAAGACTCACTGAGGTATGCAGAAAACACAGGCAACAGAGGCAGGGAGTTAGTAACAGATGGTGTTAGGGGCTGCCACAGCCTTGGTGGGCCCTCAGCTGCCATCAGCAAAATAGAACTGTTTCTTGTGCCAGTGCAAACAAAAATGTCACACAGCTGTCCTTGCTTCCAGTGCCTTTGGGCATGTCTGGTGGGTGGCTGGAGCCCACTGGCTGTGTCTGCAGGGCAGCTCCAGACGGGATTGTATAGCTGTATTAGCTTGATCCCATGTCTGCCTTTCCACAGAGTTTGTTTACTTGAGCACAGCACTGGACTAACACTTCTGCCCATCACGTATCTCTGGATTGACTTGCATCCGGAGACCATTGAGCACAGGATAGACAAGTGTTGTTTACACTGCCACAGCTACACAGGGCTCTTCAGTTTCCCCCTAACCAGCGTGGCCCATTTGTGCCTGGCTTGTCTGAGGGGTGACTTGGATGAAAACCCATGGGGCAAGTTTGTTCCTCTTGTTACCTCGAGAGAGGCAGTACTGCTTTACCTTTGTTCTAAATGACAAAGCAAAAGGTCAGGAAATGGTGCAGCCTCTTAAAGTATTAACAAATGAAGGAATAAAGTGTGATTTTAACTGTGATTAAAAGGATGAATGAAAGAATCTACTGAAATCTGTAATGAGAGATACCCCTAGAAGAAATAGGTTTAGTTTCCTTTGACTGTGTGCCAGTATCTCTTTATTCCTCTTCTTTTATTTCTGTTTTCCCAATGAAATGTTGTGAAGAGGAAGTTTTTCTTTTAACTGCATGGGATACTTCTATCAGTCTGTTAATAACCTGGGACTAATTACAGGGAAACTCTTGTTGAGCATTTGCTATGCCACTTCCACGTCTTTGAAATGAAGCATAACAGCCAAATATTCTTCTTTATGTTATCAGCAAAACAATTAGCCAAAGAAAGAAAAATATTTCCCTCTTTTCAAAAAAAAAGACCTGAAATAAAAGAGGTGATGAGAATTTTATTTCATTTGCTTTATTTCCTCAGCAAAGAATTCAACTTTTATTAAATATTTTTTTTTAAAGAATTATCTGCAGCAGTGGGCAGTAAACATTTTCCACTTGAGTCTCCTTCACTTTACTGTGGTTTGCACTATATTATTTGGCATTGAAAATTACGAAAAGTTCCTCCACTTCCTCAGTTTTAACCTTCTCAGCCAGTGTTGTTAATTTTATACTGAAGAACAACATTTCAAGTTGAAGAACAAATTCTGTCCTAAGAATGCTGCCAAACTGCTGCTCAGCTGTTCAAGTCCCTTCTTCCAATGAAACTTAGACCCAAATACTTGGCTCTTCCCTTTAGGCTCCAAGACTTGCTACACTTTTCTTGGTGCACACTTGAAATAATGTGTACTCACTTTGTGTTACCTCACTAGGAATCACATATGACTCTTAGACCGATGAACTTAGTCTCCTAATAGCACAGGCTATCTCGATGTACAACTATGTCCAGAAACCTAACAAGGTCCTCAGCAGCACTAATCAGAGATGTTCTACCTCTTTCCCCGCACAGCTATTCCAGCTTCATCTTTTATCTATCCCTGGTTTTGGAAACAGTCTCTTGACTGAAACAAGTGCTTCTCTTACCCTTCTTGGTATTCACACTGTGTATTTCTGCATCAAAAACTAACAGAGATACACTGCAGAGTCACTGGGTTTTACGTAGCTGAAGGCAAAACATGAATCCTGAAGTGAATGCCCAGGTGACTTGACATTGAATGTGTTTCAGCACTAAGACTAGCCTTACTGAATTAGGCTTTGTATAATTGATGCCAGCTAATTACCAAAACTCTAGAAGTGTTAACAAAATGTGCCACAAACTCTGGAGAAATAATGAGATGTGTTCTGCTCCATCTTTTAAATATTTCTATAGGCTGTAGATACCTTAAAGCCCTCTATGAGAACTGAACTGGACAGAGCAAAAACAATGTGTCATTTTAGAGGTTAGAGGATTTTAGCAATGGACAGCTTTTATGATTTACTCACATATAGATTTGCAGAATGTAATTGCTTTATATCTGAGCTGTGTAAGTAGCATAACAACGTGATCAAAAAGAATGTTTTCCTAATGCTCAGCATGTCAGGACAGAGAAGTGCAGATTTAGATTATGTTTTGTTGTATCTTACTCAGTTTTATAATGTTTTTAGTAGTGCAGCATTATACAGATCTAATGCTAAATGAAATATGAATGGCTAAAAGAAATCCAGTAGCCAGAATATTAGAAATCAATGCTTCTCATATGGCTGCTCTGATAAGCAGACATAGAAAAATCTAGGCTTTCTGATACAAGTGACGCTTGGAGGCCATGTCTAGGAGAGGAGTTAACACAGATGTAACACAGAGCTGAGTTGAAAGTACTAGGTTAATCTTTTCAGAAATATGTCCTGAAAAACTAAATATAAATATATTTTTTCCTACTGGAAAGGTAGATACATTTAAAAATATTTCGTGCTTATTACTACCACTTTATTTTCTTAAAGAAAAAAATAATATACCTCCACTGTATCTACACTACACACTGTATCTAAGTTCTTAACATTTATTTGTACAGACTTAGATTTGGAACTTCCAAGACCAATGGTGAGACCATTGAATCCAGATGCAGGGACTTGGCCTTGCTTTTGTAATTGTTTCTGTTATAAACCTAAAACCCTATTTCAAAGTTCAGAATCTGGTTATAAAAAATGGTTCCAGAATACAATTTGGCATCTAAGATATCAGTCAAGAAACACTTATTGCTAGTTTGATTTCAATGTGGCTTATTGAACTTACAGATGTGCCTTGAGAGTTTGATCCATGCTTTCAGACATTGTAAAGACTTTAAATACCTTTGACTAGCAAATGGAAATCATCACACTGTGTTTTGGAATGATAGAATCATCTTTTGCTAAAAATGCCATAAAAACTCCAAGTGGTCATGAGATTTTTCTAAATAGTAGAGCAGTAACTTCATAGCAGGCTTGCACTAAGGGTAAAATGCAGTCTCACAATGCTTGAGTGAACATGTTTTCACCTAAAGAAAGGGAGAATTATCCAGCTTCCTCAAGCATAGCAGCTACACTGTGAATAGTTAATGAGATAAGCTGCTGACTCCAGTTATAGAGTGGAATATTGGCTTCTGTCTTTTTCGGCTCATTACAGATAAACTGAGCCAACCCCAGCAGGCTTCTCTTGTGTCAGCTTGTTTGAAGACTGCATGAAGAATAACTTCTCCGCACTTAGGGAATGGGAAAATTTTGTCAAAAGCTTGTCAAGATCTTTTATGGATTATAGAGCCTAAACAACCCAGGGGCATGGAACTGGCTCTTTACCAAGGGTGAAAAATTAGCCCTACAGGCAGTGAGGTCTCTTTTAATCAGAATCTTGCCTCTTTACAGTGGTAGTTAAGTAAGGTGGTGAAGCCCACTTGGCCTGCTGAATTGCTTCCTCTTGGCACACACTAAGCTGCCCCTGGAGCAAAGAGGGAGCTTTCTGGTATCACTGTATTTTATAACCTCTAGCTACTGAAACAATAATATAAAAATGCTTTTAAGTCACCTTACTGAGTGTGGCTGACCAATAAACCCTTAAAATGAGAGAAGGCTCAGAGAAGATGGGCAAGGACAATGCAACTGTGAAGTTCAGCAAATAATGCAAGGTAAGGCTGACCTCTGATGTTGCAAAGAAACTGACTTTGTTTCAACACAAAAGAGGACTGAACCTTTGGTTTAGATAACCAGCTATCAACAGTTTAGTGTATTGAGCTCCCTGAGTTTTTCACGTTTAAAAGAGTATGAATGACTTCCTGAGTTTAGCAGACCAGCATGGGGGAAGTGAATACATAGCTCAGCCCAACAGAGAATATAAAAACTAGACAACTAGCAAAAGAATTTTGAAGAGAGGAATGGGCTTGACCTGTGAGCCTAATTAGTTTTAGCTGTGAAGTAAAACGACTCCACTTCTTGTGAATGTCAAGTTAAGTCAGTTATATAGAGCCCTCACTGCCAAACAGGCTTGTTGTATTTTAAGATTTTCATAAGAACTTCATAAGAACATTCATTCTAATGAGTTTCATTTTTAAGGAAGAGCTAATAAAGAACTGATGGATTTTGACCTGATATCAAAGTTTCTTGCTTGGAGCAGGGGTGCCTAGCATTAGTGCTCTCCCATTTGTGTGACTGAAAGGAGTTCCATGCTGCCTCCCAGGGATCAAATAGTCTCTGGCATATTAAAATTTATGAGGAATAGTTAGATGTGCTATGGCATCTCCATAGTGGAAAATAATTTGTCCAAGGCTTTTAAGTCATATTTAGACATTCAGATAAAAGTTAAACCCATTTTTTAAGGTTAATTTCCACTTTGAACTAAAGAAATCTTTGGACTTCAACTTTTTTTGAAAACCAGATAACACAGCATTTTGGATTGGGAGCTTCACACCGTCAGTGTCTGAAGCTGTGGATTTTCTTTCACAGCTGATATTTTAGGTGTTTGGTTGTCTTTGATTCTAACAGAAATGCAAATTCTGTGATGTAGGTTTTAAACAGTCTGCTCTAAGTTGGAAGACAAACTGAGTCTGTCTCATTGAAGTTGTTTTGTACATTAACGAACACGTTATTTTTCCTTGTTCTGTTCAGTTTTTCACAGAATCACAGGACATTCCAAGTTGGAAGGGACCCACAAGGATCATCAAGCCTAACTCTCAAGGGAATGACTCATGTGGGGATTGAATCCACAAGATCAGCGTTATTAGCACCATGCTCCAAACAACTGAGCCAATTAATATTTTCCTGTTTTGAAATCTTGACAAGTTTTTCATGGAGGTTCTGAAAGCTGGGAAACAATTTAGACCAACCAGCAATAGATTTTTGTTCATAAATAGCTTTCATAGAACTAATTTAGATACCTCTGTAGTTTAATGAAACACAGGATTGAAAACTAATAATGTAGTTATTATGAACAATTAAAAAAAAGCTTTTAAAAACCTATTTTCAAAGATTTTTATAAAGCATCTGGTAGTCCCATTTTACAGGTGTCTGATGCCCAAGGTACAAATCAGTGGCAGTACAAAAAAATGGGCATGGCCTCTTGCATGCCAGCTTAGTTGAACCTCCGTTAGACTATCTTGAAAGTCACCTTAATACAGATGTATTTTTAGACAGTATAGTGAATGTCAAGGAAATACTCTTAGAATACATTACTGTTATAAGGTAGTGTAGTACAGGGATGTTGAAAATAAAAATCTTACTAAAACATAACCAAAATTCCAAGTCTGTAGATTTTTTTTCTGGCAAAACACTGGATTAAAAAGTTTGGAGACAGGGACAGTGAAGAGTCAAACAGAATAATATTCAAGAAGAATAAACAGAGTATAAAACCTGAGTGTATTCTATTATGAGTTTAAACTCACAAAATTGGAAAAAGAGCACAGAAATGGAGGAGAAAGACGTGTACAGGGGCAGGACAACAGTTGTCCATATGATTTTGCATTGTAACATGAGAGCAGCATTCCAGCTGACTGGAATTTTTTAAGGGAATATTGCCTCCAGGGAACATGTTGATTTGCTGAAACTGCAGGAATGAAGACATATTTAGGCATATGAAGACATGGACTAAAATTTCCCTACCTGGCTCCTTAGTAGAGTCCCTCCTTCGAGCTACAGGATCATCAGCAGACCACCCGGAGGGATATTTATGAGCCAAATATATGGAAGCCTTGGGAAACCTGATCTCCCCAACCTTCTTTGCTTTTTGCAGCTTACTTGATAATATGTCAGGTTTTTTGATTCTGAGGGGCTTCTGAGTGTAATTAAGGGTACAAAGCTCACCAGGCCTATGGCAGCCCACCTGTAATATAAAACCTTTGGCTATTATAAATAGATACTGGAGAATTTATGGAAACAATCAGTATTCTTTCTTGGGCTTGTAAATCCATTTCCTTGCCTTATCAAGCACTGTTTATTTATTCAAGAGATATGCTTCAGAACTGAAAAGTCAGACTGTAATGTTTAGAACACATAAAATATTTTTGTGATATAGAAAAGGTCAGTCATTCCCTTTTTCCAGGTCCTCATCCTGAGGGAGCTATCTGTGCCCATCACTTCTGCAGCTGACAGTCCTGAGAAAAAAGCCAAAATCATAACCAAACCCAAAGTAATTAAAGCATCATAAAATATTGAATAGTCCCCATTGTGGATTCCTTAATGTTCAAGCTTCTTTCCATAAATGCTGCATTTTAGAAGTCAGTCCTTATTACCATCATGGTTTGGTGTTATTTAATACTCAGAGTGTAAGAAGCTTGAGTGTCTTCACTTTTTTTTTTTTCTCTTTTTTTTTTTTTTAACTCTTACAGATTTCTGAATGTTTGCTGGTGAAATCTTGTCCCCATTGAAGTAAAAAAAATTAATTATGGCTTCAATGCATCCCAGATCATCTCACTTTAGTAAGGGTTTGTGGTTGTTACAGCCAAATAGCTCCCAACTTCTGTTTTTGTCTTGTTTTTAATCTTTAAAAAAAAAGGTAATATGGTTCAGATATATTAGGCATAATTAAGCTTGTTAACAAACCCATGTTTGTGGAATATCTGTTCAATGATCTTTTCCCTGTGGACCTCTTCTATTGCTTAATGCTGCAGTGTTCTCATTTGTGTGATGTATTCGGTAATTAAATTCAGCATTTAATACAGGTATGTATAATATGAGTGATCAGATGGATCCAGTCCCATCTGCCCCCTTTCTCTTTTTCTGTCTAGTTAGTTTCATGATTTTAGGAAGTACATATTATCTGAGAGGAAACTGGGCAATGGAGAAGTGTAGGGGAAGGAAGGAAGGTGCATTCAAACACATGCCCATTAAAAAGACAAATGACAGGAGTGCAGCTGTGAGTTTTTAACATTTAGTGCTCTTTTTCAAGGGCATGGCAGCATAGGAAATGTGAATAGTCCATAAATTTAATTGAAACCAAATATAAGCTGAGTATCAGGAGTTGTGAATTTTAAATATATCACTGGGTGTTTATAGAACATTGCTGAAACATGGGGAATAATGGAATCAACTTTCGTCATACATCAAGTAGTTACCTTCTCATGGTTTTTTGTTGAATGATATCACAGTGGTATTTTGCATTCTCTCTTCCAGGGTACCCACTTCTGACAGCACTTGGACTCTGATACAAAGTCTGTACCTTTTTTTCCAATCTAGACTCACCCTCCATGTGATAGTTACGTTCAAGCACCCAGCTTTGATTGCTTTCCAGTGCACTGCTGACTAGAGGTGAGGACAAACACTTTTGTTTCCACTGCTTACTTGGCACCATAAGGTGGTGGATCAAAGTGTTGCTCCTGTGTTGCAAGTACACTGGATCTGGGAACAGTGGGCCATGCAATAGTGCATTATACTAATAGATTTCCAAGGGCCACCTTTTCCTGTGCTGTGAGCCCTCACTCCAGTGAAGCATCACCTGGGCATGTGTTTTGAAATGGACACGTCCCAGGTTCTGACATACTTGTCCTTAATTTAAAACCTCTTTGTGTTTAATGTTATAGACAAAGTTCTGCGATTCCATTGCAATTGGATACTAGTTGTGTCAACAGCATACATTATATGCATTAGATACTCCATTTTGATTTAAAAAAATGAACTGCCTCTCTGCCATGTTTTAAATCATAGCTGGCCTTAAAAATTCCACATAACTGCATGGAAAATAAAGAAAAACCTAATTACCTCAGGATATAAAGGAAGGAATAAAGGAATGTAATGGAGTAGTTGGGGGAACAGCTTAAAGTCAATTTCAGTAAGGAATATTTTTTCATCCAAGTATCTAGAGGTAATACACCAGAAATTAACTACTTTATAAGCAACCAGCCATCTTCGTGATTTTTTGTGTTATTCCTTGATTGTCAGACGAAGAGTTAAATTATGGCGATGGGATGCAGAGAGTTGTGGAATCACATATTGTGTTCTTCCAAGATATATGAACTCTCTGTGTTATGACTTTCTTGAGAACTGCATTGTGCTTAGGCCACTTTCTGGACTTTTTTTAGTTTTCTTGTGAGGAAAAACTAGTCTCACACTGAGAAAGCAGTTCCCTAGCATACAGTCTGGATTTTATTAGGTACACATTATTACTGTTTCCTGATATTGCTCTTCAGTATAACTTTTGCATCAATTTATATGCAATAGTCTGACACAGCATCACAAAATGCCCTCAGAACAACTTTATAGATGGCACTTAAAGACACAATTTAAATGCAGTGAGTCCATAAGAAAGCACATGTTAATAAGAATCTGGTCCGGTATCCACTCAAGTTAGTGGCATAATTATCAGCCACTTAGGTAAGTCAGATTCATAGCTATGAACCTGCCAATTCTTTTTTCAAAAGAAATGCATTTCATATGTAGGAAATTAACCAAGCAATTTAGTTTTTACTGTAAATGGAAGGTAGAATGTATAGTACAATAATGCTGGAAATAGACATCTAATATGACTAACATTAAAAAACAGAGTATGACTTGCCTTGCCTTTGCTACTTTGTCCTGTCCTGTCCTGTCCTGTCCCGCCCTACTGCAACCTCTCTTCTTCATGTGCAGACTTTGAAGCTTACTTGGCATTTCAGTGTGACCAGTGCTGCCAGCTGCATGTCTTTTCTATTTGATAGGGAGCACCACAGAATAGGGATTATCTGCAAAAATAGATGCTGCCAAAAGTAAAATAAAATGTGAAAATAAAGTGAAATTTTTTTCTCAGTCTTTTTGAGCACATTTTGAGCACACTTGACAATTGAGTCCAAATGTCCTCCTTCTAGGAGAATTAGACTGAGATGAAATTCCTGAATGGGTGCACCAGTATCAAACATTAAACCTTTTCTATTCCAGGGTATAGTTTTTTAGAAGACTGGAAAGATGTGAATGCTTTAAATATATTAATCTATTTGCCTAAGAATGTTAGAAACAGGCAGCATACAATGTTGAGTGTTTTTTAATGAGAAGCATGCTGTGATGGCATCACATCTCTGGGACTTGGTGGCAACAGGGCCTCCCTTGAGGCTTCTGTTCTTAGCCTGGTGTGCAAATTTTTATTGCCCAAACCCTGACCTGGCTAGATAGCTATTTTGAATAGGGGACCTGTTACTCAAAGCAAATTGGTCACAGCCAAATTTTGCTGTGAAGTGTTTGTTCTCCTTCTTTTCCCCCTCCTTCACTGAAATTTGCATACAGGATATGTTCAAGAGCAGCTGGAGGCAGTTATGCATTTGTTTTGCCCATGCCCTGGGACAGCCAGATAGAGCAACCTGGAACTAAAAGCCTGTGCACGTTAGCTCATGCCCAGCACTATGCTAACACAGTGGTTTTCCAAATTTATACAACCACGTTAAAGACTGGGCGGTCTGGGCACGTGTCCCCCAGGGAGACAGATGTGTGGCTTCATGACAGAAATCACCTTTATGCTGTGAGGATCTCCTCCAACAGGATTACTTTGCTAGACCTGGACACTCAACTTTGCTCTGCTTTATGGGCACAAGAGGCAGATTTATAAGTGCTGCCTTCCCCTTTCCTTTTTCAATTTTTACTCATGATTCTTTCTAAGCTGTGACACTAATTGCTTTGGGACAGTTTTCATCAAACAAAAGGACACATTTCAAACATAGTCTATAGCTTTTTAACCCAGCTAAAATGAAAGGGTCCATGGGCCTCACACAATAGAGCAGTTTGAGATACCTTGGCATGCTGATTGTACAAATATTATCATTTAATTTAATGAAGTTAATGTTCATGTATTGTAGAAGATTTTGTACCATTTAAAATGATTCAAACTTGGAATTTTTCCATTCTTTATTTATAGTACCTTAGAGTAACCCTATCTCTTTCCCTGAAGATTATTGTATTTATAAAAACAAATATCTGCAGTGTAATTTGTAAACAGAATGATAAATTGATTATAATTCTGTTATAAACTTCTGAAAATAATAAAGTTTCTATAATAGAAACAATGACACAATGTTTTCCATCTAAGCTCTTTTTTGATTAGCCAGAACCAGCATAGAACAAATAAGTCTAATAAAAATGCTTTTACATTTATTTGCATTGTATGCTGTTCACTTACAAATTTATTATGTGATTCTGTTACAAGTACCAGATTGAAAGATTCTTTTTTCTTATACAGTTGCTGAAATGGATGAATCAATCTAAAATTTGTAAAGTGTCATTTCCAGATAGTGATTGAAAAGGGAAATAAGGGATTGAAAAAGGCTTAATATCAGTACAAATAAATTCTCTGTGTCAGAGATCACAGTTCTGTCACATTTTTTATGTGTGGACAGTTTCTGCAGTTTCTGAAAGTGTTTCAGCACCTGAAACCTGAAATGGCTCTCATGGGAGACAGGGCAAAGGAATGGGCAGTAAATAAAACATAAAGATTTGATAAGAAACAAAATCATTACCAAATGGATGCTTTAAGATGGGTGTGAATTATCATACACTAATCAAGTTGAATCTTCCACCCATTTATAATCTCAACTATTTTTACACATGACAGTTCATAAGAGCTGTTAAATTTCCTATGATTCTGTCTGGTTTAGGCATTCATTCACAGAAAACAGTCAGCTGAGACATTAATAACTGGAGAAAGACTATTTTTTGAGACCTCAGGATAAAATATGTTTCTGCTGTTTCCATTCCATTAGCCGGGGAAGCTGATTGTCTTTGCTTTCATAACACACATTCACTCTTTTTCTTCTTCATCTCTTTGTGTAAAAATATCTACGCATGTTTGTGAATAAAAGTGAATAAAATTCCACATATTTTGTAAAATACATGATTTACAACAGAACACGGTAAAAATATATCATGTGAACCAAGACTGAAAAAAAGGCAATGAAAATATTTTCACAAAGGGTAGACTGAGTAGGAGTATGAAGACAATATCACTCATATATACTTTCCCCATGGCAATTGTAACTACCAACTCTGCATTTTCTTTAAAATTACTTTCGCAACCCACCAATATTTACCTAAATTAGATAACTTGTCAAATGAATCATCCCAGCATGATCTCTATCTCAAGTTGTTTCCCAGAATTCATAGTTGGAACTTGATTTTCATTTTGCACTCCTGATCTAATTAAGATTATAGTTTTCTGATGTGCTTGTGAAACGCACAGGCAGCTGTAGACACACAATCTAGGCAAAAAAAATGCCCACAATGGCAGCACTGCTAAGAATTTAGAGGACTTGACAGCTATAATCCCAGCAGTTTTTTCCAGCAGATGGTGGTTTAATTTATGTACTTGTCCTCTTTTCTTTTATCTATTATTTTGTACTTTTTTTCTGAATTAAAACATTTGCCATTTATCTGTCCATTTATCTCTCTGTTTGTCTTGGTTCTGTTCTTATTTTGTTGTAGTAGAAACATAGTAGGTATTAAATATCCCACATGAGACTTGGGATGAACACAAAATGCAGAAGGTTTTATTTCTAAGCCATATGAAGACATTGAAGAAAAATCAGTTCTTTTCTCCTGAATAAAGTAATAAATACAGTAGGAAAGATTGCTTCAGAATGTGGAATGGGATACCTGTCAACAGACCTATATTTTAAAATAATCGTTTAAGTGTATTTGGCTTAGATTTTTACTGTGGATTGAATGAAATTCTCTCCCAAGTACTTCTCTAGCTTTATTTTCCCCATTCTTTACTTCTGGAAGTGTGTCCCTTCTATTCTTTGTAAGAAAGGTTGAAGAGGATCAGAGGCCTGGAGCACCTCTCCTGTCAAGACAGGCTGAGAGAGTTGGGTTGTTCAGCCTGGAGAAGGGAAGGCTCCAGGGTGACCTTAAAGCAACCTTCCAGGACCTAAAGGGGGCCCATAAGAAAGCTGGAGAGGGACTTTTCACAAGGTCATATAGGTCATTTCACAAGTGACAGAACAAGGGGTAATGGCTTTAAAACAAAAGAGTAGGATTAGATTAGATGTTAGGGAGAAACTCTTTTCTTTGAGGGTAGTGAGACCCTGGGACAGGTTGCCTAGAACAGCTGTGGATTCCCCATCCCTGGAAAAGTTAAAGGCCAGGTTGGATGGGGCTCTTAGCAACCTGGTGTAGTGGAAGGTGTCCTTGCCCATAGCAGGGGAGTTGGTGACCTTTAAGGACCCTTTCAACCAAACCATTCAATGATTCTATGATTTCTGTATCTGATGATCTCTACTCAGAAAGAAGTGGGAAAAGGAGGTTTCTTCCTCTTCTGTGAATTGGTTGTTCCTTATAACATACCTTACCCACTAATCTAAGGCACAATCCAAACCTGCAAATCTGGAAATAGAAGAAGAAACATTCCTAATTTAATTAATTCTTGAGAAGAAATGTGATACACGCAGCCTAATTAAAACAAAATAAAACTACAAACAAGTAAAAGTATTCTCTAATGACTTACTGAGAAGCAGAACTAAGCAAACCAGCCTTCTCTTACTTGCCCTTCTCCCTACATCTCCTGCTGCTTAAAAGACAATGCTTCGCTTCCTGATGTAATCCAAGCAATCACAATATTTTCAGCTTAGTACCCTAACCCCTAAGTAAGTTTTATTGCTCTCTAGCTGAGCAAGAGGCAATGTGCCAAATCAGTAGTTTAGAGATGCATGGTTCTGACCAACCAGCTACTACCTCTTTAGTGTTCCTTCCCTTTTCCTTTAAGGGGTACACAGGGAACTCTAATCTTCTCACCATCTTATTTCCATAGCAATATAAGAACATACTATAGCTTGGATCATTCACCTCCCTCTAATATATTCTTTAATAGCATAAGAATTTAATAGGTTACTGAATAAAGGGGCAGGGGAGGGAAAGATGGGGCACATTCAGACGAACATGCAAATGGGAATCATTTAGATTCTAGAGATTGTTTAGATTTTTCTCAGAGAACCAGGTTGAGGAAATCAGTTAAGGACTTTTCCATTTAGTTGAATAAGAAAAGTTGCTAGAAATCATTTAGCATTTTTCAAGAGAAAAAGAAATATTTTCTTTTTTTTATTTTTTTTTCATTTGGAAAGATTATTCTTCTCATTTTACAATTGAAAAAGCAAGCATTCAGAATAAGTTGTTCAGTCTCTTAATTTATTGTTACTGTTCAAAGGTTTTCTTGGTGTGCATAAAATTTCTGATCCTTTGTAACAAGGCCAAGCACGAAAACAAAGGGAGAGAAAGTCCATGGGTAACCAAGCTTAAGCATAATAGAAAAAATCTCTTTAGGAGTTTTAGTATTATATAGAACATTTGCTCAGTAAAAATAACCCAAAGCAGAAAAGTTTCTGGATATATTTCCTTCATGCAAAGTAACAGTCTATAAACACCAAACAAATAAGATTAAAAAAAAAAATCCAAATGAAACATCCAGTGTAGCTCTCCCTCCACCTACAGCAGTTTTTTTTAGTGCTCATGCTTTACTAGGTTCAGCTGAACCTGGTGGTGACAGTATCTGCTGATGCAGCTCTAGTTATAGACTCCAAGAATCCTCTAGCATTGGCACTGAAAAGCCATGTCAACCTCTTTCTTCAAAAGTTTATCAGTGTGTGCCATTGCTAAAGCAGAACTTACTATTTTTAGAAGATGTCAGCCATTCGCAACTGTAGGATCTGTGCACAATATCACTCTATATTAAATATTACTGAAGTCCAGCATCCTATTCAGTGGGTAAACTGGAAATATTGGCATGGATGTTTCAAAGTCTCAGGATAAGTATTATCTCTCCTTTTTCCATTCTCTGGAAACTGTAGTTTAAAATAGCTTTATTTAATGGTTGATGTTAGGAAATCATTGCGACTAAGTTCATGCCCACTTACTTAGAAACCTTTTGGGAATATTTGTATTAGGAGCATTAAGACCAAAATTATCATTTAACGTATTGAAAAATTTGGGGCTTTTTGATAGAATCCAATGATAGCATTATTTGCTATAACTTTGCCAAACTGTACAAAGCGGCACATGAGAATCCTTATATGGACAATTACTTGTCTGCCTTTTGAGAAGTTTAGTGCTTTCTTGTCCACAGTGTTCCTTTTAACCATATTTTATTTTGGACTATTTTTGTTACTCTTTTTTTCTGTTCAACTAGAATTAAATTTGAATTTACATATTTCCAAGGCATTTCATAGGCTGCTATAGAATTTAAAAAAAAAAAACAAAAACAAAACAAACAAACAACCAAAACCGTACATGTTAAATAGCTCTGCTCCCCTCAAGGAAAGATGTTGCCAATCAATTCACATCTGATATTCTTGAAAACAGCACAACAGATGATAGCAAGAATGTAGAGAATAAAGAGCTGTTATATGGGCCATATTTTCTCTATTACTAGCTGTGCAGTATTTTATGTCTTTTCCAGCAGTGCTGGTTTATTGTTGATTCCACTATCAGTGCTTTTACACACAGTTTTAATGAACTGTAGGACAGATAGAAACCACCCCACATTATTGAGTAATGTCATGCCTTTAACTGGAACAGAGATCATGACCTCCTGATCAAAACAGAAGAAAGAAAAGTATTCATCATTCAGATGTCTATTAGGAGTTTGCCTCTACCTCCTCACACTAGCTGAACACCACAGTAAATTTAAGACCAGTAGAGGGTACTAGTGTATGTACACAGAAGTGAATAAGTGGCAGCAAAGATGGCTGCATGAGAAATTTGGATTAAACCTGTAGAGAGTACTATAATGTTAAAGCAGTAAGACTAAGTAAAATATCTTTAATCAGTCTGCATTATTTTCTCAGCTATTGAAAAGTCCTCTCAGCATCAACAAAATATATTCTGATTACTGTTGGAGTGCTTCTGTAACAAAAATTGGGACTGCATCTGTTAGGTTGCTGTAACCTGTGCTTTACAAGACCAACATTAATATCAGATAAAAGGTCTTAATTACACTGTATCAATATTTTTGAAATGGATTTTCAGGAAAAAAGTAAATCTTGGAAACACATATACCTTTACTATCACTACAGTACTGTGGAATTTTTTTCCTTTCTAAAATGGAGGGTGTATCTAAAAAAGCAGTATCATGCAATCAGAAGTATCGTCTTCAGGAATCAATAGCCCAGGTAAGAAGTCAGATTAACACAGTCATATTATTTTTTCCAACTACATAGCATAGTTTATATCTGGACTGTGTACAGTCTCTCACATTCATATCCAGACATCTAAATTAAACTTTGCTGATTTTTAGATTTGCTGAGCCATCATCCCTTACTGATTACAATGGGAGCTGTTATATAAATATTTATTTATATCTCCCCTTTGACCTTGTCCCCAGATCCTTGCCCAATAATCCCATGCACTGGAGCTTATTCCGCCTTCTACCTTCTAAAGCACATTTGAACAGCTGCTATTCATTAGAAAAACAACAAAACCTAAAAAAATCAGAACCTCAAACTTCAATCTGAGACGGATATCATTCCTTCTTTTCTCTCCAAATGAATGGTTTCCTTAAAATATCTGTATGTCTGGACCAAACCCAGGACTTGTAATAAGTTTCCTATGCACAGAGATATTATGGCCTTAAGATCCAATATCCTTTGCCCTACAGGGTGAGAAAAGGGAGCTTTATCCTGTTTGTACAAGGGTATACACAGAATTCAATCCATTTGCTGTAAGGGCTGGAATGAACTTAAAGTGTTTCCACAGAATAATGAACTTATTAAAAAGTTCCTGTACATAATTTTTTGAAGTCTTTTGCATAGAGTAACTTTGCTTTTCATCTTTGGACCTCTGCATTGTTGGATTCTAGGTGATTGGCCCACACTGTATATGCATAGGTTTAACCAATTTGGTTCTCTTTAAATCAAGAGAATTGTATTCTTTAAGAGTTCAGAAAACTATCATTTCATAGAAGAATAAAGAGGGGGAAAAGGAGGCATATTAGAATTATAAAAAAATTTCAAGCAGATGGCTAATACTTGTAATAATTATATGAATTAAAACCACATCAGTGAATGACATTATTTTATTCTCACTGTTTATAGCTGTGATAGCTTTGCAACTGGAAGGTGAAAATTGCTGATTCCTGATCAACTCAGAAAAGGTCAGCGGAGCTGTGATCAGGGCACAGGTAATGTATCAAACATGAAATGTCTTGCATCATCTGATGTTCCTTAGGGTACCTCAGACACCCCAGCATGTATGACATAGGAGACATAAGAGACCGGTATCGTTTTGGAAATGCTTCTGGAAACTGGGTGACCAATACTTTATAGTATCTTGGATGCCTCTAGATTTCCCTCTTTAGGCACCTGAAGAGGGTAAGTAATTTATAAATTAGTTAATATTCATTGAGACATTCTATGTCAAAACTGTGACAAAAACAGATATAATTTGAAGACTAATGCCAGAAAGTTGGTTTTCAATAATCTAAGTCATAGTATCTCTAACACTCACAGTTCAGATCAGTAAGACCATATGAATCAAAGGGGCAAACTCTGTCCTATTTTTCTCAGCATGTACTACAAAGCTGTGAGAGACCCCTACACTAGGTCCAATCTTACAATATTCTAATGACATACTAAAACCTGGAAAACCTTTCTGCAATAACAATTCCTGAGAAGAAGTAAAGATCTTTATTGAAGATAAGAAGGAAAAGAGGAATAGGAAAAGGGTATGAAAAAAGGTAACGAGGAGACATATTTGAAATGGGTTATGGCAAATGGCAAGCAGCCATCTATCGGCTTCTTTTTACGTCTTGGAAAAAAAGTATAGCAAAAGCAAGCCAGATCCTATAATTTTTTAGCTCTACTGGAGAGCATTTTTTCCATGCTTTGCAAGCTCTCCCTTTTCTATTTGCAACTGCTTACCATCTGGGAATTTGTGGTTGTGAACAGTTAAAACTTAATATTTAAAAACACACATGTATTTCAGTTGAAATTAAGATTTTCGGTAAAATGACTGGATTCCACTTTCGGGTGGAATGTGGTGAGAAAAATATGTGCAATACTTGGGGCTGGAGTGCTGGCTCTGCACTTGGAGAGAAAGTAGGGAGTTTTGTCCAGATCCAGAGTTTTGATTTTACAGCCAGTGGTTAGGTTATAACTAATATAATTTTTAAAAAATTATTTAACACCTCTGTGACTTCCTTCTTTTTTCATTAATTTAAATTTCATGCTTTTACAGTACGTCTTATGGGATTAGTGACAGGATACTGACTATATTTCCTCTAAAGCTGTTGGTTAGCACAGCACTATGATATTTGTAAAGTAAGGGCACTGTCGAGTTGCTCTAAAGAGTTGGCATGGGTGGAGGCACCACAAGCAAATTTCTGTGACACTTAGCTTTATACTTAGGTTTGATGGTAATGCAGACTTCTAGGGTCAGAACTAGATTTGCAGTTCCAGAGTTAGATAATAATATATATATCTTGGAAACATTTACTGAATGCTGTATTTGCAGCAGTGTCTTATCTTTAGACAAGTTGTAAGTCACTATTTCAAATCCTAGACCTCTTTCATCAACTGAGATCAGAGGAACAGGTAGTTTCAGAGGACTACCTTCTGTCACTGTACCACTTAATTTTCATCCCAGTACCTCAATTAGAATAAAGTGGATCTCTGCCCTGGCAGATTTAGCAAAACAGTTAAAGACTGACAGAGCAGGAAAATGAACCCACCTTCAGGTCATTGGTCTGGAATAATATTCAGGAAGTGTCTGAATACTCCCCTGGATTTAAATGCCTCCATTTGTCTTCTGCTCCTTGTTCTTTATCCTATTGACCTTGTTGTCAGATGGTTTGGGGAATTTTTTTTTTTTTTAAATGAGCTGTTGGCATGCCTTCAGGTCTGCCTGCCCATCTTTTCCACTGTCTGTTTCACTAATCTCCATTGCTGGCTCATCTTGAAAAAAATTTCTCCTTGCTTCTGTTTTTGTGTTTCTGTACACCTTTGTAAAAAATCTCATTACCATGTAGAATTACAGAACTCTAATTTACTCTGCCATTCTTCAGTCAAGCATTTCTTCTTGGCAAGATGATATCTGAGGTCCCTCATGCCTCACTGCCTTTAGACTCCATTGTAGAATGTATCTTGAGGTCTCCTCTCTTTCTACAAAGAACACTGATTTACCATTTAAAGAGTCTTTCCATATTTAGATCTCCCTACTTTTTTGTTTTCTTACTGTCACTCTGTTCTACATTTCCTGGTAATGACACTGAAGATTTAGTCTTTTTTTAATCTTGAACTTTCTTCAGTTTTAACAACAACTTTTTGCCTCTTTCCCTCCCCCTTTCTCTGTTCATTACTCATTCTCATCTGTCACAACCCTGCCCCCTTTTTAATCTTCACCATCCTTACAAATACAAATATAAAATTTACATCTTCTTCTTTCAATAGGGTATTCCATTCTTTCCACCTCTGATTTATCTATCAGCAATCTTTAAGGTTTTTCACCCTCAATTGCCCACTGACTAGAAAATTTGGGGTATTTTCATTATCATTAAATTATGCTTATATTGGAGTTTAGTCATGAATAGTGTCAGTCAGTGACTAATACTGCTCACTTTGAAGAGTAGTCCAAGTTGCAATGGGACAGGTTATCAGCTTCTTTAAATTCCTCTTCCAGATTCAATTTTCTTTTCATCCCATGATTCTAGGAAGTGAAAACACAAGACAGGGGCTTGACTTTTGTGTCTACTTGCTCTGTCACTCTCTCTCTTTTTCCCTCTCTTCCTTTCTTTGTTTTCCTTGAATGTTGACCAAGATCCAGTGGGATGTTTGGAGAGCAGCTAACAGCACTTGCTTAAAAACAATCCAGGAGTTATGTTCTCAAATACCCTGAGACCAGCAAGGACATAAGGTTCAGGTCCCCTGCATCACAGGCAAATTAAATCACAGTATCATGGCATTAGAGACAGGCTGGTTGGAAGGGAGCTCTGTAGGACATCAAGTGCAATCTCTCATGTGGAACAGGACAAATGCCAGCAGCAGATCAAATTAGCCATGCTATGGTCTGGTGGAGTTCCAAGATCTCCAAGGATGAAATTTGCTTCATATATGTGTGAATAATCTTGATAGATCTTTCTGGATGCTGCTCTGTTTCTTTACATCTGTCCTGAACTGGGGAAAGCCCAACATTTGGTAGATTATGCCAAGCAAAGCCCCATGGGCACTGGATAAAGGACAAGCATTAAGTTCCCATGATATTCTGGCCTTGACTTCCTGATGTTTCAGTTTTCCTTATTTGTGGTGAGAGTTCATTGTTGTCCTATTCTCAACCTTGAATTCATTAAAACCCCTAGATATTTTCCACCAGGGCCTGGACTGATATGTCTCCTGTTTCTGTCCCATGTACTGCTTCTCCATGTTGAGCATTTTGGGTTTTCAGTTGGCCTAGGCCTCAAGTTTGTCAATATCATTGGACTGAAGCTCTGTGTTTGGCAGGTTAGCTACTCCTCGTTGTGAAGTACCACCCACAGGTTTCCTGAAGGTGCACTGAGCCAGTGTTCCAACAAGCTTCCTTCCCAGCCCCCTCCCTTGGCCCTCATGGTATCAGACACCTCACCTCAAAAGAAAAATTCACTGTCTGGCCATAGCAGCTGGGAGTGCATCTGATCCTTAACTGAACTATTTTTTCCTGTTGTACTCTAGGCGTATCCCCATGGATCATTTAGCTTGTGCTTTGAAGAAGAGGTATATTAGAACCTCAGTCACATTTTGAAGTAGAATTTAAATTTCACCTAGATTCAGACATCTCAAATGATATGCCTAACCTAGTGTCTTTAGCTAATCCTTATAGCCCAGAATGACAGGCTTCTATAAGGAAAAATAATCCTACGTGGTATTGCTTATTTGCTGTTTTGTGTCTTGCTTCTATTCTTTTTTTCTTGTACTCATGGGATGCATTTAGCTTATGTACTAATAGTGGAGATTGAGCTAGAATTACAGGAACAATAAATAAGTTCAGTAAGAACCCTACCATATTGGAGATCACTTCATACAGATATTTTTTCCTTCCTTTTAATTTCTCATCTTACTTTTAGATTTTCCTAATTGGTCTGCTGGCAAGTCCGCTGTTAGATTGGGAAGGCACAGCTAGTAAAACTGAGCTAAATATAGTTGTTACTGCATCATATGACTGTGAAATAACATGCACAGTAAAGAATGGAAAATCAAATAAGAATTCATTAACTGGAAGAATACATTTAGTTGATAGCTATTGCCTTTGTCATTGAACATTTGAACTTAAAAAATAAAAATATTGGAAAGTTTTATGGACATTTTTTTTACAAACCTACCAATCAACATGAAAGACATAAAACCTTGAGACAGAAAGGAAAAACAAGATAAGGTCATCATATGCTCCATGCAGTGCTTTCCACAGAAACCACAATTTTGTAATTCCCATCTTTTATGGGTGTTTTAGGTAGTTTTGTCCATAAAAAACTGGAACAATGCCTAAAAGTGAACCATGACCTAAAAGTGATTGAGGCAATAGCTAATTCTGTAGCAGACCTGAGATTCAGAACAATACTGGAGCAATATCTGGCTCCCTTGGTCTTCTGGGAGACTTATGCCTGTCAGCAGTGATTGCACACACAGGAAAAAATCTTGTTTGGCCTAACTTTCCACCCCACACACCTGTTGCAACAGAAATTCTATTTTACATGTCAAGATTTCTGAGGACGTTGCCTGCCAGCATTCTGCTTTCTCTATCCCACAACAAATTATTCACTGGCTGCATTTTCAGTTTATTCTCTTTGCCAAAATATACCAAAAGCTAGTTTTGTAATATTTCAGTAAAATCCCTTTGAAATAATGTGAAATTGTTGACGGTTTCTGAATCCAATGTTCTGATTTACCCAAATGAAAGGATGGAAGCTATTTAGGAAGTTTGGATCCAGGTCTGGGTTTAAATCCTGGACACCCTTAAAACTGAAATAGCACTGGCAAGACAGTGACTTGCTTTCAGTCGGCTCTGAATTAACTTCAGAGTAGAGAGCAGGGCTGCAAAGAAAGGAGGTGTTTGCTTTGGATCTTTAGCCAGTCTTTAGCCAGCAGCTGAAGCACCCAGGCTCAACCCACAGGCAGATGTAAATGAGTCTAAGTACTTATGGAAATATAAGTTAAGAAAGAAACATAACATTCAGTCTGTATTTCTTGGGTGAGGAACCAGGAAATCCTACAGTTCAGTCAACTTTACCAGGGAGAAACCAAATTATTTATGAATGTGGCTTCTTCAAAATTCACCAAAGATCTATGTGTGTTACTGCAACATTGGAAAGAGTCATGCCAGTAACTTAGTGTGGGTACAGAAAGCTCTTCCAAAAGGAGGAGATGCTGAAATGGCAGAGCTGTCCTTACCTTTCTTCCTCCATGGGGAGTATGTTGAGACCAATAAAGGAGCATGGGGAGGACACATGTGAATGAGAGACAGAAGAATGGGAATGGGGTGTGTGGGATGTGTTTTCTTGCCCCTAAGCCAGAACACATTCCCTAGGCTGCCTCTGCCTTGTGAGTAGGTTGGTTTGGCTGCTATAAAGGTTAGGACTAGAAAGGAGATTGTCTTCTTTGCTGTGCCAACTACCAGATCAGCCCTCATCAGCAGCCAGCTTCGTACATCCCGGCACACCCAGAGAGAGAAGGTATTGCTATTTTCCATTCTTTTTTTCACTTCTTTTGCCCACTTCAGCTTTGAAATGGGGAACTTTCAAGCTTACTTACCCCCATCAAGAAATTTCTTACCCAGTAGACTGCTAGCTCTAATAACTCTTTTCTTTGTATTTGCAGTCACCAGATGTGAAACATATTTTGATCTGTTTTCTCATAATGAAAATGCTTTCATTTATGGTGCCCAGCAGGGCAAAACAGAAAACTGATTTTTTTTCAAGAGTCTGTTCCCAAATATAGCAGGTCACATTTTCAAAAATACCTAGAACCTCTTCCTGCCTTTTCATATACTTGACACTTGAAAAATTATTTTTCCAGAATTATTAAAAGTTACAATATGAAAGTCTTTTTGCCCCTTTAATATTTGCCAGTAGGTTGTTCCTTTAAAAAAACGCATTACTTTTTCTCAAGTTCGTATTTGTGGACCAGAATGCACAGCTGTGTTTGTCATTAATTCCAACCAGACAAGAATTTATTGAAACTCTATCAGAATAAATTACCAAAAGATAATTTTATTGGGTTAGGCAGCAGAAAAAAGACATTTTTCTTTGCCTTATGATCTAGACAAGTAGTCTGTGCAATGGGTGGGGAACTGGTTGATGGACAGCACATAGAGGGTGGCAGTAAATAGTTCCATTTCAAGCTGTCAGCAGGTCACAGGTAGTGCCTCCCAGTGTTCAGTGTTGGATCCAATGTCTTCGTAAGTGGTCTGGAAGATGGGTTCAAATGTACCCTGACAAAGTCTGCCAATGATACTGAACTGAGTGGGGCAGTTGACATTTTGGAAGGGAGAGCCTCTCTGCAGAAAGACCTGGATAGGCTGGAGGAATGGGCTAACAAGAACCTTATGAAGTTCAGCAAGGACAAGGCCAATGTCTTGCACCTGGGAAAACATAATCCATGTGAACAGCCCAAGCTGGGATCTTCCCAGCTGGGAAGAATATCTGTGGAAAGACCCTTAGCGGAAAACAAATGAACATGCTGCTGTGGCAAAGTAAGCCAACAGGACACTGGGTTGGATCAATAGGGGTTTCACCAGCAGACATAAAGGAGCCATTATCCCACTATACTCACACTTGTTAGGCCTCACTTGGAATACTATGTTCAGTTTTGACCCACAAGAGATGTGCACAGGTTGGAGCATCCAGAGAACGGCCACAAAAAGGAAATTTTTTCACAAAGAGGGCAATCAGCCATTGGAATGATCTCCCCAGGGAAGAAGTGGACTCTCCAACACTGCACACTTTTAAGATTTACCTGGACAGGGTTCTGAGTGTTCTTGTCAGGATCATACTTTTGCCAACAAAGTTTGCACCAGGTCATCCTTGAGGTCCCTTCCAAACAGGTATTCTGTGATCCATAGTTCTATGGTTCTTCTGTAAACTGTAAAGTATTTGAAGTTTGAGCCTGGGAAGAGTTTGGTTCAAATGTCAAACCCATTATTTCTGAATCTTCTATGTCAGATATTGTCCATAACAGTAACCACAAAATAGCTTTTAATTAAAGGACTGGAGAACTCAAAAAGATTCTCCAGCTCTTTTAAGGAACATAGAAAAATAAGTGATAGTTTAACTTTTGTATTCAAACAAATCCCCAGCCTCTAGCAAGACAAATAAATTTTATAATACTGCTGCAATAATTGCCCCTCTTCTCTTTCATTGCTTCCTTTGGATTGACAACTCAATACCAAAACATGGTTTGGTTTTGTACTTGCAAAACCAAAACATAATGCCTGAGGTTTTGCAAAAGCAAAATACTTCCTGGCTCATTCTATCTCATTTGAATTTGATGAAACACAGTCATTTAGATGCATCAAAAGAAAAACTCCCAGTGTAAACTTGCAAAAATTATTAATTGTATTGGAAGATCTTCCTGGGGTCCTTCTAACCTGTATAATTCTATTAATCTAGAGAGGAGCTAAATTTACTCAGTATTATAAAGTCAGAATCAATAATCAATATCAATAATTTTGCACAAAAAGAGAGGCATCCTCATTCTGTGTAGCAGCTTTCCATCACATTTGAACTGGTTAGGTATGAGAAAAAAACTAAGGATAACAGAAGAAGGAAATAAAACAGATGAGTAAATTCCCAAATCACTACAGAGATGTATCAAACTACTCATACACTGGCAGTATATTGCCCTTTATACATTTAGTCTTTTAAGTGTATTCTATAGACATGAAGACTTTTAATAACATGCTTACATTAGTAGTTCACTATCACCTGTTCTCATGCTTTTTGTACCCTGACAACACTTCTACAGTTTTTTTACACTTAGCACACAGTTGAGCTGAAGTTTATACCATTATGACAGCTATGAACTGAACCCTTTACCAATAAAAATGATAAAGCTTTCATAATCAACAGTCAGTCTTCTGTTTGCTTCTAGTGTGAACAAGAAAGTGAGAACTCAAAAGTCATTTAGGAGTTTAATTCTGTTTTTGAAAAATCATCTCAGACCCACTGAACACTTTTCCAGATTCTTCATGCTTACTAAATATTCTGCCTTTTTATTCAGATGTTATTATGAATGCTTCCTTTCTATAGTATAGAGAAACCTGGAATATGTTGGGTAGCACCTTCATATTAGTATAAACCATAAATAAATATTCCATATTGATTCAAAGCGTTACTGACATGCAAAGCAAATAGAAACAAAACAGAATTGAAGTTGTTATATCCTACATCACTTTAACATGCCCAAATAATAGCTGAAATAATCAGAAAAAAAATTACTTCATTTACTACTTGGATTTCTTGATCATTTTCATCTGTCTGGCTACTTAGATGTGATTTTAAGAATTCCATAAAATAATCTATTTATCATTCAACTCACAAAGCAAAATTGTCCTGACAGTGATATTATTCCATTACTGCTGTCTTGTTCCAAAGTAGTTTGCTTTTGTTTAATGAAAACATAAATGTAATAGCGTCATTAGTGGATAAGGTAAACTACCTGCCAATTAATTACATTTTCCATAAGGTCTGAGAGGCCTGAGAAATACAAATTTTTGCACTCTTAAGGTCCAACCTCTACACGGGATTAGCCTTTATGGGATGTGCAGTCATAACTGGAGGGAGAATACTTCCATTATGATGTAAGATGAGTGGGTTTGAATTGAAGAGCTGATCTAAGAATCAAGTTTCACTTTTAAAATCCTAGTTTTGAAAGGTATTAAACGTCTATGTAGTGTTGAGCAAATTGATTTGTTCCTATTTGCTCAATGTATGGTCTCATAGATAGAATATCTGAATTTATAATGATATCCTCGGAATTGACTGGTGATGTGTATCACACTTGTTAGGAAAAGAATATTAACCCATTGGATGGGTTGTTCTTTGCTGCTAGAATTAAAAGAGTCAAGTTTTGGATAAGATTTATTGGTACAGTTAGACTGAGATAAGAAGATCCTTTGCAAATGGAGAAGTGGCACTTAGTATTTTTGTGTACACAGTTCTATTAAGAAAATATGTTGGTTACAACTGTATTTAAGGATGATTACTAAACACATGCAATCACTGCTAATAGCTTCACTTGATTTTTTCACTGGTGTTCCCTCAGTGCTGTTCTATCTCCTCTCATCTAGTATATAATAGAATGTCATGTAATTGTAAAAATAAAAAACTAAAATATGTACATGAAAATCAATTTGCAAATATCTGGGTAGGAAAGACATTGGCAGACACTGTGAATTGAACTCTATGGATTTTTTAACAGAAGTAAGACAGAAATTCCTAAGACTACTTGCTATAATCTTTGGAATTAAAAATAACTTTTCTGAAATTTATGTACAGGGAGTTTGCTTAGTTGTAAAAATCTTTATTTTATTGCCAATACGATTTACCATTTAGTGCATTCCCAGTGAATAAAAGTGCCTTGCTTTGTTTTCAGACGCAATCTCTTTGGTTCAGATATAACATTAGGCCAGACTATCTTCTCGGGTTTGTTGGTAAAATTGTTTGAATACTCTGTCCCATTAATGTCATCAATTTGCTATATATAAAGATATGTTGATAAGTAGTTGCAGGGAGAAATCCTAATTAATTGAATTAAAACTTGTGGTTTAAGAATGCAGACACTCTGGTGGGCTTCTAAACTACGCAAGTGCATCAATGGTTTTACACCATCTCTAGAATTCACACTCTTTCTTGCAGTTGCCACACATTCATTTACATGAATCATGATATAAAATCCCCAAGGGGGCTGAGCTAGCTATTGGTAGCTCTTTAAGGTAATCAGAGATATTGTATCAGTAGAATTCACCGACAGCCATATCTCATATTTTACCTGTACTTTAAAGATAACAGGAAGGACGAAAAGATCACTTTTGTTATGAATTAAAAAACAAATTTAATTTTTTTTCTGCTCTCAGATGTAGTTTGATATTACTGTTTGCTTTGTTCTACTTCAAAGAGCTGTATTTTGGATATGTTTTTGGTTCCCCATTGTTTTCAGGGTTGAAATGTTAAGCTGCATTTCCTGTGAATGACAAAACTCTTGGGCTAAGTAAGAGCTGGGTGCAGTATTGAAGCTGCATCTGTGGACAGAATTTCAGGCAATATGAACAATGCCCCACATGCTGAGATACAGAGTGGAAAACATGAGTATGATTGTGAACAGTTCAATAAGAATCTGAACATTTGTTGGAGTTCTTGCCTGATCAGAACAAAACATCTACCCAAAATAATCTGTGTGATGTAGTTTCAGGCTTTCATAAAAAAAACCCAATTCCTTTTCTAAACCACCTCGGAGAACATTGGTTTGAGGGGAATTAAAATCCAAATTGGACAACAGAATGAAAAAGTTTCCCATTTCAAAAATAAGTTAAAAAATCTTCCATGTAAGGGAACTTTCATTCTGCCTGCAACTAAAAAAAAAACAAAAAAATCTTTTCAAGCAAATCTTTCAAAAACACAATCATCAAAATAAGTGCTTTTTTCTTCACTGTGAATTTTACTAGGATGACAATGCCCCGAATTCCTTCCTGTATGAGTAGAAAAAAAAATGGCACAAGGGCATGATTGTTCTGGCTTCGCTGGTAATTTCTAATATGAGTGTGGTTGTAAAACTTTATTTATAAAATCCAGACTTCATTTTTGCCTCCATTAAACTTGGAGGTTCAATCAGAAGGTTGGAATAAGCTTCATTTCAAATTACATCCTCCACTATTATTTGTAATAATTGTACTGTAGAAAGGAATAGAAACTTTGCTATAGGACAAATCTTTTTTGCAGTGAGCAAAGTATTGTCTTTGATACCAAAAGATTTTTTTTACACTATGCAAGTTCTTTATCATTTTCTAGGAGTAAATATCACAGAATCATTTTAAAAAGATCTTGTCCTGTCTCTACATAGTGCTACTGGCCAGATGAAATTCAACTTGCAGGACGGGTGGGGGGAAAACTAGAAAGACCCATACTTCCTCCATGCACTTCACTGTTTCTTTTCTTCTTTCAAACAAACAAAAAAAAAGAGCTTAATTTTAAGTTGTTTAATTTGTCCTTTTGTGTTATTCCAAGTCAGGTCTGCATTAATTTAGCTAGTGTTAAAAAGTAGAAAGGAAATACTTGTAGAGTGAAACACAAGTCCTGTTTGAATGATCTTTGCTGGTGGGTATCATTGTGTGCTGCTGTGTTAAAAGCAGTTTCCTTCTTTGACCACTTTTTATGCCATTTATATTGTCTTGTCATCCATAATAGGACTGTCTTGCCTTTGAAATCGTCACCGTATGAATGGAGATTGTGGTCTAGACCTACCTGTATGTTTTGACTAATTTTGATGATGTCACATGCATAAAGTGGTCACAGAGAAGTCTTAACTACTTGGTTAAATGAGTAGCTTTGTGGCAGTCTTGCTTTACTAAGGTAGTTCAAACTGTGTAAAACAGTGAATTTAGTCTAGTGAGTCCTAAATAAACTCAGAACATACAGTTATACACAGCTAACGTAGTCAAAATGCAGGATGCACTGAACTAAACCTTACAAAGTAAACTAAATAATAATTCACACAATACTGTGCAATTCAGTCCTCAATTCTTGGCAGCAGCAATTCCTATGGTCTCTTTACTGGAAATAGATGTTGCGTCAAGGCAAATTGGACTCCTGGTGAGTAAGAATTAAGTCAGTGCTAGGCAGTTAAGTAAAATGAAATTTTTCCAGTCTGATACTTTTCACTGATTCAGAAAATGGTTTTCAGGCATAACCTGGATATGACATGCTCCAGGAAGTATTCATTGCCAAATGAAACTACAAGCATAGGGCATATTTTTCTCTTTGAGGAACAATAATGATCTTTTATAATTTACTGCCGTTCATGCAGATAGGTGGCAGAGTACTTCATAGGCAAGCTATGTTATTCACTAGCAGAAAGAGGAATTTTGTGAAATACATCTCTAGGAGTAAAATAACTAATCCTGAAGAATGGGATTTTCTTCTTTACACGTACAGCATATAAGATTCTATCTTTTCCCAGATTCGTCCATCATGCTGTCTCAGGGAATGTGCAGTGTCTGTGTGTCACTCATACAGAAGTTGAGTCTTTTAAGTCACCAATACCCATCATTAATTGGTTCTGCATGAAAGAAACATCACAAATCACAGAAAACTATTCACTTTCATAAATCTTGGTTGAGTTTTAGAAAAAGGACAAAGAAACAGGAAAATCTGGTATCCTAATTCCTCTGTCTGTCCACAGCTTCATTTATGATGTTTCTCCATTACTGGTATGATTTGTGATTTACCACAACAGGTCTTTTGATACTAAGCTGAAGTAGTGCTTCCAAGCTGTCTGTCATCTGAATATGTTTAAGAAGAAATATCTCTTGGGGCAGTTGGGGTATTTGCCATTTCTACTTTTGTACAAAGTACCTTGCTCCAATTTAGTCCCTGGAAGTTGCTTTGAGTATTATAGTTTAAGATAGTGTTGTACACACAGAAATAGTTTTAATGTGTACATTTTAGGCCACAAACTATCACAGCCAGACATCACAGAGAATCTACAGCTGGAAAGAAGCTGAATCCCTAAGGAAACAGCCTAAAATGTGGAGTTATTCTAGGAATACGTGCGGTATCCCAGGACTGACATAGGCCCTGTGTCTAAATACGAAGATTGTTAGGCTTGATCTAGACCCAGTTTAAGCCTAGAAAAGAACCTAAAGTTTCCAACTGTGAGCTGGACCAGAAGGAGCAGAGGAGGATGTGCTGAAGGGTCATTTAAAGCTCATACCTATTATCATGATGTGCTGCAACACAAAGAAATGAGCAAACAACATCTCTAATTACAGGACAGCGTCAGGTAGCTGTCAGCTTTTCTTTCATGAATAGGACCATTGCTTTTCTATAGATTCATTTGTCTGGATAAGTGTAAGCTGACAGTAAAATAGAGGAAGATGTTTTAGAGAGATGTATTTCTAGTTCTTGTGCAAGTAGATTTACAGTGTTTTGGATAATAAATGATGAGAGATGAAAACGTAATTTGCTCATTACTCACAAAGGGAGATAGATAGATAGATAGATAGATAGATAGATAGATAGATAGATAGATAGATACACATCTCTCTCTCTCTCTCTCTCTCTCCCTCTCTCTCTCTCTCTCTCTCTCTCTCTCTCTCTCTTACATATCCATACATAAAACAATTGCAGACACTAGTCCTTGTTGTCATGTCACTTCTTGCTATCTCTGAGTGGGTAAGGAGCTAAATATCTATTCTTCATGCAGTTTGGGCAAAGTTATACAGAAATTGCAATGCCTACAGCTGGGGTTCATCTGTTAATGCCCCTCAGCTAATGTGGCAGTGAGAGCTTGTCTTTGTTCTGTTCCAGTGCAGCAGAAAACAAGCTCATTTAAACCACAGGTGGCTGACTATTGCCTATAGCCCAAAAGGTAGAGCAAGAAAAGTACTAGCAGTGGTTTTGGAGGAAAGGCTGTGGCACATACCCACACATGATTGAATTTTCCATGTTTTCTTTGGCACTGGAAAAAAGGAGTGTTTTGTTCCTGACTACACCTTACTTTGGCCACATCTGTGGGGAGTGCAGTGGACCCTATACTACAAAATATGCTTAGGTCTGTGTGGTTGAATCACAGGATCTGCAATAAACAAAAGAAACAAAAGAAACAATAAAAACAAATAACATAACTGTTTCTAAACAAAGTGCCAGTCCCCTTTCATTGAGTTCATTTGCTCCTGTGAAGGGAGAGGACGTACAAAATGCAGGGTGAGGTTTTGACAATTCAAATCTTGGTGGATCTGAGCCAGTTCATGCCAGCAGATAATTTGTTCCTGGAGAAAGAGGGTGCCAAGTTTAGATGTGGCAGAGATTATGTGGCTTTCACAGCCTTAGGCTTTTAAACATTTTTATTATAGAATCATAGAATCACAGAATATACTGAGTTGCAAGGGGCCCCTCAAAAACATTGAGTCCAGCCCCTGGCCCTGCACAAGACACTCCAAGAATCACACCATGTGCCTGAGAGCACTGTCCAAACGCTTTTGTGAACTCACACAGGCTTGATGCTGCGACTACTATTTCCTAAATTTTCCTAATAGCAATTGGGAAAATTACACTAGTCATTTATTTTGCCATCACGGACTTCAATTATACAACCAAAATTTTCTGTCATACTATTGGTATGACATCTGTATACTATCTGTGACTATTTTTGGAATCTGCAACTATTTTCTAGATTTCCCCCAAAACATACCATTTTGTTTTCAAATTCAAGTGTTTTTGAAAGAAATAGAACAGAATTCTTTAAGGGTATAGTTTTGTCACATTTAGTTTTTCCACCTTAAACAAATATTAGAAAGTACCTATAGGAAAATTACATCTATGGTTAGCAACATATGGAAGCTTAGAACACTGGAAAGATTACAGACAGTAAAAGAAGTAAAAAAGAAGCCCCAGATTTATAAAGTGCAGATTTGTAGAGGAAACTGAGAGCAGAAAAGTGCATAATAGTCATTTTGACTTGATATTAAAATCCTCTATGTGGTTGCTATTTATGAAAAAATCTATTGAGCCAATAAAAGCAACTGAATGTCAGTGACATAGGTAAATTGCCAGAGAAATTCAGGGGTCTTCAGAAAAAAAGCTGTGCTACAAAATATTGTATGAGAAATGTGAAGTCTATCCTATTGATGGTTCTTTTTGTAGTGGAGAAAAATAGTACTAAATAAAATAAGACTTTAGGAGAGATCTTTTTGACATTGCAATGTAACAATGGAGAGAAAAATATTACTTTGAAAAGCTTTGAAAGATTCCACCTTCCAAAAATTCCTGTAGATAATAAGCCATTTATGTCTTTATTCTCCTTCATGTTTCAGGAATAAGCTGGAAAAAAGTATAATACTTCATTACATACTTCAGAGGGCTAAGAAAGTAAATTTCTTCAATTACAGGCATCAATCAGTTGGAAAAGAGACTTTCAAAATTATCTCTTGCCATAAGAGTTATTCCCACTCCTTTCTAAACTCAATATACCTTTTCATTTATTTGCAGGCCTTTCTCTCCTTAAAACTAAAACATGACAAAATTTTTTCTAGATGAGACTGATAGAAAGAGCTCTGTTACTTATGCTGTCCCCCTCTTAGTCCAATTTGTTAAAAAATAATGCACCTTTTTCAGTAGGCCATCCTGGAAGTCACTTTTATTTTTCCTGGCTTTACAATTCCCTACATTTTATCCTCCCATTAAGGATATCTATATCTAGCTATATCTATATCATTTATATCTATATCTAATCTATAGATATTTTGGATTATAGCCTTCCTCTTCTCGTCCCAGAGTTACATCTCTAGAAATTGTATCCCATGTAATTATCTTCTGCCAGTGTTTCTTCTCTGTTTGTACATCTTTGTATCATTCTTCTGCAAATGCTAGTTAGGGAAAATTGCTGTCATCTCCATGCTGATTTCTTCCGTTTGGGTATCATTAATGAAGGAGATAAACAGGAACAGACGTATCATCATTAGATTCAGTGTGTTGCTATTAATCATTAGTCAATGTTTATAATCACTTATCCAGGTTTCAAAACACATTATTGTGTTTGTGGCCAAGCCAAATTGAAGTGAATGGATATTTCTCGTAGGTTTGCATGAGACAAAATAATAAACATTAAGGAAAATGTAGCAAACTCACAAACAGCCCTTCTTCTGAGTGGTGCAAGTCTCTGCAAGGTGTATAAGCAGCAATTCAAGAACACTTTTGTTCTTCAGGTGGTCTTTGGACAAAAGGAAATCTCAGTATTGTGGTTATTAACTTTTTAAATTTTTTCACTATCAGACACCTAAAAGAGAAACATTTTGGAAGATCATTTCTCTTTTTCACAGTTTTTCAAGAGAATTAAAATGACACAAGTGTGGAGATCAGCAGAAAAAAAAAGATTATAGATGAATAGGCATTTTTAAATATGCTGCTCTGAGATACAGTCTGTTCATTACTAAAAATAAGCAAAAAATTCCAACAGTGTTGGTACTGGTCACAAGCAAACAGAAAAAATTACATGATAATCTGCAGCAACTGGAAATATGCCAAAGCACAGTGGCTGACTGCTGCTGCTGAGCTGCTTACTTTTCTCTGGATGAAAGTGTGAGGTAAAGATATGTTTTCTGTAATTGGAAGTGAGAGGAGCTCAGCTAGGTCATTTGAATAAGAGGGGAAAAAAAAAAAGAGACAAAGTAAAGAAAAAATGAGGCTACCAGCTGGGTGTGGTTTCTGGGGTTGACTCAGAAAACTGTTAGATGCCTATTTCTTCTAGGAAGGGAAATAGCAGAAAATTTATCTCTCCTTTCACCAGATGAAGGAGAGAATAAAGAATGACTCAGGAAATGAGAAGCTGAAAAATTCTGAGTAGGCTAGGATGCAGAAGAGAAAAACACAAAAATATATTTTCAGAAATTATTACAACAAAGTCTTACAGCAGGATTCCCCCAAGTATCATAGGTCAGCGTTTCTCCACTGCTTTCCTCACTATGCTGCTTGTCTGAGACCATGTTTGTCAATTAGTTTAATTTGAATAATTCTTACAATCTGATCAGGCAATTGTGAGGTACAGTTCAGCTGAGATATGTAGCTTACATATGTGTATAGATATATGAACACATACATGTGTGTATATATATATATTTGGTAGAATAAAATAATTACAGATAAAGAATTAGTAGACAGAGGCTTTTAATATATTGACTTTAAATAAGTAGTTTAAATTATCATATTGTGATTTTCCAAGTGTAAAAGTAGAGATCTTCTTTCATCCCAGTGTGTATACATGGAATAAAAGAACTTTCATTAAAATGACTTGACCTAGGACATTAATCCTTATAATTTCATCATTATAGACCACATAGAAAGCAGTTAGAAAAAAACACCAGGAAACATTTGTAAAGCTTCATTAACAAACTGACACCCATTGTGTTTCTCAGACAGTGATCTCATAGTGAAAACATTTCTGTGGAATTTTAAAACAAAATGAAAATTGGCAGGGATAGCAATCTGAATCCATTTTAGGCATTTTACTTCCTCTGCTAGGCTCATAAAAGTTAGAGAACAACCAGAAACTTGCTATTTGTGATAAACAAAAGAGAGATGGCTAACCTGATGCTGTAGGAGTGACTTCCCTTTTCAGAGTCTACCCCTCACGTTAAGATGACTTCAGGCACAGGTTGTATAACTTCAGTTGCTGCATTTTACTCCATCCACTCCTCCCACTTAAAAAAAAAAGTTAGATAGAAGTTTATTTGAATGTAGCCTTTGAAGTTATACCACAGATTGATATGCTAAACAGAAGCAGTTAGAGAACCAATTTTATCGGACAATTTTTCTGCCCACACCCTTGTAGTTTGAACATTTGGGAAGAGTTTTTTGCTCTTTGATGAGAGGAAAATGATGCATTTGTTTTGGGATGACAGCTCAAGGCTCAGTTATTACATATAAATCTCATCTCAGCAATATTTTGGCTTCTGATATTTTAAACAAAATTGTCTTGGCTTGAAGTGGATGTTGACCTTATGAGGGATCAAGTCAGTCTTCCTGTTGTTACTTGCAATGAGCACATATTTTCTCTGTCTCTTCATACTCAGGATTTATCTGACTGCCACTATAATGAGAGGGGGTTGCTGGAGGTCAAAGTTTGGATTTTAAGCCTACAAAAAATAAAATTTACTTGGAGACCCTTGGCCATGTTATTAATTTTTCTTTCTGGTGTCTAGGAAAGAGTAATCTTATGGGGATTGGTTATCTGAGAGGTGAAAAACTTGCTGGCAATATTCAAAGAGTATCATTTCATTGGTTAGTGAGAGTTATAGATACTCACAAATACAGTTTTCCTCTGCTTACTACATAAATTAAGAGAAGTTATATTGAAATAAGAGATGGGAAAATATATATAGGAGCAGTCTGACCTCTAATGCAAGGCCAATGGGTCATTTGGACTCCTGAGGGACAGATGGAGGGAAGGCTGCAGCCCTGGTGGAAATTCCTCATTGCAAAATGTTGTAACACACCACAGTACACGTAAAACTACTGGGGCTAAAGTGAATCATAACTTTCTAAACCTGAATGTTCCAGAGTGCTGTACTAACAGTATGGTGTGTGCCAATAACAAGGGATTGGAAAAAAACCCCTCATTTCTTCTTCAGGGGGGTAAAATATTTTCCACAGTCTCCTAGATGGCCCTAGTTTAGCTTAGAAGTGTGGTCTAAAGAAGTAGCATCTTTCAGTTCTAATAAAAAGCAGCTGTTTTTTTTCTCCTTCCATTAAATAGTCATACTGACTTGCAGAGACTGCAGAATATAGACTAGTAGACATAATTTGGACTTCTGATTAATGAGACATATTCTTCATATCTTCGTGACGGTCATAATTATACTTTGGAGAACACAGGCTACCTCCATTTTTCCTGGAGCAGGATTCCCAAACAGAAACGTATTAAAGCATGCCACAGCTCCATGTACTACAAAGTTCCCATTTCCTCTCCATGGAAACCAAGAAAGAGTATCTTAAATTGCTGCATACCACAGTTGTATGACATTTTCCCTGCTTCTTATGTCTAAATGTACCTATATGGAATTGACAGATAACTGAATTCAGCAGCACTATTCTCATTACAAGCATTTTTCGCCAGAGAAGCTGTGAAAGAAATCCATGTGCAAGACAGAAAACACCAGAAATTTCCACAACACTGAGTTTTTCCCAGGGACTGGGAACTGGCTCAGGGTGCAATAATCCTCCTGAAATCCATAAATCCCAGGTCATTTGTTAAAGAATTGTGTCTTCTAGCCTTGCTAGGGAAGGAGGAAAAGCCCTGTGTGGTTAAGCAATCTGAGTGAAAGTACAGAAAGACAGCTAGCTCTTATCCCTAACAAAGAAAATCAGTCGGTGATGCAAAAGAATCTTTTAATTTTCTGTGGAAAGACTTTTCATGATCATTTTTGAAACAAGACTTTTACTGAACTTATCATTACCATTAATGATAAGCAATGTAAAACCTTTGCTTTAAACAAAACTTTCCTGAGAAACATTAGAGAAAGCCATAAAATATAACGTAGAAATTGTTTGAAAAACACAGCATTTCAAAAGCAACTGTAATTTGATTCCAGCAGCTTTCTGTGTTTGCTTTTAGAACCAGCAGTTTCCAGTAAGCAGTCTATTTTGGGGGAGAGAAAACCCTCTCATGAAGTTTGTGGGCAGAGGCAGCTGCTTGCCTCTTTGTCACAGCTCAGAAATGAAGTGTGTGGTGGAGCCCTGCTGTCTCTCTCAAGATGCATGAATGAACAAACACTCACATGACTTTGGCACCTGTACAGGACGTGTCCCTTCTTGTTCCTTCTTTCAAAATATAGCCATCTGTAAAAATTCATGGCCTGTTTGTTTTTGAGAGGTACAGGGCAACTAGTGAAGAGTACACAGAATAATGCCATTAGACTAGAGAAAAAAGAACAACACTGGACTGCACAAAGAAAGTTGAAACATTTCCCAGCTACTCTCCCCCAGTTATCTCAATGGACAGAAGAATGTTTTGTTTGTTTTTTGTTTGTTTGTTTGGGGTTTTTTTTCTTATCTTTCTGTGGATGTTTGCCAGCCTGCCATTTTTCTCCTGACACCTGCTTCAGTCATGTCTCTCTTTCCAGTCTCTTCAAGATTTAATATGTCTTTTTATCCTCTATGCTGAGTAGTCCACTCAGTTATCTAGCAAGTCAGACTGGGTGGTTTGCTCTTTGTTATTACTCCAACTTTTGCATTTTTAACTCCTTTGAAGTTATTTACAGCAGGTGTTTTACCTTTGCCATTTCCCTTATTTTTTTCTGCTTAGTTTCTTTAAAGGGTTCTTTTCACTTCATCCTGTCTCAAGAAGTCAATCCTAATCAAACTATACGGTGAACTGCAGTCTGCTTCATCAAAAAACCTCTTTAAGCAATGCCCTTTTCTCTTGTTCTTCAGTCCCCAGTGGCTGTGTCTTTGCAGGCCTCATAAGGGTTTTGTTACAGTGCCCATCAGGCCTACATCACATAATAACATTACTCACGGTTAGCTCTTGTGCCTAACATTTAACATGTGAAGCGCTACAGAATTTGGTGTGAAAATTTCACAGGTAAACTATGCCTACACCACAGAGGTACAGAGCATATTATAAAAACAACCACACCATCATGAGTTTTCCACAGGAAAGTTTGTTTTACTCCAGTTTCTCCTGAGACCCATTTTCTTCTGGATTTGCTGATACCTGTCACAAGATTGACTTCACTTTGCTTTTTTTCCTAACATACCTCCCCTTAAGCCTTCAGCTTTCCTGGTTCTTAATTTTCCTCCTGACAGCCGTCACTCCTGCTACTTGTCAGGGTAATACTTATAACCTGCCTGTCAACATAGGAAAGTTCTTGAGTCTTAGCAAGTCATGAGGTTTTCCATCACATATCAATCAAGGAACCTATGTTTGCTGGAAAATGTCAATGGAAAGAGTGCTGAGCTAAAGATAGGGGTCTGTGAATGACTTAAAATTAAGAACTGTTTTTCTAAAAAATATCCTTTTTCAACCACTTCTCCCCATGGGGAAAAAGAAATCCACACTTTGCCATTTGCTTTGTTTTACAAAGTAGAAATAATGTGTATATATATTTTTGGTATCTTACAACACACAATTCAGAGTTTGTTTGAGGGAGGACAGCAACTGGGAAGCTATGGATTGAGACTCTCGTCTTGTATCACTGGCATTGGCAAGGGGAAGAGTTCATGTTACATTATGCAAATGCACTGCAAGTGTGTGCATCTTGCTAGTCTGACACTCCCTGGAAAGACAATCAGGGGGAAAAAAATGCAGATTGAAAAGAAGGAAGCATAGAGGTGATGCCAAATGAATAGGGGACAAACTAGGACTGTGTTGTGAATACAGATTATTTCACTGATACTTGTTGGATTTGCTCCCTCAGTTTTTCTAAAGCCATTAAAAGAGAGCATTATATGTGTGTATCTCCAGACAATCAGTTCAGCAGGCTTAGACCTTCATTTGTTTATCTTGTGGAAACTGCAATATCAGTTGTTGACAAATCTGTGCTCTTTCCTCTGCTTCTAAAATGAAGAACAGTTACAATGGGATTTTTTGACACTGATGTTAGCTCTTGTGCCTAACTTCTGGCATGTGAAACACTGCAAAACTTGGTGTGAAATTTTCACAGCTAAACTGTGCCTCTACCACAGTGTGAGTTCAACTTCCAGCCGGGCCTTATGGCTTCAATTTGATTTCTCTTTGGTGGATCTTCTAGCAAACTTCACATTGACTCAATCTAGATGCTAATGAACCTGTATCTGCATCATTCATTGACATTAATAATAGGACTGCCTATAAAGTGAATTTAAATTACTAGCCTCTTATCCTACTATTTACTTTGACCTATATGTTACATTATGGTTATTTTAGCTCCTGCAGGCAATCCCTCAGGCAGAAGACTTGGGGCTGGGATTTAACCATGTGTTTTAAAAGGATGAGTTCTCATTGCCTTTGTGAAGGAAAAAATGATCCTTCTTCAATGATATTTATGTATTTCTGAAAAATAAAAGGAGGGCTTTTATCTTTGGAATGGGCCTTTAAGAGGTGGTAACAATTTGAGCACAGGTAGATGTGGGTTACAATAACATTATGGGTTATCTGGGACAGTCCTACAGCATCCTGTGTTTTAGGAAAGAACAAAAATGTCTCACAGTAGAGAAGAATTGTGTGTACCTTGCTAGAACTGCCTATATATGGTATTTCATACATGGACACAGGCACATGTGAATAAACGCAAAGAAAATGAATGCAGTTTTTCTGGTTAATGATTTAGGATCATATACAAACTAGATGATTTTTTTTAAAATAATTTATATGTTCTTTTTAAAGACAAAGTGTAGAAATACTTCACAAAAAAGTAGCTGCCATGCAGTTTCTATTCAGTTGCAAATATTGCTGTTGTTTCTCTGGTGTATGTACTATTTCATGTTATAGCCTTTCTGTGAATTAGATTTCACATATTGAAAGGCATATATTTATATTTCAGAATAATAAAATAAAGAACTAATAGAATCAAGGCTTGGGGATTTCTAAATTATATTTTGGTTACATTTTGTTTTGTAGCTGTTTTTCTTTAATGGTTCTTTTTCATCTGGTTAAAGCTGCAACTTTTGACCAATCTCAAATCTGTCTAATAGGAGAAGCTAGCAAAGAAAAAGAGTCCCCAAAACTATTTTAAGAAGGGCATTAGCAAGTTGAAAGGAAAAATGCTTCATGATGCTTATAAAGAATAATCTGATGTTTAAGTTACTAATATTGGTCAAAGCAGAGTAGGAAGTCATGTAAAAATGTCCAGAACAATCCAGAGATATATGTCTTTTTAGAGGAAGAACATGAGGAACACCAAAACTGATTAATATGCCTTTATTAGCACATTGTTTAGGTCCAATGTGGGGTCTCAGGCACAAGGGTGTTAGTGCCTACACATTGTATTAATACCTGCTGTCAATCACTGCTGGATAGCTTTGGCCAACTGGGATTCTGCTGAACAGGAATAAGGGATTTGTATGCAAATGGACCTTTCCTGCTGTGTCTTCTCAATGCACCTGCAGGCTTCAAACCTGCAGTGGAGCTTTTACATCTGCACTAGCTGGCATCACAAATTCCAAATCTGAGCACTGAATGGCTTCAGTTTAAAGCTATTGAATATACTGTCTTTCTCAAGAAATCTGAATGTCTCCACAGTATTAATATTTTTCATATACATACATTAAAGTGAACTCCAAAATTTCTCTTTTTCTTGTTTCAACATCTAAATTGCAGTTTAAACTGTGTTCCTAATCAGCTGTTAATGGGGTGAATTTGTTTAGAGTAACAGCTCAATTTTTTTCTCTTAGTATTATATTTTTTTTTATTAAATATTTTCTGTTTCAAAAATTTTGCGCAATTTTCTTTGGTGCAGGCAAATTCTATAAGGTATGTTTGTTGCCTTCCTTATTTAGAGACAGATTTAACTAACCTTGTTAAAATTCTGGGTTTGAAACCCATTAACAGTTTTTCATTTTTAGGAGATAGTCTCTTAATCATTTTCCTTTTTTAAAAAGAAAGCTGACCTAATTTTTTTATCACTTGGAACAACAAAAAAAAGCTGAACTTTTTCATTCCTTTTCTCCTGTTTAATATTATCTATTTTGGTTTTCTTTTTAGCTTCATGCCTTATCCTTGTCATTCTACAGGGAAAGTAAAAATTGTAGAAGCTTTGATTAAAATAAACTTATATAATTTCCCTTTTCCTTAGACCTTCTCTGTGGAATTTATATAGTGAAGGATGATCCAGTCTTTTCAGCAGCTGCCTTTGTTGGGTGTGGGGAGGGAAGGTCACATCTGGAGGAGCAACCAGTGATCTTAAATCTCTAAATCTCATACACCATGGAAAGATTTTCACTCTATGAAGTTAAACATGCTTAAAGGGCAAAACTCTCAGCTGCTGGCAGAAATCCCTGTTCTGAAGAGATGTGTGATGAAGCAACTAACCATTATCTGCTTTCTATGTACCCAACTATTCACATTTTCTGCATGTGGCTCATAATCATTTTATCATGAATTTCCTGAGTGATAGGTCAAGAAAAGCTGACCAGGTTCTGATTTTTGGCTTTGGGGCTATTCCAGTAGCTTTCATCTTGCAGTTCATATTTTGAAACTAATTTGTAAGTAGCTTTCACAGAGAAGATGTATCACAGGCATTTTTCTTGGCTGTACTGAGATAATATCAAAATGCAAAACAATAAGTCTGGGCTTTATGCTGTCTAGATACATTATGTTTATAATTATTATAACTTATTCATGGCCAATTAGGATTTTAATATGAACACATAACATCTCCCCACACAGGATTTGGAATAGAATGCCAAGTGCTGGTCTAGACTTAGAAATTTTACTGGCTCACTTCAGTCTGTTAGTTAAGTGATATATTTTGCTGATGGAGCTATGCTGGAAGGAGGCCTAGGAGTTCTACCAGGAAAAGGTCTTTTGCCAGTATAGCTTTCATCCTTTTTTAAAGCAAAAGCAAAACCTATGGGGAAAAAAAAATCTTAATTTTTTAAAGGTTTTGGCTGCTGTGTCCACACTAATAGAGTTTGTTTCCACTCCCTGGGGCATTACAGTCCTGTGTGCTGGTGGAGACAGACAGTAGACTTGTCTGTAATCTTGTCTGACCTTATTCCCATAAATTACAGCATGCATTGTCACACCTGTTTTAAAAGCCATCTGGGGATGATGACTTTCCAATAACCTGGTAATTGTATATGGAATGGTTTTACTACAAGGAAAAAAGAAGTTTACAATTTTCATCCAAGCTGAAAAAAAGTGTCTTAGTTTCAGCTGAGTAGACTGTTCCTTGCTTTTTGCTGAGATGTTACAAAGGAGCAGCCAAGCACTTCAGTCTCACTAAACCTCACCTCTCTTTTGCTGCTGAGCCCTGTCAACCCCTCCCATCCACTCACTTCAGTTTTAATTTGATGCAATTAGAGCTGATTTTACCATTGCTTTAAAGTGTCTAGACAATCTCATGCTCATATAAACACTCAAATGCTTCACACCACTGCCTGTATTATCTTACCTTTGTTCAAGTTTTGGCAAACAAATGCTACCCCAGAGCTTTGCTCGGTCAGATTTCATCATTTTGTCTGGTTAGGGCCTAAGCCAAGCAATCTGTACCCATGATAGCAGCTGTTATCCTTATTGGGTCAAGTAAGGTACGATTTCCTATTTTCCTTAAGCTAAAAAATGTGTGTTGAATCAAGACTGGTGAGACAGGTGAGCCCAGGGTCTGCACAAGGCTCTGGAAGACACTTAGAGCTATAATCTTAGATCAGTATTGGCTTAATTACCTGATAAAGGCCATGCACTTTATTACTTTTTGCATGCATCAAACTAGCAGTTTTTGCATAAGGTACCTAGTAAGTAAGTGCTCCTTTAAAAGAATAAATTGGTATTTCCTACTTTAATTCAATTTCAATTTTGAACGGAATTCAGCCCTTATTTCTTATTCTTGTCAATGTTTGTTTTCTTTGCTGGGAGGGAAGGGGAGATTTGGATAGTTGAATGTAGTGATGCCATTTCTGAAAATAAGAATAGATGACTTTGCTTTCTGAAACCCTGCCAACAATAACTAGATCAGAGACGATTCACCCTCTTCTTCTTGAAAGTGATTTATGAGACAGTATTTAATGAGGTCAGATGGCCCTGAAGAAGAGCAAACCCACAGTGAAGCAAAATAAGCAGAAACAATAGGAAAATCTTAGGAAATCATTTAAGACAGAGAAACTAAAAGCCATGGTGGAAGAACTGAGCCTTCAGAATAACATTGTTGAGTAATTCAGCTCTATTCCTTCTCATCTACCACTTCATAGCTTCAGTTTCATTTGCCCAGTATCAAACAGGTACCAAATACTGTGTACCAAAAATGCTGTATCAATTATGGCATTTATAACTGTGTGAGCAGAGTTTTAGTTTCCCATATTTGAGCCTGAAACATTACATAAATTTGTTGTGCTATTTATGATTGTAGTAAAAAAAAATCTATTATTTTCATATTATAAAAATAGATATCTTGTTTCTGTTTTGATTTAATATACGTAATTTATGAGGTTTTGATTTCTTAGTTTTCTCAGTTTGTATTTGGAATTTTCATGATAAAATAATGATTTTTGTTCTCTTTTAAAAAAATTGTTTGCTACTTCTTACAAGACAAGCATTACAAGAAAAGTAAAATCATACAAGACAAAGGCCAAGATTATAGTTTTCCTTCAAATATTTCTAAAACAGAAAGCTTACTTTTCAATGCACCTTTGAACTTGTACTTCTCTTTGAAGACTCTCTCTCAAGCATATACTCCAATAAAAAATGAATAATCTCCACAAATATATCAATAATGAAAAAAAAACCAAATAAAATTTCACTACTATGTCATCTGTAAGTTCTGAGTCAGCTCAAATTACATTCTAGCAGTTTATGAAGGGAGACAACTTTTTGCCAGTTGCCGCTGACTCAGCTGCTAGATTTCTGAAGCACAAAGCTGAGCTGAAGTAAGATATAGGTAGGAAAATGTTTTCTAAAGCTATTGTGAGAGAAAAAGTTCTTTTTTAGAAAAGATGAGTGTGCATTTCTTTTTGTCTCAGATAAAATATTTCTCTTTTTTTCACTATATTCTCTAGTGGATCTAATTGTTTTTACTTTTACAGTATGGAATAATTAAGAAAAATAACCAACCTTCCCTGAGAAACCCCAAGTCCTTTCCTAGTTTTCAATATACTTTATTATGAAAACTTCCCAGGTCTGAAACTGTTTCCTTCCATTCATTAGCATATTTCAAGACAGGGAGGAGTTTCAAAGTTGCTGTCCTAGCTGTATTTACAATTTGATTCTGCTATCTTGTTTCCTGTTACTTGACTTCCTATTGAAATTTTTATTTGTCATCCTACTGATTACAGGATTTGATTTTTTATGAGTTCACTGCTAATTTGCACAGACACCATTTTCTAGGGATATCTTCTTTGAAACTCATATATAAATGTTTGGGTTTGGGGTTGGTTTTTTGTTTTTTTTTTTTTTTTGTTGGTTTTTTTTTTTTTTTTTTTTTTTTTTTGTTTTGTTTTGTTTTGTTTTGTTTTTTTTTTTAAATAAGGTTTGCTAAATCAAAGCAAAGAGAATTCTGATCTAAATTGTCCAGGACCTCATAAAGGTCATTGGTCATTCCTTTTCTATCCATACTAAGGCATGTGTCAGCTTTAGTTACACTGGTGTCCTACAGATCAGCCCACTGCGATAATCATTCTGGTTTGCTCCCAACATCTGGCTAGCAGCAGAGGCAGATAGATACCATATTAAAGGGATATCTGTGCTGCTCAGCAAAATAGTGTATAGCTGTAATGGAACTTACTCCTTGATCAGCGGCCATATGGCCATGTCATCCTGGCAGCCTGGCTGACTTACAGGCAGTGGTTGGTGCAGTCCCAGCCTCTGAGATGTGGAGGGGGATGGCTGCAAAGCATCACAACAACCTGTCCCACACAGAAAAGGGCAGAAAAATAGACATGTACCTGATTTGTAGTGACAGAAATGCAGTGAACCTCATGTGATGGGGCTGAGAAAATTCTGCTCTCCAGAGGGTTTGCAGAGGAAGCTGCATAGACTGACTCCACAGCCCACGTATAGCACAGTCAGTGGTGAGAGCCATAGACTCTGACAGTGATCTGGAATTTGGGCTGCTGCTGTGACCAGGTTAGTAGATGTTCAGCTGTCCTATATCAGCACATTGTGCACCACACTGCTGATGAAAGGGCTGAACATCTTTTAGTGTCCCAAAGCTACATGAGGTCGTAAGACTAAAGCTACCTCATTGTTGGTGTCTGCTGTGTAGATCTGCTGTCAGTGTGCTCTCAGTCTTCTTGCAAGCCTCCAACATTTTCTTCTTCCCGCCCTGACAAAGCTTTTATAAAAATGAATGAACACTAATATAAAATCAGAAGGGAAACTACAGAGCCTATTAAGAGAGATAGAGAAATACATCTCTGAGGGTTCTGATCCTGAAAACAGAGTTGCCCCCCTCTCTAATGCTGACTGCAGCGACACTGCTCAGCCACAAAGTGGTCTTGATAGGAAATGCACTGTGAATTTTGTTTGCACACATCACTTGTCCTATATTGGGGTCATTGTTTGAACACAGTGGTACTGAGAGGTCCCACAACAAAATTGTGGGTGTCAGATGGCCATTGTCACCATAATGAGGTCCTGCAAATCAGCCCACCAAGGTCATTGCCCAGAATTACTAACTACAGATGGACAGGAGATGTATATATAATGATACTTTAATTTTTACTGCATTTTTTCTTTCTGCCTTTAGTTAATATAGTTTATATATTCTAAGCCTTTTCATTGACCAATGTTTTTCTCATGCTGTTGATATTTCTCTTCTCTTAATTATTGATGTCATCTTGGCAGTGCTAAATTACCTTTCCTTATAGACCTTTAGTCTCCAATATACCAATTTCCTAGGACTTGTTTCTTTTTTTGTTATTATAAAATTTGGTAAAGTCTGTCTGGGGCAAATTAAAATTTTTCAAAGGCTGACCTACTAAATCAAATGCTACTGATGTCATTATTCTTAATATTTTTGGATAAATCATTTTTAAGTATTTTTTATGTTTATGGACACAGCATACTGAGATAATTTTTACATTAGGAGATTATCCTTCTATTTGTCAGTAAGTAGATGAAACAATTTCAGATGGAAATTAATTTTAGCGGTAGTGATTACAGATTTACATCAGCTGACTATCAGATAAAATACATGTAAAAGACAGATTTTTTTCTTATGGAAAAATGAAATTTCTTTCTGAATTTGCTTCTAAAGACTCCTTTTGTCAGTCGATAAACTGGGAAGTGGCAGGCCAATACATCTGCATAGTAAAAATCAACCCGAGAAAGTTGAAACAAGTACCAAAGACTCAAGATTTGCATAAAGGCAAGAGTTTAGACATACCCTTTTTTATAATTGACCGGATACCACACAGAACATTATGGTTGTTTGGAATAACCTGCTTCCTTTTTACTGTGCTCACCTCCATGTTGTATTACACATGAAGCAGTTGGAAATATTCTCTGTATCCTTTAAAGAGTTGTTCAAGAGACAATTCACAGTATTATGGGATGCACATTCTGTAAAAGCCATAGTTGTTAGTCAACACCAGAGGATGTGCTGATCAGTCTGGCCCTGCCCAGTCACAACTTCTACATACTGCAGAAGGGAACATAGTTCCTGTGGTGCACATAAAAAAATATGCTGGGGGAAATAGTGTGTTATTCTTGTCTCAGCCAAAGGCAAAATGATTAGAGAGATTTGGTTTGCTCAAGAACCTAGGTGAATTTGGTGGGTAATGTGAGAGGACTGGGAAGTCCAGTGCATGCCTCAAGGGGATTTGATTTTGGATGAAAATGGCCAATTAACTAAGTAAAGTCAACTCAATGGACTTTTTTGGGAATGGCCCACAGGCTAAGGGAATCATATGTGTGTATATATATATCAAAATCAGGAAAGGAGATGAGTGTAACTGGGATGGATTGGAAAATGTAGGACCTGGGCATGACATGAATGGCACTTGCCAACTGGGGCTAAACTATGACACATGATTATTTTTTTTTTTTTCTTCTTCTTCTTTCTTTTCTTTTGGAGTGCACATAAAATAAACAGAGAAAGGATTGGCTCTCTAGCCCATATTTCTTTTAGGCAAATCCCATGAGACAAAAGGAGAAATCAACAGGAAATCAGGCCTCATTAGTTCTGCTCTTCATGGAATCCCTGGGTTTTAATCAACTTTGTTTGGGGAGAAGAAATGGAAATAATATGAGGAGGTCCTCAACCTTCATCTATTTCCAAGAAAATCATATTGGGACATAACCATAGTATTGAAGTTTCAGGTTGCATTGTAAATATTTCAGGGAGTTCTGTCAATGTGAAAACAGGATGTTATGAACTTTCCTGATTTGCATATTCCACTGGAACTGTGGTCCACTACAATAGTAATAAAAATAATAACTCTTCTTAGCTTAAAAACTTTGTAGAGGAGCAAAACACTGAATGTTCATTGTGAAATGCACAGCTGATTGTATTTAAATAATACTATTACATGATAGGTAAAATTATAAAATAGGACTGAAATTATAAGCAAGGCATTTTACTACAATTAAATAGCATTAAAATTAATAACATTTTACTGCAGTGAAGGTTTTATAGAGCTGGTTTCTAGAGAATATTCACATCAGGAAGGAAATTACATTCAAGAAGAAAAACACATGTATGTGTGTGACTCTCTAGGTGTATGAGTGTAAGTGAGATTAAGAATGAAAATTAGCACAGTGAGAATTTCTTCCCACTATCTTGGATCAATGTTAGAAACTTGTTTCTTGTCTGTTGTGCAGGAATCATGAGCTTAACTCACTGCTTTTCTGCTGTTACTTTACCAAAGAGAAATGCAACAGATTTCAGGTTTTTTGTTGGTTTGTTTTAGGGTTTTTTTAATAACAAAAGGAATATGGGGTTAAATCTGAAGATTAAATTAACAAAACTCCCAATAAGAAATTGAAATTAATGACTAGAAAAGAGCTGAAATATGAAAATATTAATTACTCTGAACCAGTTCAGATGAAACTGAGAGAATTTGAGTTAATATCTATGTAAAATAAACAAATATGCCTTAAGAATCTGTGCATGAATGCAGTGTTTTTGAAAGTACAAAGTTATTAGTACTAGATGAAGTCCAGAAAAATGCAACTACACCCTGAGCAAAACCTTCACACAGATGTGCCTGTGTTTTGGTCTATACCACCTTAGCAACCCCAGCTTTCTCATAAGTTCAAAGTGCCAATCAAACCCAGATGGATGTTCACTGAGATGTGAACAGTTCAGGTCAAAATGACTATATTAATTTTCAGTTGCGATCCTAGCAAAAATCTGGTGAACAGAGACTTTTCGGTACTACTTTAACTAACAACAGGTCACAAGCAAGACCTCAAGGTTACATGAGAGGAACCATTCAATACTAATTTTCTAGAACTGCAATTTAAAAAGGAAAAAAACCAAATAACTGTGATGTAGGTTTCAAGCCATTAAAAGAAAAAAGCAAAAAACAATGGTGTGTTTGGTCAATACCCATTTGCTTTTGCTGGTGCCTACCTACAGTCTTTGAAAAGTCTCAGCACTGTTCTGGATTTTGGAGCTCTCATGGGTGTAAGGGATATTGTGAGACATTTCAGGAAAGGACTGCATGTAGTGGAATGTCTCTTCAAAGAAATCCATATTACTGAGGTTGAGTAACTTTTCTTCTGTGTAATTGCATGTCAAATCACAGATGGTTTTAGAAGAACTGCTGAATATGCCGTGTTCAGAATGTGATGGTCATATCCTGGACTCCTACATGTCTGCTCCTTGCTATTCACTGTAATTTGAGTTTAAAGAATAAATTCAGACAGATAATTACACACTTTTTGCCAATCATTCTCTGTGCTTCATTGGAACAATAGATTTTCTATTTGACTAATTTAAAAAAAAAAAAAAAAGAAATCATTAACATTGTTGGTTTTCCTCCAGGTCTAGAGAATTGAAAAGACCCTCAAGGTCAGTTCCATCATAACTAATTTTCATAGTTTATGTCTATATTGAAGAGCACTAAATCCAAGATAGTCACCTAGACGTGGACACTTGTAGGATGATTCATCTGCCATATTTTTTACATCATCTAAAAATGATAAATTAAGCTCTTACTCTTCAATCAGATGAATTCTGTTCCTAAGTTGGGCACTGGCTGCCTACGTACAGGATTTGGACTATATAGTATCTAGGAAAAGGGCACACAGTTTCAACTGTAGAACTGCTTAGGGAAGCAACTAGTTATTCTGAATATGACCTGGAGTTGATGTATCTGGATTTCCTGAGTTCTCCTGGGTACCTGTGTCTGTAATCTTCAGTGGCTGATTCCTTCATCTCCATCTCTCCTCCCCAAAGTGTAAACATCCACATTCTTTTGGCTTACTCCTGTTTTCTGAAAACATGGTTTGTGAGCAGGATCCTACAATCATAAAAACAGTCACAGTCCTTGCCAAAGAAGATGAAGATTGAAGTAAAATTTTGCCCTATCTCAAATCTGGGCCCAAGCTTGCATCTCCCATGAAACTAGAGATTATGTTAGGAGCTCCTTGGCAAAGCTGAGCTACTGGTTCAGACAAAAATGTAAGACTAATAAGTGCAGAGGGAGTCTCTAAAAGGCAGTTGTCAGACACCACTGCAGAGGGCATCTCAGCTGCAGCAGCACTCTCGTAGGCTAGGCAGCAGCAGCAAGACCAGCACAGGAAAACCCCCAACCACTTTACACTTTTTCTGCATAGTGTCTGTGTGGTATTTCATCTTTATTTTGTTGAGTTTACTTTTATTATTTTCCCGGCTACAATTGCTGGTAACAGGTGAAAATCACTTTTTTTTTTTTCTTTTTCTTTTTTTTTTTTTTTATTTCTTGTTTCAGTATGGGAAACACCATCAGTGGTGCTGGGTTTTGAAAATTAATTGTCAAACCCAAAATATGCAGTGAACTAGAATACTGGCTTCACTCGTACCAATGGCTTTTTATGCAAAGATATGGACACCAGTTGGTAGAACAATTTACTGTTTCATGAACACTTGGAACAGTGTTTTATACTTAATGAAAAATGACACCTGTGTACTGACATGAAAATGAACACTGAAAGCTTTCCAGTGGACATGCAATCAAACAGCAGGTAGCAGAGAACAAGAAATGCTGTCCTTGCAAAGTAAATTCAATTCAGATGAAATTAATGTTTCCTCTGGAATTCAAAATATTTAAAGGTGTAAAAGTTTCTTTGCAGGTTTGAAATCTGATACTTGCCATTACTGACATTCAGCATTGTATTAAAATTATGGGGTTTTTCTCCAGATGGATGGTTACCCTTTAACTAAAAGTAGAATATATATATATTTTTTTCTTTTCCTGAATTATGGTCCAGAAGAACTTATGCTTCAAACAAGGGATCTATTGCAAATGGAACAGGAAATCCTACTCTATTATCTTCAGGCTCCTGCAGATTTTTGAAATACTAGAAACCTGACCCCAACATGGAACAAACCTTCCTAGGCTCTGCATGGGGAATGAAGCTGGAAGGAAGTTCCCATGAGTGTTGAACTTCCTTCAGTGTCCAGCTGAACAAAGAGCAAAAGAAACTAAACATACAATTATTTTCTAACTAATGTTGCTATTGTTAGCTGTGCACATGCTGGCAGAGGAATAATGCCTATGTTACAACATTTGAGCTTTGCTTTAAGTTATAGTGAAAGTACATTGCAGACCATGCTAACATGTTGTGTGTCTCAGCATGGACTAGGCATACCTGCCATAGTATATATTCAGCTAGTTAGATTGAAGCCTGTAAGGAGGCTGTAAAATTAGTTCTGCTACAGCAAAAACGGTGTTAAAAAACATTAACTTACATGTGCAACACTCTGTGCTTCCTACATCACACTCTGAAAATTAAACTTGGATGTTACTGACACATCTGTCAAACAGAGAAGCTCCAACTAGATGACCTTTAGTTCCCCTTCCCACTTGGAGTCCCACAGTGGTGCCAGCAGCCAGAGGTGTGACCTGGTTAGAAGGAGGAAATTACCAAACAGAAGACACCTGCTGAATTTCCAACAGAGAAAATGCTTGCCAGCCTAGGAGCTGAGAGCCTGGGAATTAGACCCATGAACCAGAAGTATCCTTGAGTATTGTGGGTGTCATCTTTCAAGTGCATCTGGATATCTAGAAACTGATTAAATCCTGAGATACCATCAATAAGTGAGAAAACAACCAACTGTCATTGCAACTTATCACCCAAAAGATGAAAAATAGTCTGGAAAAATAGGAAAATGTCCTAAGAATATAAGATTTCTAACTGCCATGGGCAGTTCTAACTGCAAGAAAAGAGAAAAAGCCTGGAAAAGTAAAAATTGTTCTGAAGAAACAAAAAGCTTTATTCTTTGACTCTTGTGAAAAATAAAAATGAACAGCACCTACTGGCTAATCAAAATGGTGATGTTCTGTATACATTCTCTTACATTTCTATCATATATAAATGACTTAATTTTTATTTAAAATTGAGTTTTTCTCATTGAGAACTTCCTATGCTGTATGTACTTTCCCAAACTCTCCACATGAACTTCCTGTGAGATCTTTGTCCCTTACCAGGGACAGTTCTGGCTGACCCTAGACTTCATGTCATGGATCATCTTTGAAATAAGGCTTTGTCTGTTACTCTGTTGGAGACCCCGTGGACCCAGGTCTGGGATCCTTTTAGTCTGTCTTCCCTTTTCTGGGATGATTAGGCCATTCCCTCTGGGATCAGCTTGATATCCTCTAGCATAGTTTGGCCCTTTTTAAGTCCATCTAATGCACTTGAAACCAATATTATTATGAACTTGCATATATATGCATACACATAATTTATCCTTAATATATCTCTGGTTATATTATTAATGTTTGCTTCACTCATGATAAGGTGCCTCTTAGAGTATGACATAAACTTTATTTCTCAGTGAAATGTTAATTCATGCTATCACTTTTAAAACAAAGAATAGAATATTAATTGCAAAATACTCAATTTAATGCTACAATTAATAAGTTTAATAGTAGAACTGAAGATGAAATGGTGGTATTTTTCTACTACTTACTCAAGTCCCTTTTCTAATATTTAGTCAATACTAGTGACTATGCAAATTCAGGGAATCTTAAAGCCAGCAGAGAGATTATCTGCATCACTTAAATATCAGCTAATCCCTCTGAAAAAAATACCACCATGTAATATACATAATGTTTAATTGCTTCTATCTGTGAGACTACATAGTCTAATTTTTTGCTAATTCCTAGCAGGCCAGATTAGGAAAAGCATGAGATCAATAGAGTTTTGTTTGTTTGTTGGTTGGTTGGTTGGTTTGTTTTGGGGGGGTGGGAGGGGTGTTCTTTTGTTTGTTTTTGCTTTCGGTTTTTTTTTTCTTTTTTTTTTTTTTTTTTAATTATTCAGAATATCGAAACCATTTCCTTCCCAAAAAGTGAGAATTTTAAGGCTATTTATGTGTCTTAACTACCAAATTAAACAGGGCTTAGACACCTAAGTATTTTCTGCAGTCTGATTATTCCCTTCAATTCTAATGTCAATTTATTTTTTCTACTTTCTATGTTCTCTTTCGTACAAACACTAGTTAGTTATTATTTTGGAGAGATAGGAAGTCAAGATCAAGCAAATTACAGCTAAACCATATGGAACAAGTTATTCTGGTCACTTAATAGCAATTCTAATGTAATAGAATGCTTATTCTCTCATTCAGAGCAGATTACACAACATTATGTGTAATGAGTAGTCATAAATTGCCTTTGAATCTAAGAAAAGTTGGAGAGTGTCATTGTTCTCCAGTTTGTAATAAAATATTAATTTTGGTTCATTTACAGTTGTTTTGGGTATGAAAAACTGCCAATCTTAAGGCCACATTCCTTGCTTTCCCCACGCTTGGCACAAATGTTGCTGACCTTTTAGCAATAATGAGTGTTTGGCAACATATCTTCAGAAGGATCAAACAATATTTTACAACCAGAGAAGTTCTCGTGACAGATCTCCAACTGAAAGCTTTGTCCTGGCTGACAACACAAGCATTTATTTTCCAGTTAAATCTAGGATAATCTACTTAAATCTAAATATTTAAAATGAGACTTTTTGGAGGTCAGTCAGGATTTTAAGTGATGAATGCTTCTCTGCAGTGCTATGTTTTGCAAGAAATCTCTCCCCAGGTCTTCATATCGTTTCTACTGCTAGAAGGAAATATTTCTTTTGGAAAGGGAGGACAATTTCCTAAGTCTTCCTGCTATTTTAGCTCCTCAGCTGAATGAACAGATAGATATTGCTGTACAACTTACTATGTCATCAATGATACAAATCACATTGTTGTAAAATATTTATAGAATATGTTAACCACATAGGTTAAGAGTGCAATATAACTTTTCCTCAAATAGTGTCCTAGTAACATTTGTGCTGGGGGAAAAAATACCATAAAGAGGAGCTTTCTGCAGTTCTTACTTACAAAAATAATTAAAACCCCCCACAAACCTCTACTTTCTGAATTGGAATGGATGTTGTTAATTTTAAATATTCTAAAGAGAAGAATATAGGAAAAACTTCATAGGAATTTTTTGAAGACATCTGGTGTCCCAGAAGGCACGTTGCAGGAACCAAATTCTACATTAAGGACACAGAAAGGCCTGAGATATAATTTTCTGGCCTTTTAATACTATGCATGAGATCCAGTGGTCCCAGCAGATCCCAGTAACCAACTACAGGATCTGGAAAGAATTCAGGCAGAGAGCAGGGGCAGATGACGTATGTAGATATTTACATAGAAACTGATCACCATTTGTAGGAGAAGGGATTAATTAGTTGTGTTAATTACCCAATTCAGCATTGCCCCTGATGAGTCACAGCTATGCCCAATAAGGATAAGTGTGATAAAAGGGAGTCGGTTAGTTGGTGATGGGAGAATTATGGAGGAGTATCCTTGAGGAAGAGTGAAGGAGGGGAACCTGAAGAAGATGGATGCTGGGGACAGAGGTTGAGAGACTCCCTGTTGTGAGGTCAGTGTGGGGCTGTGGTTAGAGACTGTTGTTGGAACCTGCAGACATAGTCTAGCCAGGCAAAGGCCTGCAGTCAGAGACTGCAAGCAAACCTACAGTAGGAGCTTGCTGCAGCCTGAGTCAGTGAATAGTCAGGATGGCTGAGCTGTAGAGAGGAATAAATCAGGACCCTTTTTGTGCTATGGTAAGCAAGAAGTTTGTGGTTTGGCTCATTTCTACCCTCTAACAAGAGGGCTGCTGCAATGACCATTTTCCTTGTCCCAGTGAATATTTAAACATTTTCTGTGAAGTAGAAGATGTAGATCAGTAAGCAAAGCAGAAGTTATCCCAGAATACTTCCACTTTATTGAATCATATAGTCCTTGTATATTTTCAAGTGTGTACAGTATTATAGATCCAAACGCTAACAGCCTAATTCTAGATAGCACTTAATAGATTGATCCCTATCAACACACTTGTGGAGAGAAGGGAAAGGCAGAGGGATACATCCCCTCTATGAGTTTGGGCCCTTTTCGCAAAGCAATTTTTGGCTAAATGTGTTCAGAAAACTTCATTTAAATTTATGGATATTTTTGAGGTGTCTAAATCTACATTTCTTAGTAATAAAATATAATGTAAGTAAGTTACAGCTCTGGTTTTATCCTGTCACCGGAAATATCTGACTCTTCAATATTTCCCTAAATAGATACAAGGAGTATCCAGCAGGGAGGAGAGAAACAAAGAAGGGAATGGTGAGAAATCAGAAGATCAAAGTTGGTTTTAGATCTTGTTTTTTGTACAAAAGCTGTCCCATGAATAGGAAACTGAAACCAAGTGATTCAATAGCACTCATTTCAGAGTTTGTTCTGTACACTTATCTAAAAACTTCAGCATTGTGGACTCATTCTGGGCAACACCACTTCCACTGTTTTCCAGGATTTCATGGTAACTGTAGGCATTTGTATAGTGGATTCGAGGATAATGCACTAGGAGATTGAGGAGAAAGATAAACTTAGAGAAATACACTTTTCAGGCATTTGTAATACACAAAGGGATTAAGTATCTTAGAGATGGTCAAAGTCTGGATAGCATTTTCTCATAACCTGTTGGAAGCTCTGTTTTGTTGGAGTCAAAGACTTACTGCCTTACTCAGTATTTCTGTTTATATCAAAGAACATTTCTGGATCACAAACTCAGACTAGGTGGCACTCAGTGGTTAAAAGGAGCAGGAGTATATATCTTGCCTCAAAAGAAAAAGATTTATAGAAGCAGGTGCTGGTATTTAAAATGTATGATATGGTCTGAATAGAGCTCCTTGCAATGAGAAATGCCACATCTGAACCAGAGCTAACACACTTGTTTAGCCAATTTTTGTGTCTATGAAGAAACTAAGATAATCTCAAGTTCAGTTTCTCTTGATCAGGGCTCTTTGATAAGCAGAAAATGTCAAATATCAAGGAAAAATGTTTTTCCTATATACACTTTGCTCTTGTTTCTCTATGTAATATTCCCAGATTTTTCTGTTAAAAAATAAAATGAGCAAGTAACAACAAAAGCAATTTACTGATTGTTTTATTTAAACTGGGCGTATTTCTAGAAAGAAATAAAGATTACAACCTAGGTAAAATATTGGGTTTTATTAATTAGGAAGAAAAAAAATGAATAGGCAAAATACAGAGCATATAATATGAGTACCAGGGCTGTGAGAACAATTGGAAGGTGGCTGAGTATCATATGCTGATGAGTAAGGGTAAAGATCTAGATCAATTTCAAGCTTATGCAAAGGATGCTACAAAGATTAATTTACTACAGAGATGTTATAAGCACATCAGTTCTACCAGTGAGTCAGAAGCATGGAGAGAAATACAGCAGCAGCCAAAGGAGCAGAACTATTCTCTAATGCAAAGAAGAGATGGAGGAAAAGCAGAGGAGGAATAACAAGAAGTAAAAATTAATAGCAGCTCAACAGCTATGGCAGCTCTCATTTTGGACTCCCTTATACAAAGAATGACACAAGTGTTCATGTCTTGAAGAAGGGCACGCTGTCATTTCACTTTCACCCATGCCATTTAATCTGCCTACAGACGTTTTTACATTCAAATCACTTAATTCATCCTGCCACAAATAGTTCTTGTTTGGGAGTTTATTTATTTATTCTACAGCAGTACCTTGAAAAAAAAAGGTTTTAAAGACATGCTCTCTTAGGTAAACCTCTCTTTATGGATTACACGCAATTCCTGGTTGTAATGAATTACATGTTTGTGCAAAGGAGAGCTGTTTCTAGGAGTATCCAGTAGATTTTTTTAAGGTTTTGTCCCTCATGTGTTTCAAAGGATAGAAAACTCTTTGCCATGCTGTTCTACCAAAATTCAAAGTTGTGATATACAGTAGCTTATCCTGATTAAAATCATCCCTGTTTGTTAGCAAGTAGAAGACGGCAATATCAGCAGCTGAAGAACTGTTTGGCCATGGAAGGGAAAAAGCTAATTTTGAAAGCAGGAAGAACACAGAGAGTAAGTTTTGGAGAGGAGAGACCGGGTTGTCTGACTGGATATGAATATGATCTAAGTATCTGATCTTAGCTATTGTCCCTGGCGAGCTAGAGCTCAGTACAGCTGTTATTTAGTTTCAGCTTAATATCAAGGGTTCTCAGAAACCTGGGATGCTTTAGGCTACCAACTCACCTCATGACAATATGAACTTGCCCAAGAATCAGGCTGCCTGGAGGTCCTCAATGAATTGATGTACTGTACAATGGGCTTCTCAGAGTAGAAAAGACTTTATTAAGAACAGAAAAATCTCAGAATTTCCTGAAAACCTTTGGAGTCTGATGAATAGATGGGTGCAGGAGTGGTATGTAACTGAATCGTAGACTTATGCCCTGATTTCTCTTTCACCTACAATAATGTCTTAAGTGAATAAATTGTTCATTAGTGTCAAAACAGAAGTAAAAACTTACGGACATTGGCCAATATGAAAATAACATTTCTTAATTATGCTGTTACTTTCCAAGGGAGGCACTTCCACATAGCTTTAAGATGTTAAGAAATAGTTGGAAAGAAGACCAGAGGACAGTCACTTCCCACAATACGTATCTCAGCCAAACCAGAGCAATTCTTGTTGCTTATTAGCCCACTGTGGACTATATTTAGTTGAAAACAAACATGAAAAAAACAGAGGAGAGAGTTATGCCAACCCTGAGATGTTATCAAGACCTAATAGTGAACTAATTTGTTATTAAAAATAAATGGGGTTATAGACTTCACCTGCATTAATAAATGTAACTCTTTTTTTAATATATAAAATAAGAAACATGCAGCCTGTGCATTCAGCTAGAAACAGTAGATTATGTCTCAGAGACACAATTCTAATACATCAAGTTTTTATTTTGCTTATATATTTTGACAGATGTTTGTAATTTCTAAGCTATATGCATTGGATAGCTGTCCAAATCATTGTATTTTTCATGGTTCTTTGCTGAGAGCCTAAAACAACAACCTGCATCTTTCTACCCAGTACTGTGGAACTGGCAGCATGCTTGTCTATCATTACCTAATGGAGAAGAATGGAGAAAATGCAACACAGTGAGTTCTGTGTCAAGACAATGTCTGCACTTCCCCATGAGCACACAGCTCTTGACAAGAGGTGCTTGAAAACAGCACTGATGTAAAGACTTGCAGTCCTGAAAATCTGAGCTCAATTTCCCACAAACCCTTAAAGCACAGCAGTCTGCAGAGGCTACTGTTCTTGGCTTTATGTAGTTCACCACCCAGAGCTGTGTTTCCTTGGGCACTCAGCAGTTCTTCAGGCTTTGTAGCCCTGAGCTGGGATGACATCTCTCTCCAGCTTTCATGTACGGACACTGTTCAACAGTACTGCCATCCAAAGGGTATTCCTGTATCCATAGCCAGACTTTTTCTACCTGGACAGAACACAAAGTGTGGCAATGTGGCCATGGATGAATCTTTTTGAGGGATGTGTTGGAAGGGGAGCACCCTGCTTCCATTCTGCCAGGCTCTGGGTGCAGTTCATGGCCCTGCTATCCTTCCCAGCTCCTGGAGAACAGGCTGCCCCTGCTCCAGCCGGTGCTGGGGAACCTGGTGTCACACCACTAGGAAAGCCCTGGGACAGAAAGAGGGAAGTTTCAATGGGGCAACTTCACAGCTCCCATTTTCTTGGGAACTGCACCTGTGACCAGATCCTCAGCCTGGGTCCTTGTCTGAGCTACACCACAGTCTATGCCCAACCTTTTATCTGCTGTCCACCATCTACAGCCCCCACTGGACTTCACACCTGTCTCATCACTGTGATCCTGCCAGGCATTTGCAGGGCTCTGGGCTGGGCATGGTAACAATCCCTGCTCTGAAGATCACTTGAGCATTTGGTGTTAAGCAGTTAATGGACAAGGAGATAGACCCGGGTACCTCCCACGAAGGGAGTCCCGCCCAGTGTGTGGTTTCCCAGGCCCCCCTGAGAACTGCAGAGTGTGGCCGTGGGGAGATTGTGAAAGACTCTCAGGAACTCCTCAGGTCAAGGAAGATGTGTTCTGTTAGACTGAAGAAACTTAGAGAATTAGTTGATTATGATAAAGAAAGAGGGAAAAAGACCCATGAGCCCCAGAGAAGACCAAAGCTGAAGGAATCTTTGCCTAAGGTTTTCCTCCTCACCAGAGGCAGGTGGGAAGGTTGGTTTTGGTTAAATCTCCCTACAGCATTCAAGTTGATTCAAAACACAGTGTGAGACTAAACTCTTTCTACATGTACTTGTCCTGTACAGAGCCTATGTGTCTGGTAGCATGATTTTCTCTTCCTACTTAGGATCTAGGTATTGCAACATTTACTGCTACACTCAGTATCTAAACCTCATTTTGGTTTCATACCCTTATTTCTCTGTTAATATTAGCGTTTGAATGAGAACATGGTCACAAATCCTAAATATGATATCTTTATCCTCTCTTACTCACATAGATGAGGATTATAAGATGAGAATTTGGAGTTCTTACTTCAGTAATGAATAAGGTAAGGCTGTTGCGATTTCCCTGCTCAGGAAGGTGCCTGGGTCTGGGGCTGCCTGGTGCCCCAGGCTGCAGTTCCTGGCTGAGGGTGGGATGGCCCTGAGTGCCAAGCCCTGCCCCGCTGTCCTGGGGGATTCCTACAGTGCTCATGTAGACCCCAGCCCTCCTGGGGCCCTGGTGGGCATTGCCTAATGTGATATCAAACACCTGTGACAGATTCTTCCCCCTCCAAATATATATATATTAAAATAAGTATACTAGAATCAAGGTTGTAATTAATTGTATTCAAACCTGAGACAGGCCTACCCCTTTGACTCCTACATAGAAACCATACCCTGTATGTAAAAACAACTGAGAAGTGTCTTGGTTATCTGAAATTTCCCTTCACTAGATTGCTGCTCTTTTTAGAACTGCAGATGGTTATTGGAGTGGGTTGCACTTGAGAGCTCAAAATTAGGAGAACCAAAATAAATGTGTGCATTAGGCCGTTGCAACCCTCTCTTTTCAGTTCCCAGGCTGTGATGGCCCCAGCATAAGGAAATCAATCAAATTTTCAATACTGCAGAGAATGCCAATTCAAAGCATAAGCTGGGAAATGACCTGTGAGATTACCTAGTCTGCCTCCCTGCCACTGCAACATAATTGCTGTGAACATGTTTTATTCATACTGTCTCCAGACTCAGACAATATCTTATATCCTGATTTCCTAGTATTTTAAACAATGGGAATTTTGTCCCTCTGGGGAATAATTGAGCTTAAGTAGCCTTCATTACCATTTTTTAAATGTTAAATTAAATTTTATTTTACCCACGCTACTATTAAATTGAAAAAAAGCCATTTGACATGAGAAATAATACCTTAAATGAACAATAAAATTGTTTGGGTTTTATTTCTGCAAATTTGGGGAAAATCTGTGAAGAGAAAAAACTGAAGAACTCAACATGAATAAGAGCTTAGATTGGATTTTATAATCAATCTGGTTCATCAGAAATTCAATATACACCACAGTGTACCATTTTATGGATATGTTTTTGAAAACTTTTAATAAACTTTTAATTCAATGTTCAGAAACTGCAGCATGTTTTGGTGCTCTGAGAAGTAAAATCTTTACATTTACAGAGGTATCCGTGAGATAAAGCTGAGTCTGGATAAACATTAGTCTTGAAATGCATTAGAAGCAAAGAAAAAATTAGTTTCAATGTTTACATGGAGTTTGCTAACATGTCTATTAGAAAAAAAATGTATTTTACATGTAAGCTGAGCAAATGTAATATGGTATCACTGAAATGCAATAAAAAACCACAATGCATTTTATAGTCACATTTTAGAGCAGAACCACATGTTAACTATTTACATGACAGTCTGCAACAGTTCCTGGGCTGGAAGTGTTTATAAGGTACCACTGGCTTGATTCTGCTTTCCTTGCATCTTGTGTAGTCATTTACACCTGTGCAATGATGCATTCCACTTCACATTATGGGCTTTTTATGAGGTTTTGTCAGCACCAAGGGGTCATAAAGTCAGTCAATATAATCATTGAAGAATACTTTCAGACTCTGCATGGTGTGCAATCAACTTAAAAGTCTTTTATCACTCCTCTTCATAAGCCTGTAAATACAAACCATAAATCTATAATTACAGAAAAGGGTGCTTGAATACGGTATTAAAATATGTGAGGCAAGTGAAAACTAGACCCACTGAATGGAACAAGAAGTCTAGTACAGATCTTTGCATTTTTCTTCTGCTTCTATGTCCTGAAAGATGCCAAGATTTTGTTTGGTTTGGGAAAGATAAAGTGGTAAGAGAGTCTACAGATAGTCTTCACTACTAAAGACAGCTGAGCCAGATCATTCCCAAATGGAAGAATTTAATGCATAACCTTCATATTAATCCAGTAATGTCTTATCCCTTTAAAGACTCTGGCTCAGTTTTCCTTCAAACTGATTCCAAAGTTTTTGTCTGTTTGCTTCTCTTGCCATCTTTAGAAATTCTATGTATCTTTTTTTTAATGGTGTCTTAAGGTAATTTGTGATCCCAGAAGAATAAAAAAGAAATACTTTTTGTACCTTTCCTTCAAAACATTTTATGCAATCAAAATTTTCTGGAAAATATTTTGTTTTAATTTTCATATTTATGTGGAAGAGAATGTCAAAGGTACCTGGTAGCCAATGACAGGGCAACAGAGACAAGAAGGGTGAACTTGTCTACAAGGAACAGATGATGGGCCTGGCTTTCACAACTACACTTTGCCTCTGAACTGCCTAATGCTTCACTAATGACTGATTTAAATTCAAAAATTTCTGTTATAGCTGGACTGAGCATCTCATTTGACTTTGCTGATGAAACTTTAACATTAAACATACCAAGGGAGTATACTTGAACTCAAGTGAGTGAGACAGCCATTTTTAGGCCCCTATTCCTTCTATAAGCCAGCTATTGCTGGAAAAGACTTCACACAACTGCCGCTGAGTTTTTTTCCTTTTGCATATAGACCATAAGTATGAAGACTCATACTTAACAGTGGAAAGAAGGAACAAACCCAAGATTTTTGCAGCAGTAAGTTCTGCAAGCAGGAGTTACTAATTTGAACTAGATGGTAAAACATTTTCTTTTGTGGGGAAAGCTTTGAGGAGTTGAAAATATCCTCATTGTTGACATTTCAATGAGCCCAAGGATCTGCAAGGTTTTTGCTTGCAAACCCTTTGAAGTCCTTCTTAGAACAGCAAACAGCTCAGGGAAAGAGACAAGCATCTGAGATGGCAGGAGGTCCACTTTGTCGTTCTTGAATTCAAAGCAGACCGAGGCATCAGTTGGCATGTATGTCACAGGATATCTTGACCACCACATTTTAGTTATTTGGCTTCCTTACTTCCTCATCAGAGGCTAGCATATCATTCTACCAGTAGGAAGATTAAGCATTATAAGAAATATTGAGAAGCATTATAAGAAAGAGAAATAATACGGCAATTATGGCAAATAAAAAAATATATGGGAGGTCCATCCTGATCTAATTTCTGCTTTAGAACCAAAGAAAATGGAAAAGAAATAGTAATATGACAAATGAGTGAAAGCTGTTGGTACAATGTCAAATTTCTAAGAAATGTAAACAAAAGTTAGCCTGTGGTCACAGAAGAATGTCAAACACCAATACATCATAGAAATCCATCATGATAGCTCTAAGCCCTGTCTGTGCAGCTTTCCCATCAATGCTGTAAAAAAACTGAGATGATTCAGGCTCCTATTTAAGGGCTTAGAGACAGGGAAAAGGAGCTCCAGCTTTAGAAGAAAACAAAGGAGCAGACCCTCATCAGTTCTGATATCTACTATGCAACCTGCTCTAGAGACTTGTGTGATGGCCAGTGCTGGTTCTGGAAAGATTTTGGCAAAACTGCCCTCAGTATAGCAACTCAAGGGTGGCCAATCTCCACTTCTCTCACTAGATCCACTCTCTTGACAAGCAGTAGATCAAGGAGAGCATCTTTGCAAGTCTGCTCCTTATATCTGTCCCATAAGGTTGTCATCAAGATTTTAAGGAATCTTCTGGCCTGGATTGTGTTGGTATACCTTTGCAAAGATGAAATTCTCTCTGCTGCTTTATTTTTAACCTCATTTGAACAGTTTTCTTTTGTTAATCACCTTCTTACTGCTTAAACACAATTTCATTAAATTTTTTGGCCTTTTGGAGTCTGTGAGATTTTTGAATCAAAGTAATTACAACCTCTTCAGCTGTAGAATCACTCTTGAAGATGCAGAGTCCTAGGTGCTCCTGAAAACCAGTCAGACATTTGCATCTTTTGCAATGTGATACAGGCCAATTAGGGTTTGAAACCATCCCTGATGATATCCCGGGGTTTTTTCTTTATACTTCAGCCACATGTGGCATTTCCCCAGTCCACATGGGTTTCCATAGTGCTTTCTGGTTTCAGTGCTTTTCATTGCTCTCTGTTGAAGTAATTTTTGTCATTTGTACATGTAGCTAATAAATAGAAACTTAAATTGTACTTCTCCTATAACTACTGAGGTGGTTAGGGTTTTGTTGGTTTTTTTTCCATTTGGTTTCATTCTAGGTGCTCTGTAACAGATAAGTAATCTAACATCAGCATGGGCCATGTTTTCTTTCCTTTTTATTTTATCTAGATGAAACAGCATGGTTCACCAATAATGAAATTTCCAAACCATGTGCTTTTCTGTGTCTGCCTTTTCACTTCACCTTCTCACTTCAAAGCACACTGATGATCCCATTGGTTTTAAGTGCTAATAGTACAGTTCACATACAATCTGCTCTTTCTGTGCAGACAGAAGTTTAATCCAGAAATTTTCTTAACACCTTAAGTGTTTGTTTAATGTAGCTGAACTGGACCAACTAATGGACTGACAAATTCAAAGAATAAACAATAATAAGGAAAAAAGAACTATGCATTGACACATACAGATAGCGATCATACAAGATTTACTGCCATGCAGCAAATTACTCAAATCAAAAAATTTAAATTCAGACTCTGATAGATAGTTCAGATAGCCAAGTGTGTATGTTTTTGATGTTTTCAGAGGAAGAAAGCCTCATTATTTTAAAAATATGTTTCCAGGCTGGCTTGCCAAATACTAGGCTTTCTTAAAACAAAAGAAGATGGAACAATGTATAAAATACTATAAAATATCCTAATTCTGTTTTATTTTCAATTTTCTTATAGTTTCCCAGAATCATTTTGGGAGGGTTTGTATCATGCTGTGGCACAATATTGTGTATGAAATATTCCTGTTCCAAGTAGAACCCAAAACTTAGTTTGACTGATCACAGCCACCTACCTGCATACTCTTAGCTCTTGTGCACGCTGGGTTCCACAGTTTCTAAATGTCTTAGTGTGTCTTTCTTACAGAATTTGATGCAATTTTTTTTTAATTTTTCTGAACAATGAAAAATCAAAACAATGCATTGTGAATAATGAGGATGAGTAATTGTTAGAAAAGAACATGTATATTTTATGTAAGGAAAAAGTTCTCAAATTATTTGAAAACTTTGGTCATTGAAAATCATCTCAGGTAAAAGGTGTGATTTTGATATAACTTTTGTTATCCTGTAAGATTTTCCACCTGAAACTGGACCACATTTACAGACACAATCATTGCCTCTTAGAGAGCTAGCAAGAAGCCTAGTCATTCAACAGATGACCACAACAAATGGAACTGTTTCATGATGCATGAAACATTGAAATATCCTCTCTGTGTCAACTGAAAAATAAGAAACCTGCATTGTAAATTATTTTTCTGCTGTTTTCTGATGAAGCTGACTTATATCATTATCAGCTCTCCAAATGGACACTATGCCTTGAGTATCTTCTGCTGGCTTGTGCTGTGGAATATAAACACTAGAAATAAAACGGACTTGGAAACTACTAATAGCATTTCATTTTGCAGTTGCAGAACATGTGGTTTTTGTTCGTGTTGTACATGGTCAATGACTGCGGACAGGTTATTCACTTCTTGACCTTCTATTGCATTTTGATGACGTGAGAGATCTTGCAGCCTTTGAAGCTTACATACATTGAAGAATTATTATCAGCCAAACTCTTAATACACTCAGAATAGATGGAAATCCCCTATTTTTTAAGAAAGGAGACAGGATGTTGTAGGCATCCCTGCCAGCATGAGAAAACATGCTGAAAAGGAAACAAAGACTTACTAAGTCTGCATGGATTGCAAGTTCTCCGAGTGGAATTATTTTCACTATTCAAATAAAGATCCATCTAAATACTTTCTGAAACTAATGAAATTTACTTGAGAAAAGGAAAAATGTTTAATTTTGCCAGTGCAAATTCAAACATAAAGAAAAATATATGCCACACTTTAAATAAGTTCCTGTAAACTGACCATGAACTGTCATCTTAGACACAAAAGATTTCATTCTTCTTTGTGTGCAGTCTCATAGTAACAGTTTTGCTTACAAAATGTATTCAAAACTTAGTCCAATAGAAATCTGAATAGAAAGAATGTGAATGGTTTAAATTATATACCTAGAGTTGACTGAAAGACATTATGGGTAGCAATATTTTCAAGTTTTGTCTCTGCAGACATGATGGGAACCAGTTTGTGAAGGCGTGACAGCAGAAAACAATGAAATATGTAGAATGGTTCTTCTCCTTGTGCATCTAGGCATGCATGCATCATATCCTTACTGTCTCTATTCCTCCCATAATATTGAGCTTTGAAGGAAAAGTTCAAGATGTCCAGAGATGGCAAAGAGAGAGGTCTTTATATGCTTTTTAATTGCTGAGACAGTCCTCCTGGTACACAGGACTTTTAAAATCTCTCCACACACTGATAATCTTGTGACTCAAGGAAGAAAACTTCATTTGAATCTGATATGTCTTACAAAGAAAGCAAATACTTCTAAAGGAAGCAGGGAAAAGTGGGCCAATGTTTTTTGCATGCAGAAGCCTTATAGGACGTATTTTTTTACCAGATTTTTTTGGCTTCCATGCTATTGTAGCTTGTTATGAGCTTGCCATTGTTCTGAAAATGAGAACTCCAAGCAGACTTTTATTTCTGTGTTATCTATGCCGATCATAGTAAAATGAGTGACTATAGATTTCTAATGATGCTGATTGCGTTATAGTGGTTTAAGGCAGATTTCAGGAGGAAAACCTCCTAAGGGAGTTCCGTTGTCTGACTCAATTTTCTCAGGGGTATTATGCCTCTACAGAACTTGCTTTTCAAGGCCTAGGATGGTGTTTCGAGTAGTAGCGTGAGGCACAGGTCTCTGGCCACACTATGCTGGTTTCTACTATGGTGAGCACGTAGTGCTTACTTTGATGTGTCTGGGGCAGTGCGATATAATTAATTTGCCAGGCTTCGCTATACTTATATTTGGACTACCACTCATTATACTATAGGGGCTTCACTTGCTTGGCTTGTTTGATGGCAGCACACGTCTTACAGTCATGGATAACTTGAGAGATACTGCTCAAGGTTAGATCTACCCTTCGGTCTCATGCTCACTTACAGGTGGCATCTTTACTTTGAAGACTTGAGGCATCATGGGCTCCTCGGGCTAGGAACAATTTTCTTTTGTGTTTTCAATCTAAATCTATCTTTGACACTTCTATTTTTGCAGCCCGATCTACTTGCTCATTGTTTTGATGCTCTTCATTAGCTTTACTCTTGGGGATATGGGCATTTACGTGGCAGACTGTGTTTCCATCCTTGGGGCAGTCGGTTCTAGGTGTACTGCACTCCCCTCTATGTGAAGGCAAACTGGAGTTTGCATTCTACTGCCAAAGGAAAGGAGAAAAAATGCATTGGCAATGTCAATAGCGGCATACCACCTCACTGCTTTGGACTCCAGCTTGTACTGGAGCTCTAGCATGTTTGGCGCAGCAGCGCTCAGTGGTGGAGTCACTTCATTCAATGCACGATAGTCTACAGTCAATCTTCATTCTCCATCAGACTTGTGCACAGGCCAGATGGGGCTATTGAAGGGTGAGTGGGTTTTAATGACTACCTTTTGGCTTTCTAGCTCTCAAATCATCTTATGGATGGGAATCACAGCGTCTCGAGTTGTTCTATACTGTTGGCAGTGTACTATCGAAGTGGAAATTGGTACTTGTTGCTTTTTCTTTTTTAAAAGTTTTACTGTAGATGGATTTTCGGACAGTCCAGGCAGGGTGTTCAATTGTCACATGCCTTTTGTCACTACAGCTGCTGTCTCAAATGCTCACTTGAGGCTCTTTGGGTCTTTGAAATACCCACTTCGGAGGTAGTTTATGCCTAAAATGCATGGGGCCTCTGGGCCAGTCACAATAGGGTGTTTTTTCTACTCATTTTTGGTTAGGCTCACATCTGTTTCTACTAAAGTAAAATCTTGTGATCCCCTTGTCACACTAGCGATAGAGACAGATTCTGGCTTTACATGTCTTGATGGCATTAATTTTCACTGCACACCAGTATCTACCAAGGCCTCATATTCATGTGGTTCAGATGTGCCAGGCTAAGGAATCTACACAGTCTAAAAAATGTGATTTTCTTTAGCTTCTACTTGGCTAGAGGCAGGGCTCCTCTAAGCCTGGTTATCTTTCTTTTCTTGGGCATATGTCTTAGAGGTTCTTTCAAGGGGGTCAGACATGTCATTATCATTATACTTGGCAGTTTCTTTACAGGTAACTGGAGCTGCTTTTTTTTTGGTGGAACTTTCTTTCTGAGGTTTTTTTTTTTTCACTTCACGCACTCGTTGTGTTAGAGCAGAAGTAGATTTTTTATCCCATCCCCTCATGTGTTTTTTGTAATCATGCAGGAAGAACTACAGCTCAGCTCATGGAGTGTTCTTTCTCTTTCTGTTTGGGGAATGTTTGCATTGGGTACTACAACTTTTAATTTGTACTGCCAAGATTTGGGGAAGGTCTTTTTTAATCTTTTTCCTGAGGTTCTTATGATTCTTTTCTATTTTATTTTCCGGTTTTTGGAGACATGTTTCTACAGTTGCGATTCTGGCATGTGTCGGGCCATGCACAGCATCTGCATATGCTTGGAGCTTCTTTGCCATATCAAGCACAGTCTCTTTTGTGTCCTCCTGCTTCATTACTGCTAAAGCAGATGAGTATTCTTGTGGCCCAAGTCGTATAAGTTTTCGCCACATCACAGATGTACATGGTACACGTTTGGGTTTTTAGTGTTTATGATATTTGAGAAGACAATCTCTGCCACTGCCATTTCTCTCAAGCGTTGAATTTTTTGTTCTATGGTCTTTCGCTGGGTTGGTTGCATATAGAGATTATTCGCACACAGGCATTTTTCTGCTACACTTCTTAGGACCCGTACTCAGAGACTGCGAGGATTAGCCTCTCAAATCATTTGTTGGTCAATGTCTGGATTAAGTGACAGGGATCTCAAATGCCTCACTTCAGTGCTATCCAGAATTGTAGCTTCACTTGCAGCATTTCAAAGATGGACTAACTAATTATAGATTCATCAGGTTGTCGCTTGTAATCTTTTCTTAGGCCCCGAAGGTCTTTTAGGGAGAAGGAATCAATATTGGCTTTCGATTTTGTGCTTGATGCTTTGGCTTTTGATTTTGGTGAAGGCCCTTCTCCTGGGTCATCATTGTTTACTGGTCGATCAGTTTTCTGTGTGTGCTTTTTTTGCTGGAGCAACTGCCAGGGGCTTAAGCTTACTGTTCAATTTAGCTGCCGACTCAGGCTTTGGTTCTGATTTAGTTGCTGGCTTCATGACTGGGGTGTTGGCTGCAGCCTGAGTGACTGGGGGTAGCTGTTGATTTGTATCTCTGCCCCCCTGCCTCTGTCTGCTGCCCTACAGTATTTAGCAGTGTGTGATAAGCATATGCCAGGGCCCAGCTTACTGCAATGATCTTTTCCCCTTTAGAGGCATTATGGTACTTCTCTTTCAGGTATTTCTTTACCTCAGCTGGATTCTGAATTTGTTTATGTCGGAAGTCCTAGACTATAGGATCAGAAAATTCTTTAAGGAGTTGGCTTATATCCTCCCATTCGCTACACCACTTAGGATTTTTTACGCTTGGGTCTACTCTTGAGTCAGGGGTTTCATCAGCCCCTCTAGAAATCTCAGCCCTCATTCTAGAAAAACTGCAGACTGTGTAGAGGAAGCTTATCAGATTAAATACTAGAAAGATGGTCTTTTTGACACTTAGGGAAAACTGAACATTTTCCAATAATGATGTAACAGATTTATAGGAAAAGAAGGAAACGAAAGACTGCAACGCTTCATCCCCTCCTCCTCCTCCTCCAACAAACAGGGTGAATAACCATAACCATGAACCATACATACTATATATTCTAGCACTTTTATAAACTTCTTACAAATTGTTATTACCAAGCCTAGGCCAATAGCTACTCCAATTCATGTCCCTCTGCTGTAAAAACTATGTATTAAGGACAATAATGGAGCTATTTTTGGATATGAAAATAAACTTAAGGACCACAAAGGTATTAGGACCTTAAAGAAGCCTAGGGACTCGAAACACATCAAGACTTCCACCCCAAGAGACATAAATTCAAACAACATAGCTGCTGTTTGCTTTATGCCAATACAGAGTACTTGCAGCCAAAAACACAATCAATACAGGGTTTTTTTCTCTCTCTCGTGCCCCACATTGGGCACCAGAAAAGTTGTAGTGGTTTAAGGCAGATTTTGGGAGGAAAATCTCCTAAGGGGGCCTTCCCTCCCTTCCCCCAACTGGTTCAGGGAAGAAAAAAGCCTCCTCCGAGAGAAGTGGAAAGAACTCTGTTTATTAAACAGAAAAAGCATTCCCCAGCACAATAAATTCGACAATACCAGATGACAAGAACTCTGGAGGGATGACAGGATTAGAAAAGAAGTCTTTCTTGGAGGTGTTTGCTCTGTCTCAGTCCCTCTGGCTCTGGGAAATGCTGCGCAGGACGGATCTTGGTGGCTTCTAGGTGCAAGCCCCTATGGCGCTCCCCCGAGTCTTCAGTCCAGAGAGATTTTTAACAGTTCTAAGGGAAGACGGAAAAAAAAGAGGAAAAAAAACAGGAAAGAAAAAAAAGAAAAAAAGGAATAAAACAGGAGGAGAGGGGAAAAAAGTGAAGCTTTTCCTTCCCTGTTAGCTACTTCTTAACTAGCTGACTAACTACTGAAGGAAAAAAAAAACTCTCTCTGTCCCTCACCGTGTGTTTTTGAATCCGACTCTCAAGGTCAGCCAGCGGAGGAAAGTTTCTGAAAACAAACCGCGCTCCTCTCCCTTCCCCCTGCTCCCAGACCCAACACTAAGGGCACACAGGGCAATAACCAACAGAGACCCAACAGACAATTGGGGATACAAACTTCACAATGTGACCCCAGGACAACTGTTAACCAGAAGTTAGGAATAGTAGTGAAATCTGGAATTCATCTGCCAGGGCTTTGACTTCAGTGTTCCCAAATAGGAAAAATCATATATATGTCTGTAATTCACTGAAGTTGTAGCCTTTGAGCATAAGTCAGAAGTTTGAGAATAGTTTTCACATGTATGTGAAAATCAGCACTAAATAAAAGGAAAAGGAAAAATTAAAACATTTCTGAAAGAATACCTATGGGGCAAATATTGAAAGTGAAGATGGAGAAATTGCAGAAAATGCATTCTTTTAATATAAATTAGGTAGAAGAATAAAATCACACTTTGATGAAATCTAATCATTAAGACAAAGTTATGGTAGGAGGCAATTTAGCACAAAAAGACACACTGGGAAACTCATATACTTTTCCACAAATAGATAATAAGCACAATTGATTTATTTGATGTCTCTGATGGTAAAAGTACACATATCAATTTAATAATGAAGTGGCAGCTTGGTGCAAACCCATTTTGGAATGCCGTAAAAAGGTTCAAAGAATTTGACATTTAGTTATTTGCTCTGGAATTTCAAATTTTTAAAAAAATCAAACCATCACAACAACAGCAACAACAAACAACAGCTTTCTGTCATAAAACTGAGTTTATTAGACTAAATGAGTTATTTTGGAAACTAATGGCAAATATTTATAAAGTAATACGAGCTGTGGTTTTAATGAAGTTATTTTGTCCACAAGCCTCGCAGTGAATACAACTTAACTACCTGATGAGTTCCACAAAAGTAAATTGCAACTGACACTGACAAAATGGATAAATCTCATGATACTTTCAGTGTTTATGGTGGTGCATAGTTTAGTGCTAATCTCACCCAAATCACAGGCTGACTGCTGGAGTAGAAGCTCATGAAATCTCCTGGAGTGCCAACAGTGCTCACACTAGCTACTTGAAAGATACCTCATGTGACAATATTTCTCTATTTCTGTACTTAAGTCTGATCCACACACAAACTGCTCAAAAATTATGTTAGTTTATCTTGCTTTCTCTCAGATCTCACTAATGCACAGCAGAATAATCATTATTCAGAGAATTCTGTTAGCAAAATGTTAAAATCTTAAGAAGTTACACATGTGCAACACATCAGTGGTTGTCAGCTTTAGTGTACTCATAGAGATTCATATAACCACAACAAGGCTGATCTCAAAAGTATGGCTACAACTGCAGAATTTAGAGCAATGTTTCACCTGTGTTTTTATGATATGTGAGTACTACTCCAATTTTTTTTTTTTTTTTAAACCTGATTTCGCTATCATGGAAACACACTCGTATTTGCAGAAATTCCATTCTAATATTTTGGAATTATGTGGATTATGCATACATATTATATGAAGGATGCTGCAAGTATATAAGATCAGATGAATGGAGTTTGCTACAAACTTTTCTGATTTTTATCTCCCTAAACTAGATGTTCACTATTTGAACATTCGGAGAAAAAATAATGTCTTTATGTTCCAATGTTTTGGATTCTTTCTTTCCAAAGTTCATGTCCGTATGTGTTTAGGAAAGAAGTCACCTTTTATATGATTTACCTCAATTTCTCTGCAGACAAAATAAAATTTTAAAAAAGGTGCATTTTGAAATACATAAAACACATTTTGAAGAAAATCCTTAGAATACACACTTATTTTGTAATTTCGACATAGTATTTTCAATAATTCAGTCTAAACAAATTTCTGAACATCAGAGTTTTAAAACAAGCTTTAAGGGTGTTTCTGAAAGTGTCTTAAGGAGAAATACTGGAAACTAAAAAGTATGTCATTGAGCTTTAAAGTGTGATGTCTCCAGACTGAGTTTTTGTTGTTGTGTTGTTGAAAACTTTTAGTTTTATTGAAATAACATTCTCAAGCAAAAAATTATTTAGAGAAAAATTGTCCCTAAAAGTTGAGTAATGTATATATATGCTTTGGGGCAACCAATACTTAACAATATATTTGATTTTAGGGAGAGGTGTGAAAATTGCTGTGTGAAGATTGAGTGATGTGCATTTTAAAGATTAATGTAAAAGGGGCATTCAAACAAAAATGCTCCCTCATAGATGAACAACAAAATAAAACTGCCTCTCAGGTACACTGTTTTGCTACTCCCTCAGGCCTAATATTTCTGGTGTAAAATACATACAGGCACACTGTACTGTAATGCTGCAGCTGAGACCTGTCAAGAAGCTCTGAGATGATTGTACCTAGAATATCCTGCTTTATTCTCCTATTACATGTCTAGTAAACTCTCACTGATTTCTTTTGAAATCCACACTCTTTCAAATGCATTCACCATAAAAATGGAGTTTCCTTATATAATTCTTGGCCTAGCCTCTAATGTACTGAAAACAAAATACTTCATCTTTTCTTGGCAGAATTAGTGATTATCTAGGCAGAGACCCAATACTGCTCTTTGCTAGGGTTGGTTTTTCCTGTTTCCATTTTTAAACAATGTAAATTCAGTAGCTAGAATTATTTGGATTACTTACAGATGAACACAGAAATAAGTTTCCTAACAACAGTAATAACAACAACAATCCTATGTTAGAAAACTTAGAGTAGCATAGTTTTCTAACATATTAATTATGGTAGAACAAACTGTATAGACTAAGAGAAGATTTTTTACAATGAGGGTGGGGAAACACTGACATGGATTGCTTGGAGAGGTGGATGTCCCATTCCTGGAAGCATTCAAGGTCAGGTGGCATTGGTGCTCTGAGCAATCTGATCTAGTTGAAGATGCCCCTGCTCATTGTAGGGGGCTTGGATTACAAGACCTTTAATGTTCCCTACCAATCCAAACTATTCAATGATTCTAAGTCTGGAAACCAGCTAACTGCCAAATCAACAGAAGTACACTAGTTCACTCAAAACCTGAGTATTAAAGGTTATCTATTTCATGTATTGCCCATTAAAAGAAGAAAAATTTCAGATATTTAGAGCAATATGTAAAGAAACGCTCTTTTTAACCAAATAAAATTATTATTTTATTATTATCACCCTGTTGTGCCAGCTTGATTTTGACTAACACATCCAGTAACATTACAGAAGTTAGGATTATCTTTGAATTATATTTGGTGAATAATTACAAATAACTAATAATGAATGAGAATGAAAGAAACCATTTGCACACGTTTCATCAACAGAAAGAACTAAATACATTTATATTTTTTAATGTATCCTATACCTTCTAGTTACTAAATACATTTATATTTTTTAATGTATCCTATACCTTTGAGTTACCATCAGATGTGTGGAGAGGTGAATAGAAATGTTTACATATGGCATGGAAGTGAAAATATATAAACTGTTAATTTCAGTTCTCTCTGTCATAAAATCAAGCTATTGACAGCAGTCATAAATGCAGTATTTAATATCTTAAACCAGGCAGAAACAGAATTCATAAGGTAGCATAAATAAATAAATAAATAAAATATTCATTAAGAAAAAGAAAACAAACTTAAAAATACAACAAAGACATTGGTCAAATCTAAAAAATCAAGTCTGACTCATGGTGCTGAACACTGAAAATGTATCTGATGACAACATGGGAATCAGAAAATTCAGTGAGCTTTCAAATTGTGTATGAATCTGAAAATGACAAACAAATCACTGCTTCAGTTTTTGCCCCAAGGCTGTTAATCTCTTCACACACATCTGAAAGATTCTGTTGATGAATGTATTCAACAGAAGTAGATAAATTCAGTAGATAAATTTCAAATATTGTCTTTTTCCTGAAAATTGAAGTTATAGTCTTTATTATTGAAATTATTTTTTTCTGCAAAAAGGACAACAAGATATCTGTGTCACAAAATGCTAGCAGTGGGAGACATTCACATATCAAATATGCATGTCTCATTTCAGAAAGTTGTAGTATTTATGCCTTATGTCTTTTTTGGAGGACACTGCCATGATTCTATTCCTCAAGCTGAGTTTTTGGTTTTGCTTAAAATAGCTGCCAAATGAAAAAGTCTGTCTTTCCTGTCCATTTTTACCTTCTTCGTTTTCTCCTCTCTCAATCAAAAGAGTAAGGAGCAGAAGGATGGAGTCTGTCAATATAACCCAATTTAATACACATCCCTTGGTCATACCAGGTTCAATACCTGCAGAATTTCCACATGGCCACAGAAAACTAAACTAATCTGGATAGGGTTCACAGGAAGCTGTATTTTCCACTGAGTAAAAGCCTTGGTGGCTTTTACTGACATTTTCCACCTCAGACTGAAACTTTTAAGGAAACATACGAACACCTGAAAAACAAAGTGATTCTGAGACTTCCAGCTGTGAGTTGCATAAGGGCTTTTTACAATGATCCATTTTCTAGTTGCCAGTTTCAAATGATCTGGTTATTACATTTTTTTTTTCAAAATAAAGATCAAGTTCTTTTAAGATTTAGAAAATGTTGTGGTAATGGGGAGACCACCCTGATGGGTCTGCTGCACTGCGCTTTCTGCATTGAAATTTTAATCCATTTTCATCCACACTGGAAATTTCTGTGTTGAGTCTTCACTGAATAACTACTCAGCCTGCATGAGAAGTCTGTGAGCCTTCATGGGGGTACATGGGAAGAGGTAAGCTGAGCTGCAAAGACTGGGACTGTTTGGGGAAAAAATTTAGAACAAAGGGACAGGAGGGTAAAAGAGTTCCAAGACGATTTTGATTGAGGAGAATGAACCTGGAAATAGGAGTCAAAAATGAAAAGGTGTAGAGAATATGGTAAACAGAAAGGGAATTAAAGTTTAAAAAAAAAACAGATGTTTTTCTATTTGATCACCAGTTATGATTACAAATTCAAATTAATAATCCTAAACTAAGCATAAGTAATTTTAAATGTAAAACTACTGGGACACTGTTTCATTCTGCAATTTAATTTGGAATGCTTATAATAAACAATTACTTTATTCTAATCTTGTAAAAGAAGCGAAAGTTAAAAACGGGGACGAAAATAACACTCTTCTTATTTTCCTACCTGACATGAACACAAAATAAATTTTAAGAACAGGAGAAAGCACTGTCCAATGTCTGTAAGTTTTCTGCAGTATGATTTTATTCTTTACTGACTCACTGAATGTAACCAATATCAGAATACTGAAAACTAGTGTAAGATTTCTATTAATTGTACTGAAGACAAACTTTACCAGAAGATATATTTGTTACTTATGTCAAGAGCAAGTCTTCCAGATGAATATAAGCAAAGTATTTGTTGACTCATCCCACAGGGAGGTCTGTTACCTCCCTGGGGCCCAGGTACAGGATACTACTGAGAGATTCCTTGGCTGATTCAGCCCTCTGATTATTACCCACTGCTGACACTCTAGGCTGGCAGTGATGAGATTGAAAAGAGGAGCATCAGGGCAATTAAAAGGGACTTTAGGGCACTGGGTCAAGTGGTTGATAGGGCAGGAGCACAGGTAGTGTTCTGCTCAGTCCCTTTGTTGGTGGAAAAAAAATGATGAAAGGAATAGGAGAGCCCACACTATCAACAAGTGGCTAGAGGGTTGGTGTCATCAGCAAAATTTTGGGTTCATTTATCATGGGGCAAAATTTATGGCACTTGGCCTGCTAGAACTGGATGGATTCCATCTCTCTGTGAAGGGCAGAAGGATTTAAGCTCATAGACTGCTGGAACTCATTGAGAGGGCTTTAAACTATGTTTGAAGGGGGAAGGGGATGCAGCTGGGCTGTCTGGGAGCAGGCCCAGGGGTGGTAAGCCTGAGTTAGGGGTGAAATCAGTAGCCCAGTTAAGGTATACTAATGCATGCAATATGGGTAACAAGCAAGAGGAGCTGGAGGTCATGGTGCAGCTGCATAGCTATGATGTAGTTGCCATCACAGAAACATGGTGGGATGACTTACATAGCTGTAGCATTGCACTGGATGGCTACAAGCTCTTCAGAAGAGACAGGAAAGGGAGAAGAGGTGGAGGGGTGGCCCTTTATATTATGGAGGCTTTGGATGCCATAGATATTGAAACGAATGACGAGACTGAATGCCCATGGGTAAAAATTAAGGGGAAGGCCAATAAGGCTGATATCCTACTGGGGGTCTGTTATTGTCACCCAACCAGGAAGAAGAGGTGGACAACTTATTCCATAAGCAGTTGGAAAGTGTTTCGGGATCCCCAGCCCTTGTTCTTGTAGGTGATTTTAACCTACCAGATATCTGCTGGGAACTTAATGCAGCAGAAAAAAGGCACTCCAGGAGGATCTTATAGTGTGTGAAGGGCAACTTTTTGTTGCAGGTGGTGGGTGAGCCAACCAGTGGAGGGATTATGTTAGATCTGCTCCTTGCAAATAGAGATGGGCTGGTGGGAGATGTGGTGGTTGGAGGCTGATTGGGGCAGAGTGATCATGAAATTATAGAGTTCTCGATATTTGGTGAAATTGGGAGGAACATCAATAAGACTTTTACATTGAACTTGCAGAGGGCAGACTTTGGCCTACTTAGGGGACTTATTAAGAGGGTTCCTTGGGAACTTTAAAACAAAGGAATCCAGGAAAGGTGGGCATGCTTCAAAACAGAGATCTTGAGGGCACAGGAACAGACTGTCCCTGTGTGCCAGAAAATGAGTTGACAAGGCAGACGTCCAGCCTGGATGGGTAATAAGGTTTTGAAGGAACTTAGGAATAAAAAGAGGATGTATCATCTTTAGAAAGAGGGTCAAGTGTCTCAGGAAGTATTTAAGAGGGTTGCTAGGGCATGTAGGAATAAAATTAGGGAGGCCAAAGCTCAGTTCAAACTTAATTTGGCAACTTTCATAAAGCATAATAAAAAATGTTTTTAAAAATACATTAATGGCAAAAGGAATGGTAAAACCAAACTTTGTTCTCTACTGAATGCAGGAGGGATCTTAGTAACTGCAGATGAGAAGGTGGAAGAGTTTAACATCCTCTTTTCCTCAGTCTTTAGTGGGAAGGCAGGTTGTCCTCAGGACATCTGTCCTGCTGGGTTGGCAGATGGTGTCAGGGAGCAGAACAGTCCCCCTGTTATCCAGGAGGAGGCAGTCAGAGAACTGCTGAGTTGCTTGGATGTTCATAAATCTATGGGACCAGGCTGGATCCATCCCAGGGTAATGAAGGAGCTGGCAGAGGAGCTTGCCAAGCCACTCTCCATCATTCACCAACAGTCCTGGCTCACTGGTGAGGTTCCAGATCACTGGAAGCTGGCCAGTGTGACACCCATTCACAAAAAGGGTAGAAAGGAGGATCCTGGTAACTACAGGCCAATTAGTTTGACCTCAGTACCTGGTAAGGTAAAGGAACAGTTTATATTGAGTGTCATTAAGCAGGACTTCCAGGATGGCCAGGGTATCAGACCCAGCCAGCATGGGGGTTAGGAGGGGTAGGTCGTGTTTGACCAACCTGGTCTCCTTTTATGACCATGGGACCCTCCGGGTGGATGCAGGAAAGGCTGTGGATATTGTCTATTTAGACTCCAGCAAGGCCTTTGTCTCCCACAGCACACTCCTGGAAAAGCTGCAGCCCATGGCTTGGACAGGAGCACTCTTCTGGGTTAAGAACTGGCTGGGTGGCCAGGCCCAGAGAGTGGTGGTGAGTGGTGCTGCATCCAGCTGGGGGTCAGTCACCAGTGGTGTCTCTCAGGGGTCTGTGCTGGGGCCAGTTCTGCTCAATATTTTTATTGACCATATGGATGAGGGGATTGAGTCTTTCATTAGTAAATTTGCTGATGACACTAAGCTGGGAGCGTGGGTTGTTCTGTTGGAAGGTAGGAGCGCTCTGCAGAGAGACCTGAAACGCTGGATGAATGGGCAGAGTCCAGTAAGATGACATTTAATAAGTCCAAGTGCTGAGTCCTGCATTTTGGCCACAATAACCCCTTGCAACGGCTGGGGATGGTTTGGCTGGACAGTGCCCAGGCAGAAAGGGACCTGGGGGTACGGGTGACAGCAGCTGAACATGATCCAGCAGTGTGCCCTGGTGGCCAAGAAGGCCAATGGCATCCTGGCCTGGATCAGGAATGGTGTGGTCAGCAGGGGCAGGGAGGTCATTTTTTCCCTGTACTCGGCCCTGGTGAGGCCACACCTTGAGTGATGTGTCCAGTTCTGGGCTCTCAGTTTAGGAAGGATGTTGAGACACTGAGTGTGTCCAGAGGAGACCATGAGGCTGGTGAGGGGCTTAGAACAAAAACTCTGTGAGGAACTACTGAGGGAGCTGGGGTTGTTTAGCCTGGAGAAAAGGAGACTCAGATGTGACCTCATCACTCTCTACAACTCCCTGAAAGGCGGCTGTAGCCAGATGGGGGTTGGTCTCTTTCTCCAGGCAGCAACTGACAGAACAAGAGGACACAGTCTCCAGCTGTGCCAAGGGAAATACAGGTTGGATATTAGGAAAAAGTTTTTTACAGAAAGGGTGATAAAGTACTTGAATGGTCTTCCCAGGGAGGTGGTGGAGTCACCATCCCTGGATGTGTTTAAAAAAACACTGGATGTGGCACTTGGTGCCATGGTTTAGTTGAGGTGTTAGGGCTGGATTGGACTCGATGATCTTGAAGGTCTCCTCCAACCTAGTGATTCTGTGAAAGTATTTCTAAAAAATGAAATTATACAGAATATGGTAACTTTATACTGCATTTTTGATAACATCCATAATAAGCTTTCCTCCCTTCTTTCCTTCCTCCCTCTCTTCCTCCCTTCCTTCCTTCTTTTCCTTCCTTCTTTTCCTTCCTTCTCTTATATATGTATCTCTTACATATATATCTACCTCTTTCTCTGCCTACCTATTTACCTTCTTATATTCAGGAAGGTAAATACAGTAATATTTAAGTATAATATAGGTAAATATATCTATGTATTATATAGATACAATATATATTAGTTATATTCAGTCTCTCCTTTTGCTCTACAGATAATGAAAGGGTTTATTCACCTCACTATGATACATGGAGAGCACAAGTCAAAGAAAGAAACAGCAAAAACAAGCTTGAAAAACAGACTAAATTAAACTGAAAAAGTAAAGGAATTTCTTTGAGTTTATTGATTTGTGAGCTACTGATAAAGGCAAAGCTAAGACAAGATATACTGAATCTGAGCATGTTCTATGGAGAAGGATGGGAATATATACTTCAAAAGCATTTTCTGGGAAAGTCATTTACCCTCACATAAGCTCAGTTTTCTTAAATGTAAACTGATGAAGCTGGTGGAAAAGAGTTTTAAAGGCCCTCTCTTGCTCAGGAACAAGGTACTTACAGATGAGTGGCAGTTGTTACCACGTGCTCATGCCAAAGGGATAAGGAAGTTACGCAGTCCCACAATCTACTGTGTGGGATCTTTCTTTGTCTTTGCAAGGTCATTCTTTATGTAGAAGATTCTCTCTATCTCAATCCAACACATTTGATTTAGTAACCTCATTGCCACTGCTGCTCTACAGAGGCTTGGATGGGATTTTTATACTAAAGAGGAGCATATGGAAGAGTCTGTGTCAGAGATGAAGTCATTTTTTGATGGATAAATTAACTCTGTTGCTGCTTGCTGCTCTCTCAGCATGTTTTAAGATGCTTGTATTAATAAGATCAAAGATAATGGGAGAAAATGTGTCAAACATCTTGTGAAAGAAAAGAGAAAATAGAAAGATCTGAAGAAGTTTTTTTTTTATCACCCAAACACAGATCCATACAGAGACAGGAGGAAACACTGAAGCATTCATAAAAGCATCTCTTTTGTCCTACAATCCAAACATCTGGAACAGCTGCCTTTGGCAATTCTCGATACTGACATAATTTCTTTGTTAAAAGTTACTCAAGGTTCTCAAGTTTGTCTTGCAATACTTGAAATCATTAGACACTGTAGATTTTAGAAGCTTTTGAAGTATGACTATATGACCAGGCAAGAAGTTATAAGTTACTTGATTAATAGATTTTGATTGCTTCTAATTTTTTATTTTAATTATTGTAACATTCATTTTATGTTTAATCATCACTATTCCAAACTCTGTCAGAACTGAAGTTTGACTCTTGCTAAGATCTTGTCCTAAAGGAATGATTTCACTAGGAATGCTGGGGCTTAAAACAGGAGTTCAGGTATTTTAGTTACAGTTTTTCTTCTGATCAATGTACAAATGGCTCTAAGCATTTTCGCACACATATTCCACTTAAAACTTGACAGAATCCAGAAAATTAGTTGCTACAGTGTGGTAGAACTTGAGGCCTGAGTCTTTACCTATGTTTTGTGGGATTCTTTTTCTGGGAGATGGAAAATTGAGTTTGGAATGGATTAAGCAAAACCAGGAAATTATGAGAACAGAGCCTTGCAGACTTATTTAGCACATCCATTTTCTGCTGCAACAGTTGCATGTGATAAGGATATCAGCCTTATTTAATAATTCAAACATAACAGATGAAAGTGTCCACTCTCAGTAGGTTTTTTCAGCCTGCACCAGATCAGAAGAGTTGCCTGCAATAAGAGAAGCTCAGGATTTTTCAGCATTCAACAGCTTCTCCCAACCAGCCCTGAGCAGAAATGAAGCCCTTCATCTTGCCCTAAGCACATCTCGACTTTAATTCATGGAGTCTAAATTCTTAAATAATTTTCAGGTACAATTCCAAGACCAAACAGTTAAAACTTAAGACATGAAACTGCATAACTCTTAGGGCCTAAAGCTGTTTTTCTTTTGTGTTAGTCCTTCTCTGCTGCAAGATAGGAAGACTGGGTTTTCTGCATTAGATTAAACTTGGAGAAAATGTCTACTGTACTGAAAAGGCACAGTGGGAAGTGAGAGCATCTGCAATGATGTGATACTGTACACATTGTGGATGAGAGATGTAGCTTCTCCTGATTATAAACATCAGTTCCTCAGCGGGAAATCCCACTGACAACATTAGTTGTTTTTACTTAGGAACAAGTACATCCTCCAAGTTCTGTCTAGTGTGAAAAGATTTATTTAAGAGAAGGTGAGAAGCTAGATTTATTATTGTTTTTATATGGGTCTTGCCCATATCACAGATCTGTGTTCAAAAATGTAACAGGAATTCTGGAGCACCAACATGAATTTTTTATTAAAAAGTAGATCAAGATAACACAGATGCTTGTGTCAGAAGTAGTTTGTGCCTCATTTAAATAACACTTTCATTTTTATACACCAAAGACACTTATTCAGATTTGATCATATTGAAAATGCTGGGGTTTTTTAAGTGACATTAACAGAAAGACCATGCATGATTCAACTTCAAAATAAAGGCAAAGAAAAAGTAGAAGTAAACAAGCAGCAGCTAAATCAAATAAAAAATAAACCAGCATTGTAGCTGATGAACTAAGTAGTTATAGCACATGACCAAACTGGAAAACACTGATGAAATAACTATATCATAATTCTGTCATTTGCTAGATATAAACCCAGAGTAGATTATACTTTGTAATTACATTCTGATGAGGATTAGATTCCTTCAGTGTAAACACATTACTTCATTTTCACTTTAAATCAGTGTCTTTTTGTTCTCCTTTCTATTTATCCCTTTGGAGTTCTGAAGCATCAAATCATCTATCTGAGCAGTTTCCAACATGAATCCCAGAGCTGGGGAATGATTTATACCAGAACCTCATGTATCAGCAGTGCTGTACTTTTTCTCCAGAATTTTGTCATATCCTGTTTTGCATATCTTGAGTATAAATGTATTTTCCACAGGGGCAGGATACAGTTTGTTTTTGATCCCCATCTGAAAGACACTCAAAAGCCAAATGAAGAAAAACAGACTCAAACTTCTTTCTCCGCTGAGTTTGATAAATTATTCTACTATGCAGAAATCATAAGGAAAATAGGATGATTCTGAACTGGAGCACTACCACCTCACTCTATGTGGAAAATATAGATCTGAGCTTATATAGAGTGCTTCTATTTCTGCTTAATTTTTTGTTTGTTTGCTTTTTGTTTTTGTTTCTTTTTTTTTGTTTGTTTGTTTTGGTTTGGTTTTTTTTGTTTTAGTTTTTGAAAATGCCTATGTGCATATGATAGATGGAATTTCTTCTTACTACTTTGGAAGGAATTGCTCATAACATGTCTGTCCCTCATGGAAAAAAGAAATTCAGTATCTCCCCTCACCTATAGGATGGACTGTATCTCCAATTTTAAATTCAATCTCCTTATCTCCGTAGTTCAGACACATGTGGAAAATTGCAGAATGTGCAGAGCAAAGCTGCCCATTCCCAGAGGGTTTGCCTGCAGAGTCCTGCCCTCTGCATCCATGGGCTCCTAGGGCAGGGCTCTCAGGAACACAATGTCTTTCTGCAGAATGAGGTTCTGTGGCAATGAACCAGGAGAACAATGAGGCAGCACACACCACGATCACCTCCTGGCACGTGGGTGCAAGCACGTGGTCAGACTCTGCTCGTGGACAGAGCCGAGTTGGGGACACAACTCCTCACTGCACCAGCACGGATTAGGTCTCTGCCTCCTGTTAACCACTCTTTCAAAACCTAGGTCAAGGGGGACAGTGTAATTAATACCACTGCTCTGGGTCTGAGCTTGGTCCACCAGAACTAAGCTCAGTTCTTTTTGTACCACAACCACTTCAGAGTGCAGTGTGATTTGACAGGGGCTGACAGAGGATCCACAAAGCTCAGCAGATTTGTTTCAGTGCTGCTCTGCTTCTGGTATCTGGAGGTAATGAAGGCACATGAAAAAGACATTAGGCCTGATATGATCAGTCTAGATAGACTGTGGTTAGGCAGCATAGACATAAAGCAGAGATTATAAAGCAGAGCCAAAATACGTTGCCCACAGACAGTGGAGGTATTCAGCCTCCGTGATCCTTCATTCACTTCAGATGACTGCATAAATCCCAACTGGATTTCAAGTCACTTCTGTGAATAAAGCCACATGTACTTTTCTCTCTTCCTCATTCTATTTTGGCCATTTACTTGCCCGTGAGTGCCAGTGTCCCAGGGTGCAGACAGGAAAGGCAGTGCTGCATCCTGTGACACTGGGACAATTCAAGCACAGACTTAGAAGATCAGGATTTAGTTAGTAGCAATCACACAGTGTAAGGGTATATAAAGATCTCAAAACCCCTCTTCGATCATAATCTGTATAAAAACTAAGGCAAAAAATTTGCACAAGTTTGTTTTTAAATTTTATCTGCATATTGATATGCAGCCTTTAAAGAAACCTGGAAAGGGAGAAAAATTAAATCTGTGTCATATACTAAATGGTAATTTATTTTTATTCACCTGGTTGCTACTAAACTGTTACTGGCACAACCTTTTGTGACTATTTCTTCTGCAGGCTTTCATAACACACTATGCAAGTTGCATGTCAGTTCCCAGTGTCCTACTTTAAATTTGAGATCCTCCTCTTAGACAGTTCAGCTGCCAGGATTAAATAATTTCTGTCAGTCCTGGCTTGGAATTGCAGGTTTTTTTCTCTCCTAATTACAGTCAGTTTACAACATCTTCTGGATTATCACTGGAACAGGTTGTCCAGAAAAGCTGTGGTTGCTCCACCCCTGGAAGAGTTCAAGGCCAGGTTGGATGGGGCTCTGAGCAATCTGGTCTGGTGGAAGGTAACCCTGTCTGGGCAGGGGCCTGGAATTCAATGATCTTTAAAGTCCCTTCCAACCCAAACTATTTTATGATTACATGATTTTATGGTTTTGTGATCCAGTGTACTTTCAACAAAGATAATTTTGATCTTTCTTTCATATTTTTTATCGACACTAGTGGAAGATGAAGAAATTGTGAAGGAAGATGAAGGAAGAAAGAATGATTTTTTTTTTCATTACTCCATGTCCTGAGCAAAGTATGGCAAGACTTAATGTTTAATGCTTCACAAGCAGGAATATTTGGCCATATAAGGTTTTGAAGAATTGAGACATGGGTCAATCCACAGTAACCAAGTCAACATGGAAACAGTGCCTGCAAATTGCCAAACAGTGGTGTGATTGCTTTCACACAAATCTATGTCACAATAGACCCATACCAAGCTGTGTCTCAGCTGGCTATGCAGATTTCAGGGTGATGAGTTTCAGGAAAAAGCCTTAAAGGTGATGGCTAAGAAGATAAATACCTAGATTAACTAATAACTTGTTGTAAAACCTGAAGAAATGAATGGCAAAATTATTACACTGAATATCAGTTGCCTATGAAAAAGTACATAAATAAAATCAGACAAATCATGAATGTGTATAGGCAGTAAACATGATTTTTGCTTTTCTTGTTTTATTTTCCAAAAACCAATTTAAACAAAGCTCTATTCTTTTATACTTGATTTTTCTGTGAAATACTTGATATATTCATCATTAAACATAATTCTATCTGTGATATTCATTGATTCAAAGGATGCTATTAATTTTATTTTCAATAATGCAGGCGTCATATTTACTGAACACAAACAGTGCTTTTTAGTTCTGAACCAATAGGAACCATAGAACCCTGAATTCCTTCCTCAGAAGGTGCCATGGGTTTTTGCTCTTTGTCTACTGAACATTTCACAAGATAACAAGTTTTGCCATAGGATCTAATCCAAAATATCTTGCCATGAATGGAAATACATTCCTTGAAAGTACTTTTCCCCTTTGACACATTTCTTGTTACTCTGTGAAGGTGAAATAATAAAAATAGAACAAAAGTAAAAATTACTGTTTTAAGTCAAAATTATCTTTTACCATATTGCAATTTATGGCTTTATCTTAGAATTTTTAAAGTTCAATTTCACTATTCCTAGCTGGAGTAGTGATGCATTTGATATAACAATGTAATAATTCAAATATGTGGTGTAAAGAATTTAATTTTGCAGAACACTAAATATAGTTTTACTTCTCTTGTGTAAAAATAAATAATATTTCAATATTCCTCATGAAATGAATGAGGTAATTTCATAATCACTTATCAGTGATTTAAAAATAATTAGAAAATAACAGGGAAAAAAAAAAAGAAACACAACACAGGACTTCAGCTCTACTTCTCAGCAAATGCTAATTAAGATAAGCCATGAGCAGTGCCACATGACATCTGTGATGCCCCTTTTACTGTGGAAGGTAGAATATCTGAGTGGCTACTTGGGGAAGGATTAAGAGGCCAAGTTGTTGTTGGGCAGAGAGATGCTAGAAAAGTGTTAACTGGCCATGAAGAGTAAAAACAAATTCATGGTATTCATTTCATGAAAAACATTAGCAAGCGCAGGTAAATTCAATATCTTTTGACAGCAGTTGGAAGCTTGTTTTTGTGCAGTGTGCTTAACAGTCCACCTTTTTCCTTTACTTTATTTGAAAAAAAAAGTATCAAAGCATCTTATTTTTCCTTTGCCCCTATTTACACATTCTTATGTGTTTTCTTACGCAGTTTATATATTTATTTTATAAGTTTTTATATTTTTCTTACACAGATCATATATATACAGTTTATATGTACTTCATGTCTAGAATTGATTTTGTTTGATATATGGTCAACTTCACAGGAAGAAAAAAACCCAAGCACTTAGTGTGCACTAGTTGCAGCTGGGCCTCAGCTGCAGGTAAGCTGGTTTTTAACATGATTTGCAGCAAGTTCAGCTCAGGGAGCATTAAGAGAAAAATCAGCTCTAGTGATTTTCAGTCTGAAGCTGATGAACATCATATGAATATTCCAGTATTGATTTGATCTAGTACATGGGCAGGCAGAGTCCGGTCAAGTCCAAAGAAAAATATATACCAGTCACCAATCTCAAAAATGTAAGGTAGTATTAGACATAAAAAAGAATTTAATATCTCTTCAGAACATACATAATTGTCGACCCTGTAGCCTTCTTGAGAAGTTTGCTCATTTCTGAGCCTACAGACATAGATGGGATTGGTGAAAACCAAGCAGCTCATATGGCTTCAGCTTCAATGAACTTATATACCTGTGAAAGATGCCTGGCCTGGAAATATGGCAGATATGCCAATTTTTTAGAAATCTTCAAAACAAACATCGGATTCTGACTGAGAGACTGTATTTCTTTTCTGCAGGACTCTGGTTAACAAGATTGTCTCAGAAAATAAATGGTGCAGCTGTTATAAAAAGCTGTGTGGAGAAAAGATATAAGTCTGACTGCCAATCGCTTGTCAACATCCTTTGGGCAGATGACAAATCTACTTTATCAAGAGCAAAGCTCTGGTTTCTGTGTAGCTTTCACTGATTTAATAAAACCCAAGTGTGCTAGCTTAGCCTGAGAAGTGTGAGGCCTTCCTCATATGGTTTTCAATGCTCCTGAAATAGCTGGGAGCATGATGCTAAAATAGTTTGGGAGAACCCTGGAGAACCTTCTTCCTCTTCGTTTTAAGGCTGGTGTACCTATCCCATTTCCAATGTATCATCTGGTAACCCCATAACTGGTATTAGCAGTCAATATCAAGCCACAGATTACTTGATTAAACTCTTCAGACTCCTATTTCATTGTGTCAGGGCTGCCAAAAAGAAAAAATAAATTCATATACACAAACACTTACAGGATGATGATGAGCCACAGTGAATTGGAATGATTTGCTGGTTTTATGATAGGCTTTGGACTACATTGCTGCTTTGAAAAAAAGCAATAATATGCATAAAATAGTGTCTGGAAGGGAGGGGTGAGTGGGAATTACCTCCAAGTCTGCTTAGAAGAAACTGTGGACAGTGAAGTCGTCTCTCATTTCTTTGGAGAAAAGGAAGCAAAATGCGTGCGGTCTTTATATGATCTCATTCCCCCCCACATTAAAGCTTTTACACTGATATTGTAGACTGGAACATTATGAAACTAAGTATTATTTCAGAGACATTTTTCCTTGAGGAAGTGACTACTTCTCAGCAGATTGCAAGACACTCCTATGCCACTCTATGGCTGAGTGACCTGAAAAGCTTCAATAATAAATGCTTTCAATGGTTCAGAAGGATGAATTCTGAATCCCCAGAGAGAACACACGTGGCTTAACTTGAGTATATAACTATGCCAGAGTTAGTTCAGCTCTCCTGATACACTGAGGATTTCTTTAATCATGAGGATGACAAACACTAAGTATTGAAGATAAATACTAGCAAGAAAATCACTCATAACTCATATAGTTAATGTTGTTCCCACCACCTTAAACAGTGATAATTTGATGAAGTAGTTGAATTGGATTCATATACCACTAATCACATTTAACAAGACCAGATGTTGTCTGAGAGAAATTACTGCAAGCAGATTTCTGTTGATAATGCAATCTTTTACCAGCAAGTTCTATAAAGTTTCAGTTGGTTTATTCCAGTTTCTAAAGAAAAAAGGTTTCCTGTCTTCAGTTGATTTTGCAGACTTTTTTTTTTCTCTCATCAGTGTTTCCCCTATTCAACCAAAATAAAGGTAGTCTTTTTGAAGCAAATGGCATTTTCTGACAGAAGAGCTATTGCCATTAATTGTAACAAATATTTGTAATGCCACACCTCTTCAAAAAGAACTTGCATGTGCCTTGAAGTCCTGTAGATCCAACACAGTATTTACTTTATTTTTCTTATTTCCAAGACACATTTTATGACTTGGTTACTCTCTTAGGTTATTTTCTGAAAAGATCTGTCTTTTCTGTCTGTGTGTTACCCTGGAAAAGAAACACAGCAATTACAAAACAGTGTAATTATTTGATCATTATTTTTTTATCCCAGTACTATGATCATACTGTACAAAAGTTGCCCAAGTGGAGGAATATTTTCTGTTTCAGGCTCTAGTGTAATACCACAAATGCACAACACATTTTGGAGGCCCTGTCCCAACATGAAAAAAAAACAACTTCTTTTTCCATCAGAGCTGAGTGGAAGCTATAATAATCAAGATGAGTAAATTGTATGACACTCATTAATATTTAACGCATGGTTGCTGCTTGAATTTGTTGGTAAATAATGGATATCCAGTGAAATTAGGTATTAATGCTGTCACAGAACAGAAAATTAAACACTGTTTTTTTTGACCACTGTTGTGATCCTGATCTGCAATGGTAGCCAAGATTGATAAAATAGCAACATAATGCCAAATAAAGTCAGTAAACAGTACATTTTAATCCTTTATAAGATTTTTTTTATTTTGCTTGTGGTTGTTTTCCAGAATATTAAGCTAATCTGGATATGTAATAACAATAAAAACTGAGAGTGGTACATATATTCCTGTTGGATAATTGTTTTCAAAGCAAAAATTAAATAGGTTTTGGCTATGCGACCTGTGTCACTTCACAAAACCTGATCATGCCACTGATTCTCCCATATGCTCATACAAGGATTTGTAGCAGAGAGCTGTGACACTCTTGAGCAAACAGCATTTTCTCATAAGCACAGCCCATTTTAGGGCATAGTTTATTTGAATCCATTTTGCACTCTTCATTCACCGCTAAGTTTTATACAATTTAACTTTCTAACATCTTTTCTGTCACTCTGTCCAGGAGATTCCACAGTATCTCTTACTGAAAAGTGTTTTAAAAATACACAAAGTTAACTGCCTTTCATTTTCCAATAGTAGAGTGTCTTGACTGTGTTTTGCTTGTTACAACTCCAAATACATAACAGGAACCTTTTTAGACAGAACAACATTAATAATTGCACTGATCACCTGGTGTTAGCTCAAAACCTCAGTATTAAAAGTTTAATTCCAGACCAGTTATATACATAAATCCTATATATACAAACTGCAACTGCTACAAAATTTTACATGTTTCCATGTATGGTTCAAAAAGTATTTGTGCCTTCATCTCTGTGAAGACACTCCGAGAACTCTGCTGGCTCTCTCCACTGAACAATGGAAAGATCTCTGAGTTTTCTCTGCTTCAGCCTGCCTACACTTCCCCCAGTAAGACAGGGCAAGTAACAGACTGCCAACTCCTTCCAAGTGAATAGCATTTTATTAGCCTAGTAGAATATCCCACTGATTTTCTTGTATTTATTTTGACTCATTTGGTGTTTTAGAAAGGAAATCGCCGGAATAATACATTGGAACTGAACAAACATTTCTTTCTTTCAAAAATAAGCAGCCTAACTTCACCAACACAGAGGCAAATCCCTCTACGTATGGTAAAAAGCTGAGGCATGTTGGTATTGGGCAAAAAGGTACCTCAAGCAATGGAATTTGATAATTTCTGTAATATCAATAACAGTCTTGGTGGACCTGGAACTTCACTGGCCTTTTAGCTGGCACTTTAGACTGATTTTATACTGATGTAGACATCACCCTTAACTCAGACATACATAAGGACCTGAAAGAGTCTGACAAATTGTAGCTAGATTGAGGTATCTGTCAACTGAACATTTATGGATGTGCCAAAATAGAGAATATCATTCATTCATGTAAATGGCCAATATCTCACTTGGGATACTAAAAAAAAGGGAAGTTTAAGCAAGGCTTCAAATCGGAACAGAATTTTACAGCCTTCACCTCTTGGACTGATAGTTGATCTGTATCCAATCACCTCAGTTTATCCACCCCCTGCTTGTGGGAGCATTAAGGGTTACATAGATACTATAACATCCTTCATAACTGAAAAATATATAATTACAAATAGCAACTGGAATAAGCTCCTGGGAACCTGCCCTCTCCTACTGATATCCCAAAACACTTGTAAGTTTATTTTATTTACTATTCTTCTCCATAGTTTCCAGACAGCAGCACAACATCAGTGGATTTAAACAAAGCTCCATCTTATACTGCAACACATTTACAACTGGGATAACTTGTGAATACTTCAAGCATGGACAAGTTTGCTGTGATATTTACTGGGTGAATCTTGTCCTTCTGGCTTACAGTTACCTCTTTCTTTGGGCTGTAGGCACAATTAGGCAGGTCTGAGCATCATTTGCACCTTTCTCCTAGAAACTGTACAGCATATTTATGATTTTTTTTTCTACTTCTGCTGCTCACGAGTTTAAATGTTGAAAACAGTAATATTTCTCATCTCTCTCTGCACTGGTTTCCAAATTCTGATATTGACAACCAGTACCAAGAGTTGTTCTTTATTCACCTTCTCTACTTTATATATGATTTTACTGGGGTTCCACAGAGCCCTGTCACACACTTATCCACACCCCACTCTGCAGGGTTATTATACTCACTTTTATGTGGAAGTATTTCTTACCACTGGTTGCAGAGAGATCCTAGACATCTAGATTATTGTCTTGGTTTGGGGAGACAGGTATCTGCCAGATAATAAAAAAAAAAAAAACAACAACTGCAGTTTCCTTTGGGATGGAGAGTGTAAACACCCCCCCCCTCCACCCCCTTTTTTTCTTTTTCAATTATAAATTACAATCAGAGGCCCTTAGGCAAAGATTTGAGAAACAGGAATAGCACTTCTTTACTAGTATGTATTACAAAGCAAACAAACACAAAAAAACCCCACCAAACAACTACAGCATTGATAACAAACGAAAACAGTACCAAGAACCTTGAGGGCTTTGTTTCACAAAACCCAGGGCAGTTTGGTTTCGGTGTCCCTGCAGGATCCTCAGAGCACCAAGCTGAAACAGTGGAAAAGTCCTGGGCTGGTAGCTGGGATGGCAGGGTGTCCCGGCAGGCAGGGGCAGGATGTCCCGGCAGCGCAGGGGGTGCAGGGTCACACTGTAGCAAGACGAGCAGCGCCGAAGAAGCCGAAGGTGAGGCAAGGCCTGGCCCAGCTCCCGCGGGTGGCAGGGAAAACTCAGGATTCAGGCCAAACTGGTGATAGTAGATTTCCCAGGACTGGATCCCTTTGGCCACAGTGAAACTCTTCCAGCCAGCAACAGCCGTTCTCTCTCTCCTGGAACGCTGGAAAAAGAAGATCCCGCAGCTGCCTCAAGCTTTGTCTTTTACCTGCGTTATCTCCCCCTTCCACCTTTGTCCACCTCTTTGTTTCAGTTAAGTACTCTCAAGTATCCAACACTTGGTCTCCTTGGTAACTTGTGGGGAAAAAATTCTTTAGAGAAAGAAGGAACAAACCTAACCCCCAACAATTATAAAATACAATTCACTTTTTTGAGTGCTGAAGAAAGTTGTTATTAAAGCCACTTAGGGTTTCTATGTGATTTTAATTAGTTGTATTCTGCACTCACATGTTCCACTCACCTCTTTACTCTGTGTTTTGCTGCTTCTGCTCCTCTTGCTCTGTCTTGTGAATTTTTCTGAAGTTGTTAGTTATCTCACTGTTCTTGCAGCATTTCTAAATCTCAGACATCATCTTGTTGCCTTTTTTCCAACCTGGAAATGAAACTCGAGGTAATTTGAGTAAGGAGGTAATAAAAAAGAGATCTCTATTTGAAGGCCTCCAGAGGCAGTTATGGAAAGATGTCCACAGAAGCCCACCCCCCTACCCAGGGGTGAGTACATTGTTATGGGGTTTAAGAAATTAGCATAATTGATAAAAAGCACCTGTTAAGAGGACAAGTAGTGATGCAATGAAGGTCAAGCCCTTTCTCTGGAGTCCTCCCCCTTCAGCACTAGTTATACTTTGTCCATGAGAATGTATCTTGACGAGTTGTTTTCAGCCTTGGTTCCCAGGAAGAACCAAGATAGCACTGGGGCCTTGTACCTCCTGGGGCTTGGAGCTCTGGAATTTGTTTTGTCTTTCTGCTCAGGGTAAGGCCATGGAAAAGTACTGGGGAAACTAAATGCTAATACAATAGGTGACAGTTACAAATGTAAGAGTGAAGAATACAGAGAACATAGAAAAATAATAAAGGCAAAACCCAAACGTCATCAATTCGACCTTGCATATTCCCATCTCTGGTGCAATTTGCTTTTGGTACTTTTTGCTGCTTGATCTGAGCATTCCTACTTTATAGAATCTGTTTTCCAGCTGCCGAGGGCACACACATCTCTTTTTCCTTGTACTTCCAGCCTCTCTTAGGTGATTTCTGCATATTAATGGAGACTGACATAAGCTTTGCATATTCTTAAGTCTGCATCTTTCAGAAGTCCTATCTGTAGTTTTGGATCTTAAATTCCAATTGCTATCTGATCTGTGATAATTAAATCTTGCAAAATGCCACAGTTAACATGGTTCCCAGTAATTTAGGGTTAGACAGGAATTACTCACTGAATTCTCGCTTGCTTCTGCAATTTCAAATGAACTCTGATCTTCCAGAGATTTCATTTTTTTCTTTGGGCATGCAATATACCTTAAGGCACTTTTGGAGTTTAAGCTATCATTCTAGTTTGTAGTTTTATTATTATAAACATCAGTAAATTAAAGTCCAGTAAAATAGGTAACATCAAATATACTGTTTTGCTTCTGGGTCTAGTCCTCCCTAATATTTCTTCTGATATATAGATAACAGAAGTGAAAGACTTGTATTATTTACAGACTTCTACTCAGAGACATTGTAGAATGACAAAAAAACCTGGAAGACAGGATAAGGAATTGATTTTGACAGACCGGAAAAAGAGTCAGAAAAAATGGGGCACAATAAGAACAAAGACAGTAATTTACACTCATGAAGGAATAATCAACAGCAGAGACACACTGTAAAACAAGCTTAGTCTTTCTTTGTGAAAGAATCTTGACATAAATATGAAGCTGACATGAGTTAACTGTAACTGTTGTAGGAGAGGCATAGAGCATATTGAGATATATGAACAAAAAAAGAATTATAAGTTGTTCTTCAGTCAGTTCATCATTTTTCTATAATGATGGGGTAAAAGTCAAGATCCAACAGTCACTTTTTATGACTCACTTTCATGAAATAAAATCTAACTGTTCATGTGCATATTTTATTTCTTGCCAGTATATTTTTTCAAGGAGAGCTTCAGTTCTCTGTGCTCCTTCTTACCTGACAGCCACTCTGTCTCTCTGCCTAACCAGATCTGGCTGACCAACTTTTTTCCTGTGTTACTTGAGACTTAAGGGCAGACTGCCTACCTTTTTCCTAGGTACTTTGGGCTTAAGGTCTTACCAATTACTAGCAGCCTGACACTGCCTTTTAGTTGGTTTGTAACCATTCTGAACTGGCAACCCAGAATTAAACCCTGAAGATTCATAAGGGATGAGATTCAGAGAACCAACTCCACAAAACGGAAGTGGGAAGAGGACTACCTACACCTCTTGAGAAATGCTGTGCTGAAGATGGGACAAATCATATACTTTTTCAGTGCTTTTCATATACTTTTTTTCAGTGTTTGTGTTTGTGACTTGGGAACTGGGAGAGGTTATACTTCCTAATCAGGATGCAAATATTTTGTAAGTGTAGACACCTATTAAACATTATTTGAAAAAGTCGGTGATCTCTTTTCTAAGATTCTGATGTTAACGCAGTAGGAAATTGTGCCCTTTACTTGGAGAAGCCCTTGGTGAGAGCACTTTTTTAGGAAGTGCCAAGCCAGAATTCAATGCCCTCTTTATCTAAATTAGTCAAAAATGCACAATTTGTTCTTCCAGGAAAGAAGACCTAACTTCTGGGATCTCAGTGCGGACATCAGAAAATGGAAAAAATTATTTGTTTTATTCCAATGTCTATTCAATTAAAAAAATGTGTGAATGGTTCTGGGAACAGGGACAGAATACAGACATCAGTTGGAAACAGAAGGAAAGCAAATGAAATAGTACTGGAGTCAGGAATTGGGTCCCAAGGCTTCCCTTTCTTCTCTGTGTGCTTGAACTGCCAAGCAGTGCACAGGCACTGATCCCAGTATGGAATAGAGGGAAAGTAGGAACCTGTGTGCTCAGACTGGGACAGTTCTGAGTAGCTACAGCACTAGAAATACAGCTATAAGCACATTTTTAGGCCAAGAAGAAAGATGCTTAATGATTTCAGGTGACTTCTGAGCTAGGTGACTTTGGATGATGCTTTGTCTTGAATTACTGTGTCAGCCTTTAGTGATGAAAATTTAATCAGCTGGGACCTAAAAAAAGTCCTGTTAAGAATTTGAATCCTTAGATGAGGGCAAAATCACATTACACATTAATTAGAATCTTCATTTCATCTTGTCAAATCAATGGGGTTGCACAACTGCAATGAAAACAATATTTTGCTTACTTATGCAACTGATTTGGCATTCAGACTTCTTTCTGCTTGTTCATTCAAATGTAAAACCGGAATGATTATTCTTTTCATAAAGTAAAATTGAAGGTATGAGGACTTTGCATTATTGTTGTTATGAGAATAATTACAGAAACCAAATTGTAAATTAGTAAGAAGTCGCATTGCTATGGAGGAGTTTACCCATAAAGACATTTGTGCATCAAATGAAGAGAGGTAGCTCATACATCCAAAGTGTAGCCTGAAAACAGGAGCTCACACAGCTTTCCTTTGTTTTTTATATCACCTTATATTCCCAATTCTCTTTTTGAGCAGTGATTTCTACTTTCAACTTTTGAAAGTCAGCAAAATTGTATCAGCAACTGAAAAAAGCAATAACCCTTGAAATTTTAAATGTGAACCAAGGCTTATGATATCTATTGAAGTGTTCATTCTGTTGCAGTAAGCATTGCTATGCATACCAAGGGATCTTGTCCTGTATGTGCCACAAATCTGTTACATGTAAAAAAGGAATAGGTGATTCTGGATATGCAATATTCTATGAAATGCTTTTTGCCGCCCCAGGCACATTCTCCCAGCTTTCAATCTTATTAGTGGAAATTTTAACAATTATAGATTTGGGGTTTTTTTCCTCCCCCTGTTTATCCCATAGCCAAAATTAGATGTTTTCCAGTTGTGAAAAGTCCTCAAATGTCCTGGAAACAGACCAGGTTCTGGCAAACAAAAAGTAATCCCTAGAGATTGAATTTTCATGCCCAATGGGCATAGTCAAATGAATTTGTTCATTGTCTGTACAAAGAGGTTTGACAATGGCAGAATTGTTTCATGAAGAGCATACCACATGTTAAGTTCATAACCATGGAGTTGTCAGAATCAGGGCAACAAGTCTAAGATTACTGCAATCCTTGCCAGTTATACACATATATGATATCTTTTATACGTGGACTGACTGAAGTGTCTCAAGGTCTAGTTCTTTCCCCAGGCACTACCTGCCTTTTTTTGCTGCCCAACTGTTTAAGGGGGGCCATGGTCCTATCTGAGTAGTTTGCATTCTGATCTGCAGTCCTTAAATCATACAACTGTCCACACCCTGCACAATGCTAATAACTGGTGCTGTTCAATAACCTAATAAAAAATGTACCATAACCTAGGGAAAATAAATGCTGATTAGGTACAACATATAGCTTGTGAAATTTATTAGTGAAGAAATATCTCCAGATCAAAATAACATTGGAAACACCTTTTTATTTAATCTCTAACCAGTTTAGTTCAAGAACCAAACTTACTTAATTGAAGAGGAAAGTTTAATGTCATGGTGTAGTGTTAAAACTAACCTGGTATGAACAGCCTGGTATAAATATATGTAACCCTTCAGCACTGATAAATGTACATAGTTTGACGTAGTTAATCCTGTCTGCCAGCTTAAATGCACAAGAATTACAGTTCACTCCCCAGGTGATAACAAGACTGTGCCATCTTAACAGCTTGTTATGAACATGGTGTTCAACACCAGAATTTCATTACTTCAGCACTCTTCAAAGCTCCAAACTTTCTTTTCAATTTACAGTCTGCAGTTGGCTTTTTCTAGAAAAGAGTATAAAATCAAGAAAAAACCTGCAGATGAGCAGATAGGGGGAAGGGAAGGGAAGGGAAGGGAAGGGAAGGGAAGGGAAGGGAAGGGAAGGGAAGGGAAGGGAAGGGAAGGGAAGGGAAGGGAAGGGAAGGGAAGGGAAGGGAAGGGAAGGGAAGGGAAGGGAAGGGAAGGGAAGGGAAGGGAAGGGAAGGGAAGGGAAGGGAAGGGAAGGGAAGGGAAGGGAAGGGAAGGGAAGGGAAGGGAAGGGAAGGGAAGGGAAGGGAAGGGAAGGGAAGGGAGAAAACAAAAATAAAATTAGAAAAGAGAAGAAAAGAGGAGAGGAGAAGAGAGGAGAAGAAAAAGAAAAGAAAGAAAAAAGGAGGGAAGGGGAGGGGAGGGGAGGGGAGGGGAGGGGAGGGGAGGGGAGGGGAGGGGAGGGGAGGGGAGGGGAGGGGAGGGGAGGGGAGGGGAGGGGAGGGGAGGGGAGGAGAGGAGAGGAGAGGAGAGGAGAGGAGAGGAGAGGAGAGGAGAGGAGGAGAGGAGAGGAGAGGAGAGGAGAGGAGAGGAGAGGAGAGGAGAGGAGAGGAGAGGAGAGGAGAGGAGAGGAGAGGAGAGGAGAGGAGAGGAGAGGAGAGGAGAGGAGAGGAGAGGAGAGGAGAGGAGAGGAGAGGAGAGGAGAGAGAGAGGAGAAAAAAGTTTTCTTTGTTACTTTCTCTCACTGTCTTACCTTCATGCTTTTTGCATTAGGATATTTAATCTTTTTTCTTTGTCCATCTGATAGCTTCTTACTAAGAGACCTGCAAGCATTTGAAAGAATGCCACAAATTATTATTTTTTTTTTTATTTTAATGCAGATAGAGCCAAAGCAATGTTGGCCTCCTAATTCAAGTAACACCACAGTACCTTTTCCCCCTGGGAGAGGTCCTGTTTCGGGCTGCTCAGACAGGGCAGTGGTACCTGATGGGTCCCAGCTGCCTACAGCAGCAGGGGCTGGGGGGGTGCTCTGTGCACTGTGGGGGAGGTGGAGGTAACACATGCTGCTCTGACAGCAACTGAATAAACCTGGCCCGAAGGCTGGCTGCAATGGTACGGAACTGATAAATCAAATTTTGATCTATTCAAGGATGAATAGAAAAAAGGAGAAAAATATTGAACTTTTTACCTCACCAGAGGGGAGGAAGGAGCTGATCTACATCTCAGATTCATCTGCTATACAAAATGTGAAGCAAAGCTGTTACTTTGCAGGGCCTCATCCTTATCTAAAATTGAGAAATGATGCTAAGAGAATACATAAACATAGCCAAGATGAAAATGCATCGAACAGTAGGATATCTTAGTAGCTGTATCACACACAGCCTTGCTCCACAGCTTTCTCCTGCTGTGAGCACTGTCAGCCGCCACTCACATGGGCTTAGAAACAACCTTAGCAGCTGATCTTTGGGCCCCTGGGCTCATCAATGGAAAAATACAGAGATCCTGCAGACATGTTTGAGATGTGGCCACAAGTGAAGCAGGTGACTGAACTTCAGAAAGGTCAGTATGAGTTTTTTCCAGTCCAAAGTATAAACTTAAATCCCTGAAAGAATGTGGATTTTGATAACCAGCGTCTGAGTTCAGAGGACTAATGAGACAGATCGTCTCCCATATCTGTAAATACGGAAATAAAAAATTATACTGTTTACCCTCCTCCTGTTTTGACATCTCAGAATAGCACAGCATCCTTTCCTAGTAATACAGTAACCCCCTCCTTCCAACCAAAATATCCAGAGGTGGAAACAACTGGCAGCTTCTCCCTTCCCTTCATTATTATAACTCATTCACTTCCTCTGGGAAACACAAAAGAGGAATGTTTTTCTAGGATTGTGTAAAAGGGAGTTCCAGCTTGATGCGTGTGGGTCAGAGGGTCATCTCACCCTTCAGGAACAGCAGAGAGAGGATGGGGGAAGATGGTGTGAAGTGAAACACTGAACCAAAGAGTTATTTTATGAGGGCAAAGATGCAAAATTATTCACTGATCCTTACATCAAACCTGTGCAAGTTGTTGGAATCAGGAAGAGAAAAACTAGTAGAAACACATAATGGTGTACACAGACAGGTATGCTAAAGGGTCAGTCTGGTAAAAAGGAATGTAACAGGGAAGTAAATGAGCTCAGAAGTTTCTGGTGATCAGGGGATAGAAAAGAATTTAAAAGTTCTGCTAAATAGTAGAGATTATACATTCATGTGAAAAAAAAAATTAAAATTCATTGAAAAATTTTATCTGGAGGAAAGATCTCAACAGCAAAGGCTGCAGGAAGTTGAGAAAAAAAACAAGAGATAGAAGGTGGCTTTGGAAAAGTTAGTGAGTAAAATTTCTGTTATTTGCTTTTCCCTCAACTATTCCCTCACATAAATACCCTTTCCAATAAGGGAAGCAACAAGCAAGCAACATTTGGTTCATAGGGGAGTACAATCTTCAAATCCTGCTGAGCTTCAAATCCTACTTTCGAGAACTTGATGCTTAATGTCCAGAGGATCCTTTGAAAATCCAGGACGCCATTTCTGATAGATGAAATTGAAATCCCATTGAAAAACAGCATTTACTCTATAATAAACCATAAATGGTTTTGCTATCCCCCCTTATGAATTATGTCTTGAACAGCATCTTACACCAGAATTCACCATTCTGTAATTGTCCAGGGGTAATACACTTGGCAATAGTTCAATACTTCTTACTCTTACGCTATAAACTTACGCTGAAGTTCAGACTTTGAGAACCTTCAGAAGGAATATTCAATCTCTCTCCCTCTCATAAATCACCCACTCCTCTTAGAGGCAGTCTGTTTTCATTATATTTGATCCTTGAATTTTACCTGTGAGTGCACATATCATGTGAGGATGCTGCATTGTAGAGATCATCAGTGACTAAACAGAGCCTTAGTGACTAAAAGCTTCAGTACAAGTTTAGAATTGTCATTGATTTCATGCATTAAATTTTTCTTAAATCAGGAGAAGCACAATAAATATTAAGGAAAATTCACTACCCTCTTTGACCACCTCATACTGTCAAAGGAGTGGCAGTTGAAAACTGATATGCTTTACAAGTATGAATCATGGTATAACAATACATCTAGGCCCCTAAATAAACTCTTCTTTGTCTCCAGGATTCTCCAGAAAGGCAAAGGCACTGAAGGCTGTTCTGTTCTGCAAAGCAGTTGAACATAGACATCAAGAAATAACCAGAAGAAAGGTAGCTTTCAGTTAAAGAACAAGTTCTTAATAGAAAAAAAAAAAAAAAAGGAAGAAATTAAAAAATGCAAGATTCATCCTCATTTTAATAGGAGTCTCATTATTACTTCAGTGAATGCCACATGAACTTACTCGAGAAATATTAAAGGATATAAACTGGTATTTTTAAAACTTCCACTGTGACTAAGATCTTGACCGAAGTGTAAGAATTCTAAGAATGGAAAATCTGTGCAGGATATCCCAAAAGGAAAAGGAAAAAGAAAAAAAGATATTATCTGCTGTCTGAAAATTTTTAGAAATTTGCAATAATGTCTCACATGAAACCCATAAAGAAATGTGAAGATAATCAGAAATCTTAATCCATAAAGATAGTTTTTCTGGGTCCAATGGAATCATAGTGTCAATATATATAAGAATTGGATATCTGCCCAAGTATGCAACTGTGCTTAGATCTACATGCAAGTAGATTTAATAATGCTAAATGGTCTACTGGCTGAAACAAATTCTTTCCATTCAGGATTTCAGGGATCTGTTGCTTCTAACACTAACAGATGACTCAATCTTACAGGATGCTCTGTATTGTCAATTACTACTCAACTGGGATTATTGTGTGGGTGAAGAGAAGGGGTGGAGGTGGAAATCATGGATATGGCAGCCTCTGCCAAAGAAACAAGATAACTTTTTAAATTTTTTTTTGCTGTGATTCCTGCAGAATTTCTGTATATTATAAGTAGGTAGCAAAGTGAGGGAACCAGACATTTTACTTGAAAATAAGTATTTACTTAATAATGACCTCAAGTGAAGACCCAGCTCCAATTAAAGTATTTGAAGTGCCTTGTTACACCTTCAGCATAAATGATTCCTTGCTGAAACCATGTGGCCTTCTCTCAAAATACACCTATTTGAAAACACAAAGCAGGCTACTTTGCTATTTTCATAACTTTAAGAACTAATGCTGAACACAGTTCATTTTATGCAGAAGTAATCCACAGAGGAAGCACCTTTCATGGAGTTAGTTCATCATTAAGTGCTTCCACCTCTTCTGTCTTTTGTCATGGAAATGAATGAGATAGACAGAAAAACCTAATTACCTTTTAAAAAAAATTCCTTTGAAAATTTAACAAATTTTTCAAATACATTTCATGAGAAATGTAAAGTCAGTTATGTACAAGTGGAATGTGTGTTAAGATTTTCCCCCTGGAAAGAAACCCAATTTTTCTGAGGTGTATGGTGGCCCCTAGTGGCCCCTGTCTTCAGACCAAAATGTGACGGCTGTCATGTTTTAAAACTTACTTGTTGGGACGGTTTATTTCAAACATATTACGTTAGTGCAAATGACATTTTATTAGCTTTGTTTGCAACTGCACGTAAGTGCCTGATGTTGTTTATCTTCTGGAAGGCAGCATGCCATTAAAAAATACAGATATATGTATGTAATATATGTATGTTTATTAATCAAAGATTAGCTTGAATCTAATACCTTAATTTAATCATCCTTCTAAAAAGGTAAGAATATTAGGTGCAGTTTCAAAAGGTTTTAGCTTTGAACATCTTCCCTGCAAATAGGTGTTTGATATTTCTTCATCTGAGCTTATTGCAATGTAGAGAATAGAGTAGAAAAAAATGTAGAGAATTGCATAGAAAAAAATGCTGGTGTTCCCATGTCCAAAGTATAAATCCTCAAAACTTTTGGTATTGTCCTATCTCATTCCAGAGGTGCATAAATCTTGGGGGAGCCTTACATCCTTTAATATTATGTATTTTTAGGATTTTCACAATTCCAGCTTGAGGCATCCCCAGAGTCATCTGTGTCCTGTGGTGCTGAGAAGTAGAAAAGTGTCACACATTAACCATGAGGGTTTAGGCTGTGCTTCGGTCTAGAGTTAACATTGCTCTGCAAAAAGCCACCTTCATTTCCTCTCATCCTCTAATGCTGAATCCTTCATGTACCAGAGATCCTCATATGAAGAACAGATTACAGATATATAACCACAGATCTTGCAGATTTCATTACAGGATCTCTTCTGCTTTGGTTGTTTGTTTGTTTTATGATGCCTGACAAGTACTTTTTAGTTTAAAAATTCTTGAGAGGTCCCCAACATAACAAACAACTTAACTGTATGATCAATATAATACTGGACACTAAAACAGTGAAAAGAATTGAGTTGGCTGAGCTGTGGGAACATTTTTATTCAAAATGGATCCTTTTGTGAACAGCATTATTTTCAAATAACAATGTGAAAATTCTTCCTAGGCATTAAAAGACATTCTTTATTGCTTCCTGCAGCCTGATGAAAATAACCTGATATGTCCTGAACCAACTGTTACAATGCTTTATAAGTAGGCATTTAACATATTCAGAATATTCATAATTCTTCTAAAATACTGGTGGCATTGTAATTTGCTGTGTCTAAAGTTGGATTGTATGTACTGTGGTATCTCTCAAAAAGCTTTCTTACTGAATATTTAGCAGGTAAAATCACCTTTGCTTATCTTGCTAGTTCCAATAACCATTACCTCAATTTCAGAGCTGCAGCATGGAAATAACTAAAAAATTAAATTCACATTAGAATCGTTTCCATGGCATTTAACATATAATAAATAATTGTGAAACAATAAACTGGGAAGTGAGATGTGTCTGCGGGGAAACTCTCATCTGTAGAGAGACTGATGGAATGTCACTCTCTGTGCATGCTACATGGCAAATCACTTACTGCCTTTTTACTAAGCTCTGATCTACTGGGAATTCACTATCCCATATATTTCTGAATGCTGTTGTTATTAGGAGACAGCTGCTAATGACAGTGGCATATAAATCCTAGAACACAAACAGAATAATCCCAGGAAGTTGCATGATGACCCTCAAGAATTTCCCCTTCCAGTTTTCATGCCATTGTGGTCTGCAGACATCCCAGATTTGTATTCAAGCTCTAAACCTTTTGGGTCCTTCATACTGAGACAGGCAGAGCTTTCTCTCTTCCTTCTTTTTTTTACTCTCAATCTTAATGATTTGGTCTTCTATGTATGGAGTCCTGTCCTATTCATTTTGTGTCAAACACTCCTCCAAGCTTTTCTTTTTAAAAAGGGCCCTTCTGTTATGTACTGCTACCTTCCTTTTCCACGTATCTCTCCTAAAGTATTTTTGACCTTGCTATATCCCTATATACAGAAGAACAGGAAATTTAAAAATTTAACAAAGAAGGTCAACAATTCACATATTTTCCCACTATAAATAAACCAGATGATCTGACTTTTTAATATAAAAACACTTGTCTGTGTGACCTCTAAAGCAAGACTTTAACTCATCAGGGCCCTTGTAGATTTGAATTCTCTTAAGGGATTGGAGAGCTTGATTAACTGGGATTGTTCAGCTGGGACCTACAGTGCTGAGAAACCGAAGTTTTACCTTTAGAAAAAAGAGACAAAACAAGAAGCAAGTTTTTGGAGGCACCTTGGAACTTTATCAGCCCCTGCCAAGGTGACAAAAATTAGCCCCTGGGAGGTATGTGACAGCTACATCTTTCACAGTGGATTTTCAGTGGATTTTCAGTGGATAATGTGTGTTAGAGCTTTTTGCTTTGGAACATGATTGCCCTGACTTTGTCTCTGGAAGCCCAGGGGTGGCCATGGCCATGTCCTGCCTGGCTGCTGCTGTGCTTGCTGCTGTTTGGAGAGTTTGATCACCTGCAGAGCCCCATGCAGAGGATGCCGGACGCTGGCATATCTCTCCTGAAACCCCCCACTCTCCTTTCCCACCTCCCACTTGCAGAAATGGGTGAACATTTCTTGATTTTTTTTTTCTAAGAACTTGAGAAGACTGTTTATATCTGCTCAGTAACACCAGTCACAGGATGAACTCTCTTCCTACCTGAGATTTGTTTTGTGTATAAATACAATCAATTATCTTAGTAGGTTAATATTCTCCTAGAATCAGCCCTAGCATTTTTCCAGATTGGCTATCAATTTCTCCATAAATACATCTCCTCAAAGAAAGTCAGTTTCAAACTCCTAAGCCCTAAACACTCTGCAATGATCATTGATCGTCTGTTTCAACAGAGAAACTCTCCAGTTATTCTGAAATATAAGCCTTTTCTGGATATAAACCTGTTTAAGATTAATTCATATAGTCACTAACTCTTGTACCAAATGAACATACACATTAGGTAACCCTGTGCCATATTAGGAGGAAAATCAGTAAATAATGTAACAATTTCAAAAAAAGTACTGTTGCCACAGCCCCTGGTGTAGCTAACCTGGATTATTTACAGAAACAGACCCAGGGAGGGTATCCAAATTTTTTTAAGGAACACAAGAAATCAGACTTTGGACATACCTTGAATGAAATTGAAACCACTTATTGCATTACAACTTTGTATCTTCCAAATAAAAGCTTGAAATCGACAGTCAGGAAAAGCTCAGATCCAGAAACTTACTGGTAAACTAGGCTTCTAGTGCATGCTGAACCATACAACTCAAAACTGGTCTCTTAGAGTATTTAGGAAATGTGGAAAATGTTTCTGGCATCCTTGAATGGAAATTCAATCATTTTTAGTAAGCTTGTTCAGAAAAAATATCTTGGTCTGAAGTGTCTGGGTGTGTCTGCTTATACGTGAATTTTGTATTTGTAAATGTCCAAATTTAAGTGCCCAGTAAAATAGGCACAGAAATAATAAAACACTGAAGACTTCTATGCAAATCTATCTTCCACTCTTATTATGTTTAAAAATATAAAAGAGGTACTTACCAAAAAGCTTTAGGTCTTATCCAGTCTCTGTGGGCAAATGCATGACCTGGCTTTTTAATATCTGTAACCTGCCATTTGCTACTATTTCTTATCCAACACCCTAAAAATACAAACTCCATTGTTTAAAAAAAGAGTGGGGGGAAAGACAAATATAACTTAAACATATACAATAAATTTTTGATGGCTTATATCTACTCTACAGGAGAAATTTTGTTTTGTGAAAATGGTATTAACTTTTCTATAACACTATTGGTATATAAGAGCACAAAGCCTGTTTTCTTCCCTACTTTCCACCTTATGGTACTGTGACTTAAAATGAGCAAGCAAAAAGTCTCAGACACCTCTGAATCATGGTGGGAGCAGAGTGGACTTCCTGCTCAGTGGGGCAATGGCTATTCCAGGTGGGCATTAATATGGAATCAAATGACCATCAGTCCACCATGCTTATTTGAAATACCTCTGAAGGGATTCTCTATTAACTGTTGCTTTGTCACTCTCCACAAGTTGGAGAGCAAGGAAAATCCAATGTTGCCCATTCTTTGCTGGTCATACCACCTTCATAATTGTGGAAGTAATAACATGGACTACTGTTACACATCATCAGCTTCACGGGCTCTGAGTGACATGTGCTGGCCAAGATCACGGTAGCTGCTGCCACAGACAAGCAGCTTCAATGGCAAACTATTCTTGTGCATTGCCATACTTCTCAGCTAAAATCTCACTTCATAAACAGTCAGCCCTAAAAAATGACATTTTACGGAAAAGGCTTTTGCACAGTTACCAGTGTTGGCCTGGGAGGGTTGTGCAGATGAAAATTCAAATTTAGCATCCTTGGAATGAAACTGGAATTTCAGAATTTACCATAAGGAGAAACTCTGATTCATCATTGTTTAATTTAAAATTAAAACCCAATTTGGGAAGAAGGGACTTATACTACATTTCTAGACAGGTATGTATCATGCATGTATATGTAGTTATATATAATTTTTATATGCATAAAAAATTACAGTAAATCAACATCTTCCTCTGCCACAACAAATGCACAAGTTGGGGGTTCGCATATACTGAAAGAAAAAAAAATCTGTTTTATTACAGGGCTTGACTGCTCAAAATATGTCTATGTTTTAGCCCTGTTAAAATGTCTTCATTTATTCAGCCAAAGCAACTGTATATTTCATTTACATATTATATTTGGAGTTAGTATTGAGAAAGCAAAAACTATGTTAATTTCTTCTCAAAAAAAATTTCTGGCCTTTAGGGGTCATTTCTCATTCCCTCCATCAGCTCTTAGCAGTGTACAGTTTCTTAAAAATCAAAAGTGAAAACAAAACCTCTCTTGAGATATTAGAGTCTGCAAGCTGCAAATGATTTTATGAGCCTCGTACATTGATATTCCACAACTGCTGCTATACAACACCTCCACAGAGTTATAACAATTTCTTTCTGTCACTCTGTGGGAGGGTGAAAACGAGAACAACAAAGATTGCTTTTTTCTTCTCAATAACACCGCAAAATATTTATGAAATATTCACTATCAAAAATATATCTACTTAGCATTTACTTCTTTCAAAGGTAATCTCATTATTCCTGTAAAGTCAATTTTTTATTGCAGTCTGCTAAGGTATAATGTGCCAAATATGTCAGATGGTCCTATAACAACACAGATGTTTGAAAACAGAAGCCAGTTCTGAACAAGTGACACACTTTCTTAGCTTTCTTCTAGGTTAAATCTCACCTAAGCACTTCCTAGGCCCAACATAACCTAAATCCTGAGCTTGTGCAATGTGCAACTTCAGCTTGTCCTGACAGGCATCTGTAGAGAACTGAAGTTCTAGGGTCTGCTTACAGGGTTTTTGTTAAATTTAATATTTAACAGTTTCATCTAGATCACCACTGAACCAACGGACTACCATAAAAATGTGCTTTGTCCTTCTTGTAGAAGCCAGTCTCCAATAAATTTAGCATGCAGTCATACAGCCAGAGGTATCAGGAAAGAATAATGAGCGGTGTTGGAGAGAGCTCTGGGTGATACTGAGATCACTCTGCTTCCTCCAGCTGCTCCTACTTTGCCATTATCTTAGGCTCTTATCTTAACTGCTCAGCGTCTCTGAGGACCTACTCCAGCGCTCCAAAACCTTACTATGCCATTCATGTGACCTGCAGGGGCATGGAAGTGGTCTGAAATAATCATTGGCAGGCAAAAAAGTAGCAGGGGAAGGGAGATGCAGGTACGGCCAAGTGCTCAGCAGTAGCACACACAAGGCTTGGAAATGGCCCGTTCTCAGAGCTGCTTCTTCCCCTTCCCATATGGACACTGTCAAAAAAGCCAGCTGGAACAGCTTGAGATTTTATGCAAAAGATCATCTTACAAAATACTGAGCTGTCATACCTCTGCCAGCAGGGCAGACCTCTGCTGGGTCCCCCTGTTCCAAAACATCATCACGTAGCAGACTTTTGAGAAAACTGTGGTTTGTAAGAAGCAAATGCACTTTACTTTGTTCCAGAAAGACACTGAATAAAAAATAATAAAGCAATTCATTATAATTCACTTGTAGAGTCTGAGGCAAAATTAGCTTAAGGCTCCTGAAATAGAAAGTAAAAAGAGCAACCAAAAAGTTCATAAATAAAGCAAGACTTGTGTCTGTGTATGTGTGTGCTTTTATTGAGTCAAGTAATCTATTTGTTGCTTTGAAACAATTAACCCCACACTTGGGGCTTCATCAGGGAGAGAAAAGGAGAAGGGCTGATCACAAATAAAAGGGAGGAATAAGAAAGAAAAAAAAATGAACAACTACTGCTGCTGCTGCAACATTCCTCAGTCCAGACACTGAGTCCAACCTTGAAACTGGATTGGAAAATAAATCAGTAAGCCAACACATCATTAAAGCAGAAGGAAGAGGCTGTAAATTCATGCTGCTCATTAGAGGTTTACTGTAATTGCTTCACATTCACAGTGGATACAGTTTGAGCTGTGAAAGTGATCCTGTTGGGTACAGGTGGGGTTCTGCAGCAATAGGGTGTTTATTGAAGTGTTCGGCACATTTGGGTGTGGTCCTGAGGCTGACAGAGTACTGGAAAACCTGGTGTGACTCCTGGCTTCTCATGTTTTCTTTTGCTTTTTGTCTGTTTCTTTGTTTTGCAAGATTTGAAAGAATTTCTGAGTTTCTATATTTCTCCTGTTTATGCCTCTGCAGTTTCTACTCAGAAATGTAGTAAAGGGACAGCTTTTGCCTGCAAAAAATTCTCTGCTCTGACTCTTTTTAATTTTTTTCCTTTTTTTTTTTTAATAAAGAAATAAAAAGGTTGCCTCTGTAGTTTATTGCAGCGAAAAAAGGAAGCACTTTTATTCCTCTATTCTTACCTCCTTTCTTACCACCCCCGAAAACCTTTACAGGTTTTTAAACGTGTAAACACGTTTACAGCCCTAAAAACAGATATCTTCCATTTATTTCTCAAATTCAGTTCCCGCCATCACCTTGTCTTAGTAATGGGCCTGAGTTGTAAATGTAAGTACAGATCCCGGGTATCTGGGAGTGGGGGGTTTTTGTGATTTTTTTAGTTTATCCTTTTTTTCACGTTGATGTCAAATCCATATGGAAGTCTTGCCAGACCTTCCTCTTTAAATGCAAAGCTGTCTAAGTCATTCAGCTCCTTGCTGTGTTTTAGATGTTAGTATTGTCTTTGTTTGCTACAAGAGAAACCGAGGATCTTAACCTCAAATCTAAGCCAAGTAAAAAGGCAACAATACCACTTTAATATCTTCATTTTAGATCACCTTTTCACATCTCTAGATTCAGCCATGTGAATATAGGCTTTAAAAACTTGTCCCATGTCTATATTGAGCTTTTTAATAAAAATTCAGTCTCCTTACCACAATTTATTAGAAGAAGTAAGATTTTGGGGGGGGGGGGGAAAAGGAAAAAGGGTTGGAAAACTTATTATAAAATTCTAAAAAAAACATGAAAGCTAGTGACAGAGAATCACTGTCTTGGTCATTTAGAATGTGCGGAGGAAAATTGCTAGAAATATGTGATGCGTCTAATAAGACTTTGGCCACAGCACTGGCGCTGTAATAGGGCAGTCAGTTTATGTCTTAGTATCCTTATCTTACTTCCCAGACAGTTCTCTGCAAGTGCAGACTCACACAAAGAAGTGTTGAAACTGGCCAGGCTCAGTAAGAAAAATGATCTATGAGAATTCTCCATATTTTCAAAAGAGATTTTGATGTGAGCACATGATTTTCTTATCAGAGCTCTGTATAGAGATAGGGGTTCCCAAAGTTTTAAGGCTCAACCCACTGGCAAAACTTAGAGAAACTGCCTATATGGGTGTTGCCCTTTCTCCATATTTAGGGAACCATTTAATATCAAAATATCCAAAACTGTAAAAAGAAACACCAATGGAGACATCTTTTCCAGAGAGATAATACATCAGCAAGCCTGTCTTCCAGGAAAAATTATAGTGTCCAGTTTAAGATAAAACCAGCTGCCTTCACTTTTTCCAGAAGTTCCAGGGTGCTTTTAAACAACTTTTCAAGAGATCATACATCCTATACTTTCACTGCACTGACTGTGTCAAGAAACAATGTGCAGTACTCAGGCATTGACAGGATACGGGAAGAGAGACGAAAGACAGTCCATGTAACAGTCAGGAGAAGACGATGCCATATAAAAAAGAAGTTAATACCATAATTTGGCAGTAAAATATTTATTTGTTCAAACACTAGCACAAGCAACAAACCAAGATGTTTTGAAACCAAAGTTTAGAAATATACAGCTGTAGAAAGTTTCCTTCCACATTCTTAATAAAATTTTTGTGTACAAATATATTTTTAATCTAATACCTCCTTAAAAGTTTTAATGTATCTTAAAGATTTTAGCTGATGTGTATATAACACTTCACATAGCTCTACCCAAAACAAATTGAAACAGGTAACTTTTAGATTGCCAAAATGTACAATAGAAGGTTATAGGAAAAGAACAGCCTTTTTGTTTTTATATCCTCAATTTTTAGGAAAGGAAAACTAATGAAATCAAATTATATGCTGCTCAGTTCCTGGGATGAATGCCAACAAATCTCTCTGTCTCTTATCTTCTCCTTTGACTTTCAGGGCTTTGAGATTATGTCTGTGAAGAATTTGTAAGAAACTTGTATGTTTTAATTTATCTTTCTATTTATTTTCTCTCCAAAGTGCTTCCTCTGAACCATACCTGTTTTTTCACACTGCTATGGTGGTCTTGAACTGGTAGAAAAAAAAAATGGTAAGCTCTGTTCTCATTGTATTATGGTCTACTTCCATAATCATAGCAATAAGTTACACAAAAACTCCAACATCCATATAATTTATCTTTTCTCCCACATACTTTCTGAGATATTGATCCTTTTAAAAACAATGAGAGAGAAAAGAAAACCCTCAGCTTAAAATTTTCAGAATCAGACAAACACTTCTGTCTCCTGTAATTATAATCTGAATTCAAAAAACTTCTTTCTACTGAAGAAAGCACATAAACATCCTAAGAAACAGCCTGTAAAACAAGGTATTATGTTCAATGAGCATCACTCTCAGAAAAGAGCAATTTTAAACAAAGGCAATACCAAATGGCAAAACTATCATAAAGTCTGTCTAGCCACACTTTTTTAACCTGGAAACAAACCTTCAGTTTCCTCCAAAGAATAAAAACATCAGAACAGTTTTATTTAATCCAATATCAGTAGAGGTGCTGTTGGTCCCTAACCACACACACAGCAAGCATATCTGAAACTACAATACCGCTTTGCAGAGAAAAGCACTAATGTTTCTGTGTTTATACGGATATCTACCCTGAGCCCTACCAAACTTAGTTTGAATAAGTTTAACAGGGAGCATTTCAGTGTCATCAGTGAAGTTCAGCACGTTTGCAAGAACAGAGAACTTGGTCATGGAATGCAGATCAACAACTCTTGTGAAAATATTTTTAACAACTCACAAAGAATAATTTTTATATGACAACTAAGGCAACTAGAAAATTAAGAGGCCCTTTCCATAAATAAGAGAGAATCACTGCAAACTGACAGTTCAGAGATCCTGGGTGACTGCCCTCATAGAGACTACCTAGGGAACAATCTCAGAAAATCAACAAATGCACTGATCCTCAGAGGTAATTGTATGAAAATTGCTGAATTTTGAAAACTGTAACTGTTCTTATTCTTTTTGTTATTCTTTTGGAGGCCTTGTTTCTTCTCTTTCTGATTTCCCAAGTTTCAATGAAGGGACATCAAAAGGTGAAGCAGTATGTTCTGCTAAAATACTGTTTTCTGGAAGGCTTCATATAAAACAGACAAGAATTTATTGCTAGCAACAATATCCTGACAACAGACTGTGTTGTACTTTCATTCCCCCAGCTTTCCCCTTTATGTAGCCATAAGTCATTTGCCAACCGGCCATTCAAACGGGAAAATTCTTTAGAATATGATTTATAGTGCATCCACTGAGATTACCTTCATTACTATTCTTGGGAGTTATTTCAGCAATATAAAGCAGGCATCATGCTGACTTGACCTACTCCATTATGCTTAGGGGTCTATTGTATTATTAAAGCAATGGAATGTAGTAAAACCACACCTATTTTAATGTTCACCTAAAATATTCATCTCTTTTGAATAAAGGTTTTCATTTTTAATGCATTACATAACATTCCTAACTTTAGTGGCAGAGGCTACAACTCAGGCTGTTTGAATTTATTTGTATTTTTTCAAATGAAAAGAGATTTCTCTTTGGTTTCTGTAAAAACAAGCAAAACTATTGAGACGTCTACTGCTTCTGTGCTCAATAAAGAGTCAGAATGTTTGTTTAATCAAAAGGCAATTTTCATTTAATAACTGGTATATTAAAGTACAGTAGTCAGTTCTCAGATATAGGGAGGTACCTTAGTTCTACTCTGCAAAAAAATACAAATACATATAATTTCCCAAGAGCCTGACTTCTGTAGGAAGGTAAATCAACTTCTCCAAGAGATCTCCATAATCAGGGGACCAAGCCCATGCGGAATGCTAAGAGGTCATAGCCTCATCCCATCAGGGACAGAGACCAGCTTTTCTGAATGAACATTGTACAAGTACCTAGGTAAGAAGCCCTTCCCTCTCTGCCTGAAGCTGAGGGTACCTGGGCTGCTTGCTTCTCTCACATAGCTTAAGGATGGAATGGGTTAAATAATCACACTTGGCAACAGGACCACATATGCAGAGGATATAGAGAAAGCAATGATAACACATCCTCATATTGTGAAGATGTACCCCTTTAAACTCATTCCCAAATTCCTGATTGGGATTTCGTAGTCTTTATGCATTGCAGGCCCCCATTCAGCCAACATTGGACAAACATCAGGAATCAAACTATGATGATGTTAAAATTAATTACTTTCTTTTACCCTGTAATTGAGTTTATCAATTACAGATAATGACAAGCAAGAATTTAAAGCTGATACTCATGGAGGTTTGGCCTCCTCTGTGTGTTCTGTTTGTTTTCTCCATATTTATGTGCTACCTGTATGTATCTTTCTTATCATGTATCATGAGTGTAGGCTCTGGATTTTCTAAAGTGATGCTACCTTTATATGAAACTTAGCAGAGTAGGGTCGAGCCAGGATTTGCAGCTGTTCTGTAGGAAAAATAAACATTATTAATAAAAGGATTTAATTTTGTTGAATTTTCCAACTTAAGAACCAAAAAATTGATTTCAAAGCCTATTCTGTTTACCAAATGTAGTATCACCACAGATAGATATTTTTTCACCTCCAACATGCATACACCAACATTTGCTGAGATTCCAGAAATATTATGATAAAGGACAGATTGCTTTTGATTTCTTCTAGTTATTTAATGTGTTCAGCCCAACAGGATAAAAGGAATTTTTAAATCCCGGAATGTATGTCTGGTTCTCTACATAAAACTCAGCATCATACAACTGCATCTAAGGAATTTACAAGGTAAGAGGGAGTTTCAAAAACTTGTTCAGAGATAAAGCTGTCATGTTAGAAGAGAAAGATTGTTCAATACACACACATGTGGTGGAAATGTGGCAATATATCTGGAACATGTACTCATAAATACCATTCTGTACTGACTGGGTGAAAAACTCTATAACATCAAAGGATGCTTTGGGAAAACATGGTTTCTTAGAAAGAGCAGATTACTGAATTTGGAGTTTAAGCCCCAGAAAAAACTGTCAAGATGAGGAATGAAATTCTCGATACCTTGCAATGTACTCAGATCACCTAAACATTCCTTCTATTTGAAAACAACCCCTTTTGAATAGGTTTGAGTTGCCAATATTGCATTTTGTACCTTTTAAATATGTATTCATCATAGTGGTCATTTCTATTTAAAAAACAAATTACATGGAAGAGTCTGGTAACAATATGTCTAATTTGTATTTCATTTTTTTTTTTCAGTATCCTTCTTGCAGAGCATGATTTTGGAAAAGGGGTTGATGGAGAGCAGGTCAAAAGCTCTGGGACAGGCCTGAGGAACTGTAGCACAATGGGGTCTCCTCGGGGGCGATGGTAATATAAATAATAATAAAATTATAACAATTCTGCCTGCCAGGCTTCCTTCTTCAGGATATTACTGCAGCGCATCTGAATGTGCTTTGACCTGCCTAATGCTTTTTGATTCCCTATTCTGGGAACTGTTTGTTCCTTCATGCATATTTCTGACTTTCCTTTAGGAGAGACATTAAATGATTGAACAGATTTAACGTAATTTTTGGTCAGCAGCAGTCAGTGAATTGCTGAATATTTCTTTTTATGTCTTGGTTTCACAGAAGCTTCAAAACTGTCAAAATAAAATCCTATACAAAACTTTTCCTCTGAAATCATGGGAAAATCCTACTTTAAGTCACCTAAGCACCATCCAGATGCAGTTGCTGTAATACTTATAAGCAGAATCTACCTTTAATTAAAACCTTATTGCAACAACATAGAAACAGTGGGCTTTTCCACCCAGCCAAGTGGAATCTACACATTTTATTTTATAATTCAATTTTACAGTGCCTTTTCCAGAGGAGACTCTTCTCTTTCCTTTCTGTCTTTGATTATTGCTGGGCTGGTGCCACTATCATGGTCAGTGCACCGCAAGACCAAATCTGAGTTTTTGCAACACAAAAGAGTGCGTTCAGCTCCTCAGTCACTCCAGACGTGTATCTGACAGCACTCTGGAAGCACAGACCTTGCACCAACTGCCAATAAAAGCCAATCTTCTCAACTACATTCCTTTAAAAGCCACTATTGTTCTCATTCATGACTGAACAGCTCAGCTTTCATTTCAAATGAAAAGAAAAAAAAAGAAGTCCAGGCTGCATTGAACAACTTCCAGACATTTCCTATACCCTCAGAGCATTTCAGTACTATTGTAAGGCTTTTGAGTGTAGCACCCCTGAAAGGGTGATGGTTATTATTTTTTCCAATAGGACAAAACCTCTCTGATTAATGCCAGCACAATATTTCTGTAATCTCTTAAAAGAAATTTTCCGTACGTATTAACTTGCAGAATTGGAAAGGCAGAGCAGTAAGTTCATGCAAAGCACAATTTTACTGACAGATGAATAGATGATGGATTAAATCTGGTGTTACTTCAGCTTCTTCAGTAATGAGCCATTTTCATTGTGATCCCAAATTGTTTTTCTATGTCACATTCTGGGCTTCAAGACAATGCAAGCAGCTATAAATTATTTTCATTTTGCCCAGTGTTATGCTAGAAAAACAATGAACTCTGGGAAGATGTCATGAATGGAAGTGTTTTTAACCCAGACATCTTGGTAGCCCTTTTCACCTATTTTTTGATTATGTTTCCTAATTTATCCCTTTACTAGAATTACTACCTAAAAATAAACTACAAACTTCCAGTGTGCTAGACACCAAAAAGAGAGCATGCTCCTTACCCAGGAGACATCATGATGGAAAACACTAGGCAACTGGTCAGTTAAATTAGTGAGCTATAAAACAAACATCCATTATTTTATAATAACTATATAGTTTTTGAAAAAGTATCATTTGCCTTAACTGCTTTCATATTCTGATGCATGTATTTTAGGAAAGGAAAAATAGGGATCGAGATTATTTATATTACACAGAGAGAATCACAGAAGAGGTAAGGTAGAAGGGACCCCAGTGAGTTATCTGCTCTGACTTCCTTGCTCAAGTAGGGTCATCCGATTGCACAGGGCACAGGATTGCATCCAGTTGGTTTTTTAATCTTCTCCAGTAAGGGAGACTCCACAGCCTCTCTGGACAACCTTTTCCAGTGGGTGGTCACCCATATAGGAAAGAAGTCCTTCCTCATGATCTTCCTGTGCCTCAGTTTCTGCCCATTGCCCCTTTTCCCATAGCTGGGCACCACTGAGCACAGCCTGGCTCCATCCTCTGACACTCTCCCTTCAGATACTGACAGAGGTTGGTGAGGTCCCCTCAGTCATCTCTTCCTAAGGCTAAGGCTGAACAGGCCCAGCTCCCTCAGCCTTTCCTCATATGAGAGGTACTCCAGTCCCTTAATCATCTTTGCAGTCCTCCGCTGGACCCAATCCAGGAGTTCCATCTCTCTCTTGCCCTAAGGAGCCCAGAACTTGACACAGCACCCCAGATGTGGCTTCACCATGGCTGAGTAGAAGGACAGGATCAGCTCCCTTGACCAAATGCTCTTCCTGATGCACTCCAGGATCCCACTGGCCTTCTTGCCACAAGGGTTCCCTGTTAGTTCACGGACATCTTGTTGCCTGATATTAATTTAAATTTTATTCATATTTAAAAAACCCAACACATTGGTTTCTCTATGATGAACTAGTAGAGGTGGAAATGCCCAATATCTACTGGCAGGTCAGACAGACTTTGGTGCTTTGCTTTGTAGTGAAACAGGGAGCAAAGTATTGATGCTTCCCTCCACTGTGCAAGGGGAGAAAAAATAGGTATATTCAAATAAAATTAATTTAAAAATTCAAGCTGGTTAATAAGAAAGTATTTACATGAAAATGTTAAGTAGGAAGGTATCTTCAGTCCTGCTTTCTGGTGTTTAAGTGCCCTTTTTTATCAAGAAAACCCCCTTAAAAACCAAAACCCTCTGCTAAACATGAGGTCAGGCATAGATTTTCATTAAGAATGGTCAATGGAAGATATAAAGAAAGAGCACTTCTCTTGGGTACACTCCTGTACAGAATTTCCCTTGGTCCTGGAGCAGTGAAAAACTCCATCCACTTGGAGGGATTCAGCCCCAAAATTCCCATGAACCTGGGGTGGGGACTTGACTCAGATACCACAGTGAAGCTGAGAATGGAAGTCACTTAAAGCTCACTCTGAGGTGCAGCAGAGAGATACAAGGAAGGTGGGAATCTATTGCACACTGATAGGACACTCACCTGGAAGGCAGGAGACTAGCCATTGATCTATTTTTAGTACCAGGTGGCAAAGCCCAGTCTGTTGCAGTGTGAAATCGGGGTTTTGCAAGTTTATGTAGAATGGTTTGTTCTAAACTACCCCTTGTACTAACCCTTTGGGTTTTCCCTAGTTGTGGGTCCTGTCCATCTCCCTGCAACCCAGTCCAGACACTGGTGAGGGGCTGGGGTGATTGGCAGAGCCTATGACTTCTCCATCACGTATCAAATGCCCTGTGTATTGTCTTTCTGTCTTGGTAACTCCCACCCCACCTGGTATTGGTCCTGGGCTAATCCCTGCCCCTTTCCACAACCCCTGTACTTCAGCTGAAACCCAAGCCCCAAGAGTCAGTTTCACATGGCCACCTGGGAGCAATAAAACCTTCCTACCACCCATGTGAGAGTCCACCTTTCTTCCACGCTGAAGCCACATTTCTACCTGAGGGCCAGACCCACACAGTGAGAAGGTACAAAAGCTGTACCAATAAATGCGAGTTTGGGGGCAGAGCTAGCCGTTGCAGCTCTGAACCCCTGCATTACCAATCCATATCCCCAGCAAAGATCACTCCTATGTAAAGCACAGACACCCAAGCAGGAGATCCAAACAACCCTGTGGTGAATTAATTTAGCTACCCAGAAGTCAATCCCAATACTAAGGAGCTGTCACTTGTCAGTGGAAGCACCTATCCCAGCTATCTCTGGGATACCCCCTTTTTTTTCTCTCTAATTAGCTGCTTGAAATAACACAAAATGAAAAAAATTATCATCTCTGTTATCTAATAGTTTTGTTATTTAGTATTTACATTGAAAGTCATAAAGAAGGATGTCGTTGTGGACCAGCTTTCTCTCACAAAAGCAAATAAACTGGTCTCTATCCCCTATTTTCATTAAAGAATTTTATATCAAGTGTAAATAGCATCAATCTGTGATCAGGAAAGAACTTTTCTCAGTGGTATATCCACTGGAGAGGAGATAATGTTTGTTCGTGTTTGACAAGAGAAGGAACTGAATGGATCCTGTACAAACTGGATGAATTTTCTCTCTACAGAAATACTAGGAAGGCCAGGACCAACTGTTTTGGACACAGTCTTATTTAATCTATATATTCAGAATATATTTGTAAAATCAGTCCCTTGGACAACATTAGCAAAAATATACTGATTACTGTGTCTGCTGGGGCTGTGATGGACCAAATGAACCTACGTGGTTTAGGCAGTGGAAGTTACATGTCTGAGACAAGGTGGCAGCTAAGGAGAGTTTTGTATAACTCAAGAGTGCATGATGCTGATGCAAGTTCTTTCATGGTAAAGAGGTGCAAGTTGGCTGGGGAAGTCTGTATGCAATGGGATAAATGAGATCTGCTATCCTAATCTCTCCAGGCAAATAATATAGTAAACCATTGTCTAGATTCATCTAAATTTAACATGAGGAGTCCTTAGTGTTTTTATTTAGTACATTAGCAGTGACCTTATCCAAACATCCTCTTCCCTCTCACTGTTTCCTTCCCTATTGCCTGTTTCTCCTCTACAGCTGGGAGGAAGTACCTCTTGGTCCCAAAGGACTGTCCACTGGGTCATGTTGCACTTGTCCAGGGCCCCTTTCCCCAGCCAAAGCTGAACACACGTATCTTAGAGGTGCTAGTAGACTAAAATATATGGGCAATGGTAAATAAAAATTAGGCAACAGGAAGCAGGGAGAGATGGAGGAAGTATGTAATAAAATTCCTTTCCTGCCACCCACGCCCAGCTCTCCTCTAGGTGCTAGAAGGGAATGAAGACTCTTTCTTGCTCTCTTTCTCTCTTTCCCCGTTTCCCTTACCTGGACAGACATCCCCTGGTCACTCTCCCACTGGAGCAACCTTCAGCAGATCCTAGGACTTGTGCTCCCAGGTCACGGGTGCATGTGAGGGACTGGCCTCTTTCAGAAAATCCTGGTGATATGTGGCCAGCCATTCTACACATAAAACCCTGGAAGTTTCTAATGTGTTCAGCATGTGCAAACTGATTAAGTTCTGACTACAGGGAAACATAATCGTCTGCATATAGTTGGAGGTAGTAAGAGGAGAAGTTATTAAACATGGTATGAGGGAGTTTATTAGGAGTAATAGGATGGAACTGGGAAGGCAAACACTTGAACATATGGAAAAGCTGCCAGACAATGAGATCAACTCAGTATGAAAGGCTAGTGCAAGGAGGTGGAGGAAACCACATTTAAAATTAGACTTAACACAAGAAAATGTGCTGTGGGGAACATGCCTGCCAGGCAGAGATGTGCAGAACCCTTTTCATTCCACACCTAGCACCCTTGGATCTGAAAACAGGTCCAATCACATCCAATCCAGACTCCAAAATCTGAGGCTTCATGCCGTCTCTGCTATGATCAGAAGAAAAATCTTTTTAACATATGTTATGAGATACTGGAAACTGTGGCGGAACTGATAGTGTCAAAGATGGGAAAACCAAATAAGGGATATGAGGCCATCTTTGCACTGATAAAGGCCAAAGATGATGTTACAGGATTGTGGTATTTATTTCCAGACTTGCCATCATTCATGTTTTTGCCTAAAACTTTTCTTGTGCATCTGGTATTTTCTGGGTGGAAAGGGGGTGAAAGGAAAGTAAGATGTGTGATTTTTAAAAAAGAAAGTTCCTAAAATTATATCCAGGGTGTGGGAAGTTCAAGCAATATATTTTGCCTTTCAGTGAAAGGGAAAGAGAGCTGTTGGGAAAGTCTGGCATGGTTATTTTTACAGCTCCATAACTATTGCTAAACACAGCTTTGTAGACACCGCTGACTGGAAACACCCACCCACCAACTACGTATTTATTGTGAAACCAAGGCAATAGCAGAAGGCACCACGGCTGCTGTTATCAAGTCAGCTGGGAACACCAGCAAGTCTCATGTCCTCTCAGCTGCCAGGAGATCCTGGAGCTCCAACTCAGCAGCAAAATCGTGGTTCTCAGCTGATACAACACTGCATGTATGGGACTAAGAAGTCTTGAATTAACTGTCAGGCATTGCCTCAGGACACAAAGATGCATAGATTTTTTTCCATTCTCCTTTTATTTGCAATCTCTCCTCTTAATCCCACACAGCAGTTTCAGTGAAACCTAATAGGTCAGTGGTGGGTTGCTTCCCGCAGCTCCTGTTTTCTTCCTCTGCAGACAGTCTCAAACGGAGCAGCTAAAACAGGTTTAAGTGCCTGACACACAAATACCAGAAAATAGCAGAGGTTTGTGTGGGTATTTTAATGGGCACATTTGTTTGCATCACTGAATAATGCTTTTTAGGGGTTAAACATGGAAACGGCCACAGCTATTGTCGCAACTTAGTATTTTTGAAGGCTATTCTGTTTTTAGAACTAGGCGTTTTTATTTCTGAAAAAATACCTCTGTGGCTCTATTCTATACAATGTTGCGGTTTTACACCCTCATATATGGACTCTAGAGTGTGTCTTTATACTCTTGCACATTTTGAATGTACAAATCAAGAATATTTCACTGTGTAAACACACACCCAAATGAGGCAAATTGGACTATTTCTGTCCAATTACTACAGCTGTTCTGTCTCAGAGTCCTTAAAAAGCAATTACACAGTTGAATACAATGTCTTTGATGCCTTTTCATTAAAAAGTCTTGGCAAAAATATTCTGAGTTTGTATTTATCTTCATTATTGTTACAGACTTTGGCAGCAATACATGAGGAAATCAAATAAGGTCATTTTCATCTTTTCATCCAAATGATAAACATTTTCATCATGTGGCTTGGATAAAATACTGTCAGTACAAAGCTGTGGGAAGCTGATGAAATACATATTAATTAAAATATGGAAAAAACAGTGGCAGGTGGATACTAAAAAAGCATTCAGAATTATGAAGCCGTGTAATTTCACTGTTGTTGAAAAACCCAATAATGTTTCCATTAAACTCAAACATTTTTTTCTCAATACTTCATACTCAAATGCATAGTTAAAGAAAGTCAAGAAACACTACAGGTTTGTGTTTGCTCTTCTGTAAGTGAGAAAAAAAGCCAGTGTGTGTTCACCCCAATCTTTTCAGCCAGTTTTGTTTTCAGCCAGCCAGCAAATGCAATGGATTTGTCTTCACTTCAAAAAAATCTGAAATACTGTTACTGCTGCAGAGCACCTTCTTAGAAGGCTGCCTTAGGAGAGCTATCTCAGCTGTCCTGAAGTCTTTGTTAACTCCATCATATTTCTTGCTTTTCGTTTTAACATAGGTGGACAAGAGCACAAGTTACATGGTACGTATTTTTTTTGCTGTGCTTCTGTGTCATTGGTATTACCAAAGGATCAGATGGGGAAAAAACAGACTTTGGAGGTCTGGAGTCCTGAATGGCAGGCTGAATTTGACCATTTAAGTGACCCTTAGCAAGTAATTTAATTTTGCACATCAGTTTTCCCTTATAACTGCCATTTGTAATATCCAGGACACTGAGATTTCTGGGTAAATGACACTTTTATTAATTATTGCATGACTCACATCCAAGAGGCCTGGTCACACCATTAACTCATCTGCATTGAACACAGTACAAAACTGATAAACACACATATACAGACTGTAAAATTCTGTGTTAGGGGCAGAGTAACAATAATCCATAATGGCAAAAAACATTAAGATTACCTCTGTTTTATGACTCTTGCCCATGACTCATAGAAAATCCTGAAGGAAGCAGAGCTTTGAAAATTACACAAATTGATGAAACATCCACTAAAAATTACTTAGTCACAGCAAGTTCTCTGCTCACCAGCAGATTGTTTTGACAAGCTGCTATCTGAAATATCTGAGGCGAGGCAGCTGTTCCTAGTCATCCCCCTCCACAGTGAACTGTGCATGGAAAGTGTACAGTGAGGATATGTGGAGGCAGTGAGTGCCTACATGATATCACCCTGAAGTGATCAAACATCTGAGTTTTGTTTTACTTCATAAGTCTTTTTTCATTAACAAAGCCAAATGTCGTATTCTGTTATCCTAGTCCTTCCCATAAAAGGATTATAGCTGTCTAGTTCTTCAGGGTTCATTTTTTTTTTGCGAATAATGGGCAGATTTCCTTCTCTTTACAGTATAAGACACTGATCTTCATTTTTCTACTAATCAGTCCAAGGATTTTAACACTTAATACTTTATGCATGGAAAGCAAAAAACTGTCAGGCTGATATAATTAAATTCTTTCATTGACCCTTAACTTATTTAACAGCACCTCTTCTAGTGACATAATTACAGTAAATTGGAAGGAAAGTTTCCAAATTCAGTTGGATCTCCTGAATAGTAACTGCATTCTTTATTTCTGAATCCACAACTGTCAGCACTCCTGTTGAGATGTATCTAAAGAACCTTCAAAGACTTACAACTATATACCCATAATAATATTAGTTGAAAATCCTACTTACATCATTGGTGATTTGTTAGATATCAAAGACCTTTCTGCAAAATGTTTGATTTTCCATTTAGAACACAGTATCCAGGATTTAATAAAAATGATTTAGTAGATGTCTCTCTGCTCTACTTGCCCAATAACCAAAAGTACACAAACAGATATCAATTACAAATGTTTCTGATTAGAGATACTTAGGGGAGTACCCATGTCCCAGGCCATGGGCTTCAGAAAAATGAATACCATCTCAGGACATTTAGAGGTAAGATTGAGGAACAGATATAGAAAAATATTAATTATCAATGCAAGTTTTAAGCCTGTCTGCCACTCTCTCACATAGAGAAAGCCAGAGTACGGATTACCTCGGTCCTGGGAGAGTCCACCTTTCAAGTTTGAGAGAGGGCCACCTGATCTGACTGTCACAGATACCTTAAATGAAGATTTTTCTTTTTGCTATTTTCTTAATGTAACTAACTCTCAGTTTTAATCCCTACATGTACAGGATTGCACAGACAACTTCAAATTGAAAAAACCCAAGCTTTTTGTTTAGTCAAATGTTCTCTTTCACAATGCAAAACTTCCGTAGAGTGTCAGCTGTAATCATTGCATACAACAAAAACCCTACCAATGTTGTCAGTGAAAATAACCCTGAGAAGACACTGGTCTGCCATCTGCATCCTCTGCCAGTCCACTTTCTGATTATTGATTTAACAGAATTTCCTTCCCTCCATGAGCAGCACTGTCGATGCATAGCGAATTCACCGAGTGAGTGAAACAGAGGACTTGCATTTCAAGGGACCTCACAGCTGAACAAGGGCAGCCACCCTTCTGATTCACACCAGCAAATCTCTATTCTCCACAGAGAACTCCCCAAGACTTTTTCTGCTGATCAAAGTATTGCCCAGTGATAATGTGGAGCAGAAAGGGAGGTTTCTTGGCTGCTGGTTAACATATGTTTTTGCTCTATCAGAAAATGATCTCAGCCTCCACCCCCTAAATTTCTTATGCTAGAGAAAAATCAGACAAAATCAATGTAGCAGACATTTGAGGAGTGGGAGGAGAGCTGTGTTTCCTTTAACTTAGGCACCATCAAGAGCTCCATCCAGGTCTGGCACATCCATCTTCCCTTACTGCTGTGAGCTTTTTGGATGGGCAGAAGGCATTTTCCTCTCTGTCTTGCTCCACAGTGTGTCCAGGGCAGGTTTCATGGCTGTTATATGCTCCTCAAACAGACCTAGGAGCTGGGCCTGGGGCCAGGAGTCTGGCTCATGGTCCAGAAATGTGATTCTGATTTGGACTTTGTGGTGGGTGAGGGAGCTGTGCTGAGTTTCCTTGGGGAAGAAAGGAGTTTGGCCAAAGCCTTTGTAACACAATACAAGTGTAAACCCCTGAGCTGGAGAATACCTTGTGATAGAAGGGGCTTTGGCCAACCTCATTTGTATAACTTGCAACACTCCTGGACCTGCAGCTGTACCAGAACTGTGTTGCATGTGAGTCCTAATCATCACTGTGTTCACAGCCGTGAAAGGGCACAGCAATTATTCAACATATGACTGAGAGCAAATGATTCACACTCGGCCTCACAGCTGTTTGCTCCTGCTTTGGGAGAGGATTAAAAATACATATGAAGCAAGGAAATGGGATTTGTGCTCCTATCCTGCTTTTCCTTCCCTCTTGGAAACTGTTAAGTGTGGAAGAGCAGAGAGGCAAGCAAGCCCGCTTTCCATGAGCGCTGTCTCTTTGCAAAGTCAGCTGGATGGAGACAGTTAAACTCCCTAAGACAGACTGCCAAGGCTTGGCAACATAGCTGTAATTATTTGAGCTGTTTGCATTTTGTTTATTTACTTGATTGTCACATGATTATAAAAATAATCTGGTTTTCATTATTTATTCCTTATCCTTTCAATTTCCTCCGGAAAGAAAGGAACAAAAGAAATTTAATAAGCAAAGACAGGGACCCACAGTATTTCCAAGGTCTTCTGTCCTACGGACTCAGGAATAGAAAGAGAGCAAGTTCCTAAGTGTTCAACTACAAATTATGTCTACTACAAAAGTAGGCAGGATGTTTAGAATGAAGGGATGTGTGCTTCCCAGTCAGATTGATTTACCTTGCACAGCAATAATCTCTGGTTTGAGGATGGAATGCTAGATTCCTTACCAGGCTGCAAAACCCCATCCATACTTGATCCTTGCCCCTATAGCATCTCCTAGCTTCAAGAAAAAGCATAGTCAGGGAAAGTAAATAGTGGTCTTTGAACTTCTGTTTTCTTTTTATAGTCTGGTTAAGTAACCACTATTTTACAAAAAATAACTTAATTGGGAGGTGGTGTTTTCATAGTTGCCTGTGCCAACCTGTAAGAGAGGATTTGAGGCTTTAACTCAATCAGACTGAGGCATCTTGTGAGCACGTCTGTCTGCCTACCTAAGTTCAAGAAAGGAGAGTAAATTCCTCCCCACTATTCCAGTTTAAAATCTATGCTATTTCACACAAAACTACAGTAACAAATAAGTTTATTTAAGTAACTCACAATATAATACTATAGTAGTCACTAAAAGCAAAAAGAAAAAAAAAAGGAAAAAAAAGAAAAAAAAAAAAAGAAAAAGAGAAAGAACTGCAAGGAGAGGACAAATAACTGTGTATTTACAGCCTCCAAAACAAAAGTCAGGGCTTCCCAGCAGGGAAATGAGCTTTACTAAAAGTATGGAAGCAGCCCTCAGGAGCAGGAGCCCTGCCTGTTCAGTGAACAGGACTGCAGCTCTGGAAAGCTGCTTGAGGTGAGACAGGTCTGTTCTCACTCCACAGTCCTCTCAGGGGAAGGGGCTGACTGACTGACTGACTGACCAAGGCTGTAAGAACAAGTCTATTCCTAAGGAGCAAAATGCTAAAAACCCTTAAATATTTTTACTTTTTAAAGAGGGTGCGTTTTCATCCGAGTGAAGATGGATGTAAGGCAAATGAAACCTCTCCATTCAAGTCCTTTCAGCCTCATTCCTTTTTTAAAATAATTTTGGCTGTGTGACAACTTCCGTTTCCTGTCCCATTGCTCTTTCAGATCTCACCTCTTCCCCCCACGAGCTGTCAGAGCTCTGTTTTCACTCTCTGGCTGACACTTCTTAGTGCAAACCCCAGACCACAGGCTCTACCCCACGAGCTCTTTTTCTTTTCTTCCCCTCGGACTGTGCTTACAGACTCTCACCTTACTAAAACACAATGGAAGAAGACAGCCGCTCATTTTGACTCCTGTGTTTATGCTGCAGTTGCAGACAGTCTGCGGAGAGGCAGAGGAGACATGCCGGTGTTGGGATCTGCACGTTGCACACTGGGATGCTTTGACACCTCCACCACACTCAGATAAAAGTGTCAAAGAATTTTAAGTACTCGTACTAATTTAAGGACTAATTTGATCCCAGAAGGTCATTTACAGCAACTATGCTGGATAACCACCTGGAAGGTACTAAGCCTTGGCTCAGGCTGAAATAGGTGACTCAGGGTGCCAGGTCCCTTCACTCGTGTCTGACAACAACCAAAAATACAGTGTACTGCAGGCGTTCAGAGTTTCTCCCACTATTTGGATGTGTCTGTAGGATACTATGGAAAGATCATATTGTGACAGGTCTGCAGAAGCTCTTTACTGGATCATGGCACATTTGTTGTACGTGAAGATGATGCATTTCCAGCCTCTTGAATCACACCTTTTAAAGACTCCATATGGCACCTGGATCTGAAAATATTTTGGTGTATTAGTAAAATTCTTTCTTGTCTGTGAAATCATGTGTTGAAGCATTCTCATGAATCAAATCACTTGAATCACTCTGTCCTTAACTTCACTCCCAGCTACTTCTCTGTGAGACTATTTAAAGCAAAAAAATAGAAATTTTGATTCGGCACTGTTGCTTGTTTGTTTTTTTTTCCCTTCACAATCTCTGGTGCTAGCCCGCATACCGTACTTTTTTTTCTATCAAAATGCCTGTCTTATACATTCAATTCAATAATCACTGTTGCATTCAATTAAAGCAGAAACATTGTGATGTTAACCCCCAATGACTAGCTTAAGGGAGACAGACTTGCAGACATACAAAGAAACTGATGTTCTTAAAGTGTTTGAAAACTCCTAAACTATTACGGAAGAAATAATCCTTCCAATCTCAGAACCATGTTCAAGTATTAGCCAAAATTATAGCCAGGCCAATGTGATGGCAAAACTATTTTTCAGTGAGTAAAGGCAACCTAAAAGGATAGCAGAGCATAGTAACAACACAGCCTTCTTAAATAATAACAGAGCTATTTTTATGGTCTTGACCTACCTGAGTAGGGAGTGTTTAATGGTTACCCAGTGAAACAGTTTCATGGTTTTCATCTGGATTAACCTAAAACTGCCATTCTAGGCTAGGACTTGGAAAATACCAGGAAAAAAAAAAACAACAACAAAAAAACAAACAAAAAAAAAAAAAAAAACCCAAAAAAAACCAAACAAAAAAACCCCAAAGAAAAACAAAATTACCCTTGTTTAGTTAAATTAACTATGTTTTGTATTATTACCTTCACTGACTTAGTGATGTATTTGTAGACATAAATATCATAAACTATATATTTCAATTCTGTGAAGTTTTTCAGACTCACAAGAACACAATAAAAAGTCTTCAGACTAAAGTCTCAAAACTCTTGAGACTCCCTATACTCCAAGTCCACATTTAATGTCTTAAGACTGTGATGCCCCAAGGGAGCAGACACAGCCCCTCCAGAGATCTGGGGAATCTCCTTTTGTCTAAGGACATTTTGAAACTTGCTGGCCATTTACTTAAATTCTCGGGGCAGTGTTTCCATCTTCCAATTCAATTATATCCCTCCTTTTCAAATCAGGACAATTGGGAGGAAACACAGCACTTGGTGTGTGTCCACTGATGTTCCTATTATCTTGCTATGATTTTACTGCTATGTATTACACTTCAAACATTGTGATCAATGTGATCAATGCATTAGAGGGCAATGTATAATATATTCAACACATTGCAAGCTGGAAGTGGAATTGCTTCTGTACCCAGTAGTACAAACCCACTGAAACGTTTTTTATAGTTCTGTTTTTAATAGGCTCATTTTTAAAGAAAAAAAAATACACACTGGATTATAAATTCATGCCTTGTTTGTGAGAAGAGGACATTCTGTGATCCTTCACTAGAAGGGCTCATGGGGGACCAATGCTTGCCAAATTAACCGAAGAAGAGCCCAAATTCCCATCAATTCAAACAGGAAATAAGAGAGGAAGAGAGTTTTGTTTTCCTGCACATCTTTTAAAGATCAATTCTTTTAACTCTGAATTTAGAACTGCTTGGAACTAAGCCTAGTTGAAACAATTAAATGATTTATTGTTGTTTAAAAATAAATATGACTCCAGAGTATATTTTAAAAGTACTTCTGTGGTTATTTTTTTATTATTATTATTTTATTTTTTAATTTTTTTTAAGAGGGAGAACAATTCTTTCTCTATACTTCTGTCACCAAAAGGACAAAGAACAACTCAGGCTCTGTTAATTAACAGTGGAAAAATGTTTCGTGACTTTGAAAAGATTTATTAAACTATTATATGGTATTTCAAAAGAGGGGGATTCAAAATAAATAGTGTTAGTAATGTATGTACATAAAGTGATGCTTAAGTAAATGAGGAGTATATCACAAGAAAGGCACGACTTGGAAATGGCATCAGTTTCCCTCTGTTTTCAATTACACATATTCCAGGCCAATTCCCATGGCACAGTTTTCAGGGGAGGAGAAAAGAAGATGTACTTTGTGCATTAGCAAACGCCAAAATATTAAAGGGAATTCTTTTGTTGACATGAGGCCCCCTGCATGAGCAATATGGAAGTTAGACATTTGGGATGCTTGAATAAAACCAGGTGGGAGCACGCAAGTGTGTGTCTTTAGACCTATGGCACAACTCTCACCCAGCCCAAAGAACAGACGTGAGACTGCTCCAGCCGTTGTCCTGAACACCTTCTCTGACCCAGGAAACATCTTTTCCAAGAGGTCTTGCTGTGCTTCGTTCCCATCTGCCTGTGATAAATGTTGGCTGGCAAGCCAAATGGGATCATGCTTGGGGTCGTGGTTCCTGCATGGGCTTTTTTGTGGAGACATTTTCCCTTCCCACACTCCAGACAGCCATGTAGGATCAGCATTTGTTACAGACAGATGATGTCTGGTGGAAATGCAAGCACCATGCCACAAGATGTGATTATTTGTCAGCTTGTCCCATCATGATAGAAAGAACTGGCTGCAAGTTAGTTTCTTGTGAAACTTAGTATATGACAGAGGTTTGTTTTGCGCAGCAACCAGCACTCTGTGGATTCAGTGCACACACTTGTGAGCGCACCAGTTTTTGTACCTCAGTTTGCAAAGAACTGAGGCCTGCATTAACTTCAACCTGTCTCTGCAATCCACAGGAAGGCTACACTAGCTTTCAGACTTAAGAGAACAGAGATAGAATGGCATGGCCATTTAGAACACCTCTGAGGTAGAAAAAATTATTAACTACTGGAAACTGTGGTTCTTCACAGGGAAGTCACTGAGGTAACAATTTTTTACCATTAACTTGTTGACCAACAAAATCAGTTTTCTTCCAAATGAAACTTACAAAGCAGTCTATAGACAGCAAATCCAGCACCACCTTTAATCAGGACTCGTCATGAGCAACCAGCATGCAGCAGCTGAAACCAACACATGGTCCTTTTCACAACTTCAGACCTCCAGTAAGTCCAGAGGGGTTAAATAGTCCTTCCATAGCATTTGAGAAGACAAGGAACTGAACAAAATTCGTACTTTATAATTTCAACTCCACTGAAGTTTAGGTTGTGAGAACAATGAATTATATTACTGATAAATAATAACTAGATAGTAGTGGCTGTTTTGCAAAGTTTAAAATGGAAAAAAAAATCTTAAAAAAAAAAGGTTTTCAGTGAAATAAAAAAAAAAAAAGAAAAAAGCGTGGTGTATATTTTATTTTCTCAGCTTTTGAGGACAGTAATGTCACTTAAGATGAATACAAAATATAGTTTTGTTGTTTTGGCTCTAGATGGCTCTTCCTGAGCAGGGGCATTGGGCCAGCTGACCTCTGGAGATCTTTTCCAACCTCAAGCATCCTGTGCTTCTGTGAGATGGTCAAGTGAATGTCAAAACTTCTCCTAAATATTTCCTTACCCTGCTTCAAATTAATTCACCTAATTTGATCCTTGAAGTCCTGAGCTCCTCTGGTGTAACATAAGGTACGTGCATGAAATTCTGACAGAAAACTTTCAAACCCAAGGATATAACACTTCCTTTCCCATTCCTGAGACACTGCTGTTCTTTAGTTTCAAGTACTCTCTCCACCCCTAGAAACTGCATCTGCCTTAAATCAACTGCTTCATGGGTGGTGAAGTTTTTTTAGTTGGTTTTGGTTTTATTCTCATAGAACGGGATAGAGTATCAAAGGAAATAAGCACTGAAGATTTTTATTTCACATAGTCCTTTTTCCAATTTGAAAACATTTAACCCTCAAGCAAAGAAAGGCACACTGCCGAAATGTGCTGTGCTGATACCAGGCAATAAATGCAATGCAGATATATTTTTTCTTCCTTCTTGCCTCAGGTAAATATTTGTTCTGTAGTGTTACATTTCTATTAGAGCATTTTGTAGCAGGTAAGGTTTTCACATTACCCAGACACCCTCCTTTCCCAGACACTTTCATACAACCCTACCTACTTCCCACTATCCAAGACAAGCAAACTGAGATAAATTGGGTAAATAGAACTATTGACATTATTTGTTCCTTAAGCTTTGTATCTTTAAGGCCTTGTTTGAAAGAATTTTAATTTCATCATGTTACTGGAAATCTTTTAAAATACTCTCCCAAGATAAGATGCATTTTCTCTGTTTTATTTGTCTCCACATTCATTGTCTTTCATGATAATTCATTGTTTCAATCTGTCACATATTGCTCCTATTGTTCATAACACCTTGAGCAAAAACAGGATCAGAGATTTTTTCAATAGAATAAACAGAAGCAAACTCGACTGAATGTCACCCTTGGGGCAACAGGGAAACAAGCTTGAACATAAAGCAGGGACTTGCAAAACATTACAGGAAAACACAGCTATCGATGCCTTTAAAAAGAACTAGCTAAGAACTTTATTGGCAATATATGAAACTATACTGCAACTCAAAGCTGTGTCTCAAGGTGGCTTTTGTTTTAGCTTCCAATATATCACACACTATATGGCCCTACGCAGAGAAAAGAAACCAAAACCCAAAAAACCCTCACACTTTTGGACAACATATGTTCTAAATGTCATTGACTGTTTCTATATTCTTCTGGCAGATTTTCTTCTTTTAGTTGCTTGAAGTGATGCCAATCTCGGATCAACTAAAGAGATTTAGAGAGAGAGAAAACTTACGGAATTAATTATTTCAAGTACGATGACATTTCTGCTCAATGTAGAGAACTCACTAGAAGCTTAAACACAATACAAGATAAATGAACCCTCATTTGCATTTTTAATTGTTTTAATTACTATTCTTTTCAACAGTTTGAAAACAGAAAATCCAGCACACAGACCACAACAAATTAAGTAACTTTCAGTGCTGCTCATGATTTTGGCACTGGCATGATAAGAAAGTCGATTTAGTTTTAATTTTTAATTACATTGACAAAAGTTCACTGTTTGATCATTCAATCTTCTTATTTTATACTTGGAAATATAAAAAATCTTCACCAAATCTTGTCTGTCACCATAAGCCCAATGGAAGTTTGTTTCCTAGACTGACAAGTTATCTCGATGAAGGCTATTTCACTCTACAAATCCCATCCTTTGGTAAACACGACCTACAAAAAGATTTTACTCTGCAGCAAACTCAAAAGCTGAGAACTGTCTTATATTGGCAACTTCCATATGTCACATAAATAGAACAAAATTGGTCAAAGCCCCATCTTTTAAAGCTGCAAATCTTCCTTTGCTTAAGAAATGTGACATCACATGTCAAAATTTAAACCACTTAATATTTCATCAAGATACTGTAACAAAAAAAAAGACAGGATTAATACTATTAACTCAGTTGCTCCTTTTCCATTGAGGTGAACCTTGTTCTAATAGGCTAATAGGGGAGACTTTGTTCTAGGGGCTAATAGGTGAGACTTTATATTTATATCAAAGACTTACACTTCAAAGTTATACAAAAGGCATTGAGAGTGACTTCAACCAACAATCTCTTCCCAGGAGGTGACTCCCAACATGAAAGCACCCCAGTAAAACCTGATACAGAACAGAGGACAAGTGGTTAGGTATCACCACAAGCCAGACTGCAGTTTTGAGACGTGCATATCCCAGTACATATCTCAGCTTCACTCTTGAATACTGGCTACTGCCATAGCTACACTTTTTCTATTACGCAATTATTGACAGGTTGGAAGAGAGGAATTGAAGAAAACGTCCTCTTTTTATTTCTCATTTAACAGCTCCCAGTGGTAATCCCCAGCTGAAGAAATTAAATCAGCCCACTTTCATGATATTTGTTTATTCAGACAATATTACTCTTTTTCCAACCTGAAAATATTTTCCATCCAAGGCTTTGATATAGTTTAATATCTTATTTTTAAACTGAATGCATAGTCTTTTCTTATTTGGTTGCTACTTCAGTGTATTAAATAAAATTTTAAACAAATTAACATAATAATTTAAAATATGCCATATTTTGCATGTAAATAATCACCAGCCACATAGGGGAAAAAAATAGAAAATTACTGGAAGAATCTAGTCTCTAAAACAGACTTCAGATACTTTCAAAATCCAAAACCAAGGGTCAGCAAAAAACCTGACTCAATGGTAATGGTCACTCATGTTCTGATAGACTGCCTAGAAAATCTATTTAAAAATAATTATTAATTATTATAATTATTATAAATCTCCATTTCCTCAATAGCCAGATGGTGATATTAAAGAATGGATTCAGTCCCTAGCAACATTTGCTTAAGCGGTTCACCACTACATTTTCCTTTTTGCATCATCAAGATTCTGCTGGGGTTTCCATGAGTAATGGGAGCTTTATGTAAATATTTGAAAATAGGTTCAAATTGCAGTGTTAGAATTTTGTTTTATTTTACAGAACATTGCAATAGTCTCACTCCCCAGTGGCAAGTACCTGCAGAGAATACAAAGACTTCAGTCACACTCAGCTTTTGAAAACTCCTTTTCCGATAACTAGGTGGAAGTAGTGCTTTTGATCCAAAGTTCAGGTCCCAGCAGGGAAACACTTCTGACAGATCAGCTGAGTTAGCAGAGCTCACTTATAGCTGCTACATGGATGATGGCAGAGTGGCAGGAGGAGCAAGTGCCATGGCACAGGACTGCAGTGCTGCTTTAAGTCACAGGCCATTAAGATAAATTTAAAAAAAGAAAAACAAACCCAAAATCTGAATACATTCAAAGCAGGAATTTATTAATCTGAAGAGGTTGATGTTCCTGGATAATGCATTTACATAAGATTGCTGATGCTTGATCGTGCATTTACATATCAACTCACAGCTCAGCTTTATTAACAGGAAAAAAACAAATTTTACCTGCTTCTGTTTAGTTACCTGCTTATTTTTTTGCAAAACCTGCTAGTAGAATGGATAAAGCTCGACCAAAATCTAAGAACAGAATGTTAAGCCATGTAATTAACATGCATCAAAGGAGACTGGTTATCAGTACAAATGGAAGACATGCCACTTGTGAATGTTTTTTTTACTATATTAACACAGCCTAGCAGCACTGCTTCACTTATGTTTCACCAAGCATCTTGATTGGAACAAAGTCCTAAATTCAACTACAATTTCTTTGTAACTGAGAAAACAAAAGCAGGCCAAAGAAGCTACTAGATATTACACACACAATTTGAAACACTCCATATTTTTGGCATTTATTCACCAAATGTTAGAAGCACATAACAGCATAGAATCTTTTACTTTTGTATTCCAAATCAAAAACTGTGCTCCCTAATGCTAAACTTCTGAAGAGCTGCCATTGTAAAGCTCAGAGTTTTTCTACAGCTGTCTTAATATTGGCTAAGCTGCTCAGTTATACTCTCAATAAGCTGCTCAAAGAAGAGACTTGGTCCTTCAAGGTGAAAAGACTTAAGTTTAGGCTCTGCAGGCTCGAGCAAGCTGCTGTTTTCTTCATGTGAATTGCAACAGGATTGGCACTGAAAGCACAACCACCTCCTCTGCACAGCTTTTACCTGGGTAGAAAAATCAAGAACATGATAATTACTGTAAAGCACTGTCCTTCTCCAACCAGGGGATTTTAGTATCAAGGATTCTCTGAACTAGACTGATTACTGACTAAAGTTGAAATAAACTCTGACTCCTAAAACTATGTCTTTGGATACAATACTGAGAAAAACAGGAATTTAACTTAAAAGCCAGCATAATCCTAAACAGGCACCATATTTTCTACAACATTTAGTGCTAGCAAGTATATACTGGTCAGGCATTTCAAGTTATTTCTTGGTTAAAGCCGAATTCAAGGTTGTTTTCCCCAAATATTTTTCTCCCATTCATTTGCCTGCTTTATTACAATAGTCCAGAATAGGGACAATAAGCTGGAGAGAAGAATTTTAAAAAAAAAAAAAACCAAAACAACAACAACAACAACAACAACAACAACAAAAAAAAAAAAAAAAAAAAAACAAAACCACAACAAAAAAACCCCAAACCAAAACCAACAAAGAAACAACGAACAACTAAAAAAAAAAAAGGAAGTTGTTTAGTTGTTTAATCTGACACCGACCACACTTTTCAAGGTATTTATCTGTACTCTGATTATGTAAAAACCAGTACAGTAGAGACATCACCTGCATGGCATCTTATGAGTTCTTCATTCTAGAAGTAAGACAGGTCTGTATTTTGGTGTTTAAGTCACATATTTGGGATGTGCCTCAGAGACTTGAGTGGCTTGAACTACAGATGCAGTAAGAGATGATAGACTCTCAACTGCCGCAGCAACTCATTGGCATTGAAACAAATGCAGTGAATCAGATAAACCTACCTTAAGTTGAAGTTGGCATAATAGCCCCACTGATTGCTGCACTTTTCACAGAATAATAGTTTGAAATACGATTACACAAAACTGGAAAAGTATTTGGGTACATAGAAAGAAAATTGCACGATTCAGCTTGCTAAAATTTTACGGCTTTTCTGGTTTCAAGGATAAATACAAAGCTTGACATACATTCATATGTGATGATTTTTTGAAAGGTAGATAGAAATGGGTCATGGAAGACAGAATGGAGTCGTCTTCTACTGAGAGCAGCAGAAGAGCCTTCCACTTTACCTGTGAAAAGCTGCTGAGATGGAAGCAGCTAGCAGGAGTTTGCACGTGGAAGGGCTCAATTTGTGAATTATGTAAGAATACACAAAGTACTCGGCAGGATCCAGATGTAACAGTGCCAGGTGCTTCCTACCATTCCTTATAGTATCATACGTTTACTGGCTAACAGTGGGTCACAGAACAGTGGCCTATTGTCAAATGCTGTTTTAAGAGTGTTTTGCCCGACAAATGCCTAATGAAGCACAAAGTGAGAGATTGGGGAGTAGTGAGCGTGGTCCAACAAAACCTACCTGCTCTGAATGAGTGAAAAAGCGTATTTTAAGTGGCCTCTATTGGAAAAGATAAAGAGTTACATGTGCATTCAAAAAAGACAGCACTCAGGACAAATGAACAAAAACTCTGACACATGGCTGGGGTATGAACAAGATGCCAAACAAAATTCTTTCTTGCTACCATTCAAAATTTTCCTGTGTTTTAACTGAAAAGTCCTTTTGATTCATGTCATGACTAAAACCTTGCCAGGACTCATTGCAGTGTTCCTTCACCTTCCATCAGCAGTTTCTTGAAGCACATGACACAGGGGTTTACAAGAGAAAAACACAGAATGTTTTTTGTGTATTCAGTTCTATGAATCAATGCACAGAATTTAGAATGAAGCCAGGCAGAAAAAAATAAATATTCTGTTTTTAAAAAGTGAACCCTTAACTAGTCCAAACTGTATCCAGTAGGTTCTCTGGTTATATAGTTATCGCCAGATTACGATATCTAGGGGATAAGAAATAAAATACATTTGACCCAAGAGAAGGAATGTTTAACACAAACAGCTAAAGAAATTTTGTTGTAAATGAACTTTTCAAGTTTTGATGGAAGATGAAATAAAGGGTAATTTGGGTGTGCCTGACATTGTAAGAATATTTTTTGTGACATTGTAAGAGTATTTTTCAATGCTTAAAGAAATGGATTGAACTGAGTGTTCTGGACAGTGATCAGGTCATTAAGTTGTGAAAATGCCAAAGCAATTAGGGTCATGTAATCAAAGTTTAATAAGTCCAAGTTAACTTGTTTGATTATTGGTGCACTTCCTGAAATGGTTTTGAAAATGTACTTTTTGGTGCTTCTTCAACATTATCTGTTCCAACATCTGTGTGTCTTGTTCTGAAAAGGCTTAAAATGTGATAAGAAGGAACAGTTGTTTTTCTACTCCTCTCGTCTCCCCTTCACCATTTTCTTGGATGAAGAACCCCAATCTCCTCCCGGCATAAATGGAAGCAAACTAGGTTTAAACATTTGAAAAGATATAAAGGTTTATTAAATGAATCCAGATTTGACAGCTATTACATTAAATTAAACAGCAATAAAGTTTTAATAGGGTTTCTGTACAGATCACAGTGATTTATCATTGTGCAATGAGGGCTGACTTTGTAAGTTTGAACAGTACTTACACGTGAGCTACAACAAGCAACCAGCAACACACAACATTAGCCCAAGTGAACCTCGCAAGTTGAGCAGTCCAAACTGATTATGTAGCACACAAATGCCTGCTGTCACTATCACTACTTACTACACAACAGAGTATTTATAAAGCAGTCAAGGTTTGCCATAGAAAAGTGCAAAACATGGGAAGTCTGTACACAGTACAGTACAAAAAGGAATCATGCTACAGTCATTGAAAGCTGAAAAATAATTCTATAGCATAGGAAGCACTGCATCACAACTCTTCTGAATGGCAAGCAGACGGGCTGAGGAACAGCCCTATCTTCATTGCTTTCAAAACTGTAAAATCCCTGTTTATCCATTTAAACATAGTTTAGTACCTATATTTGATCCATAACAATGACTCTTTACAGTGGAAGATCACATTAGTTAAAGCTCAGTAGCACACATATTCGTTGATCAAGCTAATTTACAGGAAAATCTACAGCATGTTCTTCATTGAAATCATGAAGCATTTATATCATTTGGTTACAAGGCAATTGAGTTTACAATTCATGTCTATCCCTTAAAACCTCAGATTGGGCAATTAAAAATATATATATATAAAACTCAAAAATAAAGGTTGTTTTTTAATGTTTAACATTCTTGTTCACTGATGTAGAATAGCAAAGGCCTATGGGCTCTCTTGCAAGACAAGTCCTTATGCAACAGTCTATATGCAAAAGTACACATTAACAGAAAGAATCAAAATAAAATGAACTTCAGAGAACACCCTACTTGAATAGGAACTAAAAAAAAACTTCTAGTCTTTTAAAAAAATCCATAAATCCAGAATTCCTAGTGCAGTGTTTACCTGCATGAGCACTCAGAACTACATTAATGGGCCATGAAGTCCCAGTAAAGACTTAAAGTAGACTCACTTGTGCAAATAAATAAAACAGCCAGGTAATAACACCTCATTAGGTCCAGGACTGTAGAGAAAATAACTGATCACTTAAAATAATGCTTAAAAAATGTTTTGGTTTTATTTTTTAATTCAGTATTTTAATTTAAAAAAAATTGAAAGCAGTTTTGTACTAGAAAGCATGCTGACGAGGTCAGTAGTTTATGTGTATGTACACATGGCTCAGAAATAATGTAAAGTCAACGGATTATCATTATTAATAACATTGTATTCACTTCCTTAGTCTCCATCATAATGAGTGTCAGTGCATCCACTGCCAGCAATGGGTGAGATTCATAAAACGAAAATCCACTATCTCCTGTTGTTCAGGCATTCAAAACTTCTAACCACCACCGTGGCAAATTACTCAAATTCAACTTCATTTCCTCAGATTTGAAGACTTAAACATAGAGCAGCTTTGAAATTTGAAGAAAAATCCTATATTTAGCACACTTTCTTGTTGCAGTATGTAAATTTTCAAATAAGAAACTGATGTTGTAGTATTCAGAGTCCACAGAATACTGCAAGCTTGCACATTAAGAAAACTCCCAAACTGTTTGCTCCCCCTTACTCAAAGTAAGTTGTGTTTTATGTGTTTCAGTTTTTCCAATTGATTTAGATTAACGAATTCCACAGATACAAATATAGTGGGGCAGATTCACTTTTCCAAGAGAATAAGGTACTTACACAACGTTAAAACTGTAATTTCCTATGGATTGTCCTGTATTTCACTGTACATTCCTACACGATATTTACTGAGTGGCAGCTGGGGCCATTAAATTGCATAACATCAAGACAGCTTTGTGATACTCCAGAATTATCATTTTGAAATATCCTGATTTTGTTACACATCAAGCATTTTTGCCAAGAGTTATACAATCTATTTAAATAAGACTTGCTTTATGAAGAAATAATCTAATACCCTGGAAGTTACAGGTTCTTGATAACACTTCTGTACTGTTTAAACAAAAAAAATTGAGATCACTTTTCCACAAAGAGACTCCAGTAACAGATCTACCATAAAATCATAAATATGGTAGTTTCAGTAGCAATTAATAAAATGCCTACTTTGTAGGCACTCAGGATTTAGTTTAGAGAAACAAATCTTCGGCCTACATTTGTTATTGCTTTCAGATCAAAAATGTGGAGAGTAGTTTTTGAGAAAAACTGTCTGTGTGATGTAATTAAACAGTATGTAGAACCATAAGTCATAGTAGTAAAACTCCAGAAAGCTGATCTCGGAGAGAAAAGAAAATTTCGTCTGATTACGATAATTTCATTGGAAGTTATCTAAACCCACAACATCCTAAAGAATGTAACTGTTTTCTGTAATTGAAGTACTACAAAATCCTTATATTAACACAAGTATCACAATATGTAACATGAAAAAAACCCTAAAAAAAAGATTTTGGCTAGTATTCAATTTACCTTCATGTTTCTGTGCATTCATATGTATAGATACATACATGTGCACATACTGATATTCAGTGCTACTTAAAATTAAGCAGTATTGCAAATACTTCCAAAAACAGTGTGCTCAAGCTGCTAGAAAGATGTTAGCACAGGGTAAAAAAAGAGACTGCATCTAAAGTTTGAACTCTGTGCATATGAAATTGCTGGCAGCAGGGACTAGGACATTTTCAAAAAAAGAGGAGTAGAAAAAGAAGGCTGTACTATATATTCAGTCTTCCCTCTGATATTCTGAAGTGTTCAGCATTCAACAACAACTATTTCACTAATGAAAAAGGTCTGTTATGGCTCATGCTTTCCATTTGGAGAAGACAACGAGTTTGTGAGGGAACAACTCCTGTCAGTGTCAGTCAAAGCCCCTTCATCAGGATGGACTGACTTGCAAATTTACAGTGAGTTTTCATGTGAGGAGTCTGATCTCAAATAGTGTATAATCACTCAAAATTCTGGTTTCCAAAGAGACATAATTGTAACAGAAGTTCATAAATTAGCCATTAAGATGCATCTTAAACAAAAACATGCCCTTGTCTTTCTGCTTTCAAGTACCATGGTTGCAAGTGTGAGGCATTGGAAATTTTAGGTACAAATCTTTTTTAAAACGTAATTATTTTTGCTTTTTACAAAGAATTATAAAATGTATATAAGATGATGAAAAACTCATTTATCCTTTTTTAAGACTTTTATTCCTAAAGAACTTCTTGAAAAACATTATTTGAAAAATAAAAATCATAGACTCTGCAAAGTACAAAAATTTACATCTTTGCACAATTCCTGTGCTTTAGTTGTACTGTATTCATTATATACATATATACTAATTTGTGCTTTTAATTACACAAGTTTAGTATAAACTTATAAAATTAAGTCTATGAGTTAACTATGCAAAAAGGATCTGGGAATAGCAGGAAACTTAATTCAACCATAAGTTAAAAAAAATAATCCTAAAAATATCATTTTAGTTAGTCTACTTCAAAGCAGACTATCATTATTACAATTTACTAAATTAAAGTCAAATGTTTACAGCAAAAAATTATTCCTGCCCACCTCCATCTTTTTTGATATTTATTATATACTAATACACATATCTGAATGCAGTATCATTCTTAGCCACAAAGAAAATCTTCCTTTACATCTGAACTCCATCGTTCTTCAGACTTGCTCTTAGCACTTCAACTTCCTTCCAGTTTCTAAGACAAAAAAAAAAAAGAACACAAAACTCAAGGTGGACTATTTGAACTCAGTAACAAGTATCAACCTATCACATTTATAAGAGAGAATATCCAGGGTACAGAAATAATCTGACAATCTTACTCCTCTAGAGTCTGCATTCTTAGTAGTAAAACCTTACAGTTTAATCTATCACACTTCCTTATCTGTCAAATCAATCTAGGTATTTCTTTTTAACACACTCTTTTAAGAAATTTAAGGACAGAAGGACTTAAATATCTGTATGCAAATAAACCTTCATCACCGTTGAAAATCAAATCCTATGAGGTGATTTTTGTCACTTCAACCCATTATGAATCAGAAAATGTAATTTCTGCATATGGTTCTCACTCAAAGATCTGCAATGTTTTCAAGGGCACTCTTGACATTTGGACATACCTTGTCCAGTGTAGATGTTATACTCAGAAGTTCTTGAAAATTTCTAGATCTTTCGGAGGTACCGGTGGTGTCTTGTTCCAGTCATCTTCAGGATAAGCTTCAAAATTGGAAGTATCCCCATCATTGGATACTTTGGGCACTATGGGAGGCTAGTCAAAAGAAGCACAACAAAAATGTAAGTGGTTTCCTCAATGAGTTCCTCTCCATCATTCTATTCTGTAAAAGATCTATTGAACAAATAAAGATTTACAGTTCACCTTACCCTAATAATGAATGGCATGAGAGAGAGAAGCTTGCAGCAATACATACTCATTCCCACACTTAGTCAATTTTACACTTAAATTATGTGGTTAAAAGACACTTAGATTAATTAATAATTAATACATTCAATACAGATACCTGTTTTATTGAGCACTAGCTTCTTTTCAACTAAGAATCTTCATAGCAGCATGGGAAACTGCTACCATATTGAAGGAAAAAACCTCCTCTTCACTGCTTTCAAATAGATTGATTGCTTTTAAAGAGGTTGAAATTACTAACTTCCGTCTACCAACTGTGGTTTTCCTAACCTAGCAATAAATTCAAGCAGGTAAAGAAATTGCTTCACCATAATTCATTTCAAAAGGATGGCTATAAAAGCAGCTGAATTCAAATGGGTTGTTTTTATGAAACTTGAAGGTGCCAAGAGAAGTATCAGTTTTTTATCTGTTTTCACAGAGGATCCTTTCAGTTTCTAGTATTGCTCATCAGCTTCACAGTACCTGTAGTTTTAACTTGTCTTAAATCTAACATTGAGAATCCTCTGCCCGTCTGGCCACAGACTATGAGATAAAGATCCTTTCAGGAACATTTCATTAATTGCAGGTGTTAATGAAGGGCAAACTACTTTTCCTCTCTCAAGGGACATTCATCGCTCTGTCCTCTACTCAGCACCTGAGAGCTTAACTATCATGCTGAGTCCAACAGAACACTTTTGAGTGAGAAAACCTTATGGACAATCACTGAACTGGCTCAAAATCATAGCACAGACAGAACTATACAGTATAGCAAAATGTTCTTCTGCATATCCTCAAAAAGATATAAAAGTCTGGCTTCCACTAGCCTATGAGATCTTATCTTTTGGGCTTCTCAAAATGATATCATCAGTAGGTTTTCAATGGGAAAGAGGGGTCCCTGTAAGATAGTACTTGTAACCTTCAGCCAAAAGCAGAGTCCTAATTTTATGTCTGGCAGTCACGGTAATACTGCCCAGCTGCTGAGGAAAATGTGCAGAATCTGCTCTGCCCTGGAAAACTGTCTGCTCTACTGTGGGCAGTCCCTGGTACCCCTCCTCCCTGAAAGCATTTTGGTAGAAAAAATCAGTTTTGTGAAGTGACACACAGAAAGAAAATACAAAGGAAAAGAGAGAAAGGATGATTAATGAAACGATTTTCTCTCTTTCAGCCATTGTTATTGTTTGTATGATACTGATACTTAAGACCTTATTAGGACCATGAATCAATGCCTCATACATGAGACAAATTCACACTTTTTACAGGGAAAATGGAGCATTGTGTGCATTATTTCATATTTTCAATCTCTTCATCAATATGAAATTATAAAAACAAATTCTGAAGAATATAGCTGCCTCTAGAAATAACCAAGTAAAATTCTGATCATTTCACATCCCTACTTTTAAGTTAAATTAAGAACTATCTCATCTTTTAAGAGCTTAATGGAACCACCACAAAGACTAAGAAACAAGTTTTGTATTCATAATAATCTGAATGCTATGGTGACTCTTTTTTGATTATTTTTTTTAATAAAAATGCCACAAAAAAATGTTTGGACCTGAGACATTTGACTGTACATCTAACAATCATTTTTAATACCCTTTGTTTTTTATTGCTTTGGTTGTTATAAACTTCAGAGTTTATATGCTTATAAAACAGGCTATCATCCAGTTTGTGTTCTTTGCAGGTTCCAGTAAACACAATTTGTAGGTCATACCGACAAAAATTTGACTTCATTACAATGCTTATACATAAAACATTAACTGGGTGCAGTAATGATTAAAAATAAAACAAACCCACACATTTATAACACTGTAAACTTATTTTTCCTGAAGAGAAAAGTCCCCTACTGCTTTGTATTAGATATTGTTTACAAGAATACATCAAGAACATTTTATTATTGTCTTTTTTTTTTTTTTTTGCAAGAACTCAAGGTATCTACCTGAAATTTAAGTGTAAAAAACTAATGCAAAGAAAAGAAAAACAAATGTTTAATTGGTACTTGACTGACTGCAAGTAAGTCAAGAGGTAACCCAACCTCTCCTAGAGAAAATCACTCGTGTAAGGAATTGTAAAAGTTAGAAAGTTCTGAGGAAGGAAAGAAATAAGGCAGTTTTACTTCCAAAGGACTTAAAAAGCATTTTGCAGTAATGATAGCTTTTGCAAACATCTGCCATCATACAATACTAAAATTCAGTGCAATTAAAAAGTATGTTGGAATTACATTCATAAATGCTTCTCTTTCACCTTCCCTATTCCTCCTATTTCCATGTGCTTTACTTTTCATTAAAATATTTACCTGAATTGAACTTGGCACAAAAATTTAAAGCCCAGAGTAAAACATTTCCATATATGTAAGGACAAGGGAAAAAAGAAAAAAAAAAACCAAACTAACAAATTATCAATCCCCTCCACCTCCCCAAATAAAAAAACCACTTACAACAAGTAATCACTTACAAAACTCTAAACCTGAAAACTAAATTTTGTATTAACTAATCAGCTTCAGTAAATTAAAGCAGGGATTTTTTTTAGACAGTTTGTATATAAACAAAAATGCAAGTAGACATTCATACAATTAACTCTGCATTGCAAGAAGGCACATATGCATTTAATTACTAAGTGTGCATATAGATATGTGGTTATACACACACAAACACACAGATGCAACAGCCAACAAACCTTCAACAGATCAGCTTAAATGAACAATGATTTCTCCTTGTGATGTCCTATACAGTATTTGCAGAATGTACCTTTAGTCTCCTTTGAGGTACAGCATCCCAGTCTATAGACCTGAACCATCGATGTCTCTTCACATCATCTGCTCCATTCTTTAGGGAAAGAAATCAAAATAACTATTTTTTAAGCTACATGTATGCCAAACCATGAATTTCATTCCAAGGACTGGGATATCAAAGCAGACTAACAGTCTAGCCTTTTTTTCTTGTTTTCAGGTGATAATCATTAAAAGATTCTAAAAGGATAAATTCATAGTGTTAACTCCATAGCAGGTCCTGAGTTCCAGCAATAAAACACAAGCATTTTCGATTTGGGTTTTGTTTGGGCTTTTTTCAGCATTCTTCTGACACAATGGAGAACAAGAAAAGGCTTTAAAGTATCCACAAAACCATTCACTACAGTCCTGTTTACTTTTGTTTTCTCTAACATTTTAGAGAATGCCTTTTATTCATATATACTTTCTAATTCTTGCACTAAAAAAAACAAATGAGGTTGATGGTGTTTTAAATGAAACTAATGTCTAGGAAGCACATAACTTTTTCAAACATTACACATATCTAATGCTAACATGGGGTTGTCAGTACTGTTATGGAAGTAAATATATTACAACATTTGTTTTCATTTTAGATACACAGTTAAAGGTGTATTTGCCTTGCAATGATTATTCTCTCTGGGGTGCCTGCTTTGTTTATGTACATAAGAAACAAAAATGTCTCTTTTTTTCATGATTAAGCTTGTTTCAAGCACAGACTTGTTCTCAAGGCATTAAGCACCAGGAAAAAACAGTTGGTTCTGTCTCAGGCCTGATCACAGCACAGCACTCAAGATTATACCACGTACAGCTCCACAAAATGAAGCATTATCACACATTTAGGTTTTTTCAGATTAATGTGGACAGGGATTATCCACATTCATATCCAATGAGGCATCAAGGAGAACAGTATCATCTAGCTCCCTCAAAAGCAATGACTGAATGCTTCACAAGAAAATGTTCAGTGGGATTTACATCTTTTTAAACCAATTATGATCATGGAAAAAGATCAGACACAATTCTGACCTAGTGCTCCCACCCCAAAATCTGCTCTTAGTTAGAACTATTTTTGATTTAAGCATTTTAGGAAATTGTGGGGAAAACCCCAAAAACAAACCTAAGCAACCACAGACTAAAAAAGTCCCCCAAAACAACACAAAACCCAGCCAAACACATTTACCAAAGCCCATGTTTGAATAAGTCAAGATTTGCTTTTGTTCTTGTTTTTCTTCAAAACTGTCCAAAGATATAAAAGTTTTCACTGGTAAATGAGTTTAAAAATTTTCAGTGTAAGAAATCCTCATGAAAAACACAACAAGGGATTCTGAAGGATAAGAAAAACATTCTTACCAGTCTAAGTTTGTGCCATAAAAGGCTCCAAAAGAAAACACCGGGCAGCTGGTTAAAGCATTTATACTTATATCCCTGCATAACTGTGTACCTTTTACCTTCTTCACCTATGTTTACCATTCAATGTGCTTTGGGCCAAAAAGCAAACCTCTAACATACCTTGCCCAGAGAAATAAAAATTTTAGATGTCTCTAAAGAAATGAAAGATTATACAAGCTAATTTCAGTACCTATGGTCTTCATAAATTTGTTCAGATTAGGGTAAATAGGTCTTCCTGGTGGAAGAGTATTTGACTGTGCTTAATCAGCCCCACCAACACAATGACCTGGTATCATAGTGCTACAACAATCCTTATACTCCTAAAAATAATTTTTAAACATCAAATTTGATTAGTGCTCCTTTGGGGATTAACATCTCCACAAAAAAAGAACCAAATGAGCTGGCACCCTGTACTACAGGACTTAATACCATCTTTCTGGTCTAATCTAGGTTTTCACATTATTAAATAGGGTGGTGGTGGGGGTGGTGGTGAGAAGAGAGGGAAACCATCATGAAGAGTAGCATTAATCCAAACAGGAGAATGATTTTACGAAAAACAGAAATACAGAGGTTAAACTTTGCATTTTGGCTTGCATAACCTAAGTGATATATGGGAAAATGTATCTGTTTCATGCTTATAAAAGCAGAAACTCTGTGAAGAGCTGGTCTATATCTTTCCTACAGAATTCTTTCAACATTGTGCTGTGTTACACTAAAGATTTTACACTGACCTTCATGTTTCCTAGTCGTCTTGTTCTGTCAACCACAAGCAGCTTCTTAATAAGGTCTCTGAAGTAAAGAAAACATGTTCTCTGTTAAACAGAAGTAATTTATATTTGACTGTCCAGTGTTACAGAATATAGACATGCTTCCCTTTGACCCATTCATTTCCTCATATTTTAGGATGTTTAAGAGTAAACAATAAAAAAGAATCTAACAGAATTCTTGCAGGTTTCTTTTAGATTTTTCCAAGAAACAAAGGAAAAAAATTCTCTCTCTCTCTCTCTCTCCTCCCCTGCCCCTTGCCAAGTAGCACCATTTCGTTCTTTGTATTTTTGTATTTTGCTGGGCATTCCAAATCTCAAAATGGATCTCCAATCTGTTGGTCAGAATTCAACACTAATATATATCAAAAAAGCAGATAAAGTTGTATCCTCATCTTTATGCCAAATATCCAGGGAAATCATGGAAGAGCTAGTCACCTGCTTAAAACTAGTAACATCTATAACTTCATTGAAAACAAGAAGCCACACCGAAATACTGGTTCATTGAACAGTTCTACATAAAGCTAAATCAACATTTTAAAAGATTAAAAGAAGTTTAGAGACATAAAACTCTTCAATTTTAATAGCAAAGTACTTCAAATATTAAGCCCCAAACAACTCTGACATAAACAAAAAGTATCAGAATTTATGGAATTAGCTTAATTACTTACAAGTTGAAAGAAAAATATGGCTTCATATTTCTATAAGCAGTTACATTTTATCTGAAAGATTATTTTGCTACTTGATTTTAGAAAAATGGCATTCTGGACTAATTGCATGAATTACGAATGACAAGATAGAACAAAAGTTTAACCATGCTTATAATCTCCTGATTATATCTAATCTACTATATTAGACTCCTAATTATATTCCTCATTATACTCTTTATTCCTCCTTATTATACTCCTGATTACAAGTAGTCTCTACTATAAGTAGTCCTGAGAGATGACATACCGCATGAAATGCTGGAGATTAAAGAGTTTGCCTAGTTCCAATTTTTAACAGTATGAAAGGCTAAAAAAAAGTCAACAGTTTTCTTTACAGCAAACAACACAAAAATAACAATGATACACCTGCCTCTCTTCATCCCTACCTTCAATGTCTACTATCCCTCCCAAAAATAGCATTGTGTCACCTATCCTTGAAATCACAAAAGTGTGTGCAGAAAGAACACATGAACTGAATTTGCTAGACTATTGAAAAAAGTGTTGCATTTGGCAGGAATAAAATTATGAAATTCAACTTAAATGAAAAATTAAATTAAATTATAGGAATAAAAAAGTCCATGTAGAAAGCAATTTTTGAAACTCTCATGATTATTTCAGACAATCAATATTTGAATTAGATAAAATCATGTGACCAACTCCTTTTACAGTCACCTTTGCAGAAATACTCCTTTCCATTTCACAATGAAAACCATTCCTTATGGAAGAGGTGACAAGGATGACTATAAGCACACTTAAAACAAAAGTAGGACTGAAAAGAAATCCAGAAACCCATAAGAGATTCACAGTTTGTGGCCAAAGACACTTCCCTATTCCAATAAAACCAGACAACATTTCATGGATCATTCTTGGCTTGCTGCAAAAAATTCATCACAGAACAGTTAAGGGATGAGCTTACTTGGTGACATAGTGTTGTCACCAAAGATGATGCTGCATTGGACTGGTGAAATATCCATTGAATTGAAACAAATAATAGATCTCTTAGTTGTTCTTTATTACATTGGTTCTAAAACACAAATTTAAAATGATGTTAAAATTAATTCAATGGATATGCTGGTCTATGTATTTGGAGAATCAAATTCTACATGAAGGTCTCTCCAGACCAATCATCAGTAATATGCTGTAACAGTGATATTTCGTTTAGAGTTTTCCTAAACTGGCTTTGCAAAGAAAAGTTTAAAAAAGCGGTAAGAAAGAGGAAAAGCAGAAGTGGTACAAATTTAGAAAGGGTGATAGGTGAGTAAAAAATGTCAGTTCTCAGAGTTCAGAAAGGGACGTAGGTTTGCTGCCTCAGAACGGAGAATTAAAACACTGTATAACCCTAGTACTTCAGACACAGCCTGGATGTGACAGGACCCAAGACAGCCTTCTTTCTGGCTGGAATACTGACTTATTGGAAGAAGACAGGGAAAACAGATGAGTCAGAAGGTAAGAAGCAGACTGCCTTCACTGGACAAAATAATCTTGGCACTTGCTTTAAGCTAATATTGCAGAGATGGTCAAAGACTATCCAGTTCTGCATATTGTGGTTTAAAAGAAGGAAGAGGGGCTGACATCCAAGACACTGTGCTCACAACTCAACTGCAGAAAGCAAGTGAAGCCGCAGAATTAGCGTGGCCAGCAGGACACAGCAGTGACTGTCCCCCTCTAGTGGCCAGTGGTGAGGCCACACCCAGTGCTCCCGTCTCCAGTTCTGGCGTCTCAGGTCAAGAGAGACACGGAGATGCTGGACTGTGTTGAGATAAGGGCAATGGAGCTGGTGAAGGGTCTGGGGGTAAGTCCTACAAGGAGTGGCTGAGGGAGCTGGGATTATTTAGACTGGATAAAAGGAGGCTCAGGGGTGACCTTATCAGTCTCTCTAACTGCTTTCACTATATTGGATGGGTTGTTAGTGATGATAACCTAATCTGAGGTGCTCCACCTTCTGATCACAGTATTATAGTTCAGTGAATACTACAGAATACTACAAGAGATAATCAGTTTTCTTTCCAGGAACAGTTGGATTAGGAAGACCAGACAATGGACTACACTAAACTGGAAACAGTATGGAGCTACTAAGACAAAACTGTTACAAAGAGACAAAAATACGAGACACTAACTAGTCAGCCTAAGAGGATGAAGACGTGCTTCAATCAGCACACCTGATGATTCAGTGTAAGCTTAAATCTTTCTCAAATGATTAGTTTTGTTTTAAATTGTTCACCCAGTACTGACAGTTAGCAAGTGCCTCTCTAAGATCACTATCAAAACATAATGAATGATTAACATAGGAATAACTTCCTGTCTTCACTCCCTCACTCATTCACTCAGTTATCTCTGGTTCTTAGGAGAAACTTCATGTTTATAATTGCATTTCCTCTGTTTTAATGTTTACTAAAAATTATTTCAGTTATGGAATTTTTAAATAGGGGAAAAAAACTTTTTAAACCTGCAATATACCTTTAACATTTGCTAAATACTGAGACTTAACCCCACATTATATGAGTATGTAATACTGCATATTGAACTGGGCCCCTGCTATCATAAATGTAAGCTGATTTTACACCAGAACTTCTGAAGGACCAGAGTTCTTTCAAGTAATTATCCTGAGAGTGATTTAAGTGGTGTGTATCGATACATAGAAAAGTTTAGTGTTTTCTTCCTGCTCTCCTAATTTTTACTCAGATTATCTCCTTATATTTCTTCACTTGATTTTCTTACAGTACAAGCCAATGGAGTTTGCACAAGGTCGAAAAGCATTTAATATCCCATAATACACAGAAAAATGGGTCAGATAATATCTTACAACTGTATCACCACCTCGAAATCTACCAACTATATAAGTTTATTTGGACTGAAAGTGTAAATATAATATAAAATGTTTTCCAACACGATGTTTCAGAAAATCAGAATCTGAAATCAGGTCTTCTAAAAAGATTTTTTAGAAACAGTGCTGAGGAGGTATTTAAAATAGAAAAACAGTGTTGGTAGTCATGGACTTACTTTACATATAAATCCAAATGCCTCGGGAAATCTATTTTGCCAGCAAGAATCTTCTGATATATACCAAATGGATTGTCATCAAAAAATGGAGGAAACCTGTTTTAATACAGACAATTTTTAGATGTTAGAAAAAGAAATTCTGAAAATCTTATAAGCAGTATTATGTTATAGCACTTCTCCTCAGAAATAATTGATTTTATTGTTCTTTTTGTAGGACACTACCAATCAAATAGCATCTTGAAGAATAATTTAAGACTGCCATTGTTAAACAAAAAAACATTTTTGTACACAACACACCAAATGCAGAACTAACTAAAATTTAAACATAACAATAGAATAGAAAAATATAAAATTTTTACATGGTTGCAGTAAAAATATATTTATGAAATGAATTTTCAGTGTTAAAAGTTAAGAATGCTTTGTCTTTATCTCTAAAGCCCAGGGATATACTCTCCAAAAGAGCATTACCATTTTTGATCTTGTCCTGTAACTGCAGGCACACCCTTATTTTTACCAATTTCTGTCTAAAGTGTTAAAGGACCTTCACATGAATACATTATCCAGTTCAGTTATTTGTCGTACTTCTTGAATTCAAGTGTATGTTTTGCTAGATAAGGTTTTTGAAACAGTCAGACTTCTCACAACTCTCCAAGTGCAGCTGCCTTTCTGTGTGGGACAGATAAAGTTTTCATTTCATGATCATCCCCATGATGAATAGTAAATTAACTCGTAATTAAAATTCTACATCTATTTTTTCTATGAAGTTCTTTTTGAAGTTATGAGCAAACAGAAAGACTACTTCTTTTTGCACAGATACAGTAAGAACTGTGTTTTCTGCTGTGCTTCCTTTCCTAGGAAGTAAAGGAAGCACAGCAGAGGTACATCCCCGATTGCTGCAAGAGTTGCATCAGTATAGCCAGTACAGGCAGCTGAGCCTGAGTGCCAACAGCTTTCTGAGCGTCAGTCATGTTCTTAGAAGTTACCACAGGAAATCTAAGGGAATGGAATAACTCAGTCAATAATCTCAGTCCTGCTTTACCCTCTGTAACATGACCAAAGCAACCTCTGCCTCAAAATCCCTACAGAATTAAAAAAACCATTGTTTTGAGTGTTGACCATTTTAATAACATCCAACCACTATTACAGTTTAATTAAAATATTTTCACATCTCCCTAACATTCTATAGTTACTTTCTCAGAGAACTTAAACTGTGCATGTACACGCACAAATACAGTGCTTATGGCTTTGGGAATCACTGATAGCACAAAAACAAGGATGGAAACAAAATTTCTTCACTTCAGGCTCTTTTTATAATTTTAGCTCAAACTAGCTTGTTCTTCAAGAAGTACCATACATTATTTCCATTATGTTTTCAGAGGTATTAATTTCTTCGTTCAGCTGATGATCAAGTGGATTAGCATTCCCTTTGAAATACTGTAAATTTTGGCCACGGCAATAATCAAATTCCATCAGAATAATTAAGTAAAGGTGTCTGTAGGCTTATGGTAAAAAAATCCATAATAATTCAAAGCACTGAAAAGCATGACTAAACTATCGGGCTAGGGAAAGACTAAAGGACGTTTCCTGTTGGTGGTCAGAAAGCCAGAGTACTTCCTTTATGAAAAACTATTTTCCAGCTAACGGGAAAGTGGAAGAATCTCAGGAATAATACTTGTGCTATTGAAAACTCCTGCTTTGACACTAAGGAACATGGAAAACGTGATTGCTATTTAACATGCACAAGTTTTTCCCACACAAGAAAGACTATCATATAAAGTTTATTTTTTAGTCAAGCAATATAAATAGTCAAGCAATATAAATATCATTCACATTGTCCACAGGAAGTTGACAAATTCAATTTTCCATTTATTACCTATTAGAATCTGTAAGTGCATAAAGCAACTAGAATGACATTTTGTAACTATGTATTACAAAGTTGCCAGCTGCAGTAAGCAGATTATTGTACATTACTGAGGTGTGAAATCAAGAAGAATAGAAGTACATATAACTTTTTTCATATTTACATGTTTCAATTGTTCTTTGCTTTTCTACTTTGAAAATCCAAAATTATTTTGTCTAGAGTTCTTGAGAAAAGTTTGAATCACAATTGGCTATACAGTAATTTTATGGTAATTCTGCTTAAATGCATTTCAACTCCATGCAAAACTACAAGACTGCAGAGTTTTCTCATGAACAAACCAAGTAACTCGATTTTGATGCCTTTCGTAAATGTCAACCTTCAACACAGCACAGATTTTAGACAAAATAATGCAAGTATTGTAGAGGGAGCTACCTAATAAATCAACAAAAATCCCCTTGAGTTTCAGACTTTCTTCCCACAACACAAATACAAACAGCTGCCTTTTCACCAACTGAAAAGCAGCTACAAAAAATATCATCTCTGTAAACAGGAGAACAGCTGCAAACCATTCCTTTTACTAACTGAAGCATAACGGTGGCACAGACATAAGTTTCAAAGACAGTCTGAAGAACAGAAGTTGCAAAACCTCAAGGGAAAACACACAGGTCTGAGAATATGAAACTGCAGGCAAGAACCATTAACCTGCCTAAAACGGCAGACCAGCACATCACTTATGACAATCCAAGAGAAATAAAAAAGACATAGCCCACATTAATACACAAAATTCATATTAGCTGCATATCTGATAACAGTACAATTATGACATACCTAATGTTAAATAACAAATATATTTTTCTCTGGATTAAATTGCAACGGAACTCATTTCCTCAAAATAAACTGATGTTCCAACTCCTGTATCAGCAGTTTGTTTAGCTTGTTTAGATTAACTCTATGAAGCTGGTGTTATTCATCTGTTAAGATTTCTTCTCACACTTGCTTCTCCCTGTTCCTTCCCCTTTCTGTACTTTCCTATGTTAAACCTAAACAGGACCTTGTCTTAAACCTAGTTTGTGCAGAAGAAGAATTCCATGGGCCTCCAGAGATTAAGTTAGGGAAATAAGACACTGTAGAACAGGAAGATATGGGTTTGTTTGTTTGTTTTTAGAGAGGCCCTTTCCTTACACTCACACCTACCAATTCTTTTCAATTGCTTTTGGGCTTCAGAGAGACTAACTTCAGGAAATAACTATCAAATGTCGTACGTTAATTTACTTGCAGACAATAATTCAGTCTGGAAGTCAGGTTTTGTTCACTTCAAAATATTTTCAGATTTCCTAAATCTTCTTTGAATTTTGATGGATAAAGTTAACTAAGACTGTTCCTGCAATAAAAGCCTTGATAGTAAATATCTAGCCAGATCTCGAGTTGGTGAGGAGAAGTGCTTCAAAACACCTCTAAAAAAAACCACTTCAAAACACTTCAAAACCCAAAGAACAGCAAAAAGTTGATAAAATTCTAAAACATGTGACAACCTTCCCATCTAAAGGAAACACATACAAGCCATAATCCCTGCTCTCCTTTAATCCCGTAAAAAAAAATTCTAATAAAGTAGTATCTATCTATACCCCCAATCTCAAAAAAACACAAAACACCCACCCCCTCCCACCCCCCGCAAAAAAAACCCAAACAAAAAACCCAAACCTCAAAACACAAACACCCCAAAAAAACAAGCCCTGTAAGCCCTGTATGGAGTCCCTATTCCAGCTTTGGACAATGACTGAATGCTGCTGTTTTATTTTTTTATTGTTTGGGACAGAGTCCCTATCCAAAATAGCATTCAATCATTATGAAGAGCATGTCTATAAAAGTACTGTAGTAAAAAAAACATAGAAAATCAGACACAGCAGACAGCTGCTCTGTCAATCAGCCTATATAAAACCTCACTTGACTATCAGGAAAGTGTAAACTATCTCTATTGGTTAAAAGTCTCTAAAAGCCAAAGTGTTAATATTAAGCCATCTCCCTCCCATCCTCCACCCTGAAACCCAGGTCTCATCCTTTGAGCCAGACAGTGTTGTGATGCACAAGATCCTACATAGAAACAACGGTAGCTGCTCCCTTTTTTTATGACCAATATATACCAGTCATATTTCGGTAGAACATACAGCAGTCATACTTCAGCACCCTGCAGTCTTGAGATTTCAATGACTCCAAACATCTTCCTTGACTGCCACCTGCAGTCAGTATGTCAACTTTGTAAACCATGTTTCCATCAGTGGCCTAGTGGAGAGAATGCTATCAACATCTCTGTAAGGCACGTAAATAAAAAAGGCCCAATATCCACTTACACTGAGACCACACAGACCTAACAGAGAGTGGTCCCACTGAAACCTGTGGCAGGAAGGTAAATCACAGTGGGGTGACTGCACCACCTGCGCTCATGTTACAGCCCAGACAATTATCTACAGTCTTCCTGCTGTCTAGGACTAAGATTAGTGGCAACAAGCTTGCTGGGAATCTCTTTTTTTCCTTTCTGAGAATTTTTCATCTCTCTGAGAAAGATTCTTTTGATCAGCTTGGGCTGCTCACCTTACTGGAAGCAATGGAAGAAAGGTGAAGCCTGTTCTTTGTACAGATCAGCCTACATAAATTACAACTTCATATTAGACCAGTCAGCCAAGCCTGCCTGGGTCTGCCAGCAACTATTATATATTTTTATTGCCTTTCTGTCAACAAATTGCTGTGAGATTCAAAGTCAATGTATATGAAAGCCTTGAGGACACTAAAAAAGCAAGCAGTGGGTAGCAATGCTGGGCTGGGTAAGGTTGTGTAGCTACTGGGCGAACTTCACAGCAGTACATGCAGTGGATCATAGCTCTGAAGTGCCCACCCATCTATCAGGAGAATTAGCTGCTCAGGCAAACTTATGAGCTTGTCCAAACACTGGAACAGTCAACAAAATCACTTTGAAATGACAGTACTGCACAGAGAAGAGGATTAATAAATTTCAAGCAAGCACACTTTGTTCTGATCATTCTACAAGGCTGCAGGTTTACAAAGAAGGACCACAGAGAACACCTGACAAACCTGGGGACCAAGAAGGCGCAGAGTGCACTGATCAGATACCAGAAGACGCTCTAAGAACTGTGAAATCAAACTGATAAATACACTATGTTTCTTCAGAAGCTATGAAAGCCTTGCTTTCATCTGCATGTCTTACAGCACCCACCACAAAAAAAGCCAATCACTTTCAAAAATCCAAATCTTTTTTCAAGTACCCTCAAACAACACAGCCAAGACAAACAAAAAGTAAAACCATGCAGATGCCTTGTTTAGCACACAAGCGCAATTTCACATTCTACCTAAATCATTTATTTGTTTTACAGAAAAGATATTTATTTTTTGAAATCAGAGAAAATTGAGACAATTACTTTTATCTAACTCTAACGAGTAATGAACAATTAATTATACTAATGCCAGAAATTGTTTCTTCAGTTTGAATTTGTATGTTTTGAAAATGTTGCTTAGCAAACAAATTCCAAAACACCAAAAGTAGCGTTTGAGCAAACTGATTTCAAAGAGACTATAACGCTTTTCCCTGCTCTTCTTCCTCTAGTTTAAAGAAAACCCGTGCTCAGTTATCATACAAACTGTTTTAATAAAAGCCTTCCTACTTGCCACTGTGCATTTTTACAGACTAAAGCTCCCACTGTAACTAGGATTTCCCTATGCTGGAAATTAATTACAGAAGTAGTCCTGTTCTTAATCCTTTAAATATAAAGAATCTCGTGAATAAAAATCTAAACTTCGGCAAAACCTGATTTTCCAAAACACATAAGGAAAAGAGAAGCTGTTAAAAAAGCCTTAAGTAAAAAAAAAACAAAAAACAAAAAACCCCCCAAACCACAAAAAAACCCCCACACAAAAAACCCCAAACCAAACAGAAAACCCAAACCCAAAACAAGAAACAAAACCAACAAACTCAAAACCCTAAAACATTCCCATAACAACAGTGATATATGTTCTTTTGTAAAGCTTCGCAATTGATTTTTTCAAAGGCACAAATTAAACTTGTGTATCAATATTAAATGTAGCCCAAATTTGTTAATCCAAATATTGTGAACAGAACTAGCAAATAATTCTGTATTACATAATATCGCTGTGATATAGTAATTATCACTTACCCTGACAACATCTCAAATATAAGAATTCCTAGGGCCCACCAATCCACAGCTCTTCCATGGCCTTTACTTTGTATAACTTCTGGTGCAAGGTACTCAGGAGTGCCACAGAGAGTCCACGTTCTGGTTGTAAAAGAAGGAAGGAAAAAAAACCAAAAAAACACAACAAAACAAACAACAAAAGCAGATCAAAGTGGAACTGAAATAACAGTAATAGGAAAAAAGCAAAAACACACATTGGGTACACAAAGAAGTACCCAACATGTCGCTATGTATTTACTGTACAAAGGAACAGAGAAATAAGAAAGGCCTCTACAAGATCCAATCAGACGGCTTTGATGATATTCTCCAATTCTCCTGGAACAGAGATCTATGCAAATAAGAAACTTCCTGTCTCAGAAAATATCTGTGCAATATCTGTGCACTGAGTTTCTCAGCTGGTGCTGCTCTACCCATTAGACTATACATTGTTTTGAATTATTAGCAGTATTTTTCACTCCGTAAGCTGCAGACCCTGGGAGTTCATTGACTGACAGACCCAGCAGAAGACAAGCTTAATGGCCTTTTCCAGCAAAACAAAGTTTCATTTAGAAAAAAAAAAAAGGGAAGGAGGGAATTTTTAAAGAAGTAGTAGTTTAAATCAGTAAACAGGTGCACATACATTAAGATCTGTTTTACAATCTAAAAATAGTATTTAAATCTAACCTGTCATCACTTCCACAATATTCATTAAAAGGGAAACATTTTGTATTTTTAGTTATTTAAAATATTTACAAGGTGTAGTTAAGCAAGTGTGAGATAAGTAGGCAATACTTTTTGTGATATATTTTAAAGTATTTTTAGTCATAGCTTTCTATGTTAAGGTCAGAATAAAACTGTTACATTGCTAACTAATTGAAGCTCAAATTCTATAAAGACATGAAACAAATTGAAACTAGGCAGTTAAGTTTACAAAGACCAAATTACATTTGAAAAGAAAAATATTCTGAAATAATTTCTTCCAGAAATGTCAACTTTTCTTTGTAAAATTGCCCAGGTAGAATTTGCCTGGCTTCACTCCTTTGACTTAAGTTTAAATGCACACTTGAGAAAAAAATGTGCTCTCATTTTGAATAAATTACCCTTCCCCAGCAGCAAGTCAGAAGATGAAACTTTGAAAATGTGCTCACCAATTCAAGGGAAATTGAAATCACAGCACAGAAGAAAACTGTATCACATTTTAAAGGGAGTTCTAGTAAAATATGACGAAAAATGCAGTCACAGTCACCGCACATGACTTGCACCAAAAAAACCTCAGAGTGTTTGTGAGAGGAAGAATATTCTCCAATCAAACCGGTAACACACTCCTGGACAAATGCATTAAGACAAACAGCAATCACATTTAGAAGAAATACTAATTCAACTTCTTTTTTTCTGAGAATGAAGGGAAGATGAATGTTCCACCCTACTCTGTGCTGACATGGCCTCACCTTGAGGCCTGTGTGCAGTTTTGGGCACCACAATGTAAAAAAAGACATTCAGCTACTGGAGAGTGTCCCAAGGAGGGCAATGAAGATGGTGAAGGGTCTAGAGGGGAAGCATTATGAGGAGCAGCTGAGGGCACTTGGTCTGTTCAGACCAGAGGAGACTGAGGGGACATCTCATTGTGGTCTTCAACATCCTCACAAGGGGAAGCAGGGGGCAGGCACTGATCTCTTCACTCTTGTGACCAGTGAGAGGACACAAAGAAATGTGTCAAGATGTTTAGGTTGGATACCAAGAAAATATCTGGTTCTTCACCCAGAGGGTGGTTGAGCACTGGAACAGGATCCCCAAGGAAGTGATCACAGCACCAAGTCTGAGAAAGTTCAAAAAGAGCTTGGAAAATGCTCTCAGGCACATGGTGTGACTCCTGGGGATGTCCTGGTACAGGCCAGGAGGTGGATTTGATGATTCTTATGGGTGCCTTCCAACTCAGCATATTCTGTGATTCTTTGAAATAGTTTAAAGGGAGCTTTTGGGATACTTTCTTTCTGGTGGTTTTTTTTTGTTTGTTTGTTTGTTTGTTTTTTTAAGCCTAAGCCTATAAAAATAGTTTAGATAAAGGAAGAGGAGCTGTACAGTCATTTAAGGCTTTAAATGAAGAATCATGACTTGAATTTCAAGATTCAGTTTACTATGGCAAAAGCCAAATTGCTCCAGCTAAACTATCAGAAGTATTAGGCACACTTTGCATCTAATGTGCTTCAAGGTTCTTGAAACTACATTCCTAAGTGTAAAGAATACATCATTATTTTTTATCATTCATTTATCTAAAAAACATAAACTCTTCTATTCCAAATCAACCATACTGAATTTTTACACACAGTGCTGCTTTACACTACTGCCATCTAGCAGCTACCTAGATCAGGACTATGGAATTCGGAATAACAGCAAAACTCTGTCATCTTCTAAAACAAAGTATTTCTCCCTCTCCCAAATTTAAAAAGCTGTATCCATTGTGTGACTCAATCATACTGATTTAGGCAGCAATGCCAATGAAGCAGCTGACAGTTTTACTGGTTTTTTATTCAAGTAAAAGGGAAACTGTGAATCAAGGCAAACGTAACTTCAAGTCTCCTAGTTGCAGTAGGAAATCCAATTTATTATCACCACATTAACTACTTCCTTAATTTCAATCAAGAAATGGATGTTCACTAACTACACAAAAACTTGAACGAAGCTAATGTTCTTTAAGATGTTTATTTGTACTGTAAGATCATGACTTGTGTTTCCCCTTATGTTAGTCATGAAACAGACTATCTAGTATTTTGGAAAACACATCAAGTAGATGCTACAAAAAGATAATACTTTAAATTATTTTTTATCATTACTATTTTATGAATACTGAATATTCATCTGAAATTCCAGATAACTTTTTTGAAGATAAATTACAATGCAAAAAAAATAAGAATAGACTTCCCTACAAAATATTCATTGTTCTGAAATTTCAAGATAAACCCTGAAGTACTGTTAAGTGCTAATTGGTAAGGTTGAATTTAAAACATGAAATAAAGAATCTACTCTGGTTACAAAGGTAAGCTACAAAATAATTTTGTGAAACTTTTGAAGAATATTGTGTGAAGAAGTTCAGCCTCAGTGGTTAATGTGTTTAAGCATTTTATACCATTCAGCATCCATCTCTGGAGTATCTGACAAGCTTTTTGCATATAAGCCAGATTACCAACGTTTGTTTTGGTATTCTGGCAGTTTCTCTGTAATTTTATTTAACAAAGATTGCTTTGTATCCAGCTGACAAAAGTTTGTTCTGCAAGAAATTCTAGCTTGCTTCTACAGTGACAAAGGGAACACTTTGCAAACTAGACTTACTGTGTCTTACTTAGTCTTTCTCTCTTCAATCCACTGTGTACAACAGTCATGAGACACATCCAGCTTAAGCAACAGTGCAGAACTATCCCCAATATTTAAGATTAAACACTTCTCAAGTTTCTAGAGTGACTCACAGGTAAATTTCTTTTTTAGGAATGTAAACTGAATAAACTAAAATTAACAGTGAATAACATTCCAGGAAAAAAAAAATATCACTCAAGTCTTAATTTTACCTAAAACGTTTATAACTTTGAGTGAAATCTGTCCACAAAAAACCCATAAAATTTCATGCAGATTAGTTTTGTGCTTCTCTGAAAGAACACGGAAATTAAACCCTAACTGCCCAAAAAAATCACAAAAAACCCCAAACACCCAAACCGAAACAAAAAAACCCAACCAAAAACTACACAGAAAAAAGAAATCAGATCAGAAAAAAAAAAAATGCAATAAAAATACCATATCCAAAGAGTGGTATATGCTTTTCAGAAAGAGAAAGGTCTACAAAAGTAACAGATGAAAACTTCAAAGGAAATCCTTTCTACAGCCTTCAGGTAACAGTAATTTATAAAAACTCCCTCCCCAACATTCTTCTTGACATTGCCCTTTTTTAAAAGTAGTGGCACATCTATTTTATATGAATGTACTTACAAGAAACTGAAAAGGTTATTAAGTCTTCAGTTAAGCAACATCAAGGTGGAAAAGAGAAGAAATAAACAGCAGCTGAGGCAAAGAGACACTGTTTTGGAGAAAAATTTAGAATTTTTAAACGTACACTGAGTGAAAAGGGAGGAACAAGGATAAACAGAAGGACATACCAACAAGGAACAGAAGGAGCAAAGAAAACCTCCTCTCTTCCCTCTGTTTCTAAAAAGAAAATATTGAGAGTCTTGCCCTTCAGAAATTGAACTAATAAGAAGGTACAGGTGCAGGCTGCTTTCCACAGTGGGAACATGAGCTAAGAGCCAGACACTCTTCCTGAAGGGCAGCTTGAATGTAGAGGGACATGGTGAATATTTCATCCCTTCGTACATGGTCATGGGAAGAAAGGAAAATATCTAGAGAAAAACCTCAGTTAGGCAACTACAGAATCATTCATGTGAAGCATTATGCATCTGGAATGTGCCATTGTATCCAGAGTCTTCTGCACACTACATTTCCATTTACATATTATGACTTTTTTCTAGGAATGTCTTTGCTGATTCTGAGAGCAGGTTACCTCACTATGTTTGAAAACCATAAATACTTCATGCCTTCTTTTTGCTATTCATGTATGCAGTGTATATGCACACATCTACACACTCGCTGACACCCATACACATAAGATTCATGTGTATAAATATTTTCCATGCAAAAAAATGACAAAATATCCCCTATAATTTTGATCAAATAGGCTATGCCATAAACAAAAGCACCTACTGGAATGCACTAGTGGATAAAGGGCTAACAACTGTGTATTTTTACAGTGACAAAACCAACATTGTGAAGATGACTTCAGCTAGTGGGGAGAATACTACGCAGTTTCAAAAAAAAATCCAGTAACACAAAAAACGAAACCAGATTTGCATAGGTGCTCAAACCTGTGCTCTAACTGATAATGTCCTTGCTCATTCCAATTTTATGTTCTGTATTTATATTACCTGTTGTACATTTGAAGGTAAATCAGCTATGAAGATAAAACTACTATAATCTTCTATGATTCAACACAAACTGATCAACTTTGCCCCCCAAGCAATATGGGAAATACAAACCCAATTAAAACCAGTAGTGATAACTAAGTTTGATTTCCTAAAATATATTTGAACCAATTTACTCTTAGAGATTCATATTCCAGGTTGAAAAATATACTCTGATGTGAACTATCACCTTATTTAATGAAGAGTTACTTCTCTTGTGCCTTAAACCCACCGAAACACAATTACCACTAAGTGGCAGTATTTACATGTAAAGAGCAAGTCACAAGTATTTGCAGGAAAATGTCTTATAAAGAGATTGTTCTACTTTCTTACATGAAATTATGTTACATCTTCCTGCAAAAAGTTATTTTGCTTTAAAAACAAAATTAAAGGCCAGTATTTGTAGGCCTTTTTGCTTGCCCAGTGGAAACTGAATTCAGATACTCATAATAAAATTCTATGGTTTTAAAATAGATTTTCAGCCTTAAAGGTGAATAGAACTTTCAATTCTCTTTTGTAATTTGATTTGTCTCATCTGACTGTTACTTCATAAGGGATCTTATAAGCAGCTTTCTCAGATCCACTCTTGTTACTGATAAGTAAAACTGCACAAAGGGAAGGCCTTGTAAAATCATGGCTCAAGCCTTTGACCTTTTCTTCTTTGGCTAAGTAGAAAAGGACTGTGGGAAAGAGACTCAGCTGAATTAGGGGAAGAAAAGCAAGTTAAGTAACCATTGTGCATTCACACTGTGGTGTATGGTGGTTGGTTGAATTACATTTGTTATGACTTAAAACTATGTAACTGATAACTGGCTAACTGCTAAAAAGGCCTGGTTTTTGCAATAAAGCAGCTCAGCTTTGCACCTGCCTGGGGACTCTGCATCACTCCAGACCCTCACTCACCCACACACTCTCCTTTCAAATTGACCTTGTAGAACTCTCCTCCTGGAGACCTGTTTGTTACAAAAGCAGCATCAAACAGGTGGATGACCGAAGAGGATGAGCACCTACGTAACACCTCAGTCACCACTGCACTGCCTCCATCACAACTCTCAAACACAGTCTCCCTCAAGAGATGACTCAAAGGCATAAAATCAAGCCTTGCCACATCACTCTTCTGATACAAGAGGCTGGTTTTCACCTCCCTTTTCTTGAATCCCAATGCTCTTGCTTACTCTTAAAAACGTGTATTATAGTCTTGGGAAGAGTAGTCCAAACAGAAAGAACAGAGGAATCACTGCGGGGGAGCCTCTGCATTATCAAAAAGTTTACAGTAAAAAAGTTTACAAAAAGCTGACAGTAATACAGAAACTAGATTTAAATAAATCAGTTCTGCAGAAGCTGGCCTTATGGTTTCTGTCTAGATTTTTGCAGTTTCATTTTAGCCACAGGCTAGTGAAAACTCTGTATCCAGTTATCAAATATTATTCTCACACTTCAAAAATCTCTAAAAGAAAACTAGAAGGAAACATGAGTTACAAAACATACAGAAATTCAGTATCTATGGAGGATTGTATCGTAGCATTTGCTTATACTACTTCCCTGAACTCCTTTTTACAACATGACTGCTGAAAACTTAAATATACAAAACTAGCTATATTAAAAAAAAATCTTTTTTTTGTTGCTAATGCATGATACTGCTCCTGGTTATACCTAAGGGGTAATACTGCTTTCCATACAGCCATTTTAAGGGATTTGATTAAGGAATTTGACATGTGTGAACCACATGGAGTGTTAAATCAAATTCTGAGCACCTGAAATCAAACATTTTTTTTAACTGTTTAGCATGCAAAATGTAACTACCAGAAGAAAACTCCACTTACCTGTCCACAAGTTTTTTTGCAAATCCAAAATCAGTAAGCTTGATATGTCCTTCTTTGTCTAGTAATATATTTTCAGGTTTTAAGTCTCTGTAAACTATTTCTTTGGAGTGCAGGTATTCTATTGCACAAATAATTTCCGTGGAGTAAAACAGTCCTGTGCTGTTGTTGAAACGCCCCATGTTGCGCAGGTAACTAAAAAGTTCTCCTCCTGGCACATATTCCATTAACATATATAAAAAACGTTCATCGTGGTTGGTCCAAAATCTGTAACAAAAGTAGTGTTTTACTGAACAAAGAAATTATGTCTCTGATTTGTTCTATGAGGAAATGTCTGTAAAATGGCTTCTGCTGCCCAACCATGTACATAACTAATGTCTGATTTCTTGTCCGCAAATATTAAACCCCCAAGAATCCAGGATTATGTAAGACATTCAAGTAGCCACCTTAACCTGCAATGTAAACCAGATAGTTGAGGATAAGCACAGCACAGGGCAAGAAAAAAAATTGATAGATTCTGTTTTGTTGTACAAAACAGGTCTCTTCTAAGCACCAAATAACTGACCTGATGTAAAGACCAGACATTTTTTACACACCTCACATTTTATATTATCAAGCATTACCAAAGTGATAGGCAGAATCTGCTTTTGTAAAGACTTTCATGACAATATGTTCAAAACCAGACATCAAAGAGTTGTCCTTCTCCTATGCCTTCTTCCCTAGAGATACACAATCCCAACTAAAGCATCAGATGACAATGCTTGCTCTTGTATGGCATCTTTCACAAAAGCAATAGAAAAGCAAAAATGACATCAAAACAAGATTCATTTCTGTACCTCAGAATTAATCTAAGGACAGGTACCTTCCATTCCTCAGACTGCCACCTTTAATTTAAGACCGGTTTCTGGGGCAGTCAGAGTAACATAAAGAACAGGTAAAGAAGAAAGAAAATAATTATATGTGGCTTTAAAATGCGTCATTACAGAATACAGGAATCTTCTCTTCCACATTCCTCTAAGTTATGCCGTATTTCATTCTATCTACATTAATCAACTCACCACACCCCTAAATGTAGCTCAACAGTTAAGAAGAAAACAAGTATCTGGTAAGATCTTGAAGAACACTACCACTTAAAAGAAAGAACTATTACTAATTCCATAATAAAGAGAACTCTGTGTCCTTACTTACTGATCGGGTGATACAAGAACAGAAGCTACTTCAGCTTCTAGTCAGTGCTCATGCAGTATCACAAATACCTTGTACTTAATCAGGGCATGGAGCCTTGGAAAAGATAAGCAGAAACTGAGCTCCCTAACACATGAATGACTTTTACCCAGGACGATTTTATTTTTGACAGCAGCACGGAGGCAACCAAGGGAAAAAGACAGACTAACAGACATCAGCTATAGCTCTTCCATTCCCTCAGTGATGGAGAAAGCAGAGCTCAGGCTTGTATTCTGCTTTCAGGGAACTTCTTCCCTATCACAGTCATCAACATCATTAATTGGCTATTGATGATATAGTTCACAGCATCTTCATTGACTACGCAGAAACACTCTGAAAATGCATTCTAGGTCATTAGGAAAAGCTGTACCTACAATAAACAATGAAAGAAGAGCAGGAATGGGTGAAACAAAGCAAACCACACATTTATGGGAAAGGAAGATCAAAATCTGACAATACAGAGGGAAAAAAATGGAACATCTACATCATTAAGCACAGGATTTTTACTGGAATTAATTTCTTCGAAAACTGACTCTTAAAGGTTTATCTTTCCACAGAAAAATGAATACATTATTTGGTATAGATGAAAAAGAGCAAAATGAAGAATTTTTGTATTTGCAATTCAGATTGCTTTAAAAGGTAATTTATTACAAAAAGAAGAGAAAAAATCCCACAGAAACTGTGATTAGAGTAACGTTTGGTGTCATTAACTCTACAATTCAGCTTCACTACATAAACTTTAAACGCCATTGTGAACTCCTACAAACAAACAACCTGTTTTAGCCTATACAACCACAAGACATAGTTGATTTTTGTTAATTATTCTTCTCTTCAAAACCATATCAACATTACATCTCACTATGAAGAGCTGTACCACAGTATGACATAATACTCAAACATGGCAGTAAAGACTTCCTAGGAATCTCCAGTGATCAGTTGCTGCAAAAGCACCTAAGAAGCATTTAGAAAAAAAACTGTTAAAAAAAATATTTAGATGAGTAACTACAGTGTGTACAGAAAAACAGTACCTCCCTATATTTAGAATATTTCTCAAAAGTAACAGGAAAAGGAAAAAAAGAGAACTCTTTACATATAGGAAGACATATGGAATTTCTGAACACCAGAAATCAATTATGAGCAGCATTACTTTATAATTTTCCATCATAAAATCCTGAAATATTATGCTGCATTGACACCTATTCCTTGTTTTGCAACCAAAGGAGAATACTATCAGTGTTAAAGATGGCGAAGCTAACTGAAAACATAAAAAAAAGACCACGCAGATAACACACTTTAAAGGCATGAGAGCTGAACTATACAATTTTTCCCCGTTTTTGTTAAACACTTACAGTAAAACAATTAACAGAAAAAAACCCACACATATATTGGGCAGGAGGTGGCTGAAAAAACCTTTTAGTCACCCAAAAAGCTGCAGAAAATGTTATTTGTCATACAGTCTAGTGAAAATCATCCACAAAGGCTTGTTTAACCTAAAGCACATAAATATTGTTGTGACCTAAATTTTAACTACTTCACTTGAGCTACGTTGCTTGGAGTCTCCTCTGCCAAGGGAAAAAGGCACCACATGGACAATTACAGGAGCATAGCTGATGCAACATCTCACTGGACATTTCAACAGACAAGGCAGAACTCTAGAAGACACGAAGAACATTTGCCTTGCAAACAAAGTAAACTATTTGGATTGTATCCTTTGGCAACCTGAAAAATCTGATATTTTGTACATAAGGTGTGAATGAAGTCCAGGAGAACTCCCCTGTTTAGACTTTTGATCACTTCTGTATGAACATGAATCCTCCCATCCCTGTCTCTGACATCTCCCCCAAATTTGTCTACTCCCGCTATTCCTGACACACAGACCTACTGAGACGGGGTTTGCTTGGTGGTTTTGGCAGGGTCCAGATGTACATAGATATTTATATAAAATCCTGTTCCCCTTGTTCTCTCCATACTTCAACCAGCCTAACCAGATGTTCTCAGCCTCTCCACCTTGATTTCTTCCATGAATCTCAATCTCTACATATTCTAGAACTTGTCTTAGTGATAACTATGCCACACACAGGATTGCTGAACACTAGCTGGAAACTAATAGCATGAAGATGCTAGAAAAAGTCGACACCACACCAAGGAAAAAGCATCCTCCTGCAGGGCTCATTCCATCTTCTGAATGACTACCATGCCTTCTTCTTTTCCCTCTGACACTTGCTTAACCCTGGCAGGAAGCTGCACTCTCTACAGCCAGATTAACTAAGGCAAATTTTGTCTAATTTTATGTAAAACTGATTAAAGCAGATAAATGGAAACAAATCTTGGTTAATAGCCAGGCATGTATCCATGCATGAGGACATATAAATGGAAAATTACCCTGCAATTACCAGAGGTTTAGTTATCACATGAATAGATATGGACTCAGACACACAAGAAGCACTGCAGTACTGAACAGAAGAGTATAATACCTTCTCTCTTTAGCAATGGGACCACTGGGATAATTAGGGTTACCTAAATTCCACTAAAACAAAAAAGTAACCTTTATGAACTGTGTTGAAATCATGCTTCTCAATAGGTTCCATCACTTAACAAATACAGGAATACCAAAGTCCAAGAAGGGCTGCTGTTGTTTAAACTGTTTAAAAATTAAGTTTGCAAAAGTATAGTTCACTTATGTTTGTAAAAACTAGGTATTTCAGTCTGGGAACATCTTCAGCTATTTACCAATATCTATAGCACATACATGTAGAAATACTTTCATCATCATTCTAACATCAAGAATTGTTCTAGAAGTCATTTTGATGAGCCAATCCTAACAATTCCCCATTAGCATTTTCCCCTCACTTCACAAAATGTCTCTTCTGCAGTGTGAAAAATAAGAGAGAGAAAACACCTTATAATAAATTATTGTTTGAATGTTTATACCTTTTCATTTAAAATTCTTGATTTTTCTAAAATACGCACTTCATTCCAAAGTCTACTTCAATCTAGATTACATGTGAGAAATTAAATGCTCAGCGTTGGTTAAGTACATTAGAACTTGCAATGAGACTCTGGAGTACTTTAACTACACTTTCTGTATGAGTGAAACGAACTAAAAACACAGCAACTTACAATCTGATCAAAAAAGGGTGGTTGACTTCTTTCAAGACAGACTTCTCATTGTGCACGTGTTGCTCTTGCTTCAGTCGAATGACATCAGGAATGCTCATTACTTTCAGTGCAAAGTAACGCTTGGCCATTTTTTCCTTCACCAGATGAACACGTCCAAAGGTACCTGTGCCTGCAAAGTTGGAGCAGAAACATCAGCTTACCATAAGAAGGGAAAAAGAACAAAGATAATTTGCTAAATTAAGACCGACAGGAACTCCAATTATTCAGGTGTGAGATTATAAACTTAAATGTGCAGAGAGAGGCAAAGCGATTCAGAATGATAAGGAAGTGATGGGAAAAAAAATACATAAAATTTGCTAATCCTTCTAAAAATTGTTACATTTTAAAAAATCTGCTTAGAGTGCACAGTACTAAACCACTTGGAAACAGTAGCTGTCTGGCACCCCTTTTTTATAGTTAATGTATTCCTTTTCCAATTCACTCTAAAAAATGAAGTAAAATAAAAACATATTGACTTTCAAGTAATGCATTAGGCATTTCTCTATTCAATAGTCTCTGAAGTTCCTTTTTAAGTGCATTGGACTCAAGACAATCATACACAACTGAAGTGAGTATCTCTTTTTGTTTGAAATCAAAGTAAAACTTGTACATTTAGCCAGATTGCTATTTGTTGTGCAGCACAGGGTTAAACATTTGAAGATGAACACACATTTCAACTTATTGGGTGGTTGCTGATTGTTTTTCTGCACACTAAACAAAGCCATGTAGGTTCCATTACAGCAGTAGACCAGATATTTTTAATCCCATTCTCAGAAATATGTGCCACTATAAAGGACACCCGGCATTCACATCGAGCACCTAACTTGTGAAAGGTCACTCTCTCCAGAAATGTCAAAAGCTTATTATACTTCAGCTCACAATCATCTTCTTCTTTGCACATACCCTAGGAAAGGCAGCACACAGACCTGTTACAGCAGTATTAACTGGTTTGTTACCTGATTTCAGATTGTGTTTATCAGTTATAATCAATTTACAGCAAAGACACTTTCCTAAGATGCACAACAGGTACAGGGAAAGGAATATGTATGTGAAAGGAAATACATTTTTGAAAGATAGGTAAGAGCAAGAAACTAACAAATGAACTTCTAAAACTGCATTATTGGGGAGATGAGAAAAAAACAAGGGAATTTTTGCCTCTGGTCGCTTCAATTTACATTTGAAATACTTCTTTTCTGTATGCGTATTCTCAGCTAAAAAAAACTATGTTATTTAACAGTTTTTCTTTCCAATCACTTAACATGTTATTTAAGACGTACCATTTACTAAAAAACAAAATACTCATCTTACAAACTAAGAACTACTCACTCCAGCAATCCAGTTTAATGGAATTTGCAGCTCTACTACCAATACAGTTCTCAAAGCCAGTTTTCAAGATAAAAGTTCTCACTACACAAACGCATCAAGGATTACTATTGTCCAAGCACAAAAGATTCTATCAATGAAGTTTTAAATTCCCATCTATCCCCAGTTACAATTCTTTAACCATGAAAACTACATACAGGCCTCAGAAAAAAGCCTGCTGTTACAGTAAAGTAAAGTAAACCATCAGGTTACCCTGGAAAATTTATCATGCAATGAAATCCTTTAACAATGTAGTCACATTACATGACTATACCTGCAAACAACTTTATTTACTCAGTGATGGGCTTCTGCAGTAAAAAACCCAAACAAATAACATAAAAAACCCCAACAAACACAAAAAAAAGGCCCAAAAGCTTCCAAGCAGAGACATCTATTCAAGCTACTTTAAATACTGATTACTTATATCCACGCTGCGTACACACAATAAAACAAAATTAACTTGTGTTATTTCTCAATTAGGAGCTGAAATTTAAATTCAGAGTAAAAACACTGTAAAGAGTAACAACAGCTGTATGGCACACTGAAACTGGAAACCACCTTTCACTTTTGAGACTTTCAAATGTGGACTCAGGGAAATTAACAATACTAACCCCATACGCAAATGTGGTTTTACATGCATTTTGATACTTGTATGAATGAAGTGCTTCCACAGACATATCCAACAGGAAAGTCAAAAGTAAACACATATCTAATTGTTCCTAGATCTCTAGTGATTACATGTTTCAGGACTTGTTCTACTTGTTTAAGAAATTTTTATTTCAGAATGCTTTACTTTTCCTTATGCTGTCAGTTTATCTTTACAAACCACTGGTCAGAAATAACAGCAAAAATAATAGAAATCACAAGATCCATCTATTTGCAAAGAAGAACCTGTCAGGGACTTATTTAGCAATAGTTCTAACTTTGGAAACACTTCCTCCTTAAAAACATCTCTGGCAGGAACAGCAAAGCCTGGCAGGCTGTTCCAGAATAGTGGAAAAGCCATAATCTACAAAGCCTCTGGGAAAAGCAGACGACCACACAGACAGGCGAGAGCAGAGAACCTCCCAAACCAGTTTTATTGCTGAACTGATCCCAGGCAGTCTATTTTCACACATCTTTAGCACAGTTGCAACAGCTATGAAAATTAGGACGATACAGACTGAGAAGCCATGTATCACTTGTTTTCAGACAATTCCTCTCATAATCTGTATTTTGTCCCATCAAGACTTCTCAGAAAATCCATTAGGCCTGCATTAGCTGGCAGTACCCACATACCAACCACTCTTCCACAGGACAAACTGCTATGCTTTTTTTTTTTTCTGTTTTATGCTTAGCCAGTCTTCAAATAATCAGATAAAGTCTGCATACAGAAACTACTGTAATTCAAAGTATCTCTTCAAACCTGCTCATACTTTTAGCCATTTCTGCTAGTATTTTTAAAATGTTCTTCCTTGCAATTGATAGGGAGAAGGGAGAAATGGGACAACAGTCAAGGTGGGAGGGCAACAAGATGTTATTATGGTTGTTTAGCACAGTCAAGAAAATCTATTTTATAAGAACAGGTTGTTGTGCTGTGACTAGATGGAAATTCTGCCCTTCAGATTCATAAAAAGAAAACTAAAAAACTGAAGCAGTAAGTGGCACTGTGGAAGATGAAGGCCCAGCTTCATAAATTTGAGGGAAAGTTTTTGGTAGCAAATAAGGCAGTGTTACTAGTCTTCCATCAAAGCACCACTCCAGGTGAGGAGATACCTAACTCACAGAACAATTTCTGCTAATCCCCATGAATGAACTGTTTAACTTTTTCCCTTCATCACCACAGAGCTCAGCTTTGTGGACCAACTGAAGTTGACCTTTTGTGACAGATGAGTAAACATTCCTTATGATTACCTTAAAATGGAAATATTCTGTACTTGTCTGTAAGAATGAAGGGGAATAGTGTTTACAGACTTGCACTTCAGTTTTCTCACATTTATTTCTTATTTGGTTCAAACTTGGGACATCATACCATTCTAGAGTAGTCCTTGGATCTACCAAGTACTGTCCTGCTGAAGGAAGAGAAATGGCTTCACACACTCCCCACATACATATCCCTATTTGTCTACTATAGTACATGTTACCAGAGTTCCAGAGCAAAACAATGCACCTACACAAGAAGATCATACCTCAAGAAAACAGTTGTTCTTACAAAGTCTGAAGGCAGATTTGAAGTTTATTTGCACAGGCCCCTTCTTCCTGCTAAGGCATATAATAAGTGAAGTGAAGGTCTCTGGCCACCAGTAACAACAGGAAGAAGAGCGTCTGTGCTGTTTGCAACACAGTTCAGGATTTTTAGGACTACATGGGCAAACTGAGTAAAATATGCAAAATGCTAACCACTAATCCAGTATAATCTGTTTACAACAGAAACAATAAAATTCTTGGATTCTACTGCAAATTTTATGTGGCTGTAGAGCTTGAAGGAATGCCAGCCATCTTCTCCATCAGGTAACCTTCTCATGTTAAACACAAAGAGATGAGCCCAAAATCTGCAGAGGACCAACTTGGCCTACATATCAAACACAAGTAGGGTATTTTCAATCTTACAAAACAAGCTGGATTCCCTAATACCATGCAAAAACACCCTAGCCAGTTTCCAGGATTTTGTTCTCTTTGAAGCCTAGCAGAAAAGAATAAAGAATGTGGGAACATTTCTGATGCTAGGTAAACCAATCCTGCAACTTTTGATCAGCTAAAACAATTGAGTGCGTAGTCATGTAGTGACTATTTTACTATTGATGTAGATGACTAATTTAATGCTTAGATTGCCTCTTTATTTGTGCCCATTAATTAGACCCAGCTGTTTCAGCTTCCCATCCTTTTAATCCCCAGCTCTTTCTTAAAACCAAGTTTGCCTTGCTCAGATAGATACCATCTGTTTTAATGAAGAATAAACTAGGTCATGTGAGCTCCATGACCCCAAGGGCTGCTTTCTGAGTCCCAAAAGGGTTGGCCCTGCCTTCAACAGATGCCTACAAAAATCATCAGATGCATTCACTTTTATTTACAGCTAGAAGAAACATTTCCTACTGAGACACATATTAGTCTTTATTGATAGCTACAAGCACAACAGACTTTATTCTGTTAAATATCAAAGATGAACTAAGTGAATTGTATCAGATTGCAAATTCATTACTGAATGTCAAATTTTGCCTGCCATTTAATCGTTGTCATATTTTGGGATGGAACTTCAACAGCCTAAACTAGGAAATGGAGGTTGTCAGTAATTATTGACATAGAAGTGGACAAGTGGCACAGCAAAGGAAAACCAGCCTGCCCAAACAGACAGGTAATTAGAAGGTAAACACTTGGGAGAAAGATTTAGGGAAACCACAAGGCACAAGCAACTGTGGGCTTCTACAAAAAAAGATGTGGTTGGCACATGAATAGGGCAACTCAAAATGGGGATGATGATTTTGGACATCCCAGTAGCGAAGTTTATTTTTTTTAATGTGTAATATCCTACACCAATGTCACTGAAAATGCCAAATTCAGTGTCTTCACTGTTCTGCAAGCCAGCTGTGAATTGTTCACTGTAAATCTTAGGTCACTGCTTTTATAGATCTGCACTACGCTAGAGGGTTCAGATCTAACGCTGAAAAACATGTCAGAGAAGTAATAAAAGTCAGAGGAGGTTTTATAGGATGCCTTTTTTTTTTCTGACTAGAACTGCACATCTCATACTGCTGAGAAAAATGAAAGAAATATCTGATCACAATTTTTGCAAAGCCTTTTTGTATCCTTCATTATGCATTGAAATCAGAGACAGTCTGATTAAGATCATAACAGCATAGGAAACAGAGATGCGTGTGCAGTGTTCACCATGGGCAGCCCTGCCAGAGGAGCTGCTTCTGTGATGCCTTTTATTCATCCATTGTGCTGTGATTCCACTTTCACCAAGAACCCCTTGAAGAGAGAAAACGTCTTTCTACTTAGCAATAATGTGAGACAGTACACAGCAAGAACTATACCCATCACATTCCTGGCAAGATCATTGGATTACCTGTTCCACAACTTTTATTGGCACTGGCACACCAGTGGTTTTCTCTTCTGTTTTGGATGACAGCCACACCTCTTGTCAGACCAATCAAAAGCTCAGTATCATTAATTCTTTATCCCAGCTCAGTTGAACTTAAAAAGAAAGTAGCAATGCATGTTCAAAGTACAGCCTAGCTTTTGACTCAAAGCGGATGCTGTAAAAATTTCCCAAGGTCCCAAAGACCTGGCAATTTTTAGGTTCCTTCTTACTTGGTATACAAGGAGCCTATAACAACACACCACTAAAACTGCATTTAACCACCTGGAATTCAGTCCAGTCTCTTTTCAATGTCACACAGGATTCAGGATGCCAGAGAATACCAAGAAGTTGTGTCAACAACTCTTGTTGCTGACCCACCTATTTAAATCTTACTGAACTACAATCCCTCAGAACTAAAGATATGGGAATCACCAGGCTAATTAACACCCATCAGTCAAGTTTCCTGTTTTCCCATAGTTCAGATACACGCTTCTGTTTTCCAGAAAGTGCCAATCAACTGAACATCAATGATGCAAGTTCTTCTGTATTTTCAGGTTTTTGACTTTTTTTTCCTCACAAATTATTGTCTTTCTACAAAAATATTGCAAATATCAGAGTGTCTTTGAGCAAAAGAAGCAGAATTCTTGAAAGTTTCTTCTGTCTCTTTATTCTTTATTTTTTAATTTACTTTGAGATACTAGAACCAATTAATAAATGAAACCAGAAAGTAACCAGATTGCTGGTTATGATAGCCATAAATCCTCTCAATTTCTAAACAGCTCTTAGAACACTAATTCTAAATGCATCTCCCTTCTCAAAACTTTTAATATTCACAATCTTCAGAACAATTCTCATCAAATTAGTATTTCCCTACTTGGTTCTTCAACAGTATTTTTGCAACTCTTTTGATTGTTTTCCACAAGCTGCAAATCGTGACCCATTGATAAAAAGAAAATGAACAGATGAGTGGATGATAAAGCTTTTCCTCCATAGTAGAACTAGGACATTGCAAAATCATTATTATTCCTACTTTTACCTATTTAAATATTACACCTGAAGTACTGTTAGATTACAGCTTCAAAACTATTAAAAAAAAAACCAAACAGCTGAAATAGAAACCTTTAAAAATTAACTCCTTTTTCACCTAGAAACTAAGCTTTACTTGCTGAACTAAATTAAGGAGGCCTGCTGAAACAGCTTATTTCAAATGATACCAAACACCTGCTAGAAGTGAAGCTGATCAATCTGTATTAGTACCATTTTTAAAAATTTTGGCCCATCACGTTTTAAAAGACAAGTATACTTAAGCCAAGAATCAGGTACCTCTCTGGCTAGTAACACCTGCCAAGCTAAAACACTAGAAAGCATTAAATTCTCTCTTTCATCTGATGAGAATTTCAGGTAACTAAAACATTATCAAAAAGTGTCACATTTTAATAGCTGGAGAAATATCTGTAAATTGGAAATTGTACAAGAAAGCCTTTTCTGGAACTTAAAAAGTTAGACCATCTAAATCCTATTAACAGAATGGATTCTTTCAGGTAGGGAGAGGCTAAAATAAGCACATGAACTACTTCTTGGAATGTAAATATTAAAGGGAGGAATTTTTAACCTATTGGTTTCTTTCCAAATAATTTCTCAAAAAAAACAAAAGCCAGACATGCAAACCCCACACCTAGCCTCCTGTACATTAACTGATGCTTAAACTTCCCATCAGTGTTGAGTAATTCAGGACTCTTTCTAAATAAATATGTGTCAAAGTGAATCTTTTCTAATGGCTTTAATTATCTTTAACTGTTTTAATGCACTATGAAACAGCTTCCCTAAAATGAAACGCAACACAAATGGACATTTAGGCCCAAAGTTGCTATTTTTAATTCAAGTGTGTTACACTTGCACTTACCACAAACAAAATGGGATACAAAGTAACCCAGATTCCTGCAAAAAGAAGGAAAACCAACAAGATGAGTAAAGTACTATACCAAGTATCATAAACTCCCAAATTTTAGTCTACAAGATTTCTCCTGATTGTTTAAAAACAGTAATAAAAAATATTTTGACAGAAATATTTTCCAATACAATCTAAAGTGATGAATCCTGATCTCTCCTCAGATACTCTTGAATTTTTTGTCTGTGAATAGGTGTGAGTTGTGAATATACAGCTCCTGCTTCAAGCTGGCATTAGTAGTACTACACTCAGTATTGTGAATTTGATGTCCCAGAAGCAGTCTAAGCCAAAAGGCTACTAATTTTCTATGAGGATGAACAACTTGCAGTTTACCTCTGGTAGGACATAAAGAATCAATTCCAGTAAATCATTAACACACCATTTTCAGTTAATGAGAAGTGTTTTTCAGTGATTTTTTCCCCCTTCCAAAAAAGGGAAGTAGGAAAAAAACTCTAAGCAGGGACATCTAATATAGGGAAGAAAAAAAAAAAAAGAGAGAGAGAGAGAGAGAGAGAAAAAATAAAAAAGCTTTGTTTCTACGTTTCATTCTCATAATCAAAATTTTAACCAAGAGGACAGTAAAGCTCTCTCATCATTTATCAGCACTTCCATCTTCACCTTCAGTTTCCCTGGTGACAGGAAGTATTTACAGAATTGTTTTGGCTGATTGCTTTACTCAAATTCAGCATGAAGAAATTCAGTTGGTTTTCCACCAAAAAAAACCAAAACCCAAAAAACCAAAAAAAAACCCCCACACCCAAAAAACCTGCAAAACAACATAAAACAACCAAAGCTAAGCAAATTGCCATGTCAGAGCAATAACAAGTTCCAGCAGACTGAAATCCTTTTCAGGTAACTTCAACTAAAAGAAACAACCATTAAGGTCTTCAAAGTTTAAAACAGAACCTCTGTAGAAGATACACAACTGTCCAGGTACCCATCAACTAATTACACACACAAAAGTTTACCATTACACCCAAAGAAAAAAGAAAACCTTAAAACAAAACTGGCCAGCCAAACAACTACAAAACATGGCTCAAAACTCATGTTTTCATTTCAGAAAAATAAATAAAAATAAGATTTTGATGACTAAAAAGCAAACACCAATGCAATAATCCATGAAGGATTTAGAGGCAATTAGTTCCAAAGAAGTGAATGCTACACAGAGTATAATAAATATCAAATCCATGCAACAGCACAGATCAAAACTTTAACAGCAGCCCCCTCTGAACAAGGTAAGTCTAAATAGGTGTACTTAATAGGTATCTGATTAGCAACCTTTCTTTTCAACCCATAAATATGTGTCTCTACATACTTGTATAATTTTACATAATCATCATATTTTGGTCTGTCCTGAAATTCAGCTTTTCTGAAACACTTACTTGCTGTCAGTCAGTCCCATATTAATGCAAAGAAAGCATGAGGCTTAATACCCTTGACAGTGTCCTTTTAAAAAGCAAACAAAAAAGTCTTGTGAAGTACAAAGGTTTATTATTGCTGATTTAATGTAATAAAAGCCACATTGTTTGTACTTGACCGATTTCCTCCTTCACCAGTGCTGGACAGAAGCCTTTGAGGGACTAGTACCTCTTATAACACACTCCTTTCAATTACATTTCACTTCCATCTTCACTGAAAGCAGTGCTAAATCAGACAAAAATTAAGAGGAAGTATCCCACACAGTGCACAAAAACTGTATTTTTAAATACTTTTCAAACAGATTGTCTATTTTTTAGTTAATATGTACTACAATGATTGTAAAGTGTAAGACTGAAATTACATTGAAGAGCTTCTGATTGAAGACAAATAAGACTTACACTTAAGACTTAATGTAAATGGACTCAGTACATTTTAGTTCTCTCAAGAGTTTCAGGAAATAGGTAAAATAGGCAACCAATAGAAAACTGTTCCAGGATTACCTATTCCCTGCTATTTTCTGTGTTACCACACAATTAAACACAGATGGCCCTAGTCCAGAAACACACTTGGATACACACATACCAGCACAACTGAGAAAGCAGGAAAGGACAGGTTGAAAACCTCATACACTAATATTCAGAAATCAAAATTAAATCAAAGTTCCGTGGTGGCAAACAGCTACTTTTCCATTTTTTTTTTTTTCCAATCAAACTTTTCACTTTCTTTTAAAATTTTAAACTGACCTAGAGCTAACTCAGGATATGGAAAAACACGACAAACAAAACCTCTGGCCATTCCCACTGAAGACAAAGCCTGGCCATTCCCACTGAAGACAAAGCCTGACCATTGGGTAGCAGTTAAAGACCTCAAAGCATCAGAAAGTCCAGTCTTCACATTATATCAGAAAACCTTAGGACTGGTATTTTTGAAAACTGAAGTAAAACTTCCACTTTTAAAGAGAGATTACCACAAAGCACCACATAGCTCATACTATCTTTTTCATGCTTGTACATTAAAAGAACACTAAGTGTAAGCTTTGAAAGAAATGTCATTACTCTTGGCCTGTTCCAATTTAAGTGGAAACTTCTAAAAACTTTTTGTACAATACAAAATAATGAAAGTAGAAAAGTTGCAGGCTAAGAGTATGCAAGCTATTAATGTACCCCAAACACAAGGTGAGAGACACAATTTCTCCCATCTTATAGACAAAGAATCACCAGTCTCCCCAAACACCCTGAGCCAGAATGTCTTCACTTATTACACAGCCTGACTTTGGACCAGCCAAGTGGAAACCCCTGCAAGTCAACAGAGGAGAAAAAAGGCACTTCTGTAATCAATAGAGTAGTTTTACACACCCAATTTCTGAACACAGAAGTACCTATTTCCCTCTGTTGACTCTATACATACATATATATACATGGGTTTGACAGTTGTTTACAGTGCACAGGTCTATATTCAGGCAGAAAAGACCAACCTCAAAGTTGTATGGCCTGATAAGTGCACAACACTTACCCTGACATAGAAACCACTGAAACAGAATATGCTAAACTGTGTAAGGAAATATATAAATTTGCAAGGTTTGAAAAAGAATTGTTGGCAACTCACTAAATTCTTCATGCACCATGTCATGAAACCTATGCCAAATGATACCTATACTGCTTTATAATCTACAGTACTGTTACCCAACTTACTTACCCAGTGTCATAAATGTGGTATTAACAATGTCAGTTCATTCATCTAGCATTTTTTCAAAATATTGATACAGTTTAACATTGCACACAAGAGAGGATACAGTGTGTACAAATAATCACAGTTCAAACCACATCCAATTTGCAAGCTTGAATTGATCTCTATAGTCGGTAATTTTACATGTTATTCAAGTTTATACAGCACAATGGTCTTACAAGGTATTTAAAACATTACTCTCACACTTCAGCTATTATGCTGACAGAGAAAAATATTTCTAATATAACTATGACCTTTTCTAAAAATTCTATTTAGTTTGATCTTTGTTTTGACTGGATTGTAGTGAGTACTAGAGATTTTATTATAAGAAGCACAAATGACTCAGCATTGTAACCACAGCAAAAGGAATGCCTTTCCAAAAGACTCAAATAATTCCTTTGCATCTACAAGTTACAAACAGTTGCTGTGCCACTACAGTCCTGCATTCTATGAATTGTAAATGAAATTTTACAAAAACAAAATCAAACTACAAGCCCACACGAATTTTCTCCTCAAACACTATCTCAATCAGGAACAAGCACTGCAAATATATTTATATTTGGTTAAAGGTTAATGCACTGAGAATTTATGAGTGGAACAAAATATTCCTCAAAGGGAAGGCTTTGTTTATATTCAGAAGGCAGTATTAACTGATATTCCCAAGAGACTACAGAATAACAGTGCCTTAGGTATCTAGAATTTACTTCATGTGTTCCATTACCTTTCCAAATTTTCACATAGTATACCTTTACAAAAATTAGTGTAACTGTGTACAAGATAAGGTGATGAAATCACCATTGTTTGGCACTAGAATCAATATCACCATATTCTCCACATAAAGAGCTATTATCCAAGAAAGAGGAAGTAAGTCTAGAATATCCAAATAAAGTTATATTTGATTTAGAACTGGAACAAAAGCCCTAACACAAATACTAAGTTTCAAAATCCCAGTCTCCAAATTCCATTCTCAAATATCAATTAAACATTTTGGAAAAACATCTTGATTGTGCCAAAGAATTACATTGCTAATGGAATTAGAGACTGAAAATATCACTTGTATTAATACCTAATGTTACTGAAGACATGCCAATGGCAAGTAATTTTTCATGCTATTCAGTGTTGTATGGACCAGTCACTGTTTTCTCTCTACAATGCAGAAAAATAAGGCTAAGCTTAAATTCTGTTCTTTGTATCAGCCAACTGAATACGTGACTGAAAAACAGAATGGATATAGTGGGATTTTTTTATTTTTACTATGCAGTTCCATAATAGGAAAGAAAAGCCACTCTACCAATCTCCCAGTTTTACCTTCCCGAGTTTTATGCACACACTTTCCTTCCCATATCAGAACTGGGATCAAATCTCTCTCCAATATTCTACCTCTCAATATCAAGCCCAAGGAACCCATCCAAATCAACAAATAAGACTTTAAATAGAACACTGTACATAATTGACATTATTTGAATGGATCAGGATGAGCACATTTGAGAATTTATGAAAAAGTGCACTGAAACAACCTACCAGTAAATTCCTTTCGTGAAACAACCCTGATTTTCCAAACGACTCTTAAGAAACTAACTCTACAAGAAAAGAGAAATCAAGTCAATAATAGAGTAAGTTTCAGAGGCTGTGGCATTTATCATAACAATATCATTCATTTTGCAACAGTAAGGATAGATTTTTTGGCTGATAACCAGATGGCATTTCTGTGCTGGAAATTGTTTCTGTACAATCTTTCCTTTTGTTTTCCTTTAAGCATAACATCATCCAAGTCCAATATTCATTTTTAAAAAAATTGTATTAAACACAGTTTGCAAATTTAACACATCTGAAGAGACAGGTGGAAAGATGCAATATGTCACGAACAGGCAAAGATAGAAGTGAACTCTGTACGCTAGATATTTTTTTCCATGCAAAAAGAAGGTTGACATACAAGATTATTGAATAAATCTCATTTGCAATGACTAGCTTCCCTGAACAAATATATTTAAAGAGTAAATATATGTGTATAATAAAGAACTTATCAGATTTGAAATTATTAACAAGAAATGCATGCTTGTAGCCCAGGATCTGGGCTGCATCACGAGCAGTGTGGGTGAGCAGGTCAAGGGAGGGGACTCTGCCCCTCTACTCTGCCCTGGTAAGAACCCACTTGAGTATACCCAGGTCTGGGGTTCTCAGCACAAGAAAGACACAGACCTGTTAGAACAGGTCCAAAGGAGGGAGACAAAGGTCATCAGAGGGCTGGAGCACCTCTCCTGTGAAGACAGGTTGAGAGAGTTTGGTTGCTCAGCCTGGAGAAAGCAAGGATCAGGGGAGACCTTATTGAGGCTTTCCGGCAGTTAAAGAGGGCTTAAAAAACCCAAACAAAACCACTACTTTTTACATGGGCAGATAGTGACAGGACAAGGGGGAATGGCTTCAAACTGAAAGAGGGTAGGTTTAGGCCAGATGTTAGGTTATATCACTCAGGTGGCCCAGAGAAGTTGAGGATGCCTCATCCCTGGAAGGGTTTGAGGCCAGCTTGGACAGGGCTTTCAGCGACCGAGTGGAAGGTGTCCCTGCCCACAGCAGAAAGGTTGGAACTAGATGGTCTTTAAGGGCCCTTGCAATCATTTCAAAGCATTCTCTGACTTTATGACTACTCAAATCTTGACAATAAAACCAAGTTCACTTTTTTTGGTAAGAATCAACATTTTCTTTCAGATTTTCTGTTATTTTATTCTGCTATCCTATGTATGAATTCATCACACATCATATGTAAGTAAATACTCATGAACCCAGTTACACAAACGCAGGATAATTTACTCTGTTGTTTACAGACATAGTTGCTTCTTACTACTACTCTCTACAATTCTCTCACCCCATACAACCTCAGAAATACCTGATACACTTGATAGTCTGATACACTTGAAAACAAGACCACAGTCCGCAGGAAAGGAGTGATGAATAGTAAATCCGACACCACTTGGATAGGGTAGATTAAATTACAGCCAATTGAATTCATGAGCTATAGTTCACATGCCAAGAGTACTTGATGTGCCCTTTATAGACTGTGTTTCTCCAACACTGAAACATCCTTGCTGAGGGTCATTCACTATTATAGCTGACACAGCACACAGCTAAACATAAATGTATTTTAATTCGTATTCAATTTAAAGAACAAACAGTTCAATATCATTTAAAATTCAGAATTTACATTCACAGAAATAGTACACAAGCTCAAAGCTGCTAAAGTTAGAAGGCAGGGACAGATTTAAGAATCAGAAATAAACACAAAATCAATCTATCTGGGCCTGCTCAGAAGCTAGTATTTAACTTAAATCAGTTGTAACTGAAAGCTACTGGTAATCTGATGGTTATTATATTATTATCTATTAACACTTTTTACAAAAGGTGAAGCATGTTAAGTTTTCAGTAGCAAAGCCAAAAGGCACACTTCTTCCCTGAAGACAGATGAAATAACCAAACAAGAAAAATGACCAGGCATATTAGGTATTTACTGTTACTGAAGCTTGTTTCAGATGCTTGCAGATTTCCTAGGAACAAGTAACAGTCTCAGAAGACAGGACAGAGACTGATGAAAATATTGTTTCATATCTATGAGGTCCTCATACTTCACTGATGGAAGAAGAAACTAGCACTGCACTATACAAAATACACCCCCTCACAAGGTACCAGAAGAAAACTCTGCCAATGATTAATAAAATTTCATACTTCTTGACATAAAAACAAAATGTAATCCTTTGTAGGACATGCCAGTACACAAACTAAGTATAATCAATGTTTAGAGTCCCTAAGCACCTGTTTTCACTATAGTGCCCTTTCCAGTCAAGTTTACTTTCAGTCTTTAAAATGAGGTCTGTGTACAACATGCAAAACTCCTCAGAGATGACTGTACTTTATTATAAATTATTAAATAGCTTCCACTCCTTCCCCTCCCACCCCCCCCCCCCAAAAAAAAAAAAATAGAAAAGGACTTGTCTTGCTTATAAAACTTAACCAACTATACTGTGGAAGGTTCTCCAAAGGAAAGTGATCTTTGCTCCCCGCTCCCCAAGTGGCCTTACATTTCTAGATGGCTTTTCTTCTTCTGTCCTATTACTACAATCACTGTTCAATTCTATATCAAGAATCATATTTCAGAGAAGCAAAGGAAGCCTAGCAACAAAATTGTGGTTGTTCTCCAACAGTGCAGCTCTTAACATTTCTATCAAACATGAAAGCCAATCAGACTAGAAATCAGCTATCACGGGAGGACACAGAGTTTTGAATCTCTCCATACAGACAAATGCCAATAAGAGTTTTTCTCCCGTTTGTACAAATATTTTAGATGTCAAAACGTATTTTATCAATATATTTTATTACAGGACATAAACCGGACATATTTCATGCAGGAGTGCCCAACCTGAGCGTATCAGACAATCCAAGACAAAACTGCCATAGCTGTTTTATTTCCACATGAATAGATGACATTGCATACCCAGTATTACCCAGCAAAAACACATGTAGATAAACTTACCAAATCAAGAACTAGTGACATCAGTTTCTTCACTTACAACAAAGGAATCCAGGAAAGGAGGATGTGCTTCAAAACAGAGATCATGAAGGCACAGAAACAGACTGTCCCAAAAATAGAGTCAATAAGGCAACTATCCAGCCTGGATGGGCAATAAGGTTTTGAAGGAACTTAAGAACAAAAAGGGGATGTATCATCTTTCGAAAGAGGGTCAAGTCTCTCAGGAACTATTTAAGAGGGTTGCTAGGGCATGTAGGAAAAAAAATGGGCGGGGGGGGGGGGGGGGGCAATGCTCAATTCAAACTTAATTTGGCAACTTTCATAAGGGTTATAAAAATGTTTTTCCAAATATATTAACGGCAAAAGGAAGGGAAACACCAACCTTTGTTCTCTACTGGATACAGGAGGGATCTTAGTAACTGCAGATGAGAAGGCAGTGGTGCCTTCTTTGCCTCAGTCTTTAGTGGGAAGGCAGGTTGTCCTCAGGACATCTGTCCTGCTGGGTTGGCAGATGGTGTCAGGGAGCAGAACAGTCCCCCTGTTATCCAGGAGGAGGCAGTCAGAGAACTGCTGAGTTGCTTGGATGTTCATAAATCTATGGGACCAGGTGGGATCCACCCAGGGTGATGAGGGAGCTGGCAGAGGAGCTTGCAAAGCCACTCTCCATCATTCACCAACAGTCCTGGCTCACTGGTGAGGTTCCAGATCACTGGAAGCTGGCCAACGTGACACCCTTTCACAAAAAGGGTAGAAAGGAGGATCCTGGTAACTACAGGCCAATTAGTTTGACCTCAGTACCTGGTAAGGTAAAGGACCAGTTTATATTGAGTGTCATTAGGCAGGACTTCCAGGATGGCCAGGGTATCAGACCCAGCCAGCATGGGGGTTAGGAGGGGTAGGTCGTGTTTGACCAACCTGGTCTCCTTTTATGACCATGGGACCCTCTGGGTGGATGCAGGAAAGGCTGTGGATGCAGGAAAGGTTGTGGATATTGTCTATTTGGACTCCAGCAAGGCCTTAAGCACTGTCTCCCACAGCACAGTCCTGGAAAAGCTGGCAGCCCATGGCTTGGACAGGAGCACTCTTTGCCGAGTTAGGAACTGGCTGCATGGCCAGGCCCAGAGAGTGGTGGTGAGTGGTGCTGCATCCAGCTGGGGGCCAGTCACCAGTGGTGTCTCTCAGGGGTCTGTGCTGGGGCCAGTTCTGTTCAATATTTTTATTGACCATATGGATGAGGGGATTGAGTCTTTCATTAGTAAATTTGCTGATGACACTAAGCTGGGAGCGTGTGTCGATCTGTTGGAAGGTAGGAGGGCTCTCCAGAGAGACCTGGAACGTTGGATGGATGGGCAGAGTCCAGTAAGATGACATTTAGTAAGTCCAAGTGCTGAGTCCTACATTTTGGCCACAATAACCCCCTGCAATGTTATAGGCTGGGGATGTTGTGGCTGGACAGTGCCCAGGCAGAAAGGGACCTGGGGGTGCTGGTGACAGCAGCTGAACATGATCCAGCAGTGTGCCCTGATGGCCAAGAAGGCCAGTGGCATCCTGGCCTGGATCAGGAATGATGTGGCCAGCAGGAGCAGGGAGGTCATTATTCCCCTGTACTCGGCCCTGGTGAGGCCACACCTTGAGTGATGTGCCCAGTTCTGGGCTCTCAGTTTAGGAAGGATGTTGAGACACTGAGTGTGTCCAGAGGAGGCAACAAGGCTGGTGAGGGGCTTAGAATACAAACTCTGTGAGGAACTACTGAAGGAGCTGGGATTGTTTAGCCTGGAGCAAAGAGGTGACCTTATCACCCTCTACAACTCCCTGAAAGGCGGCTGTAGCCAGGTGGGGGTTGGTCTCCTTCTCCAGGCAGCAACTGACAGAACAAGAGGACACAGTCTCCAGCTGCACCACAGGAAATACAGGTTGGATACTAGAAAAAAGTTTTTTATGGAAAGTGATAAAATACTGGAATGGTCTGCCCAGGGATGTGGTGGAGTCACCATCCCTGGATGTGTTTAAAAAAAGACTGGATGTGGCACTTGGTGCCATGGTTTAGTTGAGTGTTAGGGCATGGACTCAATGATCTTGAAGGTCTCTTCCAACCTAGTGATTCTGTGTCAATCTGTGTTCCTAGTTACTCTTTCACTCAGTTCTCCTGGTTTTGCCCCGAAAAGAAGCAATTATCCAGGAAATACAAACCCCCCCTAAACAAAATGGAAGCGTCTCAAACATCATTAAGCCCCCTTATCCTTTCTTTTTCCAACACCATTTTTAGTAGGAACTCCAACATTCTGTACTAAAGGTGTAGCCTTACATAAGAATTCATCTCCACTGCCTGCCAGCCTTTTCTTATTATTAATTTCTTCTGGTAAGTCCTCATTTCACCAAGAAACCTTTTTCAAAATGCAAATAGCAATCACACAAAGTCAGTAAAATTCTAAAAGAATATTTAACACAGAAGTGTAAACCCTTGTCTCCAAATACTATGCCAAAGCATTTCACTTGCAGTTTAAAGACAAAATTATCTATATGGCAGAAGTTTATCACCACGGTACACTCACGAGAAACTCTTAAAAGCAATGTGAAACAGGTAGACACTAAGCCACCAAATTGATAACTATGAAACCAACCCCTGTTCAGATTTAAGTTAGCTGGGTTTACCTGCAAACCTGTCAGGATAAACGACTGCTTGCTGAGACACTGGTTAATTAGTCACAAAAGCAGTTATCTTCCTCATTTATCATTTCACAATGCCACCTCTCTATTTATGATTAGCATGTATTGCAAGCTCCTCTCGACAGATCAAGAATTCACTGATAAGAAATATCACTTGCAGACAGCACAAATCATACATGTTTCATGTTCTAAAGTATTTAAAAAAAAGTTTTCACAGAATTATGTCAAATCAAACAAACCAGGTTGTACTCTGTCTAATTCACAACCAACAGTGGTCTAGGAGCACTGAAAAATTTAAGTTGCCTAAAAACCAAGGTGGCAAAAAATTATCACCACTGACACCAAAATCTTCTATTTTACAGTAAGTCAAATGTTGCAGATAAAGGATTGAGGTAAATATAGAAACTCTTCACTTATTAGAACAAAGAATATAATTTATTTATTAAAATATTTAAAATGGGTAGATGTCATAAGCTTTACAGCATCAGGATTAGATATGCCCCAATTTGTCTTATTTTCAAGTGATGAACGTATAAATCTAAATGAATGTGTAAAATTGAAATAAAAAAAAATTAAAAAGCTTTCACCCCCCTGAAGAAATATATCTCCATGGTTTTGATAATATTTTTCATTAACTGTTATGGGGTTTTTTTCAGATTCCTTCCAAGTCTCTTCTCAGTTACTTTTGTTTTTCCTTCTAATGGCGCTGTCTTGTAGGACACACTCTTTCTCACAGCTTCTTCCCAGCTGGCATTTATAGCAGAAAAAACAAACAAAACAAACCCAACTTTAATCAAGAAAAACTTTCCATAAACAGATCCAAGGGACAACAGCTCCCCACTGTAAAATACTAGAAGAGATGTAGAAAAGCATTCAAATAAAATAATTTGAATTAAGGTGCAATACTGGGAAAATTTTAGAAATGTTTTTAAATTTCTTATAACCCAAATTCCATTATTTCCAAATATACAAAAGAATGAACCATTTCTACAAATATGGGAATTGAACTGTATTGGTTACTAAAAAAGGAGGAAGAAAAATGTTGCTGCTTCACCACAAATTCTAAATTCACCACTTCTGAGTGTTACAACTGGGTGTCTTAAATAAAGATACACTGCCAAAGTTTTTATAGGCCTTTGAAAGTCACAGAAGTCAGGAAGATTTTAATGGCCTCAGAACACTAACTTAACATAATGACATTCAACCTGAAAAATTTTCATAAAAGAGGGGACAAGAATCCCAGTTTAGAAACAGACTGGCCAGCATTGTCCTCCTTGTTTGTTCTCCAGGGACAGACAACAAGTTACCCTCTAATCTTCCTGAAAACAAAAAATTTTACAATGCATACTCTTGAAGTTATTTTTGGCAGGCCATGCAAATTAAAACTGTACAGGCTATCATCTCCTGCACCCAAGAGCTATAGGAAGCCACTCCAGGCTGGGAGGGAAGAGGTCTGAAGCCAGAAGTCTGTCATCAGTTTTGGGGCAGGTGGCACGAGGAGTCTGCTATTACAGCAACCAGAAGTTCAATATGAACACAGTCAGTCACCAGCCTGCCTTCATTTTTATATTTGCCATCCATATAGCTATTACAGCATCCTCATTAGCAGATCAGCAAAGTAAAAATCTTATACCCAGTTTAGCATGTTTTTAGAAGAGTCTGTAGAGGGATAGTTCCCTTAAGATCTACCTAAATCATTTCACAGCATTTAATTTACTGACTGGAGCAATACCTGAGAGGCATAAAAAGCAGTACTAACTAGACGTTTTGTTTCCATCCAGAGAGCACCCTGCACCTTCAACAATAATGGCAGTCATTACTATTATATTTCAAATTGCTCTGAGTCACCATATTCCCCAACACAAACATAACACTTTAACAAACACCAAGAATGCTCTCTAAGAAGCTACATTTTAGCAAAGAATAATTTTAAAACTCATTAAAAAACACAGCATAATGGACAACTTCAACTGTCATTTTATAGGATTTTGGTAATCAGCCCTTACCTCCTTGGTAAGAATCATGTAAAGAAACAATAAGAAAACCAACCAAACAAAAAACAAAACAAAAAAATCCCACACCTCCGCACCTTCACCTGATTTCCTCTTGTATTAGACAACGTCAGAAGTTCTATAATCGCATTTTCCAGGCAAAATAATTTACTACATTGTTAGCTTTAGTGCTTTTAAAAATATGCCTTAGACAATATCGAGACTAAATACAAAAAACAACACATCTAAGTCACAGGTTAAAATTGCAGACAATTGTTTATAATATACAGCTCTTCTGCTTTGAGTTGCCTTTCTCCAGTACTCCAATAAATACAAAATATAAATAATTACACTCGAATATACAAATTGCATATTAGAATCAGATTAACAAATAACAGGAACATGAATTTCCATGAAAAATTAGCTCAGAACCAATCCTTTAAGGAAGTAAAAAATATCCTAGCCTAAAAATTAAATAAAAAACCCATTCCTGCATGCTGTAGGTACTGCACGAATAGTCTCTAGAAATAAAGATTTGGTGTGATAGCCATTCAGAAATCCAAATATGCTGACAGAAAAAGAGGAGAAGAATTACATATTCTCACTCTCCCTCTATCAAGCTGCAGAATAGTAAAACTTACAATTTATGAGTTTGTACAAACTTAAATATATATACATATTTACATATATTATGTCTAATCCAATAGAGAAAGCTGTAGGTGATATTAAAACCAAATATCCAGAAAAGAAACAAGAGCAAAGATTTCACATAAAAATTAGTCTCTTGATATACAGACAAGATACCTTGTTGGCATAAGGGCTTGAAATACTCTCCCTAACAAACAGTCACAAGACTAGAAAACCAGATACTTTGGGAATGGTTCCACTGATCAGATCAACCCAGCAGCCGAGTCTCACATTCCATCACCATCAGTAGCACACAGAAATAGCTTATACCATACAGTACAGTGACATGAAAAGGATGCCTCATTCATTTAAATTTCATGTGCCTCAATTATCAATAAATAAATAACACACACACACACGATTTGTCTGATTTGAAACATATTGAAGCAGACCAATTGATTCCCTGGCAAAAAATGACAACACATTTACACAAAAGTTACTGTCAATCAATTAACAGATCAGCTAGCAACTGCTCCAAGCTGGGATGTCAGTGAAGAGACAGTCCAGAAAAAAAGGGCAGCTAAGTGGAAAGTTTTCATGACCAAATTACAGATTGGTCGTGAAATCACAGAATCACAGATTTCCATCTTTGATCCACTCCAGTATCAAAAATAAGGATTTTTAAAAAATCTGCATTTTATACAAGAAACCAAACCAGTGCTCTAATGTGAAGTGCAAACAGTGCAGTTCACAAACTGAACTTTATTGGCAAAGAAGGTTTTATCATATATCTCTCCCTTCTTTATTTCTTAATATAAAAGAAATCAACACTTGTTGAGCCAATTGAAAGACAGTCTTCCTATGGGAAAGGGGAAATAGTCTAATTCTGAGAATTGTTCTACCCTAAATATCCTAGGTGCACACTAACACCCAGTAACCAGCAAAATTTTACTTACCAATTTGAAGCTGCTAAAAAACCCTCTAAAACACTGCAGAGGTGAAAGGATGCTTTCCCAAGTAAAGATAATAAGTTAAATTACTCCTAAGTAGTACAAGCTAATACTGAAAATGTTTTACACTCTAAGTGTCTACAGGAAGGGAACTACAGTGAGCTAAATAATTTGATTAAAAACAGCTTATGCCCAGAAAAGACTTTGGAAGGTAAAAACAGATTCCTGTCTTTTAGTTCACAAAAATTCACTCTTCATTGCCACATACACCTCAATGTCTCTCATAATAAACAAAATGGTATTTAAATTTCACCACACTTGTCTTTTTTTTTTTTTTTTCCTAATTACACTGCCTATTACTCTTAAAAGTAGACCAAACCAGGCTTAAACACACTTTAGGAAGGGATTTGTTTTGCTAAGTTTTCCTTACATGAAAGCCAAAATATCAAGGCAGTCATCTCCCAAAGGCTGCTCTCCCTGTCCACTACAAACAGTCCAGACATGCACACTCAGGAAGCTAAACATAGAAAAAATTGAGTTGAGCCCTACGAACCTACATACTTTCAACCTCTAGTACTTTAAAGTTCCTGTTTCTGCCCACTGAAGAAGGAAAAAGAAAAAAAAAAAGTAATTAATATCACTATTTCTCTGCAGGTTTCTTATCTTGTTCAGTTTGGGCTGAGACACAAGGCTTAACAGAGATATTTTCCCAAGTATTTTCACCTGGTACATTAGGGTTTTTTAAGTGTAAACTCAGCAGGGGAAAGGTGTGGTGTTAGGTGCTTTTGATTTTGTGGGTGAGTTTTGCATGCTTCTTATTTCTGAAATCTTAGTACTAGTTGGGTTCCAGATTATTTGATTATTTGCATTGCAAAAAGCACTTCTGGGCATCTCTGGGCTATTTATAGGACTTAAATTACTTATCTTCAAAAAGTATATTTGAGTGTCAAAGCCTATTCTAGAACACACTGTCAAATTCACAACATCAGAAAAAAAATACTGAACTTCTTTCTGCAATCAATTAAATATCTAAACTAGATTCAGACAAAAGAAACAGGTGACAGGCAGACACTAACAATTTACCTCAAGACTGATTTTTAACACTGAAGATAGAAAAGCAGAAATGTGAACTTTCAATTTTCACATGTTCAGACTTCTTCCATACACTTTCACTTTTCTGACCTCTCTGAAAGATAAAAGAGAATATTTGTTTCAATCCATTTTTTTCTATCCTAAAGAGAACAAGAAACTTATGGGAAAGAACCTGTCTAATCTACAATAAACATTATGGTATTGAAATTCACCTCAGTAGTGGAGTAACAGGAAAAGCAAGGGAAGAAAGCTGAGTCACACCTGGTCATTTCTCTCTACAACAGCAGCTATAATAATAATGATTTATTTTGGGACAAGTGTCATTTTGTGGAAGGGAAAAACGAAGTAAGAAATACAGAGAGTGAAAACAAAATCCAAGTAATTTAGCTTTATGACTAAAGCCTCAATGATGTACAAAGGTAATGGTGAATTCAGGTCACCATTACAGACACAACATTCAGACCATGTTTTCTTTCAAAACTTGTGGTATTTAAGAACATTGCCAAGCAAAATCATGGATTATTATTTATCATCTCAGTATCAAGAAAATGTGACAAAACAGGGAAAAAATGCTCATACATCCCTTAGAAAATTTAAAATAGGTGACAACCTTGGTAGTGAAACCAAAAATAACACTTGGTAAGAAACTGAACTAATTTAAGCCTCCAAGAAAAGGGGGGAAAAAAAAAAAAAAACCAGCATTCTTTTCATGTTAAGATCTTGGCTACTCTGAGGCACAATTTCTTAGACAATTCTCTGGCATTAGACTACAACTGTGTACCTACTGTCATGCTGATACAATGCCACTTGAAATATCTTTGGCTAGCATATTTTGTGTGTGAAAATAGAGAAATTAAGTATTTGAAAATACGTAGCACCTCATTTTTCCCATGAACTTTTTAAAATTTTCCCATGTGCATAAAATGAAAATCCTGGTATGCTCAAATTTTTATTCTGCATTTGTTTAGTGTAAAGCACTGCATGGGAACAGTAGTTTAAAAGAATCTTTTTGCATAAAAATACTCTAATTAAAACATTTCAATCAATTGAACAGATTCACAACTCCAAATTTATATTTACATAGTCTGCTACGGGATTCATTGCACTTTGAAAAATGGACAAGAAACAGATCTCAACGGAGAGAGGCAAGAAAAAAAATTGTCATCTTTCTCCTCCTGGTACTCTCTTCCTTCTCCCTTTCCCATTACCATGCATTTCAACCGGGAATGTAACACTTTTCCCACCTTTACCTACCCAAAAGTGAAGTACTTTCTGGTTTTTCTGTATTACTTATTCTAGTTTACCTGAATTACTTTTTCATTATAGCATAATTAAAAATTTAGCATCTCTATTTCAGGAGATGTATCAGGTGTCCAACTGCAGGCACTCTGGCTTCTGGAACAGGAATTTTGCCCATATTAAATGCTCATCACAACCAAGGATGATTCAGAAACTATGGCATTAGTGTACACAGTCTCCTTCTTACACTGACCAGACCTACAAGAAATTTGAAATAGGTTCAGATAAGCATGGGCCACAAACTTTCAATGAACATGGTGGTCATGGCATATAAATTTTTGCTTCTGTACAGCACAGAACTCAATCTTGGCACAGTTGAGTATGTAAATTCACTGAGATTAACACAGTATTTCAGCCTGGCCTGAACAGCAGTTTCTGAGTGTGCTGAGCAAACATTCGTATTTCAACCTCCTTTGAAAGGAAAATTAATTCAAAACAAGATGTGGACAACCAGGCACCTTCAACGGCTCCAGAGCAAGAGTGTTCAACTTTCATACAAGACTAGTTAAATAACCCATACACTTCAAAGGTTCAAAGCCACATCTTCAACCCCTCAGGAAGTACCCCTAAAGAAATATTTTTCCTGTTTAACTTCTCTTAGTGCCAGAAACCAGTATGTGCTCCAGTCCTGTGCCCTCCCCAAAGCCATAACTTCACTTTATCAACTAAATATTAAGGCACTTCCCGCCAAAGCAAACTTGCACTCCAAACTCTGCCCCAATTGCCTTTTAACAAAGGGCCCAGAAACATCCAAACAAAGGTTGAGTCCTGGGATGTTTGGGGGGAAATAAATGTCCTCTGAATCATTATGCTGTACTTCCCTTTTGATCTTCCCACCTTTCCATTGAGTTCTTTGCTAAACCAGGCACAGCATCCCAACAGAAATCACAGAGAAGACACGCAATCCAGCCTGCATTATGGTGGCCAGCTTAAGAGAGAGATTTTAATCCTCTGAGACTATGAAGGATACTTAAAACAGTAGTTGGTATATTCAAAGCAGGTATTGCATTCAACTTTTTTATTTTTTTTAACATGGATTTTATTCCATCCTCAGAGAGAAGCTGCATAAAGCCATGGATGACTACAATCTCACAGATACACAATTCTGTTACCTTAAATATTAATCACAAACAGCTGCGAGAGCATGGAACTCACCTCCCTATTTTGACTTTCAACTTTCTCAAGCTGATAGTTTCCAAGGCCATAACTATTTCTAAGCCTACGTATATCTATAAGCAATGATTCTAGTGAAGGAAATACCAGAACTTCCTGTTATGTAATTTTTGGGTATTTCCCCTCCCATCCCCAAACATCCCAAATTATCTCAGAGCACACAGCTTTCAAGAACATCAGCAGAAAGAAAATGGTTATCCTTATCAGAGCATTCACACTGCAAACAACTCCAAAGTGCTGTAGTGAAACTGATGACATTAATCCCCTCTATTTGTGCAGGGAGATCAAAATGGAGGATAAGGTAATAGTGACTTAAACCAACTGCTCAAGAGAACTGTAGATATACTCCTTGAGTACATGTGATATAGACCTACAGTGTACTTAACTAACTGAATTAAAAAAGGTTTAACCCAAGCAAAAAAGTTTCTCAAGCTCAACTACAAATCCACTCTCCTACCTTGCAGTATTTTGCGCTGATTTAACTTGCAGCCCATTCAAATCAGGTCTCCAGTACTTCACATCAGCAGGTGCACACAGAGCAGCCCAACCACAGACTAACTGCCTCACATCCCTGATGCACTCCAGCAACATTACTGGCACTGCATCTTTCATAAACTTGGCCACTCAGAGCAGGTATTCACGTGCTCAGTTTCAGTATCACTTTGAGGTTACAACATTGCTTTCTGGTCAGGAGCTAGACCCTGTCCCTCTCACAGACTTCTACAAAAGCACACCGGCATGTCATAAGTTCATTTTTGAACCAACTTCAAGCCATCTCAGTTTCTTTGACAAGGTAAGGCCTTATGTATTTATCTGTGCACAGGTTTATACCTTTTATACCTTTCCAGTTTTGTTTTTTTTTTTTTCCCCCCCCCTATAAAATGAGCAATGACGCAGTTCAAAAGAGATACAAAGACTGGCCATCTTTTCAGACAGAGCTAGCTGAGACAAAAAGAAAAGAAAAAAAAAATCAAGCAGTGGAAGACAGAGGATGAAGGGAGACCCTGTTTTCTGTCAGTGCCTTGACAGGGACCTATCTGCTCCTTTTTACCTTTTATTTCTTTCTCTGTTTCTTTGTAACAGGCAGTCCCTTACTTTTTTAAAGTCTCTCTTTAAATCCTGTGGAATCACAAGTTTCTCTTTCCTTAGCCTCTAAAAAGCATCTTAAAGAACACTCTAATAATGGTATGCTGCTTAAGGTTGACACCAAGATTATTTTCACATTTCTTCATTGGCTGCAGGAATATTTCCATGACTACTCTGTCTTCCTTAAAAATTACTATTTTTCTGCAATCTGCATTTCACCCAAAGTCTTAATCCTCAGTGATGACTACTGTATCCACATGGTCATGATGTAATGAAGAAAAGCAACCACTTCTGGAGGGAAAAAACACATCACAAACCTTTCATGAAGCCTCTTAATAATCTCAAACAATTTATCAATGAAATGTCTGCCCACATTTCAAAGTGGAATATTATCTCAAAACACAACGCACTTCAAGAAAAGATAATGTATTCTTCACTGACAACAACGCTCTTGGGCCTTTCCAATTCCATGTTTAAAGCCATCAACTTCCCTAAGAAAGGGTTTATATCACACCTTTTTGGCTGAAGAGAGCTTAGGGGAAATTAAGATTTACATCACGTTATTTACTGGAATAAATCTATCCAAAGTAATTTCACACTCCTATAATTAAAAAGTGAATAAAACTTCCTCTGCAGTTGAAGATACAAGAAACCAGGTGCAAAACCATATGCAACTGTCAGTATGTATGTCCAAACAGAATGTAAAGATACAGCACACATGAACACCACGAACATCATCACTGATGTCTGAAATGCCTGTTTATTAGGCACATGCATTTACTCTGTAATGCCACTGCCTACAGGCAGTTTTAATAAGTGTGGTACTTGTGAGATGAGACCTTACCTTCTACCAAAATTCTACACACGCAAAGCATCTTTGCATCAGTATTCAGGGCAACAGCATGCCGGGGTTTGACATACACTCAGCTGCATTCGGCTAACCTGTTTGATCTCTTCCCTGGCCCGACAACTAATTTAAATGATGAATTTTTTATCATGATGCAGGTAAGTGAAGTTAAACCAGATAAACCAGGTTTTATACCAAAAGATCTTTCAGCTTCAGCAGTGGCAGTACTCATATCACAGACAAGCCAAACCCTGTTTCGGGTACAGGCTCGCTCTGCTGCAGCTCTGGCCACCGGAGCCGGTGGCACGGCAGCACCGGGGCCGTGCAATGCCCGTACAATGCCCCCGCAGCGCGGCTCCCCAACTGCGCGGAGGCTGCGGCGCGTCCTCGTCAGCCGCCCACAGCCACCTACAGCCACCACCGGCACCCCAGCTGCCCTAACACCGGCCAGCGGCGGCGCGGCGGGAGAAATGGGAGCGGAGCAGGGAGGGGAAGGCGGAGAGAAAAAACCACAAAAAAGAGGGCGCTCGGGAAGGGGGCAGCCAGCTGTTCGGGCACCTCCTCCCGCCAGGGACGGTCGCAGACAGGCACCTCGGCAGCTCCTTTGTTCCCCTCCTCCCCGCACTCACCCACGGTGGCCAGCGTCTCCAGGTCCTCCAGCTTGTAGGCAGCGGGCTCAAGCGCGGCGGGCGAGCCGGGACCGGCGGGGCTGGGGGCCGGCACGGCGGGCTGAGGCGCGGCCACTCCCGCCGCCGCCGCCTCGCCGCCGCTCTTCGCCCCCATCTTGGCCTTGGCAGCGCTGAAGGCGTCCATGGGGCCGGGCGGGCGCCCCGCGGCCGCTCAGCGCATGGAGAAGGGCGAGAGGAAAAGGGAGGAGAGGGAGCGGCAGGGACGCAAAGTTTCAGGCTTCAGCAGGCGGGCTGGCTGCTCCCCAGGGCTGGAGCTCGCTGCCGCGTCTGAGGGGGCGCGCAGCCCTTCAGCATCGCGGCCACAAGCGCCGCGCCGCCCGCCGGTGCCCGCAGCAGGCAGGGACCGCCGCGCAGACAATGGCGAGGGTGCGCCCAGCCGCGCCACACGCGGGGCGGAGGGCGGGGTTTGCCGCTGCCGCTGCGGCACCGTCCCGCTGAGGGCTGGCGGGGCGGGGCGGGGCGGGGCCGGGGGAAGCGCGGCCCCGCCGCACAGCGGGAGCGCGGCCCGCGCCGCGGGCACGGCCCGGACTGTGTGACGGCCCCGGCGCTCTCTGCTCTTTCCCCATCCTGCGTCCTGCCCGAGGGGCAGCGCGGCGGGGAACGGGGTGGAGGGAGGTGCCGACGGCTGCCGCGACTGCCCCGCGCTCCCTCAGTGTTGCAGGGATGCCTGGGACGCTCCCGTCCGCTTCTCGGAGAAAGTTAAAAATGAGCGATGGGGCCCTTGCGAAGTGGCAGCCGGCCCCCCACCGCGGCTGCACGGTAACAGCCCTGAGAAGAGCTGGTCTTTCCACTCGCGTGGGAGCGCGTGTCCGGGTAGCTCCTCCCGCAAGTCCCAAAGGGTTTGTCACGCCTTATCTTACTCCCCGTTTCCAAGCAGGTGTGGATTCCGCACCGGCTGCAGCCTGTCCGCGTCCCCTGCTCCAGCCTGCAGGGTGCTCGTGTGGCTGGGGGTAGTGCTGGGCTGTGCTCGGCCGAGGCGAGGAGACACCCGTCTCCTTCAGCAGCAGCAGTGGAGTACCGAATCCAGCCCCTTCCAGGGCAGCCAAGAAGCTGTTGACGATTATGCTGGAAGACAGGGCAAATTGGTGTGTGAAACAAGTCACTGGAAAGCGTACACATCAAAATTGGGAAGGAAATCCTAATTTTTTCTTTGCCTTGGTCTGGCCCAGTTTTACCCTATTCATGGCTACCTACTATCCCTTTTCCCCGTGAGCAGGATATCTGCAAAGCTGGTGTGTAAATCAAGTCATACGGGTGGCATTTGGCATCTCCATTTTATTAAATGTGACATCATGAGAATTTAAAGCCTATTGGTTTCTTTGTGGAGTAGGTTCAATAATTATGAGAAATAATTGTATGTATACAAAAAATGAGTACAAACATATAAATTATTTATAAGAATTACAAATTTATGTGCATTTATCCTGAGGTATCCTTAGAGTCCAATTTATAGTCATAATATCAGAGGATATAAAATGAATCTTTTATCTTTTAGCTTGTTGACATGAAGGGTTATGACTAATTCAGAAAATAGTTAGGTCATCTGTGCTTCCTGTCAGCCTTTGAAAAGTCACCAGCCAAGGAGGATGACATAACTTTTGCTCCAAAATTTCAGATTTCATCTGTGAACTCTTTGGAATGCAAGTTTTGCACTTCTATTTTGCTTTACTACTTTACTGCTTTACTTCCCTTTGTGCCTCTTTGCTGCGAAGTTGTCTGAGCACTAGAACAGGATGCCCAGAGAGTTTGTGGAATCTCCCTCACTGGAGATATTCAGAAACCGTCTGGATGCAATGCTGTGCAGTGTGCTCTGGGATGACCCTGCCTGAGCAGGGAGGTTGAACCAGGTGACCCACTGTGGTCCTTTCCCACCTCACCTATTCTGTGACTATGTTCTGTACATTGTACACCAGATTTACCATAATTTAGGCCTTGAATGATGTATTTGAAAGATTCCTTAAACTGCAAATTGTAAATATTCTGGCAAGCTGTAAATTTAATTCCTGTTTGGTCACAAGTTAAGCAAGCCAACAAAGATCTTTAAACAATAACTGAAAATTTTGTTTAAGATGACAATTTGAAAAAAAAGCATCAAAACGTTGAAGAAATCTGTGTGTCTAAAAATCTAACTTTGTTTTTCTAGCCAAATAATTGCAAATTGAGAAAAAAGGTATAAACTGATTGTGATAATTATTTTCAAGAGAGTGTACCTTAACCTATCTAGCTAAGACAACTGATGTTTGATCTTCCTGAAACCTTCCCTTTTCAATAAAAACTATGAAATCATTCACTGCTCAGATCTTTAAAAGGGCATAAAGTATTTTATATTAGGTATTGATTATCTTCAACTGATATTTCCATTTATGCTACAAATTTTACCTATTGTTTAAATTACTTGCATTCAGAACCATAAAACCTTATTTCAAAGAGCCTCCTACTGCCATACTTCAACAGTTGGTGGCCTGTATTACAGCACCCATTCTAAAGAGCTGTAATTCAGCAAGGTTCCTAAGAACAGGATTAGTTCCATTCGGTGCAGTGTCTGTTCTTGAGATTAAAGTTTGCTTCCTTCCTTTGCGTCCAAGGCATTTGCTAGTTGTAGCAACATAATTGCAATGTTTATATTTAGAATGTCAACATATTATTAGTGTGCTTTGCCACCTCTGTATAACCCACTCAGAATTTATCTTGCAGATGCTGATCACTATCCACAATACTTCAGAGAAAGAAAATATCATTCTTTCTACATACAAAGCGGTTGAGAATCAAGACTCCTAACTTCATATGTTGCAGGTGGAAGTGGAGCTGGCCACTAGATTGCAATTATTAATATGAAACATAGTTTCTTGCAAAATTTGGACACAATTCATAGGCAAGCCTGCAGCCCTGTACTCCTCTTTTCTTTCTTCTTTGCCCTCATTTTATCCTAACATGTGACCTTTTGGTGACAGGTACTTTTAAAATAATCTTGGCCTTTCCCTTGCTCTCAATAATTCGTACTTCTCAGGTTTTTCACTTTCCCCGCACATGCATTAGATGCCTACAGCTAGGTTCCTTTGTCTTAAAACAATTCACCCCCTTTACGTTTCCCGTCCTTTGCCTTACAAGTGCTTATACTAAGGGTTAGTTCTATTTTCATTTTCCCTTAAAAGTACCAGATGTTAAAAATGATTCTTTCTAATAACAGTGAAGATCTTTTTAAAAGTGATTTTATTTAGAAAAACAAAACAAAACAAAAACAGACAAGCAAACAAAAAACAACCAAACAAACCAAACAAACAAAAAAAAGCCCCACCAGAGAACAGTAGTTCAGATGGTTTTCTCAAGTTATTATTTTAGTGAGGGCTTATTCTTCCATTTCAGTTGCAAAAAGTGTTCAGTGTACTTATATTCCTTTATAAGCTAAGAAGTCTCAGGGACCAGACAGGTTCCAGGTGTCAATTTGGTTATTTCTTCAATAATAGTGCGTTTGCCAAACTTCAGCACATACAGCCACACTGGTAGTTAAATGTTTCTTTGGGTCCTAAATTACCAACTTTCCTCCTATTCCTTCCTTTTGGTTTGTAGTTTTTTATTTTCCCTCGGGAAATCTCTAGTTAACAATATGAAACCAATGGAAGGAGTAACAAACTTTCTGCTTTTCAATGAGTGGATATAACAGATCATTTTTCTGTCATTTTGAGGGGACATTGTGGTACACATTCCATGCAAATTGAATATGATTTAAGCACCTAACTCTCTGGGAAAGGAATCAGTCATTTACATGTCTCCATGGCTGCAGACAAAAGAGTTTTTCCTGTGGTCTGAGCAACTTTGCGTTTGTCTACCTGAAAGCCTGCTTCTTTCTTTCCTGCAAATATATAATTTTCCTTACAAATCTGGTTAAAGCATATCTTTACCATCAGCATCATAGTAAAACTACTGCAACAAGTTTGCTGGAGAACCTGTTCAAACCTGTAGGGAGGAAATGGAGAAGTCCTTCAGTGGTGGTTATTACTAATAAATAGCTCCATATCATCTCCTTTAGTCACATTACATACAGTGCCTAAAAACGTGGGACTGCTCTGAGGAGGAAGAATAACTAGTAAAGATAATTAGTACTGGTATGTGTTTTTCATTTGTTTTGTTTTGCTAAAGAAGTTCATGATCAGGCAAGCCCTATGATGTAAACCAGCACCCTTTCGTGCAAAAAAATCCTGGCCTGTGACAAAGGAAGGGGGAAATTATTCCACCCATCTGAAGAAGTTCCTTCATAGTATGGAAATAAGCCCATCTGTATAATGAGCAATCACACACCATGCAAATGTATCGACACATTCATAAAGCAACTATCACACTTTTATTTGAATGTGATTATGTTTAATTTTTTTTTAAAAGCATTTAAATTATGATGAGCATAGTGGCTGTATCCAAATGAGAATTTAAACACAAAGAATATAACATAGTTGCCTACATCCAAAACCGTGTTTCTGATGAGTTTTGCTGAGTTGATTCCTTGCTTCGGAAGTGCATTGGTGTAGCCAGTTCAAACATGGAAATGCTGTTACTGGGTTGTCTAGACTTTCTGCCCAGTCTGAGCAAGTTTGTGTCTAGCTTCTGCCAAAACTAGATTGAGATCTGGAAACAAGATATTGCTTTGCCTACGTTTGCTGAGGAACTTGTTCTGTTAAGCATTCTGAAGGCATATCTCACATACATGCAAAACTGCTACCCTCACAAAAGTGAGTTGTGGCTAATTTTTTACACCAAAAAAAAAAAAAAAAAAAAAAAAAAAAAAAAAAAAAAAATGGTTTCAGGAACACTGTGTTAGCTGATTAGAAGACCATGAAGCATCAGCATGCTGAACAAGCTCTTTGAAGTCAGGTGGTGATATTTGCTTCAGTTCAAAGATAGAATAAAGTAGCAATGCACTAGGACATCTTTTTGTTCATTCTTTTCTCCAAACAACTAGTTATGTCCATTGACACTGGTGTATCTCATTTTGAATACTCATGATAGTATGCTGCTTACAGCAGTCACCCAGCAAGTGGGATATCCAGAATTTTTGATCTTAATTGTATGAGAAGAGCTCTCATTCTAGCCTCCCTTCTTTAAGCTAGTGAATGCAATTGTAGGACCTGATCTCCCATACTGTGCATTCCTACTTCACAAACACTCCATCTTTACTGTGCCAATAAAAAGATGTGTTTGTTACATTGCTCTGTGGAATTCTGCAAAAGTTGTATAAATTAAATATAATTCAGTTCACATTTATTTATATAATTTATGGTATGTAGCTATAGTGTATTTTTACAAATTTTACTGCATTTCTGCAAAAATTAGTGTAAAATAAAAAATTCCACAAACAAGTGAATTGGTTTGAGCTTTTTTTTTTTTTTTTTTTTTTTTTTTTTTTTTTTTTTTCATATCAAGAGGTCTAATGTGAACTTTATAGCATTCAGGGTAGTCAGACAGAAAAATAAACTCTATCTATTGCTAGCAGCTTCAGGGAATTAAGCTATCTCAATAAGGATTTCTCATTTAGATAAATATAAAATTTCTGTGACAAAACATTTCCCCCCCTGTATTTAGAATACTTAGAAGCCTTTTAAAGTGAAATTGCATATGATTTTTTTAAGGCAGGAACAGAATCAATCTTTTCATTCAACCTTTTTTAAAATTTTATTTGGTTTCATATTGGTATCTTCGTGTCCAAGAGTAAGTATTTGGTGAGAAAAGAGAAACAGCTAAAATCTTCCTCTAGTCACAGGCATCAAAGTGAGAATGTTGCCAGGCCTCAGAGTCCATCATATCTGCATTGATTTAGCATCAAATTTTCCCTGTGTCACAATTTATGTGGGCTTCAGGTGTGGCTCATTTTAACCTGATCCAAATCCAGGCTGCCACAACTCTGTTGTTCTCCTCCCTCTCTCGCATCAGCACCCACGCCCTTGCTTTTGCCTTTGACACTCAGGTAGCTTCCTGGTGAGCCAGTTCAGGAATTAGTTCAAGGATTAATTTATTAAATAGTTATTGAGGTTTCTAGCCGAATCACTTCCCAAACCCTTGCCATGCACAGGGTTTTAGGGCCTTTAGTGCCCTAATCTTACAGCTGTGGGGCATTCTGAGCCAGACTGCATTTCTATCAAGCTGGTTCAGCTTTATCCAACTCCTATTTTGCTTATTATGCCTTTTCATACACTTTTCATGCACTGACCCTTGGAAAAGAAAAAATCAGCAGTTTGAGTACTTCATGGATGTACATGGCTGCAGCTGAGGTTTTCATTAATAGTTTTTAAAGATACATTAATGCATTAATTTTTTCCAACCTAAATGATTTTATGCTCTGCATGACTAAATCACTTCACAGTGGTGTTGAAACTGGCCATAAAATCAGGGGAAAGAGATGGGCACCTCATTTAGACTGTCAGATGGTAGGTGATACTCTGGATTCCTTTCTTTGACTAGCTCAATCAGGAAATAAGCAGTTAGGTTTAATTCACGTTGTTTCTAGATGAGACTGTCATTCTCTCTTACCTCTGTAGCTCTTAAAATCAACTAAGCGAAATCTGACCCTTATTTACTTCCAGCTTAGACAAATCTTTTCAAATCTTTGCAGTTTATCACTAAAACAAAGATGAAATCAGACCCCCCAAACTTTTAGAAATAGTATACAAAGATGTTCTGTAAATATTTATATTCATGGCTAAATGTAATCAATTCCGGTTATTTTTTTTTTCATTGAAGGAAAAATGCTTGAATGCATGATAGTTACATCTTTAAAATTGGAATTGAATTCCAAAAAAGAAGAACATTTTCTGTTGAATGCAATAGCATGAATTATGCATTTATTATTTTTAACTGGGATCTTCTGCTGTGAAGTAATATATTCTTAATCTGCTCTTAGTATAATTAAAATATTATAAAGACTACATTCATTCTGTAATGTCACGCTTACCACTTTACGCTTCAAGCTGACCAAGTTTATACTTTTATCTTTTATTGTCAATTAATATCCTCACAGAAAAATGGACTAAAGCAGGTAGAAAATACTTCAATGTATTTCTACTGCTACTCTTACAATCTGATTACTACTGAAGCTGAAGAACTAGGTTTCAGGTTTTTTAGAATCCATTTTTATACTCTTTCATATGAAATAAAATTTATGTATGATATTCAAACTCTTTTTCTGCTAAACAAGTATGTTTTACTGAACAAAGTGGTATTAACTGTGATTCATTCATCTGTTTACAGTTCAGTTCACAAACTGTTCAGTACATGAGAGCCATTGCAGACTTATTAAGCAAAGTATTTAAGCATCTACTTAATTTCTGTTAGTTTTAAGTAAGTGCCTAGATTCTGTTAAAGCCAATGGAATTAGTCATAAAGTACAGTGATTTAATAACTGCTGTTGAGTTTACTTGCATGGTTAAAGTCATGCATGCACTTATGTTCTTTATGAAAGCATGAAACTTTGCAAACAATGAAACAAAAGGAATCATATTTCAAATATAAAATGGAAATAGAATAAACTGAAAATTCTTAGGGATCATCATGCTCATTTAACTGTGAACTGCAACCAAAAAAAAAAAAAAAAAAAAAAAAAAAAAGCATTGTGGCATTTAGGAAGAATCAAGGGTCAATTAAATATAGATCTGTGCAAACTCTAGGTTATGCCCAGGCATATATTCTAAATATTCTAGCTGGTCACAATAATTCTTAAAGAAGAAGGACAATTTGTCATCAATTTATATGTGAATTCATTTAATGCTCTCACATTTTTTGCTGCTTTATGGTATATTTTTGGGTTTTTTTCCCATTACTTTGATGTAGTATAAAATCTGCAAAGTAGTCAACATAAATATTAAATGTTGTGGATGTTGGGCAATACAGAATATGAATGTAGCTGAGTTCAGCAGCGTATGAGCAGTCCAATTGTTCATTGATCTTGCAAAACAACTAATTACATAACTTTCCTACTATACTTAGCAGCTGATCTCAGGCCTTTGGGTCAACTTTGTGTGTGTTGGAAGGAAGTGGATAATTTCTTTAGATAGCTGGAATAGATTTTATTAAGGATGAAAACTTTTATAAGGCCACAATTTGACACACAGTCATTCTTTTATTCAGGTTTCAGATTTAAGTAATTTTACAAGTTTATACAGATGAAATTAGGATTACTTAATTAAATGTAAAATCCAACAGTTCAAATTCAAGATAATTGCATTTCAGGGGATAGGTTACTGCATCAATTAATGCAGTGTCAGGGCAGTTCCCTGCAAGTCTGAGAGGAATGAGGAAGACGATGTCTTGAATCAGAGGAAATATTCTCTTAGGAAGAAAAGATGCTTTAAGTAATCTAAAAATAATTGCAAGCATTCTTTTCCAGCTTTGATTTTAGTATATCTAGAAATCGTGTCTTATCATTAATAAATTCACTTTATCAAAGTTTATACCCAGTGTTTTCAAAATTTCTAAACGTGTTTATCTGTTTTTGCAATGATTATTTTTCAACATCCATTCATGTACTTCTCATAGTCACAGGAATGATGACTGTGATGACAGAGGCTTTGCGTCAGGTATAATCTACATACTCTTGGGATTGGTTTGTCTGTTTGTTTGCTGTGATTAGTTAATAGAGGCATACTTGAAGTATTGGAAAAATGGTTGCTTAGATACTGATTCCAGTCTGGTGGAAATTACCAGGAATCTTGCACTTACTGATGTCCGAGATTAGTGAATGATAAATCATATATATATATAAAAATTTTGTAAAAGAATACACTATTTTGAGGAGTCTCAGATTACAGGAAAAGGATCTATTTGGTATTTCCCTCCAGTTCTAGTTCCCTTCCTTCTCTTTCCCTGCATATGGAAGAGAGTCAGATATATACAATTTATTTTACTGAAATAATTCTGACTATATATTTTTATTGAAAAGAAAAATAACACTGTTTTTAACTTGGGCTGCATTTAACTACTTGATAGGTCCTGTAACAGGGGGATAGGGTTTTGATCTTTATTTTGTTTCTCCTTTTTTGTGACTGTTATTATTCAGATCCTTGACTCCCTTAACCATTTTATCAGTGGTGCTACTTTCATGAGTATGAGAATCATGTTTATATATTGTGTGTTTCTTCACTGTTTCTGTTTTTAGAAACCTGTTCATCACCAGCCAAGCAGTCTCATTGCTTTCAACAAGGTTCATATCTCCCAATGTCACCTGTACAGTTGCAAAGGATACTACTCAAAAATTAATAGAAAACTCTGTCAGATGTCTTCATGTTTCTCATATTCTCCATTAAAAATGAAAACACAGTATGTGAAAAAATAAAAAATGTAAATAACAAGTACTAGCAGACATGTAGGCCAAGGAGAATGTTTTCTGTTGGAAAAGCAAGTGCCATGTGGGATGGGCAGGATAGTGGGAGTCGGGGCAGCACTTTCTGGTGCCATGGCTAAGGAGTAAGTCTGCTGAGGGGTTTTGAGTCTTGGGGAAAGTCTTTTGAAGGAAAGTGTTCATAGTTTCCTTTTTCAGCTTCCTTCTGAACTTCTAGTGGGGGAATAGCAGATTTACATTTCACTGGGGACTGAGAAACCCAGACTATGGAAACTGCTGAAGACAGAAATTGGATTTGATCGTACCATGGCTCATGCCATGACTTTCCCAGATGGCTCTGTCCTTTTCCAATCCCTTAGGAGGAATGGGTAATAAATGCACATGTGGTAGTGCATGACTCTATGAATCTGGTTTTTAAATCTAATGGGGGAAATGTGAAGTTCTTTAACAATGATTTAGCTAGGTTGATCAGTTGTTTTTAGTATCTGCATTTGAACAGCTGGAACTGGGGAATATTGAAAGGAAGAAAATTGCTGTAATTCAGAAAGAAATATGGGTAAGGCGATATAAGGATTTCACAAAGAAATAGTGAAGGCATAAAAATGCTTCCCTAAAAATGGCAAGGTAATTTTAGGGTACAGGTGTCTGTAACAATGGTGAGGTGTTTCTGAATGAGCATGTGGTCTTTAGTCTGGACAGTTGCTCACCTCTTTATTCTACCACTGGTAATATTTGACTGCTCCAACTCATGCCCCCAGGGATTGTTACACAAGAAAGAGTGAGGAATTTATTGAAGGGGCATGCATGAGGTTTTCAGAAGTTAGGAATTTGTGAAAATGTGAAAATCATATTGTGACAATGTTAGAGATAGTAGAGTAATGATGTAAGTTGGATGATGGAGACATCAAATGTTTCTGTAGGTTTACTCAGTACTCTTCTACTTATTATTTGGGATGGAGTAAAAGTTACATTACCTCTGGTAATGGTACGTTTTTCATTCATTACATATATTCAAGATCTTTACTAGTGTAGTGGGCTGTTCTGTTAAAATTGTTTCAGTCTTAGTATTTGATGGTGAAAAAAAAAGCCCAAAGATGACTTGCACATTTGAGAAGAAATGTGAAAATACTTGGTGATATTTTTTTTCTGAGATTCAGTGAGAAGTGGTTTTCACTAGATGATTTGAAAAGCACTGATAGCATTTATTTGGCAATATTACAAATAGTGCATATCTGAATCTCATTACATTGCAGATTATTTTTATTTCTTAAGCTGAGTAGTTATTTGCTGAACATAACATGAAAACTTTGATACTTCTTGAGAGAAAGGTTTTAACTTTAGGTCAGGTTCAAAGGTTGACAATTTAATCTCCCCAGCCATACCCAGGGACTTGGAGAAGGAAAAATCTTTAATGAATTATAATGGAATCAGATATCAGCTTTTCTTGGATAATTCCATTTAAAATGTATTTATCAGTTTGATCTTGTTTTATGAAATCCATAATATGCATTTTCCGTTTAAGATTGTGTATGATTTGGAGTCAATAGGAACAAAAGAAACTTAAAGTGCTTTGTTGGCTAACAAGAAGTTAAGCACATACTTAACAGTAAGTGCTTTCCTAAATTGAAACTCTTCTAATGTTTTCTCCAGTTGTGATGAGAGTAGAGTGAAAAAAAGGAAAAAAATTACCTTTGATCTCACTGAACCATTTAAAAAAGAGGTATGGCCCTCTAGGAACCTATTGTACCAAATCAGGCGAATTCAGCAGAATGAAGCTTCAAACTGGAAATTCTTATTACATGTAACACTAATTTCACTGGGTGTGAAATTGTTTTTTGCTAATCCAGAAAGCATGAAATAAGCACTGAACAAGGAATAGCTCATAGAAATAAAGTTCCACACTGATGATTTCTGACAGTATGTAATGATAAAGGAGAGGGAAAAGGTGTTCTCATGACACAGGATTGCTGCAAATTAAAAAATTCCCTTTTCACCACCCGAATTTATTCTTTTCCAAAGGAGTACTGAATTTTGATTTTACAAAGCAGTAAAATTGTCAAAAGCCAAACTATTGATGCAAAGCAAATATGGTATTAAAAAATCATACTTTTGTGGTTTTATAGATTTACTGAAAATAGGAATTAATTTCATAGCAAATGAACCATAGAGTGCTGTGCAGAAATAAAAGACTGGGAAATGATATATCACTGGCACATGTAGATCTCTGTGCTAAGGCCTCCCAAATAATTAAAGTATTTTCTATTAGTTCACACATGTTAGTATAATCTAAAAGAACTGGTTCCCTCTTATTACAGATATTGCATAATTTGTCACTAGAAGTGGTTATGCATCAGGTATCCCAAAATAAAACAGCAGTGATAAAAATATCCTGAAAAAATTCTTTGCATGAGATGAAGGTCTGCCTCAATTCTGAGAAGTATTTCTCCTGAAGATGTGGCAATCTGTCAAGGCCATGAGAATACCTACTCCATGGTGAAGCCTCATAAACCTTAAGTAGCCAATCGTTTTAAGATGGGTATGCTATCACCTCTGGAGCCCTTCAAGACCTCTTCCTATATAGCACAGAAAGATATCTTCTAATTTCTGTTTGTGTTTATTTAGCAATGCTTTATATCATTACAGTAAAGAAGTGTTCATATCATAGATTTTATGAGAACCATATATGTGCCTCCAAAAAATAACTAAAATTATTAGCTCACAATTTTATTCTTAGATTTTTGCTTTTGTAAAATGTAAACAAAAATATAAAATAATATACCAATTATTCCATTCTAATTCAGTATTCCTGTTTTTATCTAGGTGCGTGCTATTGAAAATAAGATATTGTCTTAGTAGTTCATTTACTCAACCCAGGCAACTTTAAAGCTAGATTAGAATCACAATTTATATTGCCGTGTTGCAGTTTGAAACAAAATGTTTCAAATTTAAACCAAACATTTATTAAGAGTCTGATATTTTCCTTCTGAAGACATATTACTTGCTTTGAGTTATGCTTTCCACTATTAAAAAGTATATAATTATGGTTTAAAATGCCATGATGTATCTTTGTTTATCTTTAAGAAATCTCTCAGAAAATTGATTTTTTTTTTCACTGGGATTCATATAGAAAACATTTTTCTGAAAAAAACCCCAACTTTGTGAGTGCAGGTGAACTACCTGTTTACTACTTTCCCTCTGCAAAATTCTCTCTGTTTCTCACTGAAAAACATGATCATTTCTGTGGCATAAAAAGAAGAAAGACTTAGCACTACTAACTATACTAACATAACACTGAAACCAGGGTTGCAGACCCCAGTGTGCTGAGCAAGGAACTAGCAGTCATCCATGAGTGAGTGGAGGTCACAGAAGGCAAGGGCGAGTACAATGTGGAAAAGGCTAAGGATTTACTTTTAATAGGCAAATTATTAGTATACAAAGTCAAGATGGAAATGCAGGTGCCTTTTCATCTCATCCATTGGAGTAAAATGAGATTCAGGCCAAGTTTAGCAGTTGTCAACAAATTGTTTCTTTTTCCCTCAGCCCCTTCCATTTGTCCCCTCAGCTAAGCAACCACAGAGTGAACAGTCCTGACAAAGCCATCAGACTGAAAAGTGATGCGACAGAAAGGGAAAGCTTTTTCCACCCTTACCAGTTCCTCGGTTTGGGATACCTCACTTTTACAATAATATCTCTCCCAGAAAGATGGAAGAGGTGATCAGGTAAAGAGGAGGTAGGTGAGCCACATGAGGTGGTGCTGCAGCTGAAGAAACCCATATAAGATAATGACCTAACAGACAATTTTCTTTAACTGCATCTTGGTGTTGACTCGCTACAGGATATCGTGGAGTCAGAACACTTGTATTCTAAATCTATATGTAATCTGAAGGTGTTTTTAAGATCCAGTGTTCTGAAAAAAGAACATCTTGTGTTTGCATATCTACAGTGGTTATGAAATTGGTTGTTGTACCTAGGAAATAATCTGGTTCATCAAAGCTAATAAGAGTAGTCAGAAAAGACACAAAAGTAGTGAAACCTGTTTTTAGAGATTTCTGGCATTCTTAGGACTGCATTCACAGTTGAATTGCAAACTGCAGTCCTTGACAATAAACCCTATGGTTTCATTCCAAGAGATAATTTTGTATTCATATTTCTTTTGAATTTCTGTGGTACGTTATCCACCTTTTTAACACAGACATGGTGGGTTTTTTTCTTTTTTCTTCTAATTTTAGCCATATTGTTGAAATTATTTGGAAAGAGCCTGTCTTCATGTTGTTGAAAAAGAAAAGTGACATCTTTACATCTATTTATTTTACTGTAGTCCTATTACAGCCGTATCTCATTAGAGCCAAATTTAACTCAAGATCTTGCCAATCTTGACATTTTTTTATTATTCACAGTCCTTTACTAACTTCCTTTGAAACACATTGTAACAAATATTGGACAGACACCCATATGAATTTCTTAACAGTCATTATCAAAGTGCTATTGTACTTTCTGTGGGTTTTTGACATTTTTCAACCTTCTTCCATTATTTCACATCTCTGTTTTTTCTATATTTAACTCTTTTCTTCTGCAATTGCGTGTCATAATATAATATAATATAATATAATATAATATAATATAATATAATATAATATCATATCATATCATATCATATCATATCATATCATATCATATCATATCATATAATTAATATAATATAATATAATATAATATAATATAATATAATATAATATAATATATAAAATCTGTCATGGCTGTTGGTTTTAAAACTAAACCCTGTTGTACCATCTAAACTTGACTGTGTTAGGTTTTGTTCTTCCTCATGACATATTTAGCATTTATATTTCTCCATATTTCTCTTTATCTTTCATCTATTTCATTATTTTGGAATATGAACATTTTATTGCAGACTTGTCACTATTTATTTTGTAGTAGCCTACAAACTTACTTGTCCTGCATTCCATCTATTTTTCAGTTCTGTAAACCCTAACAATTTCCAGCATATTTCATTCATTCCCACTCAACTTTTTTTCCTTCTGCTCATTCAGATTTATTTCACCTTCTGTGGTAGCATTTGTTTCGGCTTTTGTAATGCATATGTATACTTAAAAAGTATTGATATAATGAAGGTTCAGTGTTTTAGTTATTTTGCAAGAATATAAATATTTAACAGAATTTCTATGCTCTGTTTTTTTTTCTGTCCTCATCCATTTCACGTATATCTATATTATCAACTGAAATCTTATTTTTTTTCCAAAATGTGCTTGGCAAAATTCTCTTTGTGTGATTAATGGATTGATTAATTATTGCTATGAATGATGATAAATGAGCATACAGTACAGCTGGGGCTTCCTAGAAAGTATAGAAAATACAGAAATTTTTAATTTTTATTCACTGTGAAGTATGAAAGAGAATCCATACTCATTCTTAATCAAGATTTTGGTAGCTGTGAATACATGCAAGTATCCAACTGACAGGTCTTTTTTAACTGTGCAATGATGGATAGTGCAGCAATGCTGCTTCTGTGTTTTACCAGGTGAATTTAATAATTATTTAATTAAAATTATATTAATTAAAAATTCAGCTGAAGAATAGGAATATACTGACAGAGTAAGCTATGAACTATGGAAGTTATTATAGACTCAGCTGCTTTCTGTGAATCTTGCAGCCCAAGATATCCATTTCCCCCTCTGGCCTCACTGTGTTCTTCACAAGACTGGAGTCACCTCACTACTAAGCTTTGTCTGGCAAAAGACCCTGAAGAAAAGCCCTGCAGAGAAGGTGTGAAAAATTAAGAGAAAGAGCTTCAGGCTTCCTAATCTTCTTTTCATGTTGAGAACAGCCCTGGTTTTTGATCCCTGCATCACTACTGCTAGAAAATGCTACTCAATAATTATTTCTTCTTTTCTGTGGGATTCCTCTGACTATGACATTTTTGTACCAAATTAAGGAGGCTGGATGATGTCAGAGGGGAAACAAAGCCAGTCTTGTGCACTGCACACGGGAAGAAATGTACATACCAGGTCTGCTCCCGAGTTAACTCTCAAAATAAATCAGGAAGCTGTAGAGTTTCAAAAATAATTCTTGTCTGGAGTAATGAAAAATTCAAATGATATATTTCCTGATTCTATAAGTGCTCTTCACAGTTTGTGAGAACTGCTAATTGAAAAGCAGAATTCAGACACAATTCAGGCACAATTTCTTATACATCGTCCACAGGGCTTAGCAGTTTAATGTTGTCTAGCAGATTCCCAGGTCCTTATTAATATAAGAATGACGGCTATGTCAGATTGTTCACTTGAGAACAAATCTTTTGATCTTGTTTAGCATTTATAACTAGAACTTAAAAGTGAAGCTGGTTTAGGCAGCTGCAAGTGTTCTAGACCTTTTTAATATTATTTCTAATTAGATGTTCTTTCCCCCAGACTTGATCTTTTTTACTAGCATTTAACTTTTATATTCCTCTGATTACATTATGCTGAATGAATATTGAGTTCCATTACTTCTTTTACTCTCTTTTCACACTTCTTACAGAGTCTTGATCAAATTTTATGATCATCATTACTGCTTTGGGTTGCAGTAGAAAAGAGACATTGATAAATGCAGTGGCTATGACAGTGGCTGGACAAATGTTCTCCTCTAATGCCTAGAAGTTATCTACTCTTCTGGTTTTTCCAGGAAATAAGTTATCTTTGTTTTAACATAATCGTACTAAAACAGTGTTTTAAGGTAATTTGTTATGAGGATTGATTTTAAGGCTGCTATAGTTAAGACTGAAAGTTCAGTTTGGGCTCCTAAATTAAGGTCTGAGTTTTGTTAATGCTCTGTGTTTGTCATTTTCACCCAAGACAGTTGCTGCATACCGTACAACACTAGAAAATCATGTTGCTGTTGTTCCTATGTGGACATAGGAAGCCAGTTTTAGATTTAATTGAGTTAGAAAATCTCATACATTTTATTTTTGCATTTTCAGGAAGAATCCACATTGGGCTTAAATTTTCAAGGATGTGACCTCCTCCTTTGAAAGGATGGAGATTGTCCTATGCAGTGGTCATTGGAAGTAAGTGGGAGCGAGAGTCACAAAAATACCATGTTCATCATACTGCTGCTTAGGCTTTAGAATTTTCACCGAATTGTCCTTTTTTCAAATTTACAAAAATAAAGCAGATATTTTTATCACCACAGTCATTCAATAAACCATGACTAGCATTTTATACTAAAATTGCATTTATAAGTTAACTGTGAGTTTTTTAGAAATAACTAACATTTAATTAATATTAAAGTTATTTAGATGCCTTATTTTTCATTATTTTAGAGAAATGGATTTTTTTTAAAAAATTTTAATACTCGTGTCTGATCATGTATACAATTCTAGGACATGCTCCACCTTTAATTTATGTACTGTTTGCCAGAAGATTCCATGGTCCTTGGCATGGAAGGCCTTCACATTGCTACTATAATTAGTCACTATGTAATCTGGAGCCTAATAATCATATATAAATTCCATACTAATTACCCTGTAATCTACTATTTGTTGATTAGAAGAGCATGAGATGAGTGTTTCTACTATTATTAATTTCAATTTACATGTTAATTATAGGGCTGTTAAAATTTTTCTTGTTTACTCACTTGGCTATGCTGTGAGGCCTTTTGTTGTGTTAATAGAATATTGCCTTTTTTATGTTCATCCTTTTTATTCCATACTCAGCCAGCTTCTCCTTGCATGCACTTCTAGCCTGTATTGTTCTTGGGCTGGTACACAGGCAGGTCACTCTTTGTTTTCCCTGAAAAGCACAGGCAAGTTTATGTGAAATAGTTACAATGCTCTCGTCTAGTTTAAATATAGGGTGAAACCCTGCTCATGCCGAAGGAAAAACACAGGGATCTGTTGCTCTGTGGAGCAAGAATGTACACATACCTGCTCTGAAGTTCAGGAGGCAGCGTGGTTGGATACTTGGGTGAAGATGAAAGCGGAAAAAAATAAGGTTAATTTAATGGTAAGGATATACTATAAACTGCCAAACAGAAGGAGTAGGTGTGGACGAGGCTATTTTTGTGTAGCTGTGTAATGCATCAAAATAGCAGGGTTGTGGGAGAGGGTTTTAATTAAGCTTGTATCTTTGAAAGAGTAATTTTGCTTTACACACAAGGAATAATAACTAGTCAGATGGACACAATGTTTTTATTTGAATCAATGGTTGGTACTAGCAGTTTTAGGTGTGATTCAAACTAGCCAGAAAATACAACTTGAAAATCAAAAGACAGGAGACAGGTTGATGTAAATGATTGTGCTGTATTTGTGATTCTAGGAAGAGGCTGCATGTATGGAAAACGAGGATAAAGACCGAAGTATAATTCAGCAAATGAGACAGCAAATTCAAAGTGTTGTTAGGTAGGGTCTCATGGGAAGGCAGGATGATAGAAAGATGACTGTCAAGGTAGAAAGCTATAACTTTTAATTAAGGAAATCATTAAATTTTGCTACAGCAAAATATCTCAATACAAAAAAAAAAAAAAAAAGGTGAGTAGTTAATGAATATGATAAAATAGAGAAATTATCTGAAGTCAGTTAGATGGAATCCAGTAAAGAAAAATGCATAGTAAGACACTAGACAATAAAAAAACCCCAACCCAACCCAAAACCAAAAAATCAACGAAGAAAAAATGGGGAATGAATCTTCAGGCAGAAGAATTGCAGAGAAGCATTTTGAAGAGATTGCATATGCAATATGCAGCACAGTAAATGTAAATCAATAGTTTGATGTGGTTAAAGAAAAACCAAATTTCATTCTAAGAGGTATTAGAAGCCGTGTTGTACATAATACAGATAGTAGTTTTTCTGCTTTTTCCAGATCTGGTGAGGCCTCAGCTAAAATAACATGTCTACTTTTAGGGATTATTCTCTGTGAATGATGTAAGCAAGTTAGAATAAGTTCAGAGTAGAGCTAGAAATCCCAAAAGAATTAGACAGTGTGATCTCGGAGGACAATTTGGAAACACTGAGTTAATTTAGGAAAATAAGACTGTTAAAGGATAAATCCTCCAGTATATACAGATTGTTGCATTGTGGTTTTCATCTGTCTTCCATGTCCACTATAGAACAAGGACAACATTAACTGAATTTGCAAGAGGAGAGGTTAAGTTAAAAGGGAAAAGATACTATTTAAAACACATTGATAATTACTAACAGGAACAAGCCACCTAGTGTAAACACAGTGTTTCTATTATTAGAGGCTTTGAAAGAGAGTGTAGAAAAGCCTCTGTTAAGCATGGTCCAGCCTCCTTTAGCAGAGAAAGATAAACTTGGTAACTTTTTTGTTCTTACACCCTTCTAATATTTCCAGGTTTTTTTTTTTTTTTGTTGTTGTTGTTGTTGTTGTTGTTGTTGTGTTTTTTTTTGTTTGTTTGTTTTGTTTTTTTTTTGTTTTTTTTTTTTTTTTTTTTAATTAATGTCAGTAACACCTTGGACTTTGGAGAGTATTTTACCTCCAAATGAGGTGGATATGACTAAAAGTGGACCTACAAACTATCTCCAATACATGGAAAATGTAGCAGCAGGATACATGAGTGAGCTTTACACTTCCTTTGCTCTTACCAGCTTTTATATTAAATCATGTGATATAGTGTATGACCCTCCAGAAACCATATAATCAGATTGAAAATACACTGAGTGTGTAGTATGAAATCACATAGCTCAGTTACATCATGGTATTTGAATATTTTTGTAGTTATGGGAGTTCAGATTGATGCACACAATTTAAAATTAGGCATTTTCCATTTGAGTGCCTATTTTCAGATTCAAATTACAAGTGAGTCATTCAATAAAAATTATTCTTGTGAGTGATATATTATCAATCTTATTTGACCCATGGTGAACACATGTGGAAATTATCAGAAATAAATGTTAATTTATTTTAATAGAAATAAATCCATATGAGATTATACCTTCGGTAATCAGACAATAGTCTAAATAAAAAACCTCACACACCTTAAATATCAAAGAGAGAGTGAATTTCATGAAAATGTGTGGAAAATATGAACTCTAGACCCTTCTTAATCTTAAATATTTTCAGTGTAAAAAGAAAATTTTGCTTACATCTCCCTATCAAGTAAATATCAATCCTTGATTATACAGAAGCCATCACTCAGGAGTTGGCCTTGTGCAATGGAAGCCACCAGCACATAGCCAGCGTTATAATTAATAAAAGGATCTGATTGTTGCTTTGCTCTGAATAAATGGAAAAATGGTAGTTCCATAGAGTGGAGGTTTATGTGGAATAAGTGGTACATGAGTGCATTCTTCTTATGTAAGACATGGGGAAAGATCACATTAATATACTTATTTAGGATAATTTTCCCATTAACTTATGTCATGTAGAAGAAAACACTAGGGACATTTATTTTTATGATAAATAACATGTGTTTTAAAAGCAATAAATTCATTAGTACTAGGGTGTGAACATAAGAAGAGTTTATCTTTAAAATGCTGTGAAATTTATTTCTTACTGGCACTCAGCCTATATGTATGACTGATTGTTTCCCTACAATAGCAATATTCATAATGTTCCTTTTCGAACATTTGCTTTTGAAAAAAGAGGTAGTGCACTGTACTAAGTTTCCCACATTTTTTGCTGTCCATTTCAAAATCCAGCCATTTTAGTTTTGAAGGACTGCCATATGCAACCACTGGGTAGATTACCCAGGCTTCATCAGTAAAAAACTCAGGATTCTTCAAAGGATAAGTAAGGGAACTCCCATCATTGCTGTAACTGCCCAGGCACTATAGATGATGCATTTACCAGCTAAAAATAGGCTTGCAAGGTAAAAAAGCCGTTTAGTTTGATAATTCTGTGGAATTCATAAAGAGAGAAAGCTTCTGTATTAGTTCTCTGAAACAGAGGATAGTCTTATGAAAATCTGTCTTTGACATCTGGCCTCAGATACAGAGGTGGAAAGTCCTGGACTGTCAGCTGGAAGCAAAGGAGGAGACTGTGATACTGAGCTCAGCAGACCTGGGCCAGGGCAGAGAGGAACCCAATCTCATCAGCCAGGATCATCAGGGACAAATCAGGTAATTAGGCAAATATTGCTACAAAATGGACAAACTGGGAGTGAGATGCTGAAAGAGGGAAATCATCATTATGAAGTCAAGAAGAATTGAAAAAGAAAAAACACGGGGAAAAGCCTGGTATGGAAAAAATTGGAGGAGAATGAAAGTAGCGGGTAAAGACTCCAAAAACTTTTGTGGCCACAGTCACGTGCTCCTCTTCAGAAATTAGGGTTGAAGAAGACACACATCAAATGTCATCAACCTTCTACTGATGACCTATACAGACCATCACCATGATACAACAGTTTCTGATTTGTGCTGCTTCAGTTTGCATTCTAGAAAATAAACACAGACAATGACACATTAAGGAAATACAGAGTTTCCAAGTATTGAAAATTAAGAGGTACCAAGCAGTGGCTTGTGTCTTATGTTAACGTATTACCTGTATTTTCATGATCCAGGACCTGGTCCCATGGGTCTGCTTTGGTAATGAAGGGAATTGTCATCACAGTGCCTAAAGTTTCATTTTAACTGCAGCTGGAAGCTTTGAAAAGTTGCTGCCTTTCTCTCTATTAAGTAAACACCATCTCCATTATGTACTGCAATTATTCACTGTATGTAGGCAAAGAATAATCAGCATGTAACAACATCCATGCTATTGCAGATGATATGGTGGGAGACTGAATCAAGATGGCAGAGGTGACCTTAATTTAATTGCTTGGTCTTTTCTGACAACTTGATTTTGTCCATTGAGTTCTTCTAGTCTGGACTATTCTTTGCCTTGACCTTGGACTCAGCAGTCTAAAATTGCCTATGAAAAGTGTGAATAATCATTGATAAATATCTCTCTGCAATCCAACTGCTGGTTTTTTTAAGCTGAAGAGGAATTTTTTTTAAAGCTGCTTTCTCATTCAAGTTTCACCAGAGCACCCTGTCTGGCAGCATAATTTTGCCTTACTGCCTGATTTGTATTGTTCTTGTAGCTTTCTTGCTGTAGTCACAGAGTTTTTACTAGTTGCACTTGAGGTGTGCATCTTGATTGTAACTAGACAATCAGTGGAAAGATTTTATTCTTATAAGCACTTCATGAATGCTAAACAGATATTTTTGATTCAATTGTGTTCTTTATCCTTTATTTTTCCTTGATCTGCCCTCCTGACATCATGGAAGAGAGAAGAAACCTATATGTACATTTAGGGAAAAAAGTCCCTCATCATACCCTCTCAGTAAAAAAGGGAGGAAAAAAAGTGAAAGAAAAGTATAATTGATTGAAGGAAGAGGTAGCAGAAATTAATGAAAATTTCAAGTAGAACAAGTAGAAAGTAAGAGTGCAGATGAGGAAAATAAAGTGAAAGAAACCTAGCGAAAAATGGTGTCTCATGGAGAGGGTGAATGGAAGAGTTTGTCTGATATCTGGAGGTCTCAACATTTGCAGAATGCAACATTAATTTTTCCTAAACATTTCTTGTGTACTCAACTGTGGAAAATTTTGTCATGATGTGTCCTTGGAGCTGTTGTGACAATACAGGTAAATCAGAAACATAGCCTAGCAAAAAAACCCAAACCAAACCAACAAAACAAAACAAAACAAAACAAAACAAAACAAAACAAAACAAAACAAAACAAAACAAAACAAAACAAAACAAGAAAAACTGTTCTCTGGAAGCTGTATAAAGCCATCCTCTCCCTGGTTTATTGCCTTCCTCTCTTATCTGTACATCTCTCTGCCCTCTGGGAATGCTGCTACCATGGGACTGTAACTGTAATCCTGGAAGTCTGCTTCCATCATGAACCACTACTTCATTTTTGCTGACTATATTTAGCTTGTAAACAACTTCAATGTACCAAATATACCAAACACAAGTGTTAGGGTTGCCAAGGATGTGACACAACAAATGATCAAAAATACTCTGTGTAATGGAATTTCATTCATGTTACAAAAATAGCTACATCAAAACCCTGTGGACAGTTAAAAAAAAGAAAAATATTAAATAGTGCCAGAATAATTCATCTACTGGTAAATTTCCTGTGTGTGAAGAAAGAAAGTGATTGAAAGTACCATGATAGCAAAAACAACTGAACAAGAAAATCAATAAACAGAAGTCGACTTTCTAACTGTCACTATTAAGAAATGGTTAGTGAGTTGTCTATGTGCCAAATGCCACTTTCAGAGGGTAGGGTGCAGTTTATTCTGCATTGCTTGCTCCCTCCTTTCCCCCCTCTTTTCCTTATGTTAAACAGATGAAACTAAATGATTTTCAAGAAGGTGGCAGCATCTGTTTTTAGTCAATAATACTATTTCTGTTTTTATTTTTTTCTCCCACTAAGTAAGCCATGCAAATTTTCTTGGGGAAAGTGTGGTCATAAATTTGTCAGAAAACAGAAGGATGACTGTGGCACATTGTCTCTATGCTGCAGTATTCACTGCATATTAAAAAGCTGGAAAGCTTTCTGGGGAGGTGAGGAAGATTTATGTGGTGCCCCTCTGGACCCAGAAGTAACCTCTTCTGGTACAGTATAAACACATGGATATCACTGACAATTTAAATACAACAGGTGCACAGTACCCTCTCACACGAATTGCGTTCAAATTATATGGTAGGCACCACGAAAAGCAGTGAATGTCTTTAAACCCATACCGCAAATATTTGCCAAAAGCTGTAGGTACATCCAGTGTGGGTCATTTCCTAGTAGTAACATGGTAGAATCAGTAGTGGAATAATTGATGTTAAGAGAATTGTCACCAGACTTCCGCAATAACATCCATCCAGGAAATACAAGGCAATTTATGTTATTTCAAGCCATTGTTCCAGACTGTAAACTCAGAGAGACATTGCTTCATTGATTCCACAGTCATTTTATGTTTTACGAAATTGGGACTAGAGGCATTTTAAATATAAATTGTGAATCTGGAAGATGGCATTTAAAAAAAAAAAAAGCATCTGACACAATGCAGCAATGTTCTCAGGTCTGTAATCATATTATAAACTTTCCCTGGCACTAAGACTTAGGCAAGTAGATAGGCTGTATCTGGTAGTCATCACCCTTGGTTTTATGTGAGCAATAGAAAAATAAATATTATTATGACCAGTCTCTCTGGTACTAATGATATTGTGGATCTTGTGGCTAATTATTGTCAGGCCACTGATGACTTTTTAAATAAACTAAGTAATGTTTTGAAAAACTTCTTTACATTTGGACAGTGCTCTGGAAACCAGAACCAAAATCTGCAAAATCAGGCACTTGGCTCGGCGGAGGTCCTGTGACCTCAGTAACTGGTGATCAGGTTTGTTATGTGCCTGAGCATAGGTCTAATTAACTGGTGTTAGGCATACAAGTTTGACATTTTAGAACTGCTTTTTAAATTTATTTCTGGCTTTTCATTTCACTGTGGCATAATTTTGCTCTGATGGGTCAAAACAATAGTAGTGACCAAATACCAAGTGACATTTTCATTCCATTCATTTTCTGCAACCAGGAGAGAAAGAAGGCCAGTATACCAGAGCTTATTGTCACCTCCGAATACCCCTAAAATTAAAATTTCCTGTAGAAAATAGAAGTACCCCTAAATTTCCTGTAGAAAGATATAATAGATAAACTTACACTATTAAACAATTAATAGTTAGATATAAATCATGATAAACCTCTTATTAAGATCTGTTGTTTACAAGTAGAGTAGAGACAGCATATACCATACTGAAAGGTATGCCTTTCATACTGAAAGGAGTACCCTGAAGTGTTTTGTACACCTGCAGGCCTGGAGTAAAATAAAATGAAGTCTGATAGCTAATACCAAAGAACAGGAGGCACTGTATTTTGTTACATGTGATATGTCAATGTCACCCTTTCTGCCCCTTTGCTCTTTAAAGGAACAAAAAGTGAGCTGCTTCCATGTCTTTGCTGGACTGGTTCTTCTGGCCAAGGCAGAGGCAGAGAGAGCCAGGTTCCTGACTTCTATTTTTACATCTGTATCTTTGTGACAAGGCTCTGGCTGTTTTCACTATTAACTTTAAACAAGCTTCATGACTGGGAAAACCACTTTGTATTCTGTTGTCCACGTCTTTTATATGATTGTTCTAACTTAAGTTTTGATGTTAAGTTCATGACTAAAAATACTGACAATCCCAGAATCATGTGACAGAATTCAAAATTAAGATGTGTTGTTATTGTTAGACATTTTTGTATTCTGTTAACTATGAGTATATTGTGTTTTGAGGCTGATGTTTACATTAAAACTCTTATTGGTGCCAACGAAAGCAAGGCTTGCCTGCCTAACAGTAGGAACCCTGTTATTACATTTTGATGAATGCTAAGAGAAAAAGGTCTCCCTGCTGCCATTGCTCAATTAGGCTGGAAAAAGTTGTGTGAAAGAAAATTATGGGACTCATCACAGCTTATCTGTGAATTTGGCCATATCAAGAAAGTGGGGGTGTATTTTGCAGCCTTGTGACACAGAAATACGCCAGCATCTCTGGCTATTGTTAAGGGGCTGTCAGCATCGTGATAGACTGGCTCCACTAGATGTCCATCCAGAGAATGTAAGGGGTTAATGCAAAATAAAAGAGATGGAAATGGGAAGACAAGATGAAAGAAATGAAAGTAATTAGTCAGCACAAATGGTGCTGATCCTCTCTCCAGAAATAGCACATTTAACATTTATTATGAGCAAGAACCAAAGTATCTTAGGGACATTGGCTTTGTGGTAGGAGAAACATAAGTAGAAGCAAGCAGTTATAAAAGCAGTTGAAAGGAGAACTAGAAAACACATGAAAGACACTGGAATCACTTAATCTGATTACAAAGAAGTAGGAACCTCAACATTAAAGCTAATGTTAATATTCTCAAAATTAATTAAGAAAATAAAATTTATTAAGATGAACTAGGAAACTGGCATCCTCAGTAACCAACCTAATTTAGTTACAGAAGGTTTTTTGTTTGGTTGTTTCTCTGTTTTTTTAATTAACACATTAATAAAGCCAGGAGGATGGATGGACTTATTTTCTTTCTTCCTTTAGCTTATGTAGACTGTAAATCAGTTGTCTGTTTACCCTTTCTTATTTGAATCACCTCTTTGTTTATTGGGAAAGGGTCTAAAAATCTCCTTCATTTTCCTTGTTTCCTGATGGATTGCATCATTGCAGTTTTATTTGGGTAAAACATAGAACAAGGGAGATGATGGTAGATACAATGCAGAGTCTTATTTTTAGATCCCTGTTTTGCTTTGGCACAGTTCAAAATTGAGAGTTCTTGGATGTGAACCAGCCCTTTGAAATTTTTGATGAGGTTCAAATCTGATGAATCCCACCCTTAAGCACTACCCACCCACCCTGTTTAGTCTGAGCCTACCATTTCTCCCATTATATCTTGAGGGAACACCCAGCAATGTTCAGGGAAGAGAAGTCCTGCACATCGCTGCTACCTTCCCCCCCTTATGAAGAGGTAACCCATTTTCATCAGTCATGTTTGAACGTGGTCTGAGGTCTGATGCAAATGAACACAAACACTTAGAATTGACATGTATTTGGTTGAATCTTTGGTGATACATTACTTTGGCACTACAGATGGCTCAGATACACTAATGAGGTTGTAAGGAGAGTGATCAGCATTTGTGGATGTAGGTGTGGTATGTTCACAAGAGGTATGGTTTCATGTTTTTTTTTAAGGTACTCTTGGGGTTTTTCTTAATAAATTCTTCAAAAAAATGCACTATGAGTACATCAGCTTTTAATGCAAAAAATCCAGCCTCTTTGCCAACAATAAGCTCAATTGCAACAGTTAAAAAAGGAGAACCTAGCAAGTAGTATTAAAAACCCTGCATTAAAATGTAGGAAGAAAGATACTTGTCCCAAACTCATCAAAGAAGTATTAATATAAGCAGCAGAGCAAGTGATGACGAGATGTCCAATGGATAGAAAGCCACCATAGAGAAACAGCTCTAATTTTCTCCAGTGATGAAGGACCAAAGCACAAATGCAACCTTAGACAGGAACGGAACGTAATATGAGGGGTTTCCCTATGTATCATGTTGCAGAGAAGCCACAATGTTCTACCATAGCCTAGATTTACTGAGAGTCAAGAAAGCAACAGCCTAAGTACATGTAAGGACTCCTGCATTCACTAAAGCTCCTCAGACTACGGGAAGCCACCTAACTTCTTGAGAGGTTCTCATGGCTATAAATGTGGGTAAAATGCAAATGCTTACAATTGCAGAGACATTAAAAAAAAAATTAAGTACTGATTAACTGAAATTATCAAGTACTTGCTAACTGATAAATTGTAGTAAGATGACCCAGGAAAAGCTCCAAAATTTTCCATTTAAAATGCTGTTTGTGAAAAGCAAAAGGAAACAGGCAAATGTAGGTTCTGTGTTTCTGCTTGGGTCATCCCCATACTGCATCTTCTTCTGGATTTACAGCGCCTTCTAAATGCTCCAACAGAGTTTGCACTTTGTGCTGGATCAGTGAGACAGTTAAAACTCGATGTTGGGGTAGGCCCTTGTGTTCAGAAGTAAAAACTTTCAGGTTTCATGGTCTGCTTCCTGTCTTTCCATACTAAAATGGAAAAAATGATGGGAAAATGACAGGTGACAGGGAAATCAGTCAACAAGTTGATGTTTAATAAGTTGATGTCCATTTGAATGAAATTAGCCAATTAGTGTGATTTGCATTCAGCCTGTAGTCTAAGGTAATGAATTTTTGCTCTTGAGATAAAATTAATTTGGCTACAATGAAATAGAATAGAAATACTGGGGTATAATATTTTAAATTTTCACATGTAGTTAATAAGCAATTTTCAGCTGCAAATAAGACAATCTTCACTATATTGTAATTAAACTTTCATGGGTATCTTTGACTGTTCTAATAGAGCTGCAATGTGGGTTGCATATCTCACAGCCCATTTACAGTGAATATCTTCCCAGTCAGTGTATGTTGATATGTCGACTGCATCTAAATGCATCTTTCTTTATATTCAGAGAAATGTTTGACTTTTAAATGACTTCAAAACCAAGTGACAAATACTTTAACAAACTGGAGCAAGAAGAAAAAAAAAAAAGGAGAAATCCAAACTTTTTTTACTTTTGTCCCGTTTTCATTGCTAGAAATAGTCATTCAGCATCAGTACATGAAAAGCTACCTTTCAGTCAAGGAATTATCAGTTCAAATCCAATTGCAAATTTCTAAACCATTTTCCTATTAAAAGCTATCCTGACCATGTAATCGCATTAGCTGTTGACTGGCTTCTATCTGGGCAAGGCAGAATGTCATGATTGATGCAGGAACTTGGCACATTCTAGCTCAGGCCAAAGAGCATTTCTAAAAGGATTATTCACAGAACAGCCCTTGATACAGGATGACAGAATAATCCACAGCTGTGTTTGCCCATCACTACACTTCATGCTTTTTATGGCTATTCTATGGAGAATTACTAAAAAGCATTTTGTAGTGCTACACTCCATCTTTTGTGTACGTGTTTTGGCTTTATGTTTTCTTTGTAGATGTAGAGTGGATCTATACCACCAGATACTCCTTTTTAGGTCTAACTATTATTGAATGGACTAAAGCAGGAAGACCTAAGAAACTTTATATTTAGAATATATAAAAATTTATGCAAAATATACTCAAAAAAAGATGAAAATGCACTCAAAAATAGAGGAAAGTTTGAATCCATGATGATATGTAGATTGTCGTCTAGAAAATAGCTGTGTGGTACAGGCAGGTAGACTACATCAGAGGTAAGAGATAGATCGGTTCATGGTCATCCTGTTAAGATATGGGAGTGACTGTTACATACATAATTCCATGCATTATTCCTTCCAGTTTAGTACCAGAATAAACTATATTAGCATAAATTTGTATATTGTGATACACCTCTCCCAGCCTAACTCTAACTTTCCTTTGTTATATCAGCATTTTCAGTGAGACTGAGTCTTGATGGCATCAGTCACATTCTCTAATTTTTATCGTGGTAGTTTACCATTTGAGGACATCTCCAAGCTTCCTTCTCCTTTTGGGGTTCTGCATTAGAGTAGTTTTTTCCTGTGGTCTTCAGAGGGGTTAACATACATTGCATATCTTGATCCTGGCAGTGCCAGGTGTATTTGCTTCCCAGATCACATCTATAGACCTGGAAATATAATGAGAGCACTTCATCAGCTCAAAATTGCTGCATATGACTTGCCCTTCAGAAGTACAGTATGAGAAGAATCCTTGTTATTCAAAGGAAACCTAACATGGATCAGGACACAGCCTGATAGAGTAGATGACCCTCTCTTCTCCAAGGCATGGCATGAAGACGAAAGAAATTACACAGGAGACCCAAACAAACAGAAAAAAAGCAGGTCAGGAAACCCTCTGGAGCAGAGTGGCAGGCATACAGAACATAGCAGACACACAGAAGGGCAGTGTGCTGGCAGGGCCTTGGCATTGCATCTACGTTTCAAGAGAAGGGAATTTTTAGTTCCTTTAGAAGTTTACTTATTGAAAGAGCCTTTATTATGGTAACTCTGTGATCACTGCCCTCTGAAAAATTACCCAAAGAATGTATTTGGAATTAGCCGGTGAACTTTGTTCTGTGTTGCCAGCATATTTCGTTTGAACTTCATGCACAAACATGCCCATTTCTCAATATAACACTCTCAATTTATTTTTTTTTCTTCTCATGTAATTCTGCAGCTGCCTGAGAGAAAAAGCAAAAAGAGCCATTTGGTCTTGACACTTCTAAATGTCCTTTTCTAGTCACAAGAAGAAAAATAATCAGTGATAGTGTACTCAGAGTGTGTTTAAATCATCAAAGTTTTTAACTATGTCTTGCATTAACATCAAACCTAAAGTATGTTTATGTGAAGGATTTGCTTTACTCTGTGTGTGTATAAAAGAAAATATTCAAATCACTGAATCTACTAGAATAGAAAACTGATTTTCCATTAAACATTGCACTGACTCTAAATATTTATACATTTACAACTGGCATAAAAATCAGAGAACAAAATTAGGTGAAAGGATGAGAGAAACTTGACTCATGCAGTTATGTGGTTTTTCAAGGTACAACATGTGGATGCTCTGGCAGACAGAACTGGATTAAGTTTGTCTTTTGAAATGTTTTCCAAAATATTTTGAAAACATTTGTGTTACAATATAATACAAATCCAGCTAATTCTGAAATAGATGAAAAACATGATTAACTTTGTAGTGGAAGCTATTCAGAAAGCTTTAGGCAAATCTGCTGCCATCCTGATGAATTAAGAAGGGGATAATATGACTCTAATGGATATTTTTGTATTAGTGTATGTCATAAGGCTTTGTAATTAAATAGTCCCTGATCAAATTGCATATGCCAGTTTTGACAGCATGCTGTTTAAAAAATAAATTCCCTTTCATCATGGTCTTCAGACACCTACACACTGATAATGTGTAGATAAATTTCCACCCTGCCCCTTCAAAGAGACCGTGAAAACCTGAAGTTTTCTGGATCAAGTCCATATTTAACCTGCAAAATTTTATGTCATATAACGGTTCTGCGTTTGGTTTTAATTATTTTCCTTTATTTCCGTTTTGTTTTACTGTGCACACAACTAGACTGATGGGCAACTTGAACAAAAATAGCTTCCATTTAAGCCATGAATGTGAATCCAGGTTAGACTGCCCCAGACATTTTATTTGTGTGTATGTATATCTGCACTATAGCTACAGATTGCAGCTGGTATAATGCAGGGACTTCTTTAGCTCAGAGGAGCGTGGATTTCAAGGTGCCCTTGCAATACTGGAGACCAGTTTTGCAAAGAGTAGTGCTAGACAAAAAGAGCTGATTACAACGCTTTCATTCATGTCTGTACCTTGGAAAATATCAGTACAATCTTCTGTGGTCAAATCCTTCCACTGTTAACTACAGAAAGAAAGATTTTCCTATATAACATCTATTAGTTTCTTCAGTTTACCTCACAGGGAGTTAAGTATTCTCTATATAAATGAACAAAGCAAATACCAATGACTACAATAACATTTTTTTCTTTGTCATAAGGGTGTTATACTTCAATAACAGATGAATAATAAATACATGTCTGTAGATTCAGAGTGGTTAAGAACACAAGGCCAGACCTGCTGCCTAGAGAAAATCTGAACTCTTCACCCATGAAGCTGCTCTAACCTGGGCTGGATGACACCAGAGCAACCACACTGACTTCAGAACTTCACAGATTTGAGACCTCCAGAGCTCTCTTCCATTCTACATAGATCCATACTTACATTTATACGTTTTTATTTATATACCTATATTTATATACATGTATGTGTGTGTATTTCTTAACAGTTCATCTTGACAAAATAAGAAATCTAGTGATCAGACTTTTCATATTCCCACTTTTTCAACAATGTATATATCTGGACATTTAAATACAGATTTAATACTGTATTTAGATACCAAATTGTTGTTGTTCTTTTGTTTTGTTTTGTGGAGGGGGTGTGTCTCTTTTTGTTTGTTTGTGGGGGTGCTTTTTGTTTGTTTTCTTGTTTTTCGGAGTTTTTTTTGGCTACTTCTGTATTCTTCATTGCTATCCAACTAGCATTCTAGTCTAACAAATAGTCTTCTCCTACTTTGACTGATCATTCTTTCCAACTATTTCTACAGCTTTAAGAATGGTCCTGTCTATATCTAGTCACACAAGACCACAGACAGGGACAGTTTGGTCATGTAGTTCAAAAACCTATTTCAAAGTAGTTGCACTTGGGGACTTAACTGTGTAGCACAGGAATCTGTCTTGCAAAATTTAGTAATTGGACAATACTAAGCTATCACTCCTGAGCTCTGTAACAAGAGTGCCATAAGACCATTCTTAAAACCTGTGTATGCAACAAGAATCATCCCAAGCTGTTCTATAGCTTTTTATACATGCCCTTTTCCAAGCTGGTAATTTATCTTTTTGTTCTAATTCTGTTTTGGTGAAAGGTGACTGATTTATGGTATAGGGAAAACTGTCTTTTTGGATTTTATGTTTTTAGCCTGCTGATTTGGCAGTCACAGAAAGAGATATTTAAAGGAAAGAAATGATGTTTGTGTGGCAAGATGTCGTTGCATAGAAGAGGACTGCTTCATTATTATGCCACCTCATACAAGATGACATTTAATTTCTATTGCTTCTCCAAATTGCTTTCAGCACAGAATAAACTGGATGTAACAGGGCTCTATGTTGGTGTAAAAAAAAAAAATTTAATTGTCAGAGAAAATACATCCCCAAAATAGAGAATGAAATGATTAAGGTAGGCTGCTGTAACTTCAATTTTCTACCTGCTTTTGCAATATAATATTTTCTCTAATTAAATAAGCATAGAGCTATATTTCTATACAAGGCAAATCCTAATTCTGTTTTATTGCAAAGTTTAATGCAGAAGTCTCCCCTCTCACTCCTTTGTCCATTCTTCCCCCTGCTCTCTTAAATAGTGTTTATTTAAATAAAGAAATTATTTAAATAAATAGAGAAGAGTTACTTGTTACTTGTGTCCTCAAGTTATCAGTCGTAGTGACTTTGATATGCACAAGCTAGATGGGAAAAATTATATATCAACGTTTTTACCTATTGAATAAAAGCTCTGCTTAAATTTTTACATCGAAGAAATAAAAAAAACCCCCAATACTGTAGCTTAAAAGTCAACTTCTTTAATAAAAGTAAAAGATGAAATTTAAGATTGGGACAATGGATTCTACCTGACGGGTGAGAAAAAGCAGTTGTTGGACTTACTGTCATTCATCAGCAGTTTGAATCTTCGTGGACAGGTATTGGTTGGTGCTGCATAAGTAATGTTGCATTATTTTGGACATTGCATTAAAAATAGCATGGCCTCACTCTAATATTTAGGGATGAATGTTCATCTTGAAATTTAAGCTAAAAATATGCATACTGTTGTAGTCATAAGAGGACAATTACATCCCAATGGGATATTTCAGTTACAGTGATAGTGTGGCATTGTTTATTTGGAGCATTTATTTGGATTTCCTGCATTGTTGCTTTATCTTTCTCTGACAGTATTTAGGATAAGTATTTCATATTGTTACGCTTTATTTTGAAATACAGCAAAATCTGATACCAGACAATTTTCTACAATACTTGTGACTGAATTAAGATATTCTGGACCCTAATGGTAAAAACAATACTAGAAAAAGAGGCAATAATCTGTGATTACCATATTAAATGCTGTTTACAGAGGCAAAGCAGAATTACAAATTTCCATCTACGTCCAAAGAAATTATTCAGAGGAAAAGGCATAATAAGAGTTCAGCACCGTTCCTACTGTTGTGAATGGGCATATACACATTTCAGTAATTTTGTAGAAAATGAATGAATATTGAATATTCTTACTCGTGAGTCTCTATGCATTTGACTACTATTCCTTTATTCAGTGCTTCAGAAATCTTAATTCAGTGACATTTGTATGAAGTAAGAGCAAGTATCCATTTGACCAATCCAAGTAAAAAATGTGATGCATAGTGCATGCCAGAGCCTGCTCTATTTTCCAGTCTTCTGTGCATTGAAATAGGTTTTGTTTTTCATTTGGCAAACTGTCAGCACAGCTCCTCACAGCTGTTACAACATTTTCATGGCAATGCATATTATTATGGACTCATGGTCTGTGCCTTATATGCATGGCAGATGTTTTTTTTAAGTCCTCACCAGTACGATTTTTATCTTCTTTACACAACAGAACACCTCTAATCCATGTGCAGTAGGTATAAACATGTGTAGCATTTTAATGAAAAATGAATTCTGCATAGTAAGCCTATTGTTTCTTTTAAACACCAAAAAATTCGACTCTTAGATTTTAATACATGAAAAATTTTACATTTGGTTCTGCTGAATCTCTTTCTGATATTAATTTTCCACATAATTTAATCGAATTGCATCATTTAGTATAGGATTTTTAAACCATCCCACAATTATTTTCTGCCTGAAAGTGACCTACTAAATCTTAATTGATTTAGTAACTGCTATAAAATATGTTTAGCATTAATAGAAATAATACATATACTTAATTTCTAAAACATTTTTATCAAGTACTGCTCTAAGACACAGTACACTAAGGAATAAACAAACTTATAGATTGGTTTATTTATAAACCATAAAGTCCAAAGCAAGCACCTAAACACAACATTAATTAATTCTTCCATTCCACACATTCTGAGAAGCTCCCATAGGAATCCATGCAGCTGGGAGGCATTTCTGAACAGGGACATTCAAATGATTGTTTGGGTTTTCTGTTTGTTTATTTGTTTGCTTTGTAGTCAAAAAGCTCATGTCAGCCTCTGTGCTGCTCCAGTAGAACCCTCTGTGTTTCCTTGTTTTTCATAGACACAAAATGGTGGCCTTCACTTTTCAAAATCCTTTTCAACTATCCTACTCTCAAAAACTACCCTTCCTAAATCTGTTCTGCTGTTCTTGTGGTAACATGTAAATTCACTTTCTTAGGAGATACCTTGAAATAATTGATATGGCTTTTTTCTGACTAGAGCTATATTTCAGAAACGATAAAATCCCACAAACAGACCTCTAAGAGGGAACAACAGTTGCAAATATTTTGGCTTACTAGATATTAATTCAAGTACTTTGCCTTGTGCACGATCTAATAATCTGGCACATTTTTTAAAAAAAGAAAAATATTTCAACAGCAGAAATAAGTATCCATAATGCTGTCTGACACAAATGTATGCAGCAGTGATTACTCTTGTTTGCTCATCTCTGAAGCTTCCCAGGTTTGAAATGTGGAAATACTTTGCTCTTCTGGAGATACAATGCATCTTACACCTCCCCAACACACTGCTGTGTAGGGAACATGAATCTATAGTGTTGCAGGACTAGTGAAGGTATAATTCATTTTCCTTAAATAAAAAAGCCCCAGACATTGGGTAGATCTGTGTACTATGCAAGTATACATTTAGCTGACCCAATAAATATTAATACCACTAATTTAAACAGGGAGAGATAAAATGTGTTCTGCCTGAATAAGCAACTAGTTACAACAGTTTCATAGATGAGGAAATACTCTAAGATAAAATCAATTTTTTGTTTTGTTTGCCCCTTTCTTCTTATCCGAATAATTTGTCACTGTAAAAACAGTAAGAAAATAATGAAGGAAAATAATGATCCTCCCAAACAGTTAAATAGCAGAAACTCTTATATTTTAATTACATGTTTGCCCATCAGCAATCTTTGAGGAGATTAAGAGATGAGTTGTTTACACATTTGGAATGCTACATATGGACTTCTAGGGATTTTTTTTCATTGTGTGACTATGTTCATGAAAATCAAATTTCTTTTTCCTTTGGCCATGGTAACTGGTTTTAAACTACTTCCATAAAGAGAGCATGTATGTACACTATTTAGTATGGCTGAAACCTGGGAGAACCCACCCATTTTTTTGCTAGTCACAGCAGTCAGCTCTGTTACTGTAATGCTGAAAGTTTGTAGGAATATGTCCATAATCCATGGATTTTTACATTATCATTTTCCCTTCTGTATTTATGGCTCTACAGAACTAAAATTGAAGCACATCCACAAAACACTTCACATGGTAATTGTAAAACACTAGCTTAAAAACTAGAACAACCCAAACTGCATTTATTTTTAAGGGGAGCCTGGAAATACCAGTAAATTTTCAGACCAAATGAAACCATATTGAGACTGAAGGAAGAAGGAAAGGTACCTGTAAAAATTTTTGTAATTCGTAGTTTCTGTAGAACATAGTCTGTTATATCTAAAAACACACAGGTGCTAGACGTATTTTCTTCCACAAGTTTTTCAGAGATACCAGAGAAACTTGAATGACATTTTTAAATTATGAATTCATTCAATGGATGCAAGTGTTACTGTATTGGAGAACAGTTTGCTGTGCTTTTGACAGAAAACTTCTCATCTTTGTTTGTGTGAGTATCTTGTAGTCAATTGTGAGTGCCATAAATTGTGAAATTATTTGCACTGCTGTTCAAGACATTATTTTATGCCTGAAGGTATAGGAATTCAATCAAACAGGGACTATGAACTCTTCCATTCACAATACAGAAACCATATCGTGTGACAAAACAATGTAACAGATTGAACACTGAAGTGTTCCTCAGAAGTTTTCATTGTCTGCTCTAAGTCAGCAAGTTCTACTCCCCATCCTTGCCCCCCCTCATCTGGGGTGATAGAGGATAATAAAGCATTTGAGAAAAAAATGTATTTTGAGAATGTGGCATGTATTTCATTAGCAGAATAGCTCTTTCAAGAAATATTGTATTAAAAGCTAGTCTCCCAGTTGTGTTGCTAATATATTTTATATAGATACTGTGTGTGAATTTTCAGGGTATAGGTCTTGGCTTGTTACTGAGACATTATTTTTAATCAAACAAGTCCAGTTAAAATGCTAAATTCTCTGTGTATCTAAGCCTGTAACTCTTACAAATATAAATGATTTTTTTCCCATTGTGTTTTATTTTCATAGTGGTCAGAAAAGTAGATTATTTTTCTTTGTAAAGATTGGTGTTTATTGCATTCTTTCCTCTGATCGATGATAATTGATGCTGTCATTCCCAAGGCAGTATACAAAAATGACAGGACTTACTTGCATTGGCACTGCAAAATAAGCACATTCATTTCAGTATTTATGTGTGTGTGATGCTTTTCATAATCTATGTCTTCTATAAGATTAATTTATTTGACATATGAGAAGCAATTTTTCTCAGGCTGCATAGAGACATTTCAGCATGCATTTGTTGAAGAAATAACAAAGAATAGAGGTAGATTGACAAGTAGATTTATTTAATTATACCTGATAAGTATAATTAAAAATATTTTTTATTATGAATAATAGTAGAGTGATCTAGAAGAAATATTTGTGAAAAAAATAACTACTCTTAGCTCTTAGCTATACAGTCATCCAGCTATAAAACAGAGGGAAAGTGTTCTCCGAGGTCAATTCTATATTTGGGTTGCTGGACACTTCCCTGGAAAACATCACTGATAAATGACAAGAGTCTCATCTGAGTATTCTAACCATTAGGGCATAGAAAAGCTGAATGGTTACATGCATGCCCAAATTACATTCTTCTACTTTTTACAAAGCATGACCCCATGTTAGTTTTGGGGCCAAACGGAAGAGATTACTGGTTTGGATCCCCCAAATGGGATGGGCTTTACATATCCTACCACGTAGCTTCAGGCAGTTTCCTTGTTAGTGTTTCCTTGTCAGTGCGCAGAACTGCTGAAGTGCCTTGGCAGAGACATAAGATTTTTGTATATAATGTGTCCTAACTGTGTTTGAAGTCTTGATAATGTGGGTGGGTACAGACACAGTTAAGCTACTTTGTTCCTTCTCTGGAGTGCATGGATGCACACAGGGAGTGCCCCACCTTTGAAATGGTATTGAGCTTTTCTACTGCCTAACCAAGAAGGCAAGTAGAGGGGCTGTCAGGATGATTTGCAATGCTAAAAAATATATATAAAAAATTCAAAAAGTCCACCCTGTTTAACAGCATCAAGACTCACCTTCCTAAGGACAGCTGTCCATGGTTTAGGTACTACAATAGTTGTCTGCAGCCTACTCCAGCCTTTAAACGTCGTTAAAGAGGTGAAACAGGTTTGAGCGAAACTTTGTGATACATGAGGTTGAATTGGCACTTTGGGGGCTCTTGTTCATATGTATAAATATCTGAGAGGAGGTTATAAAGAAGCTAGAAATGGTCTGTTTGTCAGAGGTGCCCAGTGACAGAGAAAGAGACAGTGGACACAACATGAAACACAGGAGGTTCACTCTAAATACCAGGTATCACTTTTCACTGTGATGGTGACTGAGCATTGGCACAGACTGGCAGGTTGTGGAGTCTCCATTCTTGCATATATTTAAACTTTTTTGGATGTGGTCCTGGATATGGCTGAACTCTAGGTGACCCTGCTTGTGCAGAGGGATTAGGCCAGATGTCCGTTTCAAAACCAGCCATTCTGTGACTTTGTGACCACATGACGTGTGTTTTCTCAACAGGATTTTAGAGTTATGGCTTCTTTCACTGATTCATTGTTACAGAGATTGATATCTAGGTCTTAATACCATGGGGTAAGGAGAAAAAATATGCATGTGGCACTATTTTTATCTTATAATTTAGGTAAAGATTTAATCTCACCACTTGGCCGGGTTTCTTGGGCAGGAATGTATCTGCTAAGTAATGCAGTCATTGGAACTAAATATTCTGTGCAAGTTGGAACAAGAATTAGGACAGGAAATGGAATGGAGTTTTCCCATTTTAAAGGTATTGTTTTGAACTGTTAAATTCCAAATTCATGAAATTTTTTTACTCTACATTTATTTTCACTTAATATTGAAAACAAAATTAAATGGAATCATTAGACATATTTATGTCATATGACCAGCCTGAGCTTTAACTGACTGTACTTCATTGACAGAAATCCTTTAATGTTAACCCCCAGAAATGTTATTAGAAGAAGTATGCTGTGAAACTAATATTTGATTATAGCTGAGTTGCAAACATGCAACATCATCTCTACTTTGCAAATATCTGTGGATTTTTCATATAAATATTTGGCAGTTAACTTTTATTACATATTTGTACTCCTCAACAGGCTTTTTAATTTTTTTAAGGATTTTTCAGTGCTGAAAGCTCTGATCTCAAATACTCTGCAATTTCCTTGACATGTCTTTGCCCTTAAATTGCTTGTGTATTTTCTTAGTCTTTACTCTGTTTTGCCATTAAAGTAAATGAATCATGACTGTTTTATTCAACAAGAATGAGTTGCACAGTCCTTTCTTAAGAATATCATTAAACAGCACAGAATTTAGCTGGTATTATGTCAGTGATGTATTACTGACAGCACAAACACACCCTGCAAAGCAAATGATATGGCTTAGGTTAAAAAATGTCATTTCACATAAACTTTGCTCCTTGGCTTTTTTGTAGCTATATTCATTTTAGTAATTTTCATTACAATTTCTTCTCCACCATAATTTTCCATTACTGTGTTTTGTAATTTTATGTTTTGTGAAGACTGAAATACTCTGATTTTAAGACTATATGACTGTCTAAGAAGTCCTTGCTAGCTTTGGTGAAATTATTTACAACTCTGCAACATGACCACAAAATGATAGTGATACATGCTAGTTTTGCTTGGGTAGCGTTTAGCATCCTATCCTGCTTGCTTCAGAGACAAAAGCGATCACATAGAAACAGAATTACAGACCCTAGGGGGTGAAGAAAAATCATAGAATATTCGGTATTTTTACTTAAATAAGACATACCAAGTATGCAGACAGGAAGAATAAATCCACTGTGACTTTTTTTTAAATTTCCATTTTGACGTAACTTATCATTTATAATCACAATAAGTGATTTAAATAGTATTTGGGGAGATAATCACTCTGTGCACTTCCTGCAGACATGCACTCACAAATGTACATGTGCACACCTGTCTGGGAATCTGAGGAAAATACACCCTATGACAGGATGTTTATCATGTGGCACAGGCTCAGAGGAACACAGTTCTCCCACTGTATGGAAATGCATAAGAAAACAGTGTTGCTTACTACAGTACAAAATGTGACCAAGAATCAGACTCCCCTGAAGTTCAGAAGGTTTTTGGGGGTCTGCTGAAATAACTTCTCAGTTAAGTTTTTCATGAGCAGCTGGGCTCACGGGTGAGTGTGGCATATGTTTGCATGTGCATGTGATTTACACGAAATGTGATGCAACATAAAAAAGTAGAAGAACCCCTCAACAGGAGCAAGCAGACCAACAGAACAGGGTTGGTGTGACTTTACAAGAAATATACCTAATGCAAAATTATGTTTCAACACTGGGAACATTTCAAAACTTTTGGCTGTGGTTTGGCATACTTGCTAATGAGATCCAAAGAGAAAACTCTGTGTTCCTGTCTTGTTTTTTTTTTTGGAAACCCTTATGCTGATCTTAACAGTTGCAAAACTGATATTGGATATGCAAGATTTTTATGTGAAAAGGTTTAATGTTTTTAAAAAGAAAATTAATGGTTCTTGTTCCCTAAGAATAACATCATTTTAAGCAGGTGACTTTTGCCTGGATTCCCTGCAAGGGAAGGAGGTGTAATGATGTAGTGACAAAATTATTTCTGCGTAGGGTGTGCTGTGGAAACATAATGGGCAATGTGCAGTGAAGTGAGAACAGAGCTGCTGCAGGTGTGCAGCTTTGCAAGGTGATAATTAAAAAGCAGGTGGACACAAGTAAGGAACAGAGTTGGCACTTATAGAGGTGGTGGGGAATGAAGTTACAGTGCAAACTCCAAATCTTTTAATGCACAATGATGAAAGGGTCCTGATTTTTCTGTTTTGCCTGACGTAGTCACAGCTGAACAAATTTAGTCCAGAGTAAATGTTCAAGTATATATCTTAGAAACAACAGTCCTACTCTGTTATGAAATGCTGACAAGAAACAGAGAAAGACATCTCTTGTTAACCCACACGTGTTAGATTTTAAAATCTGTTGTAGGAAAGGGAACATTGACAAAGGTAGACAAGCTTTTCCAAAGTTAGTGCAATAGGCTGCTGAATTTAAACTGCCATTTGAATGCCTGCTGCCAAATAAATTAAACCTGGTATTTCCTGGTGAAAAAAACAACACATCAATTTTAGCTGTTATTAGGAAGACAAAGTAGGAATAATGTATCTCCCATACTTCAAGTCTAAAATAAGTATTTCCACCAAGAAAATAAATAAAATTTCCAAGCATTTGCATGATCCGTAAATCAAACAGAAAATTGTAATTGGCCAATAAAATACTTCATTTTGATTGTTTGAAAGTCCCGAATTCCAATTTTGCTAGGTGTTTACATTTTTTCATAAAAGTAAAATCGAAATGTAAAAATAATATTCTGAATCAGAATAAGGAAGTTTTCTGAAGATATGAACTTGAAATTTTAAAGTTCAAAAAATGTGAAAACATGAGGTTATGTCTTATTTTAAACATCATGTTTTCAGCATCTGTAACACTTTCCAGAGACTAATTTTGAAAAGAATGTTGTTGCTGTGCATTGATGAGTAGACAGAGTATATTTGTTTTGGGGTGTATCCTTTGCATATAGTATTTTCCCTTTCAGCCTCTCTAACAGGAGTTTGTGAAGACAACCAAATAAAGCTGAATCAAATAAATTACTTAGTCCTTTCTTTTCTCATAAAAATTCTATGGAGTAATATATACTATTTTATTTTGAAAAAAATGTATTTATTGCCATCAACAGAATTTAATTTATTTAAAAAACTCTACTACTTGTCTTTATTTGAATGTTTCAGATAGTTACTTTGTGTGGAATGTTTGTAAATTTCCTGATCTTTAGTGCTTAGTTTTGATTAGTTATTCACATAAGATCTCCAAATGTGAAGTACATTGTTTTCAGCACCTAAACTTGATTAATATAAATTCCTCTAGATGGAAACGCTTTTATTCTTGCAACAATTCAGTTAAAGTCATCCCATCTTCTAAGTGAATAAGTAAAGCATGGAATATTTTCGTTCTGATACACAGAAATGAGGATTTAAGAATAAGTAAGTAGTAGAATAAGATTTTGAAAGAAATGAGTTTAATATTAAAGCAGGTAAAGCGGGTGGCAATACCAAGGGCATATTTGTAAGTAATGCTGTAGATATTAATGGTCTTTTTAAGTGGGATAGGGAATATTCTGAAATATCAAACATACTTGTTTTTTTTTTTCACAGGGTTATTTCTTAGTTATTTGATTTAGGCAACTGACTGAGATTAAACAAGATCTTAAGGGCAGACAATGAAATATTTGTCAGAATCTGGGTGTATATGATTCATACATAGTCACCAGGAGATAGCTGGAAGAGCAGGGAGCTGAGCTGCAGTCTCCCAAGGCCCAGATTAATGCTCACTCCATTGAACAGCCTTTCCTCCGTCAGGTACATTAACAGACCTGGTCATGTTCCTAATTAGAAGGACATTAAATCTTTGCCTTGTGATTGTGTAACTGTACATTTCACCTTCAAGGTCTGGAAATAAAACCTCGCAAAATTTTTTTTTCAATTAAATCTATCTATAGTTAGAGTCTGATTCAGAGATATGTTGTGTATGATCTCAAAAGGTCATGGTTGAGTTAAAGTTGTTTTAAAGGGACAATTATTTTTCAATTCACTGTAGTAGATAACAGTACACTATGCTACACTAACAGAGTTTTCCACTACAGAACCTTGCAGATTTAGTGGTAATTAGTTAGTTCAATAACTCAGAGAAAATCAAGGCAGAGTTTGATGCTCAGTCTTAGAATCAGGAGAACCACATAGTAAGGGGGAACGTGAATGAGGCCCAGAGAGCAGGAAGCTCTACTTGAACAGCTATTGCATCTACTGGATACATCACTAAGAAATCCCCAGTGTTTCTATGAACTCCCAGGCAAATTTGTTTGGGTTTATGAAAAACTGATTTTGACTTCCAGTGCTGACTGATAAGAGAAACAGTTTGGGGATGTTTTTGATGTTATTTTTCCTCACATAAATAAGCAAGGCAGAGCTGCCCTGAACTGAGACAATGTTTCTGAAGTCAGTCTCAGTTGTATGTGTTCCATAAGAGATGATTAACAGCTCTCTTAAGCCAATAAAAAGAGCACTAAAATATGAGATTTTGAATGAAGACCTATTTTTTTAAAACTGGAATATTGTTTGTCTCTTTTAAGCAGATATTTTTCTCTTACTTTAGGGATTTAAAACAGAATGATTTTGGTCTAAGTGTATAAATGTATCTGTATCCATAAAGGTTATGCAAATTGGTCATTAAAAGATGACATTCACCCTTCAGTGATTTAAAAGGAATGAAAATGCAAGAATTTGGGGGAAAAAAAAAACAAAGGTAGGACAAAACCCAGTAAATTGCTCTTCTTATGCTTTTGAAATTTCAGTATTTTCGAGATACAATAATTTTGCACAGAAAAATAAAGCCAGCCTCACTGATATATAAGTTGTTTCTATAAAATACATGATAAATGATTCAAACATACACGTATGGTTTTCCTGATAAGTTAAATTTCTCATGCTGAAACTCACTGGATATCTTCACTCTGTGGAGCCTCAGTTCTGCTTTGTCTGATGACAGAGTAGGGTTCAATAAGTTGCATTCCACTGTCATTAGTTAAACATAGGATAACGACAATTTATTTGTAAAATATGTGAACCTTCAGAAAAGTCAAAAGTTTTTAATTCCTGTCCATGTAGCCAGTATAACATGCCATTTTGTAATCTGTGAAGGCTAAGAATTCTCTTGTATTTTACTCTAATTTCATCTTCTCAGGCATCTATGTGCGTTTGCATGTGTCTTTAAGAAGGTCAGAACGCAAGGCTGCCAGGTGTTTCATTTTAATTGATTAGCAGTTGAAGAGAAATAAAGAATCACAGTGCAGAGATTCATCCAGGCAGCCCACCAGGTGAATGCAAATTGAATATATTGTGAAGTATGGATGAATTTACATGCTGCTCCTTGAGGAGGGACAGTATTGTGTAGCATTCCTCCTAGCTGGAATGGGAATACATGCCTCTATCCCGAATTAATAATGTACCATGTGGTAGCGGAGCCTTTGGTTAGTGTGGTAATAAAAAGAAGCTTAATTGGAAATTCTTTTGAGAACTTGCATGTACTGTACATTATTAGCCTGAGGTAGGTCGTTCTCACCCCCATTAATTTTCTGACTGATAGAACACATACATATTCTCCAATCTCTGTAAGTAGAATATAACAGGTGTTGTTTTTTTTTTTTTTTTTTTTTTTCTCCCTTCTATCTTCCTCAATATCCTTCCAATGTTTCTTGCTGCAGTAAAACAAGCTGATGTAACAATTTAGTATGTATTGCTCAAAGCTACTTCCATTGTCTTCGGACAGGTTGGCTGCCAGCTCAAATGGATTTGTTGAAACAACATGCTTTTACCAGGCTACACTAGCTTCTTCTCTTAGCAACAAGGAGTTCTGACATTAGCAAGCTTATTTTGGAAAGCTCTGCTCTGCTCAGTGTGGGATCAGAGCACCCCAAGGGCTTGAAGTCAAACTTTGTAACTTGTAGTTTAATCAATAAGCCGCAGGAACATCCTAGAGACAAAGCAGAAAATATTGGCTTTAAAAAATAAATAAATCTGAGAATATGGTAAATAATTGCTTACGGTAACAATGAAGATGCCATAATGGCTCAAATATCCAGTTTGCTATTGATTTACACTGACACATTAAAATCAAAATAGTATTAAATAGGCTAATGACATTGAGAAGCCTGTAGCTGAAATTAAGCAGTTTATGTTAAAAAATGAGTAGGATATTCTGGTTAAAAAAAATAAATATAGAAGTTGTAGAAAATTAATTGATTAAAAAAAAACCCCCAAAAACAAAAACAAAACCAGAAATAAAACAAAACAAAAATAGAAAACCTTATCTTGCCACTTTACTGGCCCCCTTTTTCCCCCTGAGAATAAAGTGAACAATGTTTTATTTGCAAAAATGTTTACAGGACAGATAAGGCTAGAAATGCAGATGGATATTCCTGAGAATTCTCAGCCTGGGAAATCTTCCAAGGACTTTCCAAGCTTATTCTGTGGGTCTCAGGCAAGTGGAGGAGCATTTAGCTATGAAAGGATAGAGGAGAGAATAGATCTTAATAATACAGTAATACTACCCACTTCAGTGTTATTTGAGTACGAATATTCACACACCTAACTTTAGGTACTTGTCTCAAGTGTTGTGCTGAGCTAGAGGCTGAGGAGAGCCTTGAGGAGCTGAGAACTGTCAGGTTGTATGTGAAGAAAAACTCTCCTACTCAGTGTCTGACAGTGTGTGTTGTCTGCACCTCCACAACCAGTCTCAGTGTTAGTAATGACTGCCCATCAGGATAGGTGTCCCTTGGGCCAGGCTTTGATCACTCTTAGAAGAAAATTGCACTTCAGTTCCCATTGACTTCAGTAGGGCTGGAGAGCACTGAGTGTTTTAAAGGCCTCAACCCATGTAGTACTAGTGTAAGAGGTGATTCCCAAGAATTGCAAAGAAGTCATCATTCTTTGGGAAAAGGAGTTTGACACAATGAAATGTTGCCTCTGGTGTGCCATCAGATGTGTTTCCCTTTTATCTCCTGAGTGTGACTCCGTTAGCATCAGCACTTGAGGGAGAGCAGACTTGATAAACACTTGAGGACTCTATACTCAGAGTATTGCTATGGAGCAGTGACTGACTGCAAACAAAGCAAATTCAAAGAGAAAACCCCTCTGAGCTCAGCTTTTTAAAGTAATCCTTTTAAGATTTAGTGTTACTTCTGTATTACTCATTTTCTTTTTTAAATATGTAAGGGTGTAGTTCCAAGAAGGTTATTTTATAATAAAATACGCAGGTATTTCCAGGACTTTTAATGTGAACTACTGCATAAACCTACAGCTCCAGCTGCTGGCAGATTTTCTTGGTTTTTCTCAGCCATAAGTGATAAAAGAACTCTAAGAAAAACATCTTTTTCCATGTAGAAAAAATTAATATATTAGTAATAGTGATAAATATTCATAGTTCTTCCTAAATCCACACGTTTAGAGACCTTCCAATCCCCTTTTCAAGGCCAGCCTTGCATTGTGTAACAAATAGATACACAGGATACATTACTAACACGGCACAAATCACAGGGTAGGTGGATACACTGTGTCACAATGCTGATATGTGTATATGTATATGTATATGTATGATTTATCTAGATGTTATTATACTCTCCTGGTCTGTCTTTGTGCCTGACTGTCAAGAGATATTAGTGGATTGTAGGTTTCAAACTAAAAGATAAAATGAAGGTTCTAATTTAGGTAGAACTCACTGCTTTTATTGTGTCTTGACAAAATAAAAATACAAAGAAATTCTTGCATATGACAAGACTGCACTCAAGCCATGTGTACAAATGATAAACCAAGCCCACAACTAAATTATGGAAGTTGTTAAAGGTAACAAGGGAAGTGACAAGGAGTGAAATGCCTTCCTTGAGGAATAAATAAATAAATCAACATGTAATACAACAGGATCATGCAATTATCTTTTTTTTCAGCTAGGTTCTGGAGTATACTACTGAGTACACAGTGATTGCCTAGTGGGTCTGACAACATGAAAGATAAGGATTTTTCTCTCTCTCTCTCTCTTTTTTTCTTTTTTTTTTAAGGATCATATTTGGGAGACTGATTAAATCAATGTCTTTTCTAACTGAACTTCTCTGAGCCTCTAATGCCACAAAATCCCTAGGAAACCTGCTGATGAAATAGTGTCTCTAGAAACTCATCCACAAAAGGAAAACCTCAAACCCCCCCAAAACCAATCAAACAGTCAAATAAATCATCCTGCCCCCCTCAGATAATGCTACTTCTTCAAGCTGTGGTTTCATATTACCTATGTGCTATGAGCACTCATTGATCCAGAAAACAAACTGCAGTTGTTTTCCTCTCAGATTTCTTTTTAGCTAGCTGCAGATGGGTCTAGACCTCTGCAGAAGCACAGCCTGGGGCAGCCAGGTATTGTAGGACTCCACTGTGAGGTCAAAGGACTCACACCCTTCTGATGACTTGCATGACAGGATAATGAGATCTAATGAAATTTCCTTTTTTCTGATTTTGTGGAGTATTAGTCTCACAATTTTCAAATATTATCCAGATTAAAATATGTAATGAAGGACAATAAATTTAACTTGAAAGATTAGGGAATATCAGAATTACCTCAGCTTGAGTAAGGTTCTTTTAACCCTATCAGCCGCTTGTGGTATGACTTGGTTTTAATTACATGATCACACGCTATTTTTCAACAGTAACCGTACCTCATTTAGTTAATAGGTCATCTCTGTTCCAAGAATGGTTCCAGCTTGTGTAGTTAAAGATGCTCATAGCTTACACGTGGAACCACAGTTCCTCATACCTTAGTCCTCCACATGTAAATTAGGTATAATAATAGAATGCTGTCTCACTGGTATGTTGTGAAAATAACTTAATTGGTGTTTGTGCATCACTTGGTGAGTGCAGCAGGCCACAGGAAAGCCCAGGAGGTAAGTAATAATTTTGTATCTAGAGAAAACCTTGAGTCACATGCATTATACAGGGTGTGGGACACATTTTGGACAATGACTAACAAACAAGATGTGGAAAGAGAACAGATCAACAGTGCCATCAGATATCACATGTAGGCTGCACTTGATTTAGGCAGGTTAAGTGCATCCTGGATCATCTTGAAAGGTAAAGGAGAGGAAGGATTAGAAGCACAAGAACTAACACAGTTCAGTCTGCACACTGAAGAGGTTATTTACTGGTGGGAAAAGAAAAGAGTATGTGGCCTGGGATATAGAAACTGCAGTGTAATCCAAGGGTTGCACAGGATACATTACTTTGTTATTCTCTAGCTTCCGAGTGCTAGAGTTTGTAACCTAACCACACTCCTCTGAACACACATATCTATCTTTTTATGTATTTAGTTAGATTCCATCTACTCAAAGAAAAATTCTGACTGCTCTAGATTCTTCTCTGGCAGTCCTTAAACCGACATTCATGAAACAATGAATTCATTCTACCGATAACTCACAGCATTCAAGATCTGTATCATGATCCATCCCTGCTAACGGAAACTTATCTGGTCTTGCAGCAGCCCTGGTAATTGCTCAGCTAAGTCTTTAGCCAATCATGCTGATGAGATGGCTGATGAAAGAAAGCCTCTGCAAAAATGAAAAGCCCTACAAAAGATTAGGCGGTCAAACTGAGATATCTTTTTGATCATAACTGGCAGGATGGTTTCAGATGAGTCTCATTTTTAGGGAGTTCAGGACTGTAGAAAACAAAACAAATCCCTAAATATCCAATTGTTTTTTTTTTTTAAGAAGGCCAGAGACAAAGCCAAGTTCTGTATCAAAAAATACTGTAAAATTCCCATAATAAAATATGACAAAGAAAGCAGTTAAATTTTTCACCACTTTTAGGTATCAGTTTACATATCAGTTGAAAAGAAAACCTAGCCCAGCAGTCCAAATGAAGTTTTATAGAAAAAAAAATCACAGTTCTCAATCTAGAATTGTAAAGTATATATAAAATTACATCTGTAAATTCTGTATTGTAAGGAAACTGGCCAAACCTTAATGATATTTTGGTTAAGAGAGCATACTCCTGCAGCTAGTACTTAATCTGATAATAGCTGGAAATTAGAACAAAGAAAAATCACTGCAAATTTCAACAACTTCATAGAAAAAGATAGGGTAATTGGCTCAAAACAAGCTGTAGGAGAGAGGATAAAGCCTCAGTATGTTTAAAAGCACTATCAATTTCATCTTAGTTCTCCCTGTGTTTTTATGTAACATTATTTATCTACATTTAATCCTATTAATGCTTAAAATGCCTAAAATGACTATCTAAAAGGTCATCTTATTTCATCCCTTCACCATATTCTTACCCAAATCTGTAGTGAATTCTATGCTCTGCATATTTCTCACACAGAATCACAGCTAAAAAAGCTGCTTAGAAATGAAAGTCTTAGATGACCTTTGCTACCTGCTATTAAAGGTGCTTTGAAAATTTTTTGTAGCAATTCTGAATGCCATGAACATGAGTTACGATGCTGCAAGTGGCTGGAGTAGGTTCAGAGTACAGTATTTTATTGTATCAGAGCCTACATCAACTCCATCAAGCTGCTTTGTTGTCAAAGGAGCAAATTCTGTATTTCACAACTCTATATGACTTCAAGAACTTGTGCAGGATCTATATGACTTGACCCTGAACTTGTGCAGGATCTTGTGTTCCAGCTGGATCCCTACAAGCTTAGAGGGCCTGATGGGATTCATCCAAGAATCCTCACAGAGCTGGCTGATGTCATCACAAAACCTCTCCTGAAGGTTTCTGAACTGTCTTGGGAATCTGGAGAGGTCTCAGCTACTGGAAAGTGGTTGTTCTGACTTTCAGGATAGGCAAGAAGGATGGCCCTGGGAACTACAGGCCTGTCAGTGTCACTTTAGTGCTGGGTAAAAGCACAGAAAAGATTATTCTGAGAAATATTGAAAAACACCTGGAGGACAACACAGCCACCAGTCATAGCCAACATGGATTCATGAGAGGAAAGTCCTGCTTGTCAAACCTGATTTCCTTCTACAACAGCGTAACCTACCTGGCTGATCAAGGGAAGCCAGTAGGTGTAATCTTTTTGGACTTCAGCAAAGCTTTGAAAACTGTCTCATACTGGACTCAATGATCCTGATGGGTCCCTTCCAAGTCAGCCTTTTCTATGATTCTATGAACCTGTACAAAAGGAACCACTTAGCAGTAACTGGAATGAAATGCTCTCAAAAGCTCAGTTAAAGCAGGGAGGTTGGACTGGCTTTCCACATGGCTGGTTATGAAGCAGCCTTAGCTTGTTAGTTCTTCTGGGTATATCAAATGTGTTTCTGTATTTTTCCTGACAATTTGTGAGTGTTTCTTGTTCTCAACAGTAGAAAGCTTAAGAGAAGAGAGCATTTGTAACATGATACAGCGATCCTCTACCTCTGATAACATTTTGCTCTCTGTTGCCAAAAGGATTGTTTTGAAAGTGAATTTTTGCAGTGAGTAGAAGTGACATTCTCCAAAAGCACCAGATGCAAGAAATGCTTCTTAAAAATAGAATGGTGAAAAAATTAAGAAAACAAAACCCCCCACATTTAGCAATATAAGCAAAACTTTATAACTTTTTAAAAAATATGTTACTATTCTCTGAAAAAATTTCAAGAAAGTTTTCTAGTGAAGATTGCCCTGAAGCAATACATTTAATTGAAAACTATAGAAATATTTTGCAGACGTACTCATAAAGTTTCTATTTCCGGATGAGTGAAACTGAGTGAAAAAAATCATAGGGTTTGTTTGTTTAAAAATAAATTTTCTCATGCATCAATTGACTAATATCGTTCATCCATTTCTATCAAAAAGTTATTGAATATACTGGGATAGAGTGTTGACATGGAGCTAAGAAGCATTGCTTAAAACCCTACTACCTCCTGCAAGTCAAGCAAGCAACACAAAGCTGATAGAACATTTTCTTTGTTGAAAGAGCAAACAAAAATTAAAATAAGTATTTTCAGTTAGCACAGATTTTATTTTTTCCTGAAATCTTTAAAAATAATTTTTTTAAAAATAAATGAAATAACAAAAATTAAATGCAGAAATGTTTCACTTGTAGATTCTCACAATTGCTCACTACTTCTGCATTAGTCCCAAATCTGTGAGTAATCATTTCAATCAGTCCAAATCCATCCTTCTGGGCTATTTCCTTTTTTCTTTTTCCTTTTTCTTTTTCCTTTTTCTATTTTTCTTTTTTTTTTCTTTCTTCTTTTTTTTCTTTCTTTTTTTTTCTTTTGTAATTTTTACTTTATCTTTTTTCTATTTTTCTATTTTTCTTTTTCTTTTCCTTTTTCTTTTTTCTTTTCTCTTTTTTCTTTTCTCTTTTTTTCCTTTTATTTTCTTATTTTCTTCCCTTTTTAAAATAAATTAAATGAAACATTTGTAACAAAGCACAGAGTTTCAAACAGTGCTTCCATGCACAGACGACTGTTAAATTCTTCCCCAGTTGAGTGGCCAGTGAGGATTCAGGCTGTGCATGTCGGCCCCCTGCACTCATTTTTCTGAAATAAGTGAAGCAGCAAGTCTCTGCTCCAAAACTGTGTTGACAGCATGTGCTGGAAGAGGATCTGTTTTGATGTGTGAGATCTGAGTGGTTCAAAAAGCCAAGCAGTTGTCAGACATGCAGGAAGAGGAAGAAGGGGACCCAGTAAATGACCTGGTATTGGATGAAGATCACCATGTTTCTTTCAGGGGAATTTTCATCTGCTGACTATGAAAGGGGGTTTGCTACAGTGGTTTCTCCTTTTGAGGAACTTGTCACTCAGGAATGGGGAAATGGCATTGCACTGGCTGTTCAGTACAATAGCAAGGACCCTGCTCCTGTGTAGCTGTGGTAGGATCTGCCGAGCTGGAGAGCACTGAGCAACAGTCTGTAAAGATAATGGAGAGCACAGAAGAGCCCTATGATCCCATTACAGCTTTCCATTCCTTGCACCAGGGTACTTACCAGCCAGCACACCTCTTTTGCTGAGAGCCAAGACTGAACTTATTTTGCTCTTTCAGCTGGCATGGACACACTTCCTTGGAATAATTTAAGCCACTTGAATACCAAGTGTATCATCTGGCTGAATATTTCATTATAGCCCCACCCAAGTTACACAACTCTGAATATAACCTTTTGTTTTGCAAGGAGAACTACCACTGACTGAATTGCCTGGAGTTTCACAACAAGGACTTTATATTTGCATCATTTTCCCCATAATCCATCCTGCATAATCAGGAACTCTAGTCTTGTCACAGTAAATATGGCAATGCTTTTGTTCCATCAAACCCTCTTACCAGCTAAACAAATCAGTATACAGTTTTTAATAAATTTGAAGAACATGGGAATTTTGACTTGCCTTTATGGTGTTGAAATCAATGTAACACATATGTAGCTATTTCTTAAAATCATGTTTATTTCTTTTGTAGTCTAATTGCAAGTTTGTCCTGCATCAACAGGAATTTGTAAAGGAAAAACTGACTTTTTTCTTCATTTTGGAGAACCATTGCTGCTGTCCCCAGATGAAAATTACTTTCTCCAGGGAATTAATTATCAAAATAATCTTCAATATCCTTCCTTGATTCACTCGTACTGCACAACTATTACAGAGAAATATCTGCTGATGTCAATGTATGGTTTTATTGTTTGCTCAGCCAAGAGTTTGAGGCAATTCTGAAGTATAGATGATGCCTTTATTTTGGTAACAAAGTACAATAGTGTTTTGCCCACAAATACAAAAGTAAGAAAAGTGAGGGAGGTGTTTTGGGTGTTGGGTGGTGTGGTGGTGATGACAGGTGCTGAAAGGAATAGCACCATAAAGGGTTGAGACTGGGAAAGCTATCTGAACTACATGGCATAATATAAAAATTGTGTAATGGTAGAGAAATACTAAAATATTAATGAAGAGTTTCTGAAAGCCACCAATCTTTTTATGTTATTGCTTCTTTGTACATAGTTATTTCTTTGGTTTTGATACCAGAATGTAAGTCAATGGGGCTGCAGAGTGACTAATTGAGGCTATAGCATCCTTCTTGTTGTCAGTTAAATATTTTGTCTATAAGAAGTCAAGAAAACAACTTCTGTCAACACATAAATAGACTAATAATCTATCCATTTTTATACTACAGGGGTTTTCTTAAAATCCAATTATTTAGGTCAGCATGATGTAGACAGTGGTATGAGTAAAATGAAAATAGATTTGAATCTGCCGTTTGATATCCCGAGTCAAGAAATGTGACAAAACTACTTGTGAGTCATAAGTTGTGTAAGCAAGCAAAACAGTTGACACATCCTTCTCCTGATTGATTATAGGAGAGGTATTTGCTGTTCTGGTAACTAGAGTACAACATTAACATATTGGGCAGCAGATTTAACACAAACAAAGGAAGTAGTTTTTCTTTTGACAGATAATTAACTGATAGAACTTAGTGACACAGGACGTTGTGAAGTCCAGAAACAGCTTAAAAAGAGTCAGAAAATTTTGCTAAAAATAGATCATCAGTGACTGTTTAATAACATAGCACACACACATTCCTTGAACAGCTGGCTGCTGAAAAATAAGTGTAGAAAGTGGCAGAGTGTCAGATTGTACTTTCCGTGGTTTAATATCTTTAATATTGTGACATATGCTAATCTGTGGAAAAATGATTCTGGGCTAGGTGGATTTTTGGTCTGACACAGTCTCGTGAATAATTTTTGTGCTCCTGTTGAGAAATGAGAGTTATGAGCTGAAGTATTTTGCCAGCCTCCTTGGTGTTGGATTTAGGAGGATTTGGTGTCTTCCTACCTCTAAAAGCAGCTTGATGAGTAATTGGTAGATGTTTTTCATCTTTGTATCTCAGCTTCTCTATATCTTCTGAGCAAAGAGAATGCTGACCTGCAATTAGAGATCTTCTAGTTAAAAACACCTGCAATCCCCCCAGCCCCAATTTTTGTTACTACATTAGTGTTAACTGTTTGCAGTAAAGTATTCAACTTTTGGTAAAATTCATGCTTGTCTAGAAAACTAATTTATTTTGAGCTTTAAACCCACCTTGCATTCACAAATACTTCTTTTTAGCGGCCACACTGAATTGCTCGGACCACAGTAGAAACGTGGATCGTAAAGGCACCCAGGCGTCTCTATTTGCTGTAATCTGGTCGAGTTTTGCCTTATCCGTGAGTTTTCTTGTCGCTTTTCTGGGAAGTGTTATCCATCGCGACATGACGTCACAGAGCCAGGGGAGCCGGCGCTGTCGGGCTGGGTTCGCGGTCCGCGCCGGGAAGGTCGGAGCAGCAGCGTCCTCTGCTGGTACCGGGCTCCGGCTCCTGGCGCACAGCCGGGAAAACCTGCACCGGGGACTCCCTCCGTAAAGATGGGTGCGTTCGCTTCCCTGGATTCCTCTGCTCTGTCTGTTATAGAAATGGGGAATCATATGTCCTTTTCCCTCACTTAAAATAGAGCTGGATTTCTGTGCCCAGTTGGGCTTCACGGGCTTCTTCTGGGTTACATCACTGCTGCACACTCGAGGTTTATCTGCTTTTCTGTAGGAAGAGTAGGAGACGGAAGCACCAAACATCAAAGAAATAAGCACTGTGAGACTGAATTAGAGAGCACTGCTATCTTTTTCTAGGAGTCTTTTGGAAATTATATGAAAATATTTTCCCACATTAAAAGAAAATAAAACAGCATAGGAATGTGTCCGAGAGGTTGTCTGTATAATATCAAACACTTTGGATTTGAATGAAGGTTTCCCCAAATGAATAGGGGCCCAACTGAAGCAGAGATAAAGCTCTTTAAAATCCTAAAGAAATTATTGAATTAAAAATGTGAATTGAAAGTACACAGTAAACCTTGCAAGTGCCATGTTTTTTTAGCAATTAGTTAAGGAGTGGTTTGTGAGTTGCAGAGGTTAAAACCAGTGAAGTGTGGTGTAACTTAGGATTTCAGAAACCCAGTTCTATTTTGAGCACACTTTGTATCTCTTAGTATCAGAGAAAAGGTCACCCTGCCATGTCCATGGTAAGAGCCCCAAGAAGGGCTCAAGAACTAGTGTCACCTCAGAAGGGTTTTTTTACTATCATGATAGAGCAGTTTGTTTTGCAGGAAGAGTAAGTGTCAACCACGACAGCCAGGAGAAGAGAGGGGAAGAGGGAATCAAGATTAAAGACTTAAAAATGAGTTCTCTCAGTCTTTGCAGAGATGCTTCTCCTGTGGTGTCCAGAGGCCAGACCTGCAGCTGGAATGAGGAATGAAGATAAATGGTGTGGCTGAAGAGGAAACTATTAAATGGAAAAGGAGTAGAAATTTGCGACATGAAAAGTGAGGGATCAATGGCTTAAAATGGCTTTTAAGCAGCCTTTATTTGTGACAAAGTACCAGATCTTATAAGGGACGAACTGAGATGTTGTCAAAAAGCCTTTTCTTGGGGACTGACAGAGATACTGAATCCCCACGGCTTCTACTGACTTTGGTAGGACCTTTGCCTTTGGTATCTGAAAATCAGTTAAAAACCATATTCTTAGTCCCAAAATATCTTGAGAAGAGGAAATAAATTCTGTAAAACTGAAGATTCATAAAAAAGTGGTAAATATAGGTTTTTAAAATCTGACTCCAAAAAATTATGTTTAGACTAGGCATGAATATAATTTATTAGCACTGTGGAAAAGACAAAAAACCCCAAAGACATCACATATAATGGATAGTGAGTCTGACATAAACAGCAGGAGTTAGACAAGTGTTAAAGGAGGAAAGTCTGAGTGTTGCAAAAATTCTTAAGGAGGCAGACAGATATGGTTTGATATTAGAACTATACATACTATTGTGTGAAGGCAAGAAAAAAATGCATCAAGAAAAGCAAGTTAAGTAGAAACACAAGCACTAAATAAGGTTCAGAAAATATCACAAAAAAATTACAAAATAATTCACACTTGGGATTGTTACAGCCTGTCCAGGAAAAAAAAAAAAATCAAAACCAAACACAGCAACTTATCAACCAAAAAAAAAACCCCAAAGCAAAAAAAGAAATTCCAGCCACCCAACCAAACAGGCAACCAACCAAAAATCCTAATACATTATAAAAACACGGCAAATGGTTTTAGAATTTAAGTTAGTGGGGAAGAAAAAAAGATAACAGGATTATCTAAATAATGTTTTTAGCATTTGCGTTTTCTGAAATCTCTCTTGGAGTGCATTTGTTCTTCCAGTTTCTTCTGGAAAATAATTTCAGATAATTGTACTAGTCTAATTTCTAAAAAAAGACTTTTAGGATTGCTAGTAACATGGCTGTTGGAGTTGGATTGGATTGGATTGTTCTATCTAAATGCAGTTTCTGAAAATAATGCATTGAAAGGAAGGAACATATATTTCCAATTCTGATAGCTATCTTATTCTAAACCCATTAAAAAACTTTCAGCAAATTTTGATACAACACCTGAGGGAACTGTGTCTGGAATGCTTCATTTACCTTTGGAAGGATGTTCCAAAGCTGGGAAGGAGAGAACTTCAGCCTGGGACACCTTTTTCATCTTGATTATGTGTTTAATATAAAATCCCCAAAATGTCACAGTGTTTCATAGAATAGATGGCTGGTTATTTATCTCCACTAAGCTACAGATCATTTATCATGAGCCATAAATTTTGTCTCTCTCTTTTAATAAATATGAGCTTCAAAGATTCAGAATTATGTATGATTTTCAGACTCACTGTGTCCAGTGACTTGGCAATAGAAGTTTTGCCATTTCTTTCTGCAGAGGGTTTTATTTTTGTAGCAGATGGGAACAGAATGGAGCATCCTGACACAGCACACAGCTGCACAGCTCAGTAAAGTGCCCCTGCTGTCGGGAGAGCTGTGACTTGCCAGAGTTTCTGTATATCTGGGTCACCCTAGAGAGAAATGCTCTGGGTGTTTCAGGCATGATCTATGAAACGTCTTTCCACTCTTGAAGCAATTCTCCAGCTTAGATAGCATAGTGCTGTTGTCAATGGGGCTGATGTAAGGGAAAGGTAAATACATTCTGGGAAGGGCAACTTTATTGGGCTAGTAGCACAATCCATAGAGTAAGTCATCTCAGAGGCTGGAAGCAAACAGAGATGTTAATTTAAACATATTTGTTTATGTTGAGTGCTCTGGGGGCCCCTGGCCATAATGTAAAGAGCCTAAGTACCATCCACAGCCTTTCAGCAGTTGCAATGGTAAGGCCAAATGAATTCATCTAAAGCAGTTGTCAAATGTCCCATCCTGCCCCCAACATTATTGCCATTTCAAAGGTTTTGCCTCTTGAGTTTATTATATCTATTTTTGCCACCATAGATTATTATTCAGTATGAAAGCTTAGTATTACTGACACACAAGGCCATCTGCTGAAAGAAGTATCAGGGACATGGAATTTTTCTCCTGGGATAGTTACATAAAAGATGGTAAGTGACAAAATAATTTAGCAATTCTTATGCTCATGGGACATAACTCTTTGTATCTGAAAACATCAGGATTGTTCATCTACAGAATATAGGAAAGGGCACAAGGAAGTTTTAAAGGAGACCTTCAGATGTTCTGTACATAGATACAAAGGACCAAAAGGTTTGAATCTCTTAAATTTTCCTGTGTCAGGGAATTTTCCTGATAGCCAAGAAACTTGTGATTCCTGTATCATTGCCAGGACTCCTCCCAGCCCATACCAGCTGCTCAAGGTAAGCATCTTAAGGAGATACCAGAAGCAGCTTCTTATAATGTCATTGCTCAGACAACAAGCACTCTCATTTATGCAAATTTAAAGGTTTAAGCTATCAGCAGGAAACATAGAATAGTTGAGTAACAAGTACATGGAGCTCATGTAGTACCCAGCTGATTCATGGCCATCTTCTACTAAGACTGAAATAAAAGATCATGGCCATCAGTGAGCTCTGTGGCCTGGGTCTTAAGAGATTTAGAGCTTGAACCTTTGTCTGTGCTGTCTGTCCATCTTGTGCCGTCATGAATTTTGGTCAGTTTTGAAGAAAGGAGTGTTCAGGTGCCTTTACCAATCCATAATTTTTTATTTGATCTGGTGAGTGGGGGTGGGAAACCCTACATTTTGTAAACAAAAGCTCTTATCTGAGGTTATTACCATTCTGAGCCTATGTCAAGCCTGTTGGAGTGGAACAGACACTTGTCCCTTTTATTCCCCCATATCTCTTTTGCTGTTTCTTGGCTAGACTCCAAAAAGAAAAAGACAGTTAGAGCAATATGTTTTTCCAAGAGCTGTTACTTGAAGGGAGAAGATAATATTAATTATCCTGAGCAGTATCGTGAGTTCCCTAAGGGAGGTTGCAGAAACGTTAGCAAGGAGTTGATGCTCCCAGGAAAGACCTGTGCAGTGTAGCTTGCTCGGTGTGAGACAACGAAAAAAGGCTCCAGTTACTGGCTACAGGTTAAACCCACACTCTGCCCTGGGACAAATGCACGCCTGCCAGAAATTAAATATAATTAATAATTCTTCGATTGTTTTAAAGACATTTAGACAGAGTGGTGACCTGTTTTCACTCCTCTGTCCTGAACAATGTGAACTGATGAAAATGATGATGGTGATGATGTCAGGGTCTCTTTAAACAAAAAGTACTGTTTAACAGGTCATCCAGGAGACCTGAGTTCAAGTTCCTCCCTTTTTTAGGCTGTTGTTTACACATCGAAAATATCAATGGTTGTTTGATCTGCCGGATACATTATTATATTTATTATATATATACATTGCTTCAAAGAGCTGTTTTCTTGGTGAAACAAAAGGCAAATCTATGCTGAAAAAAACCCCAAACCGTTTCCTCTTCAGGAAAATTGCTGGTGTCATGGACTATCCTGATGCATACAGAATTGAAAAGTTGATTTCTCTTTCAGATTCTTATTTTATACTGCCCAGAATTCACAGAATTTTCCCTCTGACCTCCATTTCATGTTGACAACCATAGTTTTAATAAGGTTTATTTGCAAAAATTTAGTTACTCTAAGGAGGGCTAAGTTTTCTAGGCATGTAGGGGATGTTAGTCTGCTGCACAGTCTTTTTTCTGTGCTGTTTTATCTAACCAATATGCTCTCTCCTTGTGTTGTTCTTGTTAGACACAGACTTTGTTCACCCTGTCACTGCTTACTATGCTGAGCAATATTTTTCCAAATCAATTCTTTCTGTGGTTCATAAATATCAGTTCTGATTTCATGCAGTCCTACCCATGTCCTAATAGTTCTAACTTTAGCTTTGCTTATCCATGGACACAAGGAATCTGCTTTTATTTATGAAGACTTTGGATTTAGTTCCATTATTGCTTGTAACTTATCAGCTGCCTCATAAAAGATCCTGAAAAAGCTCTGTATTTTTGCTCATCTCTGTATAGCCTCTGACATTTCCTTTTTTTCTCTCAGTTAGAAGAAGCTGCTTACTCTGGATTATTTTAAGTACTTCTTGTGCTTTGCTGGTCTGATTTGCCTGCGTGGCAGACACTATCCCTATAGTCAGCTCAGTGCTGTGCTACTGCTGGCCCTGGGAAGGTACTACAGAGTGGCCAGACATCACCAGTGGTGCAATGTCTCATTTTACCAATCGTCTTTTGTCTGTTTATAAAGGTAACACTGTGTTCCTGAATGAGGAGCAAAGGAAGGTTCTCACTAAAATGAAGATATCTCATTTACAATACAGTAACATTACCACGTTGCTTGATTATTTAGGTTCTATTTTAGCACTGGTAGATACCCTGTTACCTGAGCAGAGTGTACGACAATACTGTATTTTTGAAATTTGTCTTTTGTTTCCTAACTATCCTTCAGAAAACCTGCCTAATGCACAAACAGCGTACTGAAAAGTGCTAATTACTGTCATCATGCAGTCCCTCCCCTTAAACATTTTCCAGTGTTTACCTCTTACATTAGAGTTTCAGAAACCAGAACAATGAATCTGTTAGATTCTGTTGGTTTCTTTGGACATTTTGTTTGTTTGTTTTTTGCCTGTTTGGGTTTTATGTTTTCCTTAGGTTGTGTTTTTTTTTTTTTTTTTTTTTTTTTTTTTTTTTTTTTTTTTTTTTTTCTTGGCTTGGCTCTCTTGTCTTGGTTTAGGAAAGCCTTTTTTTCAAAATGCAGTCTCATGGGGGGAACTTACTTTAGTTAGATGCAGATATCCTGCATGTAGACTTTGTGTGTCTGAGCAACTCACTCAAGACTCCTTTAATCTCTCTTTAAGAAAAATGGACTTTCAGGGTATTCTTTCTCTCACCTCATCTCATCTCAGCATGCATTTAAAACAGCTTAGAAAAATTGCACACTTAAAGTGATATTTCTCCCATGATGACATGGGAGATGAAATTAGGTAGAATAAAATTTGCTCATGATATTGCACCTTGAATCTGTTAGAGTAACTTCTGCCTTTCCTTTAAGCAAAATCTTCACAGACTGCAGTGAATAGTGAATAGTCTATTGTGTCATGTGCTTCTTGTGATTAGATTAACCAGAGAGCACTTATTATTTTAATGTCTTCAGAAATCTGCACTGTCCAGTACTTGATTAGATTTTGTGAGGTCTTCCACAAGCAGTGCCAAGTGGGGCTTTGCATCTTGTCAGACAGCATCAGCAGTGCCAAAGATCTGTATGATGTAAAGTGTCTGCTCTTAAGTGCATTTAAGAGCAATGGCTCTTACCAGCTGTGTATGATAAGACATCACAGCCAAAGGTGGCCTGGTGGCACGGTGCAACTCCAACAGCAGTCCCTGGTAATGTCTTTTGAATGCATAAACACAATCTATTTCTCATAGTTGTCCTCAAAAGTGGTGTCACATTTTTGGTTTGCGTTATTGCTGCTTTTACTAATTTCCGGTTCATCACCTCTGTAAACTTGCAGTACTTTAGAATTGATGTGTTGCATATGGTTTTCTTCTCCCTTTCAAAACCCTGTCCTTGGATGTCCCTATGTTAAATACCATTATTCTACAGGTATTATGAAGTAAATAATATCAGAAATAGCCTACTTGTAGAAGAACTTTGTTTGTTTGTTTTTACTTTTTTGTGTGTGTATTAGAGGTATGTCTGTGGGTTTTTTAGTTAGTTGGGTTTTTTTTAAAGACCATTCAGCCCTCTTATGCCCCTTCAAAGTTCTAATTATATTTTCTTCTTAGTTTAAGTTTTATAAAGGGGCACGTGGCAAATAAAACTTCAGGACACTTTGCCTGGATAGAGTCACATTATTTTGTGTGACAGGATATCTTTATGCTTTGGCAAAGAAAATTAACTAACTCTTTGATGTACTACTGCAGCCTTTCACTGGGGCTGCTGCATGCACATCTTATAGAAAGCCTGTGCGCTCTGTTATAGCTGGAAGATCATACAGAAATCTCTATCAATTTATACTTTATTAACATATAATCTCTATCAATTTATACTTTAATAACATATAAAACTTAGCTTTTTCTAACCATCTTCTATAGAAAAGATGCATATACATTTCTGAAAAAGTAGATGTTACCACTTTATTAGGAGCAGAGAAAGTAAGAGAGAGAAAAGTGATGGACATTGTTTAAGACTAGTAAAGGAGGGATGAGGGGTAGAGCATAATTCTAAGTCTGATCCAGTGGTTTATCTGTTGGACCTTGATGCCTCCATGATATTTCATTAAAATTTATGAAGTGTTAATGCTCAGTAATGACACAGGCAAATATCACACCTTAAAGTCCACGACTACCAAAGTAATTCTGAACACTTCATAGTGGGGTAGATAGGGTGTTTTAAGCTCATTTGCCTTATCATCAAAAGTATGCATGAATTTATTTATTTATCTATTTATTACCAGAATAATTACTGTGTTGAAAGAGATGGTCTCTCTCTTTCATTCTTACTTCCTGCCTTTTTTCGAGGATGTTTGTTTGATTAGCTGCTTAAGTTCAGCAGTGATAGGCAGATTATTGCCTGTCAGCTGAGGTTACACAGACTGCATTGTGGTTTGTTCAGCTATCCTAACCTCACAGCTGGTAACAGACCATATCTTAGATGCACTATTGCAAACACTCAGTTCCCCTAAGTCTTCTCAAGAGTAGGTAATGACCTTGTCTTTGATAACAAACCAGCCCAGCAAGATGAGTTATGCCCCTATGGTCCTCTCCTGTCAGATAGGGAATAAAGTTATCTGGTATCCATCCAGGGATTTTCTCTGTGGCAGGATGTCAAGCCCCTGCTCCTCTCTACCACAGAATTTTGGTGCATAAGGACATAACCCAGGGGCTAAAAGGCCCAGCAAGGGGTCATCTCTGGTGCCAAAGGTGCTCAGGTCTAGGCTAAGAATCAACGTAGTCTGGAGAGCAGATGTGGGAAGAGTTAAAGGAAATATTCTTGACCGAGAGACACTTTTTTTACAAACTATAAAAGACACACGAGTTATCACAGAGGTAGCAGCCTTCTTCATACACACCTTGAAAGTGTGGGAGACCTCTCCCTGGAGCCTGGACGCAGGTTCCATGCTTATTTCTCTGGGGATTGAGGGATAGGATCTTGATGTGTGCTGAACCAACAATTAGATGATAAGATACACTGAATTCTAAGGGATATTATTTCTTCACTGGCTGTAACATTATCAGGTACCTTTAACCTTGTGCTGTATATAACTACATATAGCTTCTCTCTCTTTTTTTTTTTTTTTTTTTTTTTTTTTTTTTTTTTTTTTTAAAATCTTTATTCCTGTACAGTATTGGTTCAAGTGTTATGTCCGTTAGTTTTCTGTCTATTAAGTAAATAATTCATTCTACAATAGACCAAATCAGCTATTATTGAAGAACTTGTGAATGAGAGTGAGTTTTGGGGTGCTGGCCACCTCAATAAAGCTACTGCTTGCTGCCAGAGGCCTGGGAAAAAGGCAGGGACTTATCTAATCCCCACATCCATTTGTAACACCAGGACACATATTTTCTCAAGCAGGATTTTACCACATTGAATTGAGCAGATTTTGGTAGTGATTCATGCCATCTTTCTGTTCCCACAATACAGGATGAGCAGGCTAACTAGGAAGCTGGACTCAGCAGGTGAAAAGCCATTATTCATTGTGGCAAAGAGAAGGAAGGGAAATACCACAAAATATGGTATACAGAAATACAGAATAATGATGAAATAACTACTGTGGTTTAAAAATAACCAATAATAATAACTACTGCTATGGTTTAAAAAGTGACCACTGAATGAGCTACCTACACCAGATGGTAGAATGAGCTCCTTACATAGAAGGGTAAGTAAGTCCTAGGCAGTGATGAACACTATATATATATGTGTGTGTATATAGAGTGCCCACTAAAATTCTTGCTTCAGGTTTTTAAAAATACAAGATATGAAAGATGAGGAAGAGAACAGTTCTTTGCAGCAAGTTTATTTCTGCAACTGTGGAGATAATAAATGGAGGGATAGAATATTAGTTAGACTATAATCTGTTCACACTACTGCTAATGAAGTAAATTTGAATATTATGCTGCTGTGCTTCATCTCCACCTGAGACTGTCAATAGGTAAATTAATTTTACTGTGTGAAGCTAGTTTTAGGGACTTTTTAACATGAAATATTTTCTAAAGAATATTTGGATAAATTGAGTGCATATGAATACATCTTCCTCAATGGCAGGACAGAGTGAGTTATTGTTGGTAAAAAAAAAAAAAAAAAAGGTAGAGACTGTTACAAGGTTCAGTGTCGCAGGTGATTTCTGTGTTGGCAAGGGAACTGCTTGCATTAGTGTTGCATCCAAAGTGAAAAACCTCTCAGCTTTGAAACAGCTTAGCAGAAGCCAAGGTGAGGGCAGTACAAAGCACTGAGTGCATGGGAGAGACACAAGCATTTGTTTCACATAAAGCACCTGCTTATGTACCCAGAGGGCAGATGGAGGCTGTAGCAACTCTTCTTTCCAACTTCCAGAAGCAGCAAGAGCAGTTCTGTGACTCAATGCATTGCAAGGTTCTCCTTTTAAGTTTGTACTCCTTTTGTGCAATGTGCTGACGTCTTAATGAAGGAATTAAAGAAAATGAGACACCCCTGCATGGTTCACTGGAAGTCTGGATCAAAACATCTTTCTCATTCTTGGATTCTTGGATTCAGGGGAACTTATGTTCTGAATGCTCTTCCACAGCATGATAGAAAATGCTGCAGTGAAGCAGTGGATCAGAAATTATTATTTTCAAATTATTATTTTTAGCAAAAAAAAAAAAAAAAAAAAAAGCCAGAAGACTTGAGACATCTGAGAGGGAGATAACCATGGCTGAATTAGCTGGAAGCACTCAGGAGTGTGCTAATTTAATTAATTGCATGATGAGTAAGCCAGTAAGGATCAGACTTCACCAACTATGAAGTCTTTACCATTTATTGCTTGCCGTACACTGACCATTGCCTCCACAATGATGATATTGCTCCTGTAAGGAATGTGCAGCTATTTCTGATCTGCTCTTCTGCCCCATCCCATTTTTCTTTCTTAAGGGAATACAGTGGTAATTTGAGAGAATTAGGCATACTGATGATTTTACTGCTACTGATAATTTTTCTGTCAAAAGTAAATGGTATTCTCTTTTTTCAGAGTTACAATTGCTATTTAAATTTAAAGCAAATAATTATCATCATTCTTTGCCAACTACCACAGGCTGTTATAATAAAGAAACAAATGAAACTCCCAGTCAGAAAAGTGACTCTCTTGTATAAGCCATGGGAACTCAATAATTCTTTTCACTCTGAATGATCAAACAATAAAATAATTATTATGATAAAGTGATGAAGAGAAGATAATTTTCTGTTACTTAACCCAAGGTCCTCAGGGTGTATCCGCATCGAAGCACAGGTGAAGGAAAAATACTTTCTGCCTCTGAAAAGAGATAGAGAAAGAGACTCTCGAGGAATAGGAGAGTAGGAAGGAAAAGGAGTCAAAGAGAGTAAGGATGAGGATGAGAAGTCATCACAAACAGAGTGTGTAAGGAAAGGCCTGTAATTTCTAATCAAATAATTTGCTAGATACTGTATCATTTATACCCCTATTATGTAGACATAAATGTTTAGAGTCCAGGTAGTGCTAAAACGAAAGAAAAATGCATATGGTACTATGACAGTGTACTTGATGGCTATCTTTTTTAAGGTGGACTTCCTTACAAAATAGCATACTTTACACACATAAAGAAAAATTCATTTAGAAAATTTGAACATGGTGTTTTGCAATATTGCAATTTTGAAAAACTGGGGATCAGCAGAATTTTTTCACTCTTTTAATGTGTTTGGACTGGTTTTGTTATTATATATGCTAATAATTCTGCCTGAGGAATTTTTCTTGTTATCTTGGAAAGTTTTTATAAAGAATAATTTGTGCTCACTTTTTAGTTTAAGCGGGTTCACGATTAGAAGGTGACATATGAATTTTGAAGTTGGGGATTAGTTTGTGAATTAATGAGGTGAAGGGTCATAATTTGATAATGTTGCATTGCAGTCCTTCCTGAAAATAGGTGCAGAATGCATATTTTCATTCAGAAGACCTGTAAATGTAACCCTGTCCACTAGAGGTCATCAAATACTAAGAAATTTCTTTTTAAAAGACCATCTGCTTCAAACTGAAATAGCCCTCAGAATCTTTCAGTTTCTTCCCTCATTTTCTGCAAGTTTATTGTTACAAACACCAAATAGTGCCTGATAATATCTCAAGGCTAGGACTAAGCTGGGCAAAGCTGCTCCTTTTCTTGCCTATATCCCGTGAGCAAATGGCTCCACATGCTGGAAGCTGCAGCTCCGTCTCTCAGATCTTTCTTGAGTGTGTCATAATTCAAGGAGATTTGATTCATACAGGAGTTACTTGCTCTGTCTGATCAGATTATTTTCAGGAAACATTGTTCCCCGCAGGAGGCACACAATGTGTCTGATTTACAGGCGAGTCTGTCAGCTGCACACAGGCGTGCACTCCCGTGGGTTCGGCTCCCACACAGAGCACAGCTGGCACTGCCAGGGAACCCGGGGAGCCCTTCCCACCCCCAGGAACTCTGATCACACTGGCAAGGGCTGCAAGCCATAAGGGGCTTTATTGAACTTTACTTTTACAACAGCTACCTTCTGTTTCCAAACCAATAAAACAGGGGCTGTGAAGAGACCTGTCAAACAGTTCTCTGTCTTTTATGGTTGCCTTTCCTCTATAGGAGAGTAAATTGCAATAAGCAGTAATTCGAAACCAGAATTTAGGTGACTAGTTTTTGTGGTTTCAATAGTGTTCAAACAAAAATGTGTATGACTGTCGTTTTCATACCTTCTTCATGAATAGATGGTACAGTAGTATTATCAAGGCAATTTTTTTTGTACATTTTTCTTAAATATCTCACTTTCTAAAGTGTCCTAACCCATTTTTCTTATGACAAACACATTTGTATTTGTGAAAGATGTTACATAGGAAAAAAAAATGACTATTTAGGCTAGAGATGAGGAAAACTAAAAGCAAACTTGTTAGATTTCTTTTCTTTATCATAGAAAAGATTTATCATATCACACATTAAAATTTTGAATATTTAGCCTCTGAAGTGTCTACCTAGACCATATATAAGAGTATAAGACAAAGAAGCGATGTATATTTCAGTAAGAACTTCAGCACCTACCTCAGAAAGAAGAAAATAACAAATTTAAATTTTTTCTTATTTTTATTTTTTAGTGTTGGTAAAAAAGATTAGAATAATGAAAAGAAAATATGAATCAATTACTATAGCACTAGGAAATCAATAGGAGGTGGGTTGTAAAAGTACCCCTCTATCCCAGTAAGGTGCCAAGAAATTAAAAATGCATAAATTCTTTCATGGATCCAGGAGAGAAAAGGAAGGAAATACCTCCTGAGTTGCAAGAGAATAAGTACCTTAATGGACTGAATTCTGCCTTTGGATCTCACTTTAACTGAAACATATGGCAAAACTTTGGATGTGGAAATGGTCCAGTTCATTCATTTGCCCTATTAGATTATTCCAAAAGAGAGTAGAATTCTATGCTTTATGTAACTAAATATATACAGAGACAAATCTTAAATTTAAAATTAAAATATTAAATAGGAGTGTTTTAATTAATATATAATGCAAAAGGCTACAGCAATCACTAATTGTTGCATTATCAAGATGGCAACAGTAAGGAGTTTTGTCAAATATTATCCCTTTTTACAGTGACAGATGGTGACAGCTAGAACTGTAAGGGATGCCTAAATGGCATAGCACAAACCTATATGAGTAACAGAGTCAAATTTCAAAGCTTCATTGGTCTCCTCTGATCTGATAAAGCTTGGCACACATAAGGAAAGCTGACCTTTTTATGTCTGATCAGCTGTCTCCCAGGGATGCCAAACATTAGTTGTCTTCTAGATGTTTACCTAAGTCTCAAAAATCTGATGTAAAGCATAATTGCTGAAGACTTTTGAAGATATGAAAGAAACTGCAGAAGTCCCTTGGTTTGGGGTGAGGTATGAAGGGATGAGGGAAAAAAACCAAATATAAAGGAAATTTTAAATTCCATTTTGTCATCTTCACTTTTGAATCAATAGAATCAAAGTCCTGAAGGAGATGAAATTAAATTGAATGTTTGAAAACTGACCTGTGGGTACCATCTGAGGGGCATGAGAACAATTATGCCTCAGGACCATTCTGCTTAGCTGCTTGATTAATGAAATTGCAAAAACATCATGGAGAGAGAAGTCTACCAGCCACTCCAAAAGACAAAGCCATTTGGTAGCTGGAAAGAATATGTGAGTTGAAGTACTTTAAAATTAAATTTATAAGTCAATAGCTTTGATGTTTTCTGAAGCACTTTTTGCTCTCATCTGCAGTGCTAAAGCACCCAACCCTCCCCAAATGATTTAGTTGCTCCACCTTATTTCTTGTTATATTCAGTCAGATATAATTTTCCAGCAGCTGCCAAATCGACTCTTACCTCTTGTCCTTCCACTACACACCTCAAGGAATAAATTAATATTTAGGCCACTAGAATACTTAGATTGCGAAGCTGTGATTCAAAGTAAGAATTAAAGTTGACAGCAGGCCTGGTGCAGTGATATTTAGTCTTGAATGTCTTTGGGACAATTACATTGTACATGGGAGGCATAAAATCTCGTTTTCTTCTCTTTTTTTTTTTCTTTTTTTCTTTTTTTTTTTTCTTCTTAAATTTCTTTTCTTTTTTTCTCTCCTTTTGTTTTGTTTTATCTGCCAGTGTTTAAAAAGGATTATAGATAATCCTAAAAAATTGCAAAAGTACAGCAGTATACATTTATTCTTAATATTCAATTATTTTGTCTACTAATTTTTTGCCGTTGTCGGTATATTTTTATTTATTTTAAAGTATATTATTAAATTTCATTTAAAATATGTCTCTTTTCAAACAGGGATAATTCTCTCTTTAGAAGTATGCAATCACAATTTCTATTTTTTTTTGGTGAGTTATTCTGTGCATTAAAGAAAAGATGATTTCATTTTTAATTGTTTCTACTGGATCATGACTTGATTGTTGCTAACTTTGAAGGGATGGCTGAGGCTGGAAGGCACGTCTGGAGGTCCCTGCTCAGAGCAGGGTCTGCTGGGCAAGGTTGCTCAGGGCTGTGTCCAGATGGGGTTTGACTTCAGTCACAAAACTGGAGATTCCACAATCTCCCAGCTCAACCTGTGTTTGACCACTCTTCATAGTAATAGAGTCTTTCTACCATTTAAAAAGCATTTCTCTTACTTCTGTTTGTGCCCAGTGTCTCTAATAAAAGCATGCCTTTATTATTCACTGTTGTATATATAATTTGAAATTATAACAAGTTTTTTGATTATATAGACTTAGATTATTTTGCTTCCTTTCAATAAACCAGTTAAGAAGCTGATACATATTGGAAAACCACATAAAATGTCCTGATTTCTGTAAATCGGCCCTCAAGTTACTTTCATTGTTAATAATGCAATTTACCAGTCTGAAGGAAATTTTAATTTCATTAAGAATTTTAAAAACTTTTCTGAGTAGTATTCTGCATGTCCTTTTGTGGTAGGTTTGACTGCCTACAGTAACCAAATGAAAAGAGGTTGCAGCAATCTCCTGCACAAGACTGAGAGGCTGCAATTTGGTCCTGAGCCACAAGGAATTAGCATTGGCTGTTTCAGAGAGCTGTATATAAATGAAAAAAAAAAGATAAATCTACATGACCACTTTTTAAGGAAGTTTAGTTCATATATGTCCAATATGTTTATTTTTTTCCTAGGGACAAGTCAGATTGTCAGTAAAATTTCTTTGAATTTAAAACAACAAAAGATTTATTTATCTGATTAACAAAGCTGAACTCTCTTAATGTGTCAGCTTCTACTGCACTGCCGAAAGGAAACTCAGCTAGAATATTATCTGAGAATATCAGATATGGGGCTTTTTCTCACTTTTTATAGGTATTTTCTTATACTGAAAAAAAAATTACTTCCAAGAAAAGTATGGAGAAGGAAAGAACCTCATTATGCAAATTTAGCATACTTCTTTTCAGAAGACTTTTGCATCTGTACAAATGAAACTGATTTTTTGATGTTCAGTATTCAGCTAAATTTGAAGGAAAAGCTATAAACCAGTGCAGATTATGAAAATCTTCAAGTATTCTAAATCTAAAAACATTAGTTCAAGATATATTTCAAATGTATAGTTTCTTATTTTAGATGAGATCCACTGATTACTCAGCTTCCTGTCTTGCAAACTAACAGTCATATTGCAAAAAAATCATTGACGTCAGTGAAATTAGTTTTCTCAGCAAAACCTAACTTCTGCAGTTTTTTGGAAAGGTTGAGCTAGAAATGGTAAAATAGAAATGATTTTGCTTGGACTAGCCAGCAATGCTCTGAGTTATCCCAGTTGTAGTCCCTTTTTTCATGTTAACATATGGCCTTGTTCCACATCATGAGCCAAAATATGCATTTTCCAGGTCTGTACAAAGTTTATGTATAATTTATTCCTAAGGCAGACAAAGTCTATGGTCCAAGACTATGTTGAGACTGAATGTTTCGTCTTTTGTGCAGAACCTAAAAATCAAGTTTAATTTTAAATTCAGCATTTCCTTCATTCTGGGTGTATTCCTAACTTGTATGTTTAGAGGAGGAAGTGGTGTAAAGAAAGGCAGAGGTAAAGCCCCATGGCTCCCTGTTATTGTGTTGAGAAGCATGAACACAGACCTCGGGGCAAGCAATAAAAATTGAAGCTAACTTTGTTTATATACTACATTATATTTAGAAAGCAATTCTCTGATGTGGTGCCAGAAAAGACTTGGGAAAAAGTCTTTAACGCACAGCAAGGGTTAGCTGTCTAATGAGGTATGAGACAATTATATTAATCAACTGTCTTTTCTTACTGTTTTTTCTTACTCTCTCAGGGTAAAAAGCTACACATTGGCTGTACCTCATTTTTATCGGGTCTGCCAAACTTAACTGCAAGTTAGAGTTCAGGAAGCTCCTAGAGACATCTGTCTAATATTTGTCTTGCTACAGCTGCTGATTAATTTATCCGTTCGGAGTAAAATATTTATCGCTTGTGCAAGTCTGCTTCCTTTCCATTTTCTTAATTCCTAGGTTAAGACAGTTACGGTTGTTTTTCTTCTTCAGACATTTAAAATTTGAAACCATCTGGACATCTTGTTTTTCCTGTATATGCATCTATATTTTCTTACACTGTGAACAGTCATCCAGAAACAATCCATAATACTCCCCAAAATGATTGGCTTATAATGGGTTTGTGTGGCTAGGTTTAGGTAGCAGGGAGAGCAAGGAGACAGTAGGGTGGCTTCTGTGAGAGGCTTCCAGGAGCTTTCCCCATGTCCAATAGGGTCAAAGCCAGCTGGCTCTGACATGGACCCACTGCTGGCCAAGGCAGAGCCCATCAGTGACAGTGGAGGCAATGGTGAGGCAGGACGACCACCTGAAACCCATGCAGGTCCACCTGGAGCCTTGGAGGATCCCCATGCTGGAGAAGGTTGATGCTCAAAAAACTGTGGCCTGGTGGGAAGCCCATGCTGGAGCAGGATCCTGGCAAGACCTGTGGTCATGTGAAACAAGGAGTCCATGCTGGAGCAGGTTTGCAGGCAGGATCTGTGACCCCACTGGTACGGCAGGAGCAGCGTGTTCCTGAAGGACTGCACCTCATGGGAGGGGTCCATGTTTGAGCAGTTCATGAAGGAACTGTGGCCCGTGGGAAGGACTCAGTTTGGAGACATCCTTGGCAAACTGACTCCTATGAGAAGGATCCCACTCTGGTTTGGAAGAATGTGAGGAGTCCTCCCCCTGAGGAGGAAGGACCAGCAGACACATGTGATAAGCTGACCACGGACCCCATTCTATCCTCCCATGTTGCTGTAGACAAGGATGTAGAGAAAATCAGGAGAAAACTTGAGCCCAGGCAGAATGGGGGTGTGAGGGGAAGGTGTTTTAGGGTTTGAGTTTCTTTTTCATTCCCCTAATCTTGATTTGATGGGGAACAATTGAAACTAATTTGTCCAAGTCAGTTTTGCCCATGACAGTAACTGGTGCATGACCTCTCCCTGTCCTTACCTTGCCCCGCAAGTGTTTTGTTATATTTTCTCTCCCCTTGTCCAGCTGAGGAGGGGAGTGATAGAATGGCTTGGGTGGGCATCTGACATCCTGTCAGGGTCATCCCACCACATGGTTATACAAAGTTTAATGTTAATGCTGTATATTCTGATCTTGTTTCCACTGGTGTGTTTTTAGGTACTTGTTCATATTCTGATGTCTGCCTTTTACAGATCGTTTTTGTAGCTACCATTTCTGCTTTTTTGTTGGTAGTTCAGTAGTTGCACAGCATGCTCACCTACTGTGAGATGGAGAGAGAAACTTACACCTGCATGAAATGTGCAGGAGTAACTCAAAATCCCTTACACTGTTTTTCAGTGTGTTCTGCTTTATCTTGCTCCTTTCCTTGTAGTAGTCCATTTCTCCTGGGTGGTACCCAGAGTCTCACCTTCAGAAAATACTCAAGGTAGCTTATCAACAGAAAGCTTCTTACTTAAATGCACCAGTAATTGCTACTTTTCTCATATTTTATAAAATGCAGTGAGGGAACTTGGAATTGCACAATACAGACATTCTCTTGCTGTCTTTCATCCCACTCAGCTGCCTGAAAAAATGATGTATTACAGAACCAGAAGTGAGGGGTTTGTGCTCCTTTGACCTATTGTGCATGACATGAACATGCACAGCAAAACTCAAACTTCACTCAAAGTAAAGGAACTGCACTGCAGAAAGCCCTATCAGACAGTAATAGCATCTTTATTTCAGCAGTAGCATTAGCAATAGTAGGAGCCAGCTGTCTAAAGCTTCAGTCTGTAAGCTCATCCTAGATATTGTCTGAAGTGGGATTTGGAGAATACTACATTCAGAGAAAAGGCAAGTTTAGAGGGAATTTTCTGATACCAGATTTGAAGAAAACCTAACGTGATGTGCTTTTCTGAAGATGAAAAAGCTTCCAGCTGACAGCTAATGCTGGTGTCCATAGTTAGATATAACAGAGTGTTAATGTATCTATGGTGTAAAGAGAGATAAAACCTTGCTTATATTTTAGGCTCATTTATATATGTGAGAAGTATTATGCAGAAGTTGCAGGTTATAATGGTAACAAGTAAATCAATAAGACAAAAAAATGGAGATAGGAGTAAAAAGGAAGTGCTTTGATCCTTGATTGAAAAGAGGGTTCTTCAGAGAGCTCAGGAAGGGTACTTACAGGATGAATTTTAGACATCTGTTAAAGTTCATAAATTAAGACATTCAGCCTACAGTTTACTCCAGTGGGACAACGAGACAGAATAATGTCTTTTTTTTTTTTTTTTTTTTTTTTTTTTTTAAATCTTTCCTGTTCAAATCTTAAATCGGGTCATTTAGTCTGGTTCGCATTAGCACTGTAGTTTGAGTCTGCAGAATTCTTTAGAAATAAATTTCCTTATCACTCCTCTTTGCCAAGGTTTTGCAGAAAGGAAAGGGCTTGGGGTTACAACTGAGACAGTCTCAAAATGTGGAGTTCAGGAGCCTTCAGGTATTCAGCCTACAGAAGCACAGTAGAAATGATCTGAAGTCAAACTTCTGCAGTGCAGGTAGTATGGAAACTCCTGCTCTCCAGAGCAATTCTTGCTATGCTGCCCTGTTTGCTGATGCAGACCGTCTGCTAATGTCAGCCCCGGCAAATGCCCTCACCAGTATTGACTGATGGTGGCACAGAAACCTGCACTATTGCCAGAACTGAACCCATGCTACTAAAACTCAGTTTAGAGAGGTCAGAATTATCTTGAAATCAGATTTTAGTGAAAGCTACTTTATGATTACTGTTTCCCTGTGAATCTGTTTGAAGAGAAAGATATTAATCAATTTATGCTTGAATTTCTCTCAATCATTCACACTCAAAAATGGCCAGACTCCCTTGAATCTCAGAATTGTCTACAACCTGCCCTACAAATCCTTCTTGCAATACTTTGTTCTAAATTTGGAGTTGCAATCAATGCTGGTGTGTGGGATTGTCTTTGGTGGTCTGAGACTCACTTCCATCAGGTGCCAGCAGTAGTGGTGGCTGCAGCTTGTTATAAATTCAGCAAACATTTTTCCCACTACAGAAAATTCTGATTGACAAAAAGATCATGCCAAAGTTCACTTCAAGTCATGAATACAATGTAATTCTTTAAAAAAATGAAAAATCTGTTCCTTGTTGAACCCCAACAAAGGTATCCGTTTTCCTGAAATATTATTGCTATCTAGTAGATCAAGCACTGAATAAAGAAATGAATAGTCTTATCTATTGTTAATTTTCTCAGACATCTTGAAATGTTGGATCTTATTCTGTCTATGTCTCATTTTCACATCCTAATGGAAAAATGTTTGGGTTTTTTTTTTTTCTATCACAATATGAGAGACAAGAAAAAAGGATGCATCTCTTTATAAAGGAAGTGTAAAGCTAGTCATGTTTTATTTCATTCTTCCAGATGCGCTTAGTATTAAAGTGCGTATTTCAAAAGTTGGGGCAACTCTGTGAAAAGAACACAAAATCTGCTTGGGAAAGCAGAGCTGGTGGATCTCTAAAAGCTCACACCATAAAGCAGAGGTTCCCCCTACTAAATTGAAATGTGATTCCTCTGGTAAAGGTTTGAGGACGTAAACTGTGAGATGCTGACATGGAGCTGCTGAAGCCAATAGCACGGCAGAGGAGGTGTGGCAGCCCTGCATCCCCAGGTTCAGCCTGCATCAAGACCAAGCATGTATTCTCAAGAGGAGAATGCACGGGCACACACACGTGATTCATATACATAAACACACACATCTGTATATGGTGTGCACCCCATATATAAATAGGTATGTACCTCACAGAGTGCACATGGGTGGCACTGGGGCCCTGCCTCCCCCAGGGTCTCCCAGCCTGGTCATGCTGTGCAGGGAGTAGCCTCTTACCGCACAACTTGTGGATGCATTGTGAGGCTCTGAAAGAACTACCTTCCTGTGCAGTTGAAATGTGTGAGCCGATTTACAGCGTGCAGCTAAGCAGGTGAGAAACCCAAAGATGTAAACAGGAAATGAGAAGTGTGCTTGCCCCCAGGTGAAAGCTGAGACCTGGCTGACAAAGAGATATCTCCCAGGAAATCCTGTGTAGCTCAGAGCGTATAGAGGATTTTTTTTCCTGTTTACTGTTGAGAAAAAAATTGTCTTTTTTTCCCTAGAGGATTGTAACCACCTCACTAATATGGTTACAAATATCTATATTTTTTTATTGCTTTGAACTGAGCTCTAAATTTAAGCTCTCACTTTGCAGTACATTCCTCACTAGGAGCTTGGAGAGGTGAAAGAGACAATCCAATCTGTTGTTAAGGGCTGTCCTGGGTGCAAGCATCTGCCCTCTTGCCCTACCAACAGTGCACAGTGCTGCTACTATACCACACTGCTCATGGGCCAGCAGAATGGGCAATACTGTAGCTCTGAGGGGGCCTGGAAAACTTCAGCTACATGCCTCTCATTGCAGCCAGATTCCTCCTCAGAGCAATGTGAATTTCCCCTCCCCTCATCAGAGCTGATGAGACTTTGAATGCAATTACCTTCCCTTTTTCTGCTCTTTCAAAGCACAGAAAGACCATCAAGTTTCTCACCAAAGACTTTGTGTTCCGGCACGGTGCTACCAAATTGTGAAAATTTAGTTGTTCCCACCATCAAGAATATTTCTCTTGAACTTCCTGTCCTCTAAGGATGTAATTTCCTCTGCATTTCAAGGCTTTTGTTGTTGCTGTTGTTTTTATAGTATTTTACTCTATAATGACTGAGATTTTTGTGCGTGTATATATACATATATATTGAAATGCTAGTTGTTTGAGACTTTGCATTTGCAGGTGCACGATGATCAGAAATTTAGTTTCAGAGACTCTCATGTACCTGCCTGAACACTCACATGCATTTTTTTTATTCAGTTTAACGTTAAAATGTCATACTGATATCACAAGATCTGACAACATTGACATAATGAAAATGTCAGGATATATGATGGTGGTAGTTTGCAAAGATAAAGTAGTTGTTTTGACTGGCAATTGAGGAACTTGCAGAGCTTTTGATCCAATATAAATTTTATTTTCCACAATGAAACAAAGCTGTTTTAATAAAAATATCTTCTAGTCATTGGGCTTCTGTTTACCTAGTTGTTAAAATGTTCCCAAATTGAGGTTCCTTAAAATAGCTATAAAAACATCCAGTAATAAATTTTGGCCATAATTCATAAACCTTGACTTGCAATGAAGGTAATATGCTTTTCACGTATTTTTTAAAGGTTGCCTTAAATTTGAGACACTTCTCCTGAGAATTCTTTTATTTTCTGATAACACACTTGAAAAGTAAATGTAAAAAAGATTAAATCTTAATTGAAACAAATTAATGTAAAATGAGGTCTTTTAGGTCCAACAAGCTTTAGAGATCTGTACTGAGGTTTATTTTAACAAGAATGCTAATTAATTGCTAAGCGCTGTGGTTGTTTTAAACTTTGACCATTAGCCTGCTATAGAGTATTTGCTCATGTTCAGTGGTCCTTGAAACAGTCTTCACACTGAATGGCCAAACGTTAGCTGGATTTTGTGACATTCTAGGGGGTGAAAAGCCCTCTTACCCTGACATAGGAGATTGGATGTCATTACACTGGGCTTGCCCAAATACAGGTTTTCAAAGACCAGTGTTTATGTGAAGACAACTACAACCACAGTATTTGGGAGTTGTGTATCTGAGGAGAAGAAATCTATCTCCCTCACATCTAGAGAGCCCACTGTGCAGGGTGCTCACCTGGGAAATGGCAGTGATCTACTAGTTTTTAAAGTATATTGATCTAATTGGTCATTCATTCCCTTCTCATACCCACTGTTTTGTCTCTCTTCCTCTTTTAAATTTTTTTCCTTAATCCATGTCCCATTCCTGTATGCCTATTTTTTTTTTTTTTAACTCTGCAGTGCAATCACCATTATTCCAAGACCTCAGGAACTTAAATATATATATATATATATATATATATATATATTTATTTATTTATTTATTTATTTATTTATTTATTTATTTATTTAATTCTGCACTTTTCTACTCACTGGCTTCTAAAAGAGATGTCAGAACAGCACATCTGCTCACATCCCCTTACCTACTCAGAGATGGAACAAGATAATAAATAAATAAAGTATCTGTAAGTCAGTCTCTGCCATCAAACCATATATAAACCCTGAAAAGCGTCAAAGAGGTCTAGTCACAGGAAACCAGCTTTGGTTATGTTTATAGTCATTTTGATCATATTGTAATTTTTTAGTACTCTTGATAAAACCTATTCATCAGATAGATATAAAGTGTCTAGGAAAAATTCTTGTCAGACTGAGCTTTGATATTTTTGTGTTCACAACAGACAAACACTGTTCATCAAATTTTAAGTTTAACAAACTTTTTTCCGTCTCCCTCAGGAAATTAAGGAAAACGAGAGCGAACAATAGAGGGAGCTGTTGTACAAGGGAAAAAACCCCCAGCAGTGTTAAAAACCCCCTTTATTTCTTGTAGGCAAAATAATAGTAATAATAAATACAATGCAGAAGAAATAAAGAGGAGAGTGAGCATGTAGGAAAGAAGCCATGACAGTTATAAAAGGAAATATGATTATGTTAGTGATTTGATGAACACGTCCCATAACGCTGATCTTTGGGATGGCACAACAGGGAGGGCTGCTGTGTAACAGACAAGCTGCTTGAAAATGTCAGTGTAAAACAGTCACCCTGCAGCCACCCGAGTCCTTGACCTAATTAATTTTGCATAGCTTGACAGAGCTTCCTTCAGGTTCATTCATTATTTCAAAGCACAAAGCTTGTGCTGCTCTTTGTGCTGTGGAGAAAGCTGGAGAGGGGCAGATCAGGGAAGTTAGTGTGGTCTGGGGAGCTCCTGCTTTTAAAGCAGAATGGTGCCACCTGCAAGATGTTTAGTGACCTCATCTCTTCTATGGCTTGTATTCTCTGTCTGCTGTGCTACCCCGGGCACTTGGTCTGCTTTAAAAGGGGGATGCACCCACCAGTGAGGAAGGAGTGGCTCCCACTGTTTGGAGGAACTGGGCTGGGCTTTATTATAATTTACTAAAACACCATTACTAAAAAAAACATGAAACTGCTTGTTACTTTCCCTGTCATGCACGGAAAATGCAAATTTTGGGGCTTTGTTCCCTGAAAGAAAAGAATTCTTTTCTACTCCCTTTCCTGCATGAAGACTTCACACCATAAAAATAGGACAATTTGGGAGCAGGTCCTGATAATTTATGACTGTTTTCCAGATCCTGTAGGTTATTGTTACAAACAGGACTGAGTGAACAATTAAGAACCAAGATCCTTAGGAGACTCCACATTTAGGATTCAAAGTAGCAAGTGACCCATTTTTTTAACATGAGATTCTGTGAAATTAGGTCTCAACAGAAACAGTAACTGAAGTCACTTCTGTGTTCCATGTGCTTATGGTTTAGGTTTTTCCTTCATTTTAAAATAATGATTTATAAAGGACAGTAGGGACTTGCTGTCATTTTTCATTTTCTGTTTCAGGATATGATTTCCTGGAAAACCAAGAGAACACATTTACTACGTTGAGATGAATTCAATCTCACTTTTTTGGCAAATGGTGCAGTATCCAATTTTTTCTACATTTTCCTAAAATTGTTCACACTACCAGGCACACATTAACTTTTGAATTTTTTTGTTTTGCCCATTTTCATTGTTTTCACATATAGAAAAGAAAGTGTTGCATTTTGGAATTTACTTAAATTGTGAAACGTGCTTTTATTTATCAAGCATCTCTTGGTGTTAATTTGTTTTCAGTAATCTTGGAGACACTTCTTCAGTCCTCAGGGTCATTTTGAAACAGGAGAGTCTATAGAACAGGGATTCCTTAATAGTAGCACTACAATCCTGACAAACTTCACTCTTAGGAGCAATAGTAGAAAAGGAAGTATAGAAAATTCTGTTCACTTAGGATTGCATCTTGAAGGGCTGCACACAGACCTCTTAAGGACACAAAATAACATGGAGAACAGTTTCCATTCCTACATCACAATGACTAACTATCCCATTCTGTGCATTCTGGGCATGCATATTTGATATATAGGCTTTCAAAATGAATTTCAGTTAAGGATTGGCCTCACTTTTTTTTTTTTTTTTTTTTTTTTTTTTTTTTTTTTTTTTTTTTTTTTTTTTTTCCCCCCCAAGAAAATAAAAGCAGAAGTAAAAACATGAAAATAAAACCATTTGGAGGAAGAACATAAAGAACATAAAGTCTCTTTCCATCTGTAAATCCCTCTATTTTGAATTCTCTCACAGCTTTGCTCTTCCTGCACGTGGTGAGCAGATGACTTAATTTTACATTCTCTCTGTAAAAGTGTATCACTAGCTGCATTTGCCATACTGCTGAATACATTAAAGAAACTTATTGAAACAAAGTTTAAAATTATTTCAAAACCAGAATGTCAATGTATGCCATTTTGGAATTCAAAGGTGTGACCCATATCAGTACCTCTGATAAATATATGAGATTGATATTTTTGATTTATTGATGATTCTGAATTTTTGTTTAATCAAAATTGATATTGAATGCAGTGAATTTAAGATTTTTTGCATTTGAATATTGGCAAATTTAATAGAACTTGGGTCTTAATATTAAGGATACTAGATTTCTTGAAACATAATGGCATTCTATACTATTCAATTACAGCATCTGAATTCTTCTGCATATCAAGAAACAAATGGAATAATACAAAACTCTAGAGACAGGTAAGTTTATTGTGTGTGTGTGTGTGTGTGTGTGTGTTTTCAATGGTATTAAAATATTTGGGGGTTTGTATTCAAACAATGAACTCTCTGGCAAGATAACTAAAACTGTTTGGAATTTGATGTGAAAATATTCATGATACACTGGAATCTCTTCATGGTGCTTTGACATAAGGGCCTCTTCTAAACCTTACCACTTTTCTATTCTAATATTTATACAATGCCAGAGGTACATGTGAGAGTATATTATGTGTCTGGAAGAAATGTGCTTTATTTAACTGCCTGTATTTCTTGCATCTTGGTTGGAGACTCAATTGCCAGACACGGGTTGTTAAAAAGGTAATTAGGAAACATGAGATTAATGCAGTCTTGCTGACTTAATTAGCCTTACCATGCCACTTCAGTCAGAAATATTAGATAGGATACAGAAGAATGGAAACACCTCAGCCTCACTGACAGTGGCAGGAGGAAGCATCTCTGTCTTCATGCCTGGGCAAAGGCTCACTGACATTTGCCTCATTGAACTCAGAACTTCTGGAAACAAATTGTGCTGGTGTCTGGAGTTGTAGTGAACAGCTTCAGATTCTCTGAAGTAGGAATCTTATCTTGGTCTTTTTTCTTTTGACCCTTTTGAATTACCTTTTAACAACTGATAGCTGACAAAGCACAAAACCCTTGCAATCAAATGTGAGCTTTAGATGCAGCTTTGGAAGAATGGGATTAATTAGTTTTGGAATAGGATTACTTGGGGTAACTGAAGCAAAATTTTCCTCATTTTTTTTTTCCATACCATTCTATTAGATGAAGAAGACAGACTCAGTGAAAAAGTTTTCTGAATATGCTGAATTTCAAAATGTAAGAACAAAAGATTACCTGATGTGCACAGCATCTTCTCCTCCCAACTGATCTAGTTCCACTTTTCTTACAGGGCTGTGGACATGACCCCTTTCAGACAGCTCTGCCTGGGACATGCAAATCACCATTACCTAATACTTTTGAGCATATGTCAAAAAACTGCTTATGACACAAGTCTAAATGCAGGTCAAACACAGACCCATTTTATAATCACTGTGTTGCTGAAACGCTTTCAGGAGAATTTTATTGGACAGGTGTAATCAGATAAGATACACTCTTTGCAGGGTTTCATAAATAACTTTGACTAGCTAGATGGAGACAATTACACTTTGTCTTTAGTTGGACTAGAGTTAAAAATATATATATCATTGAACACAAAACAGCTGAAATACCTTAAAAATTCAAAATAGCAATCAGAAATATGGATATCTTTATTTCCCACAGCTGTCAGTCTGGCTTCTATCTTTAGCAGAAGGAAACATAGGTAGCATCTGAAGATTACTTTGACCTCTATTCTATTTATAGGAGACCTTCTACAGCAGTATACCAGTGGGCTTCCTGAAACAGGTTATCTCATCTTTTCATAAGCAGTTGTACCTGACGTTTTTAAAAATAGCTTTATATAACCCCTTATGTTTCACTGTTGAACTCTCTTGTTTGTAAATACTGCTCTTGTACAGGCTCCTCCCTTCTCCCTTTATCATAGCTTTTTTAAAATGACTTCTACATTCTTCCTCTATGGACTGGAGAATCCATTGAGATCCACGTGTAGGCTGCAAGGAGAAAGAGGTAGGCAGTAGAGATGCAGTCATTACAGAAAAAGCTTTCCTTGAGGGCACCCAGTTAGGAGTAGGTATAACACAAAGCCTTATTTTGACTCCAGTACAGATGAAAACTCAACTCCATTGTGTAAAAACAAGCAGGATAATAATTCCTGGATTTGTGAGGGTCCTGAACTGCCCTGCAGAACAAGGTAAGAAAGGGGAACTAAAGCTAGAGCATGTGGAATTCTTTCTGTCACCCCTCTGAGGGAAATAAGCTCTTATCAAGGTAAAGGAGGAGTACATCAACTGATTTAAGGTATATAGCCTTGAAAAAAAAAAAAAAGAAAAGTCTTTGTTCAGGAAAAGAATCTTCAAGAAAAGATCATCAAACAAAAGCAGGAAGAAATAAAGATGACAACAGACTCCTATGTTGCTGGAAAGACAGTCACCGTGCTAACAGTACCAAAGTCAGGGACTCACCACTAGCTCTGTGGACTGTGCTTCACTGAATAACTCTGCCTGGGTATTCAAGCTGCTCTTGCTGAAAGGAGATGATACCTGGTAGTAGGATGCTGCATCCTGTGTTTTGCAAGCCAATATTGTTGTGTGAGAGCACGACCAATTCATTATTTTCCTTTAGGTTCTCTTCTGTTTCTCATTTGGAAGAATTGTAATCTTTATTTTCATCATTTTGACTTTTCAATTCTTCATAACTCTTTCACTCTATGTAGATCTAGATGATCGAGGTAGACAGTAGCTGAGTAGAAAAAATAGAATATTTTGAAATTGCATTATAGATAAGTGGATTCATTGAACTAAAAGTATGTGAGAATGTGTTTGAAACACTGAAAAAAAGAGTTACTTTAAATGTTTCTGCAGTAAGAATTACTTTTTTACTCTACAGGCTAGATTTGTAGTATTTTTCACTCAGTAATCACAGACACCATAGTATAGTCAATAATATGATTGGTATTGCTCAATAATCAAAATCAGTTAAGCATGGATTACTCTTGCTGCTGACTACCATGGAATTTTGGACGGTAATTATTTAGAAATAAATAATTTTTTTTTAAGAAATAAATAGTAGAAATGAGTATCACATACTAAAGTAACAGAACAACAGACAGAAATGAGGGTATAATTCAAAAATTTATAGAAGCAAATGAAATGTGGCACACTGACTGGCACGTGAAAACTTCTACAATCGTATTATTACCTACACATGGCTGAAAGCATGTCAAGTAATGCTACATATCAAAATAAACTTGGCAGTAAGTCTAATGATCCAGAACTTTTGTTCCCGTGATTCATCAGAAAAGAGATATTTGAGGCAGTGAAGCCAGACCTTTTCCATGTACCTCCACCACAGGAGCTCCCTACGTGAAATTCTGTGCTCCAGTTAGTACCTGATTTGCACCTTGGATGATTTTTTCCACTTTTCAGTGAGGAGGACTTACATGTCTGATTCACCTTCTGGAAACTAGTTTGATGAGCTTCATTTGCCCAAATTAAAACATCTAAATTTGAAACACTGAATCTGAACTAATCACTTCTCTATGCTCTGTAGTTGTGAGGAGAAATCTTTGCAGAGAAGTCCTTGCAGATGGTGTTCCTCTGATGGTGGATATTCACATATGGAGCAGTCAGGCATCTTTTGCAAGTGCTGTTAATGTTTGATTCATCTGATCTGCTAAAAACATTTATATCAATATAGAAGATTTCATTTCAGAAATTTTTATTGCTGTTCTCTATTGTCTACAATGTGACTGTGACTGATTATTTTCCAAGGCAATGCATTGTCCCCTAAATACCATCTGCATTGAATCCAACTAAAAACTGATTTTTTGAAAGTTTCTATTCTCTAAGCCCAGTGTAATGCTTGAAAAAAATCACCCAGTATTTGTCTGTGGGTATCATGGGGATTGGCAAAGGCCAAAATGGGTTGGGGAAGAGTGATTGATCCAGGGTTAATGAGCTGCCATGCACCCAGCCTGTGAAATGTACTTCTGAGTCATGTTAGACTTTGAGGGAAAAGTAATAAAGGAAAACCACAGACCAGCTGAGGTTCGACTAAAGAACAAGTGCAGACCTTTGGTCCCTAGTGAGGTCTTGCCTGAAAACAGAAGTTTATTGGATTGTTTCTAGCAGTTGATTCACCCTTTTGTGAGAGGGTCTGACTCTGAAGTGGCACTTTGAGATTCCTGATCCTGACTACAGTTGCCACACTCCTACCCCTGCAAAAAGGTAATTCCATCCTACCTGTCAATTAATGTTTGTTTTGGGGGTTCTAAACCTCCATAAGCTTCCTTAACTATACAAATGTAACTGCCTTTGTGGCAAGGTAGAAAGGAGATGTGTCTCACTGATAGACTGTCTGCCTTGGGAGAAGAAATGGCTCTTTATTACACATTGACACACAGTTTTAATCGTGATAATGTATTACTTTTCAAGGTAAAGAAAGGTTTTCCCTTTCTTTCAGAAACTCATGGCTTTAGCTTTTAGGATTCACTAGGTATCAGAGATTTATTGATACATTTTTAGTATCAGCATCAGCCTCAGACCTCCAGAGCTCCAGGGTGCCACTCCAAAATGGAACTTCAAGCAGAAACTTCTGTGGCCAAACACCATGGCAGGTGCAGTGCTTCAGTGTTATTTTTTATTGTGAGAAAAGAAGAGAAAATAAATAAAGACAAAAGAAAAGAATAAAGAGCACTTTTAATACCTTTATTTCCTTTGATAATGCTTCTCATGGCATACCATGCTTTTCTGGTAATATCTCTTTTTAAATGCCTCAGTTCAATTTCACAGAAAAGTTCAAAGCCTATTTTTGTATAGTTTTCCTTTCTCAGTCATCATCCATTGAAAATAATTCTTTTGTTTCCTTAAATTGAAGTTGTAATGCATAACCTTTCCCCCAAAAGTTATTCTCTAGTTATTCAAAACAAGAAAGCAATGATTTTGGTTCCAAGACAAACATGTACCTCTAAATTAATACTTTCATTAAATAAGTGATAAAAGGAAGACTAATACAAAAGCTGGCTTAGTGGGAAGAAATAATTTGCAAAAAGGAAATAAATAGGGATATGTGGTGTGGGAAAAAAAAATCCCAAAGGAAAAGACCCATTATTAGTCAAAATAATGGCTAACAAATTACTTGCATCTAAGATGTTACTCCAGTATAGGGCATTGCAGCCTGGTAATGACAAAGGTGAAACATCCAAGTGTGAAAATGCCACTTCTTTGCTATTATTTAATTCCCTGCTTAAACACATCATTATTAAATATCTCAAGTGTTAAGAAACATCAATAAAACATGTTAAAGTGGCTAATTACTGAGCCCTATGTGTCCTCTAAAGTCCAAAACACTTTTCTCATGGTGTCAATTGATGGTTAAAAAACCTAGTTAAGGAAATATTATCAGGAAATCATTCATATTGGTATGTTTGGTCAGGACAATCCAGTCCAGATTACACTTCACACAGGAGGCTCTGGAAAAAAAACAAACTATGACTAAAAGGTCAGCAGCATACCTAGACAAAATGATACTGAACTGAGTGTCAGGAAACTGAATTTCCTGAGTCAGGTTCAGCTTGTCTATCCAATGCAAAGTTGCACAGGTTGCCTTATAAAATACTCAGGCAATGAACTCCATTCAATTTCAACAGGAAGATTCACCCAGAGTAAAGCCCCACCATCTGCTAACACGCTGGAATGGAATAATGTGATGGTTCTGCAATGACATCTTGTGTGACGCATGTGGGCTACAGAAACACAAACATCACATGAGAATTCCCTTTGTATGGGAAACACAGAATTCATCATTAGCCTAATTGAAATATTTTACAATATAATAAATGTACAACAAACAGGTATTTTGAGTTCAGCAACAATGACATTGAAATCATAGTGTAAATTATCTATGGAATACCAAAAAGTCTAATAACAAAATACAATATATATCAAATTTTTCTTTTATATTCATACCATTTCTCCGAGTCTTAAGTTGATGGCTTGGTCTGGATGAGAGGGTTAAAAGCATCATCAATTTCCCAGGTACCTCAGATGAAGAAGTATGATTTTAGAAGTGAGGCATTTCTTCCTTCTTCTTGTTGAGAGGAGTATGATGGTTATAGTTACTTCCTCTTCACACTGGCATCCACTCATGGCTATTTTTAATATATGCTCTAGGCCACTCTATACCTTGATTTTTCTTTATTGGTCTCTGATTCCATATTGTATCCAAATGTATTACAGATGGTAGGCATTATATATTAAGTAAAAATACTTGTTCTTTGTTTTCGTTGTTACACCTAAAACTGGTTTTAGGTACCTACCTAGCTCCCAAGGATGTATTATTTAATATTCAGTAATTGTTCATTGTTGATTTGATTATAACTCTTGATTGAGCTTGTGTTCAAACTTTCTGGGCCTTTGCTTGCCTTGCACCCTTGTATTCCTCTGCCACATCTGTATTCCAGGGTCATCAACAGTTCATTCTGTATAGAGCAACTACTTGTTAACACTCTCTATTACTTTAAGAAATGTATCAAAATTATTGAAATAATAGGCTTTGCACATTCCAATTGCACAAAGCTAAGCAAGTCTAAAAATAATTGGGTAACAGCCACCTTGTCATTACAAAACTGATTTTAGAGATAAAACAAGTAACCTCCAGGCAAGCCTAAGACAGGGTTGCTGGACTAAGCAAGCCTGACAAGACCCAGTCCTGAGGCCTCACAGGGCCAGAAAAGTGCCTTCAGCCTTTTATTAGCAAAAGCAATAAATACCATATTTAATAGGCTACATGAAACTACCCTTTTCTGGTTTAATCTTCTCTAGTTTGTAGCAATGGTCTCAACAAACGTTCAGGATCTTAGCACTGCTGCAGGGTTGGCAAGTACCTTTTATTTCATATTTCACAAGGAAACAAGTCTCAGGAGAATTAAGGTCCTTCTTTCCTGGATTTGCGTTTTTCATATAGTGTATTCTTCAATTTTTAAGCCAACTAATATGCTCAGAAGTATACTTTCAACATGCTTCTGAATTATCCATTTCTCCACTCTGGCAGTGTTTCAGAATACATGATAGGACAGAATTATGTTGCAGTAATTATGAAAGTGAAAAAAGAAATCAGTTATTCAGCTGTGTTCCTCTTTTATGTAAAAAAATAATGCTGTTTAAGTTTCTAGTAGTGGTTGAAAGCAAATTCCTCTCTGTTGGTATATATAGATGAAATTTTAGTTGTAGAACTAGTTGTAAGAGGCTCTAGATCATGCTCTTTGGACCTATTTTTAGAATTCAATTAAAATTCAAACAAACAATAAAATATCTGCCTGGATGTAAACCCAGGGCAAGATTCAATTGCACTGAGATGTTACATTCAGGTTAGGGAATTTAGTGTTATTAAGTAAGATGCAAAAGTCTAAAATTAAGGATGAGATTCATTTTACCTGCTTCCCCTAGGAAGTAATGGTGGAATGAGCAAATCTTTGAAATTCCTGTATGTCTCCTCTGACTCTTTTTAGAGTCTAAATAATTTCCTTGATGTATACACCCGTGTCTCATCTAATAAATCCAGTTGTTGGTGATGAAATATCTGTCCCCTAAGCATCTAAGTGTAAGAAAAGATAGATGAAATGAATGCCACAGCCTAGTAATAACCACATAGGCTATTGAAACAAATCTAAATGCACTGATTTAGCATCACAGGAAGTCAAGAAAAGAGTATATGTCACTAATAAAGGATAACCTTGATGTGATAGTTGTCACCTACACTCCTAGGAGAACCTTCTGTGTTTAACTCTTCTGTAATGAGTACTTCTTTGCCTAAATATTGTTGTGTATTAATGACATATTTTTATCACAAGTCTCCTCGTCCAGTCCAGTAGTGCTGCAGATTTACAAAGGAATGCATGATCATGAGAAAAATTACCCAAATGGAAGACAAAATTTGAAAGACCAGTAATGATAAAAAAAAAAAACAAACCAAAAAAACCCCCAAAAATACCAGAACAGAGAAGATCTCACAGTCTTAAACAAGTCTAGTAAGTAAAGTATGCAAATAAAATTCTAAGAGATAAACATGATGTTTATTCACAGTATGGTAGGAGCATGCTTGTCTTATCAATGTAAAATTATATTTTATAGATGGTGAAACTGTAGTTTAGGTTGTTAAGGAAGGCAAGTAATTCAAATGGCACAAGGTGGGACAGTGGAATATATCTTAGGTTAGAAGAAAAACAGATCTGAAAAACTCCAGGCAAAGCAGGAATATTCTCACATGCAGGACACAGTTTTGTTATGCTGTCAGATTTTTGAGGAATATTCACTTTGTTTCTTATTATATTGTGTAAATATTCACATCAATCAATACCATAAATTTCTAATTGTAATTTATTTTGGCTTTTGTGAAATTTTTTTTGTTTTCGTTTTTGTTTTTAGATTTCTACAAACACACATTTGGCTACATTAATTTTGTGTCTTGCAGAATTATATTTGAAATGGTTGTTTCTCCATCTTAGAAGCTAGTTGTGCTTTTAGGAGCATATTAATGTAGAACCATTCCTTGCCTAAATTGATCTAATATACCACAAAATTTGCAAGCAACATGTACAGAGTTTGTTGGCCATAAAACCAAAAAAAAAGTGCTTTACTGGGTCAGATCAATTTTCATTTTCTGAAAATGGCTCTACAACAGTTAAAGAGCAGAGTTAGTTCCTTCTCTTAGTACTTCCCAAACCTTGTTAAGGTTGTCAGAGTCTATATGCTTGTGTAGATTTCTATTGTGCACTTAAGAACCTGTTGCCCATGAATTTGCCTTAACCTTTTTTGAACAAGCTCAGCTGCCTCCACAGTTGCCTTTTACAACTAGTTCCAGAATTTCAGTACACGCTCAGTAAATTCAAATTGATTCTATCACTGAAACAATTTCAAACAATAAAAAAATCATAATGTTTAACTTTTGTCCAAATAGTTCTTGAACTGAATGGAAACCCATGTTTATAATAAAAATTGTTTATAGGACCTAATTTTCCCATTCTTCATTGTTATGTGTGTTGGCCTTGTGTGGCATGGTTTTGCTAGTGGGGGGGAAACAGTGAAGATCTTTCAGCAACTTCACCCATGTCTGACAGAACCAATGTTAGTCAGCTCCAAGATGGACCTAGCGGCAATGGTGGTAGTGCTTCTGGGAAAACAGAATCCAGAAGGGGGAAAAGAAACTGGGCAACAACAGCTGCAGCCAGAGGGAAGACTGAGAATATGTGAGATACACAGCCCTGCAGAGACCATAATCAGTGAAGAAGGAGGGGGAGGAGGTGCTCCAGACTCTGGGACTGTGCCTCCCCTGAAGCCTATGGTGCAGACAGACCATGGGGACAGAACTGTGCCTCTGAAGCTCATGGAGATCAACATTGGAGCAAAGGGGACCCCAAGCCAGAGCAGGTGGATTCCCGAAGGAGACTGTGACCACAGGGAAGCCTGTGTTGGAACAGGCTCCTGACAGGCCCCGTGAGGACCCACACTGGAGCAGTCTGCTCCTAAAGACCCACTCTGGAGCAGGTCAGGGAGAACTGCAGCTCCTGTGGAAAAGTTTTTTTCCATCATGGAAAAGTTCATGGGGAGAATCCAGGCTGAAGAGGGGAAAGAGTGTGAGGAATCCTTCCCTGAGGAGGAAAGAGTGGCAGAGGCAATACATGATGAACTGAATGCAGCCCTCACTCCCCATACCCCTGAGCTGCAGGAGTGGAGGAGGTAGAGAAAATCAGAAATTAAGTTGCACCCAGGAAGAAGGGTGGGTTTGGGAGGAAGTTGTTTTTGAGATTTGGTTTTATTTCTCATTTCCCATATCTGATTTGATTGGTAATAAATTTCCCCAAATGGAGTTTTGCCCATGACTGTAACTGGCAAGTGATTTCTCCATGCCCTTATCTCGACCAATGAGGTTTTCATTATATTTTTCTCCTCTGTCCAGCTGTGAAGGAGAGTGACAGAGAGGCTTGGGTACCTGACATTCAACCAGGATCAACCCACCACATTTTGCTAGGATATGGCTCAGTAGATTAATAGAATATGATACATAATTTTCTAGGTGTTTCCTGATATCCTCTCTTTCAGTGCCAATTGCTTCAGATTTAAAAGAATCCATGATAATTCCCAGCTCTAGCTCTATTGCTTGCAGAATATCTAAATGATCTTATGATCTTAGGAAAATTAGGTCTTTTTGCATGGCAAAATTAATTTTATAACATTTTATTTTGGTTTATTTTATATATTTGCTGTTATGACTTACTGATATTTTCCTTTAAAGATCTGGGTTTGTAGTACTATGTTTTACGTAGTAGAAAAGTAGATTATTTACCCAAGGTATGTAATGAGCCTAAAAGATATGGTCTCTTTAAGTAAAAGAGTTAAAATGAATGATGCTTCGGTTTCAAAACAGAGATATTAAGATATTCATTATATCGAGTTGTTAGGAATAAGATGAAGATTCCCAAATTGCAAGTTTATTTAGGAAACTTACTTTTAAACCTACTTTTGTCATGCCAGCATAACTATTTCATTTTATAGTGTTTTCATCAACAGTAAATTTCTTTTAAAAAGGAGAAAAAATGAAGGAGTATGGCAAAACCTGTGTTCAGAGTTCATGCTACATTTCTTCAGGGACCAGGAACTAAATAACTAATTTCAAAGCAACCAGGATGGCTTTAACACCTTTCTAGAAGCCTCTGAATTTCAAATTACAAACAGCACTCAAAGGCAGCAGAGCAATAGTGCTGAAAAGGGCACTTAGTGAAAAGATCTGGCCCTTTTTGCTCACTTTTTTTTGCAATGTTATTCCTATCTCTGTGAATTTTCTTGTAAGGTGAAAACATTTATCTTCATAAAAACTCTGATGACAGATTCAAAATGTATTGACCTTGGAGAAAGACATTTTTAATGCTGCACTTCAGTTGAAGCAAAAATAGTGCATTTCATAACATTTAGGTTGCAAACATCAAGGTATACATTTATATGCATCACCCTCATTTTTCTTGGTGATGTCATAATTCTTAATAACATTTCTGAATTTTTCTTTTATTTTTTTTTTTATGAAACACTTTTGATGTGGGATATCATGTTGCCTCTTTTTTTTTTTTTTTTTTTCCTTTCCAGACAAAAGAAACAGTCTTTTCATTAGTTGCAGTGAGCAATGTGGAAACAGGAAGCCTGTTACTTTATAGTGAATACAAAACACCTTTAAAATTTAATGCTGAAAATATCTAAATGCCTTTCTCATGACTTTTCTTCGGTTTACTGTCAAGAGGTTGCTACAGAATTCTGTGTTGATTCTTTTTACATCATTTTTCTGCAAAAATCCTGTGAAATTTTCTGTTGGGGAAATTTGGTGAGTATATTCTCCAGTTACAGCAGAAAGTTGGAACTAAAACTTTTCGTTTTCCAAACAAGGAATGCATAACTCTAAATGAAGTGACAATTGCTGCAGTATTTTTTCCTTTTCCTAACCAATCCCACAGCATTATTCAGCTCCTCTGGGAACAGTTCTTGGTTTGCCAGCAGAAGATAGGCTATCACAAAATTACAGCTTATATCACTTTTTGGTCTGTTGGCCTGTTTTGACTGCATTTCATTTCCAGCTCGTAAAATCTGATGTTTGTAAATGGCAAGCCCATCATTCCTTATCAGAGTATGTCCAGCATAACTGACATTAATTATAAAACTCTCCATCATCCTAGGTTACTCTATTGAAAATATCATGAGAAGAAATTGCTGCCGAGACTTCTGTCATCAATTGGACATGTATTTTCAACTTGTTTGTCAAAAAACAGTATAAATTATGCCTCTGGTTATGACTCGGTGAATGCTATTTTAATAATAGATAATGGTTTTTCCTGACTCCCTGAATAATATGAAAAGATAGTAATATAAAATTTTAGCTAGGGATGAGGCAGGCACAAAGGAATGACTGTTTACATCTCTGCAGCATTTTGTTCTGACCTATATTTGGAAATTGCTACTTCCTTCGGATTTAAATAAACCAACTGTTACTTTAATAAATTCTACTCTCATATACATAAGTTGTGAAAATTCCTAAATGTCCAAGGGTAACCCCCCACCTTGTCACACGCACTCATACAGACACACACACACACACACACACACACACACATGCACGCACACTACAGACACATGCATGCACACTACAGGAAATGCAGACTTGTTGGTCTAACCCCAGTTCTGGAAAAATTATGGAGAAGATCATACTGGCAATTATTGAAAAAATATTTAAATAGTAGTGCAATCATTAGGCATTCTCACCCTTGGGTCATGAAAGGAAAGTCCTGCTTAACTAATTTGATATCCTTCTATGACATGGTCAGTAGCCTCATGGATAAAATTACATCAGTAGATACAGTTATCTGGATTTTAGTAAGGCTTTTGATACTGTCCCTCACAGCATCCTTCTGGATTGCCCAGCTGTGGGCTGAACACAGTGCACTGGGTGAAGACTGGCAGACGGTCAGGGCTCAAAGAGTTTTAGTAAACAGAGCCACATCTGGCTGCTGTCTGGTCGTCACTGATGTTCCTCAGGGTTCAGTTCTAGAGCCAGCTCTGTTCAATACATTGATCAGTGCCCTGGATGCAGCAGGTGAATGCACCATTACCAAATTTGCTCATGATACCACACTGGGAGGTGCTGTTTGTTGAATCCTTTGAAGGATAAGAGGTTTTGCAGAGGGATCTAGATGGACTAGAGCAATAATTAGTGGGATTAAAGTTAACAAGAAAAATGTGGCATTCTGCAGCTAGGACAGAGTAAATCCAGACTAAATATAAATGAGGGGAGGAATCACTGGACAGCAGCCCTGCAGAAAGGGAGCTGTGGTTGGTGTTCACAGAAGGCTCAGTAGGAGTCAGCAGAGTGCCCTGATAGCCATGAAGGTAAGCCCCATCCTTGAGTGCATCAAACACAGCAGCACGACCAGCTGCTCAAAAGAGGTGATTATCTTGTTGTATTGAGTGTTGATGCTGCCTCACCTGGAGTATACTGCATGTAGTTCTGGGCCTCCCAATTTAAGAAGCATTTGCAGGTGTTTGAATACACCCAGTGGAAGGCAACAAAGCTGGTGAAAGGGCTGTAAGGAATGTCCTATGGACAGCAGCTGGGGTCACTGTGTTTGTCTAGTTTAGAGACGAGGTTGAGGATGACCTCATTGCTCTGTGCAGTTTCCTGAGGAGGGAAATGTTCATCTCTTCTCCCTGGAATCTAGTGATGGGACACATGGGAATGGCTCAAAATTGTGCAAGGAGAGGTTTAGAATGAACATTGGGAATTCTTTACCCAGAGTGTGGCAAAGTCCTGGAACAAGCTCCTAGAGAAATGTTTGATGCCTCAAGCCTGTCAGTATTTAGCGGGCATTTGGACATTCCCCTCAGGAACAGGCTTTAACTTTTGGTCAGTCCTGAGCCAGACTGTTGGACTGGGTGATTATTGTTGGCCCCTTCCTACTGACATTGCCATGCCATGCCATGCCATGCCATGCCATGCCATGCCATGCCATGCCATGCCATGCCATGCCATGCCATGCCATGCCATGCCATGCCATGCCATGCCATGCCATGCCATGCCATGCCATGCCATGCCATGCCATACACCACTTCAACATTCTCTCCCTTTCATTTGCATCAATGGTCTCTTTTTCAGTTCAGCAAAGCATATACACAATAAAGAATTTCTGCCAAACTTCCTTTGCTTGGAAAAAAAAATTCAAGAGAAATCTTTCATGTTATTTACAGAGAAGTGACTTAGAAATGCTGGAGATCTTTTATTTCCATCCTCTGACTTGGTCTAGTTAGCCTGAAAGTAACCAATCTGCTTACTAGAAAGACTGCAGGAGAAAAGGACTAAAAATGGAATGGATGTCTAGTGGCAAATTGCTCCTTTTAAACATGAGAACAAAATTTTTGGTGCAAGGATCTGGTGAATGTTCAAATTTCCAGTCAATACTCAGGCTTGTTCCTGTGTCTGGAGACATGAAACTTTTGTAAAAAAAGAATTTAATTGAGGCAAAATTTATTGTAGGGAGAAAGAATGATTGTTCTAACTTATCTTTGTGATCTGTCCACTCTTAACAGAAAGATGGTGGTGAGCCTTGCATATTTTGGCTTTGCCCTCCTAGCACCATTTTTAGGAAAAGAAGTAACAGTGTTTCTGTTAGTTTAAAAGACAATAGCAATTGTCCCTTTGTGGTTGGCTGACCCTGGACAGCAATGAGGCACCCACTCCAATGCTTGTTATCACCCTTCCCAATGGGTTGGGGTAGAAATTCAGAAAAACAACAGCAGGAAAACTTGTGGTTTCAGTCAAATCCTAATAAGTGAAGAAAAAAAAACCCAAACAAAAAAACCCAAACAAAACCAAACCCCAATACAAACAAACAAACAAACAACCCCCCTCCCCCCCCCCCCCAATACAACAAAAAACAAACAAAAAAACCCAACCTACCAGCCAACCAAAGCAAGTGATGCAGGACTGTCATTGACCACATTGTTCAAACCAGACCAACCGGTTTTCAAGCAATGGCTTCATAGTAAAGACCAAACCACTATTTTGTATGGCTGCTTATCGTGCTATATAGTGTGGAACATTCCTTTGATCGGTTTGGGTGATCTGACCTGGGTGTGTCCCTCTTTTTTGTGACCTCCTCCAGCCTACTCCCTGGTGTGGCAGAATGAGTGCCAGAGAAAGTCTTGACACTGTACGAAGGACTACTTGGCAAAAAATCTGACATTGGTCACATAACCAGATCACCAATAATGCTGGTGTATTATTAACATAATTTTAGCTGCAAATCCAAAAAGCAGGACTATATGAAGGTAGTTAACTCCATCCCAGACACATCCAGTACACCCTTGATTTTGTGCAGAGAATTTTATTGTATATTATTATAATATCATATCTCCATCTAACCATAAAGAGAACTATTTTCAGGATGCCAGTACGTCTTATGTCCTCTGCTTCTGAGTTAGCACAGCAAAACAGAAAGCTCTGGTGATCTTTATTTTTAGGAAGGGTAAAAAAGGGAAATAGTCCATCTTTTCTTTCAAGAAAGAGGTCTGCTTATTATTAGGTAATAGTGGAGCAGGTGTTTTGAGGATCAAAATATTTATGAAGACCGAAGACACGGTAGGAAATTACTAGATGACAAGTTACTATAGGCTGGTAGCTATAAACATGCAATCAGAAAATAAGTTGAAGTAGCTTACCCCTTAATGAGAAAATAACAAGCTACCTCATTTTTTTCATTGAAAGCAGAAGTTTATGAATAGGCAGTTTCCAGAGAATTGCTAATGTACAGGATCACATTGCCTCTTAGCAATTGCTTATGTGTGAGTACATTCAAGTCTATATTTTCAGTACTAAAAATTAATCTCCACAGTGGCACAGAGAGTGGGTTGGACTGAAGCAAATCATGATTAAATGAAAACTTATGCAACATGCTTCACTCAGTAATCTCATTTATACCCTGCTTTGTGAAACCCCAAACAATTATGTTTGAAAAGCACTGAGATGGTGCAAATATTTGCTAGACACATTCAACTTTTTTCACTGCATAAATTTCAAAGGTGACTCTGAGGGTACACTGTGCTTGTCTTTGTATCCTTAAGGCAGGTAGGTGACTCTCAGTGCACGCACCGAGCACAGAGCATGGCCAGCTCAGCAGGGCAAGGGGCAGCTCCTGCAATCTTTAGAGAGCTGGAGCTATCCCATATTCCTGCCTACTGCTGGTCTAGGAGAGGGACATAAGAGTTATTCTCTCACGCAGACACAATAAACTATGAGCAACATCTAGCTCAGTTTCTTCTGGCTATATCTCAATTGTGAAAGCATATTGAAGAGTGTTGGGCTTGCCTTCATCCTATTCACACTGGGTCAGGGTCAGGATCAGCATGATGGAGTCTGGGCAGAGGCATATCAGCAGCATCAAATAGCCAAGGATCAAAGGAAACAGCCTGAGCTCAAATCAGCTCTGCAGCTAAAGCCTCTGAACTTTGGGGCCTTGAGAGCTAGCATGATAGAACAGAACAAGGGAGGGCGTCACACATTTTCTCCCTCAGTCCCAGCTGAGATAACTGGAGACTAGAACAGCTCAATATTCTAGGAATGACTGCAGAGGGCACTCTCCTTGTGCAGGACTCTCCACTGTCACAGAGAGAAAAACACAATTTAGAACCCAACTGTTTGAACTGCTAAGAGCCATGAACAGCTAAGCTAATACAAAATGCTATTTAAGGTAAGGATAATGAAAAAGGATGCCCAGCAGTTGTAACCTGGAGATATGGGTCTGACACAATTCTGGTTGGAGAAGGATGTTTTGTGCTTGTAGCTGTTGCCATGTGGGCATATGGGTGCTGACTGCAGAGCATAAGAAGGGAGGATAGGATTATGGCACAAAACAGGGACCTGCAGTAAATGAGGGACTACTTTATAATGCATCAGACTTCCAAAACAGCTGAATGAAAATGCAGTTTGTCGAATGTAAGCACTTCCTTCTTTAAATGACGAGCAGACCTCGGAGGCAAATAGGAGATTAAAGCACATTCCTACTTGCAAGCAGAGTAAAATAGGGACCACATAGGCACTTTCATTAATTCAGGCTCAAGTCCCTTTCTAGGCCTGGTTTGGTCATTATTTGTCACCTTGGATTTATATGCATGACAGTTCTCCTTAGTACAGAACAGAAGCCAGTCCTGAGTATGTTTGAAATAAACAGTGGAAGATTTTCATCCAATAACCTCTAATTCAGCTGTCTTCACAGAAGCAATTACCAGAAATGAAGAGGAAATTTGTTTAGTCATTCATTCAGACATTTCCTGAAAACATTCTCTTTGACTGTCTGTGTATTAGATTTTCAAACATGTACTAAAAATCCCCCAAAACACGATAAATAAAAAACCCAAGCACGTTTTTTTTTGAGTAATCTAACAAAAATATTTTGCATTTGATGTTTTCTCTTTTTTCCATGACATTAAGTCATCCCAGAGCAGACTAATATCATGTTTAGATAAATATATCAGGGAAAATGAGCACAATGGGGAAATTTTGGTCCAGAATTACTTCTTTTTTTTCTCAGAAAGGGATGTTCTGGGTATACCTGATGACCTGCAGCTCAGCTTTTCTGATTAGCAAGACTGTATGAATGGGTGATTCTTTCCTAATCTGATGACAACCAGAGAAATAGGTTCTTTGTTCAAAACCTCATGATTATGAATACAGATAAGTTATCTGTGATGTTTTATACTGTCCATTAATGATGCTTCATTTAAGGAAGATTTAATTGAAAGTAAGGCAAATTTAAAAGTGTGATTTTATTTTAAAGATAACATTCTGAATTCAGAAGCTTCATCTCTTCAGACCATTTGATAGTATAGATAAAAAAGAGAAGTAATATCTACATGCTGAATCTTGCAGAGGGAAAAATATCTCTCTCCTAGATAAATACAGCTATATCAAAACTATCTATCACAAATCAGGTGAGGAACTGAACTGAGCAAATATGTTTTTAGAAGCTGCTCTTGAAAAAATAATTTATGAAGCATTGCCAACCATAAATATGCCTTGAGGTTTGGTGTTAATACATATTTCAGCTATCACTATGGAAACTCAGAGTAACGACTTAGCTAAAGATCTATAAATACGTGAGTAAAAACAGAAACAGATTTCCAAGCAGCAGCTGAAGGCAGAAACAAATGTATCTGTCTTTTCTTATGGCAGTAATTGCCAGAGTAGAAGCACCAAAAGGTTTCCACTGGCATTTCTAGGTTTCAACTCCTTTTGAAAACAGTAAATTTGCTGTAACAATTCAGAAGACTTGAGCGTATCTTTCAACTAAATGTTTCAATATGCAAACAAATGTCTGGCTTAGCTGGAGAGGCATACAGCCTGAAAACTACAAAATATTTAAAATGTTCATTTCCTACAATACAATTCAACTTATGATTGAGAAAAACATGTAAGCATTAACTATGTTAATGCTTGAAGGAAACTAGATGTTTCTCTCCTTTAAAGTTTTGTCAAATGCATGTGTGTAAGTATGAACTGGGAAACTTGGTTATCAAGCAGACTGAATTGTTTATGATCAATATGTAACCTTTCTTCCCTCTGCCCAACATTGCTTCAAAGCCCGTTAGTTTGGTATATCAAAGGCTAACATACACAACTGGTGATAGAACATTGAGCTAAAGAGCTGTACATTAAGATGCACTTGAAAAATTTCTCATATTCCTAGATTTAAAAAAAAAGTATCCTAAGTAAATCAGGAATGAAGTTATAGACCTCAAATAATGTAAGGCCTCAGGCAAAAAAGAAAAAAAAAAATATATATATATATAAATATATATTTTAAGACCTCTAACTCAATTATGTCTACTTAAAAAAAATCTTGGTGCATATTCCTTATAACAGACATATCTATATATCACTGTTTAAGACATGTTGTGAGAACTGATGTTTTTACAAGAAAATTCTCAAACATACATATTCAAGGATGTTCAGGCAAGAGCACTAAAAAGATAAAGTTTGTTGGAAAAGGTAGCATCTTTTATTAAGACAGATGATATAGAGGGGAAAAGAAGATATCTTTTGGACTTGCAGACCTTTTATGAAACCCCCTATGTGTCAAATTTTTTATCTGCTTTTTTTTCCAGTTGGTTGAGCAGGAGAGATTGCATCTTTATTTAAAAATTGCCTCTTTTGCTTTGTTGCTATACTGTTTTATCACCGTTACTTCTAAAATAGTACACAAATGTGTTTCAGTAGCATTTGTTAAAAAAATATAAAATTTATTTTCTTCTCTATATTGGTCCTATAATATGCAGAGAGCACCAGTCTCACTCTAGATACTTCTAGGAGCAGCAGCTACCCCACTCCTTTGCCACCTGATTAAAGCTTCAGACTACAGGGCTTTTAGCTCCCAACCCCTTTCTGTTTCCCTGACTTAAATTCTCTTCAGTCCCCAGCTTTTTCTCTCTCACACACTATCAGCATGAAAGGAGATATCCTGATTTTCCTGACTCCTGTTCTCATTTCAAAGCTTGCCTCATAATGAGGCCAACTTCTCTGCTGGACATACTATTACATTTAGATAGATATTTGTTTATAAACAGAACAAATTATTGTAAGTTTAGTACATGTTCAAGAAAGCTCTGATTTGAAATTACAGAAATCTGAGATACAGTGCCTTAGTATCATCGGGGATTTTAGAATAGTCTTAGCTTTTGTTTCTTCCTTGACATTCTTAAAATATCTGACTCAGGTCAGCCTAGAAATAAGTGAATTGAACAATTTACTTATTCAGATCTGGCAGAGCTCGAGGAGGTTTCTATTTTAGGAGCATAAGGGCTTTAAATTAGAAATCACGTGTCTGGCTTGAATGCTCCTAATAAATACAAGTATTGACATCCTGATTTTCTCATAATTTAGCTACCAGCTATACTAATAACAGAAACTAAGAGCAGCTGAGGGTTAAGCTATTCATAGACACAAAATGAAAGATGAAATGTATGAATTTAGAAGGGAAATCTTGCCTCTGACAGTGTCTTCTGGGGAGGGCAAATTTAAGATACACAAACACATATAGAGATACGTACACACAGGCTTCTTCTGAGCACTATATAGTGTATTCTTTTGCTACAATACTGCTTTACAACAGTTTCTGTCACTGAAACAGAAAAGAACCAAACTGCTTTGAAATTAAAATACAGACTCAGACTACAGAAAAGTAGGGCTGAATCTAAAGGATGTCTGAATGACTAAAAGGACAATTTTTTGACGGTACATGTTTAAGTCTAACCCTGAAATGCAGCCAGCCTGGCAGTGCTCAGCAATGATTCTTGGCTCATTAGATGATCTTTCTGGTCTTGAATGGTATCATCAGTTCTGTTTCCTGTCAGGCTGTAAGTGGTTTCAGACAGTAACATTCCAGAGAGGATCTCTGTTCACACTAGAGGTTCTGAACTAAGAAAGCCCTCACTATTCCTTTCTCTGATCAGAAGATTGTACTGATATTTCACATTTTCCTTGTAGTCTCTCATAGGTATCCAGCTTTCAGTTATATTCCAGAAAGCCTAATGGCTTGCCAGTACCCCTGTTGTCATTTAGTCCTTTTATTTCTTCCTTCACCTGTTTCTCTAAGCAGTGAATCAGCCTGTGACAGAATGCAGTTATCACTGGTCATTACAAGGCAGTGGTTCCATGTTTTTTTCGTGAATTTCAATGTAATAAAAATATTTTAAAGCTCTTTTTTTTTTTTTCTTTCTTCTACTTTTCCCCATTTTACTAATGGTAACAGATAATAGCAGCTGCAAAGGATATCTGCAAGTTAATGCCATACACATTCTGTCTGTTTTTCTGCTTCACTTGTTCTTTAAAGTACTTTTCATCCAGATTAATGTATTCAAGACCTCATTTTAATTATTTTTATTATGCCTGGTTTCAGCTTTCTGCATTAAAAATGTGAGTATACAGTTCATTTAAGGATTCAAAACCCTTGTTAGACTGTAATTCATGTCATCTTCCCCATTTACATTCCAGCAATTCATGGAATTTAGTTGATTTATAGAAGCATTTGGACCTGGAACCCTGCCTCTGCTAGTGAATATGGTTTTGTGTAGGGACTATTTTACACACTAAAGCATAACAGTTAGTAAGCAATAAGCCATTTCTGTTTTTGACAGCTGCTGCTGGTACTGTGTTCTGTGATTATCTAAAGGCAACATTCCTTTTCCCTCCAATTTTAAAACATTGATTTCAATACTAAACTGTCCACTCCTCAGTGCTGGAGTGGACTGCTTGGACAGTCTTGGCCTGAGTTCCAAATATTAGAAGTGAAAGAGCTCAGACAGATACAGAGGTGGAAGTAACTTTTTTGTGTTTATGTAAAAATTTCTTTTGCAGTTCTGGTGAAATGTATTGTTAATTCTTACTGTGACAGTTCAATGAAGTGAAACTCTGGAGCAGGGCAAGACAAAATTGTTATATGCTTCAACTGGAAACTTCTACTGTGGATTGTATTAACACATATATTTTTGAAGACCTGAAGTTTTGGGATTTAGAGTTAATAAGTAAGAACAATACACAAATGTTTTTAGATGTCCATTCTGGGAATGTCAGTACTGGTGCACCTTGCAGCGGTTTAGAGGAAAATATCAGTACTGCAGGATTCTGCTTACCTGTGAGAAATAAAACCCTATTTCTGGGAAGTTTCCTCGTCATTATGGACCTCATCCTTGTGGGACATGTGCAACCTGAATAGATTTTAAGCACTGTACTTTCTGCTACACATCTTCCTCAGTAAAAATTTGTTGTGTAAATGCCTAATGTTGTTCACATACACTTCATGCACTGACTCTCCCTTGAACTCATCATTAACATTATTCTCCCTCTCAGGCATCTTTTGATGGTCTTGTGGACTAGGAAAAATGGCTGTTCTTTCCTTAAAGGTAGCATCATACCATAACTTATTAATTGTTGTGTGGGGGCTGCATCACTGCTTTTACTGCTATCCTTGACATTCTTGGCTTTTATGAGGGACAAATTGCTGTGGAGCCTCAGTCTGAGTGAGAGCCTAAGCAGGCTCCCTTACTCTAAATAATAGTCTTCTATCACTAAACCTGTTTATGGAGCTATTGAGTTGTGTAAGTTCATGGAGGGCTGTGCCAGTATTTTCTGTGGACTGCTATCTTATGAAATGATGATAAATGCCTCTCTCATAAATGAAATTTCAGAGGAAACTAAAGAGCCATCAGATTTAGTGATCAAGGTATTATCTAAGGTCTTGGAGGTTTTTTTAGTTGCATAGCTGATGTGATTCATTTCAGCTTGCAGGATTTTCAAGTACCAATCATTTTTTTCCTCTTCTGGATTACATTTTAGGTTAGGCAATGTGGAATAGATCTCATAAGCTAAAACATATCTTGTTATCCACTCACCATCCCACCAAAAGAAATATTTGTGTGAAAGGAATGACAGCAGAGTAAGAAGTTAGGTACTTCTTACTGCAGGAGCAGTGGGGGAGGAGCTGAACAGTGATGAACAATCAGATGACACTTGTACATGAAACAGTTGGGGAAGACAGAAAGTAGATGATCAGTAAGAATGTGAAATGCTAAGTCATTTATTCAAACTACTACTCTTCTACTGTCTTGAAAAATGCAGACAGTAAGAAGCAAAAATGGCAAAAAGAAATTCCCATGCACCTTATCAGGAGAATTCTGTGGAAATGTCCCAATAATGGGAATTAACATAATATTAAAAAAAATATTTTCACAAATTGTATGAGTAAATGCTTAACTTTCTTACACATGTCTGCAGTTTGGAATTGGATTCTCTTTTCTACTGCTCCTGTGTTAACCTAGGAGGATTTTGCACAAAGCCAGGCAAATCACACGGCTGAAAACTGAAGTAAATGAGAGAAGAACTAGGTCCTATATTCATAAGCTGTGACTACATAAGATTAACTGTTCATGGAAAGTGATCCCAACAGAAATTCAAACAAGTTCTACTTGAAATTAGTTTTCAGAGTCAAATGAATTCTGACAATTTAGTATTGCTTCAGCTCTCCTTCTAGCAACTAAATGATAGTGACATTTGTAATAAAACCACCTAATGCTTCTCATAAAAGTCTCTCAAATCTTAGCTATCAGTGGCTTATATTTTTTGATAAAACTTGCCACTCATGTTAATATATCCTGCCTTTTATCAAGCTTTTCTTTCTCCTCCCTGACTCTCTAAAAAGTTTTGTTAAAAATAAATGTCTCTTTCAAGTGTGAAATATAGAATACATGGAACGGCTCAACACCTTTGAGTATAATTTTTTCTTGTTCTATTAGGTAGGACTTTGGATACAGATGGTGGATTATTGAAGAAGCAATCAGTGTCTTGTGAGAACTTGAAATAGAATCTCATTTTCTTTTGTGGTTCAGTTTGCTCCAAAATCAAAACAATAGGTTAATGGAACAGTCCCCTGAGTGAAAGAAATACATAAAGCTAACACAGTAAAAAAATACTTTCCTTCAATGTGAGAAGAGGTTGCTGATTTGTAATATTTCCTAAGATGAACTGCAGTCTACATGCTATTAAAGATCTGCCTATCTACAGTTCTCCTTTTTATTCTATGCATTAAGCAAGTGGTATATCCAGTATTCAAGCAGTGAGTTTTCTGTAACCACTTTTGTACACAAATTAATTAGAAGTGCAAATATTTCCCTCATGTCAACTGACATGCAAGATCAATGTAATTAATAATCCATTATTGCAAAACTTTTAAAAACTGTTTAAAGCAGCTGGAATAATAGATTAGAAATAGAAAGAAACAACTAGTTATTTTTCAAATTAGCATGAAGTCATTCTTCTCAGCAATTCTAATTATATGTGCTGCTAAAAGTGCTATATTCCTCTTTTTTCTAAGAGGCTTTTCTGAAATGCCAGTGAAACTGGTGTAATTTTTCCTCTATTTTGTGTAGAATTCTTTCTTTCTTTCTTTCTTTCTTTCTTTTTCTTTCTTTCTTTCTTTCTTTCTTTCTTTCTTTCTTTCTTTCTTTCTTTCTTTCTTTCTTTCTTTCTTTCTTTCTTTCTTTCTTTCTTTCTTTCTTTCTTTCTTTCTTTCTTTCTTTCTTCTCTTTCTCTCTTTCTCTCTCTCTCTCTCTCTCTCTCTCTCTCTCTCTCTCTTTCTCTCTCTCTCTCTTTCTCTCTCTTTCTCTCTTTCTCTCTCTCTTTCTTTCTTTCTTTCTTTCTTTCTTTCTTTCTTCTTTTTCTAATTACATTGTGCAAGGTAAGAAAATGATATGGAAGTAGGCAGAGAGTAAAATACATCATGGTATCTTTTAGTGATTGTATTGATTTAGATATCCCTATATTAAGAAAGTAAGTCTATTTTTCTTGTTATATGATTCTTCTTAAAGAATCACTTTGCATGGTGATCCATCAGATCCATTGATCTTTATGTGTCATGCAATGGCTGGCTGAAAATAAAAACTTACAGTAGCAAGGTTACCTAACACCTATAGTTGAGCAACTATGCATTGACTTCTGAGGGTGAGAGACCAAGGGGGTTGGACTATTTGATCTGAAAAAGTCCATTTCAACCCCAACCATGTTGTGATTCTGTGATACAAGTAGTAGTTATGCTCAACCACACTCTACCACAGGTATCTTTGAAGAATTGAGATTTCTTCCCTTTTTTTCCCCTTTTTTCTGTTTCACAGAATTACTAGATCATGGATAATGTATGCCAGATACAGTTCTGAGACACTGAGGTGTTGCAGATACACAAAGCAGGCTATTTTGATTCATTATAGCCAAAAAAAAAAAACAACCAACCTGACCAACTCTTTATATGTTAAATCAGTGCTACAAAGAAAAAACTTGGGGGGAAAAATTGCATGAGGCTTACAAAAATATTCTCAAATCCTACACTTCTGTTTCAACCACAATAACTTCCTCTTGGTATTTACAATTTCAATAAATAAAGACTATGTTTCCTTACTCTATCTCCACTTATCATTTTAATGCACCAAACATTAAACGATGTTTTGAGAAGATGAAGATGATTTGAGAATTATATGTGTATATTTTTTCTTTATTTGTGTGCATTTGTAAAATGCAAATATATACTGGGAAATGTAGCCTTGCAGACTTGTTCAAAGTCTTGAACAAATTTGAAAGCAGTAAGATCCTATATATATGAAATATTAATAAGATATATTTTTTTAAAAGTTAAAACAGAGGTTTGTGAGTTTTGTAAGAAAGGAAATAAAACTCTATTTAATATTTTTTGTACAGTCTGAGTCGGCTTCAATCAGAAAACTGGGATATGTGGCTTAGAGTGAAAACCCTAGCAGTGAAGTCCTCTACCATTACGATTTTCAATGAGATTTACATGTTCAAGCTTATTTTAAAAGTGGAGTTATCATTCATAAAAAAAAAAAAAAAAGAAAAAAAAGAAAAAAAAAGAAAAAAAAAAGAAGAAAAAAAGAAAAAGCCATTTGGAAGCTAGAACTGGAAGCCAAAGTATCATATTTTGATTGAAATGTTCTTCCTTCATTTTAAGACCTAAAAAGGACAATACAACAATAAAAATTACCAGATAATGTCTCCATCCTTCTTTTTATTCTCAAACACTGTACTGGTTTCCACTTTGGATTATGAGTAATTATGCAGCATAGAAATATTGCTTCCTACCTAAGTTTCCTTGATATTATTTCATCACTTCTACTTCCTCTTCAAAAGAAGCCAAATTCACGGAATCTCGTGGTGGCTGAGTTTGGAAGGCAGCCCCGGAAGTCGTGTTATCTCACCTTCCAAGTAACCTATAGTCAGTTTGCCTGGATTGTGTCCACCATCTCCAATCTGGGAGCTTTTACCACTTCTCTGGGTAGCCTGACCCCATGCTCAGTCATCTTCACAGTAAAAAAGCATTTCCTGATGTTCAGAGGGAAACTCCCATGTTTCAGCATGTGCCTATTGTCTCTAGTACTGCCACTAGGCACCACAGAAGGTGGCCTGTCTCTGTTCTCTTTGCACACTCCTTCAGGTATTTCCCCTGAGCTTTCTTTTCTCTGGGCTTCTCCAACTCTCTCAGCCCTTCCCCACAGGAGAGACACTCAGTCCCTTAATCATTTTTGTGGCCTTTTGCTGGAATTTCCGCTGTATGTTCACATTCCTCTTGTACTGGGGCGTCCAACCGTGGTCACACATTGCAAGTTTGACTGCACTAGTGCTGAGGAGAGGGAAAGGATCATCTCCCCTGACCTGCTGGCAGTACTTTGTCTACTGTAGCCCAAGGTCCATTAGTCTCCATTGTAACAAGGGCACATTGCTGGTACAAGTTCAACTCAGCATCCACCAGGATCCCCAGGGTCTTTTTTTTTTTTGCCAAGCTCCCTTCCAGCTGGACAGACCTCAGCACGTTCACCTGCCTGGAGTTGTTCCTCCCCAGGTGCAAGACTCTGCATTTTTCCCTTTATGTGCTTTATTTTGGCTCCTTTCTCCAGCCTGTCGAGGTCACTTGGGATGGCTGCATGACCCAGAGATGCATCAGTCCCTCCTCACAGTTTGGTGTTCTCTCAAACTTGCTGCAGGTTTACCCTGCCTTACCCTGCCCTGGGGCACGTCAGTAGTTACTGCCTCCTACTAGACTCTGTGCCACTGATCACCACCCTGTGGCCTGGACATTCAACCACTTTTCAATCCACCCCAGAATATAACTCTGATATGGATAAAATGTTATGATCAAGTTACTTACAATTTATAATTTCTGAAGTAATTTATTAGTTGTGCAATTTCAAATTTAATAGTAATTTCCATGTAATTATTTATGTATTTGCATAAGTTTTTTCTGCATATTTGTCTTGAATTAGTATTAAAGTTTCAATTTCTCTCTTGTTTTTATTGATTTTACTGATTTATAACTCCTCAGTAGTACTGACACCTAAGGAGGCATATATGTTAAAGGAGGATTAGGTCCTCATTGGGGATATATTTTTATTATGTAGAAACAAAGTATAAGACAGTTATTTAGTTCGAATCCCTAATCTACACATCACTTTTTTGTATTGCAAAAAGTCAACTTGTATGCGGTGATCTTTAATGTGACGCTAATTTATATTCATAGCCGTATGCTGCTTTGACTTATAGTGTAAAAAGTAGAATAACCTAACAAAACCTTTTCCTAAAAATGGTGAATCACCTAATTTTTTAAGTTCCATTTCCAACATCCAAATTGTCAATGACGTGACATTTTGTATGTCTTTTGAAATTTCTGAAGGAATTTATAAATGTTTAACAGAGATCATAAGGAAAAGCAAAGCATCACATTGGGCACAGCAGTCAGTGTTCTTGCCCATGGCTTGGAGAAAAAAAAAATTATTACTAACAGATGTCTTGCATAGTAGTACCCGATCTTAATTATGACAACAAATTAAAGCCTACATACTGCTTCCTGCAGTATTATTCCTCAAAACTGTTCATCATAATTTCTTATTTGAATTTTTTCTCCTCCTAATCTCCTTCCTACCTCTGGCTAGTTTTCAGTCTCCATCTCACTTGTATTTACCTACATACCTTTCCCTCCTTCTCCCTTTTTGGAATTCATTTACCTTGTTTCCCTTCCATGCTGCACTGTCCCAAGTCTTCACATTGAATTCTTCATGATTTTTTTTTTGGCTTTATTATTCCTTAGGCTATCTTGCTGTGACTTTTTACATTTAAGAATGATGTTTCTGGCTCTTGGATGTGAGGCAGTCAGGCAGTCTGTTTTTTTTTTTTTTTCTTAGGAAAAGCAGAATTTAACATGGTTACTCCACAGGGCACACAGAAAAATACCATACTAAGAAAAGTATTGATTTTGTTTTCTGTTTTTCAAAACATGTTTTTCAAAATCTCTGCAGTCAATCAGTGAAAGAGTTAAATTCTGGATTGACAGAAGCATTGTCGAAGATGAATAAGAGGTGTGAATAGAACAGCTACTTTTATGATAAACAAAAGTGTTTTCCCCAAGAAATATAAAATATGATGATACAATCTGCTACTGTATCACATGCATTCATCTAGACAGTTTATTCACGAGGCTGTCCCCAAACAAAATGTCACAGCAGTGGAGTTGAAGGAAAGCTGAATGCTGCAAAATGACCCATCTATGCAATCTTTATAACCTTGGACATCTTCAAATATAAACAACAAATGCAACGGAGGCTTCAAGATAACTGTTCATCTCAAGAATCTCAATCAATAGTTAAAGATGAATATCCATAGATGATATGTATTATCATCTATCATGTGTAAAATAAATACTATAGCTGTAAATAGCTAAGCCTCTGGAAAATGTGCAAGCCCCATATTTTAAATACTTAAGTCAGTCAAATTTAGGAAAAACACACCTAATATAAATAATTTCTTTTCCACATTCCAAAGCCCAAAGAAAGTGAAAGAATATGACAGTAAAAGGTCATCAACAGTTTTTTGTAATGGACAATAATTTTTGTACTGCTCTCTAATCCCTTTCCTGAACAACTGAACATTTACAATATACTATCTGAAATGCAGAAACCGAGTATAAATAATCATAGTCTGAGTGATGTAAACTTAATAACAGCAGTATTCAATTTAAACCAAAGTTTATGGAATGTTGGCTATAAGACACACCCTTAGCCACTTTAACAACAGGTTCAGGCCAGCTATTGCTGTCATAGAACACAGAATTCCAAATAAATGTGACTGAAATTTTGAATGTGGATTAATGATGTGGCCTGTAAAATTCCAAATATTTTAATCAGGAGAAAGACCTCTGCAGTTGGTTCCTGTTGTCCAAAGAACAACTTATTACCATACTTCCCATGTGAACAGAAATCAATCTTGAAATTAATAGCATAGTTAATAATCAACACAATAAATGTCCCATTACAAGTAACATTTTCTGTGATAAAATTCTGAGAAAATGTAGCATTTAGTAATTATTTTTCTGTAATGCTTCAAAACTGCATTTTTAAGATATTTTTATCAAATATTGAGTGATCTGTGGAGTTTTAATCCTTTCAGCTCTGATAGCTCTTCAGATTAGAAAGACTGTTATCTTTGCATTTTCTATTCTGCTAGATGTGTTTCTTGACCTATAAATGCCTTCTCTTGTTCAGCATGTAATTTTTCTTGCCACTTCATTTTTATATTAATTTTTTTTTCCTTCCCATTTGAAATATCTGTCCATAGTCCTACCAGCATTTCAGGTAATTTTTTCATTTTGTTCTTAATAAACTCCAGAATGTCAATATCAGAAATAAAGGACTTTTGTTTATAGTATCAATCTTGATCATCTTAATAATATGTATTGCTGCCAAGATATCATTTCAGGATGAGAAAGTTCAAGTGCCAAGAGATAATGGGTTATGATTTAAGTGACCCCTCAGTTTAACAAGAATTTTATCACATTGTAACAGTCTTTTTCATGCTTGATTTCTCCTGTAATCAAAGTACTCTGAAGGAAACACCACATTTTTTTCTGAACTAACAAAAGGATGATGAAAACAAGTCAGAGAAAAGGAAGCAGCACAAAGCAAACTTTGATGGATTATTTTTAGAGATCTCTGTGTCAGGTTTTCAGATAACTTCCATTCATCTTTCTCAACTGTTTTGAAAAAGGGAAATTCATGATTTGCACACTTTTGCTTCTATCTAGAACAGTCACAGAATATCGTAGTTTGGCATGCTGCCAATACTACACTTACTGTAGAAGGCTGGTTCTGCACAGCTGTAAGGTAAAGGGATTCACGTTTGCAAGAATGTAATGTACTGCTGTAAGTGCAAAAAATGATAAAAATTTAATTTTGAATGAGGAAAATAGTGCCACACATCACTGTTTCAAATAGGAAGTCTGCACAAAGCTATCAGCATTTAAAAAAAAAATATCCTTAAATGATCATTGATGGATATGATGGATAATTTTCTGCTATGAATCCTCCTTGTGCCATCCCATTATGACTAATGGGGTTGCAATTCTTTAACCTAAACCTAAATCTGAGGCAGTATGAATAGGAAGACTTCCGTCTTTTTTTCATTTAACAAAATATCATAGCAGTCTAATCTAGCTTCACTGGCTCCAGTGGTGCAGGTCTTGATTTTCACCAGTTTGATAGATGAAATGAAGGAAATCTGAGGAACTGTCATTCTGCGCAATTTTTGATTTGAAAAGAATGCTTTTATACATACATTGTCAAGGAAGTATGTTTCTCCAATGAGCATATCAACTCTGAAATAGGCATTAAAATCATTTCTGCAATTAAACAACTCCTTACAATTGAAGTGTTTTTTAAATTTCAGACAGTTATGAATATTGGTTGAACTTAATGATTTGTTTTAAACAAGTAAAAAGAGGAAAAACTTCAGAGTTCCTGATATGCTTTGCTTAAAAATTGTGAGACATGTTGAATCTAGCTCTTGAATACAGAATAACAGAATCACAGAATCACAAAATCATAAGGGTTGGAAGAGACCTCTGGAGATCACCCAGTCCAAACTGCTGTCAGGACAGGGTTACCTACAGCAGGTGAAACAGAAATGTGTCCAGGTGTGTTTTGAGTGTCTCCAGAGAGGGAAACTCCACAAGTCCCGTGGGCAGCCTGTTCAGTGCTCTGCCAGTCTCAATGTAAAGAAATTGTGAAATTTTTTGTGTTTTAGTTTATGGTCACTGCTCCTCGTCCTGTCACTGGGCACAGCTGAAAAGAGTCTGGCACCATCCTCTTGACATCCACCTTTGAGATATTTTTATATATTGATGAGATCCCCTCTCAGTCCTCTCTCCTCTAGACTAAACAGGTCCAGCTCCTGCAGTCTCCCCTTGCAAGAGAGATGCTCCAGTCCCCTAATCACCTTTGTGACCCTCTGCTGGACCCTCTCCAGTAGCAATTTGTTTTTTTATGTAGAGGAACTGAACACAGTACAGCAGTTATACCCTAGATGTGTTGAAATTTTTGACAAAATATAACGGGAACTGATACATACCCACCTCACCTTGGACAGCACCAAAAACACAGAGCTTGGAGAGATTTACAGCCAGTTTTCCACAAATCAAGACAACATTTTATATTTGCTTATTTCAACAGAGAATCTTCTCAGAGGTGTGCAACAATCACACAGTATGCATGATATTCACAACATACAGATTGAAATTTGCTTATGTACAGTTCTAATTATCTCATTTCCCTGGAGGTCCATGTTACTAACAGCATTTCTGAAAAACAGTTGCAGCACTAAATGAGAATTTTATGTGAATAATAAGCAAGGCTTTCTATCACCACAGATTTTGATCTTCAGATGTAGCTCCCTTCTTGTAAGAGAAACAAAAAGAGCACAACATTGTGCCTGCTACTACACATGAGGGTTTGAGGAATGTGCACAAGAGCCTTCTCAGTTAAATATGTTGTTAAATTTCTTGGAAGGAGTGAATAAAATGAACACGTCTCTTACAAAGGATACAGTATTATTTAGGATAGTCAAGTCTAAAGTGGACTGAAGATTATCTCATGATACTGAGTGGCAAAATGAGGAGACAAAAATTGTTGTTAAGAAGTGCACTTGAATAAATTTATTCTAAGTAGATCTGTATGTTCTTAGTTATTATGCTGTTGTCAGCTCTCTGAGAGCATCAGCTCAGTGTTGCATGGCAAAATGGCAAATAGATTATGACAAGGTGTTAAAAAAGGAAAAGATAAATAGAAAATACCATACTGCTCTGTTATAAATGCACTGTACACTATTTCCTGTAATGCCATGTGTGATCTTTAGAAGATACACCAAAACATGAAAGGCAATTAAAAAGGTAAATGTACACAATCACAACTACTATGGCAATTCTGAAGCCCTTTTCAAAATGGAAAACAGGAAGGCTAAGGCATCAAGAATAATATAGCAAATATAGTTTGTAATGTCCAAAGAAGATTGAATATAAAATATTAAAAATAACTATTTACTTCTAGAAATTGGATTGGATAATCTTGGTTCCTTTAAAACTCAGGCTATTCTATTCTATTCTCATAATAAAATTAATGTATATGAGTGGGTGTTTTTTGTTTTGCTTTAATATTGCAACATGAGTAGAAAATCAGAATTTCTGATAGGGATCTAGACCCTAGTGTTGCAAAATTAGTGTTTGTTCTGTTTAGAGGCAGCCCTACAGAATACTTTTTCTCTTGTCTCCATTAAATGGCTATAAAATAATAGCAGTTACTATATAAAGAAAGAAGATATTCAGAGCCGGAGAGAATCATGTTTGTCATGGAAGGCAACATGGCACATTTCGGGGCTGTAAAAGAAAAGACAATATAGTTCAGTGGGAGGGGAAGAGAAGAAAATATACATTAATGTAGATACAATCATAAAGGAAGTTAGAAGTGTGAGTTGAGCCATAAAGTCTTAGAAGTTGAAAAAGTAAGCCATGGGATTGACAAACAATCCAATTAGTGTAGAAAACATAATTTCATTTCTTGTCAGAGTTGCCAAAAACTATACTAAAACTCAGACAAGGAAATGTGTAGTGTGTTTGCTTAATTTTTTTTTAATCTGTGTGTCTCATGCATGAGATAGTCCATTGCTTTGGAATTCATGCCAATGATAATAAAACTGTGAGCGCAGTCTGTAAGACTCAAGTCCAACAGTGATTCCAACAGCTATGGAATGTTAAAAACGCGGTGACAACACCCAAGCTCTTGGATACAGAGGATCCACACACAAAAATATATGCCTTTGGGCATGAAACCTCATTCTGTTTCTGGAGACCTCGAACCTCCACCTCTATGGATCCCACTGGTCTGACAAACATGGCAATTCTATTTGGGTATAAAATGACTACTCAGATCTGAATATCTCTCTGACTAAGTAAAGGCTAAAGTTAACTAGCAAAACAAAACACAAAGGTTTTTGCATGCAGTCAATTATATCAGCTGAAAGAAGTTCCGTTTTTTCAGTTATACAGCTCCATTGTTCAGTATCATAGGTATTTAATCTATGCTAAACAGAAGTACTATATATATATTACTCAACTCCATTTCTATTATATTGCTTCCAAAAAAGACAAAAACCAACAAAAAAATCCCATCCACTCCACTGATATTAGAGGAAAAAAGAGAAAATATGCCATCTGTTTTCCTCAGACACAAACTTTGTAGTGTCTTTTAACCCAATTTGCCTAGTTTCTAAATGGCAAGCATTGATCCATATACTATTACAAACTGTGACCTCACCCATGTTTCAGCCCACTGGCTTACAATGAGCAAACCAAGTAATTGAATGCAATCTCAGTGGCAAAACAGCATGAAGAACATTAGAAAAGCTGACCCCTTCTCTCCACTCTCACCTCAGCAGTCTATAAAATTTATAGAAAAGCTCATCAGCTTCTGCAGTGCATTCCTCAAGGAGCACAAGGGTTGCTGAACTCTGTCTGTAGCCACTTGATGAATTCTGCAGTACTCTCCATGCGAATTCCTCTCCTCTGTCCTACTTGCTGAAGCATGCAACAAACCTAACCCTGCAGGGGTTTATGATGCTATTGAACCACTGTTGTGTAGTGGAGCATTTTGAAGATTTAAAGTGCAGCCTTAAAAAAAAAGTGCAAATAAAAGGTCTCTTGGCTCTGGAAGATTAGAAAAAATTAAACTGAATTGACTTACTCTTCATGGTGTTGGTGGAATGCAGGCAGACACACAATAAAAGCTCCATATACTTAACATGGGAAGAAAAGCATGAAATAACTCCATTTTCTAAAGAACAAATAAAAGTTAGCCAACCAATTTATCAATATTTCTTTGTATCTGCTGTGAGCAATGTCCCCTTGCACACCTCTGTAATATTAACTAAGTTTTATTGTGATATTCCAAAGGCTATCTATGCAGTTGAGCTACTGGCACTGTATTTTAAACGCAGGTGATACTAAGTAAAATACTTGTATATCGTCAACATTTTCTGGGATTGAAGAATTAAAAGGACAAAAGTCAGAAATCTTTAAGAAGGACCTGCTCTTCCACCAGATGTTTTTTGCCATTCTCACCAGGATTCCCAAACTATGTCTTCAGTGGGTGAGTGCAGGGAGTCAAGGAGAAAAAAGTCTTCCTTATTCTTTTCTTTTCTCTGCTTCTCAGCTGTAATATCACCCTTTCTTAGCTTCACTGGGAATGATGTACATAAATATCCATGAAGAAATATGATGTACTCTGCTTTTTCCACCCTTCTATTTTATTTTCTGTTGTCAGATTCATATTCTATTACTCTTAAATCACTGTTAAACACACACTCACAAGTACTTCCACCAGACTCTTCTCCTGCTCAGACTTTGAGCAGGATCAGGAGCTACTAGTATTTTCGTATGGCAGAAAGTCATATCTAATTAGGTAGTCATTGTTGACTGCCTAGTAAATGGCTCTGGTCAAGAACTCTGGTCTGTGCCTTCATTAAAAATAGTTTGGGAGAGGGTAGCTTAGTATGTAAGTGTCTGATGTTCATGAAAGGCTGTATTTTCCTATTTTCTCTGCTTGTAGTTGTCTGGGCTTCTTTGAGAATCAGCCAGGTAGGATGAGCTGGTAATTTGTGTGAGAGACAAAGGCTAATTGCCCAATTATCCTTAGGAGGACAGCTGGGAAGCTTAGTGTCCAGAGCCAATTGGAACCAAATTGTGTTTAAGAACAGATTTCAGGCTATAATGCTGGATAAACGCTCTTCCTTGAAAAAAGTTCCTTCAAGTTACCACAAAATGCATTTCTTTAAAACATAAAATGAAAAAACACAAACACTTAAACACTTGAAAAACTAAAACTACACTTTTTATACATTAGTTTTTCTTCTATGGTGGGTTGATGCTGGCTGGACACCAGGTGCTTATCGAGGCCACTCCATCACTCATCTCCTCAACTGGGCAGGGAAAGGAAAAGTTGATTTCTTTCCTGTTCTCTTCTCAAATCTGTTATTCCAGAAGTGCTACTACTGTCATGGATGGGCTCTGCCTCTGCCAGCAGCAGATCAGCCTGGCTGGAGCTGGCTGGCTGGCATTGGCTTTTGCAGACAAGAGGGATGCTTCTGTCAGCTTCTCACAGAAATCTGTGGTCCCTGTAGTCCCACTGCTACCAAATCTTTGCCATGCAAACCCATAGACAGTCCTACATGCTAAGTCAGTAAACTATTATTTTAGCCAAAATTTCACTTTTAAGAAACCCAGAATGCATCTACATCAATGTTTTCATAATAATAATGAGATTGCTTTTGAAGTGAATGTTCTGATTTTCCCCCCTTGTATCACTTTGTGAAGCACCCTGAGAACATGCAGACTGAATGTGTTTCAGATTAAACTAAATGGAAAGGTGAACCGCAGAATTGTGCGTAATATCCTCTTACTACTAAGAGACAATCAAGCTCAAGGCCAGGCTAGAGATACTGTGAAATAAAAAACTATATAAATGTGCATACTGTGAATATCAGGTCTTCAGCACCAATTGTTCTGCTGCACAAATCTACTTGTACTTGTAGGACCGAATGGCGTTTCTATTTGCCAATGTATGCATAACATCAGATGCACTGAATTGGTTTCCTGTTCTTAATTGTCTTCTAAAGTAATCTTTTATTTCTATTGAGATTAGATACCACAAAGGAAGATAAATCTTCGTAGGCTAAAATAAACCTGTGTTAATATTCCAATATTTTTTTATTATTAAAAATTACTTTCTGTGTTTTAGAAAGTTTTATCTCTTTTCATAATGATTTTCATCACCAAATTTTCTAATGTTGTTAATTATACATTAATACATTTTTAATACAGCGTTTATATGCATAGATATTGGTCCATATATTTTATATATGCATTACAACAGACTTGACAAGCTTATTTTGAAGCCCCTTTTTATAAATTTCATCAAAAAAATCGTGCACATATTTTTCTAACTGGAAGGTGAGAGACACACATGGTAAAAGCAGGACGGTAGAAGCTCAGTAGTAAAGGCCTATGATATTAATTTTTAGCGGTAAGTTTAAAGTATATATATTTGCTAGCCTACTGTACATATTTTAATCAGGTTTGCAAGAACACACTACTAAGTTTTATTAGATAGTTACTTTTTACATTGCCTGCAGGAAATCTTTATGAAATATTACAATAAAAACATGTTTCTTCAAGAGGCAGTAATGTATAAAATGCATCACTAGTTTTGACTGCATTGATAGCTTGTAGGAAGAAAAGTCCCTTTAGGGAGATGTGCTTTGTGTTCATAAGGAAGAAGAAAGACTATTTTGCAGTGCATTAAAACCACGGGAGCCATTAAGTTTGTATAATAAAAATCTTGTAAACATTGATAGTTTTATGGTTAGTTTTCTCAACAGCTGTTTTATATAAGAACCTGTGGATACTTCAAGTCATAACACTTTTCAAAAGGGCCATATAAACTTTTTGTTTACTCAACCTACATTTTCATTCCCCTAATTTGCATAACCATGAATTGTGTTCCAATTTAAATCAATTGTAATAAAAAATTATTTTCAATTTTGTGTAATAAGAAACAACTTTGGAGGGTATATTGATTTCAGAGTGTGTATATTATATTCTAGTGAGGATACAAAAAAAAAAGAACACTTCTTAAAGAAGAAAAATGTGACAAAAAGCTTTAAAAAAGCAGAGAGAAATTTGTTATCACCTGAAAGGAGATATACACGATGGCTCAAGACAGTGGGACAAATTAAATGCAGATGGATACAGGTAAAACAAATTGACTCATAGTTGTTTTTAAGTGTCCATCTGCAGTAAGTCCTATAAATACATAGACTCAAGTTGAAGTGCAGCATTCAGTGTACCTTGAAATGGTTGCCTAATTTGGTTAGAAGGTCAAAGGCATCTTTTCCACAGAAAGCAGCATGATGGGTATAAATGTGTTCAGAGAGATGGGGCAATATTATTGGAGAGAAGACAGAAATGTATGGGAAACTTCCATAGAAATCTAACTCAATGGCTTTAATTAATCCACTCAAGGGTTAAACTCCACAAAGGGACTTCAAGGGAATAGCTGGAGGAATGCTTACATTTTCATATAATTGAAAGATTATTGACAGTTATATGGGTTTTACTAATTTCTTTCTTTTGCCCATAGAATGAAATTTAAAAATGAAGCCATTAAAGAAAAAGAAAAATCCTGCCTACTCTTCTATAACAAAGATGGATCATCATTAATTAAATGGAGCACAGGGGACTGAAGATTCTCTGTAGAAAGGGACTGCAATGCTAACTCTCACTGACCAACAACTACATTTGAGTTCTTTAGTAATAAACATATTTCCTTTCCTAACCTTTCCTAGGGTAAGCATTCAAATAGTTCAATTTTTTGAAATCATTCTAAATAGACCTTTCTTGGTCCTTGTGCCTTGACTAGGTACAAAGAAACAATCTCATCTCTCTTCTATTATAATAATTTTCAATTATTATACCATTATAATAATTTCCTTTAAAAAAACAAAAGAGAAAAAGAGAAAAAGAAAAAAAGTAAAAGCAAAAGCAAAAGCAAAAGCAAAAGCAAAAGCAAAAAAACCAAGAAAAAAAACAAAACAAAAAAACACCCAGAAAACCTAAAATATCAACAATTGAAAACAAAGAGAAAATAAAGGTGTCTGTATGGTAACCATGAAGTTGTCCAAGAAAAATACAGGTTTGATTGCTGAGGATGCTTAATGAAGAGCATTTGTAAAACTTGTGTCTAATCTCTAGCAGGTAATCCCACTGATGTCTGCTCAGAGTCTAAAGGTGGTGGTAGCCAAGTCCTGATGCACCACATTTCATCTCTTATTTGTTATTTTTTTTTCCTTAACCTGCTCTTTAAAAATCCACTGAAAAAACCAAAAGGCTAAAGAAACTCCAATAGAATGTTTAAAAGATGGGCAGAATGATAAGAGAGCTGTATCAAAATATTTCAAACTTTGTTTACTTAGGTAAACTAAGGCTTTTTGTTTGGAATTCTATTAAAGAAACAAAATAAAAACACTGCAGTGAGAAGGGCATTAAATTAACTTTTGAGTAAGAGCCCTGTGCTTGTAGACTTGGTATTGAGTGTCAGCATAGGAAAATTCCTGTTGGGAAAGAAACTCTCTGGAGATTAAGCCTTTTCTCCTAGGTGCTGGGAAAATCACTGCTCTTTAGTATCTTAGCTATCAATATGACCAATTAATGCCCTTAGCCTAATGAAAGCTTTTGAAAGCCCTAGAGGAAGTCTTCACTCAAGTTTTATACTCAGGCTAGAGGAACACATGGAGTTTCCTTCAGAAGGTGCTCAGAAGCACCATCTCTTTCAGGTAATTCAGTGCACTAGCAGGAAACCCATTTTTCACCAGAAACTAAGACTGCAGGTATAAGTTGATCGTTTAAGAAACATGAACTCAGATACACTTGAGTAATGAATTATGCCTGAAAAATCAACATTAATACATGTTCTTGTGCCTTTGATTTTACTGTTGTAAGTAAAAATGACTTAAAATGTGCAAGATCATTAATTTAAAATTCTCCGTTTAATTACAACTACCTTTCTTTTCTCCTCTCCTTTAATTCACCTCCTCATTTTTATAAGTCTTTACTAATTTTCTCTCATTGAGGAATAAATGTTGTTTTTCAACACGTTCTGATTCTAAACCTTAATTCTAATGCTGCCAAAAGGAGGCTTCATGAAGAAAGCCCTAAATAAAACATTCACTCTATTTGCTGGTGTTTCAAGCATTAAATTAATATTCTCAAAGTTCATTCATTAAGTCCCTAACTTGTAATTAGGATTCAGGCCACGCTTCTGATTAGACGGGAAAAAGAAATCAGCCCACAGAGAAAGACAGCTTTTCATTTGAATCCAATCAGGGAGAGCAAACACACTCCAAAAAGGGTTTCTGTGGTATATAGATATAATTATCATGAAGGAAAAGGGAAAAACAACTCAGAACCTTAATGAACGTGAAAAGAGGGTGTTTTAGCCTTGAAAACTCCCTGCAGCAATGTTACTCTTCTTAGCACCAATCCTATTGACCAAATCTTGGCAATAGACGACTAGAAAGTTTTCTCTTAATTAATCTAGTTTGCTTCATTATACTCTAAAATGTCTGAACTGATTTATTACATCTGGTAGAGCCATGCAAATGAAAGGAAAGGTGGTATTTAGTACTCGCATGCAAGCGAGGTAAAGGATCATGGCAGCTATATTAGAAACCAAACCAAACCAAACCAAACCAAACCAATCCCATACTCTGAGGTATTGTAGGGATGAAGAACACCATTAGAATGGCAACCACTGGCACCATTGGAGGTAAGATGGCAAAATATTTCCAATATACAGGATAAAAAAATGAACATTTTTATATTGCTGCAGGGAATACAATTTAACTAATGTATGAAGTTTAGCAGGCAGAATCCTGTTCCTAGTAAACATAGTTCTCTTAGTTCTTTGAACTCTACTGATATCTGAGGGTTGATGAAGTGTTTTTATAAATGAGATCACTTAAATACTAGATAGTTTTAAGGATTTAATTTTAGTCTTCTGGAATTCTTGTTTGGAATGTAATAGTGAAGAGGAAAGCTGCTGTTAGCTTATGAGCTGCTCTTGGTCAACAGATTTTGCCAATAGAAAGCAAAACAATTAATTTTGACAGAAGAAGGTGATATGCAAAACTAAATCTTTGCTGTAGTGACCAAATAGCTAAGTCTTGCTTAAAAGATTTATAAAATATATATTAGCAGTTTCTTTTAGCTAGTTGGTTCACTAGCTGAAGTAGTTTTTATGTAATGCATATTGTAAAACATAACTGAATACCATAGATCCTGTATAACAATTAGTTTTCCCAGCCATGTTGCCCCTAGGGATTAATCTCTTCTGCTTTCTCACACGTATTCTCTCAAAACCACTCACTATTCTGCTCAGTAGGACTACAGACGTTTAACCAGTATTAGCCTTTCTGAGACAAGCCTACTGTAAGGCTAAAATAAAAGTAATTTATCTCAACACTACATTGACTTCTAGACTCTAGTGAATTATTACTTCTTAATACCAAAACAAAAACAGAAGGCCCAATTCTAATATTTGCAAAAAGCAAAGGTATTTAGCTAGTACAATTTTTTCTAGAAATCCCATACATATTTATGAATAATTTTGTTGTGTTTATAAGGCTAAATTTTCAGACGTTAAGAAACAGTTATGTAAAATCTTTTGCCAATGCTAAGGAATTTCTAGTTCTGGACAAGTTTCTGTTTTAGGAGCATTTGGACCAGTTAATAATCTTTTGTCATTACTAATAAAGGCCACAGAGTTTCTGTTGAACTCACTGCTGAGCATCTTATGACTTGTCTAAGGTATCCACAGCCTGAACTGGTCTTAACTTATTCTAACAGTTGTCTAAAAGTAGTAACATAACTATTGTCTAACCTGTTTTAGCTCAAGGAGATTAAAAAAAAAAAAATTAAAACCTTGTTGGAGTTGATGTGAATTTGCAATCATTATGATTGAAAACCAGTATGGATAAAAGAAAAGTGGTGAAATTATTTGGTCCAATATGTAGTATAATTTATAACATAGGTAACATAAAAAATACAGCATTAGTATAACATTCTGCCCTCACCAATTACAGTCTCACACGATGGTTACAGGGCATGACCCTGGGTCGTTCCCAGAAGCATCCAAAGGAATTCTGAAATTCAAAGCATGTATATTTAATCTGCTGAAACATATTCAGATTCTTTCAGATCTGTATGCAAAGCAAATCTACCACAGCAGGGGAAAAAGTGGTAGTAAAAATGACTCTAAGTGTTGAATTCACAATGTGAGAAGGTGAAGAAGAAAGGAGATGGAAATACAATATAGAAAAAAAAATTCATTGATGGGAAAGAAATGAGAGACAGATAATTTTTAAGCTACAACAGAACAAATATTATACAAAATTAACCATGTAAAAGTGGGAGAATAATTATCCCTTTGAAAGGGTTAAGTTCAATAAAAGCAACAGATAGACTGAAGCATTTTATAATACAGAAACTGATAGCCCTTGCCTTCTGGAGTGTGCTGGCTTCCTTTGGAATAATCAATTTTCTTTACAGCAGCTTGTACAGCTCTTTTGAATTTGTGCTGTAAACAATGTTGATAATACAGGGGTTTTTTGGCCTATTGCTGAGCAGGGCTTACACAGAGCAAAGATCTTCTGTGCCTCTCACCCCACCCCACCAGGGAGCTGGCTGGGGGAACACAAGGAGCTGCGACAGCTGGTCCCAGATGACTCCAGAGATATCCCACACCTTATGACATCAGGCACAGCACATAAAGCTGGAAAGAGGAAGAGGGGGATGTGCGGGGCAATGTCTTCCCAAATCAACAGTCTGTGTGATAGCACCCATCTTTCCTGGGGATGGCTAAATACTTGCCTGCCAGTCGAAAGTCTCAAGTGGTTTTGCTTTATTTGTGGGCATAACTTCTGCTTTAAAGTCACTATTAAATTGTCTTTATTTCAACACATAAATTTTCTCACTTCTGCTCTTCTTCCTTTGGCCACATCTCTGCAACAGAGTGAGTGAGAGTCTGTATGAAGTTTAGTTGCCGGCTGGGGTTAAATCATAACACTGTGAGAGCAAATGCACTTTAAAGTTATATCTTTGAAATTAAAATTTTGAGTTTGGGGAATCAAATGCTAAAAAACACTGAGGATGAAAACAATGTTACATGAGCAATTATTTAGAATTTAAATTTTCAAATGCATCTGAATTCTGTGTAACAGCAACTTCTGTTCAGGCTAGACATACTCTTACCAAAACAGAAACAACTTGAAGATTATCTAAGTATGCAGTAAATAAAAATGGCAATATTATGGAATGTAGTATAATGGGAACTTGGCATAAATTAAACAGTAATATTCTTGTGTTTCTATACTGGAATTATAGACACACCATAGATAGGGTCTGTTTAGGAATTTCAATATGGAACAATTATCTGACCATAAAAGAAAAAGAGGTTCGTCATTTTAGAAGTGAAATTGATCTAAAACCTTGACATTTGTCTGTGAAAACTTAGATAGTTTCAGTTTCTACCACTGTTAACATTAAAAAAATTCCAGAAAAATACAGAGAAAAAATTAAAAGTTGTGTTTGTAACTTACTTCTCTTGGAAGAAACTCAGGTAGATAACTAATTGGTTTATCAGTTAATAAAGGTTCCTAAGGTGTTTTTTTTTTGTTTTGTTTTGTTTAGGGTTTTTTTCCTTAAAAAAACTACATTTGTAAGTAATTTCTTCAAGGTTTCACATTTGTGACTGATAACTTACAGAATTAGAACATTTACCTTATGAGTACTCCTCATATATTCCTTTTTGGAAGCTACCATGATAAAATCATGAAGATAGCTCCTAAAGGAGTTTCACTGATCTTTTGAGAGCACACACAATTCTTTGAGAGATACGATTACTAACAAACTAGAAAAAACAGTTTAATAATTTGAGGTGGTCAAGATATTGGTCCCAAATATTGTCAATTTTTTCTAAATTATGACCGGTAGAAGGACACATCATAGCAATTTAAAATCATTGAAGGATATAAATAGCAAAGAGAAATTATTTAAAGGGGAAAGGAAGGGTAAGAATGAGAAATGGAAAGTAATTTCAAAAGCTAAAGGTGATTCATAATTTCAGAAATCGTTTCTGTCTGAGCACCTCTTAAACATATTTCTGTGTGATGAAGCAAAGGAGCCATGGCTTGTGATATTTATGAGACCAGAAATATTCTAGGTAGTCCAGCATTGGATTAGTGAGGCAACTTAGAGAGCAACAGAATTCCAGAGAGTAAAAATAGACAAGTTCTGTTATTAATTTCTCAATGTTCTTCCCAGCTGAATTCTAGTCAAAGTAATACAGAAGCTGAATGATGCACTTTTATTAATTTAAAATACCACAAATGAACAAATCACAGATTTTTTTTTTCTTTTACTAGAGAGAGACAAATTAGAACACAGAACAGTACCCTGTATTCTGTGGGAGAGAGGGGACACTTATTTAGGTAAGATAAAATTGATATTTCCAGGAATTATTGAACCCATGACTTCTCTTTAGATTGCCAGCAGTACCTTAATTCTTATTAATGATTATAAATTACAATCTTACCATCATAGGTTTTACTTGAACCATTGATATGGGTGAAGCTAAGAAGCAAAAAAATCTCAGTGAAAAAGATTCTTTTTCATTCTGACGAAGAAAATAATGACATGAAGAATATCTTAGAGAAGGAACCTGTAAGTGTCAGACCTAGAATATATGTCTATGCAGAGATTTTGTCTATGCAGAGATTTATTTAAGCAGGAATCTAGGCCTGAAAAAAGGCCTGGTTCTGTGTACAATCTATTGCTCAGAATAATCAGGAACAGAAGAACAAGCAAACAAAAAAAGCCCAATAGTGGAATGACTTGAAAGGGAGAAAATGAAAACCTTGAGTCATTTATGTATGAAAGCTTGGTATGTTGTTTCTTTTATTGATGTTTTCAGCAGCCTCCTATAGACACAATTTAATATACTGATACCTTTTAGCATTTCTTTAACCTTTCCAGCAATATCTATTCTCACCAATATGTGGAAACATATGACTTTATTTTAGCTGAGCATTCTGAAGACTTTGATAAAAGATTTTTTAGGTTTTGTTTTGAAAACAAGGCTATTTTTGGTCCTAAATATGTGTTTGATTAGGCTGATCCTATCACTGTAAATTAACCATTCCAGAAAGGCAACATATTGCAATTATTTACAGAATACATTTAGCAGTTATATTTGGAGTTCATAGCTTTAGTGGTTAGAACAAGGAACAATAATAATAATAATTTAAAAATCCAATTTGTTTTCAGATGTATGATTGTTAAATGTGTTTAAGAAAGTTATATATGCAGACTTCATAAAGATTTTACCAGCAAGCTTTGCTCTTTTGTCCTTGAAGACAAACTATAAATTTGGAATAAATGTAGGAGAGGTTGAAAGGTTGACTTTGACAGTCGAATTAAAAGAAGAATTCACAGTCCCTGAGTCCCTGTGAGCATATTGAAGTGCATCCTCTCATTTCATTTCCTCTTCCAACAGAAGGACTACACAGGTTCTCTACAATCATGGATATGCATGAAGCTGTAATTGTGGCAGCCACTGGCTAAGGAGATTAATAATTCATATTGGTAACCTTTAGAAATGCACCATACATAGGGCCATGGTTTCTCTAATGGTTTATACCACAAAGTCACAGGAATATGAAGGGGTGTAGGGAGAAGTTTAAAATTTTTAGGGTGGATTTAGAGTTTTAAAAAAAAATGCTTTTGAACATCCTATTACTGCTGGAGGTTACCTGTCATATAATTAATTTTTACCTAGGTAATATCACTAACATGATATTTTTTCTATGTAGATAAAGCCTAAAGTTAAAAAGATCATCAATAACAGAAAAATATATCACTCCTTGCTATAGCAGGATTGACTCTTGTACTCTAGTCTTCATAACCAGCTTTTCTGAGCATTCAAATACCCTTCATATCTCACTGGGATATTCTCTACTTCTCTTTAGTTCCCTTTAAAACACATTATACATGATTTTTCATTTAGTGAATTTGAACAACTTGGAAAAATTTGTATGAGACTCAGCAAACTTAAAATTACACTTCAAGTGCATAAATTTGAGTGTTGTAGCCTCCTCTTCCTTCTTTGCTGTTTCAGATGCCAAAACACAGGTCTGCCCACAAGTGCAGTTGAAATGCTAGTGATGAACACCCCTAGTGTGCTGCCAGAGAAAACCACCATTATTTATCTTCTTTTATACTTCAAACTTTCAGTTTAAATAGCCTTTCTTAAAGCCACTGCTGAAGCCTAGCATCAAACCAAACCAAACCAAACCAAATAATAACAACACCACCACAAACAAAGAGACAATTGCCTTTCTTTCTTGCCTGGTTTCAGATGGGATTGAGTCAATTTTCTTCCTAGCAGTGCTTTGCCTCAGAGTTAGAATGAGAATAACATTGGCAAGACACTGATTTTTAGTTGATATGGAGCAGTGCTTACAGTAAGTCACACTTTTCAGTTTCTCATCCTGCCTTGGAAGTGAGTGGATGTCCAGTGAATAAGGAGCTGGGAGGGGACACAGCTGGACAGCTGGCTCCATTTGAACAAAAGGACATTCCATGCCATGCACATAAACTAAGAGGAAAGGTAGCCGGTGGGGAGCAGTGCTTGGGAACAGGCTGGACATTGATCAACTCATAATAAAAAATTGTTTTTCGTTTGTATAATATGTCTTTCTTGGGTTTTAATTTATTATCATTATCATTATTGTACTGTTCTTAACTCAAGACTTTTCTTACTATTAGGCTTCACATTCTTTCATCCATCCCACTGTCTGTGTGGCTTAATTGCTGGCTGGGGCTGATTATTTTCCCATAATTTTCTTTTGCTTTCTAATTCTTGGGCAAATTTAGTTGTAATTTTTACACACGGAAACCTTGTTTCAAACAAACAATTTTGTTTTAGGCTTCATATTTAATTTATTTCTCTCTTTTGGTCATACATTTGTAGATTAGAGATTAAAAGAGAAAATAATGAAGTTTTTGGGTGATTAGCAAATATATAATATGCCTTCTTACACCTTTAAATCATGAAACAGTCATTTAATGAAGGGACTTAAAAGAGGGCATGTTAGATTTCAAAGAATGTGTAGAGTTTTTCAGAAAAAAGAAGAAGCTGGAAAGATTGAAAGTGGATAAAACCCAGCTGATAGTCTAAGTTATAGGGAAAACAATTAGACAGGTGGGACTAGTTAGAAAATATGTATTAATTAATATTATTTCAAAGGTTTTGCTCTTCAATTTCATCTTTTTCAAGATGCAAGAGTTAAAAAAGTCTCAATGACAATATTTTTCTAGGGATAATTTGATTGTGAATTCCTTTGCTGATCAAGATGTAGTGCATCCATTATAAGTAAAATCGTGTTGTGGTGCACATATATATTCCATGGGTAAAATAAAAAGAAAAAGAGAGTGTTCTTTTGTTGAAATAACACAGGACTAAAACTTAACAATGATCTGGTATGTAATTTGACCCTTTTTTTACTGTAATACAAAGTTTGTTTACAGGATCTAGTTTTGTGTCATCTGCAAACTTGCTGAGGGTGCACGTAGTGCAGTCATACAGAAGATCACCAGTGAAGACACTGAACAGCACTGGCCCTTGCGTCCTTGGAGTACAGCACTAGTTACTGGCCTCCAGCTGAACTTGGTGCTGCTGATCACAGCACTTTGAGTTCAACAGCTCTTCAGTTTCTCTTACTCATACTTGATCTACTTCTCTATAAAAACATTATGACAGGCGGTGTTGAAAGACTTGCTAAACTCCAGATAAACAATTTCCACTGCTTTTCTTTCAGCCATTCTCCTTTTCTACATCTTAGATGCTGCACAGACCACTGATGCCCTCCTGCAGCTCATTTCCTTGAGAGAGCAGTTTCTACCAGCACATACTTCCCATGGGAGAGGAGTCTCCCTGCCTCATGCCAGGCCCAGCGAGGGGCACCAGGCAAACCTACAGCCCCAGGTGTGTGTTTTCCCTCGGGAGCACACATTGGGTGGAGGCCTCTGATGGGCCAGGGGCTGTTTCTCCAGGGTTGGTACTGGGGACTGTGCACCATGGCAAGTCACTGCTGCTGTCCAGGCTGTGGTCACGACCCTCGGCTGAGCTTCTGGCCCTTTTATGTGCTGACTCTGTGTGTTGGTTGACTCTGACAGCTGCACCCCTAGCAGGACAGAAAGAGATCATTGTCAGTGGACTTGGACACTGCAATAGCAGGACGCTTCTTTAGATGCCCTTCCCAGAGCTCCTTGGTATTAAATCACACCCCAGCTGCAGAGGAACTGTCGTTCCATTGCTTGGCTCACATGGCTGGAATACTCCTTCCCACTCTAATTCTGAAGACAAGGTAAACCTGAATACAACAAGCTTTCATTTTCATGCGAGTCTTATCCCCTAGGCAGAAGTTGCAGCATGTTCAGCAGTTAACTAAAATACTCAGAAGCTGAGTTTTAAGTAAAGTTTAAAAAAAAAAAAAAGTTTACTTTGGATAAAAGGAAATTGAGTAGAGTGAGTTACTTACAGAACTCCACACAAAAGAGTTGTTTTGCACCTTACAAGATTCTGAATGATTTTTTAATGATTCAATGACATTTTCTTTCTCTTGGGGTAGCATATGAAGGATATTTCTCATAACAAAATTTATCAATTGGGAAATATTGATGTCATCTTGATGGCACTTGCAATGGAAATTACAAATTATTTTTACTTCACCTGGAAGTAAATTTTCCTAAAGAATATATTTTTTTTTCTCATTCCATCTCACCCTGAAAGTACGTGCTTCAATGTAAAACATCTAAGAATTCTGTTTTTTCCTCAAACTCTGTTTGAAAATATTTTTTTTTCTTACTATAAACATTTAATTTGAAACACAACATGCTGCATACTGACATGAAGCAGTCAGCAAAAAGAAGCATTTCAAATACATATTTTTTCTATTCTTAGTATAGTAAGTAACTTAGTAGTTATTTTGCTTTTTTCTTTTTTTTTTCTCATGACACTAATATTTGTCTATCTAGAAAGGGCATTTCTAAGAGAGAAAAACAAATACACCCTCTTTCTTTTGGGGAGAATAAAATGCAATTATTTTTCATAAAGTGAAAAGAGGTATTGAGTGTTCTCTCTCTGACTTTTCAATAAGGTTATTTGTAGAAGTATTTGCAGAACTCAAAAGTGCCATTTGCCTCAGGAGTACAGGAGCTACTTGCTTTACCTTCTAAACTGTTGTACATTCTGCTACTGGGCAGCGGATTCCATTGACAAAGAGAAATTTTGCCTCTTAGCATACCACATCTATTTACTGTTAATCAAAGAAAACTTCAAATAATAGAATCATGGAATGGTTTGAGTTGGAAGGGGGTTTAAATATGCTCTAGTTCCAATCCCCCTACACTGAGCAGGGATGCCTTCCCTAGACAAAGTTGCTCAAAGTGAAAATGCTCCTATGCTTTTTTAAAAGAAATGCAGAACTATAAATTTTGTATAAATTAGGCAATACCATGTTTTATGAAGTTGGAAATAAGGTGAAATAAAAGCATTCAAGGTTTTTACTCAAGGGAAATATATCTATCTCTACTTAAGTAGGGTATCAATGGAAAATATTTCATGTGGTAGGCTGTTTCTAACAGCTTACCTTTGAATACAGACAAATTTCAGTGACATAAGTTAATATTTTTAATAGGATACCAGCATTGGTTACATTGAAATGGAAACAGAGACAGGCACACAAATAAAATCAGACATTTAGCAATTATGAAAATACAGCGTGTTTCAGTAGCTGGTTGGTAGCTTCAAACTGCTGGAAAAAGTGACACTGTAGGTCAACAGTCTCTGGCATACTTTATTGTGAGGAATGTGATGTGTCCTATGGTTGTGGTTTTCTTCTAATATGTGGTTTTCTTCTTGGCTTTTACTTGGGGTCACTTTTATGCTTCCTAACATGCTTTTACAGCTATGTAGTATTTCATTGGTCTATAGCTCCAGGTTATATGAGAATTTTATGCCTTTTACTTTTTAATATACTATTTATTTGTTCTTTGTTACACTGAGAACTGTTTTTGACTGCTTCTGGGTCTCTTTCTTTAAGAAACACAAAAAGCCAAAAAAACCCCTCACAACAAAACCCCTGCAATCATTAGTAGACGCTTTATAGCTGTGGGCACAAACCAGTGCCTCCTTTCTTAAGTTCCCACGGCCATAGTCCTCTTCCCTTGACACTGTGTCTCTACTGTTCAGAGCCTCCACTGCTGTCTCTGGCCTCAATTTCTCTGTCCTGATAAAGCCCTTTGTGGGAAAAAAACCCCAAAAAACCAAAAAAACAAAAAACCACAACAACAACAACAACAAAAACCGCATAGAGAAAGCTCAGACAGCAGTGGCAGTTCACATATTTTCAACAGCTGATTAACTTCTTGGCCATCAGATTGATGGTTTTAGAAGGGTGTAGTTGTAGAAACTGCCTAAAGTAGTACAGAAATTGAGACCTTCTTGATTGGGCAGATGAATCTGAAGGAAAAAAAATAGAAAATAAAAAAGAAGAATAAGCATTTTTCAGGTACTAAAAAGCAGCTGAAAACATTTCTTAGAAGAAATTCTTTTCTATGGTTTGCAGAAACATGTATGTGAAGTCTAAACCAACTCTAATAAAAACCTTCTGTGTGTCTGCCCTTAAACACTTCACATTTGATCAGAAAAACAGCACTTTTGTACAAGTGCCCATAAGGCATCCTTTCCATTATGGAGATTTTGATGCTCACCTTCAATAATTTTGTCATTAATTATGAATTTATTTATGTAAGGATTACTTAAGTGTGTAGTTTTGAAAAACAATGAATGGTGTAGCAATCAAGTTACAATTTCCAAGTTAGAAACCATATAAAAGGGGACATACAAGATGGGTGTCAGGAAGCAGAAAGGATATATGACTTCTTGCTGAGTCTGAACATTGTTTCACTTAAAAATCTGTAATTGAATTATGGAGAAAAAATACTTCTGGTGATGGAAAGATTAAAGATTTAGTCTATTGGACAACATTTTTCTCATTTTCACAGTAGAATCATAATTGTATTCGATATTACTTGCCTTCTATAAATCTAGATTTAGACTTTGAGTTAGGAATTTTGAATAAATGACTGTGGCAGGGTCATTGGGGTCTCCTAAAAAATGTCTTAATCGCCTTGCAAAGTATTGCACTATGCTCAGAGGAAAATACAAATTCTAGTTTGCCTAGAAAAGAAGGAAATCCTTCAGGAAGCTTCATATGCTTTCTTTTTAGCTCCATAAACACATGGACTTATTAAGACATAGACAATTACATGCCTCAAAGCATGTTATTTTACAAGATTTCTGACAAACTAGTGCTTTTTTGCATCTCCTGTCTTAGAATATCCAGGCTGAGAATAACTCAATGGAGTTTTCTGCTGCAAGGACTCCTTAGCTACTAGTGTCACAGTTTCTGCTTTTATACCTGACTGACATATCTACCTTCCACTAATTTAGTCTTCTTTTACAAAATTTATCTATTGTTTCCTTACTTCTTTCCTTGTAATTGTTGTTCTTTCTGTATGTCTCCATTTCTTCTATGCATTGATTTCTTCTGTACCAAAGAAAAATAGGATACTATACTTACTTACAGCAGGCTGTTTGGCAAGACTGTGAATAATAGTTGAATGGTAAGTGGAACAGGCTGGTCTGTGTTTTTTTTGGTTGTTTTTTTTTTTTGTTTGTTTGTTTGTTTTGGGTTTTTGGTGGTTTGTTGTTGTTATTTGTTTGTTTGGGGATTTTTGTTCTGCTTTTTTTGTGCACATCTGTGTCTTCTTTTTGTGATTGTTAAGTATGCGGAAAACTGGTTACGCTAGCTAACCTTATTAGCTCTCACGGAAAATATATACAAAAAGTTTTTGCAATCCTAGTATTGATTTTGCTTCCTTAGTTGTTTGGCAGTAATGAAGGAGTCACACACGACTACTTACCTTTATATTTCTGTAGTGGGAAAATGAGGGGAATTTCTCTCAATATTAAATAGTAACAACAAAGTGAGGAATAAAAAAGTTGTGATTTCTCTCTGGAGAATGGACCGCTGACAGAGTGCTTTTGGTAAGGCTGTTTTTTACTCAAATTTCTAATGCAATGGTGCAGATACTTTGTCCTTAAACAATAAATTGTTGATGTCACCAGAATAATTTTTCTTCAGTGACTTGATGAAAAACTCTGAGTAGTGAAACCTTGAGGGATGCATTGGATTGCTGCATTGGAGTGGCTACCTAGAACAGAGGCTAGACAGAGTTAGAGAATAAAGTAGATATTAGAGGCCTTCAATTAATACACCTTGGGCAGTGCAAAAGCCTCCCAGAGGCTACACTCAAGATGGACCATGGTCACAAGTTTTTCAGGTGGATATAAGTTTGGTCTATTTGCTTATCAGAGCTTAATCCTCCAATTACAGCCTCAGGTAATGAAGTCATATTCCCCTGGTTTGCTTTCACACCCCCATACACTTTTGTTTATACTTTCGGGCCTGAGGCAGAGGGCGTCCTTGGTTCTCAGGCCAGGCAGGGTTGTTTCATCTGACCAAAATGTGAAGAGAGCTTCCTAACACTGTATGTGGAGTTCAGAGTTATACATTAATGCAGTACAGGGTCTGAAAAATATAAAAGTTAAAAAACTTAAGGCATCATTTTGTTTTAATTCAAATATAGGAAGATGTCAAGAAGCTGCTTTTATATGTCAGATTTTACAGAGATTTCAAAGCCTGCATCTTACAGTGGCTAACCTCCTCCATAAAGGATTTTGGGTACTTAAAATACAGAGATTATGTGGAATAAAATAGAATAGTATACGAGCAAAGTGAGAAAGACAGGGATGAACTTCCAGCAAATTCCAAGATATTTTCTTAAAAGAGCATTTGCAATTGGTGTCCTGAATTTCATTTTGAGAGAGTGAATATGTGTTGATGCTCCTTCAATTGACAGTTCAAAGAAAACAAGCTGCTTTTTCTGACAGGGAGGTTTCAAGTTTTCTGATTATGCTGACTACTTTTCCCTATTCCTCCTGAATTTGAAACTGAAGCTTGGTATTCTCTCAGTTATATAAATAAATCCATAAATAAGATGAAGATAAACATGTACTCAAAATGTGATCATTTCATGTCTCGCACAGAACTGATCCATTTTTGCTTTTTCTTCATTCTGTGCAGATATCTTCATAAGCCACTACTTCTAATTACTCAGTTGCTATTCAGAATGAATAGTGCATCTCTTAAAGCCAGACAACTGAATGCTACTTTCATAATTATTTCAGTAAAATCCTCATTTGAATGTCTTCAAATATTATGTTTATTAATTGAAAGTACTTAGTCTATCTAAAATGAAACTATTATTTTAATGAGAAATGTCATTTTATGTTTTAGCCAAGGTTTATCTTTGCAAAATCAGCACTTGTAAGAAAATTCTTTTAACTGAATGTGTCTCTCTGTTGCAGTACTTTTTATTTTATATAATATCGGAGAAATAGTTTACTTTTCTTGATGCATCATCAGATAGGCTTGTTTACCACCAGATATTGTGGTCAAGAAAAGCCAATAATTTTAATTGGGAATAACTGGTGTTTTCAAAAATTTTATCGTGATGAGTTTCCCTAAAACAAGTGCAGAGGAAGATCCTTCTTCTAGGGACCTGATCCCCAATTTTACAATGTGGTGGTTTTTTTTTTTTTTTTTTTTTTTTTTTTTTTTTTTTGTCTTTGTAGTAGAAACACTAATGAAATGAACCCAGTCAGGTGATTCTAAAATTGTAAGACTGTTAAGAAATATTTTTTAAAATTATATTTTCTTGAAATGGGCTTTAAGTAAATGAATGCTTGTTTGTCAAAATAGGAAGCATATAACTTAAAATGACAATGTTCCTAAGTAAAACACTGCCACAAGTTATAAAAAATGGGAAGCTTTATAAACAATAAGTAAAACACAAAGTTGAAATCCCTGCGCAGGGAAAGAACAAACAGGTAATAATCACTGCTCTCTGCTGCATGAAGGGTGTCTTCTCTTTAAAAAACGTGTGAAAAATAGTTATATGTGGTTTCTGAATCAGGGATGGGGAAGTCTAATTTTAGTCTCACAAGATAAATAAGGTACAGAACTTAATACAGAAAGGAACATCTTGTAAACTAAAATGATCTTTTCTTGTCTTAGGTTTTCTTTATACAGTTGCTTCCATTCCTCAATTCTTTGGGTTTTTTAACTCTTGCCTAAATTAAAGAAAACTGTTATTTTTCTAATAAATATGATTCTAAATAAATAGAGCCTGAGTCCCGTGCTCTTATGACAGGTGATGTAATTACCTTCCTCTTAGCTTTTTTGGAGATTACATGCTACCTGGAGAAAATTTGAGGTATCCCAGCAGTGTTGGAATACTTTTTGTTAAGGTGCAAGTGTTTATCATTAGACCTCTATTCTCATGCTCAGCATGTTGAATCTACAACCCAGAAATTAGAGAAGTTCTCATTCCTCTGGTAGAACAATCAAAGGCAATATTTTACTTTATGAATAGTGTTTGATTAGTGCTTGCACTGAGGTATTGTACTTTGGAAATAAATAGAAAGTGAAATCTGAGGACTTTTTTTTTTTTCACTTATGCCTCAAAAATAACTAATTTCCTTTCTTTCTGTGCATCCACTTTTTAGAGAAACTGAAAGCTGGTTATTTGAATGAGATACACACTGATTAAAAAGACAGATCTACATATTATGTTTAGGCTATAGGCCTGTGTGCAAATCCATAATATTGATAGAATTTCTGGACATATTTCTAGAATTAACCCTGACAACTATTATACTCGTTTATGCTTTAAAGATTTAGGACACATATTTTCCAAAGTTTAATGTAGAATATCTAGGTAGTTTTAACTTTAGAGGCTTGAGGAGACACAAATCACATTTTGATAACCACTGGGACAAATGAGCTCATTATAATCTTCACATTTTACAGAAATTGAGGTATTTGAGAGAAGAAAGATGACAGTCTAATACCTCTTCTAAAGAAGAAAATGAAAACAACACAACTTCTAGGCACATATATGGACTAACATTCTAACTTGAAGATAAGCAATGATAACATTAACTATGGAGTACTTGCAGACCAGATATTGCATGTAATTCCAGTTCCTCACCTCAGTCTCTGGGAAAGTAATGGAATACCTCATTCTGGAGACCATCTCTATCCACATGGGTGACAAGAAGATGACCAGGAGTAGTCAGCATGGATTCACTAAAGGTAAATCATTCCTAATCTACCAGATTACCATCTGTGATGAAACAACTTCCTGGATGGATGTGGGAAGAGCAGTGGATATTGTCTACCTCGACTCCAGCAAGGCTTTTGACACTGTCTGCCACAACATCCTCATAGGCAAACTCGGGAAGCATGGACTGGATGAGTGGGCAGTGACATGGGATGAGAAGCAGCTAAACAGCAGATCCCAGAGAGTCATAATCAGTTGCACGTTGGACAACTTCATGGAGAACTGTCTCTTGTGGGAGACATCCTGTGGTGGAGCAGGGGAAGGACTCCTCTCTGTGAGCAGTGGGAGAAACCTTGGGTGATGACTGGCCATAACCCCCACACCCAATCTCCTTGTGCCACTGGGGGAGGAGGTAGTGCTAGGAAGAAGGGAGGAGTGGGAGGAAGGTGCTTTTAAGGTCTTATTTTACTTCTCGTTATCCTGTTCTGACCTTGTTCATAATAAATTCATTTCATGTGTCTGATTTGAGCTTGTTTGGCTGGGACAGTATTTGATGAATCATCCTTCCCAGTCTTTATCTAAACTTGTGAACCCTTCATTATATTTTCTCTTCCCTGTCCAGCTGCAGAAAGAAGTGAGGGCTTCTCTGGTGGGTGCCTGGAATCCAGCCAGGGTCAACCCACTACAGTCTTTTTGGTTTCTCCCTCATGCTCTACACTGGGTGCCAAAAAGGACTGTAGTGTTGACCTTGGTTGGATGTCAGGTACTCACCAAGCTGCTATATCACTTCTCTTTCCAGTGGGACAGGGAAGAGAAAGCAAGGATGGAAAAAGCTATCAGGTTGAGACAAGAGACTTTACTAAAGCAAGAAAACAAAACAAAACAAAAGTTTTTGCACATAAGCAAAGGGAAAACAAAACAAACAATCACTACTTCCCATCTGTGAGTGATGTTCAGGTACTCCCCAGGAAGCAGGGCTTCAGCACATGTAGTGGTTACTCTGGAAGGCAAACACTGTAAAATGACAAATACCCCCCATTTCTCCTCCCTCCCTTTACTTTTATATCTGAGATGATATATATTCATATGTTATGGAATATCCCTTTGGTTAATTTGGGTCAGTTGGACTAGTTGTGCCCCCTCCCAGGATCTTGGAGAGACAGTGCTGGTGCTGTGTCAGCGCTGCTCAGCAGTAGCCAAAACACTGGTGTGTTATCAGCACCTCTACAGACACTAATGCAAAGAGAAGTACACTCTGAGGGTTGCTAGGAGGAAATGAACTCCAACTCAGCCAGACTCAGTACACTAAATCTGCATAATTTTTTAATAAATCAGAGTCTTGCGCTGCAATGATAAAACATCACAGTGACTAATATATTTTTCCTGGCCTAGTTTATGTCAGGGCATAGATAATTTTCTGAAACAATTGTACCTGTGATAAAGATCTTTTCTTATGCTGATTGCGGTTCAAACATCTTCACCACATGTTTGACAGAATTTCATCTGGGAAACTTCCTAGTGGGACATTGATGTAATTCAGAAAACGACATGAAGCTGGTGAAGAGGAGAGAGGAACAACTTGCAGTTTATGGAGAGTATTGATCTGGAAAATGCTGATATGAACAAAAGGTAATCTTTATCAAGGACTTGTCTGCTCTTTGAAAATAACGTTGCTTGCATTTTAAGAAGCTCAAGCAGTATTGGTTGAAGGTTATAATGTGTAAGTTAAATGATTGCCACCAACTCCTTTGCATCTGTTTCTTTGCTCTGACAATTTTCTGTAGCATCTTAAATAGTTTCTAAATCATTATGCTTTCTCAAGTCAAGATGGTTTGTAGGATGCTGTTTACAGACTGGAAACAGCATTAGTTGCAAGGTCTTTTTAAAGATCATATTCAAGGCCTTTTTTTAAAGATAAGTGTTAGCTTGCCATGAGTTTTGCACAAGAACCAGAATTATGATACTTAAGATTGGATTGGAAAGAAAATTTAACTTACAGCTCACTTTCCATTAGATTTTGAGAAGCCTATCACACAAATGTTATTTTGATCTGATATAACATCGAGTTTGATCTTACAAAGACTTCGAATTTTATTTGTTTTTAGGCTTCTGCTGCATCATCTGTATTTCTCCCTCTGAAGAGCCCTACTGCTAAATTATTTTGCAGCAGTAATTTGCTGTAATGTTAAGAAGCCACACAGAGAGGAGATGGTTTCTGTGCTGTCAGTATTTGTGAGAGGTAATATGTCAAAACACTTGTAGGTGTTTGGCAAAAGCAGACCTGCTGGCCTTTTCCTTTTTATTAAGTGGGCAAGAGATGACCAAGTTTTACACTGCAAGAACAGCTAGCTCAATTCAGAAAATTTTTGAAAGAGGTTAAACTCTGATTGCGCTAGTTGCTGGTGTTGTGCAAATATTGTTGGATGATCAAATTTGGCCCAGTAATCAGGTCAGAAAACTTTGTCTAATCTTTGGGTTCTAGTAAGAAGAGGAGTATTCAAGCAGGCGGTATTTTCTCCTTTCAACAGATTTCCACAAAGACTCACCTTAAACTATTTGTGCAACAAGTCCTCTATGTACATGTGAACAATTAGCAAATGGCAAGTTTGGCAAAGTTTTGGCTGAGTTACACCACAGAATCTGTCCAGTTTCAATTCTGTTTGTTGTCCACATTAAGCTACTAAAGTTTTCTGATTCTTTTAAAATGTGCGAAACTTAGTTATTTTCCATTCTTATCCCCGTGGTGTTAGGGGACTGATTGCAGATTCTACAATAACTCGAACACATCCTTCTGGAGGGGGCTCATGAGGAAAGGAATAACTTCCCTGATTATTCTGCTTTGAAGTCTTTTGCTTCTGTAGTGGTATTTCCTGACAATAAAACTGAGATAATCTCTGATATTTTCTTAGGTATGAGAAACTGGGTGCACTCTTGGGAATCCTGCCTTTTCTGATTGTTTCTCAGCAAAGGAGATGTTTCTGAATATGATTCAATAGAGAATTAAGTTTCACCAAAGCAGAAGAAATATTTTAATTAAACATTACCAGCTGTGTTATCTACACTGTATTTTAGGAATTTTAAACTGCTGAAAAAGCCTTGATGAGTGAATTAACAAACAGAATATGTATTGTGCTGGATCTCTACTTTTGTGCAGTGCTTAGGCTTTAATGTACTATCTTAACATATATTTTTAGACAAGTTTTTGTTGTCTTTCATCTGCTGCTATCTGTTCCAGAGTAGCCAGATGTGGGATAATGAACCAGTACAGTAAGTACAGTTATATATACTAACTGGATTTTGTTTCTCACTTCAGGAGAATTCTTCAGTAACTGAGTATATCCTGTAGATATGCAACATTGACAGACTTCCACTTTTTATGAAGAATAGGTGTGGACACCCTCTGATTGTAGGTAGAAAATGATAATTCAACTTAGCAATCTCCTAGTGAGACACTCATATTTCATGTTCTGTAGTAACAGAAAGTAAAGAGCACTACATCTCTTCAGTATGACTGAGGCTCTTAGGCTGTTTCCCACACAGCTCAGAAATAGTTTACCTGTGGTTGGGTTAATGGTGATATTATACAGCCCTTCACTTCAAAACAGATTTATGTTTACTCACTTCTGATCATATATAAAACTGTATTGCTGTTCTGTCTTATTCCTCCTGCCCCTTACTTCCTCTAGTGTTTAGTCTGCACTCCAGGTTCTCTACTGCCTACTCTTTGAAATCACATAATTTTATTGGTCCTTAATCACTACTTAAAGCAAGCTGAACTTAGGTAAAAAGCTGAAATAGGACTGGAAAATTCCTTTTTGTTTAGAATTAATGAAACTGGAAGAAGTCTCTAGTCAGTTCAGGCCCCTGGAAGGAACACTTTTCACCAAATGTTTGTGCAATAATGCTAATAAACAATAGCATTTTATTTCTAACCTTAAAAAAAAAAAAAAAAAAAAAAAAAAAAAAAAAAAAAAAGAGGATAATTCCATTAAAGTGATTTTTGATGTGCTATTTTTTCCCTGATAATCCTAGACATCCATGCATCACTAAAATTAGGTGGAATATTCAAAAATCAAGGCATGAACTTGATAAAATGACAGTTTTGAAATTGCTTCTGGACTATTGTCACAGTTCAATAACGCAGAGAAAGCTGTAACACCATAAGATAATATATTCCAAGGTCTACATAGATTTGATACTAAACAGTAAGTAGTGTAAAACATACCTGGAAATGCATTAAATTCTAGAGGTATTTTTTTAAAAAGCTACTTATAGCAAAGTTTATTTGAAAGTTTTAACGACAAATTAAAACTCTTCAAAAGATTGATAAATTTCTTTTAAGCCTACAAATTAGTCATATTAGTCACAGTTTCTGAGACTGTCAAGCAAAATCTCTCTGCAATTCATGTAACCACCCACAGCAATATTAATAATCATAACATAGAAACAGAATTGCTTTTTAAGGAAAGGCTCTTTGACACTGGTTATGAGATGATCTGCAGAAAGCCAGTCACTCAAGATTGTGTATTTCTCTGTTTCTTCCTGTGCAATCACTTCAGAGGATTTAATTCTGAAAAGTCTATCAGCAAAATATAAGGGTTTTAAACTTCACACTGTATGCATAAATTAACATTTTTAAAACCCTTTGCGGTTTAAAATAGAACATATTAATGTGAGGTGTATGTGGCTTGTTAGTTTGTTGAGATTTTCTCCCATTTGAATGATCCTACATGTAGAATACAAAGCCCGTAACAACTTATTTGAGGACACCAAAACTGAAAAACCAACCAACAGACCAAAAGATCACAAACAAAACACTTTAGAAAACAGGAGAAAAAAATCAAGACAAACATGAAAACAGGTATGTAGAAATTTACTTTGTGTCTTGCTCTAGTTTAACAACTATAAATGCCACTTTTCACAACCAAACTAATTTTTTGAAAGTGGCTTTATTTTTAATTTCCAAGTCTAAAAATTAAATTGTTAAATAGAATTTTTTCAAAGCTATGATTTTCTGAATTTTAGAAGTTTACCCTTGTTATGTAAAAACTTAATTTTTATATCAGGCTAGCCATTTTCAGCCTTGGATCATTCCAAATTTATTTTAAGAGGAAGACATACTTCTTAGGGAATGTTTCTTTGCATATTCAGGAATGTGTGATTAATGTCTGTTGAGAGAAATTAGGTAGAATTAAAAATCTTAATAAATGAAAACCAAAAAATTACTCAGGTTCTGACAATGACTAATTTTATTGCTAATCATATTTATATTTTTAAGATTTTTAAAGGATTTCCAGCAGTTCAAATTTAATCACCAAACTTACTATAAGGAGCCACCTAATGCACGAAAATGTGAGGTGAAACTGCCTTCAGCTCTGTTAGTGTTTTGATTTTAATTGGAATTGCTTTTTTGCAGCATATCTGATTCTGTCTGCTGACTGAGTTTGGTTCAATCGTTCAAAAGCTTAAAGTGTGCAAAATTGATTGTTTTCAGATGAAACTCAACCAGAAGATGTACTCAAAGAATTAACATGGTCCTAACGGGTTTTCAGTTCTCAGGGCCACATTTCAGCCAGTTGAAATAGAATGCCTGGAACACAGATAGTGTGGGCATCAGGTCACAGAATCACAGAATCACCAGGTTGGAAGAGACCTTTAAGATCATCGAGTTCAACCCATGCCCTAACATCTCAACTAAAACATGGCACCAAGTGCCACATCCAGTCTTTTTTTTAAACACATCCAGGGATGGTCACCCCACCACCTCCCTGGGCAGACAATTCCAGTATTGATCACTCTTTCTGTAAAAGAAAATTTCCTAATATCCAACTAATATTTCCCTTGGTGCAGCCTGAGACTGTGTCCTCTTGTTCTGTCAGTTGCTGCCTGGAGAAAGAGACCAACATCCACCTGGCTACAGCCACCTTTCAGGCAGCTGTGATAAGGTCACCTCTGAGAGTGATAAGGTCTCCTCTGAGTCTTCTTTTCTCCATGATAAACAACCCCAACTCCCCCAATCGTTCCTCATGGGGCTTGTGTTCCAAACCCTTCACCACTGTCATTGTCATCTGCTGTTTTGTTCTATGAAATTGCTTTGATTTTCCTTCAATATTTACTAGTCTAGAGATATATCATCTATATATATAGATATATTGATCTATATCATGATCTTTCAGACAGATGAATTTTTTATATATACAGGATTTCACAAAACAATGCGAAATAATGAATAGTAGGAATGGATAGTTCAAGGAGTTGCAAAACAAGAATGGGTGATTTGGTAATGAAATAGGGACGCTTCCATTTGAAGCTTAGGAGAAGCTTTCAACTTGCTGGTATAAAATTTAGTGAATTTTATGAGAGGATTTGGTGGTCCCAATGAACATGTTGTATTCAACTGTGCAATAAAGAGATTGCAAGAGACTGGTACCCACTCATGGGTTGAGGGGCAGAACAAGCCAAAGGGTGAATAAGAATTGGACTTTAAAAAGCTGTGCATACTTAAATATTAAGAGCAATACATCTTCAGTGAAAAGTGATTGTCCATGGATAAAAGGTAACATTGATTTCTTCTGTGGAAAGGGAGATTGTCTTTATCATCAAAGACAAACATCAGTCTAGGAATATATTGAGAAAAAGGTCCTTGTTTTTGTTGTACTTCTCTTTTTTCCTGTCTTTGAGTGAGCATGGACAGTGTTGAAATTTCAGGAAGCTGCAACCCAGCCAACGTGCATTTCGTTTTCTGTCTTTGTCTCAGACAGAAGAATTCTTTGAGACTTAATATCATCAGTTAAGGTAAGTTAACACTGAATGAAAGAAAATGTAGCATAAAAGGTCAAATGTTGACAAGAGTAATGAATGATGAATGGCTATAGGAAGAAAAAAATTAAAGAATTTTAAAAGTGTCATTTTTATGTAGTTAGATTTTTTACTGATATATTAAACCTGTTTGACATTAACAGCTTCTCATGTAACTGACAGAGAGGTGACAATTCAAGGAAAAAAAATCAGTAACACTAAACCCATATAAATATTAAAATAAATATCTTTGGGAGCTAGGTAGTTTCAGTATTTAAATGTATTTACATGTGAAATTGTGTACCATTTTACATTTCTGGTTGTAGTTGGTTTCAGAGGGTTGCACTGGATCATAAATTCAACAGCCTCCTAAGTGTGTGTTTACAAGTACGTGACCATTTTCTTGACATTTAGCAAGGAACTTTCTTTGCTTGTCTGCATCTGATAGAGATTTTATAGTTTCAGAGAAAATTGGCATCAAGAGAAATACATACTACCTTTTATTCATGGACAATCACTTTTCAGTGAAGATGTAGTGCTCTTAATGTTAAAGTATGCACAGCTTTTTAAAGTCCAAATTTATTTACCCACTGTAGCTTTAAATGTTAAGCACTCTACGTTTAGGTCTGGTTTCCTACAGGGAATTTGAAAGGCACGGCCTTCTGCAAAAGAGAAATCTGTTGGACTGTAACTTCCACATTTCCAAAAGTGAACTCATGTTTCAGCTTCAGTGGCATTTCTACTGTAAACAAGGCTAGTGAAATCTAGTTATAAGCTGTAAAAAAATATTTTTTTTTTATTTTCCTTCAATCATCCTCTTCTGTGAATTTGCAAACAGATGTGAGAATTACAGTCTACTTCCCATAACACTAAGTGAGTCAAGATCTTGTTTCTGGCAAGATCCCGTGTAGAGGAGCAATCCTCGACAGAGTACATAGGAAAGAATCAGCAAAATGGTTTGCTATTACTCCAAAGAATAAAGTATTATTATTTTTGTTTTCTTTTTCTACATAGCAAGAAAAAAGAAGAATATTACCGAATATATTGTGGGAAGTGAATTTGGATGATGAGTTATGCAGTGCCTTTATGACCCTTCTGGACCCTATCTGAACAGCTCTTTTAGAAATTATTACTTTTTTAGCTCTATTTTATTAAGTACAATATTTCTCAAGAGAGATGACTCTGTTTACAATTTTAACTGCAGTTGAAAGACACTGGGGAAAAGTTAAAAAAGAAAGAAAAGTGTTTATTATAAAAAAATAAATAGGTGAAATACAGAAATTTCCCACAATTCTATAAAATTTTGTAGAAGATAAAATAGGTTTTCTCATAATTTTTGCTAGTAAAGGTTTATGTATATTTGACTGAATAGCAAAAATTAGAAAATAATATTCAATTTTATTTCTTTTAGCAATCAAATGAATGATGCAGGATCCAGCCTTATGTAGTCAAACAAAATTCTGTATTATGTTTATGTTAATAAATTCAACTTGAAATATATACATATTTGTAAATTTAAAACTTCATGGTTAGGAAATGTTTTCTCCACTGATAAGTTCGGCAAATTCATTGGTCTATATTTTAGTTTTCTCCCTTTTAATAATAACACACAAGTATTAAAAACAGTCAAGAAATACATTAGACTCCCAGACCTTGGGAATGACCTCTTAAAACATTTCCTTCATGGTGTTGATATGGAGAGGTATGAGACACAGCAGTGTGGGGCTCCTTCCCCAGTGGATCACAGTGCAAGTGTGAGCTGGGGTAGTGGAGGTTGAGATTCAAATCCAGCTTCTGCTTGAGGCACTTTTCATCTCCCTATGGAGTGTTTTAACTTTCAGACCATCCTGCTGTTTGTCAAAATGCAAAGATTCAAAACAGGACCCTCTAATCACTAGGGTTGCACCAAAGTTAATGACACTGACCAGCTCTTGGGGGTTAGGTTTGTTCCTTCTTTCTCTAAAGAGTTTTTTCCCCATAAGTTACCAAGTAGACCAAGTGTTGGATACTTAAGAGTACTTAACCGAAACAAAGAGGTGGACAAAGTTGGAGGGAGGAGATAACGCAGGTAAAGGACAGAGCTTGAGGCAACTCCGGGCTGTTCTTTTTTCGGCGTTCGGGGAGAGAGAACAGCTGGGCTGTTGCTGGCTGGAAGAGTTTCACTGTGGCCAAAGGGATCCAGTCCTGGGAAATCTATTATCACCGGTTCGGCCTGAATCCTGAGTTTTCCCTGCCACCCGTGGGAGCTGGGCCAGCTCTGCCTCGCCTTCGGCTTCTTCAGTGCTGCTCCTCTTGCTACAGTGTGACCCTGCACCCCCTGTGCTGCAGGGACACCCTGCCCCTGCCTGCTGGGACACCTTGCCAATCCTGTTACCAGCCTGGGACTTTCCACTGTTTCAGCTTAGTGCTCTGAAGATCCTGCAGGGGCGCCGAAACCAAACTGGCCTGGGGTTTGTGAAACAACGCCCTCAAGGTTCTTAGTACTGTTTTCTTTTGTTATTAATGCTGTAGGTTTGTTTGTTTGGTTTTTTTTTTTGTTTGCTTTGTAACACATACTAGTAAAAAAGTGCTATTCCTATTTCCCAAATCTTTGCCTAAGAGTCTCTGATTCTAAATTTATAATTGGAAAAAAGGGAGGGTGGGGTTTACACTCTCCATTCAAAAGGAAACTCCAGCTTTTACCTGGCAGATACCTGTCTCCCCAAACCAAGACACCAGCACAGTTAAGTATACTGTGGGTTTCTTTCAGAGATGCATGGAAATTCCTCATGTGGCTCTGCACAAGGTACCATGAACCTTTTTTTAGGATGCCTTAAGTTTCTAAGGGAATAGTCTGTCATTTAGAGCAGCAGAAGGATGTGCCTTTCTTTTCCTCCCTGTGGCTCACAGAAGAAATCACAATGTTGTGCTTGTATCTGTTTGCTATTCTGCCCCCTGAATTTTTAATTCTTTCAGGTGGACTTTCCCTGTTAAATGCCACAGTCCAAAATGACTTGAAGGAAAACTTCCTTCTGAACCACATGGGTTCAGTGTGTTTCTGGTAGGAAGGATTCAGATCTGATTTACCATACTTCAATTTAGAAATCTTACTCAAACCCCTATGGGTCGGAAAGGATCACTTTTTCCTGTTCTCTGACCTGAGAAGGAAAGTATTGAACAAACTGACCTTATTAATCAGATTTTTTATGCCTCAACCCTCTGACACCCTGGGGGCTTTTAGGATGTGTATAGATAATTCGGTACAGCGCTGAGCACAGGGAAATATACTACCACATGGAGAAGTAGCAGTGTAGCTCTGTTGATGTTTCTATTTCTGACCAAGGTATTTCAATGTATCACTCTCAAAGAAGAAAATTTTAAATGTAATACTATTCCTGTTTCTATTGAGGTATCAAAGAAGATTTTATCCTAAATAACATAAGCAAATTTAAATTATTACCTTCCCATCTTTGAGGAGATCAACTTCCAGGTAATATGAATTCAGAAAATAGTCCCATAGTCAAGGTTTTCTTTAAAAACACTTGAATACTCACCCTGACCAATAATGCTCTCTGTTGAGGATGGTACAAGACCCACTGCTTAACATACATACCATAAATTATATATATACAAAATAGCTCACAAAGTATCACAAGTATCTCTGGTACAAACATCCCATATTCCATTGTGTGTTCTCCTGTCCCTGCTCTATTTCTAAAACATCTTGAAATTATAGGTTTGGTTTCCATTACAGATGTTTCCAGTGCGCTGATTATTGTGGGTTGGCTGGTTGCAGTGCTGATGGATACAGAGCTTGTTGGCTCTGGTGTAGAACAAGGGGAGTGTTGTTAACTGAAGCCATTCTTCTGACTGTGATGTGTTGTTCCCAGGCAGAAACACTGGTTGGGAGATTATTTTAAATTGTTTTATTATAATGGTACCTTTCATGAGGAATTAATTATATGGAAACAGAGCAATGATGACATGTGACAGAAATGGCTGCTGCAAGGCTGCTCCATTACATCTTGTTTACAGCAATGAATGTGAATTGTGTTTGTGCCAGTTTTTCTGCCAGACATGAAACACTGGCTATGGCAATGGCAACAGCCTACAATTTTTTTTTTTTTTTTTTTAATTTTTTTTAATTCAACAGTTTTGAATGTCCTGAAGTTTCAAGGTTTTCATGTGTGAAGAGAGAAAAAATGAAAGGTTTTCTTATTGATAGCTACAGGAAATCTCTGCTGAGCAGGGTACACTGAGACAGCAGGTAAGACACAGATGTTTACAGAATGTGACTTATCCTAAGGAAGACAAATGGACATCTTCTGAACTGAACATCTGGCTCAGATTTAAGAGACCTGGGTTCAGTTCTGCCATGTATTTTCCTGAGCAAATAGTTTAGTCTCTGTACTTTGGTACCTCATCTGTTAAACAAGGTAGAACAATTCTTTTGCCTGACGAAGCTAATAGCTATTTAGGACTGAGATTGATTCTTGTTCTGTGTTCCTACAGCAATAAGCACATTAATACCCTGCTCCCTGTGGGGCTCATCAGGTTCTGCTGCAACATAAATGAGTGCTAATTTTAAAGCTATGCAGAATATAGTGATAATTAAGTAATATTTTTCTTTTTCAATTTATTTCATACAAATAATTAGCAGAGTATACTGCACTTTAGAAGAAGGAAATCTGTGTTTGTGAGTAATTTATTAGAGGAGATAAATGGAAATAGACTAGTCAAAAAGATGGAGATAGAGTATGCACTCTTTTATGCTGAAGCTGTTGAAGAATTGAAATTCAGAAGCTTTTAAATGGTGCAGTAATAATACCTGAAATCTGTAGTTGGCTAAAGCCCTGAGCTTGGATTTCTGCCAAATGGCATACAGAGACAGCTATGACACAGAAAGAGAGGCAGGGAAGCTGTGTAGAAAAGAGTCCTGTAATGCACACAGTTCTCGCTGCTGGATAGATCATGGGCCTGCTGGCAGACTCAATTGAGAAACTGTTAAAAACAAACTAAAACCACAGCACTCAAGAACTGGGAAACTGTTTGTCTTATAGGGTAAGCTTTGATGCAGTATTTATCGAGAGAGGTAGGAGGTTTGGAAGAACTAAGTGGCATAATTTTCTGTTTTTCTGGCCTTTTTCTTTGGACTATTTCTAAGAATCATTTATAAAGTGCTACAAAAAAATCATTTGGATTCAATTTCAGAGGACTTTATTGAAATGAGAAAGTCAACACAGAATAAGAAAATTTTCTTAAGAACATATTCACCTAAAATTAGTATGGATTAAACTTCAGAAAGTCAAATTGTCATTTATCAATTAATGAAAACATTGAGGAGAAAAAAGAAAACCTTCAGGACCACTTCTACATGTAATAGAAATCAATGCTGAACCACTAGAAGTGAGGAATGCATTATTGGCTTTATGAGAGCTTATGATGAAATCTGAAGGGAAAAAAGAGCCTTTGTATTTGCACTTCTGTGCTCTTAGAACAGATTTGGGCATTGCAGATCAGTGGTATGTGGTAACCATCAGTAAAACTAAAGGAGCAAACTGGTTTGTAAATCATGATAATGCAGGTTATTTGTAATAAGGTTTTGTCTCTGTAACCCTCCATCTTTCAGCTTGAACACTGGAACCATGAATACTTCTTTAAGAAAATATTGATATAGTACAAATCAAGGGTGGATCCACTTTGTTACATTTTACTTTTTCTTGTGTAATATAAGCTTTTTTAGAAAGAAGAATTAAGATTTTTAAAATTTATTAATTTGCTTTTTTCTACCCTTTATACTCCTATTTAATTGCCCATGTATTGAGCAGAAGTAATACAGGAAGTTTATTTGTTTAACAGAAAAGGAGAAGAGAAATTTTTTTCAGATATTTCCATACAAAAAGAAAGACTATTCAGTTATTGGAAAAGGAACAGGAGTGTAGGGCAGACGGTTTGGGGTTGATTTGTTTTAAAATTTGAATAAGTTTTTACTACTTTTAATTTTAAATATCTCAGCAACATGAGAACTCCATCTGTCAATTTGGAATCACAAAGAAAAAGGGAGCAAAGTTAAAAAGGAGTCTTTAAAGCCGAAACAGTACAAGGCTTTCTTTGTAACAGCTACAAAAGTGAAGATTTAAAGTTTGTTCTGGGAGTTGATGCAGATAAAAACCACTTTCCCATATGGTAGTTGGGTTAAGAGGAGGGCATGGATGGTTTCAGTATAGTATATTATGGAGGCCAGTGTATCTACAAAGCTGTTTGGCTACACTAAATGTTTGGAAATGTAAACAGCTACAAGAGAAAAAAATTATGTATCCAATGCATATGTGATGTTATACCTCAGGGGAACTTTTATTCTACGTCTGTATTTTAGCTAATGTAGGTAACATGAGCATATAGTTGTAGAGATATAATGACTAGTTTGGTTTAAATGCTGAACCCCTGCCCAAACATACCTTGTTTCTCTGCTACCTAGACGGTATGCAGTATTTCATTAAAATGTTTTCAGAATACAGGCTGACCCTGAAGGCCTATATTATCACTAATGCACGGTAAATCCCTCTCTTTATCTCTTGTATTCCTAGGGAGAAATACTGTCATGTCTCTAAAAACTTTGTGGTGTAAGTCTCAGTTCCTCTGCATGCCTATGTTTAGAGTGAGAAAGCCTGAGCAGGTTTTGAGGTGACAGACATAACAAGTGCAGGTAGGTAATGCTGCTTCCCCATGGGGCTAAATGCAACCCTGGGAAACATGTCTCAGCTAGGAGTATTGGCTCTCGGTTCAGATTCAGCCAGTAATCAAGAACATCTAACACTGCCTAGGTCCCAGTTTCTTGAGGCAGAAATTGACTGAGTGCTTAAACACAGATTTAGCTGCCCTGTTGGGAAGATAATCTTCTTCCTCCAGCTGAGTTCTCTTGTTATATGACTTTAGACAGATAGCTGCCCAATTCTGTTTAAATCCCTAAACAAGTCTACAAAGCAGGTCACTGTGCTGGTCCTCACAGGCAATGGGTGGTAGAAAGCAGCAGAACAAAGTGACTTTTACAAATATTTCAGTGCCAATTTTCCTCAGCAGACCCATCTTCTTCTGAAATATGTTGACTCTCATACACAGGGAGAGAGGCTTCAATGCCAGGATTGTGGAGTATCAGAGACATGTAAACTCTTAACTCTTGGCTTGAAGTTATGCTATCATACACTGAAAAAAGATTCCCATTAAAGAGGGCTAGCCAAAGAGATGTGGATGTAAAACACAAACAGGCATGAGGTCTGGAGCTGAGTTCTCTCTCCCAGGAGACAAGCAAGTTATCCTTGTTTACTTGCCTTCTTTTCCTATGACTCTTAAATTCCCAGCTGCAATTTTCCTCATATTCAATCAGAGATGAAGAGTCTTCCCGGTATTTTTCCTGCACATATTACAGTCCTGTACTAAGGGCATTCAGGACATGTAAGGTCAAATTATCTCCTGTGTGAGAAAAGCTCATGGTTTAATTCTCCCTTAATATTTTTTCAGTATAGCAGTGGATTAAATGTAGGAACAGATCTCATATGGAGGCCATGACAATGCCTAATGGTTGAGCTAGCCATACTTACTTCAAACAAGTCCAGAGAAACTTTTTAAACTTCTGTGTTTAAAAGAAAAGAAAAATAGGTAGTTGCAATAACAAGCAAAAGGAAGTGTCCTTAATAAAATGCTTATTATATTTTCTGAGAAAAAGTACCTTACTGATCTGTCGTCAGAGCACAGCAATACAGCATTTATTCCCTCTGCCTAAAGTCAGGGACAGAGCATCAACTGTGAACATCAAAATCAGTGGAAGTGTATGAGTTTAAAATTCATCTAAGACATTTGGCCCTTGACTAAAAGTGTTAGAGCTCTCTTATTTGCAGTTATCCTTCAGAAAATGTGGCAACTTGGGGTTAACATTCTGTCAAAAAACTATCATATTCCCGCTTCCACCATGCTCCTTTGCAGAAGCAGCCTGACTTGCTGTACAAATGTCATTAGTTCCGCAGGGAGCTTCAGACCTTTGAATGTCGCAGAGCAGTCTATTATTTAGTACTGCTATAAGATAATCTTTTCAACTGCTGTTTTCTAGTGAGAAATCTCAAAGATGAACCTATAAAGAACAGATGCAAGTTTTCAGTCACTCAGGAATTCTCTCAGTTAAGTGACTTTTACCTTTATCCACCAGGACTTTGATTTTTAGACACAGATATCAAGCTTAAAAAACCCATGCTATCACTGACAAGTTTCATAAAGGTTTGTTTCTTTTTTCTTTTCTTCCAAATTTTACAATTTTAAAACCACCTTGTGCCTTCATCTGTCTATATTTTCTGGGACAAATGTTACCAAGAACAGTTATAAATACAATCTTAACACAGAGCTGTAAGCAATGAAAAATGTAAGCTGAAACAGAAGGATTTCAAAATACAGTCATATTTCCTTTCCTCCTTAAATAATGCTATCTATGTGCGAGAATTTTAAGGTTAATTTTGCCTGCAGCAAATGTTCTTTTTGTCGTTGTGTTATAATAACTTGTTGAGTTGAAGCTACCTTTTGCAGGCAAAAAACTCTGTACATATTTATACATGTGAGGTTTTGTCCTGGTTTAGGGCAAATTTTGGGAGGAAATCTCTGAATGGGGTCTCTCTAGAAAAGCAAATTCAAGTGGTCCCTCTCCCAGCTGGTTCAGGAAAAGATTTTTTTGGAGAAAAGTGGAAAAAAACTGTTTATTTAACAAGCAAAGTATTCACAAGCATAAAAAATGAGTAATAGTAAACAATAAAACCTCTCGCTTTTCTGAGGAGATGGCAAGTTCAGAAAGTCCTTGTTGTGGGGTGTAGCTCAGCTCACTCAGTCCCTTATCAGTCCCTCCTGTTCTGGAAAATGTCACATCCCAAGCCCCAGTGGGCCACAGGTGTGAGCTCCTGGTGTTTTTCTGGTATTTCAGTTCAGAGTAAGACTGAACAGTACAGTTCCAAGAAAAAGAAAAGCCACAGTCTGGGGAACTTCTCTGCGTCAACTAGCAAAAAACTCAAACCAAACCAAACCAAAACCAACCAAACAAAAAACCCCCAAAACACCAAACAAACAAACAAACAAACAAACAAACAAAACCTAACTAAAAAGCAAAGGAGAGCTCTCTCTCACTGTCCATGTTGCAGACAACACAGTCCATGAGAAGGATGTAGGGGAGCAAGTGCAGTTTCTGAAAATAAACTGCACACTTCTCTCCCCTTTTACTCTTGGAACCAGTCTTAAGGGTGCACAACTTAATATCCAGCATAAACAGAACAGACAGCTGAGGATACAAGCATCATAAAGCCACCCCAGGACAGGTTTTTCTCAGACAAGTTCTCCAGAAGGCCCATCAAAATGAAAAATAGTGAATAATATTACTAAGGCATGGTTTGTAAGGCTCTCTCAGGTATAACTGCTTTGGATGCAAAAGAAGTGAGAAGCAGTGTGGAATATGACAGGTCAGACATGTTTTTCCTGATGCTGGGCTGAACAAAGAATATTGTCTCTCCAAGTACAATACAGAATAAATCAAAAATGTTACCGTTTACATGAGAATCTAGATCAGGACAATGTGCACCATGTTTCCTCAGCTCTCCAGCTGCCACAGTTCAGGGTTGCTGCTGTCCCCCCACTCTGCCAGTGTCAGTGCTCCCAGTGGAGCCAAGGAGGCAGCAGGGAAACCCAGAGCACAAGGAGATGGTGCACTGTGTCCTTACCACTTCTCATAGCCCTATGGGTATTTACAGCAGTTTGCCATCAAATATACCATACATGTAATCTCTATTGAGAACAGGAAATATGCTTTCTTCAGTAATTTCTTTCTAAATTTCAAATGAGAGTTTTAATAAATTTTCAACCAAAGAAAGTACAAGAGAATGCTACATGTTGTTGAGATCAGTGTTTTCAATAGGATGCAGTCTCTCTCAATATAACTTGCATTTAAAAAAAAAATTCTTAATTTTGTCATACAAGAAGTTGCAATTCTTATTTAAGAGACTGTATCCTACACAGCAAGATCATCAACAGAAAATTATAATTTCAAATAGCCAGGGCAAATTATCATCTGGCCTACTGGTTTTGTTTTTCTTTATCTCCGTACATCTTGTTATAATAAGTGGAAAAACATCTCAATTCAAAATCTTTATTGCATTCGGGAAAAATAAGTTAATGCTTAATGCAATTCATAAATCAAAAATCTTGCTAGCAATATATTCTCTTTTAAATCTATATACTGACAAGTCTTTCTACTGCTTTAAAAATAGATGAGAAAGATTGCACTAATATTTCAATAATCTAATAATGAAAGCTAAAAATCAATGTACACTGATTTATTTTTATTATTTTTCTTAAGGAACTTAAGGCAATTATGGAAATTATTATAGTCAAATACATGAACTATTGATATTTTTTGTTTGTTTGACTATGATAAAATAATTTTACAGATTAATTTCTGTAGTTTATTTCCAGGAAAAAGAAATACTTGTACAATTTACTTAGAGATCTCAATGGTGCTCGGCTGGATTTGGAAGCAGCTTTTCCAGTGTTATGTCGAATATGTCAAATGAACAAATACTAAACCATCACACTAATATTTGACAAAAGTAAAAAACTCACTTTAAGTAAATTTATTTTCATACAAAGACAGACTTCTTCACTTGAGATATCCAGATGTGTAGTATTATATGAACCTCTGCCTCTTCACTTTGTAAATCACTGGGTTTCTACTTCTTTATATAGTGACAATAAAAAAACAATGCCTTCTGAAATGGAAAATTGCATTTAATCTAATTTAGAGAAACATTTTACCTGCTTAGACAAAATGCATTTATTAGAGTCTGCAGTTTCCACAAGGCACACCCTTGTAATAATTTGTGGAGTTTGAATAAGCTCCTCTATACCTAGGCCTTGGTAGTTTTGATGTTTTCACTGAGCAGTGTAAACGAAGAATGAATTCTGCCATCAGATGAGGTTCTCTAGTGGGTCTACAGTATCCTGGAAAGGTATTTAACATTTTATGTGGGAAAAAAAAACCCCAAACCAAACAAAACCCACAAAACTAAAGAAACAAATAAAAATACCAAAAAAACCAGGAAGAGGCAATTCCCTTCCTTACAGCTACCAAAAAAAAGTTGCCTTAACCACTTTTCTGAGCAATTTTTTATTACACATCTTATACCCAGATACATTCCATATGTCCAATTGAAGATTAAGTTTCATTAGAGGTAATAGATCATGTTTAACTGCATGAAAAATCAAAAATACTAAGAGACAATGTGTGACAGTTCACAGCCTTGTCATCTTAATATGAATTATTGTGGTGCTTTCTGCAGGCTTGAAACACTACTTACATTTTATTCAACATGAAACAACAATCAGTTTGAATGGCATTGAAAACCTCGTGTAAAATTGTTGCTACTCATAAAGTGGCAGTTTGATTTTAAAGTGATGCTATATGTTTTTAAAGAGCTCAATAACTATCAGTTTCATATGATCTTGATTGCGTTTTGTTTTGTTTTGTCTTTTCTAGGAGTGAGCCATTGTTAGTTTTATTAATTTTTCAGACTCACTAAAGAGACAGTTTTTACTGAGTGATAGAATATCAGGGAAGACAACCTCAAACATGCAACCTAATTTCTGTCTTTTTAGATTTACTAATGAGTATATTTTGCCATTCTATGCACTCTTAATTGTGGAGTCGCTGAAGACCCTATTTGCTTCTGCATTGATTGTTTTGTATATTGCATTTTTCATTATCCTTCATTATTCCATTGTAACCTCTTATTTGTACTTCCTTGTATGCAATTTAACATTTTTAAAGGCTGCACTTTGATTTTCTCCATCACCAGGAGAAAACATGTTCAGTTGTTATTTTCATATTTTAAAAAATGTGTTCCTAAATTATTCTGCCTCAGATTACTTTTCACAGATGTCTGTAGAACTAATTATGTCATATAAAGAGAGGTTTAGTTCATCAGAGAGATTGTCTCTTTTTGAGTTTTGCCATTAAGTTCATCCAACTATCTATTTTGTTTTTAAATTTTAAAGTATACAAAAATTGCTACAATATATAGAATAAATATATTTTCTGAATAAGATGAAACTTGAAAAAAATTAATATTTCCTAAATCCTTATAAATACATAAAGCAAATTTCTGTGTCACTGTCATCCTTCATTTTGCTATATTTTCTATTTGGAGTGAGCTAGGGGGGTTTATCTTATAAAGTATTCTGTTTGATTTTTTTGACTTGTGATAGATTTGCTGTAATTTCCTACTGTACATGGAGCCAAGAGGAGGTAGATGATGTGCTCCAAATACAGAAACAGAAACTTATTCTGCAAGGAAGTAACAGCAAAGTCATTTGAAAAAATCAAAACTGTTGTGTCTAATACTCTTCAGAGAGGGACTCCATGCTTCACTCTTGTGTTCTTGGAGCAGAAATTTTCCAGAAATCATTGCCTTCCACTTTAAAAGTTTTCTTTCTCTAGAGAAACATTTTGTAATGAGCATTTGGCACTGTTACTAAGATAACTTTATTTTCTAATCTCAACCTCCACTGGTGCAACTTGGGCTCATTTCCCATCATCCTATCATTTGCTATTTGAGAAAAGTGAATAGCACTTCCTAGGACTCTGGTGTGAGCAAAACCAATTGTTTTCTGACCTTCTTCTTACAGATTCCCTTTTTCTCTCATTGGCTGTATGATCCATCTTTCAGGGTGGTAACTCAGTAAAAGCTATTTACACATTGGTGGGCATGCTGGCACACTCACAAAATGGTATAAAAAGAAAACTTACTAACTGTAAGCAGAAAGGTAAATCAAGGTATCAATAAAGAGATGACAAAATAAAAATTATGGGGTACCCGCACATGGAATATTGATTGAAGATTGGTGTGTTTCAAGGCAGCTATAGCAGAAATGAAAAGGTCAAGGGAAAGGCAATTAAAATGATTAAAAATATCTCACTTTCAAAGGGATGCCAGCCTATGAGACTGTGATGCTTGTAATACTCTCAGGCTTGCTTCGGGCTAGAGATCACAGAAATTAATCTGTAAAAGAACAGATGAATGACTGGCAACTAGCTAGCATTAATTTTCACAACATCACAAGCAATCTTCAATCAGGAGCTGATCCAGTTTCATTCCTCTTATATAAGACCCTGAGCCTGGAGTTTCTTGTCCCCAGAGCAACCGTAGACATCTGTAAATATACTTGTAGAAAAAATATGTGTTTCAGATGTCTGCAGTTGGAAATTTTCACTTCTAACAAATAGGGTTATTATTTTTATGAACAAAGAACACTGAGAAATCACAGAGATTAAATTATACAAGTAATAATTTGTTCTGCCCAAACAGGTAGTGTTACGTGTGAGAAATATTCATAAATCAGTATTGATTACACTTCTGCTTCTAACTAATTAGATCTACACACTTTCAGTTAAAATGTCATGAGTGTAACAGATACAAGTGCCCTGCAGGAGTTCAAGAATTGGCTTTATTATCTTGCCTGTCCAATGAAAATTTCTTTCTTTGGAGAAGCAAACTCTACTGCCTCAGGTGATAAAGCAACATTACCATACTCCATTTTGTAGCATTATGCAGACCATTATTCAAATGGAATTATTGAATGGAGAAAAACCATCATCATTAAACATTAAAATACTACTGAGGCTCCCAGGTGTGAAAAGAAGAATAATTGGAAAAGAAATGAAAAGCAGAAAACTTTTATTCATTGTGAGCTGTGTCTGACTCAGCATGTCTTTGAAGGGTTTCTTTGATTAGGAAGGGAACTTGATTTAAGATATCTAGCTGTTTGAAACATTTCTCTTTCTATTTATTGTGAGGTAAGTTTTAAGTGTTTTATGTCTTTACTGTCTAAACTGTGATTTGTTAACTCACTTCATTGATCCTGCTTTACACTAGTTTTTCTAATTACCATTTGAACTTGAGAATTTGTTTACATATCAAAAAATATGTATTCCTTGATGTATTTGAGGCATAAATTTTAGAATCCCGTAAATGTATTTTTCTTTTTTTCTTCTGTTTCCTTTTTTTAATAGGTATAAGGAACATGTCACTATAATGAAAAGGAAAAAGGAATGTATTGCTGTTACCAAAAAGGAAAAAAAAAATCATGTTAGAAGAAGTATAGAGGTTAAACTATCATGACATAGGACTGGGAAAGAAAGATAAGAGAAAGAAGACGGAATATGCAGATTCATTAAGTTATAGGGAATAAAAAGTTACTGTTCAGATGGTAGTTAACAGAAATAACTAATAGATAAAGTTGAGGCATCTACAAAACATGGTGCAGTTTGAAACTCATTTGTAGTAAAGGGATTATCTTTCATCTAATGAGCTGAATATTCTAAACTTAGATGGTGTTTTCCCTTTCTGGGTGCCAGACGACCGCCAAAGCTGTTCTATCGCTTCCCTCGTCAACCGGATTGGAGGGAGAAAATACAATGAAAGACATGTAAATTGAGATAAGGGCAGGGAGAGATCACTCAGCAGTTACTGTTATAGGCAAAACAGACTTAGCTTGGGGAAACTAATTGCATTTATTACTAATTAAATCACAGTAGGATAATGAGAAGTAAAACAAACGTTGAAAACACTTTTTCCCCACCCCTCTCCCCTTCCCAGGCTTAACTGTATTCTCACTTCTCAATCTCCTCTGTCCAACTGGCACAGAAAAATGGGGAATGGGTATTTTGCTCACACATTTCCTCTACTGCTTCTTCCACAGGGGGAGAACTTCTCACACTCTTCCCCTGATGGGCCCTTCTCGTAGGAGGCTGTCTCCCATGAACTTCTCCAGTGTGTCTTTCCCACGGGTTGCAGCTCCCCACAAACAGCTGAAGTGTGGGTCCCTTCCATGGGATGCCATCCTTCAGGAATGAACTGATCCAGCCTGGCATTGTGACCTACCTCTGAGGTGTGGCAAATAGGGTCATTGTCAAATGACCCCTGAAGGTGGATTAAAGCAAAATGATGCTTAATAACCAATATAACAATGAATACTGCTATAACAAACTCTACTCAGTACTATTCACTGGACTCTAAAAATAATTCAACAGAGAGTTTTTAGAGGAAGAAAGACAGGTTACTGTTTCTGTGATCTAAATGAGATAATCGATCTAGATTATCTACTTTTAATATCAAAGCAAGAGTAAAAGAAAATTATTGGTTTTAAGTGTGAGAAGAACAGTCTTTGTAGGACATACAGAAAAAGACTTGGACCATCTTCACAGTTAATCAGCTAGTGTGATCTGTTCGTGTGATGTCATGGCAAAAATATCTGACATTTTTTATGGATTTAGTGATGCAAAATCATGAAGTCAGAGCTGCCTGTAATCTTTGAGTGTCAGATAACATGAGGCCAAAGGTCGTAACCACAAATAGGAATACATCACAAAATTTTAACAAAAATTGACTTCAATAAATGAAGCATTTTATCAAATGGTTAAGTGAAGCCCACCGATAGCCCACCCCCTCCTTCCTTTTAATTTTTGAAGTTATTAAATTGTGAAATTATGTATCTCTGAATACACCATTTATTTCAGGCGCAGCTCTTAAGCCACATAAAAGAATTACTGGGTGAATTTTATGACTTTTGATAGAATCAGTCACGCAGACATATGTTCAATAACTGTTCAGATGGCAAATTTACTGAAAATACTTTTTTTGCAGTTGTGAAATAACATTTCAATTTAACATGTGGTGCTTAAAGTGCTAATTTAAAACTATTTGATCCAAATGCTCTAGTTTTCACAAAATCTGAGGTCTAAGGAAAGCCAACAACTGTCTCTTAGACTACATTTTCCCAGTCTCTTGTAGAAAGCATCCTTCAGACAAGTAATTCAGAAGAATAATACTCCTTCATAATTCTAAACAACCACAAGTGATTAACAGCTAGTGGTTAACAACTGGGAGACAGGATGCAACTTTTTTTTGTACTTAATGTTGATTTCTATTACAGCATTACATACTGTTGCTTAAAACATAAAAGATTATTAAATATAATGCTGCTTTCTTCATCCTCACCTTTGATAACATCTGTTTTAAAGATATAATGCCACTACTTTTAATTTCCGTAGACCAAATCTGTATTTGTATAGGAACAATGCATAAGGTTTTTCTTAGTTCTAGCTCAGTTTAAAGAATTTGATATATCACAAGTTACATTGTCACCTCTAACAGCACATTCCTGCTCCCTCATTTGTTATCTGGATCACTGATTGAACCAGGTTACTTATACACAGAAATATTTAGTCATAAATTATTATTTATTCCCCTAATTATTTTTTTTTTCGGTAGAGTACCCAAACAGTTCTGTGCTTCATCATTTTATGGATATAGACTGAAAAAAAATCAGATGAAGTCTATTGTCAGTGTTTTTTAATTGAAAATTTTAAATTCTTTAAAAAAAAGAGAGCTATTATTTTCATCCTTTCTTCTGTATTTTATTTTTTAATTTTTATGTTATATGAGAAACCTTCAATATTTCATATTGTACACTCTTGAGAAGAGAGAGGTATAATTTTTTAAGGGAGTGAACATTATCAACAACCTAAAGTTGTTTTCATTTTACTTTGAAATGGTTAGTCCAGTTAATAAATTTTTAATGATATTGTTTAAATTCATTAGAAGGAAATCCCTAACCACTTAGGAAAATAAAAAGTTTTTTCCTATCTTCCCTCTTTCATTGATGACCCTGGATTATCTCTTGAAATTTTGAAAATTATAGTTTCTCATCAACAATTGCATTTTGCATTTTAGTAGTTACGGTCTCTCAGGAATCCTGCTACAATGAGAATTATAAACACCATAAACAAGAAAAACACTTTTTTCCTCAATAAGTCCATACGTTTTAAAATCCTGTTTGATTTTTTCTCCACATAAATTTCAATATATGAGGATAACAGTTAACAGTATTGACTAATTTTTTTTCGTTTTTTTTTGTTTTCTTGAGAATCCATATGCCATTAAAGTACAGTATTGATCTTTGCCCAAAGCAAAATCAAGCAAATTGATTTCACAAGCCACAGAATCTATCATGATGTTAATATATTACTAATTGAAGAAGTTGTTAAATAAGTGTACCTCACACTAGACACAAGAGCTCAACACACTTTAAACCCAAAAGTCTAGTAAAAGAAATTGGACTGGCAAATTTAGTTTTAATACAGGGACAGCATTATTCATATATGAGCTAGGTCAGTGTAAAGAACACAGTATTGCCTCAGTGTCATAAATGATCTCCCTCAAAGTGAGGGTAAATACGTGGAGCGTGACATTCCTAAACTTTGACCAGAAACTGTTAAAAACTTAGGTGACAGTAAAAATAAAATCCTACCATCTTCTCAAATTACATGTAGAGATGCAGCCTCTCTTTCCCCTCTCCTCAAAGATGAGCTGTGAAGCTCATCTTTGTCACCAGGTCATGGTAATGAACACTAAACAACGTTTAATGCAGAACGATGGCCTTACAGATATTTTCCCTCATTCTAATCCAATATATTCCACAGAATATGTCTTCTGAAGATCCCCACACTTTCTGTTCTGCCTCATGCCAACATTTTATCTATTGCTTAAAATTATTGACAAGATATGAAAATCTGAGTAGGTTCACACAGCTGCTCTAACATAAAAATAGGTAAACTAACATGTAAAGCCTGTGGTGCAGGAGGAGTAACTTGTGTGTCTTTCCTGGACTCCTTATCTGCATGCTAACTGCATCACTTGGGCAAAAAATCAGAAAGTTTGTTTTTAAAGATCCTGTAACCTTCATTGTTGCCTTGAGCAGCCATGAAGAAGTTGACAGATTGTTAGTTCCTATTTGTAGTCAGCAAAACTCCTTTTATATCTCATTCTCTGCCAGAAAAGAAAAGGAAGCTACTCAGTCAAGAAGATATAGTACAGCATTCAGGAAAGCAGAAAAAGAAGTGAGAGACAAAGGGAGCTGATTGCTGGAGTTCGTTATTCCCAAGGAACTGAATACAGGCAGAAGTAACTTAGAGCTCAGGACAGTCAGGGCATGTGAAGGAGAATCACAAAAAAGAACTACTTACATTGATAAAAACCCTCTGAAATTCATGTCAATTTCTCTTGCTGCAAAAGTGAATCTATTTTTGTCTTCTAAATACTGTGTGATTTTTAAATCAAGCTCTCATTTCAATTTTTAAATTGCTTTCTCTTTTTTTCTCCATGATTTTTTAAAAATAAATCTTATAGCATGACTTTCAGGTCTTTCTGACTTTTTTTCATTTCTTTCCTTTTTGTGCCCTGTAACATTTAAAATATCTTCTTTAACTTCAGAAGCATTGACCACTGTCAAATTTACAGTTCTTCACCAAATTTTTCTAAGAGTACTAAAATAGAGAACTTCAGTCCTTGTTTAATAAAACCTCAGCTTCTATTCAGGATGAAAATCAGCAAAGAACAGTTTCCATGTCCTAAAGAATCTTAGACATATATGGACAGTTTCCTCCTAAATTTAGAATGTGACATAAAATTTATTTGTAGAACTGAAATAAAACAGAAGAGACACCAGCAACGGGAGGTTAAAGGAATTGATGCACTTCTGTATGCTGACAACCACTTGTATTAGGCACAATTTCTTGACCAAAAGGGTTGTCAAGCATTGGAAGGGGCTTCCCAGGAAAGTGGTTGAGTCACTATCCATAGACGTATTTAAAAGACATGTGGATGGGGCACATGTCTTTTAAACACATGGAGCATGGATAAGTGGTGGACTTGCCAGTGCTGGATTTACAGTTGGATGCATTGATTTAAAATTTTTTTCAGCCTAAATGATTCTATGATTCTATTTCCCATACACTTGTGTGCACTGCTTGCTTCACTGAGACTGTGCCAATTAAAAGACCTCCACTGACCTAGCCAATTAAATGCACAGGACTTCTCTAACTGGCTAAGCCCTACATGATAGCAGTTTTTGCCTCTTCAGCTCTTGCTTTACTTAATTACCTCAGTGTCCTTGAGAGAGGTTTTTATAGCCAGATAACACCAACCTATTTATTTCCTATTTTCTTCTTCCTTTCTGTCCTCTCCCATTTATAGGCCTCAAACTTACTTGATGCATCTTGAATGTTGGATAAGTTCTTGAGTGTCACCACTATGACTGAATTTCATGAAATGCATGTAGTTTCAACAGAAAAGAGGCCAAGTCTGAAACATTGTAGATTAATACTGTTATCAATACAATTTTTGCTATAATCTGTCATACACAAATAGATGTTACTTTTCGTTTATTTGTATGCTAGTACATAGATGCTTATAATATAAAATAATACGAAAAAAGATTTTAAACAATTGAGCTATCTACCTTCAAATGGAGGAAAATTCAGAAGATATATGCAAAAAATTTCAAACTTATAAAAGGATTTTTAAGGAGGGAATGCCAGACTGTTCAATGAAACTGTGGAAGACAGAACAAACACTAAGCTGCTTACATAGCATTAAATACCATTCAGTTTAGATTTTAGAGAACTTTTTAGTAACTTCAAGCTTAGGGAAGCAGCAGAATTGCCTGGGGAGGTTGTGAAATCTTACATGAGTCTTTATAAATTCCATCCTTAATATCTGCTAAAAATCATATAAATTTTGTTCATTCCTAGTGGCATACCTTGCACTAGTGACCTCCTGAAGTCCCTTCTAGTTCTGTGTTATTCATGTCATGAGGGCAGGGGAGGGGAGCTACAGGAGTGGCTTCTTTGAGAAGCTTCCCCCATTTCCAACAGAAACAATTCCAGGTGGATCCAAGACAGACCTTCCCAAGGCAGAGCCCATCAGTGATGGTGGCAGCACCTCAGGGATAACTTATTTAAGTAAGGATTAAAGCATTCCACAACAGCCTCCTGAAGAGAGGAGTGAGACACAACCCTTCAGACACCAAGGTCAGTGAACAAAGAGGTTGAGGAGGTGCTGCAGGCATCAGAGTGGATATTCCCCTGGAGCCCATGGTGCAGAGAGACGGTGGTGAGGCAGCTGCGCCCCTACAACCCACAGAGGTCGACAGTGGACCTGCAGCCTGTGTAGGACCCCTGCTGGAACTGGTGGATACCCAAAGGAAACTGACTCCATAGGAAGCAGGTTCCTGGCAGGACCTGTGGCCCTGTGGGGGACCCACACTGGAGCACTTCACTCCTGAGGGACTTCACTGTTTGGAAGGGACCCATGCCTCCAGCCCCTGGGAAGGTTCCATGTTAGAGGAATTTACAGAGAAACACCTATGAAAATTATTTTGTCTCTTTTTTTTATCTTCAGTTTTGATTAAGACTTTTCTTTTCAATTTCTTTCCTTTTTCATTGGTATTATCCAACAATGTACCATTTTGCAAAGCATTAAAGACATTTTCTTCAGCATTTCTTAGCTGTTGTTTCAGTTCTTTCTCTTATAATGTTGTTCTGCATGGCTGATACAGAATTTAAATGGAAGATAAACACTAGAGATGACTCTTAGCCATATATTAGGTAACCCGAATCTGCTACCCTGCAACAGTTAATCTGTTGTGGGTTTTCTTTGTTTGTTTGTGTTTTGCTTGTTTTGCTTTGTTTAATGATTGACTTCTATTTAGATCTCTTTACTGGTTTTACTAGTTAAAATTTTACTGTCAGGTATATAGTTCGCTTCAGAACAATTGGCATCATCTCGCACTTTTGGTACTAATTTTCACAATCATCTCTTTTGATTTTTCATCCTAGGTATTTCACAATCATAGATGAGCTTAAACTGTAAGACAGTACTTCCACTTTACACTTACATAAAACAAAGATAGGAAAAGGCAGGGTGTTATTTGAGAATTTAAAGGAGCTGGAATAAGTGGCTATATATAAAGGAACAAATTGCAGAAAGCTTTTCCTCAAACATCCTTCAGGCTGAAAGTCATTAAGTTATGACAAAATGCAAGGAAATTTTCTGCAAAAAAGTTATAGAAGCATGTTTTCCTATGAAAATTGTACACAATTTACTAGTTCTTCAGCATTTTTCAGCTACTACAGGATAAATAAAATCTATGTGACATACTATAGGGCAGACTAATTTGGGGATGGGGAAGAAAATTGCAAACCTGGAGGTTCTGCCAGATTGATATAACCCCCTAAAATGGCAACAAAATGCTTCTCATCCTTAGTCACGTTCAAGTATGCTTAGAGTTATGAATTAATCATCACATAAGACAATCAAAATCCCAATTTTTCGCTTCCATGGCACCAACAAAAATGTCAGGGCTGCTTAGTTAGCCAGGAGGAATAAGCATTTATGAATGAAATCTATTGGCTAGAAACAAGGCAGTATAGACATTCCCTGTGAATGACCTGAATTGCATCCAAGGAATATATAGCTCTTTTGGCATCAATTTCTGTTTTCAGCAAAAACAACCCTGCAAAGCTCATAGTAACATTCTTCACTAATTGCTTAGCTTTCTAATTATCAATATTAGCTAATTGCTTTGGCCTGCAGCCAATACTAGCTGTTTTTTTCATTCTTCACAGTCTTGTGAATTGAGTTGAACTCTTTCAAAACTGCCTACTGTATCAAAATCCCATAAGAAAAGCAATGCAATTGCTTCCTTTATCCAGCTCAGCTTCACTTCAGAAATAATTATATTTTGTCTCTGTGCTTATAACAGCATAAGAGTGTATATCTATAAAATTTTGTCAAAGCTGAACTCGTGGAAACATTTTGTTACTTTCAGTTGAACCCCATGACACAAATTACTTGTCTCTAGTTTTGCATTGCCTATATGCCTCTTCTAGGCCAGTCAAACAGTAAATATCTGAACAAACTTGTCAATTCTTCTCATAACTCCAGTGTGCTGCATTGCTGGAGGAATTCCAAATACATTTGATTTTCAAAATGAGACCTTCTTCCAACTTTTCAAGGAAGATAATTTTCATATCTTAGGGTAATTGCTCACACAGTTGAATAGCTGAATATATCTCTTCTTGTTTTATTGTCAGCTAAAGTATCCAATTATCCTAAAGTATCCAAAACATTCTACCAATCTTCTGTAGTAGATTTAATCTATTGTAAGATTTAATTTAATGCAAATAATTTTAGAAAGCTTGATGTTGTTTAATTTAGAAATTATTTTGTACTATTTTGAGATTTTGGGGCACAGATCAAGTGTGATCTTTGCTTCACATTGGTTAAATTCTTTCATCATATACATTTAGCTCTTGTGTACATTTATTTTACATATGTTGTCTGCAAATATTTTAACTTAGATTTCTTTTAAGCTAACATTTCTTTTTCCAGTGTTCTTTCACATGCCATATAGTCATTATTTTTAATTTTGCTGGATAAATATAAGCAGAGTATATGAAAAAATAAATCCAATAGTTGCCTATTATCATGAAGCAGTGTTGATCCTGATGACATACTACCTGGAAATACTAGTCTATAAAATTCTTCAATGACAACATTTCTAGAGATTTCCATTTTTTTAAATATATTATTTGATAAATTCTGGCCACTTAGTGTTCTCATTATTTTATATATATACAAAATATATGTATCATGTTTTATATATGTGTATTTATGTGTGTATAAATTTGAATAAGTATATTAAGTGACAACAACAAATAAAGAAAGTTTTTCCCACTTTATTGGTTTCTTTACACTACCTGAATTTGAGTTGTGGTGAACTTCTGCATTGCATCTTCAAAGGTTTGAAATGTTCAGATGGTGGGAATTTTTCCTTCCAGGCTTTCCTCTGAGCATTTAAAGTAGGATTCATTTCACATATAATTACATGTTTAATATACAGATGTATGCTTCCAAGTGAATCAGTCTGAATTCACTTACAGTCAAAGACACAATTAAGTTGATTTAGTTAATGTTTCCTCTTATCTGCTCTAGGCGTCTTCAATAAGGTGAGACAAAATATTCTCGGTCATAGTTCATCTCTCTAAACTGTCTAGAGACAGACCTCTGGTTCAACATTAGACAAATCCTTCCTTGAAGTTCCCATTTTGGTCTTTCTAAGCTGGTGAATTCTTGCCAAAAAAAGGACAAAACCTCTGCAACTATGTTTCACATGCATTTTTATCATCTGTAAAGATGATCCATATTCTGTCAACAATTCAAATTCCTGGGCTTGACCATTATTAGTTCTTTAAATATTTTGCATAAACGTAAATTATAGTGATTTTTTAGCAAGCTCACAGAAACAAAGTCTGGATTTAAACACATCAATAAAATTACAATTTTTTTATAAATAAATATACATGCATTTTTAATAGAAGTGCCTCCAAATGTAATGAAAGAACATATGGAAAGCAATATTTTGCCCCCACCGATTAGTTTCTGTTTAGTTACTTTTCTTTCCAATGGGTATCACCAGAGCAGAATTTCTTGGACATAAGAAAGGGTAGAGAAGGAGCATATGGGCAACCTGCTTTGTCTTCTGGGCTTTAATTATTTGACTTAAATTTTCTCACTACTTTAGTCAAAGAAAAGTTCCTAGAAGAATCTCTAGATAGATGGCAGTCATTTAAACCAAAATTTATAGATCAGCACATTTTCTTTCCTTTTTACATGTATATATATTTTTTTCTCTGTTTTTTTTTTTCTTTTGGCACTGCTGCTATTGCACAATGTCAGGAAACAGCTTTCCCATTCAGCACAGAATAATATTTTCACTGATCTTTGAAAAACAGCTGCTATTTGGCTAAGATTGGGTGCATTCCTAAAAATACCAATGTGCAAACAGCTATTAACCTTTTAAAATTGTGCTCCACACCTAATGGCATTTCTGTTTGAATCTTTAGAGGCTCAAGTTAGAATCTAAAAACTAAACCAAACCAAACATGAAAAACAGAGCCATGATGGATCAAACTTAAAAAAACCCAACAAATAAAAACCCACACAATTCAGTAGTTTAGAAAATATAGGAGGTGCTTGCACTTGGGTATTTATTATTGCTATTATAATTTTTTTTTTTTTAAAACGTGGTTTAACCACTGGAGAAGATGGCAAAATAACAGGAGCTGTGGGTTATAGTAAATCTATATTTAGAATATAATTTGTAATGTTTTAAAGAGTAGCAGAGGCAGATGGTATATGGTCCCAATGATCAGCCTTGTCTTTAATGACATCTACATGATAGAACTGGGAAATTTAATAGAATCCATTGATGTATTAATTTCAGGTGAGTTGAGATTGTTTACCCAGAAGATGAGATCTGCCTGAAGAGAAATAAAACTTTGTCTGCATATATAGTGAAAACTGTTTTGAGCAATATTTTCTTTCCTAATGTAGCACTTCACAAATGCACAGTAACAAACATGGAAATAAAATCGTGAAGTAATACTTAGGAGGAAGATTTTTGTTGTATGTTTTTCATGTGCTACCAAGCCGTGGAAGGTAAGACCTTCCTTCAGGACCTCTAAGTGCAGTGCGTAAAACCTTACATTCAACAGCATTTGAAATTAACGAAACTATTTTGACTGCCCTGTATTTTTCTTCTAGTTAATGCTATTTTTCTTCAACAGCATAGCAGTTGCTGCATCAAATCAGTACAACTGTAGGAAACCAAATCAACTTGGGTTGCAAAATACAACTCCGTCACACCTGGGTTGTAAAACAGCCAGCTCAGACATGATTGGTATGTTGAATTATCTGAAGATTGTTGTAGTTGAAAGGAGAATAGTTTATCTTGTCATAGAAAAAGAAAGCTTCATTTCCTCACATCTTGGGGATCCTATGTTAAGGAGAGAGTAGCTGACCACTTTGTAGTAGGAAAAAATATTCAGTGTTCAAGGACAGTTTAATTTTACCAGACAGGAGCTGGCAGAATGACTCACAAATTACAGTCATGATGATGTTTGCTGTCAAGAGACTTGACACTGCTGAGGATATGACAGTGATTTTTTGAGAAAGATATGTCATGAAAGTGAATTTTCCCAAAGTAAAGGTACTTATAAACATTTATATTTATGCATCTTTGCCTGTGTATGTATTTTTTTTTAATATATTTTTCCTTCTTGGAAGGCAGAGATGAATAAGGCTAAAATAGAAGGGCAATAATTGCTCTCTCCTCCCCCCCCCAACTCCAGGCACTTTGCTTAGCCCTTGAAAGCATTCTTGGTCAAGTTTCAGAGGTCATGCTGAACCTTGAGAAATATAAAATTTTTGTTTAAGTGCTCTTTATTACAGCTAATTACCAGCCAAGCAGTCATCTTTCAGAACAGTCTTCCTACTGGAGCTGATATTTTCTAATAGGCTTCCAAAATGACTACACATCACAGATACTTTTCCCAGAAACCCATTGAGAAAAAATCTAGCCTCTGAAGTACTAAAAACCCCCCTATTTTTTCATTGAATTTCAGTCTACAAGCATAGATTTAGAAATACAAGTAAGACACAATCCACTTTAACCCTTCCAGAAGTAGTTTCACATTTTTTCCTCTTAGTGAGACACTGGCTGAACCGTCTTAAACTAGTCTGTTCCACTGCACAAAATAATGGGGATTTACATTACATTTTTCCCAAACATAATTAAAATTAATATTAATTTCAATTATTTACTTCATATTAAATTCTATGTCTTAGGAGTGTTTGAGAACATATATCACACTCTCCCTTTTTTCCCCTTGGAAAGAAGCTACGCTTGATGCCAGAAGCCATTCAAGGTATACCCTGAAGGGTTTACTTTGGATCCTAGTTTCTGAGGTGAAAAAACTTGCACATATCTTGCCGGAAAAACGGGTATGGCGAAAAACACAAGACAAATATAGATATTACTGCCGCAAAACTCAGAGTGATGCTACAATGCACTTAATAACAACGTAAATCAGTAAATGTAATTGGATTAAAAAAAAAGGAAAAATAATTATCAGTTTTGACATTGACAGCATTCAGTTGAAATCAGCCTTTAGTACTGATTGAGACAGAGGGTGATTTTTGAACAGAGTACATTTCAAGGCTTTGTAAATATAGCAGTATCCTGTTTCTTCTCTTGTAGTTCCCTCTACCTCTTCCTTTATTTTATATTTGAATAGTCCACAGTTCCCTCTTACTGCAAAAGAATACAGTATTAATTTAATATAGAAACATATTTGTGCAAATATTTTTGGCTACTGATTTCAGTATCAGTTAACCTTACATTCAAAACTTTTTTTCCCCATAGTAACTTGTTGAATATGCTCCCTGTGAACCAGGTAAACATGGTTAAAAGCTGCAGAAGACAGAAAAAATGATATCTAATGTTTTAATGGATTGACACTGTGAAAATCTGCATTATATAAATTCTTACAGTTTTCCTCTCTCTCAGACTTTAAACATATTTACAGTGTTCAAAGTTCTGCCCATGCCTCTCTGACAGTCAAACAGGGCCTATCAAAGTCATTCCAAAAGACACATGTAGGCAAAAGCAAAGTAAAAACTGTTTGTATCAGACAACAGGAAGACACAAACCTAGTCTTTTTTTACTTTATTCATCATTCATACTGTGATCAAAATTCTATAAAGAAACTGCTGCTGGTGAAACATGCTTCAGAAAAATGTCCAGAGTCAGCTATTTTTTCTTTCCAATCTGCTTTTTTATAGGGATTGTTTATAATCTGTCAGTTTTTATTTTCAAATTTTACCTCACACATATGAGGTATCAAATATTTGGTATATTTAAGTCTGTTTGTGCCATTGCTCTAATCTTTATGCACGTAATTGTCCATTTAAATTATGATGACATAAATGTACCAGTTTTTCTGAAGTATGTTACTTCAGAACTCTTCAGTATTGTGATCAAATGAGTACCACCTACTACATTTCCACTTGTTTTTTTCTGTATCTTCCCTACTGGAAAGAAGCATGTCTAAAATCAATTGGTCTCCATAGCTGACGCTTGACACTGTGAGAAGCTGGGTACACGAGAAGGGCAAACATTCACAGCAGTGAATTTAAACTCTCCCTTGTCAGATCAGTACCCCTGGTATAAAAGTTACCTCAAGAAAAAACACCACAGAAGACAGATCAGATTGAGAGAGTTGTTCATCATTATGATGGTCTGGACAGAGTTCTCTTAACTCTCAAAATACTTAATTCCCTCAAAGCACTGTGAATTTGATATAGCATCAACTACTCAAGCGTTGCTGAGAGGGTAAAAACTAACAAGGTTTTTCTAAGAAAATAATCTTGTAACAGTGAGTCAACCCAATGGAATTTTCATTAAAGAAAGCGAACAAGCAATTTATATTTGTGGAAGGTGAATATGTAATCATCAGAAAGGCAAGCTATGTGCATCACAATGTGTCTTTGTCATAGTCCAAGAAAAAGACAGGTGGATATACAGACATGCAAACCAGCTTTCAGGAAAAGGCAGTTCGAACATATGTTTTGTTATACTAGCCATTTCACTTAAAAAACAAACAAACATGGTTTTTGCAGTGTCTGCAACAAAAAAAGAGTAATTTTTTTTCTGAAGTAACTCTAAAGTATCCACGTTTTGTCAACAAACCCTGCCATGATCACTGGAGCCTAACACAGGATTCACTTAGTCTACCTAGACTGCTTTCCAAACAGCTCTCTAACAGCAACCTCAAGACTTCACTCACTGCATGTTCATGCAAATACTCTAGAAGCATTTTCTTTGGCACAGACAGAGGTTGAAGCACCTGCACTTTTAAAATTCATTAGTATGGTGCTAGTCAGTTTGAAAAATTAAGTAAAATAAAATAAGGAGAGCATGTTCTGAAACAGAAATTTTTCTGATTTTGTATTCAAACAAAAATTTAAGTAGTAGAATTTTTAAATTAATTAATACTTTGTTTATTTGGGATAAAATCTCACCATTTTCATATTTTCTTGGATTTGTTTATTTTTGGGCATTTTTTGTTAATTTGGTTTTGTTTGGTTTTTTGCTTGGTTTTTTTTTTTTTTTTCTATTTGCTCTTTCTCGATACTTAACCAAAATATTTCTTGACCTCAATGACTTGTTTTATCAAACCTGCTAAATCAACACCACCTTTCTAATCAAACAACGTGTTTGGCCAGACATGTTCCAGCAAAATGGTTTTAACAACATGACATTTAAAGGCTGTCTACACAAGAAACCCCTATCATATATATATAAAAAAAAAATCGTTATGTTCTTGTTCACTCATCCCCTTTTCTGCTTTCAGCAACATCATGGTTGCTATCACTGCATTGCTTTCTGGTTCTGGTCTGAGAGGCTCAAACTCAGCAGCTTGATATCAGTCAATGTTGTTTGGAGATTGGGAGCTGTTTACAATAAAGGATTAAATCAAATGTCTGTCAGCAGTCTGAAAATCCATGCTCTAGCCACAATGATTCACCTACACGGGTATATGAGACTCGGAAAAAAGTCGTATGCCAAGGCTATGACAAACTACTTCAGTGGACCATAGTTCAATTTCTAAACTGAAAAAGAAGGTAGGCTCCAAAATGCAATTGACTCCAGAATAATGAATGTGTGAAAAAGTAATTGGTGTTCAAGTTGAATATGGAAGAATTGTTTCTTTTGGTGAATGTTCAGTTCAATCTTCATTGCTTATTCCACCCCTGGTCTCCTGAGATGAGACTTCCTTCAGAGGTGCCAAATAAATCAAAAATGACTTGCAGTATTTTTAGAAGGCAAGTACCCCTGATTTGGGTTGGATTGAACTAGAGCAGAGACACTGAAAATAAACACCAATATGTTCTATTAACAGCAAATTTCTGAAAAAAAGTACCCACATTAATTACCACAAACTTATATATTTGTCAATTTGATCCTTGGACTGCAGAATAAGTTTAGGTATGCTTCTGGAGTTTGTGAAGCAAAAATTAATGCATAATGCCCATATGTCAGCAAAATATTAAGCTGATATGGAGCAGAACTACATATTGTGTGCCTATTAGTATCAGCTATAATGAAATTAAACCCACTGAAGGAAACCTGGTAGGCCCAAACTGATGTCTGTTTTTCTAAACAGTTTGAAGGTGGTGTTTTCAAGTCTAATAAACGCAGACCATGTGTTTTAATATGTGGTTATCCCTCAGACAAAAAGCAAAAGCAAAGGAAATCAAGCTTCTCTTTTCTTCCCAGGAATCAACCAATATCCATTCCTTTCAGATCAATAGCTTCCCTTACTGGAAGAATGTAATGCAAAGGAAAATTGACAAGCAGCTACCTCTTTTGACCGAGCAACCCTGAGCAGATTTCTAGGCATAATTTTTTGAAAACATGTATGTAGCCTTTATCCTGTGGTTGGTTCTGCACGGACAAGCTTCACTTCTGCAGGAATTTTTTTGCCTTCTGGGTTTTTAGAGATGAAGGGCTCAGACAAGGCCTGTGAGTCTGATATCAGAGCTGTAATTGCAGAATTGGGGCTTTTATTGCTTTTTCTTTCACCCTCCATATTTACAGGCACATAAACCTGCTTGAAAGACTTGTTAACCAGAAAGCTTATGTGCTGTGCTTCAGCAGTACACGACAGACATTATTACAAGAGGGAACTTGCAAAATTTGTTGGAATACTTTGCAAAACACTGAAGCTGGTAAGACACGGTAACACCTGTGATTCCATGTTTATATAATTAGTCATGCCTGAGCGAGGTAGGTAGATAGACAGACACAGATATAGACACATATTTTCCACGACATTTTACTTTTTTTTTTTCCCATTAAGTTTTTCTTGAAAGTAACATCCCATGTTTTAATAAAGGAACATATGGAAATTCCAAGAATCCTTCAAGAATTAACAAGACATTCCAGGATAATGACAGTGCAGTGGAAGCTCATTTTGACTTTCAATGCTCAGTAAGTTGCTCTTTAACAGATTTCCATTTAAAGATGTCATTAAAAAGCTGATTGCTTTAAATATATGATAGATAATATTCTCTATCTAAATAATTATTTTACAGATTATTTCCTCCCAAATAATTTTCATAAGGGAGATTACACACCTATCTCCTCACAGGAGATAGAAATAAATATGGATTTACAAATGACAAGAAAAAAAATTCTTGGCTATTGTTGTAATGACTTCGTTTCAGTTTCATCAAAAAATAGAAATACGTTTAGTAGTGGAATTATAAATCAGAGAATCATTGTTTTAGGTCACAGTACCAGCCAGAGCTCAGGGACTCCAAAACTTTCACCTTTCTTTTTTGCCCACGCTTTGGAAAAATTGATGCCACTCTAAGGGCGTATCTCTCACCCCATTCCATTTTTGCTTTCTGAATTTTACTTGATTGCAATACATCCAAAGAAGGGTTGCAATAAATTCTAGAGGAAAGAAAAAGAAAGTGGTACCACTTTTCTGAATTACTTTTATGTTTACACAAATACTAGCGTTTATAGCATGAGGCTGATTTAGGGAGGTTTAGGCTGGATATTAAGAACAGGTTTTTCTCCCAAAGGGTGGTTGAGCACTGGAGGTCCTCAGGGAAGTAGTCACAGCACCAAGCCTGTCAGGCACATGGATCGGTTCTTGGGATATCGTGTGCAGGGCCAGGAGTTGGAGTTGATGATCCTGGTGGGTCTCTTCCTACTCAGCATATTCTATGATTTTATAGTAAGCTAGGACAGCTCTTGTGCATTTACAGTTTTTGCCCTCAGCCAGTGAATCCAAAAAATGAACTTTAGCAGCCAAAACTAGTGAAAAACAAGGAAGCTAGGGTTAGAACCTATTCCATGTGTACCTCTTCAATGCCAAAAAGATATGGGGAGGCAAATACATTGCTACAGTGGCTCTCCATTATCAGACAATCCCCCCTTTACTGAACTAATCCTACTGTGCCTGTTAAAATGGCTTTGTGGCTTTAATATACTGGAAAGTTAAGACCAGTGGGAGTCTGGAGATTTGGAACTGTAAAACCTTTCCAGATGGAAAAGCTTCTATGATATATCAGGTTCTCTCAAGCAACACACACAGGCTTTTCAAGAGAAAACAAAACAAAACAAATCAAACAACCCCTGTCCCCCACCCCCATCCCCCCCCCCAAAACTACCCCCTCAAAAAAAAAAAAAAAACAACAGAAAAACCAAAAAAACACAGAAAAAAAAAAGCAAAAGTGAGGGAAAAGAAAAGCAAAAGGGAAAATAAGAGATTTTGTATTTTGATTTTTCATTTAAATCTTTGTTTCACTTTTTCAGCTGGGGTATGTGATTTAAAACTTCGGTTCAGTAAAAGAGGTCACTAGGGAGAAGAGGTTTTCTCAGAGACACTCAGAATGGTTTGATCATCATTCAGATATTGAACTAAGAGTGTTTACTTGCCCAAAAAGAGAATATTTTGGCATTCACTCAGTTCTTAAATTAAATTTTAAAAGAATTGAAAGAGTCTTTTAAACATAGAAATGAATGTGGCAAGGGTAGCAAACAAGATGCTATTTTGCATTGCCAGAAGTAGCTAATTTAGATGGAATGCATCTTCGAACTGTTCTGAATAGATTAAGATGTGAATTTTGAATTTTAAACTTGAAATTTCTGTTAATTTCTTCCATGGGTTGAGTCTACATTCCTCTTATGAAGACAATACTGAAACGTACACACTTATATCCAAACTTATTACAAATAAAATCTAAAAGGAGTCAGTCCTGTGTGAGTCACACAAGTTACAGCAAAGAGGAATGCATTTGTGTGTGTCTGTTGTGATTTTACCCCAGTCATCAACCAAGCCCCACGCAGTTGCTTGCCCACTCCCCACCAGTGGGACTGGGGAGAGAATCAGAAAGGTAAAAGATAGAAGACTTGTAGGTTGAGATAAAGACAGGTTGATAGGGAAAGCAAAAGTCACTCCTGCAAACTAAGCAAAACAAGGAATTAATTCACTGCTTCACGTGGGCAGGCAGGTGATCAACCATCCCCAGGAAAGCCAGGGCCCATCAGGCACGATGCGACTTGGGAAGATCTCGGATTTTTCTCACCCAAGATTCAGGTGGGTGAGAGTCTTTTGCCCTCTGAAAGCCTGAGCCAGGCGTAAGAATGAAATGGAGTCTTCAAGGTCTTGCTTTTCAAGATTTCTCATGTTGTTTATTATTTCATATCTCACAATGTTCTCTGCGCCCAGCCGAGGTCCACTCAGCAGCTGGGACACAGGACAACTCCCCCCGCGGTGGGACGTCGTTGCCTTTTTACGCAGATAACTACGTATCTATTGTTTACAATTATGTGCCAATACCTATCACCTATACTAAAGGGGTCAGTTCTACTCTGACCCAGTCTCCTTGAACTACTTTGTGCCGTCGTCACAACAGAAGATGGAGGCCAAGGGAGAAGAAGAAGAAGAACCCAGGGCACTACCCTAAATCCTCCATCTTGTCTGCATTTACCTCCATTCTAAGAACACCAAAACGACAAAGTTTTCCAACTGGTGATAAACTACACTACTGTCTATCACACCTTTATGACTTGTAATTCTTCTCTCAATGTTGGAAGCCTTTTCCACAGACTGAGATCAAAGACTGTGCCTTCCTGGGCTCTGTTCCGGGGTCTACTACAACCTCCCTGTACAGATTCCAAACCCCCCTGCACAGATCTCAACCCCCCCTGTACAAATCTCAAACCCCTCTGCACAAATCTCAAATCCTCTTACTCGGGTCCCAGACCTCTCTGCCAAGGTCTGTGACCTTCTAGGGCGACCAAAGGGATGCCCTGGACTCCAACAGAAGACACACACCATCACTCCAAATGTCACCCTCTGTCTTCCTTCTTCCCTTAAGTTTATAGACTGTGCATTATTTTATTTTGTATAGAATATTCCTTTGGTCATTTTGGCTCAGCTGCCCTAACTGTGCCTCCTCCTCCTCCCAACATGCATCCCCCATCTCCTCACCAGTGTTGCAATACTAAAAGCAGAAAAGGCATCGGCTCTGTGCAAGCACTGCTCAGCAATAACTAAAACACCTCTATTATCAACCCTGTGTTCAGCAAAAACCCAAACCATAACCTCATAGCAGCTACTGTAAAGAAACGTACCTTTAACCCAGCAAAACCCAGCACAGTCTGTAAAACTTTATATTTCTATTTTGCACTGGGATTCTATTGTGCATATTAAAAACTTTTGATGGATGTCTTTGTCAAATGTTGCATTCAGCTTATCCAACAGACCAAAGTTCAAGATACTGTTCTGTACACAATGCAAGAAATCCACCATGTATTCCTCTATTAAGTATTAGGGATATTAAAATTTCTTGAACTTAAAGCATATATAAAATATTTTTAATAGATTTAAGTGCCACTGTGATTTGTATAACCTAAAGTACATTTCAGGGTAAGTACCCTAGTAACCAAAAAAAATGGTAAGAAAGTAAGTCCCTCCCATATTATTCCTCGTGAGTGAGTCATCATATGGGTGAATTGTTGCTCATTGTCCTTAGTGCACCAATAAAGCTTCATTTTATAAAGTGTTGTCAGAGTGTATCACTATTTGGATGACACCTCAGTGAACACAGTGACTGAAATATATATACATATTTGAAGACTATCTCTTTGCATGCTGTACTTATCTTTCAAATGGAATCAAAAGCTGGTAGAGTGCAATTTTCAACCCAAGCCCCCACATTTTCTTTGTAAGGAATGTTTTTTTACCTTGCTATGGTAAAACATGAGTTTTTGGGTGATCAGCTAGCAATGCATATCTAGCTTCATATCTTTGCATTCATGCTTAGGCCACTGATTCAGTTACAGCTCTAAGATGAATATGATGGAAGTTGTCTTGGTTTGGGAAGACAGGTATCTGTCAGGTAAAATTACAATCAGAGGCTCTTTGGCAAAGATTTGGGAAATAGGAATAGCAGTTCTTTACTAGTATGTAATACAAAGCAAACAAACACAAAAAAAACCTCCCCCCCCCCCCCCCCCCCAAACAACTACAGCATTAATGACAAACGACAACAGTACCAAGAACCTTGAGGGCTTTGTTTCACAAAACCCAGGGCAGTTTGGTTTCGGTGTCCCTGCAGGATCCTCAGAGCACCAAGCTGGAACAGTGGAAAAGTCCCGGGCTGGTAGCTGGGATGGCAGGGTGTCCCGGCAGGCAGGGGCAGGATGTCCCGGCAGCGCAGGGGGTGCAGGGTCACGCTGCAGCAAGAGGAGCAGCGCCGAAGAAAACCGAAGGAGAGGCAGGGCCTGGACCAGCTCCCCGCGGGTGGCCGGGAAAACTCTGGATTCAGGCCGAACCGGTGATAGTAGATTTCTCAGGACTGGATCCTTTTGGCTACAGTGAAACTCCTCCAGCCAGCAACAGCCGTTCTCCGTTCGGCGTGCTTTGCGGCGGCTGAGATCCTCGAGGAGCGGCAGACACGCGTCTCCCCGAACGCCGGAAAAAGAAAAGCCCGAAGCTGCCTCAAGCTTTGTCTTTTACCTGCGTTATCTCCCCCTTCCACCTTTGTCCACCTCTTTGTTTCGGTTAAGTACTCTCAAGTATCCAACACTTGGTCTCCTTGGTAACTTGTGGGGAAAAAATTCTTTAGAGAAAGAAGGAACAAACCTAACCCCCAACAGAAGTATAGTCATATCTGTAATAGCTGTTGTGGCTGAACTCGAGTCAGCAACTCAGTGCCATGCATCTGCTCACTCACTCCTCCCACTCCCTGGTGGGAGGGAGAGGAGAATCAGAATAAGATTACACCCAAGGGTTGGGATGAGAATGGCTGAATGATTGAATTAAATTAAAATAAACTAGAAGTAATAAATACTAAATGCTAATATTGATAATATTAATTGCAATGAACAAGAGAGAGAGAGAGAGAGAGATAGAAATCAAGACAGACAAGTGTTGCTCAATAGAATTGATCACCACCCACTGACCAATGCCCAGCCCATCCTGTAGCAGCTATTGGCCCTTTCTGGCCCAATCACCAAACTGAGGATGAAGTTCTGTGGCATGGAGTATCCCTTTGGCCAGTTCAAGTCAACTGTCATGGCAAGGCTCCCTCTCAGCTTCTTGTGCAGATCTGCACTGGCAGAGCAGGAGGCACTGATAAGTCCTTGACTTAGGGTAGGCATTGCTCAGCAAAAACTAAAACATCAGTGTGTTATCAACATTATTCTCATACTAAATCTAAGACACAGCACTTTATCAGCAACTAAGAAAAAATTAACTCTATTTCCGCCAAAACCAGGGTAATAATTTTGCACTAAAAGCTCACTAAACACTCAAGTAACAAGTGTGCAGTCACTCTAAAATCACTGAAACTGAAATAGGCAGTTTAACATTAGCTTCAGTACATCAACACAATGCTTCAGACGTGGTGTAGGATCGTGCTTTATACATAGTTTATGATCACAACCACTCCTATTGATCTGATGAACATGAGCTGAAAGCCTTGGGAAGAAGGAGCTAAATGTTTCCAAATGAATTATTACCCCATTAAAAAGATATGGATCAAAAGTGCTGCTTTTAAGGGGCTTTTGCATATTTCTTTCTGGAGGAAGTGCACACAGAAAAAGTACAAAAATTAGAGAAATTAGCAATGTGACCTAGGTTACTAAAAAGGTGCTATCAAGAGTCATAGAATATAAAATATGCTGCCCATTTACCAATACACTGAAAAAACCCTATAAAAATTACTATAGATATTCTTATTTCTCTCCTCTAGTGATAACAAATACAGATTGATGCATTCTATTTCTTGTGATAAAAGCAACAATATTGGCTGTAATGGTCAATTGTTAAAGGTACCATTCATCAGGTTTGAATTCTAAGGGCCAGCTGCCTTTGTGTCTGACAGAGCAATTCTGCAGCACTGGGAGAGAGGAGAGGCTGTGGTCAGCAGGTGGAGCCGCAGCATCAGAGGGGAGATGGTATCCACGGAAATAAAATACGCTTGAGGGCTGCCTAGGAAGAACAATGGCTGCTACACTGGAGGCAGGTGAGAGGGAGAAATAAGCTGTAGTGACTGCAAAAGAGCCTGAGCTGTGAAGGGTATGGCAGGCATTTTGTTTTCAGGTTCATCTTTTTCAGGAGAGGGAGAGAAAAAAGGGCTAAAAGTGAAATTAAATTTAAAATGTCTCTCTTCCAGAAAATTTGTACTTGGCAGTATTTGCTTTCTTCACATTTGAGTATTACTGGAGGTAAAGAAAATTACAGAAGGAAAAGGAGAAAAAACCCCGAGTATTACTGGCATCACCCATTTCTTTATGGTGGACATGTATCAATGAAGAAATTCAATCCTTTCTGTGGAGCAGTGGAATTGCACTGTGATTATAGAGTGGGCAAAATGCAGTTAATAACTATGCCAGATGGAGCTTAATCTACTGGGGATTCACTTTAGAAATGAAGAAATTATTGGTAAATATGGGCTCTGTCTTTTTAAATTTAAGATCTTGGGAAATACTGACATCCAGTTTTGATGTTTTGCCAGGAGAAACAGTTATCTTGAGGGATAAGGTGATAGGAATGTTAATTTGAGCAGAGACATCAAAAGCTATTTGCATGCTAATCAAGTCAGCGTTAGCAAAGCCTCCAAATTCAGTGTACATCGGCTGAAATTCTCACATAAACAGGTTTCTGCCTCATGAATGCTTGAGTACAAAGCCATACAAAACTAAATTATTTGAAACATAATCTTGCACTTTGGCACTAAAGAAGAAGAGGGAGATGAGTTATTGAGTAAAAGATGAATCCTGTCCTTAGATATGATAGTGTTTCTGGGAGCAGGAATATAAAAAAAACCAAACCAAAAACCAAAAACCAAAACAAAAAAAAACCCCAACAAAACAATACAAAAAAACCCCCCAAAAAACCCCCAAAAACCCCCACAAAACAAAACAAAACAACCCCAAAAAACAACACAAAACCTCAGTGCAAAGTAAACCATAGATTAATTAATGAAATCAGCTTTTCTTGACAATATAGTTTAGCACTAGATATTAATGAATTGACAGAATGCATGGAAAGGGAAAAAACCACAAAATCGTTAAATTCCAATAGATTGTTTGCTAGTAACAGACTCAGCCCCAAGAGTCATAAATCTATGACTGGCTTTCACTCAAAGCAGCCAGGAGGACCAGGGGAGGTCAGATTGAGTATCAGGAAAAAATTCTTCACTGAGAGAGTTGTCAAGCATTGGAACAGGTTGCCCAGGGCAATAGTTGAATCACCATCCCTGAAGCTATTTAAAAGACATGTAGATGTGATACTTGGGACACGGTTAGTGCTGGACTTGGCAGTTATGCTAATGGTTGGACTGGATGATTTTTAAGGTCGTTTCCAGTCTAAATGATCGTAACTGGCTTGGTGTAATAAAACTGCAAATATTATCATAAGAGTAGCCCTACAGTGTTAGACAGGCTGGGACCCTTGGATCCTTGCTGTACCACTGTACCATCATCCTTCTGTTCCCAGGTTGTCCTGGAAACACAGCTCAGTGCACTTCTGGGTATGGTGCGTTCCTATGGTGCCACACGGGATTTTTGTGATGCAATCACCTTGTGCACTGACATAAGACCTGAAATTTGCTTGACATGACAGGTATATTGGGTAGGTAGTGAGTCCTGTTCTAAAACTCACAAATGTGTTCCCGAATCAAAGCCCAAACCCACCAGTTCAAAATGCAGGAAGGTGGATCCAGGTGAACAGGACACTCCTGCTATTTTCAGACTTGTCATATCTGCACCTGACAGCTTGGCCGTTGTATGCAGTGTCTGGTGTTTGGGTGGAAGCTTTTACAAAGCACCTAAATGATTGGCGTCTGTTACACCCCGAGGTCACTTCACACGTGTTTTAAAGCAGCTTGGGAACTGCATTTCCCTCAGCAGTGAATGGGAGAAAACAACAAACTTCTCAGGAGCTTTAACAGCAAATTGTACTCGCAAACTATAGAGAACAAGGTACTTGGCAAATTTTAAAGCATCATACAGTCACACTAAGGTACTTCACAAAGCACTGACTTGGCAAAGTTACCCAGTTTCTGAGAAGAGGAAGTTAGGAGAAGAAAGAGAGAAAGGGGAAAGAAAGATCCATAGTTACAGCACTGGATCCAGTGTAGTCTCAGCTGCTGTGAAGTCTGAGGCAATGGGGTAGGTGAGACTAATGTCATGGCCTTTGCTCTGGCCTCCCCCCAGCTGGGATTTTGGCTGAGTCGCTGGCATGAGGCAGCTTTGGGGCTGGACCAGAGGCTCCAGTGGGTGGGGTGTGAAGCAGTGCTCTGCCCCACCTGTGCAGAATTTGCCCTGCCCTTTCCCCTTACATTGGCTCAAAACAACTAATGATCATTTCTCTTGGCTCCTACAGTATCCTTAGTGAAGGGGCTATTATTTCAACTTTTCACTGTTTTCTTTACTAATTTTTCAGAATAAGTCCCATGTATTCATTAATCACAAAGCTTCAAGTCAGTCAGCACTACCATGGTTTTCATCACCTTCTGTCGAAAAATGCTACAAATAAAGAAAATATTGCTTTTGTTATCCAGTTTATTCCAGATAAGTCCAAGTGGTCTGAGATGCACTGATGCAGTCAGGTAGCATCTGGCTGGGTGGTGCCCAAAGGCAGCCTATAGCCAGGGACAAATGACCACTAAGAGACTGCAGCAAGTACTGCTTTTTCATCTAATCATCTCTCTGACTCTCAGCAGATCTGTTCCTTCAAATAGCCACAAGCATCCTACATTCCAGAGCATGCAAAGTGGACTCCTGTTGTGTCATACGAAATATGCTAGTAGTGATCTTCAGCTAAGCTTCACATTACTTCAGAAATTTCAGAAAAGTGCACACAAAACCAGTAATTTTGTCACAAAGTCACAGGGGTTATCACGCAGGGCAAAGATGCTCAATGTGGATGCGCTAACATGGAACACAAACCCTTTTCAACCCCTAGATCTAGACTCTCTCCATGTGGTAAATAAGGGATGTAGGCATGATTTACCACTTGCAAAAATCAATATTTAAAAAAAAAAAAGTTATTTTTCCGTGCAGAATAATCTCACTAATTTTTCCTCATTAGCTTTATCAGATCACCATTTTCTTTTTACTGAACTCTGCAAAAAGGGAGATCTCTTGGTGGTGCCTAAACATTGGTATACTTAGCAATTTAGGTAAAACCTGAAATTCCCCTAGGCGTAGTTCTAGATGTAAACATGAGGAGATGATCTTTCTTCATGGTCATAATGAACTAGCTGTTTTTGTTGCATATGAAAGCTAAAAGGACAGATTAGTAGAGAAAATAAAGTAAAATAGGAGAAGAACTAGTGAACAGATAAAAGGTAATAAAAATGAGAAAAGAAAAGCAGTACATACCTAGGTAATTTTTATACACAGCTGCTCTTCGTAGTACAAGAGCAAATTGTTCATCCATGATTTGTATTTTTCTGATGTGCATATTGGAACATGGAATCTTTGAAAAAAGGTGGAATGAAATTTACTTTGCATGACTGATGCAGTCGGTGGATAGCAACTCCTTTTCTATAAAACAATATCTATATATATAAGTGATGTCCAGAGCAGATTTTGTATTTTTTGATTTGAATTTTATAATCAGAATTTTATAATCATAATTTTGCTCCATATTTATTCAATAGCTCCTTTCTCTTTCTACATGAATATGTATTCAAATCTATGTCTCCATCTATAGCTATACATAAAAATAAATACCTGGAAGGCGAGTTTTTTCAATAATAAACAATAACTAAAACCACAGCAGTATTGTTAATTTTTTAATACATGCTTTAAATACTGTTATTTTCTTATGAATGATTTTGGGAATTTTAACAGTCCAATAATTTTGAAAGATACTGTCAATAGTATGAGACTTGTACATAGCTTCACTGGCTGGAAAATCTGAGGAAGATATTAACATTCTTCCTTTTACTAAGACAAGTAAGTATTTTTTTTCATAAATACAAAAGCAAACAAACAAGAACAAAAACCAAAAACACAAAACACAAAAAAACCCAAGAAAAACGTGAATTTGCGCAAGTTGTTTTGTGAGTTAATCATTAAGTTTTTCAGGCACTTTGGGTTTCAATATTTTTCCTAGTTAATATACAGATCCTAATAAGAATTTTTTGCATAGTTCAAGAGATTTTTGATTAGTTATTGATGTATATTAGTGGGAGTATAAAAGGAACCTAGAATACATCAAAACAGGCCTACTCTGTCTAACTATTATAGAGTTTAGTTCTTTAGAAAATTTATGAATGTAATTTGACTAAAGCATATTCAAGCACAAATGTTCCCATATGTAAAGAAGATATAATGATGACTATAAGTCAGTATTCAGGAAAAAAAATATTTTTGAGACAAATACAATTAATAGTAAATAAAAATAGGTTCTTATTGACTATTATAAATGATTCATGTTCCTGTATCTTTCTTCATTTCTTTTTAATGGCTTCTGTATCTTTTTTAACTATCCCAAGTTTGTTGAAAAGGGAGTTTAGAGAATTGATGATGCATATATCTGCAGGGAAGCATAATAAGGGTCTGTTCTGGGGTACTGAGAGAAGTAGATGTAGGTGCCTTAGGGAAAAATATATCAAGTAGTTACAAATCTGAATGCTGCTAGTTTGCAAATTTAGGATGTTTTTAGTAAAAACAACCCTATAAACTAATTTTCCCTTAAAGGAAAAAGGAACCTAGATACCACTGAGATTTTGGACAGAGTGGGACATAAAAACAGAGGTGACAAGTACATTGTCAAGTCTAGGCCACATCCCAAATATAACTTTTTTTTTACCTTTTGACCAAAAAGTAGAAAATGTTTCTTAAGCGTTTCTTAAGCATTTCTTAATTCTCAATGTTCCATCTAAAATGGCTTGTCAATATCTCCCACTATCTCCCACAGTGTACCTTGGGTCATGGGTATGAGTCTCTGAGATAATAGAGTTTTTTATGTTCCCAGCCTCTTCCCAGTGTTGACAAAAGACACGTCTGCATATGAAAAAGAAATGTCTTCAATTCATTTTCTTCCTACATTGCCCACTCACATATATATTTTAATTTTTTTTATGCCTCTTAAAATAACACAGAATATAAACAAGAAACTTGAGAGACTAAGTAGAAAACCAGGAAGGATGAAATGCATGTGAGGCACTTCTGTGTGAACAGATGGACTAGTGCATGGTGACATAGATGGCAGCTGATGTAAGACTGTGGTGTGAGGTTTTGTATCCTCACCTCAGATGTTTCCCAACTGACTGCAGAAATATACTACTTATATTCACTACCTGTCTTTACAGAGTTAGACAAATGCTACTAAAAACAACTTCCTGAGTTTTTTGAAGGTTTGCACAGGGGTAAGACTGCTCCATCCTGTATTTTATGAGTGGTGAATTCAACAAAGTGCATGAAGATATTACATTTCAAGAAACATGTGTATCACATCTGCCCACTCCCTCACATCACAGAAAGAAAATGTAAAGAAAGGGCTTATGTTAAAAGATACAGAAAATAAAAAATTCTTACTCACACCTTTAAATTTTCTACCTGTAATAAGATACAAAGATAAGGTCTATAAAAGTGTTATACATATTTTATGTGAATTAGGCTAGAACAAAAGATATATTGCAAGAGACAAAAGGTTCACAGGTGGGAGATGATTTTCACCTTTTCTCATTACAATTTCTAATTTCTGATCCTAATTTTTTAACTCTCTATTTTTATGGGCTAGCTTTTATCTCTGCATGTCATGAAAACTTCTAAGAGCTAATTTATATTTTCACCATGTGAAAAGCCTTGAAAAAGAGAAAATATTTTAGCTAGTATTTCTGAACATATATGGCTGATTCTCTCCTCAGATCAGGCACTCATATAAGCAAATCTTGTATCTTTTTCCCAAAGTAATATGTACTGTGTTCCTAAAACATAAGGCCTAGGAAATATGCATTTACTGATCTCATTGCAGTGTCATGCAGTCCATAGTTAAAATGAATGGAAGTATTTGACAGAGAAAGCAAATAAAACAATAAATTCATATTATGAATGACCACTTTTATAAAACACCCAGTTTTCTCCTTGTTTCTGCCTTCTTCCAAGCCTTTGGAATTTGATACTTATAAATAACTTTCAAACCATTATTTAAAAATGGAGAGTTAATACCAAACTCTTTGGGCTTTAAATAGGTCTCCAACCTTGTTAATATGTGTTAAACTTACACGTGCAATAATGCAAGGCTGGAGCATGACTATATTGCAGAAATTCTGTATTTCCCAAAAATATAGGTGTACCAAAGAATGCACAGAAGTAAAAATCTGCAAAATGGCAAGTTAGTTTCCTAGTGTCTATAAACCTTTTCAGAACATGCAAAGAAATTCTGACTGAAATCTCATAAGCACGGGCATAATGTCAGAATAGAAATTGGGTAATCTTTACAAACTGAAGTGGAAAACTGGAGTGCACTCTGTTTATTTTTTTATTTTAGTATGATCTTATGTGGTGGTTCATTTAGAATAAAGTAATAATAATACGCTTCAAGCCAAGCCTAAATAGTCCACTCCATTCTGCAAAGCCAGACTGATTGCTGGTGAGCCCTTTAGGTAAGTCATCACAGCCATGCTTCAGGAGTCAGGACTGGGGAACCTAGGTTTCTCTTCTTTTTAGTACGACAATTTTGGATGAAAAAGAAGAGACCGATGGCTGGCAATTTTATCTGTTTGTGAGCTTCACATGTCGGTGTTAGCCATATCTCCTGAATGTGAATTGCCATAGGCAAGAAAACATCTTCTGAGTCTGCACTGAGGGCAGCAGTGTGCCACTGTGCTCGGGCGCCTGCTGCCCCAGCACAAGCTCCCCTGTTGGAGAGCCAGAGGCTGGCAGAGAGACACAGCCCATCCAGCTCAGCTTTTCACCACTTCATAAGTCCTTTTGAGCCTTATGAGCATTATAGTAGGTCTCACACTGATAACAAAGGTTAAGGCAATAATCTCTTTCCCTGTACAGATAAGGACTTGAAAACTGCCTTTGCAGTCTCTCTCTCCTCTGCCACACAGAGACATTTCTGCAGCCTGCGATTTCTCTTGGTTTAAGCAGTATTTATCAAATGGAAGCATAGGTATACAGTAGGTAAGTAAATATTTGCCACACTTTGAAGAGGAGCTTGCTTCACTTTCGATCATTTCAGCTCCCCTTGAACCGTAAAACAAATGAATTCTTAATCATGTTGCTTTATGCTTGCTTATAGTCCCTACTGAGAGAAGGATAGAACAGCCTGAATTTAGACAATTCTGTATTGTTCCTCACTACTGTTTATATATACTGAGATTGTAAAACTTCTTGGGGAATAACTTTTAAAAAATTAGGAAAATCTTGTATATTTCCAAAGCAGAGTGAACTAGACCCCAACTAACTTGGGCATATTTAACTTATACTTTAAAAATTGCCTGTGTTTGTAAAAAAAAAAAAAAAAAAAAAAAAAAAAAAAAAAAAAAAAAAAAAAAAAAAAGTTGGGGTGCTTTTTTCCTGTTTGTTTTTGGTTTTGCGTTTGCTTGGTTTTGGTTTTTTTGGTTATGTTTGTTTGTTTTTTAATGTGTGTGTGACTGTTCAAGAACTTTTCCCACAGTTTGTGATAACATTTGCAAGACTGTGCTTTTATTCTTCTCTGACTTTTCCTCCAACATATTGTTCTTTTTATTTCCACTCTTGAACCATGGGTTATTTTTAGAACTCAGTCACAAGCACCAAGTGCCAAATAAAATATAAGGAGTACATTAATAAAGTATAAAACATAAAAAAATATGCCCATATTTACCTTAAATGTGAGGGACCAGAACCTCAGATCCCATTTTTTCAACAAAATAAGTTCCACTGAAATGAACTGTAGTGTTTCAAACGAATACTGCTCGTATAACTTAACAAATACAAACACTGTTCCATTATTCTCCTCAAATAATGGCCCAGTGTTACTTTTTAAATCTTGCAAATTTATCAGCATCTATTGCTTTTTTGCCATTTCATCTCTAATCCATCTTGCCCAAAATGTTATTCTTCTTTGCAAGCTTTGGGAAGTCCTATCCTGTGCAATTAGATATAAAATCAAGAGTAATTTGAGGGTACAGGCAAAGAGCCAGCCTAATTTATTTAAGATGATATCGGTTTTTTCCCAGCATGTACATTTTAGTACATTTCTCTGTACTAAATTCAGAGGAATCCTAACTAACATTCTGCTTAAGATGAACTGCAGGAAATTAGTATTCCTTTTGTGAAATTTATTTATGCATTGTCTTAAAGTGAAAACTGGGAAGGTGCATCTAGCTTTCTCTGGTACATTTTAAAAATCAGGGCAGAGTCACACCTACTTAGTACCATTGGTACTTAGTACTGTTGGTTGCCTTCCCTGACAAAGCTCACTGATGGCTCATGTTCAGCTTCACATGTGCTAGGAACCCCATGCACTTTTCAGCAAATCGGTGTCCAAGCTTGTCTATCATGTGCAGTTATAATTTATGAGTCTATAAATTGGTTATTATGAGATAAAAAGGTGCTAAAGAATAAATTGTTTAAATTGCTTTCCAAGGTGACATTGCATCTTGCTCAAATTTGTCTGGTTTCCGATGTAGCTGTTTTGAACTTGGAACCTATCCTTGTGAGAACTAATCTGCAGTGCTTTTAATAGAGAGCTATAAATCATCATTTGTTCAGAAGTATTCAAAGGAAGTCTGTATAACAGACTTACTTTTAAATAAAAAATCAAAATTAAAGGCAAAGAAAATTCCACTAAATATAGAAAATACTGAGTCAGACATAAGTGTGTTTTGTTCTAAGGCAAAATGCTTGCAACATTGTCTTTCCAAGAAAATTTCTTCTTCCTGACTTACTGGTACCTTTAAGTGAATTTGAGAATTGAGAGTTGTGAGTAGGGATGCTTTAATACATTTTTTTTTTATATTTACTGAGAGGGTTTATAAGTTATTTAGCAGTTGCATTACATGACCAAATGCATTTGGTTTTGGATTAAAAGTTTTAGGCAGTTTTCTCTTGTACTGTGTGTCAGCTATTAACGATCTGCTTTTCTTGTTTTGCTACTTTCTGAGATTTGAGTTTCTTTTCTTATGCTAAGTAATGAAATAAGTTTTTAGTCTCACATAATTCCTGAGATAGTCTTCTACATCTGCAGTGCAGCACAGCTGTGGTTTTGGCAGGGTTGTTTTTTATCACTGAACATAAATTTCCCTATGCTTTTTCAAACTTCCTTTGTTGTGCCTTTCCAGAATATACAATTCAATTGTTAGTGGTGTTTTGTTTTTTTTTTCATTTTTTTTGTTTGTTTGTTTTGGTTGGTTTTTTTTTGGGTTTGTTTTGTTTTGTTTAAATTTTTGAAGATCTTGCAGATGAAAGCATTTGTCCCTTTGTTGATTGTCATATCACTGCCAACAACTGCAACAACCCAGGCTTTAAGCCATTGAAATATGGGGAAATACATTTGCCATGGAGTGGAAGCACAGCAGTAGAGCACAAAGCCTTTGGAAAGTGCAGACCTTGCAAGGGAATGCATGTTAATTGACTGCACTTCTTTGAATCATAAACTGCATCACCGGTTCTTACAAACTCCTAGTAACCAGAAAAGGCTGAATTATGGGAGAAGGAATATATATATTTAAGCCTACTCCCAAAGCCATCGAATTTTCATCAAATGAAGAAGCTGATACTTTTTTTTTTTAACATGATTTGTCTAAGGTATGTGAAAGTTACAAAATATTATGCCACTCTGCAGAACACAGAAGGGTGCCTGAGGTACCTCACAGAAACAAGCATGCGTCTCCCTCCAAAAATGTACCAGTGCCAAAAGTTCACCCACAAGGGTGCTATCTGATTTGCCATCTCCAGTACAGCATGTTGAAACCGAGATAAATTTTTATGTGGGATACTTCTTCCCCACAGTTATTCACTGAATATTTGCAATAGAGCAAACTCAACAGTGAGAGGCACTGCGTTCTGCTGCAGATGCTGCTGTTTTGGAGATACTCAGCACATTTCAACCTACTTAAACATTCACAGCCAATCACTGCTATAATGTGATCTTTACATGATGCTTGTAGCACTCATATAGCTTGTTAAGGTGCTATTTACAATCTAGGCACTCTTGTCAGATGACACCAGCATTTCCTAGCTGATAGACAAAGACCCATCACATCTGTAGTCTTAACATCCTTCCTTTTCCTCATTCCTTTAATCTTAAAAGACATTTCCTCATCATGGAATAATTTGTCTGATTGCAGTACTTAGAGGATGAATCCTATTCATCAGCTTCATTCCTCTTTAACAGAATTGTTAAGCCTCCAGTTGCATTTATTACTAGTATCCAGATTTAAGATGTTCAAACTGAAGTGCAAAGCCTATGAAGAAAAATGATCTGATAGCTGTCCAAGTGGTACTTGTTAAAAACCTTGTCCCAGTTTTCATGTTATTGTTGATACTGATGCTCTGATTAATTTGCTTCATTTGACGGTTCATCAGCATTTGCTGAGCTCTTACCCTGCTGTTTTACATTAAGGCCACTAAAAGCCCATTGTAAAGATATTGAACATAAAAGTAACACCCAAATATCAGCCACTGATCATATATGTGGAATTTCAAGTAAGAATTTGTCTGGGCCCCCTGGAAATTCTGAGTGTATTAGCTTATTTGTTAACAAGTCTACTCATGAAAAGGAAAAGGAGGAACTACTCCTGATTAAGTACTTAACTTCCTTTTCCACACTGAAGAGTCATTGGCATAATAAAATTTATGGTTCTCTTCCCCCTAAGAATCAGAAATTAAGAGCCCTTGCTCAGAAGTACTATCAACATGAGAAAGGAAGTTTACTACTCTCTTAGCTCTTTAATCATAACAGTTGCTTAAATAATCTGAAGCAGACACAAGTATTACTGCAGAGAATAAGGAAGCTCTAGTGCATAATTGTGCACAGTGAGGCCATCAATGAAATAAGATTTGCAATTTTCCACAGAAGCTTACATTCCCTAAGCACTTGTGGTCTCCTAGAGAGCTATACCAATCCATCACACCTACATCTCTACAAGGGCAGTGTTGAATTTTCACTCTCACTTTGAATTTTTGTCCCTGTTACTGAGATTCCACAACAGCTCCAAAACCACACTGTAGAAAATTCTGACAGAAGAAATATCTCTGGCTTCAGTTACTTAGCATGTTTTCAGTGTTCATGCAGGATGCTTACAGAGAGGCACCAAGGAGAGGAGTATGAAAGGCAGAGACATGAGTGTGAAAGGTGCTGGAGCAAACACTGAGATGCCAGAAAGAAGCAAGTGATGTCATGGTGCTGCTGTGTACAAAAGACCAGTGGTGTTTGTAAGAAAGGAGGGTGTCCTGTGTCATTGTGGGTGTTCAGGGTAAGGAACAGAAAGCAAGAAAGGGACAATTTGGAGAGCAAGAAGTGAAGCAGTGCAGCAGAGAAAAAGAGAATGAAAGGGGCTTTTGAGGTGTGAGAAGGGGCCTGCCAATACACGTGCCAGCAGCATCTGCAGTAGACAACACAGCATCTTCTGCCTCATCATTAAGCCCCCTTTTGAATACTCTTTTCTACACAAAAAGGCTGCCTGAAGAGCGGGAGGGCTGAGAACCTGCCTGGTCATGGGGCTAGGGCTGTGGGGCAGGGGCCAGCACCAGATGGACCCACAGTGTGCAGGGTGTGCATGTGTGGGGATGTACTTTTGTGTGTGCACGTAAAGGTGGGCTGTTCCAGCAGCAGGAATCGTGTAGGTGAAGGGAATACAGGTGACCTTGCCCCTGATAAGTAACAGATGTGTTAATTACCCAGTTCAGCCTTGTCTCTGATGAGTCACAGCTGCATCCAATAAAGATAAGTGTGATAAAAAGGGAGTGGGTTAGTGGGGGTGGGTGTTCAAGAAAGAGGAGGGGCCTTGAGGAAGAGAGAGAATGATGAAGAAGGATCCTGAGGAGAGAGAATTGCTGCTGTGAGGTCAGTTTGGGTCTGCGGTTAGAGTCTATTGTTGGAACCTGCAGCCACAGTCTAACTTGGTAAACGCCTGTATTCAGGGTCTGCAAACTAATACCTGCAGTCATAGTTTAGCAGGAAATAGCCAGCGGTCAGAGGCTGCAAGGGAAACCTACAGCAGGAGCTTGCTGCAGCCAGAGTCAGTGAATAGTTGGAGTCAGGATGGCTGAGCTGTAAAGAGGAATAAACCAGGGCCCTTTTTGTGCTGTGGTGAGCAAGAAGTCTGTGTCTTGGCTCATTTCTAGCCTCTAATAAGAGGGCTGCTACAACAGAGTGGGTCTGCAGCTAAAGGAGTTTGTAGATATGTGTGCCAATACGATACCAGGGTCAGCTACTGTGTAGATGGTGTTAAGTAAAGTTCCTTGAGAGTCTCATATTTTATATATGTTTATACATGGGTTTATTTTCTACTAGTAGACCTTCATCCTGATCAGTCAGCAAGGTGAACAGCAATAGAGCTTTGGTGTGCTCATGTTTCCATGAGTGTCCCTGCCTGCATTTCTCTCAGTGGTTTTCCAGCAGAGAAACCCTGGGTGCTGGCAGTACACATGCAACCTCACTGAGGTGGGACCATGAGCTGGGAGCTGTGCAGCCTCACCTCTCTCCTGCTACCTGATTTGGCTACTTGTAACAAACGTTTAAGAATCTTTTATAGTTGCTAATTTCATAGTTTAACTGAAAGGAAAAAGAGGTGCTTCACACTGTTTACTGAAAATTGAACCAAATCCCATCTGTGTGTCACCTCCATGGTTAAGATGCTTGCTCTAAATACCAATTTAGACCTTATAGTTGAGTGATTTTCACTCCTCCATGCAAGGAATAATTTTTTTTTCTTTATTCATCTGGCTGAAAGTGCTGTCACAAGTATATCTCTTCTTCCCTGGGTACTGAGCATATATTCTAATTGTTTCTCCAGGGAATTGCTGACTGTTTCTTCAATATCCATTGGCAAATGACTCAAACGCTAATGAAATTGCCAAAATGCACAAGCCTCAGCCATAGATGTAAAGGAGGACAAGCTAGGGAAAATGAAAAATCTACAAGGGTCACCAAAATAAACAGGATTCAAGTATGATTCAGTAGATTGTAGCTAACAGTGAAGGGGTTTTTCTGGTATGCCACTTTGTAAATGGGCATGAAGCTGGCTAAGAGTCTAGAGAGTAAGTCCTAGGAGGAATGCCTGAGGGGGCAGTGCTTTTTTTAACTTGGAGAAAAGGAGGCTCAGGTGAGAGCTTTTCACCCTCTACAGTTAGCTGAAAGGAAATTGTGTCTGGGTGGGGGGTCAGCTGCTTTTCCCAGCCAAGCAGTGTCAAGACATAAGAACATAGCCTCAACCTGTACCAGAGTAGGTTCAGGTTGGACATCAGGAAGAATTTCTTCACTGAAAGGGTCATCAGGCATTAGAATGAGCTGTGCAAGGAAGTGGTGAAGTCCCCATCCCTGAAGGTATTGAAGAAAACACTGGACATTCCACTTAGTGCTATGGTTTAGTTTGCATGATGGTGTTTCGTCAAAGGTAGGACTCAATGATCTTAAGAACCTTTCCCAGCCTCAATGATTCTATGACTGTACAGCTCTAAATTTGGCCAGGACATCAATCCTGTAAAGTAGAAATGTACAGGTAGGTGAATATAAAAAATAATATAATTGTGGTAGAATGAGAGTTGTGTCACTATGAAAGCATGGTAAAACAACTCTCATTCATTCACCAGTATTTTCTTTTTGGATGTTAAGTGATACTATCAAGAATTAATTCCAATGTCATTGTCTCAAAGGAACCTCTGCACTGGTTACAGAAACAGCTGGTTAAATGGCGTGGGAGGGAGAGCCACACAAACAGTCTAAATTACTGGTTTAGGTCACTTAAAGAATCCCCAGCAAAGTTGTCAGTAAAATCAAGTTTAATACAAAAATAAGAGTATAACAAAACTGGCTGGCAATGATTGAGACATAAGGTTCACTGTGGCTTTGATCAACAAGTTAGGCCTAAAGGTTTTGACAGTACTTGATCAATAACCCAATAAAACAAAATGAACAAAAGCTCTTAAAGCATTTACTATACCCCAACAGTAACTCACTGATAAGTTTAACTTACTTACAACTCTAATACACGTAAGAATCTAAGAGAGCAGCATTTGTAGTACGTTTGCCACAGCCTATTCACACTCACATACACACAGACCTAAATGAGTATGGAAAAACTACACCAGTGAAAAATTTCCCCTAAAGTCAGTGAAGTACTCCTTTTGGATACCTTTACAGTGAAGGGTTGAACCTCTAGGAGTGGAGGTATCAGCCCAGGCTCTCTGTTAGTGTTCAGCAGTGATCCTCCAGGCATAGCAAACTTGAGTTTGCTGGCTCTGAGAGATGTTCTGCCCACAGGGAGATCACTGGTTACATCTTGCTGCTGTCCAGGAGAGCTCAAAGGATCTCACTTAGGATCACCTTTACAGATTTGTTAAATAGGCCATAAAAGATGGCTTTACTCAGAACAATTTTTCGTCCTGTGTCTTGGTTTAGGAAGACAGGTATCTGCTAGGTAAAATTACAATCAGAGGCTCTTTGGCAAAGATTTGGGAAATAGGAATAGCAGTTTTTTACTAGTATGTAATACAAAGCAAACAAACACAAACCCCCCCCCCCCCCCCCCACCAAACAACTACAGCATTAATGACAAACGACAACAGTACCAAGAACCTTGAGGGCTTTGTTTCACAAAACCCAGGGCAGTTTGGTTTCGGTGTCCCTGCAGGATTCTCAGAGCACCAAGCTGGAACAGTGGAAAAGTCCTGGGCTGGTAGCTGGGATGGCAGGGTGTCCCGGCAGGCAGGGGCAGGATGTCCCGGCAGCGCAGGGAGTGCAGGGTCACGCTGCAGCAAGAGGAGCAGCGCCGAAGAAGCTGAAGACGAGGCAGAATAGAGGCCTAGTTTCTGCTCGGCGTGCTTTGCGGCGGCTGAGACCCTCCAGGAGCGGCCGACACGCGTCTCCCGAACGCCGGAAGCAGAAAAGCCCGCAGCCGCCTCAAGCTGTGTCTTTTACCTGCGTTATCTCCCCCTTCCACCTTTTGTCCATCTCTTTGTTTCAGCCAAGCACTCTCAAGTATCCAACACCCGGTCCCCTTGGCAACCTGTGGGGAAAAAATTCCCCAGAGAAAGAAGGAACAAACCCAACCCTCAACATCCTGGATGCAATTTGGGTTGGTAGATTTCTTTTAAAGTTCAATAGCAAATTATTCTACTTGGCTTATTATTCAGACAAGAAAAATAAGTTTCCAAAGCAGTTTGTTAAAGGACAGGAACCTTTTAGACAGCGTAAGCTCTTTGGAGCAGACAGGGTTTCTGATAAACTTAGGAGGAGCTTAGTGTGGGTGTTGTTGATTAAGGCTGAGGCCAAATGAGTGTTTCTGAGATCACAGAGCACCCCAAAGAGGAAATGCACCACCACAGGGAGGAACACTTTCTGATGATCATCAAACATTTTGCATTTCTAACTGGTCCAAATCACACCATGTAGAACAACACCCACAGAGCCATGCAGGTTTTGCTATGAAATAAAAGATGGGGAAGAGTGAACTAGTACTTTCAAACATTACTTCACACATAAGTGGACCTGAAAACTAATGTTTTCTTGTGGCTCCAGTTATTACATTCAAGAAAAGGCATAGTGGATTTGACAATCAGGCAAACACCTGGAAGCACTTGAAGCATGGGATATTCAGTTGTCCCATGCTCAGCTTACCACAGAGTTGGTTTCTATCACCTGCACTTGAATATTTTCATTACAATTGAATGCTTACTTTGTTCTGAGATTGTACTTGGAAATGCAGTTCACTTTTACAATTCTTATCAGCCCAGGCTTCTCATGAGCATGCTTCTGGTAAGACAATTCTATAAATTCTTTTGTTGCAGTGCATTTGTGACATTACTAGATAGAAGAAACATTTCATGGTGAAAAAATTAAAAGGTTCTGGGACTACTCAAAAAAGTTGCTAGATCAACTGGTAAAACAAGGAATTGTGTAAACTTTAAACAGAAATTATAAATCATGGAAGAAATATATTGTTAGCAATTGCCATGAAAGAACATCAAAATAAAGCAATTAATTCAGAGACTGGGAAAAAGATAAAATAATTTTAACATCTCATATCTTTGAAGGCAATAGTTGAGAGTAAAAAGACCTGGTAAAAATGCACATTAGGTAAAATAATGTTTGGGTTACTGCTATTTGAAGGAATTCAGGTTCGTAAATATATACACATACATATGTGTATCTCAACTGAGTTTAGAAAGGGAATGTGATATTATGCTGGTGAGATCTTCAGTAAAGGGAGTAAAGGAAAAAAAATTTCAAAAAGTCTTGGGCTTCTGGCTTGAAAAGTATATGTGCAAAAGTATGCCTGAATTTTCTCCAAGCAAACTATCAGATTTAAAGAAAAATCCTCTCAGGTTCTCAGAGATAGGAAAAATGGCAGAATGCTTTCAAAATTAGTTTGTGGGTCCACTGAAAATAGAAATCCCTAAAGGAATAATTTCTACATAGGGAACTGTAGGTTCCCTCCCTCAGTATTCTGAAGTGAGGTGATAACATTTCTTTTGCAGGGGACTGTTGAGCAAGCCACAAATGTAGACATGGTGGAAAAGCCTTTTTTTTTTTTCTATAGATAGTCCCAGTGAAGGTTGAATCGGACAGCTGTTCTGAGAATATTCAGAGACATGCAGAGTTCAGTAGCAAGAAAAAAAAAAACAACCCTTTCTTGTGATCTCAGCCACCTGGAATAGTAGAATAAATGAAACAGATGCTTAAACCAACACTAAAACAACCCTGGGAAAATAACCAGATGAAAAAGGAAAATTTGGATTTGACAATTCCCTTAGTTCCAACAGCTCCTCAAACCTTCCTTGCTACTAACAGAAACTTCCTTTGAGGAGTTTGAGACATACACAAGACAGAATGTCTGATGTGGTACAAGGGCTGTCAGATACATGGGTTAAATCATTATGTAAAGATTATGTTAATTTTGAAATCAGACACATTTTTTAAGTAACTACTAAATTGCAGAAATCCAGGACTAGAGCAAAAGCTTGTTTTTACAAGTTTCAAAGAGAATACCTGGGAGGGTGGAGATCTGGGGATGCAATTAGCCTATGCAAATCCTGAACATAGGCTGTGTCACAAATGCAATGGGCTGTAACCAAACTACAGGCAAGGTCAACCCTTTTGCAAATTGAAGTTACTGGAGAGAAGAAAGCAATAGATAAGTTTTACCATTCAAGTCAGCTGAAATTGTGCAAGCAAGGAAATTTTTCATGACTGTGGAGACCCATCTCTGGTGTAGTCATGCAAAGATGGGATTTGGAAGAAAGGTTAATTTTTGCTTCTTTCTTCTGAGTGGCTTTTAGAGAGCTGAATTTTGTGTTCATAGCAGTTCTTTTGAAAATGGAGGCTAACATTTAGAATTACTGAAATGATCATCATAAAAATAAAAAATTAGAAGTTTTTAATTAAAGATGATACTATTTTGGGAGTGAAGTCTGTAGTTAATTTATAGTTTTAAAAGATTAATTCCCATTAGAAAAGTCATTAGATTTCTGTAAAAAATTTTAGCAAAAAACCTTAGACAATTATGTAAAAATGTGAAAATTTTCTATACCTGAGACTTTATATTATACAGTAAGTCTGATTCAGGATGCAGATAACTTTTGGAGTCCAGGGTGTGAGGAAACCCCCTCAAATTTCCCTTGGGAGGGGTCCGAGACTCTTGCTGGGACCCCAGGAAAGCATTGCCTTTGACCTTAGTCCATGGGAAAAACTTCCAACACTTATGGATTAATTGATAAGAACAAAGATTTTAAAAAAGATAATAGTTTTGTTTTTCACAGGGTGAAAATTTGTAGGTTTGGGTTTTTAGAATTGAAGTAGATGAGTGCAAGATGGAGAATTCTGAGCGGTGCCTTAAGTTCTTTGACTCCATCTTCTGCTGTGACGGTGGAACAGAGACATTGGTAGAATGTATTTGATATAGAAGTTGCGTGTCTAGAATCAATAGTGATTATTGGCAAAAAACTGTAAACATAGTTCATTTTAAGAGTTAATTGGGGTAGATACTTTTAAAAGACCTTGAGCACTAGGCCTTGTGTTCTTGTCAGTGGTGTTTTCCAGCACGTTAAGTCTGGTGTAGGGCAGCGCACGGACTTTGAGATATGAAAAATGAATAAACACATTTTAAGCTGCAAGTTCCACTCATCTTTTAAACCCAGGCACAGGACTTTGTAAGGAAAAAAAACCCTAATTAGGGGATTCACAGACTTCAAATACAAGAGATAAATAACACCATTCAGAATACAGAAGAATGTTTCAGATTCTCATGAAACACTATGGCCCAATACTCTTTCTGTTATAACCTATTTTCTATGCTACAAGCACAATGGAAAATTTAAATGTGGTCATACTTGAGATGGTAGAATATCAAGGAGAATCAATTGGAAGAGTTGTAGTGATGAGGCTGATCAAAATTGTATTTGTATGCTCTTATCCAAAGTTCACTGGCTTTTTTTAAGAGTCTATTGACTTCTGTGCCCTTTAAAAGGGGTTTAAGTGCCTCTTTCTGAGAGATTACTGCAGGATATTTTGCTCCCCCATGGTAAACTGTTCGATTTCTCATTGAACAGATTATTGCAACTGGAACTAAAAATCTCAAGCACCTAAAATATAGAAGCATTATTTTAAAGCAAAAGCATTATTCAGAATAATTCATTAAATGCAAAAGCTAAAGTTTAATTTGTGTATTTGTGTTTGGAAAGAAATCAGTCAATGTTAATATCTGTAAATTCCAGGTAAAGAAATAGTTTCTGAATTTCATGTTTTCAGCTGGGAGCCTTTTAATGATTTTATGATTACACACAAGAGGTCACTTCAAGGTGAACTGATTACAAGCTTGAATATAATAAATGAATAGAAATGTATAGACATGGTTCATTTATTTTTCATACAAATAAATTTGTATGTAAACCTATATAAAAATTCTAGATAAACATTCTGCATAAATGGATTTGTATGTTGTCAAGCAGAAAATAGAGTTGAACTAATATGATCAGTTGCCACAGCTCTCATTGGCCTGTGCACCTTAAGATAATGCTGGGTTCAGGGGCCCTGGGTGCTACCTCTCCTCTCCATCTTATCGCCCTTACATCAACAAAGTAAATACATACAATGAAAGAGCTACCACACCTGTGACTGGATATGAGGTATTCTCTTTTGTGGTTCTGTGTGATAGATTAAAACCTCATTCATCATGAAAAAAGGGTTTCAACACACACACAAAAGGCCACAATCTATAAACATAGTTGTTTAATAACCATATAAAACACTTCCGTAATTAAAATTTAAACAACCTATTTCTTCTGACTTCATCATTGCACTTTTGCTAGGCAAGTCAGTAAAGACCTAATTCTAATGACAGGGTAACATGCACTAAAATAAAAAAATTTTCAGGGTGGTCAGATACCTGAGAGATAGTACTATGGCATTACATAATAAGCCTCATTCTTCTTATTTAATGATTAAAATTTGTTATAACAGGATGGAATGATAACATTTTTAGCCTTATGGCTCAAAAAAAAAAATTTAAAAATACCACCACCTAAATTCTTCAGCCTTGATTGAAAGTCGTCCTTCAGCCCTGTAGAAGATTCTTGAAAGTAAATAAACACACCCCAATGCTTTCTTTATGTTGTGCAAGAAATAGACAAAACCAGTATTTACATAATTGTGATCTTATTTTGGCATGAATGGACAGGTTATTGGACACTGCACTGTCTGGAAGTTTTTCTTTGCAATGGTGGTGTCATCCTCATGATGTTGAAAGACTTAAATTTTTTTTAGTTTTTCGTGTGAGGCAAATGAATATAAGGCAATATGTGACTTAAGAGGCTAAATTTGAAGAGGCACAAAGTTCAGCAGTATCTAGGAAAATTTGTTTGCAATTCCAGGTTAATTAGTCTAAAATATGAGTTTTCTGCATGTGGATGCCTACTTACGTTTTCAGTGTTAACCTTACATGAGTTTTCTTTTTTAATACAGATAAAAGACTGCTTTGTGAGGTTGATATAAAACCTTGATAATATCTTTTAACTTTTCTCCAGGGTCTTAATATATTCCAGCTATCTCAACCTTTAGGATTTAAATTAAAATTTGAAAAGCAGCATGTTGGTAAATAAAAAGCACAGAAATTTAAAAAAGCTTCTTATAGACTGTTCATCTACCTAAGCAAAAGTGCAAAAAACTAGGAGCCTGAAAATTTATGTATGAATTCAGAAATGTCTCCAGTCTAAAACAGAAATGAAAATATTTTGCTGGCTCATTTTTAAACTCATTTTTCACAACTAGCATCAGCTTTCATCTATGCCCATATGGAAGAATACAAGCACTGAGTCTGGTTGTGTTAGACCATACAAACACTTCTGATACCTGTGTTGTAACTGAGAAGCCTGTGGAGGCCTCTAAGTAGACACACAGACACACATTATAACCATAACATTACTGTCTTGGGGTTTGGTCCATCTGGCAGTAACTTGGTAATTTGCATGTATTTCGATGTAGCTCAAAGTTGTTCAGTGAGCAGTAATTCATTTTCTCATCTACAACACATGCAAAGCCTAAGTTTGTAAGTTTCAGTTACTAATGTCTTTGTTCCCATGTTTAAAAACAGTAATCTTTACAGGTAAAGGCTTACAAGATGAAGAGGAAAAGTTAAAGACAAAACCCCACATGGTAAAGAAATATACAAATTAAATGAGCTTCTGTGAAAATTTTTGATGAACTGGAAGGTCATTTGCCATGCAAGAGTTTTATCTTCCTACTAGAGGTCAAAAGACCTTCTGTCAGAATCAAGTATTTTGTCATTCTGTTGTGGATTTGTTCTGTGAATGTGGTCCATTCTTTGGGCCTTACTGACAAAATTTTCTCATCAATACGGTTTGAATAACACATATATCTAGCAGAAATACCCAAAGGCATTCACTAATATATTTCACAATGCACAGAGATAAGAAATGGCAGCCAGATGTTAAATATTACCCACATCACTAATCTCTATTTGACTGCAGAAATGAACTACTAAGTGCTATAACTGGAACACTGTACTTTTTTCTTCCTTGCCTTCCGTAAGTCAAATGGTACAGTGAGGGTAAAAGTTCAGTCTCAAAGTTGTGCATTAGTTTTTGACATAAGATGTGTTAAAGCAAGGAAGTCTGAACTCCTCAGGTAGGATCTTATTGTGAAAGAAAGTTAATGTCAGAAACACTGTGGAAAAGGGCTGAGTAGTTGCATAAAATTAACTGCTTGCAAGCGAGTTATGGAGTGTTGAGATAACTGAAACAAAGTTCAGCCTAGTTGCATCGAACCAAGATGTGTGTCTCACATCAGCCATGTAAAGCACAATGTAGTATGAAAATATTTGAACAAAAAAATGTTCCACATGGTTCCTGAGAGGTGTGATTTAAGCACATATTTGCTATAAGGCGTTAATGAAGACACTTATCTGGGAAAGATAAGCACTTGAAAAAGGTTTTCTGAAAACAAGGCAAAAGTTGGAAACCTGTATGAGAAGAGATTGTGTGTAGACTTTTAAAACAAGTGTTGTTTACAGGATCAAAATAATAATAAAAAATGTAGGCTGGGACACAGAAAAAAATATTAATGAACATATATTATATAGAAACACAGCAAGACATAACAAAATAGACTGACACAACATGATGATTAGTATACTTGCTCACCTGGAAGTTGCCATTCAGGTGGTCTCCTCTTCAGCAGCAGGGGACAAATTTGGTACTTGCTCTTGATCCTTTTATTCTTTTAATGTGTGTCTCTGTGTAAATATTCTCTTATTTACTTGTCTACTCTCCTCAGTATCCGCATGGTCAATGCATGGCAGGCAAGACAATAAAATCATCTTTATTTCAGAGTGCCCTGTACTGGTTTTGAATCAAAACTTTTCATATCAATTTCAAATTAATAAAAAAAATACAATTAGGAAAAAATAAATTCAAATATTCAAGTTTTCATATCAGCTTCAAATTAATATAAATAATATAAGAAATTAAAGTACAAAAGTTTGATGTAATGTTTTAGAGCAGAGGAAGCTGATATTTATTTACAAATTTTTTAGGGGAGTTGATTTCAGATATCACACTCATTCTCACATGGATTTTGTTCATTCACGTACATATTTTTTTCACCTGCAGAATCAAAATCATCAAGGTATGCATGTCCATGTTGCCTGTCCAGGAACGCTTATGTGTATTAAAGAGGGTTGTCTTGGATTCTTCTTGACTGGCAACAATGAAATTTTTATTTTTTGACAGAATTTTAAATACTCTGCAAAAGTCAACAGGTGTTACTAGGCAGTCCTTTTCTTCAGTATGTCACTTAGTCCAGCCTCCATAAACCTTAGGCAAGGCTGTTGTTCTGAAGGGTGTTTTTTTTTTTTTGTTTTTTTGTTTTTTTTTTTTTTTTTTTTTTTTTAATTTTTCAATGTAAGGTTGAAATCTGCACACATATCTGGCTGTAGTTTATTTTCCTGGTAGGGTAATGTTATATACTATAACCTTGCTTTCATCTTTTGACTGTTTAGGGTGCATGACTTCCTGCTGATGAGTTGTTCCTCATGTGGTCTATTCAAAAAACAGACCTTTTGAACTTGATGAAAAAACCCTCTGTTTTGCTTGGTTTTATTGCTTGTGGTGGTATTCTGCTCAACACTGCATTGGAGTGGCTTGTGCCTGTGAAAGTCTATATAGAGCTAAGGCAAAGACTTGGCAGTGTTACAGCTGGTTCTGGCAGTGTATTTGGATTGTATATCAAAGGAAATTTTATTAGTCTTTTTTTAGTTAATTCAATTAGATTCTCATATTAGTGATTATGATTTAGAATAACACCTGGATTCTGTTACTAATAGCAGCTTAATAAATGGAAGATTTTCCAAGAAATATTGATTGTTCCCTATATCTTCCCCAGATAGATCCCCAAGGAACATGGCGTTTACAACAGCAGCCATTTGTAGACAATTGAAAATATGCTTCTTGAAATGCCCTAAATTATCAAAATAGCCAATTGGTCTTTGCATTACAGTAGTCCTGAAATCTTTTTCCAGTCTATGCTACAGAGCAGCTAATGGTTAATAGCAGAAGAAAACTCTGTAATGAGCACATTTCTCTGCTAACTTTCTTTTGCAAAAATTGACCTTTTGCTGCTCTTTCACCCAATCTCTTTATTTATCAAAATTTGAGTGTAAAAGCACAACTCATTTACAAAATTATGCTACCAAATTAGGACCAGTTTCATACAAGAACACTGGGAATCTTGTGGAAAGGTCTTGGAGTAAATTCTGGACAATACTGGAGACGAATAGATATAAAATTAAAACCATAATGAATAGTGAGAATATAATTACTGGTAGTCAACATGATTTACTGGAATATAAATATTGCAAAGTAAATCTGATTTCACTTTCAGCCTTTATAAGATTATAGATTTGATAAATAGAGTTGAAATTATACAAAGTATTTGACTAAATACCCTATAATATTCTAATGAAAGGAATCACACAAGTAGATTATCAGTTGCCTTACAGACAGGAGAGTTACTACTCTGTTTGTTCTCTTCCATGTTCCACAAAGATTTGTACTGGACACAGTTCTGTTCAAAATTTTCATCAATGTCTTGATAATAAATATAAATTGCTACTGAACAAAGTGCACTGGAAGGAAGACATGCCCTAACAGTGGAATTATGGAAAAAGCACAGCTGACTGAACTAAAAACAATGTCTTCGAGCAAAGTAGGAACAAAAATGTACTGTTTTTACTAGTAACTGTGTAAATAGCAGAAGTAGAATAGTAAATGCAGTTGTGAGATAATCAGATTTGCGTGATTTGTCTTGCTATTTCATAAACTAATGCTAAAAAAGTTTTATAAGGGGGGAAACGATATATTTGACAAAAAACCAAACAACCAAACATTAATGACTGTGAAACATAGTATTCAGTTTGGCTGTTTTTAAAAGTCATAGAATGATAGAATCATTTAGATTGGAAAATTCCTCTAAGATCTTCACTCCTGTTAACCCAGAACTGCCAAGTCCTCCAATAAACTGTGTCACTAAGTAGCACATCCTTTCAACACTTCTTGGAATGATGATGCAAGTACTTCTCTTGGAAGCCTTTTCCAGTACTTAATGACCTTTTTGGACCCCACCTCCCTCAGCTGCTCCTCATAAGATTAGTACTCTAGACCCATTACCAGTTTTGTTGCCCTTTCTTGGAAAACGCAAATAAAATGGTGTTGAACAACAAGGCCAGGAAAATTTCTGAGACTTCTGCATTAATGTTTAGTTTGCTTTATAGGGACAGTTTTAAAGTAAATCCCTTGATTCTTCTCCACCACTGTGCTTTTGGTTACATCACAGGGCCGTCTTAGGCTGCATGTGGGTGGATGTAGTGCTGTCCATTTGTGCTGGGAGTGCAGAAAGTGTCAGATGTTAATGAGCGCACATCCAGCCCAGAGTTTGCTTGGTGTACAAGCCCCCCAAACACTTTTATAGCAGATGACCCTCAAGAAGGTGTTTACCTACAAGTCTAACCATATGTTCTGCCATAATGTGAATACAGCCAGAGTTAGAAATTACTCAAGGACTTTTCTGTTTTATCAGACTCTGTTTTCCTCCCATAAAACTAAAACACACTTTAAAACCTCTGCCCAAAAAATCTCTCTCCCCTGAGTTTCCAGGATTTAATTTTCATAAAAACCAAAGCAAAAAACAAACAAATAAACCCCCCAAAAACCATTGCATTTAGTTGCTAGACTGAAGTGCTAAGTGGGATATATTGAATTTTCTACCTCTAGAAATGAACAGTTTTTTTTAAGATACACTTTACAGCTGCACTTTAGACATTTATAGTCTTTAACTCAATATTGGAAAAACTGGTAGATTGGCAAATATATGAATTTCTGGATAACAGGATCATTTTCCTGTGAAAAAAAAAAAGTGTTACCATTGGCATTGCGTTGTTTTTGTGGACATAAACCTCTGTTTAAGGCTAGGAGCCTCAAGGTTTGACCTTTTGCTTCATATTATTACCCTGCAATATGACTTTTTAACCGCCTTTAGAAAAAAAATGACACATAAGTATGTATTTTCCAACCTGTTTGAAAATATATACTTTACTGAAAACTAAAGTGTGATTCTCCTTTTGAATCTCTTAACATCACAAGTAGAGTACTATAAAAATGTATTTTTCAAATTATACTGAATAGGTTTGTTTCAGTTTTCCTTTGGGTAAGATTTCTCATAGCACTTGAATATTAATATAAACAGGATGAAAAATAAGTGGAAAAATACCCAACTTTTCTAATGCTATGTAATGTTATGGACAGCAAGTGGTGCTGCTGTATGTAGAATACATTGTAGTTAAAAATCAAAGAGAAATAAGATCCATATCAAGAAATTACTGTCCTCTGTCTCAGGCAGAATGCACGTCTGAAAAATACTTATAGTAATACTTCTCTAGAATACTACTAGAAAAGTAATATGTACACTCTTCCTATGTCAAACACTTAGAGATATTACAGAAGCTCTGACATGAAAACAAAAAATAAATTAAGCTTTTTGTATGATTCACTTAAATTTTAAGTTATTTACAGTTGATTCATGAATTATTATTTCTCCTGTCAATCTATGATATATGGAAATTCTTAAGCAGCATCAGGAAGATACTAATTAAAATTATCAGTTTCATTAGGCAGAAAACCAGCTACAGTGGTGAAAATAGTAGTATTATTGTATCATTATTATTATTATTATTATATTTTTAAATATGCTATAATTTAGTTTTATTAGTTCAAAATATTACTCATACTTGGCTAATTTAATTTTTTTTCTGGTATTGCATAAATCATCATTCAACATCCGAAACAACTCTTTCTTTTATTGTGTTCTTACTTCCAGACACAGAACACCGGATCAAGAAGTGTGTGTGTATATGTATATATATATATGTGTGTATGTATGTATGTAAATGCACTGAATTTTTCAGAGAAACAGTTTCAGTGGCATCAAAACAATTCTCATACAAAAATGTGTCCTAATTATCATCCATAGTATTTTGGTGTCTTGTATTCCATAAATTAACATAATAAGATATCAAATTCCTATCTGAAAATGTTATTAGTGTGATATTTGTACAGCTAGAAGGGTAGAAGATTTTTATTTTTAATTTCTGCCTGACAAAACAATGAAGTGCATGATGCTATTCTCAGCTGTCTAAAAGTGTTATTTCTTCACATGCGCACGTATTTTGGTCTGTGTTACTTCTACACGATAAGTTATGGCATTTTTTTATCTACCTTTTTGTTTTCTTCCAATCTACCAAAAATTATAAATTATCTGGACAACAGAACATGAAGCACAGAAAAAAACTGTGCCCCTCATATTTTAGTACTCTTCAGATCCATATTGTCTGCTCTCTAAAGCCATCAAAATGAATTTTTTACCTCCAAAATGGTAACAGATGGAGTCCTTTCAAAAACAATGGTGAAAGAAATGTGAATACATTTTCAATTTTTTATGGCAACTTGAATCAGGGCCATCAGGCACTGAAGGTTCAAATGGAAAATACAACAACTGTGAAAATCCAGGGAATATTACACCCCAATGAGGGAGAAGTTTTCCTGTTTTTTTTCCATTGGACTGGGCACTGGTTACCAGAGCAACATGGTACTAGAGAGCTGTATGGTACCAGCTTCCAAGCCAGAGATGATAACCATTATGTAACTCTTAGAAGTAACCATAGTTAAGTAAATTTCATAAGTAAACCTATGAAACTTGGAAGTAGAAATGGAAAAAACATTATTTTTTTGAACTGCGCACAGAGATGCAGAAAAAAATGTAACACTTAACCTGAGCAGAAAAGATTAGGATTCACTTCTGTAAACCCTGTAAATTAACCTCTAGATCTGCTCCTCTGCATTGCTTCTTTGCATGGCAAAATAGTTTCTTAACTGGAAGTTGTGCATTTCTCTTGTGTGGTGTAGAACAGGTATAGAAGCTGTTCCTGAAGAATATGGGATGCTGTTCTGAAGATTTACTCTCATATTTAGCCTGACCGCATTATAGGACTTTCCTGTGCTATCTTTCTACCAAACTGAAAAAAGAATGTATCCTCAATTCCTTTCATTCCACTCTTCCTGATTTTCTCCTTTGAGATTGCTTTCATGAAAGGATACCAAGCTAGCAGAGAAAAAGGCCGAAGTGAATCCTTCAGTTAAAATCCTTTATCTGTTAGTCATTCATCTGATAATAGCACAGAACTCCATCTTTTCTTGGATATATAATCTTGGGTTACAGTAGGAGGGACTGGTTAAAAGAGATGACTACATAAAAGAAAAAAAACATAACTAATCAAACCTGTGGAAAAAAATACTAAGTTGTACAGAATTTCTGCAATGTATATAGATTGAGCTAATGGTAATAATATTTCATTTATAGATACTTTATTATATTTTCAGAGAAAAAGAATGAAATATCCCACTTTGTCAAGATGCAAGGTTTTGAACAGAGAATATCTCCCAGGCATGTTGGTTGAATGAGCAGAAAATCAAATGGAAGAAACATCTCACAAGAAAAATATAAACAGAGATGACCAGCGTTGACTGCTGAGCCTTTTCATGAATAAATTACAGTCAAAGTGAATTTTTACTGAGGAGGCAATCTCTAATCAGTTTTCAGTATACTAGCTTGTGCCTCATTTTATTTGCTGAATTCTGCTTATCTTCCTTTTAAATTTCTACTATGAATCCTCCCACTAAGAGGTAAATAATAAAATAGGGGTAATGAATAGTGGAAATAACTCATGTTCAGTATTTATTCTTATTGAATTGTTGCAATATAACTGTTTTTTTTCAGATACATTTTAAGGAGTAAGAAAGTCAATTATCCTAGGAAAGTATTGATAATGGACATCTCCCTCTCTTTTTAAGATATTTCTAACAGGATTGCTCACAAAACTCTGTCCCGAGGCAGAAACTGTCTCATTCAAAGTTCTTTCAACCTTTGATGACCATGGTAGACCTCAGCTATACTTTACCACAGAAAACTCCAGAGACTAACAGTAGCTCAGGAGAGTTTTGTCCAACATTTGTGTGCTGGAAGCCAATTCTTTTTCTCCAGCCCATTCTCAAAATGCTGAAGGAAGAAATTCTTCTGGAATGAAAAAATAGGAAACTTGATCATGACTCCTTCACATGCTTCCTCCAAATAAGTTAATAATTTCTCTGCTGTTAAGGGAGAAATAGAACTCAATAGCCAGCATAAATACAGAAAACTGTTCCAGTCAGAGGGGGAAGCTTCCTCTTACTCAAGGATATAAGGAAACCCATGGGTTTTGGCTCTTCCTGCCGTGAGCCTAAAGACCAGTCTGCGTAGATTTTTGTAATCTCTCTTAAATGACACTTGGAAGAGATGGAGTATTGAATAAAGGCATAATTGTTATTGCAGGATAAGCAAACAGTCATAGTGATAGATTGCAGCAGTTTACATGACAAGGATAGAGCTAAATTGCAATTTAAACTAATTCCTTAAACTCACTCTTAAAGAAAAAAGAGAAAAAGTGAGAGAAAACATATTACTCTAAATTAGGAGTAAAACGTGTTAATTAAAGGGAAAGGGAAATTGGGTAAAAGTGAGAGACTAACATAAAATGAGCCAGACTTCTGCATGAATAAAGGAAAATAATGTATTTAATTGTTGGTTTTCCTTTTTAGAAGACTGCTATTCAGAACCACACTGTGTATCTTGTAAAGATTGCTGTCCCAATGGCTTACAGGATTAAGACTTCTCAACTCTCTCCATTCTTATCCTTGTGAGTGCTGTGAATTTTAATAGAATGAAGGTGTTTCCTCAGGCACCTTTCTTTCTCCTCACAAAACACAGAGTTGTGAGTGGCTAATTTCCTCTGATCTAAGGTAGCCACAGGTCTACCTGTGTAGCTCATTTTAGTAATCACATATATCTTGACCACAGACACTATTCATTATAGATAAATTCCAAAAAAAATGAAGATAAAGAGGGAATTTGGTTGCCTAAAATGGCCATCTGCACCATTCAGATTATAGAATTTAACTAAAAAAAATTTAAGAGTAAGAATCATGTTTTCTAGTGTAACTATTGTGGACTATATTATTTGCTCTGGAGATATGAAGAACTGGACAAGTGAGTAAACCTTCTGATAAAGTCTTCTGTAGTTCACTATTTCCCATTAGCAGATTGATTTGAAAATTTAAATAGCATCACTGTTTGATGACAGATGGAAATAATACTATTTATTATTTTGGGGTGTTTTTTTTGTTGTCTTACTTGCTGGTTTGTTTTTAGCCTCTGGCTCCCTATCAGGTCTTTGAGAAGATGTTGAGGACTCTTAGGGTCAGTCTGACAGATGAAGGACAGGCCTGTTTAATAAATAGTGAAGAAATGTTATAGATCAATTCTAACCACTATTATTTCTGTCTGACCTTATTTCGAGTTATGCCTCATCTTTCTTTTGAACCTTTACATGTCACACGGTTTTGCATAATTACATATATTTCTCATACCACATTTTTATGTTGTAGTTGGACCTTGATATTTCAGCTAGCACACAACCCAGAAGGGTAGGTGCTAGATGGTAGATATAATGCTATTAATATTAACACCTGCATCAAAGTTCCCTGAGGGTCCTGTTTTGACAGTCAAAAAATTTTTTCAGAAATATGGCTTTCATGAATTATTTTAAACTGTAGTTTATAATCAAGTCACTTCAGCACTGCTTTCTAAACTAATATTGGATTGCAATGAAAGTTCGTGTAAGGTCACCTGTTATGTGAAGTCAGTCCTAAACACCAAAATCTTTGGAAAGTGTTGTAGGTGCACAGTCCTTTGTAACAAATTCTAGCTCTGCTTTGTTTTATATACCTGTCTAAGCCAATTACTTGGTGCAAAAGGTCATCAGCAAAAGGAGCCTTTACTTGTGATTTTTTGTCATGTTTGATTTAGGTTTATATATAATCATGAGAGTTGAGAGGGAAAACCATACTTCCCCCCTCTAACTTTTAGGTTCAATCTGATTTATAAAACTTAATATGGATTTTTTTTTTTTTTTTTTTTTTTTTTTTTGCCTTGCAACTGCAATTTAACTTGAACAACAATCATATAAATACAGAAAATGCTCAAGGTCTTAATTCCATATACTATATATCTGGAATGATACAGAAATCCTTCTGAGATGCTGGGATTTTTCTGTCATGGGTTGACATGGCTGGATGCCAGGTGTTCACAAAACCATTCTATTACTTCCCTTTCTCAGTGGGACAGAAAATAAGATGGAAAAAGCATCATGGTTCAGGATAAAGACAGTGAAATAAAGCAAAAGCAAGGGTTGAGTGCATGGAAATGAAAAAAAATATTTTATTCTCTATTTGCCATCAGCAAGTTATGTCTAGCTACTCCCCTTGAAGCAAGGCTTCAGCACCCGTAGCATTTTCTCCTGAAGACGACCATCAGAACTACTGGAGACCCCGAGCATCTCATTTTGCTGAACTGACCTGGGTACAGGGATAAGAGGTGCAGTATTGGTGCTGTTTATTCTATACCACACACATCACCCTGGAGAGTGGAGAGCAGTTTTCAGCAGGGAATGCTGAGGCATCAGGAGTGGAACATTTTTCTTGCCCAGTCATGGAAGGGAGATTTTGTCATTGTTTAAAAACCATGGAGGAGTCCTTTTTCTTTTGCTGGGCTTACTCGGGAGTGAGTGGAACTTGCAGCCTCTCCTCAAGTCCCCCGATGGCTCCATCTGGGGAGCTGCTTCTGAGGTTGTTGCCAATGGGGACAGCCCCGCCAGGTGACGAGGACCGAACAGCTCGGCAGCAAAACTCCTTTCAGAGAAAATAGCTTTCCAGGTTTTCTTTGCCCCTTTCCCTGGTTTCCTGACTGGGGGAAGGTGTTAAACCTTGGAAACTTATTTGTAACATTGTTTCCTGGCTGCCATCTTGTCTTTGTTCCCCAGGGACCCATGTGGCACCAGTGATATCTGAAGTAGTGAATACCCGTTTTATGGGTAAACAATCCTCTCTGTTGTCCAATCTTTTATTAATATTGTTGTATTTATCAAAATTTCTTCAGTAAATTGTGATTCCAATTTATAACCTCTCCTAGTATGCTTCCTCTACTATCAAAAGGGAGTGATAAGAGTGGATTTAATTTTCCTGTTGAGTTTTAAAAGGAGCACAAGGACATAATAGCATTACCAAATATTTTGATTAAATTTTATATAAGTGGCTTTTAATCTGTAATTTACTTGCTTTACTTGCCCAGAACTTGATACAGTTTTTGGAAAAAAACAAACAAACCAACATGCAGATAAAATAGCTATGCCTTGTTTACATACAACGAAGAAATAAAATCAACACCAACATTAATACTTGAAGAAAAGATTGTGCGTTTCAAAATTTCCCTTACATGCCCTCACTATAACTGATTTTTTACCTCATTTTCAGTGAGAGAGAAGAATGAGGTGACAGACATCTTTGTAAACCTGTTTTTGGTTTCCTACCTGCCATGGTCAACTGCATGATTTGGGCCTGTGCTGCGCTACCATAACTTGTTTTCAAGCTTCTGTTAGGAAAAAAAAAAAAAAAAAAAGGTGTTGCTGTGCAGTATTTAATAAGTATCCCTCCTTTTCAGCTCCAGTTCTTTTTGTACTCTTACCCTTGTCTGCCCTGTCAGACTATTGGCCTGACACAAGACTATTGGGGAGGACATAAAGCAGGGAGGAGAAGATGAACACTACCTCAGGCACATCAAGACTCTCCTTGAATAGGAAGCAAAGCTGCCCGTGAAGAAGGATGCAGAGAAGTTTGGTCTATGCCCACAACATTCATAAATATAAGCAAAAGAGATTTGAACATCATGGTGTACAGAAAAACTAATTTATGTTTTTTTTTTTTTTTCCTTTGAGGCCTGTAGATGTGGATAAAATTTTTCTGAAGCAGACTCATTTTACAGCTGATTGTATTCAGAGCAAAACTCTGTGGAGCATTTCTATAGTAGCTTTACTTTGTAAAACAGGGAATTTTTCAACAGAATATGCAGTTCTGCAGTGTGAGGATTTTATTGCTGTGGATTTGATATGAACTATATAACTCACAGCTTCACTATTCATGATGAATTTACTGACTTTTTATGTATACAGCCTAGGAAATGTTTAGGGTTGAAAGATTCCTTAAAAACAAATGCTATGAACTTTACTTGATCATACAAATTGCAAAGGTAGCCAGTAAAGCAAAAGTTACTGAAGATTTACCTTTTGCAGGGGTCAGACAAGTGCAGAACTGCTTCATGACAAATAGCTTGCAATAAAGGGTTCTGTTTCAAAGATGAAACAACAACAAAAAGAACTCTGCTCAGCAGAGATGAAAGAGAAGACCATCTTTGTGATGTATCCTATCTATCTGGCAACTGTATGTAAATCTTGTATATAAATGGACTTTTTAGACAAGTAGGATAAATATTTTTCTCCAGTTTGAAGTCATATTGGTTTATAAATATTTTTATATATATGTGGAGGTGTAAGAGGCACGGAGTGTTCAGCTACAGCATATTATTTACAAGAGATCCATGCCCTCCAGGGCAGCAACTGGAGGCTGGCAAGGTAGTGTAGGGCCTTGGAAATAGCATGAACTACTGATAGGGCAACTGAAGTTGAAATATGTATCTCCATTGACAGGAATTTAAGGTGAGGCAGCTAGTTCACGTATACATTCTTTTGTGCTTTCACCTTAAAGCACAGTTAGAATTCTTAGTCTAGATTTTAGATTCCACCAAAACTGTAGATGAAAGCTTTGATGGTGGTGTCAGTTTATTTTGATTTATGCTAAGTTCCCTATACTGTTAAAATTATCCAAGATTAGTCAGGAAATTTTATCAACATCAGAGCTCGGACCCAGGGGTTGCATTACATCATGAAATTAGTAGTCTTTGTAGTGGGAATTCTTGGTACTCATACACTCAGAATTATGATTAAACACACTATTACCACAACACTCTCAACAGCTACATTTTATCTGGTACATTACACAGAATATCCTTTTATTTTTTTAAGCTTTCATGAGGGATATTGTCCTGGGGTGACGTTGTGAGGTTTGTATCCCCAATTGTCTGTTGGGTCTCTGTTGGATATTGCCCTGTGTGCCTTTGGTGTTGGGTCTGGGAGCAGGGGGAAGGGAGAGGCGCGCGGTTTGTTTTCAGAAACTTTCCTCTGCCAGCTGACCTTGAGAGTCGGATTCAGCAACACACGGCGAGGGACAGAGATTTTTTTTTTCTTCAGTATTAGTTAGTTAGGAAGTAGCTGGCAGAGGAGGAGAAGCTTCACTTTTTTTCCTCTCCTCCTGTTTTTTTTCTTTTTTTTTCCTCTTTTTTTTTTTCCCTTTCCTGTTTTTTTTTTCCCCTCTTTTTTTTCATCTTCCCTTGGAACTGTTAAAATCTCTCTGGACTGATGACTCGGGGGAGCACCGTGGGGTCTCGCACCTGGAACCCACCAAGATCCATCCTGCGCAGCATGTCCCAGTGCCAGAGGGACTGAGACAGAGCAACCACCTCCAGGAAGGACTACTTTTCTAATCCTGTCATCTCTCCAGAGCGGCACAAAGTTCTTGTCATCTGGTATTGTCGAATTTATTGTGCTGGGGAGTGCTTTGTCTGTTTAATAAACAGAGTTCTTTCCACTTCTCTCAGAGGAGGGTTTTTTTTTCCTTCCCTGAGCTAGTTGGGGGAGGGGAGGGAGAGCCCCCTTAGGGGATTTTCCTCCCAAAATCTGCCTTGAACCACTACAGATATCTAGACACAAACACCTAAGACACAGAACTGCTTCTTGTACTTACATGAGCCAATAACAAGAATAATGCAGCATCTGAAATTTTGACTCATTGGTGTCTGGCATAAAACTGATTAACAGCTTGGGCTGTGTTTTACACAGGAAATTTGATCAAAGTTTCTGCAAAGTATTGCATTGTAAAACTGTTGCTTTAAGGGCTAGTTGTGATCTTAGTAAGGTTGTTGTGACAATGACAAAACCACAAATGCTCACTAAGGCTGCAGACTTTCTAGAAAATTATCCATAATATTTCTCAGTGGTGAGCAGAATGCTTTCAGTACTTTCAGTGTTTTCTTCTTTTTTCCATAGTGAAGCAAAACACAAGACTTTTTGGCATTCTTCTTCTCTGCTCCTCAGTTATTCACCCTGAATGTGGAAAATGCTTGACAGTACAACTTGGCCATTATTAGTATGATGATGGGATGAAGCATAACTCCACAAAAATTGATCAATAATTTTATCTTGGAATGTAAAATTAGACTCACACCAGTTATCACTAAAGATTCTTATAGTTTGAAACGTGAAATGGTATCCACAGTGTATTCAAGGAAGTTTAATTTCAGATTTTACTTTTATTAAAGCTTCCATGTTATTCCTGTAGGAATATATCTCAAAGGAGTTATTCCAAGCCACTTTACATCTTTCTCACTCCATGTATGGCCCTTGTCCTATTTTATTTCAAACTGTTCAGACATTAGTTATAAAGTTAATAACTATCTCATGCAATTTCCTACCATGATGCCACCATGGATTTTCACAGCTTCATAGCCATTTAATAAAGTCTTCACAATGAATATGGAGATATAATTAAAGAATAATAACGACTCAAAAACCTTAGCACCAAAGCTGTTCAGTAAGCTTAGATGCCTATGTTCTGATTTTTAGATTATTCTTTTGGCACTTTCCCTTCCCAAAGTATTCCCTACTAAATGGCAGTTGTTGCTATTAAGCATTAAGCAGGCCTGCTAATTTGATTCTCAGTTCTCAGTGGTATTCAGAACATGGAAAATGTAGTTAGTGTGCATCTCAGAAAATGTTAATTTACATAACTTGCCTGTCATCGCAGAGAAAGACCTGAACTGAAGGAACCAGATTGGTGATTATCTGCATTACCTGGGCAAAGATTCTTTTTCCTTCTGCCATTCTTAGTTCACTCACAGCACAAAATCCAATTTCTACAGCAACTGAGACAAAGACCCTAGTTTACTTCACAATTCAGTTTTGGTATCCTGACAAATACTTTGTGCAATTACAGAGGCACAATCTGTAATCACAATACCAAGTGACAAGGTAATTAAAGACTTACTCTGAATGCTTATACAAAACATGTTAAATTGTCACCCCTTGTTACCAGTATGAAGGGATTTAAACTACAGTCTATGCTTTCCTATCCACTGACTGGATGTCATCAAGTGTCATGAAACAGAAAATTACAGTGGATATTGCTAAAGTTTGGCCAAACTGCAGTAAGATGCAAGGTATTATGCTAAATTATTGACCACAATCACCACTTAGAATAGTAGTGATTTTCCAAGAACACAGAATAAAAGAATTTTTTCCCACAATATTTTCTCCTCGAAAACTGATAATACACATTTACTCTTCTCAGGTTTACATTTAGGAAGGTGTTTCATCTCTTTACCTGTGGAAACCATGATTCACTTTTCAATTGCATGTTTCTCTATGGTTTCTGATTTTGCCTAGCATTCTTTTTTCTTATATTGATTCTTTGAGATTTTACATGGACTATGTTGTGAGTGGCAAGGCTGCTGTGGTGGTGTGTATCTCATGGAAGGAACACATTTGGGATCATAAAATGTCATTTTATGATTCAGAAGTTTGGGTTTTGTTTTTCTAAATAGACAATAAGGTGTTGTAGCTATCTTCTAAAGTACTTGCAGATATTTTTAACTCTATCATGGCAAATTATTTTTGAAATATAGCTAAGTTGCTAAAACTTGCTTGTGATATTGTTCAAATGTACATGCTAAAGAAAAAAATCATCTCCTTTCTAAGGTGCATCATCTGAAATTAAACAAGGTGAAAGATTAAATAGCTGTGCTGGTGATTATGTGCATGCGTGCATATATATATTTCATTGAAACACTCTTCCTTGATGGGCATAGATATTAAGAACATTAAGGAATATATCTGATTTGAAAGCCATTCAGATAGGTTAGTATATCTCTCATACACTTTATAGCCAAATGTCTATAATGATACTGTTGGGACATGTGCATATGATCAGTCCATGATGAGCAGTTAATGATTTCATTCTTTTTCTTCTTGCCCAGATAGGTCAACCCAGATCTTTTTTTTTTTCATTTATTCTATATTGTTTCTTCTTCCTTTAAGTTAGAAGATATACGTAAATTCTGTTAATTTAATTCAAAAACACTTCTTTAATTGCTTGTGAATTACAATAAATTATTGAAATAAAGTTTATAATACCAGAAAAAGCTAAATGAAATTACCATCATTGTAGATGACTCATCTTAAGGAATATTTGGCCATGAATCTCATGTTTCATTGGGAAGAGGTAATAGAAAAGACTTTTCAAGTCTTTTTGTCTTAGAATTTCCTTAATAGTCAGAATTTCTGAGGGTAAAATACATAAATTTAAAATACTGAATATTAGCTGGTGTAAAGACAAATGCAGATACTTGTTCACCACTGATCACGTGCCTTGAACTACAGTTGTCTTCCTTTTTAAACTGGTTCCTTCCAACTTCACAGAAATACATTCTGTTTGAGGTCTGCCTCACAATTCCTTTCTATTGCTAGCTGTAGGAAATCATCATTTGAATTTTGTATTTTACTGGAATTTACATGGTATATACTAGTCTTCTCATCAAAAGAAGAAGCCTCTCTCTTTGTTGCAACTTAAAAGTATGGAGATCTCTCATTTCCCAAGACTTTTGTGTTTCTATTGAGCTGTTCTCACTTTTAGGTCCATGGATATCTTCTTTGATTCCTACTCTCTGAGTTTCTTAGAAAGCATTGAGATAGTAAAATTGGGGTCAATTCTTCTTTATCCAAATGAATGGTGAGGTGTTTTTGCAGACTGTACACGATGCTTGAGGGGAAGCTTCCATTTTGATCCGTCTTTCTTTCTAGAAAAGAGTGATAGTCTTGGGGAAAAAAAAAACAACAAAAAACAAACAAACAAAAAAACCCCAAAAAAACCCAACAAACTCAAACCCCCACAAAAAGAAGAAAAAAAACAAAACCAAAACCCCACCAATACCAAAAAGAAAACTCCCACCTTATTAATGTCTTTCAGAGCAGTTCTCATCTGCAGAAGACCAACAAAATCTTGTCATTGCTCTACTAATTCAGTTTATAGGAAGGTCTGCGGTGTCAGTAGGGGAAGATTTATTCTTTGGAAAGAAGGAAACAAATCTGTAGTTTAATGAGACACTGACAGTATACACTGCATTGCTTTTCTCTCTTGTATTGACAACAAATGTTCAAACATTGGAAATTTGTGATTACCCTGATCATATGAAACAGAGTTATTACTTAGGTCAATATATCAGCTTGGAAAAATGAAACAGGAAGAAAAGATGATAGCCCAGGATTTATTCAGTGCAGAGGTTATCATTATGCATCATTTGATATTTAATATGCTTTGATGGAAATGCAAGGGAGTCCTCTTACAAGACAGGTTTTTTTTGTTGTTGTTGTTGGTTTTGTTTGTTTGTTTGTTTGTTTTTGCTGTTAGTTTATGGTTTCAAATCTGAATCTCATTGATCTTTTCCACTTTCAAATTCTTTTTTAATTTCATATAAGTTCTGGGATTTTTATTCACTCCTGGGGTGACTAGAAATAAAGTATAATTTTGTAGTGGTTTTATATTTTTAAATTTTATTTGACAATGTTTTTTTCTGCTGCATCCCAAAAGAGAATATATTCTATAATAGTCACTGTATCCTGTCAAACAGAAAAAAAAATTAAAAGTGGGGGGTGGCTTCCTGCAGTATAAAAATAATAAGCTGTGACTAGAAGTGATCTGAGGATAATAGAACAATTCTTAATTCATCAGGCATTGTGAAGCAATGTCTCACAGTTTTTCCTTTAAGGGGAGTTATGTTTTTCTTGACAAAAGTAGCAGAAAAATTCTAGATCCTTCTCTTTCTATTATTAGCATTGTCTTTTTCCACGTCTCCTTCCTTTCCACCCCATCCCAACAGAGATACATGTCTTTTGTGAGTCTTTTTCAGATTCTGCAACTGCTGTCGGAGGAAGTCCAAGATACCTACAGAAAGTAACTTGGAAGGAAAATCAATTTTATGTAAAAGAGATTCTTTTGGCTAATTTGAGCCCATATAAAGATAACAGGAGAGAAAGGAAAAAGGAAGAAGAAAGCAGATTTCCAATAGTGCATACAGAACAGTACATTTCCCAATGGTTTGCTAACCCTGTCACTTCTGGCTATTGATATTCCTACATGACCTGATGGAGCATGATGAACAGAAAGGTATGCTGTCTGTGAGCATGTTTACTGAAGAACCCTGAGTAATAGCTCTTTACCAGCACAAAAACTTAATCAAGTCTCCCTAGAAGAACAGTTATTGGGCCAAACAACTTCTTGACCTGCTCTTAAAAGTGTCGTGTTATATAGCCAGATTTCATCAACAACCTGCACATATTTTCACTTCTGTTGGCTAGACCTCAGGTTTAGATGATGAGTACTTGCAAAACTTGCCTGAACACTAATTATATTTCTTCTACAAGGAGAATATTATTATAATAGAATTATATTGCTTCTACTATACATTGCAAAACCTTTTCATAAATTGAGCTGGATGGAGATTTTCCCTTGAGTTAGGATAATGAGAGGTTCAGAAATGTTTTCTGTTTGTATTTTCTTTTAAATAGAGAAGGAGGAGAGCTGAACAGAGAAGCTGCACTGAGAAATGGTAAGTGAAATATGTACTTCCTTTTGTCAAATAGTCTCTCAGGTTCCTAAGATGATTTATAATGCAATAAGTATTTAAAATTCAAGAAGCAAGTTCAAAGTTTTAAGAAATACAGTGCATTAAGGGATTTTTTTAAGGCTCGTGGACTAAATATAGCATCAATGCATTCAAGTTTTATTGGCAAGGAGTCATATCCAGTTGAATGAAAGACACACAATAAAATGACACACACAATTAAATGAAACTGTTAAATTCTGAGATTAATTAATTGTAAAGATGTGCTCAGAATTTCTTTGGATAAAAAAGATAAAAGAGGAAACCAGAAAGCATAGAAAGAAACTAGAAACTTGGTAGATTTTGAGCAACAATTTTAGTTAAACAAAAGGCTTCTGCTCTTCCTGAGAGATGATTAAATGAGAGAAAACTTTGAGAGCAGTGAGATGTCTGATTAAAAAAAAAAAAAAAAGGGGGACTAAGCCACAAGATCAGCAGTGTATTTATTACCCTTTAAGAATATCCAAAAGTTATATTGACCTCTATAGTGTTTTAAGACCCAAAAAACTTACTTGATGAGGCTTTTAAAAGGTCTCACAGTTGTTCATGTACTCTGGGTTAGATGCACAGAGGAAATACTGACAAGATATTCTCAAGTGGTCAAAACAACAAAAAAGAATTTACTGGCAAATAAAATAACTTTGGCAAAAGGTTTAGAGAAGCATTCAATCAACAGGAAAAACTTCTCAACACATTAACTTAGTCCATTCATCTTAGCAAACTCTAATCTCGTTTGATTTTAGCTACTCAATATTCCAAGAGGAAATTAGAAGAGGAAGAAAGAGAAAAAGACAAAAAATATATAGTAAAGGTCATACATAGCTACTAGCTCCTGGGTTCCAGTGATGTTCAACTGATAGAAATCCCAAGAGAAGGCAGGGTCAAGATGTGTGCTTGCTGCATGTTTGGCCTTAAATTCCCCTTGGCATTTCTGGGCCCTTTCCCCACTTAGGATTTCTGGTAATTTTGCCACTCGGGAGCTGGGTTAGGAGTTTGAGGCAGGTGTGGAGAGCTGCCTCCTGTGGGCCTGTAATTAGCAGCCACTGTCAGGCTGGGATATGGACTCTAGGGGGTTGGAGGATGTGGGGCAGTTTGCTGCCTTGCCACGTCAAGGCCCAACCTGCCCTTTTCTCCATGCACATGGACCCCAAAATATCTTGAAACATCAAACCCTTTCAGTCTCAGTCTCTCACAAATGTGGCTGATGATATCCTTACAATATGATATCATCATACATCAGATACGAGAGGAGTGTTTTGTTCTAGCATTTTATAATTTCATTCTTAAGACTGTAACCCAGTATTTACCAAATATAACCATCTTGTACAGTAAGAAAATTGAGATTTTTCCATCTCTAAAAGTGTACTCTGAAAAATTAAAGACTTTCTATTACCTGAAGAAAAGGCATCATTGACTCTTTCATTCATGAAGGCTGATGGCATATCTTTCATTATGCAAGAATAAAATTTTCATACATCATCAGTCATTCACATTTCAGAAGGAAGCATACTATAGCAGCCAACCTTCACAGGTGAGATTATACCACCCAGCATGTCTGACCCCAGAGCTGAAAGTCTGTTTAGCAGACAGTTTTCGTAGACATCCTGATTCACGAAGACAAAGGAATCTTTTTCACAACTTAATAGCTCTCTGCTACTTCCTAGGCAGCTTTCTTCTGCGGGATAGGACACTCAGTTTCAATAATCTGAGCTATCCTCAGTTTGCAAGCAATATAGACTCCTGGGATGGAAATTATGCAACCTTTGAGTCTTTAGATTTTGACTAAGCACTCTGGTTGTAGAGAAAAATTCTGAGCTCAAGGATGGAAATGGAGGTTTAGATCAAATCCTAACCAGGATAAAAATCTGCTGTACTCTACAATTGTTAAAAGCTCTACTCCTTTAAAGTTAGCAGTTGTAATACTATTAGTTGCTTGTTATTTTCCTTTTGATAACAACATTAACATATTTCTCTGATCATTGTGATCATATGCCTGCATTTCGATTTACCTGAATTACACATGTTATTTTGTTGTATTTTCTGATTGGGTTGTTCATGTTTTCTCCACAATTGAGGATCCAAGCACTTCTCAGATATACTGAATAACATGAAAATTATTATTATTATTATTATTATTATTATTATTATTATTATTATAGTAATAATAATTTTATTATTATTATTTGCTTTGAACAGCATAGCAAGTTTTGTTCCTCTGCAGAGAAACTTCAGTGAATCTAAACTGGTAACTGCTTTAATTCTTATCCTGCTTTATTTTTCTTCCCTCTGTATTAATTTTTTAGATTAAAACCAAACCAAAAAGATAAATAAGGAACATAATTAGGTGTTTCTGAAACTACTTTTTAAAAAATCTTTTCCCCTCAGACCTAACTGTAAGAATCCTTTAATTTTAATTATCAGTCTATGTGAGATTTAAAAAATTTGTCCTGTTGTCTTAAGAGAGGTACAAGAGATACTATCTATTTATATGGAGGGTATATATTTATAAAGGGAGTTTGTGAGCTGATCTAGTATCAAGATCAGATACAGAAATGTAGATTCATCACCACTAGCTCACATGTGGCTTTCTACAAGTCAGACACCTGAGGTCCATAGTGAACTTAGGTTGATAGGAGATGGCATCAGCATTTTTGTTTGCTTAAGTTTCGTCAGAACTATCTTTTGTCATTCTACAAAATGTGCTAGATGTGTTTCCATCCATATACTGTAAGAGGACAAGTGTTCAGTGCTCTAAGGTTTATTGAAAATTTGCTAAGGCAAATTTTTCTGTCACGTATCGTGTGTCATCCGTGGGGTTTTGTAGAGAAGTAAAAGCAAATATTTTATGAAGTACATTTATATTTCTAGTGTAAGATAATGTATTGAGTCTGGAAAATTTTTCTTCTTTTCTTTCTGCACTTGCAATGCTTTCAACAGCTCCAATATCAAGACTGAATTAAGGATCCAGCAGCAGAGAAGGAGCAAGTGTTTGCCTCTATGCTGTGCATCTGGCTAAGTCAGATGAAATTTAAAATAGAGATCAGCTATTGCAGCTAAAAGAGTTGCAAATGAAAAATTGATCACAGAATTCTAAACTTCAATAAATCATAGTCACTGTAGTTATTTAGTCTGTATGACTATAAAATCCTGCAAAAATGCATTACTGAATGCACCTGAATATGGTAGTATGTGGGCAGCTTTCTGGTTCTAAACACTAGCTAAAAATTTTTCTTTACTCTTTGGAAAGAAGTTGATGACATTTTCCCTTGTTTTTATTTTTTTTTCTGAATTTGCGATCCTTGGCAAGTTTGGAATGCATAATTTCTGAATTATACACCTGAAGAGGAAGGTATGTTAGGTTACTGAGACACTTGTAAAGTATCTTGAGGTGGCTCTAGGTGGTGTGAGAAAGTCATTTAAATACAACTTTTAAAGAAGTGATTGAGAAACAGAAGAACATTTCTACCTTAAATATTCTTCAAATCTATAGCAATAAAGTAAGCATGAAGTATAGAACTTCTGACTTTAAAAGAGATTGCCTCCTTACCTGGTTCAAAATAACTGTTGATCTGATCTCAGATTTTAGTTATGAAATGATCTGTGAAACTCTGTCCTTTCATAGCTGAACAACTGAAAATATCTTAATGTACACTAAGATATTTAAGTATCTTTGATTCCCTGTCTTCATACCCTTCTGCCCCCTCCTTTTCAAAGCTTTTGCTTGGTTGCATGGGGATCTATTTGTAAGAGTGTTTCACTTAAATGAATTAATATTGTTTTATCTAAAGTTTAAAAAGACTATGCAGCAGAGCATTAGGTGGGAAAAATAAAGTGAAGTTTAAAGTATGAGTTAAATATGAAGCATGTAACTTTTTTGAACCAGAAAGGTCAAGTCATAAGACAGAAAACAGTTGAAATACCTTTCAATCCTCTTACAAAAAGCATTTACTTAAACCACTTTAATGTATATGATGGAATTTGGTTGTTTTTTTTTGGTGAAATCCAAGTGTTCAGGTAAACTCAAATGCAGGCAGCACTTTATTCATAGAATCACAAAATTAAAGTTATTTATGTTATTCTTTTTTTTTCTAAAATATAACGTATATAAAATGCTTAATATATTCACATTAATGTCCCAACGCTGGCATCACATTGGATAAATCAAATTGAATAAATATTGATTTTTAATATTTTTCTTTTTTAGGAAAGAATTTGGAAAATCACATTAACTAAGTAGGTGGGTTTGATATTAATTTCAGTGTAACTCCTATCTTTATTGTATCATAGAATTCTCAGATTTAGTATTAGTCCCAGAATACGAAACAGTGGCGTTACCACAATCTGTTGATATAATCTGGAAGAGAAGTTACTCCTAGAGAGTGTGTATTTTTTTAACTGACTGCAGGTATGTGAATGCTTCTAATACTTCAAAATGCCTTCAATAAAGTGAATATTTTCTATGTTCACTGTCTAAGAGCACCACATAAATCTATTCCATATTAGACTGGTGTGTGAATATTCCTTTTGGCTTTTACCTTTTATGAATCTGGGAATATTTATCTTATTTCAGATTTTAAGCTGGTGTTATTTCTTTTACTTATTATGACCTTTTAAGTCATAATAAGTAAAACAACTCCTGCAACAACTATTTTTTGGGGGGAATTTGTCAGATGATTACCTGGTACTGCTTTGGAAGCTATGAAATTGTGGTGAATTAAGAGGAATCTATTAACCTACTAGTTTTGAAGAAGAACATTTGTTTTAAAAAAGTTTTTTGCTATAAAAAGGCCATAAAATTTTTTTTTAGGAACATGGAAGAAGAACACATGAGTAGACCAGTAAGAACTGATATAATTTGGATTGGATCAAAGGGATATTTTGATATTAGATGAAGAATTTAAAACATATCAGCTACTTTGAAAAGAATAACAAAGTTTTCTGCCTACAGTATACATATATAGTATATTTTTTTTCTCCATTTGAGTTTGCTACATAAAGAAAAAATATTGTGTTTGGTTTGAAACACACTATCACTGAATAGTGAAAGTATTTAAAGATATGATTATGTCTCAGTTGTCTACTAGGTTAACCATCATCTAGCATCATCACCATGTTCACCATTAAACCATGTCCTCAAGTTCCATATCAACACATTTTTTGAATGCATCCAGGGATAGTAACTCCATCACTTACCTGGGTAGTCTGCTGAAATGATTTACAACCCTTATTGTGAGTTTTGGGGTTTTTTCTCTAATATCTCATCTAAACCTCTCTTGGTGCAACTTGAGACTATTATTTAATAGTCACTGTATAAAGAATGGCTGAAAAAACCGTGAATATTATTTACAATTTTGTCTTTAAATTTTGGTCTTTTTGTTTATGTAACTGATTTGAATCGTCTTGATGATCAGAGAAGGGACCAAAAGCTCCTATTATGTTTTCTGACAACTAAACTTATTTCAGAGGGTTTGTGCTATATTGCATGGGAAATATTTTTGTCTTTCTCATGTCATTCATAAATTTTGCTTTCTGTAACAAGCAAAATTTGCCTGATCCTTTTAAACTCAAATATTTTGGAAATTTGTGAAAAGGATATTCAAAAACTCTAGTTTCAGGCAATATTGTGTATTTTCTATTTACCCTCTAGCCAAAGGCAGCCCAGGAGGATGTGGAGTTTGTTCTTCTAAAACAGAGATAGTTGATTTCTGAATGTAGGTTTTTTTCCTTCTAGCTGAGTTTGTTAATCTCTTGTGGTCAACACAATGGAAGCAAATATTAAGAGAGATTTTCATGTCTTTACATGGAATATGGCACATAGAGCTTAAATTGGAAGATTAACTACTGTGCATTTTATACTAGATTTATTTTCTCTCTCCAGTCCGTTCCTATCCTGCAAAGAGGAAGAGGAAAATATTTTAAAATCATGGAAAAAATCAGACCACTGCCATTAGGAAGTTCTATTTCCTTGTATTTTCAAATAGGGCATTCACAAGTGTTGTCTTTTAATATTAATCACTTTTTCTTTAATATCTCTATTTATAATTGCTGTGAAGGCTTGTCTATTAACTTTTTTTTCTTTCCTCATTGTGTATATTTTTTGACTGGCAAAGTTTCAACTGTTGCTGTTCCCTGACTTTTGTTCTCACCTTCTATTTTAGGATGAAAGAAAGAAATGATGAAAGAAAATTTTCTTGTGAAAAATGCACACAGAAAATGCACAACCTTACTGTGAGCTGTTTGCCATATTCACAGGTTTGAAGAGTCTACAAGCAACAGAAATACAAGAAATTAATTTTTGAGAAATGAAAATATAAAGAACATTTATAAAACCCTTGTCTACTTTTATCTTTTGTTGTTACCCTAAATTTTAATTCTTCTTGTCTGAGAAACATTTCAAAACAGAGTAGACCCTAGTTTTTAAAATAGGCTTTAAAATTGTTTTTGCAAATAACTGCATCAGGTCTTGCCCTCTTCACTGTAATTCTTTAGAAATATTCCAATTACATATTTCTTTTTCTTAAGTGAAGCAAAGCACTTTTCTCCTGTATTCACTTTCAGGACCCCATTTTTGGCTGCAGCTTTAAGGAGATATTGTATCTCCTAATTCTCAGGGTGGGGAGTACAGCATCCCTACTAGGATTTGAAAACGATTAATCCACAATGCTTTCTACTGTGGAGAATGCCCAACCCAAAGGTGCACAGCATATTCTGAGGCTGAACAAAACATTTCCTGGTCTGCAGTCAGCCACCTTTCTTTAGAGAGTCTGAGGGTTTAAGAGTGTGGAAAGATGCCATTCAGTGTCAGCTGGCATAAGTGCCAGAAAACAGCCTGAGTACATTTAATTTACTAATGTAGGCATATCATATAGCTCTCACCTTCTAGCTGAGGGAGCTTTCTCATTATGCTACTGTCAGATTCTCTTCTGTATTCAGAAATATTATGTTCTTGAATATAAACCAGCCTGAATTAATATAAGGATTGCCTTGGAAGTAAGAGGCGTTTGGACTATGCTCAGTAACAATGTTCTTAGTTAAAGTAAATGCTTTAACATGTGGTTAGCCTTGAATTGGTCAGACAGTTGGACTAGAAGATTGTTGTAGGTCCCTTCCACATGGAAATATTCTTCTCTTCTCTTCTCTTCTCTTCTCTTCTCTTCTCTTCTCTTCTCTTCTCTTCTCTTCTCTTCTCTTCTCTTCTCTTCTCTTCTCTTCTCTTCTCTATTTAGATTGTCTTCACACTTACGTTCTTGGAGTTTGTTGTCAATAGCTTATCACTATTTAATGATTTACAAATCCACCTCCTGAGTCTTGTATTTTAAAATAAAAGACACTTGTGATGTTTAACACCTCAAATACAGTGTTGGATTTAGACACTGAATTTCTTATGATTGAATTTCCAGATGCAGGATCTTTTAATTTTCTGTCAGAGTCCTTTGAAATGAATGACTCATAGTTTTTATATCAGAGTTGCTCCATAGCTAGACACCATAATGATTCCATTGAAGACTATGACCCTTATAAATGGTTATGTTTATATTTGATATTTCACTCTGTATGATCTCCATTTTTTAAATTAAAAATATGAGCTACAATGTTAATGGAAATATTTCCTTGTTGGGATCTACATGTTTGGTGTAAGACATCATGACAATATATACATAGCTATAGATATTCCCTGAATGTTCCAGTGCATTTGAACAGTTTCAAGCCTTATAAAGAATCCAGTATATGATGTTCCATTTTCTTGTCTGAGTTCTTCACTGTTTTCATTTTTCTAAACTTTTTAAAGAATTTTCTCTCTGTCTTAGCATTTGTGTAGAATAGCACTCACTTTAGTTCTCTTGACATATATAGGCTTCTATAAGTCTCTTAAATGTCAGCATGTTCATGCTCTTGTAAAGGATAAAATGCAGCAAAATTGAGTGTGAATGTCACAGCAGCATTTCTGTAATACTTTGAAGAGTATTTAATATAAAATCAGATTAGTATTAATATACATGAAGAGTAGAAAACATACCCATAGGCTTTAACATAAAACAAAGTTTATATTTGTACAGCAACTGCAGTTCCTTAGTTTTTCATCCTTTATATTTAAACAATCAAAGTATGGTATTCTCTGTGGATGTAAAGTCAAGGATTTTGTCCTACAGATAGGGTTGTTGTATTGAACCTATTTTACAGGTAAAAAAGATAAAATAGCTTTGTTCCTGGCCAGAAAAGATTTACCCCTCATGTTCCTGTTTATCTTCAGAGGGGTATCATATAAGAAATAGAGTTAGATCAAGACAAAAAGCACATTCTTTGAACTGCCCTGCTTTCAGGTAATGGGTGGTCATACAGTTGGAGTTCTAGATATTCTAGTCCCTCTAGAATCTAGATCTAACTCTGTTTCAAGTTTCCTTGCTGTCTGTTCAGGGCTAATTTATGACCCCATCCAAATTTTTATTTCACTTAGGTCTGCTGGCATGAAAGCTTTGAAATACTGTAGAGAACAGTTCAACTCAAAAAATAGATATCAGTATAGACTGATATCATGTAGTGGTGAAGGGGGTCCTCCATGTGTGTGAGCATAGCAGAAAGATTAGATAGCACTGAGTTATAGAGAAAATAAAAAATAAAGTCAAGATTAAATTAAATGGAAGTGGAGTAGCTGAAAGCTGTGTTTCCAGCTTTAAACTTCAAAATAGGTTGAGGTCATACAAATCTGAGTTTAACTCTGTACAAAGGATTTAAGTATTTCTGTATGCAGCTGTTTTCCTTTCCCTTTTGTATTTCCATCCTCAAGCACCTATACAGACTTTAAGAAAATAATACCCATGGTCAAAGGTAAACAGTGAGGCTCTATAATGAAGAAAAAATAATCTTATTTTGAGCAGGTTTGCTTATTAACAAACAAATAATAAACCCCAATACTAGATAGCTTAAAAACTGAGCAATTTCAGAATTAGTAATTGTCTGATGATTGTTTCAGCAGCATTTTGCTTTGTACTGCCAGTGGTTTACTGGAATAGTTGAGATTATAATAAGGTGATTTCTCGCAGCAGGGTTTTGCTGTTTCCTTTTTTATTTTTTTTTTCTCAGATTGAATTTAGAACATGCTAATGTATATTTCATTGGACTAACAATTACATATTCTTTCCAAATGAAATTGTGAAGAAAATTATTTGATTTACTAGTTTAAAAGATGAGATGTCATGTACAATTTGTATGTTCCAAGATAACAGCTTTATGGGTACACATAGTTGAAATTATAAATGTCCTAATATTGACATTTAGAGATTATACAATGGGAGGACATCAATGACACACTTCTCTTTCAGTACGGTGCATAAAAACTAGCTGAAGAAATACAATCATAAGCACTCAAATTAGAAAATAAAGCAAAAGAGTCGCCATTAGGAAGTGGGTGAAAGGCAAAAAGAAATTAAAATATTATTCTTAAGTTTTTGCTTTGAGTTCTGACGGAGTGAATTGCTAAAGAAACAAGGCATGACTTCTAATGAGAATTTTAAGTACCAGAATCTGTGAACAATTTTGATTCCAAAGAGTCCATCAAACACACACCTTTGTCATTCAATAGCATTGGCTTTGCTTCACACATTCCTTTTATTTCTGTTTGCCTCACTTCCAGAATCCTTTTTATTCCTCAGAAGTCCTTCCAAACATCATTGGCCACCTCTGCAGAGGCTCATCCACTGACTTTGGCTTGTGGGATTTTTTGCATTTTCCCTGGACTGGGGATTTTAGGTGTTTAAAATACAGAATTTAAACATTACTTTTTGTAAAAAAATCTTATAAAAGGCACAAAATGCTGTGTAAAAGTCTACCATTGAAAATAGAGTTTGAGCAGAATAAAAGCTTGGATTCTGCAGTCATTCACAGTTTCTGAAAAATTGATGGTTGATACGATAATGTGCTGATATATGACCCATGAGAGGAAACCTTCATAGTTGAAAGATTCAACTGTGCTTTCACCCGCAATTATTAATAAAATGCCTTTTTTCTTCAACATTGTTTTTATCCAAGAAATAGAGATTTCACCCTCCCAGAGGCAGTGCTACTCCCTTTGTACAGGCATATGAACAGAGTCTGACTTCATGAAGGCTGACAAACCTGGAAACTGCCATGAAGTCACAGGTGTCACCTGGAGAAAGTCCTCTGCGGACATTTTTATGCCAAATTTTGCCTGAAGTGGTGTGTCAAATTAGCCATGGATGAGGGCACAAAACTTGCTGATTACACATTTTCTGATTTAATGCTAGTTAAACCCAGCTGTGGTGAGCCAGATGTATGGTATAACTAGGTGACATGAACTGTCAGTCAGCTGCTGTTCTATGATGAGCACTGAAAAAGATAAGTGAACGATTTAGCTAAAGAGAGAAGCAGATTTTATGTTACATGTGTTTATTTGCCTAACTATATATATATATATCCAACAGGCTATCCTGGTTTCAGCTAGGACAGGGTTAATTCTTTTCCTAGTAGCTCGTACAGTGTTTTGATATGGATTTTAAACAAGTATAATATCCATAATACCCTGAAGTTTCAGTTGTTGCTGAGAAGGTCTTGTCCTCAGTCAGGGGCTGTTTAACTTTCCATACTCTGCCAGTGAGGAGCTGCAAAACGGCTTCTGGGGGAGCATGGCCAGGAAATCTGACCTGGACCGGCCAAAGGGATATTCCACACCATAGAAGGACATTCCACACCATAGAGCATCAGGCCCAGTATGTAAGCTGGGGGAACTCTATGGGGACTGACTATCACTGTTCAAGGACTGGCCAGGTATCGTTCTGTGGGGGATGAGAAATTGTATTCTGCGTCACTTGTCTGTCTTGGGGTTTATTCCCCCCTCTCTTTCTCTTTTATTTTCATTACAATTTTATTAGTATTGTTATTATTCAATTATTAAACTCTTCTTATCTCAACCACAAAGTGTACCTTTTCTGTCTGATTCTCTTCCCCACCAGTTACTAAAAAGAAAATGATTTGAGCTGAAACCAGGACACAGGCTTAATAGATACATGCTAGCACTGACAGACACCCTCAGCCATGAAGAACTCAGTATGATGGTGATACTATATTGCCAGACAATGCTTTAGACAAAAATTCAGTATTTGTTCCTTATCAATTTTCCAATCTAAAAGTATTTTGCCAAGTAAAATTGTCCACAGAATATGAACTTCCAAGCTTGGTGTGTACATGGGGAAGAAATACTGGGTTTAAAAGAAGGCACTACCAAAGCAGAAAAGTCCAAAAGAAAGTGTCCAGAAACTCAAGGTGAGCCTTCCTAATTAATATTCAACATGTATTCCCAAAATCTTGTCAAGGACTGAGAAGTGAAGGTGATGAGCCAATAGTACATAAGAAAACAACCCAATAAATATGCCTTAGGAATGCATTGCTCATGAACTGACTTCATCCCACATTTTGTGTGGAAAGCTCTTCAGTTTAAAAAAGTATACTTAATCATATTAGAAGCTCTGATGGTTTTTGTGATTTTTACTTTTTCTGTAGGCTGGGCCCAGAGGTAAAGCAGTAAGGTCTAGTTGAAGGCCAGTGACTAATGGTACATCCAAGGGGTTGGTACTGAGTCCACATCTGTTTAACATCTCCGTTAATGATCTGGATGTTGGATTAGATTATACTCTCAGAAACTGTGCTAAAGACACAAACCCAGGAACGCTGTCTTGATGCCTTGGAAGGCTGACCTGAAACAGAGACTGGACAAAGCTAGAGAGTAAAGTAGGTATTTATTGAAAGGGAGTAAAGTAGGTATTTATTGAAAGGCTTCCAGGATCCACCTTGGGCAGCAAGATCCTGACCAGGACTACACCCAGGGTGGACCAAGAATGGTCAAAAAGTGGCTGACCAGTTACCAGATCTTAAATTTTTTTAAGTTTTGGTCCATTTGCATATTAACTGTTCAATTACATCTTCAGGTTGTGAGGTCTCATCCTTCTTGTTTTCTTTTCAGTCTGCTGTTGTTGGGCTGAAAGTTGTCCTTGATCTTCAGCAGGAAAGGATTTGTTTTATTTACCTACTCTGAAGAGAGCTTACTGGCACTTAATATGAGGCTCAGAACTACAGCCCTACGCAGCATAGAATATGAAAACATGAAAGCTAAAACTCAAGGCATCAGTCTGATACACCAGAGGGCTGTGCTACCAACCAGAGGGACCTTGACAGGCTGGAATCAAGGGGATAGCAGCAACCTCATGGAGCTCAAGAAAAGCATAGCCCCGCACCATGCAACTGGATTTGGATGGCCTGAGAAGGGAGGCTGAACCTCCAAAGGTACCTTCCATCTGCAAACTTTCTGCCCTTTGATTGCTTCTACCTCTATTTAAATTATTTTTAATTTATTTTGATTACTTGCTATTTGTATTGAGATGTCTTGAATCTGTGGTCTTTAAAAATATATATATTAATCTTGGACTTTCCCCCAGTCCCAGCTCCTTTTGCTCTTCCCTCCTGTAGATGAAAAATCTCCAAAGACAAAGAGAGAACATTAAGTGCTATACCTGGACTGCTCACAAGAAATGTTGCAGTTCCTCTACAAGAATCTCTATCAGGTGTATCACCTCACTGACAAAAGATGAAAAAAGAGCTAAATACTTGAGATAAAGATAAATTATAAAAAAAAAACCCACCCAAATAACGAAAATGAAACCAAAAAGAAACAAAAAGGCAACCCCCCTCACAAAACCCAAAATACTAAACAAACAATATTTTGTATGAAATTGCCGAGAGAATGTGAATGGATTGAATTTTTGGGACTAAGAAATTAACTACGTTTCTAAACATATGTGGACTCTGTCAAGAGAGTAATTGTCAACAAGAAACTCTAATTTTTTTCCCAATTATTATTTTCCACTCTTAAATTGACATAAAACTGAATAAGAAGATACGAGATTGAGAGAAATTGTTGCACTGCCAGAAAGTTCAATATTGAGTTGTTTAAGTGTACAGTACAAGATAAAGAAATAGGGTTTCCCCTTCCCCTCCCTCCCTTTCTTTTTCTATTTTAAAGTAGTGCCAAATAGTGAGGACTTTATCCTTCTAGTGTCTCATGTGTCTATTCATTACTTTTAGGATTATATTCAAGATGGTTCTAGAAGTAATTCTTGCTCAAGAAAGCATAATTTAATTCCATGTTGGTGCCATAAAACATTAAAACAAGATAAATGTTGAGAAATTACAGCACAAATGTTAAAAGTTCACATAGCATGCTAAAACTAGTGACAAACATAATAAATACTAAAGACTTACATACAGACTGGTGAGTGCATCTGCAAAAAGGAAACAAAATAAAGGAATATAAGCCACAGAATTCATAAAAGGCCCATTAATTATTCTAGGCATCAATCAAAGCCATACTGATGAGCTTTAAAATGCAAAGAACAGTGACTTCTGATCCTGCATTACAAAGGATCCAATTTTTTAAATCTCTAAACATTTTAGGAAGGCTTTTAGTCCAGCAGTCAGCTACCAAAAAGAAAATATGCTAGAACACTAAACCCTTAGAATCTTCTTTGTAGAAAGGAAAGCTTCTATAATGATTTTTCAAAGGTGAAAGAGTAAATATAGCTATAAGCCTATAGAAAACAAAATACATGCATTTATTTGTGAGTTTTAGTTTTTACTGTATTTTCAGCATCAGACTGAAGAAAGCTGGGGCATATGGATGGGAAATTCATATTCACATTAGGAAGCACACTGAGAGATATTTGATTCTCATGAGAACATGCATTGTGGACCTACTTTTATGCAAAAGAAAGGGGAAAGGAAAAAGAAATCATTCCAGTTCACAGAATAGTGCAAGGTTTTCCCATGATCCCCTTATCAAGGAGTGCTATATCCATGCAAAATTGAATGAATTTTGTATTTCAGGTAAAAAGAAAGTTATTTTTTCATACTTTTACAAGACATTGAAATAATTTGTTCTCACACTGTTGTGTCGATATGTCCTTCTTGTATTTTTCTGCCCTAAGGCAATTCAGCTAGTCTTGCCTAGACCATTCTGGGGTGTACTGACATGTGCCTTTGGAAGAAATCATGCCATGGGCTGTTCCATTTGCTCAGAATTTTTCCAACTGGGAAGCAAAAGTGTCTCTTTTTTTTATCTTTTCCTCTTCTTGCCTTGTTTATTCCCTCTGCGGGAAGGAGATTAAGTTAGGTGGGTTGTGGAAAGGGGCTTCATAGTAATGGAACACTTCTGTTTGTGGTTATCTCTTTGATTTTGGAAGACAATTATGAAACACAGTAGCTTGGAAAATGCTATATGAGATGGTTCAAACCTATTCTACTGTCACTAGTTAAACCACAAGGGCTGCAGTAAGAGTCACAGCCTGAAGAGAGACAATGGTGGCGGGAAAACGATCTTTGGAGTTAGCAGTTGTTGTGAACAGTGTGAACAGCCAGAAAGGTGACTGGGTTAGAAGGGGAAAATTGCTGAGTAGAAGTTTCTGCTAAAATACTGACAGGTAAAACACCGGCCAGACTGGGAACTGTCTATCTAGGCCTGTGAACCAGAAGCAGCCTCGAGAAGTGCAGCTGACATCTTTGGAGTAGAGATGCGTACTTGGAGACCGCTGACATACTGAGATATCATCAATTACAGCAAATACAACTGTAATGGAAACTTAAATGAAAAAAAAAACAACTGAAAAACAATCTGGAAAGAGGGGAAAGCATTCTAAAAGAATGAGAATTTGAAGCTGTCATGGGCTGTTTTAATTGCTAGAGCAAGAAAGCAGTTTAGAAAAGCAAAAGTTGGTCTGAAAAGAAAAATCAACTTAATCTCTATGATGCCCCAGATAAACTTAACCACACCTGTTGGCTGCTTGAAGTGTTGGTGTCCTATGCATTCTTATATGTCTATAATCCAAAAATGACTTATTTTTTGTCCAAAATGGATACTGTCTCTTGGAAATTCATGGTTGACTCCTATGTCTGTGGTCATCTCTGAAGTGAGACTGTGTTACTCTACTGGTCCTCCTCTGCATTCATACTTCTGGGATTAGTTCAGCTTGTTCTCCTATTTCTGGGATGGTTGTGCCCCGCCCTCTGGGAATGAGTTATCCTGCTCCTTGAGAGAGCTTGGTCATTTCTGAAATCTGTCTAATTTTCTTGACACTGATACTGTATATCTCTCATAAGTATATCCACTTTTGTATTGTCTCTAAGCTTGCTTCACTAGAGACAAGTTTATAGTAAATCGTTACAGTACTTGGACATTGCTTTTACATTGATTGTTGGTATAAAATTGATTATTTCTATTAATGATTCCTTATAGTAACTTATAATAGCTTGATAAATATATATTCACTTTATTAGCCATAGTTAAACTTGCAAGTGGTGATTTCTGTGAAAACATATTTGCTGCTGGTGAATTAAATGGCATTTTTTATAATCTGAAATAAAACAGAGAAACTTAGGAGAAAAAAACCTCTGTAGTCTTGTGTATTACAGAAAAAAATGAATGCACGGTCACAGTCTTGGAACACCCACAGGCTGGGTAACCTGCTAGGTTATGACATTGATATGATACAAAGAACAGAGCAGTCAGCTCTCTGAAAATTGCAATTTCTACCTGTATCAGTTTTGCTGCTTAATGTCTTCAAGTTTGTATTCACAGTTTTGGAGACTACAATTTTTTTTCTCTCCATTAAAATCTGAGATGATATATTCTTAGACCTGATAGCTAAGGCTTATGAGGTACTCAACCCTCAGCTCTCTCAATCCCTTATGCTGGTACAAAAAATTATGCACAAAAATAGATTTTATAACAATTATATTTTAGTGAACCTCATTTGCAAAACATTTTATTTCCCGTATTAATTCACCACATAGGAAGGTGAAGATAAAAGAAAAGGAAGCAAAACTTTGCTTTAAACACATCTTTAAATGAAATCTACCCAGGCTCCATGTGTCTTAAAATAACACAGGTAATGTGCTACACAAGTTAAAATAACACAGAATAACATATAAACCTAAATCATCATCCAGAATAATGGGAATGGCAGTGCCCTGTAAGTTCTTAACAATAACCTAAGTGTGTTTGACCAACATCTGACATAGCCCAGTGCACTCTGCCATCAAAAAAACTCACACCAGGTGGGAGTAAAGTAATAAGGGCTTTTTCTGTAGACTTCAGAGAATATTTTGCTATCATGTGCTGCAAAAAACAACTCTAGAGTTTGTAAGGTCTGCATTTCCACTATTACTAATTAAAGGAATGTCACAACAGAACACACGAACACACAAACAACAGGCACTAGATATCAGTTTCAAACAAAAACTACTCAGGTTTCAAACTGAAAGATTATGAGGCATACATAGATACAGAATAATATGGAATGAAAATCTGGGGTATAAAGTAAGCAATGAATCTTACCCAAATTCGTACACAGAGAATTATCAAATATGTTTAAAATGTTCACTGGCTTTGGTAATTAAAGTAAAATCTCTCATTGATCACAGAAATTAAATTTCATTCTCATCATATTGAACATCAACAGAGATGCAATGAAAACCCAAACAGCAGTTCTTAATAATGGATCTGATAAACCAAAAAAAGAAAACGATTTTAGAATTGTAGCCACTTGTTCGTTTACTGGTTTAAGTTCTCAAACAACTGAACTGCAAATGTTTATTTTTTTCATTACACACTTGAAGGAAAAATCACAATCAATTTATTAAAATGAACAGTTTCCTACACAACCATTGCATTTCAAAGTATTCTTCTTCAGACTTAACAATAAATTTGCCCTTTATTAACTGAATTGCAACTCATTTTTCAAAGCCTTTGAGCAAGGTGTTTGGTTACTGTGATTATTCTGGCATTAATAATCAGTATAATGCAACAGTTGTCATGTTTATATTATTTATTTCAGCCTGTGTACTGATTTAATCCACAGCAAATTTAAAAGGCAAACTAAAGTCAGTATTACAAATGCTGTCCTTAAGTAATATTTAATATTCTGAACATGTAGAGATGATACCACTTCCATAGATTTCATAAATGTGAGGCTGAATTATAATGAAGTCTCTGAATGAAATGCATAGTGGTTATCCCTCTGTACTTCCATATTATAATGTAGAACTTGCGAAATTATGGCTGTAATAGAGAAAGTTATGTGTGAGTTTTTATCCCATAAGTAGAAAAACTAACAGGACAAAGTAAGTACAGACATGGCTGATCTTTTTCCTACCAAATACAATCATATACATCATTATGAAATATAATAATGATGTACTGCAGTGCCTGAGGTGCTTTAGTACCCTGGTCATATTAATGCTAAAGGCATGTTCTTTGCAGCTCTGAATAAAATAAACAATAGTCTCTTAAATACTTGATTGTCATTATCCAACAATACTTGTGCACAGAGGATTTAACACATAATCAATATTCAATGACCACACATGACTGGTATATGTCAACCTGTGCTAACATCATCACAAACAAGAACAGATTAAAGCAAATAAGAGAGGGTCATGGAAAAATTATATAGTTCTAGGGGCTAAAGGTAAGGCAAAGAAATCATCATCACAGCTGTCATGTTCCTCTTCATCACTTCTTTCACTGAAGAAAACCTCCTTTAGAGGATGTTCATTTGGAATCCTGTCAGTGCTCTTCCAGGCCAGCTACTGATGAGTCTTCATCTTCCCTTGTCCTTGCTTTTGTCCAGTTTTCCTCCTTTTCCTCTTTCTCTTCCCCTTTTTTATTCTTCTACCAAAGTAGATTTCCCTATTAGAGTTGCTGTGTGCTGTCAGTTGTTGTATCCACTAATAATTAACTTGACCATGTGGCTGTGGCTATTGAAATCTTAGACTGTTCTTATGACATTCTGATTTTTAAATCAATGGGCTGCTCAAGGAGAGAAAATATCTTTACCAGATCTCCCTCCAAATGATTTTTATTTTAATTTTTCATTATCATACTGACTTTGTTAAAACCTCTTGGTGACAATTTCTTTGAACATTAATAAATTAGTGTTGAATTAAAGATGACAGAATATTTCTCCCATAAGACACACCAGAATTATAGTTTTCCCTTTGATAGTACTTTAAAAAAATCTAACCTAATGAAATATTAGTTTCACCTAAAATTGTTGATAAAGGAAATATTACTATTTGCATATTTTGAGTAAAATATTTTATGTTTCACTCATTTTTAAAGGTTATTGATAAGCCTAGTCAAAACCCAGGGTTATTTTCCTCGAGTAAAAAGAGTGAAAAAGAAAAAAACTGCTGCTCAGTTTTGGTTGCATACAATAACTCAAAGATAATGTGAGGATGATCTTCATGTGACCATGTGTAGGAATGTTTGGAGAAAGGCTTTAACCCTTGTTCAGAGCTGGAATATTTGATCAGGTGCTATTTCTGACTGTTAATTTCCCTGTGTCTACTGCAGGGCTATGGTATAATGTAGGAGGTCGTGGCCCAGTGTTTCCAACAGAACTACCATGTACTCTCAGTGGTCAAAATAACTAAGAATAAAATCAGTGCTATCATGTTAAATTTTAAAATTGGTGTACTTTAGCCTAATAAATTACTAATAGACATGTAAATAAGTACTATGGCAGAATAAGAAAATAACAGGAACATGAAAGATGAGAAAGTGATGAGGAGTAAAAGGCATGAATTCACCAAAGGGGAGTCATGATTGACAAGCTTGTTTCCTTTCCGTAAAAAACTGGCAAGCTTGGTAGATGAGGGGAGAATGGAGGATATTCTCTACCTGGAAACCAGTAAGGCTTTTGACAGGATTCCCATAGAGGAGTTGATGATGCAAAGATGCTAAAGTGGGTTGAAAATTGTCTACATGGCTGGGCCCAGAGGTTTAGGATCAATTGGTACATTTAGTTGGAGGCTAATGACTAGCAGTGTACCCCAGGAGTGAACACTGGGTCCAATCCTGTTTAACATCAACATTAATGATCTGGATGATGGGACAGAATGTACACCAAACTGTGAGGAGTGGCTGACATGCCAGAGGGCCATGATACCAATCAGTGTGACTTTGACAGATTGGAGAAACGAGCTGACAAGGAACCAGCCTCTGGCACTGGTACTGGACTTTCACATTCAGCAAATGCTTAATGTAATACACTGATGCAAGTGCTTTTTATGCATTCCAGTAATAAGGGCAGTCAGGCTCTGTCAGGGATTGATTAAAATGTCATTTACTGGACATAACAGGAGAAGGAAAAAAGGGATAACACAAATAATCTTACATTCCTTCAAATGGTGAGAATCCCAAGTTTTATAGGATTGAACTGTACCCCGGTAGTCAGAGCATGGCATGCTACACAGATCCTTTCTGTGCTGTTTGCCAGCACTGCTATCTTTAGAGGTTTTATAGTATTTTCTCATTAACAAAACCAGCTCAAATCATCATTTCTATTGTCAAGCAGGGGAACAATCCATGTAAACATGCTGATTACCCTTAAGATAAGAAGATACATGAGGTGGCGTAAAGGCCAGGGGCCAAGAGGGAGGTGCATGTGGACCTCACGTTACAATTAATCAACGAGGGTCATCTGCAGACTACAAGTGTGTACAACACAGCACAGACCTGCACATATTCAGGTCAGCCATCCAGGGGATCACTTGTTTCTTTGATGCACAGTAGTGCTTGGGTTAGGACCACTGTTCCCCAGCTGAGCTATTACACTCTCCCACAATATTGAAAGCACTCTTGACAAAAAGTAGACAAACACTGTCAAAGTCAATTAACAACTTCACACCACAAATTAGTGTCACAGAGTAACAATATGACTATTTTCAGCAGGGTGCACCAAAAGGATGGATAAAAGAAAGATTAAAGTCAAAGGCTGCAGTAACTCTGAGCAATGGATGCTGCATTTGCAACCATTCTGGCGCTCTAAAATAAAATTTATTTCTAGATGACTTGTCTTGACTTCATCCCTGAGAAGATAAGCTGCAAGAGTTTGAGGAACTGTTGTCCTTCTGCACTAGACACATAAAGTAGTTCATGTTCATTATCTCAGGTATAATCCTACAATTTTGTGCATCATGAAATGATATCTAAATAAAGATTATTCATGAGCTGGAAAAAGGGGAACATTTCATGACCAAATCCTATCAAATTTGCAGGCAGACTTCTTCCTTCCTACATTTTAATGTAACAAAAGAGTATGCATTATTAAGAATTTAAATATAGAAGTGTTCAGCAGTGGCACAGCAGTGAACTGCACACGGTATGAACTACTACAGAGAGCACCTGTTGTGTAAGTAGCACAATTAAAAAAAAGAATGAGTGTAAATTATCCTCCCACATCAAGAAAAGAGTGCTGGGGTTAATAAGATGGAAAAAATGTATGAAATCCATCCAAATTAAAGGCATTCTATAATTAGAAGCTTTCCTGCTGCATTATTCATTATGGTAGACATAATGGGGAAGAAATGTAGATTTATCTAGATGAGAAAATCATTTTCATTCATTTCTGTATCCATATAAATTATATGACCTATGAATTAGCTAGTACTCTATTACTTATCATAGCAGTCATGATATTACTTCACTGCCAGGGTTCTGAGGGCATCACCAGTCCTGACTATTCCTGTCCAGCTGGGCTTTGGGGCTGCATCTGCCCTGCCTACAGCATAGGATCCAATTTCAGCTTCCTAGGATTTCCCTCATCCTGTCCACAGGGCAGTGTCTGAATAGGAAACTCCTAGTGACTGGGTAGTACCCCAAATTCAGCTGCTTTATCTTGTGTTCCTTCTTTCTGCCTCACATGAAGGATTTCAGTGTTCCTACTGCTGCAAGTAAAAGAGATTTCTTTAGCACATCTATTTATTTAAATGAAATTTCCAACTACCTTCATATCTTTTTTTTTCTGAATTCCACTCTCATCAACCATATTATACCACTACTCTGCAGCAGGCACTAACACTGTAATGATGTTCTGCAGTGAGTTTAACTTTTTTGCTTCCTTCTCAGCATGGCAAATTCTGCTCTTTTTTCCCCCCATATTTGTTATGGACAGTCATACACACACAACCTGCACAAGAAGCGAAGGGAAAGGGCATGAGGAAGAGGGGTGGCAAAATTCTGAGTCTAAATTGTGTTCACAGTTTCATGGGGATTTCTGAAGATATACTCAGGGAGCAGAAAGAGAGCTTCTGCATTACCCCCCTGAGAGTTCATGAACTTCAGAGAAATAGCATGAACCAACTAACTCCTTAGTCTGCATTGCCTACCTAATGGCTAAGAGTCCAGTTTAGATTGCTTATAGAAATTGTCATGGTGATTTGTGGGTCAGGATTCTCTGATTTGGATCTTGCAATCTGGTACCACTGCAGAAGTAAACTATGAATCTGACCTTGATTAACATCTGTCAAGACTATTGGATCTGGAAACCTTTGGGAATATAGGAGATTGCTCCTCCTACCTCTGTTGGGGCACCTGTGTCAGTCTTCATTTCCTTCTAGTTGTTGGGGGTTAGGTTTGTTCCTTCTTTCGCTAAAGAATTTTTTCCCCACAAGTTACCAAGGAGACCAAGTGTTGGATACTTGAGAGTACTTAACTGAAACAAAGAGGTGGACAAAAGGTGGAAGGGGAAATAAAGCAGGTAAAAGACAAAGCTTGAGGCAGCTGCGTGCTTTTCTGCTTCCGGCGTTCGGGGAGACGCGTGTCTGCCGCTCCTGGAGGAGCTCAGCCGCCGCAAAGCACGCCGAGCGGAGAACGGCTGTTGCTGGCTGGAGGAGTTTCACTGTGGCCAAAGGGATCCAGTCCTGGGAAATCTACTATCACCGGTTCGACCTGAATCCGGAGTTTTTCTCTGCCACTTGCGGAGGCTGGGCCGCTTTTCTGCCTCGCCTTCGAGCTTCTTCGGCGCTGCTCCTCTTGCTGCAGCGTGACCCTGCACCCCCTGCGCTGCCGGGACATCCTGCCCCTGCCTGCCGGGACACCCTGCCATCCCAGCTACCAGCCCGGGACTTTTCCACTGTTCCAGCTTGGTGCTCTGAGGATCCTGCAGGGACACCGAAACCAAACTGCCCTGGGTTTTGTGAAACAAAGCCCTCAGGGTTCTTGGTACTGTTGTCGTTTGTCATTAATGCTGTAGTTGTTTGGTGGGGGGGGGGAGTTTTTTTGTGTTTGTTTGCTTTGTATTACATACTAGTAAAGAACTGCTATTCCTATTTCCCAAATCTTTGCCAAAGAGCCTCTGATTGTAATTTTACCTAGCAGATACCTGTCTTCCCAAACCAAGACACTAGTCTAATTAAAGAGCTGGTCTCTCCAGCAGCAAGTTGAGTGTGTATTAGTAATAGGCAGCTTACTCTGTATGCAATATATACACATATATACACAGCTGGCCACACAGCTAGCACAGGTGCATCCACAGAACACTCATGAACACAGGCAGTACCAGCTCCTCTGGCTGAGCAGGAGAAGGGACCAGTACTGAGTGTCATAATTCACCTCCATCTTGCTCAGCCAGAATATATGTATAAAAGTAAAAATTGTCCAAATATATATTTGTGCATGTTTGTTTATATGTACAGCAGAGATCCCTCCAGCAGCTAGACTTAGGTTTCTGGTATGCCCAGAAGCTGTATCCATAACCCAGTCTCCCCAGTGGATGGCATGTAGGGGACATACAAAGTTCTCTCTTTGCTGATAAGGACTTTGCTGATAAGGATTGTCTTACCCTGCCACATCTGCAAACACACTTAACCTCACGCACCCACCCACAGCCATCACTGGCTGGGACTCCTCTGATCCCCAACAGCAACCTCCAACCCCACGATCTTACCCTCAGAGAATTCTTGAAACCCAGCCCACTCACCTACTCACCAGTACACCTGGCTTGCTCTTTAGCAGTGCCCTCACACTTGTACTCCTGCATTCACTCCAGGTATTGCATCACGGGAACAGGTGGCTTTGACCCTTGGAACCACCCTGGTGCCTGTCACTAGGTTTCACTCATTCAAGTCTCTCCATTTGCTGCCACCATGGACACACAGGTCATCTGGACCCACGTTTTGACTCCACTTGCTGGCACTCAGACCCCTCATAAACACATACAGACATAGACTTAAGAGCCTATTACTGGAAAAATAACTGAAAGCAGGACCTAATGTGAAGACAGAACAAACTGTAGTGATCAGGCATAGGATATCTCCAGATTGTTCAGAAAAGACCCTACTTACACGTGACTGGACCTTTTTATTTCCTTGTCTCTTAATTTGCCCCATAAACCATTATGTCACCTTTGGTTCCTCCCACATATACCCCATAACAGCTCATGTAATCCCAAAATTCTGCTCTCCTGCAATCTGCACTGTATCTAACACCTACAGGTAATAACCATATTTTAGTCCAAAAAGGTGTTGCAGAGAGTTGCTGCCATTATCTTAGTGGGTTTTACACTTGAACAGTGGATCTGCTGGTCCTGGAAAAGTCCTGTGAGGAGTCTGGGCCAGATGTGGCTTTTAAGGATTCTGTAGTTTGTGTTCCTTTGCCTTTCATCCTGCCTGTGTGTTCCCCTGTACCTGTGGAGATGGGCCTTTGATGGTCTGGTGGTCCTTCTTTGACAAGCTTGAGAGCAGCCAGGAGAGGTTGATTTATCCCACTGACACTGTTTCTTTTCTACTCAATTTGTGTGTGCAAAAGAGTTGCTCATCACTACTCCTAAAAATAGCCCTCACTAGGACTCCAACATCTGAATGTGAAATCTTGTTTATTACACCTGATTTAATGAAATACACTGTTTACGCTATAGGCTTTTTTTATAAGTACAAGTCCCTGTGTTGTCTTTCTGCAGTGCATCTGTAGAGAAATGGCTCATCTACCATGTTTTCAAATCACTTTGTGTCACCTAAGATTCAGAGAGGCATTCTATGTGAGTACAATATGGAACAGTTTTAATTGAGAGATTAATCAGCAAAGGATCATTAATTAAATCTTTATTTCTTTAAGACTATTTGGGAGTATTAAGAACTACACTTGGGGAAAATATGTTCTGGAGAATAAATCCTGTCTTCATCTTTTTTTATCTTTTGAGTTTTATATATTGCAGAATAAAATTCGAAGACTAGAAACACATTTTTTTTTTCCAACACAAGGCTTTGCTTTTGGGGAAGTTTCATTCTGAGCGCAGAATTACTGAATCACTGCAGAATAATGCATTTTTCTATGCTGCCAATACAAAAAGACTGATAACTTGCCCAGGTTTTCTGAATTGCTCCCTGGAGGTACTTAATTTTCCTTACTGAGTGTAAGGCATCATTACTGCTTGCTATGACTTCACCAAGTAGGACAGACTCTGCTGCCTAGGAATTGCAATACACCGGTTAGGCACCCATAACACAGCATCTGACTGCAATTCAGAATAAAGAGCACCTACCCTAAGCTTCCTGAGCCAGGAAAAATAAAAAATCCATTACATTATTCACTATTTTACAGTTGAAGCTTTACGATCTTCAAATTCCAGAAATATTCCAATATTTACTGATGATGAAATTGTTTCTTCAGAAAATGCATAAATTTCAAGTATAGCCTTCAATGCATTAAGGAAGAAGTTCAATTCCTTCATTGAAGATTTCTATTGATTTGGATAGGATTTCGGGGGAAAAATGTTAATAAAATCAGAATTTATGGAATGTTCATTAAAAAAAAACAACCAGCTCCAAAAATTTCTACAGTCTTGTGCCTATAGTCATAGAAATATTCCACAGGTTAATGACATTTTTTTCAAATGTTGTTGTGATGTCCCACTCCTAAGAGGAATGAAGCATCCAAGATTCATAAAAGCCCATGTTAGAAGAAGAAAGAAAAATATCAGAGGCCCAAAAACTCTTGCAAATTTTTTAGTAAATTGTACACTTGTCATTGAAATTGGTATAAGTTAGTCTCTTATCACCTAGTAGTAAGAGAAATACAAGGAAAAAAGATAAGAGACATATTAAAAGGAGGGAGAGAGAAAGAGGAGAGGAGATCATCAGTCCTGAGTGCAATGTTGATCTAGCCAAAAGGGTGTCCAGGGTCCTGGGGGTCACCCCCTAGGCTTTGTGAGGAAGCCTTTTTATGGATAAGTTTTCCCTGTCCCAGGGTTAAGATTCTCACTTGCTGTGCAAGAGTTGGCATGCATTGTCCATTCTTCTAGACTTTTCTGGAAATCAATAGAAAGGCTTCAGGGATCTTTTGTGCCCTGGTTTTCTCCTTTACTGGCCTTGCCCGCTGCCTGACTCTTTCCTGATCTTGCAATGTACTTTGTGGTGCTTATCTCCAGGAGCCAGGACAGACCACTTGCCACCGGAGAGTGCTGCCCCACCTCCATATGGTGCCCTTCTCCAGCCTTAACAATCCTGTTCTTTTCTACCTGTTTCTATAGCATGCTCGTATGCAACAGTCCTTGGTTGACTCCACAGTTATTAGCCCCGTATATTCTGGACTTCTACAACTGTGCAAGTGGAAGTGAACATTATTTTATGCCACAAATCTGCAGATTTCACAAAACTGAATATCCATTGTTGCTATTGTGACCATAAATGCTGAGTAAGTGATACACACTTCTGAAAATCTGACAAAAACTTCCCACAAGTGTCTTAGTATCGCTTGGGAAAAGTATCAAGTCGAACCTAAATGCATATAATATATTACAAAACATATATATATGATATTCCTCCATAATATTTTTCTCCGCTCTACCAAAGCCATAATAGATTTTTCAGAGTCTACTCCAGAGAAACTTTCATTTAATCATCCACATTAGCTGGAGTAATTACAATATTCAGTACCTGACACTTCTAGACCTCCAAATAGAATTACCTTGAAATGTTATTTGTACTGGCATCTTAGTATTCAGAAGATGCTGTGCAATTTCTGTCAAACTCCTGAGATTCGATAGCTGTAATGTCTTTTATCTGACTTCCACTTTCTTTCAATAAAGAAAGTGAGGGCGTATTTTCTTTGAGATGTGTAAACCTATCAAAATGGGTAACATCTAAGCACTAACACTAATAAAAATCAGAGGATGTGCGATCAAAATTTGTCAGACATCAAGGTGTCATGTACATTACTTGTTGCAGAAAGATATCTCAGGTTAATAATTGTTTCTGATTGTAAGACCAGGAGATTACATTGAACATTGAGGAACATTGAAATGTTGAGTTATTGACTATAATTCTGAGGTAACACAGATGCTTTCAATATCAATGTTTACAGAAGACAAATAGGTTTGAAATGCAGTCACCAATAGATTAATTTAATCATGGTCTTTTTCACTAGTGAAACTCCTACTATTCAGTTGTTTCTAAACTGAAACATTATGATATTCAAAGTGATTAGTCTTTTGTTTTGTGCCTATTTTCAGATAGAATTCTGTAATGAAAAATTTCAGGGTTGCTGTGTCTTAGAGGAATACCTGGAGAGTTGGTCCACTTACTACACTAAAATAGCTAATGGGGAACTGCAGGTAGGACAGCAGACACACTCTTATCTCCTCAAAATCTCTGCAGTTTTAGCTGAGATAAACCACATTGTTCACTTTGCAATTGCCACTATTAACATTCTCTTTCTCCTATGCCTTTACTCCACTTTGTAGCTCAATCCACAGTTTATGAGGGAATTAAACATCCTTCCACAACTTTCTTGGAGACTTTTACGGTTTAGTCATAATATATCATTTAATGGTTCTTCATAGGATGAAAAATTAATTATGTGATATTGTAGGGGCAATAAGTTCTTTTTTTTTTTTTTTCAGATGTTCAGAAGAGACTTAAATGACATAATTTCTTTTGTGGTTAACTTCCAAACTATTCTGCACTACCATTATGTGTTACATTGGGATTGCGTTAGGGAATGACAGGCTAGAAAGGAAATCCAATCCTCTCTCAAGAAGAAAAGTAGATTTTCAGACCAGAGATTAGGTTTGGGTTTAGGCCATCCTTCTTGATTAATAGAAGGAGTCAGAAGCATTGATGAGAATGACAGTGGGAACTTGACAGTGCCAGTACCAGTCTGATATACGTTTACATAAATTTATATGTGCTTTAAATGAGAGGTTTATGATCAATTGCTTTCAATTTTGCAATGTTTTCAGACTTTTTCTTTTCATTGTCCACCTTACCTGGGGAAGATGTGTATGGAGGAAGGGGTGAGTAGAAAACAAGAGAAACTATGGAAATGACATGTGAGTTTTTAGACACTGAAAAGTTATTTACTTACTTGTCTTGATAGCTTTATAGATATCTGATATCACTTGTTCTGGATACTATATGGCCACATGTTCATGAATTGTATTTTTATTGCTCAATAATTCTGAAAATAAGCATCAAAGCACAGTGAAAAATAGAAGTTTCTATTTTAAATCTAGACAACTGTCATTAAAATTAATATTAATATACATTCAAAAACTTTTTAAAGTAAATTCTTTTTTTTATATTTTGACAGATCCAAAATCTTGTGAGAAGTGAAAATTATATCCTAGAGGAAAACATTTGAGAAGCAGTATATCCCTTCTCTCTGTTTTTATTTCTGTAAGGTCTTTACTTTGAACTGCAGAAAACCTGAATACCTGAAGTATATTTCAGATACTTCTGGCATTATGAGATTTAAGATTCCAGTTTGAACTTCATGCACTGTTGGGGAAGGTGAATCAGGGAAACCTTATAAATATGATTGCTTAGCAAAAGATTCTGAAAATATGAAACCTATAATCGAAATAGAAATGGAAGCTTACTTTGAGTTGTAGGATACCGAGTCTTAGTTACTATATAACCTGAAAACAATAGCCTAGCCAGCTGAAGGAGAATCCCTTTTGAGTGAACAATACCTTTCTGCTGGCTAAGAATCCAAAGGTCAATGTAGCAAAACAGAAAAGTCTGAAGAGTAGTTTTTAGAGTTTAAAATATAACAGAGTATGGTAATGTAGTAGTTCTTATAGGCTATATGTAGATTATATAGGATTTTGTGTCTTGTATTGGTTAGTCACTGTAAATTAGAATATTCATCTCAAAAGAAGATACAATGTATTGTAAAAAGGACCTCGCTCTCTTATCTCCTTCGTTTTGCTCTTACCTCTTGCTCTCTTCACCTCTCTGCCCCCTACTCTCGTTCCTACCTCTTCCCCCTGCTCTCTGACCCCTGCCACCTTGCTTCCTCGCTCCCTTCTCTCTTAACTCTTACCCTCTTGTTCTTTCTCCCGCTCTCTCTGGGACTTCCCTCCAGCCAAGGCTGGTGGCTGAAGGCAAGGCCCTTTTTACCCACGACCCTTGCAATAAAACCACGTATTCTAGAATATCTCAGGTCAGCAGAGTTCCTTCTCCCTGCCATCCATGGATGCTCCTACAATGCACACTTGAATTAATGATAGGTTACATTTGAATGAAAAAAACATTAGTTTCCGATATAGCACAATATCCATGTGCAAATTTAGATATAAATATTAATCATCTTACCATTGCAACCTTTCTCTTTTAAGGTTTATAATTATGACCTTCCAGTATCTGAAAGGAGCCTACAAGAAAGGTGGAAAAACATTTTTTCACAAAAGCGTATCGTAATAGGACAAAAAGGAGTGGCTTCAAATGGAAAAATACCTGTAGATTAGATATCAGGAAGAAATTCTTTACAGTGAGGACAATGAGACATGAGATGTGTGTGGCCCATTCCTGGAAGTGTTCGAGACTGGGTAGGATGAGGCTTGGAGCAAACTGGCCTAGTGGGAGGAGCCCCTGGGCACAGCACAGGGGTTGGAACTAAAATGGTTGTTAAAGGCCCTTCTAACCCAAAGTATTCTACAATTACATCACTTCTTCAAGTGAATTCACTGGCTAAAATTTAAGACGTTGTAGGGACATTGTACCATTTATCTAAAAGTAGTGTCGTTGCCCACTCTTTCGAGTATCAATGTCCTTTGAAAAAGGTGAAAAATGTAGGAGAAAAAACAAGTTTGTTTGAAATAGTTAAGAAAAATATCCATAGTTTAGTCCTTACTGTCTAATAATCAAACATAATTGTTTGATTGGTGTAGTACTCTGTCTGTGAATTGCCTACTTTAGGTTTCCTCCCACGCAAATAATTTCTGCCAATAAGATATTCTCATTGGTGAAAGTTTTTATTGTTTCTGAGGTAGTTTCAATAAATGTCATACATTTCATTTTAATAAAAAGTGACCTTCTAGAACTTATTGAATACACTGAATAATCAATAGAAAAAATTTCCCACTTTCCAGCTCCCTAGCTGTGGAATACCATTGTGGTTCCTTCAACGGGGACTATCTCATGAGCTAATTGTGTATAATATCACAGTTACTACATTATATGACAAGAACAAAACTTTTTACACTGTAGGAATTTAACAATCTCCAGTTTATATTAACCTCCAAGTACATTTCTGTGGAAAACTTGGGAGATTGGATGTCAGGAAGATGTTAATGGAGTAAGCCCAATTGGTTCAAGACCTGAGACTTATAAGGCCAAGCCCCTGCCCAGTAAATACGATTGGACACTGGCACCAGGTAAAACCCTATAAAATGCCAGGTTAACCACACCCCCTGGTCTTTGAATGCAGCCTACAGTCTGTTGCATTAACAGGACATCTCTGGGCTCTCCATTGTACCCTTCTTGTTTATTAGCCACAATCAACCCAGCCAAACCGGGACTGGGGTCATGGGGACACCTTCCTCCCTCCCCCCCCCCCCCAACACTTTTTTTGTAGCTTTCTTTTATTTACTAGGAAAAAAAACCAAACAAAAAAGAAGTAAAGAAAAGAAAAAAGAAAAAAAAAACCAGCAATTTTTTAGCAAAACACTAAACCATATTGGTCTTGTTGGGGTTTTTTTTGTTCAGAATTGAAACAATAATTTCTATTTGAGGAAATTTAACACTCATTGCACTAAAATGGAATAAGTATATTTAGAAATAATAGGATCATATTTAAAGTAAATTACATATCATAGAAATTATTAATCCTATTATTTTAAATTATGTTCAATGGGTTTGATAGAAGCCATAGGAAATACATCTTGACTTTGTCTATATCTGTTTTTTATCTTAAAACTTGCACATGAATGAAGGCTAAATATGCAGTGGAAAAGATAAACATCTAATCATGCTAAAGAAAAAATAAGTCTAGCTTAGTTAAAATAAATGAGATCATTTTGTGAAAACAAATTACACTCAAAGCCAGCAATCACTCAGATTTCACCAAGATTACATATATTCAATTGAGCATAAATAAAGATTCTGCATTTTTTAATTTGAAATTTTCTTTAACAGCTGCCATGCTTGTTTTGGGAGAGAAACATAATTTAGTTTAATCTAGTTTTGGAACAATTTTAATTTAATACTGAATAACAGTATCAAGTGTTCATTCTGCTTTATTGCTCTAGCCTTTCACAGAGAAAGACTGTCAGACTATGAAATTCCCATAGCAGAGTTTTTATTAGTACTTCACTATTAAATAAAGCCCTTTCTACCCCTTTAGTCTGTTTTCTCTTAATTTAGCAAGATAATAAAACATTCTCCATAAAAATTCCTTTGAATTTCTGCAATATCAAACTGTCCTTTGATTTAAAAGGTTAAACAGATCAAGTCATTTGATAAAGACTTATATTCAACTGGAAAAATCCAATAAATTGTTATAAAATTTTAATCGATATTGATTTAATTCAACTGAATTATTTGATTTTTTGTGGCTTATTCAGAATTTGTTCTGACAATTTAAATTTTTATTTGAATTTTTAGCATTTTTTCCTTATCATAAATATAATAATTCAATTTTTATGGCTTATCTATATGCAAGTACTGGATTTTAATATACTTCCTGGATTTGAGCAAGACTTTAGTCTGCAAATTTTCTTCTACTGTTAATGGCATCATTTAAACTGGAAATAACACATAAACTTAGTAAAATCATCATCCACCCCAAAATTAAAGAAAAAACCAAAAACAGCTTCCTGTAAAATATGTTACTTCTCAAAGGAAGGAGAGTATGCCGATGACACTCATTTTCATGGACAGGTTGAGCCACAATAATGCCTCCTATTAAAAATGAAACCTGAGGACATTTGAAGTTTTTAATTGTTTTAGGACTATCCTATTATCAGAGTGAAAGCAAGGGATTCTTAAAATACTATATTGGTTATTTTAAGTTTTCACTGTGACAGGTTGCAGCCGTTCAGTATTTGAAGGGAGTTTTTAAGAAAGATGAGAACAGATGTTTTAGTGGGGTTAATGGTTTTACAATAAAGGAGGCTTGGTTTAGACTAGGTATAAGGAAGAATTTTCTTACAGGGGATGGTGAAACACTGGCACAGGTTGCCCAGAGAGATGGACGCCCCATCCCCAGAAACATTCAAGATCAAGTTGAATGTGGCTCTGTGCAACCTTATTGAAATGAAGGGTGTCCCTGTTCTTTGCAGGAAAGTTAGACTACCTGACCTTTGAGTGCATCTTCCAACCCAAACTTTCTATGAGTCTGTGAATCTATGAACTTTCAAAAGTGATATTATCCAAGAAGTTTCTGAGAATCTGACTGTTTATATAAATTCGTGGAGGGAGCAAACCAACAACACACAAAAGCCCAAACACAAACTAACAAAAAAATTAAAAGCCAAAAATGGACTGCAAATTTAGAATTTTGAAAGAATTACTGAGCATACTGATATCTGCAGCTGAAAAGAGAGATACTGTATGCCCTCATGTGTCACATGTTCTAACATTACATATTGGTCTGTAAGTATGAGAAAACAGAACATAAGTAAACAATGGACAACAATAAAACAAAATTAATATAATTGCTGCTTCAGTGTAAGAAATGTGTTTTTGGAAGCCACTTGACTTTGCAAATAGTCTGTGTTCTATAATGTGTTAATGACAATGTGTTCAGAGTTGGCAAAGAACAAATTTGCAGGCCATACCATCCTACATTAAGTTGTTTGTTATGAGCTAAAAGAATGACAATAAAAGCCTTAGAATGTTTAATGCTTGAGCAGATTTTCATATAACTTTTTTCTTACTTTTCCATTTGGTAGAATGACAGTGTAGCTCATTAGCCTTTTCTTCATCACCTTTGACTAGTAAAGTGAGAGTGAGCTATTTATAAAGGTCAAAAGAACTAGGACCTATGGACATTAGGACAAAATGTAGGTTTATTTGACAAACTCACAAAATTATTCTGCAGCGAGCTTTTCATTGGGAAAAGTGAGGAAAATAAAGGAAAAAGAAATGTTTACTTAGCAACACTTAAAATCCCATAATCTATTCTTTCTTCAACAAGCAGCATTGGAGTAGTTGGTTTTAGGAGAGACCATACTACTCATATTTTTTTTTTTAATCAATGGAAAGTGGGCCAGGCAAACAGTACCTCACCTAATGATATGTTAATTAGATGATCACAGTCCATTCTGAAATAGTAGAGTCCCTGTACAAGCACTATGCAGAGGATGCTATAATTTGTCTGATGAGGTAGAGTACTTCAGCTTTGTCGGTACAGAAGTACTGAACATTTCTAACTATTATAGCATGAACAGAATGCTTACCACTATTCTATTATCCTACTGGAGTCACTGTAACTTACAAAAGAACTTCAGACCAGATGGAGAAGATTTGTCTGCTTTTATTTAGTAAGTTAAATGACAATATCTTAGGCACCTAAATTTGAACTGGCAATTTCAACTTATTTTTTGCCATTGTTCTTCCACAAGTTTTGGAAAACAAAAGCATCTTTTCCTTCATAATAAAATTTTGCTGGCCACAGTAACATAAAGAAAGAGGCAGCCAGTGTGTACACAGCAAGAATAGTGAAAGGTTTCATGAATGTCAACTGTTGCATCATTTCTCAAGTAATTTTTTACCTGACATCTTCCACCATGTCTTGTACCAGGAGGACAAAAACACAGGATTGTTTTCAGACCCCAAAAGAAAAAGCGTGACAGAAAATATTATAATAAAACTGCTTTAATAAAAAGATATAGAAAAGAAAGAAATAAAAATAATGAGTATGTCTTCCATCCCTTTAGGTGGTTTCATGTAGCACCAGATGGACCTCAGGCAGAGAGCCACAGCAGGCTGTGCAGACCCTACCCATGGGAATTGTCATTTTCACTATGCTATGGTTTCTGTAGTGTAACAAACAAAACCATACAGCTGCTTTTGACTGAGAGGAATGTTATCTCTTAATGTCCACTACAGCAATATTAGCTGCACATATCTACAACCTATATTTCATCACAGTGAGTGTACAAGGTATTTCAGCACAATCTCTTATGCTCTGATATATATATATACACTGTGGTGACTTATCAGAATATATGGGTTTCTTAAGCCCTAAATACAAAACCTAGTATGGCTATTTTGGCTTGCTGTACATCTCTACCTCCTTATCTCTGTCTTCTACAAGGCTCCTAATACATAACATCAGTAGACATAGACTCCCAAGCGTCAAGTGCATGTTTTTAGTTGAGAGCAAGTCATTCACAGAGAGTCTTTAGGACTTTTGTGAAAAGCCCAGAATTGCACACTATAGGGATGCAATAACTTATTTAGAAATATTCCTATTATTATTCATATTTATACCATTGACCTTAATCCAGGAACTGAAAAAAAAATCTCAGGTTATTTGGGAAGATACTTCCATTATAGGAAAAAAAGTGAGGTTACCAGTGGTAAGCCACACTTCTTAATTCTACTTCTTCTCTATGCTATGAATACAAGTACCACAAGGCAGAGGATGCAAAAAAAAAATTTGGTGTTAGGGCTCAGAACAAAAGATATCTGCTCATAACCTGTAGAGAAATTATTTATGGAAGATTATTTTGTTTTCTTCTTTGTCTGGAAAGTTGTAATGTTTGTTAGCTTCTTTTGATGAATAATGTTATATAGAGGTTAGGACTTGAAGGTCATGAAATAAGATGTTGTCATCGCTGACTGATGATTGCCATGTGAAACAAAAACCAAAATAACCTACTTATGTTTCCTGTCTTCATAAAAATGTGCAAAGTCATGGAAGATATTTTCTTGGTTTTCACTGCCTGTGACCTTTCCCATTACCTGACCATACTGATACAGCTGGACTTTGGTTGACAGATAAAAGCCTAAAAAATATTATGCCTTGACAGAAGGGCTAATAGATCATCTCCTGCTCTGTCTACACATTAAATCCTTGCCTATTGTAGATCCTTTTCCAGAATTTTTTCTTCCAATACCTTTGTAGTATCATCAATTTCTCTCCTCAAGTAAAACACTGCAAAAAGCCTTAAAAATGTTCACAGATGACACAGGACATCAGAAAGCTAGAGAGACTAGTGATAAAAGAAAATGAACCAGCCAGGAAACAGGGACTGCACACATCATTTGTAATAAAGGATCAACTAGCTTCCAGGGTTATATAGACTGTTTTCAGGGATATAACTTTGCAACTCAAGGAGTTGCTCATGATCTATGCTGAGACATTTTCAAGGATATTAAGCTTCAAAATAATGAGATCAACTACTCTCAAACTGTAGAATATGCTTTTTTGAGATATGAGAATGTTTCATCCCAGCCAAGTAGTTCAAAGAATTGTTTAAGTAGCTAATATAGAGCAGACAATGAGAACTGACAAAATATTTTGGGAATTATTAGAAGATGGTTTTGGAATACATATGTTAAATAATACATCTGTTTTATACACTGTTTATGAACGATGAATGGTCTCTGGAAAGTGATAACCATGGCATAAGGAATATAACCTTAATAACCATACTGAGAATATGAGAATTTTACAGTGATTTTTTTCTTATGAAATATGATATATAAGTCCTGTGTAAATGTGAAGAATCACATAATGGAACTAAGTCATACACAGTTTACTTGTGGAATAGACTGGAATATTTCAGTGGGAAAGGTACTATAATAATCATCCAGACCAATGGCCTGATCAGTTCAGGGCTGACCAACAGTTTAAACATACTGTTAAGGACATTGTCCAAATACTTCTTAAACATTGGGAAGTTTAGAACATTGACCATCTCTTCAGGAAGTCTGCTTTAGGGTTCATCCACTCTCCAGGTAGAAAAATGGTTCTTGGTACCCAGTCTAAACCTCCTCTGACACAGGTTTAAACCATTCCCATGAGCTGAATCCAGGACCAGGTGGCTCAATTTCTACTGGTATTATTAAAGACTGGGGTGAAAGAAACTCAAATCTGCATTGAAGGCTTCTACTTTTTCTCCATGCATATTTGTTAAATGACCATCTTCAGCAAGTATTGGTCCAATGTTTTCTCTAGACCCCATCCTGATATTAACAAACTTACAAAAACTCTTCTTGTTATCCCACACAATGGCCATGGCGCTGTAACTTCCTTTGAAGACTGACCTGACTTCCAGAGCTGATGGCAGAAGGACTGACATTAAATCTGAAGTTTTTTAATAAGTATGTGAAAATGTAGAAACAAAGGCAGTTAGTAGTATGCAACCAACTCTACATTGCAATGAAGGGAAAATACCAATGTTGTTTGAGAAACTTACTCTGGAAAGGTAAAACAAAGGAGTACATTCATATTAAGGTTCATCTTGTAAAAGAGATGTGATTTTTCTTCTGAGAAAATATTTAAAAATGCATCAATACAATTACTTCTGTGTGGGAGTAATTATAAATATCTCCTAATGGATATACTGACACAGTATTAAAATGCACATTTAACAGCTAAAATCATCCTTTCCAATGATGATAAGTATATACAAAAGCACATAGTCATAGCAAGATAATAGATAGGAAGGTAATTATGATTCATATGAACATGGAATATCACTGTAATTGCATATTGCATGATGTTGAAAGGTAATTAGTCCAGCAAGAACTTTTAATATGGATTGAATGTGCTGAAAGAAGTACTTTGCCTCAAAAGTAGAGGATAAAGACTGGATGCTCTTTGCCCAATTCCCATTAATCGTCTGAAGATCAGTGGTTATGTACTTCTATCTTTCAAAAGCTCCTCTAAGAAACTCGGCCTAAATATGTCTTGGGGTTTTAAGCAAGAGCAAAGAGCAAAGGAGAAACATAGTTTTAATCTGACACTCAGAACAGAGAATAAATTATTAACATACACAAGTATAAAGAACTATTAGAGGATAAAGTGAAGGAAGGAAAGATTTAATCTGAAAAACAAATACTGTTTCCAGATGGTGATTCCTGATATGTGAGAGATAAGTAAGAATTTTAATCCCTCACTCTATTAAAAATACTATTTCAGTGGGGAAAGAAAAAAAATCCCACTGTAGCAATAAAACGTCTTAAATACTGTAATAGGTTTTTCATACCTCTAACTTTTCTAACAATTTTGTGACTAAACACTATTTTAGGGATGCCATTTTAGTTATATTCATATGGCAGTTACTCAGATAGAAAACTGAATTAAATGATTCATTGCCCCCATGGCAGACAGGTTGGAACTATATGATCTTTAAGGTCCCTTCCAACTCAAACCATTCTGTAATTCTATTATTCTATTATTTCTGTGATTTCTATCTGTATAAATGGGCTAACATCATGTTGCACCTGTAGCAGAACACTCTGCCTAAGCTGCCAAAACTCTATCTTGTTTACAAGTTATCAATGATGGCTTGAGCAAGGAGGGTCTGCTGACCAGTGATAAGATAGAGCAAAAATGATCCCCTGTTTTAGTGCTGAAGAACTGTACAGCCAGTTTGACCAAACTATCAGACCCACCTACAGGACATGCAAGACAGGTCTCCCTGACTGAGGCTGGAACCAGAAGACATGCAGTCCCTGATACAAAGTGAGAGTTGGAAATGTAGAGCAGTAGAAACCACAGCTGATAACGCCTTTTTCATCAGAGAAGCATATTTTACTGAATAAACCAGACAATACCAGTCCTGGAAGGTATGTGACTGACATTTAATCACTATTCTATAAAACACCACTGTTTCATGGTAAGGACTTCTAGCATATCTCTTGAATGTGTGTGAAAATAATTCCCTTGAGTGGAGACAGTCCTCAAGGTTACTTCTCAAGGCCAAGCAAAACAGTTTTATCCACAGTTGTTCACATAGGTGAGTAATATCAATCACTACCTATTAATTGTTTTGCTAGCTTTAATATAATTGCTTCAATATAATTTATTTAATTTAATGTATTTGTTGCAATATTGCTTAAAAATATTTTATTATACTAGTAGTTACAACTATCCATACTGTTTAGTAAACAATTCTTATAAAGGTATTTTGCCTAAACATTATCACTATGGTAATCAATTTAAATAAATAATTGTATCCACATAATTATATTTGATTTTTCATCCTTAATCTTCCATGACAAAGTTGTTTAAACATTTAATTGCATGAGTATAATCTTTTTAACATAAACCACTGACTAAGTCTGGGGTTAAGATTGGATCCAACCTAGACTCCTCTGTGATAATACAAGGGAGGCTTTTTAGGACCTTGTGACTGAACCAGAGGGTTTCCCTGATAAATTTTTCTAAAGCTCCCATTCTGTTCATGAGAGCACCTACAGTTACAATATTATTAACTGAAGGGCATCCCTATTCTGATATTTTATATAAAGGCTGAAGAATATCTTTTAATACTGTTATTCTTATGGTCAGAGTTTCTGCTTATTTTGAAGTTAAAAGTTATGATTTTCATCATATATTCTCCTTATTTGCATGGTTAAAGCCAAGTTATAAACTTTCTGTCCCTGCTTCTAAGCATTACTGCATTTCTATACACAAAAGTTTGATGAACATCCATCAACTGCAGCAAGACGGATATATATAAAAGACAGACAAGTTTAAGTGCCACAGAAATCAAGTTTGAAGTCTTGGAGTAGGGAAATACAGACTTTTTAGCTCCCTTCGTTGCTTCCCTCTTCTCCTTTTGATGAACTCTGAGTCTTAAGGAATGCAGGAGAGCTGTCTTTGTACTCTTCTTGGTCCACAGCATGTGTCAGTAGGGATGTTCTTTCCTTTTCTGTAGGAATAGATTAATGGACTGGAAAATGTGATTGCTGTAAGAATGTGTGCCACCATTACTGGTGGTAAACGTGGTACCTCTGCTTATATCCTGAATAAAAAAGCCTTTAGTTTATCAGAAAAAATCATCAGAAGAAAAAGTATTTGCATAGAGATTTTCAGTGTCCTTCTTGATTGTGTTAAAAAAAAACTCTTAGGATTTTTTTTTATTGATGTTGTATTGCATTGAATTGGTATATTGTATGTCAAAAATATGTTCATATTATTAACTTTGTAGAACTCTTAAAATGAAAGCTTTGTTAACTTTTTCATTTATGTTTTGCTTTGTAAAAAATCTCATTTACTGACTGCATTAGTTACAGGCCTCTCTAGTGAGACAAAGTAACTACAAATAAACTTAGCCCAGCAACTAAGTATGATTTTTGTCTGCTCTTTTATCATTATCAGAGGTCATAAGGCATTACAGGTAGGTCAAGTAATTTTTTGCCCAGCTGTGTGCTGCAAAGAGCAACATAGAAACTCAACAACCAACTCTAAGCCAAACTGAATGACAAGTAGCAAAGTTTAGGAAGGGTATATATTGTATGTTCCACGTTTCAAACCGCCAGTTTTGCAAGGATGACAAGCAGAAGACTGTGTGTCTCATAAATGTAATCAATTCCTCACAGAGTGCATTGATTCAGAGAGCCAAAATGCAACTCCAGTTTTCATTAAGTCTGATCATCTCTATCCTATAGGCTGCTAGGTGTGCCATAGGTCTTCCTAGAAATAGGGCAGTGCTTAAAAATGTGTAAAGTCCACTTAAAAAAAGATAACAGTTATCAATTTCTTTTTTAGCTTTGAATAAATAAGAATCCATCAATTAGAAGTGTTTTTTTTTTACTTTGTAACTTTTCCATATAAACTAATCATTGTGAACATTTATATCTATGTCAATTCAGCAGAAAAAACCCCAAAGGATTAAATACCCTATCAGTTTGAAAAACAGTGTGTTAATGGCATTCCTATACAAAAAGTCAGTTTTGATTTGGTTTATTTTTTTTTCCTGATGAAATGCCTCCCTGCTCGAGAAAGAAGAATTTTGTAACACAGGAGAGAAAGCTTTGGTGCTACTGTCAACTCTGATGAAAGAGAATAAGGGATTTCACCTTCAAAACCAAGACAGAAATGAATAGGTAGTGATAGCAAGGATAAATGAGAAGCCAATGCAGTCATACAAACACTCATCCTAAGAGGGCTGACAGGAGATATTAGGATTCACCCCGCAGTTCTCATTTTCACATTAGTGGGGTGAGTGAGCAACAAAAGCTATTGATGCAGCCTCTGGGCATGGACTTCACCAGTGGCACATTGTGTATTATGGATTACCATTGTGATGCCCCTGATGTGAATTCCAATAAAATATATCTCAAAGAATAACTCAGGGTGTGTGTGTTTATGTGCATCTGCTCCCTTTATTATTCCCATATATTCCCAATATGTTCTCAAAAATATCCCCCAGCAATAAATAATTGTCGAATTAGATTATTTGATATTGCCTCTCCTCAATTTTAAATAATAATCTTACGTCAATACTTCGAGAAAATGCATGCAGATAAGCATTTTGGACCCCAGCTTTCAGCATTCAGACATGTTAAATCAGCAGAAAACTTCACCCTATGCTCTTAATAAATATTCTAGCTGGTTATCTCGGCCTTCTCATGGGATGACGGTCTTAAGTAGAAACTGTCTTACTTGGCAAGATAGGAATCCGGAAAGATGAGCAAAACTCCAGAGAATCAAGTTATAGTAAAGACAAGATCTCAACCCCAATGCCAACTCAAGTTTTGGGGGATTTTTTTTTTTGAGAGATGAAATGCAACTCATACACTAGTGAGAGATTCTCTGGAAGTGCTTTAACCCTTGGCCTTAAATTGCACCAGGGGAGGTTCGGATTAGGAATATCTAAGAAATATCTAGGAAAGAAAAATCATTGAAAGAGTGGTTAGGCATTGGAATAAGTTGTCCAGGAAGGTGGCGGAGTCACCTCCTCTGGAAGCGTTCAAGAGATGTCTGGATGTGTCTCTTGGGGATGTGGTCATACCTGACAGCACTTTTAGACTACTGCATCAGAGACAAGCTGACCTTAATTTTTGCCCTCAGGAAAAGGCAATAGAAATAGTTTGCTTTTACTGAGCTTTTAGCTTCACTGCTGCCCTCAATTCTTTACAGTTGTCAGCAGCCCTTTTTAATTAGATGTCTAAATGCAGTTGCACCCCCTTTTTCAAATAATGTCAGATATTTCCCCTTGTGGAAAAAATGGGAAACAAAAGGTAAACCACATGAGTTAAGAACAATTTAACAGTTGAAACTAAATATACTACTAATAAATATACTACTGATAATATTATACGAGCATTATTATTGTAATTTATTATTATTATTTTAATTATTTAAAAGAACAGAGGAATAAAACCCAACAGAAAAAAGTGAGAGACAATAAAATTGCTCATCACCTGCTGACTGAAATTCTGCCTGGATATAAACAATGAGTGGTCCCTTCTGGCCAGCTTTCCCCAGTTTATATACTGAGCATGATTTACTTCCTCCAGAAAACTCCAGCTTGTTCAAAAAACCCCAATTCTGCACATTAGAGCAGTAAGTGCACCCGCAGGCTCTGTCTATCCTTGCCCTGAGGGGTCTGGCTACACATGCTCAGGACAGCTCTGTGACAACCTATTTGAGTGTCATGGGATCATACAGCTTGCAAAGAGCTGTGGCAGAAAGAGCTAAGAGGTAGGGTTTTGATGCACTCTACTGATAACGTGCTTGTTGTGAAGCTACAGAGATGTGTATTGGTTGGTGGAAAACAGATCGTCATACTGAAAACATAGAGGTCCAAAGGAAAAAGTTCAGATGGACGTGTTACAAAAAAGCCCCTCAAGTGACACTAAAGGGATGATGCCAATTATAGGCATCATTAGTGTCAGAGTGATGAACCAAAATATACCCTCTGCAAGCTGAAGTAAAATGCCAGGAAACACTCAGATGTACAACTATACCTACAAAATTTTCATGGGGGCCAGTAAAAGGAACTTCAATGCTTTGCACCTGAGGTATCAGGAACTGTGCTTCCGTATAAGATAGGAACTGCACGGATAAAAATTAACCCTGTAGATCAGGACGTGAGGTTCTCTTGGACCAGCATGTTATCACTGAGCCAAGTGTGAGAAGAGCTAATTGCACATCAGTACTGGGCTGCAAGCATGAAGCCAGAATACTGAGGAAAATTATTATCCCCCCTTCTCAGCATTCAACACCCACACTTTTCATTGATCATATGATCAAGGTCAAATCGTTTTAATTATTCTTCCTTCACCTAATAGTGAATATAATATTCCTGAAAGCTAATGAGTTTGTTGCCATCTAGTTCTCTTCAAATAAGAGATCTGAGTGTTGGAAGAGTGCTATAAATGTTCTGATAACTTCAGTCCAACACTGTAAAAGGGAATGGAATTTTTGCATCTAATTTTGTAGCTATACAGCTCAGTAGCAGCAGTTAATTGGTTTGATTGACCAGGAAGTCTAATGTTTGTCTGAGCATTAGTGAGTAACAAAACAGAATCCTATAAGCACTTTCTCCATTGGGAAAACATGTCTGATTGCTTGTATGCAGAAAAGCAGCTATTTTGAGAAATTTATCAGCAACAGACAAAGCGTAAATGCAATTTAGAAGTGTACAAAATAGGATTGTACAGTTAAAACTTCCACATTGAATGTAACCACTTCAATTAAGAGGCGTATCCTGAATATTTGGGGATAATGAGCATTTTTTAAAATTTGACTATTAATGAATATTTTAAATTTACTGTAATTTACAGTAAAATTCAAGCAATTCAGCAGAGTTGGTGCCAACATTGATTACTTGAGAAGAATAATCAAGAAATACAGTTTATTTTAATTTCTGGTTGCTGTGGTTGTTATTGGTTTTTTTTAGCTTCTTTCTTTTCTACAGCAATATGTAAATAGCAGGAAAAAAAAAGTGCCTACAGATATAGCTGGAAGTCAAATTATATTTCTTTCAATCTATTTATTCAGCATCATGCACTTAAAATAGCCAAGTTTTGATTGGTGGTCCCAGAACTGCTTCATACCCTAGTAGGTAGCAAATGCATGATGAATGTGCTTTAAAACCGCGAAATAAACAGCTGCCAAAATCGAAATCAACAGGAGAGAAGACCTAAATCCAACAAGGAAATAGAAAAACTATATATCCCTTATCATCATCCTGTATCTATAATCAATTTGATAGATGAGAAATGCTTCAAAGTTATTGCAGTGGCAGCTTTAAAAGAAAATGTAGAACTAAGAATAACTTTATGACTACAAACTGCAGAAGTAATCTTAATGAGATGATCACTCAGGAAGGAACATGGCAAGAAATCAAACAATAAGTTGCATGGTTTTATGAGCCTTTAACTATGGGCAATTAACTTACATTTCTTAACATTATAATGGCAACAGTATGAAGTAGAAAACACCCTTAATCAAAAAGCTACAGCATTGCAAGTTAATAAACATACAGGCATTGACTGTCTTTTTCCTTTTTTCTCCCAAACATTTAGCTAATTATTCAAATACATTAGTTTGTTTCACGTCTTGTCAGCATTCAGAAGTGCATATGGCGTTTACTAGTTCCTGAGGAAAACAGCAGGAAATGCATTTATTTCACTCTGTGATTTCCCAATGACAAGAATATCTTTTAATAACTTAACTGGAAATTTGAAGATGAATAATACTTTATGTATCTAATAGACAAGAGAGACAGTGTTGTAAATGTTTGCAGACTTAAAGACTCAAACTGAAAATGTTCAATCTAATGTTTTATAGGATTGATTAATTCCTTCTGTTTAAGAAGGAATGAATGAAGGAACCCCAAAAGGAACAAAGAAAAGTGCACAACATACATACTTTATGATAATTACAATATTGAATTCAATTTATCTTAAAATGTTGTCAGCGGACTACTAAGTACAGCCATATCCACTCTCCTGTTATGGAGTGTTTGAGATACTGTTCATTTACTCTTCATGGTAACTTGATTCCACAGAATACCTGCTGTGTCATGAAAGAGCCCCTGTAAAAATGCTAATGGCAAGAAGTAGCTTCAAGCAGTTTGTACGATCCAACAGATGAGGATGCCCTGCTCAGAACAGATCAAATCTGCCAGCACATAGATGTGTTTGGAAGACAGTATGGTGGAATATCTAATGTCTCCATCTTTCACCCATGACACAATTCTTCACAAGTTGCTCAGCTTATATTTAACCTGATACACTAAAAATCTTCAAAATAGCAAAAGGGACACAATTTAAGAATAGAGACAAGAATTTGTTATTAGTATAACTAAATCTCAGGAATCTAGTCAAAACAATTTGCCCAGATTTAATTATTAGAATAAAAGGCTCAAAGTAGATTTTGTCATCATCATCATCAATCGTCATCATTGTTGTAATATAATAGTAATGCACTTAAGATTGTTGCATGCTCATTCTTAGTATCTGCTCCTTTTTCAGCTGTTATGCTCACTCTTCTGATGTCCCTTTCAATTATAAGGCTGACAGCAACAGTTTTGCTGGTGAGCATAGCAAATGGTTGGATCAGACAATGAGTTTTCTGGGTTCTTTACTGCTTTCTTTTTTCTTTTCACCTTTCCTCTTTTTTCGGGGTAGTTTACCAGAGTTGATTTGTATGCGTCTTCCAAAGTGCTTTTAAGCCTTTTTCTTTATTCTTTTTCCTTGATTTGAAATCTACTTTACTTGGTTTTTGTGGGGGGGGGGAGGGTCGGGGGGTGGGGGGGGTGGGTTGACTCCTATAAAAATGTGGCCGTTATAGCAACCTAGTAATCAGAAAAAACCTAAAAAAACAAACACCAAAAAATCCAAAACCAAAACAAACAAAAAACTTTCCAAGAAAACCAAACCAACCAACCAAAACAAACAAAAAATAAAGAAAGCACATCAGAAAGCAAAGCTTCAAGCAGATAAGAGAAGTTTAGAAAAAGTAATCCTGAGAAATTTCAATCGAGACCTTGAAGACTCGCTCATGTCCTGGGAGTAGCAATGTCAATTGCTGGGCTACAGAGGTAAAAACTTCAATGAGACACGTTGCTTTAACCACACTTGTGTTGTCTTCTACAGGCTGCATGAACTGCTTCCCCTGAACATTTTTCTTTCTATTCAAACTATTCTTTCTATTCTTTCCATCCCCAGTTCCCAGGAATAATTAAGCCATTTAGCTGACCATATTTCTTGGAACTTGTCCATTATGCTTTCAAGTGAGCTGCTTAGGAGGGGCACAAGGTGTTGCTACTGGCATTATGGACAATTTTCCCACAAGAAATTCCTCTGACTGCCTCAAATTCCTCAAGACCAGCTTTTTACTACTTTTTCTGTAGTAGGGTGAGGCTTTTTCTGCTTTGTTTTTCTTTTAATAATTTGGCACTTTGCCTCCTGATACCCTGGCCCATAACCCATATCAGCAGCACAGATAGACAGCTGACACCCTGCTTTTGACCAGCACTGGCTGAATAAACACACAACACTTTGGCCCCTTTCCAGTATAGGCAGTGTAGGCAGGTTGCTGTCCATATTATTCATGCAAGGTAGGATCCTCTCAAATCATACCATCATTGCTGAAGCCAAAGAGTGCCATAATTCTTACCCACACTCAAAAGGTTTTCACACAACTGGCTGTTTGCTGAGATGTCCTGGACACCAAATGTCCCTGGTTGCCCACTGCAGCATAGCTCTTTTACCATGACACATTTGCTGTTGGTGATCAGGTGAGTTGCTGTATGGGTTTTTTGTTGCTCATCTTTCCTACTGCCTCAATAGACCTTTGTTTTGTAGCATGTGTCAGACTCTATTACTCTTTAGACTGCACGACTGCATCTGAATTACTAATGATTCTTTGATTCCACTGTTAAGATTTCAGTTACACTAACAGTTATATCCATAAGATGTGTTTCCTTTTTGACCATAAGAACATGTTGAAAGTAACAGACTATGTCTCCTTTAAGGTCTGAATGGGTCTTATACTGAAATTATTACCTAAAAGATGACAATGAGATCACCTTGTGAGTTGTCATATACTAATCACAAAATTGCAGAATAGGTCAGTTTGGAAGGGACCACAGTGGGTCCAATCTCCCTGCTCAAGCAAGGTCATCCAAGAGCACCTGGCACAGGATTGCATCCAGCTGGTTCTTCAGTATTTTCAGTGAGGAAGACTCCACAATCCCTCTGAGAATCTATCCCAGCATGTACAGTAACACACAGTAAAGAAGTTCTTCTTCTCATTAAGGTGGAGCTTCTTGTGAAACAGGCTCATTGCCTCATCCTATTACTCAGCACCACCAAGCACAGTCTGAATCCATCTTCTTGACACCTTCCCTTCAGATACTGGCAGACACCAGGTCCCCTCTCAATCACCTCTTCTCCACACTAAACAGGCCAGTTTGCTCAGCCTTTCCTCATAAGAGAGATGAGATGCTCCAATCCCTCAATTAAATTTGTTGCCCTCTGCTGGACCTGGTTCAGGAGCTCCACGTGTCTCTCATACTGAGAAGCCCAGAACTGCACACAGCATTCCTGATGTGGCCTCAGCAGGGCCAATTAGAGTGGCAGGATCACCTCAATGCTCTTCCTAATGTCCCCCAGGATCCCAGTGGCCTTCTTGGTCACAAGGACACTGCTGGCTCATGAATGCTTGTTATCCACCAGGACTTCCAGGTCCTTCTATGCAGAACTGATTTCCAGCAGGTTGCCACTAGCCTGTACTGGTCCATGAGGCTAACCCTACCTGGATGCAGGACTCTGCATTTTCCTTTGATGAATTTTAGGCAGTTCTTTTTTGCCAATCTTCCAACCTGTTGAAGTCCTTCTGAAAGGCTGCACAGCACTTGGGGGTATTGACCACTCCTCACAGCTTTGTGTTGTCACTGAACTAGTCAAGGAGGTATCTTCTCCTTCATCCAGGTCACTAATCAACAAGCTAAACAAAGCCGGGCCCGGTATTGAACCTTGGGGAACACCATAAGTGACAGGCCACCAACTAGTGCCTGTCAATGGTTTTGATTCTCTGGGATTGTTCTCAAACCACCTCACTCTCCACTCATCTCACCCACACTAACAGGGTTATACAAGGATGCCATGAGACTTTTGACCATACTATGTCAAAAGTAACATACTAATAATACTACTATGCTGAAATTTAAGGACGCATTTGAATTGGTTCATTCTGCTTTGGTACATGTCTCATAAGGTGGGACAGAATGGGAAGGATTTAGAACAGATCTTTCTCTGAAGTTTTTTTTTTCACCACTTGTGTCATGTCAGACTTTTGAAAATTTGGTTCTGAGACACCAGATTTTGCCCTGCTGAGAAAAGGAAGCTTTGTCTCCAAAGCACAGTTTTGAGTATAAAATATTAAAGACAGAGACTGGACTTTGAAATAATCAAGTTCTGTTACCGTAAACTCTTGTGTTATATACCACTCTTTGTGTTATGTAGACCACAAGATCCTGAAGGAGTGCTTGTTGCCAGTCAAATTATTCCTATTTTTTCAAGATTATTTTCCCATCCAGTAGAAAAATGCAGCAAAAATGATTACTGAGTGGCAGTTTTCAGTGCAACCAGAACATGAAACAGTGGTGTTACTTGTCTAATGTGATTTGAAAGTCTTATCTAAACAGCAATTTTCTATCATATCTTATTAGTCTTGCACTACGTTGAGATAGCTGGTATTCTTTAACATGATTTGATATTTAGTAATGGGATGAGACTTTTCTTTTACCATAACAAACATCAGTGCAACACAATGGTGATATGAAATGATGTAAAATTCCCAATAATAAATTTAACAGCCCTTTTACCTAACCAAAGACATTTTTGATACAACCAAACCTTTACTTTTCCAGAATGGTATTTATATGCTTCTCAAAGGAAAAAAAAAAAAAAAATTTGCAGGGAGACAGAACTGTTTTTCCCCTTCTGATTACTTTTGAAACTCACTTCATGGCATCAGTGTTCTTTTTCTAAGGATTTTTTTTTAGAGGAAAGGTGTGAGAAAAAATATTGATCAAACTGACAATCATGCAAAGTATTGTTTATTCTTGGCAATGTAAGTGCTATTTATATGTACATTTAAGAACGTCATAGAGATAATTTCTCCAGCACAGAGTGCATTTATTAATGGTATTTTTCAACCCCAAGTGGAGCCCGAATTTTTCACTAAACAATTCTATAATGTTTGGTTTTGTTTGGGGATTAAATTCTAGAAGAACAAACATTAGAAAAAAGCAAAGAAAAAAACTCCAAGCATCTGACCACAAAAAATAATTCTTTACAGCAGATTTTTGTTCTAACTGTATAATTTTTGTCACTGTATTTTTGTCATTATTACCCAACTGCCAAAATTTAAGAGTTATCATGGAATAGAATTCTCTAATGCATTCCAATTATTACACTTACATTATTAAAAAAGAGAGAGTGTTGCATAGCAATCTTGATAAAGCTTTTCCTTACCTTTGAGCATTTGCTTTCATAGCCTTATGAGAATTTCTCTAAATAAGGCTATTTTTTTTGTGTGCATAATGTATTATTAATGATAAAATTTCTCTCAGTGTAAGAACCTTTTATGGGGTGCATATATATCTCAGTAATACTGCAGAGCTGAATACTTTACAATTTATTTTCATTGCTTTTAATTCCAGAAGAAATAGTTTTATCAATAGTACTTGCAATAGCAAAGTGTATAGGTTTTTCTTAGAGAACTGTGAGACAGTTTTGACTGGCTAATCAGCACCTTATCCATGGAATTTGAGACTGCACTTTTACTTTCAGAATCTGTCACTAATTTTCTTAAGTTAAAACTCATTTAATGACTGTGATCACTTATTTGGTTCATAAGTACCATGAACTGATCAGAGAATTCACAATGGAATTATTAATTTGACTATCACCTAGATGGAGTCATTATCAAGCACCATCCACTTCCAAGCAGGCAGACAAGGATAAAAAGAAGATATTTTAACTTCACCTAAGTAGGGAAAAAAGTTGATAGAAATATTACAGTTAAACAGGTTAAATAAAACACAAGATAACTTCTTACACCTTGATGTTGTTTGAATATTTGCATTATTTTTATTTGTACCTGTATGATTATGCACAACAGCATTTTCCTGAGGCAAACATATGTGGAAAATATAACTAGAAAGCTGAGTGAACTAATCAAATTTCAAACAATTTTAGGAACCCTACTGATACCTGACACCAAAAACTTAGTATCTGAAGCCTCAGGTTTACAAATAAGATTGTTCTGAACCATCAGGTATTGGGTCAAGCTCAGGCTTATGCAGGATAGACAACTTGCAAGGGATCAACACCACAGCTATAGATCTCATGATTATTTGACCCATGGAAGAGCACTGGGAAGAAAATTTATTGAACTCCTGCTGCTGAGGGGCAATTGGTTAGGCTATTCTCTCTGAAGTAATGCTTTAAGTAGGAAACAGAGAGGAGAAATGAGACTACTTCTGGAAGGGAAGGCAGTATGAGGAAAGACAAACCAAAGCAAAGAAGGAGTAAAGAAGATCAGAGAAAGAGAAGTTAAATCCACTTTAAAAAAATTGAATAAACAATGTGTTTTCCAGTTGCTTTTGGAGAACAGTACCTAAAGTAACAGCGAGACATCTAGTGCCTCAGACACATGGTGCTGCTGTAATCATAACCCATAAATCGTTTTCAAAATCCCACTAGGCACTCATCTTCATCTTTAGCTGCCTACAAATCTTTAACACAGCAGTTTCAGCCTCTTTTAATTGCATCACAAAAATGTGATGATCTTTTGATAACTCTGCAAAATTAGAGCAGAGTCAACTTTATTGAAATTTAACAATTCCAATATAAAAGATAAATTAGCTGATATATGACAACTCTTTAATATCCTGAGTGAGAGAACAGTTAGTGCATTTATGATTATATGAACACACAATAATTGGGTTTTTTAAACTAAAGTTACCAAAAAATTCAAGGAAACATTTCTAAAAATAGAGAAATAAACATTTTAACTCAGAGAGCTAATTCTGAAATGGTAGTAGTATTGAAGTTATCTCTGAAAAAAACTAGAGAGATGAGGGAAGGCTTAATTTTCAGGCTGAGAAAGTTGGAGCTGTTCAGCCTGGAGAAGAGAAGGCTTCATAGAAACCTGATAGCATCTTCTGGTATCTGAGGGTGGCCTACAGAGAATCCAGAGAGGGACTCTTAGTCAGGAACTGTAGTGACAAGACAAAAAGTAATTGGCCCGTACTAAAAGTGAGGAAATTCAGGTTACATATTAGGAAGAAAGTCTTCACTGTGAGGGTGGTGAGACAATGGAACAGATTGCCCAGGGGGGCTGTGCGTTCCCCAAGCCTGGAGGTTTTCAAGGCCAGGTTGGATAAGGCCTTGGGCAACCTGGTCTAGTAGATTGTCCATGCCCATGGCAGTGGGGATTGGGACTAGATGAATTTTAAGGTCACTTTAAAACCCCTTAAGGTTCCATAATTCTAGGATTTTTTTTTTGAGGGATTATTAGGATTTTTTCCATTTTTTTCCTTTTTTTTTTTTTTTTTTTTTTTTTTTTTTAACTAACTACCTCTTTCCATGGACATGGTAGAGAGAACATAAATACATATTGCTGAGATGGAACAGTTGAAATGTGTCAAAATATCATCAAAGTCGGAAGAGTTAATGCAGATCCCCTTGTGGTAGAAGTGAGATATTTTGCAAAAATTTGAAGCGTGCAAGATTGAAACACTAGGAAATGGAACGTGACAATTAAAAGGTGTCATAAGAAAGGCCAGGAGAGGGAACTACACTAGATGAATCAAAACACTTGCAGTATACCCCAATGGAGAGGTTTTGTCAGATGAAACAGACAGTGAACTTTCAGAGTTTTGCCTGAATTAAAAGCCCTATCAAAAAAAACTGTGCAAAGGAAATAATTATTTCTTTTCTTTAAGTTTTTAAACCTTCCTATGCTGTTCAGTAAAAAGAATGATATTCTACTTTATTGCAACCAAAAATTCACACAGGCAAAAAAATTGTGTTTTCCATTTTATAATAAAAGGCACTGAATTATTAAAATTCTGATCTTGTTGTGCCTTATATGTTGCTCTCCCACAGAATCATGGAGTGGCTTTGCTGGAAGGTATCTCCAGGCATCACCAGTTCAACCAGCCTGCTCAGACCAATGTCAGCTACAGCAGATTGCTCAAGATTGTGCCAAGTTGAAATTTAACTGTCTCCAAGGATGTAGATTCCACAAAAAACTTGCCTGATTTGACCACTGTCACAGTAATAGAGATTTTTTTCTTTTGTTTTAATAGAAATTCCTGTATTTCAGTTGTGCCCTTTACCTCTTTTCCTGTCACTTAGGGCATCACTGAGTCAGTCTTCTTGCCTCATGGACACATGTTCACTTTGACATTCACCAGGACCCCTGGCTGGCTTTGCAGAGCTCTTTCCACCCAGTCAGCCCACAGAGAGTCAACAGGGGTGCACGGGGTTGCTTCTCCCATCACCAACAAACTTGAAAAGGACGTGTTTGGGGCCATCATCCAGGTAACTGGAGAAGACATTAAACAGTATTGCCTAAAGTACTAACCTCTTCTAGCCTCCCACTAGACTTTGTGCTACTTCAATCCTTTAAGCCCAGCAGCCTCCCACTAGACTTTGTGCTACTTCAATCCTTTAAGCCCAGCAGGTCAGCCAGTTTCTAGTCCCAGTCCCTGTGGTTCATAATTTTTTACTTTGAGCATGTTTCGTCAGCCAGCATCAAAAGTCCTGTTAAAGTCAAGACAAAAAATATCCACTGCCCTCCTCTCATCCTATCCTTCTAGTTAGTTACCTCCCTCTAAAAACTTCAGATTTTTCAGGTGTATTTAAAAAAACCCCACAGTAATCTGTGATCTGTCCTCCATGTGTTTGTAAATAAGCATGATAATTTGCTTGATAACCTTTCCAGGGTGTCAAGAGGACGGACCAGGCTCTGCTTGGTGGTGTCAAGCAATAGTACAAGAAGCAACAGACAGAAACTGATTCATAGGAAGTTACACTTGAACATGAAACAGTACTTCTCTATTGCACAGGTAACTGATCTCTGGAACAGATTGCCCAGAGAGGTTGTGGAGTCTCCCTCACTGGAGATATTCAAGACCTGCCTGGACACAATCCTGTACTCTGCGAGCAGGGAGGTTGGACCAGGTGACCCACTGTGATCCCTTCCAACCTGACCCGTTCTGTGATTCTGTGCATTACACAATGTTATAATGAACCAAAGCAAGGAAACTGGTATATATTGCAGTTTTTATCTGAATGATTTTTGATTTCTATTTATTACTTTTAGGACTATGAATATCTTGTCATAAATTACCCTTTGAGCATTTGATAGCAATTATATTTTTTATGTGCTAAAATATTAAATATCCATGACTCTTCTTCAACTAATAAATGAGCTGTGGTGAAACTACATATCTGCTTCCTGATCTCCACAGATCTCTTGCAATGAATAGAGCTAATGGGGCCAGATAAAGAGTGCCTTTTGCCTACTACATGAGTGAGGCCGTTTAAATGGCAACATGTATTGGATCTGGAGAGTGTTGTGTATTTAAGAATCAAAATTTGAGGTTTTCACCTACTTGATTCTCACACACCCAGTGGTTCTCCTTTCACCTGCCTACCCACCTATAACATTATGTTCTGTAGGTCTTGAATTCTCTTTTTGTGAGACCCAGACTAGGTGTACTGGGAAGAAAGTTACAGGGAAAAACGGTAATGGCATACAGCTGCTTGCAGCTGTCAGCCTTGGCCATTACTGGCCAGGGTCTTCTCCTGTCATTTTTTTCCATATTACTCCCCAGTGTACAAAAACTTCCTCTACTTTCATGGTCTTCCCTCCAGCCAGGATATTTGCTGCCTTCTTTCTGGGTCCCCATCCTACTGAGACCACATTTTTTCAGCACCAGCTCTTTATAGATCCCAAAGTCCCAGATTTTCCTAATTTAAATAGTCCCTATATAGAAGCAAAGTATGCAATCAGACGCATGGAAATGCTTGAAATATCCTCCATATAAACTCATTAGTGAATCTGATTCAGAGAAAAATAAAGGATACACAAAATTCCTGATGAAAGAGAAACACAAGAGTTGTGCCGGGCCAAGTTAAGCTAGGTATGAAATGTTCCTAATCACAAATATTGACATAGAGAAGAAACTAAAAGGAAGAACTAAGCATGAAAGTCTTTTTTGTGGAAATGGGCTGGAGCTTTTAGGGAATCTTTAAAATAGAAAAGCATGGGGATGCTGCTGAAAAGAACTGGGTTAACAATGCAAAATGTCGAAGTGCAAGATCCACAGCTGCATGAAATACTTCAGCCATTACTACAATACTATACCCATTTAATATAATAATAAACCATAGTATAGACCAGTTTAAGGGTATTATGCTTATCTCTTTTTTCATGACATAAAGCCACACTGATGTTCAGCCTGCTAGAAATTTCAGTCTTAAACAAATCAGAATAAACCCCAGACAAGAGTAAGCCAGGCCAACAAAGATTAAACAAAGAAGCAAACAAACAAAAAAACTTATTTAGAAATATGTAAGATACATAAATGTAAATGAAAGTAAAAATTAAAATGCAACAGACTTGCAAATAAGTCATACATTTGAAACAGCAAATAAACTAAATGAAACCAAGGTTAGGAAAGATAAGATAATCAAAGATGCAGCAGAGGAGCAATCTAATAAAATTATATTCTATTCTTTATAAGATTTTTACTTATCAATAAATGGAAATACAAAAGATCTTTGTGAGGAAATGTTTTAATAGCTGATAAGTAGTAAATTTCCACTACTATTTTTGCACTGTTTTATAAGGCTGAAAAATATTTCCAGCAAAAGTATTAAACTGTCAGTTAAATTGTTTTATTTACAACTGCTCCCCATTTATATTGGTCTTAGGACCAATCCTCTTAAAGAAGACAATTTTTCTGTCATCCTGCTCCTTCCAATGATCTGATGAACAGAGCCATATCATGCTTAGTGTCAGGAGGCAATTACAACTCAGATCCCAGGTCCTGCTGCTCCTCTGTCTTCTTGCTCTAGCAGCAGGGTATTAACCCTGGCCTGCAGTAGAATTCAATGCCACTGCTGCTCATGACCAGCTCTGTAACTGAACCTCTGTCTCCATTTGTTTACTAAGAAAACACAATCAAAAATTATTGCAACACTGACAGCTATGAAAATGGCTAGGCAGCTGTGGGTTTGTTGCAAATGGACTAAACTATTTACATGTGGTCATCCCTGGAATGCTATACTATATAACTGAAACTGGGGAGGATCTTCTTTGGAGGTTTTTTTCCAAAATGCTACGTAGAAGGTTAGATACATATATATTTCTGTAGTTATTCAAATTCATAGGAATAGAGAAAGTTAATTTTTAAAGAGCATTCTCTTTTCTGGATATTATTTGAAGCACTCATGCTATTTATTTAATAATATTACACTCACCTGTTCAGTCTCCTGATGTATTTTCCCCACATAGTCGTGGCAGAACAATATCTTTTTTTTTTTTTTCCCTCTTTCGTCAAAATGTAGCTTTTTTACTTTAAGGCTTTCAGTGGTTAATACCCAGTTAATAAATTTTTGGAGATTTCTACCCTTCTGTAAATGACATCAGCAGACTTTTTATTGTCTTCTCAGAAAACAAATCATATCTTCAGCCAGTGCTCATCAGTTCTGAAACAGGATGTTCTCTGTGTCTGCAGATTGGAACTGTAATTCATATTTAGTTTGATGAATGTCAGAAAGCAATTTTTATTAGCACATATAGCATGGACTGTTAAGAATTATTACAAACTCTTATTTAGCAGGTCAGAAGCAGTCAGGTTTTTGGCTTGAGAAGGGACCAAAAATTTAACGTTTAATCTAGGACAATGGCACACTTTTCCAGATAAACAACAACAACAAAAAGCCTAAACAAGAACCTACTAGAATTATTACAAGTTTATAATTCTATTTGGAAAAAAATAAAATAATGTGCCTTCATATCTTACTTTTTTAAAACAGAGACTATATTGCAAATTACCAAAGGACCACTTCTTCAAAAAATACATAAGGCAAAAAAGCATGAATTGAAGAAAAATACAAAATCTGAAATAGGTTGAAGATCTTTTTAGAAAAGTTCCTTCATTTTTTGTTTACCTGATGTAACTCCATTCCTGCATTTATCACAATGAGACCCAGCATGAGACTACCAATCCCAAACCTAGACAGTGGATCAGAGCACGATAATTAAAGATAAATCATATCTCACAACAAAAGTCTCAGTATTTCCAAGGTGCAATTATATATAGTAGTTTTGTGATTACTTTTTCCCACTGGTTCCAACACATGAACACGACAAAATATCATTTTGGTTTGTAAAGAAGTATTTAATTTCTTTTTCTTTTTCCTAAATAAAGAAGAAAATGCATGCTCCAGTCAATCCAGTAGCTGAAACAGGAAGGTCCTGAAAGACAATTTTTCCAAAATTAAGTCCCTCATGCTGGTGTACAGAAGGACACAAGCATGAGTAGCATCATGTCAGCACATCCTGAAGTGTAGAGATTTAACTGACCTAGAAGGTGCCCATATTCCTGGGAAGTTTTGCAATCCACTCTGTGGTCTCTGCAACTGTGTCTATGCAGCAAGCACTGGTTGTATTAATGTCTGTTACAGTGATGAAGGAGCAAATGCAATCTATTGGTACAGTTAGAGAATTTAGCTCTAAAAGCATGAACTTCTTTCCTGAAAAGGTAAAGATGGATCAGTTAAATAGACTTTGTTTCAAAATTTTATATTCCATGTAAAGTATGGAAAAAAATTTTCTTCACATATTTCAAATTGTGAAAATCAGATAAAAAATATGATGCAAAAGTAGATTTAAGCAATCTGGGTTTATTTTTTTTGTAATATTTTTATCATAATTTTTATTTCAGAGTCTAAAGCAAAACTTGCAAAAATTTACAAGAATTATACGCTAAACAGTCAGTCAGTCAACATATATATCCTTCATGATTAAAATTCATAGAAGTATTTAAATAGAAGGATCATAAATATGAAGGAAGGGAAGGGAAGGGAAGGGAAGGGAAGGGAAGGGAAGGGAAGGGAAGGGAAGGGAAGGGAAGGGAAGGGAAGGGAAGGGAAGGGAAGGGAAGGGAAGGGAAGGGAAGGGAAGGGAAGGGAAGGGAAGGGAAGGGAAGGGAAGGGAAGGGAAGGGAAGGGAAGGGAAGGGAAGGGAAGGGAAGGGAAGGGAAGGGAAGGGAAGGGAAGGGAAATATTAATTGCTCAGTTAAGAAATGAAAAGCAGTTCTCAGAATTCTCAAATTTCCTGAAAGATTTGCAACCAGCTATTTTATTACCCTTGGGATTTCATCAAGCTGCTAACATTTCACTTATGAAAAATGTTTTCTTATGATAATAATTTAATTCTCTCATTCTTTGCTGATCTATCTATACTGATTATAAATTACTTGATACAAGTATGAATTCTTCCTGCGAGTGCAGCTCTTCACTCCTAGACATCCCTTGGGAACCTTGAAATTATATGCTTTTATGTAAGGAGAGTTGGTGTACGTAATAAAGAACTTCAGAATTTTTTTTTTCCTTAAAAAGAAGGGTTTTAAAAAGCCTTAGTGAGTATATATTCCTTGCTATGAAAATGTCCTTTTCAGTTCACTGAAATACTACACTACTGTAGCACTTTAAAATATTTTCCCTTCTAAAAGGTAATATTCAAGCATAAAAGAGTTAATATTTTTGATTAATGAAAGAAATAAAATAATTTATTTCAGTCATGTAGTCTCTGCTGAAAAGTTAGCATGCACACACAAAATCTCCCACTTAAAAAATGTCAAAATTTAACAAGAAGTGAATATACTGTTGCATTGAAATACATTTTTATTGGAAAAGATTAGAGCAACCAGAAGCTGAGCTCACAAATAAAATTATTTACCTTGAATATCCTTCCAAAGCAGTCCTACAGGAACTGAGAATTTAGTAAAATGTTGTTAGATTAAACTTTATTCTTTGAAAACAGATACTGACTTACATGGTGCTCTGATTGTAATCATCCGTTATAAAGACATATCAAGGCAATCAGCTGCCTCCAGGAAATGGAAACCCAGAGGTAGAGCTGCTCCATATGAAAAGGCCAGTATTTCAGGGAAGAAATAATTTTGGTGAGGAATTAAGATGCCATTTTTTGACTTTTTAAAAATTGCTTGCAGCATGTTCATTATGCAAACTCTTTTTTTTCTTGGTTTGGACAAACACTTTTCAGAGGGATTTTCTACTGTCAACATGTGCCTATTTTAAATGAGACTTATTATGACACCATTAAAATAAGATATGACCAGGACAATGAACACATACTCCCCTGGAGATGACAGTGGAAAATCTGCAAAACATTTACACAGTATAGGAATTAGTGCTTCAGTAGGTGGACTTAAAAAATAAAAACCAACTTTTTTTCCAGATGTTTAATTTAATGTGCCCCAAAATTTCCCAGTATGTTCATTGAACACAACAGTTAATTTTTTAATTGATAACATTGCTAAAACTTAATAAAATTTAAGGATAGTTTGATTTCAATTTTCTGGTCTATCTAGAGCATATAGCTGTATAACTCTGCTGTGATTAAGGAGTAAGAAAGGAGAATATATTTCAAAAACTACCTGAGGACACACCACATCCTGTCCATCCATTATTCTTCCTTGTTCCTATGGACGAGGTGACTGTAGTCCCCATTCATTATGATCAGAGATGACTGCACTATGAAAATTATGTTTATATCAAGACACAATAATTTTTAAATGGAGTCATTCGAGTCATTCACTTCACAGTTAGAATATTTGTACATGATTAGCAGTTGGTAGCTTATTAACAATCTTTTCATTTGATGGTTAAACCAAAAGATTTTGCTTCCCAAATGCCATGATTAATTACGGAATATCAGCAAGTGGAAGATCAGCCAGAGTTATTGTTTTAAAATTGACTCTTATATTGTATTGTAACAAATTCTGGACTGATGTGATGTAGTTGATTCATCAAGTTAGAAAGACGGGATTTAAAGTTCTACAGACCTTTATAAATCCACCGTACTTGCAAGGAGACATGGGCTGTCCAGAGACTATGGGAAGGCTCTGACAATATGTCAGACAAGCAGATTAAAAGAGTATTTCACCAAGGTATCCCAAAAACTGTTAGTGAAGATAATGAAGACATATCTTCAGATGTCTGTTTGTAGACATATAAGTGGTTCAAATAACACTTTCCACAAAATGTGTGATTCAATCCTTTTTCAACATTCCTTGTTTCTTTCCTCAAGGACAGAATGTCCAAGACAACAAGTTGAACTTTATGTAATAATGGTTATTTTAACAGGAGATAGAACTGAGTTCCTAATCTGTAGTTGCTCAGGGACGGAGACATGGCATGAGAAAGGAGATGGATCTAACAGAAACATGGACACTTTTGTGAAGCATAATGAAATATAGGAAGAATCCAGAGTCAAGTAATTCCTTTAGTAACTAAATATTGAACATAGGTGGTAAAAACAAACCACCAAGGGCCTGCTGCAATGTGACCTTAAAAATCTGCCACTTAATTAAATTTTATACATGCATGTATTTATTTGCATGTTTATTTATACATATAGATTTTCCACATTTTACACATTAAATTTCATTAAAAGCTATAAATAGGTCTCTTTATGCGTATGCTACAAATATTTTATGTTTCATCATATTGCATTGTACTATAGAAGTCTTTTTTGTGGTTACTAATATTCACCATGAAATACAGAAAATTATCAAATTTTAACTATTTTCTCTGGATTCCCTTCTCCCAGATGCCATGTTTTTTGATCACATAATTTGTCACGTTATTCTGCACCATTTCCTGCACATATCTTTGACTCAGGTCAAAGCTCTTGAGGTCCTCACTTCTGTGTGCGCTCGTTTATCAAGGACCAGCCTTTGCTGTCAGACCCTATACCTAAAATACTCATCCTGGCTCTTGTCAGCTTCTCAATTTCTGAACCATCCTTTTCTTCCCTTTTCTGTGAAAACGGCGGTCTAGCACAACTTTTGTACACTTCAAATGAGTCTGCAGTGATTTTCTGTACCTTGTCACTTTGACAGTGTCACTCTTCTTGACACTCTGCTGTCTTACACTTCTCCACGGAGTCAAGAACACCACTTCTCTTCAAACATATCATGGATTATCCCCAACCTACCTAACATCTCTTTCACTTTCAGCATCTGGAATTATCCTCTGATATGGTAGTTTCTGTCACCTTGTACTCATTTACCTTTGGCACCTTATGCTCCCCCTCTCATTGGGAATGTCAGAACGTGATCCCACAGAATTTTTTACATTAGTTATTTTTTTCTCTGTATAAATTCTTTCCCTTCCCTTTTCTGTAAAACATGCATAGCACTTGTTGGGGGTTGGGTTTGTTCCTTCTTTCTCTAAAGAATTTTTTCCCCATAAGTTACCAAGGAGACCAAGTGTTGGATACTTGAGAGTACTTAACCAAAACAAAGAGGTGGACAAAGTTGGAAGGGGGAGATAACGCAGGTAAAAGACAGAGCTTGAGGCAGTTGTTCCTCCGGGCTCTTCCTTTTTTCGAAGTTCGGGAGAGAGAGAACGGCTGTTGCTGGCGGGAAGAGTTTCACTGTGGCCAAAGGGATCCAGTCCTGGGAAATCTACGATCACCGGTTCAGCCTGAATCCTGAGTTTTCTCTGCCACCCACAGGAGCTGGGCCAGTCCTGCCTCGCCTTCGGCTTCTTCGGCGCTGCTCCTCTTGCTACAGTGTGACCCTGCACTCCCTGCGCTGCCGGGACATCCTGCCCCTGCCTGCCGGGACACCCTGCCATCCCAGCTACCAGCCCAGGACTTTTCCACTGTTTCAGCTTGGTGCTCTGAAGATCCTGCAGAGACACCAAAACCAAACTGCCCTGGGTTTTGTGAAACAAAACCCTCAAGGTTCTTGGTACTGTTTTCGTTTGTTATTAATGCTGTAGTTGTTTGGTGGGGGTTTTTTTGTGTTTGTTTGCTTTGTATTACATACTAGTAAAGAAGTGCTATTCCTATTTCCCAAATCTTTGCCTAAGAGCCTCTGATTGTAAATTTATAATTGAAAAAGAAAAAAAGGGGGGAGGAGGGGGGGCAGGGGGTTTACACTCTCCATTCCAAAGGAAACTCCAGTTGCTTTTTTTTTATTACCTGGCAGATACCTGTCTTCCCAAACCAAGACAACACTTTACACTGTTTCAGAGCTTCTGCGTTCAAACAATTGCCAGACTTATGTTTTTCTGCAAATCACTTATAGAAGGAACCCGTTTTCCATAGCCTTGTTTTTTTCTGTAATGGTATGTAAACTGAGACTCTGATCCCTAGGTGCTGTGTTGATACAGAACTTAACATTATAATATGAAAAGCTGGTGTTAATCATAATTTTACTTTTCTAGTTCTTGTAGCAATGTGGTCTTCAGAAGCCTCATGTTAAAACTATGAGTTTCAGAAGACAATAGCATTAAGTCCTACTCTACAGGAGCCAGAATTCAGTTCCTACTCCTCACTGAAAATACAAGACAACATTGGAATAACAGAAAAAAACGGAGGAAATGGTGTGCTTTAAGAATTATTTCAACATAGAAAGCAAACAGCAGATACATGGACAGACATGTTACCTAGCTAAAGTACAAGTATACATACTTTCTTTATAAGCAATAGTTATAAATAACAGATATTAAGGTTAAGAAGAAGTCAAAAAGAAAATTGTTTAAGGGATTAGACTCCTTGACAGGTGAAAAGAATTTCTTTTGACAGTAAAATAACAGTTATGAAAGTGTAGAAAAAAAAAGAGATTTTTACTTTGCAGTTTACTGAGGGCCCCTTTGAGTCTAAGAACAGCCTGGAGTCCTCCTAGAAACTTCTGCATAAAAAATGGACAGACTATTAATGAGCATATACATTAAAAAAGACAAACTTAGATTGCTTCTAAGGGTTTTCTGTCAATCTTTGTGCTACTCCATCATCTATTCTGTAATTACCCATATAGCCCAAAGAAATAATCAGGAGAGGTTTTATATTAGTTCCTTTGCTCTGCAAGAAGCAAAGAGAAAATGAAAGAATACACAGCTTTTTATAATTGCCCCAACTTCTGAATTTTATAACTTTAAGTAATGAAAATGAAAGCAGAGTACATCCACAGCATGGTGAGGATCCACTCAGCACATGATATAAACTCATAGCTTTCAGCTCAGAAGATCAGAACTAAATTAATTGAGTAAAACATCTATAAATAATATATATTCTTGGGAGGGGAAACAAAATGTATGATCTCTGAGACTATTAAAGAGACTTACTACAGAATATGTCCTCTAAATTCAGCAGGATCATTTGGAAACTTCTGTGTTCATTGACTAAGTTCTGCAAAAGTTGTGGGTTCAGCTTATATGGAACACACATAAAAAAGTGTTCTGTGCTGGTTGTCTACACAATGAACAAGTACATGCACTTCAGTAACACATGTCCCTTACAGCTTAAATGCACCTATCCACAAGATTTCTGAGAGATGGAAGCTCTAACACAGTACTGTTCTTTTCCTGCAACACACAGGGCTTCTTGCTATAATATGTATACACACATATTTCTTTCTTGCTCTTCCATTAGTTTTCTATCATAAGCAAATACACCATTATTTAAAAAAATGTAAAGTATGCATTTGGTGTCTTACGGGTAGGGTGAGGAAATAGCTAATTTTTGTCAATATCCACAGACCTTTTCTATAGTCATGACAAATCCATCAGCTACTCTTTGACCTCAGTAAAGGCATACCACATACAATATAGAATGTCCCATAGTGTTATAAGATGGCACAAAAATTGCTGAAATAAGTAATTCAGAAAAGTAGAGAATATTTCTTTTACCTTATATATATTACTGTATTTCTTTTTTATAAAAAAACCCAGACACAAAAATATAATGCTGATTTACTATAATTAAGCATTTAAGGGTTTATAATAGATGTAAAGGACAAAATGGTATTTCAGCATACAAGAGGAAAGGTCAACAGAATCTTAAAATGTACTTCTTTTTTATTTGAAAGTTTGTATTCCAAATAGTCATTAAAGTCTGTCCTGGATTTTATTAGGGTCCTTTTCTTCCTTGCAGCTGTTACATTACATTTGTTTTTAGCACAAGAATGATGTTGATGATACAGTGATGGTTAAGCTGTTCCTGAGCTTAGCTGACCCTGAGCTTTTCCTAAATCAAGTTTTTTTTCAGTTTTCTATCATCTACCAGTGAGCAGGTACATAAGAATCTGGGAATGAGCATGGCCAAAAAAGCTGGCCCAAACTGGCCAAAGGGAAATCCCATATCACTGAACATCATGCCCAATATATAAAATGGGGGAACTTGGCAAGAAGCTGCTGGTTGATCATTGATGGAGACAGGCTGGGCATCAGTCAGTGGGTGGGGAGTAATTGCATTGTGCATCATTTGTCTGCTTGGGATTTCTCTCTCTCTTTTTGTTATCTCCCTTTCCACATTACTACTATAATAATTATCATTAATTTAATTACTATAATTAATATAATCATTAATATAACTATTAATGCTAATATTAATATTAATATATTGTAATTTATTTTGTTTCAATTATGAAGTTGTTCGTAACTCACAGGTTGTATTATTTTTAAATTCTCTTTTGCATTCCACCAGAGCTGCTGCATGGTATTTAGTTACCGGCTGGGATTAAGTCATGAAAAGGGCCCAAATGGTCACATTTCTCACTTAAAACTCCATTTGGTATGTACATTTAAAGATATAGTCCAGTTTTTAAAGGTATCTTGGGTGAATATTTGGAACTGAAAAATAAGTTTCCAGGTTTGGAAACTTTTTTTTTTTTTTTTTTTTTTTTTTAATGTTAAACTATATGAAGTTATAAAAAATGTCACGGGAGGTGAACAAATGTATCTGTGTTGATGAATAAAACATTTTGATCCTCTATTCCTCACTTGTTGTAAACGTTGATGTGACATTAAGATATTACAGAAATATGCGAACACAAATGAATTGTCTTGTACTTCAAATGCATTATATGTTAGTAGACCTTGTTCTGTGTATCTTTTTATGAAATCAAGAGATTTGACAGAGAAAGCATTCTATCAATAATGACAGAATTTTGATAAATCCTTGTTAATGTTCCAGATCAGACAGAATGCAGTTATGTAAAACTGAATCAGAGAAGCTTCCTGTTATATGCATATGTCACTTTTTTGTCCTCTCTCACTATATACAAAATTGGTTTCTATAGACTGGAAAATTTTCCGCACAAGGAAATTTATTGAGTAAATATTGGTTTGTAAGATTTCAGTTTATTCTAAATCATCATTAAAAAATATTACTACATTAAACATTTCATAAACTGAACGTAATTTTGTAAGTCAGGCTTCCACTTGGAGAAAGCAGCAGTCAGATAAATAAATCTAGTGTATTGGTTTTTGCCAGCCCTTCTACTTAAGTTGGCTTCTCAGACTAAAATATAGGATTCACACAGGTCACAAGGGGATAATTCAGATTTCTATGTTTCTTTTTTCCACTCAGGATATTTTCTTCACATACAGCCTAATCTTACAGAATTCACTCTTAGTTTTAACATTGTCTTCAAAAAAATCTTTCATTTCACCTCTAAAGTGATATTTAAAAACTTTAATACTTAGTCTGACATGAGGAAGCCTGCTAAAATATAATTGTTTGCTTTGATTTTATTGAGGTTTTTTTTTTTCTTTTTTACTTTTTGATTTGGAACAACTATTAAGTTTTGAGATGCAATTTGTATCCACACCTGATCACTGTTTCCTCACAGAAATATATCATCTCCTCTGATTTAGATTTGCTCATTGCTACTCTATTATGTTCTCCAGAGAGCACAGAATCCTGAAATGGCAAAGATATTGATTGGTTGATATAATCCTCATTTCCTTAACTTCTGTCATTAATCTATCTATCTATCTATCTATCTATCTATCTATCTATCTATCTATCTATCATAAAAAATATTCATACTTTGACCAGGGAAGCAAACAGAAATTGCTAATACTATTATTCTGTAAGTTTTGGTAAACTGCTCTGCTGAGCTATGACTGTTCTATTAAATCAGACTCTAAAAATCATTAGGGCACAATAAAGTCTATTAGTATTGAAAATCTATGTTAATACAAATTTTTACAAGGCAACAAATAAAGACTATTAAAGACCTACGTCTTCTGTCATGCTGGATTCAAATTTGGGTTAATGCTTACAAAATGTTCACAGTTTCCTACCTAATGGCAGGCCAGGCTGCAGAAAAAATATTTTTGAGTTTCTTCTTTAATTATAATTGTATTATAAGCAATGAAAGAAAAGAAGATGTGGGATTCTCCTGGGGCAGCTGCTTAGTTTACCTTGCATTCAGTCACTCTGTAAAATGTGGCACCTGAAAGAGATCGTGGCACTGATTGAAATATATAGTATTCTCAAATTTCTAACAACCTAGAATACACAGTTTGGTAAAAATGAAAGGAAGAAAACACCACAGGACACATGTCAATATCAAACCAGCAAAAAAATTTTCCTGTGTTGATCTCTTTCTTCAGACGCCTTAGGAAATCCTAAGACAAAGCTACAGCAATAAAAGCTAGAAGTAATAAATGAAAGAAAGGAAGGGCTGGGAAGAGTGGAGGGAAGGGAAAGAAAGGGAGATAGTTATATTCCTGCATTTATGTGTCACTTGGGATCTTAGTAAACTCATGGGTATACCTGAAAATCCTAGAACCAAATTAATCCATTCCTTTTATGGTCTTTTGTTTTCTGTGAGAACTCAATTTAGATACACATATCTCAACTGACTTAAACAATACTAAATTGTAAATTAAAATTACCTCATTAACCTAAATTTACCATTTGTTGAGAAATAAAAGATAAGAATAGCAAAAGAGGTGTTTAAACACAACGAGTGAAACTTTAGGCAGCACAGCTTTCTATCTTGCTTTATTAACCAAAGGAAAAAATCAACAGTGAAAATCAGGTAGAGGGCTCAAAACAGATTGTTCCAATTTGTTCAAGAAGATGTTCTTCTTAGGAAAAATGAGTGTACATGACTTTCTGTCTAAGAGGAGGAAGAATGTCAAAACCATGGCAGATTATAATTGAGGTTGTTAAGTATGATTGAGATCAAGTAGCACACCTAACAAATGAATGGAAGGGGTTGAAAATCTCCATATCATCACAAAAGTTATATTTAGAATGCTTTCTTCATAGTCTTTCTATCTCTTTATTCGCATTTGCAATTTAAATGCTTAGTCTGAAAAAAAAAAATTAGAGACCAAGAGAACTAAAAATATGTATGAAAGGGATGAATCTGCTCAAGTATAAAAACATACCAGTGCACAGACACAATCAGTTTGGAGGTGTGGAGAAATGCTGATGATGCCAGCTTCCAAAATCTATTTATATTTTATGGTCCCTACAGCTACAAATAGAGGATCCTCAGCTTCTACAAGAACATTAAGAATCTTCCTTTCAATAATATCAAATATTACCCTTATGAAAAGTTATGTAAGCTTGTTATCAATCTGCAAACATGAAACTGATTCAGAGAAGTAGAGGCAGAACTCCAAGCTGAAATAATTGAATATAAATACTCATTATTTTGTTGCAAAGGGCTAAACAATCAGGTCCCCCTAAGCTAACAGTATATTATTTTTTAATACCATTGGTATATTATTTTTTAATCCCATTGGACAGAATGAGCTTTTACCAAAAAACAACCTAAACAAAGCATATTTGGTGGGGAAAGACATTTTCTCTCAAATAATATGTGGGTGGTAAACAGGGAGCAACATGAAATGTCAGCCAGCAGAACATCCTTAGTGCTAGTGAAATGATGGACTACTGTAAAAACAGGTACTGATAACAGCAGTGAGCTCTAGCATCACTCCACTTAAAGCAAAAACCTTTCCAAGTACAGATGCATCTAGGAGGAATTCAATGTATGTAGGAACAACAACAGAATGTCACTGTGACATATCTAGGCCCACACAATGCAGTGGTAAAAAAATTCTGATAATCTAACTTCTACTTATGCACAAATCATCGCTTTATATAGTCACTGTTTCAAATTAAAACAATAGCAATTCCCCTACTAACTATCAATTGAGTTTTTTCTAGTAGTAAATGGAGAATAGAAAAATTAATAGAGTTACTGCATTAGAACAGTTTGTTGCCAGACCATAGTTAAAACCAGAACACAAGTGGACTCCAATTAATATAAAAAGAAAAAAAAAAGTATTTGGAAGATAAACTAAATGAATTCTTATTTTTAAAAGTGAGCTGATGTGCTTCTATGTAAAAAAAAGAAAACTCTGTTTTGCAAGTCTGAAGAAGCATCATTTGTATTTTAAACGTACATTTTCATCAAAGATCTGGTAGCAACTAGAATACTACTGACTGCACAGACTTTATGTCAAGAACAGTTCTGTTCACAGCATAATGGAAAATGGAGATTGGTAGAAATATGGCTATGTTTAACGGAAGAAGGATTTAATAGATTTTGACAGTTCTTGTGTGCTTGCATATCTCAGTAGAGACTAAAAAGTTTTAATTATGAGAAACTAATCTTTTTGTCAATTACAGAATAAATTATACTATGTAATATACTTCATATATAAAACATAGCCAAATATCCCATTATTATGTAGAGATTAAATTTAATTTGAAATACTTAGATAATAAAAGACAAATTTTCTATTTTCTGTTAAAAAATACTTTTGTTCACTGAAACTCATTTTTCAAGATCTACTTTCTGCATTAATGATTCATACAAATGCATATTTTTTCAGCTGTAGTTTATTTCTGTAACTTCTTTCACTTTCATAAAAAACTATAAGGATAACAGCAATCCTTGAGCACTGTATATTCTCTGCGGCATTTTAAAAAAAATTGCTTAACTGATCATAGATATATCATTGTGAAAAACCATTGCTACTACTTACTGGTAAATTTTGCTTCAGAGAAAAAAACAAAAAGGAAGAGTACATTGGCGAACATATTTTATGTAGGAAGGATAGTGATGTCAATATAGAACATAATCATTAACAGCTTCTTTCTCATGTTTCCCACCACTTATGTAAAATCCAGTTTGAATAATACACTACTGCAGAGAAACAATATCAACCTATAATCTTCTATATTCAATGTTGGCAGTTCAGCTACAGAATAAAGCAGTGTGGCATTATGAAGTCTGTTTAATACTTAGTAAAAATAAAAAAGGGCTTTCACCATGTACCAAGCAGATTATCATGTATAAACTAGTAAAAACATAAAACAAATATTGATATGAAGACAAGACATCGACAGCTGTGTTAGTATTCCTCAGCTTTCTACTTCCCTTGGATAAAAACTTCATGGACCAATGCTATAATTGACAAGTTGACCTTGCAAATTTTCAGCACCATGGGTAGAAGGAGGAGAGAGGTGGTGGAAAAAAAAAAGAAAAAAGAGAAAAACCCACAACCTACTAAATATTGTCCATCCTGGAAAAGATATAGTCCCAAATTAAAAGTATTTTGATGGAGAATTTCTGGGAGGTGCCAGAACACAGCAATTGGAAAGGGCTAAGACACTCTGATGTGGTCAAATGTTGTTGTGTCTGCAGTGAGAGACATTCTGCACAAGCCAAAATGAAGCACTGCATAATGTTCTGAGCTAAGGAAATGGACAGTTAAAAATCAATCTCTATCTCACATTCCCAGCTCTGAGCCTGAAAATGACAGCTATTATCCAGATTTACATTTTATTCCAGCTAGAATAAAGCCAATAAATCACTGGGCTTTTGACTGCTCAGATAATTACAATGTGAGTGACTGGTATGAGTTTCACTGGGGGAAGATGCTTTCAGAGGGTTAGAGCACAAAGTGGAAAGAATGACAGTAAAAAATGGACTTGATTTCCATGTTGAGATGAGAGCTTGTGACATGCAAATCAGTGAACACAGTAACCTCTGCTGAGACCCATCAGCCCTCCTCATCAAATGCCCAGAATAGGTAAGCCTGTGTGGTGAAGCATCTTTATTGAGCTGATAGCTCAGGTGAACAACCTTTTGGTTTAAAGGGACAGAATTTTCTAATGGCAGATTAAAAGACATTCATGTGTCTTTGCCAGTAGCGATTTCATCATAAACACTCTACAGTACAACTTACCAGTGTGCTTCTGTGAGAACAGATACTTTGAAATCTAAATTTTTAGTTATGATTAGTTTAATATAATCACATCTAATCTAATGTGATCTAATCACATCTGCATATCAGATGACTAAGTAGCAAGAATTCAGCTATACACAGCTCTAAAGAATTTAAAGAATATGTGATCCAAAAGTTCCGAAGTCTGAAATTGTATGACTGCTCATTTCCTCCTGTAACAAATTCTTTCATTCTTCAAGCATTAATTATGGCTCTGTTTTATGACAAATGTAATATGTTTCACAGATTCTTTCCCCAATTGTCCTGATTTCCAATCTGAGCTGAACCTTCCATAATTTTTTCCTGGATGATATCACTCTGGGAACCTGAAAAAACGTAAAAAAAATCATTAACTTTATTATTCTGTATGATTACCTAGTTAATATTTTAAAATTCCAAGATATAGTCTCAAATAAAAATGGAAAAGTATAGGTAAATATCAAAGTACTATTTTTCAACAGCTCTACTCTTATCCTCTGATGAACTGCCTAGAACTGTATGCAAACAAACCTAAAAATTGTGCTGTTTTTATTACAGCAAAGTTGAGAAAACCGTTTCCAAAACAGCTGATAATTTATCTAATTGTTCTTATCTTGGGCAGCCACACCAGTGGGATGTATCTATTGTCACAGTAGGGACATTTTAGTCAGATACAATGATCCATTATTATATACAGTGTTGATTGCATCTTTCATGAAATTGCCTTTTTTCTTGATGTTTTTTGTTGTTGTTCCTGTTTTTTGCTGTATTATAGAACACCAACTTCTTTTTGTAGTAAAAACACCTCTGGTAACGAGTCTGCAGTTAAAGCTGTTTATTCTTACCTTATTTCTTTTTGCTTTACAAGGACTGCAAGGAACACCAAGTATCCTCCAATAAATGTAGCAGGCATATATTCAACTGTAAAAATTGTACCAAACTTCTATTTAGTGTTGAACACATTATGGCATCAACATTAGGCTGTTGTAAGATGAAGACAATAAATACTTGCAGACAACATCAGATAAAAATCTGCACTAAGATAAAGCCTAAGTGTATAGATATACCCAGTCTATTTGAAAAAATCATAAGTAAATTAAAAAAAAAAAAAAACACCACAAAACCCAAACCAGATATATTTAGATATATTTGTCCTCTATTGGGACATTAAAATACCTTTATAAAATGGGGGAAAAACATAAAATGGTTTTTTTTTTTGGTTCTGCAACTCTCATGAGACTATATCTCATGAGAATATCATCACCAAATCTCTGTAGTAGTTAGAATTGGATGAGATCATACAAGCTGTAATAAAAGATAATAAAACATAGCTAAGCTGTAGGAAATTAAGAAAAAGACATGACAAGAACATGAAATAATGACATTATAGAACTACTTTAATACCAAGGAATGACGAAAGTGAGAAGAGGAAGAGCCCTTAGCTAGGATGAAATGCAAAAAAGGCTGAAATATAAAAGAGGTTACGAGGAAGATAAAACAGGCTGGATAGAAGGAGAGGATTAATTATGCTGAAACAGGAAATAATGGTAGACTTTACATACCATGCTAAAGAGTATCTGGGATCAAGAGCAGGATAGGTAAATGAAGAGATTGTCCTTGTTCCTTCTGAGATCTTTACTTGCTTGAGTACAAATATGATGTATTCAGTGCTCAGGCACATAAAGGATTATAAACATTGGAGAAAAATACAGAGAAAGCAGCTCCACTCTTTATCTCATCAAACTGTATGCAGAAGAAATAGAATAGGCAAATAGCAGAAAAAAAACATTTGTATACACTAGTGCTTGAATGAAAAATTTCCTTTTCTTTTGTTAGATCCTTTTTCTGAAGACAAATATAAGAATAGTAGTATTAAACTTGCATTTTCTTTATTTCATGGAATTATAAAATAGACTCACAAAAATAACTTAGGCTGGGAGTGATTCTTAATGTCAGGTGGTCCAAGTCTCTTCTCAAAATCTGGTCATTTTACATGAAATCATGAAATCATATTGCCCAGAAAGACTTCCAAAGCTGGTACAGTATATGCAGAATTAATATAAAACAGCAACTCATGCCTGACAACTCATTTACAAAAACGTAATTATTTTACTCATTAGTAAAAATAGAAATAGAAGTATTAATAGAAAATCAAATATATTCCATATTTTGTACTAATTGACTGAATTCCCTATTTAATTTTCTCATTTAATAAGATTTTTCTTTTCCTTACAGTTATCTTCTTTATTAACCTACTTCTGAATAGAACAAAGAATTTTGGCTTATACATTAACTCTATTGATAAAAATATTCTGTGGTCACAAATGTAATATAATCATTATTGGGAGTATATATCATATTAAATGTGACAAAATTGTTTGGACTCTTCATCGTATCACAATATGGCAAAAAGACCCACCTGAGAAGTAATATAGCTGCAAATTCAGAATCTAGTAAATGTAATAAGGCAATTTTCCAGGAGAAAAAAACAAAAAGTAGCAATGGTATACATTTTTGTTCTTCAAATATATTTTAAATTTGTCTTCTGTTTGAAAATATCTTTTCTCCCGAAATGTACTAATCAGTTTGAAGAAATAAATACCTATGTATTCCATTGTTGCAAATTATACTGTACTTTAAACTAAGTTGTGTAAATTTCTGTTTAGCAGCTAAGACTCAACTGTGTTCAGGAACTTAACACTAAACACGTAGGAAGATTTTTAGGTATTGCCTGCTAGATTATGCTGATATTTACTGTTTCAGAAGGTTTGGGTTAGAAGAGTGGCGTTTCATGTTAACTACACTTGGTTGATGTAGTGGGCATAATAAGCTACCACTGGTAAGGGGTACTCTTACAGGGTATTCAGGAAGGAATGAGATATTTCTCTCATCTCACAAGTATTCTTGGTAAGGCCAGTTGGAGGTAACATAAGTTCCTATTAACCTGGTTAATACATAGATCCCCTAAAATTTCTCACATCCAATATTTACTTTACCAATATCTTCTTTGTTAACACATTACAGTATTATCAAGGTTTTAGTAGGGTTGAAAACAAAAGCTTGACTTTCCTTCAATGATTGCTGAAATTAATAACATTTGGCAGACCTCATGAAGAATGTTTTCCTAAAGAAAAAAAAAAGAGAGGCTTGAAAAAAATGATGACATTATTAGTGATGCTATACACTTATGTAGAAGCTAAAAGTACAACAAAATATTTCATCCTGTCTTCTCCATCAGCAATGTCTTTTAAAAACAAAATTGTCTGGTAAAACCAAAATCTGTGTATTTTATTTTTGTCTAAACTCAAACTGCTTGGTACTTGTTTTAAAACTCTTCATTAGAAAAACATACAAATTAAGGTGATATTAACATACAATTTGACTCATTGCTAGTCAAGTATTTTTTTGCTGGTAGTGTATTTCTGTAAATCGAGCAGAAAGTGTTTTTTTCTTTATTTTATTTTTTTTTAATCCACCAACATTTTTCTGGAAGGAAATAAGTTTTTTGACAAGAATTTATCTGTCTCTTGCTGATAAAATGACAAGACAAGCCAAATAACATCAGAAGCCACAGAATTCCAAAACCTAAAAGAAGTCAGTTATTATCTCTCAGAGCTAAGATCTCATAGGCAAACAGGACAAAGGATAATGCTATACCATGATCGTTTGACCTTGAATGCACAAAGAAATAATTTTATATAGAATCTAGAAAAATTCTTTTGCACATTTAATTGACCCTTTTATATATGCAGAAAACCTGCAATGGCAAGATTACTTTTACATTATTCTTTATTCTGCAATCACTATCAATTTTAGACATATTTGTACTCTGTTTCCAGGTAAAAAACTCGAAAACCAGAAGTGCAGTTTAAGCAAATTTGTAAGACAAAATAATTATAAATCCCTACAAAATTACATGTACAAAATCATTATTTTTCATCTATGTATTAAATTATAAAAAACAATCAAGAAACCAAAGATGGTTTTTTCAGGATTTACAGAATTATATTTTTTTTTTCTTAAAATACAAGTTCTTTTTAAAAATTAATGTGAATTTTCTTACCCCTTTCAGCAAGATACATGTCCAAGCATCAGAAAAATCCTATTATTGCTACTTGTCATATTGCTTTATTTTCTCCTCAGGAGCACAGAGCATTAGAATATCCTGCTGTATCCAAATAAAGATATTCTGACCAACACTACTCTAGGGTATATATTTTTCTCACAGTGAATAAGCAAGAAAAAATTAATAGAATTATAGTCAATTATTTTGACTATCAATTTCCTTGAATATGGTTGAGTCGAGTGAGTAATTTGCAGTGAATCATTCATGGGATTAATTTCCCTCCTTTCTTACTTATGGAAAACCCATCATCTATTCTTAATTTATTTGACTTTATTTCTGTCTAGAACAGAATCCTCCTGAATCACATGAAAGATTTTTCCCTGAAGGCAAAAAAAATTTCTGTCCATGGAGGAGTACTTTAGAAATATATTCACCAGGTTTTCAAATCTATATGGATTGCGCCCCTTCATCCAAAATTTAATCTCATATATTTTAAATTTACCAGTAATTTTATGTACATGAATAGTTATATATAAAATACAACAGAGTTACTCATATGCATTAAGTTGAATGTGTGCACAAAATCATGCAGAACTAATGCTCACTGTCTGGGCCTTGCAGAACTGTAATACAGCAGTATTTCTCTCCTCATCCTTTGGAATCCACATTCCATCAGGAAAACCATCTTCACTTACTGAAAATATTTCGCTCTGCATTGTTAGGCAAATGCCTTTTTAATAAAGATAATCCAGGTGTACAAGTAAAATACTATGATTGAATACCTTTAATGTCTCAGCTTCATTAGGCAGTGACAGGCTGTCATGCTCTTTCTTATTTATTCTGGTTGGGTTGCCATCCTATTCCTGGCTATTAATAATGACAGATCATTTATTACTCTATTAGAACACAAGTATATTTCCGTCACAGTCTTATACATTTTCCCAACCCCACAGTTTGTTATTGAATAATAGAATAAATAATAATAATAATAACAACAAAAATATCATATACCTCATGCTTCTAACTGAAACCTAAACACAAGCAAATGCAGAAGTAATTAAGTTGCTGACAGTATGTCACCAATACTTCCTTTTGAAATTATTTCAATATTTGATATGTTCTTTATTGATAGTAGTAAACTAAACCTTCATGGTTTTGTTCACATTAAGCCGCTTGGCCTTTCTATTCAAATTAAAATGTGAATGTGAGAATAAGAATTCTTATTCAGAGGAATATTGGTGAAAGGCAAAATAACTGTAGGTCCTTTGTAGAGAATTGAAACGTTCCCCACAGTGTTTTCAATATTATTCATTAATCCCCACAGGTATTTCTTCAATAATTAGTGGCAAATTTAGCATATGAAGAAGATAATTTTAATTTGGAGGATTTTTTTTTCTTTATAGTAAGCTTAATGTTACCTTAGGATAATCTAAACCATCTACTTCACAACAGAGAAATTACTAACCCATAATTCAAAACTGTTGGTGAAGTTCTGACAGATAATGCTGATTGCCTTGGAAGGTAAGGAACTATCATTTCAGGTTTCAGTGTTCAAGAGTAATGAACACAATAACTGGCCTCTCAGGCTACAGTGTCCCCAGAAAAGCTCTACACAGAGAACTGGGCTAAATGCATAATTCCTAAAGTCAATATTTGTAACTTTCGCTGAGTTTTCTCACTCAGATGAACTGTTAATTATTTTTGTATGGCATAGAATATGACCTGCCATGCAATTTAAAAAAAAAATTATAAATATATATATAATATATATATATATATATAATATATATAAAACTACAGTGTATCTAGCAAGTACTTCTCTACCTTTGCTGCAACCTTGTGGATAAGAAGGTAAAATATGACCTAATCTGATGGTTAAATTTGGTATGTTATTGAATTGGTATGCTACTTCTGTTTAGTTATGGGATTTAATTTTCAGCATTCAGAATGAGGCAATTGCCTGTTTTGAGTCTAAATATAATATGTTCCTAGAAACTTCAGTGGGAGACTACATTGATTAGGCTGATAAGCTGTGTTGTGTTTACTTGGCACAATCAAATTACTCTCACATGTGATGGTGACAGCAACCTTCACCTACAGAAGAAAAGGAAATCATTGTGTGATGAAATTTGCTCAGGATAACCAGGCACTGCTTGGAAATCATTGCCACTACCTCCTCCACCTAACCTGGTACCATTTATGCCTACTTGTATTAAGACAACAACTTCTAATGCATAAATAGTAAACTAGCCTAGTCCAAAACTTAATCCATCTGCCTGACAGGTGTTAGGAAGTTGAATATCACTGCAATCAATTATTAGGATGAGGTTTTGAGCAAAGGAATGTATTAAGTCTTCTGCCAGGAAATATCCTTCAAGTCCCTAAACTCTTCAAGGTTTATTTAAAACATCCTACACCACTAAATTTCACCAAAAAATTTAACTTACTCCACTTGTACGCAGCTATGTTGAAGTCACCTTCAGAGAAATTCTGCAGTGAGCAAAGAATGTCTGCATGCCCTGAACATCAGTACTATAACAATCTAGTTATGTTGTAGCTGGCACTTAATTTTATATTAATTAATGAAGCACAATAACCTAATCTCTGTACCACAATTGCCAACCTAATTACACACTCTTAATTCTAGTACCTGATAAAATAATTGTTCTCTAGTCTTGTGAAAAGAACCAATTTACCATGAGGGAGATAGCTGGAAATATTAAGAGACCAATTCATTGTCATGTATACAGATCTGTTGCCCCCTTGAAACGTACCATGAATACTATAGATCAATAAAATCTACATTAAAGAATTAGAAACAAAGTCCAACAAAACAGAGTAACATATATGTCTCTGGCTTCTATATTTTTCATTAAATTAATAGACATCAATGTACTTTTCATGTTCTGAACTTATGTGTTTTAAGACCCTGGTGAGAAATATTCTTCAGCAGCAAATTTACCATTTCAAATTGATGTTATTTTCCAAGAACAAGAAAAAATTCTGCATTTTCTCCTTAGCTGGAAAATTATCTTTTTGCTGATTCTCCACAATGAAAATTATAAGTCTTCATTAAATACTATGCTATTTCATTTCAGAAAAATATTTCTTTAATTTTCTTTGAACATGTAAACACAGAAAGTGAAATATAAAAGGTATTTGCAGTCACTACTAGATAACATAGTAAATGAATTACAATAGCTCTGACTCCAGAATTAAACCTGAAGTGTGCTTTTAGATAGACTTTTTTGCTGTATTGGATCAACCTGATTCCAGGACACAATGGTTTTGCATTACCTAGATACTGAGGATAAGACTACACAAATAAGTCACCACTTGCTAAAAAAGAAGATCAGATTTTCTTTGTGGGCTGTCATGTTCCTCCGGTACATGTGTGAGTTATTTCAGGTTTCCTGCTCTTCAATGGCAATTGGACAATTTCTGTACTACTTGTGAGCCATTATGAAATGGGTCTTCTTAAGCCTGAAGATATTTCTGTGAATGACAGAGCTTGGAGTTGTATAAGTTTTCTAAATTCATAGGTTCCTACACATTAATGAAGTGATAAAAAGAACACTTTGCTGCTTCAAGACTCCTCTGACTAGAGTCCTGCATGGCCTTTTTCATTACCTTGTGACAGCTGCTACCAGGTAATTAAGAGGCTCTGAAAACTCATCTGTGTTTAGATTTGCTCATTAAACGTATACACACAGAAAAAAACCCTAAAAGAACAAGAAAACAACTAAATCTAACAAACCACAAAAAATCCCCAACAACAACACCACCAAAAGAACACCAAACAAACAAAAAACCCAAACAAACAAAAAACCCCAAACAAACAAAAAAAAAACCACACAAAAAAATCCAAAAATGAAACCACTGAAATCAGAGAAAACATGATGGTATAATAGACACAGGGATTAATGGGGGAGAATAACACACTGTGAATCTACTGGAGCTTGGGGACTACGCTACTGACAAGGGCTATTTCCTGTGACTCTTTGGTACCTATATGTAGTGACCAGATGTTCCATACCTTCTGTATGTTCCATTGCCTACAGGAAGTGGTTTTGTTGTGGAAGAATAATCAAGTTATAGCTAAGCAGATTTTGGACATCATTCCCATGTGAAAACTTTGCTTACTCTCTCTTTGAACTGTTTTAAGTTTCATGTAATATTTCCTTATTTTTAACTAGTATTACCTAAAAATATGTGTGATTTCAAGATTTTGGTTTTGAACCAGTATAGTTAGAAGCACCTACAATCCATGAGTAAGTATTGAAATTCTGTTTGGAAATTCAAAATGCAAGATAACCTTCAGAGTGTATGAGCTGGATGCATATAATTAATATCTCAGAAACAAAGTACTTAATTTGATTCATTAATTATAACTGTGAAAAATTGTAGCTAGTCCTGGAAGTCTAATTTCAGGGACATATTGGTCACCAGTATAGAATTCCTATTGTTGGATGTAGATAATATTCTCCAGGGAAAACAGTTGATCTTCTCTAATTCAAATGAATTTCTAGAGGGAAAGCATAAAGAATTAGGTGAAGAACACAAGCATGTTTGATGTTTGAAAAGTAAAGAAAATTCAATTTGTTCTAAAATTGTACTGTTAAACAAAGATGATCATTTCCCATAATATGATTTACAATTTAAACCGTAAGTAAATTTGCTATCATGGGTAAGGACATTAGGCAGAAGGGAAAACAGGTGAAGAAAAAGCATGTACTATGAACATGACTCCATGAGATGCACAATAATTCTTGTTTTCCAGATTCTATACTGTGCAGATTAAATAATCATTGTTTTTTGTATCATTAAACAAATAAGTAACATACATTTGTCTTTCTCAGATTTCCTATTTCCCAGAATCATGATCCTAATTCAGACATAGAAACAGCCAATTGATCCATGTTTTATTTTTAAATCTAGGCATTCTTTCAGAGGATGGTGGAATTTAAAATGTATGAGTTAAAAATACTTTTATGCCCCATCTTGCTTGGTTTAAGGCAGTTTCTGGGAGATGCAGAACATCCTTACTGAAATCAACTGGATTGTAAATATTTACCATATTTAAAAGATCAGAATATGGCATTTTGAATAATTGAAATTTAAATCTGGAAAAAAAAAGTCATCTTTACTGTCCCCTAACTCTTCCTATTTTTATTGAAATATTTATTAAGTGCCTAAGATTATTTCCCAATGTCTGATTTTTTTTCCCTGAAAATAATTCCTTTTATTATATAGAAATAGTATTTTATATTCTTTTTCACAGCAAGAATCTACAATATTTAAAAATCTAGTAAGTCTGCCTAGATCAATGTAAGGTAAAATCTAAGACCATATGTTACCCTACTTACCATTTGATCATCTGAACATCAGAAGCCTAAACCTAGGCAGTCTGAAAAGTTTCCTAGGTGTCTCAATTCTACCTCAAAAGATACAGATTTTCCCCAGCCTGAGGTGTGAAGCATTTAACAAGTTATGATTTAGAAGCAGGAGGGAAATACCTAAAGAGGCCCTGTCTTTGTGTAGATTAAAATGTGTTCCTCAACGTTCACAAATGCAAAGAATTAGAACCTAAAAGTCACAATTTTCAAGGGGAGGGTCCTAACTGCAGGGCATTAAGGGACCACTTTGTCCATACTTATCATCATTGTAACTATACAAACAACAACCACAAAAAAACCCCTCTAAACTGCTTTTTTTTTTCCATGTTATTTATCTGCTAGATGGTGCTAAAGGTCTCATTAAGCATGAAAAAGGAAGGATCAAACAGAAGTGTTGCTGTCTAGAGGCCAGCCTGGAGACACTGAAGAAAAGAGAGGAATCAAAGGCCAAACAGCTGTGTTAGGAAGTGATGACAATTGTAGTATCATAGAATGTTAAGAGGTTGGAATGGACCTTAAGGATTATCTAGTCCCAGCCTGCCCTGTCATGAGCAGGGATTCTTAACATTAGACCGGTATATTAGTGTATTCCCAGCTCCCAGTGTGCCCAGAACATTTGTTGGGGAATCTCTCATAACGTGTATCTGGAGACAGTACAACAGCAAGTACATTACAAGTTTAAGTTTCAGGGTTAAAACAAAAATGGTCAGTGAATCTCAGCTTGATAGAAAATCATGCCCATGACCATTATTTTGTGCATATTGATAATTAGGTTTTGTTCTATATATTCGAAGGAAGATATGGAGGAGAGACTTTGGGAATAAATGCTGGTTTTCCATTTTGTTTTTCTCCCCCTCCCAACACCCAGTTCACTGGAATATAAAATATTTTGCTAAGAGCAAAAATAGGCACTTTTTTTCCAGAAAAATCCCCAACCAAACAAAGGGGGTTCCTTGGAATTTTGTAGCAGATATTTTCCCTCTTTTTTATCACTCGTTCCTCTTTCTTGTAATTTTATTTCTCCTTCTGACCTTCTTTCTTTTTCCTCTGTGGTAGGCAACATTTTGACATTCCTTTAATTTCCATCTACTTTATACAAAATGACCATGTTGGGAGGAGAAAGCAGCAGAGACATAGCTCCAACATGATTTAATCTTGTGAACTCTGTTAATGAATGCTAGTCAAGTAACATCAAACGGTGTCTCAAAAGTGTTGGAGCACTTCTGTTTCATTAACATCCCAAAACTCTCTGTTTACAAAGATGGAAAGTGAACATTGTTGATTTTCTTTTTCCAGCTAATGCATGTGCGTCTTGCAGTAGACAAGAAAAGAGCCGCACTGCTATAGTGAATGCAAGAATTTCATTTTCTTGGTGAAAAGCAGAGTCCCTCAGAACTCCCATATGCCAGCACAACAAAACTCCACCACATGTACAGAATATCAACTGGTTTCAGAATATTGTTTCAGACTGAAGATAGATTAAAAGGTATATGGCCAGATTTATTTGTTTGTCTCAAGTAGTCATCCCTAGATAATTTTTCTTATAATACCAATGAAACTGATGTGATTTAAGCATCAAAAATAAATAATGTCTCCAGTCTCGGAATTCAGTCTCTTTTTTCTCTGCCTTCACTCTTTCAAAGTGGTACTGTGAATGGAATAACTGCTTCCTGACAAGTTGTTGCCCTGCTAGGAATATAACAAGTTTATGCCCTAGAACAGCTTAAGCTGAAAGAAAAGACATAGATTTTTCAACCAAGCTGAAATGAGAATTGAAAATGAAACATCATAATCAGTGTCATGATTTTTCACAACTGTGACTGTATTTCCATGCACTTTTGCATTTGTCTTTGAAAGCACAGCATTTTGTGCCTTGTGTGAGCTCCACTTGACTTACTTTAAAGTTGTAAGGTTGCTGTCCAACTGAGAGCACACGCTGAGTAGTTAAATGAGGATGGAAGCCAGTAAGAGCATTTAAGTAATTCCAGTGGTGTACAGTATTTATGTGTTATGGTTTAATCCCAGCTGGCAACCAAACATCACCCAGACTCTCACCCATCACCCCTGGAGGGATGGGTGAACAAATTAGAAGACTAAAAGTGAGAAAACTCATGGACTGAAAAGATGGATATGTAATGGATAAAGTAACAGCCATGTACACAGAGCACAAAACAAGGAATTCACTTACCACTTTCCATGGGCAGGGAGAACTTCAGTCTCATCATAGTCTACAATTTCCCCATGAGGGGAAGAGGAGGGGCAGTACTGAGCTCTTCTCTGTGGTGGTCAGTGGCAGAGCCTGAGGGAATAGTCTAAAGTTGTGTCTGGGGAGATTTAGATTGGATATTAGTAGAAGGTTCTTCTCCCAGAGGGTGGTTGGGCACTAGAACAGGCTCCCCAGGGAAGTGGTCACAGCACCAAGCCTGACAGAGTTCAGGAAGAATTTGTATAATGTTCTCAGGCATGTGGTGTTACTCTTGGAGATGGTGCTGTGCAGGGCTGGGAGTTGGACTCAGGGATCCTTCTGGGTGCCTTCAAACACAGCATATCCTGTTATTCTGTGATTCTGTGATCTCCAGGAAAGTCCGACTCTATCACGTGACAGGGACTTGGGAAGCCATCACTCCAAATGTGCTCCCTTCCTCCTTCTTCCCCCAGCTTCATATGCTGAGCATGGTGCCATATGGTGTGGGATATCCCTATGGTCCCTTGGGGTTGTCTCTCTGATCTGTATTCCCTCCCAATGTCTTGTGCACCCCCAGACTGCTGGCCAGTGGAGTGGGGTAAGGAGCTCTGTGTAAGCACTGCTCAGAAATAAATAAAACACCACTGTGTTATCAATGCTGTTTCTAGCACAAATTCAAAACACAGTTTCATACTAGCTTCTGTGAAGAAAATTATCTCTACCCCAGACAAAACCAGAAAAATATGGTATCTTCCCTCGTCACTAGGTTATAGCTTCCCACCTCATACCTTAGCAAGATTATGCAAGGGCTGGTATTAGTCTGATGGACAGAAGTCATAAAAAACAGATAGTAATATCTAAATTATTGTTTGACCCCCCACAGAATCCAAAGAATATTCTTTCACTTTGGATATGTCTCTCACTGTCCCAGAAACTGAATCAGAATGTTTTTCAATAAAAGTATCTTTATGCTTTCCCTCTACTGCCTGATAATTGGAAAGGAGGGGGAAAAGAAATGGGGTTTGCTTATTTCTTACACACAATTAGAAGAAAGTCAACAGGTCACAACATATCTTTAAAGAAATAAATGATTTCTCCTTCCACTACCTAAATTTATCTTTTTCTGACAATAGATCTGTCTTGTAGATTTTTTTTTCCCTATTTCTCTCACGGAGTAATAAAAGAGTAGTAGATCTCTCTTGTTTTCCCAAAAAGGGGATAGAGCCCCAAAAGCCACAGGAAAAAAAAAACCCCAAACAACTATGAAGTCCAGTTAAGGGTTGGAAACAAGTCCCTGCTTTTCTCTAGAGCTGTAAATAAACAAAATGGCCAGAGAGCTGTTTCTTGTTCATTGTTTTAGTTTGAGGTCTTTTTAGTTATTATTATTTGACAGAAATTATCATCTATAAAATAATAACAACAACTGTGACTTGAAAGTTTCAATTTCAAATTCATGACTGTGAAAGTTTCACACAACACAAATTGTTGTTTCAAGATTCCTTTCTACAGACCAAGGAAACTCATCTATATAGTCAAGTTTCCGTATTTGCAAATGTAAAGAATAAAATGTAGTAGTTAAAGTAACTGACCTGCAAAGGATTGAACTGCACAGGAAAATTGAAAGTTAAGTCTTGAGAAGATTTCAAAATTTTTGCACGACAACAGAAAAAAGTAAAGGATTTTTCATTTTCTTCAGGCTCTGATGTTAAATCTTACTCTGTGCAAAGCTAGAGAGTGATGGTAAGAAACCAGTTTTAAATAACAAAAAATATATTCCTTGATCAGTGTAATTGTCAGAGGAAATTACACTGGCAAACAGTGCTGTAGCAGTATTTCTTGTTCTTTACAGGTTAAAATGTAATTCCTTTTTATTTCTGGTTGTAGCAAGAAAACAGTTGACTTAAATGAAATTCATTTCACTTGACACTGACCTTTCACTGGACAGGCCAGCAGGCCATACATCTGCCAACCTATTCTTAAATCCCTGTATCACAGCTGAAGCATACAGGTATAATCCCATAAATATTTCATAAATCTGCTAGGAATAAAATGTTTCATTTGAATTAAAATGCATTCAGATAACACCAGCAAATATTATGATTTGGAGGAAGTATTGTCATAACATGACCAAAACCATGCAAATTATTTGGTGATTCCCCAGAAATGTACTGTCACCAAAGTTTTGGTTGTCCTTTTTTCCTTTTTTCAAGCTGCATGCAAGAAGATTATTTCTATTCCTGACCTTTTCTTGAGCTTTCTGCTTATGATAAGCAAGAGATTTTCTAGACCTATGGAATTACAATACAGACCTAAATTAGTTTCACCTGATTTCTCCAGGAGTTTCTGTGGAGCACAGAAATGTTCACTTTTATTCCACCATGTTGTAGGGGTGGGTGGATAAAGGGATGGACCAAAAAAATCTCTTGCTTCTCTCTCTCCTGCCAGTGGTCATATGACCAGTACTCCTCTGGTACTTCTCCCTATTTACTCTTGAAAGTTTTCCTTCCCTCGGCTCTATTTTGTTATTTCTGAGTTGAAGGAGACTACTAAGCAAAAGGATTTCCTCTTTTGATGAAAAGAACTTTTAAAGCACATCTTTGAAATAGATCTTTGCAATTGCATGCCAGTTTTATCAGCACCGTGACAGGTGGTATAACCCAGTTCCAGGCTATCTCTCAGGCACGGAAGCAAAAGTAAATACAGTTATATGTTTTCTCACTGAACTGGTGAATATCTCTCAGCTCTAGCTGAATGCAAACTTAGTGTGCAACTACGTAAAGATACTACTTCTTAGCCATCTTATTTACTTGCTTTACTTAGAGTGTTTCACTTGCTTTACTTAGAGTATATTTTTTTTCTTGATCATAAGATGTGAAACAGTCAGTATGTTGAACAATGGCTAGTACTTCTCAATCTCTTCCAGAAATCTTTTGCTCTGAGATCAAATACTGTTTTCTGTGGCTACTTTACATTGATGACATACATATGATGGGATGATCTTACATATGATGATCTAATCTTGATGGGGTTTTTTTGGGGGGAAAGGGTTTGTTTGTTTTGTTTTTTATTGTTTTGGGTTTCTGCTTTTTTTTTTTATTTTTTTTTTATTGGTTTGGTTGGTTGGTTTTTGTGGTTTTGGTTTGGTTTTGGTTTTGGTTTTATGACAGGCTTGTCCAGTTCAGCCTTTCTTTTCCTCAGCAATTTTCAGCAGATGAATTCTCAGGTTATAAGAAAAAAAGAGTTTTAGAGGTGCATCATCTTTTACTTTTAATGGCTTTATTTTTTCCCAGTTCTAGAATTCTAGTCCTTAAGGTCACTCAGTTATTTCTGATTTTCTTTACTTAATAATTGTCTTGATCTTCTCATCAATATATTTTATTAGCATTCACTCTTCAAGTCACAGGCAGTTTTGGAAGTATAATAGAAATTATAAAAACAGAATGATCATCAAGTAACCTATGCCTTCATAGATACTTCTTCTTTCAATTTTACTTTCTACTCCTCCCTCTTTGATCAATTTACTGGTTTCATCAGTTTACTGATTCTGTGCTAATTTCTGTTTTTGTATCCTAAGTAAGTTTCTCTTATAGCACCATATTAAATACCTGAATGAAATATTTTAGAGACCCCCAAGGAGATTTTAATTAAAATCTCTTCTAGGAAATAATTCACTTTATCAAAAGAAGATGGCAATTTATTTTAGTGTAATCTATGTGAGTCCATGTTGCATTTAAGCTCCTTTTACATATAGAAAAAATGTCTTTTGATATTATTTACTCTCATTACAGACTCTCATTTGACATTTATTAGCCTTAAGATCATTACTGTGTTTCTTTCTTTATTTCTTTAACCCATCCTTCACCTCTTTTTATTCAGAAGAAATGCTGTACTCTCTGTTTCCAGTTATAAACTATCATACTGCAGTTGATGGATTTGTGAAAAATAACCACTGTCAGACCTGAGCTAGCTTTGGCAGCTTTTGTAAGTTCTGGCGCAGTTTATTGAGGCTTCCTGCCATGAGTGTATTAAACAATGTAAGCTTCCTTGCTTCCTCTTTTTTTTTTTTTTTTTTTCTGTTTCCTTACCCCTGTTCTCATGAGCCTTCCTGCCCTTCTCCCACATTCAGTGTCATCACCTTTATTTGGAAATGAGGCAAAGTATTAATTCTGTTTGGGAGCCATGTTCAGCTTTTAACTGCATTCAGATAAAACCCTTTTCTCTTTGTTATTTAAATGGTTGAAGAATCTTTAGATTTTGTTGTTTATTTTTTTGTTTGGTTTGGTTTTTTTGGGGGTTTTGTTTTGTTTGATGATATTCTTTGAACAACATGGCAATAGATAGAGTGAATTACAAAGAAAAACTTCTTGATGTCAGAACTATATTTATAATAATTTCTTGTCTGTGATGGTAGCAAATATGATCACACTCTCAGAGAGCACAGAAAGGCCTTTTCTCCAGCCTTAATTTAACACTGAATGGAAACACAAAATGTGATTAAATAAAGCTGTGAAAAATACAAAACCTTGGGCTCATGTGGATTCAACAGTCAGCTCACCACAACTATAGCATGAGTTTGAGAATAATTACTTTACTGCAGAGAAGCTTCTGCTCGTTTTTGTGTAAGTGGGGATGATGCTGCAAAAGATGTTAAATATTAAAAGCTGTTATCAGTTGAAGTTTTGTAATTCAGCCTTCTACCTCAGGCAGCCTTTTTTTTTTTTTTTTTTCATGCTGGCATTTCTTTTCTTCCACAAAAGAGCTTGTAAAGGCATTTCTCATTTAAATTAATCTTTAATTAGTGCTCATATTCTTCCCTTTGTTCTCATCTGCTCCTAGAGGAACTTAAAATGTACTGAATGCCCTTGAGTTATATTCCTTCATCCCAGCTGCTTTTTGACCCAACAGCTTTGAAATTATTGATGTTTCTAAGTTCTTAAAAAATAGTAATAATAATCTTAAAAAATCGAAACAACAAAAACCACTTATATGTATTTGGGCTAACAATTTTTTTTGGATGATTTTGAAATATTGTTAACAAAAGTTATCCGTTCCAATAATGAGACTATGCTAGCAAGGAACGAACAGAGTCACTAATAATTGGCAGGTAATGCACAGCACAGGATAAAAACTGGATTCTGTATTCTTGGAAAAATTTATACACTGTTGTACATTTTTAAGCTGAAGAAAACACAACAACTTTACCAAAGGAAAATGCTAAATTCAAAAATTCTAACAAGATGAATCTTGAAGTCTGCACAATTTTGTGTGAATAATATACAAAAAATAACCAGACATTTTAATATTAGAAACATACATACTAAAACATAATATAATACATATAATATTCAAACCCCATGTTTCCTACCTGCAAAAACAGTTTTTTTGTTCATTAATTATCATTTCAGGCTTCACTTCACAAAACGAGATCATTTCAGAAGCTGACTGACCTTTTCTACCATAACACTAGGACAAAACTTGACTAAATTACATGGGATAATAGGAGATACCATGGGATTATAGGAGATATCCAGACATGGTAACTCAGAATTAATCTAGGTGCAGTTTATTTTCTTTCAGACAGCAAATAGACAATACACAATTTCAAGGACAGTAGGAAAAAGAAAAGGACATCTATGACACATTTTTTAAATACTTGTGACTTTTCCTTAAAAACAATTAAGGAGGATGGGAAATATTTTCCCATTAATCATCTAGTGTAGACTACGGAAGATGGCTAAGCTTTCCTAAGTAATTCCTGTTTACTATTTTTGAATCATATCCCTGTTGATGTTACCTCATCGTATTGGACATTTTGCTCTTTAGATAACCTCCTAACATGAAGACCCCATGTGACATTGTAGAAACTCTAAAAAAGAAAACTTGCAAAACACAGCTCTGTAAGTGGAAAACGGAACTTTTTCCAAATAAAAAAGTCCCTTGAAATATTTTAGTTTGTCCTCATTAGGAAGGCAAAACAATTAAACATTGAAAAAAGTCATACAAGTAGTAAGGACACGTCCTACATTAATGGTTATATAGCAAATTTATAGCAGTAGCTCTGAAGTCAGAAGTCTAGAATAGGAGTGCAGGTGTATGCATGGTACCTACAAGGTGAATAAATATAACTATACTGGTCTTTCATTAGTTTCTTAATTATAATCAACATATTAGAATTTAATTGTGATGGACTAAGAACAACAAAAAAGAAAAAAGAAAAAGAAAAAGAAAAAGAAAAAGAAAAAGAAAAAGAAAAAGAAAAAGAAAAAGAAAAAGAAAAAGAAAAAGAAAAAGAAAAAGAAAAAGAAAAAGAAAAAGAAAAAGAAAAAGAAAAAGAAAAAGAAAAAGAAAAAAGAAAAAGTATCTCTAGTGTCTCTGTAGTAGTCACTCACTAAGGAGCCCCAAAGAGCTACTATAAGCAGTGAAATTAACCCAAAGAGTCAATGATAGAATTAATCTGTAAAGTTATTCTTACAAAGTTATTTGAGGAAAATTGATACCAAGCATTGCAGCTCAGTGTCATTGTCACAATGAACACTACACAGATTCCCAGTATGCTGTTAATTTTCCTCTATTTCTCCTACAATTCAGTGAAGTACTAAAAATTTATAAAATCTAAAACAGTGAATTTGTGAGACTGCTGACTTTCTAGACCACCTTGAAAAACACAAAATTAATTATCTCTGAGTTGTTACCATTTTTCAATGTAAAGATCACATTCACAGATGACAAGCTTGAATCTGTTGTTTTAGAGCTCACTTCAGTTTTGGATGTCCAAAATAAATATTCAGGGAGAATCCCTCTTTGAGTTTGCTGTTCATTAGCTGGTAATAAAGTGCTTCATATTCTTGTCCCCTTGTGTGGACCTCTTCATTTCATTATCTGAGTCCTGTAAATTGAAAACTGTGCCTTGGATCAGCATCCCATAGGTTTCCTGTTCCAAGCTATGTTTGCTATTTTCTCCCACTTTCTGTCATACTTTCAGATTCGTGCCAGGACACTTCAACTGTTTCCATGATCTTTTTACTTCATAACATGACACTCTCCTTAGAATAAACACAAGTAAACATACCTCTGGAGGGCAAGCAGATAAGTAGCACAGAAAGTTAAACATGCATAAGGCAAAATTGGACATAATGGAAGCTATTCCTTGGCTCACCTGTTCTTTGAAGACTATTGCTAACAGCAGAAGAAAAGCTCAACAAGTCTAACTGAAAAAATGAGAAAATATCCATGATGAAATATAAACCAAAGAAACTGTAAGAAGAGTCAGACTATTTCCTGGTTTCCAGTGTTAGCCAAAGCTGTAACATCAGTGCACTAAAATTACTTTTCTAACTTACTGCGCTTGGAGGACTACTGAAACTCCCATAAGACATCCCAAGGTCTGGGGTCATCAGTATTCCATCAGAACAGTATTAAGCCATCCATCAATATGGTTGAGTGACAAAGATGCCTCAAACAGTAAAATCAGTGGGGTTTTCTGGTATAGGGTTCACATGGATGTGGTGGAGCCATCATCAGTGGAGGTACTCAAGAATTGACTGGACATGGCACTCAGGGGTTACGATCTAGTTGCCAAAGTAGTGATTGGTGGAAGGCTGGACTCAAGAATCTCAGAGTGACTTCCAATTTACATGTTTCTATGATTCTATGCACAGGGAACATCAAGGACTTCCAAGTCCAAGACTGAGAGTGGTGTGAGGAAGAGGAATCATGCTTTGCTTAGTAATACATCTTAATGTGGGCTGACAACAATCATGGAAAGACTGAATTTGATGGCTGCAATGTTTGAAACATTCTACTTCCACAAGATTGAAGCTTATCATCTAGTTCAAGTACACTGAAACAGCCTCTCTGTCTCTAGGGGCACATTACATACCTCTTCATGCTGTGGTAAATTGCCCTCTGATTTGTCTGAACCCAAACCTGTTGGTCTGTGCTGGTTTAACTCTGAATACAGTAATTGCCTATAAATCACAGGGAAGTCAGATGTAACATCCAGTAAAAAGTCTACTAACAACAGAGATCTCCTAAGAAGCTAGAATTAGAAATATTTATCCACAAATACATATGAGGTATCATTTCTATGTTGTTACCTGAAGCCAATTTGTGGATGACCAAAACTGTTCTTTATAAGTTATTCATACTAGACAATGCATTCAGTCTGTTGTTGTGAATTAAAAATTTACACAATTAGTAAAACACATTGTACAAGCAAAATCTTATCTTCCTCCCCTACAAAGAGTCTATTTTCTTCATGCTTGTTTGAAAGGTAGGTATTAAAAGATACACAAATCACTCTGTCTTCAATGTTTTTCAGTGTTTGAACTTTGATACGGGCACTAAAGTCTTTCTTACAGACTGTGATAGATAATGATAAATATATCTTATTAGAAAGAAATTTAATTAAAATTCAACTAAATCAGAGCCCTAATGCAGAAACATAGGCATAAACAAGACTATCCATTATACTACCACAAACTCACACCCATAAAACATTCTTGACAAGTCTGTAATTTAGGCCAATTTTCTGTCAACAATTTGTAAATCATTAGCTTATTTGGTAGCTCATTTATTTACTTTAGGAAACCTGAAATTGCTCAAATATACTTTCTGCAAACTTTATCAGGTACTATATTTTTCCTTTGCAAGGACCTTTGAAATGTAGTATTTATTTTTAATTTGCTAATTAATCTTTCATTTTCATTCCTATTTAGATTTGTATTTTTTACCTACCTAAACTATTTTTATATTGATTAACATTCCAGTGGGTTTTATTTATTTGACCATCTTGCTATAATGTTCATAACAATTTTGATTTACTTTTTCACAGTTGTTGGATCTTAATTTGCACATCAGTTATTTAATATTTAATAGTCTTAACCAGATACTCATCTTACTCACTATAAATGAAAAATTTACCATCATCTATGTTCTGCTTTAGTTATTGTCTATTTTAAGTATTAGATTGATCCCTACTTGTTATCTTCCAGCTTACATTGAAAGGCAAGTGTACAAGAGATTTCTCACATATCAGTATGAGATTATCTGTGCAAAAATACTCCAACTTGACATGGGAATAAAATACCCACAACATGACCCACATTCAATGTGCAGAGTTTTGAAATCAGTGGGGACAAATCAAGGCAGAGAGTAGCACTTAATAGGACTTATTTCAGCAACATGAATTGGCAGAGCTCCATGGACCTCAATGGATCTCTTCCCAGATTTTATTAGCTGAAGGTCTGGATCAGTAAGTAAAAGGGTGACAGAAGTAAATGCGTTACTTTAGATCTTAGGCCTTGGAGCTTTTAAAATTAATCTTGCTTGGTTCTTGTGAGAGATCAAATATTTCAAAAAATCTGCAGTTGAGCAACAATTTTTGTTCTGAACAGTGAACAGGAGTTGTTTGACACATGCCATCCCTGCATTTCCATAGAGAACAACAACCATAAAGAATGGGTAAGTATTAAAAAAGCAACTCTTTTTCTCCAATACTACCACCACAATAAAACAGATATAATAAATGCTTGAAACTTTTGAAAACTTTAAAACATGGAGAAAATTCTTGTAAAAAAATCCTTTGAAGTAGGAATGGGCTGGTTTTCATTTTTTCCATCATGTTCTTGTGAAATAATATGTTTATGGTACCATTCATCCCAGAAGATGACAAAAGACATCAGTATATATGTGGCTTTGGAAATGTAATTTTTTCATGTTTTCCAGAGCATTTCTGTGCAAATATTTCTGGAGCAACTTATTACAGACTCTCCTATCCTGCATTATATCTGTTGGAAAACTAAACATTTAGACCTAATCATAAAAATTATGCTGAAACAAAGCTAATTTGGCATAGCAAGAGGAAGTAGTTATATGGAAAATGAAGGCTTTCCATAAAGGGGGAGAAGAACTGCCTAGCCAAAGGCAACTGAAAACAAATCTTTCTTCGAATCCTTATGTGAAGCTAGACTTCCCCTCTTAAGACAATGTTGGAAAGACATATTGCCAGAAAACTGGGTGGGAAGGTTTTACTGTTTCAGTCTGACTAACTGAGGTAAATCTTCGAAATTCAAGACTGTGAAATCTTGGTACTAAGACATATTCATGGCCCACAGGACCTGCCTACATGCTCATTCTCTCTTCCCTCTTTTGTGCTCTGCCCAACACTTTAATCATGCTTACCGAGGATAAACAAAATAAATAGTTTATGTCTCACAAAAGTTAGTGATGAAAGCTAATGGGCTTTTTTTTAATTGATGGTGTAAAGTCTAGAGCCCGCAAAACACTGGGTGACAGTTTTGCCCACAGTAACTATGAGGCCAAGTCTTCTATAACTCACAGCTGCTTCAGAGCACTTTCCATTTCAGAAAACTAGGTATTAGACAGAAAGGACAGAATTTCATTTTATGCAGATCTTCTTTTCCTCTGAAAAGAATGGATCAAATTACTGTGAGCCACTTTCTTCATACCTTTAACCTACTTCCAGTCTGTTAATTCAAATGTTTAAATGCATTGACAAGAAAATAAAGAGGAAGTAATGACTTAAGATATAGCTGCACTGCCAGCAGGACTATAAAAAGGAAGGAATAGCAAATATTTAAAGGACAGTTCCCTGAGCACCCATGGATTGGATTTTTTTTTTTTTTTTTTTTAATATGTTTTTAGGTGTGTGTCCATGCTTCCTGATCAGAAATATTAACATTATGCAGCTTAAGTTAGCAATCAAGTTCATTGTTATTCCCTCTTGAACTGAGCAATATTTCTGAATTAATTAAACCTTACATTTGAAATAAATCAAAATTCTGAAACTTGAAACCTGATATATGTGAACATAAGTATAATAAAAAATGCTCAAATATCATTAAAACTCATATCATGTGCAAACACCACAGCTATAACTTAGCAAAACCTTTCCATTTTATATTGTCATTTTTAATCTCCTAGTTAAGATCTAAAAATCTGTTTTTCTGGACATAAAATGGGTAACTTTTTTTTCAGGCAAGCTAACATTTCCACTTGAAGATTTTTTCAAAATGGTTGCCTCATGAATTTTATTTAGTTTGCTTTTACTTTGTTTTTCTTTAGTATTAAAGATTCGACCATCCTATCCATCATATACTGGGTTTAAATTATGCAGTCCTACAGAAATGATAATAGCTATGGATACTTTTAAAACATTTTACTGCTTTATTCCAATAATAATATGTTAGAAAGAACAATTCAATGTCAGAACTTTCTATAGCCTCCTGAAAACATTTTGGTTTCTACCCGTTATTAGAAATTTAATGAACAGATGACAATTTCTCAGTATTAATAAAAAATTGCTTTTTGAGGCCATCACTTGCTGAGCACTTTGTGTGACTGATGTACCAACGCCAAAATCCTGTGTACTCTGGCAGGAAAACCAGTACATTTACAGAGGAGCACCATTTTCTTGCCAAACTAGAAGAAACAAAACAGAAAACAATATAGGGCTTTTTGTTCAAGTAGCATTTCTACAGTAACATGAAGACACATATGGACACAGATGGTTCCAGATAATTAAATTTCCCAAAAACCCTCAAGCCTTCCAAGTTTAACTTTACCCATATTGACATTCTGAATTATTTATCTTAAAACAGAGCATTCCATAAGCTCTTTCTCAGGCCTGTGACTCTTTCAAGCACTACTGCTCAGTTCTGAGAAGTGAAAAGGCACAGTTTTCAGTTAGTGAGTTCATTTTTCTGAGCTGAGGTAGTTAGAAGGTATTTGTAATATCCTAAAAAAAAAAATTCTTTGGTTTTTTGTCTTATAAAATTATTTTCTTGGGTGTCTTGGGTTGCAATGCAAGATGCAACCAAAATTATGTATTCTACTGCCATCTCTTGAAACCATTTGGGGAGCGGTTTTCTTTATCTCTTGTATGACCCATTCCTCATAACTCCAGGGGGGAGGGGGCAGATGCCTTTTGTTAATGAGCCATCTGTAAAAAGCAGGTGGGGCAGTGTTCTTCTCCATCACCCATCCTCCCTCCAGGGTGATATCTTCTGTTAATGGGCCCTTAAGACTCACCACATGACTGGTACAATTACATCATCCCACTGTGAGATGCTCCACCAAGGGGGAGGAGCCAAGCATTCCTACCTGGATAAAAACTAAGATTCAGAACACAAGGACAGCTTTTTTTTCTGCTGGATTCCCAGAGGAAGGCCAGACACCTCTCACCACCACTGGACCTTCAGAGGAAAACTATGCCCTTGTACAGGATCATAGCTGTTCCCACAGAACAATATCTGTCACTCCAAGAGGACTTAATTGAACTGCTAACAAGATGTCAGATTGTATTCTGACTCTGCCAGTGTCTTTTTTTGTTTGTTTGCTTACTTGTACTACTACATTTATATTTTTAATATCCTTAGTTAAGAACTCTTATTCCTGTTCCCATATCTTTGCCTGAAGGTCCCTAATTTTGAAATTATAATAATTCAGAGGGACTCGATTTACATTCTCCATTCCAAGGGAGGCTCTGGCTTCCTCGGGCAGACGCCTGTCTTTCCAAACCAAGACATTGGGTCTCGTGTAAAAGCATATCTGTGATAGCATGCAGGGAAATCCAACAGACCCAGCTACTGTCACATATCTTCCTCAAGACAGAGATTTTGCTAAAATAGGAACAGAGGGTAGCCTGTTTCCAAGGTGCCATTACAGCACTTGAAAGCAACTAGGCTTACTATAAATTTATGAATAATCTGTGGACACAGATAAAAACTGTGTAAGAAACACATGAACACCTGCTCACAAACCTAAATTGTTCTCCAAATAAGAATTTTGAAAATCCATGAAAAAATCCTAAAATTTACTGTAGTTAGTGTGAGTAATCCCTTAGGTTAAAATGTCATTCAAATATCATAATTTAAGGCTTGATTAAGGGATCAAATCTCAGAAAACTTCACTAGAATTTGAACCATCTTGCCATGTCTTACTCAAATTTACTATTCTAAGAAATGAAACCTTGTTCCTTTCATTTCCTTTCATAATATTGCTTTGCAGATCTTTCTCTTGGTTTATGAATGTGTCAGCGTTCTCTCTTTCATGTTTTCAGTTTCGTAGCCTACTCCTACTCTATCATCTTTCGTTCATCACTGAGAGATTAACTTTCCCCTCAGTCAGCCTAGACTCCAGTCTCCTTTCCCCTCCTCAGCAGATTTCTCATCCCACATCTTCATCCCTTCACTCATGTGCTCCATCATAGGTATATTTGAAAACAATTAAATCTATACCCTACAGAAAATATTACCCATGAAGCTGCTATGTAGCTGCTATGTATTATGCATTGCTTTTTATCCCTTTCAGTTCTTCTGGTTTTACGCCTTGGTTTAAAGCTCCCTGAAGCACTTACCACAATTTCTAGTTTTAGTAGGATAGTACCATAGTCAGTCTCACAAGTCGAACCTTTTAGCATTCCTGAAGTGCAAGTGGAGATTGCAGTAACAGGAATAACTAAAATATAATAATGCTAATAATAATATTTACATCAAATCTCTGCTGCTTAGTATTAAGTTACATTTCTATATATGCTAGGAAAAAAATGTTGCTTTACTCCATTTCATTACCTAGACTCATTACGACTTTTCTTAATTATACACTATTATTTATCTGGATACCTTATAAAGTAACATATTCCGTTGAATACTACCAAATTGGAAGCTCTTCTGCTTGCATAACTTTTTGGTATTAGAATGTAGTGATCCCTGGTAAAATGATGGATATGTACAAGTTGCAGTGAAACAGACATGCTAACAGATGGAAAAGTTGAATATTGTAACAGAATTGTTATACTCCATGAGATCCAGTGCAGACATTGAATTTTTCCTTCACTGAATTTCTGCCTCGATCAAGCTCTCCACAGCTTACAATTCCTCTTTTCTATCTTTTAAAAATAGATTTCATTGGATATTATTTGTCAAAGACCAAGAAATCTCCCTCTGAATTACATTAAATTCAGAATCCTTACCAGATGGTATGATATAATGTTGGCAATTGTAAACAACAGAATTTACTTCTTCACTTGAAAAATATGCACAATTACTGCAATTTCAAAGCTCTTGTTAAGTAGGGAAACCTTGGCTTAAATTCAAAATGCTAGAGGAAATAGTCATTCTTTGCTCACAAAACATTCATCAGCATTTCATTCAACTAGAATATTTCTGTTGTGGCTTTTTTCAACTCAAAATTATTTCCACGTTTTTTCTGATGATCCTAATTATTCATAAAGATACAGATCTCACTGTCACTGTAATGTAGTAAAGGGCATAATTTAATTTGAATTCAATAATTCATTGAAATAAACAGAAAATAATGTATCTTAGCGATCGTTTGGCCTCCTTATCTCTCATGTTCCAGTACATAGGTTAAGAATGTTTAGCTGAGAGGAGTTTCTTCTTCAGGGGGACTTTCCTCTTGAATCCAAACCTTGAGTAGGTAAAAGTTAAGAAATACTATAAGATGTCTCATAGTAGTCTTTAGAAGCTTTTTAATGTAATTTTGGACATGGTGTATGGGGGTTGTATGTTCATGTATATGCTCTGTGTAGTCAAACATAAGATATATTTACGTGTGTATATGTCTGTGCATAAAAACTAGGATTTTTAATGGGTCTAATTAAATTCTGCTTTTATAAAAATGGTACTTTTTCCCTTTAATATGCTATCAATTTTCTCATGATGGAGGGAGGTGCTTCCCTTTCTTTAACAATTGCCAAGCTTTCAAATATAATTTAAATGTATCATGGAAAGAGAAAAATTGAAATATGGAAAAAAAAAAAGCAAAACCAAAACCCAAAAACAATCAACCCTGAAAACATTAGCTTCTGCAGTGCTATCAACATATAGTGAAAAATTATAAAGTACTTATAGGTGTGGCAAGTTTGTATACATATCTTTATTGGTCTAACACACTCTAAAGGTTCTTCAGTTAAAAGCCTATTCTTAGATGTTGAGGTGAGATACTCCTTGCTGACTTTGCTATTGCAGAGACTACTGCAGAAAGCACATAATCAAGTGGGTTGCTTCAAGCAAAAACAAAAACAAAAGCTGAAATCTGCTATCTTTCATACCTTTGCTTTACGTGTTTAATCTCTGGAAAGATGAGTATAAATACAAGAAAACAGTCGCAGCAATGCTGCAAAATGTATGAAGGTAAAATATGTAATCAGAAAAGATGAGATTATTACTGCTAATTATGCTCTACAAGAAAAGTTGAAAAGATAAGAAATCTTTTAGTTTTAAAATAAATTCTTACTTATTATAAAGATGGCACATACACTATAAAAAATAGGGGACAATTTTCTTTCGTTGCAAATTACTTCTGATAAACTCATGAGTAAGGAATCCCATGAAACATGAGGAATAACAGTTTCACAGGCACCCTACTGTAGGATGCGACAAATGTATCTTTGAAACAATGGCAAAGAATATCAGATCCAAAGAATCTGACAAAGCAAAAATCTATTGTCTGACAGTTTAAAGTACCAGTAAAACTTAATCTTCAGCATGAAGAAGTCTGGAAAAAATCCATTCACATTTTATTGATATGTTATATTTTTTTATGCACTGTTAAGGTAGAACTCACTGTCACACTGATATTACAGAAAATGTTTCAAATGCTTTATCTAAATAAGACTGGAATGAATGTTTTTATGACATTTCTAAAGTGTTAAAATTATATTTTATTTTATTGTTCCTCATATCAGGTCTAAATGAGATATTTTATACTTGGTTAATAATAAGAATATTTTGTCAAGCAATCAGGGAAAAAAAGCTGTTTTATTTAAACAGTGGACATTTTCTAGTGTTGCAGTAAAATGTTTTCTTTCCAATTCTTTGTAGGTGTGGTAAGAAGAGTTACAGTAAAAACTATACATTTATCATAGTAAAATTTCAGGATATGTTTTGAAGAAAAAATACTGAATATTATTTTAGATTGTTCATTAAATAAATCCTGATAATACTGCTGATATTATCAACCAGTGTATTAGAGAAGTCTGCTGCGGCATGAGGTAGAGAGACAGCATGTTCTCTCCTCTGTCACGTGGTTCGAAGGTCAGTTCTTCAAGATGGTGTTAGTGATCAGAAGAGTAAAGACATGGTTTCTCTCTAGCCACCCACTAAGGACATCTTTGAAAATCACCAGCATAAGTGCTGAGGAAAATGGGAAACCATGTTCATTTAACTGGAAGCATTTTTATGGTATATAATAGACATTAAAGGCCTCTTTCCACGGGTCCAAATGACTTGATTATGACCTGTGGCATAATAATTATGAATATGATAAGAAATTACTAAAATGAGAGATTTCTGGAAACAAACCCCTATGTAGACAGTAACTTGTCACTGTCACTGTCTAGAACCCACCCATAGTTTTCTAGTTTGTTTTTTTGTTTTGTTTTGTTTATTTTATTTTGTTTTTAAATATGAGGACATTTAAAAATGTTATATAATAGAACAACTGTTTACTTTATTTACTTTTACTTATGTATCAACACATAGAATAGATGATACTGACATTTCTAAAACACCAGAAGTCCACTTCGACAGCTCAAGAGCACTTTTCCTCCCTGTCATTTTTAAAGCTAATGAACACTTTCCAACAGGCATGAAATAGATTTAGAAGCAGGGCTATAGCCAAAGTTACAAAACAGTATTAGTGATTTGATAGAGAAAAGGGTAGAATGCAATAAAAGTGTTCAACAACTTGTCTTTCCTGGTAATGGCTCATTTAATGAAGCCAAACCAAGAATAACACTCATGCCAGACACATCCATCCCACTGATAATCCCCAGCAGAGCTCTATCTTCAATTCTGGATTTAAGTTTCTGGGGAAAAAAAATCACAGTAGTCAGTTTTTAATGCTTTACTGAAGAAATAAATGGTGCCAACATAAGAAAGACATCCCTACATGAATACAAATGATTCTGTTTCTTTTGCCCTCAGTAGTCAGATAATTTTAGAAAAACTTTGAATTGCTTTAAAAAAATAATCCCTGAAATAGAGTATTTAAAATACATTGACAATATCTTATAGCTGCCAGAAAGACTCATCCTCTCTTACTGTCTGTTATGCAGATTGACATTTGCACAGGAATATAGGAGGGAGTTGTTTATACATTTAATCAGCATTCTTTCAGTAATCCACCCTGCTATTGTACATTTGAATTTAAAAATAGAGATTGTGCATTTTCAAAATCTGTCCTGGTCTCACCCACTGGGAAAGAAAAAAAAAAAAAAAGGAAAAAAAAAAAGAAAAAAAAAAGGCAGCTTATTTTTAACATTAATAACTTGCCTTAAAACACATGTGGCTGACTCTCTCCTATGGCTCACTTCTGTCTGTGCAGAATCTTTAGCAAAGAGCCTTTAGCAAAGTACCAATTATAGTTCATCATTCTTTCCTGTCAGGAGAGGGGGAACTTCACCCAAACCAACAGATGCCAAGTTACTTTGCCATGTATGTATGAATTAGTCCCAAAGAGAGATCAGGATGAAATATGCACTAGCACACCTAACCCTCTAGGGAAGCAATACCACTTCAAAGTAGCTCCCTCAGTGCCTATTGTGCTGTCATTATTTGAAAAAAGTTTATTTTTTTGTCTCTCAACTAGAAGGCCCTTTGAGCACACACATGCACACACACACACATATACACATCTCCTTCAGTTTCCTTGTTATGTAATTTTATGCATTTTGAACATGACAGTAATCTGGGTTGTGTTTCCTTTTCAGAAGATTAAGAATGCTGCAGAGAAAAAGGAAAGTAAGGTAAACAGTATCGAAAGGAAGGTAAATAATACATGTATGGGACCAGACAATTCATTTCTTGAGGAATGAGTATTTGAACCCTTTGCATCCAACCTGACTATTTGGAAACACGAAGGTTTAGCAATCACCTCCTCCTACTCCTGAACTGTGTTTGCATAAGTGGGTAAAGATCTGTTTAGAGAAAGCTTTTTAAACTTCAATTTGCATTCCTCTGCAACTTGGTAACCCTTGAAATTTAAATACTTTTAACAAAAGTTAAGAGAACACTCTTTTAAGAATGATAATTATTCAATCTGCGCTTTCTTTCAAGAGCACATTGCTGCATTCTGTTAAATGCTAGTTGCAGAGACTGCCATAAATAACAGAAGAGGTCCAATGGAAATTGTCACACATTATCTAAAAAACAAATGTCTCAAGTATGTGCTCAAGAACTTCTGAAGGTTCCATGACATCCTCTCCTTGAACTGAAACACTGAAAAGAGAAATAAAAAAGTTTTAAAAATATTTTTCTATTTTCCTGCTTTCTAAAAGGGACAGTTCTAAATTTATAGTACAATTTGTATTAAAAATGTAAAGGGGTTTTAATGTTTTTGTTCCAAAGATCCACAAAATAAGTGAACAAGAAGAGAAGTAATAAATAAATTCAATCATTAATTAAACAGTTTTCAGATTTCAGTTTCCCAGAGTTAATGTCTCATTTTCCAATTGTCTTCATGTAAGTTTTTCATCACTGACACACTACAAAGCATAACTCTTCATAATAACTCTTTAAACTCACCTCAATGCACATAGGGATAAAAACACATTGAGTCTAACCTTATTAAAGGACAACAGAACATTACTATTCTTGCAGGCTGGAACAAAATATTGATCAGCAGCCTCAAACATGATCTTGTCTTTGGTATTTGCAAATTGTTTTCTCCATTACTGTGTAATTACATAGTTGCAGGTTTTTATTTCAGACAAAATATGAAGCACCATTCTTCTGAAGATGTTTTTGCACTGTTTTTTTACAGACAGAATTGCAATGGTGAATTAAATGACAGTTTCCTTTTAACTCCTCACAAGAATTTTCTGAGAATTTTTTGATCATCTCAAATATTCTGTATGCCAGCGAATATTGTTCTAGTCTGAGATCTGGGAATGGTAAACGCAAGAAACAGGAGCTGGATGTTGTATTTGATTTCCATAGGCACTGAATGTGCTCCACTCACAGTGGATGGCTCTAGCAGTCTGTGAACAATATATTTCAAAGTGTTAGGAATAAAAAAGAGTAAGTGTATATGGAGGTGATCGTTGAATGTTCCAGCAAGTGAAACAATCTGAGATTTTTTTTTAAAAATCATATAATATCAGGAAGAAAATGAAGAATATCTGAAGATTATTTAAAGCAAAGTAAGCCATAGAAAAATAATTTAAAAAGTGCAACAATGCAGGGGCCCTTACTGGGCCACATAAGATAGGGTAGAAACACCTTTACAAGTCATCATATTTGACTTCTTGGAGGTACACAGCTTGAAAACATGCACATTGCTTTAACTGTAATGCACAGCTACAGCCAGATCATCTATTTGAGCCCTATGACAGACTGCATAGTCTGTTTTCCAACTCTGTTTTCTTTTTCCCATTGCATATTTCAAGATGAATTTCCTTCCTTTCTTCAGAAAACTAATCTGCAACTTAACAAATCTCAGCTTTGCTACATATAACTGACCACTGCTGAAGATGTAGAGGTATTATTTTTATAACATTTGTATGTTTACATTATTTCCTGTGGTCTGGAAAATGAATTATAAATTTAATACTTATATCAGCAAAGTGTTAATGTAGACATTAAATACATATTGATATACTAATTTATATATTTATACATATCTACATGTATGCAGAGTCCATATTTTGTTTCCTAGTTTGAAATAATAGATTTGGTTTAGTCTAGTTATAGTTGACTCAGTTCAGCTTGGTAAAGATTTTCATTAAGATAAATAATTGTGCTTCATCTGCAATGAGCTTTCAAAAAAAAAAACAAACCTGAGCATGAATAATTATATCAATTTTCCATTTTACTGTACTTTATTGAATGATCTTTCAGATTATGTCCAAGACCAAGTTCACAGGGTTTCCAGCTATTCTTTGTGGCTTTGAGGCCAGATCTTTATGCTTAGTCTTTTGGCAGAGATTGACTTTTAAAAATCAGAGTGAAGGAACGGCGTTTAGAGGAGAGAGAGACAAAGAAAGAATGGAAATATTGACAGTGGCATCAACAAATGATAAAAAAATATAAGCAGTTTTTTCAAGGCAAGTCTCCAATACTGGAGACTTAAATAATATAGAGAATAGATAAGTTATATATTTTCAAAATATTTTGTTTTCAGAAATTAACTCCACCTTGGAAGAAAATTCCCATCCTTTGAGAATTACTTCTGAAATTTTGAGTGTCTACCAAAAATTATCTTGATAGGCGGAGGATCTCAAAACAGCACTTGGCTTACTCAATGCTAGCAGGCAGCAGGCCTGATGTTTGCACCAATTTGCAAATGGAGTGCACATGGAGTTCACTACCATGCTGTGATCTCTGTGCTCTTTATGACCTCTGAGCTTTGATCTTCTCTCTTCCAAAAAAGGGAGTTCAAGCTTTTCCATGGGAGTGCCTCCAAGTCTCACAAAACTCTTACATTATCTGGTGATCTTTTTAATTCGTAACCAGGTGGAAACACTAATCATATGGTGGTTTCACATTCGCCTGTTTCTGCTTGCCAAATTTAGTACAGTGGTCTGAGCGTTTACTCTTTTTCCCTCTGTGAGCTAAGATCAGGAGAAAAGCAAAGCAGGCCCAAACTTAAGGGTAGGAACTCTTAGTCAGTTACCACCCATAAAATACTTTCTCATCAGTTCATTTGGAGAGAGAATTCTCTTTAGTTTTCCATGGAATTTCCCCACTGACAACATAGAAGAGTTCTATTGTGGGTCTTAACTGTCACAAAAACAGCCACCCAGGCACCTGCTTTTGTGAAGTCCCTGCCGTTGGCAGCTTTCCCAAGCTGCATATGGGTCATGGACACTACTGGGGTATCATTTTAAAATGAGTGGTTCAAATGCAAAGGATTTTCTTCATCTCTTGGAACAGAGATCTCCTTTCACTTCTTCACTGGTGCAGAGAGCTTCTTATCTCATCTCTCTCCATTCAAACATCTCATGGGATCACAGGATGACAGCTACTAATTCAATATTCACTTAGTCCGTTACAAATACCTTTGCTTATCTACAATCTGAACAACCATTTTCACCAATCCAGATTTCCATTATTTAAAGAGATATTCTAGCATATTAGTCTGTTACCACAGCTCACAGATGACTTTAAGCCTACTATACCAAGGCATCTTCTCAATCTCCTCATCACTTAAGATACAACTTCTCTTTCACCGACCCTGGTATCTTCATACTGTCTCTTTAAATGTCCCCCCCTCTGGCCTCTTCCCACACTCTAGAGATGATCAATGTTCTGCAAGTTTCATCTGTGCAATGAAAGAGTTAATACCTTGCCCAGGGCCTGAAGTGGCCACATGATCTCTGCTGGGCAGCAGCCGCTAGGATTTGAAAGCTGCAGGGATGGGGGAAGAGAACTCACGCTGGGGGATCTCGGAGTGTCCTGGCTGATAGATGCCTCCTGCCCACCCTGCCTTGGCGACAGCCAGGGGGGCCCAGACCAACCGAGACCGTAGCTGCTATCAGGGGCCTGGTGGACATCTCCCTGGGCCCAGCTGGCAGCATGGGGCAGGTCTTAGGGTCAGCTGGATGTTAACAGCCATGGCTTTCCCTTCCTTGCCAGCAGCAGCGGCCCCGGGGCATGGCCAGGCCGGGCTGGATCTGCCACAACAGGGAGGAGCGGTGGGGCTTGGTCAGCCTGGGCCACTCCATGGAGTGGGCCCCGGGGGCCCACTGTTACCGGTTCCTCCGGCCAAAAGGAGAAAGGCTGGCTTGGACACAGTCTCAGCTTTGTATGTGTATTCCCAAAGTCACATCCAGCTTCCTCAGTGGTTAGACAATATGGCAGTATCTAAAAATTGATCCCTGTCCTTTCCACAGGAAATGAACAGGTCCTTACAGGGTTACAGAGAACTGTTGCTCCTTTAACTAAAAAACAAACTGTGTTAACCCATGACAATCTCTACAAAGAAATTCTACTACTCAAAACAGACAGAGGATAAACAGAAGTAGGCATAATATTTGAGTTTCCCACACTGTTATTCTCCAGACCTTGGCATTCCTAGCTGCAAGGTAGCTTGATTGAATCTACTGTCCTTCTTGCTATTCTTTGGCTTTTAAGTCTTTCCTCCCAACACTGTACTTGCCAGAAGTTCAAGATTATGGTGGGGATCAGGTGTGGGAGCTCCTGTCTAGGAAGAGTAGATGGTTTCACTTCTCTCAGATATCATATTTCACCTACTACATTTCTTGTTGCTGTGGCTGGCTTTTAAAATATTACAAATTTTACTTGAGTTAAATCATACTTTTCAAGCTCTTTGTGACCGGCTGGTTTTGTGTTCCAGTTATACAACATTTTTCAGTATTATAAAAACTGGACAGAGACTTTTGAAAGCCATTTCGCTTTTTTTTTTTCCCCCCCCAATATAATTCATGTCAAAACTGTATTTTTGGAGGGAAAATATATTTTAGTATGTTTTATATAGGTGTAGAGTACAATTAAACCTTTCAGGAAACATTTAGAACTAAATAAGATAAATCTTTTATCAGATAAATCCCAAAGAACTAATTCCTTTGGGCTATATCCTTCACACAAAACCTTTTGTTTCAAATTGAACTTTTCTTCATCAGTATTAATTAGGCAATAACTACACTTAAGAATACACTAGAAGATCAAAAGGGCTATTGGTATTTCTGACAGCACTGAGAGATTAAAGATACCGGTGGTCTAAAGCAGGAACCTTCATTTGAGCTGTTAATAGAGCTATCTTTAGTCTGTCCATTTGTGATATTGCTATGCTCCTTCTTACCTCATTACCAAGGTATCAGACTGCTTCAAAACTTACATACATTTATTCAGTCTCCATGGTTGTGAAGTAGGAAACTCAGTGGAGCAATTAATTGTTCTGTTTCCTATAGATTAAGAATATTGGTTAAAACTAAGTTTTTTTCCAGTGATGTATGTTTCTACCAAAATATTGCAGTTGCAGAGAGAAACTTTTCTGATAAATAATGAAGTTTCTGTAGTTCCACAGATCTGATTGACAATATGGTAATTTTACTGAGCATAAGCCTTCAATAACTTTTGCTACAAGCTCTGCTTTTAATGATTTTGCCAAACTCTCATGTAATTAATCATTTACATTTCTTTAAGATAGTATTCAGAAGGTTGCAAAAAACTTCTAGCAAAGTAAGTTTTGTAGAAAAAACTGATTTTTCTTTTTTGTTTAATAGTAGGGTATAATTAAAATTTTCCAGCTTTTTACACTTAACCCTTTTCCAAGCAAAAGCAGTTCTCTCATTCTATCTACAAAAGAGATAGATTAAAGAAGCTTCCTTGTAACCCTGCTCAACCTTGTCCTAAACATGCAGTGTAAATCAATCAGGAGGCTTTCAGATAGAAAACCTTATTTAAACGATAATGTAATTTGCATGAGAGCAATATTATATATCATTTAATCTATCCCTGCATGCATTTGGCGCTATCAGTCTCTTTCCAAAGTTATTCATTTTAGTGTGGGTACTTAGTCACTTAATCCTTTCACTTTATTGGTGAACAATTGACATTGGTGAACAATTGAAATATCATTGACATGATATGGTGATGAAAAAGAGAAAATAAAAACAGGAGATAATTTTAATGAAGTAATCCAATACAAAGAAATGCCATCAGTACTAGGCATAACTTCAGACTGAGAGTTCTGTGACTATTCGTGAACATTAGCAACAAAGACTGAATCTGAAATACCAAACCATGATGACATCAGATTCAGTGTTTGGTGCAACATCAACAGCAGTGAATGGGATTGAGATACTTGAACACTGAGATGTGCGTGAGCAGGCACTCCCAGCTCTATTGATTTAACAGACCTGCTCTTAGCCAGATTAATGACACGAGCTGGTTTAAAAGAATTTTTTTTTCCCCCTGTGATGTGGTCTGCATCTGAGGCAAATGCCCAGGAGTGCCACCTTTCTTTTCCTCTTCATATGCTACTAACATTGTAGTTCACTGCTTATGTCTGTGTAAATGAAAGACCTTGCAAACAAAGAATAAGACAAAGGAGATGAAAAGAAACATATTGGCTTTGCTTAATCCCACCTGAAGTAGGCACAAGACTAAATTAGAAATTTGTTTTTCAAAGTTCAGTTTGTAACATTGGCAAGAGATAAATGGTTTAAGGGAACAACTCAGATCCTGGTGGGCTGAAAAGCTCTTTAGAAATGCCTGTGTCCCATTAATGACTGTATGCCTGGAGTCTGTTAAACATTAAAAGGCTTTTTATTTTTTCCTTTTCCCCTAAATTGCCTGGAAAAGGAATGGAAAAAAATATAGTCTTAACTTTGATATTAAACACTGTGAACAGTAAAGAGTAAATCCAACCAGGTAGAGACAGCTCAGGATAAATTTAAATCTACATTAGGTCTCTCTTTCCTCTCCTTCTCTCTGTAAATGAATAAACTTTTTTTAAAAAATATTAGTTATATTAATCTTAAGCTAAACACCAAAAGTAGTTTGAACTGCTGGTTTTTCCCAAGACAGTAAATTTAAAGGTTTCTTTTGTTCTTACTAGTTCAACACTCTAACATCAAATTGTTTAAATCTCACTTCTGGTGACAGTAGATTCATTATCCAGAATCAGTGGTAGATGTCCTCTGGTTTCTGTCTCTTTCTACAGGCCACTGATCCTAATCTTATTATTCCATGTGTAAAAACTCAGAACACCACATTTTCATCTCACTTTGAAGGACTGAAGATGGCTAATTTGAAGTGTTTTAATTGGCCATGCATGACCAGAACTAGCTGATTAAAATGTTTCTTCAGGGTTTTCTTGAACATTCATATTAAATATATTTTGGTACTATTTTATTCCTGTACTTCAAAATGCTTAACTAATTTATCTCATATTAAATTTAGATGCCGAGTAATATGCAATCTAATTGGAAAGTACATTTTGAATGCTGGGAAAAATAATTCTTATGCCTAGCTTATATGGCAACACATTAATAAAAAAAAAAAAGTGAGAGAGATGAAACAGGAAAGAAATAGATGGTTTTAAAGAAAAGAATAAAGAGTTAGTTGAAACTGGAAATGAAAATGAAAAAGGTACTGGAAGCATAATATTTGAGAGGGAGAAAAAAGCAAGAGGTAGTAAAACTGGAGGTAGTATATGACCAGAGACTCTTCAGACAGCTTTCACTGACTCTGTATAAATTTCATTCTGATTTTTAGCAATAAGTAGTTAACATGTTCTGAGCTAATGTCCTTCCCTTGACATTTAAGTTAGTCTATAATTTCTTGATTTTAAATGCCTTCCAAACTGATACAAGAAATGTAATGTAAATGAAAGTAAATTGAGATGACATACTATTCACATTAATATTTCAGTTTTTGTTTTGCCTTGGTAAAAGAGGGGAAAAAAGTGTGCTTGAAATGCACAGTCTTGAAGCTAAAGTATGAATGCTTCAAATTAAGGTAAAACTATGTGTAATACTGAAGGAATGGGTTAAATCTTTAACCTTGTACAGTGCAGGGATGAATACGATATATAATGCATTTTCCCAAGTCATCTTGTCAGAAATATGTGCTCCAGAGCATTAACATAGTGGTAGTTGTTCCTAAATATCTTGATCTCAAGGTCACATCAAGACGCACAAAATATAATTTGAAAGTTTCCTTTTGTTCTTAGTGGAGGATTTTCTATCCTCTCAGTTTGGGACATATGAGTCCACAAAGTAAGTATTCTTCATTATGGTATTTCTGGAATCTGAAAGAACACACTTTAAGAAGCAATGTAATTGGTAATAGGAGCCAAGGAACCAAAGAATATACAGGCAAACAAACAAAAAAGGCTACTTCATAATAATTTCTCCTAGAAAATGAGATGTGTAATTTATGGTGGTGGAAGCTGGATGATGATAGACTTCTCAGAGCAAGCGTTGATGATTGCTTGTATTTTTTTTAGACTTGTAACCCAAAATAGCTGACACGTGACAGTTGTGCTGAGCTAGTCTGCCTAAGTCTGTGACAGATGGTAGTCACAATATTCAATAAGCTGAGAGTGCAGAGGTGTCCTGGAGAGATGATTGATTTTCAAGGATCATTTCTTGCCTGCTCAAGAACAGTCCTACCCAATGTAGAGCAAGTCAAAGAAAAGTGGCAGAAGGACTGCATGGGTGAGCAAGGAGCTCCTGATTAAACTGAAACATAAAAAGGAAGAATGCAGGACACACAAGCAGGGACATTCAGCCCTAAAGGTGTATAAAGACCTTGTCTTGATCATATAGGGATGGGGTTAGGGAAGTCCAAGCCCATCTGAACTTAAACCTGCTGAGGAATGTGATGGTCAACGAGATGGGCTTCTACAGCTACAGCAGCAGCGAAGGAAAAACTAGGGGAAATGAGAGCCAGATGCTGAAGAGGGAAGGAGACCAGCTGGAACATGACATGGAGAAGGGTGAAATAATCTATGTTTTCTTTACTTTAGCCTTTCATTAGTAAGAAAGGCCTTCAAGAATAAAGTCTGTTTAAGATGTGGTGTTTGCCACATACAGTCATATACTGTGGGAAGAGGAAGTTGCATGTAAAGGTAACGTACATTGTCAAATGCCATATTAATACCAATATTTAATACATGCTCCAGAACCAGGCTGAGGACATTCATGAAAAGCCAGATGATGTGAAACAGACTGGAGAAATACTAGAATACCTTTTAAAGGCAAATGCACTGGCTACTCAAATCCAGAAGATTAAAAGTTAGGTATGTTACTTATATGTCTTTTCTTTCCCTTCCATCTTTCAAATTTTCACAGAAGCAGAGAAAGATGCAGGAAGATAGGGCTACTTTTTTCCCCCCACAAATACAGTGTGGCACAGTGTTGTGGCTTAACCCAGGGTAGTATCTAAGTACCAGACATTCATCACATGTCTAGGAATAACATAATGTGCATTGGTTAGGACTGTCCTTGCCTAACTTCCTTCAACCTGCAGCAGAGTATAGAGAGCTCTAGAGGTCTAATTCACCTACTGACATTGCCTATTTATCTCCTTTGTTTCTATAAGCTGCTTTTAAATTATAACTCTCATAAAGTTGCCTGAAGTTACAAAGTGTTTAACCACGTTTAGCTGCCCACAACTTGATTAAAGGCAATCCTAAAACCTGACAGTTTGATGCTTTAAATTTGTATAAATTTTGAAAAATATACTTTCCCTCATCATAAGCACATGAATGTCACAACTTCCCCATAGTAGCAAGATTCCCTTTAAACAGCTGACTGAAAGAAAAGCTCACTGTGTGATAAATCAACATGTTAGGAAAATGCAAATCTTTCAGAGCAATGCTGGCATCCAGCTAGCTACTGAAATATTACCTGGAGCAGTATAGAGAGGCTCTAGTAGGTGAATCTGTGTGCTGGATTAATGACCTGTGAGCGTTAGTGGCTCCTCAACCGCTGTTGCCTGAATGACAGCAACTTTTCTAAAAATCACCTCAGTTAAATGACTCCTACCTGCAATACTCCAGCCTCCAACAGCTCCTATCCTCCTTTTGGATTGATTTGCAGTCCAAAATGATCAAGCTCCTTGAGAGCTTGCTTATAGGAATGTAAAGTGCATCAGAGCACTCAGACTAGGTCAGTGCCCTCAATTGCCAAAGTTCGATGGAAAGTTAAGAGCAGATGTTGGGCCATTGTCAGTGTACGCAGCAAGAAAATTGGATCTTTGACATTGAGAAGGAGAATATAAACCATTGGTGATGTCATTCAACATACTAATATACCCATAAATATACATTCTATTTAACTGTTACTGAGGAATTAGAAGACAAAATTGTAGAACTATTTTAGCATTAATACTGCCCTATACTGCCCAAGCTATCATCCCTTTGATGTTATATCATTGTTCAGTTAACTGACTTCAGTTCACAGATGTGGTCACTACGTGACATATCTCTAAATGCTTTCTTCATAACCATCGAATTACACTCTTAAGTAACAAATGGCTAGATCTGTTTGTATTCTTCAACCTCCTTCATTACCCACATGCTTCTATGTCACCTGAAAATCTTGCTAATAGGGAAAAACCAGGAAATAAACCTGTATTTATCAAGTACCTTTTCTTTAACATGTCAGTAATACAGCTTCAGTTAAACATGTACTAAATATAAATTTTTTTTATTCTGCAAAACACAATTCAGTCTTATTAATCTGAAATCTTTCTCACATTCTGGCATCATCAGAGGCTGCAGTAGCTTACAAGAACCAGCATGCCTACACTGAAAGTAATGCATTTTTCTCTCATCTTTTTGTATAGCTCTCTCTATGGTAGGCTAAGTTTCTTTGCATATTTCTTTGTGTTTAACTGAGATATTTATGAAAATCATACAACGTGGATTGATTTCCAGAGCCTAAGTGCTTTTTATTTCTGACATCTCGATATATATCAGATATTCTGCATGGTAGAAGGTAGTATATATCATGAATGGATGTAACTAATATTAAATTTGCACTAAAAGAAAAAAAAATTAAGAATTAAAACAAATCGAAAAAACCCAGAAGTTTGGAGTTTTGAAAGTCATGTGAAATAAGCAATAAGCATAGACATAGGGAATAAAAATATATGTTGTTCACAGATTTAATGACAATTCATATTTCCATGGATTTACCTGGAATTATTGTGTGCTTTTTCCCATTTTTGCTTTATACTTTTATATAACTATAAAATACTAAAGTGGAAAAGTCTACTATGTTGTTATGGTTGTACTTTTTTTTTAGAAAACTCCACTCTTGCTGTAAAAAATCTACATTATTTTTTCAAAAACATTGAACTTGAATGTCAAACAAAGGATATATAGTGGATGACTTTATTCCCTTCCTCTTACACAAAAGAAATATTTTGCCTGCAGAAAAGGCAACTTGAATAAGCAAGAAAAACCCTCTATTTGTCAGATACTCATGCTTATAAATCAAAATTTGTTTTTCCTCCTCAATTTTTCTATTATTAAAAATTTTTAGTTCTTAAATAAAATAAATGTCAACAATTTAAATGAACATGGCTATGATTCCTACAAATATTGTAAAGTTTCATAACAGTCCATTATTCTTTCTAATATAAAATGTCAAAAAGCATTATTTATGATACCTTAGTATTTAAATCATCAAAAATATTTATTGATCTGGAACAAGTTTATTGAAGTTTATTGTTATATAAGGAGAAAAAGTTGTTTTATGCCCTCAAGAGCTAGGGACGTAATAGACCAAAAAAAAAAAAAAAAACCCAATTAAATTCTTTTGTTCAGTTGTCTTTTTTTCTTTCAGAATTAGGCACTACATTGTTACTACTGTCCAAGTCCCATCCTACGTCTTCTCTTGGTGGGTTAGAGATCATGAAGAGAAGAAGTACAGTATTTCTGTGTCTAAAATTCCGGTGTGAACAGAGCTATTTTTTTCATTTCTGGTAGAGTATGTTTTTAAGGAGTGTTATGTTTCAGCTACAGTGCTATTTCTCAGAACTGCCAACTGTCTAAATGTATGACTGAGACTTTTTGCAATAGTTTTATCTTGTGATTCCCTGTTGCAGGGATTTATTGACTAACATAAATTCTCTTATGTAATTGCCCAGCTACTAAAACACACTACATCAGTCTCTGCCTTTCTTGTTGGAGCTGTTCCACTTTAAATAAATAAATATTCACTGGGCCAGAACAAATGAGTGATTGCCTCTATACACCAGTGATTAAGACACTTGCTTTGAAAATATGAGACAGATTGAAGCTGTGACTCCAATTGTTAATTAAATGAAGTAGAACAGCTCTGGTTTGTCCTTTAATTTTTAGCAGCTTACATGGATTGCATGTCACATACAGGTACTTGAATCCCAGTTCTTAATCAGGCTAAGATATAACTTGACACTATGTGGCTTGTACAATTGCGACAATTGGGCATACTGAGAGGGAAGGAGGAGTCAGTACTTTTCTACTACATTAACAAAAGCACTAAATGTGTTTCAACAAATTATAAATTATAAAGAAGCATAATGGAATTAAATCTTTTGTTGAACTGCATTTGAGTGCTCTTCATAGTAACCATATATTTATTTAAAAGGTTGCAGTTAATACTACATTGGCAAAATATATTTTAATTACAAGAATATACTTTTAGTCCCGTATTCATTATTGTGTGAATACATGTAAACTGGATATAAGCTTGTTACAAAAATTCTCTACCCATATCCTGTCAAGAAAATTATTTACCATCACTACAAAAATGGGCACAAAAGTAACAGGGTTTTTTTTTCACCAATTTTTTTTGGGGGGGAAGGGAGCAGAGAAAAGGGAATAATTAGCAGAGGTATGCATGATGAAAAAAAAATTTGCCTTAAAGATGACTTCAGACATGTATAAAATAAACTTATACCTGAGAATGTTTTCTAACTGAGAGAGTGATAAATACAAGGGAAAAAAGGTATCTTGTGTTCAATTTATATGACCCATTTTAGGCCGGAATATGAGAGTAAGATAAATCAAAGCCTGAAAGTGGCTATTTCTTTTTATTTGTTATAAACCTGCTCTAGATGACCAATTGAGGTTCTAAATTGAAGTTAGGATAAACCAAAATCTCTTTTCTCCTGGCAAAAATAAGTGTACAGAAAAGTTTGTTTTTCCTTACTCCCATTTTGTTTCATTAGTTTCAGAGTGTTGCTATAACATGTCTAAGTGATTCCACCTGTTGCTATGCAAAGTTTAATATCCAGTGCACTGAAGTATATCATAGTTACTGATATTTAATTGCAGATAGTGACAGTATTTTGGGAAGCAAGATCTATGATAATGTTGTCTACTATATTTAGTTAATATTATAGTGAACAGTTACTAGGAAATAATTAACTTTTCAAAGTCTATGTAATTTCTATGTATGTTTCTCTTTATTAACATGGCTTATCTACATTTTATTAAAAAAAATTAAAAATAATCGATTTTTAAGGTTTCTGTTGCATTATCCAGAGGGTAAAATTTCCAATTCTAGCAGGAAAGGTCTTAACTAATATGTAAGATGAAGATAAATATATAGAATTAAAGGACTTGAGCCCCTGCACAGAAATATATCTGCTTTTAGAGACAGCTTCTTGTTGGATTCATAGGCAATTTGTTTGTAAACTATTATACATTTTTAAGCCTCAGAAATTCAACCTTTCTCATGCTTTGGAAAACCAGTTTCCTAAGACACCTTGCATATTTACTGCACCTGATTTGAACGGTTCCTTAATAATCTACAGATTTCTAATGTCATGGTAGTTAATGAGATACACTGTGATGTGGTCTTTTTTAGAAAGTAATATGTTTTTATGTACCTTTTTGATTTCAATACAGTGGTTACTGTTTGGATAGTAAACAGGACAGCTACATTTCAGCAGCATAAAAGCATCCTGACACACACTTGAAAAAAATGGAGACAGTTTTGAAGAAGTTCAAACAATTTTCTACACAGTGCTTCAACATGTCAAAGGAAAGTCAAATAGTTAAAAAAAAGCAATTAAAGTAGACATAGGAGTTTGAGAAGAGCATCCCTGTGAGGGCAACATTTTCTAGATCTCTTATATTGTACTTTCCCTAATGGTTTAAGGTGTTTATAACAGACTAATCAAGCCAAGGCAGTTTCACTGATTATACTATTATTATATCATTATTGTAGAGTAGAAATATTTCAAGAAAAAAAAATTATCAATTTGCCCAGTAGCCTGTGAAGAGGTAACAATTTTTCTTCATTGTGTAAACTGCTTGTTACTCTGCCCCAAAACTTGGTATGACACATGCATGTATTAGAGGCACATAAGATACATTCACCTGTAGCAATTTACTGTACTCAAACTCACATGAAATACTCCCAGTGACTTGAAACTGGTTACTAAAGTAAATAATATATGAATCAATGATAATTATAATACATACCTTACCCTGGAAACATCAAGATCTAAACAAAAAAAAAAATTAATTGATTAACCATCCCTCAATATACCCTAGATGATTCTGTCTTTGTGTGTCTAACATATATCAATAAAACCTATTTAACTTTAAAATATTTTGACATTTTCAGCTATTTTATAGCCAGTGACTTTACACTTGTATTTCCTGCAATTAATTTTTTTTGCCTATACTAGGCTTGATTACAAATACATGTACTGTCCATCACTCCAATACTGGCAAGAACTTAAAAATCTAAATTACCAAAGAGATATATTTAACTAACGTTAATATATTTCAATTTATGTTGTGATTGCTTTCCAAAAATATTATTTAAATATGAGTCTTTGTGAAACTAATTTTTAAATTTACTTAAGAGAGTAAGGTTACAAAAATCCCTGTGCCACTGAGGTTTTAGTTTTAATATCTTTTTTTGGTACCAGGTGACTTATTCTATCAACCAACCTTTTAATAAAAATGGCAGCTTTACCTTCAATATGCTCAGAACCCAATTTATGTCTATACATTTAAAGTCTAGGTGATAAGAATTAAGACCTTGCATATTGAACTATGTCAAAGATAAGCATGATGTTAATTCTAGTTTACCATATGGAGCAGATGGGAAATAGGAACAAACCAGATCAGGAAACTGGATGCAAAGTAACTCTGTGATGTCTACTTGTACAACTGTACAAATTATTTTATAAGACAGATCATGTGTGGTGCAGTTGTGTTCTAATGCATGAGTCTCCTTTTCCCAAGGATTTCAGTGAGCAATTTTCTGCATTTCTGTACCATGTATAAATATGTCAGCTTGCTTGGAGCTACTCTCAGTATCTCTGACACAGCAACAGAGCAGAGGTGTGTCTGACCAGAGCAGAAGGAAGCTTAGACCTGATTTACCTTATTGCTACAACCTGAAGAACTTACGGTCTCAGCAAAAAAACCCTGTAAGTGCAGAAGGGAAGCTGCAGGAGACCACCAAGAGTGCAAAAGCTGTCAAATATCTGACATGGCCTTGTAAGACTAGCTCTCTATGCATGAGATTTGATAGGTTGTACATGTTTATAGCATGTTGAGGAACTGGAAAACAATATATTCCAGAGCCTTATTTCACAAACATATATGTGTATATATGCATTCATTTATTTGCATTCTTATTTGAGTATAATTTTATGGATTCTATATCTATCAAAGCTAATGCTTTATTTGAACCAGATAGCCTATCTGAATTTTCTAATTTTCCCAAGGTATTAGTGTCCTGGAGTTTGAAAAGTGACCTCTAACAGGCAACATTTAAATTTATATTTTTCTAGCACACTCAGATGCCTTGTCAGTAGCTAGTATGATTTTACTGAGAGATAAAAAAGAATGAGTTGATAATTTATTTTAAAATATGCTAGCTTTTCTGTTTATAAAATGACAGAAATAACTACTTTAGACTGCCTTGTAATTAAATTCAAAACTATTTCAGTCTGCTACTAGATATTCTTCTTATTACAGGAGACATTGTCTTTCTGTAGTTTAATATTTAACAGAAAGCTACTGGATGGAGCCAAGTGTTTTCCCAGTTAATCTGGTTGCCATCAGAATTAGAGAGGAATCAGCATTTTAGCCCATGAGCCAGTTACATGTTGCATTTAGCCAGTAACTTTAACAGCTGATTGACAGAAAACAGTTGGTGCTGCACCAGGCTAATCCTCTAACTCAGAATTTAAGACAGTGTTATCCTGAATTATACTGACACAAAGACTTCTAAAAGTCGTGTAATTCTCCCTGAAGGGTCAAGACAACATTTTTTTTTTTGTCTCTGAAAAATGATGAAATTAGACATATTTTTGAAACTCAGCTAGGAAAATATGGACTTAATTGATATTAAAAACACATCACTGACAAAAATTAAATTAAAATATTTTCTTGGATGACCATTTCTGTAATAGGTTGGGGCGAATTCTTTGTTTATTTGGGGGGGTCTGTGAGCATTGTGGTTGTTTTTGGGTGATTTGCTTATCTTTACTCGCTTTGCAAAATCGAAGTAGAACCTTAAAATAAAAGGTTATATTCCTTACTAGTGGTTCTTACTTTTGCGTGTTGGTGATATCTATAAAAAAAAATAATTGAAAAATAGGAATCTAATTGTATTTCAGCACCCCTCCTTCAGCTTGCACTAATCCTTGCTACATGAAACTGTTTTAAAGACTCTAAATGTCTGCATTTTTAACCAAGAAATAGAAAACACAATAAAAACCCCTGTCAGAAAAAAAAGAAAAAAAAAAAAAAAGAAGAAGAAAGAAAAAAAAAAGTCTTGACATATTTTTCACCATGGAACAGTTTCTTCTCCTCTTCAGCAAAACAGAGCTTCTTGTTTGAGGCCTGAAGCTGACAATATTGTCTGGATGAGTGACAGGTATCTGATCTCATCAATTCACTACTAGAAACAGGTGCATTACACCCCAGGATTTCTAATGTGCCACAGAACTCTGTAATCCATAGGAGCTGCAGAAACAGCAACCTGTATCTGTCATGTGGCTGGGACTACCTGTCTCTCAAGCCAGAATCAACCTTTCTAAATGTCAGCTGTACAGCTCTTTTACTGAGGCTGTCCAAAATGGTACCACCTCCTGGCCCTCTTGCTAAACATGGCTTAGAAAAAGGCTATAAACTGCCACTTTAACAACTTGTCCAATTTCTGTCATATCTAGATACCATCTCCCTGGTGAATACATAAAGCATTGCAGCAGTCACTTCTAAGACTTGTAAAAAGGCTTGTTTTTTAGATGGTAATTGTTTCCAGGTAAAATCAAAATCATATCTACAGAAGAAAAAAATGTAGCCGTGTGCAGAATAAAAAGATCTCACTTTGTGCTCAAAATGTCCATGGTTTGCAAACACTGAAGTGTACTGAGGGCAGACTGAGGAAGAAACTGATGCTGCTTCTTTCTTATCTTTGCCAGTCATCTGCTGTCAGTCACTGCCAGTGCCAAGACAACAAATTACATGGTCTTTTTGTTCTCTTTTGTAGGGACATTTTTTTTCCAGTCTTAGGGAGGAAGAAGGAGAGCTGTGAAAGTCCCTTTCAGAAAATTTATTGTATTTGGGATCCAACCCCAACCTGACAAGTTAAGAACAAGGTCAAAACTTGAAGGTTCGAATGCTTGCCATAAGCAATTTCTAAGAGTTGAAGAGATAGTTAAAAAAAAAAAATAGAAATAATTACTTCTGTAAATGGCTAACACTTAGAACCATTTTAAAGGAGTTTTTCCCTGGACTATTGACAGTTAAATTTAAGGGTCAAAATAAACAAGTGAGTTAGGTATCTCAACATCCATAGTGGTAGTGCGCAGACCTATAGAATGATTTCCTTCCCAGAAGTGTGGGATGTCCTGGATTATCCAACATGGCTTTCAGGTGCTGCTACTTTCAGGAGTATGGGTATTGAGTCTGCTTTGTTTCATACATCCTAGGTCATGTGGATATCATATTCTAGCAACATTTGAAGTGATGCTGCACATCAAATTGTAGGCAAACGCTTTAATTTCCCAATCAAAAACTGAATAAAGTTTAGAGAATTATGCAGGCAGCGACAACTACTCTTTATTGATGTGAGTCGATCTCAAGTCTATTAGCTACTGACTCTCTGATTTAAATATATTTATTAGAATTTTAAGTGACTGGTTTACCTGAAGACTCCTGACTCTACAATATAAAACTGAAAACCTATGGTGGTCTTGGTAGTATTAGTTATTTAAACATGTGAAACTAATGGCATTTCCAACTTGATAAGTTGTTTAAGACACCCGTACCAGAGAGTTGTGTATGACAATAATCTTATTGGAAACATGAATCTTTCTGCAACAGCAGCCTAAGCCCAAGATGGATACTAAAAAGGTGCTAAAACAGCACTAAATCATTAAAACAGTCTGATAATTTAGGAAGAAAATTTGAAGTTAGATGCCATTTCCTGAATATCGATGTTGATGTTGTTTCTGCTGTGCACATGTTGAAGAAAGCAAACTGACCTCCAGCTGCCAGGCCAGAAAGGTTCTTACATAGACTGTGTCTGTCAGACATGCTAAGGCATTCAGACAGCCCTAGTCATCTGCATTTAAACATCTGAAGTCTTCTGCTACTAATGTAGCACAAACATATTTTAGTATTCATATCAATATAAAACTGAAAAAGCATAAAAGGAAAATATCCAAGTATAGAAGAGAATATGAAAGCCTGAACGTACATTGAGGGCTAGGAAATTCCATCTTAACTTTTGAATGCAAAAACCTCAGAGATAGTTATAAGTAAATTAATATTTAAATAGATTCAGCAAGTAAATATACTACTGTAAAACATCTTAAAATCCTTACAGCATAAAAATCAAGTAATGTTGCTTGGCAATTTTTCCAATGGAAGAGGCTAGCAAATAGAAACAAATGATGTGTGACTATAAAAGATGCCTGACAATATTTGGGACACATGAAGGAAGGAGGTACAGTAAGGGAGGAATGAAAAACTGTCCCTGGAGGGGAGCCAGTTCTGTGTGGTTTTGTGTGCAGTTTTGACTATTTATTAAAAAAAAAACAACCAATAAACAAACAAACAAACAAGCACCCCCCCCCCCAAAAAAAAAAAAAAAACCAAAAAAAACCAAAAAAAACAACAACAGAGCAAAACAAAACAAATCCAAACACACACAAGTACATCTTGGAAAGATATAATGAAGAGATGTTAAAATGACCAGAGATCAAGACAAGTCTTACAGAATAGGCTTGTGAGTAGTTTTATTTTCTTCTGGCTTAGATAATCAGGGGAAAAAAGACAATAGAGAAAATTGAATGTTACAGTCCAAAGAACAGCAAAAACTCATTAGCAAGTGGCTACAGATTGTCAGAGAAGAAATTTCATCTGGAAAGTATATGTGCTTCAATGAGGCTGAAGTTCCAAAATAATCTGTAGCAGGATGAATGGTAGAAATAAGTTCCATTGTGACATTTTCACAAAATTCTGAGTGCAAAAGAATGGTATTCTTTGGCCCAGTAATGGGATAAACTACTGCCTGGAAATCACAACTGGTGACTATGATATTCATCTTAACTCCAATCCAGTGTTTATAACATGATTCTGTGCAAAATCTCAGCTGATTAGTGAGGAAATGCAACGACAAATTTTAAAGAAAATTTTATCTGTAAATAGTTGGGAAATGTCTACAAAAAGGCATTTAAGGCAAAATAAAGCGGGATTTAGGGACTGTTCTCAACTTTTCAATTTTCTAAAGACTTGCTCACGTTTTGCTTTATCTCAGTGATGGGAAAAATTTGTTAAAGACTTGTCTATTAGTCTGAAAGCTAATAGATCTTTTACACAAAATTTAAAAACAAACAAATGAAAAAAACCCCAGAAAATCTTTTCTTCAGGAGAGTAATGCACACTTTGTTTGGTATTATGGAAATCTCAGCTTTCAAACAGCTGTTCTGTCACTAGGGTTTCCAACCTCTGTACAGGGAGTGAACCCAAAAAGGACAAGGGAAAGACTTTCCCCTGACTACTACCAGCTGTCTATGAGGGAAAGAACACTGCTTCTATAAGAAATGATACCAATGGTTGTCTTCCAGCATTTAAAATGAGGATTGAGAAAAAGTCTAATTAACAGAACAAAAAACAAGAGCTGCAGGGCATACTGTGGTCCTTATTCTACTTCTCCTTTTAAAAAACCTTGTAGATTTCCCTGGATTCTATTTCAAGTCCCAGATCATTTTCAGGCATTGCTATGTAATTCTTTTCTGTATGGGACCTTGGCTTTCTAAAGTATTCAGGGAAAGGACATAAAAGTAATGAGTTAAACGATCAATTTCTACTTATTAAACCAACATGAAATAATTTTACAAACTAATTTTTTCATGTTGTTTGTGTGGGCATGCATTTCAGAGGATCAGTAGTTTCAGTTAAACTGAAAGGATGGATCTTTCTACAAAACTAATTTGAAATAGTTCAAATTCCTTTCTGCCATCTAATGTTGAAGCCAGATTTACAGATTTACAGTTTAGTTTTTATAGGTAGAATGTCAACACCTCAAGAAGTCAAAAGACATAATTTGTCTGGTTTTAATTGTTGATTTTTATAATAAAAATAGATTACTAAAATTTCTAATACTATATCTATGGTCATTAAGCTGTTACTTTCAGAATATTGTAAAATCCATAAAACTTGTAACAGGATTTGAAAATAGCTGCCCATATATTAATTTTTATGTATTTACTCTCTGAAGCAACACACAGATCAGAAGTTTTGGTCACATCTATAATATGTTGACATTTATGGATTATAAATTTTCTCTTTTCCTTTTTATTAAAAAAAAAAACCAAACAGGAGATTAAATCAGAAAGAGCATATTGAAAGAAAGAAAAAAAAAATACTAAATAACAACAAGTAACTACTGCTGTAGTCAGTGAATCAGTTCCCATTGAATCCAAGGACACTTAAGTCGACTGTTTGATCATTTCAGAGTGTCTGCACATTCATATGTTCTTATCATGTTTTCAGAGAATTCTAGTACCATCTTTTTTAGCAACATTTGCTGACTTTAAATGATCCCACTTATAACCCAAAAGAAAAATACGTAGAGTGGTGCTGCAGAAAAGAGATCCCGATATACATTTCAGCGTGTGTTTTTAAATCCTCTGACTGAAACTCACAATCCTTTTACCAGCTTAGAACACTGATAGTAATTCTATTACCACTGCAATAGCCATCCCTCTCTAATTCTCTAGACACAATTACTGTGCACCATGCAAGATGAATACAAATTAACAGAAGAAAAAACACCATGGAAAAGAGAAAATCAGTGTGGGCTGTAATGTTCCTGCAGGGGATGCTCTTGCACTCTCAAGTTTAGCTGAATGAGCTTCCAGAAACAGATGAAAAGGAACAGAAGCAGGAGGGGGGCGGGGTGTCATTAAAAAAAAAAAGAATTAAAAAAAATAAACCCAAAACATCAAGCTATGTTCTGTATATGATTTTTCTTCTGCCCTTGGTAATTCATACAGATACAATCAAAATTTTAATTAACACTGTTATCTAGGGTAGGTTTTTTTCATTGTATGTAGCTATTCACAACTTTAAAGAAAGCATTCACTGCTTATATTTAGAAAAAAAATGTTTTTCGCTTTTTGGTCAGTATATGTTTCTATTTAAACTTATGCTGAATTATAAGAGAATAAATTTCAAGTGGTTTTTTTTTCTTTAATAAATTTCCTGATTTCTGCCACCTTTGCAAAAAAGTACATGCACCATAAACAGCCTTTAGCAATGTGCATAGAAGAAAATAAGGTGGAAAAAACCCCCCTGCCTTTGATGTTTTTTAAACATAGAACTAGAGAAGTTGAAGACTACAGCTGCAGTTTACCACCACCTCTGCTGGAAGCACATGGCATGATGACAGCCTATTTTAGTTTCCACAAAATGGAATTTAAAGGTGAACAATTCTACCTAGTATTTCAGTTTTCAGAAACACAATGTTATGAAGGAGTTGGGAAAAATGACTGTTGATTTTTGATGCTTCCTATTTTGCCTTACTCCTCTTATAGCCTTTTAAATGGGAGGCTACCTTCCAATTTTCTTACCTTTTGTAATGTCTGTAAATTCTTACATCCCATCATATTTTATAACTCTAAGAATATCTGCCTGGCTCAGTGTAATCCAGATCTGTATTTTCATAGAGAAGGACTTCCTCTAGTGCTATGGAGAATTAAATGAGTTAAGGTTTTTAGTAGTTATATCATTAAAAGCCTTTATTTATGAAAAATAGCAGTCTCAAGAAAGGAACTGGACTGCTCAGCTTGGGTACTAAATTGGACTTTTATTTTTATCTCTACAGAGGCAAGTGCCCAGGCTAGAAGAGAAAAATATTGTTGGAGGTTCTAGAGATGGCTACCCTCTTCCATCTCAGTCAATGATTTAGGTATTTTATTCATATGGGTTATTTTCCTAAGTGCTTTATTTTTCATCTAGGTTTTATGCTAATATTAAATAGACCCTATCCTGTACTAACTACCGTAGCTATCTAACAAGAAGACAATACATTTTCTCTCACTGTAATAGCACAAGATCTATCTAGAGGTCTGCCACAGCTATGCTGCAAACCGACATCTCCTCCCCACCCTCTCATCTTACACTCACTTTGATTTTGTATTTATTTATTTCCCTTAAATTTGGGAAATACATCAGTAGTGATCCAGTGACAAGGCATATTAAAGTTATTTGCTTCTCAGAGCCTTTTGGACAGCTGGTAGATAACAGTTTTGCCACTTCTCTTCAAGGGAAGGAAGGAAGGAAGGAAGGAAGGAAGGAAGGAAGGAAGGAAGGAAGGAAGGAAGGAAGGAAGGAAGGAAGGAAGGAAGGAAGGAAGGAAGGAAGGAAGGAAGGAAGGAAGGAAGGAAGGAAGGAAGGACCTGCTCTGCTGTTGATTTCAAAAGCTTCCCACCTGCTATAGGGTTCAGTCTTATTTTAGCTCAACAATGCTAAGCTATGTTAAGTTCATAGACTATATTAACAACACCTGGGAAACACCTTGCCTTAAACTTCTCTCTAGAGTTTTTCATTGATCTAATTCTTGTCCAAGCTAAACAAGATATAAAGTCCTATTCTGTGAATCTGAACTACTCCTCAAAAGAGTGAAATTTGTATATTCTCAGAATAAGCTGAAATATTATTTTCAAATTCAGTAATGTCTCAAGGATATAGTGGATACTGGAAATGTTCAGTGTCAGTATTTTCCACTGTATGTTTTAGAGGCAATTCATATGAAAACCAATAGAAAAAAAATAAAGCTGAGGTTCAGTTTTTTCTGAATCTGACTTGGTGGTATTTTGTATCAAATTACTCTTTTGCTGTACTCTGCCCTTTCTGTTTCAAACAGGTTTCCTAATACTCCTACTCCTATTAATTCAATTTTTAATGCAATAGTTTAAAACATATATGTTTGAAATCATTATCAAAAGTTAAATGCTTCCAAGGGATATAATCTCTTTCCTTTTCATAATACTGCCTCTTTCTGTCAGAAATGTAGCAAAAAAAATCTGAACGAAACACCAGAGGAAAGCTAAAAGGGAAGATAAGGTAGACTGAGGAGACAGAATCAAAAGAGACTATTATGTATAGTAGGGATTAAATTTTCAAAAACAGTTCAGAAAAATAACCTTTTTTGAAGGTGGTCAGCCAAATTTCCACTTTCTTGTAATTTAGTCTTCCCACTAATTTTGAAAAGAATAAGTAATTCACAGCGAACTTTAGTTCTCCTTATTCTGTACTTTAGTCTCAGTAGATATAACTTTTTTTTTTTTTTTTTTTTTTTTTTTTTTTTTTTTTGGGGAGGAGAAAATTATTTTCTTGTTTCTCCAATAAAATGGAATAGTAAATATGTCACCTAATATACCACCATGGTAAACTTTAATGAAGCATTTATTTCTGGCAATGGAGGAGAAATCTGTTTTATGAAATCCTGAAAACAGTCTGTGAGCAAAATTTTACCAGCTTTTTTTCAAAAGTGCAAAAATGACATTCAAAATATTGACAAATTTATTCAAATTCACTCCTATAAAGTTAAAACTATAATCTATGTTCTTAGTTTTATTTCTGTGCTAAGTATTTATTGTTTTATCTGTACAATGACAAGAAAATTGAAATACATGATGCAGTATTACAAAGGAACTGCCGTTTATCATTTTACATTTTAGAAGAAAAATTAACAAACTTCCTCCTGTCAAACACTGAGATCTGGGTCTTCTTTCTATTCTTTCCTAGTATTTCGAAATACACTTTAGCTTAATTTAGAGTAACACAGGGAATTATGTATTTCTGGATCTGTAGTTAAAACATGGCCTTTCCAAAAATAAATACTGTCTAGATGTATTATTGAACAAACCATTTTCCTAATGGCCATAATGTTATCTGGATTCTACTACTACACCTGACAGAGAGGCCAAAATTATGTGTAATATCTTGCTTTTCCTTTTTTTCCCCAAAGACATGATTTTATTGGAAGTGTGACAAGGAGAGAAAACTGTTAAACGCTATTATTATTATTGTTATTATACCATTATTATTACTGTATATATTCTGTAGTGAGATAAATAATTGTTGAATAACTGTCCATTAAGTGTGAATGAAGATGTCTTTTCAACAGCTAACACAATAAATGAATGAACAATGACATTTCATAGAGATTTCAGTGAATTAGAGCATTATTTTAATTCAGGTTACCGCAAAGTAAATATCTATAATAAAAACAAGAGTTTATTTAGTTCCCATTAATTTCACATATTTTTAAACCACTTTTAAACCACTCTTCTTTTTTTTTTCTTTCTTTTTTTTTTTTTTTTTTTTGGTTGGTGTTGACAAGGGCCAACCAGTACTTCCAGTTATTTAACCACAAAATTTTGAACTCCACTTCCTTTTATAACTTATTTGGTCTTACCAGGTCTGAATGTTCTGTCCAGCAGAAACCCAGATAATAAAATACCTCCAGGAATGTCTGTCTAAAAAGATTATAATAGGGCTTTTGTGGATTTTGTTAATTTTTAGTTTGTTAGAGTTTTGTTTGTAGGTTGTTGTTTTTTTTTTTTTTTTTGGGGGGGGGTGGTGTCGTCCTACATTTTCTCTCTCTCTCTTTTTTTTTCCCCCTTAATTGTCCAGGGCTGAATCTTCTTTTTATAGTTTGAAATCTGATCACAAGGGGACTCCTCCAGCAGGCAGAAAAAGTGTGATAGCATTCCTCAGTACATGGAGGAGAATGATCTTTGCTTTCCCCCTCCTCCAAAAGTTTTCTGCTAGCAAACAACCATTCAAAAGGCAGTTCCAGCATCTCTAGCTTCAGCTGGCTTAGCCTTCAAGGAAAGTAAAACCAAATACAACACAAAAGATCTGGATAAAGTCATTCCAGGTCTCTTTCTACTTTAACAAAGAGGTATGTTGTGTTACCTCTGCAGAAGTGCAGAGAGTGAATATACAGAATAGAAAGATTCTCAGGCACAATCCTCCTTGGGATTTTCTCTTGGCTGTTTTTCTGACCTAGTGCTCAACATTGTGGCTGTTGTGAATCTCTGTTTTGGTGACTAAATATTTCCAAGTAGGAGACTGAAACATCCAAGGCCCCAAATGGACACTGAAGGACAGCAGAGTCACTCACACACCTACACCTTTCTTATCACATCACTCCCCAAAGTTCTGGCTTCTTGCACTCAGCTCTGCTCTTCTGGCTATGCTATTCCTTTCAAGCTTTTATATGTTCTGTACCTGGCTCATACAAAATAGTCAGAGGGGAAAATGAAGAAATTACTGTTCTTATTACCACATCAGTTTCCAAATAATTTTCTCTGAAACTACACCTAAGCAGGCACAAGAATAAACAGAAAAATCTGTAGGCTCATAACACTGGTAAAAAGCCTTTCAAGAATTTAAAAATTGAAACAATTTTTGAGTACTGTGCCTTAGGTGGTCCACAAAACTTTTATGTATAACAGTTTTTCTCTTTTCTTATGAATAAATACCAAGTTTCATGATGATGAATTGGTCCTATTTTCCACCTTTCTAAATCTGTTTTTCCCAATTTTCACCTTACAGGATAAAATTTTTTGAATAACTTTTTTTTTTTTTTTCCCAGAAGAGTAGATGACAGATTTTTTTTTAATTAAGCTGATTTATTCAGTAGGGTCAGGGGAAAAAATAATATTATTTTTCACACTACGAAATTCTTTCCCTCGTTTTTCCTTTAAATAACCCTTTGGGTAAAATGATCCAGGTTTGCAAAATGAAATCTGGTATAAGAATAATTCTCACTAATATGTAGCCTTTTATTTGTTCTTTACAAAATTAGTTTATCACTGTTTAGAATTATTATCCTGTTTACTTAAAACAGAATGATTCATATATCCTCACAATATCTGTTGGTTTCCTGTTTTATTTTATTTTTTTTTTCTGTAAACATCACAGAATAAAATGTCTTCTTAATTACAGAGAATTTTTTCCAGAGAATAATAATTCTGTGAGCATATTATATCATAAAGTTAATAAAAGTAGGTCCTTTAGGTATGAAAATTGCTTAAAAAGTAATTTCATTTTGAACAATTAACTTTTCTAGGGCTTGTTTTGGTTTTTTTTCTTCTAAATGCTGCTGAATAGCAACTTTCAAGTATTTGCAGATTTTCAAACAAAAGTATAGGAATACCCACCTTAATCTGCATTAATTGGGTCCTGAAGGTAAACTTTTTTCAGTTTACATATGTTCTCGCCAGCAAAGGTGGGACATCTGAGTCACTTTTGCATATCTCTATTGTTTGTGTTTACCTCAGAGCTAATTTGTAACTTCATTTTTTAAGGCAAGGAAGTAAAATGACACTTTAAATTTAGTTCATTTTATCTCATGGCAGATGTGAACCTCCGAATTCTGTAGGGTAATATTTCTCTCTAGTGAGTTTAAAGGGAGTCTAATTAGGACCAAAAGTAGATATTCATGAGACACGTGATAGCTTAAATCAAATAACATCAACAAATATGTATAAGATTTGTATTTAACAAGGGATGTTACTCTATTCCCCAAGATCAGATATTTTAAAGTCAGACAACTTGAAGTCAGATCACTTGAAGCAATTTAAAAGCCAGCTTCAGAGGTTTGCATAAGTTCAAACTGTACCATTAAATGGGACCAAAATTTTGAGATTGTTCAAACTAGCTGTAGTCAGTCCATTGATTTGATTAATTGACATCCAATTTGACAGTAAGTTATCTTCAGGAAAATGACCATATTTTTAGATATATATTTAGCTTGCCTTGACTAGCTCTCCAATAGGTTAGAGAAAACTATGACTCTGCAATAATCTGCTTAAAATCTTGGTAGCCAGCTGAAGGAATATTTGCACAGTTCACAAAATAGATTTTATATTCTGATGAATTTACAAACAGTGCCTTAGGCACCAGTGCCAGTGTGATTCACAGTAGAGGAACACAAGATTATTCTTAGTCATACCCTCCCAGAATTTTAGGCAATAAATAACAAGAAGTTTTAGATGAGACAGCCATGCAAGCTCAGCTGGGTTAGAGCATTGATCAGCTAAAGTGAGATAACTTAGGGTATGACTGGCTGATGGAGCGAGAAGTAGTAGGGGGCAATGTGCAAGGGAAATACTGCATGGAGCAGGTTATGGGCAAAGGCAAGAGAGACTTCCAAGACAGCCTGTTCTCTCATGTCTCATGCCCTTCTCAAAAACATCTCTACACATTTTAAGTTGTATTTCTAATGCCATCACAGAATTCAGGTTTTCCACATGACTGCAATAATAGGGTAGCAAGGGATCAGGGGTGTCTTTGCTCGCATACCTAACACATTTAGCCAGAATTTCCTTAAGTGATCAAAAAACTTCTTTGACACAATAAAGTGACTCGATATATGTGCTTTACTGAAGTACTAACTGTCTCCACAGAAAAGTGTCTGACTTTTATAAGAGTTCTTAAGGTGAGACTTTCAGTCAGCCCTGAAGTTTCCCTCCAGGCAGTCCCTGCTCTGAATAGACTCATTAATAGATGTTCTTTCAATTCTGGGGGAAGAATCTGTCTGTCCCAGGGACTTCTGAAAGTTGTTACTGCTGCAGAATTGAGTAAACTGAGCACACTAAGCACAGATTAAATATATGTAAATAGTCAGGAATGGACACATAGGCCAGTCTGTGGGAGTATTTAAGATATATTAATTAGGGTATGAAATATTTGGAATGTGGTTTGCAAGTAGTTTAAGCTAGTCAACATAAACAGATCATGCATAGGCTGGAATAGTCACAGTTGATATGGGCCAGCTGGTTGAAAGAACTAACCAGAGCAGCAGTTCAGCAAGTCTCGTCACTCAGTCAGTGATTCTTTTGTGTCAACACATAGTGGAGACTGCTGCCATCAGCAGCCAGACAGTGAATGACAACCCTGTTTCAGAGATTTGAATCACCACAAATGCTACATACTGTAAAAGCTGCCTGCAATACATCCGTGTTATAGCAAACACCCAATCCATGCCTTGCTGTGCAATAGCTCCTCATTCTTGTACAACAGCCACACAAATTCAAAAGCATTGGCCCCACCCTCCAGTGAGTGAGGAGCAGCTATGGCTTCACAGATGGTAGATGATTCTAGGATGTCCATGGCAGAATTTGCCTCACAAAACTGTTATTTTCCTGGCACGCAAGCCCCATCTCCAATTTTGCTTACAGCATTGTTTCCTTTACTAATGTCAACAACTTTCTCCCAGACCTTGTCCCCATCACACTATCACGCCTTTACCACAAACCCAGCAGGTACTGTATACTTTGGTTGTAATGATGCCAAATTAACGTATCAAAGCTTCTCAGAAAAGATTTTACATCCTTCAGTTAGCTCCCCAGAATTCACTTTTAAACTAATACTGCATCCTGATTACATTGCACAGTTTGACCCTAGATTATCAAGATAAAGCCAACATGTACTTTAGCCTATATAATACACATTGGGAGCTTTCCTAAAATTCCCATTACAAAATATAAATAGAGATGTGCTGTTTAGTCAGTTTTTACTGTTTGAGAACCACAGAATCTAAATGAAAATTCACTGGCAGGAATTGCGTTTGGTGGTGTTGCTCTGTGGCAGTCCTTCACATTGTTATTATGGAGCAGGCACCTAATCTGCTTAGCCTTGATCCAGATTGTAAATTTGCTGCTCGATTGAATTCTGTGTTTAGTGCTGATGATACTGTGGGATCATGAGCATCACAAAATAGCTGCCAAGAACTGATGGGCTACGTGGAGATATGAGAACAGCGAATGTCAGGATAAGAAAAGACATGTAAATCAGTGATGTCATACCCCAAGAAACAGAGAGGAGAAATAAACTTTCATGAAAGAGTGATTCAAATCAAGAGCACTTAAGGTTTGGAAGTGACTGCTCTGCTGACCCATTCTTCTAATGTTTTATTGAAATTCAGGCTATTCATGGTATGTACCTGGTTACTGGAAAGGATTTTTGAGCCCAGAGTGACAGATAATTGTTTCACATAATCATATTTTCAATTTCAGCAGATATCTGTGGTTAATCAAAGATAGATTAGAAAAGCTGATTCTTCCCTTCTTCCCACTCCAATATGTGTGAAGATATTTCAAAAATGTTAAGGTACAAAATACTTCATTCCTATTGACACAAAATAAATTCGAAAGTGGTGGTTACTTCCAGTGTTAATTTTTATTTTCAATTTTTATTTTTCTATTTTTCTCCTTTTTCTGTCCAATTTCTCCAAACTATAGTTTTATTAGATTAATTAACACTTTCAGATAAATTATTAAATTATTCAAATTTAGGCTGATCCTAGCTGTGGAAGAAACAGCAAGTGACATTTTTTCCAAACTTTTCCAAACTAGTCAACAGATTATATTTTAATCATCAGCTAACATATGTGTATTAGTACTGAATGCATCTATTCCACTATAGGGAGGACAATTAAACCAAACAAATTATGTGTTTGAGTTCCTGAAAGCAGTAGATTATTGTTTCTTAATCTCAAAGATTAAGTGATCCTTGAGATTTTTAAACGTGAAGCTAGAAAGCAATGCTAAATTTTGCAGCACTGAAGTAATTTCAGAGCAAACAGAACAAATAAGCAATTTTCCAACTCCTAGAGAGATCAAATATTAGAGAAAAGTCCTTGCAAAAAGTCCCTCTTCAGCTTTCTTGTAGGTACCTTTAGATACTGGAAGGTGCTCTAAATTCTTCCTAGTGCCTTCTTTTCTCCTGTCTGAATAACCTGGACTCTCTCAGCCTGACTTCACAGAAGAAGTGTTCCAGCCCTCTGACCATCTTCATGGCCCTCCTCTTCACTCACTCCAGCAGGTCCCCGTCCTTCTTACTTTGGGAGCCCCAGAGGTGAGCACAGTACTTCAGCTGGGGCCGCACAACCATCTATCTTAATATTATATCTCACATAAAGCTTTAGTAAAGAGGGATATGTTCCTTTAGCAGACTGTAACCAAGTCAGAAAACCATTATTTAACTAGTTTTATTTTATTTGACTAACCCTATTTCATCTGGTTGTTTTGTCCTCCGTGGATAAAGTTTTCTGTGACAGCAAGTTTCTATACCAACTTGACAATATTTAATCATAGGGTGTGGATTTTTAATTGGAGGGTTGATATTTCATGCACATGTCCATGAGTGCATTAACCAAGTATTTAAAAGACTCTATTAGTTCTGGCATAGTTATCTTGGAGTGTTTTGATAAATTACTCTAATTTCTGCACTTTTTGAGTAATGTCAAGGGTTAATTTTTGAACTTATGACTCAGTAATTTTGCACCCCCTTGAAGAAATGCTGTCTTGGGTAAGGACCTTAAGAAACATATAAACCACAGTATGTTAGCAAAAAGGAAAAAGACATAATTGATAGTGGTATTTTTTGTTTTGCTTTGCCAGGACCTAGAATATTTATGTCTCAGGTCTACTGTTTGAAGATTTAGCAAGTCTGACACTGGGTGTTATCAATGACAAACACATTAAGATTTTAATTTCCTATTGTTTTATTTTTCTCTTCCTTCTACTTCTGGGAATTATTTTGGTTTTTTGTTTCTTTAAGATGAAGAAAGCATAACAGCATCCTTTTTTCTATTCATAAATCCATTTAATTGATGCCCCAGAACTGGTCTGCCATTATGCATGCAGAGGGAGTCAATTACTTAAATTATATTAGCTACCAGACAAAGAAGCTATTTTTACTTTGAATTTTTCATAGATGAAATAATTATTCATTTACATACATATAAATCAAGTTCAAGTTTTGAAGCTGTGTCTGTAGATGTTCTTATCAGGACTTTTTTCTTTCATATTGCCTAATTTAACTAACTTTTGACAGTGGTGTCTAAAGAGCTTGAAATATAACAATATAGTCCTTTTCCCAGAATGTATTTTCATAGACAGATTAAAACCAGAAGAAGACAACTTCCTTTTCCCTGCATAAACTCTCCCTTTTCCTTAGTCTTTTTATTCAATCTCCTTTCCTCTTAACCTGCAGATGGAAAACGTACCACCTGGGGAATGAATGCTGCGTGCAACTTTATCCATACTTGGCTGCAACCAAATTTGTTTTATCACATTTTTTTGTAACAGCACTGCATTCTGTGTTCATATGTGCTCTTCCAAAGGTCCCTGAAGCCTTTTTTTAAGCAGCTTGAATCTATTTTTATAACTGGGGGCTAAGACCATTTTCCTTTCACAAGGTCAGGTATCAGAGACAGTTTATATGCATTTTATAAAGTAATTGATGTTATATCATACCTATGCTCCTTGTGATACCCTGTGGTTGTATCTCATCATAGCTGTTACAGGAATGGCTTGTGGAGAGGCAGGAAGTGAAATCCCTGTGGGAGCAGAAGGACACAGCACTGTCCAGAAAATGGTACTGAAGAGGACATAGGGTAAAGAGTGCCTTTGCTCTGAAGGCTTATCCATGATGAATTAAAATAGCCTGAAATAAATGAAAACAAGCAAACAAACAAACAAACGCCAAAAAGAAACAACAACAAAATATTTTTATAATCATAACCATGATTAACTTAAAACCACAGAGATGGTGAGTAGTCTAGTGACCCAGCTTGCTTATTATACCTTGTTTTGCTTCAGTGTGCAGGTTTACATTGAAGCCTGGTGAAAGAAGTATAACTAACACAATCTTTTCTATTTTGTTTTAAGACAAAATCTTTAAAAACAGGTGTTAGATAATTTCAAAATAGATAGGTGAAGGGTTTCTCTGTTATTTTATAGTAATACATAACCCTAACACTTATTTTCCTATCAATATTACATCATACAGCATGTAAAGGTGCATGGACAAAATGCCAGCATAATTTTTAATGGGCTTTTAGGTTATTCTTATGGAATGTAGTTCACCTGCCTAATGAGGCTGATCACTTTACTCAGCTGAAATGGACAGGATAGGTAGGTTATTTACCTTTCACTTTTCTTCCTTTTTTTTCCAACTAAAAAAAATATCATCTGATGCTTTGCATATATTCTTCAGATTTTGATTCATAGGCCTACTATGCACCTATATTACTCACTTAACATATTTTTCTTAATTGAGATGCAATACTTTCCTACATTTATTCTTTGGCATCTCTTATAAACTGCATGCTGTTTTTCCAACCTTTTTCCCAGTTCCTTAGGAGTCCTCTAAATTCTTATTCCTCCAACACCCTGGCAATCTTTCCCAGTTTTGTACACCTGCAAATTTAATAGATAAGCTATTACCTGCATTATCAGGTCAACCCTGATGATATTCTCTGGCTGCTGGTACAGATTCTCAGTTTAGTCATCAATTCTTTGTTCCGGTGAAACAGTGGTGCTATTATCTTTTTGGAAACATTTTTACATGTTTCAACCACTTTCCACCGGATGATGTTTTCTGAACCTCATTAAGAGAATGTCATATGAGACAGCATCAGAAACTGCACTGGAGTCAAGACATGACATCTATTTTGTCTCTTGCCACAAGGCTGTTCTTGTGTCATGGTTTGACACAGTTTGCTGTTGACAAATCCATGATCGCTGGAGGTGCTATACACCCTTGTGTAGGGCATTGCCATAAAACAAGAAAAAATGGCAAATGCAAAAGGAAAAAAATGTTATCTGAGTTATTTCTTAGATATTTATTTTCTTCTTCCAATTTTAGGAGGTATACTGATTTTCAATCTTTTCCGTCACTCTGAGCCCTGTGATTTTCTCTGTCCATTTAGAATAGATATTTCCAGTTTAAAAACAGTTGGAATAACATCTTGATTGCAGGGTAAGCGGAAATATACAACCTTTAAATGAACACAAACTATTTCTCATTGGTCAGTTGCATTTGATGCCACAGGGAGACCAGTGATTAAATAACTGGAAAATTGACACTGTAGGGAAGAGATTTCACTACCGTGGAAAATGAAACTTCAGATTTTGGTGGGTCTGCTGAATGGTGTGCAGAATGTTGTGCAGAGACGTGATTCAAAGTATTCTTTATGAGAACATTTTCATCTGGAAAGTTTGGTTATACATATCTCACAGATATTTCCAGCAGAAAAATCACATTTAACTTAAGCTGCTTAAGCTGATATATGGCTTACCCCTTCACTTAACACTGTGCAAACCCCTTTCAGGAGCACAGTATACAATGCGAACAAAAAGTATAAGAAAACAGGAAAGGGGAAGTAAGTCTTAGACATATTTAAAATGCTTCAAACATTATAATTTATCTTATATTGTAAGCATATAAATGTGAAATTTAATATGAAGAAAAAATAATACATACATACATAATGTATGATTAAGATAAACTACTCGCATTGGAACATAAAATGTGATTTTAAAGTGCTTTGAAGATTATGTTGAGTATGAAATTATTGTTAATAATATGCACATAATAGCTCCTTAAAATAAAAGACCTCATTAGGACTTATATCTATTCTATAGGAATTAAAATTGTTGTATTTTGTTGGATCTTGAGGAACGATCACCAGAATATAGAAAAATAAAACAACACCAAAAAAACCCCCCAACAGTAGAGTATACAACCTTTTTGAGCTCAGGCTACTTCTCAGATAGTAATGCTACATTTATCACAAAAAATTCAGATTAAAGCCATCATTTTATGACCTTTAAAATTTATAGAAGACTACAATACAGAATATAAATTAACCTGCTTTCCATGCAGAGGAGGTATTACGACTAAAGCAAAACACTTTCCTGAAAAATACTTGGCTTGCAGTAATATGTGAAATGAGTCGGTGTTCTTTTCCTGTAAGCAGCATCACCTGCTTACTTAGGCAATTGTTTTATTTCTCCTCAGACCTGCTCTACTTAAACATAATTGAGAACCATTTTGGCTGCTAGCAAGATTTCCTAGGGCATGTTTACTTGGCTGCACAACAAAATTTTTTATTTCATGTTCGCAAATTTTATTAAACAACATGGTATGTTAATGGTTTACTTATTTTCACAATTCACTAGAAGCAAACACCAGTAGGTAATGTATTACAAGCAAGATCACATTTTCTCATCCTTACTGAAAAGATTTTTTTTTTTTTTGCTTGTTGTTGTTAGTAAAGTTTGTGTATTTTGTGGGTCACAGTATGGGCCTGTATCTTAAGCTCACTCAGTAACATATTGTGGTGCTTACTGGCCTTGTCTCTGACTTTTATCACACTTAATCTGTTAATTGTATGTTGTATGTGAACCACTGTATTACAGCAAACTTATCCTATTTATTCCCTCATTTTAAGATTTTAAGGGTTGTTTGTTTGTTTGTTTGTTTTGTTTTAATCAATTACCTCAGATTTTATTGTGGTTGGGTTCTCTCATATATTAACATCATCAATCATTACAAATGTTAAAAGGTGATTTTCTTCTCTTTAATGAATGTTAAATTATAAGCGTGGACAAAGATGCACCTAAGAAGTTCCAAGAGAAAGATAGTAACATCATAACTTTTCTAGAGAACTTTAGAAAGTCAAGTAAGTCTTTGAAATGTGAGTATTTTTGTGAATCTTAGAAAAGGTTTCAAAAAGAGAATATTGGTGTAGCTAAATAAAGGTGTAATCTAATTACTCAGCATGAAATTAGCCTGGGTGAGATAGTATTTAAACACTTTTCTTTTTAGAAATTTTCTAAAAGCATTTATTTTAGAGATTGAATCAAAATTAATGACAACATAGAAGCCTCATCAAGGTGATTTTAAACTGAAATCTCCCCACCTCATAGAACAAGAACCTTTTCATAATGCAATTTCAGATTGAAAGGCAAGGAGGAAACAGCTCTGGAAGAAGAGCAGAAATGCTCCACATCGACTCATCAAATTAGGGCCACAGACAGGCTGCATCAGAAATTTCATTTGTTGTTTGAAGGGAAAAAAATTTAGATATCATTAATCACTTACAAATGACTAATTAAACTTCATGTCAGGAGGAAAACACTTTTGGCAACTATGCTGTGCAAGACATTACTGTATTGACAGATTTTTCTAGCTGGATTCAAAGATTCAGTCATTACTAAGATTAGCTAAGATAAGTTACCTTATTACCTGTTGCTCTGTGGGGCAATGGACTACTATTTGGCCTTGCTGGTTAACAAACAAACATGAGAAAGCACATTGCCTCTGCTTAGCTATTTGGGGTCATGACATTTCAGACTCTAGAAGTCTTGGCTGATGGTAATGTTTGGGCTTGCATAGTCATTTTACACATTGAAAAGTTTGAAAAATAGGTATTCTTTCAGATAAATGGAAGCTGGAAGAGCAGGAATCGTTGTTCATGGAGGAGAGGTATTTTCACTGAATTAAGATAACAATAACCCTTTGAGGAAGGTACTTGAAACGGTAGAGTCAAAGCGTTTAAGAGAAACAAAGGCAGATTTGTTTGTTTGTTTTTGTTTGGTTTTTTGTTTGTAAACCACAAGATAACAATTTCTTATGGAAAAATAATTTTATTTGAGTAAGAGTAGGTGTATGGGGAAATGTCCTAGACACAGACAAGGGAAGATGTTCACTCCATCTTTGTTAAAAAGATATTCTTCTTTCTTTCTGTGTTGAAAGAAATTATATAAGAGTACAGATTTTATATTCTTTCTCTTTTACAGAATCCTTATTGGTATTTTTCCAAAGACGGAGAAATACTCAGCCTCTATTTCCTTATAATAAATGCCTAAATTACCTACAATTTGGGACTATGCAGTTAGCTGGTGCAGTCCTGAAGGGATGTATTTCAAAATTAAAGTCAATTTATGTTCTCTAAGAAGATCCCCTACATCTATAAGAATTTAACATATGTACTTTAGGACTTTAGAAAAAAATGTCTTTTTTGCAAGTATTAGCATAAATTTTACTCTGTACTAGTTTTAGAATTGCTAGGTCTTTCATTTTGATCATATGTAATGTCAATAAACTTTTTTCATTAACAATTTATGCAAACAATCACCAAAATGTTTGAGGCTGGAAGGCCCATCTGGAGAATGTTTTGTGTTTTGTCCAACCTCCTACTCAGAACAAGGGCAGCTATGGCAGGTAGCTCTAGCCTATGTGAAATGTTTAATTTCCCCATCAAGTGTTTATGCACATGAATAATATCCCCCTGAGCTTTCACTTCTCTGAGTTGAAATCTCCCAGCTCTCTCAGCCTCTCCTCATACATCAGATGGTCCAGCCCTTTATTCATCTTTGCATCTCTTCATTGGATTCACTTCATTATGTCCATGTCTTTCTCATACTCAATGATGGGGCATCTTTTCTTTTTGCATCAAGCAGATAGTTGAGGAAGAGAAATATGACAGAAGAAGGAGTACATCTGCCAGAAGTGACAGGTTTAACAGAGCAAAGGCTTCTATTGGTGTGCAGCAGCATTATGGCAGGGCTGCAGCTATGCTAAGGTGTTGAGAATGGGTAACAGCTTCTAGAGAGAACCTGTAACACACAGTAAAAGAGGACAAATCTTGTGTATTTAAAATGTCTGGGTGTTCCTGTATGAGTTTAATATTACAAAAAAAGAAATTTATTCATTACTAAGCAAATACCAACACAAGCAAATAGACAAAATAGTAGTTCTTTGTGAGAAAATGACTTTTGATGCATAATGAGAAAACCAGCTCCTGTCACTTTCCCTCTTGACTTCCTAACTGAAATTTATCTTCTTTGCATCCATCACTGTATGTACTTTACAAACATTTAGTCTGCAAAAATCTTTATGCAAAGCTTTCAAGGTGATTCAACTTTCATCAACTTTTGTCTCTTACTGTATAATCTACAGATGAGAGAACCATAATTATGACACACAGTATTAAACTGCTAAACAGAGCTGTTCTGCGTGAATCTCTGACCTTAATTTTCTCTCTACCAGCACAATAGACTTTAGGGAGAAAAAATATTAATGGTTAGAACAGCAGCTTCTTGCCTCTGCAGTTCAGTATCTTGTACAGATTAACAGTTATAAACAGTAGACTAAATAGCAAAGGCAAGTGGAAGTTTAAATAAAGTCCACTTTGATCTTCCTCAAAATAATATATCTATATATATACTTGCATGAGGACTGTAACATATTTCAAATGGTCTTTTCCCTTGCCTTTTACTTTTTCCTTTTCATTTTCCCTTTCATTTTCCCTTTCATTTTCTCTCTTTCTCTTTCTCTTTCTCTTTCTCTTTCTCTTTCTCTTTCTCTTTCTCTTTCTCTTTCTCTTTCTCTTTCTCTTTCTCTTTCTCTTTCTCTTTCTCTTTCTCTTTCTCTTTCTCTTTCTCTTTCTCTTTCTCTTTCTCTTTCTCTTTCTCTTTCTCTTTCTCTTTCTCCTTTTTTCTTTTCTGTAAATCACTATCACTTTGCACTAAGTAGAGCCAGTAAGCACACAAGACTATGACTTTGCCATTCATTCTGTAGGAGGACAGATGAAAAGACACACAGGATTCCTTTACGTATGAATTTACTAGGAAAGGATGAGAGACTCTGCCCCATGCTAGAACAAAACCATGCAAGCCCTCCTGTCTTGGCCAAATTTTTGTTTTATTATAACATGTTCCACCACATTTTCTGAGACCCTGTCCAGAACCCTTCTATTTTGGTAGAAACTTGAAATGTAAACAGTAAAAAATTCTTAATGACACAAACATGTCAGATTAGTATGGTAAACCTGGAAAATTATTGAAATATTGGCAGTCTGCACAGAAATATTATTTCAATGTTTGGAGAAAATCAGCCATATGTAGTTATGGAAAAGTTCAATTGGTTTGAATTACACCAGTATTTTAAGCACTATTTTAAATTCAGAGAAGTAGAAGTAAATGAAAAATTAAACCTCATATATCTAGGACTCTTTCTCAGTGTGTTGCATTAGGGCAGCCGTGTTTAGAGTCAGATATCACCATAGATGTATGAGGACACAGATGAAGGCAGAAACAAAAATAACTGAGTAAGATTGAATATAAACTTTAAAAAATCACTTTTTTTTTTTTTTTTTTCATGTGTGCCAGAGGTTTTACCAGAGTTCCCTCCCTAGGCCTGATTCTGATCAATATCATTTTGTAACAGAGATAAGAGAAATCACACCAAACTTCCAATAAAATATGTGAGATCAGAGTTGGGAAAAATCTTTTTTTCTATATTATTTGTGTGTCAGAAGCTATCATAATGTTAGGTAGTTCAGATTTTAAGTCTTTACACTTGAGTCTCAGAATCATGAAAAGTTTTTCATTCAATTTTTCCTTTGAATTTCTTCCCAGAAGAATAACAGCTTTAGTGTGATCTCTACTTCTCTTGGAAACCTTATTTTTTGTCTAGAAATACAGCAAAATTCTCATTTTGTAGTTGCATTCTTCAACTAAAAAATTTCATTTAAGAGGCTCTTCAAGATGACTTTATGTTTAATTTTCAAGAAACATGAATTTTTTCAATACATTTGTTTAAGCCTAAATGACACTTTTAAACTCAATACATAGATAAATTAATTGGTGATTAAATTTAATTGAAAACAATTTGTACCTTATCAGAATTTTCTAAGAATGGTTTTTTTTTTTGTTTTTGTTTTTTGTTTGTTTGTTTGTTTTTTTTTTTTTAATGCCAACATCTATGATATTTTCCTTGTTCAGATAATTGAAAGATATGGTATCACTTTTCAAAGAAAAGTAAAAAAGCTCTGTAGCCTTTTCTGACTTACCAGAGCCCTCTCTTTAGTGAGAGAAATGAAAAGAACATTTCTGATATCTCAACAGATAAGGTTGATACCAGGAGCTATTTATGTTCAATTATACTGCCTCATTTATTTAGTGAGTGGGCAGATTTTGGTAATTTGTTTAATTACATAGTAGAATGATATTTATTTCATGATATAATTAAAAAGGTTGAATAGTAATATAATAAAATACTCACTGCATGTGAGTAATAACATTATATAATTACAGATTTCTGCATATTTGTGTGTTCAGCTGCATCAGTGTGGTGAAAGGTCTAGAATAAAAATATGGACACTTGAAGAAAACTAGAATATGAACTTTCATTATGTCAGATAATCCTATATATGCGTGGTGCTTTGTTTAAAGATAAATTCTGAGTAGTTCAAGATCACAACTCAAGACATTTTTGTAAAGAAAGATAAACTCTCAGTATTTACAAAGAGAACTATTCACTGAGCTTAAAAATCAATTCTGCAAATTTTAAAAGTTATTTTTAATTTATTTATCTTATGTTTTATTTGTAAAAGGAAAATTTTGCAACTGTATTTATTCCGATATTCTATGGAGGATAGAACTCCCACATGAAATATGTGCTCTTTAATAGTCTCCAGTTTGTTTTCTATATTTTCATTGTGAGTAGCATGACCTGCTCCAAGTTCTGATCAGTGCCAGACTTTACCAGAGAGTTTTGCTATCAGATCTGGTATTGTCAATTATCCACCACATTTATAAGAACCATATCCTGTGATGCAGTATGTGAGTTCTCATTCAGGCTTACAACAGTAACCATAGCCTAAGAATGACTAGGCTGTATATACATATAGAGAATAATTTATCAACAAGCCTATATTCCTGTTCAGTTCTTTTTTTCCTTTTCTCTGCAAACACTCAAATTACTTTTCAGTGGAAGCTGTTCCTCAAGGTTGGAACAGACAACTTAGGAACCTGGCAAGGTAATTACTGTCTCTTTGCCCTAACTTTTCAGAAAGTGTTTCACTTTAGTAATACCACTAGCTACTTTCAGCAAAGTTATCGTTTATTTTTCTGTTCAATTCAGTTCCATATATCATCTCAGGTCAGCGTGGAGATACCCATTGCCAAGCTCAGTGATAGAATCCTTAGTAATCTATAAGCTCTGCTTTTCTGGAAAATTTTCAAGGAAATGCACTACTTGTATTTTAGCTTTTTGATCAAATACATGTTTGATCTTACCTTTGTTTGCTAAAGGAAAAGACAACATTTTTATGATCTTAAAGCAATATTTGTCATCTGGAAGTGTACCTAGAAACATATAATTAGAAAATCTTTCTTAAAGTGCCTTTTTTTTAAAGCCAAATATTAAAAAAGCCAAAAGTTACATTTCTGAGAAATTTCTGTGTCTTTCTTACCACAAAGGTTGAAGGAAGTTGCTCTTGAAAAAAAAAGGTGCATCATTCCCTTGAATCCTTGATTCCTTTTTGCACTGTGTAGGATAAAAAAGAGCTCAGGGGTCATGGAAAGAAAATGGAAAAACCTATTAATACAAATCCATCAATGACACATCCAGACAGAGTGGAAGAGACAACTTGCCTATCCCTTGTATATACACTAACACATGGACGCTTTAGACATAGTTTGTGAGAAATATTATTTAAAATGAGATTTTTTTTCCAGCCATTTATTTAGGTACTAATACACCAACTTATTTTTCGATGTAATTGGTTCATAATTAACTTAAACAAAAAGCAAAACAAAATAAAAAAAAAAAAAAAAGAAAAAAAAAAGGAGAGAGAGAGAGAAAAAAAAAATCTATACTATTCTTTGGTTTAAGGATTTCCAGCTCTTGTCTATGAGATCTGCTTCCTGCATCAAAAAGATACTAGTGCATATACTAGTATGAATAGTTTTATCCTAAATGATACTAAAACCAAACTTCTGATGACTTGTGCACCATGCATTTTTTAGATTGCTTTTGTGCAGACTTATCTTTCCCTCTTCTTTTCTCAAAGACAAATCTCCAACACAAATTCCCAGAGATTTTATCTTACCTTTCTGAATGGAAACTCTCAATTTCTAAATATGGGTGTAATCTATTTGTAAAAGACAGATTTCATGGCTCTAACAGTTATTGTGGTGTGGGGGTTTTTTTTGTTGTTGTTGTTTTTTTTTTTTTTTTTTTTAAATTTCCTGGAGTGTGAGATTCATTTGCACAAGTGAAAGATCTGCCTGTTTCATTTTAGCACCCTTGCTCTGAGAAATTTTTGCAGCTGACTGAGGCAGGAAAATCTACATGCTCCAGTGCATAAGCAGCCCTGAAACACACATAGTTTTGATGGAGTTTCATCTTTACTGAGTATATGAAAGCTTTTAACACCCAGGTAAGGCAAATTTCTCGCCCATACAAATTTAAAGTCTAAAGTAGCCATTAAATGTACCATCTTGAATTTCTTCCTGAACAGAATGATAGAATCTTTGGGTTAGTAGAAATCTTTGGGTTGGAAGAGACATCCAAAAATAAGCTAATCCAGATTCCAAATAGATACAAATTATGTCTTTACTGAATGATAGTCTTGAAAATTTTATGTAAATTCCCCTGGGTTTGACTTTGAATAAATGTACTTGTTTATTATTATCGTTCATATTTAAGGTATGTGCTGGTCAGAGATGCTGTTTGGAGGTTGAGGTACTTAATGACTTTGAGCTTTATTCATGATCGTTGGTTAAATGTCCTGATTCACTACGGAGACAAGGAATTTCAAGTATTCAATAATTTCAGTAATACTTAAAAGCAATCAGGGAGATTTTCTGAGTAATTATAAGAGAAATTATGAAGTAATAGCACACCCTCAGAACCGGTGAAAAAACAGGTGTATCTATGCTACTGGCTCCTGACAAATATCACTTCATAATCCTACCACAGAATCAACAAAAAAAGGGTAAAAAAATATTTTTTGAAGGAGTTATGGTTTGGGATTTCAGGACCTAGACTAGCAAAACATTAACAAATGTTATTGAGGTATCTTTTCCTTCCTGAAATGAAAAATTTAATTTTTCATTCATTAATAAATGAAAGAAGTATTTTTTACAGACCAAAGTAGAAAGAAAAGTGAACTGAAGTGACCGACAAGACCCAGTGTGGAGTTTCATAGCAGCAAAAATAACAACTGCAGAGAAAGAGACAAATGTTGGGTTTAATTTCAAGGTTTCCTTGTCTGCTATTCAACCAGTCACTGTGGAATAGCTAGTAGGATACAGGACCATAGAGTTGAGTCGGAAGAAACCTTCAAATACCAGCTAGTCCCAGACCCTTCCGTGGGCCAGAATGTCTTTCGCAACATCGTGTTGCTGAAAGCCCTGTCCATCCTGACCTTGAACAATGGCAAGGATGGCAGCCACACCTTCAACCTACGCCTTAGTGAAAATGTCTTCTTTTTTTTCCAGTCTAAACCTAACAAATTTCAATTTAAAACAATTGCCCCTTTCCCTGTTACTACAGGCCCTAGTAAACTGGTCCTGTCCTATTTTCTCAGCCCCTTTGAATATTGAAAAGCTGAAAGAGGGTCTTCTCAGGATTTTCTCTTCTTCCAGACTAAGAAACCCCAACTCCCTCAGTCTTTCTTCATAGGACAAGTGTTTCAGTCCTCTAAACTATTTTCACAACCCTTCTCTGGATCTGTGTGAAAAGATCCATGTCTGTCATGCCCTGGATGCAATAGTCCAGGTGGGATGTCATGACATCAGAGTAGAGCAGGGGAATCTTCTTCCTGGACTTGCTGGCCATCCTTCCTTTGAAGAAGCCCAGGATGCAATTTGCTTTCTGAACTGCGAACACAGACTGACAACTCCTGTCTAATTTTTCAGTCACAAATAACCCCAAGTTGTTCTGTGCTGGGCCACTCTAAATTCATCCATTCCTTAGTCTGTCCCAGTAACGGGAGTTGCACCCAACTCAGGCTGAAAACCTTGCACTTGGCTGCACCCTTTAAGCTTTTCAAGTTCCCTCTGAACATCATCCATTCCCTCTAACAAATCTACACCACTCAGCATGGTGTAATATGCAAACTTGCTGAGGATGAGCTCAGTTCTGCTGTCTATGCCATTCATGAAAATAATCAGTAGTCTTGGTCCTGGTACAGACCTTACCTTGGGTAAGCACTCATTACTGATTTTCACTTTGACACCAAAATGTTGGCTATAATTGTTTGGATGTGGCCATCCAGCCATTTTATTATCCATCTAACAGTTCATCCATCAAACCCCTATCTCTTAAATTTAACAGCAAGAATGTTGTGGGGGGACCATATTGAAACCTTTACAGATATCCAGGTAGATCACAGCTGTGGCTGTTTGCTTATGCAGTCATGCCACCACAGAAAACCACGTGATCAGACAGATAACTACAGCTAGACAAATATCTACAATTTACATAATTTACACCTGAAAAAAAAAAAAAAAAAGACAGAAAGAAGAATGGATTAGTACCGGCATCAAAACTTCTGTGCAATAATCTTTAGAAATAAAGTCTAATTGAATTGTGTGAATTTTTCATGTAAAAAAGGCTAAGGTTTAGGTCTTCTCTTTAATCATGTCTCAAATTTCATTAATAAATTATGTTGTTAAACATTAACGGAAAAGATTTCTACCTAAATAAATGCAATTCATTAGCAAAGTGTCTGCTGTGGTGTAATAGAATAGTACAGTCACATATTGTAATAGTTTAATAGAAGACATGTATGCTTGCAAAATTTTGGTGTCAAAGCTATGCATAATACACAATAACTTTAATTCTCAGTATTAGCTGGTATATATAACTCCACATGTAAAACCTGTGCACACACAAAAAATTCTACATGAATGAGGGTAATTTATTGAAACTTGTAGAAGAGACAGAAAATGGGAAAATAAGCAAGATTTGAAAAGATTTATAAGCAATTATATTTAAAAATATATATCCTCATGATAAAATATATTAATAAGTATTTAAAAGTATGTCATTATAAATCATAGTATCCCACCCAGACACTGCACTGTAACAAAAAAAAAAAAAAAGAAAAAAGTAATCCATTTAAAAAAAGCCTTATTTGTCTGAAATGGACACCAGATTTTTACCTTTGCAACACGAATACATGACATTGTCCCTTTATTTTTCAAATCAGACAGCTGCAGCAGAAAACAGAATAATTTGCTTTTCAATCTCTTCCATGATCCCAAATGAGCTGATAAATATATTTCTTTTCAAACAGCCACTCCCCATTCCCCCTTCATTTTTCTTTTTTTAATTTTAAATTATTTAATTTAGTAGACAGAATCAAGATATTGTGCCCACAGTTTTACTCTTTTTTTATACCTATTTTTTAGACTTCATTTGCTCTTTTACCAAATAGTTGGATATGACAACTGCCCCAGGCTTCAGCTATTATTTTGAAAGTACCTGAAAGTTTTCTCTTACAGCAAGCTATGTTTAATTCTTTTCAGCCTCAACATATTTAGAAAAAAAATTGAGAAAGCCACACATTTTGCTTCAGCTCGAATTATCTTCCACATGTCTTTGGGTGAAAAAAATAGGTATATTTAAGTTTCATTCCTAATCTGAATGAAAAAGAATGAAAGTCTTGAAGTCTTTTGTGAGACGTACTCTATTTTTTACTTAATTCTAATCAATGGTTTTGAAAGCAAAATCTAGCTGATTGTCTTCTGCAGCTATCTGTATTTAAATGACTTACACTAAAAAGGAACCTTCTAGCAAATGTCAGAATAAATATGGGTAAGAGACAAATATTTACTCCATTTAACTATCCATTCCTTTTCTTCTGTCCATTTCTCTACTTTGGCTTCACAATTCACAGCTTCCAGTGATTTGGTGCACATCTTCAGTAAGTGGAAGTTCCATTTATTAGAAAAAGTAAGTTAACTCATTTAATACACTTCATGCTATGCACTAGGTGAGATGGGGAGCATGTGAATAGATCAAATGATCATGTAGTTTTACCTGCCTAGTAGTACACATGGACAAAGCACTAACAACGTTCTGTGTCTCATGGCATGATAAAAAATTAGGTAACTCTAGCCTCACATACTTATTTGGTTGAAAACTCTTCTGAGGTTTCATTAAAAGTATGTCATATAATTATTATTTATGCTAATAGCTTTACTTCATTAGCTCATTCCCTGAACATGTAAAGCAGTTTTTTATTGTTTGTCCCCAGTGGATCTGACCTTAGAAAAGCCTAGATTGCACACTAAAACAATTCTTATTTTGAACCTGAGAAGCATCTTTGTGCAGCCAAACCTGGCAAAGGTGAGGGTATAGCACATCTTTCTTACATGTAAGAAAGATCTTACACCAAATCCAATACCAGCACTGACCTGGTTGATAGTTTTCTTCACTGAAATTCTTTTTGATTCCTGATTTTTGCAGTTGGAATTTGAGTCTTAGAAATTCTTGTCCATGGAAAAAGTCAAAGTTAATTGATTCCTCTTGTGGGCAACTTTCTTCCTATCCTAAAGAACTTCAAATATTAATATTTACACAGAGCTTTCTATTAACTGATGGAAAGATGACCACAAAATTCAAAACATGGCAATGATATCAGGGATGTCCCATTACAGCTGTAGACGCTGGTATTAGAAATTATTGATTTAATGTGCATGCAGTGAGAAAGCCATGGCTGCCTGGAAGTGTCCAAGGAACTTGAGCCAGAGCTATATCCATAGGTCACAACTGTTCTGCTCTTTATGAGGAGATGTGTTTTTGTCCAGAGTTTATCCCATCCAAAAGGTTGATTAGAGATGTCATGAGCACAGCCTGAGTGCCTGGAGCTATGTCTTCCCACCAAACTTAAAACCCAACAAATCATATTGCACAAACTACGGGCACAAAATTAGTGTGTCTGACAGTTTGCAATTCCACAGAACTTAAATGGAAGTTTTTCATGGAATAGAAGTAATTTATGCCTTAAAAATTTCCAGTTTGAAATCTTGGTGCCATATTTCATGTCAATATTCATTGAGAAGAAAAAATAATGAAGTAGTTTCATATTTCTCTGTATTAGCAAGCATTAGGTAACTTTAATATTGTGGCTGTCATAGACATACAAGACTATGCCATTTCCGCTGCTGAATGACCATGAAGGACTGAGGAGACTAGAATAACTAGATAAAATTATCCCAGTAAATTTTCAGATGAATGGTCATCCTTCTTTTCAATGCAATTTGCAAGTGTAATTTTTCTGTGATTCCTTACCTGTGTAGTGGCAGAGGGCAGCAGAGAAAACAGCTGTATGGGGAGCAATGAGGTCAACGGTCTGCTCAGCCTAGTGGCAGAGCTGAGAGATGAAGTAGAAAGACAAAGAAGTATTAGAGATTCTGAAAAAGGCATTCTCTGGTGGAGCTGCACTCTACCATTCCTTAGACAAACAGATTCTCTTAATTCCTTTATCAATTGTAAATTTATCACTTTTCCAATCTTATGTTTCATTTACAAAATTGTTTACTGAACCTAGTACAAATGGAAGGTATTGAAAGAAATAGGTTTTTGAGTTTACATATAGAGGCTAAGGGGTTTTATGCTTTTGGAGGTGAAGGCATTACAAATACTGATGTATCGCAGACCATATTTTAATATACTAAGAGCAACCATGAGCAATCATGACATTATTTGTTAAAATAAGCAGAGACCCACTAATTTTGTTAAAGATGAGCAAAAGATACTCCTTTCTGTGTTTTAAGCCCTCTAAAGATCTTCCTGAATAGACACAAATCCAGTTCCCCTTGGCTCTTCCTCTCCCCACTTCAACTCTGCCACCCTCCTGCCCTTCTATCTGTCTGCCCTGGTTGTTCAGGCAAGCAAATGAGGCTGGAGTAGGAACTGAAGTGAAAATTCAGCTCTGAGCTTTCTCATGCCTGAATTGCTTCTTCCATCTGAACAAGTAGTATCTGCAACTTTGTAAAAATATACTAAAATTGGAAGCCCCTTCATAAAGAGATTCTATCTACAGTGTTCATACACTACAATTCGACATAAAAGTTATAAAAGGAAAATTCAGGCATAACACACCGATGATTTTTCATTCCTGTAGCATTTTGCCTGAACATTAGAATTTACTAGACACCCATAAAATATGTAATATACTCATAAAACTACTGCTTTATCAAATTCTGCAATGGAATATTTTCCCTGCCTAGACCTGAAAGTTCTGGTAGAAGGGATTTACTTGGCCAAAATTGATTCATGACCTATCTCTGGAAAAGAATTAATTAAAGAAAAAATCTAAAGCAGCAGTTTTCTTGAAACACAAAAAATGTGTTTGTTTGTTTTTCCATTAACCAAATTGATTCTTTGTAACTGTTTTTCTCAGTGTTTTTAATCTATTAAAATGCTTTGCTTCTAACCCTTTGTCACTATTAGTTGCATTCTATATTCAATGTACCTACATTAGGTACATTCAAAACCTAAGCAAAATATGCCAATTGATTCTACTTTAGATACTCTTCATTGATATTTTAAAAATTTTCAAAAAAAATTTTATCTTTTAGAGAAAGATAGTCTTCTAGTCTTCTCCTTCTTTTGAAAAGTTTACTTTTACCTTAATCCAACAATTTCAAAATTCACATGCATTCTGTACTTACTGAGATTTTCTGCAATCACAGGAAAGCTATAGTGGATTTACATAAGAATTTGTAATTTTCCAAAAAGGAGAAGTCATTGCTACATTAAATTATAATCTCATACGTATCTTTAAAATAAGAATTGAGCCCTTTCAAGTTAACAGTCTTAATTGCAGCTGCTAGTTTAAAACAGAAGTGTTCTTTAATATGTTTGAACTTTTTGAGAATTGAAACTTTAAATTGTAAATACTTTTGATACTTCAACATTTAGATTGTCATAAAAAGCAGCACAAAAAAAGATAGTGAAATTAAAAAAATGTTTAAGTAGTAACTTTAAATAATTCAAAATATTATTAATAAATTATTTAATTTCCTGTTATTTAATATGCAGTTTTTAAACCATTGCATACGGTGAAATTGAAAATACTGAAAGAACTACGCACGATAAATTTAATCAGTTCATGTGTCAAAATGCTGACAGCTAAGTACTATCAAAGCCTAATCCAAGCTTTCAATAATTGACACTCATCAGTCAGGCAAATGGTTTAGTTAAAGACTCTCTAATTTATGTTTTTTTTTTTTTTAATTCAACCACAAAACAAGAGAAAAAAGATGAACACACACTAGAAAAAGTGGCATTTTTTTCACCTTCACTGACATGTCTTTTGACACGAGGTTGCTTTGCTATGTAAAGGAAATTTTATTCATATTTATGTTTCATTATTCCACTACCTCCCAAAGTGGCTTTTGTATTGACTACCCTATATCATACTGATTAAATACCAGTCTGATCTGACAATAATTCCCATCACATCAGATCTATTTTATTTTGATTTACCATTCTCTTCTTCGTTTCATTTCTCTTTTCTTTGCCTGAGTCATACCTCCCTCATGCCTACCCGCGTCTTGCCAAGATGTAGCCAGAGTTTCCAGCAGTACAGGCAGGTGCACAAAGCTAACACACAGATAGGGAAAAGTACATCAAGAAAAGACTTGTCCACAGCAAAATAAAAGGACAATCTTTCTATTCATTATTTAGTTCCTTTACATTTTTAGAATTTGTTCTTCAGGACCTCTTTGAAGATCTCATTTTGTTGAGGGAAGATGGGCAGATAGAGCACTGAACTTCTGTTTTCCTCACTTCTGTGTTTTTCATCCATTTTTCAAAACTACTAGTGTCTTGTAAAGTGGTTCCTCCTGGAATTAAGCATTTGTCTTCTACAAATTTTTGCAAACCTGTTAACATGTATTATTATTCCAAATTTCTTTAAAGAAAATAATTTATTTAATATGAAAACAAAATTAATATGACAAGTTGCATTTTTCACGTAAACTAGACGTGATGAGAATAACATATTATCTCAAGTATGTTCCAAAAACATACCAGAAAACTGTTGAAAACAAAAATTTTCTGGATTTATTGAGCTTACTTTGAAAACCAAATGAGGTAATTACCTACTCAGATAAAAAAGGGGACAACAATCCATTGTTACATCTAGTGATGATGATCTTATATTTTGTTTGGCACTATTGATTTTGAAAAACCAAAATTTTTCTGCAGAGCAACTTAATATTATTCTATCACTAAAACAACACTACATGACAAAATTAAAAAAAAAAAAAAAAAAAAAAAAAAGAGAAAAAGGTAAAAAAACTCTACAACCAAAACCAAACCAGGATTAAAAAAACCCCAAAAAACAACAAACCACAAAGGACAATAACAAAAAGCACCACAAAAACAAAATATAAAGTAAATAAAGAAGAAAAAAAAAAGAAAAATTTTAAAAGACTCTAGGAAGACTGTTCCAGGTTTTGACCACCCTCTCAGTAAAAAATGATTCCTAATGTCTAGTCTAAGCCTCCCCTGGTGCATCTTTGAGCCATTCCTATGTGTCCTGTCATTGAATCCCAAGGAGAAGAGATCAGCACTTGCATCATCATTTCCTCTCTTCAGGGGAAAATAGGGTCTTACTTTCCGCAGTTAAATTTTTAATTTAATAATGACATCCAAGAAAATAAGTCCTGATTTTATGCATATACTTGTAGACTCACTTTAATAGATATATAAAAAGGAAGAAGGAGAAATATTTTACTAATAGTTTCATGAAGGATGAGCAGTCTGCATGAAGCTTCCTCTGTTTAATTTCTGTTATTTATCTTTTGTTACTAACATCCTTGGCTACTCTTGAGAAGTAATAAGCTGAAGAGGAAATACTGAGGTTCTGTTTGAACATAAGGAAACACTCTTACTGTGCCACTGAAGATTGCTTAGAGGCTGCAGACTCCATCTTCAGAAATTTTCAAAAGCTGTCTGAAAATGGGCCCAGGTAGCCTGATCTTCATTGGCTGTTTGAGCATTAGGGTTTGGCTGGGTGACATCCAAAGGTCCTTTTGAACATCAACCATTCTTTGATTCTTTGAAGCCAGTGAGAACAGAAAACTGGAACTTGCAGGCCAAACATTTCCTTTTGAGAGAAGTATCCCAGTGAAAAGGTTCTCCTTTTTTTATTGACTTGGTAAGTAGATAGGATCGTGGAGAACGTTCTGGATCATGCGGTTTGTTTCTGTCTTCTGTACCCAAATACAGAATACAGCAATATCCATAAACACATCAATTCCTAATATAAGTCCCTCTATGCCTTTACAAGTTGCTCCAATTTCTTTCTATCTAAAGGGTCAATATATTGATCTTATTTACAGGCAAGATATTTCATTCAATTTTTGTTACTTCCATTCGAATTTCCATTTGATACTTCCATTTGATTCCATTACTTATTTTTAAACTTGAGTCATTCAACTCATCATGTTAAGTTTTATCCACTCAATACACACAGGGCATATCTCTATCTGTCTACTTAGCTGTGTGTCTGGATTTGCATAGAAACAGCGAGAGGTACTTGTAAGCATAATAAAACACTTTCAGAATCATTGCTGAATTAGCCAGTGGCAAATTGCCAGCATATTTCCAGTAAGAAAAGTGAAAAGCTCGAAAAGTTCCCTTCCTTCTAGATGTTTATCTTTCAATGGATTTATAGAAATAATGTTACACTAATGTGGTTTGTTAAAGGTAAAACCCACCTTCTCTGGTTTTACCCTTCTGATTGATATGTGATCACAAGTGAATTCAACAAAGAAAGGTATGTAGAAATACCTCTATTCTTTCACCTTTGGTAAGTGTCAGTGTCAGTGTCTCTACTCTGAAATATTTGCTACCAAGCTTGGTGTTCTGACATCAGCAAGCAGTGTAAAAATCTGGGTCAAACCATCTTGCTGCAGAGAACAATTTTCTCTAAGTTACAGTAAAATCAGGCAAACGAAGGGAGTCCACATACAGGAATTTTGAGGTATTTTGTTAGTGTCTATGCAGACTAAGGAGTAAATCCACTTGGAGCAGTACTTCTAATAAGCCTCTCAACTAGAAATTAATAATGGCTAGCATCTTAGAAATTCAGGCAGTGCAGCATGTGCTGTTTGATGATAAAAGGACAGAGAGATATCCTCCAAAGTGAGAAATCTCAGTGCCCCATATACACTTAGCTTTCTTAGGGCCAGATGGAGAGAAATGGTAGTGTAATGACTTTCTCCCTATAGATTCAAACACCTGCAATCCATCAGGCAATGATGCTAATGTACTGCTGGCCATATAATTGTTGAACAGGTGTCTTCCAGGAAAGGAACGCAGCAGGACCAAGCTTCCTGGGCAGCTGCATTATGAAGATTTCAGCCTGCTCACTGAACAGATTGAACAGTAGATTAAATTACAGAAAATGTTGAGTTAATACATATAGATATATGCATCTATGGGTATCTCTATCTCTATCGCTCATCTATCATTTAGTTTTCAGTTTTGTAACTGGGAGTAGTGCACCTATGGAGGAAGGAATGTGCAAAGAAAAAGATAAAGAAGTAAAAGTACAGATCATTACCTACCCAATCCAAAATACAATGGACTGAAGCTTGGCTATTAAAATAATATAAAGCAGATGGTGAACTATCATCCTGCTTTTAGGAAAACCATGGATTGTGCTTATTCTCAGTGTGGTCTTTTTTTCTTTTTTTTCTTTTTTTTTTTTTTTTTTTCTCAATACACGACATTGCCTGCCCAATTTACTTCTCCTGTGTTATATTCTACAGACGTTTGCATTTGTTTTTTGTTTTTGTTGTTTTGGCTGTCAACAGTTTTTATGTAGAAACTGCTTTGGAAACCTGAAATGATATTACTCTAAGACAAGTTTTCTACAGTACTGCATTCCTATGGGGATATAGTTTTAACTGTATGAAGACATTGCAGTTCAGCTTAGTATAAGCCCTTTGTGTGTAGGAGTGTGTTTTACCAGCAATGTGCTCAGTGGAAAGAGCAAGAACTGATGCAATCAAAGCAGCGTCACTTAGGAATACAAATACTGGGAGACATGGTCTTTTTATCAGAAGTCTGGTCTTTTCATCAAAAAAACTGCACCATTTCTGTATTTTATTACACTTCCTCTTACCACAAGTCACTCATTTTCTGAAATATAGATTTAGAGCTGTGAATTTTAATGTCTTTGGATTTGCTGATTCATTTACAGTTACCCTTTAGAGTTGCAAAATTCACACAAAATAAATGAAAGGTTTCCCCCAAAGGAAATATTTTCTTAGTTGCATTCCATAGATTGCTCACTAGTTGCTGGACCACTTGTTCATTACAGCGAAGAAAGTGTGACACACATTATCTATGACTCAGAATGGGCAAGACTTCTTGGTAAAACATTATCTCAAAAATTATTAGTGCAACGAATGCCTATGTAATGACAAAAATTTCCATGCTAACAGACTCTCAGAACAGGCTCAGTCACCTGGTCTTTTGAATATCATTTAGAGCCCTGGGAGGATGTTCAATACCACTGCCATTGGCTTATTTCTCCCAGGAGTTCAGTATTGAATCTTCATCAGATACTACACAAGGGTTAATTATGGGACTTCATGTTTCTTCCCAGAGCTCAGGAAACTGGACTGCTGTGACTTATTACTTTAATACTCAGCTGCTGTTTTATCACTGCTCCCTTTGTGTTTCTGTTGCCCTTATTTTATTTGTATCCATTAATTATTACTATTATTACCCTTATGTACCCAAATAGACTCTCATTTCTCTCTTCAAAAAATAACTGCCTTGCATGTTCTCCAAAACTGTAACAGGGAATTTTAATTGTGAACCTAAAAATCCCGTTATTCCAGTAAAACATATGTCCTTATAGATATTTTATTCTATGTAACACCAAAAAACCCCCAACTTTCCCCAAAAACATCTTCTTAAAACTTATGAACAGCCAGTGATACAATGTGTCCTGTTATGTCTTGAATAATACAGAATGTATTTGTTGAAGACTATGTTTTTAGAACAAAAATAAAAAACCAATATGTTCTTTTTATATATGTGGTCCTCATTTTTCATTGCATGCAATACGCATCTGCCTTTTGAAATCAAACAAAATCTACAGGTCCTTTCAAGGAGTTGTTCTTATTTTGCTGAGGGTTGGGGTTTTTTTTTCAGCTTTCTTTGTGAATCACAACAAAATTTTTCAGATGGAAAACTTAAGATCAGAGATTTAAATCCATATGCAGCACATTATGATTCAAAGAGTAGAGTTTGAGCTGAGTTTTCTTTCTTCTAAACTTCTCTCATTTTGTTGGTGTAAAACCTGTTCAGTTTCCCAAACACTGAACCCTACTTTTGGCAAGTCCTCTGAAAAACACACCAAAAATTTAAACTCCGTGCTGTTGTGTTTTCAAGAACTCCCAGAAATAAAATTCTAATATGGGAAAAAGCATGTGACCTGGTAGGAGGGACAGTAATTAAAGGCACACTCACAACATTGATTTTGTATTAATTAGCCAGAGGATATTGTTACAGGATTTTTATTGTTTTCATCATAATTTTTTGGAAACTATTTTGTTACATATATACACTGATAGAAAATGGTAGCTTCCCCAAAATACATTTTTAGTGGGAAAATACCAGATTGAACATAATTTTAATTGGTCAAATGATCTCAGTTTCAGAACCAGTGTCCCTGTGCTAAATGAATTCCGGTCAAATCCAGAACTGAATACCTGCCGCAGTCAGAAGTGGTTCCTGAATTTAGCCATCTTGCATGTGGTGAGACCTATTTCTTTTTTGAGGAGGAAGTAATGATGTTTCAGTCATTCTCATCAGAACTGCTCTACTCCACATAAGTAGTCTTTGGGAGAAAGGGAACAAAAGGAGCCTCTGCAGACTTACTTTGAAGTCTCTTATCAAAATCAGAACTTGGTTCTGTCATCTGAACTGAGTAACATCACCAAAGCATTTTCTTGCTTTCTTTAAAAGAAGAACAACACAGCTATTTCAAAGGTTTCAGAACTGTTTGAAACTATTTATACTATAGCTCTGTTTGATGGTGAAGGAAAATAATTTCCCTCTCACTCTCTTGCTAATATCATTTTTTTTCTTGTTTAAATATTTACAACTAACTGAACAAACAGTCTACACTAGCTGATGTTTTGACCAGCTCTTTGATATGTGTACCAGTGTGCATTTAATTATGTATTTCATAATATTTTTTCATCATTGCTATAATTATTTTAATGAAACTTTCATCTTTATTTCAATTATATTTAGTTACACACATAAATGTAAGTGTCCCCGGTCTTCAATGATTTGTTTTCCTCTATGTGTTCGCAAACACTGGTTTTTCATAGAGCTATCAAAACAAGTGCAGCATGTCATTTGTACTTTTAATAGATAGATGCGCAGATGGTATTTCTCAGGTGAATTTTATTTCATATTCATGTGCTATTATTTTGTGTTCCCTTTTTTATCCTTTTATTTTTTTTTATGTACAAAAAAAACCTCAGCAAAATAATCATGCCATCAAAATACTGGTTCCCTTCCCCTCCCTCCCTGTAATCTGAAATATAGAAACCAGTGCAGGGAATTATAGTTCTTACCACTCTACTTCCACCTGTTTGGAACTCTGTGATTTCCACTCTAGTCCATTCTTGAGAATTGTGCTTGAGGAGAGTCCAAGCAAATCTGCAATAGGAATGCAGTGTAGTTTCTAACTTAACATTCCTCAAAATTCCCTAATACAATATATTTTAATTATACAAATATCTTCTGAAATATTAATATTTTAATTTTAATTTTTAAATTCATTTTTCAAGCTCAGTTTGCATTTCTGACCTTGAACACCAGTCAGTCGTCAGTACTCTTTCATCTGCCAGAAACAGGAATAACCTATGATTGTCCTAGTTCCACTAGGACATGATCTGAGTAAATACTACTAATGTTACTTTCTGGGTCTACTATTCAGCTTTGCTGCCTGTTGTGTAGTGTTTTGGATGCTTTTGGATGCTTTTGTTGTTCCTTAGCTAAATATATAAAAATCACCTTTTCTGTAAGTTAATTATATGAAATCCATTACCAAAGCTCACTTTACTGGTACTGCACATTCTATTAGATTTGAAAGTTTTACCTACTGGCAGAAATGCCTACTCATAGAGAACTGAAATGTAGTGTAACTGAGTGCTCCAATTTAATTTTGTCAGGACTCTAGTCCAAGAACTGAGTCTATTCAATGCAAGGAAGAGGAGAGCGTTGCCTCTCTGGCTTTAACAGTGTTTGTGCAGAAAGGCAAAGAAACAGCAAGAAGGAAAAGGTAGGAGATATGGGGATGAAATAAGGCACCAACAACAGGGTACACAGGAATCAGGAGGTAGAGATATGAAGAAGCATGTTTTTGGACTTAAAAGTTATCAATCTAGGAAGCTGGAGAATGTAAAGACTGGTTTTGCAATGGGGCATGAAACAGATACCAAAGGTGACAAAATTTGAAAAATCAATTAAAAAGTTATCACATATTTTTAAATATAAAAAATATAAATATTTTTATGAAAACTTATGCCTGACATAAAATATCTTCAATATGATTTTGGGGTTTTTTGCATTAGAACTCATAGAAAACTCATGGAATCACAAATGTCATTGGCTTATGAAAGTGTGAGGTATTATTTTTTATGATTATCATATTTTCCTAGTAGGTAATTCCATAGTAAAAGATGAAGGTCCCACTAGGAAACAGGCAAATAGAAGTCTGTTTCTTGTAAAAAAAAATTAGAAACAAGTTTGAAACAGAAGATAGCAATCCTTCTATATGAATTCTAATAATTTCCAAGAAGAAGGAAATTTATTCCATTCCTAGTGAAGTATGAAAAAGGACAATCCACAAGAAAGCCACTCCATTCCTCAGGAAAAAAAAAAAAAAAGTTAGAATTAAAGTCTTCTATGAACTAAAGTCTGGAAGAATGAGTGCTTAAAAATGGCTTATGGAGCTAATTCAAGCAAAGACATAGCTGTGAATTATAGGCAATAATAAGAAATCAAAGCTGTTAATAATGGACAGATCATCCATTATTGAAATTGATGGCTTAGAAATATAAATAAAGACAACTAAAAATTAAAGAATCTAATATAAATCCTTACAATTTAGTAAAAACTGACTGGGTTCAGCTGCATGGGTTTGTTACAAAGCCTTTGAGACTGGAAACACTTAAATTGGATTTGTGTTTGCTTGATTTTTTAACCCAGTAAAGTTTCAGGGAAATACATGCAATAGACACTGAAATCAAGGCCATTTCGCTAAATTGGATATATTGTCAGTTGCTTCTTAAATCAATCAAAGTATCGAAATAATAGGATTCTATTTTTGTATAAAAATAGCTTTTCTTTCTAAACATATATTTATAGAAGCCAGTAACTTTTTGCTCAATCAATACATTTCCATTTGCATCAATACATTTATTTCTCAACTCCAGATTTTTCAGTCAGAAGTACTCGCCCATCCAATGCATATTTCCAGACAACACATATCCATTCAAACTAACCCAATACAGCTGCGTCTGCTATTCTGCTATGAAAAAAATATGTTTTCAGTGGAATTGGATTCATATTATTGAAAACAACATATCTGAAGCTATCACACTTTACATTAAATCAGCATGGTGCAACTGCAACCAAGATTTGTCATTTATTTTCAGCTTCTGCTGAATGCATCCTCACAAATTGAGTAGGCAGTGTTTTCCTGGTCAAAACTCAGAGCTAGTTGAATATATATATTCAGGTATTTTCCAAGTGAAGCTCAAACGCTTGCACTAGTGATGGAAAACCAGGCCTCATTACTCAAGAAATTTTGCTTTCCTGTAACTTCCAATTCTTAGGACTGACAGGTGAAGGGCAAAAGATTCTGGAGAGTACAATCTCTTTCTCTTCTCTGCTTGCTAAGTGCAAAGTGCCAGTACTGAAAAAATTGCCTGCTCTGGGTACATATCCAGAAAGTATGAACAGAAGTTCCTATTATTTCAATTTGCACTATGGGTCACCAGAGAGAAATTTTATCCATGGGAAATTAGGATTTTAATTTTTAATTTTTTTTTTTACTTCAAAGTAAACATGAGGGTATGAAGAGCTAAGATACCTTGTTGTAGCTGCCTTCCTGCATCAGTACTTTTTTTAGTACTCTTTCATGATTCCTACACTGATATTTCATTCTGTCTACCATGAAAACATCTTCTGCTATTCAGTTCTGAAGATGAAAAAAAGGTGAGCACTTTTTCAGACCAAATCACTTTTCAGTTATCTTTGTTGGTACATTTGTGTTTGAAGAACTATTTGACAGTAATACATGTTTTGCCCTTCCCTTTCTCCTACAGAAGTTAAAAAGCTGATGAAGAAAGAAACACAGTAAAAATAATTGCTTGCCCATGAACTCTGTTTCCAATTAACAAATAATTAGGTTGACTCTTTTAAGTGTATGTAGCATAACTAGAAAGAGAAAAATTTTATGTACAGTGTTTATCAAAAATGTTTTCATGCTGTTCAAGACATTTCTGTCTGACAGTGGTAAACCAAGTAAAACAAGTATAGTGACAGGTACAAACAGAAGAAATGAGTGTCATGTTAGCTTATATTTACAATAAATTATTTTCTTTTCCTTAACCTTAGAACACACCTAAACTGACTGATTGAGAAGAATTTTAGAAATTTAGTAAGCCATGAACATTTCCTCAAAATGATTATATAGTAGCAAATTAAAACATCAGTCACATATGCATAGACCTACTCCCGTTTTTGCAGCCTTTTTGCAGTGGAGAGTAACATCCAGGGAAAGAAAACCACAATTATGTTTTCAGATAAGGATTTATATTTTCATTATAATGTTTGACCTTAGGCTGCAGATATTTATTCAATACAATTTCTTATAACGACCATACCAAATGTGACCTTAATGATACTCCACAGTTCTGCGATGCAAATTATAATCTGTTCATGATTCTTGATTGTGCAAATGAAGCCTAATTAAGTCTTTTATATTCAGGGAAATATTAAACATTAAAAGAGGATTTTTTTTTTAATTGGAAAAGCAAGGTCAATATAAACAATTAAAAAGAATTTTTTGCTGAGCACTCTGAAAATGTAATTTCAAATGCTTCTTATTGGATTCAATTTAGGGGTTCCCCACTGGTTACATTTTTGAAGCACATTTACGAGAACTACAAAACTTCCCTGTGTCCTGGAATCTACTTCTTCATTTAATTAAGAAAAAATTGAACTAGACATACTTTAATAAATTTTGTATATAGCCTTTTGCTCCATAAATCGAGTTTTTTTGCTAGAACTATCTTTTCTGCATTTGCCGAGTGTACATATTTGTCAGTAACAAATGTACACTGTATAGTAAGGTTTGACAAATTATTTTGAGGTACTGTCCGGAGAAAATAGAGGTCTAACACTTCAATTTTGACCATTCCTTCTGAGGAACTTCATCTAATTTGCAAATACTTTCATGGATTACATTTAATTTATAATTTTATTAATTTCCTTAGAAAAATGTTTGTTTTCTCTATATCCTATATATATTATTTGGACTTTAGATAAAGCTTTCCAGTGGAGTAACATTAACATTATCAATGGAATATATACAGTAACATTATGAATAGAATAAAACACACAGTGGAGAAATGGAAGTGAGGAATCTAGTATTCAAGTTCCTGGAGTGGACTTGAACATAATTTGGATTGTGGAGGATAACTGCAATACAATTACCAAAATATTAACAGAAATACCAACATTAAACATCACTGTTTTTTTTCAAGTTTGGACTTTTTTAAATTGTGTTTTTACAGCATATATAACTTCGTAGTTATATATGTTTATGCTAAGGAAGGTTTTAATAACAGATTTTCTGATAGTGATTATAATGGCATTGTGGCTTTAGCACTTCTGAACAGTACAGGTATTCTAAATTCATAAATCTAATGATAACAAAACCCTTCAATGATGTGAATTATCTCTTTCCCTCCCTTCACCCTATCCCCTGTCTCAGTGACCCAATGGTCTACTCACTGCAAATGTTGGAGTTGTGTAAGAAAACATTCCTCCACTAAGGAAAAGACACTGATGAAAATTTTTTTTTTTTAACTAACCCCATTCAGAGAAGGCCTTCAGGAAATTTTTCCTTTCCCTCCTTCCCTTTCTCCCTCCCCCTCTTCTTTCTGCTTTCCTATCCTTCCATCTTTTTTTCTCTCTTTCTGTCATCTCCTTGTTTCCTTTTTCTCTCTTTCACCCTCTGCATTCTCTGGCTTGAAAAGTTCTAAGCTTCCTACCTTTTATTCTGATTCACCTGTGGATTTCTACCAGAAATTCTTGTTCCTTGTGGGCTTCCTGTGCTGCAGAGGTGACATTACAATAGACTATATTTTAACATCAGAAATGAAGAAAAAGAAAGTACATATTAAAAAGTAAACAGTTTTAAAACTTTTGAGGTGTAAGTTCAATTTCTTTGTAAGCAATGATTTAGACCTTTTAATCTATCCCTATGCAAATCTATTGCTTTGCATTCAAATTTCTCTATTGCTTATCTAAGCTTGTTTACGGGAAATGGCTTACCTTGTATTCCATTCTTCCTCCCTCCCCTCAGTTCAAAAATAAAAACCATTTTGTGCTCATAAACCTCAAATTTCATGGCAAGTATTACAGAAATATTTTGTATCATCTGATTTTAGGCTAAGACTTGGAAATTTGCTACCAGATATGTATGTATTTTTTATATATGCATTTGCCATATAGGTAGGGATAACCTGGAGTTAAACTGTAATCTCTGCCTCTCAACTGAACTTCACAAGGCTAGAAACTGAAAAATGAAATTTTCTCTTCCGTGTCCACAACAGCAACAACAACAACGAAAAAAGCAATTATAAATTCTGCCCACGCAATATTTTACATAAATCTCATTATGGCATCTGGACAGCTATTACTCTGGTTATTCAACAACCTTGATGAGCTCTCTTTTTAAAGATGATCTATCATCTATTTTTAGTATAGCACAAAAGCATGCTTTCAGGATGTAATTTTAATGTGTTGTCATTCCTCTCACATTTTTAGTACATATCACTAAGAGACATGTGCCATGAGTCTCATCTCAAACCCATTTTAGTTAATGGAAAGAATCTGACTCTAATGGATTTGGACCCATTCCTTTTTCATTTGGGTAGGTTGCTAAACTCATCCCTTTTCCAAGAGTTTTGGAAAAGGAAAGTATTTTGCAGACTGGGTCTGCATTTTGTGTTTTGATTTGCTTTTTCGGTTTTGCTTCAAGGATGAATGGGAAAATTTCTTTCTGGAGAAATCGAGGTTTTTTTCAGTTTTGCTAGTACTAGGAAAGGTGACACTTAAAGATATTCAATGAGTTCATGCTTCTACATATACATACACACAAATATAAAAGCTCAAGTGCATGTATGCATATGATTTTTCATACTCTTCATCATATAAAAGAAAGCATTATGCTTTCTACTGTTCACTTCTAAGGAATGAACAGTTTTAAAATTTCTGGAACACCCAATCATAATTACTTTGCAGGCTATCAATCTACAGTTATGAAAAAATACTATACAGTTATGACATCTTGATATTACCCTGAAAGAAGGTAAGTCAGATCTCATGGACATGGAAATATGATACTAAAACTTAGGAGGGGAAAAAAAGCAGAATATATTGTGGTTCCTCGATAAGAAACTTTGGAAAACTAATTTGTTTTCTGTATTTTATCTCAAAATGAAGAGGAAAATAGCATAATCCCTCTGAGATAGTTAAAAAGGTGTTTTGACAGTGCAGCATATGCAACCAAGCCCTGCCAATGGCTGTCACATCAACATATGCCCAGAGTTTCCTTGGTACAAACTGTTCCTGGCAGCTGCGGGCAATGTTATTACTATTAGACCATTTTATATTTATGTCCTTACTTGTTCTGAAGCACAAGAAGAACTGGTGAGTGCTATAGAAAAATAATTATAAAGATTGTGTTTCTGAGAATGTGTAAGAGGCCTCTTTATTCCAATTACTCCTATGAGAAACATGCACAGTAACAGAATGAATAGCCCAGTTTCAGACAATTTTCCACATTAGGCCAGTGCTACCACTACAGAGAATGTGACAGACAATGAGAAGGGAATAAGTTCTATCTCTCAGAGAGCTACATATTTAAAATATAAAATTTCTAAGTAGAAGGTAAAAAAACCTCTTCATTCTAAGGGTAGAAGAGTATCCTCCATGTACCGTGAAGGTCTAGATACTGAGAAGATACTGAAAGGGTCTTCACTGTCAGGGTAACTGCATTCACTGACAGTCCTTCTGTAAACAAAAGTAAGCAGTAGGGCTGACTTTCAGCAGCTGCAAATGTTCATGGCTAAAGACAGTCTGAATGCATACATGAGAAATACATAAATTCTAAGCAGCTAAAGGAGGATTGGTTTTGGAGTAATACCTGCTGGGTAAGAAACTTCAGTTCCTTTTGGGTTCCTTCTACTATTCCCATAGTAAGGTTGCAAAAATCTCTAGACTAATCTTGCAAATTTCTAAACCCATGAAGGCAAGTGCCATAGCCTAAAGTCAGACTAACTTTTACGCTCAAGGGACTAGTTTTATTCTTTTATTAAATTTGTTATGGGTGTGGAATTTGGTATTTAGGCTGAATAATGGCATTTCTTTCCACAAAAATGTGCCAATATTCATCAGGAAAGCAAAAAAGTGAAAAATAAAATAAAAATTCAAACCATATGCAATCTCTTTTCAGGAAGAAAATATCACTGTATTTTGTGTGTAGTGTAGCATGCATCTGTGTCTGTTCAGCAATTATCATATTTACAGCATTGGAGTCTTCTTTGATCTGGTTAATATTTGGTATTTAAACCAGCTCTTTGATTTGGTGACAGTTGCCCAAAATAAAAGGCAATTTGCAACAGAAGTAGACTCTTTTTATTATGCTACCTGGTGATCGGTTATGTACTTCTAAGCAAGCAGTAGGAACAACGAAAAATTACCTCAGTGAGAGGTTTGGGGTTTCCTTGTGATGTGATCACATATGCTGCAGATGGTAGAGGAAAAAAAATCAGCCAGCACATGCTAAGTCTGCTTGTATGATATTGGTGCTATTCAGCTCAGTAGACAAAACACTGTCCCTACACCCTAGATAGAGAGAATTTCTGTCTCTGTGCACTGTCATCCTATCTGTCTGGGTGGCATAAATTACTTTATTCCATGTTTGACAATCATGTACAGGCAGTTTAATGTGTTGTACTGCAAATGTCTCTGTCAGAAATATTACTTTTCTGTTATAAGCTGGTTTTCCTTATCAGCATTTTCTGGACCCTTCAAGGTCCACCTTAAAAGAATATACGGGGAAAAAAAAACAGACGCTCTCAGTTTTAATGATGACAATTATTATAATGATTCAGTTGGGGTAAAAGAATGGATTTCAATGTGAATACAATGAATATTCTTAAGAAAGAAACAGATCTCAGTTTTTTCGAATTAGAGCATCAGGGACCAGACCTGGTTGCCTGCCTGAAGAATACAGTGTGTTCTAATCATGTAAGGTTTAACTATTACACATAAATGGTTGTGTGGATTACCTGCATTTGAGGAAACCAGTAATTTATTTTGGTTCTTGTTTAAAAACAAGATTTGAGGTGATACCTGTATAGTGCCATAGGAAGAGCAGGGATGGTTGAGCTGAATTCTCATGAGAAGGCACCTAGGGTCCCTGTCCTTCATCCATGACTTTTCTTTCATCCTCAACTTGTTCTTTTTCTTTTACATCACCTAATTTTCCACTACTGCCCAGAAATCTGATGAAATAGGTTTGAGTTAATGTTCTCACACAAAATTATTACTGAAGATATTAGTTTTTAAACAATAGTTATAGATTCTGTGCTACCCTTTTCATTAGTTTCGATTTACATACTTCTACAGTGTATTTCAAGAGGTTTTTTAAAGACAGATACTGTCATTTACGTATCAGCCATTAGAAATATATCTTTATGACACGGCTTTATCTAGTTGTTGTGTCCTTGGCTTTAAGAAATTTCAAAAAATCTGACTTCAATGAAAACTTTAAAAACCTGTATTAATTTCAATATTTCATGGGATATATGTGTGATATATTTAATATGGATGGGAGAACAACAATGGTATTTGACACAGCCTGAAGTAGTGACTGAACTACCTCACATAACAAGAGATCAAGCATGCCATCAGTGCAGTTCTGATGCTAATTTACTGTAAGAGAAAGCAGACTATATGGAACAGAGGGAACTACAGCTAATGAAGAGATGCTGCTTTGCTTCAGAATCTACAAAGTTTTATGTATTTTTTACCCTATACTGCAAAGACTACATCTTACAACATAGTGAAAAAAAATTTAAGAAGCAAACTTTTGATTATGAAATTACAGTTGGATCGCAAAAAAGAAAGGAAGTACTCTCTAATGATTTAAAAATTAAGGATGTATGTCCTGCCTTTTTATAGCAATGCAATATCTACCAGAAGGAAAATATATATAAAGAGATGAAAATAGATCCCTTGTCTTTTAGAAATGCTTAAATATTGCTGGAACTACAATTGCTTAGAAGAAAAGGTAAATGTTTAACATTAACAACTAAATACTGTAAAAAATAAAATAGCCCATTTATTATTCTAAAATCATTTATATTTATAATTTTTTGTTTTAAAAGTAAGAAAATTTAATCATTCTCTTTTTTTTTTAATAAAAACATATATGATACTTTGAATTAAAAAGCACCAAGAGATCATTTAATTATTCTTCTGCAAATACACAGGAGTTTAGAAAGTCATTATAGGTTATTTTTTTTTAAATACAGATTTGATATACCCTTATTTTAGCTCTGCTGAAAACTTCTAGGGAGTTTTAAAAGTGCTGAACAAAGAAGTGAGGCTTTGCTTGTTTTAATTAAAAAATAACATCTGCCTTTCCTTCTAGGAACAGAATCTGTTCAGATAACCATAAGAGCCAATTTAAGAAAAAGGCAGTCTGTCACTCATAGCTGTTCAAAGCAATTTATAGATGATATTATCACGGGAACTAATAAATGTACACATTTTCTTAAAATTGGCAGCAGTGGCAGGCATCCAAGAATATATTTCAAATAAGATTATTGAGGATACACTTTTGCTATTTTGAGTATTTCATATATAAATACAGTAAAATAATTCACATCCATAAAATAATGAAAATTATGCATATGTTTTATAGATATTTTGGGAAATATTGACTACAGATCTTCAATGAGTTGTGCTCTGTTTAACAAAGGACTTTTTTTAAAATGCAATAGGTCTCTTGTACAAGTCCATAAATAAAGCAGGGGCCTACCATTTGGAATAAATGATGACATGGCAGCCCTACAATGCTGAATAAAGTTATTCCAGTGCTGGCTGGGTGTCAGGCACCCACCAAAGCCATTCTATCATTCCTCTCCACAGCTGGATAGGGGAGAGAAAATATAACAAAGAGTTCACAGGTTGAGTTAAGGACAGGGAGAAATCACTCACCAGATACTGTCATGGGCAAACCAGCCTAGAACTAGAGCTATTCAATGAATTTATTACTCACAAAATCAGAGCAGGATAATGAGAAGGAAAGTCAGCTCTTAAAACACCCTCCCCCTGTCATTCCCTACTTCTAAGCTCTACCTCCTCTCCCAGAGGCACAATGAAGTAGAGAATGGTCAGCTCATCACACATTATTTCTCCTGCTGCTCAGTTAAGGGAATTGTTCCCCTGCTGCACCACGGGGTCCCACCCATGGGAAAAAATTCTCTATGGACTTCTCCAGCATTAGTCCATCTCACGAGCAACAGCTCCCTGTGAACTGCTGCAATGTGAGTCCACCCCATGGGCAACAGCACTCCTTTAACTGCTGCAACATTGGTCACTCTTCTAGAGGGAGCAGTCCTTGGGGTCTTTGGAGCTGCCAGGCATTGGCTCTGCCAGACATGGAGGAAGCTTCTGGCAGCTTCTCACAAAAGCAACCCCTGCCACCAAATTTAAGCCATGCAAACTCAATACAGTTATTAACTTCCAAACACAGCAGTATTATTCACAAAAACAAAGAAACAAACAAACAAAACAAAACAAAAACAGACGACAAACTTTCTGAAGAGATTCACTAAGCTATTCCATAGTTAAAATGCTCTCAAAGGATTCACAAAAGATATACTCCCTGGAGTTTACTTTGCATTTCTCTTTTGCTGATTCCTGATGCTTCTCTTCTGAGGTTGTGGCATTCAATAATGTTGTAAACTTGGGGTTGAAAAAAACCCAAACTTTTTTTTCATTTCATTTCATTCTTTATTCCTCTAGCAATGTTGCTAGGATTTTTAAACTGCGCTCTGGAATTTAAGCATCTGTTTCCTCCTCTAACCCATTTTTTATGGACAGGACATACAGTGTTTAGTCCCATTATTTTTTCTGCCTGTTTATCAAAAGCCGCTTTTTTCACACTTTCTAAGAGGCTGATCACCTATCTTGATTACTGATCTAATACTCTAATCCATCAAGTTTTTACCTTCCTCTGCATAGTCTCAAAGTCCTTTTCAGTAGACAGTGAAGCAATGACAAGACTGGACTTTTCTGTTTAGAGAAGCTTTATTAATAATAATAATAATAATAACAACAACAAGAAAAAACTATTTTAAAGGTAATGCAATTTTATCACCTGCTCATGCTCATCTGAGAAAGTAAGTTTTAGAAATTTAAATAGAATGGAAAGAGGGGCTTTTTTTCCAAATTCAATTTACATGTGCCAGAGACAAAATCAACACCAGCAAAAGTTAACTGGTAAGCTATTGTCCATTCCCCTTAATTTACACACTCAGCTGAAACATTAGTAGCAGACTTTTTCAGGTTAGACATCAGATAAAGAGTTAATTTTGTAGCAAGTACACAAATATCAGCAGCAGGTGAACCAAATTAACTTTACATATATATTTAAATGTCAAGGATGTTGATCAGACTAATTGGCAATTTTTAATCTTCTCTACAGTAGGAATTCCTCTTAAATTATCAGGAGGAAAAATATACTGGAGGTGAAGAAGCCTGGATGCTGTTAGGAAATGAAAGGGGTAACAGCAAAGAGTGATTTTATGTCTACTAATCTGATACACACCTTGAATGAAAAAACCCAACAAAGTGACAGGATGAATTAAGTTAGAATAGTCTGAAAGACTTCACTGAGTTTAGAAGTGACTTGTTTTAATCAAAAGTCATATATTGCTGATTAATCCTAAATTGTAGAAGTTTTTTCTAAGAGTAAGGTTATTGGCTATTAGTTCTGCATCTAGGAATGTGAAGTTAGTTTTTCTGAATATTTGTTTAGGATTTTTGGTTTTTTCCCTCCTGAAGTTTCCTTTGTGGAATATTTAAAATTGCTGCATCTTATTACAAAAAGAGATTAATTTCAGTAATATAATTTTTGAATGGATTCTAATAATTCAAGTTTAATATTGACAGATTTAAAAGAAATTTGCTACATGTCTCAGAAACCTCAGCATTTTATTTAAATTTAAAGTATTTCATTAGAATTTGAGCTCATGAAGGATCTAGAACTGACTTCTTTTTTTTTTTTTTTTTTTTTTTTTTTTTTTTTTTTTTTACTTTGAGTTCTTTCAGTGTAAAGAAAGAACTGAATAGATCAAATTGTATCAAATTGTTGCTTGATGTCCAGGAAGCTGAATAATGGAAAAAATTATCTAAACGGCACTCCATAATGGCAATTCCAATGTAAAGAAGAACAGAAATCTGTTGTACAAGTTATCAAGACTAAAATTGAAGTAAAAGAGATAAGAGAAAAAAATAATGAGTTATGGTTTAATGCTGCTTCAAACAACTATGATGCTTGCATCAGAAGGTAACTCACACTTTGTTCAGGAACCAAAAATTATTTTTATGCATAGTGACACCTAGCCTTGTCATTCTAAATGTTTAAGCACTTTACTCTGAGAGTGCAGCCAGTGAACACATAGGTATGTAGCTCAATTCTCAATGTATCCCATGCAATAGTTTGCAAAGAAAAATAACACTCACATGATTCCTGGTCAGCAGGGTGCCAAAACAAATCTCCTGGAAAATCTGAGTAAGGAGACCTGCTGTTATCCCTGGTAGATGCACATCTCTGAGCAGCCATGGTAATTTTTCAGGTGAGATGTTGGGAGATAGTGGCTATGTGACCAGTTAGGAATGGGAAACACAGAGGGAGATGACCTGGAAATATTCCTGTCAGATGTTATAAGTTTGTCACTTTTCTGTTTTGCTTTCATAGTCATATCTATTGTCTTGCTAGTCATGGTTACCTTATGCAAACTTTGCACTAGATTTTAAATATTATTTTCCTGTAAGTGATAATTTGAATATAGCTTCTCAAATTATCTTCTCTCTGGTATTTCCAGACAGAAAGTGTGAACAGTTTTAAAAATATTTTCAAATTACTAATAAATACTGTCTTTATTGCTTATTTTAATTTCAGGATTTTTTTATTCTACATAATTTCCCCTCTGCCTGTCTAACAAAATGTATGACAGCCAGAGAAATGCTGATCTAAAAACACACCAATGTGAAAAGTTAAAAATCTTTATTCCCACCAATCATTGATTTATTTTGGAAAATATTTGACTGGGGTTGTATTTTCAGATTTTGACTGCTTGGAGAAACTCAGCAGAGACACCAAGGGAAAAAGCCAGAGATAAGACAGAAAGTAGTTTAGAAATGCTACTAGAAATGTCTGTCCTGAGTACAGCTCTCCATCAGAATCTCCCAGGAACACATGAACACTTTATGAATAAATTACTGTAATGAGTAGGCAGAAATCTGTAGTGCTGGATCAGTTTCATTAATACTGAACATGTCTCTATTAGCCCAAGACTGGATCTAATGTCAAATTTAATGTCAAATGAGTGCTATTAGAGTCACAGCTTTTGTAGCAGACTCAAGAATATTCATTTTCTTACACTGTGTGCTGTAATATAGATGTTCTCTTCATATGGATATTAGTTGAACAATGTCTGTTAAGCATAAAAATTCAGATCACTAAGTTGTGATCTAAGCATGTACATTTTAAGAGATGACTTACTGTACCATAGGTCTTATTTTGATCATTTTTGGTTACTCTATTTAGCTGAGAGGAGTAATTATTCCTGATATTATCTACCTTTCTGGTAAAGAGACAAATAACCTTCAAGGTTATGTGTAAGACTCGAGAGGAATGTTTTCTCACTTGCGCTTGTCATGGCCCTGAGAGCACCAGTAGTCCTGACTGTCCCTGCTAAGCCCCTACAGGGGCTCCCTCCCACCCTGGACAGGCCCTGTTTAGTCCAGTGTGGAGTCATCAATTCCCTGCCCCAGGCATTTTCCATGGATGTTGGTCTCTAGCCCTTTGTAAGGAATTTCTGTGTTGTTTTGTGCATCCAGCTTTGTCTGCAGTTAGTGAGTGCATGTTTAGAGTGGTGATATGCATTCAATCTAGGACCTAGGGAGCGAGAATTTCAGCATACTGCTTCTCACCTGGAGGGTGACAAAACCCCTTGGCTTGAGCAATGAGCAAGTCTTCCTCCCATGGGCCTGGAAGGAGCAATCCCATGTCCCCAAAGACCACTGTATTCAGCTGCCTTTTAACAGAGCTGATGTTTACCTTTATCCATGTCATGCTGCTATCCTGAATTCATGTATGTGTTTTTATTTCAGATGTTTCCTGCCTGTCGGTGCAAGTGGCTGAGAATTCAATGTTTGGTTGAAAAAAGTGCTTAGTGATGGCAGTGGGTGAGCTGCATGTCCAAATAGAGGTGCTTGTTGCCCCTGTGCATCCTGCTGACTTGCTTGCAGCCATTTGCAGAATTTCCTGCAGCCCTAAGATTTCACACTCTCCTCCAAGATATCATGACACCTTTTAATGTTGAAATTTACCTCCTGCAGCATCCTCCTGTAAAAAGTAATATTTGGGGAAAGAAGAAAAATATCTTCATTTCAGAGAACTCATCTTCCAACCTTTCAAAATGAAGATTTATTTTGTATCTTCTGAGTTTTGCAAAATCACGACCTGGCTTCACAATTCTATTCACGAATTTATTGTTTTCTTTTTTAGCAGTATGCTGCCATAAGACAGGAGATATTCCAGGCTGTCCTCAGCTTCACTGGGGCCACTTGAATTTTAAGAAGCTGCATGTAGGTGTTTGTTTTTTGTTTTTTTGGTTTTTTTTTTGTCCCTTGCTGCATCATGTACATAAGACACATTTTAAATATTTCTTCATTACAAAAGATTACATGGGATCTTTATAGAAAACCGCTGCTGTCTGTGGTTAGTAGCAGCCTTAAAATATCTCCTGACAGAGCCCAAAGGCTGACAGATCTTCATTTGCAAATCCAGATTTAGGCCTCTGTCATCCCCAAGGTCAGGGAAGTAAAAGGAGGGCTGACAGTGGCAGGAAGGGCATTCCAAACTCTTATCTAAATGAGTCAGTTTTTCTGACTCTTATTGAAGTTTTTAATGCAATATGTATCAAACCCAGGCCAGCACAGAGAGGAACAAGTTTTTTACACAACAGAGTTTTACTAAGTTGTCCAAATACATACCTGGAAACTTGGACTTCAATTGTCAATTATCTCAGTAAAATTCTGACTAACTTCCCTTTACTCCACACACAGAGTATTACTTCTTCCTGATAGCCTTCCAGTTGTGTGTCTTTCTGTTCAAACTTGTCTGAGAGTAAATGAAGGCATTATTTTTGTCAATGTTAAGGATTCTGTATTCAACTTTTGTTTCTTGAAGAAAATGTAGGTGGTCTTGAAATATGCCTCTTCCTGACAAGTTTTTGCAAATGTGTCTGTGGAAGTCAGTGTAGCAGTGACATGGCCATTTCCAATTGTCTGCTGGAAGGGTGTAGAGAAAAGCGGAAATATTCTTTTGGAAAGCACTAGCAAGCATGAGATAGCTGGAGCACACTGTCAACACAGTTGTCCGACTCCAAACAGACACTGAAGTCAACAAATAGTAAAAATGTGGTTGCGTCAACTTCAGCAGGCATCTGTGCCTTTCTATGACAAACAGTACAGGCATTACCAAGCATGGCCACACTCACGTCAGGCATTGAATGAAGTGATTTTCGGCATGAACAGCAACTGGCAGTAACTGTAACTCACGTTTGCTACTTTGAAATTCGTTGTTGCTAAATAGAAGCACAAATATTGCAAAACACAAATCACAAAGAAATAAAAAGACTTTTCACTAATTTTCAGATAACTCTTGACTTTGTCTGAAAGGAAATTGGTCTTCAGGAGTACTTCGTTGCTAAATGCAGTGTTACTAGAAGGGCTTTTGTGAGATGCCTTTACTTTGAAAAACAGGTAGAGAATCTTTTAAATTATCAGCTCCCCATTTTATTTTTCTTTAAATGTTTTTCATTCAAGCCTAAATTTTGTGATATTCTGGTTTAGACTCTTCCTGGTTTTGGAGAGGTTAAAAGTAATAAAAGTCAAGTTACAGTGAAAAATGTAGTTAGAGTGTTTATGCAATATACTTATGGTATTATATTATTTTATCTTTGCCTTTTTTCTTCATTTCAATGCTGATGATAACTTTGCACATCTGGTGTGGTTCATTTGCAGCTAGATGAGGCGCTGCCAAATGATCCTGCTGCAATCACACAAAACTTGCACAATAAGCATCTGACCATCTTCATCCTATTTTTTTTTTTCACATTGGCCTATTGCTCAGCTTTTCAAACACCCAGAAAAGCTTTTATCTGATGTCATTGCACAGTGAGTGTCACAAAAGAAAACAGAGAAATACACTGAAATACATTAGAACCCATGACTGCAAAGGTTATGTTAAGAATACACTAGAACAAGTCAAGAGCTGTAATAGAAAAAAAAACACAAAACAAAACAAAACAAAAAACCAAAACCCACAACATATCACTGTTCTTTCTGTATTTTAAATTTCCTTTGATTCCATGAATTTCAGTCTTTCATAACTTCTATTAAAAATGCATGAAGTTTTTGATTATTTTGTCACAATGTGGAACCAAGCAACTGGGTATGACAGAATTTAATTTTTCTGCAGAAGAGCCTTTCCCTTGACACAGTGGCTGGGATCACCCAGTCAAAGCCAGAGTAAAGGTTAGGAAATACATCACACTCAGTATAGTAGGATGCATTTGATAACACCACAAATAACCCTATCCTTGCAAAGACTGAAAAACAGGAGGGAGGGAAGGAAAAAAATATGAAGCTTTTTCAGAGCATGATAACTCCTTTCAAGAAACCCTTTTTTCACTTTTCTGCACCAATGCCTTTCAGTTATTAACTTTTTTCTCTGCTTAAAATGAATGCAGACTTTCTGGACAAAAAGACAAACAAATAACAAGACTTTGCAATATGAAACTTACTTGATGCTTTGAGTTAAAAATAATTAGATTCTAAAACACAGTCTTCTTAGGCATGTACAGAGAGTGAAATATATATAAATTTATTTTGATGTCTCAAACATTGAGGTAATCCAAAAAACTGTAATGGTAAAAATTGCTTTCCTTAAAAATGTTACTAATAGTAAGAATACAGGTCCCAAATACTACAATAGCAGTCCCACTGAGAAAGCAAATAATTTCTTCCACTTGTGTTTTAGAAATACGGTCTTTAGTGAAGACAAAAGTCAAGTTATGGGACGTAGCAACAGGCACAGTGTGGTTTTGCTGGCCAGGGGGGTATGAAAAAAATTAGTTAGAATTAGGTAGTTTTAGGTAGAAATCACTGGTGTTACAAGATCATTTAAACTGAAGAGTCAAATATTAGATTTCATTCCAGCCCTGTTGCTCCCTTTTTTCCTGTCAACTGGAGATTTTTAATCACACTACCCAAGTGACTATCACTGAGTCAAATGACATTTTAATTGCTTAAAGTCTGTCATTTTAAAAACATATTCTTTATGGCATAGATTTTTTAACCTTGCTTTGAGGATCAGAAACCTTAAGGGAAGTTCTTAATTAGAAAGCTTTGGTGTACTTTTTTGGCCATTTTAATTGATTGCTTGACATGAAATTTAGCCTCAACATTGCAGTAACATAGATATGTGCCTTTAATTAAATCAAAGCTTACAAATTCTTCAGATGGCCATGAAAGACAGTTTCATGTGACTTATTTCCCAAAGTAGCAGTACTGCTTGTTTCTCTCTGACTTGCAAAAATAATATTACAGAGAACATCATGAATAATGCAAGAAGTCTGATTTAACACAAGGATTATTTCTGGCATTCAGTATCTGTGAATAGCATATTAATAGCATATATCAGTTTTTATGATTGAATGATAGAAATAACGAACTGGCACTGAGCCTTTGTGATTACTCGCCAAAAATGGGATCTGTTCACTAACTTGAATGTCTAAGCTTAAGCAATTCAGTGAGTTGGACTGGCTTTTTCTTTATTTTCAACTGTTATGTGAATTTACATGAGACTGGTTATTGTGATGGTTGCAAGGAAGTAAAATGTTGCTAATTTAAAAATGATGCTCCATGTAAATGTAAAATAAATGTATGTCATAAAAATGACCTGTGACTTTCAGAAGAATGTGATGTATCCTGTAGCAGAAATAAAGCAATATTCTATCTTGACCATCCCCACAACATCATTTTCAGGTTCTGGTTTAGCAGGGAGAACTCAAGACTTGTAGAGCTGATTCAAGTTTCTCAGCAGTATAAATAGCAAAAGAGATTACCAGAAGAGGAGCCCTGGAAAACAAAATTTGCTGTTGCTGTTTTTCCTTAAGTCCACACATATAAATATCTCTCCTTGGCAGCAGCCAGTCTGGCTTTTTCCCCCTGTACAGCAGGAGAACAAACCATCTTTGTACTGCTGATCACTGCAGCCTGGTGCCCAGACTACCAGAATAACTCTATCATTTATCTAGATCTGAAAGTAGTTTGGGGATAAAGCCAATATCCATTTAATCCGTTAACCCCACCCCTTTTTAAAGTCCTCTGTCAGCCATTTGCATCCAGCAAAGCTGAAATATGAGCCTGATTTGTAAAGAGAGATGCATATGGAAATGAAAACCTATTACATCAAGGTGTTCTACAGCACTGCAGTATTTTTCTCATAGAAAACAGGTGAATTATCAGTGAATTTTTGGAACTAAAGTTGAAAGTGTTGAAGAGGCAGTTATCACAAATGTCAATTACTCTGACAAAACCTCTGATTTGAATACTCTTTTCAAACACTCCCGAGTCCTGAAATAGGGTCATAAATGCAGAGATAAATCTCTTTAAAACGTAAAAGTTCCTACCAAACTCTGCAGCAAATACAAACATGAACACTGCAGTACGGAGCAGTAGGTGCAAATAGCTAGTCTTAAATAGTAAGCTGTTGTGACATTTGATTTTGTATTCAAGAAAAGAGCAAAAATCTCAACAGGAATTTGTATTTAGAACCCCTGTTATATTAGCAGCTTTTAATGTCAGAGATTATATCTGAATCCCTATTAGGGTGATTTTTAATATTTTTCTGCTACCATTTTAACTGGTTAAAGAAAGAAACAAAGACATAGTACTGTCTAGTCTTCTACCTTTACTCCCAAAATATTTAAATGGTGGGAATAATGAAATACACTGAAGAGCTTAGCATTTTTCCCATCCCTGTGAAATATTTTGTTAGGCCTTTTCTCTCTAAATCTGATTCCTGTTCTATTAGGCATAGATAAATAGCGACTTTCAGCCACAACAAGCTAGTTTCACTAAGCACAACTATGGATTAAAACACTCCATGTGTTCTCCCAGCTGTGCAAGGAAATCATGATTCTAAACAGAAAATGTCCCTGCTTTGTTTATTTGGTTCTTTTATTTTGCATTTTTCATTTATGATGTTGTATCATAGTTACTGTAAACAGTAGAATTTTTTCTTCTAAAAGGTGTTAGAAAATCAGAAGACTGTGCTTTAGTGCATTTTTACTTATGGGGAAAAGCCAAAAAAGAACTGTGTATCCATTGTATATGAACTTGAAGAATATAATGTTGTGGGCACTTTCTTATGACTGAAAGCACAAGGTAGTAGAAACCTTTGTTCTTTAATTTCAGCTGAAATGCTTTTTTCTGTCTCTTCTTTTGGGAAACAGGATGGAAATTGTAATTCTTCCCCTGCTAGCCCAGTTTCCAGTGGCCATTTTATTGCAAGCTATATTTAATTTGCCTGTGAGAGATTACATGCCCATTTTTCACAATGTGAATATGAATCTCCTATACAGTGAAAAGCTGTAAGTGCAGTACCTTAAAACTTACACCTGTAAAGTCCAGTAGAAAGGTCACTGTTTTGCCAGCACATACACATTTAAAATCTTTAGAACTCAGCTTTCATTTTCCTTTTTTTTTAAAAGATTGCAAAGGCCACTTCACTGAGATCCTTTTTATCTTGTAAGTCAGAGCTCTGTTCACTTTCTTCGTTAATTGATTCTGACATTTCCTTTTGAGTTGTAATTGCTTTTTGTAGCTTTACACAGGTTCATCTTGCTTTTTATTCAGGGGGTTGTTGTGGGTTAACCTCAACAAGCAACTAAATACCACATAGCTGCTTGCTCACTTACTACCCTGCCACAGGACTGGGAGGAGAATCAAAAAAGGGTAGAACCCATGGGTTGAGATAAGAACAGTTTAACAACTGAAATAAAGTAAAATTATAAAATAATAATAACCACAGCAATAAAAATACCATATCAATTACAATATTAATAATAAACAATAATAATAATTAAAGTATTTTAGTAATGAAATCGGAGAAAAAAGAAAGGGAGAGGAATAAAAGGCAAGATGAACAAGTTATGCCCAAATCAACTGCTCACCACCCTCACCACTTCCCAACAACACTCTCAGTTAATATACTGAGGGAATCTATACTATTCTATGATATGGAATCTATACTATTCTATGATATGGAATGTCCTTTAGGTCCTTAGTCCTTTGGGTCAGCTGTCCTGGCTTGGGCCCTTCCTGGCTTCTCGTGCAACTCTGCACTAGTAGAACATGAGACATTTAAAAGTCCTTGACTTAAGGTGACCATCACTGACTCAGCAATAACCAAAACATCAGTGTATTATCAACATTATTCTCATCCTACATCCAACATTGCACCGAGTACTAGGAAGAAAATTAACTCTGTCCCAAATGAAACCAGGATAGGAAAAACGAAGAGAGAACAACAAGAGAAATCCATCCAATCTGTCCTCCCAGTTGAAGGTAAGAATCCAAAAATGATGAGAATAGCAAGCCACTGCTATAAGATATATTCAACCTCCAATGAAAATATTTCATAAAAGGAGACATAGATATCAGAGTGAGATTTGTTGTATCATAGATCCCAATTTTAAACTTTGTAAATTTCTTCACAGTCAAAAATCTGAGCGCTGATTTTCAACACAGTAGAGATCTGCAAAAACTTCAGGAGTGCACTAGGTGTAATAAAAGTAAAATATGAGTCACTATTATTATCATTATTATTTTATTTTATGTAAATACTATTTTAATTATTTTAATATTATTTTAATTCTATAGGAAAATAACTATAGATATTTATAAACACTCTATGTCCTTATATAACTACTGAGAATATTTAGGTTCCTCTCAGGTAAATTGTAAAAGGTCAGTTTTCGCAACATGTTCATCTAAATATTTTAGCAAGTATGTTTTAAGCTTCTGATGCTATTTCTCAAACCACCCAAAAAATGTAAAACACTGTGGTATGTTTGGTGGTTGCCAGCAGCTGCTCTGTGTGGGAAATGTAGAATTTTATTTAATACCTCCTCAGAGATGGCAAACAGATGGTTTAATGCACTCTTGAAATGTTTGTGCTTGAGATTCAATTATTTTTGTTCAGTTAACAGCCTATTCCTACATTCAGGATAAAATGATGTAACATTCCTGATCTTAAGGCCATACACTGGTACAGGCCAACATTTAAACATTATTATACAATTTGATTAAGATTCCACTTTTGTTTAAAATTTCCAGATCTCTGAGATCATCAAGTTCAACCTTTGAACGCCGCCATGTCAACCAGACCATAGCACTAAGTGCCAGAACCAGTCTTCATAAATACCTCCAGGGACAGTGACTCCATCACCTCCCTGAGCAGTCCATTCCAATTTTTAATCACCCTTTCTGTGAAGAATTTCCCTCTAATATCTAACCTGAACCTTCCCTTGCACAACTTGAGCCTATGTCCTCTTGTCCAGTTGCTGGTTGCCTGGGACAAGAGGCCAAGCCCCATCCGGCTACAGCCACCTTTCAGATAGTTGTAGAGTGAGAAGGTCATCCCTTAGCCTCCTTTTCTCCAGGCTGAACAATGCCAACTCCCTCAGTTGCTCTTCAAAGGGTTTCTTCTTCCTTTCTTTCCCTCCCCCTGAGTGTCGTGACTAGTAAGGATCAATGTCTGAGTTAGCCAGGGCCCAGCACATTCCTCAACTTCACACCTCTCTGGAACTGCCACAGCACTTTTTCTTCAGATATTTTATCACTTTAACAGAGTCTTACAGTTGTTCAGGGTGAACTTCTGAAACCACTGTGGGAAAGATGTCCGCCAAAAATCGGCCCATGTTCTCACATTCCTTGCCACTCAAGACTATTCACCCTTCAAGGAGATCTCTGAATAGCTTCCCTAGAAATCTCTTTCTTAATTCTAAGCATGATGGAGACTGCACTGAGGAGACCTGACAGACTTAGAGACAAGAACACATTTTCTGTAACAACCAAAGGGAATTCAGAAATCTCAAATGCTGTTGTAACAGGCCTGAAGGAGGAAAAGGAGGTGGAAGGTTGGGGAAAATCACCATCCTCCCCTATTTCCTGCGCAGGCTGTGTACAACTATTACTGAATTCCCAGAGGAAGCACTCAGGGAGGGTGGGAGAGCAACACTGAATACACATTCCAGATGTCCCTAACTGTCCTTCATGTTATCATGCCATAAAATTATATCCCCCAGTACACCAACAAAAAATCCTGATCCCTTTCCCTGAAAAGAGCTCTGAAAAAGAGCACCATGAAGAGCACATAGTGTATATAGGGGGTTAAATGCCACACCCACATGAACAGACCAAGCAACATTGTAACTAGTGGCTCTGTATCTAACAACAAACGCTTAGATCAGATTTGTTTCCAACTCACTCCGGGCAGATCTGTTCTTATCTCAACCCTCTGTGCCACAACACAGTGTCAATTGCAGCTGTCATGGTTTAGGAATGGTACTCTCCAGTTCAGTGTCCTCACTGACTCTCTCCCAGATCAGACACATTTTCCCCACTCCTTCCATGTGTCTTCCTGCTCCAGGGATGGAGTTGAGAATTGGAGACATAACAGGTGAAAATTACAGATTGTGAAAAGAGCAATTTACTGGAAACAGCAATGAGATAAAACAATCAGCAACAATATTAATAAGAGTGTGCAAAGTGGGACTGGTTTACATAAAAAGTGATCACTGAGCCTGACACAATATGGGGTGACCCCAGCCAGCAGCACCCCACTACACTGCTCCGTCTGCTGTGCTTGCTCCACTGGAAAGTGATACCCTTCTTGGAAGCCAGAGAGTGTCCTTTCCCCCCCAGCCCATCAAAGACAAAACATGGTTTCAAAGAACCTCCTAGACATGCCCACAGACACACCCCTTCCTCTACTGCAAAAAAATTAACTTCATCCTGGCCGAAACCAGGACAAACATCTCATCTAAACCTTCCCTCTTTCATTATAAATTGTTTAATGCTTGTCATATCACTACATCCTCTTGTAAAAAGCCCCTCTCAGCTTTCTTGTCACTCCTCTTCAGGTACTAAGCTGCTATAAAGTCTACTTGGACCCTTCTGTTCTCCAGGTTGAACAAAACACATTCTGCCGGTCTACAGGAGAAAGGTGCTCCTTTAATCACCATGGCCCTTCTATGGACTCAGTCATGTCCTCCTCCAAAGCTGAATGCAGAACTCCAGGTGGGTGTCACCAAAGCGGAATGGAGGGGCAGAATTAACTGCCTCAACCTGCTGGTCACATTCCTTTTTATTTCAGCTTGGCTTTCTGGGCTGCAAGTGCGCGTTGCTGGCTCATGTCAAGCTTTTTGTCTGCCAAGCAGCATGTTGCCTACTCTGTTTCAATTTACTTTGGAAGGAGGGTGAAGTCATTTGTATGTTCTGAAACAATTATAAATATGACAATACTTTACATAAGTCCTTAACACTTAGAAAAAAAAAAATCCCTACTGAAACATGAATTAAAACAAAGTAAGCATGAAATTTCAGATTTATTTGGAGGGAACACACAGCACTCAAGCTTCTTTAAGCTTCTTATTATAAATAATTTAGTAGAAGTCATATACCTCTGTACATGAGTTGTGTGTGTAATTAACTCAGTGTGAGTATTTTCAGATTTCAGAAATAGCTAGAAAACACAGGAAATATTCAAAGATCAATAAAGCAATGTTAATATAAATTTTCTTTTACTCTACTAATTTTTTTCACACAATGGTCTACTTCTTCTTTAGAAACCTAGTTATTTGCCTCAATGATTGAACCAGGGAGTTGCTTTCTCCCAAGTTAGACACAAAATATGTCATGTTGCTATCCATGCTGAGAAGGTCAACACTGACTCAACAACGCTGTTGGGTTATGACTTGAATAGCTAAAGGCAATATGTTGTACTTTTTCTAGAAAAATTAGAAAAACAAGATCACTTACAGTAAAAGAACAACATTTCCACTGAAAATCTAAAGACAGGGTGGATACTTTAGGAATATAGAAAGTTAAACATCCCACAAAATTTTGCTATTTCTTTGTTATCGAATGAGAGAGCAAGGGAGAGAGATTGCAATAACATCTGGTTTGGAATGAAATGAAAAATTTCATGGAATATTGTTATATCTTTAACTCTGATGTAAAACATTTTTCTGCCTTCTGCAGTCTCTTTTTTGCAGGCTTAATGAAAATAAATCCAAATAAATAAAATTAGGAGAAGAAAAAGAAACCAACAAAAACCTCCCTACACATTCTTTTTCACAGAAAACTCAGTGAAATTTCAACAATTGGATCAGACACTGGTTCATTATTTCATCTCTATGTGGGTGGGTTTTTGTAATTTTTTTTTTCTCAATTGAATTTAGCTTTGTTCTGGGCGACATGATTTTTTTTTTTTATGGAAAGTACCTAGAAGAAATAATAGTAAGACTCATAATAAGAACAAGAATTAAAGGAATGAAAGGAGAGAAGAAATAAAAATCATATTTGCTATTGGAAACTTTTAGCTATAGTCTATTGGAACAGTATACTTATTAACAAGAATTATTCTCCATGTGAATAAACAAAGAAGAGTATTTGTTATTGTTTACAATAGCGTGTTCATTAGCTTACATAAACTAGAGACTTTATAAGCCTCTTCAAATCAAACATTTTTTACCAGGTATTTTAATTGCTGATGCCTAGGCAACCATGAAATAAATTACAAGTTGCCCTTGCATGATGTAAACCTGGTATGAGATTTGCCACAAACAAAAGAAATATTTCTCTGCTGGATTTCTTTCTGCATCATTTACTCCCTGCAGTTTAGAGCAGATTAATGTGTTCAGAGACTGATTGCAGTAATTACTCTGCCCTGCTGCTCTTCTATATTATGCAAACAAATGCACATGATGAAAGGGAGAAAATGGACAAGAATAGAGAGTCTTAGGCTCTCCTGATATACAACATAAAACAATAGGTCATGAATAAAAGCTAAAACTTTGAGCTAAACTTGAGTGCAGTTCACAAAGATAATGATGCATATCATTACTTCTTTTTCATATTTGTTTAAGTGATATTTTATGTAATTATTTTCATTAAAATTGTTTTTTTTAATTCATTCTCTTAATTTAGGAACTTTGGAATGGTGACAGATTTTCAGTGTTGGTAAATGTTAAAGTTCTTTAGAAAAACTCCTTCCAAACACTTGTTTGCCAGTAGCAATCATCAGTGGAAATAATTCACTTATATTTCAGTTACAGGAAATGACCATCATAAATTGTTTAGTTTTGCTTTTTTATTCCAAAAAAGTGTATAATAAGAATTTTTTAAAAGTGTGAAAGAAGACTTTAAAATGAAACAGGAAATTTTGGATGATAAACCCATAATTCCTACCAGTAATATGCTGACAATTTGTTCATACTATGTGTGTCTAAAATTTACACATTGATGCACACTAATGAAAACACTTGAACCTTTTCCAGACTGTACTTTACCTCTCTAGCATGCTGCAAGACATCTGGTCAAACTGTCCCATTTCAGGAAAAAGGATCAACCCAGTGACCTTCAGGGGTCTCTTTCTACCAATGATTTTGTGGGCTTATGAACTCAGCCTTCCTGAAAGTAGATTGAAACTCCCATTGTCTTTTGTAAAGCTACAATTCAAAACTGTCATGTAAGTGGTCCTGCATTGGCCAAATGGGTTAAAATGTATTGCTGGTTATTACATAAATGTAATAGTTATGACAGAGAAGTTGACAAAGTGTATTTTTAGTACTGCGTAGTTTTGGGGGGTTTTTCTGTCTTTTTTTTTTTTTTTTTTTTTTTTGTAACTTTTGTGAATAATAATAAAGTTATGCACAGAATGTGGATAGCTGTACTTTCCTTTTCTTGTTGCTTGTATTTTCTTCCCTGGGTAATTATCAAGAATGGAGGTGTAGTGATTTTTCATAATTGATATTAAGTAGCCTGTATTTGTAAATTCTTCTGTTTCCACGCTAGAGGACACCTCCATTTCAGGAGGACCTAAAAAGATCTCATAGCATTGACATTACATTAAAGATTAATTCCAAACTTACAATTGGTAGAAAAATCTCTTCTTCATTTCCTTTGCAAATACTTTTTACTATTTTTTGTGCTCTATCACTTAAATGTCTATTAAATGCTGTTTTGTAAATATCTTTTTCCCATTAATGAGCTTTTAAAAATTAATACACAATATTGTAGATGTATATACAAAGTATATATTATGTATATAATAATACATGGAAATGTTATATAGCTATGCAGATATATTGATATATAAACATGTAGATATAGACACAAATACAGAGAAAACTTAAAAATTAAATATCATTCACTCAAGAAAGAAAGGAAAACAAGCCAAACAAAAATTATCCTTGAAACAGCATACTGAGCAATGAAAAACTTGTTTTACTGCCACAAGGTGTTGTGTGCTAAAGTCATTGTCAGTCAGCATGATCTCAGACAAGAATGCATATTGTCTCTTATAGGATTAGAAGAACGCTATATCTGCTTTATCCAGTTGCTTCCTTTAAGACATATATCTTACTTACATTTGTTTCTTCTGTCTCATGCTTTAAATTTCAAGATCAGATTACCTTCTCATGTGTCTAAGTATACTTATGGAAAATATTGCAAATTCAGCTAGACCTTTGTACTATATTTTTAAAGTTGTCCTATGATGCTTGTTTCATCATTGTACTAAGAAATTAATAATAAATAAATGGATAAAAACACTAAAAAACCCCTAAAAAAACCCACCCAAGCCACAAAACCGAAAAACAAACAAACAAAACCAAAAAACACACAAACAAAAAACTAAAACAAAACACCCCAAACTAAAAACCACACAAAAACAAACCCCAAACCCAGAAACAAAACATTAAAAAACAACATAAAAATCAAAGCAAAGACAAGAAGAGAGTTTCTATGAGGCTGTCAATCTGATGAATGTGGCAAAATGAATATTTGGGGCACAGGTCTCAGGAAAACTATCAGTTGTCAGAAATCCATAGCTACTGCAGGGCTAGGATGACTCTAGAAGGTATTTTCAAAGGTAAAAGCCATATAATCCAGTGACCAATAAAGGTATTGGAAAAATGGACTGAGTTATTCTATCTCTTCTGTTTTCTCTGCTTCATAGCCCAACGTTTACTTGCACATAAAAACAATCCTCTTTAGCTTTTCAGTATCTCCCACTAGAAAGCTTGTTATTCAAAGTTCACCTATCATGAAACTCGCATCTCAAGCAGAATACCATTATGCTCAATCAGACTGCAAACAAGTTCAGTTTGAACTGAATTGTGAGTTCAGTTAATTTGCAAACAAATGCTAGAATTAATTTTTTCAGGTTTTATGTTCTTTTGGATATTGTTACTATGGTAACTAAAACCATAGCATGGTATTTATGGTTGTGAAAATTCAAATTTTATTGCATTAAGCTTCCACTTAAGGCAAGCTCTTCACAGAGAATCAGGCTGGAGCAGTATCTTGTTTATACCACTGAGGTCTTCCCTGCTTTCCCTGACCCCTGTCACAGGCTATCTTGCCATTCTTGCAGTCAAACCTGTGATTCATCTACGTTAATCATTTGTTTTTCATGGCTTGGGAAATATTTATGTGTGTTCTGTCTTGTACCAGAACTTTTCACCCTTGATCATATTACGACTTAGTATAAGTGAATCAGTTCAGCAGGGAGATGTTCAGTCAGAAGTCATTTCTTCCTTGCCTTCATCTGTTAATTACAGCCTGCCATCTCGGATTTCATAAGTGACAGTATGAAAGGTCCCAGTCTGTTCTAGTACATCTTAAATTTTACTTCAGCAGCAGTTGAAAAACTCTCATATGATGCTGGAGCATCAGGAAATAATTCCTCTTGAATTCTATTTATGAGGGTTTAAACCATTACAGTTCAAATTCACACTGTAACAAATTTAGACTGATATTCACGTCCTCACTTGTGACTTCTCAGAAGATGATTAACAAGGAACATAGTCTCATACCATCTTTCACATTTAATGAACAAGATGTGCACCCCTGCTCCATTACACTGTAATAAGCCCTATTCTTTGATGGAGACCAGAAACTAGGGAAATCTAGCTTATTTAAGTGAATGGTGATAGCAACATTTCCGAAACAGGCTTTTCTCTTTCACTTTAACAAGCTTATTTATGTTTATTATTGTGAAGCTCTATTTCCTTCAGTAAATAAAGCATAAGGTATTTTACGATTCTATGCCAAACCAATATATTGATGGAAGGAATTGTAGACCTGAACATCATAATGTCTACACTTCATTCTTGGATACCTTTCTATCTCTTTTTTCTTAAGAAGATACTAAGTAAAATTACTGTTTGCTTTTTACAAAAGTTGAATAAAACAGTAGAAGTCAAGTCCAGATACAAAAAGCCAGAGACTCAAATCACTGGATATTGATAAGTACCATGTTGTGGTTTGACTGCAGTCAAAAACTAAGCCTCACAGAGCTGCTCACTCACCTTCTCCCACTTGGACTGCAGAGTAAATCGGAAACGGTAAAAGTGAGAGAAACCTGTGGTTAAAATAAAAATCACGCACAATGGAGACTTAGGAAGACAGATATCATCACTCCAAATGTTGCCTCCTTCCTCCTTCTTCTCCCAGTTTTATGAGCATGAGACCACATGGTGTGGGACATCCCTCTGAACAGTTGGGGCCAGCTGTCCCTACTGTGTTCCCCGCAGACTCATTGTACATCCCCTGCCTGTGCTGGAGGGCTGGTGTGAGAAGCAGATATGGCCTTGGCTCCGTGTAAACATTGGTTAGTAACAGCTAAAGTATTCCTGTGTTATCAACACTGCTTCCTACACTATCCAAAACATAGATCCATAGAGCTACTTTGAAGAAAATTCATTTTATCCCAACCAAAACCAGCTCACCACTATTTGCCCTCACAGATCTACCTTAGATTTATCACAGCATGGCAGATCATATATTTTTATCTTTACCAGGAGAACCACTCTGATGTTTTTTGCTATTGCTTTCTTTGGAACCCTGAAAACTATGTGCAAGTATTGCATAAGAAAAAAAGACCCTTCATTAAATTAAAAAGTATACAGACCAGAAAATTGTATAAATAAGTCTGTAAATAAACCTGAAATAAACTAAAGAAAAACAAAGAAACCACAAAAAAAAAATCCTTCAAGAAAACTTCAAGTGAAGCTAGTAACCAATGACACACTTTACAGAGAACATCTAGCCTTGTTTTTTTTGTGGGTTTTTTTTTTTTGGTCGTTGTTGTTTTTTTTTTTTCTCCCCCAAGGCATGGATAGAAAATTCCTTATCAAAACAAATCTTTGCTCAAAGTAACAGAGATGTGGTCTTTAAAAGCAAATTGGATACCGCTCTACTGACAATTTTAATTTTCATTCACATTGTGTGCTAGGACTCAATGACTGATTACTTTGTTAAGAATACAACAGTATAATCAGGTAAAAATATTGAAAACCTGAAAAATAATAATATATATATGTATTTAGCCAGTTGCTCAGCTGATATATTTGTTAAATTATGAATCAGGCTTAGCCAGAACTTTAATCTTGTCAATATCACCTGATTTTCCATTACCTACCTATAAATAACATACCATGAAATCTAGCTCAATGGTAGTTCGATTTTCTTTTTGTATAACTATATCACTCTTTTGAAATATTTGAATTTTACATTGTCTCATAAAAGAGAAAAAAAGAAAAAAGAAAAAGAAAAAAAGAAAAAAGAAAAAAAAGAAAAAAGAGAAAAAAAGAAAAAAAGAAAAAGAAAAAGGAAAAAGAAAGAAAAAAATAAAGAAAATGAAAAAAAAAAGAGGCAATTGAAAGCCAACAATTATTTAATTCAATTTTGAGTTTGTTATTCAATCCAAGAAAGACTAGGTGAAGAACTCAGTCTTGGGTTTTACAAAAAGCTCTTGTAGTTTTAATGAAAATGGTATTTGTATTTTCCACTTACTTTTGTGCTTGCCTCTGATAACAGGTATTTTCCCTGAGCTGACCATAAGATTTATCACCTTTAGTCACTATCCCTGTTAATATTTCTATTTTATTATGTATGAAACAGAACAGCAAATTTTTGTCTAGTGACCTAATATTAAGTATTCAGTCAAGAATAATTCAAGAGCAGTTAAATAAAGCATCATGATCAATGATGAAGAAATTGCAAAATCTCAGTCACGGGAGATTGAGAAGTCACAAGTAGTTGATTATTTCATCATCTTTTTTTTTTTTTTTTCCTAACACCTGTGCAAAAGGATGATATTGCATAGTCTTGTTGTTTCTAATTTTCTGGATTTGGTCTTGGAAATACTTTGTTGCAACTCTCAGTGTCTACAAATGTTGCCTTGTAAGAGTCAAACTGAATTTTTAATATGAAAACCATATGCTGCTAATCTCAGAAATGTCAGTGATGAGTGCCTGTAGACCTGGAAGGCTGCAAAGGAACAACAAGCACATTATCATGAGGGGATAACTGTTCTCTCCTTGAAATGCCTTATATAGAACAATCAATATCTTGTTAAACGAATATATTTTTCTCAATTTTTCTCTTTCATTTTTGTGCATACACAGAGAGAGGATTAGTTCACATAAACTCTGTCTAATGTAAATTATTTTCTCTGTTTCCCATTCCTTGGTCTTTTATCCAAACTAAAATCAGGTTTGCAAACTGTGAAATAGAATACAGCTTAGCTTAATGATACAATAACTAATCCGCATACTTTTCATTTTAATTGTTTTCACATAATTTTTTAACCTTAGGCAGGTTAAAAGTAATGTGTTTTTAAAAGCATTCACTATTTAATTACAGGGCACTGTCTAAAATTTTTTGTTGTTGTTAAATGTGTTTCCTTAAGATATCTTGATGCTATTGTGATTTCCCCTTAAATGATTTTCATTTATTCAGACACTTTTACTTTAATTATAGCATGTCTATTATGAATTAATAGACGTGACTCGACACTGCTTCAGCATCCTGTCAATGTTAAAGAGGTTTAACAAGCTCCTGACAAAGACACATCACCTTGAAGTATTCAGACTTTATCAACTCAACTTTTTTACCTCATTGGCTTCTTAAAAAGGCAACAGACCAGGGGAATTATTTTCTATGACTTTTCAGTAAATTCTCTCTAGGCAATGTAGGATAAAAATCAAAATGCTTAATAATAAAACTTTTATAAATAATGGATTATTAATATATACATTAAAAATCTTTGCAGGGGAACAGGAGAAACACTCTGTTTTGTTTTATGATCACATATGATTCGGCATATGTACTTCAAACTAAAATTTGTAACTAGCCAGTACTTGGTAGAAGCTCCTTAAAATTTAAAATTTTAGCTTCCTTGTGATAATTTCTGTGTTTATGCCCATATTAGTCTACAATTATGTTGTGTAAGTTTAATATTCATTGTTTGTTAGAAATATGTTAATGTAATTTTTTCTTTAGTTTAAATACTTCTTTTTTTGTGGTATCTTTTAGATGCTTAAATATTTACTCTAGTGTTTAAAAAATTGTGTTTCCTTTGGTCTGATCATCTACATGAAATATTGTCCTCCAACCCACATTCAGTTTTCTGTGACCCACCACTTAATTTTCTGTAACTGTGCTATCTGGAGATTATTCCTTTCACAAACAACAAAAGTACCTTTACATTAGATCATAATTATTCTAATTTTCTAAGATGCTGTGGGCATCAAGCAACATAATACTAGGAATGTTATTTACTCAGAGCCCAAACAGTCATCTCTTTTCATTTTCCTGTTTATAGATGCTGTATTCTTCTTCTTTTATGAAATATTTGGGTTTTTTTTTCTCTAACTGGTGACTTTTGCAGCATATCAAACAACACTAAAACGGCCAGCCCATATGGAATATTGGGATGCAAGGAAACAGGGTGATTTAATTTTTTTTCCATCAAATGCCATAAAATATAGCTCTCCCAGTGTATAAGGAATGAGATGACTAAAATATTTTCTTGCTGTTTAAGAGGTGGCAATATAGTAAAATGTAACAATGGTGTTTCAGAAAAGCTATGAAATATTCTATAGCTAGAAAACACTGACTTAACTATTGCCTAAATTTCACATTGCTTGCACAGTTTATATGCTGCTGCTGTACTCTGCAATTGAGAACTTACAGGATTTTACACTAAATTTGATTTTTTTTAATCCACTTGCTTTTACCCAACTGCCAGAACACCTTCTTTTTATATGCTCTGAATCTATATATATCTAATAAAAGAACCTTCTATATATAATTTCTCCTTCAAATAGAAGATTTTTGTAAGACTGCACTTTCCTGAGTACAAAATGATCACTTTATGAGTTTCAAATCCATCAAAAGTCATGGCCTGTTCAGAACCAAGCTGGTGCTTGTGACAGCAAATACATGCAGACTGGAAAAATAGGGGCAGGATGTCCCACTAGAGGTACTCCATGGCAAATGACTTCCTTTAGTCTCTTTCCACATAATGGTTGAAGACTGACTGCTGCAGGAGCCACTTTCACATCCTTTTCCTTCATGAATGACTAGCAGTTACATATTCAATGCTTCTGAGCAAGAAGCTAAGTACAAATTATAACTCAAAATTTCTGTATTCGTCATTAAGACAACATGCTTAGTCATTATTCTTTTCTTTCCCAAGAAACACCTGGTAAATTTCATCCTTAAAAAAAAAAAATCCTTCTAATAAGTGAATTTTGATTAACTTCAAAAAAATCTTTAACCTCCTTTCCAAAATCTTTTTGTTTCATATAATCTTTCTGACAAGAAATACCTGTGAACATCATTCAACAAGATTTATTTTCTTTCCAAAATGTGAGATAAAAAGGGTCTGCTGGAATGAACAAAGACATCAATATTCATAAAGTGATTAAGGTGTTTTTTGGTGTTTTGTTTGGTTGCTTGGTTTTGGTTTTGTTGTTTTTGCTTATTTGTTTCTTTTTGTTTTGTTTTGTTTTGTTTTTTTTTTTTTGTAAATAGTATTTTTAAAAGTCTTAAAGTTTGGAGTTCTCTTGTATTTGAGAAAAAGATTTTTGTTCATCTTTGATCTTTATGTGAAAATTGTCGTGACTTTAGTTTAATGGTGTTTCTCTCATTGAAATTACTGTCTTAGGTTTACATTTTATGTTCTCTACTCTTAATTTTAATATTTTTTCCTCTTTATTTATTCTTTCTATGTATGAAATCAGGTCGTTAAAATGTTTAAATTATTTTTATCTGAAATTCCAGTTAAGGAATTATCTCCAAGGTAAAATACAAACTTGATATCAATATGAACTTTTCTTGTTTATTTTTTTACTGTGCTGCTTATTCCTTTTAAAAAATAGTTATATCTTTTTAACTACACATATGATATATGTAGTTGCATTACATGTCAGAATACTTGAGAGAGAAGAGAGAAACATATGATTGAATTTAGTGTGCTTGCTTGCTACAGTTGGGCCAAGATCCTTGTAAAATAATCAAAGATAGCATAGTTGGAATGAGGTTCAGTATGGACTGAAATGATGTCAAGAATCCAATTATCACCTTAGCAGATTTAAGGCAGTGAAACTACCTTTGAGATATCTACCCTTAGCTTTATTACATATAGAGTTTGTGTGTTTATATTGTTTGATCTAAACTAGTAGAAATTTGATAAGGCTGAAACACATTGCTTTTAAGGAAAACTTTCCAAAGATAAAGGAAAAGTCAGAAGATGGTAATTACACACATTGCAACCCATGTTCCCTCATTTCTTTCTATGGGTAAGGATCATGATCCCTGTTAAATCTCCATTAGAACAACTGAAATTTGCTGTGATGCCTTGGGAAGGTTGACCTGAAACAGAGACTGGACAGAACTAGAGAATAAAGTAGGTATTTATTGAGAGGCCTTTAGGGTACACCTTGGGCAGGACAAGAGCCTGATCAGGGCTACACCCAAGGGGGACTAAGAATGGTCACAAAAATGGCTGACTGGTCACGAGGTCTTATATAAGTTTTGGTCCATTTTTATATTGGGGTTTAATTGTCCAATTACAGTTTCAGGTTGTGAAGTACCATCCTTCTTGTTCCTCCCTTCAGTCCACCATGCTTTTGGGCCTTCAAGTAGTCATTGGTCTTCAGGAAAGGATTTTTTTGTCTACCTACTCTTTGAAGAGAGCTTACTAGCACTTAATATGGGGCTCAGAACTACACACCTAGGCAGCACAGAATCTGAAAAACATGAAAGTTAAAATTTAAGACATCCGCTGTAATTTTTTTTTTTTAATCTAACCCTGACAGGGAGCATATAGTGACTTAATTACTCTGGACTTTTCATAGTCATTGTTCAAAAAAGTTGATGTACTTGAGTTACCTGAGTGTAAATAAAACACTTTATAGCTGCTGATCTACCTTTATGGTAGAAGTCATGTAAATGAGGTTAAGTCTGGTTACAAGCCTCCATTGATGGCTGGAGGACAGTCTTAAGAGTGATTAATGAACTTGTTTCCTTTAAGAAAAAGAAGGGGAACCTCTTTAGTCACAGCTGAAAATTATGCCTTATTCATGGTGCAGCTATACCTATAACATAAGGTAATCTATAGCTACCTTCCTGGGCCTGATGTGGCACCATGAGAGGTCATTAAAAGAAATTCCAGTGACTATGAATGACACAAGCCTGCAGTATGTTAATTGGGAGAGAGTGTCCCATTTAGACAAGTATTCAAAGTATCTGTTTTTCCACCAGTTTTGATTCTCTCAAGAGCTGAATACACATCATGCTTTTTCCAATGTTTTTGTCAGACTGTCAGATTACATTACCAAATGAAAAATTGACTCCTCTGGTGTAAAACCAGTAAGTGACAGCATAATTCCATCTCTGTGTCGTAAGATGAGAAGTCTACAGAGCAGGTCAGAAACGTGATTACACAAGAAAATTCACCAAAGGGCTTTCAAATTAAGCTTTTCAAATGCCATAACCTGATGTCAATTTATAGGAACAGGTTTAATATAGATGAAAATATTTTTATTTTTTGCTTTGCTCTTTTAACTCAAGAACAGATGTTGTTGTATGGTTTGTTTTTTTAACTTGGCATAGTTCTGAAATTATAGATGTGCACTGTGGTGTTGAGTTGCACCAATAGCTGTGTTTATTCTTAGTGTCTTTTTCAAAGACACTCGAGAGCATTCCAGAAGATAGTTCCATATGTTTAACAGTGACAAAAATGTGTGTTTAGGCACATCAGGAACATCAGAACTGGAAAGCGGCAGCTTCCATCTCTGTGGTTCAGGTGAATATCTTCATTAGAGTTGGTAATGTTATAATGTCAGATATAAACACTCCTCTGAGAGGTTGTATGACTCTTGAGAATTCAACATAGTGTGCTTAGCTATACATCTGGCTTACACTCGAATTTGCATCTTCATCCTGTGGAAATTTCTAATGCATTTGTTTGGCAGAGTGAATGCTGTGTGCTGGGGTCTGTTTCTCAGTAACTTCTCTTTTCTGAGAAAATAAGAAAGTATATTGGCAAGATTATTCCAGCTTAATATGTTTTCTCATTTAAGTTAAATGTTTGGTGTTCTGCCATTTCAGCCATCAATGTCCTCAGAGTGAGCTTGATTGTCCTTTCAGACAGCTCTGGGTATGTCTGGTGCCTTTTTATAATGGATAAAAATGTGCAAACTATTTTCTGCAATGGGGCAAGGCAAATATAGTAACTTCTGACAAGCTGTGACAATGAACAACGTATCATCTGTTCCTTACGCTCAAGTAAAAATCTGCATCCCTACAGAGAGGCAAGTCAGACACCTGGCAATAGCTGCCTGTGTGCAAGACACTTGGTGTGTCATATTCTGTGATATAAAACACATTAGTGGTGGAAGAAGAATGACCTATCGTATATTTATTGTAGACTAGAATACATAACGACATAACTGGTAGTTTGACTGCATAGAGCCATGATAATTTGAGTTGTTATTAAAGCTTTTTTGTGTATCAATGAAGACTGTAATGACTCTTCCATAGAAATTGGTTATGTATGAGCTTTGCTGTGTTAATATAAAATTATTACCACATTTGGATTAAAATTAAAAAGGAAAAAATTTTCACACTTTTGAATAGTGTATAAAAAATTTTGAAAGCTAGACTGCATATCAGAATTCTACATTTATGGATTAATCCTAAAAGCCATAGTTAAGAATTATTTTATTTTTCCCAGTCCTGATTGACTAAAAATATATTTTCTTTTTTTTTATATTAGCTAGTATTTGTAAAGTAACACTCCATGTGAATTTGCAAAACAGGCTGTCTCCTGTACAAAACTACAATCTATATGTGTATAAGTAAAAAATCAGTAGAATATTTTCAGAAACTAAAAGATAATAATACTTGTCATGAATAGTGACCATTTTTTTGTTTTCTGCATTTATTGTGAAACTATTCAGAAGAAAACTGAGAAACTTTACATAAGACTACACATTATTGAAAACTACAATTTTTAAATTATATCTGAACAGATATACTATGATACATTTTTGAATTTGAGAGAAAAAAGATAAAAATTGCCTCTCAAACTTTTCAGAACAGGCATTGCATACCTTTTTTCTATGATTTGGTTTGTTAATCTGATTTATTTCATACTAGTTAGCAAACTATGATCAGATTTTAATGTCTTTGACAGAGCTGACTTGCTACAGTAAATTAATAAATAAAGCTCCATACTTGTTATTATGATACTCTATCCTTCTCTCACCTATCATACTATCTAACTGCATTCAGTTCCATCAGTCTTCATGTCTGCTCTAATAATACATTTCAGAAGGAATCCAAGCTGTCCACTCTGTTTTTCATCTATTTTTAATAGTGTAAAAAAGAGGAATAAAAATTACAATGGAAAGTATTTTGAAATTGTGCTTTAGAATACAGGTTTTCCTACGTTAAGGTGTAGTCTTCCATCCCACCTAATTAATTCAGTTTTGCTTTTTAAAGAGCATATCCATGCTCCTGCTTTTATGCTTTTCAAATCTCTTGAAGTACCTACAACAAAAAATTTGCAGATGATCTTATGGGCTGTATTCTATCTCAGATCCTCAGATCAGATGTTAGCAGCTTCACTTGAGCAAAATTTTTTCCCATTTATTTCCACTTCTGGGACTAATATCTATTCTTCACTTGCTGTATTAACTCTGATCAGATTTTAACTCAAAGCTTGTCACTCTTTTCTTAGTGGTTTTTGGTAAGGCTTATTGATGTATTAATCTTATGAGCTATAAAATGTTTGCCTCCTTTTTTATAAGGGTAATTTCCCAGGTGTTCCAATCTGGTTGCTCTTCAAAGTATTAAGAGTGACCTCTGGTTCAAGGAGGAAATGTAGGTTATAGGCAGGAAGATGGAGTTTTAATTAGTGTATCTATAACTCCAGCCACAAGATCAATAATTAAATCAGTCTGGTCCAATTACTATTTCGATCAGATTCAGATTTTATAGTTTGCTGTGTAATACTGTAACCATCTTACTTCTTTTAAGCATCTAAATAGCATCTTATGAGCACAATCCTGTGTTCATTGTACTATGAGAGAGCATTAGAAATGTTGTTAAATGCCTGGTGTATAAGAGGATGAAAAGAGCTGTGTTTGACAACACCTGAGTCTTACAGAGGTTACATCACTGTTTGCTAAGGCAGAGTTTAGGTGGGACAACAACACACCGTCCAGCCATACATAACCAAAAATACCCATCAGGATGGGATTTTTGTAGCTGCACAGTGATTTCTGTCAAAAGGTTTCTATTATAGCTCACATACATGTGTATGCACATATCTGATGTACCCTGCCCCACCAAGAATCACTTTCCTGTAGCTAGGACTGTATTCTCAGTAGAGGCTCATGGTAATATTGCATAACTAAACTTCCGCTGCTGTTGTATGCTGTTACATGCATGAAGCATAGGTATGCTTCTCCTAGTCCATACAAAAATCACCATCTCAACATTATTGCAGGGCCTTTTGAGCACTATTTGATTTTCAGTGCATTGAAATCCACAATGATTGTGAGAGGAAAAATTAAAAAAGAAAGGAAACACAAGAAACCTCCAAAAGAGTAAATGTAAATTCGGGGAGAAATAATTTTCATAATGCTTCATTTATCAACAGTACCTTAAAGACTTTTCCTGTGTTAAACTCAATATTTCTGTTGAAACAGAAATATATCTCTTCCTACTGGTCAAAACAATTGTTTTGAAGGAAGCAGAAATTAATATAAGATCAGCATGTTTTCTCAACAATTACACATTTTGCTTGATGATGTTGCAGATATATTCCTATAGCATGCTACTTTTTAAAATAAATAATTTAAATGAGTGTTAGTATGAGATCAAATATGTTGACAATAAAGGAAACAGAAAAATCAGGCTTTTTAGCAATTTGATTTTTATTACATATTTTCCCCAAGTTGCAGGGAAACTCCCATGCTATTTCAAGGACATTTATTTGGATGAAGATCTTTGAATAATTTTGGGGAAAAAAACAAAACAAAACAAAAACACATGTCTTAGTATCAAAAGAACAAGGTTTGTATGATAATTAAAATTTATTTTATCTATACTTTATGTAGGTAAATGAAAACATTTTCCAATAGTGACATTCACAAAACAAAAATATTTTTTGAGGACAATTTTTAGTCTAATGATAAAAAACTTTCTAGTTAGAGGAACTTTAAATAAAAAAAAAAAAACACCACTTATTAAAAAATTAATTTAAAAAACTGCATAGAAAAGTATGAGGATGGAGTTAATGGGTCCAAATTTGACCAGCTATTTTTTTTAGCAGATTTAGGCTTCCCATCTTTAAACCCATGCTAGAAGAGTATTTGTGAAACAACTGACAGATGCCTCCCTAATTGCTACTACAAGAGAAGAAACCTATGGGTTTTGCTGTCAAATTATAAAACTTCATTGCTAGGTTGGGCCTTAACAAGGGTAAGCCAATGTTTAAGCATTTGTGGTGCACAAAAGCAACTTCACTACTGAAATACAAACAAATTCCCCATATATCCACAATGTTTTTAAAATAATGCAGGAAGTGAGACCCTATTTAAAAAAAAAAAAAAAAAAAGAAACATTGATAATATTGACGGCAATAGATGGGGGTTATGAAGATGAGACCAATCACATTATTCATCATTTGACTAACATAAATTTTACAGATTATACATTTTTCTCTTTGTGATTCTGTCATGATGAGACTCAGAGCTTTGCAACAATTCAGAAGTAGGAAAAACTGTTATCCTGTGCAAGGACACAAATCATGTGAACCAGTTTCTGAGGCATAGATAATGCTGTCTGGTTTTTGTTTTAATATCACTGTAGAATTATATTGCTTTCAGTTGCACAAACTTCTTATTTTCTTATAGACACACCATATTTATCAAACATAGGAACTCAGGAGTCCGTCTCTCTTGGGCCACCTTTAGACAGATGTCTGTTGTGAGTGTCAGGACACAGCAAATTAATGCCACAACTTTCTACATGTCTCTGTGTCAAAGACTTGAAGAACTGGGCTGCTGAGAGCAACTGCAGGAGAGAAGTGCCAGGGACTCACACAGACCACACCAGAAAGTGTTGCCCAGGGAAGCCAAGGACACATCACTGCCACCACTCATCTAGTGCCTATTTTCCAAACTGTTGTGGAAGACCTTTTCCCTATTCTTCCAAGTTGTGTGGTAATACCTGCAAATATGTAGCTGTCCTTAAATTAGTGGTGTATAAAACAGAAATGATTTTACTCTTCTCTTGGATTTTGGGACTACAGAATGAAGCCAGGTTATAATTTTAGGCATTTTCTTGCAGTTATGAAAGCTAAAGAGTAACTTGTGTGCTGTATGTACCTATATCTTTTTATGTATACATACCTTTGGTTAAGGAAACTAATTTTTGTTTAATTTTAAGTAATTATTATATTACTTTTTTGGTATTTTATTTAAACATTAGGACTACAAAATTTAAAAGGAAATCAAATGCTTTAGCATTTTAAAGCATCATAGGGAAATGGTTTATAAACAAGACTTTCATGCAGCATACTTAAGACATTGTTTTACAGTGATTTTCACTAGTTATTTGCTGGAGGTATTTTAAGAGTCATCCCAATATCTAGGTGTAACACTGATCTAATAGAGATGTCCCGTGAGTTGACTCACTATAGGTAAACTGTACCTAGTAAGTTTTAGTAAAAATATTTTCTACATTTACATTTAATAGAAAATAGCTGGGACAAAGAGAAGAAAAGCTTTTGGTAGCCACCGGACTTCTTTCTGCCCAAATTATCTCACGTTGTGTAGAGTCTCTTTCTAAAACAGACCATTGAGCAATTACATCATTCTGTTTACACTTTCAATGGCTTCTAAAGGCTAAAATCCTCTCAGTATGACAGCCATGTACAAAGGTGAACAATTCTCATGTGCATTAAGAGCTGATCAAAGAGTAAAGTTAAAGTCATACACCTAGGAAGCAATTAATACCACTTAGAGTTAAGGAGATTTTCTTACAATATTGTCACTTTGTAGTATGCACATTGGCTCCCATTCAATCAAACATGTACAAGACCAAGTTACTACTTTGAATAGACAAAAAAGTTTCAAAATCAGAATCTCCTGCAGATTAGGAAGCAGCTGTGTTCATTGTGTCCTTCAGGCTTGTTTTCCTACAACAATACTATGATAATCTCTTTTTCCCCTCTTTCTGTTGCACATATTCTACTCAGTGTTAGTGCTCCACAGAAGCACTTATATCAGGAGAGAAAGTAGCCTGAGCTCTTTAATGCAAATCATTAAAAATAAGTACATCCTGCCTTTGGCTGTAAAGGGAACCCAAGACTGCTTTTCTTTCAAGTTAGAGAACTCCTTCAACAGCAGTTCCCATCAGATTTCTCCCGTAAATGCTCAGAAATTCTCCCAACAGAAACATTATCTCCAGAAACATTAATAATTGCTTCCTACAGATTGGAAGCAGTTATCACAGGAAAAGGAAATTTACTTATAGTCAGATGGTTACTACACAAGGAATGTAAGATCCAAGTGTAATGTTATTGTGCCTGTGAGAGTATTGTACTAGTTATGGCCTGTACGTGGTCACCCTGCTCTTTGTTTTCTGCTCATCCTATTTCTCAAGGCTGTTAACTTCTTCTTTCTTCATTTTAAAGATCTCATCCATTTTACAGAGAGAGAGAGAAAAAAAGTGTACTCTTAATATTTACAAGCTATTATGCCATTTTTACATCATTTCAGAAGAAAAAACTGGGACTCATTATCTCAAGGAAGCCAGTTTGTAAACTTTCACCCTACCCAAGCTTATACATCTGTGTAATAGCTTGCTAATAACAGTGATATTGTAAAGAATGCAACTACTGCCACTAAGTTAGAAACATGCATAAGTTTTAGCAGACTCAGAACATAATTAAATATGTATTATTTTTCTTTTTTTCAGTTAGTCTCAATAGGAAAGTTGAAGATTTTTAAAATGTCATTATCTATGTCTTCTCTCACTGAATTTCTACTGTCATGGTGCAATTTTAATAAGCCTAGTGATGGATATTGATAATGTAAATTGAGCACTTTATTAGATTGTTATCTTTTACAAATAATCAAGTTTTTAAAATTCTTTTACTTTTTAAGTATGAGAAAATACAGTTTTAAATAGCTCAACTAATAAAGTATCTAGGTAAATTTTAAATATTACTAGTGGGAAGATATTCAAATATTTGTGTGCTAGTAGAAAAAGATATCATTATTTACCCATTTTCATTTCTAAAAGAAATCCTAGAAAATTTTGAGGGAAAACAGCTGATTTCAGTGAATGAAACCTGTTACTAGACTTACTATTAAAATTAACTTTTTCTTTTTCAGAGATATTTTTTTTATTTTGCAGAGTGTTTTAAAAAGTAAGTTACTAGAAAGTAATCAAGGTAAGAATGATCACTTATTTTCAATACAGAAAATTTATAGATTTTAGAATGATTTGTCTTTAACTTCAGGGAAATTCTCTGTGAAGGTCTTCCTGAGGCTATTTGCTTTCATCTGTTCCTCATATCATAAGCAATTAGTTCTGATTGAATAGACATTATGTAATAGATAAGTCAGTAGAGTAATAATTATTAGAATATGATATCTTCTCATTCTCTTTTGTAAAACAAAACAAATAAGAACAGCATTTCTAGAATTTAAGATTTGTCATTATTGTGTGCTTCATTCAATTGTTTTTATTAAAACTTTTATTACTTTAACAATGCTTTAAAATATTAATATTTTTTATATTTGTTGACAGATTAGTACTGCTAAAATAGCACAATATTTGTGAATGGTATTATTCAGCCCTTGATGATGACAAAAATCTGAACAAAGTTAATAGGAGACTGACAAGCTCATTAAAAGTTTATTTTTAACAGAGAATTCGATTATATAATATAGCTATCTGGTTCACATAAATATTAATCTAGGAACAACTCAGTAAAAGCATATAGAAATGTGAAAGACATTATTCAGGTTGTTCTTTTTCCCTTTGCACTTGCTGTGGAATCATACTGGATGTTTATACAATGTTCACAGAAACAGAAAGAAAATGTTGATGAGAACAATTAAGTAATCTGTTAGAAGACTGGGAATATAAAATGTCTCAAAATATGAATTATAGGACTTTAATAAGCTTCCTTCAGTAGGGTGTATGAAAAAAGAAAGAAACAACCAAAATCAGAAATGTGTTATTTATAATATACAGTGGAAATATTTATTAAATTTATTGGGGAAATAAATTCTATTCAATTTTGTTCAAGCAATATTAAAGAACCAAACTGCTATAGTTTTTCATAATATCTGGAGTCTCAAGACGACCCTTAACTAAATGCTGCAGAAGAGCAGTCTACTCAGGATGACTCATACAGTCTATACAAGTTCATATAAAGAGAAGCCCAATCATGAAAATGTTCCTTGGCTTGTACAGAAAAAAAACCCCCCAAGGTTTTATTTACTCCATTATCCTTGCGTCTGAAGAAAGAGTCTGATAATTAAAATACATTTTTAGTATTAATACAATGAAATGTATGGCAATTGCATGGCAATGGAAAAATTACAGTGATAATATATTTTTTCTAGCTAATAATGTAAGGGAAATTATACTAATCAAGAGAAATTAACATATCAACTCAATGTTTAAATATGAACACAAAAGGTGGTATCCAATGTACATATAAATAAATACGTGATTGTTGAGAAAATAATCTATATTTCCATAGGTTAAATAGCTGCTTGAATTTGTTGAAAACATAGACATATTAATAAATAAAGACTAGATAAAGTCTCCAAGTAATATTCCAAAAATTTCAACACTTCATTAGTTTTTAAAATTAAAGTCAATGTTTAAATAAAACTCAAAGTAGCAGCATTTTCTTTTTTATTCCCCATTAATAATTATTCTGGGAGAGTCATTAAGGCAATAGGACTGGATACCAACTGGACACCTATCAGATGCCAGCTTCCAAAAGAAGCTGGAAGTATTAAGATCTCATTTGTGTCATTGTTTCAAACGAAAAGGGCACAATTATAGTTATGTGGTGGAGAAAAAATAATATCTATAGAAGACAAATTGCTTTTTGTTTACTTTATTTCAGATTTTTGTTTTCCTCTGTAACTCGAAATCAAATAACCTAAATCCTGCTATTTGTTCTGTTCTTTTCCCAGACTTATCACCAGTAAGTTTAACTGAAATAGTTGTGGACCAAATTAACTACTTAAAATTCCTTCAGCTTTAAAGCTTTCTCAAGTTCTTATTCTTATTTATTAGGGTATTATGAGGAAAAAAAGAAGACCTCTTTATTTCCTCTTCTGTTGAGGACAGTCAGCAGTGGATTGTGTTGTCCTGAGAGGCATCCATCCTTCAGAGGATTTTATTCCTCAACTGCACCAAGACCTGAACAGCTTTGTCTGACCCCAGAGGTGGCCCTTTTGTTGGCAGAGGAGTAGCCTAGAGATCTCCCAGGGTCTATTCCATGATAAACAACCTGTAGGCCCACAACTTCTCTGTGTCATATCAGCATGGAGAATAAAGAGTAACTCCTACAAAATTTGAGTAATTTATCCTCACTGACAAAGATCTTTTGGATTTAGTGAAGCATTCTTTCAAATCACACTAGGTGAATAAATAAGAATGGCAATGCTTTGGATATTTGATCTTTTTTCATCTGCTGTGGCAGCTGGAATTGATCGCTTAAGCTCTCACTGGAATAATTTCACAAGTTTTAAAATGTCAGTATTATCTCAGCATTCTCTTGTACCTCATATACTCCAGAAGTCAGATATTACTTTTTTTTTTTACATATTCACACACTTTTGACCTTCAGATATGTTTTGACAGCACATTCCACCACATAAAAAAGAAGCTATATTTGCTATCACAATAAAGTTGTAAGAGAACTTGCATAATATTTAAAAGTTATTTGCTTCTCACTGATAAGCATTTGTTTCAAGTTTCCCTTCCTGTTCCTGTTTTCTGTTCTTTTTCTAGTCCCTCTCTCCATGTTGTAATTAAAAATCTGCGCTTTGCCCACTGATATTTTATTTAAGAGATTTTTTTTTTTTGTTATTAATGCACATCAGTCATGAGCTGAAGAGAGAGAAGGAGTTGATATGAAACTCCTTCTGTGTTATATTTGTTTGAAGAGTTGTTGGTAGTTCTGGGAAAAGGATTTGTACCAGAGAGAAGTTTTAAGGGCCTGGAGGTTGAGAATTACTTTCTGAATGGCTGTAAATGTCCGTGTGGGCATTAATGTGGTGTGAAACTGGTATATTTTGTATTTCTGCACGATTAAAGGGATATTTTTATTTTTGCATACCCAACTGATAGAGAACACTGGTCTACTGGCATCTGACAGGAAGGCATTTCTGGATGAATTGCATCTTACCTAACTCTAGCTGCCTGAAAAATAGGCATCTAGTCAAACTATTTGTCTAGGCCCCTCCTCCCTCCCCTTTTAGTCAATAGAGAAATAGATTCTGCCACAGAAAATTCATGCCCTTATCTCAGACACACAACCAAGATGAGATGGATTGCCTTCTGGGAGTTGCCTCTTCCTCTTGAGTAACTATATAGGGTAGCTACATTTTGAACTCTGACCAGCCATTTAACTTTTAGACGGCTAGATGTGCATAAATACACTCTTTACATATATTTATAGATCAGATTTCTGTTTGCAAACAGGAAAATTAAAGACTTGGCAAAGCCATTCCATAATATTGAAGTGAACACTCCTAACATATGTTAAAAAGAAAACTGTGTGGACTGCATTTCCAGCCTTTCATCTGATGCTGAGTCAGTGATCTGCTGGGTTCAAAGAGCCAGCAATTCTCAAGCCTCTAAGGTGAGGAGGCTGAGAAACAGAAGGACAGGATGGGCATCTAAGAAAGCTTTAAATGCTTGAACAGTGAATTCAGAATGTATGAACAAATTCATCAGTACTACAAGAACTGAGAACTCTGTTGTTGCACACCAGCTACATCAGAATTCAGTGAAAGAAGTAAACTAAAAAGGAACTGTGAAATAGAGTAGTATTATGCTAATCAATATTTTGCAAAGAGCTGAACAGAATTTGGATCTTCCTTGCTAATTTGTATGTCTCTATATTTGGAAACATTAGACCAGGAAAGAGAGGGCTCAGAGCTCTGATGCTCTGCTATTTTATAAGAGTCAGTTTCAGTGAACAAATCTGCAATTTTCTAATATGAATTCTGAATGGTTCCTTGTAATATTGAAGTATTCTAATTCCAGTGTTTTTATAGCTTTAGTGATTATGATTAGACTGCCACTGTTCTACCAATATATGTGCCTTTTTTTTTTCCTTAGAATGTGTATTTAGAACATCAGTTTAATGTTTTGCAGTAAAAATATCCCATATTTGAATGAAACATGCAGCCTAGCTTTCCTGGAACTGAGTATATTTTGGACATTGCTAATAACTCTCAATGAATTTACCACAGTAGAAATCTGCTTCTCAAAAGCTCAAACACTAGGAAACTCTTGCATTTACCAAACGGCATAATTCATGTCAGTGTGTATTTGAATTTGTCAATTGGACAGATAAAATTTAGCAAAGACTTTTTTTGTCTCTAAAAATCAGATAGGTGTGAAAAAATATCTTTCGTTGAACCTATGAGAAAGTGTAGAAAATCCATTTTATTAAACAAAACCCAAATGTTCAAAAGTTTCAGTGAGAATGCAAATCTTTGAACATGATTAGAGAAAAAAAAAAAAACAAAGGGGGTGTACAACTTTTTAAATTTGTTGTAACTTCCAAAGAGAGTCCCTAAGCTCACTTTAGCAGTCAGTTGGTTTTTGTGCCTTTAAAAGCAATACTGTCTACTTTGTCTGCTTTACAACCCATTGGCAGGATGGAACTTAGCCCTTCCAATGTCTGAATATCGTATCACCAGGGTCCCCAGGGTGAAGAGATTCCTACACGAGCAGGTGGCCCAATCTGGACATCTAGCATTGGAATTCAACTCTGTCCGTGTTGGCATCTACATCTGATCCCATCACTCTTGATACCCTTTAGCAGTTGGTGTGTGAGTTGACACATATGGGTAACCAAAGGCAACCATCAAACTGCAGCCAAAATGCAGAGAGCAGGTTTATTTCATTACCTTGCTAGCAGTGCCAGGCAACAGAGACACACAGCGATCCAGGCTCTGTTCGCTCAGCTCATGCAGACCGCGGTGGACATGGGGCTCGCTGCCGGCCTCACAATAACAAAAGCACTCACACATCTGTGTGAGAGTGTGCTATCTCTCCACAGCATTTCTGCTTCTCAAAACAGGTAGAGGATGAACAACATTAGTCACAATAAATGTAGTTTCCTGCACTGACAGTTTTAGCATTCCTAGATACAAGGTCACTTTAAGCAAAACTATTCCTTCCTTCTCCTCTGCATTTAACCCTTTTCTCCCAACAGTCAGTGAACAGACACAAGTGTTCTTCAAACATGATTGATTTCAGCTTAAATACTTAAATCTGACTGGATGAAAAAAATACTTGAAGTGTATACTGCTCTCTGTAGAGAATCAAGGTTACTAGATTTGATAATACATCTACACTCAGACAAGTAGACTTGGATGACCCTCCCTGATGTTTTATGACAATTTTGACCCAGAGCTACATGTACACCGTACTTGATCTACAGGGTTTGATCTGGTACACACACTCATCAAATTCTTCTGGGCTGAATTCAGTTCAGTATGAAATCTGAGAGAGAAGGTACTGCAGTTTATAGGGAACTGCTCTAGCAATTTTTTTCATTTTCACACTTTTTTTTTGAAGCAAAAAATGAAGAAGACGGGAAAAAAAGAAGCAGTTTGGGATGGGTGGGAAGTGCTTAATTCATTTGTGAACAGAAATGTGTAGTTATACTGACTTTGGTATTTTTTTTAATATATCTCATTTCAGTCTTTATAGTAAAAGATAGGCAGTAGAAGCAAAACATCATCAAAAGATTTGTTGAAAAATTCTGATCTTATTCTTTAAAAGAATAAGTCTGGTTTCATGTGAAAACACAAATGGAATACCAATTAGGCACTATGTTTCTCTACCTCAAGCAGGTTATATTACCTTCTATGATTATATGATTGAAGTTGAGGGGGAAAACTCCCCAAATTTCATCATGTCCTCCTTCTGCTCTTTGACAAGATTTGTGTTATCTAGATTGATCTCTTGGCAAGCAACAATTGTCTTAAGTAATTTGATTATGGAGGAGCAGACATAGAGATGGTTCGGATTAAGACAACATTTAACAGTGAAGTGTCTGCTTTGTTGACAAAATTAACAACTCACTGTCAAGTCAGCAGTACCAATTGAGTACATTGCCAAGTAAAAGGCTTTCAACTCCTGTTTTCCAGAAGCCACACATATCATTAAATGCAATGTACATGGGTACAAGGAAATCTATCCTGTTTATTTTATTGTAGTCAACTTAAACTGGTTGTTGTGAAGTATTACACTGCCCTTAGGAACAAAGTATAATCGTCCAAATTCAATGTATATCATCTATGTCTAATGAAAGCATATTTCACCTTCTGATCCTGCAGTGGTATTAGCACTCACGAAACCATGTTCTTGACATATGAAACTGAAAACTAACACACCATAAAGAAATTAGCAATAAACAACATAAATTTTCAGCTCAATGAACTTATTTATCTCCATAACTCTTGTTCAGCCTAGTGAATGTCACTGTGAATACAGTATCTGTGTGGATAGATAGGAAATAGCTGAGAAGAAGCTGAAGGCAGGAAGATGCATAGGTTAGCAGCAACACAGAGCTATGTCTTCCACAGTAAGCTGTGACCTGAATCAGACTGCCATCCTATTCTTTTTCCTGGTATTCTGAAACCATGGAGAAATAAATTTTGAAGCTTGTGTAATATGCTACATGTAAGTGGTAGTGTTGCAATATTAAAGGCTCCCATTTGCATCAGGAATTGCAGGGAACTGGTCTAGCTGCTCGTCATCTGAGAGACTAGCTGTGGGCTGCTGATGTACTCCAGCTGCTGCCCCACTGCAGCTCAGACTTAGTGTCTGAGCTTCTGTTGGTGTCTAAGGACTCCAGAAGCTGAAATAGAAACATTGGTCTTAAGCAGATGTCAAGAATAAGTTCTGAAATTGTTAGATATTAGTTAAGGATCATGAGAGGATGTAAAAGTGCAGTAGATGTCAAGGTTTTTTCAGGCTTACATGCCAGGAAACAAGTCATTAACAGTGACCTGTTTTGTTAGACCCTCTGTTAGTCACATAGCACTGTCATATGATGGAGATTTGTTTTAGCAGCAGGAGGTAATGTTTGTAATGAGTTTGCAAGTTCTCAAGACTGAGGGTTAGTTGCAACAGTGATTTGTCTATTTCTATTGGTACTTTGATTTATTTTTGTTTAACTTTGTATGATACCATCATGGTTTTACAATTCTAACAATGTTTTACAAATACTGGTATGTTAGAATGGTAGAGGGCTTGAGAAATGATACCCTGCATAGGCTTACAGGATATCAGGAAAATAGATGGAAGGTAAAAGTGTATGTTTATCCATTGCCATTATGTTGTCTTTGCTGCTAAAAATTCAAAATGTATATTTCAATATCTGAAATGATTACAACTTGACTAGTTATGATTCTTGGATTAGGCTATTAAGACATCAATTATGCTAACAATAAACTATTGACAATATATAGGGCATGCTTTCTTTTTTCATATACAAAGTTATGAGCATAAAACTATTTATTCTCTGCTAATTGCCTATGAATCAGAAATTTCCATGGAGGAAATGAATAATTCTCCAAAGCTGGAATGAACTTTACATGCTAACTTTTCAGTAATAGGAATTAAGCATTGAAAGAGTCTCTTTTTCTGCAGAATAAAGATGGTAAGATCAATCATACCTATATTATTCACTCACTACTAGACCAGTTTCTTTATGCTCAGCCTTTGCTGCAATGTGTTCCTATCCAGTATTGTTAAGGCATATTGAACTAAACTAAAAAAGGGGAAAAAAAAATCTGTTCAGGGCCCTGACTCTATATCAAAGGAAATAAATTATCTTAGGAATTTAAATGCATGTATAAGAAGATATGTATACATATTGTATATGTATAAGAGAGTATATGCATGTGTATTTTTGGTCTTCCCCTCCCCAGCTCCACTTTTTTTTTTTTGTTAATACTGCTCAATTTTTCTTCCTGATTTGAATTTTTGGTCTCCGAGAAGAATAAATTGCATTTTTTCTCATAGGAAAGAAATAGCTCTTAGATAGACTTTTACAAGAACAGACAAAAAAAGGTCAGTGAAAATGCACGAGATATTACAAGTTTTTTTCTTTTTTTTCCACAAGAAACAGATTTTAATGAACCATCCACATGCTCTTGAAAAAAGGATATGAGTTCCAGGTTTTTGGCTCCTCTACCTTTCTATATTTCCTGGTTCCTTTCTGCTTCTTTTAAAAATGTCCCTGTTTGTCCATGTCAGAATTATCGCCATCTCAGTGTCTGTTGGGAAAAAGACTCTCAATGTAAAATACTTGGTGGTTAGGTTTCTTATGGGAATTTTCTTCCCATTTGCTGTCATGGAAATGGCAAATGGGCCTTGATTAAGAGACAAAAGGTGTAGCCAATGCCCTGGTGCACTGTTGGAATGGTTCTGGGGGAGGGAGGGGACTGGTGTGGTTTTTGGCAGTTTATTTGCTGGGGGTGGTTAGGTCTTTGCCCACCTTGGAGGGCAGATGGGTTTTGGTGCTGGATTTTCTCCTGCACAGAGGACTTGCTCCTATTGCTGAATCTTCTTTGCTGTTTCTCCTTACCCATGGTGGGCTGCTGCTTGCAGGAGCAACCACTGGACTGTGACTTTTTGGCATCAGTCCTCGCTGGGAGAGACCCTCACCATCTGCCTGGGTGTCTCAGAGGAAAACCTGGTCAACCAACTCTTCCCTCTCTCAGTAATGGAAACACTAAGGGAGAAAAATAATATAAAACCCTATAGAAGTTCACAGATATCTATTCAGGTAACAGCAAAGTAATAATCTTGATGTGAAATAAGCAGGCTATGTGGAAAATAGTACAGACGCATCTATTTTTTTTTCAAAATTTTCTACTTTCATGTGGTTTTCTACAATCTTTTAATGTATGAATCCTGATGTCAATAATTTCAAGCTATATCTAAAAATATTATTGTTTCAACAATTGTAATTTTGAAGCAAGCTTTGTGGCACCAACTGAAGCTCTAAACATTTAGAAGATATCTCTTGTTTTCAAAACAAGAACTTGATATTAATTCTTTTGGTTATTATTTATAATTAATAGCTTCTCTTTGTGTATGCCTTTAACTGTCAGTGCTGTATTTCTCTGTCTTTGGGTATTTGTTCAAACACAGATTTTTACATGCATGACAGCACTATTCTCTGTTTCTTGAATATAATCTTTATTAAGCTGCCAAATCCATTTATTTTCAAACTCATTTTAGAGGCAAAATGATACATGACTGGAAAATTTTAATACATTAAAATCTATTGTGAGTCACAGAGCATTTTACTAAGAATATATGAACTTTCATTTTTTTCTACCAGCAAAATTTCATCCTGTTCAATGCTTTAGGGTCAATTAGCTATATGGCATGAGAAAATACTGGGTTAATGCAAAGACTACTATTTATGAGAGACCACAAAGGAGTTAGGATATACTGTGTTCCTACCATATGGAATTAACTTGAAATTATGATAATAGCAACCACACTTTAAGTGGCTGCTGTGGTGTGTCACAGAACAGCTTATTTGCTAGTAACTAATTAAGGGAAAGACATATGTTCTTACAGAAAGAAAGAGAAAGTAGCAAAACATAAAAATAAACTATGCTCTAGCCTCTACTTAGCAAAAATCCTAATGTTATTGGTTATTACTTTAATATTCTTTTGAAAACCGTTAAACATATTGTATCGGGTTTATATAACCAGGGCCCTATGCAGGGGTGGCCTCTGTGAGAAGGGATCAGGGACTTTCTCCATGTCAAACAAAACCAGTTCCGACCGAACCCCACTGTTGCCCAAAGCTCAATCCCCACTGTTGCCCAAAGCAACGCTGGTGGTGCCTCTGTGACAACACATTTCAGAAATAGTAAAAACCAGCATGCAGAAGCTGGGAGAAATGAGTGAGAAAATGCCAGGGAAGCATTCCTGCAGACACTGAAATCAGATAAGAAGAGGATTTCTGCCTCCACATACCTGAAGAGAGATTCCTCTACAGCCCATGGAGATGAACATAGTGAAGAAGTCACCCTGTAGTCCATGGAGGACCATGACAGAGGGAATTTTCACACCAAGCCCCTGAAAGACACCACAGCAGAGCCATGAAAAAAACTGCAATCCATAGAGAACTCACATTGGAGCAGTGTCCTGGCAAAAGCTGCAACCTAAAGAAAGCACAGCATGCAAGAGTATGTGTTCTGGCAGGAAATATGACCCATGGAGGAACCCACACTGAATTAGTCTGTCCCTGAAGGACTCTCCTCTAAGGAAAGGGCTCACACTGAGGAGCTCACAAAGATCTAGATCCTTTGGGAAAAACCAAATGCTGGTGTTAAAGAACAGTGAGAGGAAGAAGGGACCATAGAAGTCAAGTGGTTTGTACTGGTTGCAACTCCAATGATATTCAGGAGCACTGTTGGGTGAAATAAAGGCGATTCTCACTAAACTCCTCTTCTGAAGAGCACAACTGTTCTTAACTTTGTAAGGATCTCATAACTAATTTTTTTTTTAAAAAATATCTTTTAAACACTTATTTGAAATTAATATTTAATTTTGACCTTGAGCAGATAATTGAAATACTGGAAACTTAGACATGCAAATATAATGAATTTTGATCTTAATAAGGAACATGGTCTCAAGCAAGATTACATTCCTTGTGATATAAATAAGAATTATACTTGAAAGCTACACAGGAGAGTGAATAGCTAATTAGGACAATACTGAAATGTGTTGCAGTCCCCAGGACAGGTTTGTTACGTTCTTGTTCAATCCATTCATGATTTTGTGAAGTAGAGAGTGAGTGTCGGTGAATTTAGTCCGGATATCCTGATTAGATTTTTCACATCTGGGCCCTGGTTGAATGATTTTAAAGTGACACTTTAGTGGAGAGACCTGTGAGAAAACCTGAGATCTCTAATTGCATCTGAAAGGGTCATATGGAGGCCTATTTTGTACATCTTCCTTACAAATAAAATGTTTCAATTAATCTACATTTATCAGATGAAGAAAATGTTTGAATATTCTAAAAACATCTACCATTCATTAATTCTCGGCTCTTCTGACTCCAAATTCTGAGAGCTTGTCATCAAGTTACAGTGAGTTTGCATTTGTTTCTAAGTGGCAATCAAAGTGGAAGGCATGCACTGAATCTAAAAAATCTGAGGCTGCCTGTTTTATCACACTTTGCCACAAAAAGGGAGATCAACAAGCACTGAGCTGTGAAATCTCAGAACTTTGCAAATTAATTAACCTATTCATTTCTGGTCTTTGACTGGTGATGGTTTGTAGGGATTGGGATTTGATTGTTGGGTTTTTAATTTTTTTTTTTCAACAAATCAATGTAATTTGCACTTTATACTTTAAAAATATCTGTAATACTTTTCTAGTACTCAAAGTTCTGGATATGCACAGTTCCTCCTTGAAGGAGTACTCCAGCTGTGTGATGAATCACTGGCAATTTGCATCATGATAAGGAAGAATCTGAGATCACAGAATCTTTCTACTTCTAGTTATTGATCCAAAATAACTTAATGACAGATATAAAAACATCTTCAGGAGCAGAAAAAAATCATAAGGTTTTTAATGCAGCTGCCATTACAAGCATTATTTTCAATAACATCAGCTACTTAGAGTGTTTTGTTTAATAAACCAGAGAAAGAACAGTTTTTTAGTCTTACGGAAACTGTCAGATATCTTCCACACCATATTAAAATAAATAATCTTTAAAGGTGTAACTGAAGTTGTGAATATTGCTGAATGATCAAACAGTGTGATTTCTGGAATTTTAAATCCTGCATAAGAATAATAGATTTGGGAGTTCATTGGTAGCCACAATCTTTTGCTTATAAAACTTGTTTTCTATGTACATTAGTATTCAGGTTTTCTCAGAAAGCATGAAAACATTGTCAAGAAACAATAGAAGTGAAAGGGTCTTGAGAAAAGAGTGGAATGTTAAAGATATTTAAAAAATGAGATGGTGCATACATGACAAAGAGCAACAAAGTATGAACTTTATTATAGTGTTGGTAAGGAGCTCAGAATTCATTCAGATAACACAAGAATATCTGAAAAGAGATTTCTATAGATACTAGATTATTTTTAAAATACAATATAAGATGAATACAATAAATGAAATCAGTCTGAATATTGTCTGAGAAAGAGGGAAAGGGATTTCAAAAGGTGTATTTACAAACTTACTTATTCCTTTCTTTAAAGCTGGACTACTGAACAAAAACAACAATGTAAAGGACATGCTAGAAAATGAACTTCCGAGATAGTTACCACAGATAGTAGCAATTTTTGTAGGTAGCAATTCTTTCTTTAAATTCTTTTAGGTAGAGTCTCTTGTATCGGTATTTTTTGAACAATGCATGTTTCCCCCATAGGAGCACTCTCATTCCTACAATTTTTCAGTTTCTTCAGATGACATCCATCTCCTTTACTGCAGATATTTACATTTTGATATAAACTGAAAAAGCACTGAATGGAAGATAAAACAAACAAAAAAAATTCTACCAAAACCCAACCCATAAAAAACATTGCCATTGTTGCATAAATACTTAATTTCAAATTGCACTCTTAAATGAGTTATTAAATTAACATAGTAGACACCATCTTATGTGAGATTACATATAAACATAATTTCATAACATCATGTGATGAAAATTATTTATACTAGCTAGTCCTTGATACTTTGATATTAGTTATTTTTTAAATTGGTGCAAGCTCATGAATCAACTTAAAGGAATAACATAAGGGCATAATTACAGAAAAATTGGTTCTAGTCCTCATATGTGTATAAATACACATTAAAACCATATCAAATCAGGTCAACATCTAGGAAACATGCATCCTGTCTTCTTCATTTCTCAGTGTACATCTAGTAAAGGTTGTAGGTATGCTTGTGCACTCTGCAGCAATGCCCACAATTCTTATTCCTATGCTTAAGACACCCTTTCTACCAAGATACTTCAGAAACTTCAATTTTATAAAAAATCCGGAGATCTGGTGAAAACAAACAAACCCCAAAATTCAGTGTTTTATTACTTTAATTAACCAACAAGATTTTAATTTACACCAGCTATAGTATTTAGCTTGCTTATGAGTGTAACGCAAATGATTTTTTCATGCTGTCTACATCCCTGACCTATATTTAATATTATGCAGGTCCAAACACTAATGTCGGCAATTATCTTTTTTACTTGAAAACACCATATTTTTCAGAGCTTCAGTGTAGTGACAAGACACAAATACCACCCTCCTTGACTGACACGCTTGCAATGCTACCTGTCAAAAAAGATGAATGATGGAAGGAAAAGTTAACAGATTTATTTTACCTGAATGACAAACAGGAATGAGTTGAAAAGGTGTGGCATTGACGGAGCTTTAATCCATCAGAAACATAAACACATCTCTTAATTCATATATACTTAAATTAAATTTATTTTTGTTTCTGTCTTTCTGTCTTGTACCTCGGGTCTATGTACTTTTGGCATTTCTACAAAGAAATTGTTTTGTTGATGATTTAACAGACTATTTGAAAAAAATTACATCAAATTTACAAGTGGTGTCTCAGGTGCTTTTATTTCTTAGAGTTTTTTTACTTGTTAAAGTAAAACACATCATGAAGTCGCAAATTCTGAAAAGGTTTGTGTTTTTAGTTGTTGCCTCTTTTTTAACATGTATTAAAATATCACCTCTTTTTAATACTCTGTATGAAAGAGCTGTTTCTCTTTGAACAGTAACACAAAGATTTTCTAGACCTAGGAATAGGTGTGGTTATGCCACAGTTCATAAATTCAGCATTAGATTGGACATGTAGATATGTACTCATTTTTAACTCTGTCTGCAGAGTGGCCCTGTGGCTGTGAGCTACAACCCTTAATCAAGATTTATTTTCATTATACTGCAGTAGGAAGAGCATGGAACAATTGACTCTGAGACAAGTATTCTTCATATTTATTTCTGTCTTTACACACGCATGTTTTATATGTATGAAATATGTGTGTGTATGTGTTTGTGTCAGTATATCTCCTTATAATTTTTATCTATAGTCATTAAGTCCCATCCCACACAGTTTTTTTTTACCAGAATTTAATATTCTGATATTCTTTCCATGGTAAATAATATTTAAGTATTTTGGTGAATTTATAGAGAGAAAAAAAAAAAAGAAATATAAAATATAGAATTAAAAATGTATTTCTATATAAAAATATAGAAATATTAAATATGCATAGATTCCTATGCATTTACATAATATAACTAAGAGAAAGATACCCTGATATATCTAAAATTACCAGGAGTGAAGAGGTTTTGCATCTTGAGAAGAGGCACTTTGTCTACACATTTGAGAAAATAATTTTTCCATAATAGCATAACATTATGGAATCATAAAATCTTTTAAAGTTATAGGGACCTTTAGGTTGGAAAGGACTTGTACAAGCCTAGAAGAGAGGATTTTCCAAAAAGGTCAAGAAGAATGGGATGTGCATGAAAACTAATTTGCATAGAAAGCAAGATACTTATCTCCAGGGTGAAGAAAACTACTCTATAAATAGAGACCCCCACAAAATCCAGATGTGTGCCCCTAAGACCCTGGACACCACAACAGGTGAACGGATGTTGGAGTCAGGACAGGTGAAATTCCTTTCTTCTTTTTCTACTCTGTTATCTCCCTCTCTCTGATTGCTCTCTTTTCTTGCTCCCTTATCCCTTTCTCAAAATTCACTTCTGTGTGTTTATTTCAGAAGATAGGTGGCTAATTAATACAAATTTCCATGCCAAGCACATAATTTCCTAATAAAGCTGTAAGTTTTTGTGGACTCTGGCTCCTATTGTTCCTTTGGCTTGTATCCATCTTGGGTGGTCCCTTCTTCCTGGGGGTTGAACACCACGAGAAACTTAATCATCTAGTTGTACAGACACACATACACACATACACCCACACACACAAATACAAACACACACACACAGACTACTGAGAGCAGGGGAGCCACCCACCAGCTCAGGTTGCTCAGGGCCCCTTCTAACCCATCTTGAACAATGAGCCATGAGTTAATACTTCATTATCAGAGGATTATCATACAATATATGGATAAAAAGTAGAAGATCAAATTGGACATGAGAGTAAAGCAGACATCAGCAAGTAAACAGCAAAAAATCTAAATACCAAGTGTGAAGTAAATTTTCTGAAAATAGAAACAAAACCCAAAGAGTTTGAAGGAAATTTAAATACAAACAATGGAAAAATAATACATTTATTGTTTGGAATGTAAGATACAAAGTGAGAAGAGTTGTAAATAGGAAAAAAAATTCTGAGTTTTGAATCCTTGCCTATTTTATCATCTTTTCATTTTATTTATTTCTATGTTCAAAATAAAATGGGACAACTCCATTTTCCTGTGTGTTTTGAAACTGCCTAGTATCTTTGAATGGGAATAACAGGAGCACATCCAGTTCTATACATATAGTCCCTTTGTGATGTAATTATATAACAGGTGTGTACTGTAATGATTTAGGAGAACGTTTATACACTGAAGCTCATAAAAAATTAACAAGAAAAACCTCACAACCAACCACTCAGAATTTGATAAAGACAAATAGTTTAACAAACTATCAAAATCCAGGTCCAGAGTCACCCGTATTCTTTAAAAGAGAACCCTCTTCATATCACCATAGAATAATTAGCAGTTTGTCCAAAATTTTTCTTAGTGGGAATATTACAGCTCACAAAGCTGTTAATAGCATCCTCTGCAGTTCATGAGTTTTCCCCAGAGGACTTGCATCAAAGTGCTGAGCAAACTTAATGATACAAAGTTTGAGACATGAAGAAATCATAGCTTCAGCTATTCTGGATTCAGGTTGCATCAGCAAAAATACATCTGAATAGATACACAATTAAAAAAAAAGTGCTAAATTCACATTTATTCATTTAACTTTGCTAATACGATAAGAGAAGAACAACAGTTATATTTGTAATATGTACTTATCAAATCCATGTTATGTTTGCTTTGGCTTTGTAAGACTTTCTAGACTATGTAGAATTCTCCAGTATTTAGATGAGATCCTTAATCCAGTAAAGTTTTATTAGTGTAACTGTTACCGCTAATGCCAGCTCAATACCTGTTCTACAACACTTGGATACATTATTTTAAAGTGTTAAAAAACTCCAAAACCTTAGCTACGACTTTTAATAGGCATCACTATTTTTTCAAGTTTAATATATAAAATTGAATATGAAACTTGGCAAGGAAAAGAAAACAAAACGTAACAAGTAGACTTGACAGGTTGTGGGTTTTTTTTTTTTTTTTTTTGGTGTGGTACATGTGTCTAATTACATATATTTAGATGTTCGAGCCATTTTCTGAGCCACTGAAAATTTGCAGTCAAATTATTAGTCAAATAAGTGTCCTAAACTTAGATGTACTGATACCATAAGACTTTAGGGTATCTCAGAGTAGGCAGAGAATAAGGATACACCCAGGCCTTGTACATATAATTTCAATTATATTTATGATGGATGAAGCAGAATTCAAATTTTGAGAACAGCTAGCTTGGAGTACAGCAGTCCATCACTTCAGATAGGCTTAATGTTGGCTAACTTTTGTACTCTAAAATATAGCAGTTGTGTCAAAGCCCTTTATTTAAATTTTGGTATAATCTATGTGATAGCCAAAAGTAAAAATATCATCCAAATTTTGAGACTATATTTATTCTGCACTCCTTGCCATAGGCATGAAGAAAATTAGCTGAACTAAATAATGTACTTCATAAAACTCCCAGGAGGATAAAATGATCTTCTGATTGCATATTCTGGCAACTGCTCCCTTTTAGAAGGGGTTCCTCATCAGTCTGGCACCTCATTTGGATCAAACACAGCTCTCATGTGCATCATCTCTCTAGCAGAAACTTTGTTAGGGCAGTTTATGAGATTTTCTGTTAATGAAAATTGTAAAGAATTATGTATTGCTTTATATAGCCGGCATAAAGTTTAATTGCCTTTTAAATAAAGATCGGAAGAGAGATTTAAAAACTCTACAACTTGAAGTATTTTCTATCTTATACCTTGAAGTAGGAAATTAACAGTCAGAGTTTTGAGAAAGGTCAACAGTATACATACCTAAAAAAAAAGCTTGAATTTTATTTCCAAACACAGAGCAACATGGTCACAGGACACTTTTATCCTCTTCAAGCCCTGGGCTAAACATTCAAGTTGAGAAACTTGAATTCTGTTGATATAAAGTTACATTTATTTTTAGGAACAACACTCTCTTCGGGGCATTAAAATCTTGGCTGTGATGGCAAATGCACCCTTATTTGATGCTGATAAAGACATACAAGTGCTTTTATTTTCCTAATGCGTGGTGAAGGTTTTCTGGTTCATCCACAGTTCTGCTATCCTAGGGGACACAGCCAGAAGCATGCAAAACTACTGGAGCAGCACCAGGCTAAGAGTCTTGCTGCCTGAAATACATGGTGAAGGCTAGTCCTTGTTCTCTCTTTAAAGAGAATTAGAAAAGCAAACAGCTTATTCCTGTTGGATTTGAACGGAGAAAGAAAGATCTGGAACAAACCCCACAGTATTTAACCTTTCAATATAAAAAATAGCATGAAATTTCCAAACAAGAACACTTTTTTAATTGCTTAAACATCAAAACAGGTAAATTTCAGAATAGTTAAAAGATATTATGAAGCAAATTTCTAATAAAATGTCTAACTGGGATTTTTGAGGCAAGTCATAAACACAGTTCACATCCAAAATAACAACAAATGAAATTACAATTAGCTGATATTTGGAAGATGTTGCACTTGTTACTCAATTCATTTCAGGCTATCTTTATAATTAAAAGCTTCCTTTCTATAAAATTTAAAGATGTCTGTAGCGGTTTGAAAGCAAAACAAATGAGAGGCTCCAAGTCAGAGACACAATTTAATAGAAAGAAAAAAAAAAAAGGAAAGAAAGTCCTCTGGTAATCCAGTGAGTAAGCCCCCCACTCTGGTGTCCAGAGTCTCAGCTTATATCCAGGCTGGAATGCTTGGTTCCTCCCTCTGGGCAGAGCATCTCACAATGGGATGGTGAGTCATGTGATAAGGCCTGATGGGCCCATTAACAGGAGGTAGTCCAGGAGGGGGTTATCTGTGAGCTGTGTAGCAAAGGTGCTGATGGCCCATTAACAGAAGATAATCCAGAGTGGAGGAGGCAGGGAGCACTGCCTCACCTGGTTTCAACAGTTCATGAAGATGGTGATAGAATATACTTCAACCCAGGACAATGTCTTAGGATGTAATAATAATTTTAATTTATATTTTATCACCCAAGGATAATTTTGTTCTTGACTATGGTAATTTTCAGGCAAAGATAACAGCAAAAATCTACAGCAGTTTCCCAGCCCCATAGAATCAGAGCAGACAGGTAGCCCTGGTGATAGATGGCAACAGTTGCTGAATGATAGGTAGATGCAGTGTGGTTCATGGGAGCTGCCTGAGAGGCAAGAAAGGCCTATGCTTCCCTTCTGCTCTGGAACATTCAGATGACAAACACATGAATTCTGATGCCACAAAATAGACAGAATTTGAGCAAAATCTCTATTGAGCATCTGTGACTGCAAACCCACAGTCCAGTGTATTTGCAGAAGAAAATGAAGTTAAAAAAAAATCCTTCTATTGAAACACAGTGACAGAATGATGACTTTTTTTGATTGATATCAATGCGCAGTACTGATCTTTTTTTTCCCAAGACCTTCTTCAAGAATTTTCTTAATCTGTTCCAAGGGATATTCATGCGCTGTGCATATAAACCAGTTTCACCTGATTTAAAATTAGTTTTTCAGAAACCTGTAGATTTACATAGACATTTATGTCAGGATTGATTTGTTAGTGAAAAAAAAGAAAAGTCTCCTTGAGCCATTTGAAAAAGCTTAGGGTATCCTAGTCATCTCCACAGTTCTGGCAGATCCGACACCATAAAAACTAAGGGACCTAGAGCCCTGCCTGGGTATCAGCCATAGGCCCCACAGGGCCAAAAATGATATTGCAAATATGTATTTAGACAACTAAATCTAGATCCAGATTTCACAGCTGGTGAATAGGGTGATATTGTAATTAACAGAAATTTGTTTATTCCATGTAGTTTGGGTACCTATTTTAGGATGATATACATTTCTGGAGACGCTTATATCTTAGTTAATGAGACTGGTCGACAATTTAAAACTAAGGTTTTGCTTCAACCCAGTACTAGACACCTCGGCAGAGCCTTCTACCTCCTCGCTGAAGCATAAGATATTATTCTACCCAATCTTGACAAGGTAGTACCTTGCCTTGAGGTCAAGGCCACTGAGACATGTTAATGTAGTCAGAGCTGTGAGTTTTGATAACAAAAAGGAGCTTTTCTGGTTTGTTTATAGATTCCAAGAAGAAGGAATTTTTAGTCGTCTTGATCACAGTGAAATATAAAAGAGGATTTAGCTGAATGAACAGGAATCTATTTAGGAAAAGTATGCCAAACTTTAATAACTATATTGATTGATTTGCATTCATTACAAAAGGTGTTTAGATATGGGCTTCACATGTACATAGGTTCTATTGCTTATACTGAAATACAGATATATAAAAATAGATCTCAACTTGGCTTTAAATGTTGAGCACATTATGGGTTTGTTATTCTGCCACTATGAAGTGGATTAGAACTAAATCTAAATGCTGCTTCTTGTAATTCTTAGGTCTTACTTGAGCTCTACATCAGTTTTTTGTCTTTTGTGGTTCTGCAAGACTTCATCTTTTGATTCAGACAAGAGCAAGGAAAAGTAAAGCATTATTGCTTCTAATAGTGACACTATTTCACTAGTTGATGCTGAGTGAAACAATTTTCCATTCAACAGATTCTAGAATTCATCTGCAGATTATAAAACCAAGGCTGGGCCTTGTCAGTGCATTTCCAATGAAATGAATCAACAGTTGCTCCAGAAGTACTCACTAGCTAGTGGCTTTTCCTGATATTTGACAAGACAAATTCAAGTCACTATAACATATTTAAAGTAAAAGGTCCCCAAAAAAATCCAAATAAAATCATGTTACTTGTAATAAATTTACCAGCATTACAATGACTGTTGGAAGAAACAACTACCTCCCCTGACCTTTTGATATCAGCTGATTTTCTGTGTCATGTTCATGAGACAGTGAGTCACTCCAAGACTCTCAACATAATGGAAAATATGCTGGAAAATTAAACATTTGTTAACGTTTCTCAGGCTTTACCTGTTTGACAGCAAGCTAAACAATGCTGCGGTTTGGTCTGTTCATCTTAAATCCAACATGAGTGATGCCATAATAGATTAAAATGCAATCAAAAACATTTGGTCATAACAAGAAAAATAAACAATTCAGAAGTTTAAATATTTATACTAATACTTCTAATACAAACAAACAGAAAAGACACAGACCAAAAAAACCAAACCAAATGGGACACAATTACATGCAAAGTGACACAATGTATGTGCATAGCTGTTTTAATATTATAACAGGAAGATTTAATTTACTTTATCTCCCTAATTTACCATTGTTCTCCTGCTAGAGATGATACTAAATGTTTCATAATTTTCTTTATATGTTATGGAAAGGTTATATCTGATCACCAGATTACATATTTGGTCTTGCCTGTGAGCTACAGAATCTGACAGGAAATGCTTTGTGAAACACTTTATAAAACACTTTACATACAAAATACACCTTAATAAAGATAACTTTATCAAATTTCTAGATTCCAAATACTTAAAGTATCCAGATAGCTTCAATATGTCTTTCAAAGCTCATCTTTTTTCTTCTTTTTTCCAGGTGATAATTGAGGTTGAGAGTCTTGAGAGGTGGGCCCTTGTGAACCTCATGGAGTACAGTGAGGCCAAGTACAAGGTCCTGTGCCTGCCTGAAGTCAATCAGTCTCCAATGTCACTACAGACTGGAACTGAACCAATAAAGAGCAGCCCTGAGTAGTGGGATTTGGGAATAATGGGGGTTGAAAAATTGGACATGGGACAGAATGATATGTTTGCATCCCAAAGCCATCCAAATCCTGTCTTGCATAAAAAGAAACTTTGCCAGCAGGTTAAGATAGGTGATTCTCTCCTTCTACTGTGCTCTAAAGAGACCCTGTCTGGAGTGCTGTGCCCAGATCTGGCATTCACAGCTCAAGAAAGGCATGGCCCCTCTCCAATGAACACAGGCTGAGAAAGTTGGAGCTGTTTAGCCAGGAAAAGAGAAGGCATCAGGGAAGATTTACTGCAGCCCCCCAGTGTGTAAAGGAGGCTTCTAAGAAAAAGAGACCTTTTGGAAAAGACTGTAGTGACAGGACAAGGGTCAACAGTTTTCAACTGAAGGAGAGAAGGGTTACATTGGACAACCCAAACCATTCTATAATTCTATGAGTTCATTGACAATCTTGTAACTCAATTTAAATGAAAGGCTTTTCCTCTCTCTTAGATATGAAAAAAAAAAAAAAAAAAAAAAAAAAAAAAAAGGATTAGATTTAGGAAACAATTTAAACATCGCCAAAATATTCAGTGGTGTTTTAGATGTACTTCAAGAGTAACTTCAAGAAGACCAGTTAGAAGCCGGAAAAGATGGGTGCTAGGTCAAGGGATATTCATGGGGTTTTACAATTGCTTTTAAAGTGAAGAGTAAAGTTTAAGCACCAAAGGTAGTCTTCTGCACTCAACATTACACCCACTTTTCTCAAGGAGAGATTAAAACTCCCCTACTCTTTTTGTTGCTTTATATATTCTATTTTAGAATAGTTTTGTGGAGTTTTTTTTTTTCTTTTTTCTTATGCCCTCTATCAACACGGTATTTAAAACAAATTTAAAACACTGAAACAGGAAGACTGTGTATTGTTAATTTCTCACTTGCATGCCCGATATTGTGGTAATTTATCATATTCAAGTAAACATTGATTTAGGCACATAGTCAAATCACTTTCAGTGAGAGAACCTTGGAATGCCTTTTAATGCCATTGCGAGGAGGCTACATATGACTACTGCAACCTGTCTTTTTTTCTGTCTTTAAAGTAGCCCACAGCTCTCTTACTGATATGTGGAAAACAAGTGGAAAATTATAATTACAGAAGAAAATAAAATAATTTTGATTTAGAAAATTTCAGGATATTTTAGAATAGTGCTCAGTAGATGTCAAAAATGTACATACAAACCTAGTTTACACAGAATAAAACACATTCTGGATTGTCATTATATACTGGCACATATGTACATGTATTTAGAAACACATCATGCTATTACCACTGCATATTAGTGTCACTTTGGACACTATTATCCATCATGCCAAATGTCAGTTTGGATTTCAGTGTTTGCAAAAGGATATGATACTTGGATTCCACCTGGGAATGGAATCTATGTTGATTTTGAGGCCATCTTCGTGGAACTACATGTGAAAACACTGGGAGCATCTGGCAGATTTTCAGCCAAAACATCACACAGGATGTCTAATGCCTGGTCCATTGCTTGGGAAAAAGGCCACTTTGTGGCACAGGCCATTCCTTGTGTTGTCGTTGACAGTCCTGTCTTTGTCACCTCACTCCAAAAACCACAATGAAACTATAAGGGATGTTAGTACCTTGTATCTTTATGTTCAGCCAGTAGCTGGGTTTGTATTTCTGCTGGATGGACAACGAGGCAGAGCACTGTTGTGTGTAAACCTTGCCTCCTTCCTGACCGTCTTGGCTTGTCTGCTGTGTTCTCCTGGTATCATATTAAAGACACCTATGTCCACATGAGATAACGCCTCATTCATAAGAGTTTCTAATGTCTGTTCTGTCTCTGGGGTTTGTTTGTATTGATTTATTGGACTCTGCACAACAACACAGCCTTTATGATGTGCAGTGAATAAGTAACTAGAGTTATTCTTTTCTTTTGTGCTTAGGACTAAATCTTGCAGAAACAGCAATAGGAGCTGGAAAAGTCACTTAGGTTATTACTCAAATCCCATTAAAAAACACTGGTGACATATTTAATTGTCAGAATTAGTAGATGACTGATTGGTATGTTGCAAATAATTTATCTGAAGTGCAATTGATTCTGATTGCTACTGATTCTGATGTGTTTATGAGATTATTTACTTATTCACTGGTACCCCCATGTGATCATATAAAGTATATGGCCACCTTTATCAAATTTACTGAGTGAAATTATAGCAATTACCCCAAATAAATTTGAAATAGCAAACAGAAACCAAATTTTCATGTCTGCATGTTGTGACATTTCCAGAATTTCCCTTGGAGTCAAAAGCAATAACAGTGTGTGTGCTGACAAAAGAATATGATAGCCAAGCGCATAGAACTGTGTCTACATACAATACATGTGAATTTTGCAATAAATAAAACAGTTCCATCACAAGATTTTTTTTCTCTTAGAATTCTGTTTGACGGCTTTGTTCCTAAAGAGTCACCAGTGAAACCAGTGAATTTTGATTACAACAGTTTTATTGAGACCTATATTTATACTTAGAAAAGATGAAAAGAGGCAGGATCATATACATTATATCTACCTTTGTGGCATTGGTGTTAGCTCAATCCACTCCTATGTAAAAAGATCATTGACAGTGATTGTGGTTTGACTATTTTGGCCTTGGAGTAAAAAAAATATTGCTATGAAAATCCAGTTCAGTTTTTGAGGAAGATGCACATGAATCACAAGCAAACAACAAACAAATAAATAGTTTATTTAAACACATGTTATAAATAATAAATGTATATAAAATAGGAAATTATTTAAGGGTTAAGGAGAGATGATGTTAGTACAGATATGGATATAGATACAGGCAAATTTTTTTAGATATATGGAAGGAATAAAAAAAAGGATCTTTTCATATACTAACCAGAAAACAAGATAAATACTTCTGCCTCCTTCTGTTGGATTTTTTACTATCTCAAACCCTGTTTTACATGTAATTTATAGCTAGCATTTTGTCTCCGCATATATTATTTCACAAGCACTACAGCACTGAAGCAGCAAAACTGACACCTAGACAGCATAGTATTAAAATGTGTAACCATTTCTAGAAAGCTGTGTATGGTATGTCACAGCATAGTCATCTTGCATTAGCTTAGTAAATCTGTGCTACATCACTGAACATTAGCTCCAGTTCATACATTTTGGTGCTGAGATTGCTTATTGTGTTCCCAGGGCTCTTTTATATGAAAGAGCAATAGTGCTGTCTGCCAAAATGGTCTTGCCCTGTCAGAGTAGTTTTAATTGAGCTGAGCCTAAGGACCCTGCCCAGTGCTGTTACGGGAGCTGACAGCCATTTGGTGGATAGCACTCTATGAGATTATGGCTGTTAGGAGTATAATGGGCAGTTACTGCGATGTCCTACCCAACTAGAACGCTATAAACATATCCATAGGTAGTCATTTCACCTAGTTATCCTGTTTCCTAAAACAGTGTGGGTCTGATGCTTTGCATCTATCTATATGTAAAAATTTTGGATTATATTGAAAACAAGTAGTATCCATTCTGTGGTCATAGGAAGGAGACAGAAAAGGCCATCTTTAGAAAGCAAACTTTTACTATTTAAATTTCTTCTGCATCTTTAGGGCAACCATTTTACCCATGCAAAATGAAAAGTAATGATATTTATATATTTCATATATTTTCCCAATGAAAATATATTAATGATTCAATGGAAAACCTAGTTGACAATGAAAATATTTTATTTTCAAGCTTATGAGAGATGGTTGTAAATAATAACAAATATAAGCAGATGTAAACAGGCATCTGATTATGTATATTTTCAGTTTCTTTATTTGAGTTTTTCTGATACTTAAACATATATTCCTTAATTTAAATATTACTTTTTGGTTTCAAACTGATTTATAAGGCAGCATATCAGATGAACAGCATGTCTGAAAAGAAACCTATGGTGGTGCTCAGAGCTGCTATGGCTAGCTTGGTCACGAACACTCATTCACTGGTACAGCTCCAGTACCTTCTTGCTGTGTGGGTCCTGGCCCTCAGGTAGAAACGTGGCTTTGGTGTGGAAGAAAGGCAGACTCTTACGTGGGTGAGAAGACAGGTTTATTGCTGCCAGCTGGCCACATCAAGAGTGCGCTCTCTGAGCTCTCTCTCAGTTTAAGTACCGGGGGTGTGGAAAGGGGCAGGGATTAGCCCAGGACCAATACCAGGTGGGGTGGGAGTTACCAAGACAGAAAGACAATACACAGGACATCTGATACATGATACAGGGTGGAGAAGTCATAGGCTCTGCCAATCACCCCAGCCCCTCACCAGTGTCTGGGCTGGGTTGCAGGGAGATGGACAGGACCCACAACTAGGGAAAAACTAAAGGGATTAAAACACAGGGTAGTCTGGAACAAACCATTCTACATAAAATTACAAATTAATAATCTCACACCACAACAGAAACCAAATCATAACTATTTCCCATTAAGCTTATGCACATTTGTACATGGGAAAAAAATCATGAAGTCATCAAAATGGAATTAAAAATGCAAGTTCTTTCTGGAGATGTTCGACAGAGGACATAAATAGAAGTGACCCTTATTTCATGTCTCTGACAGGTCATCAGAGATCAAGTAAATAGAAATGGTGATGTTTTATGATGATGATGGTGGTGACTTGTGCAATCCCTTTATTTCCACCTAATAGGCTTTCCTTTGTCAGGCACAAATCTGTGAATATGAGGCTCATTGTGCTTCCATCTTGTACAGATGATTGGATATGTTTGCCTAGCACTGAAGGCAAGCTGGAGAATCACCAGTTTGCAATACAATGACATTGTGAAGACCAGAATCTGGAGCTATTTTTTCAAAGACCAAAAAAACAAAACAAAACAAAATCAAACAAAATAAAAAACCACCCACCCAAACAAACAAACAAACAAAAACCAAAACCAAAACCAAACCAAAACAACCCAAAAACCCAAAACCAAAACCAAAACCAAAACAAACAAACAAACAAAAAAACAACAAGAAAAAAAAAAAACCCACCTAAAAACCAAGCCTAGGCTTAGACAGTTGGGAATAATCTTTAAAGAACACACTTTTTATAGTAAGTGGAGAAAATAGATCTAAAAGTAAATATTTTTCTAATGTCTTTTTTAACCTTCTCTAAGGGTAGAGTAAGTTGGTGTTCCAAAATGACTATTTCTTTTAAAAAGATTTTGAACTATGCAAATGGAGTATTTTCAAATGGTGAAGAAACATTGTCAACCAGCCAAAGATAACTATACTTTTTTTCTTCTTTAGGTATTTTTATACAATCTAAAACAAAGCATGTTTGCTCTTTAATGAGATGTTCCACATATCTGAACTGGAAATCCCAGTCTCTGCAAGGTATAAGCATTGTAAGAAAAGCATTTATGCTGTAAATATACCTTTATTAAGTCACAAAATAAAAATAAATTAAAATTTGGGGGTTTCTAATTGTCTATGCACTTGTGAGAATCTCTAGAAAACTACATCTTTAGTCAACCTCTTCATGTACTCTACCTTTTCATCTTTTGAAATGAAGAGAAGCCATTAAGAAAGCAGTTTGTTCCAATGCTTCCCAGCCAATGGAGAAGACAGTCCCATACTTTTGTCCTCCCACACTCCCCTTCCATTCTTGCCATCTCATTTTGTCTGTGTGTTTCCGTAATCACAATTTAATCCTCAGTGGATCAATAGAGCTAACTGCATGGTTAAAAATGTAAGGTTTTTTTCTCTTTGTCTTCTTGTTCATATTTTCTTTTCCATTCCTTACCTCTTCTTCCTTCCTTCTCTCCCTTCTTTCTTTCCTCACTTTCTCTCATTATAGTTATTTTTCTTAGGGCTAACAAGGGGTTAGTTGCCAAAGCTAATGTTGAAGATTACATAGGAATCTCTCTGATAAATATTACCACTGCATCAAAAGACCAAAAAGCAGGATATTTGACTGACCGCTCAGTCTCAGTAGCACTTGCCCTGACCAATCTAGACCTGACACTTGCAGCTGTAGGGGCCACAATTGCAGCCTGTGCACATCTAGAATATATTGGTCTTGAAATGCCCTACAGGAGCACTCATCATCCTTGCAGAAAACTTGTAAAAAGGAAGCAAGCAGTGTAAAGTCACTGTTGGAAAGGGTATGTGAAACATACTGTTAATCACTTTTCCATCACTAGGGAATCTGTAGATTGTAGCTGAACAACTCTGTAGGGAGAAAAGGCATATCATTTTAGGTCAAAAGTGAAATGCCAGGTGGATGGAGAAAATTAAGCCATTGTGTACCAACTATCTTTTCTGCCTATTTTTATTTAAGCTCCATCAATTTCTTCCAACTGCCTCTAAAAATGAATAGCTAGAAACTTCCATGCTTCAGGACTTTAATCTTAATTATAAATAAATTTGGCTGATGAGGGAAGGTGGTGTTAAATAGTATCTTGTGCGTAATTTCATCATCAATGGAGGATTACAAAACTGTTCCGAATAACATTACAAACAATCAAGGCATAAAAATTCCAAATTTTTTTCGGCTGTCTTTGGTAAATTATCATGCATTTTAGAGCCAACATTTTTTGAGAGAAAGGAGTGTACTTTCCTCCCAAATTAATTATGCAAAGGGACTTAGAAACACTTGAAATGTACTGACAGAATATTCTGTTTTGTCTCCTCCAAGTATGAGCAATAAAAAATACATGCTACATTCTATAATAACAATTTTTAACATTTTTTTCCATATCTTTGACACAAAAAAAATTAAATCATTTTCTCATTTCTATTGCTTTTGATAGAATAATATCTGCTTTAGTTTTGAAACCAAAATGGAAATTATAGGAAATGAAAGGAAATATCATTGCAAAAGATAATTAAATATTGCATAAGGGACTTCATCAAAAGAAAATTAATATAAAAGAAACTGTTAGGTTGTCAGACCTGACAAAGACAAATAACAGGGAGGTATTTTGGACATATATAGATGCTTTTCTATTCAAAAGAAGAAACTGCTGTAGTCTTGAATATCACTGAATGACATCTGTTGAAACATATAACTAAGCGTACATAAAAGGCCTTTTCCTTGCAACAGAACAAAAAGGACTGCAGTTTAAAAAGAACCCTGGTGATATTTACCACCAGCTATTTTCATACAGCATAATAATAATAATAAGTAGGACTATATAGTAGAAGTATATTCAAGTTCAGGAAAGTAACTTCAAGTGAATTAAAAAAGCTTGTGAGCAAGCTACGATGCACTAAAACAAATTGGAAGAACTTTGGAAAATATTCAAAACTGAACCTTGTAGTCTGAAGGAAACACAAAAGAGGCAACATGAAACTAAGAGAGATTTCATAAATTATTGAGGATAAAAAAGAAAGGGAAGCTGGAGAGGAAGTGAAAAAAGCAAAGAGGTATATTCAGGATTAATGGAAATAGCTTTATAAGAATTATGTTGATAATGGCTTACAAATTTAAAAGGCATTCATAGTTATTCTTACTTAAAATCTGTTAAATTCCTGTAACTATAGTTTGATTTGAAACTCAGTGTAGCTAATTTAATTTTCTAATACTTTGAGTAGGTTGATGACAGAGAGAATTTTTTCTTTCTTGTTTATTGTCAAGGGTATTTAACACCTCAACAGCTCTCGTGAAATCAAGGTTAGAAAAAATATTCTTTTGACTGGTTTCAAGCCTATTCCTTCTCAAAAGGAATAATAATGGCAATAAGAGGAAAAAATTACAGTAAGATTCAAGTCTCTTCAATATAAGAGACCAATGTCTGTGTTTTTGTAGATGATACAATCATTTAAGTTCTTTGAAATGATTTTAAAAGAATTTCACAAAAAAAATCTCAGACATGGAAACAAGGCTTAAAAATAATTCTTGTAACACTCTGTGCTGATTAAGTTAAGTGGGAGCTGTTGAAACAGGGTATAGATGGTGGAATTGTGGCTCTAGTAAGGCTGCTACATTATGGATTAAATGATAGGTGTAAACTGAATCTTTCAATGGTACAGAAAGGTGTTTGACTAATAAGAGTATCTGGTATACTATTTGGGATTCAGAGCTAAGACAACCTTGAGAAAGATTTTCCAAGGGGAAATTGACCATGACGAAGAATTGCCCCACAAGGAAGGCAAGAGAGACCAAGAGATCTCCCAAGGGTATAATGGCAATGACAATAGCTTTTCAAAGGGGAAGTTGAACATGAAAAAGATCTGTTCCAATGGTAAGAGTACAACATCCAAGAGTTGTCCCAGGGGGAAGATGACCTCAGCTACCTCAGGGACATGCCCTTGTTATGGTGAATGAGGACCCCCATATTGGTCCCAAGGAGGTGCCCAGGTGCCCAGCAGTGTGACTACAGAGGCAGCAGAAAAGGCAGTCTCCTATTTGCACAGAACATCTCCTGCCCCAGCAGGTCCCACAGACACCAAGCCAGCAGCTGCTACCCTGGCTGGAGGTCCTGAGTAAGAGAAGCTCCCGAGGGGGCAAAGGCAGCAGCTTCTTCTGCCTTTAGCAAGCAGGTGACAGCAGCAGGGACAGAGGGTCATCCTGCTGCCCTGCACAGCCCCTGCTGCCCACACAGCCCCTCATCTCCCCCCAGCTGGAAACCCAAGCCCCAGCAAGCAGTGGGCTTTCTGCAATAAACGTCCTTCCCACTTCCGGGGGAAGCTCTGGGCTCTGCATGGGATCTTCCAGTGGATCTGCAAGGTGGGGTGGCTGGAGGATTAGGGCCCACCACTGCCAACACAAGGCAGGTCCCCAGGGATGGCCGCTGGCCCAGAGCCTTCAGGGCACTCTGAGGGAGCAACAAAGGGTGGGTTTACTGTGAGCATGTTAATAGAAGATGCTGATTTTCCAGATGTGCTCATCTGTGCCTGATCCATCTCAGGAGCAAGAAAGGTGCAGCCTGGCACCAGAGATTTGAAGCTCGATAGTTGTATGGTTGCTGTGGCCAAGATGGACACTAGCTGCCATGTCAACCATGACATTCAGATTACACTGTTCAAGTGAATTCCCCCACAAAGGACAAAGGTGGCTGTTTTGGAGGTGTGTTTTTGTTCCATTTTCTTTGAAAAAAAGGCAACTTTTTCTCTTATTTGGCCACATCTGTTTTTATAATGCTTTTTTAATTTTTATGGTCATATAAATTCTACAGACAGTTAAATATTTCCTTTTTTTAAGAGGGAAGAAAAATAAAGGAAATTAATTGATACCTTTTTTTTTTTCTTTTTTTTTTTTTTAGCGAAGCGTGTACTAAACAATCATAACATCACTACCAGTGGGGAGAGGAATCAACCAATTCTAAATACAAACATTGAAAAAAATACAGCTATATTTTTTTTATCACCAACTGAACACCATGAAGCAGAAATTCTTTCTCAGCAACTTGGAGATCGGAATCAGGGAATTCTGCTCAGCTGATACCAACACCAAGGCTATCCTTGAAAATTTGCCTCATGGCAGGGCCTTGCCTTGTCTCCATGGGGCAGGGTTCTTCTAACCAGAGTAGGAGCATGTACCTGAGCTGCATGTACCTGCAGCTGCAGATCACTGTGGGCTGCGCCTGAGTGGAATGGATGCATGCAGTGTGTGAATTGCACTCCACTCTGGCATGACTTAGCAGGTGGTGCTGCTAGGTCACCCCAAAAACTCATGCTGGGGAGTGTGTGAGGAGCAAACCTGGAAAGTCTTAAAATCATGTTGAGTTGAGGTGAGAGCGAGAAAGAGGAAGTATTGCCAAATCAGAGGGTGGTGAGTCACTAGCACAAGTTACCCAGAGAAGTTGTGGCTGTCTCATCCCTGGAGCTATTCAAGACTATATTGAACAGTAGCAGCCTGGTCTAGTGCTAAAGTGCCCCTGTCCATGGCATGGGGTAGGATGAAATGACCTTTAAGATCCCCTCCAACACAAACCATCCTGTGAAACTATGAAGAGCAGGCGCAACAAGTTGGGCAAGGCCTCAGAGCAGCACTGGAGTCCTGCACTCAACTTTCTTGCTTTCTCCTCCATAACATCACAAGACCCTTCCCATAGACCCACACTGATCAGTCTGTTCCAGAAAGACTGGACCCAGTGGAAGGGCCCACACTGGGGCAGTTCATGGAGAACCATATCCCATGGAAAGGATCACATGCTGGAGCAGGGTGAGTATGTCGGGAGGAAGAAGCAGCAGACGTGAACTGGCATTTGCTCTTATACCCTGATACTCTGTGTCACACATGAGGATTAGGATAGAAGAGTTAGGATTGATGGAGCAAAGTTGAGTCTGGGAATAAAGAGAGGTGGGGAAAATTTTGCTTTAATTTTGGTTTCATTTCTCACACCCTGCTCTATTTTTAATTGACAATGAATTACATTTATTTTCCCAAATTTGAACTTGTCACGTCTGTGAGAAATTTTCCTGTCCTTTTTGTCTTATTTTCTTCCCCTCTCCTAGAGAGAAGAACTGAGAGAAGAGCTTGGTGGGTATACAGCAGCCAGTCAAGGTGTCTTGGTTTAGGAAGACAGGTATCTGCTAGGTAAAATTACAATCAGAGGCTCTTTGGCAAAGATTTGGGAAATAGGAATAGCAGTTCTTTACTAGTATGTAATACAAAGCAAACAAACACAAAAAAAACTCCCCCCCCCCACCAAACAACTACAGCATTAATGACAAACGACAACAGTACCAAGAACCTTGAGGGCTTTGTTTCACAAAACCCAGGGCAGTTTGGTTTTGGTGTCCCTGCAGGATCCTCAGAGCACCAAGCTGGAACAGTGGAAAAGTCCCGGGCTGGTAGCTGGGATGGCAGGGTGTCCCGGCAGGCAGGGGCAGGATGTCCCGGCAGCGCAGGGAGTGCAGGGTCACGCTGCAGCAAGAGGAGCAGCGCCGAAGAAGCTCGAAGGCGAGGCAGAATAGCGGCGGCCCAGCTTCTGCTCGGCGTGCTTTGCGGCGGCTGAGATCCTCGAGGAGCGGCCGACACGCGTCTCCCGAATGCCGGAAAAAGAAAAGCACGCAGCCGCCTCAAGCCCTGTCCTCTACCTGCGTCATCTTCCCCCTCCACCTTTTGTCCACCTCTTTGTTTCAGCCAAGCACTCTCAAGTATCCAACACCCGGTCCCCTTGGCAACCCGTGGGGAAAAAAATTACCCAGAGAAAGAAGGAACAAACCCAACCCCCAACACAAGGTTAACCCATCACAGTGTCCATGAGGCAAAGTACAAAGGGCAATAGTCAGATGTCCACAGAAGCAGTGTGCAAGATCTGAATCCACTGCAAGCTGCAAGCCGACCTAACAGTAGGTTAGGTCAGAAGATGGAGGCCTTCCCAGACCAGGGATTCACCCGCTGACACACTGCTGTTTCCTCCTAGCATCTTCTCCCTGCCTCTGAGGGCCAGAGGTGTCCATTTGCAATCCAGGGAGCAGTCTTTGCCTGGCCCTCCTGGAGATTTGAGCGCTCTTGTTTGCATTGGCTCAGAGAAGATGGTTACAAATCTCTGGATTCTGAGCCATCTGCCCTTTCACAGCTGCTTGCCCTGCTGACAGACCCAGCTCCCACAGTCAGGGGCAGCACCTCCACAAGCCCCAGCTCTGTGAAATTCATCAGGCAGCCCTGCAGCCCCAGGTCTGGGTGGCCCTGCCCTCTCTCCAACACAGCTATGCTATGCCTGGTGTATTTGCTTCAGTCAGCGGAGACTGTGTCCAGTGACGCAACAACCCTCTTACTGGTCAGTCCTGTGCTGCCTTCACCAGCATCTCCAGCTCTTTTCCATGCCCGCATAGAGATATGTATGTTAGCTGCCTCTATTTGTTTTGTGTATATCACTTTATTATATCTTAAATCAAAGGACACTCCAAGTCAGACCCATAAATCTCAAATCTTTGCTACAGTCTGTGAAAGAGACTATTTTTTTACTTTATTATTGAATCCAAGATTCCTTCTCCTACCTCTGTTTTCATATGTCAGGATGTAAAATGTTTCACTTTGAATGATTGAACTGTATTGAATTTGGGTTCAGGCTTTCCTAGAGCAATACATCCCCAATTATTAAAATCCATGTGATCCAGTTCATTCTGTATTTAATACCAGCTTCTATATTCAAAATAGAGTCCCCTACTTTTGTAGAAATCACTGTTTCAGGCCATTATATTTTATATGTGCTTTTAGGATATATGGTTTGTCACTGATCTGTACAACTTCTGAAATAAATCAGAAGATATACAGACAATATAAAATAATTTTACTCTTTTGAAAATAAAATTAAATAAAATTATTCTTGTAACACAATGAATGCTATACATGGCTTTATATTGCTCGTATTATCATTGCTTCATCATTATTTCTATTATTATTCCTTTTGGTTACAAAATGAATGAGGGGGAAATGGAACAATGTCTTATAACCTTATGGCATAATAGTGATTCTTGCACACAACTAAAAAACATGTGTCTCAACTTTGGCAATCTCATAGATTTTATATCTATTATATGCTTAGTGGTATTATTACACATATATTTCACATTTTTTTCTACATATATTTAGTAATTTTTCTAAACTGGAAAGTTAAGATGAATGAAATATTTTCACATCTTCTATAGAAATATACTAATCTCACATTTTAAAAAATGTTTCATGGGAATGTAGTCAAGATTTAGTACGACAACATGTCCAAATAGTTTATTCCAATAAAATTTAAACAAATATATTGTGAAGATAAAGTACGCAATTTTGAAGCCTTTTGTTGGGTACAAACCCTTTTCTCCTCCGTACATTATAAACATTTAATCTTAAATTGTACCAAAGCAATATTTTAAAGCGGTGATCCTGAGAAGAAAATGTTATATGTTTCCAGGTTTTTTTTTTCAAATATGCAGAAGATTAAAAAAATAGAGAAAACTTCCAAAACTTTGGTATTTGTCTTTCTAATTTTACATAAATTATAAGATAAACTTAGGAATGAGAAGCCTGTTAACAGACAATGAAGCACATAAAATCAGTGCAATCTAAATGGAAGAAATTGATTTTTAATATTGAATGAGCACATTGATTCTCATCCTGACAAAAGAAAATAGTCTCATTGAATACAGTCAACAGGAAATGAGGTGTCTTTTTTGAAGTATATAACACAATGACCAGATAAACACATAATCTTCTCAAGAAGCAGATGCCAACACCTACATCACAAAAAGAAACCCAGTGTCCCAATAATTACAATAGATACACTGTTCTTCATTAGTCACTGCCACTATCATCACTGCACCTTTTTACTGAGAAGAGAGATAAAGATGATTGAAATGAGAAGCACTTGACATCACAGTGACCAAATAGTATAGTTTTTATACACAATATAGTCAATTTTTTTTTGGTTGAAGGTTTTTGGCAAGGGCTTTTTTTTTCTTTTTTTTTTTTCTTTTTTTTTTTTTTTTGTTATTAATTTTAATTTTTTAGTTCTGCCAGATGAGGAGATTTTCCAGAAGACTGTAACATTGGTTCTGAAGCAGTAAACACATTTGACAAATTCAGTAACAGTGTCAGGTAGCTAACACCTACAAAAACTAATGCTGTCATGAAAGAAAACCATCAACTTTCAAAAGACCTATGAAATGCAGCCAAATGTCATGGTGTGTTATTGTTGTGTTAGCGTTTATATTTGTTTGCCAATATGTAGATGCCAATTCTGTCCTTTGCAGGAACTTGAGGTGATGATCCTTTTACCATTTTGCTTTGTAGCCCCCTTTTTACAGCACTCATGTGTTGGTTTGTGATGATTACTGCACTGTGTTAAGAACCTCAGGAGACAAAGAACTGGTAAACAGGTAAACTGGCAAACATCTTTGAGTCTTATTTGAGGAAGCACCATTGCTTTGTCTAGATATTCTGTTATTCTTTTCATGAAAAGCTTAAGGTGGCAGTCATATCCTGCAACAGTCCTTGTGAATCCACTTCATTGCCATGGTAAAAAAATTGCCTTTCAGCATTTCTTTTTTCTGGAATATATAAAAAAAGATCTAATGTCCCTGTTAAATTGCTAATTCTGACCTTGCTAACAGTACTCTTCATGAGCAAAAAGAAAATAAGTACTTCATGAGTAGAAAAGCGGCACTCTTTAGAGATGGTCTAGCTGTAATTACTAGGCTTAAAATGTACCAGCGATTAAAAAAAATCAACTAACAAACCATAAAAAGAAAAGAAACATCACTTGCCAAAAGAAAACACAGCACCAGAACATAGTGTGATCCATCTACCAAAATACATATAATTTCCATGGCTACCAAATGAGATGCAAACTTTGGGGGTTTTACCACGACTTGAGGTATTTTGACTTTACACATGGTAGATTTTTAGTTGTTTTTGTTTATTTCAGGGTAGACAGCAATATGCATCTTCTTAAGTTGAAATACAAATTAGAATATAATTAGTCACAATTAGTCACAAGAGGATTTTTTCACATTGGATTTTTTTGGGAAAATTTGTTATCTCTTTTATATGTAGACATATGATCTTTCACAAGCATGAAATCACACCTAATTATATGTTTACATATCAAAATCTCAATTTTTTTTCCTTTGTTTAGCAGAACACAGAAGAAAGGTGGAACAATTTTCCAGTTGTCTATCTAAAAAAATAAACTGAAGTCCAGTTCCTTAATAACTGAGTAAGTAGGGATGCCAGAGTCCCAAAAAAGATATGTTGCTTTTTTCTGTATATGTTAAAACCGTAGATGAAATAACTGTAAAATTATTATAGCTAGGGATGCAGAAAATGAGCACTGATTGAGCAAGGTTAACACAGGACCTTTAAACGGATCAGGATGATTTTGTTAACTTTTTGTTATCTGACCAGGAACCAGTGAAAAGGTCTTAGACTGTGACCTACACATTTTACGGGTATTTAGTGAAATAACTGTATTTTAAAATTAAACAAGCAAACAGCATCCTGCCACTGCCATCTCCTCTACTCCCAGCACTGAATGGAGTGGATTTCTTTTCAAGTTGGAGTAATTCCCTTCAGAGCATTGAATGTCAGAGGTTTCTTCTAGAACTGATGTAAAGAGATAGCAAGGTTTCTAGTGTCTCTTCTACTGCTTTTAGTCCCTTCCACAAATAATCCTGGGTTCATTTTCACTTAAATTAGGTCACAGTTCCTCTAATAGTCTTGTCTTTTATTTAAATTTCTTATAATTTGAATTTTAAGCTCATAATATTTTCAAATAGATAATGAGATACCATTAGAGAAATGGTCAAGGCCCAATGCATATTTTATGACTGAAGGATTACTTCTCCTAGCCTGTGATCATTAAAGGAATACGCATACAGTTTTAGTGTGAACCTTCAATACCCATATAAAAAGTAACGAAACTGTTATAGTCATAATTTGATGCCAGTTTCATTATAACTTTTAAATTATTACCAGATTGCTATTACCACTAATGGATTTAGATTATCCACTATCAAGTCTGAGCTCAAATATGAAGTGCTGCACAAAATATCAAAGAGTTATTAACTACAAAAAATAAACACATAAAATTGGAAATTAAATAAATTTAAATAGACAGATACTATATAGACATTTGGAGGGAAACTGTGTTGGTTCCTAGGGACTTAGATTGGTATCTATATGTGATGCTGTGCAGTATTACCCTAATGGAGATACTATGTAAAGGATAGCTCAGTAATCTCCATTATGGTATTCTCACAGCATTTGATCCAATTTATTTGCAGGCAGAAAAACTAGCTATCTTTCTGGCTTCTAGGAGATCCTCAAATAATAACCTAAAATCTTAGACATAAGGGTGAATGACCTTTTGATGGCATGACATACTCTATTGCACCAGGTAGGAAGTCAAGCCATTGCTGCTGCAGAATGGCCTCCACTTCAGGAAAAGTTAAAACCAACAAGACCCTTTTCTTACTTTGGGATTTAGTTTTATCCTTATTTAGAATTTCCTTGATATTATTGCCTTGGTTTGAAAAAAAATATTTTCCAATGTACTGTTTGGCATGAGTGTTTTAAAGGGCTCTGAATCAAAACCTTGACTCAAAATGCAGAATTGGCCTCCATGAATATCTATTGTGTTTAATTCTTTCTTGTAAGGTTAGGGATCAGGTATTCAACATTTATTTCAAGTTCAGACTTTTTCAGTATCAAATAGGAAATCAAGAAATATATAGAGATATAGATTTTAACATATAAGATTAAACATAGAAGCTGTAACAGATTTAAGTTAAATAGATATAAGTTTCAGCTATACAAAAGAGCTAAAGAGATTTTATTTTGTTGAGTAAAAGTCCATGCCAAGGGGGGGTGGGAAGGGAAGGCTTGAACTTAATTTGAATAGAAACTAATGCCCTTGTTCAGCTTCATTTAAAAACCATTAGCATTTCCAGTTCCCAACTTTACAAAATGTCAATAATTCAATAAAATTAAATTGCAATCACAATATTTTAATTTAGGTGAAGTAAGGGAATAAACACACAATCTGTTAATCAAAACTAATGTCACTCTCCTCTCCTTTGCAAAATTCTCCACATGAACAAAATTTTTTAAAAAATACTGTAATATGCATAATAATTTTGGAATTTTTCCAAATACTGGTAGTTCATGGTATATTTACCACTTTCAGACATGGCAGGTGGCAACAATATTTTCTTAGATTATTCAAATGATTATTCAATTATAAAATTGATGTGATTTCCACTAGCTTAATGTCCCATTTAACTCATAGTTATATGGGTGCCTCTGAAACCCACATAATAGAGGTTAAATATCAATTCTACCTAATGAAATTCCAGTTGCTCTGTATAATATGTTGCCTACACACTTTTACAGTGAAGAAGTCTCAGGGGGTTTTGTTTGTTTGCATGTTTGTTTGTCTATTTTTTTCAGATACTTTCTACAAAGAATGAAAGAGAATAATTGATCCATACTGCAGAATTCTGCAGATGCATAAGAACACCGAGTTCTACATTAATGCATAGAACTGTGAATTTATCATTACACTGTTCAATCAACAATTCAATTATTATCATATTCTGTAAAATAAACCTCACAAATAAAACACAAAACTTGGAGGTAAAAACATGTAATGCTGGAAGTAGTGCTGTGCAACTTCTCATCTGACAGCTCCAGATATCTATTATGAAGCCATTGAGACTTCTCTGCAATCATTACAGTATGAAGGTTTAGGCTATGTGGAGGCTTTTTATCCAAGATGGCAATAAACACATAATTCATAAACAATATCAGGCAGCAGAATTTTTCCTGTTACTTAAAAGAAAGTTCCCTAATTTCTTCAAAGGGTTTTCATTTTTGGAAATTAATAGGTTTAAAAAGAATATCAGTTGCAAGCACAAAAAAAAAAAACAAAAAAAACAAAAAAAAACAAACAAAAAAACCAACAAAACAAAACAAAAAAAAAAACCCACAAAAAAACCAAAACCAAAAAAACCCCAAACCCAAACAAACAAAACCTTGCAGTTTTTCATTAAAAACAAACAAACAAACAAACAAACAAACAAACAGAAATAAGGAAAAAAAATATTAGGGCTATCTTGTCCACTAGTGAGGGAAATAACCAGACTTAAACTACAGGGAAATTGTTTTAAGTATGGGACTATTAACCTGGCACGTTTGTTACTCTGATTTAGTCTGTTAGAAAGGGAGTTCTTAAATGTAAAATGCTAGAATAACAAAGGAGAGGAGAGGAGAGGAGAGGAGAGGAGAGGAGAGGAGAGGAGAGGAGAGGAGAGGAGAGGAGAGGAGAGGAGAGGAGAGGAGAGGAGAGGAGAGGAGAGGAGAGGAGAGGAGAGGAGAGGAGAGGAGAGGAGAGGAGAGGAGAGGAGAGGAGAGGAGAGGAGAGGAGAGGAGAGGAGAGGAGAGGAGAGGAGAGGAGAGGAGAGGAGAGGAGAGGAGAGGAGACGAGACGAGACGAGACGAGACGAGACGAGACGAGACGAGACGAGACGAGACGAGACGAGACGAGACGAGACGAGACGAGACGAGACGAGACAAACGAGACGTAATTAGAAGTCTATCCATTTTGAAGGAAGAAGATATATTTTAGATGTTCCTCACTAAGTGAAATCCACTCACAAAAACGTATTCTGTGGGGCTTAAATATGTGAACTAAAAATACAACTGGTTTCATCTCTCCTGAAAGAATGATCATCACACATGTAGAGATGGTCTTGATTGCATGAGACTGTGGATTCCTTTGAAGGTTTCCATTGCTGCTAAAGATTATCTAACACTCTGAGCCACCAGGGAAAAAAAACACGAGTGCATATCTGATTATGTACACAAATCTTCATTTGATTTAACGGGCTTGTATCTGTAAGAGTAAACTTCATTGAAAAGCTTTAATGGCTCACGTGAGGCTGACCATCATTATTCACTGATGAGGAACTGACACTGCTACTTGACTTCTGTCAAATAACATGATTTAAGAATCGTTCTCAAAGATGATTAAATGTTTTAGGGAAGGCAAGGTCTCTGAGCTAAAATAAAGTTGATTCTTCTTTTCTTCTGAGACAATTTAGAGATGGATTATTGTGAAAAAAGACTGAGATGTATATTAAGAGAAAAAGAAAGATTAGGCATCTTTTTATATGGCATATATAATATAAATCTACAGCACTGGCACAGTGCTAGCAGTTAATGTATTCTATAGTTGTGTACATTAAGATATACCAGTTTATCTGAAAAAAATCTCCAGAATTCTTTTTGTCTGGTTCTTTGGGTTTTTGTTCTACCAAATAAATCTGGATTTGAATTGAAAACAGACAAGGTAGAAAAAATGAACAAAAGATATAAGGTATTTTATAACATACTTTAAAAGATATCCAGTGCATTTATATATTATAAATTAATAATTCAACTTATGGTCCTAATTGAAGCTAATAAGGTATTAATTTACGTGTGGGTAATGTAGTTTAAGTAGGAACAGTCATAAAAGACTTCTCACTTTTCACATGTGACTTTCATTACTAATATAAGACTGTTAGAATTTACTTCTACTTATTAATCAAATATAGATCAAAGCTCTTACTCTTTTATTTAATTTGTGTATAGTCCACCTGAGTTAAACAGGAATATTTACAAAAATAAAATTGTACATATGTATGCTTGCATAGAATGGAAGCAATGTTCAATTATAAATTTTAAAAATTTTGTATTGCTAGTAAAAATATCTTACTTAACAGTTCTTTGCCCAAGAATTAATGAAACCCATCTGATATGTTATCAAGCTACTTGTGGCCTTCAAAATACCTTAATAGTGCTTTAGACAGTGGTTGCAGGGTGAGGGAGGGGCACAGTTTTTTTACCTGGGGTTTCATATTTTGATTCAGTTTCTTTTGATTTGGGTTTTCTCTATTTTCTGTGGAAATAGCAGATCTTAAATTATAACTTTTTTCTTGACATTATTATGATGACCCATAATTTGACATTACTTTGTATATCAAATAACCTGCCCAATTCCCTTTAGAGGAATTCCATTAATTGAAAGATTGGAATACCTAAACTCAGGACAAAACGCTTTCATGCTGCTATGTCAAGTCGTAACACAGAATCACAGGATCATAGAATGCTGTGGGTTGGAGGGGACCAAAGAGATCATCTAGTTCCAATCAATCCCCCTGCCATGGACAAGGATGCAATCACAACCTACATCTCAACCTAAATCACAACATTTTTCAAGGAAGACATGAAGGAATATATCTAGTATAAACCACGCCATCAAAATAATTCAAAATTCTAAGCACAAATTTTGTATTAGAACGTTTTTTAAAAAGCAGATTGAATTTAAAAATACTTTCTCTATTTTTTCCCCATTTTAAAAGCATATTTACACAGTAGAATTGGAGGTATCTATGTAATTGATGGTTTAATGTGCTAGATGCAAATAATTTACCTAAACATGGTTAGAGATGAAAGCAGAATGCTTGCACTCCTGCATCCACATCATGTTGTATTCTGCTGGTGTCAGCCTCTAGGTTCTCATTGCCAAGAGCAATTCTTTCTTTTTCTTTTTCTTTCCTTTTTTTTTTTATCCCTTTTGGTTTAAGAACATGGGAAGTACAAACTATCAATTCTTCACAGGTGCTGAGCAAACTGCCTCGAAAATGTTCTTTTAATAACTTCTTCAGGGAAAATAGCCTTTCAGTCAAGGATACCTCTAATTGTGTTGGATTTACTTGACATTTTCCTAGGATCTTAAGAAGTGATGAGGAAACTGAATTTGACAGTATAGTGAAATTTTTGACATTCACTTGGTCTCTAGTGAAGTTAAAATACTGCTATTAAAGAACTACTACCTCTCAGAATGCTGCAATTATTTTTCTCAACAATTTTTATATGGTGAAAAAGAGATGCAGATATCCTTCTCTTACAAAGCTTCTAGCAACAAATTGTTTCTTTTTTTTAATAGAGAGGAATCATAAGTAATGCAGACCAGACAATGGGAAGATGAGACATTGCTGAATTGCTGAAGCAGATGAATAGAATTAATCTCGAAATTATTCTCTGAAGAGAACAACCAGGTAACTTTTAAATAAGCATCTGCTTCACAGTATGCAGTTTCAAGTAAAACTGTGTAATTTATACAGTATTCCAAATTGCTTCTTCCAGTCTACTTTAAAGTTCAAGGTTGCAAGACTAATATAAAAGGAGAAATTCCTGTCAATGCTTGGCTTGAGACTCATTCTGTGGCACATAAGCCCCGATTTAAGACAGTGTTAAGTCCGGTCACTTTTATTCAAAGTTATCAAATCAGTTGCCATCACTATTTTTATTTTCAATTAAGGCTAATGAGCAATTCCTCAAATATTTTATTTCTCCAATTACTTTCATTCCTACTGTTTTTCTTAATTTTTCCTCATTGTCTCAGGGATATGAGAGGAACATTCACTTAGACTTAACATTGTAAAAACTATTTTTACCACGTAGCTGTGTAAGATGTGTCCTCAACAGTAAGTTTATGCACAAGCCACAGGTCAGACGAGTTACATTTATGGGGCTTCTCCCCACTGTGCAGGTTCAGATGGTCCTGTAAGTCACATTTCTGGGAGACTTTTTCCCTACAGATCTTATACTAGAATGGTTTGATGTCTGCATGCACTTTGATGCCAAATTACACTTTTTTTGCATAAATGTCATGTCTCAGAGTAGACACATGAAATAATTTGTGTATCTTTCAGTGATTGGCATAATTTTCTAGATGCTGCATTTCATAAGTGATCAAACATTACCAATTATACACTACCAATTAATGGAGATGCCTAAGGGTATAACTCAGCATTCCCTAAAGTAAATATCCTGTGAGACCAAATGCCCAGACTGTGCTATCTTCATGCATGGAAGGTAGTTACACAGTGGGACCTGAATACTCAGTTGTCATTCAAAATATCCAAGGGTCTAAAGATTTATTTATGTATTTAATTATTTTCAAAAAATCTCTAGATTTTTTGAAAATTCTGTTTTTGTAACATATATGAACATAATGTTTATTTTTCTAACATATTTGTTTGAAAAACAAGAGTTCTGTCTATTTTCAACAAGAAGGCACACTTTTAAAAGATTAAGAATGGTGGAAAAGACATATTTTCTTATTGAGAAGACAATAGGCCAAATTGCTATCTGTGATAAGCAAGTCCAGCTCTAGAGAAGGCAATGTGGATATTTCCACTTACTTCTGCTGAATATGTATGCGTTCTTGCCACTAATATCAGTGAAACTGAACACACAAAGATGAGGAAAACTCATGCTCATATTGTTTATTCACAAAATTTTGTTTTATTGCTATTTAAAATATGCATCTTCACTTTGGAAAATAAGATTGTGCTCTCCATGAATGATAAAATACCTGAATTGAAGACCAGAGTAGTTCTTATTAGTACATTTCACCACCTGAACGAGCTGTTTTTCTAAATATATAGAAAATGTTCCCAGTGATGCCAACAGTTCTAATAATTAAAGCAACAGATATAAAAGATGGCAGGATAATTTTAAAGCAGGAAACATTTTTAAATATTGGTATGTTCTGACAATGGGAAGAGATAAATGTTGAAAAAGATGGTTGGGTTATTGTGCAAGCTCCATCACAAAACCTGTTTCTAATACATCAGGCAAACACCTGCCTAGAATGGTACCATGTTTTCTTCAGATAGAAAGATGGACTAGATACCATCTGAAGGCCCCAAGGTAAATGCAAGTATAAATTTAGAAGCAGTTGTCTTGTCACATTTTAAATAATGTTAATATTTATAGCTCAGTTAAAAGTATTTTTTAAAAAGTTATATGTCTTTAAAAACAAAACTGGGACAAAAACCTTATGGGACACTTGTGAAAACACTCTTGGATTTATCATATAATCTTTTTTTAAAAATTAAACACTTAAATGAAACAGTGTTTTTTGTTTATGAAGAACACATTTTAATTTGGAAATAAATAGGAATCTCCTGTAATTTTAAATAGTTTATCTAGTTTTTTTTAAAAAACAGACAAAGATGCAAAATACTGTGGAAGGTTTTAGCTTTGGAGTAGTTAATAAGTTTAATCAACTAGTGGAAAAGAAAAATATATATTTTTAATTGGTAATAAATTTGCATATAGTTAAACCAAAGAATTGTTTTGACGTGATATAACGTGAATAAAAGTGAGTTCTCATTTTAAGTTTTTAGCTTTTAAACTTCTTCTTCTGTCATTGTGCATTGGCCCACTGCACTATTTCAATTTGTGTGAGGATGACTAGTTCCTGCTTCAGGAGATGTGCCCATCAAAAGCAAAGAACAGCAATTTATATTTTGTTTAGAAATTTCTTGGGCATATTCCTGTTACTAGATGATTAATTTCCTTAAAGATATTCTTCTGGGGAGGAATACCAAGAAACCCCAATTATAAGTTTATAAGTGGTATTACAAAGAGTAGTCAAGTAGCCTGAGTACCCATCATGAACTTAGCAATAGGATTTGGCTTGGATATAGGCAGCAGTTCTACATCCTTAATAAAAAGATTTGAAGCCACATCTCTAGTGACTATCTAGGATCTATGTAGGAGCATTTCAGAGAATAACATTGTCCAACTTCTTACTGAAGGTATTTCGTAGGCAGAAATATGTCAACATTTGACTCAGAGGATGAATATATGATATAAATTTAATTCAGTCTTATAGCCTTTATTTGGTAATAAAGATCCATGACTTTCTGTTTGGTCTAGGTTTGTGGAACTGCTTCTCTTACTAGCATGTGACTGGTTGAGATTTTTGAGAGGGAAGAAACAAAGTGTATGGTTGTTGCTGTCACCCTTTTTTCAGACACCTGCACTGAGTGTCTAATGTGAGAGACTGCAATCTGTTGAAGAAAGGCTACTATCATGCTTCAGTTCTTATTCTAAAGTCTGGAATTTCATACAGAGCTGTATCCATCACTACCCCTGAAACTTAAAACCAAGACCTGAAACAAGTATCAGAAACAGGATGAAAACAACAAACTACACCTCCATAATTTTCAAATAGAGTAGGTATCCCCAAAATACTTTCCATATGTATATTGCAATCCTGAGACCCTCTACCATTTAGCCTTTTACCTATCAGACTGGAGGGGACAATTTCTCAATATCAGTGTCAAAGGAGAAATATATGTTTAATGTAACTTTTTTTTTTTTTTAATAGAGCAATTTGCTTTTGGTGGTGTTTTATTTTTGTTACCAACAATTTATACCTGTCGTCATCATTGATATAGTTTTTTGCTTTGTTGACATATATGCTTTACTCTTTCTAATTTTTTATTACCCTATCCAATCTCAATAAGAAGTATCATAATTTATTACTAGATATGCAAAGACAGAACCTCATTTACTCCTGACAGACCTCTAGTTGCTTGGAATGAATAAACCACTGGGATGGGATTCTATCAAACAAAAAAAATTAATAGGAAGAACATTATGGCACTGTAATGGATCCCTGCAGCTTCAACCAGTCCATGTCCACTTGGAACAAAACAATTCAAGAGTAATTGTACATTGCAGTCCTGTTGTAATGCACAGAACTGTATGTTCACAGAATTTTTCATGACATCAAGAGGACTACATCTTGTTTCCACAGGCAACTGGTATCAGCCACAAGTAAAAAGAAGTTGGAAGAAACCAACTTAAAAGTGGCTCTCTAATGACAATGCCTTAGTGTGCCAAACTGTGCATGTTATGTCTATAGTGTAAAAAGGTTGGTAATTGCAGAGATATTTACTTTCCTGTGGTGGGTTTTGTAAAGAACATGGTATTCTATTCCATCTGAGTGGAGCAGAATTGCTTATCTTTGCCCAAATGGATCAGTGTCGCTTATCAGATGGTGGAGTGCTACTTATCTCTCTTCATTGTTTCAGTACTCCCATGGGGATATCTTCTGCTAATGGACCATTAAGAGCTCATCAATGACATGACACATTACATCGTACTATTGTAAAATGCTCCACACAGGGAGGAGTAGCCAAACCATCTTAACCTAGATAAAAAGGAGCCACAGTCGCACTAGGTATCCAGTTTTTCCACAGGATCCCTGGAGGAAGACCAGACCCATCTCACCATTACTGGACCTTTTTTCTTCAACGGGACCATCTCTACTCCAACAGAACCACATCTGCCACTTCAGGAGGGCTTACTGTGGACTGCTTCCAACACCCTCACCAACAGGATGTCAGGTTGTATTTCTGACTCTGTCAGGGTTTTCTAGGATTTCTTGTTTATTTACTTGCTTATTCTTCTGTACTACAACATCTGTATTTTTATATCTCTAGTCAAGAACTGCTATACCTATTCCCAAAATCTTTGCCTGACAGCCTTTTCATTGCAAATTTATAATAATTTGGAAAAGGGGGAGGGGTTTACATTTCAAGGAAGACTCTAACCCTCCCTGGCAGATACCTGTCTATCTAAACCAAGACATTTCCTTATCCCTTTTATGAAAATATGTCTAAGCAAATGGAATATCTGCTGTAAAAAATAAATAATGGTTAGCGTGGTAGGCTGTTTTCACACAATTTTGTGTAATTTTCAATATTTTCTTTTCAATAATTATATATATATTTTTTTCCTAATAAGTAAAATTATGTTACCTTCGGTTCTTTACAGGAAGCAGAAATACACAAGGTACTTAAGACATTTATCAATCAGTTGTTGCTATTAATGACCTTGGGTGATGTTGAGAGGTTTGTATCCGTAGTTGTCTGTTGGGTCTGGGAGCAGGGGGAAGGGAAAGGTGGGCGGTTTGTTTTCAGAAACTTTCATCCGCCGGCTGGTCTTGAGAGTCAGACTCCGCAACACATGGCAAGGGATGGAGAGATCTTCTTTATTTTCTTAGTGGTTTTCTTTTCTCTCTCAGAAGTTAGTTAGTTAGTTAGTGAGTAGCTAGCAGAGGGGGAGAAACTTTGCTTTTTTTTTTCTTCTCCTGCTGTGGTTCTTTTTTTTTTTTTGCCTTTTTTCTTTCCTTTTTTTTCCCCCTCCTTTTTCTCACCTTCCCTTGGAACTGCTACGATCTCTCTTGACTGAGGAGCCAGGGGAGCACCGTGAGGGCTCGCACCTGGAACCCACCAAGATCCATCCTGCACAGCAACATTTCCCGGCACCAAAGGGACTGAGACAGAGCAACCACCTCCAGGAAGGACTACTTTTCTAAATCTGTCATCTCTCCAGAGCGGCATGAAGTTCTTGTCATCGGGCATTGTCCAATTTATTGTGCCGGGGAGTTCTTTCCCTGTTTAATAAACAGGGTTCTTTCCACTTCTCTCTGAGAAGTTTTTTTTTTTTTTTTTCCCAAACCGGTTGGGGGAGGGGAGGGAGGGCCCCTTAGGAGGTTTCCTCCCAAATCTGCCTTAAACCTCTACAATTGCTCTTGTAGGTAAGAAAGATATTACAGGTTTTCTGTTTCTATTTTTCCTAATTTAATGATTTAGAGACTTCAGGTTGAGTTTTCATGTCAGAACTGTGAAAGAGAAAGCTTCAGGTGTGGGTTTGACCCGCACTCTCAGGGTCCAGCCTGGAAGAAATGTTGTTGTAATAATGGGTGGGAGGCTGATTGCAGATGCCTTGAAAAATCAAAAGGGTTTTAATAAAGATGGAAAAATAATGTAAAATACAAAATAACCAAACCGAGTACAGCACTGAGATAAACCCCTTGCTGCTACAGCACCTTGAGATGTGAGGATGGAAAAGCAAAAGATGAAAAGCGAAAAGTGAAAAGCATGGAGTTCCTTTGTTCTCTCTCTTTTGTACCTAATAACTTAGGTAGGCTTTTTGGCCCTTGGCCCAATGAGTGTACCAAGAGTCTTTGAGTAACATTTCCAGAGTCCAATCTACACTTCTGGGCTGGCTCTGAGCCAATTGCAAAGAGAAACCCACAGAACTTTCCAGCTAACCTCTTAACATGTCAAAAGGTAAAATGAAACCCTTTCCCTATAAGGGAACACTTGCTAAAGGTATAGGGATTGCATTACTACATTTAGGCTTAAGAAGAGGATTATAGTTTTGTCCAAAATCTCTCATGGTAGGAGTCTTCAGTCAGATTTTCTTTTGTGCAAAAAATGGCCTCATTGCCAGCATAAACTTCTGCCAATCTAAGCCTCTTGTCTTATGCAACTTTAAAAGAGAGTCTGTATATGAAAAATTGAGAGCAAAGTAAAAAAAAAAAAAAAAAAAAAAAAAAAAGTTAAACCTTACAATGAAGATTTTTTTTCTCACTATATATTTTTATGAAAGTCTCTTTTTTTGAAATGAAAAAGTGTTGCATGAAACCATATTTTAATCTTAGCACTGTTAATACCATAAAATAGAAGGATGTCAGTACAAAGGTTGCAATAGTTACGTAGAGACAATTGCAGATGACTAAACAGAGATTTCCCAAACCAAATATGTTTGATTCAATGCATTTTCAAATAGTTCTGACACGTAACATTTCCATTTCTTATAGTGCTGTGCAGAGCCTTCTGGCCATTGCTGCCTGCCCTAACATAGGAGGAATACAGCTAATAGAAACTGCTAGCAAGTGTGTAAAAATGATGAAGAAGCTTCAGACATTGCATTTTCCATAAATTAATTCCCTGTAATCCATATGTGTTTTTTTACAGTTCAACAAATCCTTTAAAGATGAAAGCTTCAATTTAAAATTAAATAGTATTACACTTGTGCATTTTGTTGTTGCCCAAAAATCTCTATTGATTTTTCCTTCTTTCAGCAGTTAGTTTCTTCAAAATAAAATAATAACTTATGTTTGCTGAATTTCAATCAGATCCAAGAAAGAGAATTTACCAGGGGAGATATTTGAGAAACTCCATGCATCTTTACGACACAGACTTGTTTGAATACCTCTGTTTGCATCGTCTGCTTGCATTAAATCTGCCCTCTGGGTAAGATGAAAATAAATAAGAAATGCAAATATGCATTAAGTTTTGTGTCACTGGCTTACTTTTTTATCATTTCAATGGACATTTCAAGTGAAATTTTACCCAACAGAATAAGACATCATACAGACAGGTGTTAGATAGAAAAAATTGACCTGGTGTCCCACAATTTCTGTGCACAACCACCTACACACAGAATGAATCTCTTGGGTTTTTATATCTTTATATATTAGCAAAGGAAAAAAATATATGCTGTGTAAGTTGGTTACAAAACTTGAACATTTGAGGCTCCCAAAGAAATCAAGTTTTGTCAATAAACAATATCATTACAGACACCTTGCTGTTTCTTCTAAATTTTTCTGCAACTTATTTTAACTGGAAGTAAAGGGATCTTTTTTATTCTAAAAACCCCTATACTAAAAATAGTTTTTTTAGGCCCCACATTCAGCGTCAGAGAGAAAGAAGACTCCAGGTCTCATATGAGCCTCCGAATGAGGACAGGTGTTGTAGTTTAGGCACAGTATTACCAACTTAGTGCTCCTACTGAAACACCCCAATGCTACACTGCATGCTCACTTCTCCCTGTTCCCTCCCTCAGCAGAAAGATGGAGAAGAGAGTGGGAGGCACAAAGAGATAAATATCACAGATTGGCATAAAAACAATTTACTAGAAACATCAATGAAATAAAGACTGAGCAATACAAACAGCAATGCATAAATTGCACAAGTGGCTAATCATACGATTGCTCACCATGCAGGACTCTGTGCTACCCAACTACATACTTCGGCAAACCAGAAAAAACTCAGGTTCCCTCTATTCTCCCTGTGCTTGGCATGATCTAGTATCAAATAAGCCCAGCATTCTGGCCATGCCACTCCTGGCTGCTGCAAAATTTAACCTTGTCCTGCACAAAACCAGAACATCAGGTCATGTCTCACTGGGTATTTCCTCCAACTTCATGTATGAACATTTCAAAATGTATGCATGTGTTTAAGATGGTGAGCCTTCTTTAATGGTCCAGCCATTCCTCTCCTTTATTTATACCTAGGACGAATGTTACTCCATTCTATACGCAGAATTCAGAATTAGGACTTTCTAAATTTCAACCCATTGAAATTTCAACCCACTGTTCAATAGTTCAACCTATCTTTAAGGGTGGTCAGATCACCAGTTGCCAGAGAGGTTTAGGAGTTTCCATCACTGGAGGTGTTCAAAACCCAACTGGACACCATCCTGGACCATCTCCTCTAGATGACTGTATTTCAGCAGTGAAGTTGAACAGGAAGATCTCAAGTTGTCTTTTCCCAACTATACTAGAATCTGGGCTTTGTACTGCAATCTATGGACAGAATGAACTGGAAGCATTGGCCAGCTTTCAGAGCTGATATCATGGTTATTAGGAAAACTTGGTGGAATGAGTCCCATGACTAGAGTGCTGGGATGGACAGTCTGTCATCTGCTCAGGATGGATGGACATGTGAGGTGGAGTTCTTGCACTGTACTTAGTGGAGAGGTTTGATTGTACAGATATTATAGTCCACTACAGACTGCCCAGCCAAAATATAAGCACTGATCAAGTTTTCTACATGCAATTAGGAGAAATCTCTGGATCAGTGATGCTTGCTCTTCAGGAAGATTTCAACTTTCCAGACATAACCAGGAATATCACGCTTCTTTAAAAAAACTAGTCTTGGACATTCTTTAAGTTTGTAGAAGATAATTTCTTGTCAAAAGTACCTAGTGAGCCAACCAGGAAATAAGCTTTTTAGGACATGTAATTTGTAAATAGAGAAGGACTCAAGGGGAATGTGATGGTAGGTGACTGTCCTGGCGATGGAGATCATGAAATGAGCAAGTTAAAAATTTTTTCAGTAAAGAGAAAAAGGACAACAGAATCACTACACTGGACTTCAGGAGAGCAAACTTTACTCAGGGAGCATTCATTAGAGTACCCCTAGGCTATAGGTTTTCAGGGCTTAGGAGTTCATGAGTGCTGGTCATTCTTTAGGAAATACTTCTTAGAACCACAGGAGCAGGCCATTCCACAGTGTCTTAAGTCAAACAGTCGGGGCAGAAGACCAGCTTGGCTTAACAGGGAACTGCTCCGGGAGCTCAAGAGGAAAATGAAATTGCATGATCTCTGGAAGTGAAGCTGAACTGCACAGGAAAATAATACAATTGTGGTTTATATATAGAGGGAGAAGACATGAAAGGTTAAAGATCAGCTGGAGTTGAAACTGGTCAGTGTTGTGTCAGACAGCAAGGCAGGCTTGTAGAAATATTTATTCCATTAGTGTAAATGTATTCAAATACATATTTTTTCTTCCAAGGAAGCATTTAAATTGCCAAACTTTTATCATCTCCTTAGATGTCTAATTTTTCTGCTTAATCAATAAATTCATTTTCATAAGGACAGGACTTATGACTAATGTGCACAAGAAGGTTATGAGAAACAAGGGTTAAAGGCAGGGAGTAATGGAACCTGGCTAAAAATCTTTGATATATTTCACTTTCTTTCTTTCTTTGCATTCTGGTCACTGTCCTATTAAGAAGTGTTAGCTTCCAGATATTTCAATAAGCACTTATCTAAGTCAATGAAGAACATTTGCATTTTTTAAATGTGTGCTTTCAAGGAATAGACTACTACATCTAATCTAGTGCATTATATTACTTTATTGAGGTGCATAAGTTTCTTCTTCAGCTAACAGGTGAATGAGAACTCCTAATTTAAACCTTGTTGGCTCACTACACATGCACAGCTTTTTATGGGTTTTTTACCAACTTTGTACTCAAATGGTTATATGCAAATAAAAGTTAATTTTTCCAAGTTCATGTCTGTTTTGTCCACAGCAGATATGACAAGCGATTTCTTGTATTTATCTTGACCCCAAAATTTTCTCATTCCTTTTTTTTTCTCCCAGTTTTGTCCTTCCTTCCCATGAAAAAGGGGAAGTAAGTGAGTTTCTGGGTAGGAGTCTGTCCACAAGCCAAAGCTCATCCATCACAGAAACTCTTCTGAAGCAAAGGATATTTTCTTTAGCTCAACTCCCCAGCCTAGAAAAGAGATATCTTTGGAGCGATACCCATCTAAGCTTCACCAAAAGAGAGTGTTTTGGATTTAATGTCATTAATTTATGCAAGCTTTATCATTGCTGATTAAGTGGCACATTTTCTTATATTATTTTATATACTCTCTGTCAGAGAGCTACTGCATTTAAAGCAAAGGAGCTTAAAATTATCATTTGAAGAATGTAGTGTTAACATACAAATCAGCATACTGGTAGAGAGACTTGTACAAAAATTTTAAAAGCAATCTTTTAACAGTTATAATGAGGTTTACAATGGATTTTACCAAAAAAAAAAAAACAAAAAAAAAAAACAAAAAAAAAACACCCTAAAAAACTAACAAATAAAAAATCCCGGTTGCAAATGTAGAATTTTAAACAGAATTAGCTGTGATATTCATGTGACTGGGAAAAAAATCAATAGAAAAATATGTAGCACTTGCTTTTACAACTCTCTCCTTCCGTCTTAAAATTACATTCTTATATGTATAAGAGGCCATTACTATGGTTCCTGTTGCTGCTTTACTCCCAAATTCCTCTGCTCTTGAATTTGATTTTCACAAAATTTGACAAGCATGCAAAGTTACTGTATTTTAAAGACAGTGAGAGGAAGGACCCTGTAGGATTGGAGCCCCATGAGATAAGGTTGTTCCATAGTCTATTAATAGTGTTAGCAAAAAAAGCCAAAACCCAAGTAACTCAATTTCACTCTTCTCATGGATTCACTGAAAGCTCTGTGATTGATCAGAAGGATTTGTATAACTCTGATGTAAATGGAAAGGGAAACACTACAGGTCATATCCTGTAGATCAAAAGTTTATTTGCCTGGAGCAAACTTTCACCCCATTTGAAAGAGATGCTTAGCCCTGGTGTTAGCCAGGGGGCATTGGGAGTGTGTGACTGGAAAACACAGAACTGTGAAGCTCCATGTTCCTCAGCAATGCAAATGGAACAAGTCAGAACAGACAAATGCCAAGCCTGCAAAGTCACTGGACCTTGACCTTGAATCAGGAAATAACATTAGGAAAAAGTAAAGGTTTTAATGCACAAACTGTTCACACAGGATATTCTTTTATAGTAAGCAAGATATTTCAAACAGGTTCACTACAAAGTTTAAGGTAACCAACAGAAATGGGTCATCAGGCAAGCTGAGTATAATTAGTGGAACAACTGAAGGATATGGCAGAGAAAGACACTAGTTTAGATAAAATTGCTACTTACAACTCCATTAATCAAATATTTGTCTGCAATCTTAGGTACCATAGCATTGGTTAAGCACATAGCTCCACTTAGGCAGGGAGATTTGCTAAAATATTACATCAAGCTTAGAGAAAGATGGTCAGCAACCCAGGAAAAGATTGAGATAAAGAATTGCTAGTGATCATTGTGTCTTTACACCTGCTCTTGCAAAATGTGCATTTTTTTCTCATGGCAAAAAATCAGCTTATACATAATACTCTCAGCATAGGGGGAGTGGTAGAAAAGCATCACATGAATAACAGACTGTCTTAGTTTAAAACAATTATACAGGGTGGAGACTCCAAAATTAGTTACCTCCTTCTTAGCTTTAACCACTCCCCTTTCACCAATAAGGAGAGACAGAAGCGAGAAGATATAAGTGAAAAAACCAACAGTTTACTAAAATGAAAATAACAACAACTAAGATAACAGCAAAAACTACTAGATGCAAAGGTACTGATATAATGGTCCCCCAGGAACAATGAAAACAAGATTGCAGAGAAGACACCCCCCTACTCCCAAGATGGTGGCCAACATAAAATCCTGTGTGTCCCAGGAATAAAGACCAGATGGCAGAGAAGCCCCATACTCTGGACCATGTGGCCAAGAGAGAGAACAAAGGAAAACAGCACAAGGACTGAATCTCTGAGGTTCCAGAAGCCCGTCTTCCCCCAAACATAAACAATAAAGAACAGGGAAAAACCAAAATACATGGAAGAATATTTTTTTTTGTCCAAAACTAGTCAATGCTGCCAGGCCTCTGAAAGAAACTTCCCAGATGTTGTAGCACCGACCCCCCCCCTCAGCAGCTGGAACTTGCAGAGAGAGGGTCCAAGTTCCTGGTGTGGTGCAGAGGCTGTGGGCAGCAGCTGGAACTGGTGGAGTGGGTTCCTTCTAACCCCTCAACAAATGGCAGGTGGCAACAGCAGTGAAGGCATTGCAAAATTCTTCAAAGCCTAGTGGGAACAGAAGAGCTTCTGCCTTTGCTACCTCAGCTTCTCAGGTTGTGACTTGGAGACCTGCCCAAAGAAACCCCCTCGGGAGCCCAGAGAGAACAAAAGAGTTGGTTTCGTATTCCCTGTTTTTTAAGGGATGCCATACCTCCTCCTTCCCATGAACCGGGGTAAAACTCTCCAGTTCTGCTTCAGCCCTGAGTCTTTAAAGGATGGTAAAACAGACTGGATGATGTAGAAAAATTGCAGAATGCATATTTTTGGTCACCTAGGCCATCTAGGAAGCAGACATAAATAGAAATGTATATCTGGCTAAACCCCTACCTAGATTCAAACAAACAAACAAAAAAAGACATACAAAGGGGATCTGGAAGGTGGGTAAACCATAGAATATAGAAATTCAAGGTATATACAAACATTATAACGAAATATTCCATGGGCTTCCTGGAAAATGGCAAGGCACCGTTACATCTCTGGATAAAAGCCAGCTCTACAGTGTGTCAGACAGAATTAGAAAAACCAAGAACCAACCAGCCTTGAAAGACACCATTTCGTATAAAGACCTGGAAGAGTACATAGGGATTTTTACAGGGCTTTACAGGGTCTCACAATGAATCATTATAAGCAGCAGGGCATTTACAGCTTCAGCTAGGGGTGTTGGAGCACACAGCATATCAGGAAATCTGAGACAACTGGGTTTAGTCATCCTGAAGAAGTGTGAGCTAAGGGGACAGCTACTCATTTCCTTTTACTACATTACGAATGCTCATGGAAAACTCAGATAAAAAAATTTTCAGAAGTGCACAGCAAAAGACTTGGAGGCAAAGAAAAATTGCAGCAAGGGAAATTCTATTTGAAAATAAAGAAATTAATCTTCACTATGATGCCAGCCAAATGCTAGAATGGGCTGTCCAGATGGGATATGGAATTTTCACCCTTGGAGGTACTGAAAACGCAGCAGTATGAGGCACTGAACAGCCTCATCTGTCTCTGTAGCTGGAACCAAATTTGAAGCTGTCACTGTCTTGGCTTCCTAAGGTACCTCCCCCCAAATTTAATCTGTGTTTCTCAGAAACACAAGGGTAAAAAGGTGAAGATGCAAAGAAAGTATTAGGAGTCAGGAATCATATATGTTGAAATAAGTAGAAGTAAGAAATAAACACAATGAAGAAATTCCTAGCTAAAAAAAAAACCCAAGCAAAACAAACAAAACAAACAGAAAGAAACCCCCAAAACCAAATTTTTAACCCTCAGATTAGCTCAGTTAGTTAGATCCTGGTACTAGTAACACCAAGGTTGGGGTTCAATCCCCATATGGGCCATTCATTTAAGAGCTGGACTTAATGATCCACCTGTGTCTCTTCCATCTGGGAATATTCTGTGATTCCATATCTACACATTCCAGAACAGCTTTTAAAGGAATTGTTTAACCCAGTTACAGGGTAGATTTTTGTGTCAAAATAGACCTTTAAATTTTCTTTTAGTGGAGCTCAAGTAACATCAGTATTCTTTATCTACAATTCCTAATCTTAAAGTCAAGATTGCTGAAGACTAAAGAGTACTTGGGAAATATTAATGACAACATCTGTAAGTCATCTCTGTTAGAAGGGGGCATTAACTTTTGAAAGGCAAAGGTTACCCTCCTTCCATGTGCAGCTCCATGGCTCACTACTTGTAATACTGCAGCTTGCCTTTCACTTCTATTTTGTAAACCCGAGCCCTTCCTCTTATTGTCTCATGTTGCAGTGTTTTATGCCTGTATCTAAAGTTCTCATGCCCTCATATCCCTGGATTCACATAAAGCTTACTAGATAACAGTAGCAATTGCTAAAACTTTGAACAGCCAGTAAAATTAAATAACCAAGAAGAATTGTTCATATAAAATTTACACACAAAGCTTAGTATCCAGTGAGAATATGCGAGCTCTGCACCATCTCAAAGTATTTTTCAATCAATGTCATCAGCATAAACTAGCAAGAGCAGCCAGTAGGGAGACAGATAAAATTCACAAAATATGAAGAGGATCCCCAAAAAACCCCACTCTTCCATGGGGATCATAATACATGTGTTTCCAGTAAGACATTGCAGAACGTTTTCTATTTTTTTTTTGTTTCAGTTGGTTGAAGTTTTGTTGTTGGCTTGGGTTTAGTTTTGGATTTTGGTTTTTGTGATTGTTTGGGGGGTTTTTGCATAGCATTTTTTTGGTTTTGGGGTTTTTTACTTGTTTGTCGCTTTTTTTGTTTGGTCTTTGGGGTTTGTGGGTTTGGGTTTTTGTTTGTTTGTTTGTTTGTTATTTGTTTATTTGGCTTTGTGGTTTGGTTTGGTGTTCTGGGGGGTTGGGGGGACTGGCCAGGGAGACAGTCCCTAAAACTAACCTAATCTAGGCTGTTATGTTCAATGCCTGCCAGCCAGTACTGATATTTTTGGTCCTCTCCATCTCTCCTTCTTTTCTATAAAAGTAAGAAATAAATTTGTGTTGTATAAGCAAATACTGGAGGAATTAATCAACTGTCTTCAACATTTTATAATTGTTGTATGAGAAAGAGAGTAAAAAAATTACATCAGAGGAGTTTAATGTCCTTTGCAGAGATGTTAGTCTATCTTGACTAACTATAAACTTTCTAGAAGCTTGTTCCATACCCTGATTTTCCTAAAAGCTGTGCATTTATTATTTAACATGAAATGAAAAAAAAAGTTTCTTTTTTGTAGTCTTTAGATTGACCTCTTTCTGAAATGAATTTTAGCAAAAAATGACAAAATTTTTGATTAAAAAATCTTATGCTCTTAATGAGTGCTTTAGAGTTTAAGAGAGGGAAAATCTTCACTGCCATCTTTACAGCTAAAAAAGAGATTGACCCAGTCAGCATGGAGGTAATAAATAACACTAGATTGATTATTGTGAGTATAAGACACACCACATGAATTGTTTATTAAAAATATATTCTAAGATATGATTCTCTTTTATGGAAATCAATAACAGTTAGAACTGAAAGAATATGTTTGGGGGGGGGGGGGGGCGGTTATCAAAAAGACTTATTCTTATAGATGGCCTGCTAAGTGGCAATGGGAAATACCATTTCACCACCATTTCAGAAAATGTAGTGTAGAGACTAATTATTCTTATTTGCCAGCCATAAGGCTTCATCTTGCATAATGTTTTATAGATTGAATATTTGCCTTGATTGTTTTTTATGAGAAGTATTGCTTTCCACTTCACTTTCAGTAAGTTGGACTATTCTTTTTTGACATCCTCAAAGTTTATTGCTGTTGAATCCTTACATTAATAATCTAGAGTGTTTTTGTCTGCTTGGGGAATTTTTAGACTCTAAGGTACATTAGGAATGTCCCATACTCATAACTAGAGCATTTCTGATTCTCTTTGTAGTGAAAAGAAGGATACCTGGAACACCTGTTAACTAGAATGGACTGCTTAGCCATGGACTGTTTTCAGACTCCTGAAATAAATGTATTTCCATCAGAAAGATTTTACAAATTTTGATGTAGAAAAAAAAGTCCCCTGGACTTTTAAAAACAGAATTTCAGTGGTCCTTGCAGCCCCTTCTTATTACACAGATTAATATATAGCTTGGTAGCTTAGAGAAATTGTGGTGCCCAAAACCTTCAGGCATTCTACTTACCTGCAAGAGCTTTAAGAAAACTCAGGAATGAGATCCCAGTCTGAAAGGATCAGAGCTCCCAGGAGCTGGACTAATAATTAAGAGAAAAAAAATACATGGTTTGTACAGAACTATTCTTTACCATGATCTTATTTCAAAAACATACACATATGTTGTTCATCCTATACAGATATATGCATATACATACATATATACACGCATATATATATATAATATTGACTTATATTTAATAAGGATGATTATTTCATGTCCATTTTTGGGCAGTTTGTTTATGTCAAATGATAGCTCTTGTATATAGACAAATCAAATAGAATAGAAAAGCAGATTTTTAAATTTACACTCTGGCTCAAATATGAGAGACCCCACTCTGATGTAATAACTTAGATTGACGCTTAAAACATGCCTCTTCTTGAAAGCTGTTCTGAGCTTTCTACCCCTGTATGTAACAGTTTACAAGAACTGCTGTATGACTTTTATAGGATAGAGTTCAGTGATCATATCTCTGCCAAAAATGCCATTTAAGCCTTGGGCAAGGTTGTATCTGCTCTTAACTTTATCTTTCCTAACATTGGCATAACTCAGCTCAACCTCTCTTCCATGCTGTGATGCCAGATCAGTGCTAAGTGTCCCCTTTCCCTTATCATTTGTCCTTACTGATACTTAGATACTTAGCAGGGTATTAGACTGCTCTCCAGATGAGCCTGGACTCTCTTAAAGCTCTGTGATTCATTAAGATCTAAGATGTCAGGATGAGCCAGACAGAACATGAGGCACATCTGCTGAATAATCACGTTTTGAGCTCAACCATGGGAACTTGCCTTGGGCTATTGCAAAGCCTGGCACTTGATTATTGTTGTAATTCTCTAGGGGAATGGTTTCTCCCTTCTGATCCCCTGGAGTTCCTTACCACATAGAGTGACCCTTCCTTCCTTCTCTGATCCCATTGGCTATGGTCCAACTTTCTTTTCCCTGAGCAGGGGGCTATATAATGCCTCGCCCTTCCTTGTTCGCTCTCTTTCCCCCCTGGAATTTTGAAGAATAAACGCCTGGGACAAAGGTCCTGGGGAAAGGGCCTCTTCTGATATCTTTATCTTGTCCTTGGTATAATTCCCTCCAAAGTCTCCAAATAACTGAGCTAGTTAAAGCCCCTGGAGGTGGGCGGGGGCTATTTTTACAGATTATGAGTAATAGGAACAGAAAGAATTATCTAGATGGTACTAGTGGAGCTGAGATACACAAGTACACTCATTGATTTATTAGTGTAGTCGGTCAAAAGGTCAACAGAGAAAAGAATGTCAGATACAGAACGGTTTTTCAGTCTAGAAATTCAATCCACATCATTCTGCTTAAATATATCTCATTTCTCCATTCCAGAAAACCTGCTTCCAAATTAGGTTTATTAACACAGGTCAAAATGTCAGACAGTATGAAACAAACCTCTATGTGGACAAGACACTTCAGCATACAATAAGCCAAGTTAACCAGCAACAGCTTATATCTATCCTATTGGCTTCTCATACTCTGGCAGCTGAGTCCATCCTGAAATGACTGTTTAAGTGAGTTTTCCCCCAAAAGTACAATCCTAAATTGTATAATCCATGAATTCAGGGCACTCTAAAAGCTGGTGCTCTGCCTGTTAAATCAGTTGCCACACAGATATTGAAATAATAAGGTGAACATTTGGAAAGAAACAATACTCCTAGAAGCTGGAAAAATCAATAGAAAGTTTACAAAATGCAACCTTCACTGTGTTTTGGTTTTTTTCCAAACCTGAATGTCTTCATATTAAAAAAAAAAAACAAACCAAAACAAAAAAACAATGGGGTGATTTAAGCATTCAAATTATTTTACCATTTTATATGTAAACAAATGCTAATGAATTTGGTAACATTTTATTTTTAAATTCTGTTATGGTGTCTGCTGGACTCTGCACGCATTTCTAAGTCATAATTTGTATTCCTGTTCTGTTGAGAAGAGTTAACAAATCTAATTTACCCTGGAGCAATTGTTTCACTGTTCCAGTTCAGTGAGAAGTTTTAGGTTTGGAAACTAAATTAGGTTTTGTGAACTATAAAGTCCAAATACTGAACATAACAAATGATCGTTCTGTGGTACACAGCTGTCTGTAAGAAAAGCTGTGAAAAGGATATTCTAAAAGTTTTACTGTATTTCAAATCAAAAAAGCCCAAGTCTGATCAGTATCGCCAACTCTGTCTATAATAAACCATCAGCAATATAACTCCTGGGTAATTTACAGGAGCTATTGGTTAATCATGGAAACATAATGTATTGAAACTGTATTTATACTGTTTGCATGGGTTGGTTGTTTTATTCATTGGTTGAATTTTGGCAGAGATCTCAAAACCATTTGGTAGAATAGTGCTTTCTAGAAAGGTTTACTAGAAAACATATTAGTGGAAATTTCACAGTCAATCTAAAATGCATTACCAAGTATCAACATCTCTTCATCAGAAATTAAACCAGCTTCTTTCACCTGTCTGTTCACATATGAAATATCCTAGTGAAGTACTGCATTGAGATAGAGGGATTTTGATCACTAGCGCATACAATTTCCTAAGACATTCAATCAGAAGCTTTCAGGTACTTCCTGAAAAATTTTGAAAATAAAAAGCAACAAGTGAAGAATGAAAATTGTCTGCTTCCTACTACACTTCCTAGAGGATGTTTTTAGGTCTTAGATGAGGTATCTATGTGAAAAGACATCAAATTATTTGGTACTGAAAGTTTAATATTGACTTAGTAAAGACTCACTGGAAATTGTGCTGAAATTTATATTCTGCAATCTAAGTCAAAATGTTTAAGTGCATAACTGAGGAAAAATTAAAGGCTTGATATGGTGGAGATTTTCAATCTTATAGTCAATCTGAGGCAATGATGGAATGCTGTGTTTCATAAGTCGCAAATATCTAGTTAAAATATCAGTCAAGAATGTGGTAAGTTTCCTCTTTGAATTCCTTACCCAACCACTATAGGCCTGAGCAAAAACATCCTTTGCAATGCAGCTGTGTATCAGAAGGGGAAAAAATCTTTTATAAAGTATTGAAAATTGTTAAATACTACAACATATTTGCTTCAGCAGAGAGGCTCAAACCATCATAGAGAGTGCAATTTTAAAATAATATAAGGATTCATAGATTTCATTTGTTTGGTTAAGGTTTTTTTTGTTTGTTTGTTTGTTTTGTTTTTGTTGTTTTGTTTTGTTTTGTTTTGTTTTGTTTTGGTTTGGTTTGGTTTGGTTTGGTTTGGTTTGGTTTGGGTTTTTTTTTTTTTTTTTCTTCCCAGAGAGTATTCTCCTAAACTAAATGCAGGGTACTTGCAAAACCTAAAGAAAAAGCCATTTATGTTCATGTACAGAAGAATACATCTACTGCAAAATCTTATGATGAATACCAGTTATAAGATGAGGAAGAAATCTTTTACACAGGAAAAGTCCTTGGCATGAATACCTCCATATTAAAATATATTAAAAAGGTAAATAATAATGACTATAGATCCAAATAAGGCTTGACTTGAAATAGGGGGGGTGTTTAAGGTTGATTCAAATGTTCTATCGATGATGAATGAAACAATTTGTTCATTTGTTCTTTGTACTGAAGATCCCTGAAACTTAATCCTACAGTTTCAGTCATTTCAGAATAATTAAGCCCAGAGAAGCGCAGTCATGCTGAAAGTGGAATTCTAGAAGTTAATAATTTATAAGTGGTTTTAAGATTAAGAATTATATTTGCATAAATCAGTAATTATATGAGATGTAAAATGTTATATAAAATTTTAAGGGATTACTCTTTCTTTGCTGTGGAATTGCCAAGTGTGTAAATTAGTTTTGAAATACAGCCTAAGCATTAACAGTCTCACTAAAACTTCTGATACTTGACTCTGAAAACTTCAACATCTTTTGTATTTTTAGAAAGAAGTAGGATACTGTAAGTATGGCCTACAATAATTTCATTGGTCTATCATATTTGAAAAATCATGACAAATAGACAAAGTCCCCAGTGACTGGAGAAAGAGAGTGTCACACTCATTTTTGAAAAGGATAATAAGGAGTACCCTGGGCGATACTGACCAGTCACCTTCACCTCTGAGAACACGGAATAGAACCTGCTGGAAGACGCACCAAAAGATATGGAAGACAGGGAAGCAATCAGAGACAATGAATATGACTTCACCAAGGGCAAATCAAGCCAGAATAATTCAGTGGCACTCTCTGAGCCTTTAATATTTGGAGTATTTTCCAGGTTTTGGATGCAAGTGCTACCTGAGTTTAAGGATGGATCTTCACATAGACTTGTGCAACCTTTTTTCCAATAGGAAAATGATGTGCTAAGGAAAAGGGCAAAATGATACATTCAGTAGGTAACTTGAATTACATGGACAGGGAACAAAATCTTGGGCTACAAAATTATCTGCACACAGTTAGGGAAAGTCCTTGAAAGTTGGTGGCAAACTCATGACAGTAATTACCATCATACCTTCAAAATATTTAAACTTTTAAGGTCCATTTTTCAGAGGAAGAAAAATGGGTTTAAGTTTTACAGAAAATGTATTTCTTCTATTAGAAGTCAGCAGACATTATTGTAGTTCCACTGGAAATGAACTTGGCCCATTGTGCTTTTCCCTGGCTTAAAGGCTGGACTACTAAAAGTCAATAGGTCTATTTTTGATCAAAATCAGACTTTGAACCTCAAACACTTCTGTTAACTTCAATGGATTTACTGTATTTTTGTATAATGGAGATTAGAATTTGTCTTGTGGTCTGAATGCAATTTGAAAGAATTATGCAGAAAGACAAGGCAAGTAAAGCTCCTGTCAAAAGGTTAGAAAAATCAATACACAGAGCAGAAAATAAAGTAGTAAAAAGGGTATTAAGACCCCCAAAAGTTAAAATGTCATCTTGAAATGGAGGAGAGGAATTTTACTGAGAAAATGTGTTATGTAGCACAAGCTATCTGTATGAATAGGCAATCAGCCTCATGACTGTTGGAAGATTGTGGTGCACAGTTGTCTAATGTAGAACTTTTCTGCAACCTTGGAGTAAGTCTGGCCCTTCTGAGTTAATTACTCTCTTTGGATATATAAAAGTGAATCCAACACTCCCTTTCCACTAAAACATAAACCTTTAGTTTTCTTCGCTGACCATGTATTTGACAGTCATGTCCTTTTGCTTAGATGAAATCAGTGATATGATTAGTTTATTTTCCTGTCTGTAATTGCAATAGATTTTTCATTTCCGTTAAAGTCATTTATGTATTATGTAGAAAGTTCTATCATGAAATTATTTTCTTAGAATATGTTTCATTATAAATCATCTAATGATTAGCCAAAAAAACTACTACTATCTTAAACTTTCAAACATTTTTACATATTTTCCTAAATATTTATGAAAGTGCATCCTTATTTCAAATAAGTTGGGTTTTTTTTCAATATTTTCAAATGAATTTAAATTTGATATCAGAACTTAAATGCAATCAATGCCTTAAAAATATTAGTAAAAACATGCATGTGGCATAATTGTTAATTACAACACTTTTCCTGACTGGACTGATAATACAGTTTTTCTTTTATTTCTGTAAGCTTAATGTAAGTACCATATTAATTCCTTGTTGTATAAAGCTCTTTTTTTAGATAAAATTTAAATCTTTATCTCACTTTTATATGAGACTGTCTCTTTTTAAACGTAACAGCTGGCAGGAGATTCCAGTATTTAAAGCACTGTCTTAGTGTTTTATTCCCCTTTTTTATTTGAAAGAGAACAGAACCCTCTCTACCCTCTGATAGCTCTAGAACTCAACAGCATAAATTGTAGCTGTTTTAAGTCCTGAATGATCTTCACTTTGGGTAGATTATATCAGCTAGAGGAAAGCCTCTATATTTAAGGATTCCAAATCATTAGAATAGGTCTTGAGTTCCTATCATGGAATCTTCAGGAACTCTTCTAATTAAGAAATCTCTGTAAAATTCATTTCTAGTGGAAAGGATTGTCCTCTGAAATACATAAATTCTAGTTTTCAAGAAATCTATTAAAATAAGACAGAACTGTGTGCCAAGAAGACTTCAGGGCTAGCATTCAGGGAATTTGTGTGGAACCACTTGATTTAATTAAAAGCATTTTTATGGGATACGTTGCATTGCTGCCATGCATCATCACTTTTTTTTTTTTTTGTAGCTTTTATTGAACTCACCATCATTAATTTTGATGAAATTCACCTCATTGTTGATCACACTTATTATCAGTATGTTCAAAGAAGGCCCCATTGTTACTTCTAAACATATTCTGAACACTGAACAGAAGGTCAAATATCAATTTATCTGAAGTAGTTGCCATAAATGACACTTACAGTCTTGTGAAAACATTGAAAATTTCATAATGAAAAGGTCATAGCATGTTATCAGGCACCTTGCAGAGGGAACCAAAACCAATTAAATTTTAGTTTAAAAAAGAGATGAATTGAATAGTAATATTACCATATCCAAAGATATGCAGATTTTCAATAACAACATTAAGTAGCAATTTAAAATCAAAATTAAACTGCTGTGGTCTTTCTTCCAATCATAAAGTTCTTATTTATGTCAAATAAGAAAGACACTAAAGAATATAATTCCTGGAATATTAAATTGGAAGGAACCTCAAGGATCATCTGCTTCATCCTTTGTTGTGAAAAGTAGTCTAGACAAGATGGCCCAGCATCCCACGTGAATATTATCTGTTCAATGCTAGGGAAGTGTCCAGTGTTAGGGAAGATTAAATAATGTCTAAATCTAAATATACTTTACCTGACCTTGAGCAATGAGGAGTCATAGATTCTGCAGTTGTATTCTCAAAAACAACCTGCAAAATCTGTCCTGAAGCTGACTTTAAAGATATTCACACATTGGATCAAATTAATGAACTAATCTCGTTACAAAGAATTGCATTTTTTTGCATATAACACTTCTCCATCCTAAAAACATATTCCACTTTTATCAGGAAATATTCCCCCCCCACCCCACTGACCAACTAAACTAAATGTTCTATTGTTTTACTTATCTTCTAACAGATTCTTTCTAATGAGATTCTGAGGTAAAAGTTAAAAAAAAACCAAAATATTTCTTATAATTATAATATGATTTATAGCTTGACACCATTGTGAAGAGGGAAAATATCCACAAAGGAAATGTATATTAGTGGAGTCACAATTTCCTTAATTCCTAATTAAAACCTGATATGCCAGTGAGGCATACCTTGTGTTTATACACCAGTTTTGACTGATTTCTAACAGGCAGGTGTATAATTGGTGTGTAACTATCAGAGATACCAATTTCATACTTTTTAAAAAATATTTTTACACACCTTTGTAAAAAAAAATCTCATGCCATGGACATTAGTAATAGATAGATAATAAAGTCACAGAAATCAAAGTTTAACCCTGCTCTTGTCAGCTAAAGCTTTTACTTTTATCAGCACTGTCACTGAGGTCGATAAACAGTCCTATTAACAGACACACCAACATGTAGTTGATGAGTATAAAGTATTGGTTGATGAATAAAAAGTATTCTTCTTTCTTTACCACATAATGTGTTATTAAACTATGTATTGATAGGTAGAGTAGATATGGTGTTGAACACCAGAGAAGCTTCACATACCTCCTGCCCTGACTGCAACAGGACAGTGACGTGTCTGCAGTTAGAACAATATAGATCCACTCTCCCTTTCCTCATTTCTTTGTGAATTAAATTAAAGAATTTTCTGTAATTTCTCTATATTTTACTACACAGTTTTTTGTTGTTTTTTTTTTTTTTCCAACACATGTTAAAATACACATATATTCAGAAGAAAAGCAAAAAAATATTTCCAGAATTGAAAATCTGAGCAGATTTTTCCATTTAGGTGCAGAAAAGGAACTCTGATACCAGAAGGGAGCAAGTTTAGAATTTTCTTTCAACTATATACAAAGATTATTTTGCATTGCCTTTCCTTGAATAAAATGTAGAAAATAAAATTGTTGCAAAGGCAGATTAGACTTCATGCACTTATTTCACAATATCAAGCAGAATTCCAATGAGAAACATGGTCAAAGCCAAGACCTGCATATGAAAACACAGTATAAATTACTCCCGGATCTATCTTCAGGAACAATACCCACATTTATCCATTCTTTCTTTATTATGCAGTTCTCTACCATTATTCAGTACTATTCCTAGTGCTTCTACTATTTCTATTACCAGTATAAAAGTAAAGATTGGGTTCTATTTTTAGTTTTCATCTTGAATTGCTTTTTGAGTCTGGATAAGGTGCCTGTCTTTATTTCTTCTTCTTTTTAGCAAAAAAAATTACTATGAATAATAGTTTCCTTTGAATATTGCCTTTCTTTAGAATAATGCTGTGCAGGTGAAGCAGCTTTATGGCTTGACCTAAAAGTGTAGTGAATTTGTAAGAATCTTTCTATTGACTTCAGTGAGTTTTGGGTAGATTACTTATGTTTAAATGAATCATACTGAGCAAATAACTTTTTATTTTGGGAAATGCCACCAGATTTATACTTGAAATTTAATTAATAATATTGTTTTATTACTCCCTTCAAATCATAACATTTCAAGTTTTACATTCCACATTGAATGTCGTATGTAAATGACCACCACAGAGAAAAAAAAAAAGTTGATATGTCCTAAGAGGTTATTTGAAATATCAATTAAATTTGAATGGACCAAGTTGGTACTGTCATAAAATTCATAATCAAAAATAATTATGAAAAAACAAACTTTTTTTTTTTTTTTTGACTGGAGCAAAATAAATTACAAATTAAAAAAATGGAACATAAAATGGAACATAGGATTAAGTTTCAGCACATATTGTCAAGTTAACTCTCTGAAGTGTTGGACAGATTGGTTTCAAGTGAAGAATTCTCTGCTAGATTGTGTTACTTTCCTGTATATCTTGTATCCTAGAGATCAGAAATACCCCAATAGACTTGTCAGGATAATAATACTGGTGGATATTGGGTCCACTGTGGACATCCACAGGCTGTGGGAGGCAGCCTGCTTCGCCCTGGTCTTCCCACAGGCTGCAGGAGAATCTCCATTCCAGTGCCTGAAACACCTCTTCCTGTTCCTTCTTCAATGACCTTGGTGTCTGCAGGGTGGTCTCTCTCACATGTTCTCACACCTTTCCTCAGCTGCAGTTGCTGAGATTTACTCCCCTCTTCTTACATACATTATCCCAGAGGTGCTATCACTGTCACCGACGGATGGGCTCAGCCTTTGCCAGTGATGGATCCATATTGGATCCTGCTGGAATTGGCTCTGTCAGGTAAGGGGGAAGCTTCTGGCAGCTTCTCACCCCTGCAGCTCCACTGCTACAAAAAAACCCCAGACCAAAACCACAAACCCACAAAAGGTGACACCTGTGCTCTTTGATCCTTTAACTGAACATCTTCGGTTACTGCAAGTTTAAAACAGAGAGTATATATAAGTAAAAAGCTAAAAAGTGACCAAGCTGGTTATGAAAGAGTCAAGTAAAAAAGAAATTAAATGGACTGCATTTAAGTGGTGTACGTTCACTAGAAGTTCAAGACTCCTGATCAACCAAAAAAAGTCCCATAATCTAAGAAATAGCAGATGTGTTGTGTCTAAAAAGTCAGCTATTTTCCTATTTACTAGGCGGATAACGTCTTTTGATGGATGTTACAGGCAATGGAATTTGATTCCTAATGTTTAAAATTGTTTTAAATTAACAAAGTTTTTTATTATTTTTAGAGGCAGATTTCTTGAATAAACATGGTATAAGACATTAATCTGAAGTATATTTACTTCCTGAAGGAGATCAACTGAATTAGTTTCTGTTTCTCGTTTCACTTTAACAAGGACGACAAGAGTTCTAGCAAAATAGACCAAATGAAGGCATGACAAATTTACCCTTTTCATCCTCAAAATAGTTATGTACTAATCCAGTTATTAGTACATAACTATTTTATGTACTAATAAAATAAATTAGTTAAATATCCAATTGTTATTTTATGAATTTTCAGTTGACGTCAGCAACTGACATGATCACAGTTGTAGAATCTGTAAAAGAAACTGTGTGAGGCACTGCATAAAATATCAGAACTATTTGAATGTAACATTCTGTTCAAAAAGGGAGAATTGTTATTTAAAATCTGTACCTAGTAGAGTATATAAAATAAAAAAAAATTGGTCACTGAATGTGGAAATGAACATTTGATGGCAATCACTTTGAATCAATTTGAATAAAAGCAACAGGAAAAAAAACTAGGGAAAGATGTGTGGTGTCTGTGACAGAGCCCTGCATTGATTCCGAACTGCAGCTTCCAGACAACTTCCAGAAACATTCTTGCGTGTGGCCAAACAGCTAGAGGCATCATTAGCCTCTAGTTTGTTTGAAAAACTTATCTGACTATCTGACTGAACAGAATAAATGCATTGGGACTTATTGGGTGTAATGTCATGCCCAAGAGAGCTAAGTAGTAAAGGCAAGAAATTTTTGACCTTTTGGGGTTTTTTTTATACTAAAACACTATTCTAAGATAGTGACAGAAGCAGAGGAATAGCAGTGAATTTAGGACAAAATCAAAGAAAGTCAACTGGAGTAAGTTTAATAACAACTATGACATGATCTAGTGCTGGAGATATCTCAGACCCATAAGAGATTAGAGTTAAAAATCTCAAGGGAGTGTAAAGTTAAATTTTCATACTGCTTCAGTTATTAATAGAATCTTCTCTTCAGAGCTGACATAATTTATAAAGCACATTAGGTTTTTTCACCTTTTTTTATAACAACAAAACCAGTGAAAATAACAAACAAACATATTTTATTAGGCTAAGGAGGAAGCTAAAAAAAGAAATAACTCCTTAGTATGTCTGGATCATTTCCACCGTACTGCCATATGGCAGATTCAGCTAGTGTGCAGCAAAACTGCAATAATTTGTGATTGTTTTAGGCAGATCTGGTAACTGTTTACTAAATATAACAGAAACTAACCTTTCAGTGAATAGGGTGCTATACTCTCAGCATGCACAATCTCCTACTGGTCCTAAGTGTCCCAAGGGTGGAAAGTGGCTCAAGCGGCTTAAAATGACCACAATTACTTTTTCTCAATGGCCTTGGCCAAAAAAAAGACTGACTCTTCATTTCTGCTTTCTTTGATATGAAGAAAGGTAGGTAAAAGATATCTAAGCGTAACCCTACACACACAACTGAGGACAGAAGAGGTGACTAAGTTGCTAAATGCAATGAAATCACAAAAAATGGCTCCTAGGTCTGTAAGTGTACGCTGTACCTTAAAAAGGCTAATATAAGAATAAATAAATTTTAAACCCCTGTAACTCCCCAGTGTTTTTGCATAACAAAGCAGCTCTGAAGTACACATGACTACTTATATAAAAAGATTCATCCTGACCCATGCTATTGATTGCTTTATAAGGTTGTAGTTCAGTCACAGTTCAAACCAAAAATCTGTACTGTCCTGGTCTTGTATTCTTGCTGGTGGTAGGATAACACTTGTCTGACCAAATAAATGAGGCAAATTTTAGAAGCAAACTTCTCAGAAAAAAATGAACCAGTGTAACAAAATACTTTCTGAAATGGTGATTTTGTTAGTGCAAGGAAAGTAAGCAAAATCATGACATGAATTTCTAATTCAGAATTATTTTCCAGACTATACTGGGTTAAGATGTACTCATCAGTTATTCACTTAAAACTGTGAAAAACTGTGCTGTGTTCAGTCCTTATATATTCACTCCAGAATTCAGAATAATTCAGGCAACAATTCAAAATTATTACCTATATTTTGGGCATCATGAAGAAAAAAAATCCTTGTATTGCATTTTTCTGCCAGTTTTCCTGAAATGTTATAGTGCCACCAAGGTTCCCCAATTTTAAGGGATATTAGAGGTGACCTAAAAAAAAAAGAAAAAAGAAAAAAAAAAAGTCTTGTTTGCTTGATATTTTTGCTTCTATATTCAAGTTTTCATGAGACTTCCATGTAGAACATAGAAAAAGCAATATTTTAGACTGGTTTCATTTATGCCATAGTCTCCAGGTAAATAAAGACTTCTAGTTTCTATTTATAGTAGAAGTATTGATATCTCAACCTGTAACAGCAATAATTATTTCTGTGGTTAGTTTAGTGCCTATCAGCACAGTATTAAGGGACTTAAAGATGCCTAGAAAATGGACGTTCAGTTTGAAAATGTCATAACATTTCTCTGCTATGCCCCAGTGTAGTTGAAAGCATCCAGTGTACAAGAAGTCTGATGCATACAGTATAAAGATGTTCTGCACAAAGTCTACTCACATGCTTCTTCCCAGTTTTGCAGACTATAGATCAGTTATTAAATAGAATACTATTTTGCTAGACCAGTGATTTTCAATACTTTTTTTTTTCTTTTTTCAAATTTATAGATAGATAAAAATATTTCCATTGGAGAAGTAGACCTTTTTAAGTCAAAATAAACTTATTTTTCAGTCACCTTTCACATTTTTCTTGGTGTTACCTGATTAATGTTCAATTCAGAAACTAAAAATTTAAACCCTCTGTGGCTGCTGTTGTAGAGCAGCTGAAGAAAAATCTACCCTTAATAAAGGTATTGTACATTCTGCATTAAATTGAGCAAGGTGATAAAGACATATGAATTCAGAGAATCAGAAAGTCATAAGGCAATAACAGAGGTCTCTTTGTGGATCACTGCATGCACCTTCTGGACAAGTAGCTATTCTGAAGATTCTGTTTTCTGGTGAAAGAATGGATTTCAAGAGGGATTTCAAGCAGATCATTGGTGTTGCTTTGCAGGTATTTGTGGGAAATCATCCCAGCCAGAGTAAAACAACAGGAATATATTAAACTTTGTTTACTTTATGCTTACAGTATGTACTGTATTACAATGTAATTGCTTCAGCAGTATATCTTCTAGTAGGGATAATGGTTCTAGTGTCTTTTATTGTTTGTCATTTAAACACTAATTCAATTGCCTTTGCAAATATTTGCTTTCTAGCTGTTACCAGGAAGCTCAGCACAGTGCACCTTTTGAATCAAATCAGGTAATCCCTACCATTTCACTTAGTGCCTTCCACAGGATTACTTGAAGAAGTAAGCTTTAGGTGAGGAATTTAACAAACTAGGGACTCTGTCTTATTAAAAATCCTTGTCTTGCTTTTGTCTAAAAAACCCAGTGTTTGAGCTTCAAATTGAACTAAATAAAGTCACTAATTTTTTTGTTTCTTAGGGTGTTGAGCATATACTTTGATAGAATGTTTCAACCACTGCCTTGTTTTTAATATTACAGCTTCTACAACTAGGCATTTGTGTGAGGTTAATAATCATCAGGGAACATGATTCTAAGAGGTTCTGCAAGTGTGCATGTTAGCAAATGTCAAGCCTGTATACAGCTACCTTGCAGATGTACTGCAGTTTCTTAATGTACAAGAACACCTCTTAGAGCAAACGCAGACTCTGCAATCACATGCCCTGATAATCCTAATTATCTTTAATGGGACTCAGGAGTTCGTGATAGCAACACATTGGTGTTCAACTTCTTAATTCACTGTATGACATCTTGCCTCCGTACTCATCAGTCATACAGTATAGAATTAGAAAAAAGGAATAGGTGGTGTCTTTCTAAAAGACAACCTTCTTGGCTACAATAAAGTCAGGAAAAATCCTCCATTTTCCACAGTAAATTTTTTTGTCCAGTCCTTATGTCTAACAATGAAACCTTATTTCTCATTTAACTTCTCTTTTTACTGTTCAAACACATTTCTTTATTTAATAAAATGCATTTTATTTAGTTTATGCCTCCAAGATTGAAGGCCTTGTTGGATTCCACCTTTTCTACTCATTGAGAAGTAATTTACTCGTAAAGTTCACCAGAATCATGTAACACTCTGACATTATAAACTACCATGAAACATCAGTGTTTGTAAGTTGGTTGACTTACCTCCTTAAGCCTAAGTACAATGTCTTGCCAAGAATCACAGAATAATTCAGTTGGCAAAGATTTCCAAGATTAGTGTGTGCAACCTTTGATGGGTTACTGCCTTGTCAATGAGACCATAGCACTAAATGCTGCACCCAGATATTTCCTGAAGACCTCCAGGGATGGCGACAGCCTGGGGCCAGCCCATTCCCATGCCTAACAATCCTTTTCATGAAGAAGTTCTTTCTGGTATCCAACGTCCTCTGGCACGGCTTGAGGCTGTGTACTCTTGTCCTGTCACTGGCTACCTGGGAGAAGAGGCTGACCCCCACCTGGCTACAGTCTCCTTCCAGGTAGCTTTAGAGAGCCATATGGTCTCCCCTGACCCTCCTTTTCTCTGGGCTAAATAACCCCAGCTCCCATAGCTGCTCCAAGTATGACAATCTCTGGGCCCCTCACCAGCTCCATTGACCTTCTCTGGACACGTTTCAGCACCTCAATGTCTTTGTTGAAGTTAGAGGCCAAAACTGAGCGCAAGATTTGGGGTGTGACTTCACCAGGGCAGAGTATAGAAGTTCTTAATGGAACAGATCTGTCATAAAAAATGTCATAAACCCATAGAAACACATTGCATACCAGTGTAATTTTGTACAGAAATACTCTATTCAGTAATGTGTGATACTTTGTCTTTTGATATGGTATTTTATGTTGATATTATTACTTTGCAAATACTTGAATAGATATCTGTACACTTCCAAAGGGTTTTACATTAATGTTTTCTCTTAGTGCTTCCATTGCAGAGATATTAAAAACAAAAACAAAACAAAAGGCAGATTTTATTTAAATTATGATTGGAATTTTTGCATTCTACATACGTTTCAGCAGTTTTGATAAACAATAGAATCCATTCAATTTTTATTTTTTGGTCTGTGATTTTTCAAACTGTTTAAAAAACTAATAAATAGGTTCTGTCATGTATCTGAAGATGGACATAATCTTCAGTATTTGCCTGTCATCACAGGGAGAAAAGCCCTGGATATCTTTATTTCCTTATGAGCTTGCTTGCAAACTAATAACCCTAGGCAAGCCCATTAATACCTTTACAAGAGTTAACTGGCATAGTGGAGCAAATCACCTAGTTTAATTCAGTATTCAATGTTAATTCATGATGCCTTCATTGCTCTGTGTTTGGGACAACTAATTAATCAAACTCAGCTTATGTTGTTGAAATGATCTGACTAAATAGAATTTAAACTGATTATAATTTTTAAAATAGAATCTCATTACCTGGGTAGATTTGACAGAATGTTTATGTCTATGTTTGAATTGCTAATGTACAATTAGAAAAGCAATCATGTAACGTATTAGAACACTATGTATTCTGAGAATTATTTATTACTCCTTGAGTAGCCTCTCTGATATGAAAAACAAATTTCCACTAATAAATGAAAAAAAGCAGAATTTCAATATCACATCTACAATACCTCTTCATTAATGAACACACAGCCTATATTGAGCTACTTTGAAGAAAATTAAAAAAAATGCATTGCTAAAATGGAAAAAAAAAAAGGAAAAAATACAAACTGCAAAGGAATTTAGTCTGTTATGCTACAAGGTCGACTTTTTTGAGAATGTGTTTGGAAGCAATAGTTGCTCTAGCACATATATAGTAAGTATCTCTCTGAATTAAATGACCATGTTTGGAACCACACATACATACCCACCACTACACACAGAGAGACACAGAGAGATCATGAGGGATGGGATGAGAATTCCACCATCTTGTGTTTTGTTGTGGTGGTGCATACTTGCTCTCTCCACTCCTCTTCCATCCTGCTAAACCCTTTTGTGCCTTTATCTTTTGTAATCATATCTTTTGCATCTTTACCCTTTTGAATTCCTTGTCTTCTTGCAAATCATTTTAAATTGATTCAAATCCAATTTTCTTATGTATGCTTCCACTATGTAGCAATAGAGTGAACCTTGCCATTAAACTGTTTAAGTCATACTTTCAGAAAGTCATAAAAACCTGCTTTTTGACAATACCTTTGATGATGATTCTCTAAGTGACCTAAGCACTCGTTCAAAACATGTATGAAGCAGTGGATCTAATCAAATCCAGCTTGATTTGCGATGTGCTGTGACATGTATGGAGAATGTAGCAGAATCCTGAGCTAAAAATAATTTCAGATGAAGAAAACCTGGCAGTGTATTCCAGTGGCACAAATAGCTTCAAGGACCCATTTAGTCCATGGTACAAGAGCAGTCCACAGAGTTCAACACAAGAACCTTCCTGAATCACTTGGATGTTAAGCCCTCAGCCTCAGCCATTACCTGTTTCACTTTACAGATGGGCAGTTCTTGCCAATACAGACATGACCATTCTTGTTCTGCAGTCAGTCAGTAGTCTTCAGATACACACAAATGTACAGCTTCACCTTGGGTCAGCTGCCACGACTTGCACTATAGACAGAAAGCATTCAGTGGGTACACCTGTATTGCTAAGAACCATTTTCTGTATTAATAAATGCTAAGAGGAATCCCTAAAATAGCTTCCTTGCAGGCCAAAAAACATTTCCCAAGGTTTTGAGAGTGTGTTTCGGCATTTAGCTCAAAACTCTTGATGTTTGGTTTTGAGATGCAAGGTTTTGAGGACAAAGGCAAAGAGACAAGTGCATTCAATAGCTTGAATACAGACATTCCCATTTCAGGCGGCCTCAGTGCCTGTTAAAGGGACACATTTTTTCCTAAGGCCCGTGGTGAGGGTCTGTGAGTGCACTTGACATGAAGTTTTTAATTTTTTTTTTTCTTTTAAATCTCGATATATATAATGTACAAAAAAAAATCACTGTGGTTTCTCCTCTCTTTCCATGTTTATGTGGTTTCCCTCCTTCAGAACTTCAACTATCAACTTCACAGAAAAAAAAATCTATTTCTATGTATGGACAATGTAATTGCTAATTTTTTTACTGTATTTGCTGGAGACAATTTTCTGGGAGATGCTACAATCTTTTTTTTACAACCTGATTTATGGAGAAAAAAAATGAGTGAAAGGATTCTTCTTCCAACGTCTTTCCATTTCTTCTTTGAAATAAACTAATTAACGTGTGATTTACTAATTCACAGGTCCTTCATGTGAGTTTTAGGTGCAAATCATTTCCTCAACTGTCTCAGCCAGATGTGTGACACTGGGATAATTAAGGAGAAAAAAGTTATTGTTCACAGTTTGCTAATAATATGACATGTTTACATTTAAAAACCAACCAACTAACCAAACTGGACTTCCTTCAAGGTCACATAAAGACCATGTGCTAGAACTACCATTCTGTCAGATTTTAGATGCACTAATGTTTTACAGTTAAATGATGGACTCCATGAACCAGTTTTAGCTGGAATTTACCCTATGGAAAACAGTTAAAGTTTATTGTTATTGGATACTTTACTAAAACTACAGTCTGCAAGATTATCTTGGGAAACCTGACTGATAAATTTAACATAAGCTTCTAAAAAAACCCACAGTGACATCAATATCTGACACAGCTGACCAGTCCCACACCACAAAACCCATACCATATTGATATATTAAACTAAAGAAATCTCCACTTGGAACTTATTTAATTAACATAATTCTCTTACCTCCCAAGATTTTAATATTAAAATCACTTATGGTTCATATACTAAAAGGATGAAGGGATTTAACTATTGGTTAATACTTCTCCTTATTTACATATTCCTGTATTTTTGTTTTTTTTTTCTTTTATCTTCTCCACCAGTTAAACCACAGAAAGAGTCAATAAAATTCTATGTGTGAGCTCGTATTTTACACATTTAAGTTTTGCAAAGGAAGATTTAATACAGGTAGCTGTATTCTTCTATCTTTGGCAAACAGCAGAGACAAGGTATTAATCTGTATATTCAAAATATACTTGGTCTATGCATAGAAAACAATGTCCTCAAAAAAATTTAATTTTGTGTCTTAGTATTGCTTTTAATTCCAATCTAAATTCTTTAATGCAAATTTTACCTTGTTGATCATTGTGATTGTATTTTTGGAAAGTTATTTCCAAGTAATTATTAGGAATCAATCTGTAAATACTAATACTAAGGAATACATTTCCAGCAGTTAACATGCTAATGATAGAAATCAAAAGATAAAGGTATTAAAAAAAAAGTCATAAGGTCTTCTTTTTTTTTAACTTGAATAATAATGATAATAGATATTATTATTATAAATCTCTGCTCATTTACTCAAGGCTTCCAGTGTTTCAGCCATTCTAAATATATCCTGAGATATAAAGCCAAAGTGATTTGATTACGAAACAAGAATTTTAGGTCTGTAACAGTACTGATTTTCTGTTTCAAGAAAACCTTTACTTTCTAATGCCTTTCTTTTTCCCTAATACTTCTTCTCATTGATTTACATAACATAGAAAGATAATTTCCTGATGTTACGTTTAAAATAAATAACATATTTGGGCATCATTATTTTCATCAACACTACAATAAAACATGAATGACACAATAATGAAAACAAGTAATGACCAGGAAAAGAAATCTTAGTCTCAATTGCACAGTGTTAGATATCTTACTTCTAGTAGATAATGAGAACTGTCATTGACCTTATTCAAGTCACTTTACACATTTAAGGTACTTTTTCATTTAACAGGTTGGGTCAATTCAGAAGATTTAATATTGACTAAGATGTCTTTTCTTATTGGCAAATGAATAAACATTTCACTGCTAAAGCTGACAACAGAACTGCTTGGATTCTTCCAATTTCAGATTTAGAACCCTTCAATTACTACTTCTTACTACATTCACTAGACTTAATTATGGTATTTGTTTAAAAGCTCAATTTAATTTGAAAATGTATCTGTTCTTTACTGCCATTCTTAAATGGCCATATATATTTACTACAGTATTTAGTGTTAGATATGAAAGCTGGTAATGCACAAATATGACTTTTGCATGAACAATTTTGTTTCTTTTTTATCCTAGTGTACAGAAATCCTCTAAGTGAACAAAACACCAAATCCAGTTAGCACTGAAATATCTTTTATTATCTTAGATTTTGGAAAGGAGAATCAAAAATCTGCTGAAAAAGTACAAATTTTTAAATCTTTTCCACATTTCCAGTCACCTGCCACAACCATTGGTCAATTAGGAACAAATATATTTGGAGACAAAGGCTTTCTGTAGTCCCACAGTCCTTTAGTCCAATGTTTTTAATATTTGCATAATAGTATCCAAGACAAAAAAACTACCAATCGAGTAATACAGGACTGTGTGCATTTTTCAGTTTAACAAAGCAAAGATTGTGCAAAAGATGGAATAAGGAATCCCATAAATGCAATAGACTATTTTTCAGAGAGCTTAACTGAACAATTGTTCTGTGTTTTAAGAACAACCACTTCGGTGTCCTTCCTAGCATGGACAGCAATGCCATAGTGAGAAGGAGTAAAAGAGTCAAAATGTGTGACTATCTATAGAGGCAAAGGTTAAGCATAGGTTTGTAGAATTGACCTACTGGCTCCTTCTAGCACCTAACTTAAAACCAGTTCTCAGATCCTAAAGTTAGAAGTTAATGTTCATCATTTAGTGAATAGAAAAAAAAAAAAGAAAAGAAAAAGATGATGCATTCAGAAATTGAACATAGTAATAAAGGCAGGTGCTTAAATTTAGACTGTAAAATCTCTCTGCCATTTAACATCTTTTTTATTATTGAGTTTAAATTAGTTTTTTGAGTCCAGTCATCTACATAGCTAAAAGAACAAACTTTGTTGGCAGCTTAACAAAACATAAGCAATCTGAAATATACAGACAAAGTATTTTATTCTTAAAAGAGAAGTTTAACTTCAGAAACATATAGCTTAATTCTTTTGTTACCTTTTATTCTTAATCTGTTCCATAAATATCTTCTTATTTCTGTTATTTGTTCTAGTACTTCAGAACACACATCCTTGGTGTTACAATTACACAGTGTCTTGGTTAAGAAAAATTTACACTCACAAATGTGAAAATTATGAAGTATCTTCAGCGAGCAACAACAAAAATATCTCTGAAAGTTTTTAGTATTTAAATCTTTATAGATGATTAAGAAAATTAACTAAAAAGGAAATTGGTGTGCTGAGTATTCTGCTAGTTTTGTTTCTAATGTTAAGGAAAAAAAAAGATGAAACTGCTGTTATCACATAATATTTCAAAATATGATGAAGACATTTTTATATAAACTAATATAAATTCGGATTCCTTCTTATTTGTTATTTCTGTAGATATGAGTATTTTATATAAACATCTAAAGACACATTCAATTGTCAATATAGAGAAAAATAAAGCAATATAGAGATAAATAAAGCAAAATTAGTGCATCACTCAGATGATAGTTTTCGACAAGCAGTTTATCCAGCTGACAGATAAATAATGGGTGGGATACCCTTAAACTGCACATGTGGGGTGAAGTACTTCACTGTCCTTCTCAGCCCCCTGACAGCCTGGAGCCAGACTTCAGCATTAACCATCCCACCACGTAATTTTGTGGATGGTTTTGGTTCAAACAGGTGCACAATCAGGGTAGGAAACAGTGCCTCATCTCTCTTGCTCTAGATGTATGGAAGAAAATGAGTAGGAAGGAAACCTACCTCAGATTATGCACATATTCAAGAAAAAATTGTTCTAAACCAGCTCCCTTTTAAGATTGTTGTGGGCAGCACTAAACAAATGACAGTCCGCATTCATGTAGGATGAGGACAAAAGTTTTGTTGGGACTTGGAAGCTGAAACTCTGCTGTTCTTGCAATCCACTTAATGGGATATTTCACTACTACTGAAAGGCCACAGGCTTTGCGTCAATCTAATAATGCAAAACTTGGTTCAGCCCTTGACTTTAAAGTCTTGGCCTGAACTGATTTTAGATTGTTTTAAGATAAATCTACTGCAAAAGCAGCTCTTCCTAAGCAGTGTGGACATGAACTAATCAGTGCAACATCTCTATGGCCATAGATTGATTTGTCCCCATTTGGTTATTTTCTCTGTTATAAGAGATTTGTGACATGCAGTCTAAAGCTCTTAGACATGCAGCTAATTTCACATTGAGTTACTAGCATACCCCCTAAGACATATCTCATGTTCTCTCTTTAACTTATCAGAATGCCAATATCTCAAATAAAGAAAAGCTGATCATATGGAGGACCTCATATCCTAGATCTGTTTTGGGCCATAGAAAACAACTACATTTTAATATTATTTCTTCTTCAACAAAAAATGTTGTTTCAAATAGAACATGCAGGGTATTTTCAGAAATTTTTGTGTTTCAACAGGTCAAAATTGAATATTTTATTGGAATTTTCTGTTGAAATGCTTTTCTCTCTGTGTGTATAAAATTTGAGCTTTTTTAAAAAAGAAAAATATACTTTTCACTGATGTTGATATGTTCCTCTTGGATCAACTGGCTCACTGATAAGAATAGTTCTAAAATAAGACTTCAGAGAGGAAGACTGGGATATGCTTATATAATTACAAAAGAAATACCAAAAAGAATTTTTTTAATAATGGAAAACAAGGATGGAAGTAACAGATGGTGGTCCTTGAATCTTTTCCCCTGGCACAAGTGTCATGGAGCTATCTTTTAATAAAGGAAAAAAAAGGAAAAAATTAAATAAATCCTTAAAAATAAATATAGAAAATGAAATATCAAAGTATCAAAATAACTCAGGATGTGAAAGAAAAACTCTGAAATTTGACTCTGTAACTACTTTTTTCCCATTTTCTAATTTCACAAGCTGGACTTTATAATTGATTAAATCAATAATAATGTGTAAAAATTCTGGTTCCTAGAACGGTGAAAAATGGAAAAATGCTATTTAAATACCTTTTAGGTAAACATTAATGGAATTAGGTAATCAGTGAAATATTTTATTATAATGCCTTGAGGCAAATATATTACAGATGTAATGGCATGTTATTTTTATCATGGACTACTATAAGTTAAGGCAGACAGCACAATTCAAACATTTTGAATTGTAACTTCATGTAATACAGGAGCACTTACAGTACATAATGCATCAAGGCTCAAAAAACAGAAAAGGCAATAAAGTTCACATATCCAGCCAATGGCAAATTTGATTAAAAGTCAATTTTTACAAGGTTTCCATTCTTTTTGCTGTCCCTTGAGGACTGCTGTTCCATTTTAAATTAACATTTTATTATGCTATATGGTTTTTACAGTGTTATTAGATTAATTAGCTGATCTTGTTTACCTTGGTTGACCTTTTATTTGGTTTTGAATTCAATATTGAGTTCAGTGGATAGAAACTCCAATTGTAATTTCAAAACGAATATGCCTCTTCTTTTTAAAAGTAGTTCTTTACACTATATTTAATCTATATCCATTGTATTTCTCAGTGAAGTCAGACATTGTTCTAATGAGATATTTATCATGGTCTATAGTGGTGGTTACCAACGCAGTTGCCTCCCTAGTCAAGTGGAAAAGCAAACTGAAATTTTTATAGTTCACATATATGAGATTCACAGTCTTTTAACATAGCTCCTTTTAGCAATACAGAAACTTTTTTTTCTTCCCACCATTAAACAGTGTGCCATTGCTCAGCTGCTTTAGAGGCAATTAAGTACAAAAATATTAAAGCTGCATCCCTGACACACCATTTGTACTTCCACTGCTAATACAGTAAAATAGACATCCTATTCCATGACAGTTGTAATCTTCATTTTCTCTTAAAATTTACATGTTATAAGTGTAAAATTGCATTTTTTTTTAATACATAAGAGGTAGATAGCCAAGGGCATAGGATAGGACTAAAGAGAAGGTAAGATATGGTCTTGTGGAAGGTATTCTACTCAATTGTCGAGTAACAGGAGATGCGGGGACATAATTTTGATCACATTGAATTATATCTCTCATACTTGCCCAAAATACTGTTACTTTTGCCTTTCCTGTGGATATTTAAAAATTAAGTCTCTTTTGTCTGTTTACTTTCACTATTTTAATAAGACTGAGAGAAGGATTTAAGTTATAGCTGGCACCAATAGGAAAGTTAGAATTTTATTAAACATAAACTGGTGGACATAAAACCCCAACCAAATAAATTTACAGGGTATTTTGCTTATCATGTTTGCTACAGATATTGTGGGGTTTTCTTCCTGAGAAAACTGTTGGCTGCAAATACCTCCAAATCTAAACCTATTCAATTGCTATAGCAAACTCTGGAGATGGCCATTTAGTTACAGTCTTGTGCAGTCAAATTTTATATCAAATACCTTCTTTTGAAGTCTGATCTTTGTGAAAGAAATTAGAAATTTAAGTATAACTTTTTTCAGTAAAATAAAAGGTATATTGGAGTTGTCTTTTTTCCCACCTTTCATTGTCTGGACATAATAGTATAGGAGTAATTCTGCCTAAGAGCTGTCACAAGCAAATGGTTTGCAGTTCACCAACATTCCTACACTTCATTGAAAATCACAGAAATTAAAATTACTGAAAAATACTAAGAAAACAAGAAAAAATGTAGTCTTTTCTCCCTCTGTTTTTGAAAAGACAGTTTTGCATACAAAAGGAAAAGAACAAGTAGGCAATGCAAAATAGAAAAAAAAAAAAGGGCACAAATAAACAGTCTTCCCTTTTCCCCCTAGATTCCCAAGAAATCTAGGATGAGCAATAAAAGCAAAAATAAGTGCTGTTCATACTGCTCTTCATGATCCTAGCTCTTCATGTAAAAATAGCCAAAATATGATAAACAAAGAGAGAAAAAAAAAAGAGGCAAAAATACAAAGAAGGTGAGAAGATGAAAGAAACATCAACATAAGTACTTTAGTTCTCTTTGCCTGTTTAGAGATGATATTGTAATTCCCATAATTTGCTGAGAACATGCTGCGATTGAGACTGTCCTTACCCTGCAGCATATCACCAGATTAACAAGAAAGAAAATACATCACTGATCTAGACATAGGATCAATATCTGTGAAATCTGACAGAAAAACATAGTATGGAACTCAATTTAATACAGAACTATTTCATTGCAGATTACAGTAATAGAGAAGACAATATCGATCTTAAAATTTTGTTGTGCAAAGTATTTCGTAAAATAGCTTTGAATTGCATAATCAGCTGCCGGTTTTTACTATTATCTGGTCAGCAGTAAGATTCTGAATTCACCTATTAGGTTCTAACAGCAAATGTATACTTTTGGTGAACAAATGCAACAACCAAAAATTCTTCTTGACCCTAAGTGGACATTCCAAAGCCTTTCCAAAATACTCAGGATCATGACATATTGTACACCCTTGCCAAATGAGCTAGATATTAATAGTAGTTTATAGAATCACTGAGTTGTTTAGAAAAGACCTTTTATACCATGAAGTCCAACCATTAACCTAACTCTGTCAAGTCCACCACTAAACCATGTCCCTAAGCACCTAAGCACCACACCTACATGTTTTTATATGCCTCCAGGAATGGTGACTCCAACACTTCCCTGGGCAGCCTGTTCCACTGTTTGGCAATCCTACTGTAAAAAAAAGTTTTTCGCACTGTCCAATCTAAACCTCCTTTGGTGTAAGTTGAGGCTGCTTCTTCTTGTCTTGCACCACACTCAGGCTATTGATCCCACCACCTTTTTGGGGAAGCAGCCCTAATTCCAATGTGACCATTCTGAGGCACTTTGTGGTTTTTAACACCTCAATCACTTTTGAGTCTTTCTTGTTATCTGTATTTCCATCCCTGACCTTCACTGAGAGAGCAGGCTGAAACACCTTGCTCACACAAATTGGATTAATAACAAAAAATGGGAGATCCCTGTGTAGTAATAACTTGGACAGCACTTTTTGGTTTTGGGTTCATCATTTGGTATCTTTAGTTGATTGAGTAGAATGTGCTTTTAAAGAGTCAGAGGTATGGATATCATGTTCATTATTTCATCGTGCCTGAATTTCATTAAAGATTTCTTTTAAGTTCTGCTTTTACCAATTTGCCTGCTATTCAGTGGTTCTGTAGACTTTTATGCAGAAGTGAACAGGACAAGTTTTAAAGTGGGGTAAAACCCATCCCCTTCCTCCTTATTTCACCAGAAACTCAGAACTCTGGAAAAGAGCTTTACAGAAGTTTGGTTAAATGTATTTTGGTGTGAAAAGTGCATTATTTTCATAAGCACATGATGAACTCAGTGAAGACAAAAGCTATTTTTTTTTTTTTAATATTTTTAGTTCAGAGAGTGCTTTTAGGTAATACTTTTGCTTGTTTTCTGAAAAAAAAAACAAACTAAAAATAAAATATTTGAACAAACAAAGTAACAGTTTGCCTTTTTATGGAATACCTTGTATCTGTTACATTTGTTAACAGATTTTTTTTCTCCTTTTTTAGTTTAGTACTCACACAAGGCAGAAAATTAAGATAAGGAACGACCATGTATAAATGCCATAATCCACAGTCTTTACATTGATAATATGTGTAGCTTCTTTAAGTAGCATCACAACTCTCTCAAAAAGCCCAGAAAACTGAAATGCTGACTCACAAAATCAATTTTTTTGGTACACCAGTCCTTGGGCTGAACAAATGAAAAAAGTGTTTCTTAATGTTAAAAGCAAGAAGAGGGAAATTAATAGAAAAATCTTAATTAAGATTACTCTTAATTAAATTTAAAAGGTAATAGTAACAGTAATAATGATCCAGTAAAATAGTTATCTGCTTTGTAATTAACACATCTGTTTCTTGTTGCCCATGCATTAATTCAGTGTGTATTTGGGGGAGGGTTTATATAAAAATCAGCTCCTCATTTGGTTTTAAATGCTTAAAATTACTTTTAACACCTATTAAGTGTTTCAAATAACACACATGCCAGCACCTTGTTATGATTGGTCTAGTGGTTTGATTTATAAGTGAACTTCATTTGATACACTCAGTGATTTGAGTTACTGATATCTACATACAGCAGTGACTTTTTCAATGTATTATGTAATTATATGCAACCATCAATTTAATTCACTTCACTCCTTTTATTTCTTTAAACTTTGTAACTAAAGAAAACAAACTTTGTCCTTTACACAAAGGACTTGATTTATAAATAACTAGCTACATTCCCTGTAGTTATAATAGGCCAAATTACCAATGAGTTAGTAGAGGCACTTGAACTTAGCATTTGTGCAAAAGTTTTAGGAAGATGAATATGAACTTTTCTGAAACAATATTATTGATCCATTTGTGAAATCCACTTACATCTTTCAGTACCTGCCAGTCTGGCTGTAGTGCAATGCACAGGTAGATGGAAAAATATTGTTTTAAAGCGACATATCCAGTAGGTACTATTTAAATATCTAGGGTACACCACTACTGGTGAGAGAATTCATTGCTACAGACCCTTTTCCACAGAAACTAAAAATTACAGCATTGATATTACTTGCCTTTAATTTTTAAAAACTCTGCTCGCTCAATTTCTTTTCTTCCTGGCTTGCCTCATGTACTTCCAATTCAGCCTTTGAATGGTGAGTAATTTGGAAGCAATGAGAACTGGACAAAGTAAACATGGACGTGATGTGGGGATGAATAGACACTTAATGTGATTGGATGGACTACAGCATACCCACTTCTTCTGTAGTTCCCTCCTGCCCCAGCTATGAAAGTTCTTTTATAGCACTTGAGTACTTATGGAAGAAAAGAATAAAAAATATTTAAATGTCTTGTCTCGCAAGATGAATTTGCAAGATCAAAACAGTTCAGTAGCCTGCCATCCAATTTATTTATCTTCCAAATTTTTTTCAGTGATCTTGCTCTTAAATTTTGCATATAAATATAAGATATAAATCACTATAAGAATAGTGATACTAAAGAAATTCCAGCTGTTGTTTAATATTAATATTCAGCTCACCACTGACTGAATCTTTATGAATGTTCTTAAAATGCAGAGATATCAAGACCTTCAGCTGTATTATCCTCCCATTAAAACAATCATCAGGAAATTCTAAATTCCTGGTTAATGACTTTTTTCTCTTTGACTATTAACATAAAAATGTTACCATTTTTTGCCTTTTATATGTCATGAGGGGAAGAGTGAACTGTCTTTCCCTCTCAATGAAAAGAATAAGTGATTTTTTAAAAAAAGAAGAAAAAACCCCTGCCTTTAACTTCCTTTAGGGGGTACCACAACCTTATTTTTACTGTCATTTCCTGAAGATCTTCAGCAATTTTCCACAAAGGCATTTTAGAAAAGTAGTAAAAGGTAGTCTTGTCTGCTTTTGTCACATTTATGACTTCACTTGTTGTTTGATTTCTTTTTTAACCTTTTGCATTATGGCTTTTGTTTTAGCTTGTGACAAGGCAGAGAGGGGAAGAGGAGATAAGAGGTTGAGTTGCAACTCTTTTGAGCATAGTGAGACATACTCAATGCATGAGGAAGTTATTAAGACTAAATTTGGATTGACTAATTTTTTTTATCTGTAGTATGCTGAAAGAATTCAGCAGGAAATTAAGTAAAACTGGTGATTTTTCACTCAGTGTTTTCAAGTGGGAAATAAAGCACAAGACAAAATAGGAATTGTTATTTCACCTGACCCTAAAAGAAACATAGAAACCAAAATATGGATTATGAACAGAACACAGAATATTTCACTACATTTGGTTGTTGTGTTGTTTTTTTGTTGTTTTTTTAGGTGATAACATGAGAGAATCCTAGAAATATTATTTCAGTTTCTTTTTGATAGGACTGCAATAACAAAATTACTAGTATTCTTCACAGAGATATCTACTCAACAAATAATTTATGCACATTAAATTTCCCTTCTTAAAGAGAATAAGACTTAAATTTGAACTCCCTTCCACCTCCCTTAAACAGTAACTCTGTTTAAGGCCATCTTTCTGTTAATCTCTTTCCTGTTCAATAAATAACTCATCATATAACAGATCTTACTGGCCATTCTTAAGAACTTGTGAACCAAAGTGGTTTAGGTGTGGGTCATCTGAATAAAGCAGCTGCCAAAAATCTGAACCTAAGGCAGGGCTTGGCCAACACCTTCACTCGATCCATAACAGTCACTCTGAAACCTTCCTTTTTCCAGGCTGAACAGTCTCAATTATGTTGGGCTTTCCTCATGGGAGAGGTGCTCCATCCTACTGATCAATTTTGTGGCTCCAGCCTTTCACCAGTTTTGTTGCCCTTCTCTGGACACACTCCAGTATCTCAATGTCCTCTTTGTGAGGATCTCAAAACTGCATACAGGATTCAGGGTGTGGCCTCACCAGTGTCAGGAAAAAGGGGATGATCACTGTCTTGGTCCTGCTGGCCACACCATGCTGATACAAGATGAGATGCTGTTTGCCTTATTGGCCACCTCAGCATATATTTTCTTCCCATGAGTTGCATTTCTGGTCTGTTTCAGGAGGACTGAATCTCTTAACCAAGTATAAAAATTGCTCTGTCTTAGCAGAGCATGAGAATATAAGCTGGCAATAAGTATTTTCTGTGAGAATGAATTTCAAGACAGGAAGAGACTGAAGAAATAATGATGGAAGAATGTTAATAAAAAAAAAAATCTTAAGTTAGCCATAGCATGTACCAGAACTTGTCCCTTTCCCTAAGACTGATAATACTATCTTAAGTAGTTTTCAGTACGTAAAACAAACAAATCAAAACCAAAGCAAGACCAAGAGGGGGAAAAAAACCCAAGGGGAAAACTCAACAACCAAAGAGGAAGCATCTTAAGAAGAAAGGATTACAATTCAGATGTACTTGTTTGTCAGTGAATACACTGACTAAAAAATAAAACCATACATGCATATATCCATTCTCTTTCTGGATCTATGGGGTTTCTACAGCAGAACAACGCATAAGACGCTTTAATTTGTATCTATACAAATTAGGTCATGACCCATTCTGATTCCCTAATGATAGAGCACAAAACAGCTTTTACTTTCTGTCAGATGTGGAAGTGTTTTAATATCCTATGAAAAGTAAAAGCTTAATTAACACACAGTAATTGCAAGGCTTTGAGACTGACTATAATTCTTGATAAATTCCTCCTGCTGGAAATACTTTTATTTTTTTTGTGGTTTTTCCTAACCCTATGACACAGGTCTCTTCTCCATAACAGGCAGAAATTATGGGCTGTTGTTGTGTGCTGTCAAAGCTTTAGCAACCTGTTCACCTGAGACTACTGTGGGGGATCAGTAGCTACGACAAATTAGAACAATGTAGTGTATTTATTGTTTTGAATCATTGGTATGGCAAACAAAATGAATAATAACATGTGTATTGAAACCTTGGGGTTTGAATTCTATAAATTATTAGGAGCTCTCCACAGAATCAAATTCCTTTTATTCACACATTGAAAATTATGGCCGTGTGGCATGCCATCATGAACAAATAAAAAGTGATAAAACTCCTTTTTTACCAGGGATCAGGACAATGGCTACAATATGATTGGACTTTTGTTATTGTTGTTGCTTTGTTCATCATTAGCTTAAACTTCATGGTGGTAGGTAGTAAACAAAATAAAGACTGAATTATATAGGTGCATTAATTAGGAACTGTTAGGCAGTAGGTTTGAACAGATGCTGTTTTTGCAATTCATTCTGGCAGATACAGGTGTGGAAAGGGTACTTGCAGATAACAGGTATTCATTTTCTGTGTCTACATGAGATATATGCTATGTTCTACTTCTGCCGTATCCTGTCATCTTACTACAGTAATTTGCATTCCTGACTACATTTTGTGCTAAAAATAGGAAGTCCCAGGACAGACAAAGCCTGTAGAGACACTTGACAATTGGCTAGATCTGATTATTATATTAAAATGTTTAAATTCACTTCATTACACAGAGAACTTGCCTCAATTATTTATCCCATTAACCTGAGGCTAAAGATGCTGCATATGATACCAACTTTTCTAGAGGCTAATCTCAGTGGATCTTTGTCAAGGTTAAAGGCTTGTCACAGTATAGACTGCAGAAATGCCACTATTATCAAAGTCTGAGACTTTTTTTTCTTTTTAAAAAATTAAAGTCAAGTTTCAGACTATACTGTTTAGAGGCAATGTCTCTACAATGTGTTCTATTACAATTTTGAGTACTTTTAAATGCTCATAATATGAGTCACCATACAGGACAATTTAGACAGTGGAGCTTGAAAACTAGTGGGAATGATCCAAGGGTTTGTTGTGAGTTGCTGATGTTGCCCCATTCTTATTTTGTCAAAATTCTGTTTGCCTGTTCGTGTGAGAACTTTGAGTCAGGATTCACACACTTCATTATGCCTTTTTTTCCATTTTTAACCTACTTTCACCATCCTAAAACCTTTGCTTCCTTGCAACTGTCTCCTACCAGATAAATATCCAACTCCAAAGACTTTTCTGTCACAGGTCCCAGTTTTGCTACCTTGCCTCCAGTTTTGGTATTTCTGATATGCCTGGGGAACGTCAGCCTGATATTTTATTTCTGACAAGGTTGCCAAGCAATGTTGGCCTTGCATGGCTCATCTTCCTGAAGCTCCTCTCCAGTTTTCTATGATTTTGGCGCCTTTCTCCCTTAAAAGCTCCCCTCTTCCTGCCTTGGCGTTCTACTCCTAATAGTGCTGTCTGTAATTTTAGTCAGTTTATCGCACCATGTTTGTCACTGCCAGTAGTTTCCCATGCTTTATTTACCCCAAGTCAGGGCCTAGTCACTTAAATCACTTCCCTGCCCTACTGCTAAACTCTAAATTAAAATTCCACTGCATAGAAGAAATGTACTGAGCCGCTTTTGTGATCAAAGTCACTTAAATTCAGAAAATAATATAAAAGTAATAAACACCTTTTGCCTGCTGATTTAAATGCCATGGGACACTGGGAAAAAATTCTACACACATTTAAAATAGTATGCATCAGCTCCTTTCAAAATAGCAGATAAGCAGAAAGGAAAGAGAAGAAATGGAAGAAAGCAGAAAGACAACTAGAAGATTAAGAAATAATAGAAGCCATAGGAAAGATGGGAATGAGAATGTTTCTGCTCAGAAGTTAGGAAAGACACTTCCTAGTTTTTCACTAGTTCTATAATAAATCGTATTAGTCCACTTTTTTGCCTGCAAGTAACAAATCAAGGTTCTTCTGTTCAATTAAGAATTTCTTCCATGGCTCTCTTGTCTTACTAAATAATTCAAGTTCCTTTATTTAACAAGGCTTTTCTTGTAGCAAAGTACAGAAATCATACCAAAAGGTGGTGGCCTGATTAAATTATCATCTGCTAATTTGTCTTTAATAAGGACAGAAGAATTTTCTGCCAGGCATTGGTGGCCAAAGGCTGATCCCCACACAGAGGGGTGAGGGAGCCTTGGCAGCCCCACAAGGCACTGGACCGGCCCCTTCCCACTGCCACGGGAGCCCCAGGGGAACCTCAGGGCTGGGTCAGAGCCAGGAGGAGTAGGAGAGGCCCCTCGGTGTGGGAATGGGGGACAGAAAGGGCTGTTGGTGTAAGCTGGTACCAACTAGCTCTTGTGCACAGCTGTGCCGATGCTGCACTGGTCCTGTCTCCTCTAATTAAACTCTATTTGTGGTAACTTTCCTGAGTGAGGGGCAGGATATCAAACAGACATAAGAAAAGAGGAACTATTTGACTTCCAAGATGGAAATAATTAATCTGTTCAGATATTCCAAAATAATGGACTTACTTTCTTTCCAAAGAAGTAAGCATTTGCTTTAAATGCAAATATAGAATATTACCTTTGTATCATAATAACCATAACACTGTCTTATATGTTGCCTTCTTTATTCATGTTCTAACAGCTTAGAAATACAATAAAATGGATTTTCAATGTATTTCTGAAATGAAAATCACCATTAAAGGATCAGAAATAAACAATAGAAATCTTTTTAAAGAATGCTGAAGTTTTATCTGAGAGTAAATGCTAAACTATTTTAAGAATTTAAAATACATTCTTGCCCAATTCTGTTTTAATTATTGAAAAATTGAATCCATTGATCTTGCATTTTCCAACCTGCGTGAAGTAGTTTCTAAATAATAAAATGGAGTCTATAGAGTCCATTTTGAAGGCAAAAGGTATTTTCTTAATTTTAAATATAAAATGAGTTGATTTATAATATTTATTCACAGGCCATAAGACACTGAGTCAAAAGCTGTTGAAGGCATATAACTGTATCTGTGTTTTCAGCAGGTTTTCAATCAAATCTTCAACAAGAAATGATTATAGTGTCTGACTGAAATATGAGTACGGCACCCTTCACAGATTTATTACGGTGTCTGAATAAGACTTGAAAAACTTAAAAAAATTTAAGTTGAAGCTTATTCTATAAAAAGTTTATTTGGTACTGAACTCAAAAGCATTGCAAAATGTCTGAATCAAAGAAGTATTTGCTAGATCTACAAAACAAACTATCTACAAGATAAAAGTGGGAAATATCAGAGTGAGGTTCAGGTATGTATTCAGACACATAAACGTGAACCTGTAGACACACACATTCATGTGGGGTGGGTGACCCTATTATAGTGAGCAGAGAAATTGTCGCTGCTGTTACTGAGATGGAAACCACATTCCTAAATGTAATCACATGTCTGGACTCCTTCTGCTCCTACAGAAGAGCTTGGGTGTCCTGTGGGTCGTGTATTGCATCTCTAAGTGCTGACTTCATATATCACTCTTCTGGCATGTTCCCTGTGTTTTTGCAGCAACATCACACTCTCATTAGAGCTCATAGGTCTTGCAAAATACCCGATGCAGGCATTACCTAGAAGAGAAGCTGAATAAGTCTCTGGCCTCCATAGATTTGACTGTGTTGTCATTTGAGTCCTACATGGTACTTTAGAAGAGATTTTACAAGCTATGTCCTGAAAGAACTTTAATACTGGTGTGTTCTGTGTTAATTTAGCATTTTCATTAATGAGTGCCCCAATGTAGAGGGATGTTCCTATCTGTTTATTTCCTTTTGAAAAGAGGGATCTGGTACTCCTGTCTGTGCAACAGCTAGGCATTAACTGGGAGGAATGCACATAATGCTTATTATAAGATAAAGGCAACACACTTCTACCTTGCAAAAGTTGCACTTAGGTTAATGCTATAATGAGTAAAAATTCTGGCTGTCAATCACAGCTTGACTAAAGCAATGATTAAAAGGCAAAAAAGCCATTGTTTCTTATAGGTGTATATGGTTCATTGCACCAAAGATACATAGTGCAATGAAAAAAAAATAGTCAAGATACTTGTCCAGACAATTGTGCATAAAGTAGATGTGAAAGTGTTTAATTAAACGTCCAAGTTTTCTGGCAAATGCACTCAGGAAACAATGTATCATGTTCCTGAAAGGGAAAATAAGACACATAGGGAAATTTCCATGTATTGAAACTCGAGTTCTTTTTTTCAGATCTGTATTTATTACTATTCTGGATAGACACTCTACTAAAACTGGAGAGATGCTGAAGCTGGATGTTCATTAATGTGTGATCTGAATACAAACTGCCATTCTTAAATAAGGGATGGAGTCTGTCTGTATGCTGGTACTCTCTGGGAACAGATACAGCTGATGAACTTATCTTGCAATGTAGGGTGATTGTGCTCTTGCACTTCATGCAGCTGGCTGAAAAAGTATTATTTTTCACACTGGGAAATCTAATACTTACAAAGTAAAGCAGTCCAGGCTCCAGGAGGTTTCTGTAGAATAGCACACTTCAGCTAAAAATCTGGCAAACGAATGGGGATGTCTCTAAAATTTAGAGAATGCATTAATTTGTAAGCTGTAATTTACACAGATCGTATAACTGGAAGTGATAGAATTTCAAAACTGATGTCTTTTATACTTCTAAGAATTATAAGTTAGATACTGTATTTTAAAAATGGAAAAAGTTCAGGGGTTTACTAAAAAATCAGGGTTGAATATTTTATTTTATTTTAGTTGCTGGCAGGTAGTATATTCTAGCGAGAGACTATAGCAAATTGTTACTAATTTTAAGTTAGCTATCAAAATCTTTAATCTTACTCTGTCACTTGGTTTGACAGTAATACAAATTCCAAACACATTCATAATTAATTTTTCTTGTACATTTGAACCAAATTCATCTACTTGCATATTAGAGACAAGAACAGAGTTGAAATGCTTCAGTCAGTCACTTCTGAGTTGTTAAAGATTTCTGTCATTCAGCTATTCTTTGGATGAATTCTTTCAAGATATTTAGATTATGATCTTTCAGTTCTTCCAGCTTCTGTCCTACTAGAGTTAATTTGACACATTTCTTTATAGTCTTTCCCTTAGTCCTAATATAAAATACCTTTCATGTTGTGGCACCAATAAGCACACCTCTACAGCTACCTCTACAGCTACCTCTACCTCTAAAATGAACTAGAAAGCTCTCTTTCTAAAAGGTCCTCCTGCTATTTTGACCAAAACAGGCATTTCTAGTCCCATCTTTCACTTGAAATGGTGCTGATAAAATTTTAAAAAAATCTAAACCAATCCAAAACATAAATAACACAAGAACAGGAGTTAGAGGAAGAAAAAAAATAGTTTGAATGCTATTCTATTACTAACATCAGAATTTAGGAAGAGAAGAATATGAGGGAAAATGTCTGTGACTCCTGCCAAGCTGTTCTGTCGCATATATCCTGTGTAACAAAATTCAGCTTAGGCCCTTGGGCTAGTTTGTATAGCTGGGATTCACATGATACAAATACATAAACACAGGCTGGACTGAGAAAGGAATGAGAGCAGCCCTGAGGAGATTGTAGGCTTGTTGTTTGATAAGAAGCTCAACATGACTCAGCAGTGCACTCTTTGCAGTCCAGAAAGCCAACTGTGTCCTAGGCTGCACCAAAAGCAGCTTGGGCAGCTGATCAAGGGAAATGATTCTGCCCCTTTATTCCACTCTGGTGAGACCTCGCTGTCAGACTGAAATATTGTCGTTTATAACTTAAACAGCTTCATGAAAGGTTTTTGCCTATTAGAACTGTATTACAGAAGCTGTACAGGAGACCAAACCCTGACTTATCACCTCACGTGATGATAAGATCAAATAACAGCTCAGGGTTGGAGACATTCACAAAACGAAAGCTTAACACCTTCAGGGTGGAAACCACAGCCCCACAGCTGTCGGCTGCCAGGCTGTCACAGACCTTCACACTGAAGGGTGGGGAGAGAGAGGCTTTGGGTGTGTGCTGGAAAGCCTCTGGTCAGAGGTGCAGTGACCACCCATCCTCCTCTGTGCAGAGGAGCCCAGCTGAAGGCTCTTCACCCAAGGAAAAACTGCATCCATGAAGGACAGCAGAGGGTGTCATGGCCCGTCAAAGGTCCCCCACAAAGGGGTTCCCAACCCTACACAAAAGATGATGCAACAGATCCAATGTGTTGCAAGGGACAGTGTCAAACTGGACCCCTGCAAGGGAAGCACATGGGCATTCCCACCTGACCCAAAAGATATAATAATCCACTGGATTCTCTACTATTCAGCATGGCACGGTGTGGTGATGGCAATAGGGCACACTCATCACCAAGACCAGATGGAGGGGAGCAAAAAGACATTGTTCGTAACATATAAACTTTTAAAAGTGTAAGTGTGCACAGGCTAGCGTTTTGATATTCCCCTTACATATTATGATAGCTCTGGGCAGAGAACTATAGAACGTGCTAATAAAACAGAAAACAAACATTGAGAAGGTCACAAAAGAACATTTTACAATTGTGATTGCTAAAATATATGAGGCATTAAAATTTGAATTCTACATTTGTATGACAGTGACTGTAATGAGAACAGAAAATACTTAGAGCCTAATATATTCTCCTGACAATTTAAATATTACTGTTACCCAGTTGTTATCTTGTACTTCTTCTCCAATTCCATAAATAGGGAAGGTCATAAAGATAGTGAAAATGCATTACAGAATTTAAACTTCTGACATTTTCCTAAATACTCAGACTAAGAGAATATATGGATAGCATGATAAGGCTTTCTTTGAAGGAAAGAATTTGGTATAATAGTTAACCCATCCATTTTTGTGAGGTTTTCGCTTCTCTGTTCATTTCAGATCATGTTACCAAAACATGTAGTTAATTTAGCATTTGAAAATTAATATAAAAAAACCAGCTATTTTTTTCTCTGATGGTTCTATTTATATGCTGAGGCCAGAACTCTGAGTTAGTTTTTTTGCTGTTTTAATAAAGGATATATGTTGCTTACTCAGGCTTTAAAGTATTTTAAACCTGGAGGTTAAGTCTCATTTTATACATCTTCAATGAACTGGGATTATATCCCTATATTAATACTTGGGAAATTGGTTCTCTCAACTAATATGTTGCTTTGTTTCTGAGACAATTTTGTTTATTGAGTTAATATATTTCAATACCTATAAACCTGAAGAAATTTTTAAGTGATATCCATTAGCCATATCATGGAATCATGCATTAACACAATGAAACTAAACAAAGTGATCAAAATTACAGTCCCTACATATCATACTTTACAGAATCATTTTTTCTATATTATACAAGTTCAGCAACAATCATTTCTCCAGGATCTGATCTTGTCCATCACCACTGTTCTTGGATTTACATCTCAGTAGGGACAGTCTGTTTCTGAATAGGATGGTTATGTTTACAAATAATTAGATGTATATGCAGAGAGCAGTTGTTGCTATCTAGCTGTTTGTAAGACAGGGTCTGGCCTGCAGAAGTTGCGGTGTTCTGATCACTGTTATTGTGGAGACAGATAATTTTGAGATAAATATAAATTAACCATACTGTTGTATATAGTTAAGCAGAATTGTTGCTCCTCTCTAAGCCAAGTTATTTATAGCTCACTGAGACAGTTGATACACTAACAAAATCTGCTTTATAATGACATTTTAACTACAGATGTAATCTCTAAAACATTTACACAGCTCACTTGTCTTTTACCGAAGCTCTACTGTATTCTGAACAGGAATCGTTCTACTTATCTTCTTGGATTTTTTCTCTCATGATTTTCTGATTTTTTAATTGTTCTGGTTGTTTTAAAAGCATTAATGAATTCTATTTCTAAATGCATCAGGGTGAATGAACAAAAAATTTGTAACAGGGGCTACTCTACAACAAATAGATGAATTTCGTCATTAATATTAAAATTATATTAATTGCCCTCATATACTTGTTTTCCAAATCCAAATTTCTGAGGAAAATGGATCACTGTAATTGTAACATTAGTACCAATTAATTAATTCCAATAATACCTGAGCCTAAGTCTCCAATCCATTTACATGTGAGGGCTTTTTCGTTATTTGGGATAATAGTTAGAGTAAAACTATGTGTTTCATTCTCTTTGTACTTGGATTCCAGTCCTACAGAAAGTCACACAAAGGAAAAATCTTAAGTACATCAGTATGCAGCTCCCCTTATACCATCTCAATTTCAGTGTCAGATCTATAAAGTATAATTTCACTGTTTTAAAAAAATATTTTAAAAAAGCCTACTCTATTACTCTTTCACCATTTCTTTAGCATTTGCTACCTTCAGTATTTTTGTTCATATTTGTTTAAGAAAAAGAAGTTTGGTCTTAATATACTAAATTTTAGGGCTGCTTTTTTTTTTCCTTTTTTTTTCTTTTTCTTTCAAATTTTTTTTTAATTGACTTTTGTAGACAAATGTCTTTTCACATTCAAAATGGTTGGTCTTATCTTAACTCAACTCAAAACATCGATTTTGTACATAAAGTTCCCTTCAGGATAAAGCAAACAAAAGCAGTATCAGTGATGTGATAGAATTTTAAGTACAATACAATTGCTCTGTGTAAATGTATTCTAAGCTATTATTTGAGGACAGCTTAAAGTCTGTGTTTCATTGCCCACCGGGAATGGACAGAGCAAAATCCAATCAAACACCTGGGAAACTCTGTTCTTCAAAAGATCTGAGTAATAGAGGTTGGAATCACAGTAAACCCATCTTTGATAAAAATATCCAGGCTGGATTTCAATTACAGTGATTTTGTAATCCATCTGGAAATTTTTTTCTTTGAGTTCTTTTTTTTTTGTTCCTTTGCAAATGTAATTTTGGGTAGAAGATTTTCAAGTGATTGATGACTATCAAATTGTCTCTGCTAATAATAATTCACCTTTGAAAAATTTTAAATTTTGGACCCTCATCTCAAGATGCCATAATGAATTGGAACATTATGTTTATATGATTTTATTGCTTCTCTACTAAAAAGCTAAATTTTTTCCTGTCCCATCTGTAAATCAAAGTTTCAAAACATTGTTTTTAAAATCTGAGAGGTAAAAACAAAATACTGCTATGTTTCTTAAAAAGTTCCTTAATTATTCATATCTCATTTTCCTATAAAATCTGAATCACTTACAGGCACCCAGTAAGTGGTTGGGGTCAAGAGTTTTATGGGTAGTCATTTGAGCTGATATCAGGAGTTTGACTGAGCAGCATTACTTGTGGATAATAGAGTTACTTAACATGCATTTCAATAAAATCCTCCATGCAATATATATGACACCCACCGGAAACCTAAAGAACAGAACATAGATATTAGTGTTGTAATTTCTCTGATATGCTGGTGTAAGTTATTTGGTCACTCGGATAAGTTTTTTGAATTATGTGTCACTTCTCTGTCTTTGTTTCATGCCAAGGTTGGTAGGTTTGTTAAGACAATTGCATTCTGAAAGTTTAGAGTGATGGTTTTAAAATGCAGTACCTTGTCAGGTGACACAATATTCATCAAACAGCTTATTTAGAACATTTAGTTACGACTTCTTTAATGGACAACAAGCAGAACAGGAAGTAATACAAAAGATGATATTAAAGTTACTCTTGCTTTTTTGATTTTTTTTTAATTAAATTATGGAAACAAAAACGAAGTTGCAGTAATGCTTAATGCATTTCTTTTTCCTGCAGAGTTCTCTCAAGATTTTCTATTTTCTTATAAGATCGAGTGGAGAATTATCAGCCTTCTTCTTACCTACAGATTTCATGTACTGAATCAAATTAAAGAAGTGTAAAGTCTTAAGATAAGTACATAATTGCCCATGAGAGATTTGTGTAGGAGCGTTTCCTCGTGAGCTATACCATCTAGCTGCCTGTCATTACAATTTGTACCTTGTTTCATATTTGATCATAAGCTCTCAGGGAGAAAATGTATTTTCAAAATATGTGCATACCATATGAAGCAAAGCAATCTGTGGGCATGATGAAACATTGGACTTCATTAAATATTTCCACAGGTGGTTAACTTGTAAAAATTAGATTTCCTAACATAATAAAAAGTGACACAGCTAAACAAAAAAACAAACAAAACTGATAACTGAAATAGGTAAATTTTTCTATTGCATTAATGAATACAGTTGTTTTGGAAATAAATGTATTCGGAGTCTTTTTATGCTACTTATATATATATAGCATATGTTTAGAATAAAGCACAAGTTTGTTTAAATGCTTTTTTGTCAGACAGCTTATTAAGCTTCCCTATAGCCTACAAACAGACTGATGTTTATAGTCTCAATAGTCTCATCACTGTCAGGTTGTAGGAAGGATCAGAAAATCGCTTCCTTGTAGTATAGTTATAAGAAAAAAATACAGGACAAAAAGAATTGTATCATTTTTACAGCTGTAAGAATGTATGTTTTGCAGTCCTTGTCAGTATGACTCTTTTTGCTTTTGTCTTTCAAGATACAGAAGTCTATCTTTCTTTTTATTTCCTTTTTTTTTTTTTTTTTGTACAATCAGTTATTTTCAGAGCACAAAAATCATAAAAAATAATGAAGTCACACCTCAAAGGGTGGCAGTTTTATGTGTTCCAAGGAGGGCAGATTGTTCATTAACTTCATATTCAATACTATTCTTCCTTTTCTTTCAAAGTGTACCCATGATGCTCATAGCAATCAGTGCTGGAATGAACTTCACTCTCCTGCTCATGTTGAGACAGGCTCTGCATAGAAAGATGTGTACTTTCCTTTTTATCTCTTGATCTCCTACACTATTTAAATTATTTGAAAGAATAGTTGATGCTTATTCTACAATGTGATAATATCATTAGTTGCAGTTTTAGGTGATGACTAAATATTTTTTTGTAAACAGTGTTTCATAAGAAGAGGATATTGGGCAGAAAGCAAAAGCCGTTTATAGTCACCTTGAACCTCATTTTCAAGCATATTTTAATATTTTTCAGAACCAAATGCCTTTGCAATTAAGAGGTTCATTATTTTTACTAAATTCTGAGTCCAGTACTAATCAACCTTTTTTTAAATGAGACACATATTTGACCATTTTTCTATCAGCAGTTTGATAACTATCATTGGTTAAATGAGTTGTTCTTGCTGAATGAACTTGTTGTCATCACATGCTTATGCGAATCTTACCTCATGACTAAAATCTTTTCCAGAGAAGACACAGTAAATTTGATATTCAGTCACTCTTGGTACCTAACACCTTCCAGAATTCCAATCTGATACTGCCAACAAAAAGCACCGAGTCAGGAATTCAGTATAGGCATATTAAAAGAGAGTTTCAAAATGCTGCTTGGAAAAATAGACCTCTCCATTATGGTATTTTTAAAGGTAGATTTTTAGGACAGCAGTAGTACTGTTATAAATCAGACTGAATCAGAAAGGAAGATTCTCTGAAGACATAATTTAATTTTCTGTATGAAATCTATGAAGTGTTTGCAGATTTGACTGAGTTTAAATTGAGATATTTTGAACACTTGAAAATTGTTACCTAAAGTTCACTCCCATTAAGCTTAAACAGAAGTTTAGCATTTCTTGTAGGCAGTGAGCCAGCAGATCTGTTCAGTTCATCTGTTTCCAACAGTCCTTGTTTAACTATACTAATAATGAGATGAAAAAGGAAAAAAGAATAAAATCTTCCTCCCCTCCCTAATGATCAGAAGAAAGCCCTGACAATCACAGAAAGCTTATGCAGTTGCAAGTTTGCTTCAGTATTAAAGACATTACCTAAATAACCAAAAATTTTCCCTGTCTCCTCACCTTAGAAAAACTCTGAGTGACCAAACATGTAATTTCAAAATTTATAATGTCCTAAGTATTAGACAGGAAAAGAAAAATCCCAACAGTGTAATGTCAAATGCCGGTCCTCAGAGTTGTGAAGCAGTAAGATGTACTGTAATGAAATAGTTCTTTAAAGCATCTTTGGATTCCTGTGTATTAAGATCACTTTTACCAGGTTCTGGTTGCTGACTAGAGTAATACGGAAGTGAGGAACAACAGAACAGGAAAGCTGAATGTTAGTCAAGGTAGGAAATTCATCACATTGAATATGCATACTGTTGAGCAGGTGACTGTTGAGCATTAACACAAAGGAGAAACGTTGATGTAGGCTTCTCTATTTTAGACACTGAGGATATTCCTCAAAGAAACAAAAAAGACCATGAAGCAGGTTAAGTTGAGATGATGGTATATTTTACTCTCATCTTGCTAGCATGAGTCCCACTTTACTATATCCTAATTTGATCCCTCAAGAGGTATGATCCTGATATTTAGAAGGAATTTTCCCCAGCAGTCTCAGGTTTGATTTTGGTTACGTTATGTCTGTTAAGATTCTATTTAAAAATGACTTTATGTTTGCTGGTTCTCCATTCCTCATTCATTGTTTCTCCTTTGTTAGTGAGTGAACTGCAGTTGTACTAAATGTTAATAGCTGCGTATTTCCCTTTTCTTTCTTTCCCTCAGTGAGAACTGCAACAAATGTAGCACATTTTGCCAGTGGCACTGGGGAGGACAGGAGCTGAACAAGACCCCCTGAAGTATTCCCTTTGGAACAGATTGGAGTTCTGAAATCAGTATATTTTATGAAGCAATAATACTGAAAAGAATTCCCTCTACAACTAAGCTCAGGCTTCTTTGAAGTCTGAAAAAATGGTGCTTTTTCTTTCATATGAAATGTTATATTTCTGTATCAAAACAATCTCTTGAGAACAGAACATGTGCAGGGTAACAAGGATCTATGAAGCAAAATGAGATTTTCACTGCAAAACAAAAGTTCATTTCAATTTCTTGAGGAAATAGAGTGAAAAGAACATCAGCCATTTGTCACCATTGCAATTTCAGGAAAACAGTTTACAAGAAATTCACAAAAGGTTAATTAGCTAGGATGAGAGTGATTTTGACACTTACCTGATATAAATCAGCAACACTATATGAATATGTACAACCCATAAATTATCTAGAAATCTTAAATAGTGATGGGCCACATTTTCACTGATTATAAGTAATAAAATGCTCATGGTGTTGAAATTATAATGTTTCACAGTAATTATGTATTAGTTTTGACAGTAATTTGTGACTTGAAGCTAAACAGAGGTGTTTCTCTGCATAAAACAGCCAGGATGTAGGGATCAGAAAGATCTTTCACAAGCTATGAATGGTGCAGACCACAGAGAAGGCTTTTATTCGTTGGAGAAAGGACTGAAAGTAAGCATAATGATCTGATATGAATTATTAAATTCTTTCTTTGAATTTAAGCTTTGTGTGCTGCGGCAGAGTTTTCTAGTTTAACAGTTTGAAAATTCCTGTTTCATGCACGATAGGCAATGGTACAACAGACAGGACAGTTTCCCTCCTTACATGTAATCCTGCCTCTCTTTATGACCCACAAGCCTACAGTAAGGGAAATAGGACTATAATTTAATTTTAATTTCAAAATATGTGATAATAGAGATATAATAATATGTGTGATAATTGTAAGAGGGAATTTTGAATAATGAAGGTTAGTATTTTTAAAGAAGACAGAAATTGAAATATTGTTCTAACATGAAAATGAGATTAATACAAATTGAAATGCATACAATATTCTTAAAATGTTTCTGTGCTCATAAGATTTCAGTGAAGCAATTTGTTTCATTAGCAGCACAGCAAGGAGAAGCAGATGACTTTCAGTTTTGTCTGGTCTGCTACCTGTCACCCTTTCCCCATAGCAAGGGTAACACAAATTCTCCCTTCTGCTCTCTGCTGTCACCAGAAATTCTCTCCACCAAAGAAAAGAAAACAGATGATACAATTTGGCGAGAGTTGTGTGCATTTGTCTGGCCAGGAAAAGAAGCTGCCCTTTTGACACAGCCAGAAAAAATATGCATAAATTGCATTTCCTCTGGTTTCTTCCCCAGTGATGGCAAAAATCTGAGACTCCACCAAGATGCCACAAATTTTCAATAAGATTATAGGGACTCAATGGCCTTTGAAATATATTTATAAATACAGTTTGAATTGTCTACAGTCTATGACAAGAGGCATCTATCGACAAAATGGATAAACACATAATGGCACTGAATAGCCCACTGTTCCTACAAATTTTGCTAAAGTTTCATTTTTATTTTAAAATTCACACATAAGCATCTATAAGTGAAATTTGTAAATCTTTTTAATTTAGGAAGATATCATTAGTCTGTCAGGAAACAATTATTTATTATGCAGTTCAATTCTGACTGAAGTCAGACCATTTGACAATACTGCCAGCGATGCAACAGAACAACCTTGGCATAGGATTCTTAAAACTAACATCAGAAAGGTTTGCAAGCTTGTGCTGATTTTGGCCTGCTACTCCACTTTTCTCTTTTGGAATGAGAGACTTGCAAGACTGACCTCAGGTCCTCACACTAGAGTTTGTCACTGTTGAAGCAGCACATTTGAACAACAACAATGAAATGCTGTTTCCATTTCCTTTCTTGGATTTGTTCTTCCTTTTTTTCTTTTTTGCTCTTCTTCATTGTCTTTGAAATTGTAAAACATTGCCATTCTCTATACAAATTTTTATTATACCTTCCCTGAAACATATTATGCTCCATGTTAATTCAGATATTGACCTTGGAGCTTGTCCATTTCCTATGTTCCAATTTTTTTCTTGATGAACTTACAGCACTGAATAGTTTATTCTCACAGGAAAAAAAGAGGTTAAAAAAGGTCCTCACATAACAATTGCTCTCTGACATGGAAAGAATGCCAAAAGACAAGAGATTACATTGGTACATCCCAAAGGATTACTCTAGAGAAAAGAACCTTATTAATGTAACAACAGAAGAGGTCACATTCATTCTAGCAAACCAAATACAGTGATTGAGACCAACTTGTTGTACTGGTTTTTAGACTAAAAGAAAAGCTGTTTACTTAAGAGAATAGGTTAGTGTTTGCCTTCTCATTTAGATGGAATGTCAAAACAAGGTCACTTGTTCTGTTCAGCCTGGAGAAGAGGATACTGAGTGTCCTCATTGCAGTTACAGCTTCCTCGTGAGGAGTAGAGGTGGGGCAGGCACTGATCACCTCTCTGATGCCCTGGTACAGAAACAAAGGGAATGGCCTGAAGTTGTGTCAGGGGAGGTTCAGGTTGGATATTAGGAAAAACTTCTTCCCCCAGAGGGTGGTAAGGCACTGCAACAGGCTCCCCAGGGAAGTAGTCACAGCACCAAGCCTGACAGAGGTCAAGAAGTGTTTGGGAAAATGCTCTTTGTAAGATGGTGTGATTTTTGGGGCTGTCCTGTGCAAGACCCGGACTTGGGTTTTGATGGTCTTTGTGGGTCCCTTCCAGCTCAGGATATTCTATGATTCTACGAAATACTTGATTTTCTGAGGAAGCAATGGCACACAGACACACATTTCTATTTATAAGAATGAATGTTTATATATGAAAACTGTTGAAATCACACAGTTGCATTTCAATAAACTGAGATTTTATAGATCACAAGATAAATCAACATAAAAGGGTACTGACTGAGTTATCTGGAACAACCCGAGCACTTGCAACCATCTTGCTATTATTTTGAGAGAACGAAATTCCTTACAGCTTTGATACCAATGAACAATGACTACCAATACACCTCAAAAAAATAAAGTGCCTGGAGTAGCAGTCCTTAAATAAGAGAAAAAAGTAAAATTCACATCTTTCATGTCAAGGATTCATTTCTAGATCCAAGAGTTATAGGATTATCTTGTCTAATCTCTCTCATAAAAGAGTTGCCTTAGGGCTAGCACAGGTCTTGCTTAGAGACAGCAAAGAAACCAAGGAGAGAACTAGTGCTAATGCAGCACAGATGATCTTTGCAATGCTTGAGATGGTTCACTCTCTGGTCCTCTATTTATTTCATAAGGACTCATGAAAGGAGGAAGAGGAACAACCTCTTCTGGCTAAAAATAGTGGAAAGACAACTGAATACAAGCTGCTGAGTACTGAGAAACCAGGGAATTATGTTGACAATAGTCTCCTATATCTATGAGAATTATAGCATGGCAACAGCCATCATGAGAACATAGGTGTGCACAGCCTGCCATCTTAGCATTGCAAGGCTGCTGCTCTTTCCCCAGCATAACTTTAGGGAGACCCTAAATGAGTATGATTAGGAATGAATGTGATTTCTTTTTTCATATTCTACATTTCTGTGATTTCAAAACTCTTTAAGATAGAAACCATAAAAGAAGAATACATAAACACTGAAGATAATTTTGGCACTAATGAGTTCAAATACTTCAGTTAGGCAGCACTAAAATATTTTTATTTTGACTTTTTTACTTGTTTTTTTTTTCTTTACTATCATGTAAAGTAACTTTTTTTTTGTCAATAAAACATGATAATATTTCACCAGTTTTACTTCAGAGCATATAAAAAACCTATCATTTTCATCTCTCACCCCATCCTATCTCCTGCTTATCTAGTTTATTTTCTGAATAAAACTGAACCCAAAATATATTTGATAGACTGGAATATCTGCATTAGTCAAATTATACTACCCAATCATAATTATGGCAATATTTACTAGTTGAATTATACTTCTAATTCTCATCATTACTATTCAATATGTATTACACCAAATGTACAGAAGAAATATGGCATTTTTGTTTCACTATATGTGCTTCAAATTTCATTTTGTAATGAAATTTCGAGTAATAATTAAATCAGACTGGGCTGAGCAACACTGCCTGAAAAATTTGTAAATGAGCAGAGCAGAGATTTATGATTTCCACACACATTGCAGATCACTGAAATAAGATAGATGAATATCCAAAATGTCATACTGTCAGCACTTGACATGTCAAGCCAGAAGAATATGTAAGTATGAAAACTGTAATGCACCTTAGGATCTAAATTATGGTTCATAAAACTGGGGAAAAAAATCAAAAAATACAATAATTTTCAATCTCTAAGCACTTTTAATGAGATATCCTCCATCTTAATGCTAGGAAAATATTCTGTCTTAACTTTTTGATATATTTACAAGGTTGAATTGAGTAATTTGAGTAGTTCCAGTGACAATGAAAGAAAAAACACCATGGATGTCCTATGAATAACTGATCATAGAAAAGATAGGAATTAACAATTTGTACCTTAAAAAACCCCAGTCAACCAGCCAATCAAATTTCATCTGCCCCCAGCAAAGACAAAAAAAAAACCCAAACAAACAAACAAAAAAAAATCCAAGCAAAAGAAACTCCCAAGAAAAACCCCAAAGACATTCACTTGTAACTTCCAGGTGATCCACAAAGAAATTATTTTTACCCCACCTGTTTTTTTCCCTTGTTCTAAAAGGTTTAATTCTTGATTTCTTCTGGTTTTACTTGTTGAGCACTTTCTTTGTCTTTGCATACATGAAAGGCTTTGTTCTGTTCCAACAACTTACAAGTTAGGAATTTAGCATTTGGGAAAGTGGATGCAAGAGTGAAGGTTACTTCATATCCCTGCCCCAGTTCCAAACAGTACTGAAGATGTAGATGGATTCTCAATATCAGCATAATGAACTTTTATCATATAACCTACCATTAAAATATTTTCCGCAAACAGACCTGGGCTGCATTGACGCCTGCATCTGCCTTTCATCGGCCTTTCATCATTAATGCCTTTCACCCGCCAGTATCTTTCACTTGTTTCAAAGCTGGCGTATCATTTCAGCTTTTCCAGAGAGCCGAAGTAGTGGGGACTTGATTTTGGCATGAGAACATCATAAAGTTCCAGAGCCCTGACCTGGGTTAGAGTAGCCCGAGACACGAGTACAGACTGTGAGAAGAATTCATTGACAGAAGTCTTTCAGAGAAGGACTTGGGGGTTCTGGTGGACAAAAGGCTGGACATGAGCTGGCAATGTGCACTTGCAGACCAGAAAATCAGTTGTTTCCTGGGATGCATCCAAAACAGCATGGGCAGCAGAGTGAGGGAGATGATTCTGGCCCTCTGCTTTTGTGAGATCACACCCGGCATAGAGTATCCAGCTCTGGGGTCACCAATAAAATAAAGAGGTGGGATCTATTAGAGCCAGTCTGGAGAAAGGTCACAAAGTTGATCAGAGGGCTCGAGCACCTCTCTTAAGAAAACAGGCTGAGAGGTGGGGTTGTTCAGCCTGGAGATGGCTCCAGAGTCATCTCCTTTTCAGTACTAAAAAGAAGTTTATATAGAAGATGGATAGTGACTTTACACACAGGCAGACAGTAACAGGACAAGGGGTCTCCAATTTTAAACTAAAAGTGGAGAGATTTAGATTAGATGTTAAGGAGAAATCCTTCAATGTGAAGGTGGTAAGGCACAAGAACAAGTTTCCCAGAGACATTGTGGGTACCCCATTCCTGGGGTGTCCAAGGTCAGGTTGGATGGAATCCTGAACTCTACCCCACCTGAAATCACCGCAATGGTGAAAGCAATTAAGCATGTATAATACTTGCCAGAGAGGTTTGTGAAGTCCCCATCCAGAGAGCTATTCAAGGCCCAACTATAAAAGGCCTGAGGATTCTGGCCCTTATTTAGCACTGACTGTATTTTGTGCATAAGGCTGGCTTGTTGAACAGAAACCTCCAGAGGACCCTTCCCCTCTACATTATCTTATGGTCCTGTAAAATGGCAAGAGAAGTTGACAGAATATCTAGTCCTGTGATATTGAGATATTTCTAATAATATTCTGAATAATATTTTTGAAGGCAAAATTATAACATAGCTGGGTTTTTTTATGGAGTTCTGGATCAAGGTAACGATCAATGAGAGTTTTGTTACTGATTGAAAAGCCGTGGTAAGAATGGGTAAAATATCTTAGCCTGCATTTATCAAAATAATGCATATTTACACATATCTACCATTCTTTCTTAATCACAGCTGAAACACTAAAATGACCCTACACAACTCCTGTCTTAAATGAAGTTATCATATGCAGCTATTTTTTTCATACATTAATATGCAGTGTTATGCAATATGTAATAAATTATTGATTTTCACCTAGTGGGGAATATTCTGTTCATTGGTATTGCTTTTTAATAAACAATCTTTTAAAATTAGAGACTTTTCTTTGGATACTTAAGGTGGCAGTGGAAACTTTTGTAGCAGGAGTACAGCACCCACAATTTTGTGAGAACCACTGGGGAAAGGAATCTCCAACAGAAGAAGTCATATTTTATTTAAATATAGGCTATCTGCTTGTTTCTGATGCTTTTCTTTCAAATTTTTTCTTGAACTAAATGCAAATTGGACCATAACTTGAGAAAATTATCAAAAGACAATTTCTAAGTGTGTGTGTGTGTATATATATATATATATATATATATATATATATACACAAAAAGAATAATTCTAACCTCCTTATACATAGTTTCTGGTTTTCTTCAAAGTATTTTCTCTGAAATATACACATACATTTTTCTGAAGAGAAATTTATAAGCTATTTTGGATTTCAGAAAACTCAATTCTGTTCTTCAGTATATCATCAATATAATGTGCTCTGAATGACAAAATTGTAGCATTTATCCTAATCACTACTACATAGAAATTCTTCAATATACTTGGAGATTCTTCTTCCAAGTGCCATTGCGTATATTTTACCTTTTTACATTCACATGCCTACAGATGCAGAGATGACAGCATCATGCTTTTAAATTTGAAAAGTGTAGTCCCAATGGAAACCATTCTGCTTTGTGAAAAATATGAATTTGTTGAAAGAATAAAAATTTTAAAAAGATTAAATATAGGGACACATATTCTAGATGTAGCCCAAGCCTGCAATGCAGCTGCATGAGTAAAGCTGTGTTATCTAATGGAGAAATGAATGTATCTCTATATAATTGTATCACCAGTGACAGGAGAGAACGACCAATCTCACGGGTCTCCCATGAAATATGGTTGTCTTTACTGTAGATAGGATCTCACAAAACTTTGGTTTGGTTCAGAGTTATTCAGTACACTTGCTAATACATTTGAAAAAAGTAATGCTTTATTTTGAAAGCTGTGACTTTAAAAGGGAAATTTGGGTTCATAGTGAATAGTTACATGATCACTAGTTACTTCTGTAAGTTCCTGGGTAAGTAAGCTGATGATCTCCTTTTATTAATAACAAGACAGTTTCTGTCTACACAGTGGTGATATATTATTTGACCTGTGGAGAGACAGCCTCACAAAAAATAAAAATTAAAAGGTAACCTCATCCTGGTCTGTGAAGGCTGAAGCACTATTCTTATAAAAGGCCCAAAAAAAAAAAAAAAAAAAAAAAAAAAAAAAAAAAAAAAAAAAAAAATTAAAAAGTCTGTAAGAAAGAATTTCTCAGAAAACAGAGTTCTTTAATCATCCCTTGGGGAACATAGTTGCCATTTGTAAAATTTTAAGTATCTGTTTATTTCCTGTATTGTATCACATCAAGTTCCTGGCACTAAACTCATGGAGACATTTGCAATATCCACATTGAGTAAAATACAAGAATACAATACTGCCAGTATACATAATACATAATAATGTATTTCATGCTTTCCGGTGAAAATACACTTTAAAAAAATGAATAATATTCATATTCCATATGAAAATAAGGAAAATAGCCAAAGGTCAAATAATACTGCTACCTTTGTGGGACATGCTAAGAACTATTTTCTACATGAGAATCTACTATGAAGGGGCCTCCTGCAGCCAAAGAAAAGGTATACGAGAAAGTGTTGGATAACATATTAGAAACTAATCACTAAAAGCAAAAGTAATTCATATACATTAGAAGAAATAAACTTGTCAAATTATGATGGAGTCACATTGCATTTGTTACCTGAAAAAGTGACTTGAGTTCATCAGGCTTAATTTGAAAATGGCTGATAGCATTCAGCGCGAGGCCTAACTTTTCCCAATTTTTTTGGCAGATGATGTACCTCTTCATGCCCCTTTCTTGTCCTTAATATCCCTTGATAGTTTCAGGTCCAGATGAACTTTGGCTTTCTGAGCTCCATTACTGCCCTCAGAAAGTGTTCATTTATTGCCCCTGCCCCCAGTCACCTGAGCCTACTTCCAGTATACTTCTTTTGGATGTGTGAGTTTAGCCAGGAACTCATTGTACAAACACCGGGGGCTCTTGCCACCTTGCCTTGGCTTCATGCTCTTCGCGGTAGCCTACTTTTGAGATTGGAGGAGATGATCCTTGCATATCATCTAGGTCTCTCAGACCCTATTATCCATGGTTATATTCCTTGGGATTCTTCCAAGGTGGTCCCTTCCCTCCTGAAATCCAGAGCTATGATCATGATTTAGCCCTGCTCTCTCCTTACAGGAACTTGAAGTCCTCTAGGACTTATGGCTTTTTTTAGTGTAAAGACATATATTTGATAAAATTTCAGTGACAAAGGAAATAGGTGAACATCTTGAGATATATTTTCTATAATGAGACTATAGGAAGAGTGCATAATAATATGGAATAACAGAAATATGTGATAAGTACTAGGAAATACAATGTACAGTAATTAATTTTAATCTGATTTTTCCTGCCAAGATATGAAATACCCAGCTATGAATGAGTACAAATGTACATAGAACTACTTCAATCATACTTGGATTCTAACCCTTCCAGCTATTCCAACTCTAATATAAAGAAATAATATGTTCCAAATACCTCAATAAGAAAGTGCTTTGAAAAAACTGAAGAATTTAAAGATTTTGATACAACTGTGTAACATCCCATTGTTCTTCATATTGTATGCTTCATCATTAAAAGAAAGTAACATTAAGATACATGATAGATTATTCTTAGGAAAGAAGTTCTTGGAGGGAAACGGGAATATTAATTCAGGCAAAAGAAATTAAAAACAAATAGTGAGTGAGGAAAATATTTCAACTAAACCAACTGGAATGCACACTGTAGAATCTAACTGGAATTTGTACTTGAATTATTCTTTAGATCATTTTTCCATTCAACACATACTGAAGAGAAGCACATTACTATAAACAATATACACAGTTAACAAATTATTCAAGAAGACTTCATGAGGTCATGTTTTCAGACATGCAGTTATTTATAACAGAATAGATTGAATATATATTGACAGGATGGCCATATAAGGCAGCCGTGAAGAACTTTTGCCTATTACATTACCAACCAAAGCAACTTCTTAATTTCTTTGTATTGTCACTCAAAATGAACTCCATATTTAAAAATATTTAATGCTGTGAAAATCAATCATTAACAGCATTTACTTTGAAGCATCTTTAGTCATACTGACTAAATCTCTAAAGTAAGAGCATACTGAAGTTGAGCTGCTTGCTGAATTGCCCTGGAGAACCCTTAGCAAACAAAACAAACCAAACCAAACCAAACCAAAACCAAAACCAAAACCAAAACAAACAACAAACAAACAAAACAACAAAAAACTAACCAACCAAACAACCAAAAAAAATCCAAACCCCCCTCCACCAAAAAAATCCCAAAACCCAGAAACAACCAAACCCACAAAACCCCTCCAAAGACAACAGTGTCAATTTGGGACTGGAAAAGCATGAAGGAGAAAAAAAAAAAAAAAAAAAAAAAAAAAAAGAGCTTAAAAATTTTATTAGTTTCCTTTTGCTTCCTAAAGAGATTTATACATTAATCTTGATAAGATAAACAAAGCAATGAAAGACTGACACTGAATTTCTTTCAGCGTTTTTTTTCTTACCTCATAATACCATTTTATTGGGCATTCCTAAAACCTGAATACATTGTTTTGCTCTCTCAGAGTCCAATGCATTCTCTGAAGATTTGCAATGAAATCCTCAAAAGGACCAGGTGCAGATGTTTGGGATATTTTTTAGTGATACTGCTAAGAAATTGTTTGGGGAAATTGGAAATTCACCATGGAAATTTATTTCAAATTCAAATACTAAAAACATAGCCCATGCCATCATCATATTAAATTTTATTTATCTGAATTATTGGTTGACTAATACTAAAAGTGTAATTCAGCTTCTGTTGCATGCACTTTTCCTGAAATCAATAAGAGTTTAAACTGCATAGTTAATTCAACAAGAAATCTTGATTTCCAAATATGCTTGGAGGCCTATCTAGCAGTCTAACCAGTCAGAGAAAACATTTTTTCTGTCGTTTTTAAATTTGGTATAAAGTTTTGTGTCATATTGTCACTGAAAGACTTTTTTCTCCTTTTTCTGCCTTTCTCATCATCTTTCTCCTCTGCTTCTGCTCACAGATCTTCTCTTTTATGGTCTATTTAGCTCTAACCTGCCAATTATTTTTCTCAAAAAAAAAATATCTCTGGTGTCTGGAAAAAAATATGTTTATCTGTGGGTATTTTCACTCTGTTAATTAATAGGTGAATCATCTCCTGAAAAAATGAAAAATGATGTAGCTGTTCAGGGTTATTTGGTTTTGCTGTGGTGTTCTTGTTTTGTTTAGTTTTTGTTTTTTGTGGTTTTTTTTGTGGGTTTTTTATATTTGTTTTGTTGTTGGTTGTTTGTTTGTTTGTTTTAATAACAACACAGTCATTTCTGCACAATAAATTTCTCAGTTTAGGAAATATGAGTAATTTAAGTGCTTCAGAGCTTATCTTAATATGGGTCTAGAAGTAGCATATTGGAGGGTTAATATTCAGCCTATTTTCTTCTGTAAAGATAATTTTCTGTGTAATGAGAACAGATTTACAATGCAGCCACGTGCACACAGCTTAAAAAATAACCTATATAAATTGCTGTGTGATGAAAAAATATGAACAACAGAGATTGAACTGGTTAAATAAGAACTTTCAGAGTTCCACTTCCAAAAAATTGATTGTTACTCCTTTCAGAAATGACCCTTCATTTAGAACTATTTGGATATTATTGGTGTGCCACACCATCTCTTTTTGAACTCTTGAATTATAAGGCATTATGAAGCAGTAGCATAATCTTACTTTATTCTTCTTTTGTATAGTAAAATTTGATACTTTATGCTTCACTGTTTAAACAATGGTCTGTCTTGGCCAAAAAATCTTGTATGTAAAATCAGCAAATCATTTTTAAAACAGACTTTAGCTACGACTCTTTCTGAACAAGTAATTGGATCCTCATCTATACTACTTTGTTTTTTTCAGACATTTGGGGACAACTATCATATCATTGAGAAGGCTTTCCAAGTGGAAGTGAGTTAATCCTGTACTTTGACTGCTATAATAGCTTGCTATTTTGGGTTTTTTTAGTAAGAGGTATAAGTCTGAGATGTCAAGGAAATTCCTAGCAGAGAGAGGAAAAATTAGGACTCAGTGCCTCAACAGTTGTGCTATTAAAACCAAAACAGTTATTTTTTAACCTACTTTTAAGTTCTAAAATCCCATGAAAGATACAGAATAGCACTTTTTCGGCACCTCCAATATTTTCTTACTGATATTTATATAAATCTTCAGGATTCCCTTAAACAATGCAAATTCCTGAAAGTTCCTGGACAATCTAAATATCTTATATATTAAAAAGAAAAAACAAGTTATCTCAGAAATTTATTCTTAGACAAAGCTAAAATACATTAAATGACTAATTCTTTTTGACATGAAATCTCTCAGACTATCAGAAAGCTGAAGTTACTAGCCGAAGTTAATAAAAACACTAACTTCACATAATACATATCCCTGTGCTAAGCATTGGGTGGTAAGTCGAATTGTGCAATTTCTGTCTATTACTGAAAAGTGTCATTGTTTTAAAAGTACAACACAAACTGTGCCAAAGATGATGAGTCCATCAACATTCCTAACAGCTGAGAACTAAACGCGACACCATCTGCTTGCTGAAATAAGATGGCATGCTAAAATGTTCGGGTGAAATACAAATTGAATGCCAATTCTGATTGTCGCTCCTAATAGTCAGGGGATTTTTTTTATTATTTTAATGCAGTTTGGTCCCAATCATCTTTGTAAGAGAAAAAGATCTTTTGAAAGCATCTCCTTTAACCATACCTGTGAAAGTAGAATAGAGAGAGATTGATTGAATCTTTTTATGTATTTGATTTCCCTTTCCTTTCAGACAAACAAATATAAGAATGTAGTATATAAATGCAAGTCAAAGACAAATTAGCTGCACAGGTAACTGTTTAAATAGTAACAAAAAGAAAGAATTCAGACTGATAGAAGAAAGTCAATTCCCTTCAAATGTGAATTATGAAAGGCTTTTGGGTTTGATTAATTTTCTGAGAAAAGAAATAGCTAGCAACAGATAAAATGAGAACATGTTACTGCCAGAACTGCCTTTTCTGCATATATGCATTATACATTACACACTATATTGAAAAATTATGTTAAAAGAATGTCAAAGTTCGAAAGTTAGGGATTTCAGAATTAAGGATGACAGCATTCTCCATCTTCCTGTCTGTGCAAATTCAATTTGATACAATCTTTGCATACAAAATTAGATAACATTTTAGCCCACATCTCCTGTCTCTTTCAATGAATATTAATTTTGATACAGCCATTGCAGAGAGCTTCCTTTTCTATTGGTGTACACACTTAATCTGCTGTCATTTGACAAAGCAGCTCATGCTTTTCATCTTCCAAATACTGTTTACACCCCAAATCTCTAGTAACCTATGCATTGCTTCTTCTGTGCCCAGTTTATGAACTGTCAGCAGAAGGTGATTTTTATAGCCAGTACCACGATATTTTCAAAACAGCCTTTGCAGCAGTGTATCGTCTTTAGAAAACTAAAATAATGATAAAGAACTTGATTTCTTCAAAGGTACTGCTCCACTTTTTCTACAGATATTTTGTTCGTAAAAGAGATTAAATTTTCTATGAAGATATCATGTATATGTTTCTGTTGTTTTTTTCCAGTGGAAAAGACCTCTCAGATCATTGAGCCCAACCTTTAGCCCAACACTGCTAACACTGACAAGGCCACCACTAAACCATGTCTCTAAGCACCTGATCCACACATTTTTTGAACTCTCCCAGAGACAGTGATTCCACCACTTCCCTGGGCAGGCTCTTCCAGTGTTTGACCACTGTTTCAGCGAAGAAATTTTTCCTAGTATCCAAACTAAACCTCCCCTGGTAGGCAAATGGCTGGACTCAATAGTATTAGAAGTCTTTTCCAACAATAATGGTTCTAGTTTTGTTGGGTTTTTTCATCAGTTTTTTCATTTTGGCCTACTTTCCATGAAATTTGGATTCATATCACTTGTCTCAACAAATAACTAACCAATAAAAATGAGTAAGTAATGAAACAAACAAACAAAAAAAATCCCAAGCCACTAAAACCCAAAGATGATAGGTTTTGCAAAGTTCATTCCAGAACAGTTTTTGAATGTGAGATGCAGTTCTTCCAACTGGCTACTCTTGTAAGCCAGGAAAAAAACAAGCAACTGAAGTGGAGCTCCCACTTCAGCAAACACTGCCAGGGAAAAGAGGGAAATGGCTTGGGTTTCCCAAACTTTTAAAGGGACTGCCACCTCCCAACTGGCCCACAACTCTGGATCTGGCCATGTTGGGTCTTAAAAGTGTTTTTTGGGCACAGCTAGACATGGCATACAATAATGTTTTGGGTTACTCAAGACAGCATACTATGAATCTATTTTCATAGAGGTAGATATTAATCCTACTGTTCTTCATTGCTTTATTATGTCATTAGTATCTGGAAATACAGTAGAAAATATTGCTGTCAAAATTATGCTGTCCACTGTTTTGGAATTCTATAGATAACTTGAGAAAATTTTCTATAAACTACTCTTTTGAAATACTACAATCATCTGGACTTGTATACAAGCCCTAATAGTCTGAAATAAATTTATCAGTCATCTCTCAACCTGACTTCATAATTACCTTTCAGTTTAAGGATAAAATTAAGGTTTGTGCTATAGCTATAGCTCTTGTCTAGCTAGTGATCAGGGGTGTGTGTGTGGGTGCATAAGCAACACACTTGGGTATGTTTTCCCTGGCTGCTGAGGAATTGCACAGCAAGTCTCTGTGAAGATAAGGCAATGCATTGACTTGTGATTGATGGAAGTCCTATTCATTTCACAACAAAGTCTTTCACTCATTGTTGCAGAATATCCAGGTAGGAATCTCAGTCAGTTCTGGAGATCATAAATGAAAATGCCTGGGGAAAAAAGATAATAAAAATGAGAGATTTGATTTAAATATTTCCAAAAGATATTTTAAAGTGATTTTTTATCTGAAGTATATTTACATTTTCTGCTGACTGAAACTTCTTGATTAGTGATGTGTGAACTCCTTATTTGACCCCCTGAGGACTATCACCCAAAGAGGAGCTAACATAGATTTAAGAAACACAATAATTTTTTTAAAAAAAATCTCTTTATGGCATCAGATGAAAATTGGTTGACAAAGTGCAGCCAGGAGAAAAACTTGGTTTCCACACCTATGAATTGCTCTGGGGAGAGGCATTCTTGAATTTGTGTAGCATTCCTTTAAAGTAAAGATCATCCTCCTATATTTACACATCATATCACTTGGTGAAGAAAAGCTCATAGACTTCAAATTCACATTTAGAAACAGCTAAACCTCCTATTTATGTAGGGCTCCCTGCTGGCTCCTGCTGAGATTGCTGTTGACCAGCACTTCCAGATCCCTTTATACAGGCTGCTCTCCAGCTGCTCCTCTCCCAATTCTACTTGTCTCCAGATCCAAAATTTGGCACTAGACTTGCTATATGTTATCTCACTAATCATTGCTCAGTGACCCCACCTATACAAAACCTCTCAGTTTGATGAAACTTGCTAATCGTGTGTTCAACACCTGCATCCAGATTGCTGATAGAAATTTTGACCAAAACTGCCTCTAAAATCAAACCTTGAACACACTGCTGGCTGGTTCCAGCCAGATGTAAACCTGTTCACTACAAAATTTTGACCTCTGCCCTTCAGCCAGTTTTTCACCCACGAGTCACCCACTAAGCAGAATTCGAAAGACTTAAAATATGAGTTTTATTTAATAACAAATTGACTGATCAGTTTTTACTGTAAAAAGTAAGAGTAATTTTTTTGTCTTTGTTTAAATCTAAATTGTAAATTTTTATTCTCTTGTGATGATCACAAGGATTGTGATATTTTAATTTTTATTTTACTGTCTTAATGTATAAATATCTGGAAATATGGTAGAGAAAGAGAGTGATACAGCCAGAGGTAGAGAGAAATAGGCAGATAAAGGCATTCCACAAATTATTTACACAGCTTTAAGAAAAATACCTATGTCTTGAAAGCTGTTTTTTTTCTCTTCATTGTTCTTCTGTGTTACTTAAAAAGAACAAAGAGGGGATGTTTCCTGTATTATTTATCTTATCATTATTCTAATCTATCTGTAAATAAATTGTACCTATAACCTTCTTAAAATTTCATATCTTTGCAAATTTCTCTAGATTTTTCTAGACCTAACAAGAATATTGCAGAAAGTATGTGCCCTTAACTAAAATATTAAATTATTAGCATTTTCAATGGAAAGAAAAGCTTTCATACCTGAATTTTCTGTCTGTCATATCTCACAAAGTGTATTAAGGAAATTCTATCTCGGAGTGCCCAGTTTAGGGATCATGGTTATAACTAGTTTCCTCTAAATGTTTTCTCTGTGTGACTCTTGGATGTTGTTTTAGTTGAGAATCTGGACCATGTGATCAAGCAGTATCCTATGCAATAGGAAAAGTCTCACCAGGAATCCTTGGGAAGCCAATACACTTTCACAAATGCTCTGCTCTTTCATGCTGCCTAAAAGGCCACACTGGCTCTGGAGCCACATCCAGATCATAAGATTTTTTTAATTGCATCCTTCTGACTACTATGGGAACTTCTGGGGCACTCAAATCAACTTCTGGAGGAGGAAGGGAAGCAACAGTGGTTCATATAATGTAATGCTCAGGATCTGTTGATGCAAGCTGCTCAAACAGGTTTTCTTACTCATTTTCCAGAGGCCATCCCTTTCTCAGTCTTGATGGCTTATTGTGCATAGAACTAAAGACAGAAAATCCGTATCAATATAAGAAACTGACTCCATAAGAAAAAATGCTTTTAGAAAAAATCCCCAAACATTTATTTAGATTAAGGACAAGAAAAAGACCACATTTCCAATTTGGGGACCTATCCTGGACTGAGTTAAGCTTGTGTTTTGAGTTGTATTTACTAATCCTTAAACCCCACTACTGAAATCTACAAAGAAAGCAAACTCCAAAACCGTATTTGATTATATCAAATATGTGTTTATAGCAAGTCTACTTAATTCTTTTATACAAAGGAAAAAAAAAAACCTCTAATCAGGATGTACAATACAATTTTTTCTAAAATTATTAAATGTCTCATTTACTGACGAGTAATATTTATTTAAAAGAATAGAGTTGTATTATTATTTTATCTCTTTCCATGTGGTCATCATTCCATAGTTTGGATCAATGATCTGACTGAGCACAGGTGGGTGCAGGCGTGCTGCAGACTTATACAAGAAAAAGGAGACTCATAGGCATGGCAGCTGCTGGTAATGGAATAATGTAAAACAAAGCTGTTAAGATCCAAGACTTATACAACTGCAGGAGTAGAAGTACAGTTCTATGAAAAATCTCACAATGCTAGAAATAAAAAAAAAAGGCTCAAAACATAACAAGTAACCCAAACAAAGTAAATTTTGTAGGTTCATTTTAAAGTATGTGACATCTTCCACCTTTGTAGTAAACCTGGAAAAATGTGGTCTATGATAATGCATCTATAGCTAAATGTAGAAGTAAAAAAACATCGAACACAAAATAAGTAATTTTAGATTTTTAGGAAAGAAGATCCCCTCTGACCCAAGACATTCTGTGATTCTGTGGGTTTACAAATTAATCGTGAAAAGCTAAAATGAATTGGGAAATAGTCTATGTCAGGTCACTTACAGATGTGATTAACCAATAAAGAATACAACAAGGATGAAATGCCAAAGCAGTAGTGGAGCCAGTTCCTGCTGTAATTAGTATGAATATAGCTGGAATTGGACACTGAGGAGGTAACATCATTTCTATAAGAACATGACACTTGAAAAGCTGGGGAAAGAGTATGGAGAGGCAGACAGGCATAAGTCAGAAGCCATTTAGTGGCAGAAAAATGTTAGTTGACTGTTTTGAGATTACTGTATAAAAGTATGTAGCTATCACTCAGGCTGTGGGAGCCCTAAAATCCCCTCAGGGAAACACTAAGGCTTTGTCCTGGAAAAATTTACCGTAGAGTTTCCCTGCCTAGGCTGAAAGAGAGGATTTTCCCCACGATGCCCTTCGGAACTACTGCCAATCTACCTTAGAATGCTTCCCCAATTGGCCACTTAACCCTGCGCTCCCCAATTGTTCATCCCCCACCCCCTTCATAGGTTACTGCCCTTTTGTCTCGGTTTGGGAAGACAGGTATCTGCCAGGGAAAGCTTGAGTTTCCCTTGGAATGGAGAATGTAAACCACCCTCCCCCATTTTTCCAATTATAAATTTGCAATTCGAGGCTTTTAGGCAAAGATTTGGGGATAGAAATAGCAGTTCTTTACTAGTATGTATAACAAAGCAGACAAAACCAACAACTACAGCATTAATAACAAAACAGTACCAAGAACCTTGAGAGCTTTGCTTCACAAATACTCCTACAGCATTAATAACAAAACAGTACCAAGAACCTTGAGAGCTTTGCTTCACAAATACTCAGGGCAGTTTAGTCTCGGTGACCCCGTAGGATCCTCAGAGCACCAAGCTGGAAAACAGTGGAAAAGTCCCGAGGATATCCCGGCAGGGCAGGGGGTGCAAAGTCACACTGTAGCAAATAGAGCAGCGCCGAAGAAGCCGCGAGGGCAGAGCAGGGCTGGCCCAGCTCCAGCAGGGCAGGCGGAGCTCAGAAATTCCAAGGCGGGGGAGCAGATGATGGTAGGTTTCCCAGGGCCGGACTTTCTGGTGACAGTGAGGTCCTCTCGCAGCAAGCAGCAGCCCAGCTGTTCTCTCCCTGAACACCAGAAAAATAGAGACCGCAGCTGCCCCAAGCTCCTTCCTTTACCTGCCCCCCAAACTCGAGTTATCTTCCCCTGGAGCTTTGTCCACCTCTTTGTTTTGGTCAAGTACTCTTAAGTATCCAACACTTGGTCTCCTTGGTAACCTATGGGGAAAAAATTCTTTAGAGTAAAAAAGGAACAAACCTGACCCCTAACACCTTTGTACAGCTCCTGTGCCCTCAGACCATTGGTTCCTGGCCCCTGCTTAACCACGGAGCACCACACGGTCTTTTGTCCCTGATCCCTTCGGCAAGTTGGGATAAAGACCTGCTGAACTATGTTATATAGGAGGCCCTTCCTGTCTTTCCTCTGCTGAGCTATCTGTGGGGTATGTGTGTGCATGGGCCCAAAATGGCTTTTCCTGTGGCCTGGTCTGAGCAGCTTCTGAAGGAGACACCTCGAGAAGGTAGCAGTATTTCTCCATCCTGCCTCCCTGATACATCAGGCTACCTCTGAAAAGAAAATATTTGCTGTTTGTGTAGAACAGAAAATTGAGAGGGTATGCTACTGAAAGTAGCAAACAGGCTTGGTTTTGTTTTCAGTTTGAATTTTATGTTTTTCTTAAGCATCCAGCATGGCAAATATAGATGTAAATTTGACAATCTTCATGTAAGCCATGAAAAAAAGATTTGAAATGAAGGGATTAATTACCTGTGTGTAGATAGGCTTTCACTCATCCATCTCATAGGAGGAAAAAATGATTTCTATATATCCCAGCTTCAACATTCCATACTTGAGTAATGAATTGTATTTGTGTGGCCAAATTTTGGTAGGACGATGGCTACAGGGATGGCTTCTGTGAGAAGCTGCCAGAAGCTTCCCCCATGTCTGACAGATTCAAAGGCAAGTGGCTCCAGAATGGACACACCACGGACCAATGCTGAGACAATCAGTGATGGTGGTTGAGCCTCTGGGGTAACAGATTTAGGAGGGGCAAAAAACCTGGGCAGCAGCAGCTGAAGAGAGAGGACTGAGAATGTGTTAAAAAGACAGTCCTGCAAACAGTGAGGCCAGTGAAGAAGGAGGGGCAGGTACTCCAAGTGTGAGAGCAGAGATTCTCCTGCGGCCCCATGAGGTCTGTGGTGGAGCAGAGATCCACCTGCAGGCCATGGAGGGCCTCACACTGGAGGACCTGTACCTGTGAGGGAGCATGTGAACTCTTGGGAAGCCTGCACTGGAGCAGGAGTCCTCCCCTTGAAGGGGAAGTAGCTGACTGCAGGCCTCATTCCCCATCTCCCTGCAGTGCTGGGTGGAGAGGGGAAGGTAGAGAATTTGGGAGTAAAGATGAGTCATGGAAAAAGGGAAGTGTGGGGGGAAGGTGTTCTAAAATTTTTTTTATGTCTTATTCTACTGTGATTTGACTGGTAATAAATAAATTAATTTCCCCAGAAATTATATAAAATTACATATAAAACTTCTCATTTCTTCCCTTTAGAAAGCAAATTTTACTGCTGTTAGATCATGACCTTAGTTCACTATTATTAATAGGGAAAGTTGGTGTATCATGGTGGCCTTAAATCTTCATGCTTGTCTAAATTATTGTAATTTTGTATTTTATTCTTCTATTGAAGAGATGGGGTGATGATGGACTGTACTGTTTTTATGTAATGATATTATCCCAGACTAGCAGAACGAGTGGTTTACTGAGACCTTACTGTGAAAAACTTGCTGTAAAAGAGATCTCTTTCTGTATCATGTATCAGAAAATGGATTATAGATGGATATAGAGTGTCTAAGAATGAATGCAGTTGGACTTCCCTGGTCAGAAATTTCACAGACTATTTGCATTTCTAAGAAATGAAAACTCAGTCTTATTACTCATGAAAAATGTAAGAAGAGAAAGATCTCTGACAGAGTAGCCATTATTCTGTGGAGAGAGTTCTTGTTAGTTTCATTCAATACATATCAGACATTTTTCTGGTTAGACTTCTCAGGGTTAGTGCTGAAATCCTCATAACTCTTTAACATGATAGAATATCTATTTTCTATGTAAATTTCTAGTACTATCATATCTATTCTTTGTGCCTATTAAGTGTGCAGAAAATGATTTATGATGTGGGTCATGCTTTCTGTAATAATTTTTGTGCCTGAATGATAGGTAAGAATGCTTATACAGTTTTGTATTGAATTTACTCTTTTTGATGTCAGGGTAATAGCACACTTCATAGAGGCATTTGCATCAATTGAGCTGTTCAGGGCAAGCTGGGCTGCCCCTCATAAAAGGTAAGTGTATGTATTCCTGATTTTACCCCTTTTCATAGATCCACTGAAGCTTTTTTTCGTGTTCCTAGAGTGATATCCTGTCATGCTGATCTTGAAATTAGCCATAAATTTCTCTGGCATATGATATTAAGTGTCATATTCTTCTACAGTGTTTTTGCAAATTCCTAAATCATAGATTTTCTAGCTTCAGGGCAAAATTTGATCCATGCATTGAAGCAGTTTTCTGGTTATACTGATGCTAGGTGAGTGTTTTTGAAGGCACTAATTTTATGCTCTTAGAGAGTAGCAAAAGCAGGCTATTCTTTCAGCAGCTTTTAATTTAGAGCATTGAGAAAAGTTACCATTCAGTCAGAGGTTGGATACAGATATTAAAATGGGACATGGGATCCCCTAGCACAGATCTGGGAGCAAGGAGGAATTGTTTAAATGTGCAGCACGTCAGAAAGAACTCCTCATGAAGTAAATTCTCAGGGAAAATAGACCATTAATCTTGTTCATTAATGACTTTGAGGCATTATTGGCTAACTACTGTAGGACAGCACAAGCACTAGCACATCTTAGGAATAAGGTATTTAAGTGATATATTTGAGTTAGTAAAGCCAAAGAAGCACTAATTTTTTCATCCTGATACAACCACTGACATGCCTGAATGTTTGCTGAACAGTGCTGAATGAAGTTAAAGACTCAAACTGCACACTAATAGAATGGTGAGAGCCCAGATCATGAAGAAGCAGACACAATCTGTCAAATTTTTTTTAATTGCAGCAAACAAATATAGTCATTGAAAGAAATATAACAATTTTTAGGGAAAGTTATTATTATCAAAAATGTTGAAAGAGTTCAGGGACATAACAAGGATAATTATTCAAAAGCACCTCCTCCCTTCCCCACCCCGTAAAAAAAAAAAAAATTAAAACTGAGGAGAAATTAACTTTCTCCTCTTTCCCACACAAAGAAAGAATAGATGAAAGCTCATTTGTTGAGAGGACACCATTTCAATAACTTCTGTGAGGAATGAAATATACTATGTCACATGCTACTGTTGAGAAAAATATAAATAGGTGATTTTTTTCTGTGAAATAGGTAGAATGATTCAGTTGAAATGTGACACGGTCCTTCACACATACAGTGTTGTTTCTGTGGTTTTCTAAAAATCTACTTTGTTGTATTATATGCTTTAGTGAGTGAATATGAAATGAATAATAAATGTTTACTCCAGTCTATAGGCAAGCCTTTTTTTTCCCGATATTCAGCTTATGGCCTGATATCCTGTGAGAAAAAAATGAGCGTGTGAAACAATTGAAATATTCCCCCGCAGCCCCCCCCCCTCTCCCCTCCCCCCGGAACTAGCTCTGGAGAGGCTTTTGAGAAATGTCTCAGAGGGACAGGACAAAAGATTCCAATAAAGGTTCTTACCCCAGGATTATTCCAAGACGTTTATTCTCGAACGGTTCCAGGGGCCAAAAGAGAGAGAACAAAGAAGTACAGGGGTCTTATCTAGTCTCCCACTCTGGGAGGATTGCTGGCGCTCAGCCAATTAGGTCAAGAAAGGTAGGGAGGGTCATTCCATGTGGTCAAAGGGAAGAAATTCCAGGGGGTCAAAGGGAGGAAATTCCAGGGGGTCAAAGGGAGAAACCATTCCCGTAAAGAATTACAACAAACAATCCTATAATTACTTGAGTCAAAAATTATTTGAGCTTCTCCTTAGCTAGAGGCATTATTTTAAGCTCACTGAGAAATAGTCTAATGTCAATTAATGCCTGAAAATTGTTATATAAAGGTTGTAGCCAGAACTGTTGAGGTCACACTTTGAATACTGTGTTCAGTTTTGGATCCCTTGCTCCAAAAAAGACACTGAGGTGCTGGAGCATGTCCAGAGAAGGCAACAGGGCTGATGAAGGGTCTGGAGCACAAATCCTATGAGTGACTGAGGGGACTAGGGTTTTTAGCCCAGAGACAAGGAGGCTTGGGGGGACCTTGTCACTCTCTACAACTGCCTGAAAAGAGATTATAACAAGAGAGGGTCAGTCTTTTTCTAAGTAAGAAGTGTTACAATAAGAAATAATGGTGTCAAGTTGCACCAGAGGAGGTTTAGATTGGATAATAGGAATAAATTCTTCACTGAAACAAATGGAGTTCTGGCATTTGCAGACATTATCAAGGGAGTAGTAGAATCATCATCCCCGTAAGTGTTCAAAAGGCATGTTTATATGGTATTTAGGGGCATGGTTTAGAGGTTAACATGGAGGTGCTGGATTAATAGTTGGACTCAATGATGTTAGAGGTCTTTTCCAAACTGAAGACTTCTATGGTTCTATTAAAGGTTAGGTGTTTCACACTGTTTAGTTATGCCAGCTAAGTCTGTTTGGAGAAAGGTTGCTCCTGTCTGTCAGCCAAGAGAGGTGGGGATTTTAGTTACACTGAAGGCAAGATAATTGAGTATGTGACTGCAAAAGAGTTCATGTCAATATAACTGATATCAAAGTTATGGACTTGGAGCTGGTAATAATTGTAGGCAGTAGCTGCTCTAAATTAGGAGTAATTTTTTTTTTTTTAATTAACAAATCTAGCTGTCACAACCACTCAGGAGAATCTTTAACAGGTAGACCCAGCCTGAATCTTGAGATTTCTAACTGATAATAAAAAATCCCCATTACTGTTTGCTACCTTTTGTAACAAGATTTCATCAGTGCTTACTAACTAAAAGGGGTACAAGGGCAATGAAACCGTGAGTGAAAAATCAAAATACAACATACACAGCATCCAACATGAAATCAACCACAGCTTTCTTTATTTGCAGCTGTAGAATTAATTATCAAAGGTGTGTGTAATTTTTGTTGATTCTTTGCTTTCCATTTTTTTTGTCTGTGGCTTTTTTTTTTTTGGGGGGGGGTGTGGTGTGTCATGGGGAAACATCTGAATTGGTAAAGAAGAAACAAGAAATCCTAGGGGACTCTTAGTTAAGATAGAGTTCAGTGTTGTACTGAAACAGGAAAGATTCCCTTGTGTATGTGTGGACCATTTCTGACTCTCCTTTTTAAATTAAATAAGACTCAATTAAAATTTTTACATTTTTTCAGTTCTTGTTTTTATTCATTGCTTGTTTGTAGAGAGAAATATTTTTTGAATGTATTAATTCAAGTGGTTTAAAATTGTATGTTTCAGTGAAAAAGTGTTTTCAATTAAAAAAAAAAATTAAAAGAACAGAAAAAGAAAGAAACATATTAACCCAAACCCTGAGCTATGCTGAATGTATGTTTTCTACATGGACATTCAAAGATAAATATGTTATAAATCTTTATAGTTTCTATCTTTATAATTTGTAAGAAATATCATGTGGAAAATGTGCTACTTTAAACTCACAAAAAACTAATTATCCAACTGTATTATGAAACTGCTTGGATATACTTTACTGAAATAATTTTAATTAGGGTCAAAGTAATGTAGCAAGAAGCACAGAGGTACAAAACATTTTCGTTTCTTTCCAAATTATTTTTGGTTAAATGGCTGGTTAAAATTATGAAATGAATAATCCACACCTGTTAAACAAAAATAGTTCTTGAAACAGAAGTAATTACTGTGCAGCTCCAATCTGAGTCATGGGTGAATGCAAATGAAAATTTATGCTGATGTGATTCTGGTATTGGTTTGCAAGGTTTAATTTTTTTTTTAATGAAATTCTCAAAAAACCACCATTAATTAAGATTGAATATAATTTTACTCTATAGAATATTTCTTTATTTTATATAATGAAACTGCATTTGGTTTTCAAATAATACTATGTTAATTTATCTATCAAAACAAATGAAAAAGATGTTAAGATTATTCTCTAGGAATGCAATTACACTATCTCATTTTCTAAAAGAAGATGGTTATATGCAAAATGCTTATTCAGAAGTGGCAAGCATCTTCTACTTTGGTACACCTATACTTGTGACCAGAAGTTCTTTAGAAGCCTACTGACTACTAGTTGAGACAAAAAACTGTGTGAGATCCTACCTTAAAAATTTAACAATACGCACAAACAAGTTCCAGCTCCTAGGAATATGGTTTGACTCTAATTCAATTTTACAAATATAGCTTTTGAGTGTGAAGTAGCCTATGACTAAAATACTACATATATAATTTATTCACTAAAAGAAATTTTAAAAAGTCATGCATTCTTGTCAGCCTTGAAGTTTTAAGTCAGAAGCCTGACATTTATTGTTTTTTAAAAACCAACCTTCCTTTCTTCCTTCTTTCCCCCCTCCCTCACTTCCTCTCTTCTTTTCTTTTTTAATTCTTGCATTTTTTTCCTTCTTTTTTTTTCCCCCTTGTGTTTCTTCTTGAAGTGAACTTTGGAAATTTGGTAAGCATTCTTTTCTTTCCTCTGGGACCATTGGGGCCATTTTTCACCCTAAATGTCAGGAGCTTGCGAAGCATTTTAATTTTCCCCTTGTCAGTCTGTAGAGGTTAAAAACCCAGAGTTAAAATAACAGTATAACTGGAAGTCAGAGAGGTTGAAGAATGCCAGGATGTGATGCTGAAATCTGGGATCTGCTAAAGATTCTGCCATATACTTAAGACATGAACTTGAATAACTACAGTTGTATCTCTTTGAATGGTTCCTAAACTTAAGGATCTGTACTGCACATTCACACTTATGGTTACTTTTCGGAGTGTAGCTAGGTGTCTGACTTAGCACAACCACATTTCATGGTTTTGTCCTACATTTACAGCAGGTAGATCTGTGACTTTCACAGATGAGCTGCCTTTGATACTACAGATTTGGGTGTTTTTTCACCATAAGAGTATATAAAACAAGGAAAGCTTTACATCAAAATCATTTTGATCCTTAAACTCATGCCTCACAGATTCACAGAACAGTTAGGGTTGAAAGGATGCCTGGAACTCATCTAGTCCAATCCCTCTGCTACAGCAAGTTCGCCTGAAGGAGGTTGCACAGGATCACATCCATGTGGGTTTTGAACATCTGCAGAGAAGGAGACTCCACACTGTTGCTGAGGAGCCTGTTCTGGTGCTCAGTCATCCTTAAAGCTTCTTCCTCATATTTAGATGGAACGTCCTGTGCTTCAGTTTGTGCCTGTTGCCCCTGCCTCTGGGCACCACTGTAAACATTCCCTTGACATTTGCTTTTAAAATATTTGTATGCACTGATAAGATTCCCTCTCAGTCATCTCTTCTCTGGGCAAACGAGCCCAGATTTCCTCATAAGTGAGGTGCTCCAGCCTCCTCTCTTCTGGACCCACATTTTCTTATGTGAACTGGGGAGCCCAGAAACGGACACAAGATTCCAGGAGCGGCCTCACCACCTCCCTTGGTCATGATGGCTACACTCTTCCTAAGGCACCCCAGGATACCACCGGCCTTTTTTTGCAACAAGATAACATTGGTGGCTCATGGTTAACTTGTTGTGCATCAGGATTCCCCCATTCTCTTCTACTAGGCTGTTTTCCACAGGTCAAGCCCTAAATCTGTACAGTTACATGGGGTTATTACTTCCTAGGTCTTTATATTTGTCTTTGCTTAACTTCATCATGTTCCTCCTCTCTGCCCAAGTCCTCAGCTGGTCCAGATATTGCTGAATGGCAGCACAGCCTTCTGGTATATAAGATACTCCTCACAGTTTGTATCATCATTGCTGAAAGTACATTCTGCCCCTTCATTCAGGCCACTGATAAATTAATTGAACAAGACCAAACCCAATACTCTCTCCTGGAAAACATCATTACCTACAGACATCCAGCTAGACCTTGTGCCACTAATCAAAACCCTCTGAGTTCTGCCATCCAGTTCTCAATCTACATCACTGCTCACTCATCTAACACAATACCTGAGTTTACCTCTCAGGATGTTATGGGAAACAGTGTCAAAAGCCTTGCTGAAGTCAAGGTAGACCACATTCACTGCTCTCCAGCCATCTACCCTGCCAGCGATTCCATCACTGAAGTCTATCAGAGCAGTCAAGCATGATTTTTCCTTAGTAAATTCATGTGAACTACCTGATTACCTTCTTTTCCCCTACAGGCTTAGAGATCTCATCCAGGATGAGTTGTTCCATCACCTTTCCAGAGATGGAGATGAAGCTGACTGACTTGCTATTTCCTGGGTTGTAGTTCTTGACCTTCTTTAAGAATGGAGTAACATTAGCTTTCTTCCAGTCCTCAGGCACCTCTCCCATTCTCCACAAGCTTTCAAATATGACAGAGAGAGGCTTTAGCAAAAGATCTGCTGTCTCCCTTAGCACTCCCAAGTGTTTCCTACTGAAGCCCATGGATCTGTCTAAATGAACTCTAATCTGATCTGCTTTAACCAAGGGAGAATCTTCCTTTCTCCAGACTTTCTCTCTTGCCTATAGGGGCTGAGATTCCTGAGGGCTGGCCTTAGGAATGAAAGAATGAATCTAAGAAGGCATTTAGTAACTCCGATTCTGCTGTATTCATCAACAAGGTACCCACCTCATCCAGCAGTCTTTCCTTTGCTACTGATGTACTTGAAGAATCCCTTATTTTTCTTGACATCCCTTACCACCTTTGATTCCAAACTGACCTTAGCCTTCCTTGTTGCATCCTTGCATACTCTGACAATGTTCCTATATTCCTCCCAAGTTGCCTGTCCCTTTTCTTACAGTCTGTAAACTTCTATTTCAATTCATCCAGAAACTCCTTGCTCATTCTTACAGGTCTCTTACCCCGTTTGCTTGCATCATTGGGATGTACCAATCTGGAGCTTGAAGGAAACAATGCTCGAATATTAACCAGCTTTCTTTGGTCCCATGATACTCTACCAAGCAAATGTCTGAAGAGGCCGACATCTGCTCTCCTGAAATCCAGTGTAAGAAGCTTTCTATGTTCTCTCCTTACCAGTCTAAGGATCTTGAACTCCACCATTTCATGGTCACTGCTGCCAAAGTTGCACTTGAGCTTCATATTCCCCACCAGGCCTCCTTTTTGGTGTAAACAAGGTCCAGCATAACACCTCTCCTTCTTGGCCCCTGTATCTCTTGGAGAAGGAAGTTCTCATCAATGAATTCTGGGAACCTCATGGATTTTTTATGCCGTGTTATGTTGTCCATCCAACATTTCAGAGTAATTAAAATCCTCCATGTGGATCGGGCCTTGTGAATGTGAGGCTGTTCCGATCTGTCCATAGAGGGCCTTAGCAGCTCAGCTCAAGAGAAACTTTCCAGAAAATAATTATCTGCATTTTTAAAAGATGTGTCAGATTTTTGACATTGTCAGAGATGAAACAAGGTATAAGAACACAAGATAAAATTATTGCTGGTTAGAAACTAAACGTTAGAATTCTATGATCAGCTCCACACAACTTGGTTCCTGAAGCCTCCTTTCTCTCTGGCTGTTATGCCTTCTTCATAGTGCCTGTTTTATGTTTGCGCTTGGTGCTCTGTTCGTTGGCCAATTTGAAAGATAAATGAAGTATTAAAGAAGCAAGAGCAGCTGAGCCACTGGCTTCATCAGAGTGTTCAGGGACCATCTTCAGCTTTTGATAAGACTGTCACAGCTTGTGATTGCATCTCATAACTGTTTCTTAGTTACCACTCACAATCAAATTCAGAATGCAGGGACTGTGGGAAAGCCAGATAATGACCTTGGCAAGTGTCTAGGAACAGAACTGAGTAATTATTTACAGCACTTGCCTTCAAGGGATAATTTGGCAATGGAACTACAAAGCAGGTTTCTATCAGCAATGCTGAAATTAGTAATAGACTTTTAAATATTAAAGCCCCCTAAAAATAACCACAGATGGAATAAGGGAGAAAAACCTCTGGGACCTATTTTCCACCTCAGCTGGCAACATACAATTCTTGGTTTAATAACAAAAGACATCTTATTAAATTATATTACGGTGAGTCTGTTGCTTAGTGCAGGTGTCAGGCTGGTACTGTTGCTAATACCTACTGTAGCCACACATGTTGCTATAAAAAGCTAGCCAATACTTCAGTACAAATGGCATGCATGTATTATCTCTCAGTGCTCTAGGATCATCTAATGAAATATAATGTTTATAAAAAATACCTACAAAGATTTTATAACATTCAGGTATATTTTCTATACATATCAATATAGATATTCAAAGATCACCCCTTCAAATCTGTATATAGGAATGAAAGGCCACAAATAATTCAGTGTGATTTGATGTGATGACAGTTTGGGTCCTCAGACTGCAAGGACTGGTGTGTGTGTGCAAAAAAAATAATTTCAGACCATACTTCTTCAGTTAATAATAAATCGATTTTTCAAATGAAAAAAAAAAAAAAAAAAAAAAAAAAAAAAAAAAAAAAATTAATACTGCAATGGGAAAAAAAAAGTGTTAATCACTGACATCACTATAATATTACTAAAATGAATGTCCAGGACAAAGATCTCCAATGTTCTATTTCATACCAGACTAAATATTCTCATTTATAGTTTGGCAATAAACTATATGAAAAAGCTTAATATATAAATAAACCATATTGACTCTAATGTTTTCAAGTATGCTGACTTTTTTTTTTTAAAAAAAGGGAGACTAGTTATCTAGTGTTTTAGTACCATTATAAGGAGTCTACAAATACCTGTGACATATCAGGTAAAGGAAAAAAATTGCTTTAGAGAGCACTGAATCTGAAAATGACAAATAAAAGGTACCATAATCCACAAATAGTGTAAGAAAATATTTTCTGCTCATATTCAAACTTTTTTATAGACTGTGAAGGTGCTAGAAGATCATCAATTTCCCATAAGAAAATGCTCTTCTAAACATTGCTATAAGAATCATCCACTTCTGTCAGGATTAATATCATGTCAGGATTAATATCTGAAAAGCTATGGAGTGTGTGGCTGGGGGACATTGCTGTAATGAGGCAAAAAATTCTCTGAAACAAACTTTTGTACCTTTTTCATCAATCTTTATACTTTAACCTATTCTCTATTTAGGCAAATATGATAAAAATTATAATGTGCAAGATATATCTGAAAGAGTCAAAACTTGCTATTTCTGCCTACTGAAACAAACTTTAAGATGACTTTCAAGTGATAGTGCTTGTATCTTAGATTTTTTTTAATTATTTTTTAATTTTTTTTTTATTTTTATTTTTATTTTTATTTTATCATCAGGTAGTACTGAATTTTACTGGGACAGTGTTGTGGTCTAACTCTAGCCAGAAACCAAGTGCCACTCAGCTGTGTCCCCCACCAGTAGGATTGGGAAGAAAATAGGAAGGGCAAAAGCTAGTAAACTTGTGGATTGGGAAAACAGGGAAAGCTAAAGCTTGTGCACACAAGCAAAGCAAGGAGTTAATTCATTCCTTCCCATGGGCAGGCAGGTGTTCAGCCATGACCAGGAGAATGAGGACCCATCACATGTAATGGTGGCTTGGGAAAACATAAACACTCCAAAATATCCCCCACCTCCTCTTTCTTCATCCCAGTTTATATACTGAGTATGATGTCTTATGGTCTGGAATAACCCTTTGGTCAGCTGGGTCACCTGTCCTGGCTGTATTCTCCTCCCAACCACCCATGAAAACCCAATCTCCTCGCCAGCATGGCAGTACAAAAATGAGAAAAGGCCTTTTACTCTGTGTAGGCTCTTTTCAACAATAACAAAAATATCTCCATATTGTAATCCCTTTATATTCAGCACAAATTCAAAACATTGCCCCATACCAGCCACTACAAAGAAAAATAACTACCTCAGCTCAAACAAGTCATTCAACAAACACTGTATTTCTAAGCTGATCAAAGTATTTATTTATTATAGGAGCTCCTTTTTTTTTTTTTTTTTTTTTTTTTTTTTTTTTTTTTTTCTCCCTGTTCATCTTCCTTATGGACCAGTTGTGAGCCATAATTATTTTCTCATTAGCTGTAAATGCTTGAAAGATTTCTAATATGTATTAAGACAGACTGAGAGGATTTATTATCTTATCATGCTGGGTCACCTCGTATGTGCTGCCATTTATTCACATGGCACAATTACCTTTCTGTAATCCAGTACCTCAACATCCTTGCAGGCTACAAAATACAAGCAGGCTTTGTAAAGAATAGTTGTAAGTAATGGGTGCTGAAGAATATGAAGGAACGAGTGGTTGTGCTATTGCACAAACTTATTTATTCCCTTTCTTTTCATGTGTCATTAGAATACTCATCTTCTCCCCCTCATGAATGTTTCTATTGCTAGTTATGAGGTTTGACTCCAGTATTTCTTGAAAGTAGGTATCCCTGGTCTTCCCTGCACAGCTTCTGACTAGGACCCAGCCAGACATTTGGCTGGTGTGGTAAACATCACAGTGCTGCAATGCCAGTCTATGGCCTTCAAACACATCACTGTTATGGCACATCACCAGAAAATCAGAACTGCCTTCCCTCAAGATCATAATGCTCTCCTAAAATAAGGCATTTCTTCAACTGTCAAATCTGTTCCTTACTTCTTTCTTGATTTTCTAGTCTTTAGGTTAAATCTGTTCAAATGTTGACCTTTTTTTCCAACCCAAAGAGTAAAATTGTAAACTACTATAAACTAACAGTGTTGTATGGATTTCAGGAATATTTCACAAATAACATTGGGTATTTGTAAGGACAAAAACCCTGACATGCTTCTGTGTGTAGTGCATACAGATTCTCACATAGATAAAAGCAAAACAAACTAAATCAAATAAACATACAAAACAGGAGAAAAAATGGATAGTAGGGAACCTCGAGGCTGAATTTAATCATAAAGACTCTCTATCCTGCATAACCTTCATTCAACTTTGCCTTGTCAAAGTCTGCTCGTAATTTCATGCTTATATGCTGGGATTATGAATATGGTTATTCAGCTGTGAATATCAGGGATTCAGGTGAATTAAAAGCTCTTCCACAAACATTCATACAACAAACACCTGTACAAATGTCCATGATGAAATTCAGATTGAAAAGAGTACAAGGGTAGAGCTTAATTTCACAGCTCATTGAAGTCTTTGAGAGCCTTTAAAGTGAATCCAATGGGTTTGTTCAAAGAATGAAGTAGTATACAAGAGTACTCAAATATGTCCCAAAGACTGTAGAATTTTACTCACCTTAGAATGATAAGTAGATAGATGTGACTTAGATTTGTAGAACAGCTAAGTGAGGTTATGGACATGAGCAGGTTACTGTGAAATAACTATGATGTATTAGCTATTCCACAGTAACAACCTTTTTGAAAATACTCATCCTGAAGTAAACAAAACACACTGTATGACGTGGCATATGCCTGGAGTGAAATGAGGTTAAACTTGTTCTACAATAGACAGGAGACAAATACACTACTGAGAAGTACCTATTTCAGTTGTCCCAAATAATAGATTTTTGATTCTTGAGGTCTTATTTTGAGGCTTTTGTATTGTAGTACTCTATAGTTCAGTAATCTCAAATAACTGGATCAAATTTACCATTACTGAGATTGAGGATGAAGAAAGCACCTGAAACAATTATGAAACTGAGATTCAAGCTTTTATAAAACACTGAAAAATTTTAAAATCAACCTGAGCTTTGGCTAACAAAGCAGAAGACAGAAATGGAACTAAGGCAACATGCACATTCATTTAACTATATGAGGATGCTGTGGTATAAATCAAGAGGAGCAGAGTTCACCAGTCCAACATGTTATTATTACCTGAACATATTTGCTCAGAGTTCAGCCATGACTGCTGCAGGAGTAATTTCTTTTTCAGAAAGAAATAATTGTAAATTTTTTCTATCTTTTATCAGCCTGCATTATAGGACTTTTTTAAAAGTATGTTATTAGCATGGTTTTCAATGTTAATTTCCATTTTTATTACATTTGTTCTGCTTCTGTTCCAAAAATCAACTGAATAGTGCCTATGGGCCATCACTATGTTTTAAATATAAATAAGAATATGCATAGGAGTATATATAAAGGAAGAAGAAAAAGGAAAAAGTTTGATTGCATGTCAAATTTACCAACCCTTTTTGAAATTACTGCTTTGTGTTACAGACTCCTGGAATAAGAATATGGCTGATAAATTATTCCCTTTTTATAGGTTTCAGTACCATTTCTTAATCTCTTTTTTTAGATTCTGACTCCAGAGAAGTCATTCTGTATAAATGAAATAAAAAGAGCTTACATAGAAAATATATGTATACATACTTATATATATATATATATATATGTATATGTACAATATACATACTGGAGAGGGAGGATCCTGGACAAAATTTAAGTGCTACATCAAATTACTGTGAAACTGACATTTTACTGCAGGAGTATTAAAGAACAGAACTTTCTTTTCAAGCATATTCCCTGGATATAATGATAGAAATGTAATAGAAGTAATGTGTACTGTCATGTGTGCAACAAAAAAGTCTGAACAAAATCACCTAACTAAAAAAAATGTTTAATGTACATTTCCACTATGAATTTGTGTTGTTATATTCAAAATCTCTTATGTAGACAGAAAACAAGCCTGCTTTATGTGCACATGTCGATACATATGTATATAGCATATGTGTGCATATGTATGTGTATATATACAAAAACAAATGTTTATTTTTAGAACAACACACATGCATGCATACTTAAATACACAAAATATGTTCCTTTGCAATCCACGGCCATATTCTCGCTGTAAAGAATTTATTTTTATACTGAAACTACAGCATTTACAGCTGAGAAATATCTTTTGCTTCAGTATTAAGACACATCTGGGAAACCAGGAGATTTCGCGGTGGACTTGTTTCAGGCTTCCAACCAAAGCTTGTTGGGGTTACCTTCATCAATCATGCAGGCAATCCAGGATTTGTTGATGTTGACTCTTATACTGGTCTTAAATGCACATATAAAACAAAAAAAGTTAGAAAAAAAGGAGACAAAAATATAGCTACCATTTACCTAGTGCAGTTCAAGACTACTTAAATATGTTTCAAGATTAGCTGGAGGACTTCTAAGAACTACTAGTCCAGAACCGTCTTCTGCAGTTAGATGTCTACATCTACTCTCATTCTCTTTACCCTGAAGGATGAGGAAAAGCTTTTTTTATCTAGTAATTAAAACAGTGGCTTGAGATATGAAGACATCTTTAAGAAATCATATTCTTTTGGTATACTCAGGAGGAAAAAAGAAAAAAAAAGTCAAAAAAACCTCAACACAAAACAAAACAAATTCCCCATCCTGGATTGAGCAACTTTCAATCTTTGTAGTGGATGAATTTGACATTTTCAACATCAATATTCCTATCTATGTTTAAATATTTGTGTAAATAATTGAAATATCAATACTTAAAAATATAAACACCAGAAGAATTAGGCTGTGGCCTAGTATTGAGAACACTTGCGTTGAAGGAAGGATTCCTGGATTCCATTTCCTTCTCCAGTTTTTTTTTTTTTTAAATATACTAACTTAGATAATATGTATAAAAGCAGTGTGACATATTAGGGTCAGTTCATTGGATCCAAAGAAGTGAGAAAATTCCTTATCTAGAGAACCACAATGAAGCTTGTGTTTGCTTGATTTCTTAATTTTTTTTTTTTTTTTTTTTTTTTTTTTTTTTGCCAAGAGAAACAGATTTTAATATGAGGGGCAGTGTGTCTCTACATAGTAAAGTCTAGATGAGTACAGGGATGAAGTGAAAGCATTCCTTCAGAGAAGGGAGAGGGATAGTTTTAAATGTCATTAACCAAAAAACAGGACTGCAGCCAAGTACTTGACAAATGTTCTTACTTCTGCATTGTATTCCACTACCAATCTATGGTATAAATATCTTGATAATATGGTAACTCTTTTCCTCTCTATTTCTCTGTTATTTACAAAAAATTGGGAGATGTGTCTATATTTTGGTGATAAGTACAAGACTGAATATCTGTAGGAAATACAGATGCAAGCATAATTTTTTTCTGTACCACTTCTGTTTATGAACATCTGATAAGTTCTCAGTACTGCAAAGTCTGAAACAAACCTGTATGTTCACAGAGACAGAGAATAAGCAACTTTAAGAGACATAGTTAAATCCAGGAGTCTTGCAGAAGAGACAGCAGCTGGTCACATTGGAAGAGCAGATATTTTTTATTTTTTTCTGAACTTTGTGTAAGTTCTACTCATCTTTAATTTCAGATTTCTGTTTTCTCCCTGTGTAAAGGCAGTGGCCTACTAGCTTTTTACAGTACTCTGAAGATGAACAGGTAAAAGAGAGAAAGCATGACTGGCACTTCAACAAAATTAGCAACCTTTGGCCATTAGGTGCCATTTGGCTTCTTGGACAGCCAAAAAGTAACTGACGAGGCTGATGGTTTGCATGGACTCACCTACAGTAAGTCCAAGAGCTTACTCTGGACAGCACCGTGGCCCTTGTATTTATCCAGGACAAAGCTGTAAAACCTGCTTCCTACCCTGGATGTCCACAGCAACTCTGCTCACAGGATGAGAGCAGATGGTCAGTGTGCACAGAGTGTACTTTTGCTACAGCAGAGTCACTGAACAGGAGCTGTGCTTGTATACTGCTGGCTTGTCTGGGCGGTCTGAGCAGCAGGCAGACAGCTGGAGCTCCTGCCTCAGCAGAGGTAGGCAGAACCCCAAAATCCTGGATAAATTGTCCCATTCCTGTATCGTCTGTGACGGCAAAAAATCAAACTGAAACTGAAACAGAGAAAACAGTGATAAGAGGAAGATTAAAGGGTTTTTTTTAGTTCCCTTGTAAATCCATGTATTTAAAATATTGTCATTGATTTGTCTAGTGCCTATTGGGTAAATCAAATCCTTTAAAACATTAAAGACTAAATTTCATTACATAGAAAACTAAAAATCTATTAACTCCTGTACAGTTTCAGTGGACCATGAAGGAGAACTAAGAAAATAAAAAATGAATAATGCTGCGTGTAAAAATGGGGCTTTGGGAATGTTGTGGAATGGGTGAGAGAAAGTGGAGTTGGGGAAGTCATAAGTCAGTCACAGAACACCACTGATATTTTTGTTCCTTTGTGAAAAGACAAATATGGGTTTTGTGAAATGAAATGAGGCTTTGAAAACACACACACAAAAACTTGGGTGAACTCTTTCTGAAATAAAATTAGCTTATTGACTGTGTTTACATACCCTTTTAAATGGCATTCCTGTGGATATTATATAGAATGAGTTGACTGCAAATGATGTCTTTTTAAAGGAAAAAGTTAGTGAAACTGAATTTTAAGCCATTGCAACATTTAAGAAATCTGGACCAATGAAAAGTCATTTACACAGCTATAAAGCAGAAGCAACTACCTAAATATTCGAGCAAAACCAAAACCCGCAATTTTACTTTAGACAATCCAACACTCACAGAGCCTATAATATAATTGAAAGACAAAGTATTATTGATAGAGTTTGCTTGAAGCATAAATGTCAACACAGAATGTATGTAGTGAACACTGAGAGCTATCCATGCACAAAATGTTGACACAGAAGATAAAGTCTTTGAATAAACTCCTACCTAGTGTTTGTTTAGATCAAAATGCAGCACAGATCTGACAACCATGTCCTTCTTGCCAGGAAGAAACATAGCAACAATTGCAGGTTTAAATGCAGTAGTAAAGGCTTTCTTTTCTTAAAGAAAAAGAAAACAACAGAGTGTATCAGGCTCTCAAGGAAAAAAAAAAAGGAAAAAGAGTGCATCTCATTTTGAAAAGTGGACACAAAATTCAGGAAATGTTAAGGGTATTGTTAGGTCATGCAGAAAGAATTAGAAAGGTGAAGGCTCAGTTGAAACTTAATCTGGCCACTTATGTAAAGTATAATGAAAAGGAGTTTTATAAATGCATTTATAACAAAACATGGCCAAGGAAAATTTCCACTCGTTATTGGACATGGTGGGGAAAGAGTCACCAAAGATGAGGACAAGGGTGAGGTACTTGATACCTTCTTTGTCTCAGTTTTCAACAGTAAGACAAGTTATCCTCAGGACAATGACATCCTGGTCACTGGTAGACAGGGATTGGGTGCAGAATAAATCCCTGTAAGGCATGAGGAGGTACTTAGGGACCTGCTAAACCACTAAGATGCTCACGAGACTATGGGTCTGGATGGGATTCACCCTAAGGTGGTGAGAGAGCTGGCTATCTCAATTCTGGGAGCATGTATACAAATAGAGTATTAGACAAGGGGAAATATCTTTGGTTAATAATTAATTGATCACTCTTGATAATTCCCCTCCATCTTCGTTTTCAAAATCTTGTATTAAGATTCCTTTCGTCTTTTTCAGACATCTCCTCACTTTTTTAGTTCCACTAACAGCACTCTTTCTGGTGCCATACTGTGAAGGGAATTACTGAAATTATCAAGGTATTTCAAAGCCCAAGCTGGCTATTAGGTCAGTGTATTGAAATATTGGACTTTCACAAAATGATTGAAAGCTTCTTATTCCTGACAAGCATTGTATTATCTTTCATTTCTACACAATTTGGATAAAATATTAAATTCTTTTGTGTTGTATAATGCTTCATAACTTGTGAATTGATAAGAATACGGTAGGTACAAAAATGCTATCTTTTAACATTTTTCAACTTGAAACACTAAAGATGTTTAAAAGTATTTCTGTAGATTGAAGACAATCAAATAGGTTTAAGCAGTTTGTTAAATATTATTAACATTTCTGAAAAATGATATTAAGATAATCAGAAAGATATTTTGTATATAAATACACAACTTGAGATATATATACACACACACATATATATATAAGCATTTATTTTTTTCTCTTTTTACTATTGCTATGCAACATCACTTTCAAAGTCTCCTGAGAAATTCAGAAATGCTAAAGTAAAAATGCAAGTAAGAATGTAGGCAAAAATGTATTAAGACTGTATTGAGATATACTTGGATAAACACTTCTCATTTTGTCAATGTAAAATAGCCTCGAAATTGGATGCAGGTGAATGACATTGATGGAGTTGCTTCAGGCTTTGTTATGTAAGGCTGTATCTAACCTTGCTGATCTGTGTAATTTCCCATTTTCTTCAGAATGAAGTTACCAGATTATCTCATAGGTGGGCAGACACGGTCACTCAGAAATTTTGTGCTGCATTGCTATCTCTAGAAGTACTGTTGTATTATCATTAAAGGAGCATTTATGACTATTGCTTTTGCCTCATCTTGTACTCTTAAAACCTGGTTGTAATTTTAATGGAGGGCACACCTACTAGAGTAACCATACAATGTACTAGCCCTACAGCAGACATCCTCATTTTCACCTCAATGCCTAATTTGTGAAAACATGCATCTCCGTAACCTTTTTTTTCCCATTTTCCTATAATTGAATCTTTTTTTTTCATTGTTTCAATCTCAGTAAATAACATGAAATTTCCAGACTGATGAATTTACCTAACTAGATCTTTAGTTAATACTAAATATGTATACTAATATGATAAATAGTTAATATAGTTAACTAATTATACATACTAATATGTATAAATAAAAATAATACATGATTAAAATAAACCTTCCATTATACAGATAAGAACTTCGTGCATAGGAAACACAACTTCAGTGTCTGGCCTGAGCAGAAGCTAAAGATAGTCAGAGAATACTAAAAGTATTATGAATTTGAGTTATTTAATAATGGTTAACATTTCTAATAAATAATCCAACATGGAAGCTTTTAGAAACACTTTCAAATTGTATACTAAATGAAGGTTTTTAAATGAGAGACTTCAATATTAAATGAGACTCCACAGGAATCACAAGTGTGTCTTTTATTATCAGTGATATAAAAAATCCTAATCAAATTCTTGATTATGAGACACTTAAAGTTCTACCTACTTTTAACAAATTAATTCCAAACATTTAATTTTAACTGAAGTGGAAACAGCTGCTTTCATTTAGGACTAGGTATTAAAAATAAATTATTACCTTCTTCTTTAATGATTCAAGATGTCATATTGGACAATGCATTCTTTATTTCAGCAACTTTTAAGATATAGCTAACTAGGGACCTCAGCAAATGCATAATTTAAAGGAATGCTTATTTTGAACTAGGAATTATAGTGAAGAGGTGTTTCTATCAGTATAGTTCTCCCATGTTTTCCTTCTTTCATATTTGTTTTCACTCTGAAAAGATGAAAACTATAGCTTCAGCTTGTGCAAGTGACTGAATATAGAGGAAAATAGCACAGATTTGCAAAAAAATTTTCTATTTTCCTTACACTATTATTGTCATATGAACACTATACCTGGTATTTTTAAAATGGGCATGAATTTGTTGGATCCCAATATTCTCTTACTATGAAACCTTAAAAGTTTACAGTCTAAAGAATTTGAGACAATTGGGCCTGGTAGTTGAAAATTGACATAAAAGAACATGTCTGCATACAAAAATGATTATTCTGGTAAATAAGCGTGTGTGTATGTATATAAAATGGATTCATAGCTAAAAATTTATTTGTTCTTTTTTGGTGTTTCAATAGCAATTACATTTTTACCACAGAAATTCCTGCTTTTAAGTCAGAAAATAATGACCTAATAGCAAGCCTCAAAAGTTTCAGTAATTCAAATTTTTTGATGTTCATTCTCATCAGCCTCTGTAGACATTCACTCAGAATCGTGTAACTTTCATGATGGTAATTTTATTTACACTGAAAAGAGTTTTGTTGTGTATGTTATCCCCTTGAAATGAATTGGACTACAAAGGAATGGGTGTTTACTCAAAGTATAAAGCCTTAGGATCTAGCAATCATTGATGTTATTTTGTTAGAATACTGTCAATGAATAGTGCATTTACATGGAATCCCTACCCATATTATCTGAAATATTTTGACATCTAACTTCAATCAATTTTTCATCATTGAATATTCCACACTTAATATGTTTTATGAATTCAGCTGTATTAAAAGTTATAGCAGGTTAAGAAATGTTGCAATATTTATACCTTGATTATGGTATGACTTGGCCCTGGCCTCAATACTTTGTTCTTTTCCTTGTCCAAATTGTCAGATATCTGTGAACCCAGAATGATTCCTAAGACAATTCCTAAATCCTCCAAATTCTTTTGTTAACAAAAAAAGTAATAATTATTGACAATGCAAATATAAATATTGTTGACAGTTAAGAACTCTATTAAATGTATGTATGTCTCTATCAGATTCTCTTTGGGATAATTCCTCTCCCCCTAACCTAAATTTCAAGATACAGATTTATGCTCAGAGTTATTGTAAGGAACATAGTTTAAAAAACTTTAAAGTAAAAAGAATTAAAAAGAAACAGCTATCCTTAGGCTTAAAAACTATATATATATATATATATATATGTGTGTGTTTGTGTGTGTGTGTGTGTGTGTGTGTGTCTGTGTCTGTAAGCTCAGTGCTGAATAGACTATATCTCTTTCTAATGGATTGCTACCCAGGCAGGATGTAGTTAACAAATCAAATATGTGAAACTAATGATTTTATATCTCAGAGGTTATTCCAAAACTATGGAGCAAATCAGTTCTTTGGAGTTTCAGATCATGGACCTGTGTTTCCATGCTAAAAAAAAAAGGAGTAGTCTTCAGAAAAAAAACCCTCTCCCCTGTTGACATCTGTAAATCGGTGTTCACAGTCAGATTTAGGGGACAAGAAATACTCTTTGGTTCCATGTCCTATCTGAAGGAAAAGAGAATTAATTTAGTGATATGTGTGTAGAAAGGAAATTTGCTGTAGTCTTCAGCAGAATTATGTGGAATCAAATTCACATTCAGTACATTCAGTACATTTCAAATGCCTTGGTTACAGCAGTCACCACAGAACTATAATCAATTATCTAAATCACCCCACTGCCACATTTGCCATAGCTGATTACAAAGTTAATGTCATTTTTCTGAATATACTTTGAGTTTAGGTATCTCTAGTCTGTCATATTTGATTTCTGTTCTTTCCAGTGTGGTACAAAACTGCTAAAGCATCTCTGCTTTGATGAAGAACTTAGAAATGCTTAGAACAATGTAAAATCTGTATTTTGGCTCAAGTTCCTCCTTCCTGATGTTTTTTCACTCACATATTTGTGAATTTGAAAGCTTTCAGCTCATTTAGGTTGCAGGCTTTTTTTCGCTGCAGTTCTGTACTTTTAGCATTTTCATTATGGTTTTTCATTTTTTTCCCGCCTTGTCATAGATAATTAGGCATCACTTCTATGTACTGACATCAGTATAGCAGAAGTGAAATCACTGAAAATTTTGTCAGTGAGAAACTATCCCAAAAGAAGAGGGGTTTTAAGCTTTGTTCTTTTTTTTGGTTTAGGGACGGTTTCAGTTTGTGGTTTGCTTTGGGGTTTTTTTTCAGTTTTTTCCCTTTGCACTACATTCATTCCCAGGAATTAGAAAGTCACCTGTTATCCAAGTGTTTTCTACCTCTTCAGAGATCTCCAGTAACACCAGAGGTTAAGGCTCCAATGTATACATACCTGTCTATGGTGAGTGCTGCATGAGATTGCTTCTTTATAACATGAAAGCACAACTGTAAAAGGGTATACATGCGACTTCAGTGTACTGATATAGAGAACATATTTATCTCTATGAATCTTCCTCTGTAATCCTTCTTTGCTTCTCTTATCCTGTTTCATTACAGACATTACAGAATGTTCTGAGTTGGAAGGGACCCGCAAGGATCAGAAAGTCCAACTCTTAAGTGAGTGTCCTGTATGGGGATTGAACTCAAAAACCTTGGTGTTATTAGCACCAGGGTGTAACCAACTCAGCTAATCTCCTTCCTTTCACATTTAGTAGTAAACTGTTAATAACATAAAGGAAAAAAAATCATTAACTAGGTAAAAATTAGGAGTATAATAAAACAATGCAGAATTCTTGCATACAACTATTTTGTCTGTCCTAGAAGAATGGAACCTTCTATTTGAAATTGGGAGCTTTAAGACAGAAGGTTTGTAAGAGTTTATTCACAAGTCAGAAAATCATTGTTTCCCCAAAAGCCTCCTTTTTCAGACTGGTGTGGAGGCTGAAGCAGCTTTCTTCAGCAAGCTTTCTTTGCTCTCTCAGTCATTTAGGTCATTCCTCACTGATTTAGAGCCAATAAAGTCATCACCTAGCTCAGTAACAGAAAGGGGCAGTCTTTGTTTCTCTTCTCAAATAATTCTCAGAGCATTGCCTCACCCAAGTGTTATAGAATATGTGCCATGTACCTTACAATTCTTAGTTTCCCTAAAATTTTTATATAGGACAAAAAGTCAGTAAAGCTAGACATTTCTGAAAGCAAACAAACAAAATACTACATAATCTATTGTAAAAGCAAAATTACTGACATTAAAAATAGAAAATAATCAGACCTATTACTGTCTCACACCTCAAATTCATGACAGATGCTTTTTCCATGATAAAATGAGAACCTAAATGTACAGCGCTAATGGTTCTTGAAACCTCATCACTGAGAAAAAAAAATAACTTGCAAAAATATTATTGTACAGTTTTAATGCTTATAGAAGAAAGCTGCTTGACTAATTTTAAGAATGCTGTCCAATGAAATGACATTGTTATCCTTTGGTCCTGGTAGGTGTGCTAGACTATCTTTCTCATCACATTTATTGGTTATCAGATACAGTGGGAAAATACTTCTTTCAATTTCTGAAATAGGGCTCATAGAAAATTGATACCGTTTAACACGTGGCCAGAGTGTTATGAGCCATGTGTAAATGTATCGATATCTGAGGGTCCAGCCCTTGCAGATTGGCTTAAAATAATTTTAGCAAGACTACTCTTCAGAGATGTTTTGTAAAGTAAAAGGCTTAATAAATGAAATACAACAAACATTACAGAAAACAAAAGAAAAGCCATGCACAGGTGTCCGAGAAAACCTCTGACACCCTGCTAGAAACACTCCAAAAAGCCCCTTTACTTCCTTTGTGCTCCTTCCTAAATATTTAATGTTTTAGGAGGGACAATTTGGCTTGCTGCCAATAGGGAGGGTTACAGGATTTGAAGAACAGCGAAAAGGTTCAATAGGTGCTTATCTCTTGGTACTGAGCCAATTACTGTCAGAACAGCAAAGAAGTTTGTGGGTTCTTTTCCTTATAAGAAATGCAAAGGGTAAGTCTTAAACTTTTCCCTATAAGGAAAACCCTTGCTGGGTGTGGGAAATGCATTCCTACAGAAAATATTTTAAAATAATCAGAGGTATTTAAAGGTATGCTGGAAGCTTCACTATTCAGTGACAAAATAAGTTCCTTTTCAAGTTTGTGGGCATTATAAATTACATAAATGACATAATCCAGATAGGAGCTAAATATTTTCTTTCTGACATCTTCTATCACTTAAATACCCACGATGATGATATTTAAAAAGACCTTAATGATTTGGCTATGTGTTTTAAAGGAAAAATTAATGAAAACGCAGAGATGTTAGCAGTGGAATCATATAGTTGATGGAAATCTTTATCCTCACCACCAAAGTTTATTTTCTTTGTAAGTGATGGTAAGCCCTTCCAAAAATAACACATACAGAACTTTTTCATGTCAAGAGTGATTACAACATCTCACCCAAGAAACATCTGTAACCTCTGTGGACTCTGAATAGATCAAAGCCAAAAAGAGTGACATAGGATTCTGCCAAAACTACGACCATGACTACACTGGGCACATAGTCTTGTCATCTGTAGAGCTTAAAACATCATGGAACACTTTTTTAGTGGAGGATAGCCTCGGGGTATTCAGTATGTCTGAACTAGCCTGTGCTAGGCCTCTTCTTACCTGACTACTCATTTGCTCTTCTTAGTATACACTCATATGGAGAAGACAACTCCATCATTCCTACCCAAAATCTTCTGAAGCAGGAATGCTATTAAATATTTGCCCAGCAGTCTTGCTTCATTTTCCTCTCTGAGCATTTCCTATGAATATATTCAGTTTTATTCTCCAGTTACATTTCATAAGTCTCACTGCTCCTTTTCTCTCTTTTTATGCCCCATTTTTAAATATTTTTCAGTCACAACTCAAGGGATTGTGTAAGCTGTCTTTTCCTTGTTGATTAAATGGGTCTACAATTCATACTCAATGCCTTGAAAAACATTTTTTTTTCTTTTCAGTCTAGACTTCTATGTACTTTACCAATAAATTTTGGCCTGTGCTTGGAAGCTTTGTAAGAGAGTCTGAAGGGACTTATTTGCCACATTGTGAATCTCTGATGAGCAGCTCACTCACTGATCCTTAAACACTTGCTCCTTCTCAAGTGAAGGGATTCTTCAGCATTTCATATGGTTTTGTGATTCAAGCACTGCTCGTTTGGCCACCATTGCTTTCTTTTAACAATATCACAGGCTTGTCCTGATGGCGTTTCTATGGTAACCTGTCCTCCTTTCAATTTATTTGACCAGGGAGCCTACAATGTTGTTCAATTGTGCAACTGTAACTTAAAAACAGCAGGTGATATTTTAAAACAAAAGCAGTGAGATCCAGCAAAATCTCTACCTCCTGTCCCTATAATAAATGTGATATCCAAGCCTCTAGATTTTTGAGTGGAAATAACTTCTTTCATTTATGAAAAGTATGATATAATAAAAGGAAGGAAAACATACACAGTGCAACAACTGCTACCATTACACTATTGGAATAAAACTTGAGAAAACACTGAAGAGTATATGTATATTATTTTCTGATTTGCTAATCTCTGGGGTATGACATTGAATTTAATTCATTTTAGGAACAGCAAAGAAAATCCTATTTCTGGTATTACATTATATAGAATATATAATAAATATAATAAATATAATATAATACATCATAATACAGCTTAATATAAAATACTATAATAAGGTCATAAAGTTAATTTATAAATTACTGACTCAGAGCATCATGTGACTCACAGTGAAAATAATTATATTTTACAGTGTACCGACAAAAATCCAAAATTGTATTTTTAAAAAGGATTTTCTTTTCCTTTGTTTGTTTGTAGCATTGGATAAAGAAATTACATGTTATGATTGCTTAGGACTAGAGTCATTCAGAATTGGAATATAAAATTGACCAGTATTGCTTCATGCTGGCTTTCATACAGGTGTCTTGACCATAACTACAGTTTTCTCCTGAGAGGCTGCAATGGGGAAATTGATGCCATTAGTGACTCCCAGTTGCTTCTTCACCTGTGTTGGAGTCACATTCTTTCGTATAACTCCTATCATATCCTTCTTAACTTAGACCCTTTATCAGTTAACTGATGAATAAAACCACATGGTCCAGTGACTTACAAATCCTCCTAGGCATACTGGCTGCATGAGCAAAATCTTTATTGAGATCTGTTTTATGTGGAATCAAATATAAAATTTTCATTTTCTGGAACACATAGTAGAAGTAAAAGCCCTTAGGCTTTGCCAAGTGGTCTGAAATTAAACAAACTTTCCCAGGATTTAACTTTTTTACAGGAAATAAAGGGATTTTGATGAAAAATAAAACATCTTTTATTCCCTTATGAAAGGAATCCATCTCCTTTTCAATGCTGAAACACTACTTATCTGTATAACAGATAAAAAGCCTTACATAGGAAATTCCTGAAATTTCACTTTTTTCAGATTTTGATAGGGAACATCCGGCCATGAGAAGGATATAATTTGACATATATAAAAGCTCTGAAACCTTTTAAATTAAAAATGTTAAAACTAAGCATTCCACACTAACCTTAACTAAGGTGCTGCATGCTTAAGAAAATTTACCTGAGATTTGATTGCTCGGTCCTGTTCTGTTAGTAAATTTACCATCACCATATATTTGATATAAAACTGTTTCAGATCAGGTCAACAGAAATTATTTGCTTAAATTAAAATTATTATCTTAATTCTTATGCCTGTGCTGATATTCCCTGGAAAAACAAGATGTAAAATGAATTTTGCTTATGTTCTTGCATGAAAATACATAACATACTCTAGGGGGAGGATGTATGTGCTTTGTTTCTAATAGCTGGCTTCAGCATTGGTCCAGATTACTGCAATACTAGAAAAAAGAGACATGCTCCCTCCATCTAGATTTAGCATCTACAATACATTGTTGCCTCTGACATTCTTGTCTGGATCAGGGACACAATGAAACATGCCAAATCTCCTGATAAAATAGAAAACATGAGATGAATTGCTGAAAACTGTGAAAAAAAATCAGAATCCATACTCAGTGTATGAGACTTTCCGTTAGCAAAGAAGTAATATTTTTCATGTTAAGACATATAATAAAACACACAGCACAAAAGCAATTTCATTAAGAGAATATATAATGACAGAAGGTATGATTTCATGATAGGACCATTTCAAGGAATGATGCATACAAAAACACTCTATAGTATTGACTAAATTTAAAAAAAAAAAAAAAAAAAAAAAAAAAAAAAAAAAACCCAAAAAAAAAACCCAAAAAAACCCAAAAAAACCCCAAAAAAACCAAGGATTATTTTTCCTTACAAAGTATGCAATTATTCTGGAACTGTAGTAGTTCTTTAGTGAGCTGCTTAAAGAGAAGAAGATAAAATAAAATAAAATAAAATTAAATTAAACAAAATAAAATAAAATAAAATAAAATAAAATAAAATAAAATAAAATAACCCAAATCATAGAATAACAATAGTGAAGAAAAAGTAGCAATGAGGGCTGCAAAGATCAGGTATTCGGGAAAAGATAGACATAGTACCAGAAAAGATATAAAGATTATGTAGGCATATATATGTAGGTATGTCTATATACATAGACATGTATATGCCCATATTTTTATAATATTAAATAGTATTTGACAGCATTATACTCAAATTGTGGCAACATAATGCTCAAAGTAATTAATATAAGCTACTGTCATTTGATGTCTTATTTAGTCCATTTGTGTAATTTCGGCAGAGGATAAAATTATCCTCTAGCATTCTGTTGCTGAATAGAGTTGAGTCTCAGGACAGGCTAAATTTAAATGATATCAAAGAAGCACAGCTCTTTTTTTTCAGTTTTAAGATGTTAGTGTGTGTAGGAGGAATACCTATAGTATGTAGCAGGACAGCATTTTGCCTGCAAAATTAAAAAAATACTGGGGAATTAAAAAATACAGAAAACAAAACCAAACTCTCCATAAAATTGGAAATATTATTTTAAAATACATCACAATTGAATTTCATTTTGAAAAGTGATCTGTGTCATTCAATTAAGAAAAGTGTCAATGCTGAAGCCAACAAGTGTATAAGGTTTTTAAGTATATTTTTTCATGCACAGCCTTTTTGATCAGCTATTTTCATGAGTATCTCTTCTCCAAATTCTATTTCAGAGATACAGCAATAATATTGAGTTTAATTCTAGGTAGGTTATTCTAAAACCACACTACATTCTTGTTCTGCCTCTCAGAATACCTTCATTCCCCTTGCTTTGCTTTGTCTTGCTTTTCCAAGAAATTAAAAGAGAGTTAGAAATGGAAGATGGCCTGGAAGGGCCTCTGATGTTAGGGTGTAAATTTGAAAAAAGAATAAAATTTGTTCTGCAAACATTTCCTACAAGTGAGAAGGATTCCATACTTACTATTGAAAAAATAACTAAATTTAAGCAAAACTGGGGGAATATTGAATGACATTTGAATGATGAAGTAAGTTAATTAATGTCTAGTCCCATATTTTTCAGGTCTAAAGCAATTTTGTTTAACTAGTAGAACAAAGTGAGTGCTACATGCATTTAGAAGCAAAGTGAATTATGGATACCTAATCATGTACTGCTACTTTATAATACAGAAAATGAACACTTCGTTTAATTGTATTCAATTTTTGAACATATCATGAGGCTATTTTTCTTTTTTTCTTGAAAGACAAATGTCTTTTCATAGTTTTCTGGCATTAGATAGATGTTATCCCTTTACATTTGCATCTATACAGAAAAAAATAAAGAAGAAAAAAACCCCAAATATTTGTCAAAATGTAAGATTTCGCAATTTTTAAAGTTACAATTTAATTCAAGTTTAAGGTCCTACTCTGAATGCTATGAAGTGAATTCACTGAAATTTTATTTCATCGAAATTTTACTGTAAGTGTTAATATTTTTATAATAGATGGAATGTAATTATTTTAAAAATTCTTATTTAGAATTGAAAATAAAGAAAACTTTTCTTTACAGAAGACTTTTTTTGATAAATATATGGCAAAGGATAAAGGTGCATGGATTAGCAGTCAAAAAGTGAGTAAAGAATAACATCATCGTTAACTAGAGCATTAATACATAATCCACATTAACAGCAAGGTTAGTTCATGCTCTCCCTAGACTTCTAGCCCAGCTAGCCTTACTCAGGGGTCCATGCTCTCTGAATTTGATTCGTTAATTTTTTTTTACTAGGACGAAATACTACTGTTTGTTAAATAGGCATTTTTTCCTTTTGCTTCTACATTTGTAAATGCATGATCATGTTATAGGCAATTAGAGAGGAAACACAGCAGAAACTCACTCAGTTCCATGTTCTTCAGTCAGAACAACATATATACCTTTTTAAAAACCCAAAATATGAGAGCTTTTTAAAGAATGTACTACACAATTCTGTCCAAGATCTCCTTTCCTGATGTCATTGTTTCTTATCCTGAATTAAAAAAGCACAGCCAAAAAATGTCGCCTTCTTTTCTGGCAAGCGTTCCTATATTTAAAGACTACACAATTTTCTTTCTTCAGCCTTCTCTTTTCAAAGCTAAGTTGCAAATCTTTCTGTTTAGCAGACCTTTCTTCTTGATTTCTAATCACATTTTCTGAACTACTTCATATTTTTTTAGTTGATCGAAAGTATCTTTGTTGACATGTTGTTCTGAATAGGTAAGTACTTAACTTTAGATCTTTTCGGGAAGAAGAGAACATTACTTTGAAAGTCTGAAAGAACTATTCCCCAGCTATTTTTTTCCCTTTTTTCTTGACCTTTTTTTTTCTTAAGAACATTGTTAATTGGTAATTGATATTCAGCCTACACTTCTGTATAAGCACAAGACCTTATGTGATGCTGATGCTTATCCAGTCTTTTCCCTATAACGTATTTTTGCTATCAGCTGCAACTTTTGACTCTGCAAAAGTCTTTAGCTGGATTTTTGATATTTTTTTTAGAAATTTTACTTACTTGAACAAATATTTTAGTAATAAGAGTACTTGCAGCCCTCACATGCTCCCTTCCTCTTCCTCTGTTCATTCCCCTATTCCAGAGGGTCATCCCCTGCTTTGAATATGGATACTCTGTGCCACATCAAGCTATTAATGAGAACATTAAACAGTAAGAGATCCAAAAGAGTTCCCAAAGGTACCCATTTAATATGGAATATATTAAGAATATAGAATATGGATCTTTGTAAAATGTTCCTTTTTGGGAATATTTCAATGAGGTCTTCATTACTCCTTCCATAATTTTGTATAGTCTGAGATTCCCTCTATTATATATAGGAATGTTATATTCAATCAGATATGCTGCAAATGAGTAAATTATCTTAGCAAATAAAGTAAGTAAATAAGTTTATTTGAATATCCTTTTTCTTGAAATTTCTAAATTCCATAATTATTTAACTTGGATTTTAAATTGTCTGCTGAAGAATGTGTTTATTAATTTGCCATGTATAGGAAATTCAAATGTCTGCTCTGCATTTCCTTTGGTCCCATTTCACCTTCATTTGAAGTTGGACAGTATTTTCATGCTTTACTTATCTTCAATAATCCCACCTGGTTTCTATGGATCCCTCAACTTAAAAGTCAAGTGGCTCTAATTTGCTTTAGACAGATCTCTCCCTACACAAGAATAATCTTTATTAGGCCTACTAAACTGAAGAAATATATCTAACAATTTTTAAAAATTGATTCTTCTTCTCCTTCTAGGGTAACCACATGTAAACTTTTCAACAAGATTAATTTTTCTACTTGGATAACTACAAGCTTTTGCTGTTCAGTGGACATTTATTTTACAGTGCATACTGATGCTAAATAACATTATAAACTTCATATGGGCCATTTTTGGCTTTTGGTATCTGTTAAGCGTGGTACATCTTCCACTCATAAAACTGTACTTCAAGAATATTTTCCTTTTACTGCCTTACATTACATTCATTGTAACTCTGAGTCCTGTTCTTCTAACTTCTACACGTTATAGAATTTTTTATATAGTAAACTCCAAAATTGTGAAATCATTTTCACATTTTATATACCTCTATGTCAAATTTCAAGTCAATTGAGAGCACATGAGTTAACTATTGTCCTTTTCCTGCACTTCTCTGCCTTCTCTTCAGTTTCTTTAATCAACACTTGCACACTAAATAATATTACTTTAAAAGATGTCATTAAAAATACTGATTTCTAATTATTTTATTCCCAAAGTGTTTCATATAGTTTCTTTGTTAATTTTAGTCTACTGATAAAGATGCTGTCCAAATCTACAGCTATTATATGTCTTCTTTCCCTTCCTGAGAATGAGGAACTCTTTTATTCTACAATTATAGTCACATACCTCACCTTTGACACAGTGGAAATTTTCCCTCTTGTCAGAATCTAATGGAGAGCCTGTTTCTCTCTATTGCCCTTATCAAAATTTGGTTTTCACCAGTTCATCCCAAGAAATTACTGGATTATTGAATTTCTCAAAGACCGAGATGTATTGAGCTCTGCAAGGGTTCAATACCTCTGAGGGTGTCCAGCACCTCACAAAAAAATGGCTTAAACAACTTTGTGAGATGGCATGGTTGAGTGTGTCTTTAAAGTGCAAAAAGGTTTTAATAAAAGAAGAAAATAATTCAAACCCAAAGAACAAAGATGAACACAGTGTAGGGACAGGTCCCACACACCTGCTACAACACCTCGAGAATGTGCTGAGAAGCCTCGGACTCTCCTGTAAGTATTGGACAATTTGGGTGGGGTTTTTGATAAACAGCCCAGTAGAGAATAGCTACCTTTCTGAGGAACAGGTGAAGAGACCTCTCAGTTCTTTTGTCTTGGTGTTGAGCCAATTATTGCCAGGTGAGCAAAGTTTCTGGGTCGTTGTACCTTATTAGAAAAACAAGAGGTGAGTCTTAAACTTTTCCCTATATGGACGCACATGCTTAGGTGTGGGGTGTGTTTCTATACTGGATAATCTATAATTTATATTGGGTTTCTGAACACTTCAATGTAAATCAGAAGTCTTGTTACTGTAATGTTATTCTCTTTATCTGATTTTTCTTTTTCTTGTGGAAACAAGTTTTTTCTTGTTTCTCTTAAAAAGACAACAAAATAAAATCCTCTTAGCTTCCAGATTCCCTGTTCAAGAAAATTGTAATCTGACTACATTCAAACTACTGACTTAATTCACAGTAACCAAATAGCTCAGTCACTCATCCTGAATTGCACATTGTCTTTTTCAGTAATGTCTAATCTTTATATATTTTATGTATAATAAGCATACAATTAGTACTAAATTTAAAAATTCCAAGAAAATATCTATTACCTTCTCATTGTTACCCCATATTGATCACTGGTTTCCAAAAATGTGTATATTTTTTCTTCATGACTCTCAGAGGCACATGCAGATCAATTGTAAAGCAGAAGTATTTGTAGAGTAAATAATGAAATTATGGCAATAGGAGATTTATGCAGAAGATTAATTTTATATATTACTAAGTAATATATGAGAATTGTATTTCTCCCTGGATGTTGCAATGGCTGTGAATGAAATTTCAGCTTGAATAATTGAAAATAGTTTTTTTTTTCTCTTGGGGACATTCTTTAACATAAAAACTACCTGCAGAACTGAAGGAACCAAGACTGAAAGGTTGCTAGTATTGTTCATCTCATTTTTCATTAAAGCTTCAAGTCATTTGCCCAGAAAGACAACTTGTTCTAGCATAGAAGATTTCTGTTTATATTTTGGATCATATTGTACAAAATACATTCAGGTACTGGTTCATAAACTTTTTTTAATAGGAAAATTGAAAAATTTTGAATGTATCTGTGATTGCATCTCATAACATAATAAACAAATATATTAGAATATATTTAATTCAGAGAAAATACCTCATAATTTATTAAACAAAATTTCCATGATGCTGTTGCTGTGCTCTGTAGCAAAACAGAAGAAGGTTTATTTCAGTCTTAATACTGCTGTAGCTTTGCTAGACATTGAAGAACCATATAAGACAGTGAATCAGGTTAAGAAAATATTCTACCTTTAAACATTTACTTAATTTTCAGAGATTAACTTTTGTGAGTCACGAATAGTAACAGCAATTCTGACAGAACTAATTTTAAATGTATTGGGATATTTTGTATGGAAATGAGAAAGAGGTTTTATCAAAAGAAAGACCCACTCTTTCTTCTATGTTAATACCAACTGTTTTTGTTTGTTTTTTTTTTTAATAGAAATTCATCTTAATGACTTTTTGATTGCAAAAAAAGTAAGATGCATAGAATATATAATCTCTATTTCATCACATCTAACAGTGATTATATTATTACATAAGGAAAAAAACACAGTGGTTTCTCTGAACTAAGGAACATAAACTCAGGTAAAAATTATGCAAAACAAACTGACTGAAATGAGCTGTTTGTTTGCAACAGGAAGACCTTCCTATTTGGTTATAATACTGCATATGCCATTGAAAGAATATGTCCTTGCAGCCAGAACAAAAAATTTAAAAAATTTGTTGGCATTTTAGGTAATGTGAACACTGTGGTTGCTGTTTCAGAGAAAAAACAGATAATTAAATTGCATTATGAAGTGAAAGATTTAGTGATGTTAGTACAGTGAGAAGCTGGACAGGAAGAAATAATCATTGTTTCAATTTGCATGAGCAAAAAGTAGTGCAGATGTGTGAGGAAAGAATTACTTAGTCTTCTTTTCATTAAAAAAAGCTATTTCCAGGGGAAATTGTTGAAGTAGGCATTGTAAGTAATTCTTTTGATTTACACAGCAATTTACACATATTAGTTAGCATTATTAAAATATACTTATTGATATTAGCTGAGAATAGGGCTCTGAAAGATGCATTCCAATTGTATTTTCCTGTTGTTGAAACAATTGTTTTTAGCTGCTTGTTATGTAATTTTCATTGTAATTCATAGAATCCATCTTAAAAGTAGTTGCTTTTCTTTGTGTTTTGTAACAATCCTCCTGAAAGATTGTCCCAGAGCTTTAAAAGTAAATACATGTTATGGATAGACTATTATCACTATTATTAATTTTAATACATGTTGCAGTGACAACTTAGCATAGAGAACCCAGGGACAGAAAATTAGACAAAGGGCCTTTATCCTCCCTTGTGTTTATTTTTCTGTTATGTTTATGGACAGAAATCCAGTTTGCTTGATTAACTTGACTGAGGTATTTTAGTTGCTTAATGTGACAGAGTTCACATTACATCTATTTTTATTACTCTGAATCAGCAAAGTTATTTGGATCCCTCAGCCTCGCTCTGCTTTGCCTTGCTTTGCTTTGCTTTCTTCTCTCTGAGGGAATATTCTCTGTTTCAAAGGTGTTTCCCACATTTTCATTAGTGTTTCAAGTTCTTTACTACCTTACTCAGCTATGAGTCACTTTACAGCCTGCCTATCCCTCATCTCCTTTCAAGATGACACTGACCTGCAGTGTTATTCATTTCCCTTCCCTCAGAGAAAAGTATTTCTTCAATTTTGGTTCCTATGCATTTCTGGTTTTAATTATATTTTCCTGTGAACTATGGCTGTACTTGGCCTGGCTGGGGTTTGGCTGGTATGAAGTTAACAATTTTTCATAGAAACCCTTAGGATGCTGTGATTTGGATTTTTGACTGAGTGTGAGTAATGCACCCATGTGTCATCTAATGCTGTTGCAGTGCTAGCACGTGGTCACGGCTTTCTGCCCCTGCCCCTGCCCCTGCCTGCCTCCCAGGGTGAACAGGTCAGAAGTTGAGAGGTAACACAGACAGAAGAGCTGACACAAAAGAGCTGACCTGAACTTGCTGAGCAACAGCTACTGAGAGACGGTTGGGGCTTTCTTCAAAGTTAGCCACTACTCAGCCTGGCTGGGAATTGATTTTCATGCAGGAGGTGTTGAGTGACTTCCTTTGCACCACTTCCCCCCACTTCCCATTTCTGTCACTTATTAAACTACCTTATCTCAAATCAGGAGTGGTTTTTCTTCAGTTTTGTGCTTTCTATTCTCTCCCCGTTCCCACTGAGGGAAGAGGTAAAGGGAGTGACTGAGGGAGTGACTGAGTGAGTGACTCTGTGTGGGTGCTTAGTTGCTGGGTGGAGGCAACCCACAATAATTCATAGAAGTCCTAAAACTTAATATTTCTTCTTTATAAAAAAGTAGTTATCTAATAACATTATTTGAGTTGCCCTGTTGTGATCTATCTTTGATAAAGAAAGATTGCATTTTATTTAATTTTTCTTTTATCTCCAAATTTTTGTTCTCTCTTATTTGAGATCAAGAAAGCCTGTGTTTTCATGCATTTCCTTCTCTCTCTTCTTCCACAGTCTTAACTCTTTGTCCACCCCTAGCATGATATAATTTTAAAATAATTCTCGGTGTATCTGGAATTTAAGCATAACTTCCTTTAGAACATGTACGCATAAAAGCAAACATTAATGGCCTTAATTTACAAATGTGAGAGGAACAAAATTTTCTACTGTGAGGAACTGGTCAAAGCATTGACAGTAGAAACACGGCATACTTCAGTAAGACATCAACAGCATGGAAGCAGTACAGCATCTGGGCCATTTTCTGCAAGTTCCATCTTATATGACATTTAATGCAGGAAGATAGTTGAAGTCAATTTACATTTATAATGAATTCCATATTAATTTTGTGTCCCCATGTAGACAAAATTAATCATTATTAAAAAGACAAAGTTATTATTCACTGATCATGGAAATGATCTGAAGTTTATCCAAACTAAGAAGGAAATCCATATTGATTGTAGTTAGTCTAAGGGAAAGTAAGTATAAAATGGGCCAAAGATCTAATGAGTATCTTGACTTAAATAGTAATAGTGAATGCTCAGAGAAAAATTACAAAGAACAAGTAGGAGTAGTACCCCCACTGTATTCTCTTACAGTTTGGCAATTTACACATCAAGAATTTTCTGAACTAGTTCAATAACCATGAATTTTTTCTGCCCTCTTCTGAATTTATGCCAGTGTTTAGTGTTCACAGCTTCCTATAGCAAGGGTCCTGCAGATCAGCTACACATTGCATGAAACGTAATTTTCATTCATGGGTTTTGAAATTACCCTCTGCTAATTTCTGGTGATATTTAGACTACCAGTACAGGAATAAGTGTTGAACAATCACTGTCTATCAATTTTCTGGTATGATCAGCTCCATGGCTATTTCAGATTCCTACCAATAATCACCTGCATTTTTTCTTCAGAGAAAATTCTTTCAGTCAATCCCTTCACTGAATCTACGTCTTATCACTCTTCTACAGACTTTTTACATTTTACTTTAGTAAAAGGTATGAGATACAAGTTATTGACCACCCATGTTATTAAAACATGAGTGAGAAATGGAAATTGTGTTCTCCCTTTAGTTGCATCGTCCAATTTACCTGTCAGAACACATAGAGGGTTGTCTCTCTCTCATACCAATACATATTTCCTATATTTAGTAAATATATAGAACATGGAAATAGCTGCCTATTAGTGTAGGAAAGCTGGAAATATTCCTGACAGTTATTTTCTAATTAATTATAAAAGAATTTTTCAATTTTTGTATTCTTTTTTAAAGAAGTACTGCAGTATTCATTGCTGATCACAGGTCCTTGAAAATGAGTAAGAAATAATTCCCAGGGCAGGTAAATAGTTTTTTTTTTTTGTTGTTGTGAAGAGAATCCATTAAATTATTACATGAACTCTTAAAAGCATCACATTAAAGTTTTTTACATTTTTTTGTCTTCAAATTAAAGATAATCACTAAACAGGCCAAAATAATATGCTAGTGTGAACATTCTTCTTCTGCCACACTTTGCATTGAAAGTCATTCAATCTGTTGTGCTTCCTTACACAAATGGAAGTATATTTATTTGCATTAGTAAGATACCAGTGAGTATCTTGGACTCCTTATGAGCAACTTTATCCCAGGTAGATTTTAATTGCTATGCTATTTTCTTTGTTGATTAGACCTCTTAAAGCTAGTTTAAAAAAATGTTAAGAAATATTTTTATTAAGACAACAGCTGTTTTTCAAAAGTTATTTAATCCATTATTTCAAAATTTCACTTTCTAAATGAGTTCAATTTGATCTTTTTCATTGCTCCTGAGGAGCTGGTTTGGTGAGAGCTGTAAAATGGTATTGTTCATTAATTAGATGCAACAAGCAATGTATTGAAGTGGATTCATACTTGAAATTGTAATGTAGGGTATGTTCAGTTTGCAATTAAGTAAATCTTTCAATGACTTTCAGGCAAAATGGCTTTTGTACACATTTTGATGTAATTCATAATGTTGCCTCAAACATTTTAAGAACAAGTAAAAGAGCATCTAACCTCCCTTCAAGGGCTAAACTGAACAAAGAGACAGAGCGAAACCTACCCAGATTAATTAGCACTGTTCGGTTTCTCAGCTGAAATAGTATAGCGAGACAAAGAATAGAAGCATAATTGTATACAGCAGATCCTACTCTAGGAACCTGCGCAAATGTATTCATAGAAATGAAATGTTCTGTTCTAACTATTCTGGTATAACTTGCTGACCTGAATTAGATTGATATTCACTTTAAATAAGTAAACAACAAAGACCCTTTGACAGCCCTTTGCTGTCATTAAAGAGCAAATTCCATACTGGCAGTACAGTTTGAAAGCTATTTCAACTACACGTAACTAGGCAATGAATATTGAAATAATGTATTGGAATTCACCTCTCAAGAGAAGTTTGATATATCTCAAATTTTTACAGATTTTCTACTGAAATGTTCTCAGATTTATGTATCACATAAGAAATACAATTTTCTATCTGTAAATATACATACAAATATAACACATAAGTATTTAAAGTTACAAGAATTATTTTATTTACTTACAAGGATCTGCCTCTGGCACAGAAAAAAAAATCAGCAGTTCTATTTCTTGACTTTTAATAGAATTTCAGTTGAACAACAATGTATTTTCTGTTAAAATAGGAAGCTTAATTCAACTTCGTTATGGCTTTAACTGTGGTGTTAAGGAGAGACCTCGAGAAAAGCTTTGGGCAGGACACTTGGGAAGCAAAACATTTAGGCTTTGAGCTTCTAAACTAATAGAAGCAGACACAGACAATGATACTGAGAGGTGTTTGGGAGGGCTTGAGGGTGTCATTTTTGAGTTGGTGTTTTTTAATATTTTGGAAGAATTTGGGTGTGGTTTTTCAGTCATTTTGTTTGTTTTGTGTTTTTATTTTCAACGGCAGTGTTTTAATTTTGTGAAAGAGGTACTCTTTTTTCATACTTTGATCTGTAGGTGATATACAGAATGCAGATTTCTCATTTCATTTCGGCATTCTAAATGATGATGGATTGATTCAAAATGAGGTGAAAGCCTTTGGTTCAACTGCATTATATTTCAGTAACTTACCATCTCTGGAGAATGATGATAATAAATATATAAAATTTTAATTCTTTAATTTCTGGAATTGTATAGGACTTTTTTTTTTTTTTTTTTTTTTTTTTTTTTTTAGGCAAAACACATCTATTGGTCACCAGAAAACATCTATACATCTATCTTGGTATAAAATTACCTACATGGAATTTCTTCTAGTATTGTGAATTTAATTAGATAAAAGTTTTTTCTATTTCATTACTGCATTTGTCATTAGATAAGACATTCTCCATCAGATGATTTAGGTCCTTATTTTAAATTGGTACAAAGTCTGCTCTTTTATGAATTTACTAAGGACGTAAATATTTTTTTCTTAAACTGTCTTAAATTTTACATACATTAATTACAATATTTTGTTGAAATTTCCAAATTCTGTAATTCTTATAACTGTTATTTCCTGTTCTTTGAAAAGGCAACATTTAGAAATGATCATAAGTGCAATATCATTTTTTAATCATTTTGAGATCAAACTTATCTTCCCTTCCCTTCTCTTTTGCTTTCCAACCTTTTGAGGGTTGAGCTAAATTTCTACTGTCTGTTACAACAGTGTTTCTTTTATATTTCCAAGAAGTTTGGCATGGGAATAGTGATTGACTCAGATTTTTAGATCCCACATCTAATATCTGATGGTGTCTTAACGACAGAACAGATAATTTTTTTATTTTTTTTTTACCCTTGACTGAATAATATTAATCCAGAATGGTCTATACATGGGGTGGCTATACTGTTCTGCAGACAATCAGCAGTGTTTTGGCCGTGAAACAATTTGACAATATCACAGTCAGTTTTGCCAGCTTTCAGTTTTCCTTACATTTAAGACTGCTGGTTCTGGGAATTTGTCAACTATAGCAAATCCTTCCCTCCTATTTTCCCTGGCACAAATGGGATCATTTGTCAAAGAATACTAATGACACAAAAGTGTTTGGATGCACATTGTGCCTTCCATGGGCACTCCAGAAAGCTTTTGAAAGCATTATCCTCAGTGAACATAAATACTAGTGTAATGGTATAATTTGTAAATTACATGCTGTGAGATCTCATGGATCTGTCTGTGGACAGAAAGTTCCTGAAGGAAATAACCTTGGCAATTTTACTTGCTATGAATAGGCTGACATCATGGCTTCATCCCAGCTGGCAACCAAGCACCATGCAGCCACTCACTCACTTCCCCACCAGCAGGATCATAGAGAGAATTGGAAAGATAAAAGAGAACAGGTACATTGAGATAAAAACATTTTAATAGGAAAAAGCAAACGTTGTGCACACAAGCAAAGAAAAACAAAGAATTTATTCACTGCTTCTAATGGGCAGGCAGATGTTCAGCCACCTCAGGAACGTCCATTGTGTATAACAGTAACTTAGGAATACAAATGTCACCACTCCAAACATCTCCTTATTTCTTCCTCTTCTCTCCACTTTATATACTGAACATGATGTCCTATAGTCTGGAGTACCCTTTTGGATAATTGAGCCAGGACCTGTCCTGACTGAGTCTTCTCCTAACCTCTCATGCACTCACAACCTCCTTGACAGTGTGGCTGTAAGAAAAGATGTTTCAGAGATAGACTGTGAAGTAGAATGGTCTGTTATAGTAGTACAGACTATAATCAATGTAAAATTATATTAAATCCTCTATATATCTTCCTAAATAAGCTCTGATATTCAACAATATAAATCCAAATAGGAAAATACTATACTAGCCCACTGATCGAATTCAGTAAGTTTTAGGATTCATCATCAGAAAGTCCTTCCTGTAAAAGAAGAATACGTCCCCACTGAAGCTGCACTCAGGGAATTATTAATTTACAAAGAGGCACTATTGTACCACTTGGGGGCAAAGTTTAACAATTATGAACCACTAAAGAACACATAAATTCACACACAAAAAAAGGTACGTTGTTTAAGAACTGAATTAGGAAAGTATATGGCTATTAAGTTTAGAAGAAATTAATTTCAGGCATAACTTTCTCCTTTGTCCTACATATCAAAAATAGCCTGATTATATTAATTGTAACAAAACAACTATCTAAACAGCATCACATATTTCCTTCTATGATTAGCCTGTGCAGTGCAGCTGGGAATATCCCACTGCCTCTGCAATTTTTTGTTGTGGCTGTAGTCCCTTTGAAGAGGAACCACTTCTCCCAGTTCCCATTGAACATAACCCCAGATAGCTTGAGATCATAAGCTGAATAAACATTAATTTGAAAATTATAATATATTGCAGATTATGTACAGAGGACCTTGCTGACATGATTGACCTGAAACAAAAAAGACAACTCTTAAAAGTACACATACTTAGGTTCTGACCCACCTGGTTCAACAAGTTAAGAAGCTGTTTGGTTTCTTGTATAGTCGCACTTGATGCAAAATATTATTTCTTTAAATACACTTCTGAAAAGGGGATGAGATTTTTCTTAAGGCTTGTGAGATCACCACCCATATTGAAACTTCTCCCCAAATGCTTTATGTTATTCATACATTTGATGCTTAATCAAGCTATCCATTTTTGACACTTCTAAGTATTGACTTTTACTACACAGAATGTCTCCTGATATGGCCAGGTAGAGCCATCTCCTAGCTGGAGAGTAAACACAACATTATGTAATGACCTAGAGTTTGGTCTCCTTAAATCTGGTAAAAGGATGGGAGTTCTGGAAGGAAAAAAATCATAAATTTGACAAATATTTTAATGTTTTACATAACAGTCTATTTCTGTCTCTGTCTCTGTGTGTAGCTGTTGTAACATGAGACATGTTAAAAGAACTTCAGTGGATGAAGCAGGACTCCTATTTTGCTGCCAAGAAAGTTGAAAATGTCAGCTCTAAATATTAACATTTTCTTATCTTTTTAGTATTTACTTTGTTTTAGTTCATAATACAGTTCCAACCAGGAACAGATTGAAAGCTACTCCATGTGTAGTTTTTGTTCTTCTCTGCCTTTTAAAATAAGAATTTAATTTCCTAGATTTCAGCAGTTTCCCAGCTCATCACAAAATGATGTTCCACTTCTTTCTTTTTCACAGGAAGATCACTGAGAAAAGAGAGGTGATAACTGCTTGGTGCTGGCTAATCAGAACCAACCTACAGCTGAGCTGATCATGAATTTTGTGCAGCAGAAGAGGAATTAAACTTAAGAGAATTCTATGGTGATCTGTAGTTAAAAAGAAATTACATTTTCAGCATTTTGTGCTCAACATGGATATGTTTTACAGTGTATCACACTGAGCACAGCCACATGGTATGACTCCAGTTTTTACATGCTTTTGTGATGAAGAGAATGTGTCAGTCACATAAATTTTTGGCACAGAAAATAACTTTCAGTTCATGAGAAATTTTCTTTTGCTTGATTTTTTGTGATCAACCCAAAAAGTTTCATTAACAGATGGATTCCAAATATTTGATATAAAAACACATTTTTATGTTTTGAGTCTAATACAAAAAAAGAAAATCTGTGGATTTTTAATTCTTTTCTCTTCTTGCATTCTTATATTCTTCAGGATCAGAGGCTTGTCTGGGGTTGTCTCAACAGCCTCTGTTGAAACAACATGCATTTGGTGATAGGTTTCCTGTTCTCCCTCTTCTCTAGATCTTAACAAAACATCTATAGTGTCCTTTAGTAGCAGAAACAGAGTCAGCTTTTGTTCTTTTCCTCCAGAGTATGATTAGAATTTTATGAATGTTGTACTACTAAAACCTTGGACACTATTTCTGGTCTCCTGGGCCTTCCTGAATGATTTGATCTGTCAGCCAGAGCAGGGTTTCCCCAGTCTTTACTTCTGAGAGCTCAGTTTTACAAAACTGTGCTAAACAATCTGCCTGAAGCTTAGAAAGTGTAAACATTTTACTTCCATAATTATATTTTTATTTTTTAAATAATTTTGTAATTTGCTTTCAATTCATCTGTGCTTGCACAAATTTATTTCAAGATACAAATGAAAATGAAACCACCAAATAAATAAATAATACTCTTGCCATTTTTCTGTGTCATGCCTTGACAACAATTATTCCTAGAATACATAGCATATCATAATTCTTACACTGGTATTGTATTCTCTCTGTAAATAATTAACAACACAAAATGTATATGAAGCTATCTGTGTCCAGTGTAACCTGCCAAAACTCACATAAATTAATAATGCTAACGTATGTCATTATGTATTAATGTGATGGATACCTTGCCTAAGTGCCAAACACCACCCAGCTGCTCTCTCACTGCCACTCCACAACAAGACAGCAAGTGGGAGAAAATAAGATGAAAAAGTTCGTGGGTCAAGATAAAGATGGAGAGATCAGCCATGAAATATGGTCATGGGTAAAACAGACTCATCTTGGGAAAAGGCTGAATGGAGTTGTTGTGTAGGAGTGGTGCTCCTCAGAGCTGGGCATTGGGACCAGCTGTTTAACACCTTCGTGAGCAATATGGACAGTGGGATTGAGTGTACCTTCAGCACATTTATTGACAGCTGTGTGATGTCGCAAATCAGGACACGAAAGAACGACACTCACATCAGGTTGAGGTGAGCAGAGAAAGAGCAAGTTTATCATGATTTGGGGTTTAAATAGGATTTGGAATTTGATCAAGGATTGGAGGACGAGAGGAACACCCCTCTGACCCCAGTGGTCAAACCAGCAGTCCATCACAGAGAGGAATGGAAAACAACGTACCTTGTTTATGTTAAATGCGTGAGAAACTCCAGTAGAAATATGTAAACAAATCAGAAGGCTGAAAATCAGAGAGAAGGCTCTGAGGAGACCTTATAGGGCCTTCCAGTGTCTAAAGGGGGCTACAAGAGCTGGAGAGGGATTTTTACAAGGACATGCAAGGATTAATGGCTTTAAACTGACAGAGGGCAGGTTCCAATTAGCTATGAGGAGGAAATTCTTAAGGACCATAAGGCACTAGAACAAGTTGCCCAGAGGAGTTGTGGATGTCCCATCCCTGGAAGTATTCAAAGCCAGGTCGGATGGGGCTTTGAGCAGCCTGATATATTAGAAGGTTTCGCTGCCTGTGGCATGGAGTTTGGAAATAAAAGATCTTCAGGATCCCTTCTAACCCAAACCATCCTATGATTTTAAAATTCTATGTACTAAACATCTCATATTGCTCCCAGACATCTCAGTTGAACAAAGCTCTTCTTTTTAGTCAGGTGAAATATAAGACTGTCATATCAGTTCCAGTACCTACTGCAACCTACCAGTGGCTGATACATTAGCTTTATCTTGTGTGCCTATTTTAGGATGAAATGGATAATCATCCAGAGGTATTCAATTGTTTATATTGATTAAAATGGGGACATCAGTCTTAATCACTAGGTAGAGTGCAAATAGTAAGTTCAATTTTCCTGGGTTATTCCCATGTTTATTAATTTTTGATTTACCCTATTAAAAACAAAATCAAGACAGAAACCAAAAAGACAAAGCCCTTTATTGAATCAGGCCTAGAGTAATATCTTTAAACATTGCATTTAAAAACTATTGTTCTCAGAAGTTAGTGTCAAAAGAGGAAAAAAAAAACCTCTATCTACTTCTGTTACTTCTTTAGAAAGGGGAAAATAAAAGAATTATCATCAAAAGCATCAAGATGTCAGTTGGTGATCTGGAACAATAACAAACACATTATACTTAAGCAAGAAACAGCAACCTTTCATTCAATAGTTTGCAAAATTATATGTTAAGAATTTTGAATTTTCTTTTTCTCTGGTTTAATTGAAAACAAAATATTAACAGATAAGCCCATGAGATATTACGTGGGGGTTTTATTCCTTAACCAACAGGCATTTGTTACTGAAAACAAAATTGTTACAACACAGCAAAGCTCCTGATCAATCCTTACAGTGCAATGCCCTCCACTGTGAACAAATAAATGGTATATGTGAAAGATAATTAGATAGTGGCTTGAAAATAATATTATATCATCATAGCAAAGAGTCACAGATCATGCCCATACTGTGCAACAGAGGGAAGTCCAGACTTCCTTAACTGGCCCTGACTGATTCAGCTCTGCAGCACGCAGCAGGAGAGTTAAACCCAAGCTGTATTCTGTTTGGGCTGATTAATCATGCTAACAGGGATATAGTGTTACTGGGACTGAATCATAAAAACATGCTGGGTGTTATGCTGCACCATGGAGAAATGATTGCTTGAGCCAATGAGAATGAATATCTCTATCAAAATATTGTATTCTGCAGCACAGTCTTTGTAAGTTTCAAAGGGGATTTTTTTCCAGGATTTGTTTTATTGCAACAAAATAGATTTGGGTTGGTTGTTTCTTTTTCAGGAGGAATTATGTGGGTGTTCTTATTAAAATAAATTAAGGGATCTCTTAACTGGGAGTGAATTTTGGAATAATCCAATCATTGTTTCTCAAATTCTAGTGTTCCTTGTGATAATGTGATTTTAGTTTGCTTTGAATGAACTGTCTTCTCGTGTTGCCATAAAATCTTTTAGATTTCAGGGCTTTAATTTTAATTCCCTAATTTCAAACACAGTTTTCAAAAACAAGTCAGTTATATTTCATGCAGGTATAGAATCATTAAATATTAAGAGAAGTTGGAAAAGTAAGATCAAAGAATGCAGCCTTTCATTGAGCATCGCCTTGTCGAGTAAACCATAGCTCTAAGTGCCATGTTCAGTCGTACCTTGAATACTCCTAGAAAAGTTGACCACCTTCCTTGGTGGTCCACTACAAAGCTTAACCACCTTCTTTCAGTGAAAAAAAAAGTTTCCTAGTATCTATCTAATCAAAGCCTACCCTGGTCCAGGTTGAGGATTGATTTCCTCTCATCCTGCCACTTGTTACTCGAGAGAAGAAACTGATATCCAGTTCACTACTTCATCTTTTCAACTAGTTGCAGAGAGTGATACAGTCCCCCCTGAGCCTGCTTTTTTACAAGCTAAATGACTCTGGAGATGTCAGCTGCGCTTCATAGGACTTACTCTCTGGAAATTTCTTACTTTGTTGCTCTTTTTTCAATACAATCCAGAGCTTCAATGTCTTTCTTGCAGTGAGGGGACCAAACATGGTACAAAGTATTTGAGGTATGACCTCACCAAATACAGAGGGATGATCACTGGCCTTGTCTGCTGGTTAAAGATTTGCTGATACAAGCCAGGCCGCCACTGGCTTTCTTGGCCCCCTGGACACATGCTGGCTCATTTTCAGCTGTTCACATTCAGCTGGCTGTCAACCAGCACTCCCAGGTCCTTTTATGCTGGGCCACTTTCCAGCCACTCTGCCCCCAGCCTGTAGATGTGCATGGGATTTTAGGACCGAAGTGCAGGACCTGGCACTTGGCCTTGTGGATCCTCATGCTGCTGGTCTTGGCCCATTGATCCAGCCTGTTCAGAAACCTCTGCAGAGCCTTCCTGCCCTCCACAGGTTGACATTCCCACCCAATTTGATGTTGCATGCAAAATGACTGTGGATGTCTTCTATCCCCTCATTCAGGAAGTTGATAAAGAGATTTAATGGGACTGGCTCCAATACTGGGTAGGAGAAGGGAATACAGGCAGCCTCACCTCTGATAAGTCACAGCTGTATCCAAAAAGGATGAGTGAGATAAAAAGGGGGTGGGGGGGAGGGGGGAGGGGGGAGGGGGGGATAGAGGGGGATGGGGGGGCAGGGCAGGTGTGTCATCTGGTAAGGGAAGGATCATCATGGAGGAATCTTGAGGAGCATGAAGCAGAGAATCATGAAGCAGGATCCTGGGGAGAGAGAATCACTGCTGTGAAGTCAGTGTGGGTCTGCAGTTAGAGCCTGTTTTTGGAACCTGCAGTCACAGTCTAGCTAGGTAAAAGCCTGCAGTCAGAGTCTGCAAACTAATACCTGCAGTCAGAGTTTAGCAGGAAATGACCAGCAGGCAGAGGCTGAGAGGGAAACCTACAATAGGAGCTTGCTGCAGCCAGAGTCAGTGAATAGTTGGAGTCAGGATGGCTGAGCTGTAAAGAGGAATAAACCAGGGCCCTTTTCATGCTGTGATAAAGAAGAACTCTGTGCCTCAGCTCACTTTTACTCTCTAATAAGAGGGCTGCTGAAACAATACTGGGTCCTGGGGAACACATTTGTGACCAGATACTAACTGATTCAACTCCATTCACCACAACTCTTTGGGCGAAGTTCCCACTTTTTCCAAGAATACTATTATTTGAAGATTATGAAGTGGAAAAGACAATCATTTTCTATCTTGTCAAGACAAGTTTATGTATGTAAGGGTTTCAAACAAACTCCATACTAAATTCCTGAGTCAGACCAGAACAGTCTTACAGCAATTCAAACACCAATTCTCATACATTATCAATGCTTTAGCTCCCATTTTCTTGTCAATATTTTGGAAATAGGATTGGACAGACAAGCAGGTGACTGCAGTCTTGTGCCCTGAGCAGAATAATTTAATAGTGATAATAAAAGGAAAAGGTGAGCTATTCTGAGCTTGCACAATACTACTGCTTGTACAATGCCAGATGTGTACAAAGCACACTAAATTTTCCTTGTGCCATAATATTTGTTTTTAAGTTTCTTTAGTAGAATAAAAATGATAACTATTTTATAGGCTTATAAATGTGAAACTTTCATAAAATACATTCAGTAAGTTGCCAAAAAAATCAGGAACATATTTTAAAAATGTATGAACAGTTGCCTGCTTTCATATATAAATTCACTTTAAAAAATCTGTATATGTCAATATAGTAACTGAATTAAAGCTGTATATTCAACCTGCAGTCCTCCTAGTTTTTCTGTAAATCTTCTCCATTGTCAGAAAAACAAACCTTTAGGTGAAAACTTATGATAATGGAGACTTCTTTCTACAGTAACCTTTTTTTTTTTCACTCTGACAATAGGCACAAAGTGACATATATGATCTGAAAATACAACCCACTCAATATTTAATGAAGTGTGATTGCTGACTTTTTTTGCTTGGTATGCAGTAAAAAGAAATGTTTTCATTGTAATTTTCAACCTGTATCCACATTTATTAACACAACTGAACATCACAGTAGTGAAGGGGGGAACCAAACATAAAATCACAAATCCCGTTTACAAAAAAAAGCTGTTGCAAATTCCAAGTTAGTGTGCTCTTAGGTTCAGTTTTGTAGTACTCTTTTGCATTCACAATGCTTATTCACAAAGCCTAGCTAAAATCTTCCTATCTATGGAGATAGTTTTCATGTATCCAAGTGGTTGTTATTAGCATCAAAGAGAGCTACACAGTCATCAAAGGGAGTATAGGCTGTATTTAGGACTCATTTATTCTTTTTGTACATGGCAAATGTCTACATCTTTTGCCATAGTTTTAGAGCACTCAGTGTGGGGATGGGAATACAAAACCACATTGTAATCCTGAGACTTCTTGAGTAATGGGTTTATCCACAGTATATGCTGAGACTGGTGTTCTATGTATTGCCATCTGACGCTATTCAGGTATCAGGGGATCCATTTCCTTCCCTTTCTCTGGAATAATGACAAGAGAGATCCAGACAAAGGAAAAAAAAAAAAATAACACATGATAAGGTGTCTGTGAGGGCTTCTTCTAATGGTTGGTACAATGGTTGATATTACTCAAGTAGGGCAAAGTTATTCAGATGGCAGTATTATCCAGACCTTACAGATGTGTGAAGACTGCAGGGGATATTTTTGCTTCTTGCTGTAGCCCTAGCACAGATAAGTATATAAGGTAATATACCTAACTCAGCTCTTCATTGTTGAAAAAATGCTTATGTTGTAATGATTCTCAGCAACTTCAGGCTGAAGAAAGATGAGTCTGTGATAATTCAGACATCTAAATTACTGTGATAGGTACTGTGGTAGACAGTCACCAAGATATGAATGTAACTATTACCCTCTTCCTCTGAGTCTTACTCACACATCTTTGTGAATATCTTCATAATTCTGGATAGCTCCAATGCTACTGGAAGTTTCTAATTTCTCTTTTTTGCTCAGAATAAACAGTATCTAGTAATATAGATCATCCTACTGAAATTAATAGTGTTTTTGTTAATGGTGCAAAATCATAATCAGATTTTACCTCATATTATCCCCAAAATCAAAATATATAATGCTATTGTTTTGAAAGAAACTTAGTGAGGTGAAAAATTGGACAGGTTGCAGAACTCAAATGGTTGTATTTAGTTCTATGAAGCCAAGAGTCCTTCATTACCTGTTTTGTTCTTTGCAGAAAAGGACCTGGAATCCCAGTGGACAAGTTAAATATGAATCTGCAGTGTAGTTTTGTAGGGGAGAAACTCTGCCTGAGCATCACAAGATGTACCAGTTAGAGTAATGCCTTCAGGTTCAGGGTGGTGATTTCTCCCCTCCATTTGGCACTTGGGAGAGTATATCAGGATGAGAATTATCAGGATGCTCAGGGTCTGGAGTACATGATATGTGAGGAGAAGCTGAGAGCTGGGTCTAAGGTAAGAGGAGATATAATTTTGCTTCAGCTACTCAGTGGTGAGGTATAGGGGGGAAAGACTTGAAGGTGCAGAGGCCTCCTGATTGCACAGTGATTGGGCCAGGGACAATAGAGACACAGGATGCCATATAGGAAATTTCAATTAGATCTGGAGATGTTTTTTCCATGAGGGTGGTCTAACACCATGACAGGTTGCTGAAGAAATTGTGGAACCTTATTCCTTGAAGATGCTCATAACTCAACGGATCCAAGCTGCGAGCAACCTGATCTATGTTGGCCCTTCTCTGAGCAGGTGGATGGACCAGATGTTCTTCACAAGACTACTTCAATCTAACATATTCTGAAATTTTATAATTATATGAATATAGAACAACTTTCAGGTTTGGAAAGTTATCTCGTGCTGTTTCTTTGACATGTAATCTACCAAACCTGTCATTTCATTATAGAATTTTTTTAAATTTGTCAAGCATGACTCCCTCTTAGTGAATTCATGCTGGCTATCCTTGATGATTTTCTTGTGTTCTTATGTGTAGAAATGGCTTCCAGGATTAGCTGCTTCATGAAATGTTGCATGCATCAACTACATTTCTAAATTAGTTAAATGAACACATAAATTAATTACATACATTTGCCATGTATGCAAATTTTTATTTGGCTGAACTTCTTTTGAAATATAAGATCTTTGAAAATTTATCATTTAATTCTAAAATTTAAGGTTGCAGATGTACTACATAAATCCTTATCCTACAATATATCGAGGCACAAATTTACATGGCAGATCTCTAAGAAAAATATCTGTTAATAAATCATCTGGTGTACAATATGCAATTCAAACATAGGTTGGCATAGAAACCAGGTTCAGCATTCTAGCAGAGAGAAAGCAGTACAAAATCTTTAACATTTGCAAGCTGTTACTCTTAACTGCCTTATACTCTCAAAACTGAGGTTTACTGTCAGGAGACACTTATGGGAAACTAAGCCAAATGAATCAAGATGACTGTAGTTCTTACCATGAATCCTTACTGGCTTCTTTCCAAAATAACCGTAAAATGTTGCAATTGAGGGTTTGGCTTTACTGTATATTTTGGCTTTAATATTACTTAAATCCACATACTGAAATCCCCTGTTTAGCTTAAGGGATCCTTCAGAGCTGAGCTAATTTGATCAATGGTGCTAAAGTGAATGTTGCTGTTGCTCAGGATAATAATACTTAGGGGACTACAGCAAAACTTCTCACTCTTTATATGTTATGTGATTTTTTTGCAGTGATTTCACTCACCCTGCTTTTATTGAGTTTCAGTAACTTAAATGTGACAATACGATCCAGCCTCTGTATTGCAGATTGATTGAGCATAAAAAAAATGGATGTGCTGTCCCATTAAGGGAGATCTCATTACATATGTAAATATCACCATTGAAGATGGTGTTTGGTGACCAAGCCCCACATTTATTACAATCCTGTAGTCAGCACAAGATAGATAAATGAATCAAGTTAGATAAATTTGGTCTTCAGTTTGTAACAAAATTCTTCCAACTCTCAGTAATGAGAATTATAGAAAAATAAAAAGTACAGTGGTAGACAATATTTAAGGAAATTAGCAGATGTATCTTATTAGTGTTATAGTTATAATTTTTCAAGTATATATTTTGTATTATGTCCAGTTTGGATATGTCTAAATCACTATGATTGCAGCTTCAGGGATCAAGCTCTGTTATTCATATGTAAAAGCTCTGTCATGGGTTGTGGTATAGGATGTGCACCAAGTATTTTACCACCATCTTCACGAACTGTTGAATCCAGGTGTGGCAGTGTTTTCCCAGACCCCCTCCCTCTGGGCCATTATCTTCAGTTAACGACCCATCAAATGCCTTGCCCATGACTCATAGATAACTCCCTCCAGGAACTATCTTGGTTTAATGGGCCATCAAGGACCCCCTGCATGACCCATCATCCCATTGTGAGATGCTCCACCCAGGGGGAGGAACCAAGCATTCTCACCTGGATACAATCTGGGGTTTGGGACAGTACAAGCAGCCCTTACCCACTGGATTCCCAGAGGAACAGAGCTACCAGACCTTTCTACGGGATCACTGCCTCAGGAAGACCACCTCATCTGGACTGCTTCCATCATGCTGCTCAGGTTGTATTCTGACTCTGTCAGTGGTCTTTTGTATTATTGCATCTATTTTATTTTACTTTGTTTTCCTTTCTTCCTATTAAATTGTATCTCTGACTTGGAGGCTCTCATTTGTTTTGCTTTCAAACCACTACAAGCTCTTTTGAAAATAAAAGTGGAATAGAATAGATTATTTTTAATAATTTCAAAAATCACCAATGTTTCGTATTAGTAGTTTTACAGTTTCTTACTTCAAATGTTAAATATTTTTGGTGATTAAATACTAATGGTGATTTTTAAGTCAGATGACAATAATGTGATTTTCTTGTAACAAAACTAAATTAGTATACATTTCTTTATATGGATGAATATATATTACTTGTATGGATATATATTTTTTCCATGTTTAAAAGAGGAGTTAATAGTGACCAGAGCGCATTATTAAAAAAGGGAGAGATGGAGAGTGATAAATGGTAGAAGCTACATTTCTGCTTTAATATGAAAATATTCCTAACTCTGTGCATCTCTATTGCTTGCTATGAAAGCACTGAAACTGGAGAGAAGAAATGTCATGATAAGAAATGCTATTATATTGAGACATGAGGATATAACAATGACATAGTAAATAGTACTGCTTTTCAATTCAACTATAAATAATCTTTTTAAGGAGAGCTACTTTGCTATTTTTAAGTGGAAGATAATTAATTTTGTTTCTGTAAACATATTTAGGAAAAAAAATTTGGTTATGTATTTTAAATTCTTCAAGTATATGAAACGAGGAAAAAAAAAAAGAAGAAACTGATTAATCTGGGGTTTTTTTTTCCTATTGTGTCTATATTTTCACCCTTTGATGGGCACAGCCTTGATTGCTGGAGTTGGTTCAGTGTTGTAGATACCACAGAGTACCTAACTTCAGAATTCTAGGTTCAGGCCACCAAAGGATTAAGTGGTATCCACACATAAAATCTTTGCTCTTTTACTCTTTCATTATATATAACAAAATAGATATTTTATATAATGCAATGTAAAATTCCTTGAATTATTAATGGCTCAGAAAAACAGAATATAGTGTATGCTTTATCTGTAGAGTAAAGTAGAAGGAAGCTAAGAGGAAATAATTGCATCTTGGGAAAGCTCAGCTATGATATCTCCTGGATAACGGCTGAAGACATCTTTTTTCACCTTATGCAATAATTTAAGGCACTCAGTAAGACATTATAATGAAAGAAACATTATTATGAGAGAAGATTATGAACATTCAGTATATTCTCTGGAAGATTTGTTTCCTATATTGATATTTTTGGACTACAACAGATGAAACACTGATAGTGTATATATCTTATTATTTTACGATGGATAAGGTTTGCCTCAAGCCACAACAGTGATTCTCAAAATGATAGGAAATATTTAATCAGATGAAAGACACTCTGTCTATGCTGAAACAAAGTATGTAGTTAAGTTCGGAATGATTAGAATGTCGGAGTTCACACATCTTTCTTGAACCATGAGGCAAAAAAGGAAGCAGAATTTCCTTTTACCTTCAGAGGTGATTACCTATAAACTTAGGGTAAAAATCCATGATTGAGTCGTGGTCCTTTAGCATTTCATATTGTTTCAGGAGGGTATCTACATAGCATAAGGGTAGCTTTGTCATAAGATGTATTTACATTAAATAAATTCTACACAAATAATCTAGGAATATAAGCACAGCCGACGGTATTTTAATATTTTGTTGACATTTGAAATCCCTGAAGACTAGCTTAATCATGACTGCAATGACTCAAAGTCTCTCAAGGGCTTTTGTGAACTGTCCAGTTATGGTGGTCAGAGAGGAGATAAAAGCAGGACAGTTGTGAAAGAGAGTAGGAAGAAAGATCCCCATGGTCCAAAAAACTTAATATGAAAGTTAAGGGTAACATTGGAAAACAACTATTAACATCTCTCACCTGAAGTTCTACCTATCTTAATCCATTTTCCATTTGTATAGATTTTTGGCTTATTCACTTTATTTTGACTCTGATCTAATGTTATTTGTCTAAACAACTTGTTTGCACTCAGAGATTAACGTAATTCTGTAGTAGAGATAACCTTGTTATACTGGTTTTCCTTACAACATCCTTTTCAAATTGTCATAATTTAACCCCAGCCAGAAACTAAGCCTCCCCTCCCCCTGAGTTGCTCAATCATTCCCCCTCCGTGGGATGGAGAGAGAATTGTAAGGTTGAAAATGAGGAAACTCGTGGGCTGAGGCAAAGACAGTTTAATAGGCAAGGCAAAATCCACACATGAAAGCCAAGCAAAACAAGGAATTCATTCACCACTTCCTGTGGCTAGGCAGGTGTTTAGCCATTTCCAAAAAGCAAGGCTCCCTTATGCTAGTAGTGTTTAGGAAGATAAACACGATTATTCCTGCTTCCTCCAGTGTTATATGCTTAGCATGATGTGATACGGTCTGGGTTGGTCCTTTGGTCAGCTGGCATCAGATGTTCCAGATGTGTCTCCTCTGAACTCATGCACCCCCAGTCCCTGCAGAGGTGGGTTGAGAGGCAGAAAAGACCTTGGGTTTGTGTGAACACTGCTCAGCAATAATGAAAACATCCCTGTTATCAACAATATCTCCAGCACAGATCCAAAACACAGCTCCATAACAGCTACCACAAAGAAATTTAACTCTATCAAAGTCAACACCAGCATAAGATCCTAGATGAGTAAGAAGGTGATCTTCATGCCATATTTAGCTGCATTCAGACATAAATTGCAATGTCAGTACACATTAAACCTTAAGTTTTAATGAAAATATATCTCATTGGTTTCTCCTGAGTGGGCTGAAAGGAAACCAAATTGGAACAATCCTTTACTAACTTGCCTTTGTTTACTTGCTTTATGGTTGTGACAAATAAACCCATGCTACTTTTCTCACTGACGACGACAAAAAGTAATATATCACAATCAGTGGAACTTGAAAAGAATAAAGAAAGGTAGAGTTCATTGCAAAGTCCTTGAAACAACTGGAAATACTTATGCTCTCCACAGAAGGAGATGACACCAGTACTACAATACAGGAAATTCCTTTTTTAAATTTCATGATTTCTCATCCTCTAAAATCAGTTCAGAAATATAGCTTTGCCACTACATGAAGAAAATTATTAACAACCCTTTATACTGAGTAAGTGAGCAGGATGATGAAACATTATTGAATGGTTCAGAGTACTTGTTCTAGGCATGCAGCTAAAATCCCACTTGACACTGGAATGAAAGACTTTAAGTCTCATAGGAGTTTTCCATCAAATGCAATGGGTTTTATCTCAGGCCTTAGAAAAGAGACTCAGGTGTTGGGGTTTTTTGGGGGGTTGTTTGTTTGTTTGTTTGCTTTAAATTTGTGTGGGTGTGTGCATATATCTTACAACAATATCTTTCATTTTATTAGAAAGTCATAACATTAAAAAAAAAAAGAGCATTAGGGAAGGGATGAAAAGAGAACATTGAAGTATAAAATATATTTATTACAAAAGACTGAATATCTAGAATCCAGGACATAAGTGGCACATGCATTATAAGCCACAGGATAAAACCTCTGCCATACACTTTTTTTTGCCTTTTCTGATTTCAGTTTTCTGTAAATTGATATCTAATATTTGATATCCAAGAGAAACAAATGTATGTGGACTTTTAATATTTTCTCTGCTTCTGAGAACTTCTGAAGAGCTGAAGGGGAAATTAACTTTTTCTTACCAAACAGTTGGATGCTAAAGATTCTCAGCAGATTATAAGAAAGTAGCTACTAAGTTGTTTGCTTCTCCAAGAATTCTGTCTTTCCAAGGGTCTCCTTTACATTTCAATAACTCGTTCTTATTAATACTTTGATTTCATTTTTATATCTAAAATATGGTATGGAGTTTATATTCTATATTCTTTAACTCAAATTCAATTTGTTCTATAAACAGAATTTGTTTATGCAACTGATTAACTGGCGTCATATTAGGTCAAACACAGTTGACACAGGTTGGAGCTGTAATTGGTTTTTCTAATTGGTAACTATAAACCAGAATGTAATCAACTCAGAGTAAGTACACTCTGCGCTATTAACCAGTAAAGTTTGGGATCTCTTGGGAAAACTTTGCAAACTGTTTGCCACAAACAGGATTAAAAGTCTATCAGCCTCGTTGTGCTGTTTTGAAATTTGTTTTGTAGAGTCACCCATACAGAAGTGTAAGAACATATTTTTGTCAAACAGCAAGGAATAATGTTAACAGCTCTACCTTAATCTGGAAACCTCTGCCTCAGAGAACAGATTTGAACATTATATACTTTCCCTTACTGTAACTGAAAAATCAGCTTTCAGGTATAGTATTCCTGGCTGAAATATGATCAAATTATGTATATCCTTTAAACAGTTCTATCTCTAGTTAAGAGAGTTATGCAGACGGGCAGAAAACCCAGGCAACTTTAAGCCTAAAAAGCTTTATGTAAAATCATTAAAAAAAAAAAAAAATCTCCCTGTGTGTTTGGGGTGATCAAGTATATATTCTACTCTCTGGACAAAACTCACAGAAAAAGTATGTAACCACTTCCAGTGACTGGAGTCAGACTGGCCTTAATTTGCAAACCCTCATTGTCTGAAAGCAACATCATCCATATGACTACTAATTGAGGCTATACTCTTTCTTCACACAATCCATGAATTCTCTGGATATACAAATAAGACTAGAAGGAAATTAGAAGGGTCATCTACTCTGTCTCAAAGGTAGGTTCTGAAAAAAGCATTGGTGGGTTTTGCCTACATTTTTCTAACACACTCAAAACCAAAGGTTACACAACATTTTTAAAAATCTAGGCCTTATTATGCTTTTCTTTCCATTCCCTTCCTTTGATTTATGAACTTCAAGATTTTATGACATTACATTTTCTTTCACCTTTTCAGTGAGTTCTTTCAAACTTCAGAGTCAATCTAGAGCACCTTCGTGATTTGATTGTTGCTCCTTTGTATCAATTATTAACAATGTCTTTCAAACAGCAGCAGGGGTGAGAATTTACTATTATAAACCCTGCCCAAATATAGCCGAAAAGCTCTGAGACACTTCATAGAATCAGAGAATCACAGACTTTAAGGGTCATCTAGTTCAAATCCCCTTGCCGTGGGCAGGGATCCCTTCCACTTTACCAGCTTGGTCAAAGAGCCATCCAACCTGGCCTTGAATATTTCCATGGTTGGAGAATCTACAGCTTCTCAGGTAAACCTTTTCCCCTCTTTCATGACCCTCACAGAAAAATATTTTCTGCCCAATATCTACTCTACACTTGCCCTCTTTCAGTTTGAAGCCATTGCCCGTTTTCCTATCATTTTCTGGCCTTGTAAAAAAGTCCCTCTCCAGCTTTCTTGTAGGCCCCCTCTGAGTATTGCAAGGCATAATATTAATGTACACTTACAGAAGTTATTTTTGTGTTGCTGTGGTCAGTTGTGTCAGATCCTTCTTGAAGTTCAGGACTTCAGTAACAAATAAACTAGACATTCTAGAGTAGCCCAGCAACATTTTAATATGAGCCTGAGTCAATCTAGTTTAGAGAGTAGCTGTCATCCAAAGAGAAACCCTAACTGAAAGTAATGTCTGACAAGGTGTCTGGAGTTGCAGTTATACTCTGGTGTTGTTTTGCCCTCTTTCTCTATTAGTCTTCTGATAAGATAGTAAATGTGTAGAGACCTGTATAGTGATGAATTAAACTCAAGAATATGTGTTTGTCTAGTAGCACTGTGTAAGCATTTTGTTGTAATTAAACCACAGTGAAACATCTTGTTCTAGGCTACTCATTAAATCATGGCTATGAATTTAAATTTCTAGGGGTTTGGGTTTTTTTTTTTTTTGCTAAAATCCTTCTAAACTTTATAGGGGGAAAATATTGCTAATAATATTTTTCAAATGAAGATAACATTATCTATTTGTGAATATTAAGTAACTTAAATATTGGATGCTCAAAGTTAAATGTCTTTGAAAGTTTCCAGTTGTCAAAAAAAGTAAAGCCTTCCTTATCAAATCAGGATTTTTATGAACAGAATAGGTTCTTGCCTGTACTTTTCCTTTTGAAAAGAGTAGTTCTTGTAAACCAGCACATAAATATATTCATGAATATTTTAATTTGAAAGTATTTCTAATTCTTTGATTCAGGGTGTAAATTTATATAGATTTTCCAGTCTGTGTGGCACAGAAATAAAATGCAATTGAAAAAAGAAGTCTATAAGGGACTCTGAGAGATCATCCAATCCACTGGAAAAGTCCAGCAGAAAACTGAAATATATTGAAAATTTGTCTGTAGAATTTTCACATTGTATACAGCCTTGTATTAATTATTTCATTTATAGATCATAAATGCATCAGTTCCTGTAAAATATAAGAATGAGGATTTTTTCTTTTATTCCCAACATTTTAAAAATTTGTGAAGGAAAGAACTTGACCTGAACTGTGACATATTGTCTCTCTTTAAATAAAAGTGTTCTGAATATTGAAGCTGAATATCATGTCCAACAAATCAAATATACTCTGAGAATTAACCCTCAGTAGATTTGTTTTATTTGTTCATTTCAATTTTCCTACAGTCCTTCAGGTTACAGATTACTCAAATCCTAGAATGTAGCATAGATTGAAGTGTATAAACCAAACATTCAAATTCTCTTTATCTTCTTTACATAATACTAATTTGTTTGCTCTTAACTCTAAATCAAGAAAGAACAGTGAAATATTAATAGTGCCCATATTATTCACCATGTAAAATGTATGCACCTAAAGGGCATTTGAACTGTTGAATACAATAGACACCTCACCTTAGGGTGGTTTCATTTTATGGCTGCATCTGCTTCAATTCATGTGCATGGATTTATCTCTAGAGAGGAACTTTCTGGTAATCAGTGATCTGAGAGGGTGTTATGACTCACAGTGAAGCAAAATGAAAGGGTCACAGCCTCACTAGGGAGTGTCTACAGGGATTTTTTTTTAATAAGGTATCATTGTCAATACCTTTATAAGGCAATTAAGAATTTGACTTTAAGGACTGTCTCAAAAAGGATCTCTGGATGACATTTTTCTTGATAATAATATTTATGCACTCATGAGCATAAACATATTTTCAACACCAGTTAAACAAAAAGTACATATATGCTGTGAGTTAAGAACCTCCTAAGGTCTTGTTGAAAAATAAGCAATAAAAAACCAAAACCAAACAAAAATAAGACAAGAGACTCATTTTAAAATAAGCAGTAAAATGCCTTAGTACAATGTAACTTTTTTCAGTTGTAGCTGTAACACTGTTTAACAATTAGGTCTGATTATTTAGGATTAGGTGGCTTATTACCTGTTTCTTATTAGACACCTTTGTTCACGTCCTTTCTGTTATTTTTTTCTTTTTCATTCAACAATATAGAAATAGCCCTGCATGAAATCAAGACCCACGTAACTCAAAATTCTGTTAAAATTTGGAATTCAAATTGTGCCTACTGGACACATGATACTTGGAAGATGATAAAAGAACTCAATGCCAAGAAAGCAATGGAGAAATATGACCATGCCATAACTCTGAAAACTGTAGGAGTGTCGTCTTTGTCACAGCAGCAAATGAACAGGACTCTAGGGGTGAGGTAATGGTGAAAGGAATAGGAACTTAGGTGACATTTTCCTATATTGTTGATGGAAGGGAAGACATTTCTTTCAAGGTTATAAATGTTGCATTGCACCGAGTCCTTTAGCTTTTATATGCAGGGAACCCTCTCTAAGAAAAGGTGATGGCTGGAAAATAGTTCATTTGACAAACTGAGGAGGTATCGTCTCTGAAAGTAAAATTCCTAGTCCAAACAGCAGGGCTTCTAATTATATTAGATAAATGAAAGTGGATAAAGAGAAAGAAAGTATAGTAACAGAGTAAAGATGTGACCATCAGACTCCTCATGTGAAAACAGAGTGACTGGGAGTCAATTCAAGTATTGCAGGACAGATGCGTCAGTATTGAAAACAGAAGAGGAATTAAAATTCATTAATTGTGGAGAGTTATGATATAAGTTAGAGACAGATAGATCAGTTAGGGGTTAGAGAGTTTTCATGAGATAGTACAAATGGCTGGAGTGCTGCACTGGATGGATACTGGCTCCATTACAAGAGCATGCAAGCTAGCAGCAAGAATTATGATATTCCATAAAGATTAGTTGAAAAGCAATGGTAAAGTTAGAGAGAAAGATCCATCTTTCAGGAACAGAGTGCTCTTGATGGTGCACAGTGAGAGGATGAGAGGCAATGGACATACAGGTTGCCATATGAAAAATTCCAATTACATCTGGATATGTTTTACTGTGAGGGTCATCAAACAGAAGAGAGGCTGCTATAGATGTGGAACCTCCACCCTTGATGATGCTCACAACTGAACTGATCAGAGCAGTGAGCAGCCTGATCTACACCAGCCCGTCTTTGAGCTGGTAGATGGACTGGACTAGATGACGCCTCAAGGCCCATTGCAACCTGTCTTATTCTATAATTCTACAATTATTTTGCAATAATTAAGAATTAAGATGTATGTGATTTTTGAAAAATAATAGTGCTATTTGCCAAGTAAATAGTTCAGCAGGGTTCTGAGGTTTCCACTTTTCTACTTTATGCAATTGAAGGATGATCAGTAGTGGTTTCAATGATGTGTTCTAATAATATAGGAAAAAACAAAAACAAAACAATAACTTGCTTTTTACCACCTGCTTTTACTTTTCCCCATCTTATTTCTAAACTCTCCTTTGGATATATACAAAACCTATTATAGTCATGTAATATAATAACCTGTATTTATGATTGTTTTTCTGCTGTGTTTATGCATAGCAGAATTTTCTAATTTTTATTTAATATCTAAATTTTAATGGAAAGTCTCGTAAATATTTTAAGTTCTTTTACTGAAAGTTTAAATAGGCCAGTAGGGCACTGAAGTATAAATAAATTATAATTAATAGCTGGATATAAAGATATTAGTACCTGAGCCACTTTAAAACTAAAGCAAGGTTTTAGAGAGTAGAAATTAAAGAGTTCTGGAATGTAGCTCTGTGAATACAAAACACAAGTTTTAGTTTTCATACATCTATTACTTCTGCAATAATTTTAGCTGACATATCTGGATTCTACATAATGCCAAGATTTGGAATTCATATTGGGTTATTTTCATGAGAATCTACTCCTATATTTTCTTTTTTTTAGGTTATGTAATAAGCTTTGTACTTTCACAATTTGGCCAAAAAAAAAAAAAAATCTAAAAAAATACTGCATTTGAATTCAGGTTCCCACAGTGAAATTGCAATCTTCTGTGTTTCCTTGCTGTATGTCTTCGTAACTGTAGATGTCATTGGTGACATATAGTACTCCTCTTTCTGTGATAAATTATTCTCAGTGCAGTCAAGTAATATTAAAATTTTGATATCAGTCCTGGGAGATATAGTGCTTCATTTTTCCCTTCAGTCAGGCCAGTAACAAGTGGAAATTGTACCTAGGAAATGTTTTTTGGTCTGTTTTCTTTCGTCATTACCGTTTGGCTTCACTAGTAAAAACCCACTGAAGGGTTTCATATTTCATCTTAACTAATCACTCAGACATCTTTTAGTCCAGATCTAGGAATTATTTTTACATATTGATTATTGTTTTGTTCAATCAAAAACATATTTGGTTGTCTCTTTCTATTTGCAAATGCCCAGGCTTCACAGAAGATAAGAAACTTAAGATAAGAGACATGGATTTTATTTATTGTGTTTTCCGCAGTAATTATTTGGACCTGAAAGTTTTGTGCAGAGGAGGTAACAAAATTGGGTTCTAATAGCTGGTATCTGATGAAAGGCATTTTTCCTCTCTTTCCCAGACTGTAATTTTATTACTTGTCAATTTGTTGGGAGCTAACACAGTTGGCTTTGTAATTTGATATAACTCTTGGGTTCTTGGCCAGCGCACACAATTTCTTCTAATAATTTTGTAGCAATTTGGGGTTAGAATCACAGAATCGTCAAGGTTGGAAGAGACCTTTAAGATCATGAAGTCCAGTCATTAACCCAAGCACTACCACTATAACTCCTAAACCAGTAAACCATTATCACTCAGCACCAGATGCAGATGCCTCTTAAACATTTCCAGCAGCGGGAACTCCACTGTCTCCCTGGGTAACCTGTTCCAAAGCCTGACCACTCAAAGAGTGATTTTTTTTTTTAAAATATAATATATATTTATATACAACTAAAGGTTTTATGCCTTATATGCCTTTAGAATGATTTCTCTGTCTCCAACTGGTTTTTGAATAAATCTACCTTTTCATGATAATCCATGATAGGAACAAGCCTTTTTTCTGGTACCCTCTCTTTAGGATTGAAAGACGTGTTTTTCAAGACAAGCATTTCTAGTGATTGCATATCATCTTATATTCAGTCGTGCCTGGTTCTTTAAACTGGAGCTATTCCAAAACCTTTCCTATTACTATACTTCATGACTGATGTCTAACTATCAGCATGATCCACAGCCTCTAAAGAATTTTGTAAAGCTTCAAATCAGTTCTGAGCATGATATGTTGAATTCTTCAGCTTCACAAAGTGTCTGCAGCTCATTTTTAGTTTACATCAGTATAATGATTTGCTGCTCTTCTTGGCACAAAAAACTTGAATTGGGAACCATAGAGCAAAGTATAATTGATTATGTATTTAAATTTGTCAGCTTTTTTGGATACCTATTTTGTAGTTCTGAGACAAACATAATATTTAAAATATGAAACATGGTAAAAATCAATATTTAACCTTAATAATCATCAATAGCATATAGAAAATACATCTGTTCAGGCATATTTGTAATTAAATAATATGAAAAAATTTCATAGCAAATAAATTTGAATTTTTTGTGTACAGTACAGCATAAAACTTATTTTACCGGTTTCTGATATGTTAGGAGGAGATAACAGGTTATTGTTTGCAGATAAGTTGCTGGTGATGAATGTAGCCAGGAAGATAAATACCACATAATCTTTAAAATTATTTATAAACAAAACAAAACAAAAGTAATTATCAGAAGATTTTTTTTGCAATTTCCAAGTCACGCTGGATATTATTTGAACTCATTCATATTGTTTCAGAAGGTGGAGTACATTCTTATGGATTTCAAGATATATTTGTCTCGAGCTAGTGCTATTACACTAGAAACACTGAAAGAACATTGAAAGTATAAATGTGGTGTTTGAGGCTGAGATACATTTCATTTAACATCAAATATCTAAAAATTAGAGATTTCACTTCAACTACATTGACTCTGCAGACTCTAAAGAGGATCCTCATTGCACTGATCAGAAACATCTTTTAGGATAAGGTAAATTACTTTCTGAAGGAGCTTATACCTATCATGTGAAAAGAGAAGACAGGTGAAAAACTAGGCTGCCTTAAGATGGCAAGTTTTAAAATGAGCTAAAATAAGATAAAATAATTTTCCTTAGAGCCACAGGAAAAAAAAATGAGATGTCCTAAATTTATTTAAGGTAATAATTTAATAGTTTTACCTTAGTATGTCAACAATATGTAATTGGAGCACATCAAGTATTTATATAACATTGCCATATTATAAATTCCTTCCTCAGGCTTTTACTGCGGATGAATGAAATGTTAGAAGAGTAGGTTTTGGTGGCTTATTTATTATCTTTTTGCTTTCTTTAGCCTTATCACTGGAGGCAGGGTGGGCCAGTTCTTTTTTTTTTCTGTTAAGAAAGAGTAAAACTGGAGGAGGTAGCACATGGAGGTTTCAGTCTTGCTTTTCTGTTAAACTCATGTCTGACTGCCAGATCTTTCCTAACCTATTTAATGAATAAAGAATAATGATAAATAGCTGATTATCTTGACCAAGAACAATACAGAATTTGTATAAAGACTCTAACTCTGTAGTTGCCATAGGTAGATCTCCTAGCTGTGTCTACAAGAGCCAAAACTAAGCAGAGCTAAAAGCCAAAGTGTGGTTTAGTAAAAAGAATCAAATATCAGTCCACCTGATTTTATTTCACTATTCCTCTAAAGGAAGCAAATGAAACAAATTTTTGTGTATGACAAAAAATGTGCCAGTATATTCAAATTTCAGCATTTATCACTGAAGCTGTCAATTATTGCAAAAGTAAATATGTCATGTGTTTTTTTGGTTTTGACAATGCATATTCAAGTCTATTTTTCTAATTTTAAAAATTTCATTCACAAAACTATTAGGAATAAAAAAGATCAGTTATATGAGTCACCTGATAGGACAGCATTTTAAGAAATACTTAAAATTTGGTATCTTCATTAGAAAAGCAGTCTTTTTCAAGACTATCAAGACTTAGAAAAGCAGTCTTTTATTAGCACAATGTCTAAAACGAGCATGTAAATTAAATTTTGGGAGAAATTAGTGAAAGCAGTAAAAAAGATAGAAAGGGAAGCTACTGTGGAAAGTGAATTAAAATGGGAAAGGAAAATAGCTGTGGCAGTGCAAACCACAGGGGCTTTTGTGCTGTGTGTAGCTCTGTCACTTGCATTGCCAATGCTGTATTTGCAGAGCTTACATTCTCAGCAGCATGTGTCTGCCATTGATATATTGCAGAAAAGGCCATCCCACTAAATACATATAAATACATCATTTCTGAGACTAAATGGTGCTAACACAATGCAATAAAAGGAATTAATCTTTACCCAGCTCATTTTAGCTAAAAAAATAGGACTATAAAAACTGATTACATGAGATTGGTGCTTTACAGAGGCAAGTAAAGTCTTCTGTAAAATGTCCTTTCCTAGGAGAAAATAAACCAAAGGTGGTCAAGTAATGAATTAAGCTATATTTTTGAGAGGACCAAATTGGAATATATTGTAAAATATTAGAGTATTTTAAAGTGGTCTTTTCAAAAGATGAGTATAGAAACTGCTTTTTTTCTGTTTCTTAGTAATAACTGTAGTTGAATACCTCTGTGTTTCTAGAGTATTGTCTTCTGAAACCCTTAGAGTGAGAGTGTCAATTTCCCAGGAAGATTTATTACTGAAGCAATTTTATTTGGTTACAGACATGTTTCTTCAAGTATGCCAGAATCATGACACTGCTTTTGTTCCTGCCAGATATTTTAGCTAAGTAAGAAAAAATGCACTGCAATAAAAGGAAAGAAACCAATGGGAACAAGAAAATATGAAGGAAGAAGGGAACAAGAAAATATTAAGGAAGAAACATGTTTGATGTTTACTTTTTCCTGGAAAATATTTATCTGGGCAAATTCCATTCAAGATTCTGGTCTATCCGAAAGTGAAGGGTAGGAATGTTTTAAGCATGTTCTTTCAGATAAAGACTAAGATTAAAAAAAGATGAATAAATAAGTAAATAAATACTAGAAATAGCCTGGCAATAATTTACTGATAGAAGTCTCCATTCAGATAAAGTAGATTATAGACACTGAAGTATGTCAAGAACTCTGACTGAACAGTGAATATCAATTTCCCTCAATTTTGAAAATGTTACTTTCTTATTCAGGCATTTATAACATTAATTCAGTATCAGAGAAATAATCAATATTAAGAATATCTTACAAATTAAAAAAAAACAAAATCAAAAAACCTAATTTATTCCATTTGGAAAATGAAACACAAATACATGGGCAGAATGAAAAAATAGAAAATAGTTTTTATTTTAATTAATATGGATAAAATATTATTATGGATAAAATTAATTATTATTATGGATAACTAATTATTAATTAATAATATGGATAAAATAGATTCTGTCTTTGGACACAGAAGACAGAATAGAATAGAATAGAATAGATTGATCATCCAGTGATCATCCAGTGTAGCTGCCTGACCAATTTAGGGCTGACCAAAAGGTGAAACATGTTGTCCAAATGCCTCTTAAACACTGATGGGCTTGGGACATCACCAGCTCTTTAGGAAGCCTGTTCCAGGGCATGACCATCCTCTCTGTAAAGAAATGTTTCCTAACTTTCAGCCTAAACCTCCCCTGGTGCAGCTTTGTGTCATTCCCATGTGTCCTCTCCCTGGATCCCAGCAGAAGACCTCAGCACCTCCCTCTTCCCTTCCCTTTCCTTCCTTAGGAAGCTGCAGGGAGCACTGAGGTCACCCTTCAGCATGCTAACTAGACAAGCAAAGTCCTCAATGACTCCTCATCATATAAATCAAAACAGATTTCCTTGCACTGTACTCAATTATTTTTTAACATGGATATCTTGTAATCGCATAGTAAAAATGTGAGATAAATAATAAAGATGTTGAAAACATCAGAAATATTGTATTTATTATGGATTGAAATCTGTAGAACAGCTCTGTATTTATTCTAAAGATAGTTATTTATATGTTGAAATGAATACCGTTAATTTCACTGTTCCACTCCACAAATTAACTCACTTAAAAATATATATTTTCCCTAAACCATGAAATGTTTAACCTTAAAAGGAGACCTGTAATAACTTACAAAGATCAACCATTTGAGATTACCATTTCAGGTTTTAAATGGTCCACAACAAGCTTTGAAATCTTGTTTAGTTCCATTTGTGCTATTAGCTCTTTCTTCCCCTACAATGATCACTCTAGGGTTGCTATTAAATATTAAATCATAATAATGTTATTAATATCAGACTGGAATTCAGAATTGTAGGAGAGAATATCTATTATGCAGTGACCTTTACGTATGAGCACTGAAGGCTAAATGTTAAGAAGGTACTTGGTCTTTGCCTGGGTGTGACTGATTATCATGTTATCACATCCTGTCTGAATTAAACAAGTTCATGTTCTACTGCACAGAGCAAAATTTTCCATCTCTGAGATGTCTATATCATATCCATGTGCTTTGGAATTTTTTTTTGTGTATACAGATACTATGAGTTACAAATGAAATAAATTAAAATAAAATAATTTATTTAAATTCATGCATTTAAGTACACTTAGTGTAAATACTTTATTTAATCTTATATTAAAATATTTTTGCTTATCATAAGTTACTTCTCATAACTCCCCATGCATTTTTTCATTCTTGTTGTGTACAGTAAGAATATCATTTGAATAAAGTTTATTAGTATATTTTAACTTGTTTTTGAATTTTTCAAACTCATTCATTTTCCTTTATATTTTTAATATGTTTTTTCTACTGCTATAAAAACTTTAGAAAACTAGAAGAGATGGTAAAAGACAAATAGTTTTTAGGTTCTGTTGCCGATAAATGAATAGAAACATAAGAGGAGGAAATAACCATCATGCTAAATCTCTTGTTAAGAGACATCTTAATCCAGTCCAGGAGCTTTTCTGCCATTATGGCTAAAAGACCATAGGCCTCTTATACCAATCTGAAAGTGCAAGATATTGGAATTAACATGGACTTACATTGGTCTGAAACAGTTTTACCTAGCAATGTTCTAATAGCCAAGTGACTGTTACCCAGCCTATTCCACCTTAACTTCAGAAAAACCTTATATAGTCTGATAAACCTAAGCATTTGCTGCATGACAAAGAACAGCTATCTGATTTTGTGTGTCCTAATGTGCAACTCTTTATCAGGAAACATACATGAATGCAAAATATTTTAAGGCCCAAGAACAAGTAGGAAAAGACCGTCATTATGAGCATCAAAACTGTTTCCTGCAAACTCAAGATGCTTAAGACTGCCTGAGACAATCCATCTCTACTTTGAATGTTAATAGTGCTGACCTTAGGATGCAGGAGAACCATAAACGTCTTTCTCTCCACAAACCCACTGCAAACTCCTGGTTCCACAACACTTGGCCAACTTAGTATAAAGAAGCCAAGGTGCATCTTACACTACACACTATGGCAAAGGTGTGTAGTTTTGCCTGAGACTGCTGAAAAAGAACTGCAAGAAAACATGTCAAAGAACAAGAAAATAATATCACAGGCACCAACAAAACTGTTGACATGAGATCTTTAATAATTCAGAGCATCAAAAGCAGAGACTCCAAAAAACTCCAACATGAAAATATATAAAATCCTAAAGGGAAAATACAACCACTAAAAAACTCAATAACATTAACAATGTAACAAACAAAGAATCAACCCCCTCCCCCCCAAAAAAAAACCCAACAAAACAAAAATATCCAAAAAAACCCCAAACAACCCCCCTCCCCCACAACAATACAAGAAGTATGGAAAGTAAAGCAAGGGATTATCAAATTATTTGGCCAGTTCAGCAATACTGGCTTATTATTAGTTATGCCTAAAACTTATATTGTTGTAAGATTCTGCAAACAAAACTGAAAAAACAAACAAAACTGAAGGACATGGCAACACTTGTTGGAGCAACAGTCCCCATTCCTGGAACAAGGAATAAGAAGGTGCCAAGGAAGAGAAGGAGCAAAGAGGACTAGGGTAAGCACAAAAAAGGAAAGACAGGAGTCAGAAAGTATGGATGATGTTTGCAAGGATGAAGTAAAACAAACAAATAAACCAAAAATCAAAATCAAAACAGCTAAGACAAGAATAGGAGTGAAACCCTTAGAAGTGCAACTGCCATCAAGTGGCACACAGAAAAAGAAAAACCACTAACAAGTCAACAAGTGATGGATTTTATATACAAAGAATAAACAACCAGTCAGGCAAACAGGCTGGTTCTTTGTCTCCTGACTGACTCTTGTCAGGCAACTAACTGCTGCTCAATTGCCTGGACCTGACATGGACTGACAGCTGCCTTGTTGATGCTTCATGCTTCAGAAACCCCAAGTGATTCTTGCCACACATTTTTATTTTACTTTCCCTTGTATTCCCTGCTTTAGAATAAATATGATCTCTGAATGAAACTTTTTTTTTTTTTTCATGATTGAGACATCTAAAACATTTTTCTTTCCTTCAAATTATCTAGTGCCTACCATGGTATAAATTCAGGACTAGGATTATAATTTTGTCCAACCAGTTTTTGTTCTCTCTCCTCTGACTACATAAGTTTTATACAAAATACCTTGCAAAACAAACACAAAGAAACCTCAACCAGGTCTCTTATTTTATTTAAATATTCAATAAGCTAATGAAGTACTGAAAGCAGCAGAAGAAATTTATCAGTCAAAAGCAACTTGATGAGGGAGTCGTATTTCCATGGAATACAAGATAAAAGGGGGGGAAGGAGGAGATGGTTTGTTACATCGCGTTCAGTCATGAAAAAAAAATTGTATGAAAAGGAAAGTGTTTCAAACTTGAAGCTTTGGGAAGTTTACAGACTGAAAAATTCATATTTATTCTTTCTGCAACAGTTTAATGGCTTCAGAATTGGAGGTATTTTTTTAAGTCTTGGAATATAAATAAAATTAAAGCAGTACAAATAAAAGAGAAAAGAAGTCCAGTCCCATAAAGAAGCCACAAAATCCTTTATAACTAGGACATATTAGCCCCACTCCATTGTTCAGGTATGGCTAGAGTGAAAGGATAGTTTGGCAGAATTACAGACTCTTGGATTAAAGCTTCTAAGACTAAACCACAGACTAATTTTTGCTGGGCTGGTCCCAAATATGGTGATTGTTCATTTTTCATAAATTGCAATGATTTGTTTCATCTCAGATGTTTTTTTTTTTTTTCATATCTCTATAATCTTTTTTAAAAGAACAAGGAGAGAGTTGCTGCATTTTGCAGACTAAAAATATTGACCTTACAATACCATGATTTCCATGAAAAAAAAAAATCAGGAAAAAGTCACACCTGAGAACCATGGTCATATTCAGTAGATGTGCAGATGTACAAGTGTCCTCTTGCTTGTAACAAAGTAATTCTGGGGGAATATCAGATGCTACTATCTAAAATGGAAGATTATAAAAATAATTATCTCAAGATCATTCTTATCTAGCTATTTGCACTGTCAATAATTATAAACCTTAAAAACTGACCAAATCTAGGGCCTTGTTCAAACACTTTCATAATAGCAAACCCAAGGGAACGGACGATGTAAGTCCATGCAGTTCAACTGCAACTGTAGGTTCTGGAACAGTATTTCTATTAAAAAACTCTTTGAACAAAAACTTTCTTTAAAACTTTAAATTTTTCTGAAAAGTATAATGATATTATTGCTCTAAGTTATCTTTAAAAGGCCTCATCCAGAATGTATCTCTAAATGAAATGAAAAAGTGGTCTGAGAGATAAATGGGGGCAGTCACCCAGGACACAGACTCTGTCATGAAAATGAAGATACAATTTTTATTTTCATTAGGACATTGAAATCAATGAGTATACTTTGTACCTTACTAGAAAAGTTTTAGGAGGAAGAAAGAGCCAATATATCTTAAAAAAAAAAAAAAATTGAAAATATGTATTAAAAATCTGTACAAACTCATAGAGAAAGTTATGCAATTTTTTTATATTTTTGTCCCAGAAAAATTATACTAAATTATTAATATCTGGATATTTGAAATAGAATATTTAAACTCATTAAATTTCTTTTAAAAATATGCTTTGTGGTTTTAAACTAAATCAATTACTTTTGCCCATTTTTTCAAGTAAAGTCAATTATTTTTAACTCCATTCCTGACTATATTATTTGCTTAGTATGGCTGAAACCAGTACAGCTAAGGAGCTGATGGGAAAAAGGAGAAAACTTCATTGTTTTCCACTAAACTTTACTGAATTCAAAGAGCAGTGAAGTCAATAGAAATCTTTCCATTACCTACAGGGAGCTTTTGATCATGCCACAACTTTATACTTCAAAGGACAGTTCCCACTCATCCTTTAAGGTTTTTTCCCTCTTTTAGGCATCATAACTTTGTTTCTCTCTATGTCTCCTTTTTTATATTTCTTTCAGAAAATCTTGGCCCACTTTTCCTATATATTACAGAAGATATTATGGAAAATACAGCTGATACAATTACACAAAACAAAATAACTCAATGCACAGCAAGAGGCAGACTTCACAACTTTTTGTAGTGGGAGCAAAACCCATCTATACTCTGTTGTCCACAAGAGATTTAAAACTTTTGCTTGTCCTAATGTATTGGTTTTGCATGGCCTGTTTTTTGGTAGCGGGGGGGCACAGAGGTGCCTGCTTGTGAGAAGGTGCTGGAAGCTTCCACCATATCCAGCAGTGCCAATCCCTGATGGCTCTGAAGATGGACATGCTGCTGGCCAAAACTGGGCCAATGAGAGAGGCTGGTAACCCCTCTGTGATGACTTGTTTAAGAAGAAAATCGAAACAAAGTCAAAAGGTTTTGGCTTCTAGTTGGAAAAGTGGAGGAGGTAAGAACATGTGAGGGAAACAACATGGCAACACCATGGTCAGTGGAGAAAGAGGGGAGAAGGTGTTCCTGGTGCTGGAAGTGAGATTCCTCTGCAGGCCGTGGTGAGACCATGGTGAGGCAGTTGTGCCCTGCAGACCATGGATCCATGAGAGATGCAGAGATCCACCCACAGCTCAAGGGGATCTATGAGGGATGCAGAGATCCACCGGCAGCTCCTGGGGATTCACGGAGGATGCAGAGATCCACTCACAACCTGTGGGGATCCATGGGGATGCAGAGATCCACCCACAGCCCATGGAGATCCAGAGGGAATGAAGAGATCCACCCACAGTCTGTGGGAGAGGTGACCATGCTGGAGCAGGTGGACGCCTGGAGGAGGCTATGATCCAGTAGGAGACCTGGTGGTGAGAGAAGATCCTGTTTCCAGGCTGGAGCAGCTGTCCTTGGAGGACTGCACCCCATGGAAAGAGAGACTCATGCTGCAGCAGTTTTGGGAGCACTCTATGCCTGTGGGAGGGACTCACATTGCAGCAGGTGCGATTTGGCTACTGCTTGTGAGAATGGAGCCATGCCAGGGCAGTTCACGGAGAGCTGTCTCCTGGGGGAGGGACCCCGGGGTCTCACAGGGACCGGACTCTTCTCCCAGAGCAGCGGAAGAAAACCTTGGTGATGAACTGTCCAAAACCCCCATGCTCTGCCTCCCTGCATTGTCAGTGAGGTAGGGGGAAGAGGCTGGGGGGAAAAGGTGTTTTAAGGGCTTATTTTCCTTCTCATTATCCTGCTCTGATTCTACTAGTAATACATACACTTTGCAACCTTAAAGTTGAGCCTGTTTTGCCCTTGAAGTGTTTCCCCAGTCCTTATCTCAGTCATGAAACTTTTGTTAATTTTTTTTTTTCTCCTCTCTGCTGCCCAGCTGTGGCAGGGGAGGGTGAGTAAAAGACTCTGGTGGCTGCCTGGCATTGGGCCAGTGTCACATCACAGTACCTGAACACCATCTTTGGTGCTTATATTGGGAAATAAATGTTTATATATGGAAGAGATATTTGTGAATTCTACTAGACTCAGCTACCCCTCTTTGTCTGAAATATTTGGATTGTCATTTAGAAGGAAAGTGGTACTTTCTAGGATAATTGCATTAAAAAAAAGGGAGATTTTCCTCCTTGGTTATCCTCCTTTCTTTTATTTTTTATAATTTATTTTATTTTTATTTTAGTGAATATTTCAAAGTAACATGAAATTCATCATCGTAAAGTGAAAGTATATCATCCCAGACAGATGGCTTGAAGGACGACAAATGTTTTGTAAGTATGACATTTCTTACGAAATAAAAGTAACTGAGAAGAGGGAGAGGGAGATACCACAATAATTTAAAAAAAATCTGACCTTGTTAATAAATGTAGTGACAACACCCTTTATGACTGTTAAAATGAGTGAGTATAAGGTGTATACTTTTATATGTGGTTTGCGTTCAAGTAGAATGAAAGCTAGATTTAGACAGAGCTATTTTAAGCACACCAGTTGGTAGTGTACTGAGACAAAGGAATAACTTCTTAGTATAAGACGTTGCAAAGAAGACTTAAAAAAACCCTTAAAAATACATGAGTCCTTATCCAAAATTACTTTCTGCTGTACTCAGCTATTAGTTAATGCATTAGCAACACAAATCTATCAATTATTTTCATAGCCTTCCTGTCTGTACTTTACAGAACACACTCTTAACAAAGAGGAAAATTTATAAAAATAGCTACAGTTTTTTGTCAGAAGTCTGTGAGCAAGTCAAATTCAGATCTTTGATGGTTATGAAAGATGTGGTATTTAAGTAGGACATATTGTGGAGGTAATAACTAATTGGAGTACTCGACACCATTAAAACTTAAACAAGTTCAGTTTTCTGAGCCACAATAGGCCCATTAATTTTAACAGTAAGTTTGTTTCTTTTAACTATGAGAATTATAAAAGGTATTGCCTTTTTCCAGCAAATTATTTAAATCACTAAGCTATATTTATTTTAATCAGAATAGAAGCCATTATGGAAATTTTAAATGTAAAAATCTAACTAATATTTTTTGTATCAGTTATGTCTATAATTTCACCACAAGGATAAGGTTTTGGAATAACTGCATGCAGCACAGTGTAAGAATAAGGAAAAAGAAGCAAACATTGGATCAGATCCCTCAGGCACATTTAAGTTTCTTTCTGACCTAACAAAGTGAATTAAGCACCTACCTGTAGCTAAGAAGAATAACCAAAAGCATGTGTTTCCTGAGAAGAGGCAAATTGCAACAGCAATTCTATTTGCCCAGAGAATACTCACTAGACCCTTATGTCAAATACATCTAGTTTAAAAAAAAAGTAATCAATATTATTGCCAAAACTTGTGTGAATCTTGATGTTTCAGAACAAAAGTAGACAAATATTTGTTAGTTTCTCTGTGCTGTTCCTTGAATTCCTTGTGGACTGGAAAGGGCCTGTGCTTCCAAGAGAAGCATGACCTGTTTACCCTGATGACTGAGACGAGGAAAGGACCTGCTTTTCTCTGCCTCAGCATTACATACTGAACTGAGGGAACCAAATCTTTAGTCTACTGTCATAAATTAATGATGTGAGGGATGTCCAACTATAATTTTTTCTTAACTGAGAATAGTTTGTTCTTAACATATGCCTTTTAGAGAAAAGCTCTCTAACTAATTATTAGCTACATTAAATGTTTTGCAGTTGAATGAACACATCTTGAACAAGCACCACAGAAGGGAAACCTGGAAAAAATTTAAGTGATCCACAGTCATCTACTTGTCTGGAAGACTCTAGAAATTCAGCCTCAGACTTTATTTGCATTTGATACTTTGAAAAAAATAACCTATTATCTACATTTATTTACAATTTTTAAAGTTTTTTTTAAAGGTCAGTTTGACTTTATATTTTGTATTTAAGTTAAAAAATCCTATATATTGACAGAAATTCTGCATATAACTTCTGTACTGTAATTTTCTACATCTAATGTAGTTTCTATTTGAAAGTCTTCAGTTGAATCTTTATGCATAGCATGCTAAATTAGTTAAAAGCAACTAAATTTGTGTCTATTCATAGGAAAATGCACTTTTAGAAGAAAAAGAGCAAATACTCTACAAAATGTGTAAAAGATGGATAACTTAGTGGATGCAGCAGCTACAATACTGCATTCCCAAAAAGTCATGCTAGACAACTTTAAATGAAGTAATCAATGAAAGTAAAACTTCTCTAAGTTCTTGAGAAATGGTAAATCTGATTAGGAGTAAAACGACAGGTCCAGTCAATATGAGGTAATCTTGGGTCCTCAAATTGGAAAGACATTCACACTTTAAGCTAAAAGTTTCTCATGCGAGGGAAGCTTACTAAATGCCGTCCTGTCCTAACTGATTCTCGTAGAGGAGTCCTGATAGAATAAAGAATGAACAGGAAAGGTCACTTTTTTTCATACTGCTGAAACTGTAATTTGAATCTAACCTATCTCCCTGTTGTGCGGCAAGAGTGTTATCAGTTATGAAATCACTTAATAGGAGTGCTTTACCCTTAATAACTGAAGAGTTAACCAAGGCTGCCAGAGTTTGCTGCAATAGCTATATTGATTTAGAGGGATAATTGGAAGCCAATCTAGGATTATGTGAGAGAAATAAAAGTCTCTTGAGGAAAGAGGCCTTGCAGTTGAGATCATTTATACTGGTATGAGTTTCAATTTTGTGAATGTTCACACTCTTGAAAATTAGACACATGTGATACTGAATTGACAGGTTCTGGAACTAAAGAGGCATTTTGGAAAAAGGAGAGTTATTCCTTGATGACAGTGAAGACAGTGAAAAGAGTATAAATTGTAAGTGATATAACAAAATAAAAAATAAACCACCAGAAATATCAAAACTGGTTTTGGCAATTTAATATCTAGGAAATAAACAGGAGATATTGCCAATCTGAAGCAATATATGATATTTCACTGTTTGCTGTAAAAATATTTTACACCTTTAATGTTCATATGGAAAGAAAATTTTATGGACTGAGGGAAGGAAGAGAGAAGGTGAAAGAAAGGCTTAAAACCTTCTTAGTGTAGTCAGTATTCATTATTCAGAAGCTTATACCTTGGTAATGTCAAAACCAATTTTCTCTAGAAGCAAGGTACTTTTTTAAAATGAGAATTATTTCCAAGCCAAATTCTATCTCAAAGCTCTCCTCCATTTCTGCACTAGGGCTGCTTGCAAAGAGGTTACAGGCTCCTTCCTTCCCCTTCCTGCTCGGTAATGGTAATAACAGATTTTCTTCACTCTCCCTGCATTTGAATATTACAGACCTACTTGTGCTCAGACTTTCTAAACTGCTGAACATCCCTGCAAAATAAACAAGAAAAAATTCTAAAATGAATGAATTTATGGTTATCTATAACTAATGACAAAAGCAGAAAACCTTGCATTCTCTTCCTGTAAGAAGTGCAAATCAACCCCCCTAGATGTTTTCACCAACATTTTTTTTTAAAAAGCCATTTTTTTTCTTCCAACTGCATTAATTGATTTATTTTTTTTAATGAAGTAAAGCATAAAATAAATTGTTCAATAAAGAGTAAAGAATTAGAAATATACTGTGGGGGTGGAACAGGGATTTAATTCTTACAGCCATGGAGAAAATAAATGATAAACATACATGTTTAAAAGCAAAATTTTGAAGCAAAGTACTGCAGCTGACTCATTTGCCTATATAAGTTATTTCTACCTTATCTGCGCCTTTATTATATTTCCACAGAGATAGCATATTCACATATCTTCTGCCTTCTTTCTAACATCCTTAGAAACTGATTCAATATGCAATCAAGAGATCAAAAATTTTAATATTAGTTTTCTTTAAAATAATGTTAGTGACATCTATTTTATTTAGAAAATAAAATTAAAAGCACCCTCAGATCTTCCAACTATTTTCCTTCAAAACTTAAACAGAAGCAAGCAAACACATTATTTCTTTAGACACAAACAGAGGAAAACTTCATATTAAAATGTGCTTAAATATTTGAGTTTTTCAAGTTTTATTGCAAAGTATCCTATATTAAAAATCTCATTCATCTTTACTTAAAAGCAAAGGCCCCTTTTTAAATAACTACTTCTTTTGACCCTATGTTATGATTACTAATAACAGTTACCAGATTCAAATTGAGTATCTAATGGATGAATTTTACTTAATTTTAATTGTGATAGTAAGTACTTATCAAATATGGAATTGACGAATCTAAAAAACCTTATGATTTGTATAGACCAGTCAAGTGATACTTTTCTGTTTCTTGACAACATTCCAAAGGCTCTGGAGAATGTTTAATGCTGGTGCCAGGTATTGACTGAATGCTTTTACAGTGTAGATGTCTTCATATGATAATTAATGTTATCTTAAGCTGAACAAGAGACTTGACCAGTATTTTCCTTTGCCTCATCTGTTGTTGACTACTCTTCATTAGTGATGGAAACTCTCTTAAGACACCAACTTAGACTTAGATTACTATTTGTTAGACAGGTAAAATCAGATACTGTGAATCTCACACAGTGTCCCCATAACTCTGTTAGAGTATTTGTTTAAGTCTTCAAAATGGTCTCATTAATCATATTTTCTTATGAATTATTCATATAATGCTTCATGTGATCTAATTATGAAATATCTACATCTTTGTCTAAATCAAGCTAGGTGTAATTATACTTTACTGGATTACAGGCAATTAGTTTTATTATTACTGCAATCAACAGTACAAATGCAGAAAAAACAGTTTTTCAGATTCGCTATATTAACTGCATTTAAAATGAGGGGAAAACTCTTAAAGGCTTGTTTTCAAATTATATCTCTACAAATTCATAATAAGTGATTAGAGGTCTGAATGCAATACTTATGTTTCAGAAAATTAGTTACAAGTAAAACTAGAAAATATCTATGGCAGTAAACCTGTCATCAATCAAATAGAGGGTAGCAATTAGTTACCATGGAGATACAAATAGCTTAACTTTACATGCCAAATAGTTTTTTGGGTTTTTTAATTTTTTTAATTACTTCTGTCTCAATTTGTCTACTTGCCTATGTTTTTGTATTTGGGTTGTGTGGCCAGGTTTTGGTAGCAGGGGAACAGGAAGGGTAGCTTCTTTGAGAAGCTTCCAGAAACTTTCTCCATGTCCAGCAGAGCTAATGCCAGGCAGCTCCAAGACAGACATTGCTGACCAAGACTAGGCCAATTAGGAATGGTAACACCCCTATGTTAGCATATTTAAAAGAGGGAAAAAAAAGTTATTGTGGAGATATAATTGTAGCCAGATAAGCAGGGAGTCAGAACATGTGAGAGGAACAATTCTGCAGGCACCAAGGTCAGTGGAGAAGGAGGGTGAGGAAGTTCGGCAGGTGCTGGAGATGAGATTCCCCTGAAGTCTGTGCTGCAGCCAATGGTACCACTGTGCCCCTAAAGCCCGTGGACAAACGCAGAGGTGCGGATATCCACCCATATCCCATGAAGGAGACCCACACCAGAGCAGGTGGATGCCTGAGAGGAGGCTGTGACCCTGTGGGAGGCCCATGTTGGAGCAAGGCCCTGGCAGGGACCTGCAGACCTGTGGAGAGAGGAGCCCACACTGGAACAGGTTTGCTGGCCAGACATGTGACCCTGTTGAGGACTCACGCTGGAGCAGCCTTTCCTTGAAAGACTTCTCCCCATGAAAGAGTGACTCACATTGCAGCAGTTCATGGAGGATTGTAACTTGTGAGATGGACTCACATTGGAGGAGCTCATGGAGAGCTGTCTGGAGCTGGATGGATCCCACTTTGGACCAGTGGAAGGTGAGAGGAAGTGTTTCCTCTCACTGACCAGTGGCAGAAACAATGAGTGATGAACTGACCATAACCTTCATTCCCTGTCTCCCTGAACCACTGAGGGGGGAGTTAGAGCTGGGAAGGAGGGAGGGGTTGGGGATGAGATTCTTTTAAAGCCTTTTTTCTCATTATCCTGGTCTGATTGTGTTACTAATAAATTCAATTAATATCTCTAATTCAAACCTGTTTTTCTGTGATGGCGAGTGATCTTTCTCTCTCTGTCCTTTTTCCAGCTCATGACCTCTTCTTTATATTTTCTCTCCCCTGTCCAGTTTCAGAGGGGAGTGAAAGAGAGGCTTTGGCGCATGCCTGGCATCCAGACAGGGTCAATGGATTACAGTATTGAAGAAAAATGGGATAACCTTCTACCAGCACTAAGAGTGAGTTAGTCTTGTCTAGCTCCTCAAGGATGTGACAGAGAAGCTTGGATGCTGGAATAAGATGTGCTAGTACAAGTCTGAAACCTTTTGTCTGCCTTCCCTCCCAGCTACAAGCATTCAGTTGCCTGCATACCATGGGCCCAAAATCTGACACACACATCTTTGCAAACTTGGCTCAGACAGCTGATAAAATTGCAAGTTATGAAAAATCAGCATCCGGAGGCCTGCAGAAAGGTTAAAAGACTTAAAATTGGAGAGAGACCTGTCTAATATTTGTATCAATAACCTGTACAAGGGGATTTCCTTACACCCTCAGTAATTTCGCAGATGAAACTACATTGGTGGGAGTGTTGATTTGTTGGAAGGTGGGAAAGCTTTGAGAAGGGGTTTATATAGGTTGAATAGATGAGCTAAGGCCAGTGGCATGAGGTTCAGCAAGGCTAATGTTGGGTCCCATACTTTCATCACAACAAGCCCATGCAATTTTCCAGGCTGGGGAAGAGCTGCTGAAAAGCTGCTCAGTGACAAAGACCTGTGGATGCTATTTGACAGCTGACTGGACATGAGCCAGTGTGTGCCCAAGTGGACAAGAAGGCAAACGGAATCCTGGCCTCCATCAAGAGTAGTGTGGCCAGTAGGACCAGGGAAGTAATTGTCCTCTTGTACTCCGCACTGCTGAGGGCACACCTCAAATCCGGTGTCCAGTTTTGGTCCCCTCACTACAGTAAAGACATCAAGGTGCTGGAGCATGTCTAGAGAAGGGCAAAGAAGCTGGTAAGGGGTCTAGAAAGTAAGTCACCATCCCTCTAAGTGTTCAAGAAACTACTGGACATGGTACTTAGTGCTATGGTTTTGTGGACATGGTGGTATTTGGTCAAAGATTTAACTCAATGGTCTTGGAGGTCTTTTCTAAAGTTAATGATTCTATGATTCTGTGAGAGAACCCATTGAGATGTGATCATTAGTAGATTAGGTATTAAAGAGGAAAAGCAAGAAGAAGAAAAGGTATAAAATCTTTAAAAGGAAAAGAACAAAATATTTAGTTCAGGCACTGGTAGAGCAGATCACTCAGTATCCATATCAATAGAACTGGCAGCAGTTGACTGCTCTGCGGCACTGTTGAGGGGTAGAGTTCAGGATTCACAGAGGTTGAACCTTCTGCTTGGACTGATGTTCCACCAGCAAAAGTGTGTAGGATGCCTCGTGAAGGTAAAGCAACTCAGTGCTTTGCTTCATACCTTCCTGAAGGCCATATAACTTTCATGTCAGCCAGAGTTATATTGTGTGCTGTGTGTATTCTGCTAATAGGCTAAGTGCATGTATTCTGCTAAGGCTTTGTGCATGGCCTTAACAAAAAATGATGGGAGGCAAAAATGACGAGCACTTTGGCAGAGAAAATGAAGGTCCAGATGACATGACATATTTGTAGCAAAGAATAGCTAAAAACTTGTAACCAAGAGACAAAGTTGTTGGAAAGTGATATTGTAGTTCATTTTAGTCAAGTTTGGAGGAAAGCAGAAAACAAGAAATTCAATATAAACTTCGTGCCTTGCTAATGTGAAAATGTGTTGAACTTAGAACTTCAGTAGATATCACAATAATAAACCCCAGTCCCTACTCCAAGCAGGATTATCTACTTCAGGCTCAGGTGCAGTGGAGTGTTATTATTTAATTTATAGGCATAAATAATTGCCTAATTATTTATAGGCAATTAAAATATGACATTATGAAAAGAATGAAAAAAAATATTATTATACAGGTCTAGACCTGTAAAACAGCAGCACCAAAACTCTGTTGGACTTAGGGGATCACACTGGGTTTACATTACAAACTTTTGGTAGTGGTGTGTCTGCAGCAAAGGCTTATGTGAAAAAAGACCAGAAACTATTGAGACTATTGAGGAGAGACTGGAAATGTATGTGTCAGATAGAGCAAATTTCAGCTGTGTCCAAGATGGACCAGGCCTACTGGACCAAAGCTGAAAGATGCTGGTAGTTCCCCTGTAAAAAATTATTTTAAAAAGGACAAATAGTGCTGAGTGGCAAATGGGAGAGAGGAGTGAGAAAAAATGTGAGGGAAACAGACTTGAAGAAACCCACATCAGGGAAGAAAGAGGGAAAAAGATGTTCCATGTGGCAGAACTAGCACAGAGATTGCTGTGCAGCCTGTTGAGAAGACCGTGGTGACGATGTTGTTCTCTTTTAACCCATGGAGAGGCCACATTAGAGTAGATTCACACTGCAGCCCATGGGCCTTGAAGCAGTTGGAAATGCCCTGAAGGCAGCTGCCCAGAGAAGCCCTAAATCCATAATAACTGTCAGAAAGGATAATTTTCTTAGCTTTGCTGATAAGAAATAGCCTATAGACAATGAATAAATGGGAATTTTTAAAGCATATTGATTAAACTAACTCATTGACATACTGACAGAAGACAAAACTGCAGAACTGCCAACAGAATAATAATCAAACACCTAAAGTATTAAACCACAAGAAGGGCCCAGGTCGTTTGGGTGGGATTAGAATAGAACTAGAGAATAGAGAAATAGCTGGATTATTACCTCTGGCTATAATCAAAGAGAATATTTTTAAATAAAAAATCAGATTCAAAGACTCGTAATTTTTTTCCTTACCTTCAGAGCACAGGGGGAAAGGAATCAGAAAAAACCCGAATTACTGTGCATTTAAAAAAAAAAAAAATTCAACATGAGAAAATCTTTTTGTGGAATGACTTTATTTTATTATTTTTATTCATTGTATCTAAATTTTTGCAGTATTTTTATTTTTTTTTATTTGTTTATACCTCTACATCTATTTGTAGATAAAAATACAGGGATCCAGACCACTGCCTGGGACACTGCTAGGGAAGTTTTAGTAAAAAGAGAGTAATAAACAAAACTAATTAAATGTAGGGAACCATTAATACTGGTGCATCTTTCTGGCACCACATATGCTGTGCTGAGTGAGGTTCTTTGTCCAGTGTTTTCTGATAAAATAAGAAAATTCTGAATAAATAATTTATTACTCTGAATAAATAAATAAATTATTATAATAAATAAATAATTTATTATTCTGAATAAATTATGCATTTAAGGATGTAGAGATAGTACTGAGGTCACTTAATCTCTTGAGATTTCCCTCAGTCCCTGGAGATTTTTGGTGACCTAGAAGTATAGCTGAGATTTCTACAATACTCTATAGAGAGCTCAAACTTTCAAGTCCAGATTTCCAATCCTGCAGCATTTCTGAAGTGCTGAAATTACCTCAATTTCTTCATCTATTTCACCTGTTCCCCTGTTTCTATGTACATTTTATTCCTTGAGGTGTATGAATTTGATTTATTTAAAAGATTTGCAGAATTTTCTTGTTAGAGGAAGATACACTTATGAGTGCTAATTTAATTACAGATAAAGTGTATATATATATTTTAAAGATGTAAAATAATTCCTGATATCAGCTTAGAAACTACCTACTGGTTACTTACACTTAGTTGTAATAAAATAAATTCTCAAATACAGCAATACACTGGCTAAAAGTGAGATAATTTTCATCCCCTGAGTGTAAAACACAACCAGAATTACAAGTGTCTTTCTTGTAGGGGGAGATCTTACAAGAAAAATAGTAATGTGAATTTGAAGTGCAATCCTACAGATAGAACAAAGTGCTTTCCAAAATTCTTTCCAAAGTGTTTTTTTGTTCTGGAAATTTGTTTAATCCCAAGTTTTTGTTTTGTCATTGTTCCATGACTATGATCTTTGGATAAAATAGGAACAGAATAAAATTGCTAGAAAATATTTAGAAGTGAAACCAAATCAGCTAGAAAAGTAGAAAAGTTTTATCCTTACCTTTTTGATTCAGAAACTATATAAGAAAATAAATAATTTTATTTAAATCTTTCAATATTTTATAAATATTTGTATGATATACATGTTGAATTCCAAAGTAAATTTGACAAAGATTATAAAGTGGTCCATGTGTGGTTTTTTTAAAGAATTTCATCTGCGTGTGAATATACCAAAACTTGTCCTGCCACCAAAATTCAATGTTATATTTACAAAATTTCTAGGTAAAACAGCAATACAAATTAAGGGAGGAAATCCTGTGTATAAAATTTCTATTTTCAACCTTTATCTTAGCACAAATTTGTGCAGTTGATAGAATTTTGATAAGAAACAAATTGGAAAACTGAAACATTAAAGCACAATTTGACATTTTTGAGTGCAAATTAAATGCGTGTATATGTGTGTGTGCATATGGGTTTTGTAATAAATGAATGCCATGACCAACTTTTTAATCACTAATATTTATTCAAGGCTTCAGGAAAGACAGGACATCAAAGTGTTGCCAGAGATTTGTATTCACAGGATTGCACTTGACTTCGTAACCTCTTGTCTCTAGCCAAAATTCCAAACAGCTCATTAATTTAGTTCCAGGAATTCATGCGGTATATGTAACAAAAGATGAAGCAGTATCTTTTCAGATGAGTTAAAAAAAAAAAAAAAAAAAAGGTGTAATCTGAATCTATGTTAGAGGGATGACAATAGTTGGGTAGTTATGCTGTTGTCAATTATAACTGAAATTTGCATTTCAGAAACTAACATGCAAGGAAATTCACCCTTAGCAGTTGTACTGTATAATAATTTAATTTGTCCTCTCCCCTGCAAAAAAAACTCTGCAATGCTATATGCAAGCAAAGTCTTTTTGCTCAACTAATAATAGCTAATCTGCTGTTTTTGGCACTGAGTTGCAGTTCAGACAGAGCACTGCTCTCAAATGCTGAAGAACAAAGGTGAAGGTTGTTATTTCAGGGTGGTGGAGCAAGTGATGGAAGATCTGCAATCTACTCTTGTGTAACATGTACTCTTCCCCCAGGTCACATGAAACATATTGTTACTATCTCTTAGAAATATTACCTCTGCTCTGCCTAATAAAAAATAAAAAAATAATAAATGCAGGATTATTACTTTTTCCAGCAGCCACAGAAGTTGTCAGTTTGCCACCATATTTAGATGCTTAGGGATTTCCATTTACACCTTTGAAATTTGGGGATATACAATTAATTAAAACTTTGGTTTCGGGACCCAGAATTTGTCCTATGCAGTTGCATCTTAATTCATCCAGGATTCTAGTGATGCATGTTTTAGATTTTAGACATTTCTTATGCCAGTGTGGGCTTCCCATGGGGTCACAGCCTCCCTTGGGTGCCCACCAGCTCCAGCATGGGATCCTACATGGGCTGCAGGTGGATCTCTGCCCCACTGTGGACCTCCACGGGCTGCAGGGTCACAGCTCCCTTTCCATCAGCTGTCCGCACCTTGGGCTGCAGGGAGATCTCTGCTCTGGCATCTGGAGAACCTCCTGCCCCTCCTTCTTTGCTGGCGTTGGTGTAGGCTGGGCTGTTTCTCTCACATAATCTCACTCCTTTCTCCCGGTTTCTGTTGTGCAGCATTTTTACCACTTTCATAAATACATGACACCAGAGGTACTCCCACCATCAATGATGGCCTTGCCCATGGCCAGTAGAGGGCGGGGGTTGGCTCTGTCAGACACAGGGCAAGAAGTCACCTCCTGAAGGTCCTCCACTACCAAAATCTTATCACTCAAATCCAATACCATTAAATGAGTGTCAAAACTGTTTTTTTTTTTCTGCAGTTTCCATCAATGTTTTGAAAATTCAAATATTTTTAGAGGATTGTTTACATAGAGCGTATGTCATATGGTCATGAGAATCTCCTGGGTAAGATATGTTAGGAAATCTTCCCTCCCCATATGAAATTCAGAGTAAATTTCTACTATATGCTTAAGAAAAGCAGGACATTGGAATATTTATATATAGTTTAAGTAGCAGTTGTCAAAGAAAATTTATTCAAGTGCAGTGGAAAAAAGTTTGCATCTTAACCTTGGCATTCACACTTAATCATCTATCTTTTTCTTCTGAGATTCTAATTCTCTATGCAAACTGATAAATTAAAGAGAGAAAACCTAATAAAAATAATCAATAAATATGGTCAATAGAACTGATAAAGAATAATTTTTAACTTTAAGGACACATTTCATTTTAGAAAAATATCTGAACACCACAAAAGACTGTATTTAATTCCAAGATTTAGGAAGCTGATCTCTCCAAAATATTTGAATGCTTCATCATTATGTCATAACTAATTTTAATCTCAATGAAGGATTGTTTCCTCAGTGTACTTTTCTAGAAACTTGATCAAATTAATAGGATGGAGGAAGGAGGTAAGCTGTAGCAGAAAAAACTATTATAAAACAATTGAAGTACATCACTCAGGATCTCAGAAGGTAATCTTTTATAAGTCTTGGAAATAAATATATTTTATACAGTTTCTAATTTTTGTTTATAAAATGTGCTTACTCTAAAAGTAGAAAAAAAGTCTTGTAACTGAAGGATATGTGTGGTTGCTCATTTTGCCAAGTTAGATATATGCACCAATTAAGGTTCTGTTCATCTGTTCTGTTGTCTGCTGTATGACTACAAGCTGTGAAATCTAGCAGCTTCTTGAGTATATAGAGTACAATGTTCAAAAGCTTTAAACAATCTTGTTTAGCAAAATAATGTGAAAATGCAATAAGAAGTGCAATTCATGGTAAATTTCACATTGTCCTTTTTGTAACAAAGCAGCAGATATATAAACAAGCAAAAGAAAAAGGAAAGGAGCTGTAAGTCACAAAGGAAAAGAATAAAAAAGATGAGTTCTCCAGGCAAGAAACTTCAACAAGGAAACTTAGATAAAAGGGGTGTTGGGAAGGGGAACAGTGGAAGAGGGTAAAGAGCAATTCTAGAGGCAACTCACTTTTATAGGCTATTTGGTGAATTGGTGATATCTGCTTAAATAGAAGTTTGTTCTACTAATTAGAACCAAAAAAATGAAGAAATCAGACCTTTGCCAAGTAATGGTTGTGTCAAACAGTAGGAAGAGGCAACGGGCAGAGTGTGAAGCACAGAAAGTTTCGTCTGAATATGAAGAACAACTACCTTAAAGTACATGTGACCATGCAGTGGAACAGGTTGCTCAGAGGGGTTGTGACCTCACTAGAGATATTGAAGAACAATCTGGACATCATCTTATTAAACCAGATGTCTCGGCCAGTGGAACCTTTCAACTTTACACATTCTATGATTTTGTAATTAGGTCCTACTCTCAATATGTAAAGTAACCAGTCTATCTAAGTTTGCCCTGAAATCATATCACTCAGTTACATTTGAAGAATTTTATGATGTGAAATTTTTTCTTGATACATTATTTTCCTGCCATTGCCATACTCTGGTGCTCCTTAGAGCATTTCTTGTGGGTATTCATTTGCTGTTCACACTCCATGATAAGAAAAATTGCTAGGATACTTGTATGAATTTGTAAGAAGGGAAAAAATATGCAGTAAGATTTTGACAAAGTGACTTTTAGTGAGCCTGAACTTTACTTAAAAGATAATGGGTTATAGAAATAAATAATCCATTTTGTAAAATAAAAAAAAAAAAAGTAAATATAAAAAATAAAATATATTATTTTGTTTGCAATCTTCCTGTTGAGTTTCATTTGGTGACATCAAGCGGTATGCTAAGGCTGTTTTATATCAAAGGAAAAGATTGTTTGTTTCAGATGTTCAACAAGATTTTTCTTTAAGTGTGAACTATTAGATGGAGAAAACATCCCCCCTTTTTAGAAGCAGGGAAAGATAAGAATTATCTATTTATACGATATAGATCTGACCTACATGTCTTATGACACTACTGAAAATACTGTATGCATTAATCTTCAGCAGTCATGCAACTAATAACAAGTAATGCGCTAGTAAAACCCCAACAGTAACTAAGGATCACCTTAATTAAGTTTTAAAATACTTTATTATAATATTTTAAAATGTTTACATAAAGCCAGTCAAATGGAAGTTAGAACTCAATAGCTGTATCTATCTATAATCTCCGTCAGGCAAAATGATTCACCTTTAGTCACTGATAGTTTCTCCCTTAGAAAGAACCTTACTTTCAGGTAAATAGGATGTATATTTAAAAACAAGAGACAAGTCTGTGTATTCTTTAACTATACTAATACTGGTTGTCCCTCAAGACATAAGCCCACTTAACAAAATCTGATTCAGTACAAATTGAACTACACTATTTTCACCCTTGCAAATTGTGTGAAAGCTAATCTGCAACCAATATCTAGGTCTGTAAGTATGTATCCTTATAATTTCATTTTTAATATGCAACTATTGACAGGATACTGATATTGCTAATAGTAAAACTTCATAAATCTTTAATATAGGCATATGAAATTCTTCATTTCAAGAATAAATTGAGAAAAGTTCAGTCTGGAAATGGAAATGAATTTCCAGTCGCGACGCAATTGTTTACATTAAATTCCTTAAAAACTTTGGCAAATACCTTTACAAATGAAAATGATTCTCACTTTGTCCCATGCTCTTTGTTATCTTCATTCATCATAGTAAATACTCCTTAATAAGTGTTATATAATGAATCCAATTAAATAGAACACAGAATGATAACATTTTTAATGTATCATATATAAATTAGTTATGATCACTACTTGAAAAATTTATTTTTCTTGATCTATATACCCTTTAGCTTTGGAAAAAACACAAAGAAAATATTTTTATACACATTTTGCTCTTGCTTAAAAGTGTTCTGATTATATTTGCAAATTATAACAAATTAGTTTACTTGAAGTATATTTTCCAAGCTATCTTTCCAGAATTACCTTCTTTTGAGCCTATATATAAAGAACACATACATTGTGAAAGAATGTGGCATACAATCCATTATCAGATCCTTCAATATAGACACAGTAAATATCAGATGCCTAATTATGAAAAGTGATTATTAACAGTAACAGCAAACACAAAAAATCCTCAGGGTTTTGTAACCAGAGTGCTCTCAGACTGAAGGGACTTATAAATCACACTTTTTGCTCTCCAAATGAGGTTTTTATCCCAAGTCTATGAGCTATTTCTGGAGGAAGACAAAACAATTGGATCTATTTCTGCAAAAAGAAATACTGTAGGTAAAAAGTGTAAATCTTTTGATAAAGGGAAAGCACATGGAAATAATTTTAAGATCTGATAGGTCAGTCAAGACATGGAGAAACCAGCCTGCTGAAACGTATCTCTATTTCACATAGAACACCCAAAGAGCAGTAATAATGGCCTTCAAATTCTAGGAACAAAAAGTTATGCTGTTCAATGGAGTTTAAACTAAAGACCATTAAAATAATTTACACTAGTAGAACCAACAACAAGTTCTAGTTCATGAGCTTAAAAGTAGAGGGAACAAAACTATAGGGGACTTGTGAATTCCGAAATTTGAAAATTTGTGGAAGATAAACTATTTTGTTTGAATTTTTGGGATACTTTGATACCGTCTAAACTTTGTTTTTTTTCCCCCTGAACAGTGGGAATTGAATAAAGATGGTGAGACTATCAGTTTTGAATTGTTTACAGCATGCCCAGACATGGTGAGTATAAAATATTCTGAACATGAAAAAAAACTTTGTCTCCAGCAGAAAAAGTGAGTTTAAGGGGTACAGCGTGCTTCATAGCTACAATTATGTCAAGTGATTATTTCCAAAGTCAACAGGGTAGATACAAGGAAAGTCCTGATAATAGAGTAGGCCTGGTTTAGAGGTTAAGTACTCCATAGGTCTTCAAGATTAACAACACTCAGTGGTTAAAAAATCTATTCAAGCTGAAGCTTTCACTAAAATTACTTCCTTTTACACCTGCTTCCACTTCAAACTTCATTTAGTCGAGGCAGCCTCTACCGTTCCCCTCAAGTGCTTATCCTATTTCTTAGAATAGCTTTCAATACAGGGGTGAATGTTGAGAAATATTTGATTATAGGGATTCTCTGCAGAAGGTTGAGTCTTCAAAATATAAGAATTTCTTGTGATTTAACCCCAGCTGGCAACTAAGTACCACACGAATACTCACTTATTCCACCCCACATCACAAAAAATTGGGAGGAGAATAAAAACAAACAAACAACAACAAAATTACCCAATATCCATGGGTTGAGATAAAAGCTCAGTTTTAATTAAGGGAAAAGTAAGAGAAATAGAAATTGTAAAGGTCTTTGAAAATGATTTTTTTTCCCTTCCTTTCTCAATGTCAAAATTCTGGTCATACTGGTAAAATAAAAATTATAAGTGTATATATAAAATACATATATGGGAGGCTAAATATATAGATATATAGCTATATATTTATAAAATTCTGTCAGATATCAAATGAAAATATAAACAGTATTATACATTGTGGTTAGTTGCAATATGTTATTGGTAGCATGTAATTTCAACTGCACACTTTACAAACCAGATCGCATTTTCACCTAACACCTTTGGATAAAGACATTATGATTGCAGTATCTAATAAGTGTGCTATAGAAATTTCATCCACCAGCCTCTGGAGACCCTGCAGAACAAGGTATATCATGTTACGCAGTTTTATGGGTGTAGTATGATATAGAGGATGATAGCCTCTGCAGTCAGTTTTTTTCTTGACTCCAGCAACATATTCTTCCCAAATGATCTCAGCTTAATATATTAATAGGAATACTAGAAATTCAGATAGTGACTTAAAATAATTTATTGAATATTTTTCCATAACAATTCAAAATTAGGATAGAAAAAAATGTTGTCTAAACATCCTGATTTTTCTAACCTATCATGGCCTAATTTTTCATTTTTTCATTAATTTAAAATGTATTTTAAAAATACATTAATTCTTATGAGAATTTAAACTTAGTAGTTCATTTTCCTAACACAGTTATGCAGTCACATTTCTCTTACCTATCATTCCCAAATAAAATGTGCTGACTTCTCAGCAATTTTAAACCAAAAAGTTTTCACCTTGATGATTAAAACTCATCACTGAAATGTCTTAAATACATTTTCAATGATTTTGTATTTATCTTACAACTCTTGCTTTGAAGAAGAATTTTTTAATTGTATGTTATTAATAAAGATTCCAATTGTTACCAATACCAAACCATAGAATAATATCTGGGATAAAATTTGTACTTTCTTAAACATATAATGGCTGTCCTTCTTTCCTATGATGAAATTTTACCAAGGAGATTATACATTGCAATATCATATCATAACAGTAGGAAGAAAATTTCCCTTGACATGACCCCAAAGCAAAAACCCACCAGTGTATCTATATATAAATTCTTTTTATACAGGAAAAAAATGTACACAAACAAGCAAAATTCAGAATTTCATTTCCCCATCTAACTTTAATTTTGTTTATTTGTTGGATGCTTTATGCTGAGAAAGTCTAGGTTCTTTTTGAAAAGGCGCATGGTGCTTTGCATTTTGTAACACAAAATTCCAAATTATTCACATAGAGATATTTTTTTCTTTTCTTTACTCTGAATTGTGATCTTAAAAAATAGAAAGAATAATAAATTATAATCATAAAAGGCATTAAATATTTTTTTTAATTAAAACTTAAACATTTCTCTTGTGCTTTAAGTTTGATAGTTCTTCTTTTTCCCTGAGCTGAAGAGTCATTGGGGAGTCCCCTCCATTATATGGTCAAAATTTGAACTCTCAGCCTCCAATAAGCTATCTCTTGATCTGTATCCCAAAATACATTGAGAAAATTATTAAAAAGAAAGCATTTCCATACATTTGAACTACTAGATACCATTGTCATTCTTAGGACATGATCTGTAATTACTCTGCAGGAGAAAATAATGAAGTGTCTTCCATTTTATGTGCCACTTGGGTCTCTGGTGAAAGACCTGTAGCTGGAATACCATCAGTCTTTCATCACTTATTATAGATGCCAATATTTCGGTGTATGGGATGTGTCCATTGTTCTTGCTTTAGCAGCAATATTTGCCTGTGTCTCAGCTGTTTGCATTGTCATCCTTCCAAAATTTCCCCAAAGTGCAAAAGTCAGCTTTGTAAAACAGGGACAGCTTGCACCCTAAGGAAAAAAGGGAATGGAATTTTGCAGGCCAGTTAAAGTAACTGTTTTGCAATACCAGTCCCTCAGTGGAATCTCAAAGATTGATACAATCAATATTACTGTGCAGTTCCTTGTAAACGCAGAAATGGATTTCAACTGGAAAAGGATCAGGAAACCAAAGTGTAAGGATTTCAACATATTCTGACTGAGACTTTCAAAACAAGTTTTCCAAACTCTTTTGCAGTGATTTATATGCTATAAAAACATATATTCATCTGATTTAGCATGGTTATAGAATTAAGTCTATTATCTCATTGCCTCTTGTCATTAAGTACTTACATTTTTGTCTTGTTTCAGAAAAGCAGGTGTCTGCCAGGGAAAGTTGGAGCTTCCCTTGCAATGGAGAATGTAAACTCCGTCCCTCCAAATTATTTTAATTTTGCAATTAAGGGCTTTCAAGCAAAGGTATGAGAATAGGAATGACAGTTCTTTACTAGAACTATTAAAAATACAAATGTAGTAGTACAACAAAACAAGAAAACAAGCGAACAAAAATCCTAGAAACCCTGACAGTCAGAATACAACCTGACACCCTGTTGGTCAGGGTGCTGGAAGCAGTCCAAAAAAAATCCTCCTGGAGTAACAGATGTGCTTCTGTTGGAGTAGAGATGATATTGTAGAAGCGTCCAGTGGTGGCAAGATGGGTCCAGTCTTCCTCTGAGAAATCCAGTGGAAAACCAAGCTGTCCTGTAGTTTTGAATTGCAGTTTTTTATCCAGGTAGGAATGCTTGGCTCCTCCCACTGGGTGGAGCATCTCACAATGGGATGATGTAATTGTACCAGTCATGTAGTGAACCTTAATGGCCCATTACCAGAAGATATCACCCTAGAGAGAGGATGGGTCATGGAAATGATAAGAAACACTGCCCTAACTGGTTTTAATAGCTGGGCCATTAACAGAAGGTACCTGAACCCTCCCCCCTGAAGTTATGAGGAATGGGTCATACAAGAGATGAAGGAAACATCTCCTTAACCAGTTTCAACAGATGGAAAAAGAATAAACATTTTTGGTTACATATTGCAACCCAAGACAATGTTTAAATGTTTTTCAGATCATGTTATAGAAAATAAAAAGAGAAAGTTTTTTGTTTCAAACTGTGTCACTGGATTGGATAAGATACAAAATAATGCACGTTTGAAAAGTGAACTAACAGTCTTATTGTGTGGACAGTTCCAATGATTAAAGAAAATGCCATGTTTTTATACCCTACATTAGTTGCAGACTACAGAAGTAATACTGTCATGCTTTACTGCAGTTATTAATCTTCCAGAGACAGTAATTGGAATATCAACAAACTGCAAATATTCAGTAAGTTATTGAACCTGGTGCACCAGTTTACTGCCAAATTTTAGACAAACATGCTGTAAATTAATAGTGGCTTAAGATGAAAGCCACAGTATGGAGCTGATAGCGTGGAAAACTGTAATTTCAGAGGTCCGTCTCGGCATTGCCAGCACTGGGATGTGGAAATGTTACTTATATGGGGCATATCAAGTGTTCAAAATGTAGCTCTGGAAGGATGATTCTGGTTTAGACTAGCTTAAGCAAACACAAATTAGAGTTATGATTTTAAGGCATTATTCTTTATCTAGGAAAACTTACAGTCACAGAGAGAAGCCTCATGACTGAAAGTCAAAAAGGGCAAATATTGCAGAGGAACAAAAGCATAGAAATAAGCAGTAAAAGCACACCTGTTTGGATTGAAGGTTAAATTTCATCTTTCTCCCCCGATGTATGATGGTCTGTCACTTTCTTTGACTGACAGAAGTCACAAGAATGACAATTTTTCTACTCCTAATGTATTTTGCCAGAGTTTAGAAAAATATGTAACAGATAAGATTTCTGGTTTTGAGAACTTTCCTGTACACTTTCCCTCAGGTTAAGGCCTGTTCTGTTTTACTTTTTTTCTACTGAGTGTTTTAAAAAACAGAAAATAAATACTTTGGTCAAGAACGATGCACATATGAAATAAACCAGAAATAGAAAATAATCAGTTAAGAGAGTGAAAAAATTTGGCACAGTTCCATAGATATAATATCATATGTATCTATAATGAAATCAATCAGTCAGATACTGTAGATCACTGTGAGGTTCATCTTTTCTAAGGAACTTTTGAAATACTTCTTTAGGATCCAAATCCAATCCAAATCTTTTTCTGGCAACCACACTGTTTGTGAATCATGACCTACAGTAACTGCTCTGGAAGCTGTGCCAACAGTTTCCATTTGCAGAATCTTGGAAAAATCAGGAACAGGAATAGCTGTTAGTTTATCTGACAGGTTTTTCCAGGTGACACAGTTCAATCTGAACAAATATGTTTTAAAAATGAATAATCAAAGAATGCAAAATAATTGACAGAATATAAAAACAAGACTTTAAAGGCAGTATGGAGGCAAAAGCCTAGAGTATACATGAATTTACTTGTCATATGAAATATTTTCTGTGATATTGTGCAAGATATACTGTATATATATAGTTGTATGCACTTAATTAAAAATTGACCTAAAGGAAAACCCTAATTAAATTTATTTTTTCACAGATCTGCATTCAAGTTATTTGGTCCTGTGTAGGAAAGAGAGTTTATTCCTCTGTTTATTCAGCCTTTTATGTTTTTAAGGAAGTAATTATTCTAAATCCTCTATTTTAACTGTAAATTCATGGTAATATAAGTACAAGATCTTACTGAGCAACGCTGCTTGCAGTCCATCATCAGTTAGACTAATGTAAACTAAAACCACTTTGATTAATTAAGGAGGCATAATTCAAGAATTGCAGGAGGCTGTCCATGATTCATGGATGGAAAGTAGGAGTATTAATTTCTAAAAAACATTTCCAAGATCTTTGACATCTTGACAGTCATTCTGCATGGTATAGTTTTATACACAACCATAATTATTGTTGTGTAGCACTTCCTTCCAAGATCTTTAATTCCAACACATGTTCTTAAAAAACTCCATGACCGACCACAACAACCAAACAAAAACTCTGTGGAGATTCTTTTAGAAAGGCAAATTTGGACTTCATTTTCCTATTCTCATTTAGAAATTCACAGCAGACACAGGTATAAAAACAGTATTAAAAAAGAACATTCTCTGATTGTAATAAAGAACCTGTGTGTCAGCACATGACATCTGTGGCAAAATTTGCTATATCAGCATCTCATGCAAAAATAATAATGGATTTTTTCCCAGTTATATTGATTATATAATTATGCTTGACTTATTATTAACTTATGGGATGGTATAGCATCATGATTTTTGGTCTTGCCTGAAAAGAATAGCTTTAAACAGCTTACTTCCCAGAGAATTCTTAATTTTCAGTTGGTGTGATATCGCAGAGCCTATATCATGTGTCCTTAAGAAAGCCAGCGTGAAGATTGATTTTTCATCATTTTTTATATTGACCACAAACCATACCTATGCTCATCACCAGTGCATTTCACTTTCACATCCCAAAGGACTTTCCTTCTCAAATGCACCAAGTTATTTATCTTCATTCTGTGGTTGAAATCTAATGTGAATCTGTTGTCTGTGTTCTTTAACACAGCTTGACCAGGCTGGCTGTGACTTAACTAGTACATCAAATCAGGAAGCTTTGGTATTTCATTAAAATAGGTCTATATTGCACTTTGATATGCAAAAAGAGGGGGCAAAATGTGGGGAAATTAGGGAGAAGGAAAAAGAGAGAATAGTATTTTTTTAAATTATTTATGTTGGGGTTTTAGTATTTTGAAAATGAAAATTACTATTTTCGAACTCACAGATTGATCTTAATATATCAACTGTTCAATTTTCTGTGAGATTTAAACCTCATGGAAACCTGTTTAACACTGAAAGTAAAACTTACTGATTTTGCAAAGTTCTCATGTCCATTTTTACCTTATCCCATTTATACAAATCCTCTGTTGTACATTTGATTTCAGTGAAGGTTAGCACATTTACACTTCTGTTACTGCTTTTTCTTCCCCTCATTTCAAAGAATTAGGATATTTTTTCATGTTATAGAGGTAATTTGCACATTTGAATAAGGAAAGCAGAAGAGGACGCTTTTCTCTAATTTCTTTTTGTTATTTTATTAGCTGTATGTTACACTTGAAATATTTTTCTATCATATTGCAGAAAATATATTTGCTGTTTTTCCTCTATGTTTCTTAGAAGAAAACTTAGAAGAAAACAGAAGCTTATTGCTCCTGTTCTGCTGTCTGACATCTGGTTTAAGCTGACTTTTCTGAGTATAATCACACGACAGGATAGTGATGTCCCACTGTGGGGCAAGACCCATGTTCCCACTCCAATTATACAATATCATATCAAATTTCTTGACTGATCAAAACCCCAGCAGATATTTTGAAATGTCACCACATGGAATTTACTTTCCAGTCAGAAATGACATGGTGTAAGTACCGAAAAATACTGTTTTTTCATTATAAAGTAGAAGTGTTTCTACAGATTAAAACTCCTTTTCACCATTACTTGTACTGTGCATTTTAAACCCTGCCATTACTTTCTAACATACGTTCCATGCCTTTCTGCAAACACTCATTACTGGTTCTTTACGTTTAAAATTTAATACCCAGGACTGCTTTTATTATTTAATTTCTTTTGATTTAATGACCACTAGGCTCACTACAGTGCTTGAAACAACTATGTAATTTTAGCAAATATATTTATTCAGAGAAGTCATATTTTTCCAAGCTTTAAGAACATAGTAAATTATGTACATCAGAAAAGTGTTTATATAAAATAAATGAAATATTAAACAAAAAACCCCCACTTTTTAAAAAAATCAACAAACAGACCCATGCACAAAGGAAAGAGATGTCATCAAGGGCTATAAAATGTAGGAAAAGCATAGTTTTTCATCTACAGTATTATTTCATAAGAATTATTTCAATGAGGAAGTAGTCTACAACCTCTTGTTACCTTCATTGTTGTGTAGTAGAATATTACATTCAGTGACCTGAAACTACCTCAGGCAGAAAAGCCTGCCCTTGATTCTATCAAAGGTGTCTCTCTGTCCCATTCTGTCTAACAGGAAACCTGGGCACTTACTGTAGAGGTCTGCTTTCTACAGCACTGACAATTTAGCTGGCATGAAGTGCTTAGAACACTTATCATGGAACAGATAAGATCCTGTTCCAGTAGACTGAGTGGTCTTGGTCTTTGCTAGGAAGTGGTAGGCAGATGCCAGTACAGTCAGGACTGAAATTGGTGTTTTACAGCAACTCCAGGGTCTATCCATCTAGACACTCCTCAGCCAGACTGGTAAAGCACCCCATCCCCCATGGTGATGCCCAAAACCCCAGGTAGGTGCTGAAATAAAAAAATTGATTTAAGTAATTTTGAGGTGCTCAAGACTAGAGATGTGATTCAAAAACTGCATTCTCTTAGGCTTCTCATAAGTTATATATTTAAAGCCTACTCACCAGAACCACAAAGGTAGGGAAAAGACAAGACAGAAGAGGAGCTGCAATAACCTGAGTTGTGCAAACACATCACCCCAACTTGGCCTCTCCTGCAGTTGCCAAAAGGGGAACAACCAGCCCTGCGCCCAACTGTGAAATCTACTTGGAGGAGTCAGGCAAATTCTCCCCAAAATCTCTTTCAGGCTTTAGGTTATTGTCTAACAAGGTACAGGGCATGCCAGGTGAGGTTGGAAAAAGTATTTTGGGACTGTGCAAAACTAATGGGATGTTTCTAGAGATATTATAGAAGAAAATGCAGTAAAAGGAGGAATAAGATTGGGGAAACAGGGGAAAGAGAATAAAGAGGCTGGTGAGATGTGAGCAGGGGGTGGTGAGTCCTTGTGCCCAGCCGTGTCTGCACCAGCCAGTGCAAGCTCTCCTTGCTCTTCCAAATAAACTCCATCAGGAGGGTTTTATGAGCAAGAGCTTCCTGTTTGCCATGCCTGTGTGAGAGGGATGAGCACCCACTCTGTCACTTTGCTGAGTGCATAAGCCAGGAGCTGGGTGCTGATATCAGGTGACGCTGGGGCATGAGTATTTTTCCTTGGGTTATCTTAGTTTTCTGCGTGTGCATGTATGCCTGTGTCATTCATTAACAAATTTCAAAGCAGTAGCACCTGGCACAAGAGGTCTGAATTCCAGCTATGGGGGAGGCTAGAAGTCTGGTGAAAAATGGTATGGAGACAAAGACTCTGCAAGTCAGATACAGCAGAAACCATAGGGCAGAGCTGCTACCTCAGAAATGTGAACCTGAGTCCCAGCTTCCGGGGAGACTGTAGGTCTGAAGCAGGTCCTGGAGGCAGTGGTTTCTGTTTGTAAATGTGTGTGACAAGAACAGTTGAAGTGGAGTTGCAGTCTCAGGGGTCACCATGTGACCCTGGTGCGACCACCTGGACAGGTTGGCATCTAGGGTTAACCGCTGTGGGAACGGGATGTTGTGGACTGTACACTGCGAGTACTCCCCACAGAAAATGGAAGTATAATTGTTTGCTATTGTAATGTTAATGAGTAGATAATTCAACAGGCACTGAATGAGTTGATAGATGCTGTGCACAATGTTTTTTGGTTTTCTACGCACTAATTAGGAGTAAGAAATCCTCCCCTAAAACATGGCTTCAAAAGGCTTGAAATAAGTAATTTTTAGAAGTAACATTCATTCTATTTACTTGATGGACCTGAATGGCAGTTTTTACCAGCAGATTTTTGTGATTTAGCAGTGATATCTACACCATGATTCAGCTGTAAGAATTTAACCATTCTTTGTAAATATTTCAGTCATATAGCAATTTGATATTTCAACAAGAATGTTCCATTAGGCTGATTGTCTTCTGACAGCAGCAATCAATAACACTCAGCATTATCTTTCAGATTGATAAATGCTTACATTTCTCTTGGTATTATAAAGTGCCATTTAAGCCCTACATTTACGTGTTTCTAAGTAGATTTCGGCCAAATAATTTTCAATTCAATCAGTGATGCTTCAAGCTAATAATATAAAACATTAAGAAAATCAGTCACTGGGTTTCTAGTTAAGGTGATATTGTACCTTAAAAGATTTTTGTTAGTCTAAAAAACCCATAAAAGTAAAATGCATTTTGGTCAGCTAATAAACTTTGTTAGTTTATGACTATTAGAGATCAGATTTCAGATATGTGACCATTAACTTTACACCACCTCATTTTTTCAAAACCATTTTAGTGCCCTTGATAAAGTCTCGTGGAGACTGAGAAACAGTTTACTGCAAGTGCATTCTAATTTTGAAAAAAATACCTTCAAAACTATTGCTAGTCCTGGTCTAAACAATCCTGATGAATTTTGGATTAGTTTCTCTACTCTCTACATGTGCAAATATTAATTAAGGTAAGTTTGAAAAAATATTGTATATATGACAAGTTAGATATATGACAATGTTGAAAAATACTTCCTATTTGTTTAAAATGGGAATAAGTAAGTGTGTAATGATACCCTGTAGGTGATAGCGTTGATTCTCTGAGACTTTCATAGTTGAAAAACCAATATTAAAATAAAAAGACATGACATTTCAAAGATTCAATCATTCATTCAGAAAATGACCTAAAATTCTGAAATAATTTATTACTTAAAGCTTTTCTCTTTCCATTGTATATGAGTTAAAAGAATACCATAGGAAAATGCTTGCTTTATTTTAGTCTTGTATAAAACTGAGCTAATTAGTCATTGGAAAACAAGTCCAACCAGCAACCACAGCACTACTAGGACTACATTCTCATCCACTGAGCTAATTTTAATTGTTAATACCACACCTTAAAATTGAAACTAACAGCAGGCAGAGCTGGCTTCTGGCAACAGGGGCATTGGTGTCCCAGGCACAGCAAGTGATGATCCAGGGCCTGAGGCCTGCCAGGGGCAAGAGGAGATGGGACTGGAGAGCAAGCCCAACTTTCCTGAATTATTGCTGGGGGAGGCTGGATGGTGGCTGGTCTGAAATGGAGCCCTGGGTGTGCTGAACAGGGACAGTAAGGCCTAGGTGTTCCTTCAGAGCCCTGGGCTATTTTGGGTCATTTTGGACCTTACAAGAGCACTAGCCACTTAGGAAGACTAAATTAAGTACATAGTTTATGAACTTTTCCGTGTTATCAAGTGGATTAAGTTATTGATTAATGTATTCGAGAAGAGTCTTGAAAAAAAAATTACCTTTCTCTGTATGTTACTAGAACAATATATATGATAATAAGGAAAACAAAACCTTTAAAATTTAGTATTTTAAGATGTGCTTAAATTAGAATTGCGTAGCAATACCACTTGTGCTGCCACTTACACTACCATGTGTTTAGAATATTGTCTTAATTAAATATAAAACAATTGCTTTAAAATAAAACTAAAATAATTTAAAACTGATTACTTATGAACATTAGAAAAAAAGGTTGAAATTTTTCAAAGCTCTAGATTTACTTCTAATTTTAGGAAATCTCTACCAACAGTGTTGATAGATAATAGTAGACACATATACTTAGATTTCTTCATTTTTCTGTGAAAAATAAGCAAATTTAAAAAAACCTAGGGTGTTTCCCTTTGATTTCCAATAGAACAGAGAGAATAATTGCAGAACAGGAGAAAAAATGTATACAGCTCTTTTGTCCTACTACAACTGAATACTTCTATGACTACGAAACATCCCTAATCTTTGAGGATCAAGTTACCTTTGTCACTTCTATACTTACCAGAAAACCTGCAGTTGTCCAGGTACTCTATGCAGACAGGCAAAACCAAAGCTTAACATACATATCTAGCACATTTCATAGACTGCTTTCTACATTTTATAGAAGAAAATTTGAAGGAAAGGCCTATTAGGAAAAAAATGTATAATTTATCTTTTATTCACATTTCTCCTTTAAGCAACCTCTGAAGAAAACCCTTTTATGAAATTAAGCAGGATGGAGAAGTACTGCTCACCTTTTTCTGTCAAATGCAAAACATAAAATTAAGTAATCTTGATTTTAATTTCCATGAATGTAGAAATGAATGTACTGGGTTAAAAACAAGATTAACCCAGCTCAACAATATCATTTGAACAATATTGCCCAATATCTAAGGACTATGAAAGAATACTGGGGGAAGAAAGCAATAACTTTTTTTTTTTTTTTTTTTTTTTTTTTTTTTTTTTTTTTTTTTTTTTTTTTAGGATATTAAGAAGTTCACAGAAAGGTCCTGTTCTGAGCCTCCTGAGCCAACAATATTTTTTTTATATTTCCATGCAATATCCCTGGCTGGATTGATATTCTATATTGTGTAGTTAGCAGAGTTTTCAACACCAAGAACATGAATGTTGGAACTCTGGAGTGACTTCATCATGCAGTTTAGCTCCATGTTCTGTGAGGGGCTTCCTATTTTGAATCTGCAGCCTGCCAATGTCTTTGTAGCATTCTGCATTAGAGGAGAATGTCATCAATTGTAAGTGCTCCATTTCTTAATGACATACATGATCTTATGCTAATCATATCTTCTCTCATTCTGAGTACTGGAGAATGTTTTTAGTTTAGCTATTCCCTTATAGTATGTCTATCTTTAATTGTTTAACGCTTTACCCGACCCAGATGGGCCTGTGATTAACATATTCAAATTGAGGCCACATAGTACAGTTTCTAGATCTTGTTTCAATATTTCTGCTAGTTTTTAACATTTTTTGCCATTAATTTATTCCCTATGTCTCTTTTTTTGACCATTGTATGACAAGTTCATGTATTTTATTAGAATGCTCTTTGATAATTTCAGGATATCATTCATGAATAGTAATTGTCTAGTTAAAAACATTATCAGATGCATAAAAATAAGAACATTATGTCCTATGTAAATTATTTTTGCATTCTTTTTCTGCTTAATTTCTTCAACATTTCATTTCTCAGCTTTTCCAGACTTCTAGGACTCTTCCCTTCTTCATAGTCTACTTAGATCCACACTTCTACTCATAAAATTATCATTAAACAGTGTCTGTAAGAAAAAAAAATAGGAATGTCTGTTTAAAAGGACTTTCATAGATAAAAAAAGCCCTATAAGTTTTCTGCGTGAGAGTCTTTGTCCGAGTAAGACTTTTGCAGGTGGAAACTAAGGATGAAGTGGAGCACAAAGTTTCAGAATAAGGGAATATTCCTTGTCTGAGCTTATTCTGTGAATCTAATCAATAACATTATGTCTTGGAATTTAAAAACAGATTTAAGTAGTTTGGGGAATTTTGTTAACAACTTAATTTTCTTAATTGTTCCTTTTTTTAATTTGAAATCTTTAAACGGAGTTTAAATTTTAGTTCAATGTATTTTTCTAATATTTTGTAAAAAAAGTTTTTAACAACTACATTAGAAAAATCTAGTTTACTTTGGTTTCCTAAGAACCTGAAGGATTAAAATTCTTCATTAGCGTTTCAAGCTCAGAATACACTTTTGTCACTCATTTTTCATTTAAAGTAGACTGCTCCAGTGTGGATTTTTGCACTGAGATATTAATGATACAAGTGCCTTGCCATGCAAGCTGCATACTTGCATGTGTTTGCAAGTGCAGACATGCTTAATTCTTATGGGGAATGCAGCTCTTATTTACATAGGGTATATTATGAAGCCAAATAAACCTTACAAAGGAAAATTTAGATGATAATCCCTAAACAACATTCAATACAACCTTTACATAAAGCAAAACTCTGAGAACATATCCCCCTTTCCTCTCAGAAAACATATAACCAAGTGGGAGGATGCCCTCTCCAGAAAGGTAATCTGTGTGTCTGCAAAGTAGTACAGCAAGTATCTTTTCACAGGCATCTCTGGTAAATGTATTCCAATATTGTTGATGATTACAAACAGTATGAATTAATATTAAAATATGAATTACTACTGCACTGAATATGAATCAGCATATTTACTGAATTTGCTAAAAGACTTTCCTTGGATGAAGGTTTCTGATGAATTGAAAATGAAGCTTCTTCATTATAACCCAGTGCATTTCAAGTGGCTTATGCACCCCTGCAGAAATTCAGTTTATATTTCCCTATGCCACTGCAGAATGAGAAAAAACTCCTTTTCCAAACTGTCATTTTATTAAAAGAATTATGCTTGAGACTCTCTAAGAAAAATATAATAAGACCCTGCACTTTCTGTTCTCTGAGGTATTCATTAGTCTTTGTCAAGGGAGCTGGCTTTCTCATTCACATGCTGTTGCAGCTTGTTTTCTGTTTATTTCAAATCTTGTAGTGTCTTGAGTATCACCTGGGAAATCAAAGTCCATGTCAGATGTGTTGAAGCCCTGATGATAAAAGTTGATGATTGGATGTGACTGAGCTTGAGCACAGTCAAAGGCTGTCTCGAGATAAACATCTGATGTTAAAAGACTTGGAAGATGAAACTGGTGATGTCCTTGCTAAAATCTTGGGAAAGATAAAGTAGAAAAAAAGTTATCTCTCAAAATCTCCATTACAGGGATACAGATGACCACAAGAGATCTGTATGTTTTCAGGAAGATGTACATTACTATTCATTACAAAATCTTACACATGTCAGAAGATGTCACACCTTGGATAATAAAAGAGTAATTATTAAACACTTTTAGCGAAAGAAATAAACCTAACTGAAAAAAAAAAAGAAAATAAAACAGACTTTCAAGTATAAATTTATGTTGATTCTTTTATTAAAAAAAGAAAAATCAAAGAACAATGTGTAGTTTACATTTTTTTTGCCTTGTATCGAAACAAGTAGAAGTTTCAATACTAGAAATCATTTGAATATAGTCAAAAATGCGTAAAAAAAAATCATCAGGGACATAACTAGAGCTTTGCAGCTTAATCACCTGAGATCTTATCAGTTACTACCCCTGACAGCTCAAAATTGTGTTTGTATCTGATTTTTACAAAGTCCATGTTAATCAAGCTGGAGTGTTTGTCCCAGTGTGACTGTCCTTGCAAGTTACAAAGAGCTGCATCAATGGCCTTCTCAAACATCTCCAGCACCTGACCCTATTCTAGAGGGTTTCATAGAATTTTTTTGGTGGTAATAGCTTCCTTTCAAAATTCAGTTAACTAACAAAATGTTAACTGACTTCCAGAACACCCATCATGCAAAAATCAAGCACTTGTTTATGTTGTTGTTGTGCTGCTGGGATTTCTTTCATAGTGCTTAGATATATTTGCCTTTCTCTGTAATTACCAATTGAAATTTAGGTAGCCTTAAAATACATTGAGTTCCTCTATTTGTGACAGGAACATATTTTCTGGCTTGCCATTTTCTTTCTGGTCTCTTTAAATATATGATGAAAAGTAGAAAAAATTCGGGAACATAAAGTCTTGTTTAAGATTAAAAGGTAAAAAGAAAGGAAAATCACTGTGAGTTCGATGTAAAAATAATCAGATAGCCTTTTCTTCCATGTTTATATTTTGAATTAAAAGTCATATTTTTTAGTTTATTATGCTCCTGAAATCAAAACAGTAGAAGAGGAAAAGAAAAAGAAACAAATTCCTTCATCAGGACTGGATGGAAAGGAAGACTATTTAGAAAAAACAAAGTCCAACCTAAGAGTCTAACGTGAAAAGAGTAGGATCCCTTACTGAACTGCTGACTGCAGGGGGAAAATGGGCCACTGAATAGCTGAATCAATATGATTCCAACAGAAGCCATTTATTGTTTACATTACATGCCAGATATAGATTTTAGGTCTACTGTCCACGTGGGCACTCATCTCTGGGTTGGCTAAGCTGCTTCTACATGGGGGAGGGACACATCCTTCAGTACATCCAATCGGTCAAGTGTCCATCCTCACGTTGTGCTTCCCCCATCTAGGGTTTACATTTTTTCGGACATTTTCTCAGGCTCTCTTCTTATTTCTGATCCTGTTGTTTTCTCAGTAACCTTGATGAATTCCTGAGAGGTCTAACAACAAAATTGCAGGTGGTTTGATAATATTACTCACAACTAGTTTGGCTGGTGCATCATAATGGCCTGTTATACAGATGCATTGCTACAGCTGACTTATTTTGAAACAGGAAATTGTCCTTTCTGCTTTGAAAATATTAATTTCTGTTATGAAATTATTCTGGCCTTAGGCTAAGCAATTCCTGAGTATTTGGAGAATGCATTATCAAATTAGCAAGGTGAATATTGCTTAATTTTGTTTACTTATTTTTATACAAAGAAATTATGCTACTCCTTCACTTCATTAGAGACAACTAGCAGTAACATTTCAACAACATTTTGTGAGGACAATCTGGTATGTTGTATTTCTAAGACTATAAACTGCATTGTTCTCTACTTAAGATGATGACCTTAACCTGGTGAGCAGTAGCAATGATTTTATTTCCAATTTGTTTGCGTGTCTCAAATTTTCCCTCTGCTACCCAGTCCTGACACATAAAACAATTTACAGTTAGAATAATTAATGTAGTGAATCACTTTGTGAAATATCTATCATTTTTATTTCTTGAGGTAAATCCCCCATGGAGAAGTCTTTTTGTTATGAGTTTATATTTTCATTACTGATTTTTGCTAATATAAACATTATTCAACTGACCAGAAAGTGAAAATGTTCTGAAGCATATTGTTCCACAATCATTGTTCATATTTCAGAAACCTTCCCACAGAAGCATACTGCTTATTCTCATTAATGACTTGACCTAAATGCTTTCCTAATGTTGTCTTTCCCTATTTAAATAACTTTAGTCTGCCACATGGAACTTCTACTGATCCAAGCTTAACACTGTAAAAGAGGTTTTAGCACACAAAAGTCTCACATGATGACATATATTTCCATGGTTTTAGAAATTGGTCTAAAATGAATTTTTGAGATGACTGACTAAACTCATGGCAATAAATGATAACTAAAGTTGTGAAGAGTTTTCAGGAAATGTTAAAATTTAATTTACACACCTAAGTTCTACAAAACTTTAGATCAATTAGTATTTTATTTGAGAGATTAAGTAGGGATGTATCGAACTGTATTTTATTCATGCTGAGAACATTTTGAAAAGAAGCTGAGTTATGGAAATAAATCAAATTTTGGAGGTAGAGAGGAATTCCAGTATCTCGTCCTCATATATATAACCACATCTGAAAAACGGAACCATTCTGGATAAAAACTTTGTTATATAATGACTACTACTGTTTTAGCTACAAATATTATTCTTCATTAACGTTTTATAATATAAGCCTTCATACAGTCTGAAATATGATAAAAGAGGATGAATAACCTTTTAGTGTGACCTTGAGCTGAGAAAACCTCTGTATCTGTGATAAATGCAAGTTTGCATTTATGGAGTGGCTGCGCTTTCAGTTGTCAGTAAAATAGTTCTATAAAAGTTTGAATGCAAAAAAGCAACACCTTGAAGACTTGCCTAATATTTCATTTATAGTAAGTAGAAGACACATAGCTGGCACAGTTTTGTATGTAAGTCATATATCATCCACATAAAAGCGCTGTTGGCTATTCATGTAAGTATCAACATAAGAGGACATATCCAAGGTGAATTGGAAAATCTCTCTCCTCATACCAGTTTATACACTGTAGATGCTTCTTTCAGGAATTGACAGGCCTAGTGATGAGTTTTGCATTTAAGTATATTCATCAATTAATTTTCTAAGGTATTCAAGGCCGTGAAATTGAGCTAGTAAAATTCAAATCCTATAAAGTTTCCTATTAGAAAGTATGTATTATTTTGCTGAATATTTTAATATTTGTTTTAGGCATGAGAAAGGAGAAAGAAAGTTACTCTTTTTTTTTTAATATCAGGAGTGTCTCAATCAAGTGTGGCATCACTTCTCATATCACTTAACAATATCTTATCTAACAATATTGAAAGATAATAAACTTATCTAACACTTCTTTTCATGATAGAAAGGATTACAAGAAACTATATGTCCTTGTATTTCTGCAGTACAATACACACCTTGAAGAAAAAAAAAGCTATTAACTCACCCTCTAAATTAGGAAATAATTCTGTTGACTGCCCATACAATGAGTGAGTAACTAAAAGGCATGTGGCTTCAACAACAAAAGAATATATTTCTTCTCTGTAGGTAGAGCTGCATCTTTTCACAAGGAAACAAGCAAAAAAGTATGTTGAAATACCTCCATTTGAAGTTTGTGAAAGAAGGAGCATTGCTAGTTTGTTGTGTGGCTTTAATTTTCCCCAAAGATTCTATAGTGGGAAGTAGAAAGCAGTCTCCCATGTTTCCATTTTCAGTATCGTAAGTCACAGAAGGGAATTTCTTTCCAAAACAGAGAAGAGGAGCTTACTGGATTTGCACTACCTGGCCATCAATTCCCAGTGGAAGCCAGGGAATGAGAAGGAAAGTTTACCTTCCTTTTTCATGAACAGTTTGGTGGTGGCAGGAGGGAAATGTTTATTGAGAGTTGAATCTGTGATCCCGTTCATTTCACTGCATTTGCAAGCACCCCTCCTAGTGTAATGAACTACAGACTATTCCTTTTGAAGAGCTATAAATGTATTTTTCAGGATTGGAAAGCAAGTAAATTCAGGACATTAGGTGGTCTGTAAATTTATCTGACACCTTATTTGAAAAATGCTTCAAGAAATTACTTTCCATAATGTCATGGTACAACCCCAGGTGGCAACAAAGTGTTATCCAGCCACCCACTCCCACCCCCATCCCCCAGTGTTCACTAGAGCTCAGAGCTTAGTCTTTGAATTGAGTACCTATTAATATTGAACATCTCAACCAAGGTATCTAAAAGTCAAATTGAATCTCTACAAACACATGCAAATAGAGGGTCTAGTTATTTATTTATGTTTTTGTGACTGAAATAGATGGATCTTCCTTTATCAGGGATACTGAGAAGCATTCTACTGCACAGGAATTCTAATTGTGTCTTTCAGCACAAACAAAGGCAGCAGAACTGGATGTAGAAGCTGGAAATCCAAAGCCTACCCCACAGAGAACTATTTTTAATTTACAGAAAACCTTGGACCCAGTTAGCTTAAAAATAAACACCTGCAAGAAGCTCATTGAATTTACCAGGAAAGTAACTAAATAGAATCCCTTCATCTTAGCATAATGAGCTCCACATCAAGTTACCCTAGTTTTATATGACAGTGCAATATATTAATTTCTTCAGTGTTTATTTATCCTTGTAAGGCACAGGACAGAAAAAAAAACCCCAACCCCTCCTCCCCCCACAATAAAAACCCCACCAAAACCAAAACCAACCCCCCCCCCCCCAGAAAAAAACAAAAAAAAAACCAAAAAAAAACCAAAAAAACAAAAAAAAAAAAAAAAACAAAAAAAACCAAAAAAAAAACAACCCCAAACCACAAAATCCTGTCCTTGCAATTTCAGATTTACAAGGAAAATACCTCTTCCTAAAATTAACATATCAAAGGAATGATCTAGTTATAAAAAAAAAAACAACAAAAAAACCCACAAAAAAGCCCCAAACAAATAAAAAACCCCAAAAAACCCAAAACCAAACCCAAACCAAACCAAAAAAAAAACCAAAACAAAACAAATCACAAAAAACAAACAAACAAAAAACAACAACAAAAAACCCCCCAAAAATCAAACCAAAACAAAAAAAAAACACCCACAAACATAAAAACCCACCAAAAAACCAAAAAAACCCCACAAAACCCTACTCTTTTTGGAAAATTTCCACAGTTCTGTATTATCCCTATGGAAATTTCCTATACATTAAATATCTGGGTATACAATTCTAAAACTCCATCACAAATCTATGCATAAAAGCCATTGTATGCTATAGAATACCAAAAGCATTCTGTGCTTTGTAAAATGCCCTAGTATTTATCTGTAAAAACACTTACTTTAATTTCTTATATATTTATTATACCTGTTTCAATTCAAAAGACATTGATTTGCATGTATGCAGAAAAATAACTGAAATTCCAGGAACTGGTCTTTTTTTTTTTCTATAAACAACATTAACAGATAAAAGCCCCCCAAAACAAACAAACAAACAAACGAAAAACAGCAACAGAAAAACCTGAAAAGGTTTTATTTAAATACAAATGGGTTTTATGTAAATTCAAAGGTAAAAAAAATTATTATAAGAAATACATGGACCTAGTAAAACTTCTTAAACCTAACTAGGGACTAGAAGAATTAAAAAACATACAAGAGGTATAAAACACGGTTTAGTATCATTTAATGGGTGACTTAGATGAGCACCTTTAAAGGGTTTTTTGTAACTTAATCCTTTCTTTGGGATTGCTGTAATCACACAAACAGGCACAAGCACACTTATATCCCATATAAAAAGTGTAATGAAAATATAGAATATCCTGACTTTGAAGGGACCATAAGAATCATCAAAGCCCACCTCCTTGCCCTGCACAGGACCGTCTCTCTGCTGGAGATTCTTATTAAGGAAGACTAAAGCTGGTGTCAAGTTTCTTTACTAGAGTGAACAAATCTGACCGAGTCCAAACAAAAAGTATGGCCATTGATATTTTGTTATGTTATTCTGAGTTTCAGAATGTTACTGAAAGTAGTAGTTATTATTGACTACTTAAATCTTAATTTAAATAAAAAAATGTTGATTTCCCCTGAGACCTTTTTTATTTTACAATGTAAATATAGACAACAGTGAAAAAAAACGGTTTAATGTTTCATTCTACCAAATTTTGTTATAATATGCTTCAATTTAAATGAACTATTTTTCCTGAAAACAAATAAAAAAAGGTAAAATATTTAAAAAATTCCATTTCAACATTTTCAGAAGATAGTTGTCCATTTCTAAAAGGCATTTAATTTTAGCTGTTTCTAATTTAACTTAAATGTAAGAATTAGAGGGGTGAGGAAGGTTACTTTTAGAAGTATAAAACCTTTCTGGTGTACAAACTTAGCATACAAAAGGGTTTTTGAAGTGTTTCCATAATCCCTGCAAAACTGAAATGAAAATTTGGATCCTGTGAAACAAAGAGAAATTAGCATCATTATTTTTTAAGTGAAGAACTGACGCAAAGAGTGATTTCAGCCAAATATTTTCATTAATTCTTGCTATTCTGAATAAGACCACTAGCAGCTAATTTCCAACATGATTTAAGAGTGTATATTCCAGCAAAACATTCTTTCTCAGGGCCTCCAATTTTTCTAGTAATCAGGGTTCTGAGCATCAACACAGGCACTCAAAAAGTGAGAAAAATGCCATAAATTACTGTAAAAAGCCTGGGGTTTTTCCACTTAAAAGTTTTTATACAATAAAAAGTGAATTGTCTAACATCTAGTAATAATTACACATCAGATGCAAAGATATTATCTAATAGTCCAAACTAGAATTCAACTGTCTTCATAAAGGCATTCCCTTTTTATTCCCTTCCTGATAATTCCATTCCTAACATATATAGATGATTCAACTCCTTTGGTGGCGGCCACTCCAGTGCTGAACACAACACTGAAACATTTGATTATAATTATCTCAATATTTCTGAAGCATCAGGCCCCTGTAATTTACAAAACCTAGCTCTTCAGACTTTTAACTGAGAAGTTCTGTATAGACCCTGATGTTTCTTTTTTTGTTTTCATGAGCACTAGAATTTTCCTTAATCTTATAGCTATATTAATCCCTTCCACAATTACAGAATTTGAAAAGCATCTAAAAATTAGTCAACTGAGTTTTCATCTATCTAAAAGCAATTTGAAAAAGTGAGAGGCTTTAGGTATGTTCACTGGTAATTAGCAGAACTTGAATATGTGGGACAAAAGAAGTTGGGTGAATGTGACATAAAATCATCAACTTTTACTTAGCATTTATAAGTAAAATAAAATGTATTCCTTGCTGGGGGTAATGCTCTTCACAGACATCTTCAAAAGGTCTTACTAAATGATGGGAGAATGATCTTTTGAATGGAGTATTTTCACAGAGCTGAAAGATGAAATAATTTTTAAAATTGTAAGGTTTTAACAGAGTTAAAAACAGAAGACCTAAAAGGTATATGGCAAGTCACCATGACAAAAGCAATTTTCTCAAAAGCAGTTATAAAAAATGAAATCTGCTGTTAAATTGCATAAACTTGTCATGCACTATCACTTTAAAACACGGCTTGCATTTGAATTCAACATTAGGGTGACATTGAAATTTATAGGCCAAAAAGGAACAGATGTATCCATTAAAGCAAACAGGTACAGCCAAATTCTTTATACTACAGTGAAGAGGAAAAACACCCACTGGTGCTGTATATAGTGACTGTTTCTTTGAAGCTAATAAACTGCAAAAATTTACATGTTGCTCTATAAACCCTCAGTGAGGCGTTTGACAATCATAAGAATTAGTGTCTGGGTTTAAGGAACATGAAGCACTACTAGGAGAAAAATTCTGCCAAGTACTAAAGGAGTTCAAAAACAGCTTGATATGACTAATTATGGTTAACTGTGGTTTCCTGTGATTGGTATCTACTAAGTACTTGTTTTAAAATACATGGCTGTAGTGTACTGGGATTTTTCACAAGGCCTCAATATATACGACATCAAATTGATGAATAGTTTGATCTTTTCCAGGAGAATGATTATAAAGTAGAAGTTATTCAGGTCTTCATTGATCTCCGGGATCTAGTCATACTATCCATACGCAAGACCTAAATTAAATAACTACAGTAAATATCAACTCCAATGTCATCCCTTAAAAGCATGTGGCCCAGTCCCAGGTTCTGGCTGATTGCTGAAGGTGTACACAACTCAGTGGAGGCCCCAAGGTCGGCGTGCCTTACCTGAGCAAAGAGCAAAGGCATTGACATCAAATGACTTAGCAAGACACAGTCTTTTCTCTCACAAAATTGAAATTTGGCAGTGTCAAGATATGGATTTAAAGCTGACCCTCTTTCCGAATTGGTGGTCTTCTACTGAGACCGGGTGACCAATGTTGAAAGTTTGAAACTAGAAATATCTTTCTATAAAAGACAGTCTTCTAAGCAAATCACACTGCAGGCACACTGTAATTCATTTCCTTCTGTGCTCTTTAGCTAAAAAACCACTTTCTAGTATAAAAAGTTCACATTCAAGCTATCTAATAAATAAAAAAAAATCATTACTACTTATATTATTATAATAGATATATAATTATATATATTATTATGTATGCATTTGCTATTTCATATGTGTAAGTGTATAAAGAGTGTATATGTATACAACTTGCATATATTAGATTTTTGTTACTCAAAATTTTTTGCCAAAATATCCCTGAATGCTAATGTTTTCCAGAATAGGTAGGTTTTCTCCAGAGAATTGTTGTTTCTATCTACATAGTCAAGAATTGAGTTACATAGCTAATATCCCCGTATAGATAGAGAAGCTGTAACCTATGCTTGCATAATTATAATGAAGTCTGATGGTTTTAATTTCATCTATCAATTTGCATAGAATTTACTCAGCTTTCCTGTGGCCTTTTTCCCAGTTTGATCTATTTTAGTGTCTTAATTTTCAAGAGCATTTCTCCTTGCTTAAAATTCACATCTGACAACACCAATAAGCACTTTTAGCCACTCTTTTAATTCCTTTCATTAATCTTCAATAATGTGTAGGTAGACTCAGGCACACACAAAAGGCTGCTTCAAATACAGGCACCTCAGTTCCACAAATGAATATTCTAAATAAAGCTTCCAGTCACCTAAACTGAATCTGAATTAATGAGGACATCATTCAATCTCTTAGCAATAACCTTCTGCTTAGCTGAATAATTTTTTGTGACTCCAGGATTACAGAAAATTGCAAAAGCAAAAATAACGTGCAACCAACCCAGAGAATCAAAGAGTTCATCCTAATGTATCCCATGACTCAATAATTACAGTTCAGGGATGAGCACAATGAACAGAATCTTCCTAAATCTTGAGCTACCAATTCATCAAAGCCCAGCTGTCCTTGAAGTAATGGAGTTTTACAAGGTTCATAAAGTCACAAACACTTGGGAAACGTTGATGTTTTTTGATTTTGTCACTTTATAAAAGAGTAGTGAGATCAAAAATCTCTTCAACTCTTAATTAGGTAATCTGACCCTCTAAGGCTTACTGACTGTCCAGATTTCATGTATGAATCAATTTTCTTTCCTAAAAGCTCTTTAACTGGTTCTGTGCAACATTCTTAGTGTTGACTGGAGCACTGTTAAAGAAACAGAAAAAACATTATGTCCTAATTAACACATTCTCAGGAAGGATTAGCTACTTATCGTAGCTTTGATGTTTCTTAGACAAAGAAAAATTAAGAAAAAAAAAAACAAAAAAAAACCAAACCAAGCAAAACTAAAATCAAACCTCGAACAAAACAAAAACAACAACAAAAAACAAAAACAAAAACACCACAAAAAACAAAAAAAACCAACAAAAAACCCCCCAAACCAAAAACAAAAACAAAAAAAAACAGAACCCCCCCCAAAAAAAAAAAAAAAAAAAAAAAAAAAAAAAAAAAACCCAAAAAAAACCCAAAAAAAACAAAAAACCAAAACCACCCACAAACCAAACAACACAGATTCCTGGGGTAGCACAGTAGGAAGTTTTATTCATATCCAGTTGCTGCTACCACCACTCTCCCATACCATCCTTCTGATACAGGCAGATTCTCTATCACAGAAAAAGAGTGGAACATGCCACACAACCTATTGATTCTTCTGCTGCTCTGATCTACTTCTTTTTCTTTTTTGCATAAGCTTTTGCAGGTAATCTTAAAATCCAAAAATAAAGCTTTCTTAAAATGCAACCCTGCATGGCTTTGAAATAAAAAAAAAATTCTCAGTTCTTCCACGTTAGAAAATACTTTTCTCCATGTCTCTTTTTCAAAAAAGTCTTCCACTTCTTTTTTAGCCAGTCACTCTCCTGTGAGGTACCACCAGTGGTGGGTTAGGTTTATTGCCTGGCCCCCGCCCGGGTGACCCAGGCAAAGCTTTGATGGTGACTCCAGGCAGCCTGGAAGCACAAACCACTCAATCTGCAGCCCTTGTCCCTCCAACGTCCTTTTCTCTGTCCTACTGTCCCTCCAGATAAACATCCAATCTGCATTGATTTCCCCCATTTGTCACGTTTTGTTACAGCTGTATGGAAAATTGATATTTCATAAACTTACAGGACCGTGGAATAGTTATGTTTCAAAGGCCCCTCCAGAGGTCCTGTAATCCCACCTAGTCACCTAGAACAGGTTGCTCAGGGCTCATCCAACCATGTTGTGAATGTCTCCAAGGATGGAGAACCTTGCACTCTTTGTGCAGCTTGTTCCAAAGTTTGAGCCCTGTCACAGCAGAACTGTTTTCTTATGTTTGAATGTAATTTTCTGCATTTTCATTTGCATCCACTGACTTGTCATGTTACTGAGCACCATTGAACAGAGTCTGACTTCATCTTCTTTAGGCCCTCATGTAAGGCATTTCAACACATTGGAAAAATCTCCTTTTAGCCTCTTCACTTCAAGCTGAACAGTCCTAGCTTTCTCAGTCTCTCTTCCTACGAGAGGTGCCCCAATCTACTGACCATCCTTGTGGCTTTTTGCTGGACTCTATTATGTGTCTTTGTGCTCGTCTTGTAATGGAGATCCACTGGACCCAGCACCTCAGCACTCCAGATGATTCTCATGTGAGTAGAGTAGAGGGGAAAGATCACTGTTTCAATCTGGTGGCTGCTTCCTTATGTCATCCAGGAGGCTGGTTTGTTGTTTTCGGTTTTTTTTGTTTTTTTTTTTTTTTTTTTTAACTGCAAGTATGCGCTACTGGCTCATATTCAGCTTGGTGTGCAGCAGGACTTCCAGGCCCTGGTCTGCAAAACTGTTTTACAGCCAGTAAAACCCCAGCATGTGTTGGTACATACAGTTATTTCTTCTCAGCTGCAGGTCTTAAAATATCCCACCTGATGAAATCTCTTTCTGAGATTTCTGCCTCCTTGCCCATGTCTCCAAGCTGGAAAGGTGCCTCCAAATGGTGGTATAACCCATTTTCACACTACTATGCAGATAGTCTCAGCCTTGCACAATGATACTGATATAACTACCTGGGCACTGCCTTCCTTGCAAGATCATTGCAAAGATTCCCCTGTGCTCCTCCCCATTTTTTATGGGGTCTGGCTGTTTCTATTAACTTGCCTTCAGACTTGTGAGATCCAGCCCTCCCTGATGGTGCTACCTGCAACTTTCATCACTTTGTCATTCAGCACAAATATGATCAGCACTTTTTCTGTTCTCAGGTTTTTCAACCTGTTCTTCAGCTGTCTAAAATTCATTCCAAAACCTCACCAACAAAGTAGTTGCTTGCAGTTCTTTGAAAATGCATTCAACATATATTTTCAAATTTCATCATTTATGCACTGAAGTTTAAGATAACGTTACACAGCATTTTAAGATTTTATATATTTAATAATCTGATTATGACAGAAGAAAAAATGGTTTGATTTCAATATTGAAGATATCCATAACACTAAATGGTTAAAAAAAGAAGAAAGAAATTATGAGAGTGCAAAGGACATTCTGTTCTCTTCTGTTCTGTTTAAAGCGATCTCATAGAATACCAAATGAAGTGTACTCAAATGATCGATAATATATGCAAATTGTTGTGATGGAGTATGTTGTTTTTACTTTAACACAATATCATTTATTTTCTAAACACAATCTTGTTATTGATTAGATGTGGAATTTATTTTACTCTTTTAAATTTAAATTATGTCAGAAAAGAGCCAGTGACTTATAAGAAAACGTGTTGGATTTTTAAAATGAATCTTAAGACAATTTTCCCTTCTGGAAGCAATCCACTACTAGCAGTGTAAAGAGAATGATTTGAATGCCAATTACATACCATCTCCTGCAAAATAATATGCTGAAGGCAAATCAATATTTAGATCACACTATCTGCAATGTAAATGAGAAAGAAAAAATATAGTCAACTATATATACTAGTTTGCAATGTATTAAGTTTTCAAGACGTTTTTCATTTTTTATTAATTAACTTATTTATACCACTGAGTCAGGAAACTCTGCTTCAAAGACACAAACTGTCCCATAAAAAAAAAAAATCTGCTTTAAATGAATGGTTTTGCTACCACAGTGTTTTTAAGTACATGATATATTACAGAGTTGGACCAAATGCATATTTACTCATCTTGACATCTCTAAAATATCCAAGATAATCAGATCCATGACACTTTCTTCAATTCTGATACTTTTTTAATAGCTTGTTTAGTTTCTCTGTGGATTCACAAACCTGTTATCCTTCTTTGGACACACTCCAGCACATAAATATCTTCCCTGTAAGGAATGGTCCAGAAGTCAACACAGAACTCAAGACATGGCTTTACCAGTGCTGAGTACAAGGGGACAATCACTGCCCTGTTCCTGGTGGCCACACTATTTCTGATACAAGCCTGATTTCTGATACAAGCTAGGAGTCCACTGGCTTTCTTGGCCACCTGGGTATACGCTCAATCATGTTCAGCCAGCTGCCAACAAGCACCGCAGATCTTTTTCCTCTGAGTTGCTTTCCAGGCACTCTGCCCCCAGCCTGTAGTGCTTCATGGGTTGTTGTGTCCAAAGTGCAGGACCTGGCACTGCACCTTATTGTACATCTTGCAATTGGCTTCAGCCCACTGATACAGATTGTGCACATTCCTCTGCAGAGCCTTTGTACCCTCCTGTAGATCATTACTCCTACCCTGTGAGAGACTGGAGAAAAGGATTTCTGGCTCAAAACAAATGAAATATTTTGGGGGAAAGAGCAGGACACACACACAGTCACACATATGCATACACACACATGCTTCAGGTTTTTTTAGCCAGGAATCTTTTTCTCCAGTCTCTCATTTCATGTTGGTGACAAACTTACTGAGTGGACATTCAATCCCCTCATTCAGATCATTCATAACAATGTAAAACAGGACTGACCTCAATACTGAGCCCTGAAGGACAACATTCATGACTGGCTGCCAGCTGGATTTAACTCCATTCAGCACCACTCTCTGGGTGCGATCATCCAGACATTGTTTTACCCAGAGAAGAGTGCACCCATCCAAGCCAAGAGCAGGCAGCATCTCCATGAAAATGCTGTAGGAGAAGGTGTCAAATTCTTTACTAAAGTCCAGACACACAACATGACCAGATTTCCCCTCCATCCACTAAGAATGCTCATGTTGTCGTAGAAGAATATCAGGTTCATAAATAGTTTCTATTGACCTAATAGTTTTCAATGGCCTTTTTGGATTTTACACAGTTTTTTCTTTTGCTTTACTCCTTTGTTGATTTTGTATTCCTAAAATTCACATGCCAGCTTGATATAATTCTTCTCACTTGCCAGATGCATCAGTTGAATGAAAATTTATACAGGAGTTGCAGTTTATCATTGTATTCACTGCTGACCATTTTTTCTGTGCAGTATTGTAACATACTTTAACTGTCTGCATATGCACCTCTGTGACAACCATGCAAGTTTTTAGGAAGCAATGGATAATCTGTGTGTGAATTTCTGATTACAAGCAGCTGATAATTAATTCTCTTTGATTTTGTTTTTTTCCCATCGGACCTTAGGGTGAGATGTTTAGTTAAATTTTTAATGCTGCCAACACTGTGGCAGCATCCTATTATATTTTCTTCTCAATAGCTCAAACCAACTATCTTTTTCTCAGTTATTGGCAGTGTTCTGACAAGTCTTAAGTAAAAATGAAAGGGTGTCCATAATATTGTGAATTTGTCACAAGGACTACTAGCAAGTCAGTAACAAAATACTTGTTTGACATCTGGGAGTCTGCCATCTTCATCACATATAATAAAATATGTCTTTCCTGCTGGGCTTTAGTGGTAGGAAGATTACTACCAAAGAGGATCTCATTGTTTGATACATCCAATCTTATGTACTTCCTCCAGAGATAGGACTAATGGAATTATTTAAGTTACTGATTTTAGTAACTATTGAGATTCTAATCTTTCAGCCTGAAGGATGAAACAAAATATTTTGATAACAAAGTAATTCTTATTAAAGCCTGAATAGTTTTTTTAATATGACTGTGACTAAAAGAGAAATTTTTGAAATGAGAAAATATCACCATCTGCTGTTAATGTCTAAAGAATGCTGCCAAGTTATATAAACTTTAGACCCCTTCTTTATTTGGCTTCATCAGCTGTCAAGAGGGGAAAACTAAATTGTCCTTAGCAGACTGCAACATTATTTTTTTTTCTATGGGTGGAAACAGCAAGAGGCAAATGACTTAATTCAAAACTGTGAAAACAACTAACATTTAAGTCTTGACAAAATTTGTGCATTTTCTATTCTTTTGTTTTTCATTTGCTGGACGGGAGGGGGGGGTAGGTTCTTTTTTGGTTGATTTTTCTGTTTGGGGTTTTTTCTTGTTTTTGTTGAGATCCTGGTTTTGTCACAGTAAGGCATTGCACACTGTTTTCTTGCCTGGAAGATCTGGACTTTTGATGCTGTTTCTTTCACAAAGACAGGAAGAAAACTCAGACTCATTACATGCCCTATGGGAATAATAGAGGAAGCACTTGTTTTCAGAAGCTTACTCAAGGCTCAAATAATTTAATCAACATATATTTAGGTGAGACATCAAAATAATTAGGGAGATATACTCAATTATGAGTTCTCAATTAACTACTTTAAGCAAAACTTAAGCCACAGGTTTTGCAGGGGATAACACAGTTATGTTAATATTCTAAATTCATACTAGCAGGCTCTTTAAACTCAGAAATAAAACTTAAAAAAAAAGAAAAGAAAAAAAGAAAAGGAGACAAATTTTATGATACATAACTTTTTCTTTTTTGTAATATAAATTAGGTACTAGATTCAGCGACAAAGGAGTTCATCCATATAAAACCCTTATGCCTATAGAGTTTTAAATATGTAAAAAAGTTCTAACTTGCTAAGAAAGAAAAAATAATACCCTTAATTCATCAAGGCAGGGAAAGACCTGGAAACACAAGGAAACAAGTTTAGAACATGCTGATCCACTTACCACCATATAATTACAAAGCCCCCTGTTTCTTCAAAGGAAAGCTGATTATCTTTTGCTTTATGTTCAATATTATATATTTTTTACAAAAAAAAAAAAAAAAAATTTAAGCTGTGGCCTTCTACTCTATACCCAGTTCTTCCTCTGCACAGAAACATGCAGGTAGAAACTCAGTCAAGGGCGAAAAATCAGTCTATGGTTGTACCAGCAAAATATTCAATATGAGAGTATAGCTAAACAGCATATTTCTCTACTTCTGAGTTTTTATTTCTTCTAACAACTCTGTTTGGCTTTGCTCTTTTACTTTTTTCACTTACTTAAAAGTATTTTTTCTCTAATTTTATCTAAGACGAAGAAACATAGTATCATCAAATATAGTATCATCAAGTAGAGCACAGAGTTGCGTAATGTAGGATTTTTAAGGTTACATTAACCCTAGGGAATGGTCTGAAGTTGTATTAGGGTAGATTTAGGTTGGGTATTAGAAAAAGGGTCTTAACCCGGAGGATGTTTGAGCACTGGAACAAGATCCCTAGGAAAGTGGTCATTGCACTAGCCTGTCAGACTTCAAGAAGTGTTTAGGCAGTACTGTCGAGCACGTAGTATGGGTCTTGGGAATGGTCCTGTGCAGTGCTGGGACTCAATGATCCTCCCGGGTCCCTTCCAACTCATCATATTCTGTGATTCTATGATTAACTACTCTAAAAATAATAGTTACTGTAGATGGAACTAGACATTGATCTTGTAATAACTTTTCAAGTAAAACCAATCTCAGATTGATTTTAGTTATTTCTATTGACATCTTTTCCACAGATGTTTGCTACCAAATGAGACCAAACATGATGAGATCAAAAAAGCATACAGATACATGTACATATGAAAAACAGCAGTGAGCAAATTTCAGTTACTGCTCTTAATGTTTGAGTCACTTAACCATTAAAAATTTCTTATACTCTTCAATTTCTAATAGGATTAGTTTTCTTAGTGGCACAGAATATGTAATTAAAATGTAACCATTTAAAAGTAGTTCCAAGATTAAATCAGACATTATGCATTTCACATTGCACGGAAATGGATAATAGGTGGTATATCCATTGACAGCGAGAATCAATATCTAATTTCCTACAGCACATTCCAGCAAGTCAGTAATATAAGAACCTGAGGCACTTATTTCAAAGAAAATCCCAAGTGTAGATTTTATAACAATCTGAAAATTCATTCTGAAAGTCATTTGCATATTTATTTTATAAAGATTCCCCTTTCTTTACCCTGGTAATATTTTTATTATTTTTCCTTGATGACTGTTTTCTGAAAGTTGCACTTAGCCTGGTAAGGATGGCAACTGTTTCCTCTGAAATCAGACTATTAAGATGTCTCTACTCAGTGTACAACTACATATTAATTTTAGAGAGTTAAGTCTTCAACACTTGTATTTTGCCTTCTGACTAATTCAAATAAGACTTTATTAAAGAGAAATCCACCCATGCAACACTACTATTAGTATATTTTTGGGCATGTTAAAACACACACTTAAGTTATCAAAGGAATGCAGTTGATATGGTAACAGGAGAGCAGGACTTGATGCAAACAAACCTCTGACACAATTCCGGGTTCTGTAGAGAGTTTCTTAACTTGCGCTACACTAAGTTGGAATTTTTGTGAGAATTTTTTTTTTTTTTTTAATGTTGTCAAATATCCATTTTGGAAAAAAACAAAGTGGTTTGGGTTTTTTTGGTTTTTTTTGAGCAGATAGTCTGCTCAGAATTTCTAACATTTTAGATCCAAAACTTGGTATTACACTTCCCAATCATGGAGGATCTTGTCAGTTTTCTTCTTTTACTCTCAGGTATTGCAGGAATCCGTGGCTCTCCCTTGATTCTGCAGCCAAATTGTCTTTGTGGTAACTAAACATTGAGAGGAAAAGAACTTGGGGAGACAGCCCCCAGGAATGCTCCAGGAAACTGATAAAAATATCACAGATACAGAGATTGGGTTAATCCACAAAAAAAAAAAAAAAAAAAAAAAAAAAAAAAAAAAAAAAAACCCACAAAAAAACCCCCCACAACTGTTGTAGTTTAGGAACAAAACTCTCTCTCCCCTGCTCCTATCCCCTAATGAGAGAAACAAAAGGTGGAGATTATGAGTTGGGATACAAACAATTACTGGTAACAATGAGATAAGAAACAGTAACAGTAACTATATCAATAACAAAGGTATACAAAATTAGGGAGATTTGCATTGAAAAAAAAATTGGTCACCAAGCCTGGACTGGCATGGCACAACCATGAGACAATGAACAAAATGGTGAACGCACCCTTAATGGTGACACTTTTCTTCCAAAAGCCATGGCGCCCTCTTTCCCATAAGTGAGAATCCCTTATTTCTTCCCCTAGTAGATGGTATAGAATAACAACATGTCCACAGGGCTCCAGGCTCTACACCCTCCTGGCTACTGATAAAAAGGAACTCTGTTGTGGCTGAAAACCACAACAGTTATGAAAAATAGTTTATTTTAATTGTATTATACGTTGTTCATCTCTGCAAACTGCTTTCTTTGAGAAGAAGCAAACAAAAAAAAAAGAAAAATTGTTTCTCATTAGAGGAGGAGGTCAATTAATCTTTTTCTGAACAGCAGAAAAGTATTTAAAATAAAACAAAAAAAGAAAAGATAGATTGGGGCTTTTTTCTGAACACAATCTGTATTTCTTAACAAAGAAGTGTCAGTTTCAGTAGAAATGGCAAATACTGGAGTCCTCTCTTTTAGTGTTACCTTATTTTATTTGTGTGATTTCCCATCTGGTATTCAATTATGTTAAAATATAAAATCTACCTCTGTCACTATGAATTTAGATTAAATGAATGTAATTGCCTTAAAAAATTTAAATGAATGCATAATGTCAGAGTATTGGCTCACTGTAAGACTTTTCTTCCTAAGACTTCTAAACTATGCATAACTGTGGTCATAAATTCTTTTTTTTCTTGCTCAATACTCTGTTCCTGTCATTCCTAGCCATATGAAAACCCCACAATTAGTCTACTTGTTATAAACTGTGTGGATTTAAGTCTGTGTCTTTTTCAACTGAAGAGTGTTCCTTTACAACAAGTTAATTTAATCAAAAAGAAGTGCCAAGAAAATGTCTCCTTCTTGCACTGTTATCTCAGTTAAGAAGTATTAATCTCTTGATTGCTTAGAATTGAATTAATCTAATGGGTCAATGCAATTGGTATGATTGTGTAGTCATACATTGGAAAAAACTTGCCAGTAACATGAATTCAATGGCCAGGTATGAAAACAAAATTAAAATACCCAAACAAAACTACAAAAACCCTAATACATGCTGTATTTCTCCTGAAGATTCTAGGTAGGACGCCACTGAAATAACTGTGGCTTGTTCTGTGTGAAGACTTTTAAAATACTAGATGAAAAACAAAGAAAACTCAAGTAAGATGATCGTGTAGCAAAAGAATTATATACAATTTATGTTGCAAAATACCAACCAACCAACCAAACAACCAACAAAAAAACATAAACCCTTGAAAGGATTATAATGTATTTGAACTTTGAAACTTACATTTCAGCTAATTACTTGAAAGTTTCATTGCAGCAAAAGAAAACTTAATCTATTTTATGTTCTAAAATTAATTCTATGTTTGAAGAGTTTAATTTTTAATATACTTCTCATTCTCACAGAAATCACTCTCTTTGGTCAGTTCAGGTCATATCTCCTCTGGGTTTGTCAGCAGTTCTACAGTGGCAGAACATGGGAAACTGAAAAGTCCTTGATTTAGGGTAAGCACTGCTCAGCCAAGACATCAACATTATCAACGTTCTATCAAGATTATTCTCAGCTAAATAAAAAAATACAGCACTATATAAGCTACTAAGAAGAAAATTAACTCTGTCAAAGGAAAAACCACTACAGGCATCCACAAAGTCCATAATGGAAGAACTAGGATCAAGATAACACAAATTTATAAGAACATAACTTTCCAATTTATTTGTCACATCTATCAACAGAGGCGTCCTGTTTTACGTACATTCTTATGATACAAAAAAAAAACCCGCCAAAAAAAACCCCCCAAAAACCCCACAAAACCCAAAAAAACCCAAAAAAACCCTGCGTCTTTAGCTGCTGTGTAAACTGAACTTCATTTATGCCTCAGGGATACCAATCTGTTGGCAAGGACAAGTAGGAATACCAATGCTCTGTTTTTCCTGGATCCCCACAATTGAGGAAAATGCAAGGAATTGACAAGGAGGAGAATGCAGGAGATTTGCCAATGCAAGGTGTTCCAGAGATGCAGTTAATGATCTCATCTTCTACATGTTGGCTACATGCCGTTAGGAGCAGCTCTGATGTCTCCCTGGGCAGAAAAAACAGGACATAATCCTTATGGGGAAATCCTGTTATCAAATTGCTTGAAAAACTGTAACCACAATGTTTTTCATGTGCTTTGTTCCTCTACAGCCCTTAAGTTTGAAATAAATCTGTCTTCCTCTAATATAAATTATCAATTTCTGTGTAACATACTCCCAGTTATGGATTTTAGACACAAATTTATTTATTGTTTTCTTAGTCAGGAACTAGTCTGTTTCAAAATTAACAACTAACCATGTTAATTTTATTGCTCTCAAAGTTGATCTCTAGGCCAATTTATTATTGTTTAATGGGTTTGAAGCATATATTTAGTTGGGAACTGGAGCTCTTTTTATGAACTGGAGTAATTAATTTGAGATACCCTTAGGGTTTTATCTCTTGCAGTACACTATAACTATAGATTTCAAAAGAATTGCATCTATTGGAGCAAAATGCCTAAGAGAATTGTGTACAAACAAACAAGCCTTTCTTCTCTGCATCCCTACTTCTTTTTTTATTCATGATGCATTATATTTTTTGAGAAAATAACATTTATTCAGTGGTCAGGGTTATCTATGAAGTATAATGCTACTGTCAAATTTCATGCTGCTACTAGATAATTCAAATTGTTTGTGAGCAGGTCTTCATCAAGCCTCCTTTCATCTTTCTCATTTCACCCTATGAAAACAAAAGTATAGCCATCATGCTAACTCAGGACTAAACCTAGTGTTCCTTGAGAACTCTGACTTACTCCCAATTTTTTTTTTTTTTTTGCCAAAGTTTTGACTAAATTAAAATTGCTATGAAATTTTATTGTTTTCCAAAATAGTATTTTTTCTGGGTGTATTTAAATCAATTACTCTTTCTCAAGTTATTAAATGCAGCTGCTTTTCTACGAGCCCTTTATTTCCCTTCCCCCTCCTTGCTTCTTCTTTTCCCTTTCCTATGTCTTTTTGTGTTAATTTTCTATTTTTTTCTCTTTTTTTTTTTTTTTATCTGGAGGTACAAAGATACAGGATAAGAGTCTCAAAATACAAATTGTTATGAAAGCCCATGTTATCTAATTCACTCTGTATTGGGAAAAGTTAGAATCTAAAATGTAGCATGAAGTGGTCCAAACCAAGTTTCAATCAACACAAAAATAACTGCTCTTTCAGTGTCCCCAAAAAACTGCTCAATCCAATATTTTGGACACTCTAAAGAACTCAAAAGCTATCTAGTCTAGGAAAACAGGCAATTGGACTTGATTAAAATGGCATCATTCAGCCAGCAGATTTCAAAGTTCTGGACAAATCTAATAAAAAATACTTTTTTCCTGTTTTTATTCTCTTTAACAGTAAAAAGTTGATTGTAGGAGGAAAAAAGAACCTATTTTCTTTGAAATGATAGGTAAGTACTATATGCAAAAAGGAAGCAGGTTGTACCATGTTGCTGTTGCTGTTCTTAGTTCATTAATTGGCATCTCATGCTTTTCAGAAGACTGAATTGATTTTTTAAATTCTTCTCAATGTATTTTTTTTCCTATTTAATCAGATGGGAGTGGGGGGTGTCAAAATAGTCTGCAAGTGTTAGAAAATACACAAAATATGTAAAATTTATAGATAAGGTAGGTGAAAATTTAAATGTCCAGATGTATGAATGAAATGGAACTTATTGGCCTGAATCTAAGTATCTACAAATGCGCTGACAGTTCAGTAAAATACAAGCCGTTTTTTTGCTGTGCTTTGTTTTGGGGGATTTTGTTGTTTGAGGTTTTTTTTTTTTCCCCTTCACAATAAGCCTGGAGGAATAAGGACTGTTGTCCTGTGGTGAGGACAATTCCTTCAGTATAGGAAGAGAAAATGAGGAAAAATTCAAGCTAAAATGAGGCTTGAGAATGTCTGCAACATCTCTATAGAACTTTAAATGCATCAGCAGTTACTTGTCTTGGAAATATAAATGTAACATCAATACAACATAGTTCAAATTCTGTGTCCTAATTGATTGCAAAATATCTCTTCATATTAGAGTGCATAGAAATTATGAAATATTATGTTAGACATTAAAATATTTTGAGGTATGATCATCTAAGTTTAAGAGTAAACCTAGCCTTAAAAATCTACTGGTAGTTGATCTTAAAATTAGCATAAAATTATTGGTTATTTTCTGCACACAATTATATAGCAATTATTTGGTCTCTGTATCATGCCTGAATTTTATTACTAGTTTTAATCTGAATACCTTTAGGATATTTTCAAGATGGGAAGTCTTTGAGAGCTTGAACAGAGTGTACATGTTATACATGTACTTACATATATACATTGTGCTATCTGTGTTAACTCTAGGAACCTCATGCTTGTCAGAATAATCTATCAAAAGTTTTTTGAGTTCAGTTCACTCCTGCTTTAATTTGATTGTTTAATCATCTAAATCTCTTACTACATCTGAAATGAGTTTCTTGAATAAATCAGAACTTCTGAAATTCCATGTTTAATAGTGAGTAGTAAGTGATGATCTAACAGCCTTGATACTCTTATAATGTAACATGTAACAGAAGTGCTTTAAAAAACATAGTAAGAGAATAAAGCTCTCATCTGTTTTTAAGGTTAAATAATTTCACTGCTTTCCTTTACTATTTTTTCTTCCTATTTCGTATTTGCTGTTTTCAGCTTGGGTGAATTCACCCTTCCACGACTGGTGCAAGGTGTCATTCACCTCATTATGTATGCTGCTATATCCTTTACCTTGAGCATAATGCTACTTTGGGAGCATACAGAGGTTAAATTTTGCATTCTTTGACAGAGATATCTGTGAAGAGATCTTACTCCATTCACCACCCTTCAGTGTACAGAATTCACAGGATGACAGTGAATTGCTGGTATTAGATGAGGATTCTTTGTCAGTCTTTGAGGTACAAAAGGTGCAGGGACTCTAGTATGCTTACTGAACTGCACTGAGTTTTCCTGAAAAGAAAAAATGGATACATCCATTATTTATTTTTCTCACACTGTACTCCAGCTGAGCAACTCTTCAAATTAGCTGATATTCCACCAAGTGCTACAGTGAGATATTTGATCTTATTTGATCATATGGTTTGCATATGTTCTGTCATGCCTTTGTTTTGTATTAAGTAGAAGATACTGAAATAGGTAGAAGACAGTTAGAGGAAAAACAGGAAAAATTGCATTTGTTTCGTCTTTGCTGAAAGCAGAGTAAGGAAACCCCAGCCCCTGAAACTGCAAAATAAAAGAATTACAATGCAGACAAAAAAAGACTGCAGAAAGCTTATATGTGGTAATTCATTGGATGTAAAGCAGACTAAGTAAGCATCAAAATATCACAAAGTAACAAACGGAAAAAAATCAAACCCAAACTAATCAAACCAAACCTATGCTCCTTAAATAAGCGTAAGAGAAAAATAGCTAAAATTAAATTAATTTTAAAATTTGGATCCAGATCAAGAAATGTAGAACTGCTTGAAAATCTTATTAAAAGCTCTTCTCTGGCCTGCATACAAAGGATCTCTGTGTTCAACATATGAAACTTTCACATCCAACCTTATTTAGTAGAATATGATGAAAGGAGAATTGTCATAAAATCATAAAATATCTTGTGTAGAGAGGAACTCTAAAGATCATCTAACTCCAACTCCCCTGTCAAAAAGAGCAGGGACACCTTCCACTAAATCACCCAGGTATGGCTCCATTCACTACAAACCCTTGAGCCATGACCTTCCTCCAGTCTCCACTCAGTGCCTGGTGAACCTGCTCATCCCACTGTTGGATAACTTCTCCAGAAGGATGCTGAAAGGAACAGTATCAAACATCTTACTCAAATGCAGAGAAACTACATCCACTGTGTTCCCTCCATCCAATAGGTGGGTGACTTTATCATAAAAGAGTGTTGAATTATTTTAAAAGGACTTTCCCTTTGGAACCAACAATGACTGTGCCTGGTGATTGCATTATTCTTTAAATGATTTCCAGGAGCACCCAGTATAACACTTTCCATAATTTTTCCGAAAATAAAGTTAAAATAACAGGTCTATAGTTACCTGAGTCTTCCCTTATGCTTTTTTTGTGTATTGCAATAGCATTGTCCAGTTTGCAGGGACTTACACAGAGTTCCAGGAACTCTGATAGATGATTGAGAGGGGTTTACCTTACTAACTCCACTAGGGGTAACACCTACTAGCTCCACACCCTCCAACACTGTGGGATGAGCCCCATTGGGCCGTCTGGTATTGTGAATATTGAGCTGATAAAGCTGCTCCCTTACAATTCCAGCACCCACAAAAGGAAAGCTGCTGTTTGCTCACAGTGGAACCACACTCGTCTATCAGCATAGTTAAAGACTGAGGCAAAAAAGGCATTGAATGCCCCCACTTTTTCTTCATCAGTCAGATGACCATCTTCATTGAGATAGGTCAAAATTTATTTATGTCAGTGCACAGACTTGATATATATTTTAAAGATAGGAGACAATTACTTAAAATTTTATATTATTTCTTGTCTGTTATTTCAATTTTGATGAAGCAAAATGTATAGCCAGACCTCCTTAACTGTTTCCAGAGGTATGATTATATTGGTAGATGGAAGAGAAATTGTAACAGCTTTCTTTTCTGACAGAAATTCTCCCAGAACTGCCAAACTGTAAATAGGTACATGGTCATTTCAGCTAAAAATTCAGAAGGCTGTCAAATACACGGTTATCTACATCACTGACTTCTGAACTACTGACTCATTACAGTTAGAGCACAGCAGTTTCTATGTTCAATTTCTTATTTTGTCTTTGACCTTTACCTGGTGTTCCAGAACTAAGAAAAGAAAAAGAAAACAAAAAGGGTTTCTCAAACCCTTTCCTAAGAGTATTCTCAGTCTAGGTATATGATGAAGTTAGATAGTCAGTTGATACAAACCTTTACAGCTCAATTTACTTACTGAATCTTTGGGTTTTTTTCTACACCTGGAGACAAAGTATGATAATTTGGACAGGTATGTATCATCCAACAAACCTCAAAGAAATGCATTTGTGCAGTAAAGTTTGTCAGTGAATTTAACCACCTGGATTGTGCAAATAAGGGTACAAATAGGCATATGCAGTAATTTGCAACAAGGAGAAATTTATTTTAAAGAAAAGGCCTACATGTTATACTACTCGGACTTGTAAAATTGGTGTTATGGTGTATATTATATGTCTTATTTTTGCAGTGTTTTTCTTGAGAATCAGTAGGGTATACAATAGTAGTGTATGAAGATTCTTCCCACTCACTTTCTTGCCCTTTTTTAAAGATTCAAACCTCTTTTATATTCAGCCTGAATGTCTGCTTCTAATACTGTTCTAGAGCACAACAATTTACAGGGAATTGAAAAAGCAATTTTCTTTGGACAGCTAGCTATTCTCCCTTATTTTCACCTGCCAAACTCTTTTCTATGAATGTTGACTCAATCAGATAAAATGCAGGCTTTAAAGATGTTTGATTAGCTGCCTGGCTTACCTTTAGCTACTCACTTTGCATGTAAAATATCTATATCTCCACCATTCTTCACTTTCCACTCTTCACTGGCAGAGCTTTCCCAAAAGTTGCACAGACCACTGTGGGCATGAGCTAAGACAATAAACACTTTTCACATATGGATTGTTATCACCTTCTAATTTATTAAGTGAAATAAGAATTCAGCAATAGCAAAATACTATGTGCATTATTTAAAATTCACAGCTTTATTTTTTAAAAGTTAGTTCAGTTCTTAACATCAATTCATTTCAAATCACTACAATAATTACTGAAGAAAAACCTTTACATATTTCTTCTGGTGTACTACCACATACTTCCCAACAAAGGAAAGCTGAGTGATATGTAACTTATTTCATAAAATTCAGTTCCCATACACTTAAGGATTTTGCCATCATGAAGTACACTGAATGGTCTCTCATCTTGTAAACAGTTCTCATGATCTCAGTGGAATGGCTCAATCAAGTAGTCTGTTGAAAATACAGGAATAGATGAGTCACAAATTTTTACATGGAGTATAACAGAAAATTGAGGATCTCAATAGCTCTAGAATGTTGCCTAATTTTTATAGCGTTAATTGGAAAAAAAATATTACCTGCTTGTATTCTTAGCTGGAATAATTTTTAAAATTCTGAAAAATCATTTCAAGCTTATAGAATGTGGGCAAGCTGTTAATGTGAAAATTATGAATTTGAACTTGTGTATATATGATTGCAATTGGACATGTTTTAGACACTGAAAGATAAGTTTCCGTCAGATGAAAGAAGAATTAAAATTCACTAGATAACTGAAGGACCTAAGAAGCTAATAAACTAAAATTTAGTTAAATAAAATTAAATTTTACGACCCAACTTAAAGTAATTGTGCTCTGTCTAGGACCTGCTTTTAGTGTCTAGAATACTATATCAATATACATATTCAAATTGGTTTTGTAAAACTGCTATACATTCATTCAAAGCATTGCCTTACTGCTTCCCTGTGCTTTATGACAGTTAATATGCATCTTTTCCTGCCCTCTGCATCACTTCTAGTGCCCCAATATAGTTACATTTTTTATCTTTAGAGTAATTTGAAAAAGAAAGAAAAGGTATGTTGCAACTGCCAGTGTAAGCTGACAGAAAATAACTGAGATTTCATAAGAAAATCTCAGAGATTCTATGGAGCATACATTTCTTTTACTTAATCAATAAATACTTCTGATACAGTTTGTATTGCAGAAGAGAAAAAAAAGAGTTAAATTCCTGTCATAAGCCTATTTTAAACTCCACTTTTATGGCTTCACTTTGCCTGCATGGAGTGGTGTAAAACACACTAAAGATTAGAAAGCTAGTTGCAAACTTAAATTTGTCAAACTGAATATTTTTCCACTTGTTCCTGGATCCTGAATAAGTCCAGCACATCTACTCCAATTTTAATTTCACGTAATTTATTTTTGCCCATTCTTGGTATTTCAGATGAGAGATATCATATTGCCTCTTCGCTATCATTTCTCTAATGTCAAAACTGATGTCCTTTTAGATTTTTGTTTTTCTATTTTTTTCTTTTTCCACTGACTACTTTTACTGGATTTCTCTGTAGGCATTTCAGACTTTCTGGAATGTGTGGGAATAAGAAAAGCCATGGATTTTCAGATGCAGTTTCACTATTACCTTATATATATAATTAATACTACTGCATTTTAACCATGTCATAGTACGTTTACTCTAGAATAAAATTTCCCACTCCATGTGACCAAAAACACAAGTAGTTTTGTAGTTTGTTCCTCTGTCTCTCTCTGTTTATCTGCATCTCTCTGGTTAGCTACAGATTGTCTGTTTAATGCTATGACTTGCTTAATTTATGCTGAAATAACTCTGCCATGAATATATGGTTTTCATCTCAGGTAATCCAAAACACACCTAAGATTTTCCCCCCAGATTTAAAGGTCAGATTTTGTATTATTCACTCTAAATCAGAAACTGTAACTTTTTAAATGCGAGTGTTGTTTTCAAAGTGCCCTCTTTGATACCAATTTCCACATGATCCTATGTGGAATATGCTCTCCTAAAACACTAACATTCAAGAAGACTGTATGATTTATGTGAGTTAGATAAATCAAAAAGAGTTATCAGACCATTAACTTGCAGGTATCTTGTTAATTAAGTTCCCTTGATAAGAAGAAGATAAATTAATTTCAAAAGCTGAATTTTGTCTCTTCCTTAGCTGGCATCTTAAGGAGACCATTTGAAATTGTTTTTATAATACACCCTTCAAGACAGTAAACAGTATTCTTATCATAGACACTTTTGTTGGAGCAAGGCAGTTAGGATTCATAATGGACAATGGACGTGTAAATGTGTGTTTCACTACATCACATTATTTCTGAAGCAATTCCATATGATTTGTAGCTATATATAGAGTGAGAGAAAGAGTGGGTCGTTGTTAAAAAATACTACAGCTTTCATATTGCTGTAGTTTGTGCCAGAACACTTTCACTAGATTTCATTTAGACACTTTTAGGGGATTCTCCTTTTTATTGCACAATTTAATCTTACATTATTTTTTTCATCAATATAGTTTCTTACTAGAAGCCAACCAAAACTGTCCTCCAGCTAAATTGATTGTGTGAGGGTGAAGCAAAAGGGTCAAAGCTACCAGTTGTACCTGAATCATAGCAATACTTTACAAAGCTTTTTGATTTTCTGCTGGAAGTTGAACACAAGTTCAAAAACAAAGAAACAAAAAATTGCACTTGACTGTCTTGTAAAAGGATAACGAAACCAAACTATGTGTCTGTGAGTGCCTAGCACTTTGCATAATATGCTAGATAAATGATTTTTGCTTTTGGTTAGGTTTGTTGTTCTCTTGTTCTCTTGTTCATTTGGGTTTTTTCCCTTTAGGGGCTATCTAAATAGATGCATTAAATTATGTCAGAGATAAAACTATGGCTATTGTGTTTCTAGAAATATTTTTCAGTAGAGTTGGCATGAAAGTAGCAGTATATTTCTGTGGAATTTCTGTTCCATCTTTATGTTCATTCCATCATTATTTGCTTTGAAAACTATATAGCTATTGGAATAAGAGTGAAAAAGATTAATCTGCTCATGCATGAAAGTGTCAGAATTTAGCCTTCCTCTGTTTTCAGGACTTCTGTGGCGGCATTTTCTTTTTTACCTTTCAGAGGATAATTCTGTGATAGGTATGCAAAAAACTAATTTTTGATTTTAGGAGGCTGTTTCAAGAGTTACCTGCAGATAAGCTATGCAAAGTCTGTTGAAATCAACAAAATACCAGAAATTCATAAGAACCTGATGTAGGTCTCTGTGGTTGGGAATGAAAATAATGGGGTTTTCTCCATTTTCTTTGTATTTCTTCTGTTTGTTTAGAGTTGGTTTTGGTTGTGTTTTGGTTTTGTTTGTTTGTGGGGTTTTTTTGAGAGAGTTAGGGTGGTGTTTTTTTTATTATTTTTATTTATTTATTTATTTATTTATTTTTATTTGGTTGTTTTGCTGTGTTTTCTTTTCCTGGGTTTTTTAAGAGAATAGCCTGACTACTAGAAATATATCTCCTACTCCTTACACAGTGCTGTCTGATTTAAGACAATTTTACATGTCCTGTTTTATCAGAAGGCCTAATTTATTTAAAAAAAAAAATCCCAACACCTAACCTCCTGATGTCTGGTAGTGGGTTCAACTTCTCCACAGAGGACAGTATGTGGCAAATTTGTCATGAAAACTTTGATAACATTGGGATCATTTAGCTACTGCTGGAAAGTTCTTGCATAGTGATGAGGTATTTAAGCCTGGAGAAGGGCCCAGGGAGGCCTTTTAACAATACCTAAAGATCGTACTTCAATGCCTAAGGGAGGCCTACTAGACAGTTGAAGAGAAACTTCGCATAAGGGTGCACAGTGACAGAACAAAGTATGGTGGCTTTAAATTGAAAGAGGCCAGGTTTCGATTAGAGTTCAGAAAGAAATTCTTCACGGTGAGCATGGTGAGATGCTGGAACTGGGTTGCCAGAAAACGTGTGGATACCCCATGCCTTGCAGAGTTCAAGGCCAGCTTGGATGGAGATCTCGGCCTGGTCTAGTGGAAGGTATCCCTGCCCTTGGTAGGGAAGTTGGAGCTAGGTGATCTTTAAAGTTACTTCCAACCCAAAGCATTCTATGATCCTATGGTTCTTTCTTGCCTTTCATGATACCCTGTCAGTGAGTAGACTGGGGACACACACAGCAGGAACCATTTATTCAACTGACCAATAGGATTTTCCATACCATACAACTTTGTGCTCATCATTACTAATGGAGAAATAATAAGAAAATGGAATTCACACTTCATGGCATTTGTCTTGCTAAGTAACTGCTGTGTATGATAGAGCCCAACTTTCCTGGAGATGGCCAAACATCTCTGTGGATAGGAAGCAGTGAATGAGTTCCTTGTTTTGCATTGTTTGGGCAGATTTTTGGTTTACCTATTAACCTGCCTATATCTTAATCCCCAAGGATTTTTGTTTTAACCCTTCTGATTCTCTTCCCGATTCCACCAAAAGGAAGCAAGTGTCTGAGCTGCCCACCAGGGTTAAATCATGACAAGTAAAAAAATACACAATATGAATTAAAATTAGCTTGAAATTTTCACCTTTATTTCACTTTGGAAGCAAAGGTAATATTTGAGAACATGCTTTGCCACCAGAAATTCACCCAAAATTAGGATGGAGAATGCAGGACAAGATTCTACTTCTCTCTTGAACATTCTTGCCACATAAACTTCCTAAGTGCTTCCTCCTGTTGTGTATTTCTCTTGCAATCTTATCTGTTTTTCAGCTGACATCTCTTTCCATTACAGACACTAAAGAGATTGTTACTCTTCATTGTCAGAAGACACCAAGATGTTAAGAGATCTCTCCTGATAAGAATCCTGAAGGCAGCACAGTTCAGAATAATGGACAATTGAGAGAAAACAGAAGAAAGGTCTTGAAGGCTAATGTATCTAAAGCAGGGAAATACAATTTTTCCACTCATGAGAGTTCAATTCCAATCGTGAGAAATTGAATGTATTTTTGTCTTTTTTAAACCTTTAAAAAATCTACATTAAAATAAAAATCTTTCTTTATTCTATGTATACTTTATTGCCATATAGTAGCATTAATAATAGTAGAATTCAATTAACAGTCATATGTTTATGTTTAAGAGCTGAGAAAAGTTGATGAACCAAAATTATCACATCCTTTGGTTTCTGCTGGTTGAGTTTATGAATGATATACTCTAGTTACAAAGTTGGTTTTATGAAGAGTGTTAGAGGGAACCTTAAGGTTATAATCAAGATATCCGTTGCATTCAAATTTTTCAATACCATTTGTGCTTCCCCAGTTGCTACTGGATGAGAAGAAGAGCATGGCTCTAGAGTTTTTCAGGAAAAGGTATTGGTGTTGAGTATTAGGAACATGCATCATAAGGCACAGATAATTTTTCTTTTGGAAGAACTTTCTAGGGTTCTGGTCTGATGGCCAACTGGACCAGTCTGGTTGAATTTAGGAGTTCCCAACGCAAAGAAGCATATGAAGATATTTAGAACTGTCTAAAGAACAGTTAATTTCTTTAAAATGTTTAAGTTTTGGTGTTCCATCCCTAAAAAGTGTTCAAGGCAAGGTTAGATGGGCTTTGAGCAGTCTGGTCTCCTGAAAGGTGTTCCTGCCCAGGGCAGCAAGATTGGAACTAGATGATCTCTATGGTCACTTCCAACCCAGGTCATTCTATGATTTTGTGGTTCTATGATGCTATGAAGACCTAGAAAAGGAAGGGACATAATTTAATATACGCTTACCTGAGAAAACTCCTCAGGGACTCTCATCAGACCAGGGAATGAAGCCAGCCTGAAAGATAACTCTGGGTGAAAATGGGCTGCCTTACATTTTGACAGTACCCGAGAGTCATCTTATCTTATGGTAATGTTTAGCATGAATCAGATTAAGTCTGCTGTCAGAGTTCATTCTTCTGTCCTTATCCACAAAAGGAACCCCTGAGCGACTGACTGAAACCCAAGTGTCTACAAAAAAAATCCCTAAATTTAGTTGAAACAAATCTTCAAAGACTAAAGTTAAGTTATTTAAATTCCTGTAACACACAGTGGGAAAATCCTCTTGAGGTAATTGTATAGGACTCCAACCTGAAAAAATGTGCAGAAAACAAATACACTTTAAATTATCAAATTCTAATCACCTTATTCCTATTATTATTTTCTAACGTTGATTGTAGTGCAGTTTTCAGGGTGAATTTGTTATTTTGCATTTTAAAGAAGTGTTGCAGAAAGTAAGGAAAATTAACAATTAACAGTTATGTGGTGTTTCTGCGACTGAACCAATTTTATCAAAGCTGAAGTGGATATAAGTGGGTTATCCTAAAGAAACTTTTGTATGCTTTTTATATTGTCTGAATCATGACTCCATGCAAGGAAAAATGTTGAGAAATATCAAGGTTATAGCTGAAATTTTGAGACACTAATTATATATTCTAGCCTATTTTATTGCAGTCTAAAATGTGATAGGTGGTGTTCTGTCCTAGTGTTTTTTAGTTGAGAGTTTTATACCAAGTTTCTCTTTCCACAAGCTTGCACTCCCTTAGTAAGCTTTATTTATTAAGAATACAGTGTGAAATTAATTAGTTTTTCCACCTTACCAACTTAGAGATTATGCTGGTAAAATTTCTTGATTGTAAGAAGAAACCCTAGGTGTCTCGTCAATTTTTTTTTTTTTTTTGGCTGCCAAGGCAACAAGAAGAAGACTTGGAGTTGGCAGCATGATTACATCAGCTCATATCAAAAAACTGCTATATCAAGTGCAAATTAACATGCTTGTAGTCTGCTTTGTATGTGGTGAATAACTACATTAAATCAATCTCAGCTGTCTGTCAAAGTCAAATTTATTAAAGCACAACACTGAAACTGAGCTGAATTTTTGAAATCAATATGACTGATGGCTAACAGCATGAGGTTTACACCTGCATTTACATTTTGAAGGACTGACCTTTTCCACCGTCTTTGATTTTTCTTTAATGGGCACCCTTCCGAAACTTGGAAAGAAAGAATGAATGGCTTCTTAACATTATAGAAGCAATACAAACACTGTGCTGTTTCTTCCAGAATTATATAAACCACAAATGAAAGCAGAAACATAAAACAGCAGAAATAAATTCCCCATTTCTCAACCTGTCAGCTACATAAAAAAGGCCTATTAAAACAGAGTAAGTGGCATACACAAGGGCAGCTGCTGCTACAGGAAAACTTCATTGCAAGTATGCAGTAAGTCAGAGACATTCTATTTTTATTAATTTAGAAATATATCCAGAAACCCTGCCAGATCAATCAAACTGACTTTCTAACCCATGACTTCCAAGCAACTCTATCTTGTTGGCTCCAAAATGCCGTAAGATTATTTGACTAAGAGCTGACTTTTCTTCAGTGCTTGAATATTTAACAGAAAGAATGTTTCATAGCTTGGAAAAGATTATCTTTTAAAAAATTAAAAAGCTTCTGTATTTTTTTAATGTTTTGAAAATATCAGCCACTCAAAGTAGAATTGTGTGTTTCCATTAGATTATTTTTTCTTCCCACAGATTATTCTGCTGTGGAATTCTAAAGAAAATAATTATCTCAAGTCATTTATGTCTCTTTATTAAGCATTAGGAAAAGGGAAGCAGTAACAACTCATGGAAAACAAAAAATTGAAACTTCCCATGGTTAAGAAAGACATACAAGTCTGGACCTTGTAATGATGTAGCTATAGGACATCATATTTTATTTAGTTGTGCAACATTCAGGAATTTTTGCCCCAAGATATGATCCTGCTTCTGCAGTAGTTGTCAACACTTCATATTGGAATAGAGTAGCGGTTAAATGTACATCTAATTAAAACATTTCAGATAGAGGAAACAACAGTGTAAAAAAAAATTTGAATAACTAGATTGCTATGATGGCTCTCAGGAAACTACAGAAACTATGTTAATTGGTTTTTTTAAATTGAAAATAGAATAATTTTTCTTACTGTCATCTTGGAGTTTATTTTAGATATAACAGAAAGTTGAACAATATTCTCAAGGCTTATTGACAAAATATTTACTTGATGCTTTAATTTATTTAACCATGAATCCAACATACAAGAAATAATGTGTAGTCTTTTTCACATTGCTTAAAAAATATGGTGTTCTGGTTTTGAAGTAGCTAAATTGGGGAGTATAAAGAAAAAATATAAAATAATCCCACATTTATTAAATTACAATGGAAATATTCTAAACAGAATTTATATAATATTAAGCAGAAGTAATTTGTCCTTTCTGTTATTATATACTTTCTTCCTAAAATGTTTACTAATTTGTATCAACCAAAGAAAATTTAAGTTTATAATAAAAAGCAGAAATAAAATAGAAACTTTTTCATTATTTTCATTTGTAAAGCCCTACTGTAAATGAGTAATACTTAGGGGAAAAAATATTAATTGAACCTAAACAATGTACTAAAAAATACCACACTCATAAGAATTTTGCAATTTTGTAAATGGTTCCAGGCAGTTCTGCATGAATAAGGGGACTGAACAAGTTGTCCCCTTAATGTCTCTTCCAACCTCTGACATGTTATATTGATAAAACTGTTTTTTGTTGTTGTTTTTTGTTGTTGTTGTTGTTGCTTTTGTCTTTTGGTTTTGGTTATGTTTTTGTTTTTGTTTTTGTTTTTTAAATTTGCTGTGGCTATCCGCTGAGGGAAAAGAAATAATCTCATGTGATCTAGATAGAGATTATAACATGCATAAAATAAAATGATACAGATTTTATAAGAATAATTCAGAAGCTGGCAGTGGGTCAAGCTATAGTTGAGCAATTCTGAGTGTAGAAATAAATCAAATCCTGCTCAGAAACAATTTACAAATAAAAGCTTATATATGCCAAGTATATCATACACTGTGAACAGTTTGCCCAGTTACTTCTACAAGTGAGTTTAAACATATTTTAAGAACATAATATGCCTCCTGGAGCATGTATACATGCAAAAAAGTATCATTGCTGAAATAAAGCTTTTAAATTCAAATGAGGCAGCTGCTCTTCTTTTCTCAGAGAAAGTAAGAAGAATTTCTAAATATCAAATACATATATGATGAATAATGCTGCATATTGGCATAGTACTGAATACCACATAACACAAAATAGCAAATAACAATATATTCTTATCCAACTGTTGAAAGCAATTAATTATTTTTATGATTTCACAATACTCCTGTAGATGCTTCACACAAAATATGAAAGGAGAAGTGATGCTTTCCTTGGATATTAAAACATCAGAGGTTGACAGTAATATGTAATTAAGCATATGTTCTGGTAATTTTTGAGTATTTTTTATTTATGTTTGGAGGGTTTCTGTGAGAGAAATATTATTTCCTCTGTCATAATGTCTCCACTAACCTTCTTCTGCTCTAGAGAAGGACTTGAATTCCTATAAATATCCATCTTTTGCAGTGAACTTTTCTTTCCACAATGGCTGTTACGGGGCTGACATAGTCACCATGCTCCTGATCAAATCCCACACATCTGTGAGAGGTAGGATATAGTCAGCTTACACTGCCTGCCACCTCCATGCTGTGGAATCTGTGGGACTGCATATTCAGAAAAGACTAAAGGGCAGGTCTACTCCCCTCAATCCACTTACTGCCACTTGTTTTCATCACTCCCTGTGATGGCACTGGTCTGTCCACAAATGGTAGTGGAAAAGATGGTAATAAGCACATGTCAAACAGCAGAGATGCAGGTAAATGGCTGATCATTTTCATTGTAAGTGGACAAACAACTCAAATGCTGCTTTTCCATGGTAGTTTCGACACAATTTTGCTACATTTAGTGTGTATTTTAGGGCCAGGTTTTGAAGGGGAGGTGACAGTGACTGAAATTTCAAGAGTTTTCAGAATGAGGCAGCAGTTGAATAAGCAGGAGTGTTGATAAAGCATGTGAAGTATAGTGAGTAAATGGAAGTGGGAGATGAAATAGGCCTGGAATACCAACTTTCAGTGCACTGGAAAGAGTATGTTGAAAAAGGGAATGGAAGTACATCATGCAAGAGTGAAAGACAAAGAGAAGTTTCCTTTAACTTTTTTTATTATTTGTCTGTGCACATTTTCTTCTGCTATTTGGCCTGTGGGATCTTAGATTTCTTTTTTGAGTGGCTTTGTTTCATACGTTTCCAAAGACAAAACTTGGGCAGAAAACCCACTGATATTTAGGACCGCTGCTCAGGGGAAATCCTAAATAAGTCCTGCCATCTAAAGCTTTTAGACACCTAGCTCATTCATTTTGATAACAGATAGGCATCCAAGGGTTCAAGTTTGTGTGTTTCAACAAGTATTTTTTCAAGGGTGGTTTCACTATGGTAAGTGTCACCATACAAGGTTTTTTTTTATTACTGCAGTTGTAATGGTTAAAAAAAGATTGCACTATCTGACGTAGTAATAGAAGTAAAATCTTGTAAGTGCAGATCAAGCCCTTGCCTATAGGAAACTAAGATGGAAGATTATGTCTCCCCTGAAAGCACCGTGTAAATTTACAGCAGTAGATAAACGATGCAATTGGAAAAGTATTTTTTTCATGGATTTCTCTGAGAGTAATGTAGGCTGGCTGTGAAAGCAGTACTTTTAGAGCCTGAGAAGCTCATAAAGGGAGATGGTGGAGCTACAGGCCATTAATATAAGCAAGCATCCAGTAAAATGTGATGCAAATGAAATATGAGTTGCCTAGAAGGACTTTAATCAGGCTGATATAATAGCACAGATTTTGTGTAAAAGAAGGAACATGCTTTTGGACTAACTGACTTGTTTTCCTTTTTTATTGTTTTTTCCAGCTGGCTTACCCTTCTACCAAAATAAATTAAAGCAAAAAAAAAAAAAAAAGGAAAAGGAAAAGGAAAAGGAAAAGGAAAAGGAAAAGGAAAAGGAAAAGGAAAAGGAAAAGGAAAAGGAAAAGGAAAAGAAAAGGAAAAGAAAAAGAAAAAGAAAAAGAAAAAGAAAAAGAAAAAGAAAAAGAAAAAGAAAAAGAAAAAGAAAAAGAAAAAGAAAAAGAAAAAGAAAAAGAAAAAGAAAAAGAAAAAGAAAAAGAAAAAGAAAAAGGATGTTAGTGCCCAAGTGCAAGCAGTGAACTAAAAAAAGAAAATATCTTGAAATCTGGCTTCTCACCAGATTCTGATACTGTACCCATTAGAAGTGAATGTTCTGAAAGGCTGTCACTCTCTATCGTGCCAATCCATTGTAAAGAAGAAGTGTAATTTGAAGTCAATCAGCCACCACTTTTCAGCAAAGAAATCAGAGAATCTGCCTTTTTTGACATTCTGTCCTAAAAAAAGTTCACCAGCCTTATAGAAGTCTTAATATCCTCATGTCATTTGTCAGAGAGGATTGGAGAGATGTGCAGATTCTTAGATGGGAAAAGATATAATACTTTTTAAATAAAATTAAATGTTCACAAATACTAACTGTCTGCAGATTTGGATGGTAAAACAAAAGACAATTATGTTCTTCAATTTAGTATTAGGCTGCACTGTAGATCTCCATAAGATAATGCAGATAAAATTTTCACAGATCTGTTGCATTAAGAAGAGGAATTACTTGCCTTCAGTATCATACTAGCTGTTCCTTAGGAAAACTTTTTATGTAGGACAAGGTTTTGTTTTCAGAGAAATGTACTATGATTGTTTTTTGTTCCTGTTATTACTATTAATTTGTGTCTGAATATCTGTTACTCAGCCTTCTGTATGCCTAACACTATGCAGTATTCAAGAATACGTTTCTCTGCATTGCATGGCTTTTAAGCATAATTATTGGATTTTGCTGCAATAAAGAAAATTCTTGCTATGAATAGCATGTAAGTTTTCATGTGCAGCTTTTACATTCAGTATATATAGATGATTACAGAAAAAAAGCAAACAAGTTTGAACATATACTAGGTAAAACATGCAAACATACAAGATGGTAAAAAGGCATGAACTCTGCCCCACTCCCACCCGTGCCCTTCACAGAGGGTTTTAAGAACAGATTCCACCTGTTTGCTGGTCACTGTTTCATCTGCATGACTTTTTCCTTCAAGAGAAGATCTCTTCAGTTTGCAACCTCTCTAACACAAAGCCTAGTTTTTAGCGAAATAAAGAAGTCAACGTCCAACTCAAGATTCCTTCATCAAGTCTTTGTATCACAGACTGTATGTCTTTATGAAAGAAATCACAGCCTTTCATTTTCTCAGAGCAAAGGGTTTTAGAGGGTGCCTATATGTGTTCCTGTTACTGGTCAGAAGCTGTAAAAATCCAGTTAAGGGGCTTTCCATGGATGCTACTTTTCAGCAACTGACTGGCAGAAATTAAAACTAGTAGAATTACATTCAAATCTTTAAAATTTGTATGTATAAATGAGTGCTTTTCACATGCCACTAGTTGTAACCTCAATAAATATGAATAGGATTTTGGGGCTAGAATTACACAGTATCCATTAAATCATCAACATTATAGACATAGCCAATTTTTTATGCCTTTGTCTAAGAGGACTTAGACTATCAAAACAATTTCATACAAAATCCTTTGTCAGAGCTCTAATTTCAGTGATGTGTGAAAGAATTTTTTTCGGTATTTCTCAGTTTTGAAAATTCTTTAGAATATTTTCCTTAGCTTAACTTTGGTGTTGACTTGCGGATCCAAGTATCTGGTGTTCATATTCGTAATAAAATTGAGATGATTTTCCAAAATTGAGCCTATGGAGATTTGAAACCAAATGCTCTTTTGATAACCTCAAAAGGTGATTGAAAATGTTCTCCATTCTTCTTCAGCAGAAATACACTAATTTTGTAGGTGAATCTACAACTACACAAAAAACTATCTAGGGAGCAACTGTCAGCAAGGAGTAAGTTGCACTGCATACAAGGAAAAAAATTGAAGAAAATTGTTCTAAAAGAGGTAAAAAAAAAACCCACTAGGGGAAACAAAATTCCAGTTTGAGAAAAAATTACAAATAAAAGGAAAAAAAAACTTTGAAGAAACATACTAAAATGTGACACATAGTTTTCATAGAAACAATAATTGGCACATGTTGTGTAATTTTTAATGGCTCTTGCTGATTATTAGTTGCTATTTGCCCCATGGAAGTGCATTTAATTGTATCAATGCTGTAGTGAAACTTGTTTGAAATATATTCTTGCAAAATACTGCACATAATGTTACTCAAAAATATTTTCTATTCTGATAAACATGGGAAAAAATCAGTAGAGATTGTACTGGCTGTTGGGCACTCATCCATCAATTGATTTTTTTTTCTTTAAAATTTGTAATAAAATTAAAATACCACAAATTTCCTATAGTCAATTTCCAGTTAAGATCATGTAGTAGATTTTGGGTAGATGGCTTTTAGTGTCCTTACCAAGAGAAGCACAACTGAAAAATCATTTTTCCACAATTTCCAAATATGGTACTTTGTTAGGTATGTTTCCCAATATTTAAATTCAAACACCAAACATGCAATCATATGAATGAAATAATTTAGATTTATATATGCTTTAGTATGATTTTATATGAATTTACCTGAACTTTAAAGTATCTAAAAGTAAAACAGAAAGAAAAATTGAATTAAATCAAAGGTCAAAATAGTCTTGACTTTATTATCGTGCCTCTTAGCTAAGAAAAATTACTTTTGTTTCTATCAGGTTTTTAGTACTTTTCTCTCAGTCTTTTAAAGCTGCTGCTTGCTGCCTGCTGTAACCTGGAAAAAAAAAGAATACATCCCTTTACTTGTTTCTTGCTGCTTGGAATTTCTATAACCTTCTCTGCTTCCTGGACCTAGAGCTTGAGACCCATCCCTGTAATAACTGAAAATTCATTAGCACTCAGTTATGAAATCTCCCTGTAGATTATTGTTTGACAATGAGAACTTCAGAATTTATGAATGCTTTCTTCACTCTCTGAAAATAGAACTTGACACTATGTATGTGTTTCTAAAATTTCAAGTTCTAAATTTTAGGACCAAACCCAAGGTACTGCAAAGGTTCCTTCAAAATAGAAACATAATTTTATCTGACGTACGTCAAAGAAGGACCAATCACTATACTAGCAAAGGTTTGCTGAATATGTGCCTACCTGATATATATAAAATTATTATAAATTGAATCATTATTATAAATGGCAACTTCAGCCATCAAACATCAAGAAGATTCTAATTTTTCATCTCAAGTCTCTGAAGAAGAGAAGTATATTGCACAGGCAGATGAGTACTTACCTAACTAGCTGGGAAGTGCACCACTTGTGATGTGACACAACACTGAACTTCAATGCAGGTAGATAGTGTTCCACAAAGTGCTCATAGGCTTAAAAATATTTCTATCCAATTTTAAAAGGTAGTGTTTACTATGTTGTATCCAAAATTGCATAGTTACTTTGGATATTTCATAGTTGTTTTTTTTTTTTTTTTTTGTTAATATGGATGACTGTGAAAGATGTTATTATTCTCTGTATTTTCTGATGTTACTATGATAGTTCAGTGGATCTGTCTTTAATAATTTCTTAATATCTACTCTGTGCTGCTTCTGAGCCAAATCAGCTGCTCCCGTACCTTTATAAAACTTTCTGTACGGTTAGTACATGACATTTTGTCAAGGGAAGGTCTCTTTCATTTAAAAGTAGCTATTTAATTTACATTTATACAGTTCTATTCAAATCAGATGACTTCTAATGAAAAATTCAGAATTCTATGAATAACAGATTTTTCAGCTGAACATTTTGCACAAAGAAAATATTTTCAATTATTTGCTTTTAGTTTTTAAATAGTTGACTTCATATTTTCCTTTTTTTTTAACTTTTCTGTCTTCAATAAGTATAATGCAGTAAGTCAGAAAAGAAAAACAGTATGTGTGGGTTTCCCTAAAAGCATCTTTCTAATGGTGTGACCAGCTCACCTAAGCTGGGAAATTTTCAATGGTCTTTTTGAAATGCATAATTAAACACCTGCTATTGTTTGCAAGATAAATGCCAAATGCTTTGACAGTAATATTCCTACTGTTAAGCTTTTCCAGTGAGATGGGAAAATGAAGAGGGTAGAATCCATTTAAAAGTGTAAAATGTTTCTATAATATTTTCCATAATAACAAAGAAAGTATCCTTGTGAATAAAAAACTTTAATTTAATTTTATCATCTGAAAAGTCAGGGAGTAATCTTTCCTTCATAAGAGGTAAAGTACTTGAAAAATTGACTTCAAGAAGACCCGGGATATTTTTAGCATGCTGAGGGAACTCAGTTAATACCTAACTGAAGATATTCTACCTGTTTAAATCAGTCATTGACAAGAGGATTTGATTATAGGAATTCAGTTTTAAAAATCAGATAGGAGACTCATTTTAAAAGCTCTTTAATTTTAAATTAGAGAAATACATGAAAGAAATATTCCAGGTCAGACCATACTTCCTAACAAATTAAATTAGTTAAAGAAGTTGTAATTTATTTATAACCATCAATAGGTTGAATTTATCTTGAGAATTTTGATAACATTTTAGTGTACATTTAAACAATAAAATAATTTTAAAGCTGAGTCATGTAAAATTATCATTAAATATTTTTATGCCAATGTTTCCTATTAAAATTTTAAAAAATCTAAAATACGGTAAGTGGTTGTACTGTAAAAACACCTTAAATATTATTTTACTTTGTAAACTAGAGGGAAATTTGTAATTGTCTATGCTTTTTTCAACTAGGATGATATAACTGAACCATAGTTTCTAATGCTTTATTGGCCTGTACTAACTTCTGCTATTCAACTTGGTGTAGGTTCTAACTTGTCTAGAAGAGACTCTAAACAGTTCTAAACAAGACATCAGACTTTGACAATATACTGGGAATATGAAGAACACCTGGGGATGTCTTCTTCTATGTGTATTTGAGCTGGTGTTTACCAGTGTCCTCAAATCTTTCCCTATCAAATATAAGGAAAATTTTGACCATTCACCAAGGGTTGCTAGGGTTCTATTTAACTTGGGCATTATAACAAACCTTAGACTATAGGGTCAAAATACATAAGATAGATGATGCCTATAAAGCAACTTAGAAGATGCCAGCATCTGGAGCGTGTCCAGCGTGCAAACACATGATCACTGCATTATAACCATCTGTCTCCTTTAATTACAGACACAGGTTAGTGATCCTGTGATACAGTTTCATGAGAGATAGGTAGGAAGGATGCAGGGGAACACCCGAACACATGACTGACTCCAGGCAGCATCTTTTTCACCGTGAGCCACTTGGTGGATGGGCATCATTGGGCCACGGAGAAATTTCTGTGTGCACAGTCCAGAAATGGAGCACCATCTCACAGAGAATGGGGTATTTGGTGGATAGCAGCAGCACAGTAGCTCCTCTAGATGCTTTAAGAAAAATAAAATTAATACAGATGCTCCAGTAAAGTAGGAAAGAATTACTACTGTTAATGGGGACTTTACTGGAAAAAAAAACATATACCAGGATTTATACCAGGATTTTCTATCATTGCTTAGCTACATTAGGTCACACTGGCAAGGAAACACTTTATTATACTGTGATGCCTTAAGTTTTAGCTTTCATGTTTTTCAGAATCTGTGCTGCCTAGATGTATAGCTCTGAGCCTCATATTAAGTGTCAGTGTGTTCTCTTCACAGAGTAGCTAGACAAAACAAATCCTTTTCCTGCTGGAGACCAAGGACAACCAGTACAAGCTTCAGGCCCAAAAACATAAAAAATGGAGAACTGAAGAGAGCAAAAATGCCGATGGAACTTCATAACCTAAAGCTATAATTGGACAATTAATCCCAATATGCAAATGGACCAAAACTCATAAAAGTGTAAAACCTCATGACCTGTGGTCCATTTTCTGACCATTTCGGGTCCATCTTGGGTGTACACCTGGCCAGGCTCTTGTACTGCCCAAGGAGTATCCTTTAAGGCCTTTTAATAAATACCTGCTTTATTCTTTAACTCTGTCTAGTCTCTGTTCTAGATCAGCCTCTCAAGGCATCAACTGCATAGGGCAAAGGCTGGCCCCTAAAAAGGAAAAGGTGTGAAACTATACTTAAAGAATGCCCTCCATGTAGAATAAAATTACAATTAGTTCACGATGCTAAAGTCAACCCTACAAAACAGTAAAGGAAAAACCTTGTGGATGACAAATTGATTTTATCAGGACACTCAGACCCTCTAAAAGATACTGATTCATCCTCACAGATGTGGAAGTAGTCTCCAGGCAACTCATGGCAACTAAAGCTCAATCCACTGAATGGAAGTCCCCACTTTGTTCACTATAATGATAATGATAACTATGGTACAGATCATCACCACTCTTAATCCCGAATGCATTTATATTAAAATTGCTAATGAAGCAAGTGTACAAATTTAGGGTCTCTGCCTAATAACATGAATGTGACAAAGGGAAATACCATAATATGTTAAACACAATCTCTAAGTAACAACAAGGAAATTAATCAGTTTCCAAGGTACTTCCTTCAGAAGTGGAATATATGTTACAAGGCCAACAGCTGTTCAGTGAGCATTACAGAGGGTATGGAGAGGGAAACTGTGTGCATTTGGAGGTATGAGTTCACAGTTATAACTGTGATGATGTATATTGGCACAGCAAAACTTAAGCTCTCAAAATCCATACCACTACCTCCAGGGCTCTTGATAAGACTCTTTGAATCTCATCTCCAGAGATTTTTAAAATTAGACCCTTTTCCATCCAATATAAAAGCCAGTAGAAAGTGGTTACTTAATGGTTATTTAATCTTCCATGGTCCTTTAAATGAGTAGAATTACCAATGCACCATAAAATCTCTGCAAGTAAACTTGTTAACATCTGATGCAGGGTGGTTATTATGGTTGCATGGACAGACTCTCACCTCTCCAAAACTGTCAAGGAGACATGTGACTATTATCCTGGGGAGAGGATGACGAATATTAAAGTGGATGCATGCTGAAATCCTAGCAAACAAAATAAATGACATGTATAAAGATCCATTGAGGTTATGACTGACTACTTAAAATAAATTTTAAAAACACATATTATGATGGAGAAGATTAGTAAATTAAAATAGCACATCATTAGGTCTTTTTCCTATCTTAAAATAAAATAATAAACAAAGAATCATTAATAGTTGAAAAAAAAAATTTTTACACAAAGAATTCCTCTTAACCTAGATGTCAAAAATCCTCCTAAGATGACTGCTGATGTTTTGCTATTGTGTGAGTAGCATGTGGTGCAGAAGTAATTTAATGTGCAATTCTTCTCAGCAGTAAGTCATTCTTGACACGGCATTTATAACATCAGAAAACATAAACAAGAAAAAAGAAGCAAAAAAGAAAACAAGGAAAGAATTCCACTTAGTTTCTACTGTCACTGTGACTAATCATCCACAACACATTTGTTACCTGTAAAGGAGAAGAAAATCTTTGCAGTCTGGGAGGTTTAAAGAGTACTTAGACAGCATTTAATTGAAAAGATTGTACAAAAGCTTTCAAAGAAGGGTGGATGTTTCACCCCAGAGAACTCATGTCTCTGGGATATTTTTACAGCTCTGAAACAAACATTTTGTCACCTTTCATTTTGTGGAATTCAGGAAGAACTGAAGACTGGAATGCTGTCCTAGAAAAATCTCAGCAAGAGATTTTTTAAAATTAGAATGCATATCATTATTGTAAATTCACAGCATTTTGTTACTGTTGTTGATGATGGTGATTAGGAAAGAAAGTTTTACATGTTTGTTTTTCATAAAACTATGAAGGCCACACATACACATGAAAGATGACCGGGAAGTTCAGAACATACATTTTTTAAGTATTGGGATATAGGTTTTGATTTGAAAATACATAGAAAAAATATGAACCCAAATTGTGTACCTTGTATATAGTATTGGAGCAGACACTCATTAAAATGAAATACTGGACTTTAATTTCTCCTTTGCAAGTGGCAATAACTGTAGGAGGATGACTACACCATGACATCAGCAGCCCCTTCCTTTAGGCTCAAGACAGATTGAGCTTAGCACCCTGTGACGTACAGTTTTCTCAAGAAAGTTATCTCGTGTATTCCAGATAGAACACTGTGAATAATCAAAAACTGCAGGACAACCCTGTCAAAGCTATGTTTTAATATATAGAAATTCCATGGTGTAAAAATGTTGGTAATAAGGGTAAAATCCACATATGGTCACAGCAGAGGGCCTGACTGGTGCAACATTCAAGATATCCGATGATAACTAAGAGTGGATTAGAAGTGTGACACTCAGCTGTGTTTACAGCTGCATTACATCAGGGTATCTTAAAAGGCTCCTGTAGGCAACCAAGTGGATCCCTAGCTGTTCACATGATTTGCCCCAGTGGTCAAGAGAGATCTTGTCACTACCATCAATGGATCTTTATTCAGCTTAAACTTACGTTTCCACAATTATTAAAACTTTTAACAAACTTGAAGTTAATTGTAATGACACAAAACCCGTTGTAATGACCCAAAACCCACTGGAGTTCTCTGCCTGTTTGAAACACTACCATGTTATTAAAATGGAAATAGATGACGGCATGAACAGACATGAGTTACAATCCTAACTGGGCAGCTCTGGGGACCCCAGCACAGGAAGAACATAGACTGGTGGACCAAATCCAGAGGAAGGCCAAGAATTCTTTACTATTATTATTATTATTAGTAGTAGTAGTGGTATCATCCACTTGAATGAATAAAATAATATTTTCATTTCTGCCCAGAAAAATTTGAAAAACAACAAATATTTTTTCTGAACTGAATTAAATGGCTTTAGTTCAGACCTTCAATACTGACCTCCATTTGGCTGTACTAGAGGTTGCTTTACCATATTTCCAGTTCTGATTGTATTGTACCATTTCTTCTATCTTTTAGATCAAAATTCCAGGTTAACTGATTATCTGATGGACTAAAATAGTGTTTTCTTTGCACAAAATATTCAATATATGTCTGGAGTCCCATAGATGTAGAACTTGTAGTAGATATCATGGGAGTGTCTGGGAGTTTCTCACATGTAGAAGATGGATTTGACTTGAGAAATCCAAAAGACGTGTCCTGGGTTATAGTGTAGGATGTGCACAAAGTATTCTATCACCATCTTAAAGAACTGTTGAATGCAATTATTGGAGCAGTGCTCTTCCCAGAGCCCCTCCCTCAGGGCTATCTTCTGCTAATGGCCCATCAAATGCCTTGCTGCCTGACTCATAGATAAAGCCCTCTGGGAGATATCTCTGTTTAATAAGCCATCAGGGACCCCCTGCATGATTCATCATCCCATTGTGAGATGCCCTGCCCAGAGGGAGGAACCAAGCATTCCCACCTGGATATAATCTGGGGTTTAGAACAGTACAGGGGGCCTTTATCCACTGGATTCCCAGAGGACTAGAGCTACCAAATCTTTCTATGGGATCACTGCTTCAGAAAGACCACCTCATCTGGACTGCTTCCAACACCCTGCTCAGGTTGTATTCTGACTCTGTCAGTGGTCTTTTGTATTATTGCATCTATTTCATTTTACTTTGTTTTCCTTTCTTCCTATTAAATTGTATCTCTAACTTGGAGCCTCTCATTTGTTTTGCTTTCAAATCACTACAAGACAACATTAAACATTGCCAAACAAAGAATATTTCATACTGAAAGAAGAAAAATCTTTAAATTCTTTTCCAGAATTTCACTTGCTATTGCACAGATAAATACTTTTTATTGAATTTCTATTTTATATCCTAAATTATTTTCTTTAAAAAATATAAAAGAATCATGAAGATCTATGAGTTCAGTTTTGATTGAACCTAGAAAAAAATGTTTTTAAATAAAGAAAAAAAAAGTTATATTTTGAAAATCAAATTGGTTTTATTTTTCTTTGTATTAATCACAAATTCAAACTACCTATGACCTAGTATAAGCATTTTTAGCTTTAAATTGAAGTGTATTTTTCTGTACATGTAAGTTGCATCATTGTTATGATTTCATTAGAAATTGAACATGACAATCTAAAGGAAGGGGATATAACCTACTTTCAAAAATAAAATTAAAAAATAGCATTATTATAAATCAAATTTATCTTCTAGTACAATTATTGTCCTGATGCAACTATTTTCATTAAAAAATCTTAAGAAAATAAATTAAAACCTGAGCAGAATAGTATAGCACATCTGGTAAAAAATCACATTGCCATACTGAGCAGGGATAAACTTAAATTAGTTAGTTATTTTAGGCAACCAGAAACCTGAAAATGATCCTACTAATACAGAGAAAACCAAATTATTATTAAACTTAAGAAATAAAAATTTGCATTCTAAAGTAAAGAGTAACAAATATTTTGGAGGAAAGAAGCTTATAATTATACAGACAGTGCTTTTTCAAAAAAAATACTAATTACACAAATAACAATGAAAATATTAAAGTAGCACTAGAGGAGGATTATATGTCATGCGGAACTTCCACATAGAGATCTCATCTCTGTTCTTAGTACAGCACTAAAACTTACTGATATCAAGTAGGACAACAACAAGGCCTCTCTATGAGATCACTGCGTTCCAGTCACCCATCCTGATACTATCAGTTTCAACCAAATTTTTGATCCCTTTTAAAAAAGATAAAAAGTAATTCTATGGCCTTAGAATTAAATTTTCTATCAAAACAAACAGAAGAACTTTTCCAATTTCCTAATCTTCTTGAATAGTGTTATCACAGGTAGCGATATTGCTCATTTTCATTGTTATTGGCAATCTTATGTGGAATAGATTCACACGTTTTCTAATTCAGTTTTTTCAGTAAGGCACTTTGATAGTGCTATCACTTATCTCTAAGGGTGAACATATCTCATTTCTCATGGGGCTTTTCCAATCATTGCAGTTGTTAATAGTATTTGGTTTTGCGCTTTTTTTTTTGTCAGTTAGCTTAGTGAACTTCTTTCCCTTTGGATACTCATTTTTCTTTCTTAGTTTTTCATCAGGGACTTCAATGATTGTCAAGATAGAAAAGAAAAAGGAACCAATGGCACATGGTCTGTCTGCTTCTTTACAGATTAAGTATGAACCAGAGTCTGCATTCAACTACCACTGTAAGCAAGACATTACAAGAGGTAAATATTTAATAAGGTTTTCTGTCCTTCCACTTTGTCATTCATGTATTTATATAGAAAACAGTAATTAGTGTAAATGCAAAACTAACTAATCTGTAGTTCTCTAGGCCCTCTAGTTAATTTTTTTTAGAAGATTAGTTTTAAATCGCTTCAGAATGTGAACAAATGAGGCACTTTTTCATTTATTTATAAATATGCTTGATTAGGATTTTGTATTTGTTTTTCAACCAGCATTTATCAAATGTATGCTTTCATTATTTTTTATTTTTCATTATTCTCTTTTCTACTACCTCAATATTTGACTTAATTGTGTATGTATTTCTTTCATATTGATTTAAGAATTTATTTTTATTGTGTTCTTATTTTTCATATTAAACATAATTTAGAAAACTAATTTCATTTAGTATCATTCTTCTATTCTGATAGCTCAGTGATGACAGACTCATTTTTTACTGCTCATTATAGAAGTTTTATTTTTCTTTGCCACCTATGCATCCACTAATGAATTGTTTGGGTGCTTTCTGACAAAGTTCTGCTTCAGTTTCTAGTTAGTATAGAAAGGTTGTGTTGTACTGAAAATCATTCTCAAGGGCAAAGAGTCTGACTGTTACCTTAAAAAGATCAAAACCAGATATAGCTTCCATTGGAGAAATCCAATCCATCAACCATGAAAACAGAACTCGTTATAGCAAAAGTCATTTTCTACCTGGTCAGGGTAAACAGTGGTGCAAGATAGTAACATGTATACGTAAATCTTCACTCATTGTGACAAGAGGACAAAAATATCAAGTAATTCATCAGTTCTGAAGGATGTGTCCACTTTCTTATCAGTAGAATACCTGCAATGTCTTTTACTTAGAAAAAGACATACGTAAGACGAAGACTCCTGAAAACAGCTGTCTAGGAACAACTGAAGAGGTTAGTTATCTGTTCTAGGACATCATACTTGGAGCTCAATATTTTTTAAAAGACATTTCTCAACCATTGACTTGACTGTGAACATAACTAGAATATAATTCAGAATACGGAAACACAGTGTCCTTCTCTCTCCCCTCAAGCTGGAAAGAATCCAAATGTCAGAGAGATAATCTAGAACAGTATAAAAAAGACAGAGGAAGTTTTATTTTCTTTTTCAGAATATCACTATAACAAACCAAAGGCAGAACACAAATGAAAAAGAAAACAACCCAACAATAACAAAACCAAGCCAAACCAAAACTACAAAAAAACCCCTTAAATTTCAGAGTAATCTAGATCAAGGTAATTTTTTTTTTTTTTCATGTAGGTTGATAGGGATCTGAAGATTCCTAAATCTTAGTTAGGAACCAAGGCTACTTACAAAAATACAGCTTGATTTGTCACATTTCCTGGAAGAATTAACTGCTGCTGTTGGCTAGCATTCACAAAGCTGCTAGATTGCTGGAAGTCCTGCAGCTAATGAGAACTAGCTCAACATGATGTCCATGAGGCATCAAGCTAATATTTTCAAGTTTCAGAATAGTTGTTGCAGTTCTTTGCCTTGGTCATAGAAAGCCATATTCAGTATCTACTGCTACACAGGAAAAATGAAAAGATGGAGGTAATGTTCAATGAAACAAAATGGTGTCACAAACACAAAAATAGCCAAAACCATCTTGAGGCTTATAATTGCTTTTGGGACCCTCTTACAGTATTAGGGAAATGAGTCTGAGATTCTTATAATCTTTAACTTGAAGCCTAGGCCTCAGCATAGTGGTTTCATTACTAACAATAAGCATTCTAATTCCTAAAATATCTGCCTAAAGTGTTATATGACTTTGGTGCATGATTCAAAGGAAAAGTTTGCATGTGGGAATCTCACTAGAAAAAAAAGGCACTGAAAATTTTGAAAAAGGTATGTCTTAGTACTGGAAGTTTCAGTTTAGTATCTTCTGAAAATCTTGGAGTATAATTCATCCAGGTTAGATGAGGTGAAATGCAGAAAGGCAGATATGGGCTTTGCTTCATGGAGAATGATAAGAGTTTGAATGGATCTTTATGGAGAACCTGCAGAAGGAAGACCAATCATTTACTGCCCATAGATGAGCTACCATGGCTAAGGCTATCCAAGGACCATAGGAAGGCAAAAGCTCCCAGGAGAAGAGAAAATTTAAATTGTTGGCAGTAGGAAAAATGCTCTAGTATTTGCAGCTGTTCACTTGGAAAAGAACTTCAGGGTCCGGCATATGGAGCTGGTGCTATGAATAGTGAGCAATGAGCTTCAGTGACTGTTGACTCCTTCCTGCAGGATGAAGAATTATCTCTCTTCCAGCTAGAAGAAAATGTAAGAGATAATAGTGACAAACTATGTCTAAGAGGTTCAAACTAGGCATAAGGGAAAAAACAAAACAAAACCAAACTAATCTAGAATACCCACATAAGCTGTGCCTGCTCTCACTCAATTTTGGCAATAGTTGTATTTTAAAAGTCCCTTCCAATGAACATTCATATGAATCTAATATTCTACTTCAACTATTATTCTGTAGCTGTGTAAGTCTTCTTGAAGTCCCACATCATACTGGCCAGGCCCAAAGGATGCTTCAGGTACCTTGTGAAATCCAAATTCATGCTAGGAGGTTATGTTTTGTAAAATAAATCAGTTCTATAATAATACTAGGGAGAGATTTGATAAGCTTTTTTTCTTCTTTTGATAATTCATGTGTCAAAATTTCCACAAAGTAAAAAATCCCAAAAAACCCCCAAAAAAACCCAACAAAACTTTAACATTTAGAGACTACAAAGTGAGGTGAACCTTTACACAAGGGAGAGCCTTATGTCACACCAATTTTTTCGCAGAAGCAGCCATGACATTGAAACCTGACATTTGATTCATGGCTCAGAAAACCTTTAATGCCTTCTGCCCAGAAAATACAATGCAGTTCAAATGTTATCACAACATTTTGGGATAGTGAATTGGTTAGTATAAGCATAGAATCCAAAACCTACGTTAAGGAAATAAGCCCTTGTTTGATGCAACCTATGCATTTTATTAATTAAAATTAGTAAAACAATAATGCCAAATCAGCACTCAGCAACAGCTATCTGGACATGAGCCCTGTGGATGGCTCCGATGCTGGATCAAACTGTGACAAGCATTTCCCTCTAATTTCCTTCAGTGTTATTGAGTAAATCTCCAGTAAGCATATGGGAACTAAAATATTTGCAGATATTTCATCTGCCTGAAAATAGATTAGTACTGATGATGTGGTTTTATGTCTTACCAGAAAAATTTGTCTTTGATCTCCAAAGATACATGTATCTATGTACACCCTTGAAATGACATAGATTAAATAGAATAAAGAGATTACATTGCCTAATTCTGTTTGTAGCAATGTAATTGCATCCAATACAATTGGAAGTGTACGGTGAAGACCTTATGGTATTTATACGCTGTGTGAAGGAAGTCTGCTCTTTAGCAGGGGCAGTAAGTTGTTATACAGGCAAATGCAGACTTATAATAGTCTACAAATATGCTACCAAGCAATGTAATTTAATATTCCAGTAGAAAACTTAAAAGTAGCTTATTTTCTGCATAAACCCAAACAATAATTCAGCAGGGCTGACATTTCTTGGGAGGGGCTGAAGAATCAAAAAACACTTCTAATCAGAAACATCCACACTGTACTGAATCAAAATTATTTCAGACTCATTAACGTTTTCTTTCTTAGCTTTCAGTACTTTTTTTTAACCCATCATTAAATCAGAAACATTCTAGACATTAAGGTGTATTAAGCTGTCTTTCCATCTAAAAAACAGAGTGAAAAATCCAAAAACTTTCCATAAAGTAAGCAAGGTAAGCATATTTCCAGTTCCTCTTGTATGATGGAAATTTATAGGGGATGACATCCAGTGGAAGAGGTGGTAGTGATTAGTCTTACTTTGTTCCATATGTTAGTGAAGAGGTGTCAGATGATAACTTAGTACTATTTTGGGCTGATTTTGAGTCAGTAGTCTGGAGGCAAAGTATTGTAAAAAAGATTAAGCAATTTAAGATACATGACTCCACAAACAATGTGTATTGTGGAAACAGTCAGATATAATATATGGTAATGGGCAATTCATGTGCTCATTACTTAGTTTTTCCCCTGGAGGAAAAAGAGTTTTCTGGGTTTTACTGTGCAAAACTTAGTATTTTCTTTCTGATAATGCTTTTACATGAAAGTGTCTTAAGGAAATATTGGTGTTGTGGTAATCAGCTAAGGACCACACTGCTACTTGCTCTCACCCAAATCCAGCAACAGAGGACAGAATCAGAAGGGTAAAAATATTAAAATGTGAAAAGTTGTGGGTGGAAATAAAGACATTTTAATACAGAGGGACAAAAATTGCCAAAGCAAAAATTCACAAAGAAAAAAAAAGCTAGTATAAACTAGGGCATTCCCAATCAAACTCCTTTCATATAATTTAATTTATAAATAGTATATATCATACATAGTTGTAAATAATCTACTGCATACATATATTATATGTCTAAGTATTTTTATTTTACATTTTATATATATTAATATTTACTATTATATAAATGCTTATTCAAATATTTAGTTATTATTTCTTAAATATTTTAAAATTAGATGTATTTAAAATGCAATGATACATAAAGAAACTTTATTTTTCAATTCCATGTGATTGTAATATACTGTACTTAAATTTCTAAAACATACTGATACACTGATGTTCTAAAAAATTTTCTCTTTCATTTAAGTGTGAAGAAGAGCAAAGAGATGATTCAACAAGATTTTTTGTTGTACTACATGCTATTGTCCTAATCTATTTCTATTTAACTTGCCTAGTTTTCCTGATTTATTCAGTTCAAAGGCAGATGATCAAATCCTAGGGTTGATTGTTTACTGAAGGAACTGCCCCAAAGCAAACAGTCTCATACATATGAAAAAAAAAAGAAAAAAAAGAAAAGAAAACAAAAAAAGAACCTACTAGAGATAAAATCACTCTAACAAGAAAATGCCTACAAAATCCTTTGATATTTAAGCAGCACAATCTAGCGCTTGATTATGACAATGTCCAAAGAAGGCTAGGGGACTATGTGAATTAAGATGCTCTCTTTAATTACATTAATGAATATTCAACACCTTGCTTTAGTGAGTGCACAGACCAAGAACACCATAGATGTCTTAAATGAAAATTCAGAATTTACATTCATGCAATTCAGAATTATCTGTGGAAAAGCTGCTTTAAGTCACTTTAGTGACAAGTCAAAATATAAGAACCTGTATTTCAGATATGTTAATGTGGTCAGAAGAATCCATGGTCTTCATTTAGCTTAGTGAGAGGCAGAATTCACAGTTGGAGATTTTCTGCTCAAGAAATGCTTTTTATCGCACATTTTGGATACTGAAAATTCTTTATTTCACTATACAAGATAGGTAAATAATTTCTAGATTCCTACGGCTGTAATTGGATGTTCCCCTAAATGCCTTCTAAATTCATATATTAAATGCAAGTTTAAAATATTGAAAGTATTTCAGAAACATATTTAATTTTATTGTTTTCACAAACACAAATTGTCCATTGAAATGTAGTAAAAGAGTAGTAAAAAGCCCATTAAATTATAATTTCTTTTAATGCATCTATTAACCTTTCAATTACCAAAACATTTGTGCATAAGACATCTCTGTCTTATCTATTAAAGGCTGAAGCCTTGAGATAGTATTTCAGTCTAACATTTCACAATGAAAAAATTAGGGGTTTCTTTCTTCACAAAACTAATACAGTGTTTTTTGTGTGTGTGTATTGACTTATACTGGCTAAATTAAAGCGAAAGATAATTTAAAACTTTTTTTCATATCTGCAGTTGATATTTTCACATCTTAATAGCAGACAATTTGCAGACCAGTGCAGGTAGCAATGTCCTTTGTCATCAATGCTGTATCTTAATGTCTTGGAAATTAGGTCAATGAGCCCAATTTTGCCTACACTTCAAAATGTGTGCACACAGCATTTGATTAGACAGAAGTTTGAAATATTCTCCAGGCAAAAAGAAGAAAAACTGCATGCTCCACTAGTCCTTACAGGAAGAAGAGCACTACAAGATATGTAGACTGCCTTTTTTGGGACAGTGTGATCAAATAAAAGGGCTAGATAAGAAAATTTTATAGCAAGATATCATAGAACTTGTGTCTTAGAAGATTGAAGGAAACACAATCCCAAATGGTATAGACATACACTAAGGGGTTACTGACAGTTTTATAACAACACATTATAATGTTTTATTTGAAATAAAAAATAAGCTCATGGGAAAAGAATTGACATGCTTTAGTCATGTTGTGAACAAACTGCATCTACTTGCGGTCCTGGACAACAAAAAATTCATGTAAATATATGTAAATGACACCTTATTAAAATCTGGCTAAAACCACCCAGATATTTTATTTGTTTTGACCTAGCCCCAAACATAACCTGAGTGGAATTCATGTATACGCCTCTGCAGCTGACCCAAAGTTGCACACATTTACCCACCATACACCATATAGCCCTACATGTTTTTGTTTGGTTTTTTTTGTTTGTTTGTTTTTAATATATATATATATATATATAATTTCTTTGTTTAGTTATTAGTATCTCAGGTGAAAAATCAGTGGGAAATTTTGGTTCGGGTTAGAATCCAGCCACAGAAGCATTTCATTCCTCAAGAAAAAGATCAAAACAGCCTGTGCTGGGGTCTATTCCAGCTTCACTAAATTAAGAAAATAGGATCCAAGTTAGTCCTGGTGTTATTTCATTAAAATCCAGTCACTTACTGTAGATAGGTATGTGAGTACACATTGCTGTTTGAGTCCCTTCTTTATAGCTATTTTGTCTTGTAAACATACAGAGATTTTTTTTTTTAATTTCATTTTGATAAGTTATCTAAATATACCTTGTAAATACATTTGCCTCTTTAAAAGCAATGCTGTTCCTTAAAGAATTCGTTACATTTTGCAGTGTAAGGGTCAGATGTTGCAGGTTTAAAATGTAGCAGCTAAATGGTGCAGCTAAAATATGTATACACTGTTTTTGTATACAGTTTTCTCCAAGGCCTCTACACTCTTTAAAAAATATTGTTCCTAATGACATTCGTTGCTACAACTATCTTATTGAAGTAAGCGAAAGTGTGTGGGAAATTGACTGTGGGTTAAAAGATAACAGGACAGAAATTATAGGGGGAAAATACAGTAGTTCTTACCTGTATGAAACGTGGTCAGCACAGCTGACCTCCCACACACAGTACAGTCTAAGCAGTGGAGACACAGGGGCCAGGCTTTGGCAAAATCAACTGAGCAAAATAACTCTCCCTGGACTGACACCTGCCCCCTTTACAAGGTTGTCCCAGGTACTGTACTGATACCCACCCTCAAGGTGTGAAACACCCTCACTGAGTAAGATGTGTGCATAAAGTCACATGAGCTCCACCTAAATGTAAAAAGTAGTATAAAAGTGAGTTGAGAATGGGGAGAAGTCAAGGAAGACTCAGGAGTAAATTCTGGGATCAGTCAATGGGCTAAACCTGTCTTCTCCCTTCTGGGGACATCTATTGAGCAAGAACTGTACTCTATGCATGCTGAATGATTACCTTGAGTTAGCTTTTCTTAGGGATTACGGCTTGTTAATATATTGCTTTAAATTAACATATTAATTTGAATACATCTTTGCAGTCAGATATATCATCAGGAATCCTCAAACCTTAACCTGTCACAATTTTATTAATAAAATGTTATTCTGTAAACTCTTAATGTGAGTCCTTCAATGACAGTGGCAGTCAGTGTCAGTAGGTAAAGATGTGGACACTCAGGAGGAAGTCTGTCTTCTTGGTGTGACCCTGAACAAGTTAGTCAAACCAAACTCTGACCCAGTAAACTCAGTGAAGGGTCCCCAAAATGAGATGCTGAAAGACTTGTCAGGCACAAGGGTCTGAGCATTCCCAAGGTGTTGAAACACTAGACAGATACTAAGGCTTTGAGTAAATCTCTCCTTTTCAAATGAAAAAAATATGTGTAGCATGTAGTTAAGAGAGCACATACATTCATTATGTGTATAGTTTTTAAAAAATCTTTTAAACCTCTTTTATATGTAGAAGAGTATACAAATCAGAGGCCAGAAAAGAAAGCAATAAACATAGTTCCCAGCTGCAAAAAGTCTTAGTTTTCCTGGTAGATTATCAAAATCTCAAGACAAAAAGGGGTGATCAGAGAAAATAAGGTATCTTTTTTACTTAATAAAATCTTACGGTGATATTGTGGTTTAAAGCCTATCCAAAAGCATCTTTTAGACAAATGACACCATGACCATGTCTGCCCTGCTCTAACACTCTAAATGGTTCTGATGTCTTATGGGAAAACAAAGCATAGATAATTGGGGCTACATAAAAGTACTTTAGATATGTGCAGGGAAGAAACAAGGAAGTACAGGGGAACTCTCAGCAATTTTTCAGACTTACAACACAATGTGGAGACCAGAATATAGTAGCAATGCAAGTAGCAAGAGTTAACAGGGTAAAAAGGCCTAAAATGTTAGGCTGGAGGGATGTGGCCAATAAACCATTGGGTGGACTCCATGATCCTGTGATTCTTTGTTGTGTTGCAGAGTACTGCCATTAGGCTGAAACCATTAAATGCTCTCTGGATCCAAATGCAGCAGGATCTTGAAATAATCAGGATTTTATTGAGACGTAGTGAACAGCACAAACAAATCAAGATTAATATCATTCCCAAAGTCTCTCTGTCTCCTGTTTTTATTATTCTCTGGGCTGATTGAGAATGAAACATATGGCAAACAGCGTGGAGGCAGCTGTAATACTGACATAGAATTGGGATGTAGTAAAGAAAAGTTGTGATAAATATGAAGCGCTTATGCGAAAGATATTACACAGTCTCATGCTAAATTTGAATTAAATCTTTAAAAAGCATCTCAAGATTTCTAAAGCTAAGAAATACAAAAGGGAAAATAACTTCATTTCTGAAACATTGTCATTGTATTTAGTCAACCTTCTTTCTTAACTAATCAAATAATAGATTTTGCAATCTTCATTAAAACATTTTGATTAAAAAGTCTGGTTACATGTTAATAGTTATTAGGTATTAAAATCTATGGGGAGGCACACAGAGGCTTACGTGCCACATCTGACAGGATGATGATAGAAAGGGCAATTTAATACTGTTTTATCCCAGGTATCACTAGGACAACCTCCCAACTCTGAAAATCCAAACAAGATTTTGATATACATACCAGAGGAAATTCCTGTTTGTTGACATTCATCAAATTGTATTTCAGATAATACTGTAAAAAATTGAATATTAATGTATACAATGGCAATTAGAAGAAGGAATCTATTGTTTCACCACCAGTGCCTTTCCAATTTTTGTTCTGCTATATTCCCATGAGAAGCAAAATCTCATATGCACGATCTATATTGTCCTGTATCATTTACCTACCTACATCTGCAGTTTATAGAGATCTGTGTTAATAAATATGATGGCGATAATGATGAAGAAATTTAGACATTTTAGTCCACCTTTTCCTCCTGCTGGAATCTTCAGTGAAGTTGAAATGAAAAGTGTGTGACAATGCCACACTTCCAATAGCAGCAGTTTGTGCTTTCATAAACAAAAGATTCTGAAGTAATTCAAGGTACAAACAGATGGACAATTTGTCTCAGTTGGCAAAAAACTGCTTATTGATCAAAAAAGATATGGTGTGCTCTTTTTCTTGACAGTCTTCTCTTCCTAAAATGAAAGTTCATAGAAAGTATCTCTTAATTGTCCATGACCCAGTAAAAGATTAAATTATTGGCAGTTAGCTAAAAACACACACTAAAAAGGGAAAAAAACACACACACCCCTCCCCCCCCCCCCCCCCCGAACAAACAACAACGAAAAGCCACAGCTAAATGCTCTGTACTTTTACATCCCGATTTTATGTAGTTATGTGACATCTATCAGATATTTTGCCTTCAGCAATGGACAGCAATAAGCCTTGTGTGAGATTGAATTTTCATAATATATACATATATTAGAAGATTCAGAAACAATAAGACAGACTGAGGAAGACTGACAACATTTTAATACTATCAATTGTTTCATAAGATCTCATTAATACTTTGAACATCTAAACACTGATTAAGTTTTGCTGTTTTTTGGGTTTTTTGGTTTTTGTTTTTATTTTTTTCCTTAAGAAACCATTGCATTCATTATGTCTGACCAAAATTTAATTAAGGTTAATTACAAATTTGTTTAATTGAGCAATAAAATGTTTAGATGTATACTGTGTATCTAAGGCAATGATTTTGCAAACATTATCACACTTAAAATTTTTTGTACTATTCATTCTCTTGAATTTGGTTAATTTTAGTGCCTAAAGCAAAGCATACACAAAAGAATGTATGTGTTCTTTGATAATAAATGTCTTGTTCAAATGCCAGTTTAAAAGCAGACTATTTTATATCATTAAGAGTGCTTTCTTCCTTGTGAATCTAACTGATGTGAATTTTTTTAATTAGCTTGAGATATTGTCTTTGTAAAAATTATCCCTTGCATTACTTTTGTCAGTGGAAATCCCTGACTCAGATAAAATATCACAAAGACTATCTTTTGGAGAGTTGCAACAATCATAAAGCTATTTTTAACAAATATACTCTTATTATCTGTATGACCTAGTAAGTAAATGTGTCTAAAATATTCCCCAACAAAGGATGACACTCAGTGTTCCAAAATCAAATTACTCATGACATTCTGACTTCATATATGAAAACAGAAAAATTTATTTCATCCATAGCTACTGAATATTGCTCATGATTTTATTGATATGGAAATGTAAGAGTTTAGGAGTTTCCAAGTAATCAAAACATTTTTTATTTAAACATACTGCTTTTCTCTCTGCCCTGTTTCTCCAAAACTAACCAACCAACCAAACTCTAGATTGGAGGTATTTTATATCACACTTGAAGGCAGAGAAAAAAAAAAGGAAAAATAAGGGACTGACATTGCATTAATTATTTGGACTCCATATTTATCAATAACACATTTTCTTACATTTCTATTACCTCAAAATCAAGTACAAATAGAAAAAGACATACATTAGACAAGAGAGTGATTATTAAACTTTGGATAGATTTACTGATACTGTGTCTTCAGAGCAGACCTGTGAATGAGAGATGGACAGATCAGTTACATTTCATGCATAAGATGAAGGGTTCTGTATTGTCCTACAAGGAGACTGATTGCAATGAGATGTCTCTATCTTTTAGGCTGAAAATATTTTGTCACTAAAGGCCAACAATGGCTTCTTTTACTTTTGAAACTAGTTCCATTAACAATAGTGAAAAAAAATATATGTAAATTACTATTCTGTGATAATATACTATTTTATTCTTCATTGTTTAGAACATAGAATATGAACCATTCTTTTACAGTAGCATGGGAAGTAACATGGAAAATATAAAAATATACAGTGTTTAAAAAGTGCAAGTGTTCAAATAAAATTGAAAACCTCTTCAGTGATGATGTGTGATTTTAGAGTCAATAAATGGAAAGACTCTAATTTTGAACAATAAAAGAAAAATATAATCAAAGTTTATTTGTGATGGGGTAACAGTGCATGTTATCTCTCTCCTTTTGAGATAAAGGAGGCTTTATACAGCCCAAATGTTCTTTAAGAAAGCACAGAAATAGAGCCAAAGAAGAATATTCTCTTTGATAGATAAAAGAAAGATAGCATATGTCATAAATTGTTCTCTTGCTTCTTTGCAACAACTGCTAAGAAATATGGCAAAACAAGAATAAAAATAAAATGAAACCATTTGCTATTCTCCCATTGCAGAATAAATAATCTGGAAATCAAAACAAGCTTTGGCTTTAAAACTTCATTAATGAAGAATAAAGCAGACCCTTCCCAAGGACAGTGGTAACCATTCATTATGAAGTACTGCCTCCTGCCAGTTGTCAAAAACAGAGACGAAGAGAGCCACTTTGTTGGACATAAATATGAGAGTTTGCATGTGGCTCTGATTGCTGCATGCTTTTCCTTTTGAGTCTTCTGACATGTACATTGTGAAGAGGAGAAAATTATCAAAGAAGCCATGTGAAGTTATTATTCTCAGTATTTATTCAGAAATGACAGTACTAGTAAAGAGAGACCCACATACCTTGAGAGAGAAGGCACAGTCATGTATTAGTCTCTCATGTGACTGAGGGAAAGGTAAAGGAAAGAAAGAATACATGATAAAAAAATAGCAATTAGCAATTTAGATAGCAATGTTTAGTTGAACATGAATACACTTTAAATCCTTTAGACAATGCTTAACCACAACCTTTTCAGGGCCTGATCAAAATCTGTTTTTTGAAGAGATTTAGTTCAACCCCTTATATTCTCTATGTGAATATTTGCCCACCTGCAACTGCAGCTAGGTTAGCTCAGACAATTTTTCACATAACCCAGTTTAGATTTACATTTATGAGGCAAAAGTTGAAGAAAGTAAAACCATTTATTCACTTATTGGAACCTGCTATGATTTGCAAGCATAAAAATTCAATAAGTAGAATTTGGAGCAAATGATTTGGGACAAAATTATGTTTCATTTTATTTGTGGCAGAAGGTTTCAGCAAGATTTGTTGGAAAGTATGCTAATAATATCAGGCACACAAAAACCTGGCCCGGTATTGAAAACAGAAAGTTCCATAAATATTACTGGGAAAAGATTGTCAGTAGTTACACAACATAAAGGTGCATTATACCGATTAGAAAATAGAATGCAGAACAGATTAAATTAAAGCAACTGTTTAATTTCAGTTTAATTTAGATTTTTACCTAGTGAGCAAATGCTGAAAATTTTGCAGTTGAAAGTCCAGATGTAGACAAAGCCACAGTATGAGTTTATAATACATAATATACAGAATTTTCTGCATATTTTCTGTATATTTTGTATATTCTGTGTATTTTCTTTATATTTCTGTATATTTTCTGGCATTTTAATGCTAATTCAAGGAAGCATTCAGTGTATAAATGCATGCAAGTTCAAGAATTCAGAAAAAACTGAAGAAATGGTAATGCTGCAAAATGGCGAGTTCCCATGGAAATCCAATGTCTCATCCCCTGGCGATCTCAAGTTCCACCCCTCTCATTAAAAGCAACAGTGACTAGAATGTCAGAGCACTGAAATTTCTACAGTCTTGCAGGAACTGTGTCTATCTCTCTGGTTATGCAAAAATGAAATATTGAGAAGGATTTTGGAAAAAATAGAATAAAAAATAATTATTCATGTTAAACCAAAATAATTCCATCTGTTTTGTGTAAGTCTAGAATTTTTATACTTAAAATTGCTCTTGATAGCAGTTAAATATTGGCAATTATGTCACTCTTGTCAGAAATAAAAGTTTTGACATAAAGAAAAGTACTCTCATTATATTTTTTGACTGCTGCAACAGAGTGGTTATCATATATTCATTTTTTTATTTAGACATTGGACAATAAAGTAGTCTAATACTCAAAGGTAGTCTCATGACAATTGATAATATTTTTCCATAAAAAATGAATGCAAAAAGAAAGATTTTCATCTTTCCTAGCTTTATCTTTACTATTTGCTTCTTTTGTTCACTCAAGAATTATATTAAACACCTTGTGTGATTTGTGGTCAGCAAACACACAACTTGCAGCATGTTATCAACAGTACCTATTTGAAAGCAATTTTGCCTCACAAAGTCATTCACAAACAATTTACTTGAGACAGGCAAACAAAATCATTAACACTCTGAAGCCACTCTGACCTAGGTCAGACCTGGTAAAAACAGCTACTTTATAATGACATCCAATTTCCTTGTAATCCTGTTCAGAGAAATTTATAAATCACAAGTTGCTATCAGGCTATGGTAAGCCTTCCTTTCAAACCATAGCCCTATGGAGATTGTTTGAAAGCATATTATACAACCATCTGAAGGGTCAGGTGTGGCCAACTGGAGCATTAAAAACTCATTTATACCTGTTTACTGGTAACTGCTATCAAAGGCCCACAAGTTGAGAAGCAGAAATAAAATATACCCACAATTTTTTCAAGTCACCTTTGATTCTCAATGTTCAACTGAAAAAAGAAAACCTACTGCCTCAAAACTACAGACAAACAATCTAGGAGAGGAATTTGGGGAACTAAGAAAAAAGTGACAGTTAAGATACTCTGGCATATCCTACCTGGCCCTGAGCCGCTGCTCCAGAAAAAAATCCCAATGTCACCCAGTCCTGCATCTTACTCCCCAGCCCTAGGCTTTTGTTGTGTGTCCTGCATCATATAAAATGGAACCAGACAATTATATTTAGGCATCTCCATTGCTCTTTCATTGCACCTTAAGGGTAAATAATTTTTCCTCAATTTACTACTAATCTGCAGATATAGTGTGTGTCTAGAATTTTGTTCATGAACAAAAAATCTTGCTTTCTATCTTTTGAGGAAATGTACAGATCACATTTAAAGTGAAGAATTTAAATATGAGAGCAATACTATTAAAAAAAAAAAAAAAAAAAAAAAGCCGGCACCAGAGTTCTCGGTGTCAAGATACATACCTGAAGAAAGGCCAAGAAACACCAATTACTTTAGAAGGTGATATAATTTCTGCATTCTTCTGTATGCTTATTGTCTCCCTGATTTCAGCATTCTGATGACCGTTTACATATTTCTAGTGGAGTTTCTCATGAATGTAACATAAACAAGTAGATTGTTTTCACATACCAATCTGTGATGGACTTCTGGGATGACCATTGGGCTCAGAGAGGTGTCCCTTTTTTCCTCTAATCCTGGATCAAACTCCAAATCCTATTTAAACCTCAAATGATAATAAACACCCCTCATTTCCTCACTTCAACCTGTTGGGTGAGTGTGGTTCTTTCGTGTCCGTAACAGCAACATCTGGTGACCACTCATGAGAACCACAGTGTGTGGATTCAGTGAGACTGTTTTAAGGTAACGGGGGCTGTGTGTAGGTAGCTTTTGTGAGTATGGTATCCCATATTTCCGAGTTCGAGGCCATCGTCTTCGTCCTTTGGTGAGATCTAATGGAGCAGAAAGAGGTTTTTGTTTCTGAGGAAGATTTTCGGCGTTTATATTTTTATGGAAAGGAAAAAGGCTTCTTTGTTGGGGCTGCGGTGGCTCTCTCAGGAACTGCCTAGAGCAGCCTTGGTGATTATTTGATTTGGACCTTGTCTGCGAATTACGATGCAGATGTGGCAGAGCTGACGGTGCTCTGGAGACAGTGTGACACTGTTTTAAGGGGTTCTTGGGTGCGTCTCAGGACAGATTTTTAATGGGGGCCACTGCGATGAAGGGTGCAGGGTGTCCTATGCCTCCTATGCATTGGCCCTATGCAATGGCTGGTGGATAAACCCATCTAGGAGAATCAGTGGCCCCTCCCTCGAGATAAATTAGTCACCCTTCTTGACTTGGTGCAGGAGCAGTTGGACCAGGGTCATCTGGAGCCTTCTACCAGTCCCTGGAGCACTCCTGTTTTCTGTATCAAAAAGAAGTCTGGGAAATGGAGGTTGTTACAAGACCTCTGAAAAGTCAATGCTGTGGTGGAAGGCATGGGGGCATTGCAGGTCGGTATGCCATTGCCCACCATGCTTCCCACCAATTGGCCGATCCTCACCGTGGATCTAAAGGATTGTTTCTTCACAATTCCTTTGCATCCTGATGACAAACCGAAATTTGCCTTCACGGCGCCAGCAATTAACAATGCTGAGCCTGCACAGAGATATCAATGGAGGGTGCTTCACCAGGGGCATTGCCACTCCCCGGCAATATGTCAATGGTATGTGGCCAGAGCCTTGTCTGGAGCTTACAAGCAGTTTCCTGATGATCATGTTTATCATTACATGGATGACATATTGGTGGCTGTGCCCACTCAGGATGAGTTGCTGAGGGTAAGGCCTCAATTACTCGCTGCTTTACATTCTCATGGACTGCAGGTGGCTCCAGAAAAGGTTCAGCAGCAACCACCCTGGTAATATTTGGGGGTCAAGATTCTGAAACAAGCAGTTCAACACCAAGAGATGCAATTTGTGCATTTGATGAAAACATTGAATGACACTCAGAAACTGGTGGGTGTAATCACCTGGTTGCGTCCATATTTGGGGCTCACCACAGCACACTTGTCTCCCTTGTTTGATTTGTTAAAGGGAGACTCCTATTTGAAGTCACCTCGTACATTGACCCCTGAGGCATGTCAGGTGCTGGAGGAGGTTCAGCGAACTGTTTCTGCTTGCCAAGTATATCGCATTGATCCCTCTGTTGATGTCACTGTGCTCATCACCATTACAGATTTGCATCCTGCGGGTGTCATTGGCCAGTGGAATGATGAATGGTCCTATTCCTTGCACATCCTGGAATGGGTCTTCCTGCCCCATCAGCTGCAGAAGACGGCAACTACATTGTTTGAGCTAATTGCTCAGCTAATAATTAAATGCAGGCAAAGGTGCTGGCAATTGATGGGTGCAAATCCTGCAAAGATTGTGTTCCCGGTGCCATGGGAGGAATTTGACTGGAGATTTGCAAACAGTATTTCTCTGCAAAGCGCTCTGGAAAATTTTTCAGGGCAGATCACATATCATCTGCCCAGCCACAAGTTATTACAAGTGGCAAACTTCACAGAAATTTCTTTGCTGCCCAAAAATAGTCAGGAGCTGGTGCAAGGACCCACTGTCTTTACTGACAGTTCGGGACGGACAGGAAGGACCATTGTTACTTGGAAGGATGGATCTGAGTGGCAGGTTTTGGAAGGTCATGAGGATGGGTCAGCCCAATTGGTTGAATTGAGGGCTGCCATCATGGCATTTCAAAAGTTTTCCCAGGAACCTTTCAATTTGGTCACAGATTCCTCTTATGTGGCCAACATAGCACAGTGGTTGGGTCATTCAGTTTTGAAGGAAGTCAGCAATGCTGATCTGTTTCATTTGCTGAAGGCCCTGTGGTGTGCCATTCAGGCCCGGGTTCATCCATTCTACATTCTGCATGTTAGAAGCCATACCAATTTGCCAGGGTTTATCGCAGAAGGTAATGCGAGGGCTGACAAGATGGCTAACCCAGTATGGGTAGCAACTCAGCCTGATACATTCGCACAGGCCAATGCATCGCATGGGTTTTTTCATCAGAACGCACATACTTTGCAAAAGCAGTTTCAGCTGACACCAGCAGAGGCTCATGACATCATCGAATCATGCGACGACTGTCATGCACTGGCTGTGCCTTTACCAGCAGGGGTAAACCCCAGAGGCCTAAGGGCCTTGGAACTTTGGCAGACGGATGTCACCCGAGTTGCCGAGTTTGGCTGGTTCAAGTATGTGCATGTCACTGTGGACACCTTCTCTTCTGCAATGTGGGCTTCTGCTCGCACGTGAGAAAAGACCCGTGATGTCATTGCCCAGTGGAGGCAGGCCTTTGCCGTTCTAGGCATACCTTCTTCTGTGAAAGCCGATAATGGTCCTCCTTATGCCTCGCAGAAGGTGTGGCAGCTCCTGCAGCTGTGGGGAGTGCCACACAAGTTTGGTATCCCTCATTCTCCCACTGGGCAAGCTATTGTAGAACACGCTCATGGTACTCTGAAGCGGGTTCTTCAAAAACAAAAATGGGGACTGCAGGGCGAAACCCTGCAGAGTTGGTTGGCAAAGGCTTTGTATACTATCAATCACCTTACGGTGCTGCAGAATTCTAGTAACCCTATTATGTTTAACCATCACCTTTCATTGCAGGCTTCAGACGAGACACATCAGCCTCGAGCGAAAGTTTGGGTGCAAAATTTAGTCACCAAGCAGTGGGAAGGTCCCTACGACCTTATCACTTTGGGGCATGGGTATGCGTGTATATCCACAGATATTGGAGCACACTGGGTACATGCAAAGTGTGTTCATCCTGACCTGCAACTGCAAAGGCAGAAATCGGCTGACAAGCAAGCTGGAAATGGTGACCAAAATGAAAGACAGCAAGTGGATGAGCCATCAAGTGATGACTCAGATACAGAAAATGCAAGTGCTCACTCCGATGGCCCCCCCACAAGCAGAGACTGAGTATTGTACATTTTTCTTTTTCTTTTCTTTTTTCCTAACACAAAAAGGGTGAGATGTCACCCTGATTTTCAGCCTTCTGATGACTGTTTACATATTTCTAGTGGAGTTTCTCACGAATGTAGCATAAACAAGTAGATTGTTTTTGCATACCATCCTGTGATAGACTTCTGGGATGACCATTGGGGTCAGAAAGGTGTCCCTTTTGTCCTCCAATCCTGGATCAAACTCCAAATCCTATTTAAACTCCAAATGATAATAAATGGCACTGTTTTCCTCACTTCAACCGGTTGGGTGAGTGTGGTTCTTTTGTGTCCGTAACAGCGACAGCTTATCTCCTAGTAAAATTAAGTGCTCAACACCTTATAAAGCAAACAACAAAAAAACCCTACATAAATATATGTTCCTCCTAAATCTACCATGCAGAATAGAAATGATCCTAAATACAGTAGCAGCAGTCTGTCCCAATGTGTCAAAATATGCATCATTGGGAAAGACCTGTCTGGCTGAACAAATTTTGTTCCAGCCCAGGGAAAAACTTGAACTTTGGAAGAAGGAAGACACTACTCAGGAGTACTATAAGATGAGGCTATGCCAGGACACAATTAGAAGGGCCAAAGTTCAACTAGAACTCAATCTATGTATTCCCATGAAAGACAATAGTTTTGTTTTTTTTTTTGTCTAAGTATAATAATAAATAAGGAGGATAATGGTCAACCTTCATTCTTCATTGGATGTTGTGAGAAACATAGAGACAAAGGGTGGGGAAAGGACAGATTAATTTCTTTTTGCCTCAGTCTTTATTAGTAAGATCAATTGTTTTTGGGTTACCCAGCCCCCTGAATTGGGTGACAGGAATGGGGAGGAGAAGGAAGCCCCCATAATCCAAGGGGAAATTATCAGTGACTTTCTATGCCTTTTGGACATACACAAGCTTATGCGACCAGATGGAATCCACCCAAGGTTACTGATGGAGCTGGTGGAAGAACTCACCAAGCCACTTTGCATCATTTACCAGCAGTCCTGGTTAACCAGGGAGATCCTGGTAGCCCAGAGGTTAACAAATGTGAGACTCATCTGCAGTAAGTTCTGGAAGGACTATCTAGCAAACAAGCCTGTCGGTCTGACCTCTGGGGGAGGTTATAGGAGTAGATCATCTTGAGTGCCACTGTGGATGTTGTCTACCTAGACAGCAGAAAAGTCTTAGACACATTTTCCACAGAATTCTACAGGAGAAACTGACTGCCCATGGCTGGGACAGGTGGACTCTTCACTGGTTAAAAAACCATCTGGACTGCTGCGCCCAGAGAGTGGTGATCAATGGAGTTAAATCCAGTTGACAGATAGTGACTAGTGGTGTTCCTCAGGGTTCAGTATTGGGACCAGACACATTTAACTTCTTTACCAATAATCTAGATGAGAGAATCTAATGCACCCTCAGTTTGCAAGTGGAAACAGGTTGGGTGGGAATGTTGATCTGCTTTGTGGTAGGAAATCTCTGCAAAGGGATCTAGACAGACTGAATTGATGGGCAGAGACCAATTGCAAGATAAAGTGTCAGGTCCTTAACTTAGCTCACAACCCCATGCAGTGCTACAGGCTGGGGGAAAAGTGGCTGGAAAGTTGCCCAGTATAAAGAGTCTTGTGGTTGTCAGTAAGTAGCCCCCTGAACATGAGCCAGCGTGTGCCCAGGTGGCCAAGAAGGTCAATGGCCTCCTGGCCTGTATCAGAAATAGTGTGGCCAGCAGGGTAGTGACTGTCCCCTTGTATTCTGAACAGGTGAGGCCACACCTTGAGTCCCACGTTCAGTTCTGGACCCCTCACTTCAAGAAAGACATTGAGGGGCTGGAGGCTGTCCAGAGAAAGGCATCAGAGATGGTCTGGAGAACAAGTCTAATGACGAGCAATGGAGGGAGCTAGGGCAGTTTAGCTGAGACAAAAGAAGGCTCAGGGGAGATCTTTTTACTCTCTACAACTACCAGAGAGAAGTATGTAGCAAGGTGTGATCAGCCTCTTCTCTCAGGTTAAAACACACAGGACAAGAAGAAATGGCCTCAACTTGCAGGGAAGGTTTAGATTGGATAATATGAGGTAATATTTGTGGATACATCACCACATTTATATACTGCAATGAAAAACTTTTGAAATGCATAGCAATTCAATGATATCCTGCAATCTTGGTATATCCATTTTCTTCTGGTCTAAGCCAAGAAATCCCATTAACCTCAATGTCAGCAGAATTTTAAAAAGCAGAAAATTGCTACTCAGCTACATTTTTTTGTACAACGGACACCATACAAATTGTTTAAACATTTTTAATCAGTCTTATTCTATCTGGTATTGAATAGTTTTCATGTAAAATACTACTCAGTAAAAAAGAAAAGTATGAAAACTTGGTTACAGCTTTTAAAAATGTGCCTACTAATATTCCATGTAAACTTTTAGGAAATTGTTGGAGGCAACAGATGATTAAGAGGGAGTTTGTTCGGCAAGTTCAGTAGTGCAGATCATTATACTAATTACAGTGAAGTACAACCAGGCTAATTACAAATCAGTAATTGACAAAACTATTGTTAATGACAGCAGTTGTATTTTCAGCCAGGTTTTTTGATATTTTTTGTTGTTTGGTTTTGGAGATTTTTTCATAAATGAAAACATGCATGCTTTAGGGCTCAGGTTTTTTTATATTTTTAATCCTTCTTTTAGAAGTTCTTTACTTTTTGAACAAAACAGTCCTTACTGAGAATATAAATTAAAATATATGTCTTTTGCAACTAAATTTATGTGAATGATTAGATATATACCTCAGTGTTTTATTATGTTGCTCAAAAAATTAAAATCACAATAGCTAATCAGCAGATTAATAGAGGCTGGCATAAAATCACAAAAGTAATCAAAAAGACCTGTCCAGGATTACATAACTGATAAATGGCAGGCAATTCGGATTAATTTTAAAATTTTGCTGAGTTCTGAAGAATGAAAAAGACTGGACAGAATACAGTGAGTTTTTTACATCATAACAGTTAGCAACATTTCACTATTTCTTCACATTACTGACAATATATCATCCTTAGCAACTTAGAAAACTGCAAACAAAACCCAACAGTCTACATCTAATTAAACTCTTCCCTATTTAGAAAAGATTATAGCTAAACTAATGCATCTAAACTAAGATTTTGTAACCTGGTAATGGAGGCATAGTCAAAATGATTGAATACTTCCAATGTATTCACCCCAATTAGTGGAATGACACGACAGTGGGACTGAGCACACCCTCAGCAAGTTTGCTTATGGCAGGCACCAGGCTAATAAGTGCAGTCTGTTTGCTCGAGGGAAGGGACAGCATGTGGAAAGGTCTTGTCAGCCCTGAGGACTGGGTCCATCAGAAACACATGAAATCCAGCAAGACCAAGAGTGAAGTCCTGCACAAACTTATGGGCAATCTCCAACTGTGACTCTCCTTTTCTCACTTCGTTCTTGTGAGACCACAGCTGTAGTATTTCATCCAGCTCTGGAGCTCCACAGCAAATGAAACCCATGGACCTGTCAAAACAGGTCCAGAGAGGAGCTATGAAAATGACCACAGGGCTGGAAAAGCTCTCCTGTGCAAAATGGCTGAGAGAGTAGAGATGTTCAGTCTGGAGAAGAGAAGGCTCCAGAGACACCTTACTGTGGCCTTCTAATGTATAAAGTAGGCTTATGAAAAGATGGAGAGAGACTTTGTACAAAGGCCTGGAGTGCTCGGAAGAGGGGAAATGGTTGGAAACCTAAAGAGAGGAGGTTTAGATTGGACCCAAACAAGTCACTCAGAGAAGTTGTCATTAACTCATTACGGGAAGTGTTCAAGGAAGGTTTGAGAAACCTGATTTAGTAAAAGATGTCTCTGGCCATGGCACTGGGGTTGGATCTAGATATCTTTAAATATCCTTTCCAACCTAAAATATTACATAATTCTATGATAATATTATCCCATGATTCTACAATTCTGTGACAGATCAGATGTAGTTCACACTGAAAAACACACAGGAAAAAACATGACTAATCAGGAATTTAACCTATAAAGCCTGTAACCTATCTGTCACATTTTGAAGTCTCAAACGACCCTGGGCGTATGAAATGGCACTAAACATCTGTGATTACACAACTGAATAACATGGTGCTGTGCAGGTGCAGACACGTGTTTTGTAAACACAAACTAATGTATCTCAGTCTGAAGATAAATACTAATCAAAAAATTGGCAGTTTTAGCAATGAATATAAGTCAGATCAGTGAAAGGATCAGACCTCACTAGAACAGTGAGGTATTCTATGATTCATTTCTGAAATTCCAGAAAATACTGTTTTTTGTTTTGTTACCACATTAATGTGCTCTTCTACTATATTTGTCAAAACTTTTAAATTTATCTTTTAGTTCCCTCTTTTTCATGACTTCCTCTTCCCTTCCTATTGTCATTTTCTGTTTGTTGTCATTAACTTTTTTTTCCTGATATGGATGTATATTTTTCTCTTTAATTTATCCTGGAGGACAAAAAACTCAGAAAAATAGCAAAGATTTCTGTTTTACAGTTGCATCTGGTTGTTCTCTCTTCCCTCATCTATTTCATTTATAAGTTTCTCACAGCAGTAAAGCAATATTATTGCACCTACAAAGTGAGTGACAATTTTTCTTGGAATTTTAGCACTATATTATTTAGCATAAATAGTAGACTACAGTGTTTAGATTTATTTCATGTACTACATAATGTTAACAACCTTTTGAGGTAATGCTTTAAAAAATAAACTATATTTTAGTTGCTATTCAACATATTCTATGTGTGCCAATTTTGACTTCAATATATATGATCATATGTAAGCAATATGCAGAGGAGGAAAAAAAAAAAAACCACATTTTTAAATACATTGCCCAGAATTTTGATTCCAGTTGATTCAGTTCTCTCACTTAAAGTGAATTCTAGAGTATTTAGTGTTTCTGATTTATATACCATAAGTCAAATTAGAGATAAATTTCTTGAAAAAGTTAAGTGGCTAATTAGTATCTAAAATTTTAAGCAAATATTGGCAATGGTATTTAGTCATCAATCCAATAAAATCTTTTTTTTTTCTTTTTCTCTTCTTCTGCTCAGACTAGAAATCATTAAAAAAACAACACAATTTCTATTTTAAGTCCATGCATATTATATTCTATGGAAGTGATGCTATTTTTCACCTTGTTCAATTACTCTTTTATTGCTTCATGAAATCTATAAAATAGCTTTTGTTACTTTTCTGCCATATCTTTCATCAACCAGTTTGGTAGGTTCAGCTTTTATGAGCTCAGAATGTCTAAGATTAGAATTGAAGATTTTGAGTGACAGAAGATCAAAAAATTTAGGTGACATTAAAGTGCCTCCCTTTCATATTAGCTGCTTACTTTCAACATCTGAATGCTCAAAAGTTAATGTCCTGAGATTCTGGTAGGTATCTAAGTTCCCAAGGTAGTATCCTAAGGTCTTCAGTAGTATTAAAGATCCTTAGGATTCTCCGCTGTATCATGACTGTATCTTTTAAGTCCCATTCTTGTTTACCATATAAATATATTGTCTGTCTAGGTTGCCTCCAACTTGATCATGTTGCCACTTATCCAGCTTTTGTCTAAAGTTTCACTACAGATTCACCTTTGCCAAATTAACTGAGCCCTTTATGTCTATCTTTAAAAGACGAGCCATTTTCCAGACTCTGTTTGCTGTATGGACTACATAGTCACCACCAATAGTTAGAAATTTCATATTTATCTGACATACAGCATCTACCTTATAGATATATAGTTGTACATAGTTCATTATTTTACCTTTTTTGTACCCTGTTAAAAGGATACAAAGAAGGTAAAAAATTACAGTTAAAAGGATGAATTTTTTAAAAAATTAATCTATTAAAGCTTAGCAAATTAGGTAATAATATAAAGCAAAGGTGATTATTAATTCAATTAACAAAATTATTGTATGCTATGTAAGCTATGTTAGAGATTCTAAACAATTTAAAGAACCCTGAAAAGTATTGATCTCCTAGGTGATCTGCACCAGAGTATACCTAGGTATATGGCATTTAGGATATTTAAAAATTGTGTTTGGATATGGTATTCCTTCTGTTTCCTCTACTTGTTGCCTGTTCTTGCATCTGCTGTTCGGCAGGTTGTTCTCCTTGTTGTATTTGTAGAATATTTTGGGGAAAGAGGGTCAGGGAATGATATTAAAATTAAAGAATTAATACCAATGAAAATATCCCAGTGAAATAAATATTCCATCTTTGTTCCATGGTAGTATTTATGTGTATGATTTCTGATAGCGATGCACTTCTCAAAAACAATTTATGAACCTTATTCTGTCACCAAAATCAATAAATCACACTGTTTGTGCATCTGATAGCTCATTAAATGTTCCTAGACTTAAAGTGCAACTCACACTATTTGTGCATCTGGGATTGCTTTTGTTACCAGACTTACCGTGTAGACATGCTGTTTGTGCATCTGGTACCTTGCCAGACTTAGAGTGTCAAATTTGTTACTCTAAAATATTATCTGTGAAGGTCTCCCAGGGATTCAGACAGACAGATAATATACCAGCTAACATGGGGAATCCTAGAGGCCCCCAGGCCTGCTGCATTTGCAGATGACTCAGAAAGCAAGGAGATCTCCCTTTCCTAAATATTTCCATGACAGTAAATCATCCCCTTTAACAATGAGATGTGGGTGCAAACTATTTTGCTCTTTTGTGTTTCTTCAAGAATTCAAGGATAATTTCAGATTAGAAATTCAGCATAATCTGTATTGATAGTGCCCAAGGGACAAAATGTAAGATGTTATGCCTTAATGGAAGCATAAAATGTTTAAAAGATATAGGTAATGTCAGGATGGATGATAATTTTATGCACCAGACAGGTGCACAATGTAAAATAGTAAGGTATAAGAACAGTTCAGGTTGAGAGCACACAGTTAGAGGGAAAAGGCATTCACAGAGTGAATAATGGGCTTTCACAATGGTTTCACACTCCTGCTGAGCTAGAAGATGATTTAAGGATTCTAAAATCACTTAGGAAAGGAGAGACTACTTACCTTGAAGTTTGGCTTTTCTGAGGATCGCCTACCTAATCCTGAGTTCCATAGAATGGAAAATTTGGAAGTTGTCATACCTTTGGTTGTCCACAAAGCATTGATGGGAACTCAACATCAACCTCCAAACACAGCTGCCAGGCTTATAGAGTGGAGGGAGATGAATCAGCAAACCTAAGCCAAAGTTTTCAATTCTAACTTTAACCACAGCTCAATACACAGTGCTATCTCAGCACCGAGATATTTTCCAAAACAGCATAGGATCTTCTTTAAAGCTGCTTTTATTATTGATGTAGATTACTAGAGATCTGTAAGAGACTGCTCTAAATTAAAATGTTTAGCTGTAACAACTGCTGAATAAAGACGGAGAAACTATTAAATGTTTAGTTTATTGAAATAAAATACATTTTTACATATTTATATAAATAAGCTATAAACCATAATAACATCTCATTTTCTTTCTTTAAATATATGATAGGAACACATTACTTATAACATGCACTCAGTGCAAATCCTTATGTCTGTATTCAAAAAAGCAACTTCAATATGCATTTTGAGTTCTTTAATTTCAGCATGATAACATTCTCTTTGATGGTCTGTTTCTTATAATACTGTCTGGTGAAAAATGCAAATGATGATGTTAAATTAAATGTCTTGAGGCAGGCAGAGATCCAAATCAGGCCATTCTGCTTCTGCTAAGTGACTCCTGCAGTATTCAGCTAGCTTTATGTGTGAAATAGACTGTCTTGGTCTGGGAGATGGAAACAGAAAACAGTTCAGACATATTCTTTTAGAGATAATGGTGCCAGGGAAAGAAAGCTAGTGAATGACAGCAAAAACTGCACATGGATTTGCACATAAGGTTTTGTATGCTCTAAGCTGAAACACTGAAGTGACTGCTGAGGTTTTGAATAAGCATCCTTATTGAGAAGGGGTTTGAGGCTTAGCAGAAATCCTGGAAGGTTATTAAGATAGAGATTGGCTGCTGCAGAGAATACAGAATCCTGGAAAAATCCACAGCATCATCTTGATTTTTTAACATCTGGCTCACATCATAAATGCTTTGAGCACTGTCATTCTGTGAACTGAATACTGGTGTCAGGAAAATGGCCTTGAAGAAACAAATACTCACCATGTCTTCACTCAGTGAAGAGGAATGTCAAATAGGAATAGAAAAATGTGAAATAGTAAGAAAATCAATATACAAATGCATGCACCTATTTTTGACTACTTTAAATAAATTGCAGTAAACTTTGAAGTTACCTGAAGGTAAGACTGATAAGTCCCAGGAAGCATAGGAATATTTTTTCCCTGTCAGGTGTCTTTAACACTTAACTTCAGGAGTATTCGGGTATTTCTATAAGCTCCTTGTGGCTGTGCACAACTGTATGACATTATTTTTGATAACAGACTTGCACATCAAGAAAAAATGTCTTTGGACTGGAATTTCTGAGGCTAACAGAAGAAACTAAATATGTCTTTGCCATGGGCTCATATTTAGGCTGTGTTGGTCACCACGCTCTCAGCAGAGAAAAGAGCAAGCGAAATTAGGCAAACGACTTTCCTGGCTCCTGGAAGTAGTTCAGATGTTTGAAATTTGAGTTTCTGGGACTAGAGTGCCCCCCTCCTCCCCCCACACCCCCCCCCCAAAAAAAAAAAAAGTTACCTCAAGCAAACAAACAAATAAAACTACAACCAAAAACAACCAAGAGATTCAGACTTCCTTTAATTAAAAATAAAGACAATAAAATGAACGAAACCATTTTTTCAAACCTACATCCTGTCAAAAGAAAGTTTTGGTAAAAATCAAAAAGTAGCCACACTGAAAACTTTCTCTGATTTAGTTAGGGATTAAATGACCAAAGATAGTACCTTCAGATTTGGTTGAATTTAATTTATAGCTGTTTTATCTATATATACAGAAATTTTGTTCAGCTTTCAAGATGAGCAGTTGAAGATTGTAGCACAAGTAATTGAAGTAATTGATATCAAGATGGGCTTCCTCCATATCTTCCCTATGGTATCTCTATATTATTAATAGGTTCCTATCTTTTCAGGGTGGACCTGTTTTTATATTTTTTTCATGTTTCCTCTTTTTTTCTCCTCAGTATTCCAGAGAAGCCTATGTCTGTGAATCCAAATTTGTCAATGGTTTAGACTTTCCAGCACACTGTACTTGACCAGCACAAAAAGACATCCGCCCACGTATGGCAACTTGGGGTTTGTGGTAGACTTGACTCTCTCCTTAATATGATCAAAAGATTTTATGGAGTTATTTCTCTATAATTGGGAGTGTTTAAAACTTTTTGAGTTGAAATTGGAGAAAGTTTAAAGGGGAGAACATTGAATAAGCAGTTGTATTTGGTCTGGCGGTGATAATATTCTTCACAGCAACCCCATAGTGCTGTGCTTTGCATTAATGACTAGAAAGAAGATAATAAGATATCAGTGTTTTTGTAATTTCTGCGTAGTGCCCAACAGCATCAGGGATGTCTCTCCAACATTCCTCCCTTATCAATGGGCTTAGTGTGGCAAGATGTTGGGAGGGTACATGGGCAGTACAGATTCAAATTGACCAAAGGGATGTTCCATTTCATATGACATCTGCTCAGATATGAAAACTAAGAGAAAGAAGGAGGAAGGGTAGGAGCATTCATTATTTATGTTTATCATCTGAAGAAACCACTATGCATACTGAAACCCTACTTCCTGAGAAGGAGACAGACACCACCTGTCAGTGGAAGTAGAAAGTAAATCTATTGTTTTGTTTCTGCATGCACAAATTTTGCTTCCATTATATTATACTGTCTTTACTTTGACCCATGATCTTTTTTATTTATTTTTCTTTAATTTTACTTCTTCCTTTCTGTCCTGCTGAAGAGGGGTATGATAGAGCATCTTGGTAGGCACCTGGGATTCGGCCAAAGTCAACCCATCATAGCAATGCTAACAAGAGTATAAATGAAACATCATACAGACCCTTTCAGCTTCTCCAGATGCTGTTGCCACTGAAGTTTCTGTCATTCTTGATACTGCAGGAGAGATTGGGAGAGAGGTGGCAGCAATCAGGAAAAATCTACTATTGCAATGACCATGCAGGAGCACCTTCAAGATCTTCTATAGCAAATTATGTTTCTTCAGCTTTGGTCATATGAGGATGTTTTAAGCACTTAGCAGATCTTTCCTTTTGTAGTTTTTAATCTTATTGTATTTTTGAAAAAGGTTGTTGGAAAAAAAATAAAATAAAAGGATGTGAATTAACTTCTACTTTTAATTGTTGGAACTCCTAGATGCTGGGGACTCCACCATGTTAAGAATTTTACTGAAATATAATAAAAGATAGCTGCTGTCACAAAGTTGTTTATAGTCTGAACTATAAGACACAGCATCCTGGGAATTGGCAAAGGTGTATGAACTCATTTTAAGGTAAGTTGCTTTGCCCACAATGTCTGGGCATAATGAACCACCAGCAGTATTCAGCACACACTGAGCTCAGAAATCCAGAAGATGATGAAGGTGTTCAATATCATCACTGGCATTTCTATATTGCATTGCCTTTGACAGAAGATTGGTGGTGGAATCATTGTGGTAGCAGAATTGCTTCTCTGCTTTTTATCCAACCTTTATCCTCAGCCCAGCTTTGCATCTGATATCACCTTCATCTTCTAGGTAAATGTGTACAGTCCAGTATTGTGTACCTCAGGAAGGTAGGGTAGACAGGCAGGAAGATGATATATGGGAGCAGCAAGTGAACTTGCCATCCCTTCTCCTTGGGGGAGTCAGGGAATATGCTAGTGTTGTCAGGCACAGTCATGGACTGAGAAAGGCCAAATGTGAGGAACAGGCTTCCTTGTTTTTTGGCTGTGGTCTAGCTATGCGATCTCATGTAATTAGTCACGTAATTAATCATTGGTAATATTTCAGTGATTGGCAAGATGGTTTTGTCTCAAAGTTAGATCATTCTCAGCATGAAGCCATGCTTCGGGCATTTAGTCCTAGCTTGGTGACAGCTTAGTAATCTTTGGATCACACACTGAGTGCACATGTGCTCCCGTTCTGTCTTCCCATACGAGGAGTGATGTTTTTTCTGATTTTCCTTGGTGAAAGTGTCACATTTGTTGTTTTTCAACTAAGATTTTTTTCAGACAATTTTGGATTGTTCCATACTGATGCCTTTTTCTGGCAGTGACAAATTTTGTGTGAAAAATGGGCTTTGTGTTCTGCATTTTCCAATGATTATTAAATGTTGATGTCCTCCCCAGATCATAGTATAAACTGAACAAGATAAAAATGCATTTACACTATTTTTTAAAAATTTGGAACTGTATTTTAGTTTTCACATAAATCTGTTTGTGATTTCCATAGGTTCAACTTGCAGAGTGGTTTTGTTGCAAGCTAAATGTTTCCTTTATAGAGGAAACAACCTGTCAACCTTTTTCAGCTGTACCCCAAAGGTGGTCTAACCCTAGTAGGTGCATATGTATTTTTATTTTTCTCCTGGCAGATATTTTTACACATTTCTAAGATCTTCCTGAGTCTTCTCAATGCTGAACAGCCCCACTGTTTCAGCCTGGCTCCCCTGTCAGATGCCCCTGGCCCTTGATTTTCACAGTCGGCACTGTGACACCATGTTTGGTCCAGCCGGGCAAAGCGTGGTGAAAACAGAGGAGTGGGAATGATGGAGTTGCCCAAAAAATAGAAGTTTAATGGTGGTAAAAACACAAACGCAGAGGCTGCATGGTCCAAAGAGCAACATCCAAAGACCCAGGGTGGTGGCTTACTTAACATTATATAAGGTTATCTGGGGCAGGGGTCCAATCCCAAACACGGGACAGGGACATGACTTTATGTGTCAAAGATCCCAGACCAACGGAGAACTAGAACTAGAGACGTGACTCATTTTGGAATGATGCCATTAGCATCCTAATTTCCATATCCCACCTCCCATGGTCTCAGGTCTATGGTTTGTGCATAGGCTACCTGGGCTAAGGTATTATCCATCTCAGCTAGCTCAGTTGCGACACTTGATCATCCTTGTAACCCTTAGCTGCACACAGTTTTTCCATGTCCTTCCTATACTGGGGAGCCCAGCAATGAACCCAGCAGTCCAGATGTGTGTCCTTGGGGCTGAGCAGAAGGGAAGGATCACTTTTGTCAATCTTCTGTGAGCACTGTGCCTGTGGTAGCCAAGGAGGCATTTGACTATCTTTCCCAGGAAGGAACATTTCTGGCACATGTTCAACATATTGTCTACCAACACGCACAGGTTCTTCTCAGCAGAGTTCTTTTCCAGACAGCTCAAGCTTTTGCTGGAGCAAGATGTCATTCTGTCTCAGGGGCAAGACATGGCATTTCCTTTTGCAAACATTATGGCATTATTGTTATTTTCTGTGTAAAGTTCTGTGAAACTAGTGATGCTTCAGAATAATTTTTATACTGGAGAGTCTTAAGTTTCTTTACTTTGTTTTACTCTTCACTAGATTAAGGAGATTTTATTAACTTGTACTAAAATTTGCCATACTGATTATTTGATTAATTGATTATTCAATAGGTTTTCAGACTTTTTTAAAGAGAAATTATCAATACCTATTTACATGATTTTACTGTAAATTTTCCTTATGGTTATATCACGATATTTTCTTTAGAATGTGTAGAAATAAATCCTTTAGGCATGAAAACAAAGCATTTTCTTTTTCTGTAGAAACTTCTATAGATTATGCACTGTATTTTGCACACATTTTGAGGTATTCTTCGCAGGATTATAGTTATCCCTTAAAATATACATCATGACTATCTCATTTTCAGCCTTTTTTTCATGTTGTATATAAAATTGCGTATATACATACCCAGCAGCATTATTGTGCAGTTTACAGGCACGATACCCTAAGGCAGTATATTATCCCTTGGTTTGAACACATACTGAGCTTTTACTTTTCTTAGTAGTTTAAGTGCAGGTATTCTACAGTCTTTGCTTCACCAAGTTTTTGTCATCCTTCTTGAAAGCTATCTAGGGCTTCTTTTTTCATTCCTCAGGGAAAGGTGGAATTACTGCCAACAGTTTTTCTTTTTTTATCTTGACCTGGTGGCTGAGTGGCTTGTGATGGTGCCTGGTGCCTTTCATCCACACTCCTGCTGTGTGAGTAATGCTGAGCCTCGTCTGCAGTCGTCAACCTCTCCCCAGTCAGTTGCTTCTGTTCTTTTAGGTGAGTGAGGATAATTACTTCACTGAGATACAGTCAGCTCCCACTGAAGTCAAGAGAGCTAATAGAATCTCAAATAGCTAATAGAAGAACTGCTTTGTTTCATGTAGGGTTAAATACGATGAAGTTGGTTCACTGTGGTATCCATTTCAAACCACGGTACTATGACCAAACTCACCTTCTGTGATAAAATTCTTGTTTTATTTGGACAGTGTGCCCTTAAGGTTGCATTTTCTGATAGTACTACAATTTGATATAAAAAAAAAAAAAACTTATCTGTGTGTTAATTGGAGATTCATAATTATTTCAGAAATAATAGTAGGGAAAAAACCCAACCTTTTTTTTTTTTCTTTTACACATTTCTAGTTGGAACTGTCAAAATATCTTTTCAACTGATTATGAGTAAAAATATATATAAACCATCACAATTTTCTTACCAAAATAAAATAAATATAGGAACAAATTAAGAATCTCTCCTATGTTGCAATAAAAAAACCCCTAAGAATTATAAAAAAAATACATTTCTTTTTTCCTGTACACCATCATGTCACACTCAGACAGAAATACTGATAAAGATAAAAAACAAAAAAACAAAACAAACAATGGCACAGTCAACAAACAAATGTGAAGTCCATCATTTTGATATTTCTATTCCCAACATGCATTCTGCCCTACTTAAAGGGAAATATGGAATTATTGCAGTCTATTTTCTATTTGAATTGAAATAATGGATGCAGTTAATAACATTTTTACTCAATCAAATTTAATAAAAGTTAAAATGTTTCTATAAATACGCAATGACATCTAAATAATATATACATACATGCACAAGTACATGCATGCTACATATATTGTTCAAACTCGTGAACTTAGGGGTATATGTAGGTATGTAAGTTTGTTTACGCACACAGATATACCTAGATTAAATAGGTAATTCTTTCACTAAAATCCACAGTATTTCAAAGCTATTAGTGAAAGCAAAACGAGATAAGGAATGGATTTGTGAGATTAGGTAAACACTATTTTCTTCTTTATATTAGTCTAGTTGTAATTAAAGTTCAAGCTCTCTATGTTAAAATCTGTAGAAGACAAAGAGTAAAAAAAAAAAAAAAAAAAAAAAAAAAGGGGAATTATTTATTAACAGTAAAATATCCTGTGTGGATCATCATCCAGAAACAAATATAACCAGACCTTCCTACATAAAGTTCATAACTTCAATCTCCCCTTGAAAGCATCACTGTATGATGATGCTTTGCTCTTGTCACCAAGAATAGTCTTCTCATGTTGTCCTGGATTCATTTTACACCTAATTAGCAAGAGCTTCAAGTTTTCTAATCAAAGTAGATTGGTAGCCACAGAAGCATATAGTCTGTAAAAAAGGTGGAAGAGCACAAAAATATTTTGTCTGTGTTAATATATCTTTGATGCGTCAATATATTTTCTCTTTTTAATTCTTCTTTTTGCTTTAAATTCATTAAATTCATTTACAAGAATTATTTTATTTTGATCTCTAGAGGAATATTTTAAGAAATTTTCCAGAAAATTGCCTACTAAGAGTGGATTTTTGCAATGAGATTTTTAATTTTGCATGTGAAAAAATCCCAGTAACCTCCCTCCCCCAAAAAACAAAAAAGACATTTTCCTTCCTCATTTCATTCAGTTTTTTCAAACCTCTATGCTGAGCTTCTTTATGGTTTATATGAAAAATTCTTTTTCATAGTACATGCAAACCTGATGGACTAACTGGCTATTGCAGAAAAATGAAGGACTATATTTTACTTCTAAAAGCTCAGATATTTTCTAATGAACCAAATACTTATGGCCATAAAGTTGTGAAGGTTCAAAATGTCATAATAACAGATTATTTTAAAGTTTTTGTTTTATTTTGCATCACCATTTAGACATACTGTAAAGGAAAATATAACTTTACTGGGAGCTATCAACTGGAGAAAAAGTAGGAAGAGAAACTGCTTTATAAACCATGCAGAGGATCACAAAGAGAATTTACTAGATTAATGCCAATTAATAGAATCATTGTATTTGATGGGATAATATTTTCATGGAAACACTATAGATGAGGTTAGAGGACAGTTTTGGGGTTTGACTAGTCCAACCTCTTGCCCAGAACAGGATCAGTTAGAGTAGGTTGTTTGAGAATATGATCAGTTATATCTTGCTTTTTTTCCAAAAATATGGTGTTCACAATCTCTCTACAGCCCACAGTGTTTGTCCACTAGTGTTCGGCCACCCTCACAGTAACAGCTTTTTCTTGTCAAATTTCTTCTGTTTCAGTTTGTGCCCTCTTGTCCTGTCACTAAAGTTCTTTTAGTCCTTTCCATCAGGTATTTATGCATGTGTATAAAATCCCACCAAGCCTTCTCTTCTCTGGGCTGAACAGCCCCATGTGTCTCATGATTCCTGTGTCAGAAGTTCCAGTCTCTTAATCATCCTCCTTGCTGTTTCCTGGACTCCAGGTTGTCCATCAGCCCAAGCAGTACAGATATTTCTCACCAAGGCTGAACAAGGAGGAAGAATTTGCTATCTGCTGGCAGTGATCTGCCTAACACAGCTCAGGAGGCCATTGGTCACCTTTGTCACGAGGCTGCATTGCACAAAGTCTCTTTGAATTGTGAAAGTAAAAGAAGGGTTTCTGCTTCTGTGTTTCTGACAGGACTCTTTCCATTTAGCAATTTTATAATATATGACTAAGGAAACTGCAACTAAATTACTGAAGAGAGTACATCTATTATGGTGGTGCTTTTTAACCCTGCCAGAGGCTGCAATATGATCTCAGGAATTCTTGTTAGCACTCAGCCTAGAGAAATTAATTAGGCCATGTCGTTTCCTACCACCTTATCAGAAACTCCTGTGTGACCAATACTAAGGTCAGCACTGTCTGTACCAGGAGTGAACCAAGGAGAGGGACACAACACAGTTATTCCCTGACAGCCTTGGATCATCCCCCCTTGCCTGAATCATTCTGGAGATTTACTGATGACTAAAGCAATTCTAAGTGAGGCCCTTCGAGATTTCCTGGACTGCAGCAGGCTGCCCCAGCACCTGCAAGCACAGTACCACTGAGAGCTTGCAAACCCTCAGGAGTTGTTCTACTCAGAGGATGATTGCCAAAAGCTGATGGCAGCTTTTGGGCTACAATGCCCACTCCTCAAGACTGAACACTTTTTACTTGTTGAGAGATGCAAAAACATCCAGCTTGAGTATTTCACTGAACTCACAGGGGATTTTTAACAGGTATACCTTTGTACATACTACTTTGTGATTGTGTGTATGCTTGTGTGAGTTGTTTTATATATGCTGTAATATGAGCAATGTCACCTGAGATCTATAGTTAAGTTACTATTGAATGATTTTGCATTAAATAGTCAATGATGGAATTCTACTGAATCCTCTAGAATTTAACCACAGATCAAGTCCAACTTTGTGAACGGAAACCTCTCAGAATCTCATGACTCAACAGGAGGGTCTCCCTCACTTTTTTGAAAATCTACCCTTTTGCATCCTCACCCTTTTGCATCAGCTGTGTAAAGTGACCTAAACCACTCATTCATGACACCTGTCTAGATGTTCATTTAGGTTACCTTTACAGGGATGTATTAATTTCTGAAATAATCCTCAAGTGTAGGTAAGGCAATCCTATTACCATTGTTTTACACCAGATGAATTCAGGGTAGAAGAGATGAAGCACAGAGCCAAACCCAAGGACTCAGCTGCATGGACAGGCTCAGCCTGGTCTCTGTTCAGGCATACATGCTCCAGATCAACTAGAAGTGAGAAAATTGGTTTCATATCATTTTAGTACACAATGAAGCTAATGTACAGAAACGTGCTTATCTGTAAGAAAAGAGAAAGAAGCATTTAGCTTCCTATAAATAAATAAATGCCATCACTTTACACAACTCAAACATTAGGTAAAATCTAAAGCTAGACAATAGGAAAACTTCAAGAATGTATATATATTCAAGTGCCTAAGTCTAGATCTTAGGGACCTGAATCTGTGCTGAAATTTTACTTTTTTTAATGACATGACCGTGTTTTTGCGTATTACCAAAACTACCTCAACTTATATTATCCTGAAAAGAAGCATAAGCCACATCACTATTAACAGTTTAATGCGATTTCCCACTGAAATAGCGACTAACAAGATTTCAAATCATTTTTAGATGGACATCTTTCTGGATGAACTGGAAAATAAATACTAAAAATATGAGTTGAAGATTATGAATATGAATAACATTATGAATATGAAGAAAATTCACTTAAGTATGCTGAGAACACCTTTAAAAATTCCAGTTCGGTCAAATATTTTTCACTTCTATTCTTGTTTTGTAGGTCTTTTGAAACAAATGTTAATTGTAGAATGGAATGAAATTAATAATCCTGACCACATTAAAATTTAAACATAATGTAAACAGCATGACTATATGATGTCTATGTAATTTTTCCTCCATTCTTTTCTCCATATGAAGACTAGAAATTTTGTCCGAACTAAATAACATAGCCAGTTTTACTGAAAAAGTATTTAAGATCATCAGGTCTAATAGTAAACCCAGCACAGCCAACGCCACCACTAAACCATGTCCCTAAGTGCCACATCCATCCCTCTTTGAAATACCTCCAGTGATGGTGTCTCTACCCACCAGTCTCTGGGTTGCCTGTTCCAGTGCTTGACAACCCTTTTGATGAAGAATTTTTTTCCTGACATCCAGCCTAAACCTCTTCTGGTACAACTGAAGGCCACTTCTTGACTTGCCACTTGTTACTTGGGGGAAGAGCCCAACTTGACAGTCTCCTTTCAGGTAGTGAAAGAGAGTGATAAGATCATCCCAGAGCCTTCTTTTCTCCAGACTGAACAGCTCTAGTTCTCTCAGCCACTCTTTATAAGACATTTCCCCACGTCATTTGCTCTTGTTTGGACATGCTCCAGTGTCTCAAAACCTGATGTAACATTATATATAGTTTGTCCCAAATGTGATGTTTACATTAAAGCCTAATTACAGTAAGTAAAAATAAAAAAATCACCTGGAAACAGTAAATTATAGTCATTGTTAGAGCCACATCTATAACAATTTAAATTATTATTTTAATGCCTGGGAAAAATGCAGCCAGATGGTGTCTTTCATGTGCCAAGTTAAGACCAGAAGCAGTATTTGACCAGTACCCTTTGAACTCGTTGTTAAAAGTGAAAGTTTAGCTGTGAACCTCTGACACAGCTAGTACTACATCATAAAATTGCTGTAATATGTTTATTGAATTTAATGCAATGTGGCACTAAACTGGCAAAAAATGACCTTGTTCAATAGGCTGTAGATTTGATTTAATCTATAAGACAATGACAGAGAAGCAGATGCAAACGTTGGAAATCCTTTTACTCATTTTAGTCCCCGTGAAAGATGAATTTTACTGTAGGATGAGAAAATACATACTAAAGCACCTCAAGGAATGGGGGATGTCTCATCTGCTGGCTACATTAGGACTTACCATCCCCTTTCATGCACCATGCATCAGCCTGAAGAGCAATATTCAGAGCCATTAGCATGATCAATAATGGCAGGGAAAGTCACTTCCTATTAACATTCACCTCACCATACTTGGGTTTCTTGTGCCTGTAAATAGTTCTCTTTCTACTGGCAAGTAGGTTTGGCATGAATAGTTTCAGGGAATCTTAGCTTTGCCTGCATGACTTCTTCTAAAGTTAAATGCTTTCATCTGAATACTTCCTTCTTTTTCAGTTCACTCACTGACTACCTTTGCCTTTTTTTTTCTTCTAATACTCTTGATTTTTTTATTTATTTATCTCATAAAAGTATCTAGTATTTTAAGTAAAAATTTGAGGCACTTGCTTCTGTTACACTAACACCACTTCAGCTGATACTGTGGGTCATGTGAAAAAAATTCTGTAATCTGACACATTTACTTCTATAGAGGCAAATAAAATAAGTGCATATCTCACTGTGATACCCAATATTACTTGACTAAAAAATTAGATTCCTTGTTCTGGGTTGGAATACATAATACTGAGTAAGACACCTACATTTTCTGTAGTTACTGGTGAAAAACCATTTTTTGAGAAAGGGTTCATCGCAAAACCCAGGGTGCAACAGAAATGCATCAGCTGTAAATAGAAAATGTTAAACATGGTAAACAAACTAAAGCCATTCATGTGTGATATTTTTCTCACTAACCATATATGCAACAAATTGTAGACCTGTATATATCTCTTCCATGTTAGATCAAAAGCTCGAAAGAATGTAGTGGATCTAGCTGGATGTTCTTCTGAATGCAGGCAACAGCTATCATATTTTTCAAAACCTTCTTATTAACAGCTGGATAATAGAATCATGCTGCTTTTGAAAGGTCTTGTTTATCCTTAGACACACTCTCCAGAGACCATTATGGTCTAGACCTCAGTTGGCCATGCTAAATTATATTGGGAGCTAATAAAAATAATTGATCTTTTAGATATTGATACTTCTGATCTGTAAATAGATTAATATGGTAGAAAAGATTAATTCTTTTTTGAAATTTCTATTTTCCCCATTTCACATATTCACTGTGTAAGATAACACATGTAGGTGCAGATATCAGTTGAATCCCACTGTTTTTGCCCATGAATGTTTCTGTTTCCAAATTTCATATTGCAAAATAAAAATAGAAGAAATGCAGGGGAGGGTAGGAGGGAAACAATGCACTTGTGCTAATTAATGACATGATCTTTCATTATTTCTGAAAAGTTAATTCACTTAAAGGAAACAAAGAATGATATAGAATAATGATCCATATCTAGCAAGGTATTGTGCTAAGAGATTCTAAAGTATGGACGTCTAGAGAAGACAAAGTAGAAAAAAAAAAAAAAAAGTAGGAATTAGTATAGCGTCCAAAAACTAAAATATAAAAGAGAAGGGAGAGGAGAGGAGAGGAGAGGAGAGGAGAGGAGAGGAGAGGAGAGGAGAGGAGAGGAGAGGAGAGGAGAGGAGAGGAGAGGAGAGGAGAGGAGAGGAGAGGAGAGGAGAGGAGAGGAGAGGAGAGGAGAGGAGAGGAGAGGAGAGGAGAGGAGAGGAGAGGAGAGGAGAGGAGAGGAGAGGAGAGGAGAGGAGAGGAGAGGAGAGGAGAGGAGAGGAGAGGAGAGGAGAGGAGAGGAGAGGAGAGGAGAGGAGAGGAGAGGAGAGGAGAGGAGAGGAGAGGAGAGGAGAGGAGAGGAGAAAGGTTTCAGTGGAAGGGACCTACAGTGATCTTCCAGTTCAACAGCCTGGCCACTTCAGGGCGGACAAAAACTTATAGCATATTGTTAAGGGCATTTTCCAAATGCCTCTTAAACACTGACAGGCTTGGGGCATTGACCTCTCTAAGAAGCCTATTCCAGGGTTTGATCATCTCTGTAAAGAAATCCTTCCTAATGTCTAGTATAAGTCTTTGGTACATCTTTGAACTCTTCTCACATATCCTGTCAGTGGGTTTCAGGGAGAAGAAACTCAGCACTCCCTCTCCTCAGGAAGCTAGAGAGCAATGATGTCACCTCTCAGACTTCTCTTCGAATTAAACAAGCACAGATTCCTCAGCACTTCTCATAGGACATTCCTCCCAGCTCTTTCATCAGATTTGACAACTTGCCCTGAATGTATTCAGGGACCTTCATTCTTCTTAAATTGTGGAGCTCTAAGCATTTGACTTGCAGAGCTCAAGTCAAATTTATTAAGTATGTTCAAGAAGCATATTCAGTGACATATTCACCTTTGTGGATGTGGGGGTGTTGTAGGAGGCTATCATGATAAGGCAGAACAACTTTGTAATCATCGTGGATTTGCACATTACAGCAAAAGCTAAGAAAAACATCTTATGCAAAAATACCTATGTGCGTGCATGATGCCTAGATGAAAATAAAAACTGTAGAGAACAAAATGTATACTAAAGAGGAATGAATACAATGAAAATAATTGTAGATTGAGAATCATGATAATTGTATATATATTGTGTTATATTTATAATTCAAAAGCCCATTGTCAAGCATTGCTTTTATTGTTGTAGAAAAAGAAACTGACAAATTTATGTTTATCCATACAGACAGATACTCCACAGCATGAAACCAATATGATTTGATCTCTTATACACTCTATATTATTGTGGGTATGGAGTGTGAATATTAAAATAAGCTTATCTTTCTAATTTTTAACTGACTTAAAGAGTTCTATGGTGAGAATCACTTCCTACAACACACTTATTTAGTACACGCTTTATTAATTAAAATGTTTCTGAAGAGAGACATTTAAGAAAATTCTCTTTCACAGACTGACAGAACAAAACCAGCATATTCTGAAATGTTTGAAGAGGGTAAAGTATTATTCAACTGAAATAGGGTTTTGGGAGAACTTGATCTCATTCAATTTCAAAAAATGGGTTTTGACTTTTGGTGTTATTAATGATTTTACTTGGAAAAAAAATCAGTAAAGCCAATCAAAAGAAGAGAATCATTACAGAAAATATCAGGAAAAGTAAAATGAAATTGGTTTAAGAACTAACTGGTTTAAGAAGTTACTCAAGTAAGAATATTAAAACAGAGTCTAAATGTTTCAAAGACTAGCTAGGGAATTTGAACTATTCTTTCAACTCAATTTAATTTTAAACAGATAATTTAATTTTGGTGTTTCTGTAGAGGTTCATTTTTGTTTGGTTTAGTTTGGTTTTGACTAGAAATAGCAGTATCATATGAAACAAATACGTGTTAGCCCAACCTAGAATATTTAATTTTATAACTCTCAGTTTCATACAAAATCAGTAAACATGTACACTGATTGTACTGAAACTGCATTCAAAAGTGGGGCTGAAGGTAAAGGTTGCTTTTGGTATCTTCGTGGCTTAAGTTGTCAAGGGTAACCAGGTGTGAATTCCAGTTCTTTAAGGGAACTACAGCTTTATTTGTATATCTTGACTCCCAAACTGCGTGACCTCTACTACTATGACTGTTGAGCATATTGTGTCTGAAAAAAAGAGCCAGGAAGAGAAGGCAAAACTGGTTTATGTCAAATAAGGTATCCTCTGGTAGTTGTGCTAAGTATATATTTCATATTCAGCTTATGTCACAGGAAGAACTGGAATTCATGGATATAAAGGAAAGTTGAATCAAGTCTATACCACTGACAAAGTACTACAATGATAGGATCAAAGATAAAGTTCAATTAAAGATGTATTTTAACAAGGACTTCTAAATAATAAATCTTACAAAATAACTACTGAATGGTATCCTCATGATCTAAGCAGAGAATATGCATATTTTAAGAACGTTGTTTCACGTTGAACAACTTTTGCATACGTTCATACATACACACATAAATTATCACAAAATTGTCACACTAGATTTTTGACACATATGATTATTGGCAAACTTGAAGAACACTTCCATGTTTCTTGGTCCATTGTGCTGAGCAGTCTATGTCAGGTTGTATGTACAATGAACAGAAAACATCACGTGTTATTTTCTAACACAAGACAAAATAATTTCACAATTACTCTTGTTTCAAGGACATTACATTGCATTACCTGTTGCTCTGATTAACTTGTTATATGGATATCTATATTCCTGAGCTGGTTGTCACAACTTTTTTTGTTCAAGCATCACCCTACTGCTGTGTGTTAGACACCTCATTAAGATGTAAGAGGCATTGACACATTGTTTCAGGCAAATATCAGCGTCAAACGATTGTATGAGAGTCATCAGTGGTTTGCCAATATCTCTAGAGTCTCTGTCCTCCTAAAAAAGCATCTCCTGGAGCAGGTTTTCTTTTTCATGGAAACCAAGAAACAGTAAAGCAAAGTGCCTGTTATTTCATTTCTATTTAGTACAATACAAAAGTTATATGTATTTTATCTCTAAATACTTCTTTCTATGGAGAACCCAGAGATATTTGAAAGACTTTAGAAAACTTACTGAGCTCTCATAGTGAAAATATTGTTTTGCGCCATGGCTTGCTCAAACTTTTTGAATTTTTATAGGTAGCATGCTTGCTGCTCATGTCTGATAACTCTGATCATTAGTCATTCATATTTTTTTTTAGTTTCTTTTTCTACTGTGAGTAGTCGTGGTTCTCTTTGGTTGTTTATTCAGTAAGAACACATTTGATTTCAAGAGCTTGATTTTATTTTTCCTGAAGTAGTCTTTGAGGATTTATATCTTGGGTTGGCAGTAGAACTATAAACAATGTCTATTATCACTGTCTTAACCACTAAAATTTAAGCATCCAGGGGGGAAAATTGAAGAAGATATTGTTTGAAATTTTTATTTTTACAGTATTACTTTGAAAATTTTTATTCTTACATGCCTTTGTTAGAATTCATTATCATGGATCAGATTTATTTTTTTATATTCAACCAGACAAGTTTTAGGACTGAAACCACATGGGGCTCAATTGATGAGGGATTGGATTCCATCATTAAGTCTAGCTCCTACTGTCTTCAATAACAGGCAATGAAAAAATAAATATATATTTAGAGAAACCATATTGTATTTACAATCAAAATATTAATGAACAAAATATAATTCTCCACACTTCATAAGAAGTATAGTTACCAAAGTAAAAAGCTGTGTATATTATACGCTCTATTTAAAAAAAAAAAAAAAAACACAACAATACCATAATGAATACATTAATTTAGGGAAATAAACTATTATTGTCATTATCATTATAATCATTGTTATCGTTATTATTGTTATTATTGTTATTATTGCTGCTGCTAAATATACAATAGTTTTAAGAAATAACTATTTCTAAAATAATTCCAGGAAATCTCAAATGTGTCCTATTTGCATCTGTGAACAATTTACAGTGTTTTAAAGGAAGTCAGTAAAATACTTATTTTAGTGGGAATCAGGTTCTCTATGCTTGTAAGCAGGAAAGTAGAAGAAAATTATCAATCTTTATTTGGGAGATCCTGATTAAATGCAGTAAATTTTTTTTATGGATTTCATTTTAGGATATTTTATTCAAAAATATTTATTTATATTCATTTTATATAACATTGAAAAAATGCAAAATGTTCTTAGATTCTTTACTCTCTTTTACCAAAAAATCTGTGATATTCATGCAAATATTCAGCTGCTCAATAAAATTGAATGCAAGACAGAGAATCTCATAGGTAGACACTTAAATCTTTCCTAATCACAAGTATCAAAGCACAGGTGTAGAGTGAAATTACTGCTGTGTGGTATGGGAATGAGAACACTAGTTACTGAATCCTCATTGTTCTTTCCAGGTTCATCTTAGCTGATTTTATTCAGCGTTCAATAATATCAATATCATCCAATGATCCGCTTGAGTTGACAGCTAAAGGGTTTTTTTCATATTTTTGGGGAGGACCACTAGATTTGTTCCATACAGTTTTCTATTCCATTCTTCCAAAGAGGATTTTTTGTAACAGACATATGGAGGATACAATAATAATGTGAACTTCTAATAATACGAATTTCTAGCCTAGCTGAATGCCTCTTAATCTTCACAATTTACCACAAAACGCTGGATGATGAGTCATTTCTGATTTCTTTCATAGTGATTTCAAGCTTGGTTCTCATACAAGTATTCATCTTTTTAATTCTCTGAAGTGCTGACATTTGAACTGCTACCTGAGATTAAAAGCACATTAAAAGTAACAAGCATTGTGTTCCTTGTTCTTTGTTTTTGAGTTCTAAATCTCTTGCACTTTTTAAAATTCTTACAAATATTATTATACTTCCTATTTTAAGCTCTATAATATAATAAAAAATACTTCAAAAAATAATGAATTGTCTTATTTCTCTTCACGTGTTTGTTCTCTTTGTTGTTTCATTGCCATAAAGGCCTACGTGTTCTAGAGTAAAATTTCAGAAAACATTTAAATATAAATATTAGTGTTATGTTATGAACTATTTCAAACTGATCATATTAATTCTGTGGCTTTACTAGCCAAATACTAGTCAGTGCTCTAAAATAACAAGTCTTGTTGAAAATTCTAACAGTTCAGTGTAAATATAACAGAAAAAAATCATTTAAGAAATACACTTTGGAAATTATGCAAGAAAAATATCTCAAAATTCTGGATTGTATAATCTTAAATTTACTTCTATAAACAGTAGAACATTTTCACCAGTTTAACTAGTAACAAGGTGGACTGGAACAGCTGTTTCCAATAATTCTGTATTTGCCTTTTAGCTCAGGTCCATGTTTTTATAACTGGGCAAATATTGAATGATTATAAATCCATCTGGTGTTCGATGAAGAGTAATCTACTCTTGCCTGCATTGATTTACAATTAAAATTTATGGAACAAACCTTTTTCAAGTTAGTTTCATAAGATTTCCAGACTATAAAGCCTCACCTTTATCTAATGGAATAAAATAATTTAAATTTATTATCGTTTAGTCTACTAAACATTTTCTACCTAGCCCATGTTCTATTAATTCATTTGGTTATCTAAAAACTACACTGAATCCTTGGGAAATATAAAATCACATAGAATCACACATTTTGTAAATTATTTTTCATCTATCTTAAAATTGTCTAGTGGTGCCTGTCTAATTCAACTTCCTTAAAAGGAATTTTTAATAGGTTGTTTTTTGTTTGTTTTTGTTTGTTTTTTTTTAAACATGCCTCAATGACCGATGACTGCAGACACCAGTGCTGTAAAGTAGTAGAGTGTAAATAAAGGTATGAAGAAAAATATTTTTTCTTGCGTATGTAATAAAATTCAAACTACTTACAATATTTCCAACACGGCTATTAGAAGAAACAAGGTTTTTCTGTACTTCTGCCGTCTATCTCTGAAAAAGGCAGCTTTAGGACCTACTATCTGTCCTATTGATTCAATTACAGAAACATTTTCACCTCTTGTCCTAATTTATGTTATCAAGGTAAGGTAGAAATGCTACACAGAATTTTTTTTCATGAAGTTGTAATTATATAACTCTAAAGGTTTATGAAATACTCACTAGCAAAAAGGTTTTATGAAGAATATTCAAAATAAATTATCTGATACATTTTTTGGTTTGCAATCAATAAGCATTTCCACTGCAATTTAGACACCATGAAACTATGTTAGAATGAGTCTCTGCATATCTGCATTTATTAGTCTATGTTGTTTCTAGATATATTCCTTTTACTCTGAGCACCCACTTTTCTCTCTGCATGAAAAGAATTTGTAGAACTTTCTCATTAATTAATTATCTGATCATACTCCAGAGTGCTTTTGTCTTTCTGCAGTTTCACCTTTTACTCTGAAATTCAATCTAAGTATTGTATTCATATATCTGTAATATATTTGATTTTCTGAACTCCTAAATATTCAACATTCTTTCAAGTAATAATAAGTAGACTGTAGCATTCTGGTAATTAGGTTTTGGTAAAAAGACTGCTGACAATTTCTATCAAAAATTCAGGAAAAGACATGTAAACATTTTCTGGTGACTAAATACTTCACGTCTTTGTCTGTAGCAATATCAGTAAGTCTTCTAAACTCAGTAAGTAGAACAGATCTCTCACTTCCAGGTATAAAGATCATAATCAGTACATAATGCAGAAAATGAATCAGGATATCAATTAATTTTCACAAAATTTTAGCCCATGCAAATAATGATAAATGGATTTTTAGCACAGAATATTGAATCTCCACCAAGACTTGTCTTTATTCTACTAATGTGTGCTAAAAGACAGTAAAACCCAGTGTAAGACTGAGCTATAGACAGAGATAGGAGTTTAAAAACTTAATAAACAAAATTATCCGAGAGGGGAAAAAAGCCAACAACAAAATATCTCTGACATTTTTTCCTGTACCTTACTCTAAATCAGGGAAAAAAAAAAAAAAAAAGAAAAGAAGACAATAAAACAGAAGAAACAAAGCAGAGCAAAAACTCGTGGAGAAAGGTGATAAAGAAAATAGAAAATCAACTCTCTTTGACGTTCAAATAATTTCACATAAAAATCTTCTTCCACACATTATTTCTCCTATGTTTACAGATGATCTGTCTTTGGTATCTGCTTCAGTAGAATAGATAGGATACTCCTCTTCACTCCCACTTGTAGAAACCACTACTTTCTGTGTGTGATAACTGTTATGAGTTTAGCAGTGCTAAAAAAAAGAGGTAAAGAACAGTGTCACCAAAATATAAGCTTATTTTCAATTTAAAAATTTCTTTGAAATGTTTTAATGCATTTTTTGGCTACATGAAAAAGTATAATCACACCAACAGATCTTGTTATTTAAGAGGGGTACCATAAACATGGATATGGTAGTGAGGGACTGTGCTCCAGTTAAAATAGGTACATTTGAAAAACTCAGGTGTGTTTAAGGTGATGAACAGGTGAAATATGTTACAAAAAGAAATTCAATTTTAACCAAAACTAAAAAAAAAAGCCTTACATACATTTACAGTGCTCCAAAACAAAAATAAACAGAGCATCAAAATTTATTATGAACTTTATTACTGTTCGGTGAAAAAATGTTTCAGAAAAAAGATTGCTTAATATTTCAAATGTATTCAGAAAAAAACCCCAAACAAATTTAAAAAAAAAGAATACTTAATAGGATGAGCTGCTTTTTTCACTGCAAGTTACAGAATCATGGTGCAATCATCTGTGTAAAATGTCCATTTTTTATTGGTAGCACCAAATTTTATGGTATTTCTTCGACCCAGAACTAATTGAGGAATTTAAAAGTCCTGACAAAAATGGTCTTGGATCCAAGAAGTGGTGATAGGTAAATCTTGCAAAATTCATAATTGCAAAAAAGGTTGGAAATCTTTGGGTTTGAGTTCTCCCCAGTCTACAGTTATGATGTAGCTTCAATGGGATTAACATGGGCCAGAAACTAAAATGAAAAAACAAACAAACAGAATGCACAAGGAATAGTCACTGTTCTTCCTCACTTGTGGCATGCCTGAAATCATTATGTTTCGTGTTGAACAACCTGCAGCCCTGCTTTGCTGTTATGGAGATATCACATTCATTAAGGATTCAGTGAGGGCATGTCAGTTTGTTAATACTGAAGGACAAGTAGTATTTATGAAGGAGCCAATCAACATCACAAGTGGAAAATATCATTTCAGTTCCTTTCATTCAGCTTTCCCAAGAATGTGCAAAAGGAATCTTGGATCATATTGGTTTTCTTCCCCTTATTCTGATGTTATCCTACTAGCCCCAGTGAACTCCCAAATTAGCAAGGCTCAGAGGTGCTTAAAGATATGTCTAATTTTTGGATACTCCAAAATCAATATTTCATAGTTTCATCAAATCTACAGACTGAACTATATGACAGCCCAAGGTATTAACCAGAAAGCTAAATGCCCATTAAATGATACTCCATCTAGGAGCATTCAAGTAGGAAGCAAAGTCCAAGCTCACACTCAAAACAGGGTTGATACTGAATTAAGACAAAGTCACTCAGGTCCTTGTCCAGCAGTCTAGAAAATATCTGTGGACAAAAATCCTTGCACCCTGTACCAATGGACAATAAAACTCATACTGAACATTTCCACACCACACCTACACTTATAAACAGCTGCAAAACCAAATTAGTGTCTTCTGTTCCTCCACCAGGCCCCACTGATTCTGGATCCATGTTCTCCATGGTTTGTTGAAAGCAGTGGGTGATGACTGCTAGGCCCACTACCCAAAATATATTTCCTTCAACACAGCTTGCCCAGCCTTTCCTTGCAGGGCCAGTTCTCCATTTCCAGCTACCTTAGAAGACCTTGGTTTGGCTCACATGAGTTTATCCCTTTGAACAAGATGTATCTCATTAGGTCCTGTGGATATTCAAGGATCAAGAATGTTCAAGATGAACATTAACTGATCTTCTACCACAATTGGAAAGTTTTTCTCCTTCTTGAATCCTATTTCTGAGCAAAGACACCTGGAAATGCTTTCCAATAAAGGCTGAGGCAGAGAACACAGCAAGCACCTCATTCTTACCTGCATCCCCTGTCACAAAGTCACCTACCTCCACCTACCTACCATTTTATGAGGACTCAGTACCCTGTTCAGATCACATCCTCTGTCACCCTGAGTGAGGTGACATCACCCATCTCTCAAGTACGGAGTGAGTCAAGGCCTCTGAGTTTCTGGGTCCCTTCACAGTCACTGCCAGCCACAGTTCCTGTCTGTGTTACATGCACTCTTCCTTACTAGTGAAACACCTGTCAACCCTGGAGCTGGGCAGAGCCTGATACACTCAGTGCAAGTCAGCTATGGGGAGTATGGGTATCCACCCTTTTCAGTCAAGAGTCATTCTCCCAGCAGGGAAAAGCTGACAACAAAACTGGTTTGCAGGAACCCTATGGAGCTTCCAGACGCAATTGCCAACAGAAATCATGGTTTTTTTGCGGAAAAAAAAAAGGAAGCAAATAGGTAATTAAATAAATAAACAAACCCCACAAACTGCAGGGGATGGTCATGGTGTGATGTAAAAAAAAAAAAATAAATAAAGAAGAGTTCATGCCTGTGACTGAACTCTCCCAGTCCTTGATTAAGAAAAAATCTGGAAGAAAAAACACCCAAGAAAAAATGCCTCATAAATTGCTACATGGAAAAATGTGTTAAGCCACCAGAAAACAAAGCAACAAAGAATGAAACAAAACACAGGAGGCTGTATTACATTTGTGTGTCAAGGTTTTGGTAGTAGAGAGTGGGATGACATCTGTGAGGAGTTGCTAGAAGCTTCCCTTATGTCCACAGCCTCTCTAACTAAAGATCTAAAGAAACGCCATAAAAACTGAAAAAGGTAGATATATAAACAATTGTCCACAAGTTAAGAAAAAAAAAAGCCAAAAACAAGCAAACAAAAAATTCCCAAACAATCAAACAAGAAAATCCCACACCAGACAACAACAAAACAGCAACACAACCCAAAACAAAACAAAAACAAACAAACAACCAAAAAAACCCAACCATCAAGAAAATTCTATGGTAGGAAAGAAAACCCTCTGAAAAAAATCCTGGAAAAGCCATCCATAAAAACACATCTAAAAAAATAGTAAAAACAAAACAAAACAAAACTAAGAAGCCCTCATGGAAGCTCACTAAAACCCCACCATCACAAAAAAAAAAAAAAAAAAAAAAATTCCAAAAACAACAATAACAACAGAAAAACCACCCCAAGCCAAAAACAAATAAAAGAATGAAAATCAAGAAAAGGAAATGGAAATAATAAGGAAGTTCCCCACAACAACCACCCATGCATATTTCCCATAAATAAAGGAGCAAATATAAGGAACCTCCTAAGTCAGAAAAATCCAAATGGTAAAAATGGCCACCCAAAATATCTGTATGTCTAAAAAATGTCTTTTATCTGCTTGCTTGCAGCATTCTGCACCAGCAGGAGTGAAGAAAGGTGCTGGCAGAGAATGAAATAGAAGTGCTGAATCACGTTTCTTGTGTAAGTGTATTTACAGGTTTCTCACAACCCTAAAAGAATTCATAAGAAAGAAGACAATAAATGTCTTAAGAAGTGTCTCACCTTGTTCCACTGTAAGGGGATAAACTCTGACAGAATGTTTTTGATATGTGCCTGCTTTTATATGACTCTATAACAATTCCAACCTCATCCAAACTTTCTCCTTTAAATAAATCCTTTCATGGATTTATCTCACCTAATTTCATTGGGATAACTCCCTTGCCTAAACTTTTGCTTCCCATGACATTTTCGGCTCTGTAGGGTCTGTCTAGCCTCCAGGTGCTCCTCAAGAATAAAACTGATTTCTCACAGGTTCTGTATAGTATCTGCTCATCCAAATACAGACACTTCAAGGCAGGGGATGGAGTTTGGAGCTCAACTGGAGATGGTGTAGGTTAATTTTTTTTTTTTTTAACAGCTGTTCAGCCATTTTGGCAAATGAATTATGCACAGAAGTCTGTAGTGGGTCTACACCTACCTCTGAGAAAGTCAGCTCAGTGTTTTGTTGGAGGGAATGGAGAGAAACTGGCCATTTTAGGGCATGATTCATGTGAACCATTCAGAATATCTGCTTTATGAGATTCCACAGAGTTTTCACTGAATGTAAAACTGACAAATTAAAGTGTAGAAATCAGCTATAGGCATTTAAAGATAGGTGAGATTACTTTTAAAGGGAACTTCATGATCTCTAGGTGAGAGTACCTACACATATTCTGTACCATATTTCTTACACCTAAAAAAAAAAAACAGATAGGCACCACTTTAGTAAGTACAAAGACAACTACTACATGGACACCTTATGGACAGTTTTCATAACAATATGGCAACTTTTTTTTTTTTTCAGAAAATGAGGAGAGAGAAATTTCTAGTACATTTTTTCTACTGTCTCCTGGAAAGTTCTGAAATTATAGAAGTCTCTGTGACTTCTGTGCTGTTCTGTCCAGCTTATGAAACTGAAGATTTTGTCACAGGTTATAAAGGTTATGATGAACTCCTAATTGAACCAACAGATATTCTCAAACTCAAAAACCTACAAAGCAGCTTTTGAAGTGAATGGGCTGGCTGCTACATTCTGATCTGTCTGCATTTTATCAGGGAAAAAAAGAATGATGTCAAAATCTTTGGTGAATCTTCTCTAAGAAACATCATTTATTCACAGGTCACATGGACAGTAACAAATTTTATTGCATCTGTGAATAAAAAAGAATTGCCCTGTAAGCAACGCAACATAATTTGTTGTAGACTTGGAAGAGGCAATGGAAAATCTGCCCTGTATTCACGCCCTGTTTATTTGAAATCCACAGTATAAAACAAATAAAACCAGCAGAAACAGAGAAGTGAGAAAAAATTTCTTTTTGCTTGCTTATATAGGCACAGCTGCTGACATTTGTGTGGCTGGCAACTCAAGTTTTAGTCATCAGTGAATTTAAAGACCATAAACGCATCTGTTTCAAAAAAAACTTCAATAACATTTTTGTAATTTTTTCCACGAGTGTATGTTTAAGGCATTAGGTACCTCAAAATTCACTACTAGGATAACTTTGGCAGAATTTTCTTCAAAACATTAGATTTTAACACTTAAATTTACAGTATTCCCAAGATATTTTCTATATTATATTGTTATTTGTGTTTGAACAGCACTAAGTATTTATTCTTTCCTACAAGAAATGTGAAATTCCTCGCAAAATTTTGACCTCTTCCTCATACATTTCTAGAATAACCTTTTACTGATAGCAGTCTGTATCAGAAAGAGATTTAGCAAACAAACTAACAACAAAAACAAAACTCTAAAAGTTCCCATAACACAAAAAAACAAGAAAAAAATCATTAAAAAATCCCCACAATCCAGTTAGATATGGATTCTTATAAGAGTAACCCAAAGTATTTCCTCACTCAGTGATAAATACGGTATCTTCATTGAATTATCATAATACAACTCCCCTTTTAAGCCAAAGAAATAGAAGTACATAAATAATGATCAGCTGCTGATCTAATTCAGTCTCATTCAAAGGATATATCCTAGTGAAAGGGGACTTGAAATTGTCTCAGGGATAACAAGGGGAGAGATGATACGGAGCAAAAGATACATTGATGTGAAAAAACAAGTTAAATGGTAGTAGGGCAGCTCAGTATTTTTCATAAATCAGAAATTACAATTTTAAATGTAAAGAAAATGTTTTTATTATTTCCCATGTTAAACAATACACATCAATCAAAATATGCTACTGAAAAGGAACAAAAAGACAGCTAAATCCATCAGCTAAAAGGCACGTGTACAAAAAAGGTGGGACCTAAGTAAAGAATTGATATCTTTAGAATCATAAGCCTCAAAAAAATTCCCTAGATACCACATAAAAAACTTTCTTAATTTCAAACAGAAGTTTATAAAAACATCTGAGGGCTGACTAGTACCATGTTCCCACAATGTTTACCAGAATCATTCAGCTTATCTTCCTTGACTAAGTTGATCTAACTAGTTTCAGCCAGTCTATCAGATCAATTTCTGACAAAAGCCAATGGCAGCTGTGAATACTGCTACACTTCTTCTCTGGATGAAGATTATTAAATTCACACCTTTCATCCCAGGTGAATGACATCCACCAGAGGAAGGAGCAATGGAATGTAGAGTCATCCTAAGGTATAAGCCAACAGTCTCAAGGAGGGCATATGATGATCGTAGGAGGACTCATGCCAGATACATTAAATCTATGCTGCAACTCAGTATCATGCACTTGCAGAGTCCAAGTCTTCTAATTCTCTACACAGGGACAAGCAATCCCTCAGCATATGCCTTTCAAGAGCAAGATTAGGATAGCCTGCCCAAAAGGAAATGCAGCTGGGACACTGCTGCATGAGCAAAACACTCTGACCTTCTAACACAGTAAAAGGAAGCATCCACAGCTTCCTCATGGGGCTATTTTACTTTACACCATGTCATAAACCATTAAGCTGTTCTCTGTAATAACTGCTGAGACACACCCCCCCCCCCCCCCCCCCCCGCCAGGGGTTTTAGTTACTTCTTTTCCTGAGATAGTTTTGTATTTTAATATTTTGTGATTTGCATTATATTGTATTAAAGAATATATTCTGTAGAGGAATTAACCCACAACTATGAAGGGACACCCTAGTTTCCTTCATAGATGAGTGCTTTAAAGATGAGGGTGAAGTGTCACTTTCACACTTGATTTTTTTCTTAAGAAGCTAAGATTTTTCAAGCTACATGACCCTTTCATGGCACAGCTGAAGGAACATTTTTTCCACAAGAGATGAAACATGCTTCCAGTTTATTTCTTCCAAAGGCTTGGTAGTTTCTAGGTAGCCACAAAATATTCCTAAGGTGTGTATGAAAGGTGATCAAGGATGTTCAAATAGGTGATATATAATTGTGCATGCATAATTTATATTGTGTATAATTTATATTTTATAAACCAATAAAAGTTTTGAACCAAGAATATATTAGCTGAGCAAATAAAGGTGTATTGAAATGAAATTCTGCTTTCCCTGAACAGGAAGGGGGTATTCCTTGTTTTGTAACAATGCTCAGAGGACAACCCTCTCTGAGTGCCATCAGGGTATTTTTCTACTGACCAACATATGAATTAAGGTGTCACTTACTGTGGTGTATTAGAAAGTAGCTTAACTTTGGAGCCTTGTGTTGGAAGATCGGGGCAGTACATAGAACAGATCCCGAAAAGGTGAGGAGCAGAATCAGTACAAAAATGTTTAGGGTCTAAATCTATTGCTGTATTTTTCAGATGCTTCCTTCTCTTAAAGAAAAATAAAACAAGAATGTGGTTTTCCTGAGTTCTGACAGCTGTTCACTGATTGAAATATCACAGTTCATAAAATAAGTTAAAAGAAGAGATGGCTGTCAATATAAATGCATGACAAATTCTATTGCTATTTTTAATTTGATGAAAGAATAAATAGATCTGATATACATAACCAGTGATAATCTTGCATATTTATAACAAGCTATCTAAAAATAAATATAACTTCTAACTCCATGTCAATATTTTTTCCCCCTCCATTTAAATATAAAGTGTTATTTAAATACAGGACGTCTATTCAGCTGAGCAGCCTTCACTCTGATGTGATCAGCTGCAAAAATTATTTATGGGAGATGACTTCAGCGGGTCCAAGTGTCCACATCCTCTCTTCCCACCTGGCCTTTACACAGAGCTGTGGGAGAATTTATGGATATGTTTCCCCAAGGGACTGTTGCTTCCACTACTTACTGCTTTCTAAGTTGAATCATTGGGATAAACAACCAGTGGTTTGTTGGGGTGCTTTTTCATGTCTCTCTAAACTAATATAAATCATTATTATTATTACTATTATTATTATTATTATTATTATTATTATTGCATTAGCTGTAGTTATATAGGTTATTACCAGCTCTTGGTCTCCTGCGCCCAAGGTTCTATATACATTACTGTTGCTAAGAGTTTCATTTCTGCTTCTTTGTTTCTTTCTTGTGCATGCCTAGAAAATGTAATGTACTGTTTTTGGATAAGCCACACCTACGACCATAATCTGTGTTTTGCTTCTTTTCCCAGCCTATGTCAAAACCTCCTTGTAGGTTAAAGCTGGGCAGATGTAGCCATGGTCTTACTTCTCGCAGCAGTGCTTTTGAGTAATCTTCCTTCCATGAAGTCACAGAATAGGCCAAGGATAGTATAAAAAAATTCTTTCATATGGCTTTTTTTGCTATCCCTTTAGATCCAACTAAATAGAGAAACACTCAGAAAATACAGTTCTTGGTTAAATAAAAGCTTAATTCCAAGTTTAACAGTGGTGAAGAAATAATTTTTTGCTTTTTTGTTTTGGTTTGGTTTTTTGTTTTAATGTGAAGCAGTTTGTGTTTGGTTAAAAACAGCTATTAAATGGCCACCAAAATTCAGTTTACTTACTGTGTCAGTTCTGAAGAGTGTTCTAAGGACAAAAGAAGGTTCTTATACCTAATTGCCACCAAGAAAGGTCAGGGTGTCTGGCTTCCACAAACATCAAAGCTCAGGAAGCACTCCTCGGCCATAAACACATTTATGGCCGAAAAGATATGTCTGATTACTCTATATGGTAAAGGAATGAAGACTCAATTCAACATCCAAATCTTATAAAAAATAAAATCTGTAGAATCCAGGCAGGCTAGTCTCACTGGAAGTCCAACTAAAATACACAGGTTACTCTTTGTGGAGATCTCCAACAGATGTGGTATTTTCTTGACCTTCACACTTGAATCAATTTGGAATAACTGAAAAAGATTATGGAAAATGCTTTCATATGTTGTAAAGAAGTAAATTGAAATAGCAAACTGGGTATAATTATTATCTCAAGGCCAGGAAAAAAGCAAATAAACAATGTAGCATAATAATTGACTAATCTCAGTAAAATGCTGAAATTTTCAAAGCAGTGTGTAAATACTAATTTGTATGTGAATAAATTATGAAAGTGCACATGTTTTTTATTACCTCACTCTTACTTTATTTCCTGTCATAAGCTTCAATTCTAGGTCTAAAATTGTTTTTTTTGCAGCTTTGAAGGAGTGGAGCATAGCATTTAACCCCTATTGGGAGACTGAGTATTCTGGCCTAAGTGACATACTGCTTTAATTTTCTAGAGCCCAAATATGATTTTTCATGCACACCATCTAGCTATCCAGCATATGTTAAGGCAGAGAAAAGCTTGAATTTCTATTACTTAACATTCCAAAGAAGACTCCAATTAATTACTTGTAGCCTACAATAGGATAAATATATTAAAAATGCTCAATCATACATTGCAGAATCAATTCAAAGAGAGAAAGAGAGAGAGAGAGAGAGAAAGAGAGAGAAGAGAGAAAGAGAGAGAGAGAGAGGAGAGAGAGAGAGAGAAGAGAGAGAGGAGAGAGAGAGAGAGAGAAGAGAAGAGAAAGAGAGAAAGAGGAGAGAAAGAGAGAAAGAGAGAGAGAGAGAGAGAGAAAGAAAGAAAGAGAGAAAGAAAGAAAGAAAGAAAGAAAGAAAGAAAGAAAGAAAGAAAGAAAGAAAGAAAGAAAGAAAGAAAGAAAGAAAGAAAGAAAGAAAGAAAGAAAGAAAGAAAGAAAGAAAGAAAGAAAGAAAGAAAGAAAGAAAGAAAGAAAGAAAGAAAGAAAGAAAGAAAGAAAGAAAGAAAGAAAGAAAGAAAGAAAGAAAGAAAGAAAGAAAGAAAGAAAGAAAGAAAGAAAGAAGGAAATTCAGGTAATATATGTCAGTGATTTATCATGTTCTTTTGGTCAGCAAACTACTATTTTCCTGTTCACACACTATTTATTTTTATTGTGGAGATGTTTACAAGCAGGCGATCAGTTTGAAAGAAAATTCTTTCTTTTAAAATACTCTCACAGTTGTGGACAAAATCCAGCAGAGGTCCACTGACTAAAAAGATGCACAATAACTCATAGCAGGGAAAAGAATTGGCCCTTTTTTCCTTTTTTTTTAAATCAGAATTCTCTAAGGATATACAATACTTGGCAGGGGAACATTAAGGGAATAGTGTGATGCTTATTTCAAAAATAGATATCAATCACCTTCTGAAGAAGAGTAATAAATACAAAATGTGGTTGATATATGTTTGAATATATTCAGTAAAAGAGATACTATTTGGAAAGATGTGTTTTAAAGCATTTCCATGGATACATTATGAAGCAACTAACAAATGAAGGATTCACAGACAACCACTGTCAAATTGTTCAAGAAAGAATTCCTGAAGAGCCACATGTTTGAAAGCAATGAAGGGACAATAATTCTGCACCTTACTTCTAACAGTGGTACAGATGTTCAGCTAAGCTCAGAGTATATGTTCAGATATGTTATTATTGCTGTTACTACCTGCATCTCACAATTTTATAATCAGCTCATACTGGGAAAATCAATGTTATCTGTCAAAACACACATTTCTCCTATAAAACCAACCAGAGGTCTCTTAAGCCTCCTTTTTATAGACAATCTTTATCTTAAATCTCTATCCTGCTAAAAATATTTAATTGCAACCAAAGTTTTAAATCACTTATCACACCTAATTTGGCTGCAACTCATACACATGTTGAGATATTTTTCTTTTGCTGCTTGAGGTAACATAATCTAATTATTATTGACTCAAAGCTTGAGGGATTTAAATCTTTTACCTTAGTCTTTCATCTTATCTGATCATCTTTACTCAATATTTTAGGGTTTTGTCAGCAAGTGGCAATTTATTTACTTTTTCAGTGAGATCATGCTTTCTTTTTCCCTGCCCTCTATCCCCCTCTGGTTTGTTGTTTTCTTTTTTCCTCCCTCTTCTTCATTGTTTTTCACCTCTTCTTGTGCCTCATTAGATTTATGGCATCTTCTGTAGGGGCAGAGACACTAAACCCAAAGCAAGGCACTGTGTGCTTTCAAAGTTACTCTAAATGTGTTTTTACGGAGAGAAGCTGCAAAGATGAACTGTCTTTCTCCCCAATAGAAACAAAATTCCTCAGCCATGCTAGATGACAATGATGAAAAATTGAAAAAAGAGGAAAGCTATTTGCAAGAAAACTTCTGGCAGGAAGACAAGTCTCCTCTTGTGATTCATATCTTCAGGGAAACTAAATAAATCCAGCAATGAGACATGATTCTCTCCACAGGAGACACTAGGATATTAGCAATGTTACAGTGGCACATAGTACATCAATTAATAGTTATTAAAGCCTTCTAAAAACTTGAACACTTTGATCTCTCATAATAAAGAATGTGCTGAAGGTAATTTTATATTTAAAAGAATGTGAAAATAATTTCCTTTTTTGCATGTGTTAAAAATATACACCTAATGTAGTAAGATTCATATCACACTCAAAGCAATCTCTTTGGCACAGATATTGTACATACAAAAAATACCATAAAGTAAACTCTTAATAAGTTACCACTTCCCTTCACCAAAAACATGATATATCTTCAGCTGCTATAAGACAGGATTTCCCTAGACTACTGAAAATTGCTACTGAGTATCCTGTTGGCCTTTCTCTTTCCTGGTATTCTTTTCAGACAATCTATAAGATTGATAAAGGAAAGGACATCTATAAGAGTAGGGGGGAAGGGGGAAGTCTATTTAAGTGCAGTGTGAAGAGATGTCCTGCAGATTCTTCCAGAATACTCATGTGGTTCCTGATCCCACGTTCTGATTCTCAAACAAGGAATGCTTCTACAGTAAGGAGCAGCGATTTGTTTTTTTTCATCTGTGGACATAGTTTGTAGCACCTCTCCAGCTGTTTAATTTACTGTCCATCTGCATCTTTTACAGCCCTCAGAAATCCCTTTGTTTTTGCATCCAGGTGACAAGATGATGAATTGTCTTTCATCATTCACTTCACATAGCTGAAGGCTATTAATCCAGAACTAAGAAGGTTTACACATCTTGTAAGTAGTAAGAACTAAAAGTTCTGATAACCTGTAAAGGCATTCTCTCATTGTATTTTTTTGTTAATATGTCATGACAGCAGTGCAAATCCACTACTCTGAAGCTATAGTGAGTGCTCAAAGGCCAGATTAATTAATACTTTAAAGGAAGTTGTACTGGATTTATTATTATTCATAATGACCATGTAACATAAAATGTTAAGTAGAAAGCTCTATTTTTCTTTGAAAATGTATTATAACACAAGTGTTGTGAAAAATTCTTACAACACACTACATTCCTCTCTTCTTTTATGTAGTAGCATAGGATAATTCATTTTGGAAAGGAAGTTTAGATGGCCATAGTTCACCTAAAGTGGGACCACTTCTAGAAGCAGATGAAATTGCTGGGGGCTTTGTTCATCTGGGCCTTGAAAGTCTCCAAGATTGTAGGATTTCAGGGAGAAGAGATGGAGAATGATGTTGGATGGAAAGGATGGACAGTACACCACTTTTGGGGAGCTGGGAGGTTCCAGCGTTTCATTATCATTGTAGTGGTGGTTTTCACCCTTATATCTAAGCAAATATTCACTATATAATGCATGAATTATCTGTCGTTCTTTCACAATAAATCTCACTAAAAAGACAAATCCATCTTAAATTACAGATGAGGAGCTGATGTTTGGTGGTCCCTAAACCATCTCTTCTCCAAGTTGAACAAGCCCAGCTCCCTCAGCTTCTCTTCATGAGCCCTGTGCTGGAGCTTCTTGGTGGTTCCCAGCTGACCTAAGTGAAATTTATCAACATCCTTTCCTCCTTGGTGGGGTCTGAACTGGATACTGCTTTTGAGACGCACTCTAACCTGCGATATATAAAAGGGGGTAATAATGTAAAAGGGGACTTGAGTGTTCCTGTTGACAACACCCAGGGTGCTGTTTTCCTTACTGCTAGCCATTGCTGCCACCTCAACCCCAAGGCCCTTTTCAGCAGAGTTCCTTCCCAGTCAGTCACTCCTCAGTCTGTTTCACTAGGGATTAATCCATCCTCTATTCCTCCTGCAGATCTGTTACAAAGATAACAGAAGCCATAGGATGCACTTCTCAGGAACTCCACTTGTAAATAGGGACTTCCAAGTGTTGAAAAACGTCAAGGTAAATGACATCTGTGTCTCTTTCTTTATCTGCAGACTTAGTCATTTCATCATGGAAAGCTGTTAGATTGCTTAGGTGTGATTTAGCCTTGGTACGTGCATGCAAACTCTTCCTAGTGACCTTCTCTTTCATGTGCTCAGAAATGTGTCCCAAGAGTATTTTCTCAGGTACTGAAGTGGGAATGACCAGCCTGTATTTTCCCAGGCTGACCTTCTTCTCCTTTTCTGATGGTGTGTAGAATAAATACCTACTTGCAGTCACCAGGAAAACATGATGAAAGGTATGACCTTTCAAGACAGAAAAAATTTACCTTTCAATTATAGCTACCAGCTTGGTCTGCAATTTCAGGCTCATCCTACTTAGTACATGCATACATGTATAGTATCCTAAAGGAAATTCATTCAGCCACTTGATTGCAAATATCATATTGATTTTTGTTTCCATCTCTCTGTTTTTCAGGTGGGAATTTATTATCTGCTCTGATGGAACTAAATAAAGAAGAAAACTTCAATCTGAAGTTCCATGGACATAGAACATATTTCTTCATATTCAAACTATGTAAAACAGCTACATAAAAGAATAATCATGGTAAGTGTTGGGTCTTTCATGATATTTATACTCATTAGATTAAGGACCAAGCAAAGATTCCATTTTCCCATACATTTTAAGATGAAGGCACAGTCCTGTCCTGAAGAGGGGAAATACAAGTTTTATGAGGTAACTATCTGCAGGACATAAAGAAAGAACACAAAATACGCCATTATATAAGTTGCATGTAGAGATCACAAACCTGTACTAGATGTTGTAAGTATCTATGATGAAAGATAAGAATGTAGAGAGAATAATGCCTTCCTTCTTCTCATGGGCTCAGTATAAAGAGGTTTGTATAGATGTGTATCAAATACTTGGTGCAGGCACACAGGCATTGGGTCAATTTAAATTAGCTTTAAATACAAAATGCTATAATGACAAACGAACTGATAGCACATAAACCGTCTTGGACTAGAGAAAAATAGATCGATCTTTTCAGTGTTTTCAGGTTCAGTGATTTACAAACACAACTACTCCAAACACTTGCAAGCTGTGGACCAGTCATGCCTTGTCCGTCTGCGACATTCCTTTTCTGCTCTGCATAAACATAACTTGTATTCTAATGGTTTGGACAAGTCCATGATTGCTGGAACCTCCTGAAGGTCAATGTTATCACATGATTTTTAGTTTCTGTATGAAAGATATACATTCTTTGCTGTGGCTACTATGCACATGCAAGAGTTTAATATTTTTTTCTTTTTATATTACTGTATTTTGAAAAAAAGAATGAGAAACATCTGTAATGAATTCCATCCCATATGTTACTAACTTTAGGTATAAATTGACCTAAAAATAATTCCATATCTTATAAGACTCTGAGGCACAATATTAGAATATATTTAGTGTCACCTTTATGCAGCCATACATATATACTTGTGTACCTAATGGATATATATATAACGTGTATATATATACATATGTATTTTGGTTCTTCCTTTTTCTTCTTTTCAAACTCTCTAGACATATGAAGAAACATATATGTTCTATTTAATTGCTGAATAGCTGAAACTTCTGAATTCTATTTCCTGTGTTCTGGATTTTGATTCCAGTAACTAACCAAGGGATATGATTTCAACTAAGCTCTCCACAGGCTTTGATGAACAAAAGCCAAAATGAACTGCAGTTTCTTTATGGAGATGAAGGAAAACAAACAAACAAAAAAGCAAAACCAAACACAACAACAAAACCAAACCAAACCAACAAAACAAAAGAAACAATGAAGGAAAGAATCTTCTGTGTTTCTTCTGCCTAATTTGGCTAATGATGTTGTCCTCATGATGTATATCATATCTGTGTGGAGAGAACAAAATTCAATCATTCCTCAGGCGACTGGGTTGGTTTGTTGTTTCACTGATTTATCAATCCATAATGCTGGAGAGAGCAGGGAAAATGGGATTATAATCAAATAACCTTGTTCCTTATAAATAAAAGTGATAATTAGAATTTTAATTGTGGGACTTGCACACTGTGGATGGCATGGTATATTGTTCTCAGCAGCACAGCACTTGCTTATTTTGAAGTGCCCAATAAGTTAACATTAAATTTAATGACCTGCTCCTCTCATTATGCTTATTAATCTATGAAAAAAATTAGCAAAAGATATGGATAGCTCAGGGCAAAACATATCCTTCCCTCTTGCAGAGCTGCAAGCTTCTCATACATTTGACATGCATACTGATAAAACCCAGGTAATGCTCTAGCCTTCAGGTAAAACATGCTGTTTTCCTTCTTTACCTGAAAGTCTTATGTTTTTCCATCTCATTCATATCTCAAATATCTCCTCTCAGAATTCTGACTCCAATCAAACAGTCTAAATTCATTCAATGTACCGATCATTAAGTCATGCATCTAGATACAGCATTACATGCAAGGACCTACACTGAGAAATTACACCAAAAAGGACTCCTTAGCAGAAATCATCCAAAAGTATAGGTGGGGTTTTTTGTTTGGTTGATTTGGGGTTTTTTTCAGTTATTATTTTTCCTTATCTTATGAGATCTTACAACAGAAATGCAAAGAATATGGAAAAAAGGATATAATGTATTCTCCCAATAATGGAGGGTATGTTGCTGAGGGGAGGCTGGAGTCATTTATAGTAAAGTATTTAATCATCTACAAGGTAAAACCTAAAGCTATTTTCAAATAAAAACATACCTAAATCCACTGGACTTGGTTAGCTTTGATATATAAGTAAGGGTCCTGCTTCCATTCATTGAGATGTATCTGTCTCAGCCTGAGCGTTGGCACATATCTCAAGTAATGTGCATTCAAGCAGTCCCTTCCCAAACACAGATTGCAGTCAAGTAAAGCTACAAGACCTGTGAATGATGACGATAAATAAAGGTAAACCTTGTCCCACCTTGACTGCAGTGAACGTCACTGTGCTGACCCCATACTAACAGCTATGGGATAAGTTCGTGAAAGAGAGGTAATTGGAATTCATGGGGGCTCTTAGACCATTGAATGGTTCAGTAACCCTGACATTAATTTATAAATTGCTTTTGCTTTCAAAATACCATGCGCAGCTTAGGGAATACAGCTGCCTTCACCTCCACTCTTTATTTAAAAAGATCCCACTTTGCTGCATTGAGAACCTGCCATTAACATCAGTAAAGATCTATCTGAGAAGGGACAACAAGGATGAAGCCTGTTATATAATTGCGAGACAACAAATGTGCTAATTTTACTCTGAAAAAAGATTTCTATTAAACTGTAGAACCTTTTCATTCAATTCCTTTAGGCTGTGCAATAATAAATCAATTTCTTATTAGAATGTTAAGAGAAAAATTATCTTGCAGTCACTTTCATGTTACAGCCAGAAATTAAAAAAAGAAAACAAACATGTATGGAAAGTACTGATCCAAACAAAGAAAGGTTTGCGAAAGACATCCAGGAAGTTGTCAATCCATGTGAGGTCAGATGTAATATCCCTGGAAACTTTGTTTACTTAACAAAGAGTCTCTATCCATTACTGGGAAAAAAAACACCCACAAAATAACATCATTTAGGGAATAAAAGTAGAATGGAGAAATAAACTGGAAAGAATCTCTACAGATCATTAGTCAGCCTTGTTTCACTTATTAAATTCAGTGTTAGAACAGGGTATTCAAGGCCTTGTCCAGTCATGACTTATATTGCAAGATTTCCATAGATACTTCTAGACTAGGACTTCCCTGGAGTTTTCTTTGGCTTTATGAAAAGAGTAATTTTCTGTATCTTTTATCACTTCATTCTCCATCCCTCTGAACTCTGCCCTAATCACTTTAGTTTTCCTATGCTACCAATGTGTTTACAGGTGTCCTTCTTGCGGTCTCTCACACTCCATACCAAATCTCACTTCACCCCTTCACACCTGGGTAAAGTTTCTGTGTTCCTCTCATGCATCTCAGATTTAATCTTTTTTGAATTTCTTCTTTACATCTCAACCCAGTCAGGAGTTCTCTGTGCAGCCTACCTTCTTCTACTCCTGCTCAACTTTTGCATATCAGTATGGTCACTTTCTGTGCACTTATGAGGGTGTCCAGGAAGATCAGGCATGTTTCCTGTGTCCTTTCACCCTGCAAAGAGCCTCCCATGAGATTTCAACAACTGTTTTGCTGGAAAACCTTCAGCTCTTCTGAAATTTGGATAATAATTTTATTTGCCCACTTCATTTCTCTCATGATCTTAAATTCATTCACCTTTCTATAGTTGACATGGCTATAACTGATGCTGATAGTGACTACTGCTAACCAGCAGAAGTATTTTCTCAGTCATCTCATCATTTCTGAATCAAGAAACTGTAGTTAGCAAAACTCAAATATTTACCACCTTGCTTGCACCCAAACATTTTGTGCACTCAGTAAATGTCAAAATGATGATGTGATAGTCATGAAACTCACACTGGTAGCTGAAAAACAACTTCCTCCTCTTTTTGGAGGGACTTGTCAATATATCACTGACATTAATATGTCCCCTAGTTTGAAGTCACAAGCCTTGGATCAACTCACAGCCTTTACTAGGACAAAGGTCCATGCATTCAGATAGCTTTCCTGTGTAAGAAATAACCCGCACTTCTCATGCTTTCTGCCACCTGTTTCCATCAATGGCAGCACTTTAGTTATCTGAGCTCTATTATCTTGTCTTTTTGGAAGCTGCCCCTTCCCAGCTGTTGCCAGGGCACTATGCCCTTTATGTATGTACACATCTGCAGTGGAAAAACGTCTTCTCATTTAGCCAGAAGGGACAATTTCCATCTCTGCCTAACCGCACATAGATGTTGGCCAACTGTCTATGCAATGCTCTGGAAGTTCATCAGCTGTAAATAAACATATATATTCTGTATGTAATCAACCTGGAAACTTATAAAAGGAAATAAATTTGAAATCTAATTTCGAGCCTTAGGCCAAGAAAACAAGGAATCAAAAATCATCAAATCCAAAAAAAGCAAAATAACTTGAGAAGGCTTCTTGAATCATTAGAATATATTCACAGGATGCTGTCTCATACTACCATATGTACACTAGTTAAGAGGGTATTTAAAGGATGAAATCAGTGGATTGGATTTCATTTCTGAAATAGTGAGATTAATATACCTGGTATATATATGGAAGTAGAAATAAACTTCTGATTAGATGATAATACAGAGTAGTGAAACATGAACACTAATTAAAATAGATATAAATAATTATATGGTATATAATAAACATTGTAAAATTTTGCAGAAATATTCCCATCCCTAAAAGCAATTTTGTCCTTCTTGGGCACATGACTGAAGGAACATGGTCCTTTGGAGGAAAGGAAGATGAGACTGAGAAGAAGGAAAGTTTGCTATGTCAAAAATTTTAGCTTGACAAATGTAATAATTTGATTTGATTTTCAATCTGGGAAATTTTGTTTGGAATTAAAGCACTGCTGTTATGCTTTGAATCACAGATGCCTAATCACAAAGGAATTCCTTACCTAGAGGCCAGGAAGGGCAAAAACAAATAAATACTGACCATTTTTTGATATACATGATTGGAAGATGATCTACATAACCACCTGCATAATGAAAGATTGGGATAGTGATATAACACTCAAATTTAAATTTTAATTTCCTTTTTCTTGTTTCCTCAGGGAAGAACGAGCTTACTTGAAGGAGAGCAGTAAATGGTTTCAAAATGATAATCACCAATTAAGTGATCATAGCTATGACTCTGTGCTAGCATCCCCATAGGTTATAAAACCCCCAGACAGCGACCCTTCATTCTCTAGGTGCAACATTTCTACTTAAAAGAGTGAGGAACTTCTTTTACTACAACAATATATCATCTTACCAATACTTTAGGATGATTCCTACCATTAATTGGACTGTGTGTTTTGGGGCTACTGCCTTCATTTACTCTTAAATCATAATTACTTATAAAGAAAATGCACAAATTTTACTGCTGAAATTTATCTTAGATGTCTTAGTCATAGCAGCATACAAAAACAAACATACGTATAAAATTGAAATTACCTACACTGGGATGCACAGGTTTATATATTTATATATACATATTGGCTTAAAGCATGATGTAATAAAGCCACGGTTGTGGGTTTGGTCCATATATAGGTCATTCATTTAAGAGCTGGGTTCAATGATCGTTGCAGGTCCCTTCCAACTCAGAATATTCTATGATTCTCTGATTTACCCTAACAGTATAATAATAAAAAATAGTAAATTAAACCACACAAATCTTTGCAAATAATTTTTCAGTTTACCTGACATAACAAGAAATATTACTTTTAATGTGACTTATGATGAATATCTGCACTTTTCACAGTAGATTTGTACACAGTGCATCTGCAGGAATTATAAATAGTTCCTCAATTTTACTCTTAATGTTGTGGAAAAACAAATTATTTGTTGCTATTCATGTGTTATATTTTTTGTATATTTATATGTTAATCAGGGTTATTATTTTTTTCCTTAATCAAATGAAGACAAATGGAGGAAGGGAAGTTACTAATTTTTTAAGAGGATATTCCCACATTTTATTTTCTTCTCTAGAACATTAAATCACATAATTTCCTGCAAAAAGTATTCATAGAGATTTGTTTAAGAAAAAAAAAAGCAAAATTAAATGTTTATATTTTTCAGCTAAATTCACAGATTAGAAACATTTTCTTAAAAAGCGAAACCTAAATGTGTTTCCAGGAAAAAAACTGTTCTGCTTCGATAGGATAGTTTTTCTTTGAATCATTATTAACTTCAAGTTATTTCTCATATATATGGAAGAAAACCACATATTCCAAAACATTTTAATTTACTTAGTTACCATTTAAGTGATTTTTTTGCAAATGATCAACAACAAAACAAAGTTTTTTCAAGAAGCACTTTTAGAAGTTTTAGTAACAATTCATTCATGTTTGCCAGCCACTTAACTGGTGATTCAGCCACAACAGCTCGTTTTCAAAATAATGCTAAAGGATTTTCTATGTTGGAAAATTATTAATTTGGAAAAACTTAAAGAACAATACTGACATTATTTTTTAAATTATTCTAAATAATACTAGTATAGGTAATGGGTTTTTAAAATATCTTTTAGTAGGGGAAATCTGGAGTACCAAAGCTCCTATTGATCACCCAAAATTTAAATTAAAAAAAAAAATACTGCTGTGCATATAACATATAATGTAACATTTTCATCTCAGCTATATTTCTATAATTAAAAATCAGAGGAAATTGTTAGTAGAAAAGTTCAGTAAAAGCAGTATGAGGTGTTTGTCCTCATAAAAATAAGATTTAAATTTTATTCAATTTCCTTTGATAATATTAATTTGTGTTTGAAAATAGGTTTACTCCTTGAAGTAAAACAACAAACAAACAGAAAAACAGGACTTAATTTCCAAAGTCTGGTAATTATTTTTATATCAGTTAAAACTAAAGATAAATATTGCTTTCTTTTCTGTTTCAGAATCTCACTTCTAATTTTGTAATTTTCATTTTTTTTATCACTACTGTTATTTTACTTATAGAACATTTAAACATGTTTTCTTCTTGTAAAATAATATGGTTTTTATATCTGAGATGTATTTCTATTGTTTTGGTTTTATTATATTGATATATGGTCACAATCTCTATGGAGGTGGAAAGTACTTGATCAGATCAATCAGAGCTCTATTTGGTTGTGTATCTTCATTTTAATGTGTAAGAACAGGTACAGGTGGAGCAGGTATAAAGCAATTTGGATACTATTTGCATGCTGGATGTCAAGATGAATACATATCTAGAAATGCCAAAGAAAATCTATACCCCTCCCCTCCCAAAAAAAACCCCCAACTAAACACAACACTATTTTAATGTGTATGAATGGAAGTCAGGCTTACAAGATTTACTGAGTAATTCTTTCACTTTGCTCAGCCCTGAATCAGTTTTGGTGGAGTCTGGTGTTCTATAATATAAACAGAAATAAGTCAAAAATATAACAGAATGTCATTAAATATGCCATAAAACAAAGTAGCAAAATTCATGGGCCTATTTAGTTTGAAGGGATGTTCTGCTTCTTATATGCTTCAACTCCCTCAAACTGAAAGGTAATAATCTCTTTCCTGTGTAAAGTGGATTGCCTGAAAAGATGTATTTTCTCCTGGAGGGCAGGATAGGCAGAAATCAGTCATCAGTGATAAAAAAACCCAACTACTGCAGCTTTGTCATCAGGAATGACTGTTTCAAGTCTCCTTCAGCCTTATGTGTCAGTCTGAGGGTGTTCTGACCCTGGAGTCAGATCAGTCTCTACCATCCCATTACTGTGGTTTTACTATGTACTTACAGAGCTCTGTCTCAACCCTGGTCCTCATCCCCATCCCAGCCCTGCTCCCTTGCTGAGCTCACTACAGGGAAGAGCTCTGCTCAGGGGAGGGCATGGCATTGCTGGCCACATGACCACCCCATCACTGAAATGGAGAATTGTCCCTATGGCTTTGGAAATATCCCAACAGTAAATATAACTTTTTTTATGCTACCATGCTATGTCATAAAAGAGGACATGATATCTCTTAGGTAGATGAAGATCTCTCAGCTGTCAAACAGCTATCAATTTTTCTAAAGACCACAGGATGAAGATCAAACCATCTGGAGGTTTACTTTAACTAACATCAGAAAAAGCTAACAACATAACTGCCAGAAATTTGTCACTACTAATTATTCTATTTCACAAAGAGTCAGAAACCAGTGCAAAATTTTCGTAAATATCTTCTAAAGATACTTGTACTGATACAGCATTCATTAACAATACATGTAAATGAAGATGTAAAAAATATATTGTCCTTCACTCCTAGCTTTTCATATACCTATTATTTATTGCCCATGGATCTCATCTGGCTAAGATGTATTAATAATCTTACAAGTGCATGCAGCCAAACAGGTTTCTTTCCCATATCCTCTATTGGAAAGGAAAAAAAAATGCTGTCTAGGCTCTTCTTCTTCTGTCGTGTAATTTCCAAATCTTTTCATGAATATGAAGGAACATCTTCATAAATTTGGTATGATATTACATTTCATATAATCTATAAATAAGTTAAATATAAAGTTAAGATCAATAAGTCAAATTGTAATATAAATTGATATAACTGAGTTGATCTTTAGCTCAAGTTTGCTGGATGCTGGATGCAAAGTGAATTGAAAGGCTAAACCGTAGTGAATAAGCATGACTGCACTATTATTGGTGTTAAACTGCAAGGCAGCCATAATAAATGTCTTGAGTTTCCACTCTCAGTTCTGTTATTTGCCTGTCCATTGAAGATTAAATTTAAGAGGATTTTTTGCACTTCAGTTATCTTTCTGTGGAGATTGTTTCAGGTCATAAATAAGAGTATCATGTTATACCTGCAAGCACTGTCACTTGGTAGTGATAAGCATAACCTATCTCTTGACAAGATTATAGAATATTTTCCTAAGGGAAGAATTGGAAGACCAAGTTCTTGAGGTATTTAAAACTGAAATATTCTGGACCAAGCTCTGAAAAATACAGTGACTAGTAAGTGGAAACCTTAATTGACAAGAAAATCAGATACCTGCCCACAGATTTATCATATTACTGATATAATTGTAGTAACTCCTTTCTAATTCTATTTCTGTTTTGGTTTTGTGGATAGGGCAAAATGTCCCAGAAGCATTATCTAAGTATGTTTTCCTACATTTACAATTCTTAATTTGTGAAGAAATAAGATATTTATTTTAAAAGCTAGTGAAAAAATTTACATGTCCTCTGTATAACAGTCATATATTTTCTGAAAACAATTTTTAGAAAATTGTTAATGACAGTTGAATAATGAGTTTTCTAAATTAAATTTTGTTACAGGGATTGTTTAACCATGGTGGGAGACTCCTTTGCTATTTAGGTCTTCTGTAGTAGTTTAGTTAGTATTTGGTATTATATTTGTATGAATGAGATGAGATACAGAAAGTAGCATATACAGCATAACACAGCAAAGACATCTGCTTTCTTGCCTGACATACTTGGAATTCTTCAGTAGAACCTTATGTCCAATACAAAAGTATTGCTTAGCCTCTTTGTTCTTTTTTTTTTTTTTTTTTTTTTTTTTTTTTTTTTTTTTTTTTTTTTCCCAGAGGGAATACTTTTCTAGTCTTGTGCTTTTAGCAGTAGATAGCACTCTGTGTTTTCACAGTATTTTGTTGATATCTTCTGGGTGAGAGGTATATGAGCATATATAGTCCCTTTCATAATGGCTTGTGAGAAAAAAAGAATTCTTAAACAATTACTTTTTTCCTCGTGATTTTTTTCTAAAATTTATTTTGCAGAATAATCACAGAATGGTAATTATTTTTCACAAGAAAAAAACCCTCAACCCTTTTGGGGGAAAATATCAGGGTGCAAAGGATAAATTTCTGTCTTCAGAGTTGTCATTGAGTGATTACACACACGTGACCTTCACCACATTCTGCAGAAATTTTCAGATCTTGTGTTTCAGTATGTGCCTACCGATAGACATTTTTCCCCAGTACACAGTACAATCTGTCTTAACTGCTATTAACAGGTGTAACATATATGGTTATTATTTATTATTTACTTACTTTTTGTTCATTTAGTCTCTGGGAAATATGCAATTTTCTCTGTTTCAGTGACTTGAGGCTTTATTTTTTAACCACAAACAACCTATAATTTGGAAACTGAATAACATCAGACAAAATCCCATGACTAGAATTTGTTTTATTTTTCATTTGAAGATGTAGATCTTTTCTTGGAGAAAATGTCTGCCTTTTTAAAAAAGTGCTGGAGTACTTTAACTATCTTAAAAACCAAGAGAGGGTTTTTTTGGTCTTGTTTATAATTTGGCTTTATATTTTGCTTTTGAGAAAAACGTTGTTTTGAATGACAATATATTTTGTAGATGGTAAACACTGTTAATCTCTGAAAGTTCTCAGTTTCTAAATCCTAACATTTGCATTGTAACATGCTATTGAACTAATTGCTCTCAGCTAAAAATTCAGAACTTTAATGGTTGTTTCTTACTTCAATGTTACATGATTTTTGTGGCTTAATGATGTAAAAATCTCCATAACTCCACTTTAAAAGGAAGCCATGAAGAGAAGTGATATAATTTACTTCAGGCAAATAACATAAGCATTTAGGTTTTTAAAAGATACAAGTAAGTATATCAGGTAGCATAGCTTGAAAGACAAATATGCATAAAGGTGTTTCCTGCTTCCAGCCAGGTCAGGGCTAATTTTTGCAGTAGCTGGGAGAAGGTGTGGGCAGGACACAGAGGTTTTTCTATACCACCTCACATCATGGGGTAAGAGACTCTCTCTTTCTCTCTTCCAGGGAGAAAGAATTCTTCCCAACTGAGCAAGAGTGGTGGAAATGGTGGTTGGCTAATGCTGGTCCCGAGCTGGGGAGAGTGGTGGGGTGGCACTGGTCCCAGGATGGAGGGAGCATTCAGGAGGAGAAGGGGAGGGAAACAGGGAGTGCAAGTGACACATAGTTTGGAGAGTTTCAGTGGGAATACTAAACTGGTGAGAACCATTCCTAAATAACAACAAGAAATAAAAGGAAAACACATTGAATGAAAACAAACTGAAAGTGGTCCAGTCCATGTAAAGGTTTCCTCTAAAATTATATTTTTCTTATTCATATTTTTTTCCTTTAGTTCCTTTATGCAGCAAAAAAAATTGACTAAGACTGATTCAAATTGTAGCTTTCCCTCAATCATAAAAGAATGAAAAATTTTAGATAAATGTATGACCTCAAGGAATACAAAGTGAGAACCAAGGGTAGGTTTACTAGTAGCTTTCTTGCAAAGCTGTCATTGATTGATTGTCTTTCTGTATGTCTCTTGGCAAAATTCAATGCTTTCCTTTAAGTAATGCAGTCTTTGGAGAAAGAGAATACATGTTTTGAATATTATGAGGCTCCACCTAGCTGATGGGCATCACCACAAATAAAAACTTGTTGTTAAATTCCTGATCTGTTAGACAAAGATTTGTGATTGTGAAAGTAAGTATTTTTAAATTACTCTTGCAATTAAATTTCTAAATAGTACCCTATGTGCACATGCTTTTATAGGGGCATTTTTCACCAATGTGAATATAATTGGGATGTGACTCGTCCACAAAGCTACTCTACTCTATTGTGGATCCCTGAAATATTTCCTGCTCTGAAGACCAATGACTTCCCTGCCTAGCACTTTACCACTTGCTGATTCAGTAAGCAGTTTTATGCCTATTGTATTTTTTCTTTGAGTTTTTCTGAATGGTATGAATTATAATAGAATGATATTCTTATTTAACATTGACGAAAATTCAAAGGAAAATTTATAAATATGCCAAAATATGGTAGAGCAATCTGTACGTCAAATTTTCAGAAAAAGACCAGCTTGAGAATGCAGATTGGTAGAATAGCATGACCATGCACTGCATGTGATTAAAATTAAGAGTGATGGAATTTAGGCAAATAAATAATTTTCAACCTGCTCCTTGGTTACTAAAACACATTACATAGTTGTTTTATCACTGAAAAAAGATTTATCCTAGGATTACATACATATCTGAGAGTCAATTAAAACTGAAGTAGAATATTTCAAATATGTTTGTGTATTGGGGGTAGAAGATTTGAATGATGAAATTATGGCTAAGTACTGCTAAAGAAACAAAAAAAGGAGCAAAGCTATAACTAGCCCTGAAATGTCATAATGCAGTTTGTTGGCATCAGACCTTACCTTTGGGATTTTTATTTTCTGTCCTATTATGCTGTTTCTGGCAATATGATATATTAAACTGCATTAACTGCATTATTTTCCCCACAAATATAGCCATAATTTGAAGACAGCCAGGCGTGGTTTGAACTAAAACTAAAAATTCATTTTCCCTTCCAGAGAAGGACTCCTTTGGGTATATTTTGAGTTATACTCTTTCCTTATATGGGGATCCAATTATTAGAATTTCTTGGTAGACTAATTAATATTTTAAGACTGTAATCAAAATATTAATGACTCACTACAAAATGAAAACCACCAAAATACAAACAGCCAGGTCTACCATGAATTATTATTAATACAAACAAATCCACAAACAAAGCTGATGTTTTTCTTTGATGTTAAATTTTGATTCTTCCTACTTCTTTTTACACTGATTCGTTGGTGTTCTATCTCCTTTGCTGGGAGGGCTAGGGGGGTTTTCTTTCCCAGTGTTCAATTTTTTCTGTGCTACTTGTACGCATTTTAAATTGATATTTTTTTAGTAGAACAGACTGTTCTTCCCCTGCTTGATTCACAGTAATTGTGATAAAAAAGCTTTATTTTTGAGTCTATTTTTAATAAGTGTACCTGTTTTGTTGATTTTTTTTTTAAACTGAAATATTTAGCTAAGCAATTTGCTTCATTTTAGGTCATTTATATACTTCTAAGGTTTAGATGCTTAAAGTATTGTTGAATTGTTCACAATTTTTCCAGAAATCACCAGTATGACTCAAGTTTCATCTAACAGGAGGAGACATATTTTATCTTACACAATACACGTGCTTCACTTAACTTCAATATAAGTTCAGTCCTTTGTTGGATAATGACAAAAATTGCCATTTATCAAGTCTCATGGTTTAATATGCCTTTTATAGCAGTCAGAAAGCCTTTTGACTTGAATGACCATGAAAAAGTCACAAAATAATTAATTTTTTTATTAAATAAAAAAAAATCCCTGAGAGGAGATTAAATTACATTAAGTGGCATTTACATGGATAATGTTCACATGCAATTATATTGGAAAATAATAGTACTTTTTAGGTCAGAGGGCTTTTTTTTGTTTAAAGCTTCGGGAACATTCAAATGAGAGTGGCCATCGATTATCTCTGTCTACATGACTGTGTATAAATGTAGCCAAACAAACTATAGAGATACAAAAGTTTCTGTATTCAAGATAGTCTCTTTGCGTAAAAGTGGTGTTATATTGTCCCTAGAAGATGCATTAAGAGCTGTGAAGTTTATGAAGGCAGTCAAAATTTAACTCTTTCAATTAAATAGCAAGATGGAAACCACTGAAAATTGTGTCTGGAATCAAATTTATTCTGATACTGACTTAAAATCAAAAAACAAAGTCATGTGCTTTCATTTTTAGTAGCAGTCATTTTAGACCATAAAACTGAGCATCATTTTTCCAGTAAGAAATGCTGCTGAATCATAAAAATATATTTAGAGACTATATGGAGTTTACAATACTGAAACCTCATGAACAGGTTCAGTTTCATTGTAGGTTTACAGCCTCACAGTAAATACTGATAGTCATATGAATGGATTGAAAATTTTTTTGTTCAGTTGTACAGAGAAGTGAGACAGCATTCCACTTCTTCCCTCTTTAATCTGGGTCATCTCTTCTGTGTTTACACATTGGAATTCCCCTGCCTTTTAGGAATGCACTTAGATGTGTCTGTCCAGCTGCCCTCATACAGACCTCTAAAACTCTCTGAAATACTGTAGTGAAGCATCCTTGTAGGGATGGATATTCTGACACAGGACATGCACCAAAATCTGGCCATTTTAGAGAGGTAATGGGACATGAAGTGGAGTACAAAAAAGCATTGTGAATGAAAAAATGAGTTAGCACAAGAGCAATGAGGTTGAGCCCATTCTATCTAGGACAGTGCTGTGCTTTATCTGCAGCCAGCTAGATTTTCAAAAAGCCCATCTTGCATCAACTGAAAGCAAAAGGCAGTCTCAAAGATTAAAATACCTGCATTTTAAATGTCAGCATGTAACCTTGACATTGAATAATGGAAATCTATTTATCTCATCCTTTAGCAGCTACTTGGGTACAATTAGCTGAATGGTAACCACAGTGGCACAGTGTCTGGTTGGATGCCTCTCACTAGTGGTATCCTCAGATGTTCAATGTTGAGACCAGAACTGCTTAATTTATTCAGTAGTGACTTGAATGAGAGGGCAGATACCTCCTCAGCAAGTTCAGTGACAACACAAAGCTGTGAGGAGTGGCCAATACCCCAGAGTGCTGTGCAACCCTTCAGAAGGGCCTCAATAGTGGAGAGATGGGCAGGGAAGAACTGCTTGAAATTCAGCAAAGGCAAATGCGGGGTCCTGCACTGGGGAAGGACAATCCCCTGCACCAGTACAGGGAAAGCAGCTCTGTGGAGAAGATGTGCTGGTGGATAAACTGTCCATGAGCCGGCAGTGTGTCCTTGTGGCCAAGTGGGCTGATGGTGTCCTGGGGTGCATTAGGAAGAGCACGGCCACTCTGCTCAGCACTGATGAGGCCAAGTCTGGAGTGTTGTGTCCAGTTCTGAGCTCTCTGGGACAAGAAAGAAATGGAGATCCTGGAGCAGGTCCAGTGGAGGGGAAAAAAAGATGATTGAGGCACAGGAGCATCTCTCTTATGAGGAAAGTCTGGGAGAGCTGGGGCTGTTCAGTCTCAAGAAGAGAAAACTGAGAGAGGACCTGATCAATTATACCAGTATCTCCAGGGAAGGTGTCAAGAGCTAAAAGCCAAGCTCTGCTCAGTAAGGCCAAGCAATAGGACAAGAGGCAATGGACAGAAAATGATGCACAGGAACGTCCATTTGGATATGAGCTGGAACTTCTTTACTGAGTATGTGAACATGCAGTGGAACAGATTGTAAAAAAAAAAAACCCTCTTCACAAGGCTCACTGCCGTATGTCTAGAGTCTGTAGGCATAAAGAAGGATGCCTTGACAGGATTATCTTTCTCCCTTTCCAAAACTGTTTTTCAAGACAAATATGTTGGAAGATTCGGATTCTGGACATGCTCTGATCTGTCTATTGCATTTTGTAGGGCAGCAAAAGAAAGTACAATATCCAAAATTATGTGAGAAAAATTCTCACATAGAATTTTTTGCACTGAACATTTTATTTCTTCAGAAATTATAATACATGCTAGGTTAACATTAACATGTATTATGTACTAGTTAAAATATAGTGAAAAATATAATTTCAGATACGGTGAAGGAAAACACTTTGAGGTTTTTGGAATATAACAAAAAAGGACATGAAGAATTGTCTTCACGTATTATAAGCAATCACAGACTTTTCAGAAATGGATCAGATTTCATCTCTGAACTACTTATCTGCCCTCACACTCTGTCACATAGGAAGACTGTTCCACAATATTAGTATTTTGACAGCTGGAAAATATCATTCCTCTCTCAGCTACACTCATGATCAGTTTATAACAACCTAGCAAGTGTTTAATTTAATTTTTCTTCCCTTCTTTGTAATATCAGTTTGACACAATATATTTTGATTTCCAATCCTATTTAAATTTTTTATATTTAAATCTCAGTAACACAATAGTAATCAACATCTTTGGGGTTTTTTACTTCCTCTTTGATTATTACTGACATTTTTCTGGCTTATAAAAAATTTTGTTCTTATTTTTACATATTATCTTTTTGCATATTGTGCATACTGACCTTGTACTTCTTCTTACTCAGTTTAATCGTTCTATTACTACCATTCTTAGTGTCACCATTCTTTTGGTGACATTTATATCTTCCAAAGTAACAGTAACTACTAGTTTTGTGTCATATCCACCAGATTCATCAGTGGTTAATTAAGAAATGCATCTTTGAGGAATATGATTTTTATCTTTTTCCCCCTCCTCCTCTCATTACAATTTTCAGTTGTTTTTCCATGTATTAGCTCTGAGACAACAGTAGTTTTCTATTCTTGTCCCTCTCTCTTGTTCCTATTGGATGATAACTTTGACCTTGACAAATCATTCTGTTGATGCAGAAATCAGTAAATCCTATTGTCACTGAAAATTAATATTTCTGACTTGGATCAGAAATTGAAGAGCAAGAGGTTTCACTTTGTTTGCAAGGAACAGTTAAAAACCCCTAGTTATGGAATAATCTAATTTAATAAGAAAAATTATATTTTTTTGTTTTTATAGTTGTTGTACAGTTTTTTCCAACACATGTGAAGCCCACAGGGCAAAAATATCCAAGATTCTTCATAAATATATGGTGAATGTGAGTACCCGCACTAGTCCTTTTAAAAGGACAGCAGATTTATGAAAGGGAAATAAAGATAAGCAAGGCTGGGAAAAGTTTAATAAATTTAACTATAACCAATTATTATTAACAACTTTAAAACTTTCTAGAATCTAGAAAAAGACTTGGTTAGAGAGCTATTTTAAGTACACAGTTCTTGAAAATCTACTTAGTTCACTCACTAATAGCTGTCTGAATATGATTAGCTGAATTGTTCTATCACCATCAGATAGGATTCATTTACCCATAATTAGCTTTATTTTATTAGTATTGTTGTCAGATCTAATACTATTTTTCACTCAAACTTACAAAGCATTTGGAATATGGAAGAAAAATGCTTAAGGAGTATTTTAAATGTACATTTCTTAAATTTCTACCCATTTTTCTTTTCATTTAATGGTCAAAAGTGAAATGGATGAGTGTAGTATTAACCAAAACTATATATGGCAGTTTGCCAGCATAATCAGCGTAGAAATATCAGTCTACAATTCTACAAAATTTAGGTCTTAGTTGTTGTGGTTCATATGAATAATGATTTTATAAGTATTCCCAAGAAAACACATGTGAGAGAATTTCGATTTACTGTTAACCTCTGATTACAAAAAGTAATGAAAAAAATTATTTAAAACTTCTTTTTCTTCAATAATACCTTGGCACCAAGGTGTGAAACAAGATTTGTACTTTAAAATACTCTTTTAAGTATCTACATCTCCAAAGAATTGTTCACATACTTTATTTTTCAAGCATGTTTTTTTTGTTTGTTTGTTTGGATCTTGACTGAAGACCTTGAAAGACCTACCCATAGAAATAACAGTTGAGGAGCTAAAGGGACACCACCACCCTACACCCCCCATCAGTGAAATGATTTTTATCTTAGTAGTCAGATGTCAGTTTGCCATTTATAGGTATCCTCAAAAGCACGTGCTTCACTGTTTTCTTAAATTTTACAACTCACAGCATGGTCTAAACTGCTATATGGAGGACTATAAAGATATGTTCCAGAGAGAAACAGGAAAAATATTTGTGGATACATCAAAACCACCCTTTCTTTGGGAAAGTTTTTGAAATTTTTGATGCTAAATTATCAGGGGTGTTGTTCTGGATAGGAGCATCAGAGGTGCTGCAAAAATCTAATCCTCTTGAAGCTGTCAGGTGTGACATAGATACTGGGAAATATCTGGAAAACAAATCTGTAGTACTGTGAGATGTAAACAGCATTCATCAATTCATTTTTCAGTGCCAACTTCTATATATCTCAGAAATTATTACACTATTTTTCATTGTTCCTTCACAGATGATAATGGAATAATAAATTCAGCCACTGATGTTAAATACTGCATACAGTGGAATCTGCCAAAATCCTGAGTTAGCTGAGTTAACATCTGTTAAACTTCAGGTGTAGGATAAATTACTTAAACAATAAATAAATATAGCTCTGAATATGCTTGGAATTATTCTGTATTATCTGTGCTTCCTTAGCCAGACAAATGTTTCTACTTAAAATTGAACTGCAGTCACACAATACTACTCACAGTCTTGTTTAAGATGCTCAGTGATAAATAAGATGCTTAAGCTTCATTCACTGCCATTTTTCTCCTACTTGAGCTGTGTTCATTGTTCGCCTTTAAAACTCATTGAGAGCAGGTGATAGTCATGCATTCTCTGTCAAAAAATAAAGCTGCATATCTCCTAACACAAGACAATTTTCCTTGTAATGCATATATTGTGTCCTTTACTGAGCTATAACATTCTTTATCAAAGATTAAATAGATAGGTTAGAAGCTGATTTATTTCTCTGTGGTTATGTCACTATGAACTACTAATTTCATTTGGGTTATCAGTTCGTCTCTCAATAGTGTTTCCTTTATATCAGTAGCAAGGTGCAATGTAATCAATTAATACAATTTTTATGCAATACCCTTAGCTGTGTCCTGTATACAATGTTCTACACAACCAGTCATTGATAAGATCTTCATTTACATCACTAACCATCAGCTGCAGCAGTAGCCGGCAAAACTATTATGTGAAGGTGTTGGTGACTCTAGTGACAGCCATGGGTGGGTGGTTCCACCAGAGCTGCTGAGAAGTGACTGACCTCTCTGGAGATGAGGTGCCTAAAGACAAGACACCCTATTCCTCCCCAGCACCAACTGCCCAATTTTGTATAGCACTTTACATTTTGTCAGGCATTCAGGAAACAGATTTCAGGTTTTGGCAGTGTCTGCTGGGCAAACAAAAATGGGACCTTGTTACTTGTTACCAGAGCATTGCACTCAAAGAAACTGTAAAGTGTGTTCTGATAACTATCATATTTATCTTGAATATTTCTGATATAACAATAGTTAAAATTATGCCCCTGAGAATTTGGGAAAGAGTGACTATCAGATTAAGATTTACCTGCATAGACATATACATTAAACTGGAACATGACAAATGTGACTATGAAAGCATTCAGAATTCATAGAAAAGACTAACTGCAAGATGGAAATACATTTAATATATAGTAAAGTAATCAAATGCAAATATTCAACTGGGGCACATCAGAGTCTCTGAAGTATAGTCAGATGGTGAAAGGATGCAAAGAAAATCAGCAGAAAGCATAAGGGAACCAACATAAAACAGACGAGTCTCTCTTGCTTGAAACTTTTCAGTAAAGAAAAATCAGTTCTACGGGACTACAGCAGTCATCAACGTAAAGTTGACAATAAATGAAATAAAACGAGGAACACGGAACACAATTGCTATCAAAAAAAGGTGTGTTTAATAATTTTCTTTCAAGGATACAGGGTTGTTTTACAAAAGTTGAAACTAATATTTGGCAATTTACAGTAAAGTTTTGACTCATATCAATAAAGGGCATTTTGTAGAGACGTAAAAGTTATATGACAGATTTGTATTTCCTATTGCCCCATTTGACCAACATATGCTAAATAAAAGTGGGAAGTAAGCATGTGTGTTACATAACAGAAGGTTAAAGGTTTTGGATGAAATTCGGAGGCCTGAAAATTTTCCAAATCCTGTGCACCATCAGTTTACATTTCCATTGCAAAATGAAGATAACAAAATCAAGTATCCAGATTTTAAGAAACAGCAGTAAATCAGCTGTAGAAGTAACTTCGGTTAAAAGCTTACACATTAGAAAAACTAACCTGGTTCCCAGAATAATGTTAGCAGTTATCAAAATTGTCTGACTGAAACTTTACTGAAAGGAATATTTGCATAGACACACAAACCATACAAAATGTCAGCCCAAACAAATGTTTTTTGAATACTTGACACTTATCTTTTTGATTATAATATAATATTATTGAAGTCTTTTTGCTTTGCACAAATTTCTGGGAAGGCTTCCTAATAGGTGTGATTGAGCACATTGAATAGAAAACTGCTGAAACAAATAAAAATGTTAAATGAACTTTATTATTTTATTTTATTTTATTTTGTTTTATTTTATTTTATTTTATTTTATTTTATTTTATTTCATTTATCTACAGAGTCTGAACTATCTAAAGATAACATCATTGATGACAGAGATCAGCTATACAGGAATGATACTGACAAATGTGAAATATCTTTCACCAACACTGAAAAATAATCAATTAGGATGAGCACTTAGTTCTATTTTAGTTTAATATTCTTGATTAGTCAAGAGATTTTTTTTAATGTAAATATTTTGTTCTAATTCAAAATTCCTTTTTCTTTCCTTTCACCGTAAGAAGCAACTTACATGGGCCTGATCATTATCCACTGAATCAAATGATGTCTTCCCTTTGCTAGTAAAAGTCTAATTATTTTTTCTCTTCTGCTCCTTCTTTAGCCTTTCTGAGAAACTAATTTTGTAGCAAATCTGCCAAAAGTCATTTTCCCCTATAAATAGTCATTTTTATTTACATTATACAGTTTGCTTGTTGGCTGGGTTGTGTGGGTTTTTTGAGCTCTAGTTAGAAAACACTCCTACAAAAACCTGTCTCATAAAAATCTTAAATAACTTTTTTTTTGACAAGACAGTCTGTACGTATGGCTGCTACTAATGTTCTTCCCAGTGCAATTAAAGTTTGTATCATTAAAGCCTGGGTCTTAGGTTTAGAATATAAATCTAATAATTACCGAAAAAGCTACAAGAAACATTATTTTTCCTCTGGGATAATGTAATAGCCAAACTGAGTAAATAATTTTCTTCGTGAAAAAAATGTCCCAAGAGGCTTCAGTAATTTTATTTTTCTGTATAGTTCAACTGGTATGATCTTTTCTCAATTTTATACAATTAAGGAGCATTTACAGATACCTTTAGAATGACTTGGACTGACTTTTTACCTACCCTCACTTGATTAACATTAATTTCTGTTAACAGCTATGTTTAGGAAGTCATAATGATATATGTGGTTATGTAATAGAAAATGTGATCTCCAAACATGTGGTAAATATGGAAAATACCATACTTTCTGTGCAAATGCACCCATAGGAAAAAGCATACATACCATCCCTAGAAAAAAAATTGCTGTCAGAATTATATGTGGTTGTACTTAGAGCACAAAAACATCCCTTTAAAAGACTTTCCAGTTGCATATAAATTGTATCATCATTTAATTATTCAGAATGTGATTTTCCAGGCATGGTATCTCCTCAGGTTCAATTTATTAAAGTGCAGAGAAAAGTGGTTGAACTACTTCCAAGAACAAAATAAGCAAACAAATTAGGTAGAAGCAGAATACATCAAACTAATCCACCTCCATGATGTCTTGGAACAGGGTAGGGAATTTTGCAGAGGGATCAGATACATAACAAGTGTTGATCATTTACTCTGCTGGTGATCTCTCCCTTCAGGTATTAAACCATGACTTCTCCTTTCAGGTGTCCTTACACACAGATGAGATTGCCCATGAATCTTCTCCACGTTAAACAGTCTCATCTGCTTCAGACTTTCTTCACAGGAGTGATAATTCAGCCATTTTATTATCTTAGTGACCTTTTATTGGAGTTTCACCTGCAGCAGCAGCTCTGTCTTGTACTGAGAAGCCCAGAACTTTAACTTTTGCCGTTTCTTACACGGTCATCTGTTACATCCAGCAGTTTCTTGGGTCATGTCCAACAGTTTTGCACATTAGAGTAAACTCTGGCAAGGGTATAATCTTCTGCATGCAGTCTTATCACATCTGGTGCCATTTCAGCACTACAATGTATCCAAAGCACCTTTATAAGCCTGACAATTAATCTTCTAGATGGGTAGAGTCTCAATTGATCAATAGATTTCCTTAATCAGCTGATCTGCAGCCCAGGGTCCATGAACAATTTAACTTTGTGATTTAATTCACTTGCCTAATCAGACGCATATGGTATCCTGTGAGATTCCTTGGTATATGCACAGAATCTGTGTTATCTGGCAAATTCAACGGAGAAGTAAGGTATGGCAGAATATCTAAACCATTCTTTATTGACACCAGTAAAGCCTGAAAAAAGCCCCTTAAAAGTTGTTTTAAATAGATTATGACCGCTTAATTTATATTTTATTCACATTATTCACATTTACAGCTGAACTTACACTCTTTTCAAGTTTTGCACAATTGCCTTATTTGTATCTAAATCTATATCTTAATCTTGACTCAAATTTTTCCTGAAGAATAGAATTGAGACTCCTAAACAGAGGGACTTATCACCATTTTGACTGCAAAACATTCTGTCTAGGCTCAACGTCTTGCTACAGAAGGATTCTAATTTATTTTAGATTTTGTATTACATTTGTAAAAATGTCTGGTTGGAGGTAACAATGTAATTAAATCATATTTTTTACTTGAGAGTTCCCTTGATAGCTTCAAATATGCCAATTTCATACTCATATTACAGTGCTTCATGTCAGTGTCATGTCCTTTGCTTCTCTTCTACAAAAAATAACTTGTATTACAGCTAATAATTTAGTAATTTTTCATCAGCCTTAAAATTTGCCTTTAAAACATATACATGAATATTTTTCTAAACGAGCAATTGCTCTCAAATGCTCTTTTATACCCTCCTTTTTTTTAATAATATTTGTCCCCACTTAATTACAACTTTTTTTTTTCATCCATGGGTTACACAGACAATATTGGAAATAATGTTAATTTAATTAATTATTTCAATGTAAGTCAAATAATCTAAACCAATATATTATCTCATTTAATGTACATAGCTGTGAGGGCTTCAATTCTGTATGTATACAATGGAAGGAAAGGATTACTGAGCCACAACTTAAATGCAGCAGACAAAACTCCTGCAAGCTTAGGCACATGAGCCAGTAGTCTTAAGTACTAGTTCAGCAACTAGTGTTTTTTGAGAAAATTCCCTTGAGTACATCCCCATAACCTCCAGCAACTGGTATAGAAGGCAGAACTCCAGCAGTTCTGTGCCATGACTTGTATTTTAACCCAAATTTCAAATGAGATGTTCATAATTAAGTAATCAAATTACACTCATAAATATGCGTAGCTACTGATTTTCTAAATTTTTTTGTATACTTTTACACAACACCAAAAGCATTAGGGCTGTCTTAGAGTTATTTGACTTAATGATACAAGTCTGCATTATATTTATAAAAATTTAATTTTGATCAGTGCTGAATTGGCTGTTCACCTGACAGTTGTGAAACAGAAGCTAAGTGTTAATATGCCACTGAGATTTAACTAATATATCTTAACTTTCATTAAACTGTGCTCATTGACTGTCATATTTAGAGATTTTAACTGGCTAATGCACAGCTTGAAGAGCAAGTTTACATAATCCTGCAATCTATCACATAGAGATACTTGGAATTTCAGTGACTAATATAGACATTTACAGTGTGACTTATGTTTAGCAAACGTGGTAATTTAGAATGTCTTTATAGTTAAAAGGACACATATAACATAATTAATTTCATCCAGATGTCATAATTTGAAAGACATATGAAATGTGCCTTGAAGGAATCTCTCGATTGACTACCTCAGGTGACTGCTACTCTCCATTGAATAATCAGCATACCCAGTCTTCATTTTTATACAAAGACATCTCTGCCTTTTAAGGTAGTCCAAGTTATTCAAGCAGTTGTATTGTATTGGCACATGTGATCCTACTTCTGTATTGCTTTGCATCAGCAGTTGAAGACAAGGCTGTGAAATTTTGAAACAGTTAAAACAGATGCCCTTGTATTTAGTTAACTAAATTGTTGCACTTGAATGAGAGTCAGCTTCTGATTAAGGCAAGTTCAGGTAAAGAAATGTAGATATGCATGTGTAAGGTACAGATGGTCCATTTGGTTGCCTGTGTTTAGATGATTGGGGGCATGTGAAATTCCCTACAATGCAAGTAGATTGTCAGATGCCACCCCAAAGAAGTGACTTGTGCTTCCCATTTGTCTCAGACCATAGATGATATCTCCTGAAGATATGCTGAGACTCTGCAGCATCTCAGATGGTGTAAAGGGCCTTGCTGCTCAAGGACACATTGCTGTCTGCCTGCCCTGTGATGACTTTACCTGATGGTAAAGTCAGGAACCCTAGGTTCCCTGAGGAAAATCCTCCCACAGGTTCCACATGTATCTCGCCATAGCTTGGGAGTTTCACGGGTCTTGGTGACTGTTGTTTGACAGCATTTAAAAAGATTTGGACAATATTTAGCTTGTATGATGACCTCAAGATAAAAATAAAAAGCAAATTTCCATAAAAAACTGTAGGAAAATTACAGAAAAGTCATCTTCTGACCCTGTATACAAATAATCAAGAAAGCTCATCTGTGTGATCAGGCAGGACAATAGAACAGAATGCATTATGTAACATTATTTCTTCAGAGTGGGTGTTTTTAAATCAGAAAGTTATGAAACTTAAATACCCCAGTACTATAGAACTTCAATTTTCATTATTTTGAGCATTTGACTGTCTTAAATACCTATTTTAAGAATTGAAAAAAAAGTCAACAAACCAAACTGAACTGTTTCAGTGATTCAAGAAAAAAGTTTAAAAAAGATTTTGTAATCTATGCGACAGATAAACAATGACCAAAGAAGCACAGTTTATAAGGGTAGTTCATCTTATTCATAGGTTGTAAACAAGAAATAGAGTTGTTAAAGTTAGTATATGTAAGAATAATTAAATATAATCAGAAAAACCAAGAAATTAAAATTAAGACTGAATGAGGAATTATTTGCTAACACTCAGCTCTATTGCACATCTTCCCATGAGAAATTAAAGAAAAAGGAATGTTGGACTGGTTTAAAATCCATGTGAACAAAGCAGGTAAACCAGTTTTAAGGTAGCCACAGTGTATCGTAATATATTCAAATGCAAACAATTCTGTGAGCAAAAAAATTTGAGGCACTAAGGTAATAGGACATGTTCTTCACATAAATATCCAGGGAAACACTGGTTATGGCACTCCAAAATCACTTTGTTATTTCAATTTATCATTTTTTTAATTACTCCAATTTATAAAATCCAGATTTGAAAAAAATCCATGAAGAAATTTTGAAGTAAAACCTTAATTGCAAATGCCTGTCTTCCTCATAAAGGTAATACATCTAATTTAATATAATGGAAATTTAAACTGGGTAATATCTTTAATAATATCAGATTTCAGCATTTCTATAATGTAATTAGAATTTTAAGTTCTTAATGTGACAGGAGAAGCAATTAAAAAAGTTATTCTTTCTTCTAACAACACAGCTGAATTTTGTCTTTGGGAAAAAAGCAAAAAACAAATAAAGAAAACAACAAAAAAACTATTGTTTCAAAAAGTCTATTGTTTCCTAAAGTTTCTCTGGTAATTACAGAGGGAAAATTAATTTTCCATTCTGTTATCCAGTTTAACATGAATTACCCAAATATGGGTACAAATAAATAGTAGCTTTTCTTCTCAATGTCGGTATTTTTGCTGGTATATCCGTGGCTCTCCTCATAGCAAGTAATTTAACAAAGTGGTCATTTTCCACATGATAAATAAACCTAAGACACACTTAAACAGCAAGAAATTTTCTGTTTCCAAAGTTTCTGATGTATATTCCTACTTACAAAAAATATTTTTATTCAATTAAATTTATTTATTTAAATTCAGTGATGAGACACAGGTGAGAATGTAATGGGAGAACTAAGACTGTTGTTTCTCGTGTCTTCTAAAAAAAATAATTCCATATAGAAAGCATTTAAACATGAGAAAGATATGCTTCAATTCTACTTAAGTTCTGCTTGGAAAGGACTAATAGTTGAACTCTTCTATAATTAAAAAAACTATAAACAACTGAGAAACTATGATCAAGAGAACTGTAAAAGCATGATCTGAAATTATAGACAATTACTTAGGAAAGCTGTGGAACTTCTTGTTTTATCCATATATTTTGATAGACGAAAGAAATTCAAGGGTAAGAGATATTAAAAAAGAAACAAAGTTATAAAGTTTTCAAATCCTGAACTTATATCCAGAAATGTCTTTCAGAAAACATGGTTCTGCATAGAATTTTTTTCTGCTGACTTTTTTTCTGCTTCTAGACAAAACTTGAAGTCTACAGAGATATTCAGAAGCTTGTAATGTAATTTAAATCCAAGTGAGAAATCCCTTAAAATAAATCTTGTTTAATTATTCATTACCTGGGAATTCATGGGAATCTAAATGTCTGCCTGTAATATTATAATTCTTTTATAGTATTTCCATTATTTTGAGTGCTTGTTTTGGGTCTCACGTCAGAAACAAATACATACAAATTCTCAGGAGAAAGTATTTGTTGAATACAAATCTTCCATTTATAAAGTAAATATAACAGTGTAAGTATTAGATAAATGTTAAACAGCAACATTTTTCCCTTCTGTAGATGTTCCTTAAAGAATGAAAAATTTCTCATACTTTTTTGGTATTTATGCAAGCTTTAGTTATTTAATTAGATGAGTAGGTTTCAGCTTCCCAAATATGCCTACTTTAAGGCAAGTGGAAAAAAAAATCAAAAAATATTTGTTCTGCAACTGCAACTTCTCTTTGATGTCTCTGATTGGCTATATGGGATCCCCCTGAGAGTACTGATGGAGCTGGAAGAAGAACTTGCTGAGCCACCTTAAGTCATTTACCAGCAGTAAATGACAAATCAGAGAGTCCCAGCTGACTGTAAGTTGGTGGCTATGATGCCCATCTAAAAAACAAATCTGAAGGAGGATCCATATAAGTACAGGCTTATCAGCCTGATCTCAGTGCCTTGAAAGGAAATGGAGCAGATCATCTTGGATGCCATCATGTGGCACAGACAAGCAACCAGGTATGCAGGCCCAGTCAGTGCAGGTTTGTGAAAGGCAGGTCCTGCCTGACCAACTTTATCTTCTTTTATGACAAAGTTGCACACCTAGTGGATGGAGGAAAGGCTGTTGTTTACCTGGACTTTAGTAAAGCCTTTGACACTGTCCTCAGCATTCTGGAGAAATTGGCTTCTCATGTCTTGGATGGATGCACTGCTCTTCAGGTGAAAGGCTGGCTGGATGGCTGGCCTCAGACAGTGGCAGTGAATGGAGTTATATCCAGCTGTGGGCCACGCATAAGATGGGTTCCCCAGGGCTCAGTATTTTGGGCAACCCTGTATTACATCTTTGTCTATGATCTGGATGAGGGGATTGAGTGCCCACTCAATCAGTTTGCAGATGACACCAAGGGTAGCAGTGTTTCACCACTGGAGGGTAAGAAGGCTCTGCAGAGGGATCTAGACAGGCTGGATCCATGGCCTGAGACCAACTGTACAAGTTCAATGATGCCAACTGTCAGGTCCTGCACTTGGGTCACTGCACCCCATGCAGTGCTACAGGCTAGGGAAAGAGTGGCTGGAAAGCTATTTATTAGTCTGCAACTGATAATAAAGGATAGCTTTTAAGCTCACATATAAATTCCATCATCATTAAAACAACTTAAACAGAAATCCCAATCCCTTGTTGTCTGGCTGTGGAATACACATCCAGTTTTCTCTATGACCAGTTTTCTCTATGACCAGTAGCTTCATCCCATCCGCTGCTTTGCAACATGCAGGTTTCTTCTCAGATCTCTTTTTGAGTACCTTGTGATGACTGCCTGAAGGGGAGCATATGCTCAAGCACCTGAATCACATCCTTTACATCTCCTTGATATTTTGAGACAAGAGAAAATGGCCTCAAATTGCATCAGGGGGAGTTCAGGTTGGACATCAGGAAGAATTTCTTCACTGAAAGGGTGGTCAAACATTGGAATGAGCAGCCCAGTGAGGTGGTGGAGACACGATCCCCAGAACTGTTCAAGAAATGGTTGGACACAGAACTTATTGCCATGGTCTTGTTGACATGGTGGTGTCCAGTCAAAGGCTGAACTTGATATTGGAGATCTTTTCCAATCTTAATGATTATATGATTCAAAATATAAGACACCAAAGGACTCAGTGAACTCATACTTTAGTTATGCATGTAATCAGTTTTTTAAACATTTAAATTTAAGTGCAACTAAAACAAATTAGGTTTATATTTAAATTCTAAATATAAAGTAGAAGGCATTGAACATGGTGGGAGCATTCTGTCTGGCTTATAAAGCCATTCTATCTTTAAAGCCCATGAAATGCCTTTTTTTAACAACAATGATGGAGATAGAGCTCTCAGGTTATGGATACATGATCGTCTTCTGATTTTGTAAAATCATAGCCCCTATAACTAAAGGGTAATTATCCTTCTCTCTCTACCTGATAAATGAAATTGGGTTAAAAAGATCGAAAAAGCATAAAGAAAATACATTTCTTTCCCCTGTTTTCTAATATTCTTTCTAATATTCTTTGAAATTCTAATCTACTTCATGCCTCTAAGGCAGAGTTAGGTAGAAGAAATTACATAAAAGAAATTACACAAAAGAAATTATAAGTCGCATGATACAGTGTCGAACCTCAGTATGCATTCCTGGGCTAAGGCAACCCTTCAGGCATTTGGTAAAGAAAGTGTGCTTTCCATCACACTTGGCAAAACTCACCAAGTAATTAGGAATACTCCAAATTTACAGTAATTGCAATTGAAAGGAAGCATAGGAGCAAAATCTTCCTAACTCAAAATTTCTGGGTAATGGATGGAAGGTGAAAAGACATCATGGATGTTCTCAGTTTCATTAGATGGGAAGGGCTATTTCTGAGAATAAAATGCACAACAATATTTATATTATCAAACAATATTTACTTAATTAAAAAGATTCATAGTTGAAGTAAAGATGAGTCTGGATTAGGAATCGCAAGTTCCTGTATCGATTTAACTGTGTTCCAATGTGATGAAAGCAAACTACACTCTGTGCCATATTAATTAACAAAAGCATACCTGGAATATCGAGGATAGTGATTATTCAACATTGGTGAGGCCACATATCAGATACTGTTCATAGCTCTGTTCTCCCCATACAGGACAGATGTTGACAAATTGGAACAAGTCCAATGTAGGCCATCAAGATGCTTAGAGGAATTAAGATTTTGCAGCATATGAGAAGAGACAAAGAACTGGTCCTGCTCTGCTTTGAGAAGGGAAGATTAAAGGGAGAGTGCTTTCTGCAACAATTTAACAAAGGACTGCAAATAAAACAGATTCTGATGCTAATTGTATGATTATACTTGAAAAGGGTTTAAACTGTGTTGTGGGCGTATTTTATTTTTATTTTGTTTTTCAAAAGAAAAATAATGGATACATTGAAAAATTAAAATATTTGTAATCAGTAAATTTTAGATAAAAATGTGATTATTTGCTTGATTTTTAGATAAAAATGTGCTGGACCACACCACATACCCAGTAGCTTTCCGAAGATTAGAGAGGACACTTCAAAGTTTCCAGACTCTGTTGAGGTGCAAATGATTTCACTATAGCTAACACTGATTTATACTTAAGTTACAAAAACGCCATGTATTTTCATGAACATATGTGAAATTTATTTATGGAAAGGAAAGTGCAGTGGCTGAGCAGGCTGAGCTCTCAGTCTCACTTGTTATTATTCATAGGGAGGAAAGGACCATTTTGTTTTGCCATGAAAAGTGAAGAGTGCTGGTGAATATAAACCAGATGTAGCTTTAGTTTCAATATTAATGTAAAGGCTCTTCATCAGATTTTTTATTCATGGGAGAGTTTCATCAGCAGAACTTCTTCAAGGTAAATTAGGTACATGGCAGAATGGCTCAAAGTTCGGAAAATATTAAACAAGGATGTAATACATGGATTTCATGTCAAAGAGTAAGACTATGCTCCACATAGGCTGCTTTCTGTTGCATTTAAAATAAATGTGCATCTGTGCATCTGTATATAAGGACACATAGTTTTGGTTTGGGTCTTTTGGGGTTTTTTTGTGTGTATTTTTTATTTGTTTTGTTTTCTTTTGTTTGTTTGGGTTGTTTTTTCTTTGGTTGTTTTTATTTGTTGTAGTTGTTTTAGTTTTTGGGGTGATTTTTAAAAACTATCTGCTCTTTCCAGAAATTTCATATGATTTTGGAATTTTGCAAGTAAACAGTGATGTGGAAAGCATTTTGTGTTTTAAGCAATTTTTCTCAGTGTAATTTACAAAAATAGTGCATTTTAGTAAGATGTCCTTAATACAGTCCCCATTCTCTTCTGTATCTATTCCTTTCAAATAATCTGTAAGCAAGAAACTGTTGCTTGTGGGAAATCAGGAGATATTTTACATTTTATCGGAGAATTGGCTTGTGAGCTTGTCCTTAGGTAAAATATTTTCAGCTATTTTTCCTTAGGGTGCAAATGTCAGCAAACATTCTGTATTAGAAGGGACCAACAAACACCACCCCAAATAATGGTGTATGACACTGTGGGATTCTATTTTCTCTTTGTGATACAGTAGGATTCTATTTTCACTTTCACTAAGTTGGTGTATAGTCTCCTGCACTGGCCTTCTTTGCTCTTCCCTTTGATTTATTCCGTAATTAATGAAAGTGACATTTCTCAAAGTCATTTGCTAAGAGAAGGCATTGTAACAAAAGCATTTCATTGGCCTACTCCCTGATTTTTTCCAATCTTGACCGAAATCTGACAGAGCAGTTCAGCACCAGATAAAATGGACATAGTGTGCTTCACTGATCCAACATACAAAATAAGTAGAAAAAAAAAAAATAGCCTGTCTTTAGGTGATTTTTGAGGAAATGAAAACAACACCAGCAAATCAAATCACAACAAAACAAAAAAGAGAAAAATGTGCCCACTCCCTGCTACCAGGAGATAGTGGGGTTATTTGAAGACAGAATTCTTGAAAAAAAAGTCTTTCTTCTGCGCTCTTATCCATCATCATAAGTTGAAGTATGGCTAAGAATTCCTTTAAGCCACAAATATTTATTTCTGAATTATTTCTGGGAGCTTTAATGTTCATAAAATTCTGAGCTAGTAGCAGTTCTTTAAAAGAAAAAATTGATTTTTTTAATATATTTATTCTAAAGTATTTTTAATATTAATTATCTTTCTTAATATCTAATACATGCAATGAAAGTCTCAGCTCCATAAACTTTAAATTAATTCATATTGAATTCAGGTAAGCTACTCTGAAATATTTAACTTATATTTTGGTAGATATTCAATATATCTGTCTTGATTAAGAATCAAACATTCTATTATACTTTTTTTTTAATGCCTTCAGCAGACTATATAGTTTTTTTCACTTATTTTCAATTTTTCTATATTTACAAGAGTTTTGACTTATTTTTTCTATATACTTCAAAGATAAACAGTCTATATAAAGATGAACTAAATTTTGTTAAAATTACACTTGATTTCTGTCCACTGAAATTTATTTTTACATCCAGAAAATATTCAATCTCAGTCATTCAGAATGATTTGCAAATGATCCCAGAAAAAAAAACCCCTATAAATCCATTTATGAAAATGAATCCCAAAAACCTCTAAAATTTTGTTCTTTAGGCAATCCATAACATCTTCACAGTTGTCAAAGATGTCTTAATTCTTTGAAGCAAATTAGAAAATAAATGGGAAAATATGCATTTCCCAGAGACAGGAAAACTAAAGACTTGTGCTAGTTGTAGGTTTGTTTAATGATTTTGACTTAAAGTTTTAACTTCCTGAATGTACACCTTGTGCACTCTGACACAGTATATAGGTAAATACATTTGCAAGCATATACCATAACCAATGGATATTGTCTTACATTATTTACCATATAACTTTCCTGTCGGATTTCCTAGCATTTCATTTTTTCAGTATAAATCTAGGAACAGGGTTTCTTTCTGTTTCCAACAAATTCTGTCCAGGCTCATTTAGCTCAGATTCTGTCTTGAGTACATCATAAACAACTTAGACCATTAAGGCAATTTTAACCCTCAAGGGAAGCAGTGAAGCACAATTTTCTTTAGTAAGTTTTACCTAGTGAGATACAACATAAATTTCTTTTAATTGCCACTTTATATGTAGCATGAATATCACAGCTGAAAACAGTTCTTAAAAATAAATTGAGATCATATATCAGCTACACAACTTGCTTCAGTGAAATCTCATTTTAGAGTTCTCTTTTGTTACTAATTCTTCAAAGCTAAAAAAAAAAATGTTTTCAGTAGATAAAAATGTGAATTAACCTGGAGAATCTCAAGTGTTCTTTGACATGCTATTTGACCTCTAAAAAACTCATTTGTTTGGGGTTTTTTAACTGTCAGATTTTTGAGAAATAACTGTCCTAAGGAATTAGGGCCAGGTGCTGTCCTGTAGGACTTGTGTTGTGCACCCTTGGAGCTTTAAGCGATAAACAGGCTGAGAGTCATGTAGAAATGCACCTGCTTTCCTCTTGTTCCTTCCTTCCCCATTACACTTTTATAGAAAGGATAAGTAACTGATATCTGTGGTTTTAAAAGAATACAGCATACATAGTAAAATGCAGAAGTGAAAGCATTAGCTCTTTTATACACTTAGACTTTGATGGAACAATCAGTAAGAGATGTTAGAATCCTGGTCTTGAAGAAAGCAGTTATAGTATTTTGGTCTGAGGAAATTTTAGCAAGTTTCATTAACACAAAATATTGTATAAGATAAAAAATCAGAAAAATGTTATATGTATTTATTAAAGTTTCTTCAGATAATTCTTTCTTTAAAAAAAAAAAAAGAAGAAAATATTTTCAAAGGGAGAAGTTAGCAATTTGTCCCATAGTTAATCTTATATAGTGTAGACTGAGTTGATACATGACATGAGTATGCAGGAATATTTCAATTTAACAAATACAAGTTGCTAAATAATTCTAAGTTCCATTTCTTAGCATTTAAATAGAAGAATCTCTTTCAGATGTTTCCGTTAGTTTTAACTGAAGTAGAGAAAGCAAGTTTAAGCATCCTGCTCTTGAAAATAGGAATACAGAAACAAAATTTATTTATCAAGTCAGAATGACCTAAACAAACCATTCCAGAAAATATTCCTGATGCTGCTTAAAACAGCAGTAGCTACTCATCTGAGTCACAGCAAAAATCTTTGTCCCCTGTGTACAAATATATTGAGAATGTATATGTCTGAAGGAGGGTCTAATTTAGTGATATTTAAAGTTCATGTTATTTGTCCCTAACTTTTCATGATAGATTCCTTACATTCTTCCCCCCCCCCCCCCTTCAAACAGCGATGTACCAAGAACGTTTCAGCTGGATATTCAATTAGGTGACCAAATAAGAGTTTAATTTATAATTATTAAGAAAGTTGTTCTGCGCTAATTTAGTTATAGTATGTTTTTAGATAAATATTAGTTTATTTTGCTAAGTAGGCTCTTTCTTGCTAATTTTCTAACTTGAACATATTTTTTTCACATCAGCAACTTCAAAAATACCCTTGAGTAGCTTAATTTCCTTTATCTTATTAACAAATAGCAGTTCTTTTTTCCTCCCATATTCCAGTGATTGTTCTCAGATGAAAGCATGAACCTGTCTGCACAAGACAATAATATGATGTTTAGGTTGTTTAACTTCATGGGTATTTTGCACCTTCATAAGTTATTCTATGCTTAAAGCTCAAGAATTGGTTCTCCTCTTTTACATGAGTCTAGAGTTGGGTTAGAATATGATCTGTAAGAACCCTTTAATGCTGTAGTTCAACCCTCATAATCAGAAACAGATACAATGAGTAACAATAAACAGAGTATGTGTGGCAACAGAAACTGGAAACTAAAAGTACCTTATACATAATACATTTCATGTTTCGATGCCATTTCTTGCATATTCACAGCTGATTTAATTCAGATGTTACCAGTATAAATACTTCCTTTAATTAAATTTGGTAAGAGAATAATTTTTCATAAAGGAAGGAAGGAAGGAAGGAAGGAAGGAAGGAAGGAAGGAAGGAAGGAAGGAAGGAAGGAAGGAAGGAAGGAAGGAAGGAAGGAAGGAAGGAAGGAAGGAAGGAAGGAAGGAAGGAAGGAAGGAAGGAAGGAAGGAAGGAAGGAAGGAAGGAAGGAAGGAAGGAAGGAAGGAAGGAAAACTTATTCATAGAGACACAAGGATTTCTTCCAAGTTTGTGAATTAAATAACAATAAGAACATTTTTCAGGATTTTACTTGTTGTTCTTCCCGTTTTAGAGACTGCAGTGAAGTGAGTAGAGGTTGCATACCAGAATGGAGAGGGTCATTGTCTTCCTATTTTGAACTGTTTTGATGTTCTCTACTGGAGAACCCCTAAATTCTATTTAAGTATTCCCTAGGAAGATGGTTGTAGCAGTCCTTAACGTCTGTGTAGAAGTAAACATTAGATCCTGAATAAATAAGAGATACTTTAACAGAGAAAATATAGAAGAGAAACATGCTGCATGTTGCAAAGACTGAAATGTTTCCCGGGAGATGGTACATGAGTGTTGAGTGGAGCTCTGTTGCCATTAATGTTTTTGGTAGCTTTGCAGAAGTGCTGGACTGCATGTGAGAGCAGACAGTATGAGCCTGAACCCTGGCATCCTGAATATGCAAGTGAAAATGCAAAATTATGGCTGAAACTCAAACTATTTTTACACTCCTTACATTCAAAATGAGTAATTTTTAATAATGAGATTTTGCAGATATTTTGTCACTGATCATTTTGCCAGTTTTAATTAATTCCAGTTTCAAAAGACAAAGTTCAGAATATGCATGGAAGAATTGGAAATTAGGCTTGCCTTTGCTGGTTTACAGCAATAGTTCGTATGTCATGGGTTATTAGAATCAGTCCTCCCTCAGAAAATTTAGAGGACTGTAGGATGTAGACATGATCCCGGGTAAGTCTGTGTGTTTCGTCTAGAGAAAATTGGTATTTCATGTTATTTTGTGGATGGTCTCAGCCTTCCAGGGTTGAAAGGCTCTTTACTATGACCTTCCTCCTGTGTACTGGGAATACTCTGTTAAGAAACAGAACTGGAACACTATACTTGGTATCATGTCACTCATATTTGATTATGATTTTGTTACCACCTTGCCCATGATGGCTGTAATGGATTATTATTTTCAACATTCTCTAGAGACCAGTCTGCCAAATAAATTGCTCAACATTAGCCCAAGAGTGTACAGTTACTCAGCAGACAAGAGAAATTTTATTTCAACAAATCAGTTTGACAATGAAAAAAAGAAGACTCTGCCTTTAAAGAGTAATTTCTACACCTAGTAGATACACAATTCTCTTCCAGAAAAAGCAATAAAAAAAAAGCATTAACCCATGTGAAGTAAAAAAATATCCTCTTTTGTAACTAGGGCAATGACAGTGATCCTCTCTGTTCCAGGAAAGCCAAGATTAGGATATAGATAGAAATTTCTCTGTCTCTGACTTCCTTTAAGAAAAAATGTTTCTGTCCCTTGAGACTGCTAAGATAACTTTGATAAGCATATTCTGAACTTTCTGAGTATGTGAATTCGGAGGCATCACCGTACATGCTCATCTCTTGCCAGAATGTACTTCTGAATTTCAGCTATAATGGTAAGCTGTATTCCCATGTCTCAAAACACAAAAATTATTGCACTCGGCATGAGCAGAATTAAAATTATTGGATGAAACGATAGAAATACCATTTTATACCTGGAGAAATAAAATCTCATCTTGAATGTGTTTTGTTTACTATTGCTGTCCTTACATACATAGTTTTAGTAGTACTTCTACTATCTCAGTACACAAGATAATTCTTGCACACCAAGTGAGATATGGACTTCATCTAAGGAGTTCCAAAACCTGATTTGTATAGATTAAAAATACTGAAAATTATAAATATGATAATGTGACAAGGAAGAACTATGACAAATTTATTCAGAAAAGTGGATTTTTATAAGTATTTTAAATACAGACTTTTTTTTCCTACTCTGTTGTTCTCTTCAAGTACCATGCCCTATAGTGAAAAAGCAGATATTTCCTTGCTTTCTTCAGGCGTTTTATTCTAGTACAACACAATATAATTCAAGGAAAAAAAACTTACACAATATGAATCTTAAATGTGTTGACTTCTATTCCCAAAATTGTTTCTATTGCTGAGCTTTCTTTCTGTGGAACAGAGAACAGCAGCGTCCCTATTTCTAGCTCTTGGCTGGGCACAGCATGTCCTGAAGTTCTTTTTATATGTGTGTGCAGGAAAAAAAGACAGTGCATATGTTCTAAGGAGTGTCACATATTCTTTCCTGTGCACCAAACTGTTTTCTCTTGACAGTATATATAAAAAAACCCTACTTACTTAATTTTCTACTCTCTTTCTAATGTTTTGCTCCCACAGAAATATTCCTCCTGTAGAAAGAGTAAGCATAATTTGAAAACTATAGAGATCAGTAAAATTAGAAAATAAGTGAGAAGTCATTGTCTTCTGAAACCATATGAATATTGACGGAAGAAGAATCTTATTAAAAAATGTTGGCTTTTTTTAAGATCAGGAATAAAGGGCAGATAGGTAGGCATTAGAAATATATTGTGTCTCCTTTTAAAAAATAAAAGATAATATTTTTCTGTTGGTCAGACTTAGGAGACTACACATTGCATCATTCTATTTCCTGTTTGTAGAGTATTTAAAATGTCTGGCACATTTGGAATGGTCACTGTATTTTCTTTCTCAAGAGGGCATGGCACTATCATTTTTTGGGCTGGGGAAGCAGCCTTGCTTTAATGCCTAATAGTATGAGGGAAAATTTATAGAAATGGTGGTTATGAAAATACACTTTAAAACTGAAAATAATACCTTGAGAACTTACTCATCTGAAAGACAGTTGTTACACAGTCTCAATATTTGTAACAGCAAAGCGATAATCTAGCAATAAATCACAATGCATTTATGTCATTTTTGACAATCCCCTAATCCTATGCATCTTTGCCTTCAGCCATCCTGTAATATTCATTTGGCAAAATGCCAATTACCTAATTTCTTCAGCCATTCATAATATTGTTAACATGCATTGATTTTTAAAGTGCTTTTTACTCAGCCCTAACAGAAGTTATAACCTGAAAGAAAAATGGTGCAGAGATCTTAAATTAATCCCAGAATTTTATTTGAATTCTATGTTAGAGTTTTGTTCACATGATCTTCCTCAAATGGACATCAGTGAGGGAGGCAGACATGAGGTGGCTCTACACCACAAAGAGTGGCATCTTGCTTTTACAAATGAGCCAAACCTCTTAACAGAATTTCTTATTTCAGGCTCAGCCGTAGAAGTGCAGAATTCTTAGGAAAGAGCTGCTACTTTGTTTTATTGTCCAGAAAACAGTTCAGTTGTGTCAGCTTGAATGACAGACATATCCAGAACTGGAAATATCGCAAGCAGATTTACTTACATGATTTTTAAACCTGCAATAACATTGGTCCTATCTTCCCAAACAGCTGAGGGCGATTAAAATGTTAACGATAGCAGATAATGAAAACAATTACATTTTACTGTCTTACTTTATTATATTGAGGAAAGCTACTTAGACATCCTAAATTTGAGTCTAGTCTGTATTACAGCAGTTTTTTCATTCAGAATTAATATAAAGCCGGCCAAACACTATTAGGAAATTATTGACTGAAACAACAGGTCATATGCTGGCGTGATGGAAGAGTAGATTTAATTCTAAGATTTAAAATAGCTGATGTGAACACGAGGTACTGATTATACTTTTTTTTGTGTGTGTGAAAGACAAGGGTCATAAAGAGGAGCATAGGTTAGGAAGAAAACCTAGAGGATGTGTAACTTACTGGGAAAAACAAGCAGAGATTTTCAGAGAACGTGAATAAAATAATACTTAGAAAAACAGACTCTACTGTTTTCAGTTTTCACTTTCTTTTAATAAAAAGTTAATTTACACTTAATTTACACTTCATAACTTTTTAACTTTGTTAGTTTTTTGTTTCTTCTTTTTTATTTCTTTGTTTGTTCTTATATAGTGTAATCCTGGAACCAGAGATTCTGTACAGTTGTACCAATAAATCTGTAGTAGCATTGATTCTATATGTACTGAAAATAGATGTGGAATAAAAATGGTAAGCAATTATCATATTAAGACCACATTACAAATCTAATATGAGTAAAAATGTAGTTAAAAATGGGGGAAAGATATAATTTTTATTTAAAACTTTTTTTAACTGGATGTTAGAAATTTCAATTTTAAATTTGTATAAATGTATATAGAAAGAATTTTATATGGGATATTCAGTCAAAATTCTGGTTCTGAAGGCTTCTCTCTCAAAAGATCATCTTATTTCCTCCTTAGAAATCTGCGAGAGACTTGCACTCCCCAGATCAAAACATACACATGCATACATGCATGCACACACACATCTTACTGGGGTTTTCTTAGGATATTTGCTTTACATACAAGAGGGGCATTATGTGAGGGGTATTTACAAGAACTTCACTTAGTCACCCATTTCCTGAAATACTTAGTCCATTTGTAATTATTATAAGTCTTTCTCTGTTCATTGGTGAATGCAAACACAAACTCAACTGGTCATCTGTTTTCTATTCTTTTAAAACCTTTGGAAATATCCCAAAAGAAAGAGTGTTGCAGGAACCTGGTTGCTTTGAATGGTAATGTAGCAGCTGCCTTAGGTATCCTTCTTCCCGAGATGCTGCCTGCAAAATTGCTGTCTTCACTGGAAAGATAACATAGTTTATTCTGGGCTGATTAACAGCTAGAATCCAGCAATCTTTCAGGCCTAATGGCTTTAGAAGAAGGATATAAATTCCTGGCTTTGTGTTCTTAGGAAATGTCATCCAAATTTCTAATGTTGTCTGTACACACCCTTGTGACTGCAGCATAAACAGCTATCCAGGTTCCTCCAGGCGCTCTGTCCTTCAGGCCAGTTACCTGAGCTACCATGAAGACAGGATATAGCTCCTACAGAAAAACATTTTAGTTCACTAAAAAGGTTTGAGTACAGCTGGTGTTAGCAAATCTACTACTAAAAAAGTGGTGCCATTATAGCTGAAATTTTATTAGAGCAAAATAGTTTACAGAATGTTACAAAGTACCTTTAACTAAAACATTATTTTTGAAACACATATAAAATTGCTATTAATTAATAGCAATTTTAATGAGGATCTTTAAAATATGTAGGGAGTATATTTTCAAATACAGTGAAACTTGGGATATGTTACACCAGATCATTGCCAGCATCACTGATTTCTCCAAAACACGATCAGGAGGGAGTTGTCTGAGGGATTCTAACAGTAATTTTTTTTTTCTTTTTCACACAAGTAACTACCGAAGAAATCAAATTTCTGTTTGAAATGCACTACAGGAGGACATATGCAAGGTACTTAGAAATTCAGATTTGGTCTGTTGTTAGTGGAATGTAGTTCTCACTACAGAAACCAATTTGTTCACAAAGATTATCTCTGTAAAAAGTCAATTGTTACCACAATCTTGTTTATGCTCAAACAGAAAACACACTTAATGTATAAAGCTAAGAATTCGTTATTATTATTATCATTATTATTTAAATATTAAAAATCTAATTGAAAAATAATTTTAGCCTAGATCTAATCATTACAGAGAAATAAGGCAGATAGTAATACTTACAATATTTCCCTACAGAGAAGATCTTAATAGTAATTATCACACCATTAAAATAGTAACTTACATATTTATAGTTACCACTCCTTTTCTTGAGATTATGCTCACCTTTTCAGTGCTTTCCCAGGTCTTAAAGCCAACAGTTTCAGCTGCTGGAGAAGGAAGCAACATGCTTCTAGAGTTCTTAATCAGATAACATATCCTGTTGATGTACATGTTTTCTTCCACACTTTATGATCAACCTGGTATCACTTTCGTGTGTTTGTCAACAGTTTTTACTTCACTGGCCTCCATATTTTGTCTGATTTTTGTTTATTTTAGATACTATTTCTTCATCATCTTCGTTGCCACTAAACAAATTTTTCTTCTTTCATTTACGTTTCTTTGACTGACATTTTATGAATTACTTTTATTTGTGGGCTTTCTAGCGCCAGACATATACCCCATGTTTTATCACTCCATGTCTGTACTCCTCTGCCCTGCACACTTATCTCAGCTTTTCAGGGCCCTTTCTGCTGTACATACCAAGGCAGTATTTCATTGTGCTAAGAGTTGTAAATATCACCCATAGATTAATGTTTATTATGGCTGTAAGATTCTATTATCTTTATAAAAATAAACAAAAATAATGCAAATTAGAATAATGCAAATCAAATAGAGAAATTATCATCACATCTACACCAAGTTAAACAAAACTGCAGACATATAAAGTTCAGAAAAATCAAATCTAACAGGACCAGTTCTGAGAACTTGCAAAGGTGGTGCAACACCTGTGGCTTGTCATTGGCAGTGACAGTATCACAGGTCTGTGGAAGATCAGACAGCTACAAAAGCTGAACTGGGTAGCACCACAGACCACCTGGCCTTGGTACAGTGGCAGCTGTGGAGAGATAAGCTCAAGGCAAGGACAAAAGTGAAGACATCATGTCTGGTCCCTCTGACAGCTCTGAGAAGATGTAAAAGGGACAAAGGTAGTGCAAAGGAATATAACAGGATTAATAACCATAAGATTGCGTTGCTACGGGAACAGTGGCAAAGGGGTCCCAGAGAAAAATTTTGTATGGAAGTTAAAGAACTATAAGTACAGGTGATTAGTGCAATAAAGTGACCTGCTTGCATCTTTCAAACATGGCACAGGGTTGTGCAACAGACTATGTATGAAAACATTTCAATTTAACTTCTTATAGGAAAAAAAAGGAACTTTATCAGGACTTCTGTATGATGAGTTTTACACTGTGAGAAACTAGCCTGTCTTAACTTCTGAGTCATGATTCTTTTTAAGAATCTTAAGCAAATAGGTACTCTTGGTTTTTACCAAAGGAGGAAAAAACAATGAAAAAAGTGACTCACCATTGGTGAAAACTAGCCAATCACCAGGAATAATGTCAGAGATTTTGATTATTCCAAAATGGAAAGCTGATAAAGTAAAACAAATGCACTCAGGTACCTTGACAGATGACACAGATATTAGTTACTCCATTGCTGAAAAACTAATTTCAGTGTCTGAGGTATTACTTCTGGGGTATGGTAACTTTATACACCTAAACTTCTGTGGGGTTTTAAAAAATGGTAAGAGATTTCTTGATTTTATTTTTCATCATGGCTTTTAAAATTCCAAAAACTTTCTGTCCAGGTAGATAATGGGCAGAAACATTTAATAAGAAGATGATCATATGTTACTAATTTTCTAAATCTTCATGGGGAAATGACAGTGGGACTTGAAAATAGCAAAGTTATATAATTGACTTTAACATTAGTACTTTGCATGACACAGCAGCACATAAAATATTCAGGAAAAAAAGATTAGGATATGAGATATTTTGGATTGGGTTCCTAACTAACTGAATTCAAACCAGTGCAATAGAAATTGCATACAGATAGAGCCCCTGCTCTATGAAGACTTAAGCTCCATGCAACTGTGATTGATGGGAGAATTCAGTAATACTGCACAGTGCAGAGGATGAAGAACCAAGGTGGAGATAATTATCATAAATACATTTAATAGAAAATATGAAAGAAGACGGAAAATAAAGCACCTGAGTGAAAATGGACACAGGTGAAGAACATTAAATGTAAAACGAGTTTGACTAACCAAGGTTGTCCCCAAAAAGTTTGAAAATGTGCACCATTTGGCTGTATCCTACTGATGGAATAGGGACTTTTTTCCACTGAATTCAGTGAGAGGTTGCACTGATGTGAAGGCAAAAATAAGTGAGAGAGTCCTTGATATTTTCTTATTAATAAGTTTTCTTTGTGCCTAAATTCTTTACTAGTGATACTAGTGATGAAGTAACTCTTCTGAAGACAGCATGCCTGGCTAATGTATCATACAAATTTTCTGAATACCAGACAAATATTTATGAATTTTTTACCTATTAAAAAATCAGCTGACTTTTTTCCCTTGTAGGAATAAGCTCAAAAAACATCCCATTATTACCACTATTTCTGTGCAGTTTAATTAATTTTGAAGTGTCTAGTAAAACTGAAGCACTAATAACATACTTTTATACTTAAGCATTTGGATAGAAAAAGTACTCCTTGTAATTTGGAAATCTTGTGATGTTAAATTCTTTGAGCATTATACTTCTTGGATCATCAAACACAGACCCTTAGAATCACAGACAAGCACACTTTATCCATACATTTCTCAAGTATTTTAATATAAGCTGTGCTTCTTAAACCATTTCAACTTCTGTACTATTCCTTTCATTTCCATCCTAAATATAAGTTCACAGACAGTAGCTTTTTCCTATGTCAAATTTGTTTGCATGTAGCTCTTTACTCATTGTGAAAATAATAATAAAAAATTGTACTGAAATTAATTGAATATTCAAATTATATAAATACTGGAATGTAACTCAACGCCACATTCATTATTTTATTTTTCTCTCTCAGTCTCTATATTTTTCAATCTCTGCTTCATTTAGGCAGACAATTAGTTTATTATTAATTAACACATACTGCTGTAAAAAATCTCAGCATATTTTCCTATGAATTTTCTTAGACATGGGATTATAACCAGAAGTGAGTTTGGAATGGAATTTTACATTAGAAAGGATAAACTACTGATCCTCACTCCTAAAGTAGAATTTAAACCTTTTTGCTAGTAACAGGGTTTTTTTGGCTTTTTTTTTTTTTTTCTTTTTATTCTTTCACAAGAAGAAAGGAAGATCTGTAGTGATTCAAATATTTTTTCATGGAAGTGTGAACAGGTGAGCCATGCCTCATCTGCAGTGGCTGCCTGATTAACGTAGGATTTGGATGTCTATAATTTTTTTCTGGTGGATATGACTTTCGGAAAAAAGGCTATTCTAATTTTTACTGTCTAGGCAGATAAATTTAGAAATAACAGTGTCTGGATTAAAAAAGCTCAGTCATAACGAACTATGGAGTTACAACAAAGGTTAGGTTATTTGTAAGTATTTCAGAGATTTGAAAGAGTTAGCTTTCTGTTGTGTCTTTTATTTACTATGAATTTTCTTATATTTCTGCCGTTTCTTATATTTTGTGATATCTGCTGTTCAAGACATTATCCTTACACTTTCCATGTGTAAAAGCCGAGTTTTAAGTCGCACTGAGTTTTTTACGTCTAGCAGGAAGGGTAAGAATATCTGACGACCAAGTAGACCAATATTTTATGACTCAATTTATCACAATCATAAATTATTCTCTCTCATTCCTTGCTACCATATCATGTTATGAATGATATCATATCAGAATTTATGTTTATAGTCTGGAATGGAGATCAGCATTTTATTTGATGGAAAATATATATTGATTTTTATTTTTGGTTAGTTTTTCTGTTTTGTTTGTTTTTGTTTGGTTTTGTTTTTGGGGTTTAGTTGGTTGATGTTGGTGGGGGATTTCTGTTTGTTTGTTTATTCTTAATTTCTTCGACTGAAACAAGAAAAATGGAGAAAGATGAAATGCGCATGAATTTTGAACACTGTTAACCTGTTCCTATCACCACTGTTATAGTATGTCAATAGGCATTGAGAAAATCTTAACCTGTATACCCATTGATCAGCATTGAAGTTTTCATGGTTTTATGATTTTCAGGTTTTTCAGGTCTTTTATTTTTAGCTCAATGGTGATGTAAGAATGAAATAAATTCCAGGAAATAATAGCTATATTAAACTTGGATTTTATGAAGTATCTACTAGATTGTTGGGCTGTATATGAAACTATTTCATTTTAATAACTTCTTTCAGAAAAAAATAACCCCTCACAGTTAAAGGCTTTTCTTTGAAGTCAGTGGACCATGCTTTTATTTTTCACAATTTAACTGGATTCTGTCAAATAAAATCTGGTAAACAATTATTTGTTTTCTTTCTTTTTCAATTCCTGCAAGAAATAAATTGGTTATTTGAAAGAAAGATGAGGTCAGTATTTGGTTAGCCTCAAGGATAAATGCTTGCTCTTGCTTCAGTTGAAATAGATGAGGATTTTCAATTATTGTTGCTACATTGGTTCTTTTTTAAAGAGGTCTAGCAAATAAAAAAATACTGTACTTTTACTTTCTCAGATACTGGAATGAAGTCCTTAAAATTCTTTCATAATGCTAACTCTCAGCAAGGTTTATAAAGTTTTTTTCTTGCATTGGTTTTGCTGGAAGTTTATACCTATTTTTGGGTTTGTTTCCTCATTTGTCTGTCATTGGTGTCTTTTATCAAGTAAGGAGAAGACAAAGGTTGTAAAACCTTGATAATAATCTTCCAAAAGCCATTTGATAACTCAAAACCACTATAAAAGAACAGTACAAAGTTATTTGTGAGTGATGTGAGAAAAGATGTTATTCATAACTGCAAATTGCAGGCAAAGGAGGGAACCAAGTGCAGAAGTACTTTGGTTAAATCTGGATTGCTTTTCGGGAATCAGTTAATGTGCAACTAAGGTAATGTATGCAACCAAAACCAAGCTATATCCCCAGCCATTTTCTTTCAAAGAATTATCAAAAGCATCATGACATGGGCTGTAATATATATTACAATAAAGATTATTATATAATCCATTTTTTTAAAAAAGGACATTTCATGGAAATGAAACAAGAAAGGAATGTGCACCTATTTAAACATTCTTTAGGCCCTGAAAATGGTTATGCTACCTAGGAAGCTGGGTTTTTTCAGTTGTGCTTCAAAATACAAGGCAAATACTATTAGAAATAAAAATGAAAATTTTCCTTTGTTAAGAACATTTCTATAGGACTTAATTACATTACACCTTACAAAATCTTGTTAAGAGCATCCAAGCTTTGATAAACTTATCCCTAAGCAATGATCTCTGTAGAGTTTACTCAGATTAATATTAATGTTTCATAATTTTAGATTTTTCTAGTTTTTGTGCAGGAGTTAAGTTTTCACTAGCAACCTTCTGTTTTTTAATTGTTCTTATATGTGATGGAGTATTATAAATCCCTATGAAATCAATATCTTGATAACAATGTAAGTTTTTACTATAGTTGCCACCATTTGAAGCAATACATGATCCCTGTGTAGTATGTTGTGCATCCAATATGTAGGGTTTGGGGTTTTTTTAAGTGTTATAGTTCTACAGTATGGCACAAATTAAGTTGAAATTCTCTGCAATAACTTAATGCATATATATTAATATGTCTATATGTACATAAAGCTCACAAAGAAAGAGCTCTAAGGTAAATTTATACTTCTGCTACCATTAATCAGACCCTTCAGAAGGAAACATCCAATTACTGTTCGCCCAGTTCTCTTTGGGACCTATTTCTTTTGATCTTTTATAGCAGCCTCTTTCCATACCAGTGCCCATTTCCACATCCTCCCTGGATTATTTTCCACATCAAAGGATGTCTTTCTTGTCTCTGTAGATTTCTCAATTTTGATCTCTCCACAGTCATCATGAGAGAAACAAAGAAGAAAAGCTAATACTAATAATAAACTAAGTCAGCCTCTATTGTATGCTGTATACTGGAAGCTGTATCAACAAAAATCCTGAAATTTTGGTTAACCAAAAATTTTGATCCCAAGAGAATTGCTATGAGAAGAAATAAGATTACTCATTATGAATATGCCATTTCCCCTACATATTTAACCAAATAGTGGTAATTGTTGCTCGACTGAGAAGTCACTGTCATGAGAAGGAGAACTAATAGACAATTTCACCTCTAATGAATTAATAAATAAAACCAGTTCCTCCTTATTAGCTGACAAGTATGGAGTTGCTGTATTTTGTTCAGCTGATTTATCTTGATAGACTGTAATTTAGGGAACTGGAAAAATATAAAATGTCCTGTATTTTTTGGGAGAGGTGTGCAAAGGAGCACACCATGACTCTCATTGTTTTATATTGTGCTTTCATCCCAGTCAGCAGCCACGCCTCACACAGTCGCTTGCTCACTCCCCTACTACCAGGATTGGGGGGAGAATTGGAAGAGTGGAAGCTGGGAAAGCTGTGGGTTGAATTCACATGGGAGACTCCTCGAATGCATGGAGAATAACTGAGAATAACTTCTTCAGACAGGTAACAGCCCTACTAGAAGGAACAGGATACTGACCCTGAGGGTCACCAGTGTAAGTGACCTACCTGTGGGCTCAAGACTGAAAGCAGACTGGACTGCAGTGATCACACACTGGTGGAGTTCACCTTCCTGGGAGACATGGGTCAGACAAAGAGGAAAGTCAGAACCCCTTCCAGCTCTTCAAGGATATACTTAACAGGACTGTCTGTGAAAGTGCCCTCAGGAACCAACAGGCAGAACAGAGCTGGGAGATTTTTAAGGATGCCCTTCATAGAGCTAGTGAGGTATTGATCCCCAAGTGCAAGATACTGGGCAAGGAGGTCAAAAGACCAGCATAGTTAATCTGGGACCTCATGACTGAACTAAAGGAAAAGAAACATATGCACATGCTGTAGAAGCAGAGACAGGTATCCTGTTATAATTCCAGGTTATTCTGAGTTTCCCCATGATTCACTCAATCCTTAAGCTTCCTATTTTGATATTGGTCTATCAGACTATGCAATTGCCATTCAGTCAGATTTGGAAGTAGTCTAGTGTATTAAGACTTCTGTTCATAAAAATTTGATAATTTTCCTTACTATAGTAGGAAAAGCCAAATTTAGATAGTACAAAGAGTCTCTACTGGTGTTCTTGGTGGTGTGGACACTGATGAAAGCAATCCTACTGTGACATGTGGCCACGTTCATTATGCTAGGAGTCTGAAATCTGGATAAAGCTCCAGTGTTTTATGTTCTAAAGAGGACTTACGGACGGATGCATGGAAGTGGTGATTACAAATACTGATCCGTTACTCAGTATCGGGGCAAATTTTAATAGGTTTACAAGTTCTTTATTTATGACATTTTTTATATTTGGTACCTTTTTCTACATACACAGAAGTAAAAATGTTATCCCAAATACTCTTACTGTAAAATTGAAAAAATTGTTTGCAAAACACAGCTTAGTTAAAATTAGCAACAATCTTGTATGTTGGCAGAAGGAGATATAGGATTTGCTTGTATTTTTATTTTTTTTTTCATTTAAAATGTTAACCTATGCATACTGTTCTTAAAGTTTCCTAGAGTTTTATTGATCATTTAATTCATCAACTGCTTGGAGTGAGAAAGCCGACAAAAATCCTATACCTGAGTTCGTAAACCAATGTATGGGGCTTGAAGACTGAATTTAAGGAACTTATTAATGTTTTATAAAATCCTCCCTGAAAGCAAGGATTTTATCTGTATTAAATTTGGAATAAGAGAGAACATGTATTTAAGTTTTAATATGAAGTCATTAATTTGTACCTCTAATGTCCTCTTTCTAGTAGACACTGTGTTTTAACTGTTTGAGGAGTAGCTTTTGAAAGCACTAGTCAAAACAACATTCACAATAACATTTCTGACCACATGTCTTTTAAATTAAAGATGAAAGGCTCTTCTTGTATTAGACATCTTTGTTTGCGCTACTGAGAATGGGATTATTTTCCACAATTAAAATTCAGTGTATTATATTGCATATTAGTTTGCAGTTCAGTGGATTGACTTAAGTAGATTTGATGTTCAGGTCCATTACAAGATTGAAATGCATGATGCCATCTATGAAGAAAACAAGAAAGAAATTGGAAATAAGCAAGAATTAGAACAAATGTCAGCCCATAATGCACATTAAAATGCTACTGTGACATGTGTGCATGTGGTGTATGGTGACATTTTCACTTCTATAAAACCATGGCTTGAGGTCCTTCCCTCTCCAATGGGCAGGTGTGCAAGGAAAAAAAAGGGACCTTGGTGGAAGTATAGGCCACTAGGAGTTAACCTTACAGACTGTAGGGAGTATCTGGAATAAGTTAAGGGTTAAAGGGTCTCTTCTGTCTAAAACAAAAGAAAAGTTAGCATTTCTCTTAGGAAAAAGAAAAGCAGTTTTACTACAAAAGTTTTACACTGGTGCAGCTCATGTGTGACTAAAAAAAAAGCCTGAGAAGTCACCACTTTTCACACCATGGCTTCCATACTCCCTGTATGCCTAAAATTCCTTCCCTGGAAATGAAAATGTTAGTGAGGAAGGCTAGTGCACATCTTTGTGATGTCTTGATGAAGGATCTGGACAGGAACAGTATATCTATTGAGACTGAATATAAATAAATCCAAAACTCCAATTCCAAACTCTAAAATTTGAAGTAAAATACTGTCTGAATACTAACTGTGCAGGCCTTCTTCTAGTAGCCCCACACACATGAGAATCCGGCAATAGGCTGGAGTTTCATTTTTCTCTTAATCCATTCTGATTCCTTTCAGCTTGCATTACATTTCCATAGGAGTGGTTTTCAGTGAAACTGTGCAGGTCAAAAAGTATTAAAATATGTTTCTGCAGAACACTGCTGTCTTTCATGGCAGTAGATAACAGTGTTTGGAAAAAAATAAAAAGAGTTTTTAAGCATCCTGTCACAGAATCACAGAAACATAGAATCAGCTAGTCTGGAAAAGACCTCTGAGATCATTGAGTCCAACCTGTGACCAAACACCACTCTGTATCAACTAGACCGTGACCTAAATGCCTCATCCAGTTTTTCCTTAAACACTCCCAGGGATGGTGACTCCACCATCTCCATGGGCAGTCCATTCCGATGTTTAATCATCTTTCCATGAAGAAATTCCTCCCAATGTCCATCCTAAACCTCCCATGGTGCAGCTTGAGACTCTGTCCTCTCATCCTGTCAGCCACTGCCTGGAAGAAGACTCCCACCGGCTGCAGCCTCCTTTCAAGTAGTTGTAGAGTAAGGTCACCCATAAGCCTCCTTTTTTTTCAGGCTAAAATACCACAGCTCCATCAGTTGCTCCATCAGAGGATTTACTCTCAAGACCCTTCACCAGCTTTGTTATCCTTTTCTGGACTTTTTCCAGCATAAAAATGTCCTTCTTGAGTTGCTGACCCCACAACTGTTAATTTTTATGTAAATATATAACATGTTTTTACTTTGTATATAGTTTTTTCCACAATTTCATCAAAATTTTTTGTCTTCCTTCTTTTAACTGTTTAGAAATTCTGACTACATTTCTTTAAAACTAAAATTATTATTTCATTGTTTGAATTAGTTTTTCCATCCTGTAGTAAAAAGATTCTAGCCCTGGTCTATCTCCATAAACTTTTTCACTTTCTGGACTGCGCATTCATGTTGTCAGAAAACTAAAAGCCTAGTCAAAATATTTTTTTATCACCAAGACCTCCTTTTTGTTGTAAGGACCCTTGCTTCAGGCAGATTCTGATCTGCTTTATTAAATGTGATTAGCTGCTCTGCAAACACTCTTCCATATCTACAAAAAACTTCTGAAATATTGGTCACAGCTTTGTTACCTTCATGAAACATTTCATAAAATGAACGACCCTGAATTATCTTTTATAAATTGCTCTTCAGGAATGTGCTAGGGAATCACAAATCTGGTGGTCAAGTGGAGAAAAGGATACCACAGATTGTTATCCTTGGGTCCAGCAGGTGTAATCCCACTAGGCACAAACACACACAACACACATCTATGGATATACACACACTCAGCCACAGAGAACAGCACAAACAAGAACAGTCAGCATTCAAATGAACCCATGGCTTCATCTTGTTCCTCTCTCTGTCTAATCAGGATACAGGTCTGTTAATGGAAATATACACACATTTGTACACATAGGTGCAGTGTGGATCCTCTAGCAACAGAGCTCAAATACTCACTGGCTGACCCTGGAACTCAGTCTTCTCTCCACTTCAGGGCCCCCAGGGCTATACCATTTTAAGATTCTTTAATTTGTTGTGACTTTTTGCAAAACTGTTACTCATTTTAATGTAACCTTTCACAATCAATAGTTGCACATTCACTTTCATATATGAAATATATGGTGTTCCTCATAAGGGGAGAAAGAGCACAAGACAGAATTAAAGGTAGAATTTTCAAGTCCTTCATAGGTTGAAAAACTATTCTATGTATTATTTTTTGGAAGAAAAGAAACAGAACACAGGTGACAGAAAAATGTTGTCCAAAGGAAGTCCAGTTTGATAAGCCTAACACCAGAATAACTGAACAGATATTTAGGAATTTTTATTTAAAAAAATGAAAATGAAAAATTATTGTTAATGCTTTCAGAAATATCTAGTGAAAATTAAGCCTCATCAAGTACCTTCTTTTTGCTATTTGTTTCTGGACATGTTAAAAAAGTGCATAATAAGATTGTGAATGCAATCTAATTAGAAATACTTCATAATTTTTAATATATCTATTCAACTGAGTTAATCAGTACTTTTAGATTAAAAATAGACTTGCTGATAGATCTCCAAAGGCAGTTATTGGTAGTAACATTGCTCTTTTATCTTTCCCAGTGCTTTCACTGCTACCCAGTTTATAAAATGCTTCTGCAATAAAATTTTCATGTGGCATGCATTTATAAGCCAGTAAATAAAAAACAGTTATAAATTTTATGGAGTGATCCAAACTATTCCAATAAATGAGCACCGTTGAGCCAAACATATTTTAGTAGAAGAAACTTAATATAATAACACTTTTGGTGGAAAGAACATAAACACAGTTTTTAGGACAGGGAACTTCAGGCAAGGTTAACAACAACTTAGAGAAGAATTTGAGGGTTTTCATAAATGGTGATTTTCCCATGAATTCTATGTTGGGTGTTGTAGCTGGTAAAAAGGTTACTGTAGTCTTTCAGAGAATTTTTTTTAATAAAATTTGAGAGGAAGAGAATTGAAAAACTCGTTTCTACAATGTTATGTCTGATTCAGATGACAAAACTTCAAGAGATATAGAAGACAGTCAACAGAAAAAATGTAAGAAGTATTTAAATGCCAGAAGGCCTTAGGTGTGAGACTTGAAGGCTTCAGTCGGTTCATTTTGTCAAAGTATGGGAAACACAACTTGGTCACTATTCACAATGTATAAGCAATTATAATCCTTTTCTAACTTTTGCTGAAAAAGGGAAGACATGGTCCAATGCCTTGAATTACAGGTTAGATAAAATTAAGCTTTAAATAAGATATGATTTCCTAGCAGTGAAGATAATTAAACATTGAAACCCTCACCACAGGTGGCGGTGGATAAGCCAAGAAGTGGAATTTAAAATGAGATCAGATAGCTTTCAAGACACATAATTTTGACTTTTGGAATCATTCTGCAATATGCACATACAGAAGATAACTTTTGATGATCATAGATTTACTTTTGACACTGATGTTTGAACATAGGTTTGCATATGAAGTGAATAGAATATTATAATTAAATATATTGAAAAGGTGAATAGAATATTATAATTAAATATATTGGAAAGGCATTAGGACACCAATATTAAACTACATGCAGTGCTCTGTTCTAATCTGCTCCAAGAAGAGAATGTCTACTGCTGTTACACCAAAAATCTATTTAGTAAGCTCAGTATTTATTAAGCTATCCTTACATGGAAAATCATGATTTTATTTTTTATGAAACTTGTTTATAAGCTGAGGAGGTTTATAAATTCCACAAAGAATGGAAGTTCTATACAGCTAAAGTGCATGGTATATATGTTCTCTAAAAGTAAAAAAAAAAAAAAAAAAAAAAAAATAGGTCAGGGCCTAAATATTTCACTGCTGCAACTTTTCTAATTCAGCCAAAAGCAATTATTATTTCATTAAGTTTATCTTGTTAGAGGAAGCATGCTTCCTTTGACCTTCCTTTTCTGGCTTATATACCTGTAGAAAGCCTCCTCATTATTCTTCACATTCCATGCCAAGTTCAGCTCCAGATGAACCCTTGCCTGAAAAACCTAATCCCTGCACAACCAGGCACCATCCCTACAGTCTCCCCAGGACACTGGCCCCTCTTTCACTGCCTGTGCAATTCCCTCTGCTCCTTACTTTAGCCAGCAGGTCTTGATTCAGCCATGCTGGTCTTTTGCTTTCCTTCCCTGATTCCTTATTTCTGAGGACCTAGAGCTCATATGCTCGGTGGAAAATTCAGCCAATACAAGAGGTCTGTATTCAGGAAAATAAAGTGTTCAATTTTCTTTATTAATCTAGAAAATGGAATCTTTCTTCAGCTACAGACTTTGATCTGAGGACTTGTTTGTACTATGTATTCTGTCCCATTTTTTATGTCCTAATTTTTTTTCTAAACAATGAGCCATGCAGGAAAGTTCTCTCCAGAGTACTATGACAAAAATCTACACAATTTTAAATAGAAATTTTCTTTGAGTTCAGCTTTGAATTATGTATATATATATTTGGTCCTTATTTCTATTAGACTGTTTTTTCATTTTAAATCTGAACTGATTTTTCTTTTACTTTTGATTAGATAGATCATCACCAAGAATATTCATTCTTCTCAATTTGTACTTTTGGCAAGCAAGGTGAATTATTTTTAATGAGCCACAGTAAATGTGGGTACAATTTTAATCCATTACAAATTTCTAAACATTAAGATGTTCAGGGCATGATAAATATCTGAATTCCCCGTGAGTGGTGGACAGACCCAGGTGATACTCTAGTTAATTCAAATCAAGGTGTCTGTTTCATTCTTTTAGTCATATTTTCAAAGCTGAAACGTCCTGAAGATGGCTATACATTCTCTCAAGCTTAAAATACATCCACAAAGACACAGAGTTCATTGCCTTTTATGGAGATAAGAACTTTTGGCAAACTCTGACATTTGTTGAATAGCGCATTTTAATTTTAAGTCACACATTGTTATTCTCTAACTGAATTAAATCTGAAGTAATATATCTGACAGGCTGCCCAGGTTTTCTGAATATTGATAAACACTAGACTTTAGCTAGATTAGTTTTCCTTCTCAGAGACTGATAGCTTTTTTACTGAAATCATAATTCAGAGAAACAGACAGGATACTAAAAATCATATAAGCAACTTGGCATTCAGAGAACAGTAGGATTAATAAAATGGATACAAGGGAAAAAAATTAAAAATAAGGTCATATTAATCTTATCCTTTGCAGCAAAATGTAATCATATGAATATGATTTCCTGAGCTAATTTCTGCTCAGGGAAATCATGTTTTCTTTCAAGAGTTCATAAACACAATGAAGAAAAAATGTGAGGCCATTTTTCATATAGTGAGTCTTTTGCCCATCTCAGTCTAGATGTCGAGCACTTCTAGAAACCACGTGTGAGTCATAGGGTTTTGATTATCCAAGTCTTGATGCATAGTTGGCTTCCTGAGATTTGAATGTATTTTGTAATAGTGGCATATACTGTGTGTACTTCATATATTAACCAATATAGTGGCTGGGTAAGGGGAACCTAGAAGGAAATTTACTATTTTTGTAAATAGAATTCTATATACTTAAGTTTAACAAGTTACTTCAGGAGACTATGGGACTGTTTTTTACATATTATTCTCAGCACAGTCAAGCCATAGTTCTCAGTTTTGCCAACTGAGGCTGTGTTCGCAATCTAAACTCTATGTTTTGTAGCTAGCTTTCTAAAGGAATCTAAATCAAATTAGGTGTCTCCTGCATAGGTGTTGGTATCTCATTTCCCTTTAATGAAACACATTCTGTTGCTGGATTAGGAAGCCTCTTCTAAACTTAAATCAGCCTTCTAAAAGACAAAGAAACTTGCTAAAAAGAAAATATAAGGCAGAGTGGTTTTTCCCCAATTTTTTTTTTTTTTTTTTTTTTTTTTTTTACATATAGTATATCTGGTCTGAAGCATTACACCAGCATGTGTGATCTTTAATTCTTCAATAATGTTAAAAATGTATCTCAGAAGCTATAGGACACAGAATTATTTAGATTTAGATAAAAACCCAGAAAATAATGTACAGATCTCCATGCTCACATTTTGTTAAGAAATTTTGGTTAGCAAATCTATTGTGGTCATGGTCTTGTTGAATGAAGAATCTGTGTTCACTACCCAGAGAAATGAACTTTTTGTCTAGGTGTTAGTGAAATTGTATACAAAAATGTTTGGGTTACAGAGAAAGGGGAAAAGTTTGATGCTGTGTGGTTTTGTCCCTCTCTTACTGGAAGGTGAGGAGGAAGGGCAGTGGCTTATTTGGAGTGAAATTTCCTTCTGCTGTTAAAGCCAGCACGTCCAATTGGAGCCCTATGTCAGTTTCAAGAGAAATGTTGAGATAACAATTTTGATCAAAGCATTTTTTCATCAGGTACAGGACATTTGCTTCCCATCATTGAACTGATATAATTATCTTGCGTCAGAAGGGGAAGTTCTGAAAAGTCGTAATATGCACAAATAAACTGAAATCATCTCATGACTGAACTTAGTAAAGACTCATTTGTTTAAACGTAATGTCCTATGCATTAATGTGATTTGTTCATTCTGTGACTTGTAAATCATAATAAACTACGAAACAAACTTCTAAAACACACAGTTACACATATGTATTGCAAATTATACATGACTCCAACATAAAAAAATATTGGCAAAGTTTCATGAAAACAGGGTGGTCAGCACTGGCAGCAAAATACCTATAAACTGAGACATGGTGGGGTAGATCTAGAGGTGCAGATAACAAGGGCTTCAGCTTTCACTCTTGAAGGAAAGATTTGTTCATTTTAAAAAAATTATTTTAAAAGCAGTATTGTCTAATGTGATGAATTTGCAAACTCTGTGTCATTTATCTGTGTCATTTGGGAGGGACAGGGAAAGGTTTTGCTCCCAGGTATAACATTTTACCACTGCCACACCTTCTGCCTCACACTGATCTCTGCTCCACAGGACACAGTACTTCATGAAGTTCTATGATGTAGGTCCTTTCCATGGGATATAGCTCTGCAGGAATTTCTCCAGAAAGGGTCCTTTCCAAAGTGTACCGTCCTTCAGGAACAGATTTATCTGGTGTGGACACCCCATAAGCCTCAGTTCCCGACAGAAAACTCGTCCTTGCAATAGTCTTTCCATGAGCTGCCTTATGGTTGTCTGTTCTGGTGTCATCCTTCATGGACTACAGTAAAACAACCTGCTTCACCACGGTTTTCTTGGGCTTGAGAGGAGTGTTTGCTATCATGCCTAGAGCATCTCCTCCTCTCCTTCATTGACCCAAGTTTCTGCTGGGCTGTTTCTTGCATGTTCTTTAATTTTATTGCACTGCTACCACACAGGGCTTTTTACCTATTCCTAAACATAATATCAGAAATGGGCCGCTGGCATTGCTGGTGGGATCAACTTTGGCCAGTGGTGGCTCTGTTTTGGAGCCAGCTGGAGTGGTTTGTGCCCCACACAAGGATATCTCATAGTCCCTTCTCACACAGGACACACCTGCATCCTCCCACTACCAAAACTTTGCTGTATAAACCCAGTACAGGACTGAAATAAATGTTTTGTAATGATGACTATTAGTGATCTATCCTGAATAAGATGAAAATGTGAAGAATAATAGAGTACTAAGAAGCAAAACTGTTTAGAAGTTCCTCTACCTCACTTGCATTCTTCACAGTCCAGTTCCTCACTAAAGATTAAGAAATCTGAAAAGATTTGCACAGTCTGGCTTAGTTCTGTCACTGAGCTAATCGCTACAACTTGCTCAGGCTTGTGCATGTTGTGTTGAAGAAATCCAAGATATTTGATAAACTTTTACTTTGCTTCCCTTGCTTAAACCTCCCAATACTATGTTGCTGTTCAGATGAAGCCTAAGGAGTGAAAAGCTTTTATAAATTCCATAGGTCAGGTTTTGGTATGAATTTACTAGAGAAATACATGATATCAGTAATTATCTTCAGAACAGAATTGTAGTTTCAAAATATGTATTAAAGAAAAAAATGCTGTTAATAAATAGTAGAGCCCATTTATTCCACTCTGTTGTGGCATATTCATTTATCAAACAGTTACTAAAATAAAATGTGATGCATATTTAGACATTGTGTAGGTAAATATCAAAACTATAATAGAGAAGGTGGACAAAAAAGTAGTCTTGGAAAATGTGGTTAGACCTGGGTCAAGAGCAAGTGGTAATTTGCAAAAAGATTTCAGATTAACTGGGGGGGGTAAAAGGAGAAAAAAAAATTAAAAAGAGAGTTATTAATGAAATACCTGGCTAAATGAGTAGGGGATAAAATTAATAGACAATATAATTCAGTCAATGATTCAGTGATGACTTTCAGCAAACATTTCAAGAAAGTGAAAAATTTGCAAGGTCACCTGTATCCAGAGACCTGCATTTTGACTGGAATCAGTGCACAGAAGGTTTACAAAATAATACGGTAATGGCAAGTTATCTTGATGGAAGAAATAAAATCTTTGTCTCATTAAACCCGGAAAATTAAAATCTAATCCATCTCTTATGTGACTGTGTCAATTTAAATCTATGGGGGTTGGAGGGTGGGTCTGGAAAAGCAGAAAAGATAAACACTAGGAAGACACGTGAGCTATTTAAACTACAAGTAAAAAGAATAAATGGGTATCAATTGGCCATGAATAAACAGAATAGAAATTAAGTGCTCTATTTACTAACAGAGTAGTTATGGAAGTTTTCTAATGGATGAAAACTTCAACTCTTGTTAAGAGGCTTGCTTAGTTTATAAATTGCGTTGTATAATATGCTTTCCCATGAAATAAGAGGATACAGCCAGCACCTCAGGAATCCTTTTTTAGTTCAACATCCCAACCTCTTGACAGAAGAGCACTTCACCGTACTGCAAGCTCACTTCCACTCCCAGCATATAGTAAAAAATAGGGACTTCACCCCCTTTTCCAAAGCATGTATACATCACTCTGGAGCCAGTAAATCATGTGCATCACAAGTGTTGTAATTCATTCATAATAGTCCTGCCTGAATTAGTTGTCTTAAATCTGACAGAGACTAATTTTTCTTTGTATGTTTTATAGCCAAACTATCATGTTACAAGGTAGGTAAACTGCCTTTAACTTGGTGTAAACTAAGTTTTTGTTTTGCAGCTCTGTGTAAAACTGAGTATATACTTGTTACAAATTCAAAAATTCAGTGAGGAATTAAAATTCACAGTCTGTATGTAAAACACGAATTAAAATTAAAATCACGTTAGTCCACTGCAAGTCACTTATAAGTCCATTGTGGAAAACCCATGAAATCACTGCCTGTACTGAAAAATAATCCTGTGCTTTATGGATCAGGAGTTGGTTCTCAAATCATACATACATTTCTAATAATGTGAGGAAACTTCACAACTCAAACCACTGGATTCTGCACCTGGGACAGAGTAACACTGTGCCCAGGGTTCCATTCCATTGTAATGAATGTAGGTACATTTTGTAACAAGCAAAGAAAATGATTCTTTATAAGCATTGCAAAGGCAAGAGAGCCTCACAGAAGTGAAATAAGTCAGGGATGCCTGACTGCTTGCAACCAGGTTTACTTATCATGCATTGATATATTTAATTTTAAATATTTTATATTTAAAAAATATTTAACATTTTAATATTTAATATTTAATGTTTTTATATTAAAATTTTAATATTTAATTGGTGCAAGTCCAGAGTAGGGCCATGAAGTTCATAAGGGCACTGAAACCTCTCTGCTGTGAAAACAGGCTAAGAAAGGTGAGGCAGTTCAACCTGGAAAAGAGAACGTTATGTGGAAACCTCATAGCACCTTCCAGTATCTGAAGGAGATCTGCAGGGAAGCCAGAGAGGGACTCTTCACCAGGAATTGTAGTAAGTGGACAAGGATTAATGGTACAGTCTGAAAGAGGAAAATTAGGTTATATACTAGGAAGAAATTCTTTATTGTGAGGTTGATGAGAAACTGGAACAGGCTGCTCAGGGAGCTTATGAGTTCCTCTGGCAGTGTTCAAGGCAGGGATTTATAAGGCCTTGAGAAGCATGGCCTAGTGGGAAGTGTCCCTGCTCATGGCAGGTGGGTCGGAACTAGATGAACTTTAAGGTCAGTTCCAATGCTTTAACATTCTATGAGTCATTCTATATACACTTGCAATTTTTTGTTTGCAAGTAAATATCCACTTAGGTTTCCTGAACTATTTTAGATCTATCAGACAACTCTTCTTATGTTTTTTTTAATATTCAAGGGATATTTCTGCTAGTCTAGAAGTTGCAGAATTTCAGGAGTCTTTTCTTATGGAGTAAATACTAATACAGAAAGAGAGAAACTAAATACTACAAATTCTTTTGCTTTTCAGTATGAAAAGTCTAGCTTTTGGGAAGAGGAGACTTGGTAAATTGTAGACAATAGTTCTAGTTCTCAGCAGAAATGATCATGACCTTGGGGCAGACATTTATTTTCCCTACCTGAGCATCCCTAGCCATTGAATAAGAGATTCTGTTCATCCCCTTTTCTGCAATCATGAAGACTAAATTCCAAATAAAGCACCACATGAGGGCATACAGTACGACAAAACATACTGTACAAAGCATGAGCTTTGTATCTTGGGGACTTGATTATTTATATATTTGCACATTCTTTTTTTCTTGGTCTTTGTTAAAGTAATCTAAATGTTTACATTTTCTTTTTCATTTTAAGGAATTTGAAGCAGAACTGAAAAATGGCAGAAGAGTCATTTTAGAAGGCCATGAAAGACATTTCATTGTAGGTAAATAGAAATGTTTTCACCACACTAATGAAATAAAGAAAATAATCCCTTACTAGCCCTAAAATCAACTTTTAATATACCCAAACACTTGATTATACATTGACTGAGATTCTCCTGTTTGTTCACAACTAACTTATAATTGCATGTGGATTATAATTAAAGCGGGCAAGCTGTCCGCTGTGCAAATAACGATTGTAGTTTCCACAGGAAGCTTTGGAAATGTGGTGTGAAGAACATACCATAAAAATAGGCATCATGATGACTACATTGCTCTGTCATGTTTTGAGCCATGTTTTTATAGGGTTTTAAAGAGCAATTCAGTAAAATGATATTTTCTTTTTCTAAATTTTGATTTTTTTTTCAATTTTTATTATAGATCAACTTTAATCATACTCACAAACTTCTGAATACTGCTACAGGCACTAAAAACTCAAAAACAGGAGAAGTAATTAATTTCTGGCTATACAAGAGGAGCATTAAAGGTATTTTCATAAATAATTTTTTTCCTTTTGGTGTCAGAATTGTGCTTTCAAAGAAAATCCCTCAACTGCCTCTATTCATCATGGCTGAAATCAAATTCAAAGATGCACCAAAAAGTACTATCTAATGCTTCAGTTGCTAAAGGACATTCAGTCCATGGGATCAGACCAGAGCTACCACAAAATTACTGCTATGGCATGTCTGTGTCAGTCTGCAGCACCACCAAAATTGCCTCAAACCCAAATCGTCTGCAGCTGGCAAGACTTTGTCACTGGTTAACCATTCTCAGAATATCTCACTCTAAAGAGGAGTGTAATGCTCTGATAGAACTTTTCCCTTTTCCTGCTTGGAGAAGAGCAGAATAGCTATTTCTTCCTTTGTCAAGATTAATGCAATATTCTCAAATTCTTGTGTGAAGTAATTTCATAGGTTCACTAGGCTGGAAGAAACCTTCAAGATCATCGAGTCCAACCCATACTCCAACATCTCAACTAAAACATGGCACCAAGTGCCACATCCAGGTTTTTTTTTTAAACACATCCAGGAATGGTGACTCTACCACCTCCCTGGGCAGACTGTTCTAGTATTATATCACTCTTTCTGTAGAATATTTTTTTCCTAATATCCAACCTATATTTCCCTTGGCACAGCTTATGACTGTGCCCTCTCATTCTGTCAGTTGCTGCCTGGAGAAAGAGATCAACCCCCACCTGGCTACAGCCACCTTTCAGGAAGTTATAGAGAGTGATAAGGTCACCTCTGAGTCTCCTTTTCTTCAGGCTAAACAACCCCAGCTCCCTCAGTCGTTCCTCACAGGGTTTGTGTTCCAAGCCCCTCACCAGCCTTGTTGCCCCCTCTGGACACACTCAGTGTCTCAACATCCTTCCTAAACTGAGGGGCCAGAACTGGACACAGCACTCAAGGTGTGGCCTCACCAGGGCCGAGTACAGGGGAATAATGACCTCCGTGCACCTGCTGGCCACACCATTCCTGATCCAGGCCAGGATGCCACTGGCCTTCTTGGCCATCAGGGCACACTGCTGGATCATGTTCAGCTTCTGTCGGCAGTAACCCCAGGTCCCTTTCTGCCTGGGCACTGTCCAGCCACACCAACCCCAGCCTGTAATGTTACAGGGGGTTGTTGTGGTCAAAATGCAGGACTCAGCACTTGGACTTACTAAACTTCATCTTATTGGACCGTGCCCATCCATCCAACCATTCCAGGTATCTCTCCAGAGCCTTCCTACCTTCCAACAGATCGACACATGCTCCCAGCTTAGTGCCGTCTGCAAGCAACAGAAGCAGTACAGGAAACTACTTTTCTGCTTTATATTTTAAAAAATTGAATTATTTTATATTTTTTTTTCCCAAAGATTCAAGGACGTTGTTAAAAATTTAATGTTTTTTTTATATTGCAGTTAATGGGGCCTTAGCATACTTCCCCATACATTGGGTTTTTAATTTATTTCTGTTCAGTTTCAGAATTTTATGACATTTCTAAGACACAGAGTTAATTGTGCTCTCTCCTTTAAACCTTAGAGTGTTGGAGCCAGAACTTCCTTTACTCTGCAATACTACGCTTAGAATTGGTGCATATGACTTGCCTTTAAAAAAAGCAAAACACTTTTTCTTTTGAAGTGCTGGTACTGCCACTTAGCACATTTTACCCTTGTTGGCCAGTAGGTAACTGATTGGAGTTCTTTCCAGTAACAGAAATCATCTTCTCTCTAAGAGGACCCATATTCATGTTCTCCACTTCCCATAAACATATCCAAATTATCCATGTGTCATAGTCAGGAAATAATTTATAGGTGATACTGGACCACTTCTGTCTGTCAAACTTTTGTGGCCAACGTTCTGGGCTTTGGGTTTTTAAATTTTCTGATGCTATGAATGGGTAAGTTTCAGATGTCAGTTTTCAACTTAGTTACTTAGTATTGTTTGGGCCTATTTGTGAAATGTTAATGATACCCTTAGTGATGTGTAAGAAGCCAATGTTTCTTCTTAGGTTTACTGGTTTTGGCTGGTATTGAGGAGTAACTTTTCTTCATTTAGTTTGTATGGTGTAATGTTTTGGATTTGTCAAGAGAACAGTGTTGATAGTACAGGAATGTCTTCACAATTTAGTTATTTAGTACTTTGAATTATTTAGTATTTAGAAAGGCATCAAGGCCTTTCCTGCTTCTCATGCAGCCCCACCACTGCACATCCTGGGGGCGCACAGGGATTTTAGAGGGATTGCAGCTGTGACAGGTGACACAAAAGGAAGCTGGGGGGAGGAAGGAAGAAGCGAGGATGTTTGAAGTGATGATATTTTCTTTCCAAGTAATGGTTACGTGTGATGGAGCCTGTCTTTTCTACTTGCCCATGAGAAGAGGTGAATAAACTCCTTGTTTTGTTTTGCTTGCATGCACAGCTTTTGGTAGTTTATAAACTGGCTTTACCTCTGCCCTTGAGTTTTTCCGATTTTAACCTTTGGATTTTCTTCCCTATCCCACTTGGCAAGTGAGCATGTGGCTGTGTGGTGGTGAGCTGCCCATCAGGACTAAACCATGTTAGGCAATTGTGTTCCATAGTGTTCAGTAAAGAGATTTAGTGTAGAATACCCAGCATGACTTTCAGTTGGTTTGGGTTTGATTTTTTTTTTTTTGGCCTTTTTTTTTTTTTTTTTTTTTTTTTTTTTTTTTTTTTTTTTTTTTTTTTTTTGCTTTTTCGAGGACAGCTATCAAGGGAAGCACAAAATTGCAACTGCAGAAACAGATGGTCACATGATGAAAAATACTTACTGAAACATAATATAATACCGATTACCTTTTAAATGTAAATCCTGATCATGTTAAATAGTGGTGCCAGCTGTTTCAGCCTGCAGACTGCACTTATTGGTGTACCCTGGGAATCAGCAGGTGCTGCTTGCTCTGGTAGTATCAAATTATAAACAGAAAGTTTAAAATGGACATTTCAGCTCTGGGACTAGCAATACGTGAGAAAATGAAATATGAAAACCTGAAGAAGGAGATATGTTAATGGAAAGTTTTAGTTTTACTGAATTAAAATACGAAAGTGGAGTTCAATTCCTTTCCCATTCATCTTTCCCAAACTTTTTCTACTACACATTTATCTGTGCAAATTTTTATATGCAAAAATGCACACTTCTTGCAATAATCAAACGTAAATTGCTACATTTAGGTTGCTATTTTTCTATAAAATTCACAATCACAACTGCCACTGTCCTAAAAATGCTGTTAAGGTGGGCTGACCCTGTCTGGATGCCAGGTAACCACCAAGCTGCTTCATCACTTGCCTCCACAACTGGGTAAGAGAGAGAAAATGGAATGAAAGGTTCATTAGTTAAGGACAGGAAGAAATCACAAACTGATTACTATCAAAGGCAAAGCACACTTTAATTGAATTTATTACCAATTGGTATCGGGTTGTTTCTGCCACTGCCCAGGCAGAAGAGTATTTCCTCTGCTCAAGCATGGGGTCCCTTCCATGGGAAACAGTTCTCCATGAACTTCTGCAATGTGAATTCTTTCCACAGGCATCCATGAGCCCTGGTGTGGGTCTCCTGTATGGCTGCATGTGGATCTCTGCATCCCTGTGGACCTCCATGGGCTGTGGGGGCACAGCTTCTTCACCATGGGCTGCAGGGTAATCTCAGATACAGAGCCTGGAGTGCCTCCTTGCTCTCCTTCTCCATGACCTTGGTGTCTGTAGAGCTGTTCATCTCACATATACTCACATAACTCTTCTCTGAGAACAATTACTTCTGCACTGTATCTTTTGCTTTTCTCCTTAAATATGTGTCCAGGTTCCAGCCAGGACAGGCTTAAATTTTGTTGTAGCCAAAATGGGGCATGACTAGGATTTGGCGTTCATTCTATACAGCTTCACATCATTTTCCAGAGATGGCGAAAGAGCTCCCTTCTGGGTCATGTAGTGTGGCAGACGGAGCGGTCAGGCACTGTCAGGGGTTTTCCATGGGGGATAAGCAATAGTGTGTGAATTCATTCACCTTTTTTCTTGTATGCTTTGTCATTAGCACTGTTGCTGGTACTGTTCATTGTTTTATTTCATTGCTGTTTCCAGTAAATTGTTTTTATCTCAACCAGTGATTTTTATCTTTTGTGCCTCCAATTCTTGTCTTCAGCCCACTGCAGCAGGAGGGTGAGCAAGAGGCAGAATGATCAAGTAGCACATGGTTTGAAGTGCTTCAGAGGGAACAAAATACTCAGAAATATGTTACTTAACCCATGACAGTATTTTATTGCAGTGATACCTCTACCATCTCTGATTGGCTTGGCCTTGGGCAGCGGAGGATTCATCATGGAATCAGCTGGCATTGTCTCTGTCAGACTAAGGGAAAGCTTCTGGCATCTTCTCACAGAAGCCACTCCTGTAGAACCACTCCCACTACCAAAACCTGGCCACACAAACCAATTATGTTTTATCTCTCATCCACAAAAAAAGCCCCAGTCCTTGACTCAACAAAAACCAAAGCATCAGTGTGTTACCAACATTTTTCTTATTCTGAACCCAAACACAGCACTGAACCAGATACTGAGAAGAAATTAACTATCCCAGCTGAAACCAGGTCAATGGTAAAAAGAAAATCTGTATTATCATAGTCTGATCTCATTTTTGAACATTTTAATGTATGGCAACGTAGCCACCACATGGCAATACATCAAGATGTAGTAAAAACCGTACAGGAGCTACTCAGGAGCATAACAGAATGTAAACAAGTATATTAGGCCAAATGGAAAAAACAATTAAAAAAAAATCCCAAAACATCCTAAGCCTCCCGAAAATTTTCTCCTTGAGGTAGGCATTTGTCATTAAAACTATATATCCAAATTGATTCTAAACTTAACAAAGTGTTGAGACTTTATTTTGTCTTTTCAACGCTATCTTGTATAGCTCACTCCTTTTCTTAGGAACCATGAAGAACTCACTAGAATACAAGGAGTGGAATTCAAATCCATGGATGTTTCTGGGTTTGAAATTTCTGTCTTAATGAATGTTACAGAATAGTAATGCGTTTTTCAGTGAAAGATAAGATTTTATATAGTGTCTCTTTTTGAAGATACATGGATTTCTTAAATGTCTTCTGGAATGACTGCTTTTATCCAGGGAAACAAAAGAAAAATTGCATCTACAAGCCTTACAATTTCCCAGTGACCATTTTTGGGATGCATAGGGAAAAAATGCCAGAATAAAAATGAGACTCCTTCTCAGTCATTGTTTAAACAGCTTTCCTAGTGTCATAAGAATTTTGTCTTATTCTTTATGACTTCACTGCTCTTGTCAATCACATTTAAGCACACTACAATAGTGTCAGCTTTTATTTTTAGAACCTTCATGCCCTGAAGTAGTGTATGCTCCAAATATTGCATGCAATTCCCTGTTGACTCTGTTCTGCGAATCTAAAAAAACAGATCAACTTTGGATTCATCTGGAGGTGACAAGGAGGTTCTGGTAGTACTATGTGTTTCTACTTAGATTCAAGTGTTTTATTTGTCTGATTGTTCTTTCAGATACTTAAATATGAAAAAAATGCATTTTTGGAGGAATGGAAGATATTTTTAGATATAGACTGAATTTGACTAATATAGGTCAAATAAAAATAATAAAAATAATATAATAATAATAAAAAACCTCCATACACAATACCTTATGCTGAAGGAAATGTTCCAGAAATACAGAAAGTGTGACACCCAAATGAAACTTTTGAGTTGAATTAGAATTTTTCTTGCTATAGACATAATTAAGTAGTAGGAAAAATGCAAAACTGGAAAAAAATTTCATCACTTCCATTATGAAAAATCAGAAATGTCACGTCATTCCATCAGTCATAAGTGGCATCAAGACAGTGGGTGCAGGTATGTTTTGTAAAGATTTGTGTGTGTGCACGTTTTCATTTGTTCAAGTTATGGGAAGTACATCTGATTTGACCAGAACTATTTTCTGTGATTTGGCCATTATCCTAAAAAATATGTTTCCTCAACTTTATAACCAGTAAGTTTTCTGCAAAATGAAGAAAGCATTTTTTCAATAGATAAAATCGAGAGTCCACATTTTGAAATGTTTCATTTATTGTTCCTTTGCTTAGAATTAGCAAACGGTTGATTAAAGTCATGAAAGAAATTGTTGCAGTAAAAGATATTGACTTATTTTCTTTAAACAAAAAACATCTGTTATGCCATAAAGTTAACAGTAACACCACTTTTTCATTTCCACACTGCAAACTATGTCTGTCATAGTCCCTTTTTTTAAAGGAATGGAATTGTCTTCCCTAAAGAAAACAACAATCACAATCTATTTGTGGTTTGGTAGGCAAGATTCTCGGTTAAAAGTTGAGCTAGATCTGGCATATCTACTCTTCAAGCAGGACCAAGTGATTTATTACAGATGGCTCTTGAAACTCATGGGTTTTACACAATCTGACCCCAGACTGGGGAAATTAAAGTTGGTTTACTGGTAAAGATAATTCAATTTTATTTCCTCTACACAAGATTTTTTTTTTTTCCAAAGAAAAACAGAACATAATAAAAGAAGACAAAAACAAATCCTGGAATATTTTTCTCTGCATATTCTAGTATGAAGACCTCTGAACCATTGTTCTTTTCATTATTTCATACTAGTTATCAAGTGAAATTTTAATTGAAACATACATTTAATGCATATATTTGAGTTCAAACGTTATTGTGAAATAAAGTACATGCTATAGATTACATAAAATCCCTCTAAAATCAATTGAAAAAGACCTATGAATTACCCTTTTCATTGACTGTTATGACTCTATGACCTTATTTTGTCAGCATTTGTAACTGAAACCATATGGTATCTTGAAAATCAAAATGGTATCTCTGAATATTTTTGCAACTTCTTATTTTCACTGGAACATTTCTAATATGGTTATTTTGTTTATCTTCTTCTAATTGTTTTACATTATTGAATGGTTTTATCTCTGATTCTCGTGTTTCATTTTGATGGCTAGATATCTGAATGAAATTTCTGTCTAATGAGACCCTTTTTGTGTTAACTGTAAATATTGTCAGATAAAACATTAATGTTGAATTTTACATGGCGTTCGTCCCCTCTCCCACCTGAGTGAAAACTTGAAAGAACCCATTCTTAATTTTGATTATTTTGGGTTTTGTTTTTTGTTTTGTTTTTTTGTTTGTTTGTGGTTTTTTTTTAAGTTATCCTTGCTTTCTTGGTATCATGTCAGTTTTCTTCCTTTCTTCTTCCTCCTACATTGCGAGCAAATTTAGTATAAAAGCTGGAATGGAACACTATTATAAAATAATGTTTCCATAGCAGCAAAAACTAGTTTCAGTTTCTCACCTACAGCAAAAAAAAAGGTAAATTGTGCAAGATTCTTATCAGCTACAGAGAAGGTAATCAGACAAAAACAATATTCATCAATAATAAATGAGCTACTCATATAAAGACAAATTTGTGGTGGTAAAGAAACCATCCTATTATTTCCTGGAAAACTAGAAGTTGTTTGAAATTGTAAAAAAAAAAAAAAAAAAAAAAAAAAAAAAAAGCTACTGCAGAACTCTCAGATAAAATATTCTTATTTGTAATCTCTGATATTTGCAAAAAGATTATTTGTGCTTTCTTGAATTCATTATTTGTTTAACAAAATTGCTGTAGCACCTCGGACAGGTATCATATTCATCATATGCTAATTTATCAATCAAGATCTTGAATTTTTTTTTTTTCTGTCTGTTCTTGACAGTTTACATGTATAGCATTGGTAACTGGGAAAATATTTGGAACAAAGCAACAAAACAGGTTTTGGGTTTAATATATTCTAAGAAATCTTTATTCTGCTTGCAGAGTTAATTTCTGAAATTTGGGTAATAAATTCCAGCCCAAAACTATCACTCAAAGATAAATAATGAAATATTACTGGGTAAGTGTGGGTACATTTTGAGTGCCAGGTGAATTAAAATCAGCTTATAGATAGGTGATGAACCAACAGTAAAAAAAATAGCATAAGTATATATAAATATGGATGAGTACAAATATTATCTATCCCTTCTAGTAGTGTCTACTGTGATCCTGACATGAAAACCATAATATGTTTTAGTGGCCAAAGAGATCCCATATAGAAGTGATACTTTTAATGAGTGTCAGCTTTGCAGGGAATCACTGGATTCAATCTGTGTTTACCAACTGCAGAAATTTGACAGTGCAAAAATTACTCTTTTGGATTCCATGTGTATAGAATTTCATCTTGCATGATCCATATGGTGTGAATCAGGCCCAAGTACTGTCATTAAGAAGTTTTAAACATGTGTGTGGTGATTGAATAAATATTGCTTAGAGATGAAAATGTCTTTTTTTCTTTTTTCTTTATAAAGCAGAAACAAAATCATACATTTTGTTCATAGGCCAGAAAGATTCAAGGAAAGTAGATTTAATTATTCAACACCTTCATGCTGCAGTTCTCTGTAAAGGTGATGGGTTGGGTAATTATCCTCTTTGAAATTATTATCAGAAAAAAAATCATTCAGCCCATCATTAATTTGCTTTCTAGACACCACCTATTTTCATTTGTAGCTTTAACCTGTGCCATGGTATCACTCCACAGCTGGTAAACGCCGCAGAGCTGCTCGCTGACTCCCCCACCAGCAGGATTAGGGAGAGAACTGGAAGGGCAAAAGTTAGAAAAGTCATAGGCTGAGACAAAGACAGTTTAATAGGGAAAGCAAAACCCATGAACACAAGCAAAGAAAAACAAGAATTCATTCACTGCCCCTCATGTAGGTGTTCAGCAATCTGCAGAAGAGCAGGGACCCATCACATGTAATGGTTACTTGGGAAAACAGATGCTATCACTCCAAATATCCTCCACTTCCTCCTTCTTCTCCCTTCTTTATACACTGAGCATGGTATCACATGGTCTGGAATATCCCTTTGGTCCCTACAGTTGAAGTCATCTATCCTGGCTGTGTCTCCTCCCAGTTTCCCAAGAACCAACAGTTTCCTCCCCACTGTGGTTGTACAAGAAGCAGAACTAGCCTTGGCTCCGTGTTAGCTCTGCTCAACAATAACAAAAACGTCTCTGTATTATCAACCCTATGTTCAGCACAAATCCAAAACATAGCCTCATACCAACCACTGTGAAAAAAATTACCACAGCTGAAACCAACACAGCTGCAATTGTTTTGCTTTTCCCTGTGACTGGGCACTGAGGGAGGACTGCTGCTAAAAAGGGTTTGCTAGAATTTAAGGATATCTCTTCCAGGAAGATGTAATGAAAATCTAATTTTCCATTCATACCATTCTACTGAGTTAGGGAAGGGGTATTTTGGTATTTGTTTTGTTTTGTTTTCTTCTTCACCTTCTTCTTGGTCAAAATAGGCTATCTTAAATATGGGAACATAGGAAATGATGGTTACAAAACTCTTCTGGGATCAAATATTCTTACTCATTTCAATAACCTTATCATACAGTGCCACACACATTTAAATCAATCTCTTTTTTAGAACAAGAAGAACTGCTAGCTCCGATTCTTCTTCCGTTTCCCCTTCTTACTTATTTTAAAGTCTTGCTTTTTCCTGAAAAAAAAATCACTAAACTTGTTACTATCAACAACGTTAATCTTTCTCGATCGGCAATATTAGTAGAGCTACGTAATTTTAACTACCTAAAAGTAAATCCATAACAGTTTTATTGCAGGAAGGATGGATGAGATATCTGTGTTAGAGATTCTTTCTTCATGGAAGCATGTTTCTGTGATTTTCTAGAAAGGTATAATTTAAAAAAACCCTTAAAAATACAAATACAGTAACATAATGAAAATGAAAATTGCAAATTCCTTGTTCTTTCCAACTCCTAGGACTCTTTTAAATATGTTACTCTTCCTGTTTCTTTTGAAGACATCCCTATTTTTTTTCCTGTAATAAACATGCTCTTAATCTCTAAATATGGGCTTTTAACAAAAACAAACCAAAAAATACACCGCCTGTCCATTCTCTTCTCTGCCATTTTTGCATCCATTCTCCCTTTTATCTTCAGATCCACGGACTACATCTTTGCCCTGACTTTCTCTTTATTGAAGTTCTCTTTCATATTCTCCCTTACCTGACATCTTCTCTCTCGGGTTATCATACAACTCAGCCTGTCTGACATTTTTTTCTGGATGGTTCACTGTCAACTCAGTGCGACTATGCTGGAGACAGAAGTGCCTGCTTTTCCATTTCTTCATATTTATCGTATGCCTGGAAGTCATAGACTCTCTGTTTATTTTAGGTTCTCCGCATTACATAAAAATTAACAACTATGTCTTAATTTCATTGAAGTATTAAAAAAAAGCTTAATAAGGAAAAAGCAAAAATCCTTTCCTGTATGCTGACATTTTTAATACTCTGTATACTGCTCTAAGACAGGATTCTAAAATGAAGATGACTAAATTTTTATATGCTGTCCAGCCCCATTTCACAAAATTTCTGACTCATCTCTCATTTCTGTAGCTGGCTTCTCATTATTGCCTTCAAAGTCTTTCACATTTTCATTGTGTTTTCATATTAGATTTGTCCTTCTGTACGGTTCTACTGTTTTCTATCTAAACTATATATATATATATATAGTGCTTGTTTTCCCAAACTGACACTTTCCAGAGTATTATCCTAGCCTCTCCCATTGTTATGTAACAGATGAAAAGTGGATGACTGGTCTTTCAACATGCTTCCAAGAATGAGACTTCAAACTTGTTGATACTTACGGTTATGGAAATTTATTCTGGTTATATGATGCTAGTTAAATCCTTTTTCTTTCGCTACTTAAAATATCTTGGATTGAATATTTCAAAATTTTTTCAATCCACATTTCAAAAAAGTGTTTTCGTTAGTGTTTTCATATTTCATTATAAGAACTAATTTATAACTACCTGGTTGTGCAATGTAGTAATATATGAAAAGATTTCTAATAAATTTCTGTTTCAGAAAAGTCCCTTACTTCAAAGAAAAATCTAAATAATATATTTCTAAATAGTATTTTTTAAACTAGATAGAAAAATGCTGTAAGGGATATACTCCTTCAACTTAATATTTTAAATGTTACAAAAAAGACTTGTCTTTCACGAACTTTCAAACAATTTTCTTGCAAACCACTCTATTTCTTCTGTCTAATCAGCACCTTCCATACTGGATAGATATCACAATCTGATTCAATACTATTAAGGTACAACATATGTATTGTTTTAATTTTTTATATCACAGTTCAGATGTTCAAACTGCGATTTCTCCTTGTACCTCAGTTAGGTAAACCATCCAACTTTTAACAAAACCTGATGATTTTGAACACTGCCATTGTTATTAAATAGTTGTAAACACAAATTTATGACAAGAAACTTTTCATATATTTAATGACAATACACCTCCCAGTCTAGAGTCACTGGTTTAATCATACTTCTCACTTCATGTTTGAATTCCCAGTAATATTTTCACTGCTTTTTTTTTTTTTTTTTTTTTACTTAAAGTAGTAGCATGATAAGTAAATAACATTGAATAATAGGAATTACCAGATCCTTCCCAATTCAGTCACTGATAATTCCATTATCCATTATGTTCTCTAAATCCTTGCATGTTTCCTTGGAAGAGGATGGCAAGAGGTCTTTCATAAAATCTGGTTCATCTGACATACTGTTGTGGTTTAACCATGCAGTATGTCAGACGAACCAGATTTTATGAAGGACCTCTTGCCATCCTTCAACTAAGCCCCACATAATCATTTGCTCACTGCCTACCACTGGGATGAGAGAGAGAATCAGAGGGATAAAAGTGAAAAGAACTTGTGGGTTGATTTAAAGACAGATTAAGAAGTGAAAGCTGCAAAAACACAGACTGGAAAGCAAAACAGGGAATTCTTTCACAGCTTCCCATAAGCAGGCAGATAGGTGTTCAGCCATCTCCAGGAAAGCTGGGCTCTATCACACACAGTGATCACTTGGGAAGTCAAATGCCATCACTCGAAAGACCCCCATCACCCTTCCCCCTTCATTCCCCAGCTCTATTTGTTGAGCAAGATGCCATGTGGTGTGGGAAATCCCTCTGGTCAGCTGGGGTTAGCTGTCCTGGCTGCGTCCCTTCTCATCTCCTTTTGCATTACTGCTTTATTTTCCAACAGTTTTTAGACTTGAACACCACTGCTTTCTTGGTAATGTAAAAATACCCAATGCAGGTTATTGCAATATACATTCAAACTAGTACTGAGTATAACTATTAGTAATAGATAAAATAATCACTGCAGAGATGTAGAGATGCACAGATGTTATATTTTATAACCCCCTAGAAAAGCATGTAAAACAACACTAAAAATTGAACTAACTTCTAGTTCAAAACTGTAGCTAATTTCTCCATACAATTTACTTCATAAACAGAAACCCGCAGGGACATTGTTATATGGAAAATTGTAGTCACCGCTCTTAAATCTTTTTTCTTTTTTTAAAAAAAATTTCTTTTTTATTTTTTTTTTCCAATTACTACTACTGTTACCATTATAATTTGTATTTCTTGATACTCAGGTATGGATAATCAGAATTTAACAAAGCAGTGTAACTTTTACTTTAATGAGTACAAAGAGAATGTTATACCTAAAAGTAGTTTCAACTTAAATATTTGGAGATTTTACCATTGACAAAAACAACCATGAAATTCAGAATGAATTTAGGTCCTAAGATGAGCTCTTCTAGTTGTAAATCTTACTGTCAAAGAGAAAAGATATATAATCAAAGAATCAATCACAGAATGGTTTGGATTGTACCTTGTACAGAGTTGTTCCTGTCCATGTGCCAGACACCCACCAAAGCCTCTCCCTCACACCCCTTAGTAGCTGGACAGGGGAGAAAAAATGTAACATTGAGTTAAGGAGTTAAGGCAAGGACAGGGAGAGATTCCTCACCAAATACTGACACAGGCAAAGCTGACTCAAATTAGAGATATTAATTGAATTTATTACTAAAAATATCAGAGCAGGATAATAAGAAGTAAAACACTTTCCCCCCTACCCCTCCCTCCTTCTCATCTCTGCATCCCTCCTTACCACCAGTGCAGGGAGACAGGGAATGGGGATTACGGTCAGTTTAACATAGGCTATATCTGCTGCTGCTGCTCAGTGAGAAGAGCCCTTCCCCTCCTCCAGCATGGGGTCCCTCCCATGGGAGACAGTTCTCCATGAACTTCTGCAGAAACCAAAACTGCCTTTTTTTTTTTTTTTTTCTTTTTTTTTTTTTTTTTTTTTTCTTTTTTTTTTTTCCCCTGCTTTCTAATTCAGTGAAATTCATCTATGACATTAATTGTGACTGGGACTTAAAAAGCTAATGTCTCAAAAATTGATCTGAATTTGCAGGTAAGTGAGGGACATGCAGGATCAATTTTAAGCGTCAGGTCAATTTTATTAACAATTATCAAGAATTACGTGCTCTCATTCATCCTGACATCCTGGACATTTAATTAGTTCCAGTGTACACGAACACACTTCCACCACATAATCAATAAAGTATGGCATATCATCTTTAGTTTAATTTCCTCAGGGGTCAATAATTCTTTCATATTATATTCTTCATGCTGGCGAGACTAAAATCTCAATTTTTCACCTTTCTTTCAGAGTGAAAAGTCCTGTTTTCATCTGCTTTTGAAATGGACCATTTAATACCTTTTTTTAATCAGTAATTGAGCAAAATGAATTCTTATTTTTTGTCCAATTAGTGTCCTTTGGGGTTTGTTTTTGGTTTTTTTTTTTCAAAAATATGATCCCACATTGCTTCAGACAATGATAGCCAGGTTGGAGTTGTGGTTGGTGTACCAAATTCCCACTTCTATATAAGGATCTGTTTGAAAAATTTAGGAAAGAAAAATCTTTCATTATATCAAAACAAAAAATCTTGAATTTTGAATTTTGAGGATATCCAGGCTGAAGTTTTTTACACTATGGAGATAATAAAATAGCCAAGCAGAATACAATCACTAGTCAAGGTAGAAGGCTTTATGTCTTCCATGGTTAATTAAATATAAATGCAACAGTATTCAATTGCTTTATGCTATGCTTCCTAGGAAATAAGTGGTATCTCCAGTAATTATGGCTATTACTGTATAAAGTGTCTGATCTCTTCATAGTAAGGTAGAAAATTTTTCAAACTAAGAGACAAAGAAACTAAAGATAACCCTATTACATGTATCAGAGTTTCCTTACATAATATAGTATTAGTATAATAAAATCTTGGTATCATAAAACATCTTGCATCAAGTCTACACTAGTCACCATTTTCTGGGTTTTTGTTTGTTTTGCTCCTTTCTGTCTTTAGCATATACTTGCAGTGAAGTTGTTCTTAGTGAACAAGTATATTGATATATGTATGTTTCTTTCTAAAGGTAGGTGTTTTTGAGTGATTTGCAAGCAAATTTCCTCTTCAGAAATTTTTACTTATACCTTGAAACTTTACAGTAGAAAATAGTATTGTCGAATAATAGAATAAGTTGGGTTGGAAGTAGTCTTTAGAGGTCCTCCAGTCCAACCTGCTCGCCATGGGTAGGGACACCTTCTACTGGACCAGGTTTCCCAAAGACCCATCTGACCTTGAACTATTTCTGGGGATGAAGCATCTGCAACTTCTCTGGTCAAATAATTCCAGTACTTCACTACCTAGATAATATACTTACCATAAATAATATAATATAATATAATATAATATAATATAATATAATATAATATAATATAATATAATATATACATATATATATTTCTTCCTTATATCTAGTCTAAATTTACTCGCTTTTAGTTAAATAAACATTATCCCTCACCTTATCATAACAGTCCATCCTAAAATTCTTGTGCCCATTTTTCTTATATGCCCCCTTTCAGTACTGAAAGGCTACAACAAAGTCTCCCTGGAGCTTCTCATCTCCAGGCTGAGCAACGTCAACTATCAGACTTTCTTCACAGGAGAGGTGTTCCAGCTCTCTGACCACTTGTGCACCAGAGTAGTGAAGCCTTTTGCATTAGCTGAACATTTGAGAATCTAAAAAACTAGAAGCACCTACAAAATAATACTTTGGAAGAGGAAAAGCAAAGGAAAATTAATAAACAAGGAAACCAAAACCCCTTACAAAATATATTAGTTCCAACATCTCATACTACAATTGCCTCATGTACAAAACTGAGGAATCTGTTCTATTGCTCCTCAAACTGGCAAGCAACAGGTCTCAGACAAATGCACAAGTGAAGACTAAATATCGTATTTTAAAAATACTGCATCACTTGAGAATTTCTATCTAACTTCCTGAAATGTAGGAGTTTAAACTCATTCTCCTTTTGCTGTTTCACCTTTCAGTGGATGTTTACATTACAAAATCTGCTTAATGCTGAAAATTAGAATTCTCCAATCTTGTGAAGTTCTGCAAACAAATTCAGGGAGGAAAATATCATATTTCCAAACGTAGGCAAGTAGTAACGAGCAATTACAATTCAATCACAATATTTTTATGTTTTTTTGCTATTTGCTTTATTTATCAAGAGGTGACTTCTTTCTTCAATTCCTCCTAAGCAGTTATAATAGCTTTTAAAATGCAATTATTTTGAGTGATAAACCATGGTATTGTTTTTCAATTTGACTTATTGATAAACATTATAATAGAAATTATTTGTAATACTTGCATGAAGCAAAGAAACATGAACTATATGTTAACAAACTGAGCTAGTATTCTCTTATTTTTAGTAAAAAATAATTGGTTGCAAAATTTACCTGGGTGTATTAGCAACCCGAAGGTAAACAGAAGTTTTCTGACAGAGTCATATTACTGTAACACTAAGGAACTACTGGAAGGTGGAATAGTTTTTATGGTGAGAAAAATACAGATTTTGTGTTTTCCTTGTCTTCTCATCTAAAAAAAGGCAAGAAGAAAAAGAATAGAGGAAGATGATTTGATAACAGGTGGCTACAAGTCTGTTTCTCTTTAAATAAATGGAGCTCTGGTGAAAATAATGAAAATCTTGGTATCAGACACAAATATACAATAAATGGTATCACAGCTTCTCAAGCAACCCATACACCAAATAGTTTGGAGCTGTCAAAGAACTTTGATGGTTGTATCTCTGTGTGAAGAGGAAAAATTCACAGACATATTTTCAGTAGCTCTTAGAAGTTAGAAGTTAAAGTTAGCAACATAGCTGCAAGTATTTGGTCTGGGCATTGCTGATAAAGTAGATAAATGCAGTATATATATAACCGTGTTCCAAGAATAAAATGTAAAATAAGCATAGCAATCCAACCAGCTCTTGAGAGATTTCTATTTTAAAATCTTATCTTTGGGCACAGGCCACCTGGATGAAACAAACATTAAATCTCATACAATATCACTGTATGTCTTTTTCTAGCAAACTGATGTTTCATGTTGAAACTAATTGAGAATTATTTGCTTTTTTCAATGAATTTTTGCTCCATGTGTTACTGATATATTTCACTGTTTGAAAATATATTGAATAATATAATGAAGAGACAAAAAATAATTTAGCTATGACAAGAGAAAAATTGTGTTAAGTGGATTTACGTAAGGCATATATTTATATCAAGCTGGTTTTGTCTTACTCTCTATCAACTCAGCCATACAAAAATAAAACATGAATAGCATCAACAAATTTGAGGTATTTTTAATGTTAGTCGAAAAAGATAATAGCTACAATTACATGCTACCTGGGTGGCAATGATACATGTCTGAAAATTGCTTCTTGACAAGTTAAACACCAGTTTCATTTTGGAGTGGATTACATTACTTTGTGTACTTAAAGCTTTCAAGGGCTAACACATGGCATAACACTTTTGCATTACTCTTCAACATGGTAGCAAATAACTTCCTCCTGAAGAAGAGGAAGTTGTTTGTGAAACCTTATATATGTATTTCTGTATTGTGAAAACAAGGACTCTCTCTGTAACCCACTGCATTACAGTATGGAGAACAGAAGAGAATAAGTACTGAGAACAAAAGAGTTCAATTATTTTTTTTTTAAACTTCAGTATCAAATGTCAACTCTGTACAGGAGGAGAGCCAACTTCAGGCTGCTCGGGGAACTAGTAAGTAAAGTCCCCTGGGTAAAACGTTTTTGCAGGGGCTGGCATCCATTAGTGCTGGTCATTTTTAAAACATCACCTCCTAAGGGCGCAGGAGCAGGCAATTCCTAAATGTTGCAAAACAATCAGAGGAGGCAGAAGGCTGGTTTGACTAAACAAGATTCTTCTTGTGAAAAAAAGATGGAAAAGGAAAATTCTTGTTCAGTAGAAGCAAGGTCTCAGACAAATGTGCAAATGGATGCAAGGTCAGGTTATGTGGAAGAATACAGGGATGCTGCTTGCCACTGTGGCCAAAACTCACCTGGAGATGAAGTTGGACAGAAATGTTGGGGACAGAAAAAAGAGGTTTTTTCAAATATATTTATGACAAAGGGCAGTGTAAAAGTAACATTGTGTTGTTGCAGGATGAGGATGGTCACCTCACAAACCGGGACATGGACAAGGCAGAGGTGTGTTACACTTTTTTTGTCTCTGTCTTGAATACAGATGACAGACCAAGGGAGTCTCAGTGTCCTGTAAGGATTACTAACCCCCAGCTGACACATCAGTCTTGGAGCCAGCTGGCTTTGGCTCTGAGGGACATGAAGGAAGTTTCTGGTGGCCACTCACAGAAGCCACCCTTGTAGCCCCCCTGTACTGAAAACCTGATCACAAAAACCCAATACATGTACAATTCTAGATGAAAAGCAGGCTTGTTATGCTTCACCCTTGAATCTGGTTCCTCAACCTGTCCTAGAGCAGTAATGAGAAAAAAAATTTTCTCCTCCAATTTTCCACGAGGAAAATGGGTTTCCTCTTCCTTCATCATCACTTCCATTTTTCTCATGCTAAGTGCATGAATGCACTATCCTGACAATCTGTCCAAGGTTCTTTAATTCACACTGGTAGCCACCATTTATTTCTGTCTGCAATATGCCTTGCCGTACATTGTATCTAATATGGCATTCTGTTTCTGCATTAGCTTAGAAAAATCCTAATTCATGTATCTGCCATTGGGAAAAAACTGAAGGCAAGGGGTGCTAAATGATGAATAGACTCTGAAACTAGTCATTTATGTCCATTAAATTAAAGAATTACAGATTAACAATGTATGTTAATGTCTTGGAGAGAGCTGTTTCAGTGGCACTCAGAGTTTTTCTGAGTGGACAGATATCCATCATCAGCTATGCTAAGAAACCTGGGAAAGCTGTGACAGTGAAGCGTACCTAATCTTGTTTTGGGAGTCCGGTTATACAAGAAAGCCAACAAAAAAGCTTACTAGAGGAAAATCATTGGTATGAAATCAAATCATATGAAAGTCAAAGAAGAAATAAGTATGTTTTCTTGGCCAAATATTAAGTTTTCTGGTAACCCAGAAGCTATCTACTGAGCAATAATAATTGATGTTTCAGCTGTAAACTAAAAAGAACTTGTACAGTGCATTTATTCCCTTTGCAACTTTCAAGATAGTTCTTGTACCACTGTTACCTTATTTAAAACCTGAATTTGTTTAGTGTCAGCTTCCTGCCAAAAAATCTAATTAAATTTTCTATGCCTGATAAAATGATATTTTCCAACTAACATCCTTTAAGTGCTTGAAAACTGTTGTTGAACCACCTGCAAACAAGCAATTAGATAAGTATATACGGGTTTAGAGGTCAGAAGAAAAAAATCCCCAACCTTGCCAAAAATCCCTATGACTGCTTCTTTGAATCTTTAATTTTTGACTGTTATTTAAGAATTGGATACTTTAGAACCAAAAGGAATGATCCCATGTTGGTCATATATGGAAGTACAGAATTTTTCCTCCTGTGAAGTTACATTTTAATTCCTATTGGACCAACAAATTGGATAATAATGTCACTAGTTGCTTGTGTTTTGTTGATTTTCCTAATGACCACAAGTCTTCTATAAGTCACTGTTTTCAGAGATAAGGTTGCTGTACAGAAAATATAACTTGCAGTTCATTAATTTTTCTTGCAATTGTATTGGGAGAAACCTTGCTCGACTGCAAAAGGCTTACTAAAGGATTTAGAGCTCTACATAATAATTTTTCCTTATTGCTGAAAACCTGAGTTATCTCCAGAAAAAATGTGTGGAATTTTTTCTTTCATTTCATTGTTAGGAATAATTAATGAATGGTTAAGAAAAAAGAATCAAGGTCTTCTGAGATGTCATGTCTTCATTTAAGTTTTACATTAAGATGCAAGTAATTTAGTCATTTTTAATCCTCATAAGCAGTCACCTTGAATTCTATCCTATCTTATGCTGAGATATGTGTGATGTGTACCAGATCAAGTACCTTGTGATAATGAAAGTGAATCACATCAAAACTATTACCAGTACAAACAAAAACCCCTGCAATTTTATAAAAAATGTTACCAAAATAATTGTGAAGGATTTTTTTTCATAAACTGTATTCACTGAAATAACTTTCATTGATGTTCTTTACTTATTTGTTCATCTTTTCATTTTTAAGGTGTTCCTTATTTTGTCTAAGATCAGTATTCTGGTGAGCCAATTGCTAAGAAAGATGCATATGTAAGCATTTTTAAACAGTGCCTCATTAACTGTCTTCAAATTCTAGAACTTTTCTAATGTCTTATGACTTATTGAAAACCAACTCACCTGATTCCTTTGAAGCTCTAAAATGCTAATTACCTCATCAGTAAAAATGTAATGAGACAAGATGTCACATGCAATCATGGTAGACCATATAGTAAAACCTAGAGAGTTGTTTCTTGAGGTTTTTATTTTGTTAGTTGGTTAGGGGTATTTTTGTTGTTGTTTTTTTTTTTTTCTTTCTATAAAATGGGTTCATTTCTTTTCCTGGAACTGAAAAGAATGTGAACTCATATGTATTGTGCCAAAAAAGAGCACATATATCAAAACAGCAGTTGATGCAGTCTGTTAGAGTGAATTGTTTGCCTTGTAATCAGTATGTGTTCTGCTACTGACTCCCATCAAGACAGGATTATTCTCCTCTTCTTTGTACAGTAACATTTTTGCATGTGAGACACTTTTCTTCTCTAGAAGTACATAGAGGGGTTTCTTTAAGCATTTTATGGATTCCTTATTCTCCAACCCTTAAAATTCTTTTTCTGGGGAGTTGTAGAAGGCGTAGGAAAAAGATGCATTTATTTCATAATTGAATTGTTTTATAAAACTACTAATAGTAGTTATACTCAATCAGCTTTCTTTAGCTGGCACTCAATTTAGTCATTCTTTGTCTAATCTACATAGTTACTTTAACAAAAATCAGTCCACAAGTATCTCTAAACCCAGTTTTATTTAATATACAAGTATATTTGATTGATAAACCTCATACAGAAGCTTTGTGAAATTGTTACTAAACACATACAAAGAAGCAGAATACCCTGTTTAATAATTAGCCTCAATTCTTAAAAAAAAAAAAATCAGAAAAGAAATAAAAGAGGAATGTTCTACTAATGTCTGTTATTTTCTTGAAAGCAGAAAAGGATATGAAATTACAAAAGAGCACAATATTCTTGTATTTAGAGTCTTATTTTCTTGCAAGTGAAAACCCCTATATTTAGAGATTGAGGTGAGTGGAAGCTTTTTTAATGGAATTGAAGGTCAAAACAAATGATTTAGTAGTTTTATTGCCACTGGGAAGAGAGCTCAGTGTAATGTCAAAATGAAACGGCAGTAGAAGTGAAAACAAAAGCAATTACAACATACATGATTTAGGGTCATGTTCCCGTGTTACATTTCAAACCAGCTAAACTAAGCAGTCCTTGGATAGTATTTGTTCCAAACCTAAAATTCCCTAAGGCTAGTGAGACAAGCCTAGAAAGAAATCAATTCATAAGTAGATGATAGCATAAACAAAAAACTTCAAATATGGATAAAAAGTGTATAACTGCTCTATATTACTTCAAAGTTATATTTTTCATAAGAAAAATTCTTCACATATGCAATAAACTATAATCTTGTTAAGGTCAAGATAAACACATATAATTACTTCCTCACTTTGAAATAACGCTTCACTTCCAAAATTCAAGTATGATCAAATTGGAAAGTTTTGTATTCAGCAACATTGATTCTTACTGGTTTTAAATAACTTCTTTAAAATTGTCATCCAAAAATAATTTTGAAAAAATGAAAACTCGGCCTGTCCCTTGAAGAAACTATTCATATCTCAGGATATGTGGAATATGGACAGAACCAGAGCCAGTATATCTATATATATGCACTTATACATTTTCAGAGCTAATCGTTACACAACAACTTGGCGATTGTCACACTTAAATTCCATTGAGATTAATGACATTTAATTACATAATTAGTACCTAGTTGTACATAATACATCTGCAGAGGGATTATCAGAGTATAATCTAAACTTAATTTTGAAGTTTCCTTGACAGAAAGAATGAAGAAAACATTGGACTTTTTATATTAATCTCAAAAAAATGAGAGATTCTTTATGCTCTGACCTTGTTCTTCCCAATTCCATCTTCTTCCATGCACCGTTGAGGAACACCAGACAACCAGCTTGGTCCAAATCACTAACATTTAATGACATCTACAGCCAGGTGATGGTCAGCCTTAGTGAGATGAAGAAAAGGTGCTGAATATTCTAATTTTATTCTATCAAATTACTTATTTTTCATAGACTGATGAATAAACATTATTTATTTCCAATTCTAAACACATAATTTTTTTACAAAATGTCTATGACCAACAAGGCAGGACAAGGAATGAACAATATTACCTTTACTCATTCCTTTTCTTTTTGTTATCTTGAATCAAGTGGTTCTCCTCTGAAAAACCTCCATTTTCCTCCTTTTCTTCTTTACATTATTTTTCTAAGAGCCATGTATTGCCTCTGCCAATAGATCTCTGCTGAAAGCTGCTATTTTGTATATGAAAACTTTCCAGTGAGCAAAAGAACTTGCAGAATTAATAAAGCACAGCGACTGACATGAAAAACTATATCAATTGGTTTAGTATGCATCAATACTATTGGAAGAATTTTCAGCAGGATTGACAATTTCGCCTATGAAGACAGTATTGCATTAATTTTATAACAAACATTAAATTCTGTGAGAAACAAAGAAAAAGAAAGCATCCTTCCTTAGTAGTTTGTGGCTGTTGAATGCTTCTGTCACTTTTAAACCACCAAATTTATGTCATAAGTAATATATTAAGCAGTGTCATAGAAGTTGGTACTGGCAAAATATATTTAAATTACAGCTCCTAGTACACTTTTATTCCATTAAAACTGCTCTTCCCAAATAACCCTTGTACATAGTTCAGGAAATAGGCTGGAAGCTGCTCTCACTGGGCTGTTTACTGAAGCCACACTTTTCAGAGGTCTGAGAGCTTAATGGCCTGGCTTTGGGCCAGTCTGACAAAAGGCTACAGTGCCAACGAATGGCCCCAGTAAATTTTTAGTTATTACTTCAGGAATCTGACTTCAATAACCTTAACCAAAAAGACAGTTTGTGAGGAACTTCAAAGAGCATGTGATTAAAAAAAAAAAATCCTAACACTTAAGGGAAAAAAAAGAAAAAAACATTTTATACATTGAAAAAACTTATCATAAAAGACCATATCTAGAGAAGCATAAAGAAGGAAAGAATTAGACTGAGTACGTATTGTTTTCTGTCAAGTCCTGCACCCCTTCAGATTTGTTTTTGTAGTTACTCAGAAGAATGTAGACCGACTTTTGGGGTTATATCCTTTCAGGAAAAGGAATGAAATCTTGAAATTGGAGGACAGAGTTGAACAAACACTCTGGAAAGGAGATACGGTCAATCAAACATGAAATTGACAAAACAGAAAATTTGAAATTAAGTGACTGCAACAAAATGTACTGAGATGAAATGAGGTGCAGTGAAAAGGACCAAAACTTGCCAAAATCATTCTCATCGAAATCCCTAAAATCGGGGAAGAAAGGAGAACAAGGAGACAGAAGAGAAACAAAAGAAATTAAATTTAAAAAAAGAAAAATCCCAAAAATAATTCTCATTGAAATTGCAAGATTTAATTCCCTTTTCTCAAAAAAATATGGCAATACTATGACAAGATCTTTATCACATTCATCAAAAATAGTTAAAATTATAGCTTTGCAAGAAAGGAAACCATGAGGAAAATATAAGAAATATACCTATAGAGAAATAAAAGAAAGAAAAATCACCTTAGGATAAGTTCTATTAATGTCTTGTACTTTCAAGTGGACCTTCTAGTAAAATCATATAAATAGGATGGGAAATTAATTATGAATGCAAAAGTATAAAGATACAGCAGATTAAAAAAAAATCTAAGAATATGTATGGTAAGATTAAAGGCTTCTCTTGTAAAAATCTTCAAGGAGAGTCCAAATTATTAGTAGATAGAAAATATGCCTGCATTTAGAAGGTCAGAGTACAGAGACCAACAGGAAAGTAATTTGTGCCTGGAGATGACTGTTCAAAAAGATGGTTTTGAGAGAGAGCATTCAATAACTCATTAAAAAGCTCAGGCTTTTAAAGTAGAACTGATGTGATTTTTTTTCAGGGTCTCAATATTCTGTGAAGGATATGGAAATGGCATGAACCACAAATAATATTTAATTGAGAAATGATAGTTTCTCTCCGAATTGTTGTTGTCCTTAGGTGTTAGTGTTGAGGAGGAGGACAAGGGGAAGTACATATCCTTTTCCTTTTCCCCATAACATAGGATGTGAGTGAATTTTAAATAATCACCTTATTGAAGTATCTGAATGAACATTCTCATTCTCCACTAGAAACTCTGAAAAGAAATTGGAAGATTAGAAGGAAATAGTACACCTTCTGGCAGGCCTGAAAATAGGCTAGGGGTAAAAAAAAAAGTCTGTAAACTGATGAAGTAAATAAGAATCTGGTAGTAGAGAAACTGGATGAGAAGATACACGTATTTTCATTAAGAAGGTTATAGTCAGAATAGAGAAGACTATTTTAAAAAATTGAAAAATTCTGCTTAGAGCCCAGTATACTTTGAGGTAGAACCAACCATCCCTCTGTTCATCAAAGAACACTGAAGACTTTCATCTCTAAAACTTATGTATGCAAAAATGCTTAAATAAAAAAGGCTGTCCCAGTTCATTTTCATCCTAATTCATGCATCTTTACAGTTTTGATGATTTCAGTTCTACCTATTCCCTTTGAATCATCAATCTTCAAATTTTTTTTCTAAAGTTAGCTAGCTCTTCACCAGATGTTTGCACATACATAATATAGTATAAAACAAGAAAACCAGAAAAGGTAGTTCCACCATGAATGTTTGTAGTCCCAGGTAGATAAAGACCTTATTTCTTGTTCAAGACTTTCCATGTACAAGAAATTTGTGAGTTTCCTGTTTGTCTTCAAACCAGTTTAGCGAAAAATATAACATTTAAAATTAAATAAAATTGATAGGACTCATTAACTATCTTCTGGGTCGTATTCAAGGATTTTAGTTTGGTTTTTTTTTTTTCCTCCTTATAAAACAAAATTTAAGAACTATATTTTATATACCAGCCTACTAATTCCTCAAGTCTAGGCTTTGCCAAAATGGCTAATTCTTGTTCTTTTGTTTCTTTGTTATGTCCTGTTTTTTTATGTGGAACCATGAACAGCTAAACTAAATAACTATATGTTTTGTACTATAACTCAAATAGTATGCTGAAAAAACCCAAGTAGTTTATTAGTTGAAAATTCATTCAGATCAAGACACAAATATGTGGATTATTTCTGAAGAAAAGGGTTCTTGGTCATCTTTTTATCACATATGTATGCTCTTCACTGAAGATAGGAAATGGATTGTTCTCTTGATCCAGTTGCTTTTGCAAGTGCTACGTGACTGGCAATATTCTGCTACTGGACTTTCAGCTAGGATTATTCTGCTTATGACTATATTTAACTAAGTGTCTGTACTTGAACCTAGAGCTTCTGTTATGTTTTGTGATTCAAATAAAGGAAAATCAAAAGCTGCATTCCTTTTTATAGTTAAATATACATAGAAAGTTTTTAGATACATAAACAGAAACAGCTTACAAAGAATTGTTTACAGATGCAGTAATTTGAAAGCAGAACTGAAAAAAGAAGGCTTGAATGATTTTCAAGAACAAGCAGTAGAGAAAATTCCTCTCTAAAAGCTCTGATACAGTCAAGCAATAGAGATTGCAAGACTGCATGAGCACCTGATGTTGGCATTAAAAGCCAAAGTATTAAATTGCTGAAACCCCAAGAAGCTTGTGTCATCTTGTTAAGTGCTGGATTTGTAACTATTTTAAAAGATAAATCTGCCAGAATCTGTGTGAAACCATTTGGAATATTTTCCCATCAAAATGCAAGGTTTCAAACTAGTCCAGACATGCAGCTTAAAAGGGTATATTCCTTAACTGATAATTGGAGCAGCTGTAAAAAGCAGGGTGTGCAAGATTTGAGCTGAGAAGGGCTAGCTGTGGAAAAGAAAGAAACAGGAAGGATTAAAACAGACCACAGATGGGACTTTTTTATACAATGAATCATAAACAAAGGAGGAGCTTGCAGAAATGGTTGAAAGAAATAGCATGACAATATCTATCCAAAAGAAGGTGTAATCTTTTAGTAATCAAAGAGTCAAAAACCTAAAACTATAAGAAGAATAAAATCAGACCAAATATTTAAAAAAAATGTAAACATTTAATGGATAGAATTTCTTGAACTGAATGTTGAACATATTTTATTTTGGTATGATATAAATTGGTGCCATTTCGAAGTAATAGCATAACAATCAAAATGGAATCAGAAGATGAACAAAACAGAACCTGCCGCTGTGCTGGCAATAAGTCTTGTTCTTATTTCAGTTGACACTGTGAGATAGTGCAGCAAGCTTCAGGACTCAAGTGTTATACGCTTGGTTCTTATCTACTGTACAGGGAAGATTTATCTACTGTGAAATACTGCATTACACATTTTTAAATGATGAGCAGAGGTAAATTTCTAAGTAAGGGCAGAGAACAGAAATTGTCACATTTCAGGATTAACAGTCATGTTTATGGCACGGTGACAGAAAACAGTTTGATATACAATAAAGATTTGCACTTCAGAATTCACATACTGCCTTTTCAATGGCAGGTTCATGTGGCATTTTTCAGGACTACTTTGAGCATTTGTTTATTAAAGATTTCTTTGTTTTCTTTCTTTGTGACTAAGTACAGAATAAAATTTAAAATAAATTTGATCATTGGCCGTCTGCAGTTCTTGTCTTAGTTCTGTTTAAAAGCAATGGATATAAACAGAGTACCTACTTTTATTTATTTTCTGTATTATTTGAGCCATTTTTCATTAATGATCTTTCTTATAACATCCTATTTCTTTGCAAAACTCAGTTTCAAATGATAAATAAATAATTTTAAGTGTTTCTCATACATATTATTACAAATAATATTCAGAGTCTGTGAACATTTTAGAAGATAAAATATATTTTTTATATTAATTCAATGGTCCTCTCTTTTTACAGGAAGGCCTCAAAAATAATAAAATCTCAAAAGCAGCATTGAGTATTTAGAGAAGAATGAGCTATTCAATCCAAGCTACATCTTATTTTCTCTGTTTAAAAATATATGTGTGTGTGTGTGTGCTTGTGCGTGTTTTCTTAAGCTGGCACAGGAAATACTACTAACAAAAGGACATATATTTAATCTAAAATTATTTACAAAGTTTTGTCGTCTACATGCACAGCTGAGCTATAATTACTCGAGATAAGATTAATGAACATAAAGATGGAAATGTGAAAGAATTGAAAGAATTTGCTTATATAGTGATTTTTTTCTGAATATAGGAAGTAAAATTGATTTTATATAACATAACACTTGCTGAGAATATTAATCCTGATGTATACAGTAAAGTTGATGCAATCAACGGAAGTACACTTTATAAGAGAATATTCAGTTCCAGAGGCTTATATGCTGTGTTATTAAGTTTCATACTTGAAAATTGTTATGACACATTTGTATTACATCTTTGTCAGTCTGAGTTACTTTACTTTTCAACCTACATTTTTGTTGTCTGCTATTGTTGGACTGCAGATTCAACCTCTACAACAATCTCTGAGCAAGCATTGTCAAAAAAAAATCTATGTTAGTTTTAAAACCGTTAAAAGTGTTTATTAGATTTTTCTCTGTATCTACTTGAAAAGAAATACATCAAATATAAATTATTTCCTTCATGGAGATTGAACTATAAAAACAGAGCTATAATTTAGCTTGATGTTTTATACACTTTATTGTAAAGAAAATACAAGGTAGCTATAAGACTTAAAGGAAGTATGCAGTTTCTCATTATTAGGTTTGAGTTTTAAGAATAGTGTAAAAAAAATCTTCAATATCCTATTCATATGATGTTGATATGTCCTACAATAGTGAATAAACACAGGAACATAAAAGCATAAACATGACCATATGAAAAAGAGAGAACTTATCCAGAGATTTTTGGATTTCAAAAAAAATTGTGCTAAATACAAGCTGTAAAAAAATATATATTCTTAATTTATAACTCAAAACTATTTTTTTTACAATTTCATCAACATTTTCTTTGACATGAAAACTTGTTTTTTTAGTAAACCTGATTAATTCAATTTTTTTCAAACTCTTCATTACCATTTGAACCATAATAACAATAGAAAAGAAACTTTAAAAAAATAAATTTTTACTTTTTTCCTGAGGAGAGAGTATCAGTCAGAATGTAAACTGCATATCAGAATTTACATCAAGATGTGATTAGTTAAAAGAAAAATTCTGCAACTAGAGTTGGTATTAATGAAGTTTTCTTATAGCAGAAACCTACCTTTCATCAGATTTCCATCACTTGTGTACCTCTCAAGGAAAACAAAAGCCACAGAAAACAGATATAGGATTAAACACTATGATGTATGATCCGGGGCATCAGTATGCTACCATAACACTATAAAGTACTTTTTCTCAACTTCGAACTGAGCCTGAAATTCATTAGTTACCCAGTTAGCTATAAACATTTGCTCATACTTACAATATATTTCACTTGAAAGTGAAACATTATGAGGCATTACAATTGCCAGTGGGAGAAGGCTTATGATGGAACATTATTTTTTTCATCTAGAACAAACTTGTCATTTGCCAGTGGGATATGACACTCCACAGCATTAAAGGTAGGGTACCAATAAGCAGACATTCCTAAGAATACATCTAAACAGCATGGTTAGACTTAATTGCAAGTGCAAATTCGAAGCTATACGTAATGTCCTCTCTCTCAGACTTGTTATTATTATCAGTGTTTAATGACATTTAAATAAGTTCAGGTAAAATTTTGCTTTAAACAGAGGTAGGGTTCCATTGTAGGAATGATGACCTAGGGTTTTGCCAAACATTACTGGGGAATACTGTTGTACCTGTCAAAATCTAAAGGCAAATATTTGCCAAGCCAAAATAAGAACTTTAAATTGGAAAAATATTTTTGTTAAATTGTAAATAATTATTTCTCTGAACAAGACTTATTATAAACACTCTAAGACAGAAGATGAAATAGATGTTATTCTTTACCTTGAGTAAGTACTACAACTAGTCCTCAAAATCATTAAAAGAGGCATTAGGCTGTAGAATTTATGAAAACAGCCTTGGTTACTGTTCAGGGATTTCCTGAAAATGTAGATAATTGTACAATTAGATCTGAAGATTTCCTCAAATAGATACTTTTTTTTTTTTTGTCCATAAAACCTAATTTCTTAAAGAATTTCCCATTATCATTAAGTAATTGTATCATGGCCTAGTAGAAATATGATATTATTCCTGAGTACCACATTCATGTCATTTAATATAAAATGTCAGCTTGATTATAAATTAGTGTCTACCAGAACTCACTCAGTCTGCACCTGAAAGGTGATGACAAACATTTTCTATGTAACAGTTTTGTAAATCAGCCAAAGACATCAAGAATATGTGTCAAACTAAAAATAAACAATTATGTTAAGTAACACTTTAGTGTCTTCTTATATAAGCAATTCAATTCTACTAAAATAAGATCATAAAACTCTTCTTTCTTTTTCCAAAAATGGGGGATGTACTAGAGAACAAAATATTGAAGAGATGAAACAATATGTTTTATGATATTTTTTCCAACATATGGATTTTCTCTCATAGCCAGAGATTTCATGAACTTTTCACTTTATCAACACTATTATTGACAAGAGTGAGTTACTGTGCCAACTTTGGTATTAATATACAACTTACAAAACAGCCAGTTAAGTTGTTGTTATTAAGGATTTGAAGCTACTGTAACATTTTTAGTAATACATAAGAAGGATTCATTAGAATTGTTGCAATTTTTCTTTAGTCTTTATAATACTCTTAAAATACAGATAAGAAAACTCTTTGAAATCAATTTTTCATAAAGACTGGAGAAATTTCAGCTTCTTCCTGTTCTCCTTCGTGGTGGTGATATTACTTGGTTAATTCTTTGTCCAAGAGCTACATTCTACTTATTTGTTTGAAGGGTTGTTTGAAGCTTGGGAAGGTAAGGGGCAAGGAGGTGGGGTTGCAGTAAAGACAAAATGCATAATGTTTTTTCATGTGAATTAGAAACAAATTCTTGATAAAATTATATCTAGTACATTATAATTCAAGGATTATTTTATACATTTAAAGGTAGAGGAACAGTATGAAGTGAAAGTTCTTTAATTGTTTCATAGTCTTATAGAGTTTATTTTTCCTCCTTTGCTTTCTAAGGGTATTTTCAGAGGGCAAACAAACCGGAAAAATAATTTGAAGCAGTTATGAATTTTAATATCATTACAGAAACAAGATAGGAATGGATTAAATATGCATGTCTTCTCTGTAGTAGATTCAAGTAAAGCCAAATACAGAATATTCTTTAAAATATAGCAAAAGCTGAAGCCTTTTCAAGATGGATAATGCAGGACAAAAAAAAAGTGACAGTATGTTTTCTTTCCAGAATTATCTGTAGAGGCTATTTTAATATTATAGCAAAACTGAATGAATGTCTTATATACCAAATCAAGTAAGCTTATAATACAGTGATGTCTTTTTAAAAAACGTCATAAAATAAATAGCAGCTTTCTTTCATTGTTTTCAAAACTTTGTACATATTTTGTCCAAGACTGCTATTATAAACCATTTACTGCTGCTGAAATGGATATTGGGATATTCAAAGATCTCTCTGCAGGCAGAGTAAAAAGATTTGGTGCACCTGTGGTTTAAACTAAATCACTCAGTGGTTTGTCTTCACTGTGATTGTTTTCACAAGAGAATTGAAGGGGTAAATTAATATGAATGAAAACTGTTCTCAAATATCAAACATAATTTTCTACACTGTTGTGGTTAGATGGCTTTGAAGGTACTACTGTAATAGGGATGCACCCACAGAGAGACAAAGTAGAGTGTTGTATTATACTACAAATTACTCAGGGGAAAAAATCTAATATAGATATTATTAAAAAAAAAAAAAAAAAAGAAGAGCACAAAGAGTAAAACAACAACATATATTTTTTTCCTTAGGATATTATTTTTCCTAAAGGTCCCATAAAATAACACTGTTAAAGAATGTGCGGTTCTAAAGTCAAAATTTTGAGATTCTTACAGATATTGAGAATTGGCAAAACTTTTCAGGTGTAATAAAAAATATTTACACACCATGAAATATCAGAATTATGTAGATTAAAAACTGATGAGCATTTTATATCACTGTATACTTAGAGTTCTTTTAAAGTCTTGATGGTCCCTGGCTCTGCTTGCTGGAGGTATAGCCAATGGATGCACACATGCTGGGCAGTGTCACTTCAGCTACTGGTCAGAAAGGACACCAGTTTTAAACTGGAAATCAACAACTGTGACCAGTCAGATGTAGTGTACCTTGAGGTCCTTCCTCCCCACAGCCCCTACCCCAAGTCATTCCACTAAGAAAGATGCATTAATAAATATAAAAACAAGGTTTTCCATGGTCTTCCCTTAACTAAATTCATGATCCTCTGGTTTTCCCCCTCCATTTTTTGAACAGCTGTACAAGTAAAGGTCTGGTATTTGACAACTTCCATGTGACAGCCTAGAGTTCAGCTATCTGCAATCAAATACTGTACATTTAATTTCTTGGGGTTTTCCTCAAATTTAGCTAAGAACTAAAAGTATATATTGATGGTTGTATTGGATTTTGTTTGGCTTTGTTTTGGGTTTAACTTTTTCTTCATTTTGTCTTTCCTCTCAAGTACATACAATGAAATCTGTAGGAAACTCATGCAATAAAAAAGCAAAACACATTTCTTTCATTACAAAGAATAGGCTAGAAAACTGTAGACGGTGAGGTAACTAAAAAAGTGATTAAATCAGGAAACACAAAGACCAATTTTTTTCTCAGTGAGAGAGGGTGCATCTAAGTTTGCTGCCAGCAAACACAGAGTAGGTGTTTTAAAGACGCTGCGTCTTACTCTCTTGAGTGAAGGTCAACTGACTTGCTGGCTTTATGGAATTCTTGGAAAATAACCACTGTTCATGCAGAATCCTCTTTGTGTGAAATACTGAGCAATAATGGGAAGATGATTTAAGAAAGCCAGATAAGTCAAAGCTCAGGATGTGTAACACCAATGTATAATACTGTTTCTAGTTGTGTCAATATTGACAGATCTGCTGTTCATCACTGAGACTCAAAACCTCTGAACTCCTAAATCCAATGACTAAGGATTGTTTCTGCCATACGGGATTCTGGGTCTCAAATTTGCATCCAAACTTGGCATCATTTTTAAATAACCATTTTAGCGTGGTATTAGCAGTGGGAGTAATTTCTGTAGATAGTGGTCATGGCTGTTAATCTCCATGACCAATGTTAAACCTAAAATAAGTCCCAGAATAAGGGCTGTACTATGTTTTAGCAAGCATTCAGATACAGAACTTATTTGAAAGCCAAAGTTAGTGATATGAATTAAGCCACAACATATGTTGAACTGCCTTTACCTTCTAGGTTTGGGTTGTTTGGGGTTTCTTTTCTGTGTGGCTTTTGTGGGGAGAGGGAGGATGTTGTTGTATTATTAGTTTTAAAATTATGTCAGGAGCTATTGGTCAAAAAATTAGCTTTTCTGTGTATACCGTAGCTGTTTGGGTAAGAACTTCAGCTGTTTATACAGGATTTGATTTGTTCTATTACTTTGTTTATTGGCTTATAAGCCTTCACTTCACTTGCTAATGTGTTGTTTGGACACAGGCATTTCTTACTTATGCTACATTATGAATCCTTCACTTTGGATGAACTTTTCACATTCAGAGAGCGCTGATGTGCCTTGACTTCCAGACAGGCAAGGGCACAGTGGAGTGCTGCCTTGCCAGACTGCACAGCTGCACTGGTAGCTACTGCCAGCTCCACAGTAACTTCAGTGTAAATAAAGCAGTCTCTGAGCAGTTTGAATTTGTTGCTCAACGTGACATTAGCTCAGTAGTGGAGAGGCATTTGAGCAGTTGTCAGCCCTGGAAGGCACACCTGTTTTTTCAACATTTGAGACTTCTTCTGTTCTCTGTATTATTTTTAGAGTTGTGAGGTTCAGAGCCTCTTAGCTTCATGTATCTCTCATGGATCATTTATAATATGTGCCAGATTTTTGCCCTCTGTAAAACTTCCCCTCTCATATATAGCATGATATACATGATTTTGAAACTTCAGTAACTCCTGTTTTGGTTTGCAGGAGGATTGGATTTAGAGTGGCAGCTCTAAAGCTAGATATCTTCTTTTTATTTTTGTTCCTATTTACTGTGAATTCTCTTAATAAATTAAAAGTTCTGTTAATGAATTTATGACATATTTAATTGCAAATATATCAAACTATATTTTTCTTCTCTATAATTTTTCCATGTGATTGTAAAGAAATTAGTACATCTCTGTTGCTATTGTTACTTTTTGTTATTTCTAAGTCTGGCTTTACAGATTTAGAAAATATAGTAATGAAAATGAAACATGAGAACATTGTATATGTATACACCTCTTTATTTAAAGTAGAAATCTGTGTATTATCTTAATAAATACACAGTGAAAAAAGACACAAAAATCTGTGAATATCTTGCTTTTGTGTCATGCCATTCAAATTGCAAAGGAAAAATAACCATTTAATTTCGTTTCTGATAGAAAAGATTAAAGAAATTTAATAACTCAGTTGAAGGTAAGACAAGGTAAGTTTTCTACATGTCAAAATGTAGCAAATATAAAGCCACAGAAATGACAGCTTAATCTGTAATAGATACAAGAAGGAAAAAACAGATAATATATCAGGGAATCTAATCAATACTGTATAAATCCATGACAGAGGTGTTAGTTGATATGGATAGAGCTGGAAATACAGAGGAGCTTTAAAGAATTGATAAAAGGGTGCAGTGAGCAACTGTACATGAAACCTAAGGAATACGAAAATTTTATGTGAGAGGGCATTATAATCATTGTAATCTATAAAAGTAAAGAGACAACATAATATGTCAGCCTACTGTCTGGACATACTTGCTAGACTGCACTCAACCTGTACAAGGCTTATGTGAGGACTTTGATGTATCCAAGAGGTAGCTTTGATAGATTTAGCTGTTGAGGAGTCTCAGTAGAAAGGTTCCTCACAGACTGGTATGTTTTTGCAGGGGTACATGTGCGTGTACATGTAAGGCAATGGAGTTTTCTAAGACTGCTACCCAAAACAAAGCCACTCTAGATTCTCAAGACAATTCTCAAGACAATGATGTAAAGATCTGGGGATTTTGCTGATTGTCTCCAAACTGATAGGTACTTACATATGACTACTTTAGCTAAAACTGAAATGAGGTGTATTGGAGAAAGATCATTTGCAAGATTTCTTCCCCCCCCCATCCCATTTTCTGAGCCATATTAACTAAATATTCTTTCCTACTCTGTACTCTAAGCAGCAAATAAGACATACTGGTCTTTATTTCTATGATACTGTTCTCTTACACATCAATGGTGTAATGCTGCTGTTACTAACAATCCTATGTGTTCTCAGTAAGGCATAGACGGAAAGAAAGATTTTAGTGAGTGTTTGGAGGGTATGACAGGGATGGGCCCTGCTATCTTCAAGATAACATCCACCATATGTAATGATACGTGGCATCACATGCAAAAGAAGTCATAAAAAGAACTAATTAAATGGACTGAAAAGAATTACAATACTTTAGCTAGACTACCTACTTGATGCTTTACAACATGGATAAATATCCTGACCCTTTGGGCGCAAAGTAAATAACATAAATCATAGCCATTAAGCTATTCAAAATTAAAAGTGGTTCTGCAGTTCCTCTTTGTATTATTTGAAACTAAAGGAATTCTTACTTTGTTTCTTTGGGTTGTTTTGTGGTTTTGTTCTTTTTTTGTATATGAAGGTATAAGACATTTCTCCTCACTTGGAATGATATTTCAAACACAAAAAGGTCAATTCGTTATTTTTTTTCTGTGTAAACTAAGCTTTTAATTGTAACAAAATGCATCATATTTCTCCCTAAAGTCCTGTTAATCTTTTATTTTAATGCCATAATCCCATCTAAACTCTGGCTGGCTTCAGAACAAAATTTCGCTTTTCGCTTTTCCTTCCCTTCACTAGTGATAAAATCAGAGAATAACTTTTGAAAGAAAGAGCTATCACCCATCATCTAATGTTAATGGGAGATATGCTTGGTGAAAAGAATTCTACCTCCTTACAGCAGTTTCAGTATTGAGTCTGACAGGCTCTCTACTTGAACTATGTGGGGTTTGTTCTGTGGGATTTTTGTTTTTTTGTTTTTTTGTTTGGTTTGGGGTTTTTTGTTTTGGTTTGGTTTTTTTTCCCTTGAAATCTCTTCATGTAGAAGAGTCTGTGAGTAGTAATATCTTACTCTTACACCAGAAAACAGTGGCACTCAGTTTTATTGGCTCATTTTTTCTTCTATCTATTCTTGGCATACAGGTCAGTAGGCCCAAAATCATTGTATCTCAATGAACAATATTCCTCGGAGGTTCTTTATTGATTTTAACCATTGACGTAATGGAAACTATTTGCATTAAATATGTTAATGGTGTGTTAATAGAGAATCTGTACCAATTTGGGAGTCTGTATCCAAGTGTCTTTTTAAAATCATCTGAAATATATTACTTCATTTGTCTTCACTCCAAGGTTTTCAGAAATGAAAAAAGGGTTTTCTAAATATCCCAGCTGCATCCTGTAAAGCCAGTTTTTACCCTATAGTTTGCATTTATTGAAGGATACAAAGGTTTCCCATGTAACTGGAAACTCAAAAAAAGAAAAATTCAAAAGAAAATGCAGGCCATATCTAGATACTTTGGCAAAATAAGCTAAACAACTCAGTACTCATTTTACCAACCTGGTCAGATAGATAATTTTATAAAGAGACAATATATCTTGTTGGCTTACTATGGTAATAATTCCTAAATTGATGACCTTGCTGTTCCATAAAATTTTATTGCATTCGGGATTTAAACAAAGGGCCACCAATGTCAGTATTTATTACTAATAACTGAAAAATGTAATATCAAATGAATGTTCAGCAATCTTTCTGCTGGAATTTAATGAGGGTGAGATGGGAGATACCAAGTAAATTATTTGATGGTTGCTGAGAGTTAAAAAATAAGAATGGAGAGAGATACTAACATCTCAGTAATCATAAGTCTATCCATAATTATTTCCAAATCTGAGACTTGAATTCATTGTTAAGACCTCAAATACATTAGTCTCGGTCTCCCCCCAGAGTTCAAACAATAGCCTGTTGTTTCAAAATAAGATGAAGAGGGACCCTAGAATTTAAAGTTTTCTCATTAGAATATTAGTCCAAGAAATGAAAAACCTTGCAAAGCTAGGTAAGTACAGGATCATGAGATGACTTCCCTTAACCTCAAACTTTGCTTTGACACTCAGACCATCCTTGGGGATAGAACACGTATCAGACTAAGAAAGGCACAGCACACACATCTCTCAGGTCTGGCAGGAGCACACCAACCATGCAGATACACACGGGTGTGGCAGTCACAACACCATCATCAGGACAGGCTCTATGGCCCTGCTCAGCTCGTCCTTGCAATGTGTGTTACTGATTTAAATCAACACCCCTCAGGGGAAAATAGATATATTTCTGTTGTGCAGGTCTGAGTAAAAACACAGGAAAAACTTAGGTGCCCAAAATAACCAGCATCCAATGAAATTTTTTTGTTATAAAATGAATATTTTTCTAAAGCTTGTGAATGTGAAATGTGAAATTTTTTCCTTAGAAATCAACAGTTAAATTCCAATGTTACATACTACAGTGTTCCTTACTATTTTTTATATTCAGTCATATTTAAAATGTCTGTGTATACCAATTAGTACATGCAAATCTTCAGTTGTCAAAGTAAAATATTAGCAAGAACCAGCTTTTCATTTTCTGAATGCTATTGATTAGATTTGTTTCTATCTCAATCTCTCATTGTTCTTTTAATATTTTTTTATCCCTCATTAGGTCACATAAATGCAGTACCTTTTAAAACTGAGTGATCAGCACTTGCAATTGATGAATGCACATGCACATGTGATCATTTTCACAAAAAACTCATGAAATTTCTGCACCATAATCATCCTTTATCCTCTATATGCCACACTTTTTAAAATAAAAGAAGATGCAACTAACCTATGGAAAGTGTGTGTGTGTAAGATTCACTGGGAGAAAAAAGGGGAGAACTATATATACATAAACTTACTGCATAAAATCCCTGGATTTGCCCTGTAAACTACAATATTTTTTTTTTTCTGGAAGGCAGAATGAGTGGAAGAAATAAGTGTGTAGATTTTTGATGCTCATATTCTAATCTGAGACTAGAAAAGCCTGCATACAACCATGAATGAGGCCCTGCACCATGCTTCAGGAGCTTTGCTCTGGTAGAATATAGAAGAAATGGTAATGAAATGCATAGGAGCAAATATAGGTATTTTTGATAGACATTGCTGAGATGTATACTAAGAGTGGTCTGATACCTGGGATTCCCCGGACGATCTATAGGACAAAAAAACTTGGAGCTTTTCCTTTTTTTGTTTTGGGTTTCTTTTTCTGTTGTTTTTTTTGGGTTTTTTGTTTGGGTTTTTTTTGGTTGTTTCTTTACTGCTTTGGTTTTTGTTTGTTTGTTCTTGTTTTTCTGTTTTGTTTTTGTTTTTGCTTGTTTGTTTGGGTCTTTTTTGGGCTTTTTTCTCCAGTGAAATCTTTACAGCTTTCTGCTACGTATAGCATAAATATCAGTAAATGCTGAGAGAGGGACAGGAAACAGAAACACTAGCTTAGAAACGGATGTTTTGTTTCCATTTTTGTCTAAATTTTGAATCTTTTTTTTATCGCAACAAAAAATTAGTGTATACAAAAATCAATTGCTAGTCTTTCTTTTTTGAATGTTTGGATTCAGATTCTTAGATTTATTTGACAAATCTAAAATTCTAAAAAAAACCTATCATTAGAATCTGATCATATTTTACTAAGAAAACAGGATAATCAATTAGAAGCATATTTCTTGGGGAAAAAAAAAGCATAAAAGACACAATTTTCTATTCAAAATGCCCCCAAATATCTTTTCTTTATAGTGCATCTTCTTATTTCACAAGAAAAATCAAGTTAGAAACAAAAAATGAAATATGGAATTTGCTGGGGAGTAGTCTTAGCAAAAATAATGTTCAAGATGCTGTGCATCAAGATTTCACAGGGAAAAACTATTCAGCTGATTGTTTAAAACCAATCATTTCACAGAAGCTTTTTCTGTAAAAGGCTAATTGTTTGCAGTGGAATTGTCTCAATTAACCACTTGTGTCTTTCCACCGTTATTTTAACAGTGTGATAAATTTAACAGAGATTGTGAATGCCACGAATCTGATAATCAGAAACTGCTTAATAACTTTTATTTGACATGTTTTTAACTGAGATGTAGCTTCAATGACTAAGAAACATTCTCATTAGGACAAAAAAAAAAGCAAACATGAATTTTTAGTCACTAAAAATGATTAGTCTTCTTCACAGTTCATAAAACACCTCCATCCAGTCTTTAATACTAGTTATTTAATTTATAAATTATTCATCTTCTGTGTTTAACATTAGTTTTAATTCTTGTTATGAATGAGAGTGACAGTGCAGGAAATGAGGAGTGAATAGGCGAGGGGAAGATAGTTTAAATGTCTTTCTTAGCACTATCAACTAATCTCAGGATATGAAATATTTCAAGAAATAAAAGGAAATTATTTCCACTCATCTTTTCTTTATTCCAGAAATTCTCTCTTATAAAGGAGGTAACAGTCAAATATGAAGACATCCCAAACAAATAAAACCACAAATAAGTAGAAATCCCAAATACGGAAGCAAATAAAATAAACCAAAACAATAAAACAAGATGTTAAAAAAAACCCAACAAACAAACAAAAAACCAAATGTAAATCAAAACAAGTTACAGCTGTGGTCTTCTTCTTCCTACTAAAAACAAAATGAAACAAAACCTTGAAAATAACATACCCGCCAAAAAATCCATCCTTCCAAACATCAAACACTAAGGTCCTCTATCTTTTGTTGTAGATTAAGAAGAACTACCTGCCATGGGAGAGTCTGTAATACATTTTTCATACTGTGGGTTTTTTTATTCTGGTTCATAGACATCCCTGATTGCTGAATAATCATTTTTCTTGATGAGAAGAGAAAATGGCATCACTGGGAAAAATTACTCTCTAGTGTTATCTCTTTAGACTCATCCAAGATGATCACAGAACAGGTCAAAGTCTGCCCTCCTATTGTTGGGTTTTTTTCCTTTTTTTTTTTTTTTAATCTCCTCTCAGATTCCCAAATTCCATCATTTCATGATTGTCACAGCAAAGCTGCATCCAGCCTTTCAATCATTACCAAGTTCTTTCTGGAGTGTAAGTATCAGATACAAATTTTCCAGATTTCTGACTAGTTTTGATAGAAATGGGTGTAACACAAAAGCTAGACAGTGTCTCTGGAGGGATAGCATGTATGCTGACAGCTGAATACAACTAGGTTTGCAAAAATACAAAGTTCTGGATTATCAAAGACTGTTTGAAGTCCACAGAACTTAAAATATTTAGGCAATAATCTAAAGTTTCTTTTTCACACCAAAAAAATTTGAAGTTATCACTATTAAAAGCTCAGAAACAGCACTTGAAATACACAATTACTGTTTCCCCATCCATAAATAGTGTATTTCTAGCAAAATTATCAAAGCTATATGGTCTGTTGGTCTCATAAGGGCTCTTGGGCATCCTGTGGAACCAGCTCAACTGAGGATACATGGTTCTGCTTCTGGCATGACTAATACAGTTGGGAAATATGCCAGGCATCAGGCTCTTGAGGGAGGAGGGAAGAAGAAGAGAAAGCTGAAAAGAGCCTGGAGGGGAAGATCCAAGCAAATGAGCCAGCAGGCTTCACCGGAACACCATTTGACATTTGCAGGACTGTAATGTTGGAAGCCTTCAGCAATACTGAATCCCTGCATCTCTAAGGGGGAAATCTGCTGAAAGGCAAGCAGTGAACCCCATGGGAACGGGGTTGATACATGGACACGAAAATGAGCAAGTGTAACACATCAATCCTTGTGTTGCACAATAATATAAAGCAGTACAGGAACGGAAGCAATAGTGAGGCACATTTGTTTATCTTGTAAAGAAAATGTAAGGTGTTTCATCTTACAGAAAATGCAGGTAGCCTTTTGTGATGGGAAACAAAATTTTTAAAAAAAATCGTCACCAGACAATTTCCCTGTGAATTTCCTTCTGAGGCATCAATTAATGCAGAGGAACAGCAATGCAGCTCTTGCATTAAGTCTGGATCCTTTAATTTAAAATAACCTGGCAAAATAAGGTCACTGATGTTGCTAGGAAAGATGCCATGTCATTTCTCTAAGCTACCTTGCTGCATATCAAATATAATTCTCCTTTTCAATGAAATGACAATTTTGTAGCAAGATGCTGGTCTAAGTGTCAAAGGGGTTAAGTTGCTGATTGCCTAATTTGAACCATCACTGTTTGTTTTCTCACTCTTTTTTCTTCCTCTTCTGTTTCTGCTCCTGAAATGCCTCCTACCTTGGGAAAACAGATCTTTATTTATAGTGCTGCAAAGATATTAAGGCTGTTAAACTAAGTGAGTTTTTTAAGGTTCATGGCCAAAAAGGCTGACAAAGCTCCAACTATTTTCCTCCCCTAGAGGAAAGAGAAAAAAAGAGGAAAAAGCCCACCCCAAACCTGTATCTTTTGTTCTAGAAGGTGATAAAAACTGCAGTACTGATCACTGACAGTAATTTGTCTCCAGTGTACTGCATGAGAAATTAATTATATGATCTTGTGACAACTGGCTTTCTATGTGGCTGGGAGGTAGCATTAAAGGCTGTAGGATTTCAGAGTTTAACCGTTGCTCAGCTGCAATGCAGGTAATTTGAATGAATTATTCTGCTTTAGATATGCAGTGTGTAGGCATGCTCCTTCCTCTGAACTGGTCAAGGTTACAGTGCCACGTAGTGCATCATTTCATAACCCAAATCTGTTACAGGGCACACTGTCTGAAAGCAATTTGCATTTTGCACATTTTTAGGAGCTTTACACAGATTGTGATCACCAGAATGCTCTGTTAGCAAGGCATTTCCACATGCTACACAACAGGTACAACCCTCTGTTCAGCCAGTTTATGTTGTCTCTTAGCCAGACATGGCTGGCTAGGATATGCATAGTACTCTGCATATGCACAGCAGTACATGTCGTAAGTACAGCTAAGGTGTTGTTTACGTTGTGTGCACAGGATGTTCTTGTGCACAAGATGTGTGGTTTTCCATGTTTTATTTTTGGATTTTCATATTATGGGACAGTAAGACTCAAGTTGCATCACATTCTAAAAATAAAGCTATTAATAAACTGTCTTCTCACATGCTTCCCAGAAAATTCCTATCACTATAGGACATTTGGGTGTGTTCCAACTAACAGGGATTAAAGACAATGATAAGAAAATTAAATCACAAAATATAAATGTCTAACTTACTGTCATATTCCTGGAAAACTGGAAAAAAAAAGTTGGATGCATTTAAAACTGCAATTTTTTTTTACTACAGGAAAAAAAACTTTAATATCAGTTTATCACATTTCTGCTAAATAGGATCATTCTCTGTAACCAGCACTAGTAAATAAAAAAGTGTTAAGATTATTATTCTCCTTGTGAAGTATGTATCTGTTTTTGTCATCTTTAACCTAAGATTTTCATTATGCTTATAGTTGTCCAATGCTGTGCAAGGAAATGGTATAGCAAAGAAAATTGTATGTAACTTCTGCGTTTTTTTATAGTGAACATTCCAGAATTATCCTGAAAACCTAGCTTCAATAAAAGGAACTGCTCTGTATTAATTTATCTTATTCCTAAAAAGGGTAGAGACTTTCCTAAATCTTGTCTTTTGAATGCAACATTCATATAAATACACCTTCCCTAACACTCTGTTTTGTTTTGTTAATCAAGGAATTGAAGTTGCCATGAGAAATTTGTCTCCTTCTGAATGTTCTTGTTATTTAAAATATTGTTGCTAACAGGCACTGAGTATAAAGTACTTTACACGGCTTTTGAATGGGAGAAATATGCTTTTCTTCTTAAATCTATGCCTGGAAGCTTCAATTTTTTAATATCAGTGCAAACTACCTTTTGGTCAATTATTACAGTGGTTGATGTGAGATGTCACACACAGTTCCATCAATCATGTCAAGAGAGAAATTTGTCACATAACTGACAGAAACAGCAAGACAGAAAAAAACAGCAGAAAAGAAAATTATGAACGTTGATCTGCTGCGGAAGGGCACCTCAGGCTACAACAAAAATAACTTTGTTTTGTACCACTGGCAATGAATACTGCAGTGTTCATTGTTTGTGGAAAGGGATTTTGCTGATGATGAAACCAAACTGAACACTGAGATCCCTCTGCAGAACCTTGAAGGCACTTTAGACAGCTTTACTGGAACAGGCCATAGTTCAAAAAAGAAGGACAAAATGTATCTATGGAAAGAATCCAAAAAAGAAGCAGTCTTTCAATTGCTGTGTTTTTCTCAACATGGTGATCAGTTTAACTTTGACCAATTATAGCACAGATCAAAATACCTGAGAATGTAGTCTTTAACGTTATTACTGCACCAACCACTATTCCAGCTTAGAATATATCTGCGTAATATAGGGGTGTTCTTCCCATTGACCCTTATTCCTAACAGTGCACCATGTGCACAGCAGTGATAGCAATGGTGTAATGACTTTCTTGTATTGTGTTTTTTCTTGTTTTAAATGACTTCAAGAGTTGGACTTGGAATATACTCTTAGTCTTCCAATCCATCTCCAGTGGTAATTAATATAGAATGGGTGGAGGAAACAGAAACCTTTCTACAAATATCAATAAGCAGCATCTGATGCATTTGATTAGGAACTGTCTAAAGACTATGGATCAGTCAAATATGCACATTCTACTTTTTTCAACAATAACACCATAAATCTGGATATTCTTATATCCACATCCAGTGGATATAAGAATATGTCCACTGGATATATTATTCTGGATATTTATTCATACATAAACATCCAGTTCCTTTTAAAAACTCAGTACAATCTTTGCTTCCACAGACACACATCACACTGTCTAATCCAGTATCTTTCATGCCAGTGCATTTTGCTGTAGATTTTAATTGCTTACATGTTTTCAGAACAAACAAATTACACATATAAACAAATAGATAAAAATCTTTGATCTGCATGAAAACTGAGTTTCATCCACATCAGATATTTCTGACATCAGAAAAATTTTCTGAGTTTTCTAATGTGTTAGGCACAACAACACGTATGCCAGTATAAAATGCAATGACGCAAATCATTGAAACAAAATGTATATAAAGGAAGGAGAAAGTGTTTTCTGCCTTCCTATGGAGATTCCCACAAACTGGAATGCACTACAGGTGTCATTGCACAAACTCTACAAGGAATGACGTTCTAGAGGACATTATCTTTAAAAAGCATGCATAAACTGACTACCTGCATAGCTCCTCTCTTCTTTAAAAAAAAAAAAAAAAGTCTTTATGTTCAATTTCAGTCTATTGTGTTTAAGTTTTTGCTTAAATATTTTTTAGTGATAAGAGCCAAAAAAAATTATTTATTTACTTCATTCTCATTGTGAAACTTTAGAAACTAAACTACAGGTTTTTACTTATACTAACAAATTACAATGACAACAACAGGATGTTGTAGTGGTAAGGATATTATAACAGAGAGAATATTACCTTTGATGAAAAAAGTGTATGAAAGTGTATGAAAATTGCTGTTGCTGATCTTTTAGTTATGATTCAGGATTATTGTTTCAGTCTTCCACAACACTTTTTCAATAATTAAAAAGCATTCCATATTTCTATTCCACAAAAAAAAAAAAAAAAAAAAAAAAAAAAAAAAAAAAGACGTGAAAGTCATGAGTTTATATTTTCCTACGTTCTAAATTAAATTTGAATTTTGCTTTTGTCTAAGACATTAAGACTGAACTGAACAGGATCAGTTTTCCTGTCATCACTTAATAATATTCATATTTACATCCTTAATAAAAGAGTTTGCATTAGTTTCAAGAAAAAAGAAAAGTGATCCATTAAAGATGCTAGGGCCATGGTTATTACTAAGTAGTTTTCCTGTAATTCAAAATCTGGAACATTAAATAATTATCTGTGGACAATAGCTAAATAAATTGCTGTTTATTTCAAGCTTCTTATTATTTAGCATACTTTCAGGGGATCAGTAAATTTATCCCTTACCACACAACATATCAGCAATTCACTTTTGATATGATATTCATGTAATTTTTTCTCATCTTTAGTGGTTCATAAGCACAGTCAAAAGCAGAATGGTCATTAGTTTTTGTTTGTTTGTTTGTTTTTGGTGTTTTTTTTTTTACCTCTAAAGGGAATTGAACACAAACAATATTGGAAATACAAATTCATGTGCAGAAATACTGCAGACTCCAATTCATCTTCTTTGCATTGTATTTCTTTCCTTGATGGTTTCATGTCAAGTTGATGTCTTTTATCCATATGAACAATTACAAAACAATTTTAGGCTAATAAAGGAAAATCAAGCACTGTCATATTTAATTACTGTATGATTCATCATATGACATCTATTATATTTTCAATTATGTAAAATCATTTTTGTTTGCAAGATATTTCTAAATGATGAAAGAAAAGGTTCCTTCCTGCTCTCTCCAATGTTCAGTAGAATTATTGTTTGTTTAGACAAGGGTAGAAGCAAGGCTTTGGAATGCTTTCAAAGAACAAATGAAATGTTCAAATAAATCTATTTCTATCCTAACATGGACCTTGGCTGCTTTAGGTAATATTTCCCCCGGGGTCAACAAATGGGATAGTGCTGGTCCAAAGAGGTACTAGTGAACAGCCAAAATAAGTTTTGGTAAATTACACTATTCAGATATTATGTGTGTAGTTAGCTGCATGTTAAATTTTTTTAAATAATGCAAAAAAAAAATTAACTTCTTATTTGGCTCAAAATAACACAAATCAAATATCAACACAACTACTACTACTAAATGGAATAATCCAGGTAGAAAACAGGTTGGAAAAAAAGGGTGAATAGTGAAGAACCAACCACATGACAACAGTGTGAATATTTGATGTACTCTTTCACATCACTGAACACAACACACAACAAGCTTTCTTACATGTTTACAAAAACCTTTTTACTTTTGTGTCACATAGATACAGGAGAATAAAATGTAAAAATTTAAAGGTGTGCTTGCTTGCATCAGATTAGAAATTCTTTCAATAATATAGCACTCTCTTCACTGGTACATGAATTTGATAATTGAGTTTACTTTTATGCTAAAGGTATACAAGAAGTGTTTTTATTATTTTAAAAAAAAACACTTGATCCTTCAAAAACATTTTTTGTTTTCCCAGTGAAGCATGAAATTTGTCAGTTATGAAAAATAGAGTTCATGTTTGCAATAACAGTACTATGTTAATCACGCTTCCCCAGAAAATCTACTAATATATTTGCTAATAACTTGTCTGATCTTCCTGAAACCAGGCATTTCCATGAATGTTCAGGAACACTGATTTTGTCCTTATGTGTCAGACACACAGAGGCAGGACAGCTGATCCCAACTGAACAAAGGGATGTTCCACACCATATGGCCTCATGTTTGGCACATCACACTGGGGGAAGAAGGAGGAGGAAGGGGGGCATTAGGAGTGATGGTGTTTGTCTTCCCAAGCATACATGGGTGGTCTCCAGGATATGGCTGAGCAAACACCTGCCTGCCCATGGTAAGACGTGAATTAATTCCCTGTTTTTCTTTGCTTCTGTGCGTGCCTTTAGCTTCACCTCTAAACCATCTTTGTCTCAACCAATGAATTTTCTCACTTCTACTGTAGTAATTCTTTTCCCCTATGCCACCAATGGTTTGTGGCAGGGTGTGAGTGAGCAGCTGTGTGGGCCTGAGTTACTGGTTGGGGTTAAACCATCATGCATCACAAGTAATTCTCAAAATTAGCCTAGGACCTGTGACCCTACCAAGAAATTTTTTGGAAGTTCATACTTCCAAAAGGAAGATAAGATATAAGAATGCAAAACTTTTCTTATGGATTTGAGGGAATGAGAAATAAGAATAAAGCCCTTTGTTTTTGTATTCAGAAGCTGAGATAAGACAGACTTGTTCTCAAATTGGGTGAATATTTGTTCAGTCCCAAAGCTGCTATACAGGACTTCTTTCAACAGGGTATATGCAGCTGGGTATTTCTGCATTCAGACTTAGTCCCACCAACATTTCAAGTCAAATAAACAGGAAAGAGACCCCAAAAATGTATCAAAGTAGGTACATATTTCCCTTCAATAATGCTTAGTTTTATGTAATTGGTTTTTCAGAGAAGAAACTTATGCACAGTTCAATGAAATTTGCTGCAGTCCAGAAAACACCTTGTTCTGGCTTCACCTGTGCTGTTATTTATTGTCAACCCCGACAATTCATTATATCATTAAGTTGTATGATTCCTATACAAGCTTGATTTAGTTTTCTACAAAAAGTACATTTTCTCTTTAATTTGCTATTCATGCTATTCTTAAATGTGGGTGGGTTTTTTTTTTTTTTTGGGGGGGTGGGTTTTTTTGTGTGTGGGGGGGGTTTTTTTTGTTTGTTTGTTTTCTTTTTTTTTTTTTTTTCTTTTCCCAAGATAGTTTGCCTGTATCTCATGGAGGATATATTTTTAGTTGCTCCAAGGTCATATGTATACCACAAATCAGGATATATTTGTTTACAGATGCAGATAACATCCGTTTAAAATATAATTTTCTACAGGTTGTCCTCCAACTGTGATTCAAAATAGTTTCAATGTATATTGGGTCATGAATAAATAGGCTTCCAACACTTCTCAGGCTCTTTTGATATTCAATTTACATTGCAGTGTTACAAGAGTAGGTGGATAGAAATATACATGTAGGCATAACTAGGTAAATAGTAGCAACATGTTCAAGATAAAAAATTATATGCATATATGCACTCTGTGAATATTTGTAATACCTTTCTAACTACTCCTAAACACCATCTTCATATTTAAGTATGGTAACATAAGTGGCAGCTACTAGAATTTTTAACTTGATTTATTTGATTGTCTTCAGCCTGCAGTATGATGATATGTGTGGTCAGGATCATTAGATAAACCTTGAGTTGCAAGGAACATTCAGGATCAGGAATTCATCAACACAGAAGAAACAGGCAGGCTGTATTTTCTGCAAATTAGGCTTCTAAATGCAGAGCAAACAAGGATAAATGAGTTTAGGAAAGTGAATCCAGAGCAGGAACCAGTATCAGGGTTGAGCAAGCATATGTCAAGACAGGAATGAGATGAATGATTGCAACTTCACCCTAAGCACAAGCTGAGCAGCCAAGGATAGAATTGTCTCAAAAAGGCAATAGTAGCACCACTGACCAGCTCTGAAAGCAGGCTATGGCTACATGGGAGACTGACAGCCTCAGGGAGTTGGGTGCAGATGCATCATCCAGCTGAGGATGCACGAAGATCACAATTTCCATGTTCTCTGGTTTTTCAATCTAAACCTTCCCCATACCTCCAAAATGTTACCTACAGAAGCAAAGGTTTCTTTCCTTTTTAGGTGTGTTTAGAAAGTGTAAGCACTGAGAAAAGCATTCCTGTATGTGCAGCATTTATATGGCTTTTCTCTTTTCTACTGAACAGAAATGTGGAGGACTTTTTTTTCTTTGAGTTCCTATCTCTCCATGAGATTGTTTGAAAAAAGCCAACAAGACTGTAGAAGAATATAAAAGCAATCAAAGCATGGAATTAAGAGAAACAAAAGACTAAGATTACAAATGCCTTTTTTTCATGTAATTGAAAGGCTGAAGAGCAAAGTTAAGCATGAAGAAACTATCCCTTCTATCACAGAAATATAAATGATTATGTAAAAAGCAGATTGAGCATACTTGTTTTAAAGTGTCAAAATGCAGTGTCCCTTTTGACCATGTGCAGTCCATCACAGTCTGAAATTAATTTTGATATGAATATTGAGCAGTAAGGGAACTTGCACTGCTTTGTAGTTTTACAGATCTTTTTTCACTCCTGTAAAAAATAGTCTTAGTTGAAAATGATCCAGTGTTTAAACAACTAAGATTTGTGTTGATATTTGGTGGCAAATAAGTAACTGTGAAAAACACTGGAAGTGAATAAATATATATGGAAAAGAACAACTCTTCTGTGTGTGTGTGTTTGTATGCACGTATAAAATTTTTACATTAGTAAAACAATATCTTCAAACCAATGAAGCACAGATTTTTTTACAAAAATCCTTTATGACATCCTATATGTACAGTTTAGAGTTTATTTGAAGAATTTCTATAAGATAATCTGAAAATACTGTCCAACATGGATTCATGATCAATTCATCAAGTAGATTCAAATTAACAAAAAAAAGAAGAAACATTTAAAACATTTCAAATTAATAAAAAGTACTTATGTAGATTCCATATTATTTATCTCTGATTTTTTTTCTTATGTAAATACTGACAGGATATATGGTCTCTATACTGTAGTGGTCCCAGCTAGAAGACTATTGCACATTGAGGAATTGGTATTCCAATAACAAGCTGACATAAGTGCCATCATATCCAGTACTCGGCACATTTCATTTGGTTTTCAGGACTGTGTCACACTGGGACAAGCTGGACCATATAATCATAATAAAAGATCTTGGAGGTATCACCCAGTTGGCATTACCAGTGATACCAACATGACCTTGGCTTTATCTTGAAGGAAATTAATATGAATTCCTTGTATGCAATGATTTTTTAAGAAAAAACACATCTTTAAAATATTGCAATACAGGTGAGCCAAGGCACGATTGTGTCTAGAGCATGCTGTGGCCTGACTGGAGGTGTTTCCAATTTTGTACAATCTTGCCATTTCCACCCTCAGAAAGGATTTAGGATATGTAGAATAAAAGAAATAGTGTACCTCTTTGTGTGCAACTTGCATGAACAAAAGGTCCATTATTTGAGCAGTTCTAGTAGCAAGATATCTATCCACAGTGCCAGACAATTCCCGAAACATAGCTTTTTCAACCAGCTGATTTTTCTGTTTCTCCTTTAAGAATTGCATTGGTCAAACACACACATCTGTTCATTGTTTTTTTTTAGGTTCTGGCATGTTATGATCCTTATAAGAAAGGCAATGAAAGTCTGTATCTCAGTAAAAGACATGGACCTCTTCAAGTGGGTCCAGAGGAGGGACACAAAAATTACCATAGGGATGGAGCACCTCCCCTATGAGAACAGGCTGAGAGAGTTGGGGCTGTCTGGCTTGAAGATCTGGAGACTCTGGAGAGGACTCATCATGACCTTACAATAATTAAAGGGGATCTAAAAGAAAGAGGGAGACAGATTTTTGGTAGGGATTCTTGAAACAGGACAAGAGGAAGTGACTTTAAACTAAAGGAGGGTAGATTCAGAGAGTAGATATAAGGAAGAAAATTTTATAAGGATGGAGATACACTGGTTACACAGAGAAATGGCATATGCCTCCTTCCTGGAAACATTCAAAGCCAGTTTGGATCCTCTTCCGGGTATAGTTGAAGATTTTTCTGCTCACAGAAAGGAAGGTTGGACTGGAAGACACTTAATAGTCTCTTTCAACTCAAACCATTCTGATTCTACAGAAGGTCACCTACTGAAGCTAACACTGTAAAGAAAAGGATAGTGTTGGCAATAATACATCCCTTCAGGTTCTGGGAACCCCAAAATCAGCAGCATTGAAGTCAAGGTGCAGTACCCTTGTGAGAACATTAGTTGACATTTTGGTCTATTGAGCTATAACAAGATTTCATAAAATGGTGAACTCTACTCATTATTTTAACTGCCCAATAGAAAGGATGTTCACCTGAGAACCTACTCCTGCAGTGTTAGACAAAGGCAAAGACACACAGGTGGCTTAATCTCCAGTACCAAGCAGAACCTGCCTGCAGGCTCCTCTATTCCGATGAGATAGTAAATTGTGTTCTGCAGTGAGGAATGTGAGCAGCACCGAACACACCTGTGCCTGCTCATGTTACCTATTATGTGGGCTACCATCTCCTCCATGAACAGCTGGTATCCCATCAGTAAAACTGCATCCATTCATACTGCATGAAATTTAAAGAGCTTCTCACCATTCAACTCCATTCACCTGTCCTCTTCCACCTTAATGCTCATTAAATTGTTCATTCAAAATTGAAATGTCTCAAAACATAACATTAAAAAGCAGTAAGAGAGGGGGTGACAAGTAAAGGAACAAGGGAGGAGATCTCATGACAGTCTTATTTCTGTGTATTTTACATTTTCCACATCCTCATTTAGGTCAAATATTTTCATCTAAAACCAAAGTTTGGTGGAACTATTTTTGTACTAAATCTGCCAAGAATATAGTTTTTACTGTCTTCATATGAAGATGTTGTTCAGCATTCTTAACATATTTTTATTAGAATTAGAACATGAACTTAGAAAAATCATTATTCATATTCAAGTTAGAAAATTCCAACTACAGTTCTGAATTATCGAATTTGCATAAAATGTTTTCTTTCAAGTGCTTAATTCTTAAAGTAATTTCACATAACATGTAAATCATAACTGAAGTAAAATTATATTACAAATGGGTACACAGTGATCTAGCTGCTCAGCTGTCACTGGCATTAATAACAGTCACACAGCACTACCTGGAAAGTTTGTTGCCATGTGTCTCAGGCACATCATAGAGGGAGCATCCTATACTAGCTTTTATTATTAAAAGTGCATTTTAATACTTCATTTAAATAATCCATTTAAATATTTTATACTTACCTATTAATTACTGTGTAAAGACCCTCCCTCAAGCAACTATTTTCTATGAAATTTCATATTTGTTCATATTAGCTATACCATTACAATCAGTGGAAAACCCAAGGTAAAATTCTAATATCACTTGTGACCTAAGAGGTAACTGTAGCTATTTTATGATTTACGAGTTTTCTAGTAACAGTTATCTGCAGTTCATTTGATTGCTTTTGGAATTTGTTTGCTCAAGCAAAGGTTTTTTTGGTTTTTTATGTTATATCATTATGGTGTATAGAAGACATATCCATCTTGGTTCTGTGAACATTCAGGAAACTTGAGATAGAAGAGTGAGATGTTAAAGTTCAAAGTGAAGAGGATGATCTTTGGGTACACCTTTGACACATTTTTTTCTGACCTACCTTACTTACTTACTTACCTTACACAGGAGGAAAACTGCGGATCTAAATCTATTAATGGAAATGTAAGAACTAGTGAGAACCCATTATTACTTCAAGTACTTAAAGACACATGAGATGGGTAGGCAATATTTATCATAAAAAACTCATAAGAAAAACGATGCCAAAATCTACCTTTTTTCACTTTCACCTTGCATTATGCTCACTATTTTCGATGAATAAAAGCCAACAGAAATATCTGCAGTAAATCAGTGGATGGAGAGAAACATAAATTTTCTTAAGGAAAACCATGTTCATCGGTTCATTTTCTAGTGACTCACAATTACTGTATCCTCTTGGAAACCTATTTTAAACTAGATACTTTCTCAGTATTGGATTAACATGTATGTTATTCCCAATTTCTAACACACCAGACTATTTTCCTTTAATCACTAGGTTAAAATAATGTCTTGATATACAGCAATACAGATACATAGGCTTTATGTAATTTCCTAGACTTTTACAACTGCCCCCATACTTTCTTACTCCTATTTGACATCTCTAAACAATAACAAGCTTTGACAAAACTAGCATTTTGAATGATTGGCTGATAGAAAAAGGGTTATTCCTTCAGAGACTTAAAATACATATACCTCTCTGCTTAGAAGAGGCTTCAAAATGCTTTTGAGATGGATATGGCTGCTGAATGAAAAATGTTTCAATACCAGTTCAGACAGTTCTTATTGAATAAAACATATACATGTAAAATAAATAAATATAATACCTGCATCAATTCAGAAAAAAAAAAAGATTGAATGTTGTAAATAATTTTATTGATTTAGTTTGGTGTTAGCTCAGATACCAATGATAGTAATTATATGTATGCCCTCGTTGATTGGGTACTTTAATTAAGTTTTTTTTGGCTGTGAGCACTTTTTCAACAACAAAAAAACCTGTATCATATGACATTAAATCATGTATCATTATCTCCCATCACTGGTTGTCAAGACTTTGTCCAAGAAGGCATTCAGTATATTGCAGTCATACACATATTTCAATAGATTTGAATATTTTTAGTAAATTTTAGTTCTGTTTCATCAAAATGTTTATATTCTGAGGGGCTTTGAATCACTGCTACCCTACAAGAAGATCACTTGCACCTCCAGCTGACACCACCTAGATGATAATTTTATCACTTGTCGAGGTGGAGGTGGTTTCCAGAAAAATATGTAAATGAACTATATTACTGACATGAATACATACATGGGGAAAAAAAATGCAGGGCTTGAGACCGTAGAAATAATTCCTGAATTTAATAATAGTAATGTTTTTTTTTTCTTATTGATTTTTTTTCAATTTTATAACCCACACACCACATTTGTAAAGGCACTACTCTTTGAAATCAAATCCTCAGAAAATCTGCATCAGAGGAGAGAACACAAGCAATAAAATGTATACCTGGAGAAGAGCCTCTTTACAAATGGTTAGGAGGATTTCTCATACAAATGTTAAATTGTAACACATTTTTTTTGCAAGTAAGTATAGTTTACACATGCTAAAAGATTTTCATTAAATTATAAGATAGATAAAAAATAATTAGGCCATGACCACATTTACTTTCCCATAGATTTGTATGAGTCTTACTGCTTCAGTGGCATAACTATTAATTTCTAAATACACAGAATATCTCTATGAAAGATGTCTTAAAATTTTTCATACTCTGATTAATAAAGAAGATGCTGTAAAGACAAATCTTAAAGCAAAGTTTAAATACACAATAGAAGTAAAGAAATAGAGTAATTTCCACCTTCAGTCTTGAAAGTCCTAAAGAAAAGGAACTGTATGTTCTTGCCATCATTACCATTGAGTCAGGAAATAAAGATGGTTGGAGATGCATAGCACTCATTAGATTTCTGTTCAGAAAAGTTTTAGTTAATACAGCATTATATTTACAGAGTATTTCAATAATATTCACATTCACAATATGAATCATTCTTATAATACTTAGAAAAACCTGAAAGATGCATGACAAATCTGTTTGGGTTCAAGTTTAGAACAAAGAGCCTGCCTCTCAGAACTGTATTACTGGTTCCTCTTAGGCAACCAGGTAGTCTTTGTAAGACACATCAGAAATAACTCTAAAAATATTGCTGGTCAGAAGGGATTATAGAGTAAACAAGAGATTCATTTTCTTTAAATTCTTCCTGCAAAGGAAATTCTAATCCTATTTCATAGTTCTTTAGCCCTATTGTTAAATTATTCAGTCAGAAGACTACAAGTAACTTCAACCTGTGGAAAGTAGATTCACATAAATGTATTAATACTCTCACAAAAAGTAACCCACAAATCATCAAGAATAATGAAATTCAAAAGACAATTTTAAGAAACTGTGATCACTTTAAAATAAGGAAAATATTGGTTAAGTGTCTAGAATTTGATTCCTTACAATGGCTGCTCAGCTACTATCCAAATACCCAGAGAATCATAGGATAATAAGTTGACCCACCTGGTTCCTTGAAAATGTAGGTCAGGTGTTCACTGCCTGAAGAAATTACCTGCTAGGTGAATCAGGTTGCACAGAGCATTAGCTCATCCACTGGCTGCTCATATATCACTGTCATATGCTGGAAAGAATGTGGCAAAACACAATAAAAGTGAGGAAAGTAATTACAGAGGAGGACAAAAAGAAGACATCTATTTTAATTAAGCTACAGAGACGTGTACTTGTTGTATATGTGTTTTTCAGGAATATGGATTTGATACAAAAAAGTCCTTTAGTGTAAAATTCCTATCAGTGTCCACAAGTTTATAATCTAAACTAAAGTATACTGCAAAAATAATACCACAATGTGATAAAAGCACATGTTCATTGGGCTAATACTATAAGAAAGCAATAAGAACTATCCTATTGTTACAAGAATTTTGTTCTAACTTTGTAATAAAATTGTAAGCCTATTAAAATCTACAGTTAACCCATCTGATATTGGAGAAGAATGGATACTTCAAGAAGTAATGATATTTTTAATAATCTTGTTAAAAAATGTGTTGATATTTTTGTAGTCTTAGTCTGACAATTATTTATGTGCAAATGAATCGTGTTTGACATCCTACTCCACTCAAATTATAGTAAAATAGAAAATCTGGAGTCCTGAATTGAGTGAATGAAGGTATTTAAGCTATTATGGGATCAAAGGATTTTAAGCTCTACCATATTATTTTATTATTTTCTGAATTAAAGATTATTCCTCTGAAAAGTGACAAATGATGGACCTGAAAAAAAGATCTTTGATAAGTTACACTTAATTTCCTTACACCTGCTACTGAAAAGCATTTTTATGTCATTTTTTTCCAAAAAAAATATAGCTTTAAGTTTCAAGTAGTTTGATTGTTTTGTAAAGATTCATAGAATGCCAGTATGAAGACTACAAAGCAGGAACACCAAAATTCCCAGAAAAAATACATATTATAGACTCATAGAATGGGTTGGAAGGAAACTTTAAAGGTGTCATTTTTTATCCCCAGCTAGCCACCCAAGTACCAGACAGCTGCTCATTCACTCCCTCTCCATTGGGACTGGGGAGAAGACAGGAAGGGTAAAAGTAAATAAATTTGAGATTTCCCAACAACAAACACAAAAGGCACCTTTATATAATACACTGCTTTGCAGTCAAACCTGAATTATTAAATTTAATTTCAGTTTGAGGAAACTGAAGATACTGATACTGTATCAAGCTGATCACAAGCATCAATTATTTTTTCTAATCTTCCATAATTAAAATAAGAACAAATTCCATGAGAACAAATGCATCCATCACATTGGTATCCTGAGTGTAAATACCATGGGTTAGTAAATCATATTGGCTGATCTACATTATGGACAACATTACACATGTATATATGTAAGTGTCAGAGGTCTTTGTGGTGGATTTTAGTTTCCTGCTCTGCCTGTTACTATAGATGTCAGTAGAAAATATGTATTTTACTCATTTTTAGGAAAAAACATCCACAAACCAGGAAAATTAAGGCTTTAATTTGGAAAATACTAAAGTGGAAGTTTAGGAATGCCGGAATGGCACCAATTTATCCTGCTTTTGTAGGGTTCTGTACAGCTTTATTTGTAAAGGGAAATCAGTCATGTAGAACAGAACAGTTCTTTCACTTTTAAAAGAGAGAATGAAAACATTATTTTAAATAGTTGAAACTACAAGACAAACTAAAATGAATGGAAATTACCTATTAATGGAAATGCAATTACACTCTATTTTGTTTTCTTAAATTAATTTCACAACAAATTGATCCTAACTAAAATATTTTGGTTCCGGAATAATGTCACAGAAAAGTATTCTAAAAAATGAAATCTATTCTAAAAAATGATATAAAATCAGACTACCTGAGGGTAGAACATGGACCAAGTACATAGCATTCTCTTGAAGAAACTAAGAGAGTAATTTCACCTTCTATTATCTTTGTGTCAGTATGTCAGGAAGCAAAATAAAGTAATTTTTTTTTTTTTTAAGGAAGTTCTGGATTAAATTTAGTCATTTCAGCCTCCACCTAAAAATCAATCTATTATATATAAAACTGCAGTTTTCATTATAGGTTTCTAACTAATTTGTTCTCATGCCTTTAGGCAGAAATATTAGCTAAGTACTTGTGTAAATATTTGAGTATCTTTTATGTTATATAATTTATTTGATTTATTGCATGCTAAGCAAATATATTCATTTAGGCCACTCCCCTTCTTTGAAGCAAGAACCATTGCATGAAACAAAGGGACTCACTTTTATGTATATAAATATTTCCCTAAGGCGAAAACAGAAAGAAAAAAAAAATGTCTTTTTTTTTACCTCACAGATGACTTGCTTTCTGCTTCAACAAGTAATTAATTTCATGGACAAAGCGAAAACACAATTACTCACTGCTTTCAAAAGTTATTAATGGGATTGAACCAATTCCTTCTAATTAGAGGGAGGGTGTCCCCTACCATCTCCCCGGTTCATTGCAGCAAGAGAACCTCTTTTGAGTTTAATTAGAATAGAAATATTAAGAGAAGTAACAGGATTAAAGACACCCAAATTTTTCAATCTCACTTATTCTTTCTATACAGTGGTTAAAATAGCTAGACTCTATATTTTTCATGGATATTAGCTCAGGCTGAGGATGCTAATTGTTCTAGCTAGTGATTTCAAACTGTCTTTAAAATGCTAAGAAACACAATTTCTTTTTAAAGAATACTCCACAATCTAGAAACATAAAAACTGTGTTGCAAAGAAAAGCAATTTGCACAAAAAACAATCTGAACCACTTTCAAGGTTAGGACAACACAGCAATGCTAAACATGCTATTTATAGCTGATTTGAACTTATTTACTGTGGTTCACACAGCAGAATAGTAAACAGACAAGTAAAAAGAAAGAAGGTTGAACACTAAACAGGTGAAAACAAATTGCAAAACAAATTTTTGAAGAAGGCTGCTGTTTAGAAAGTGCTTTCATAGCTATCCAAAAAACGGGGGAGTTATACCCATATATGTCATAGGTTAATTTGAAGAACACTTGGATTTTCCGTAATTATAGGCAATATAGGAGAATTCATATAATTGTAGGAAAGAAAGAGCAGTTTTTATTAAAATGAAGAAGGAATGCAAATAATTATAAATTTCTTAGTGTAACATTATTCTTTGCTTAGATTCTGACAAATTATAATTTAAAATAAATTTCTAAATGCCTAGAAGATATATAATCAGATTCTAGTACAGTTTTTTTAGTGACTACATTTTACAAAACAAAAGCTATTAGCTCTTTTAAAAGAATAAAAAGTATATGCATAATGAGGATTAAATATCACTGACTACTGTCCTCATGCTAGACCTGCTTCTGCTCATGATTTATATTTTAAACTTAGAAACATTAGCGTTAAAAAATTTATAATACTTGTAAAGGGATTATCTATTCTTAGGTACTACCAAAAGATAGAAGTCAGTTTGTAGATATATAGGCTGAAAGGTATCTACATGGGTAGCAATAATCTCAAGTTTACTATCAGGCACATAAAGTCTGTTAAAGTATATAATCATTTACAGAAAAGGAAAGAAACATCATAGAGAATCTCTGAAACAAAATATTTTATACTCCTGCATTCCTATGCAATTTTGGTTACCATAGAAAACTGTGCTGGGTGGTATTTAACATAACTTGGTATGGACATGATTATATAAAAGAGGAAGTTATCTGGACATAATGATGAGATTGACCTCAATTTTAGGGACAGTTCAGTTCAAAACATTTATCAGTAATCTGGATGCAGGAGCTGAAGACATTTGAGTCTGATGATGATATCAAATTGGGATGTGCTGATGACTGTTGAAGGACAAGAAGTCTTAAATTGGGATTGAAATAGTTTGGAGGACTGAGGAATCGTCAATGGTTTGAAATTTAAGAAGTCCAAATGATGGATTCTAGAGCTAGGATAGAGTAACATCAGGCAGAAGGATAAATAAAGACCTGCAGAAAGGGATCTGTGGTTTCTGGCCAACAGCAGGCTCAGCTGGAGTCAGTAGGGTACCCTGAGTAGCCAACAGGGCAAACTCCATCCTGGGGTGCATCAAACACAGCACCACCAGCTGCTCAAAACGGTGATTATCTCACTGTATTCACCATTGGTTCAACCCCACCTTGGGTACTGTGGGCAGTTCTGAGCCCCACTATTTAATATGGATGTGAAAGTTCTTGAATGTATCCAGAGAAGAACAACAAGGCTGGTGAAAGGACTGGAAGGAATGTCCTACGAGGAGCAGATAAGAACTCTTTATTTGTGTAGTTTAGAGAAAAGGAGACAGGAGGGCGACTTCATTGCTCTCTTCAACTTTTTGCAGAGGGAAAGTGGAGAAAGAGCAAAAAACACTGATTTTTTTTGTCCCTGGAATGCTCTGACAGAATTCTTCAAAACTGCACTAGAGAAGGTTTAGATTGGACATTAGAAACTATTTCTTTACCGAGAGAGTGATCAAACCCTGGAACAGACTTCCTAGAGTGATGATCAATGTCTCGAGACTATCAATGTTTAAGAGGCATTTGGTCTTCAGAACATAAGGCATGTCCTTAATTACATGCTTTAACTTTTGATAGACTTTTGCCTTATGGTTTTGTATGGACCTTGGCAGTTTGACACTCCCGTAGTCATGATGACTATCATGCAAATTCACTCATATAGCTCCTGCATCAGAGAGTCAGTTCACATTTGTAGCAACTCACCTTGGTCCACAGAGACATACATGGATTCCCATCTCATGTGAGCCTGTCTTTTGATAGGCTTGAACAGATCTTAGTGTAAGTTCTCCACATTCACTTCAGTATTGCCTTAGTGCTTTCATGCACACATAATATTAGTGTTTGTTAATAGCTATAAATATATTTGTCTTGGGTTCCAATATGTAACCAAAAATTTGTATTCTATTTTCCATCTGTTGAAACCGGTTGGGGAGGTGTTTTCTTTATCTCTTGTAGAACCTGTTCCTCATAACTCCAGGGGGGGGTGGGGCAGGTATCTTCTGTTAATGGGACAGCTGTTAAAACTATGTGAGGCAGTGTTCTTATCTTTTCCACGGCCTATCCTCCCTCCCGGGGATATCTTCTGTTAATGGGCCATTAAGGCTCACCACCCTATATGGCTAAATAGCTATATGGCTTTATTTGTAGACACCTAAATTTAAGTCAGTAGACTTGAAATACCACATTAATATAATATTCATTGGTATAATACTTATTTTTAAATTATGAATCAGATTTTGATTTTCCATGCCACATTCTTTTTGGAGGGTAACTCTTACACTGATATAACAACTTTTAATTCAATCTCAATGGATTCAGTTTCAGTGGGTCATATCCCACTAGGTATGAACAATTTTTTAAGGATCCTATCTAATTCCTGGAAATATATTTTTTTCCTCTTTTTTTTTTTTTTTTTTTTTTTTTTTTTTTTTAAATCAAGTCAGTAAAATACATTAAAGAGAGAATCTAGGACTGGGGAAATCCAATATAACGTCTAGAATTAAATTTAGATAATAATTGAATGGTTCCTGTTAAACTTATTTCCAAATATAAGCTGATCACAGTGGTGTTGCTCCAGTACTCTTGATTTAGTAGCCTATGAATTACATCCTCAGCTGTATTTTTTTTCCCAGAGATTGGTGACACACTGTTGATTTGCCATATTCTAAGAAGAAAGAAAAAATAAGTCTGACTAACACAGTAAATAATTATGGAATATGTAGCAAAAATAGCTACAGCATAAATGTGTCACAGTTGAATGAAGAATGCTGCCAAACCATTCTACAATTTTATCATTACATGACTGCTTTGGTCACAACTTCATGTTGTATAATGGAGCAAGCATAGACAAACAATGCTATTTTCCTCCCTCAGTTACTTTGACTTTTTCCCTATTTTTTTTCACTTATTCATATTCATCTGACTGTATTCCCTTTCTCTCTTGGCCTCTATTCCTCTATTTCTTCCAGACCTTTCCCTTACCTACAAATTTATAATTTCATATCCTTTTATGTATACACTTACATAATAGTATTTTTTTTTTCATATAGACATTCACATACAGATAAATACAACCCAGAACTTCCTCCATCATTTTCTTCTCCTTTCATAACTTGTAAGACCAAGGGTAAGAGGAGAGGACACAGCTATTCAGCATTATTATCAATTAATATATTATAAGTAATATCAATACTCTTCCCTGTTCTGTGGTACAGGAAAGGTCCAAAAGAGTGGAGATCATCTTAAGTTTTCCTTAATTTGATTCTTTGATGAATACTGCCAGACCTAGGGAAAAATATGTAAAAACCAGGATACAACTAGATAATTCTTACACTGATAGTTTTGGGGAATTTTTTTTTTTCCTGATTTGTGTTTTCAACAATTACAGTTCAAGTGAAAAGTTTGCTTCTAGAAACACATTTGGCTGAACATTTCTAGAGCCAACAAAAAATAAAAAAAATATTATTTACTTCTTTCACGTGAATTATCAGTGTGACAGTCTTCACTTGTCAATGAGGAAGCAAGTCTTTTTCCTGAACCTATTAAATGTTCTGGTTGTTTTATATCCCACATTAGAAAAAAGTCTACAAAGCTGTTGTCCATAAAAATGACATCAGGTGACAGTAATGGCATCTTTTAAAGTACATTAGCACAGAAGACAGAAGAACCCATTCATATATGAAGGAACAATGGGAATGTGAGAACTACAACTATTTCTGAATCAAACTGAAAAGCATAAATATTTAAGGAAAGAAAGCTGCTGAGAAGAGGATAAAGGTTTCACAGGAAGTTAAACATCCCTTAGTTACTAATTACTTAGCTTCTTTACAAAGTGCTCTGAAAGAGGAGGTAATATCAAGTATACTGATAAAATTTGCAGGTTTTTAGAATGACTGCTTTTAAATTATGTGTAGAAAACTGAGTAAATTGCATCTGATTGTTTCCTTAATTCATCTGCTTGCATTTGCATTATGGTACAGAGTTTCTGTTTGCTTTTTTCCTTTGCACTGACTGATGTGAATCTGTATAAAATTAGCCATGCTTGAAACAATTTCTAGGAGATAATTTTGTATCTGAGGAGTGAATGGCAAATACTCTTGGACTCCTTTCTGCAGCTAAACAGCATGTTCATCATACAATTATACCAGCCTTCATTTGATGGCATCTACAGTAAAAGTAGATATAGGTGGGTTTGCCTATACTTTGTATTAGACAGATTCCTAGAAATCTTATAACAGTGATAAAATTTTAGAACTCCCCTGGCCCATTTTTGGTCCAGAACAATCAAACTCTGTAGAGATGTATGGGAATAGTATTGCATTTATACATCACTAAGGTTTCAGCTATGGAAAAAAAAAAAAAAAAAAAAAAAAAAAAAAAAAAAAAAAAAAAAAAAACCAAGAACAACAAAAAAAACCCAGTTCTTTTACTCTCAAATTTGGACATTTTATCCTACTCAAAGATAAAATTACTTTTAAAAGCAGCAAAAATAGTGCACAATTATCTATATTAGTTTAGCATTATACCATTAAAGAACTTTGTACTAGGAATTAATTTCTCTCATTCTAATACTACATGATACAAAGCACTAGATAGCATCTACCAATGTGATAAAAACTTTGCTACAGAGCTACATTTTGTTTCTCCAGCACATAAGCATGAATTCAGATGTGGTCTGACTTAACAGATGTGTATTAAGTGCTAACTTTCTAAATAATAGCAACTTGGAGAAATAGAAGAAAACTGATTAATTACATATACAAATTTCACCTTGTTTAGAAAATTCTTATATTTTTTTCTATTTGGTACTATCAATGGCAATAAGAAGCAATTGAGTTCCAAATACCTTTCTTTGTAATCATTTAAAAGGCAGCATAACAGAGACTCCACAAAACGTCTTCTGTTGTTGAGCTATGCAAGTGCTTCAAGCAGAAATCTTCCTGGCTATCCTCCTTCTTTTCTCCTCACTTTGTGGCTACTAAGTAATTAACAAGAGGAAAGGATCAGTGTCTCTCAGAGAATTTGCAAAATATGACTAGAAATATTAGAAAAAAATGGAGGGTTTTTTTGAGCAAGACACAGTATCATTGAGAAGAGAATAGAGAAAGAAACAAAGTAATAGCCAAAGAGACCCCTAAATAAAGGAGGTTTAAGCTAGAGCATCACAAATTTCAGTAATTAATTCCTTCAGTATTTAATAACCGATTGCTTCTACTTTACTGGGTATTAAAAATAGAGTATATAGAAACTAGAAGGGTATTTCATAATCCTGATGATGTTATACATTCTTAATTTTTGTGTTGTGATGTGTGGTATTTTAAAACTGTCAGCTATCCATTTGGAGCCATGCTGACTATCTTCCTACCTTATACATGCAAACTGCACTATTTGGATTTCAAATTTCTGTCTTTCTCCTCTGCCTCTAAGTTCTGTGCTTAGAAAAATTAAGATGTATTCTTCAGCATTGAAAATGTCCTTCAGAAAGATTAGAGCTCAAGTTATACATCATTTGGAGGTGTGTAAAATTATTAGGATACTTAGAAATTTTTGTATAAGTACTTGAGTTTGAAAATGGGCTCAAGCAATATGAAGTGATTTAAAATTACTGTAACACTTTTTTGTAATTTGGGAGATTTGTAGTTTCTCAACTCAAAATTGCTGGGCTTTTTTTTAATGCATAATGAACTCTGAATGGAATTTTAAATGTTTGATCACCCAAGACTGGATAAAGTGAAGATCAAAAGTCAGGAGTCTAAAGGAACTACTGTACTAATGAGAGTGTTTCAATGGACTATTAACCTGCTTCTTCTGATGATTCTTTTTACTGTGATCTGTGTGGACAGAGCCATGATCTCACATTGATTTTTGCTCTTCTGACCCTTTAACAACATAGAAATGACAAAAATTAGCAATGAATTATTAGTATTCTTGATTTTTTTAAATAGGAATTTGCTTTTCCCACAATTATCAGAAACTCTTTTTCTTGTTGTTTTGAAACTACCTGTCACAGTACATTCCAAAGAGTGAAATAAAGAAGAAAGATGAGAAGCCAAAATTTCATGATCTCCCAAAACTGCCTGTGTTTCTGGAAAAGGACAGCAGAAATTTGTTTCTCTTTTAACTCACGCAGATTTCTCTTTTTCTTTCTACCAGAAGTCAAAACTCAAAATTGTTTTGCAGATGGGCATATCCAATCTTCTTGAAATGTTTCATAGATTACCTGAAGAAGGTAGGGAAAATATGGGTTGTAGAATCTTTTTTCCGAATTGTCTCTTGTTGGGGTTTTATTAATACTATTTTTCTGCTTCTGGGTTTTTATTTGTTTGCTTGTTTGTTTGTGTTTTTTTTGTTGTTTTTCTGTTTTGGTGGAGTTTTTTTTGTGTTGTTTTGTTTTGGGTTTTTTTGGGTTTTATTGGGGTTTTTTTGTTTGGTTGGTTTTTGTTTTTTGTGGGGTTTTTTTGGTGGTTTTTTTTTTTTTTTTTTTTTTTTTTTGCTTGCTTGGTCTAGGTTATTCTTTAATCAGGATCATATTTCTCTTCATCTGCTTCGAGGAGAAATGGTTTGGCTGATACGCGGGAGAGCAGGTAACACAGACATCAGCAGTCACCAGAGCAGAGGATTGAAGAGGGTCTGGAAGCTCTGCTCCAGAAAGTTTGGGACTCTGTGACTGAAGTGGTGATGGACTGTGGCCATTTCTCTGTTCTCTGCCAGGTGTAGGAAGTACCAATTGCAAACTGGCGTCCTTGACTAAGAAGGAGCTGCAGAGGGTGAATCCTTGCACTAAGCTTGGGGCTGCAGGGGTGCCTGACGCCCCTCCTGCTCTGGGATGACAGCAGGAGGTGCAGGAGGTGCAGGAGGTACAGAAGAAGGAGTGAGCAGATTGCATGGCGCCAGGATGCTGAACAGGAGAGTCACACTTTTCACAGACACTTTGTAGAGAAGAAAACTTTTGTTCACCAAATCTAAGGATGAAAGAAGAGCTTAACGGCACAACAAGACTCCAAAGATGTGGGAAACTGGAAGTTTCACCAACCGCATCATCAGCAATGGCCTAATTGTTAAGGAAGGCAAACAAGTCCAGTTGAGACAGGCCTCCAAGCCAGCTTGGCATGGACTGTCCACTAGTATTGAAAGGAAGCAGTGGGTGACAACAGTTGGTACCTCCCTTCTGCTTCCCTTCACTTGTGGTAATGTCTAGGGAGACTATCCAAGAAGATTTGTTTCTTGCAGAAAAGCAAATTCTGCTGCTGAAATCTTCCTGGCCTTTGGAGCTACATTTTTCTGGTTATCCACAGGTGAGCAGCTAAAACTTGGTTATCAACTGGTTGTTGCTGGTGCTACAGGCAGGGCCTTGGTTATTTTACCATGGTCCCATATTTCAGAAAACAAGAACAGCTAACAAGATATAAATCTTGATTAAAAAAGAAAATCAAAGAAAGTGACTGAAATCAGAACTGCCAGCCAATGAGAATTGCTTCATTTCACTAAAAAGGAATTTTCCTGAGACACATTCCATACACTGGAATATAGTTAGGTTCACTGAAATTTTTGGTCTTTTTATATAGCATAATATAAAACACCTGGTAATATATTTTTTTACTCCCCAAATAATTAAATAAATCAATTAATAATAAATATCCTCTCTTATCATAAAAATGTATTTTAAAAAAACTACAAATAAATAAACACACTTTGAATATCTCATTAGAATATCAAATAAAATTATATAGAAACATAGTTCCATTGGCATTGATTTTAGTTAGTATGTATCAATATTTGCAGGCAAAAAATTGTGTTACAAATAAACTTTCTATGGATGAGGAGTAGTCTCTGGCTAGGAAAAGGAGTTGTGGCCCTTACTCTCACACAATCTCAAAAATTCTGGGTAGCAACAAAGCCCCAGTGATGAACTGAGAAGACAAGGATGTTGAAGAGCTTTCCCAGCTTCCCCTCTTCCCATCTCTTCTACTAAATGAAAGATTTAAGAATTAAGAATTGTGTCATTTTCCATAGAGAAAATAACAAACTCTAATGCAGACTAGAGCAAACAATGTAATCAGAAGCAGCAGTTATTCCTGAATTTAAAGGACTGCTACATGAAGTACAAATTTATGGTTCTTATTCAAACTCTATACTGACTATGATTAAATTGTACTCATACAAAGATAACTTGTATTTAAACTCAGTGCTTCACGATATCTTAGTGTTTCTGTAAGAATATGAAATGTGTAAGAACTAGAAAGTAAGAAAACAGAAAAAATTAATTAAGAAAACAGCCAGAAAAAAGAAGTTTTTGGAAGAAGAAAAGTGTCTGATGAGAGTGACACGAAAAGAAATTCACACCACAATCTATCTTAGATTACACAGTACAGTTTAATTTGACTGTATGGACATATCTGCTACCTTATTAAATCATCAAAAGTATTTCTGATAACATTTGTACTTTGCTGTTGATGGAGAAAATGCTGAAAACTAAATAACAAAGTAAATTATCCAAGGATTCAAATGTTTCCTTCACTGTGGAAGACACATTAGGGAAGTGAGAAGTATCTGAGCATAGTATGAAAGTCTGTATTGAAATTCAGAGTTGTTATAAAAATAGTTTAATGGTGACATTTGCCTACAGTGTAAGTATAAATATGCAAAACTTTTAGACAGTACATCCTGATTTTAATTTTCCCCCCAAAGCTCTTTTGGTTTCTACTTACAGGGAAAATATTAATCTGCAATCTATCATGTACTCTAGACAGTAAATTTTAATTCTTATGATCCAGTGAATGTCTGAAGTAAAATATTTTACTTCAGACATTCACTGGATAAATAAAAAAAAAATTAATTATTAAAAAGAAATTAAGAATAGGACAGAATAAAAATGCACTGAGATTAAAATAAAGTTCAAACTAACAAATATTTTAAAAAAAACCCCACAAACCCATCCATAATTTAGCACAAAAGAAAAACTGCCAAACAAAGCTGCAAAGCTCAGCTGTAAACTAAAGTTTTCAGTAAACATGTTTAGGCAACCTACAGAAATTTTGTCAGCAGATAAAGAAGTCAAAAATGTATAGAATTAAAAATGTAGTTCAGTATAATTTCATACAGAGGTTTAAAAAGCCCATGTAATTCTGAAAACTAGTGAAATCCAAGTAAAAATACATTAAACCTTATGTTTTTTCTTAAAGCATGATGATTGTATATTAGAAAAAAAAATCTCCATACAGCAAGTCTCTTTTGGAAAACATTGATAGCACCTTTTTGTGCTTCTTTATTTTCAATTTAAAATGGAGTTAGGAATGTAAAGTATTTATCTATTGGTCCCCATATTAACAACAACAACAAAAAAGTATTATTTTGGATATAACTCATGTTTAGTAAAATTTTTATCCCAATATCAAAGATTTTTATAGAGACTCAGATAAATTAATTGACTACAGCCCATAAACTGAACTTAAGACAGAACTAGTAAATGGTATTTTTATTAAGATAATAATAATAATAATAATAATAATTATTATATATTATAATATTATATATAATAATAATAATATTTATTATTATTATTATTATTACTATTATTATTATTATTATTTTATATGAGAAATATTGATTTAGAAATGTTCTTTTAAATGTCATTTTTCTGTTTCTTGCAATGGCCATGGCTCACAGCCTGCTTTATGGTTATTGGCACACCATGATCTTCTGATCTTTCAAAGTAAGGTTTCCCTTTTGTCACTACTATTTTCAAAAGTGCAATTTCTGTAACAAAAGCACTAACGCTTACTCGAATAAGATCAAGAAGTGCCTGGAACATTTCCATTGGCATTCCCCTTGGGAAAGCAACCCTTATCTGCCCTTTCCCAACTTTCTACCAGACCACAACCTTCTGTGCTAGATGGGCAGAGCAGCTCTCTTGCCCTCATTGCCCGGACATGTTCCTGCCAGTGGCTGCCACTGAGAGCTTCATTTCCACAACCTCCCCCTTAGGGGTGTTGGCCAAATTCGTCTCCAGTTCATCTGCTTGATATTGGAGCAGCAAATAAATGGAACAATCTAGGCTTAGGGAAGAATGAGTTAATATATAAATATCATACTGTTTATTTAAGGATGCTATCCATATACAAAGATGCTGTGCATTTACTGTCTCAGGAAATCAATAGCATCTAAATTGTGAGGAATAACTTTCTTTACTCTCAGGTCTTCAGATTTCTTTGGTGAATAGATGTTTGCAATGTCTCTTGTGAGTTGCATTTTACTCTCTTGCAATGCAATTAGTTTAGTTAACTGCAAAGTGTAGAGGCCTTCTTTATATTTTATTTTAGTTGTTCTATGACTCCCTCCCAACAAAAAATAATAATTGAATATATTCAATTGATTCATCATATGAAGTATCAGCAAACAGTTTTAAACATGTGTAGTATGTCACAAAGAACAGTAATATTCAGAGCTGTTCTTATTCAACAAAATCAGGGGAGTAACTATTTATTCAGACTAAAAATTTTAACACACAAACAATTTAAATATTAATGAATAATGGTTTCACTAAGTCAACAGATTTCCTGCAAATATCCTCATTTGTAATGGATGAATTTAGATTATTTCCTTTCTGCTTCATGAGCAATTACTGACTTTCACTTCATGTCTTATAAAACACATTATTTTATTCATCTGATCATCTGAGCAGCCTTTTACAACCATTCTTTTGTTCTTGCACACCACCTTGTTGCTCAAAGACATGAAATTCTTGTTCCAGTTGAATGTTTAAAGTGTTTTACATGACATTTACTATTTAATGAAATGTTGCATTATATGAATTAAAAGCAAAGAGCATTAGGAAATACAAATCCTAACTCTCAATAACAGACAACAGCTATCTAGACCACTTAGCACAACATGCAAAATGGCACTTTTGCCCCAGGCATTCAGCAGAAGTAGAATTGAAGTAAGAAAACTAAAAAGAAGTGCAAAAAGCTCCATCTTCAATGATTTTTGTCCTTGAGACCCAAAAGAAAACCTGATGATCAAAGGTTTCAGTCATGTATATTTACAACCCCTACAACTTTGCTTAAACATCTAAGTCATGCCTAAACCCCTTTGTTTGTTCTGGCTCTCTAGCTACAAGACTTGCATACTTAAGGTTTGGGGTTTTTTTCTCCATCAAAGTGGTTTTCTCAAAACATATTTTTGATGACTTTACAATGAAAATTCCCATGTCTAGATAAATCCGTTATAACAGTAATTTTCTGTTTCCTGGGTTATGCTGGAAAGAAAATTGAGGCAATGCAAGTAATCAAACCACAAATGTGTCCATGTATGCATTATATTTTATACTTTCTGACCATTTTTTAATTTTTTTCCAAATCCAGACTTGCCTTAATTCAAAATCTGTTGACTGTTATAGCTTATGACTGTTTCCAAATTAAAAGTTTCAGAAGCTCAAATGTGTTATAAACTTAGGCACAACACAGTAAATATGGATATATAGCTTTTGGATGAACAAATATTTCACTTAGACCCCAGCACAGGACTGCTTATAAAATGTTATGCAGATATATCTTCAAATAAAAAACCATGTGGCACAGAGTGCTGTGGGCAGAGTGGGAGCTTCAGACAAAATTAATTAAAAAAACCCTCCTATTCAGTCACAAGGTGCAGAAAGAACCACCAGGTTTATAAAACCACTTCTCAGAGGAGAGCCTGGGTGTGACTGGATTCTATATTGGCCTCTGACTTTGGTAAAAGTTTATGTCTAAAGATTATATAGGTGTAATTTAACCTTTATACATTTTTTTCCCAGAGGATTGAGGATGGTACCATATACATATATATATATGTATATATTTATATATATTTGTGTGTGTATGTGTATACACGCACACAGGATTTATTATCATAACTAGACAAAAATACCAGAATTATTTACTACGCAGTATAGGACCTATAACAACTATGATAATATAGTTCTCTACTAAATAATATTGAGACAGTTACACTAAAGCAAGTGTATTGAAGCTAGCAAAACCAATTATTAAGTAGTAATAAATGTTAACCATGCCAACTGTGGGCAAGTGTCTTTCACTCAGCCTCAAGCAGTAACCTTGAGGAGTGTCCCCACTTAAGGGAAGAATCTCCACACGTACACTCCAAGGAGAGATATTAGTAGACCCTGTTAAAATCTGGAACCGAGTTTTTGTGGTATAAAACAATTGACAGCCAGTCATATGTCTCCAGGCCAGCTGTTCAAGCCAAACAGATGAATTATCAGAAGTGTAATTTTTTTGTTAGTTTATCCAGGTATTTTGTCAGATCTACTGATTCTTCACCTTACTATAAGGATGTTTAACTTTGGGATTGATGAATCAGGCTGCTTTCAGCATTATCCAACACCAAAATCAGCATGACATACCCTTCTTCATTTACCATTGATAACTTTGGAAATAGCACATGGTTCAAGTTTTGCCCCATTACAGACAGAGCATCCTGTTACAGGGGGTTCAAAAACCTTTGGAAAAGCAGTATTTCATACATATAACTCTAGAACAGTTTGTTGTCAAACAGGAGCAGCACATAAAATCTCTTATTTTCTTCTTTAAACATTAAATCTTTATCTCACCCTTGGATATAATTTCTAAATTTAAATTAAAAAAAATAAATAAAGATTTTGAGATAATTGTATGTTTGTCTACCACTAGAGATATCTTCACTGAACAATAAGTTTACTTTTTTTCTAAGATTACTACCTGAATTCTGCTCCTCCGAGTTTCAATTATTTTGTCTTTAATTACTATGCTTCATAAAGTGCATTCTTGTGAGACTTTCCAGCTAAGTTAAGCAGGGACTTGCATTATGAATGGCTAACCAAGAATGACGAAAAAGCTAGAGAAACACCTTTTTAAATTTCCATAATGGCACACATCTTGAAACACGATAAACAAATATCCAGGACCATCTTCACTGTGAAAACTAAAGCACAAAGGTAATCAACATATTTCATTCGATAGAGATCTACATATTGCAAGATAAATCAATGTTATTTTCACTTTTACCTCTGATTAATTGTGGTTACTATCTCAAAAGTTGGTTGTTTTTGTTGTTGTTGCTGCTTTAATACAGCTTTTCTTCCAGATTAGTATATATATATATACATAATGTGGAGAAAAAACCCAGGCAAATCTTTGCAGAACGGCACATGTGAGTTTTGAGGTTTTGGGTTTTTTTGGTGTTTGTGGTTTTTTTGTTTGTTTGTTTGTTTTTGTTTGTTTGGGTTTTTTTTTGTTTGTTTTGGGTTTTTGGGGTTTTTTTTAATTTTTATTTTTATTTTTATTAAGCTTTGGATAGCCCATAATAGAAGAAAAAAGCCTGTTGGTGATGAACTTACCATACTTTCTCTAGTGACTTGTAGTTTTCGTGCTCAGAGGAAGGCATGCCTGAATCAGCTCCGCCCTTACAAGCTTCCCCTACTGAGTTCTGAGTGCATATCTGACAGATGTTCTGGCTTTCACAGAAGGGGGGCTGCTTCAGTGCAACTACTTATTCTTCAACCTGGTCTCAGTGCTAAGATTCTGCTTTAATGGCAGGGATCAGCCATCTCACATCTGCCTTTGTGGTAACTCTGTGACTGTGCTGCTCTCTCAAACAGTGTCTTACATTATGCAGTACTCCATGACACAATATATAATTTCATCATGGCACAAATTGCTACAGGATGTCATGAAGGTGAATAATTTCAGTTGGTTACATAAGCTGTCAGGTAAATCCATGGAAGGTCAGGCCACTGAGTGGTATCAAGCACAAAGACGAAGGCTGTGCAAGAGAAAGCCTCTTGAAGCATAGGTGACTAGACAGAGAGGGTAGTTTCTCCGTATACGCCTTGTTTTTAATCACCACTTGCCCCAGGATATACTGTTGGCTGTGGTTCTATGCAAGATACTGAACTAGAGAGACATTCATTATAATCAAATTATCATTCTGATGTCATTAATATTCCAACATCTGGTAGGGTTGATTTTTTTGTAGTGGAAATACTATTTCCAGTGATCCTTGCAAAATACTGCTTAAATTCCTGGGTATTTTTAAACTTTGTTTAATTTTTACACTTTAAACCAAACACCTCCAAAAATTATTGACCTGGTTAATTTTATTATACTGCAATAAAATACTAGATTATGGTTTTCACTGATATGTTTAGTTCTTCTCTAGATTCAACACTGCTTCCACTGGAGAAAAGAAAAAGAAGTTGATAAGGTAAGAAAAAGAATAAGTTGATAAAGTAAGAAGTCAGATATTTCTTTTTCTTCTATGTCTGAATATGCACTGGAGAATAAAATAGAATACTGAATTACATAATCTAGCCAAACTTGAATTAAAAATTATTTACAAAAAGAAAGGTTGTATATATACCTGGTCATGCAATAAATATTGTAGTGCCCTGAAACTGAGCAGGTCCCTTCTTATTCTCCTTCTAAGTCTCTAAAAATGTGGCCCAAATAAACTGGGGACTCATTTGTGCTGCCCTCAATAGCATGACAACACAAGAGTGGAACAGGGTCCAAAAAAGAATTAACCCTCTTGTGGCATGGCAGACTGCATGCAGACTCATTTTCTGGGATGTGAAGATTGACTACTCACTTTCTTATTACTGTCTACATGCTTAGCTTCTCCTTCTGTGGTAACTGAAATTGTGGTGAATACCTGTCATCTCGTAATAGCTGTGGCCTTGTGCTTTTCTAAAACTCACTTGGGGTATGTGTGGGACTGTAAGAGCCTGAAAGCACTCCTGGGTTTCCTAATTACAGGTACTATCCTGTAGAAATACTAAGGTCCACACATCCAGATTTTAAGTCACTTCAGTAGCAGGAGAGTAATTTCTGTTCATTTCCATCATTAATCAGATGAGCAGCTTCTAGATGTACTTATATGGCACAAAAAGATTCAGGATTCTTGTTCAGTATCACATACAAATAACTAAAAACTACCATGTATCAAGCAGGGCTGAGCCTCTACCCATTTTTTAATTTACATCTAGGATATAGCTCTCTAAGTATGAAAAAAAAAGTTTTAATTATAAAATTGCTACTCATTCTGCCTCTGACATGTTTTGTTTGAACTTTCACATAAATGTGAAATATCTCCCAAACAATAAAACATTATCTGTTCCTATATAAGCAGGGTGGTACTTAGTGATCTTATAATGAAGCAAGTTTTTTGTGTCAAATGACAAAAGTAGTGATGATTATTGACTTGTTACAAACAGAAGATGCCTCTGGATAAAATAATTTTATTCATTGTCTGTAAAAACTTTAACAACTTAAGACTCCCTGTTAATATATTAATTTCCTTAATAGAGTAGTTTAAAAATTACTTTGAAACACTTCAAGATCAGGTGTGTGTTATCATGGAATAAATTTAGTTTCTGTCTGCTATATTCTGGCAAATACTTTTGTTCTGAAATGAAGCTATAAATATTGGTAAAACTATTCTGTGCTGGCGAGGGATTGAGGTCAGAGTAGACCAGTGAAGGGTTTTTGCCAGATCTCACCAAGAATGGTCCAAGGTGCTCTAAATTGCAGGTTGTAATGTTTGCATACACATTCTTAAGAAAGTTTCTCTTATGTTTCTCTAAGTAGGAGCCCCATTAAAGCAGACATGTGGCCTGTCCAAGATCATCAGCTTCTTGAATATGGTGCCTTTCACAAGTCCCTGAGTACAGGCTGGGAAAGCTGGAGGGCTGAATTTCAGTGAAATTCACAATACTGACTTTCCAAGGAGAAACAAACTGTAGGGGCATCAGGATACTATCTTTTATAAACCAGAATAAACTGCACTTCCACTCAAATATTTTCTTTCAGACTTGTTGGACAAGAGAGAATCAAATGAGATGCTAAAGTTCTATTTAGTTTAATCATCCACTGTTTAATAAATGAACAGAAGTTAATTTATTATAAATATTGATGCTGTACTGCTTACTTTAATTATAAAAACAAGATGAAGAATATAAACTCACTGTGTAAAATATTAGTCTTGATCTTCCTTAATTGAATATTCATCCCATGGCTAATGTGTAGAAACAGCTTTTTTGTACTCTGTTATTTTATGAAAGTGAGAATTGAAAAGTAATATTAAAAGGGCTGAGGAAAAAGATACAATTATTTCGTTCCCTACTACAAATTCTGAATTTTTGAAACATGAGATTCCTAAACTGAAGGCAAAACATTCCTCTCCTCCCAAATGCATAAAGACACATTGAAAATCTTTGAAACTGATGAAAGGATCATATTTTATTCAACAGCATCCGGTTTAGGCCGTCAGAAATTTATCTGACTTGAAGACAAGTTTTACACACCAAACATCATAAACTGCTTAAGACAAGGTGCAATTTTTCCAGCCTACTCGTGGAAGAAGAAGGAAGTGAAGAATGAACTCTGCTTGCACTCGATCTTGTGACATAACCACTTTCCTCTAAAGAATACTATTTCCAGCTCTAGCTTCCCCTTCACTTAAAACAATACCTGTACTAACATCACATGGGACAATGGTTTTAAATTAAAAATTGTCAGATTTCTATTGAAAATAAGCTAGATTTTTTTTTTTTAATTTTTTTTTTTTTTTTTTTGGATAAGTGTAGCAAAACAGGCTCCCCAGACATGTGGATGCCTCATGCCTAGAAGTGCTTAAGACTGGGCAGGGCTTTGAGCAACAGATGTAGAGAAACATAACCCTATCCATGGCAGACAAGACTGGATAAGATGAACTTTGAATGTCCCTTCCAATCCAAACCATTCTATGACTTTTTTACTCTGATTTAGTAGTAACAGCTTCCAATATAAATGAAACTATTATTGAGTAGTTTTCCTGGTTTTTTAACAGAGTAAACATGGTAGATTCTGTTTAAATAATATCTACCATAGATTTTGGTCAGCTCTAATGCCAACAGGTAAACTGATTAAAAATAAGAATATTCTGGTGGTATATTTGCATTTATATAAAAAAGAAAATATGCAAACCATCCAGCAGTAAAAGAGGTAAACTTCTAGTGTAATATATAATAGAAAAATGAAAAATCTTGATGCACTTTCTTTGAATATTTCAGACCAATAAAGAATATTTTTCCTATGGTTTATAGTAAATTCTTTCTACTATTATTTCTTATTTCTCTCCATTTTCCATATATCAACCAGGATAAAACATAAATATCAACAGAAAAACATTAATAAATAACTAATTTAACTGTGTAATCCCCTAATTAAATCTGTTCCACTATGTTTTCTCCCAACTCATTTTCTCCCAACTTGAGTATCTTGTTAACCTTTATGCAGTTTTTTAACTGACTCTAGGAGATCTCTGGCAATTTTAGTGTAAGTTAACCTCAGTACTTCCAGTTGAATTTCTCTTGGATATATAGTTGTAGGTTAACATCAGAACCTAACACTACATTTCAGACAGTGAAGAACAGCCCGTCTCACATATTTGCTAAACTTGGGGGATACAATGCATAAAGAAGTATTATAAAACATATAGAGAGGCAGCAATATCTACAAAATTTTTGCATCCTGTCTGAAACGCACTTCCCCAGAGTAGTACTCCAGTACAGAGGTGGCAAAGAGCCAGAAATAAGTGAATCAAGGAGACGAGAGTCAGGGTTTAGAGAGATTGGCATGTCAGAGAAAGTCAGGAAGTCAGATTTTTCCTCCTTCCTATGAATTTCTATTTATCAGGAAATAATTAACATTCAAATATTTGATAACTTTCCAATCACTTATTAATCTCATTGTCAAATGTGGTGATTTGCTTGCATCAGTAGGACCAAATCAGAGATCTAGCATGGTCAGAATGAATTTCCACCCAATACTGTCTGGCCTGCTTTAGCAAAGGTAGACCTATTTTAAACACAAGCCTTTCTAGAGACTACAACATTAAACACAGCCTCCTCAAGAGCTGGAACAGAACACCAACAGTTAGACTTTTCCTAGACATTCACTATTTACTTCCACAAGATATGTGGAGTTAGTTAGGTACTACTCTTTTCTCATTATTTGAGAAAGGATGGCAGGAAAGAATATGGTCCTTTCAGGTCTGAGAAATCCCAATGCATGGCATCACTTCCCAATGCCATCCATTTTAAAGTCCTGATTCTACAGTAGCCCAGTTTCAGTCTTGGATGTGCTCTTTGAAGACTGGGTGGTAGGACGTGTCATCAGATGTTGGCAGGGAACCCTTGTGCTAGCCACAACACTTCGGTGTGAAAGAGTAAACTTTTTCACTGTAATGAATTGAAAGGTCAGGCTGCTAGAGAGGATATAGCCTTTGAGAACTAACAGTGATACAAAGCCAAAAAATTTAAAAAAAAAAGAAAAAAACCCAAAACCAAACCAAAACAAAACAAAACAGAACAACAAAACAGAGGTTAACTTTACTCTTTCCAGTAGAGTAGGATAAAATTTAGTCTAGAGTTTCTCCTTTAGCTTCTCTGTGAGAAAATCATGGTACTTGCCAGTTCCTCCTAGATCAAGGTTTATCTTTGTCTATAGCAGTTGCGGAACATACCCATGTACAATCCAAACAACTCAAGTAGTTTATTTAAAACTTGTTTGTCAAAGAAACCAAGCCCTAACGTAGACTAGCTGAAAAAATCCAGGGGCTAATTAAAACTGTTTTGTCCACTTCTAAATTAAATGCTGAGTAAGATTTCAAATTTTATGACTCCAGAAAGCTGCCTAAACAAGAAATTAAAAATTCCAAAGAAAAAAATAATTGAGCAAAATGTGTCTGTGTTACTTAGCTTTGCAATCAGAACTGAAAGATAATATTAAATTTTTATTACTCATTTTGTCCATTAGATCTTCCAATTACTATCCTTATCTCAAAACCTTGCCGGCTTTTTGGGCACCAAAAAAATCTGTAGTGGGTTGACCCTGGCTGAATGCTAGTCACCCACCAAACCCATTTTATCACTCCTTCCACCAGTGGAAAAGGGAGTCAAAAGATAATGAAAGGTTCACTAAGGACCGAGACAGATCATTCATCAATTACGATCATGGGCAAAACAGATTCAGCTTATGGGCATTAACTGAATTTATTAGCAATCAGAGCAGGATAATGAGAAGTAAAATAAACCTTAAAACCATATTCCCTAATTCCCAAGGTCTACCTCCACCCCCCCCCCCCCCCCCCCCGCCTACCCCCTGTAGCCCAGGGAGACAGTGAATGGGGGTTATGGTCAGTTCTTCATATGTTGCTCCTGTCAATGCTTGGGGAGAAGATCTTTCCCCTGCTCCAGCAGGAGACATTTCTCCTGTCCCACAAAAGACAGTTCTCCAATAACTTCTCCAATGTGGACCACTCTTCCACGAGGTACAGTCCTTCAAGGACAACCAATGTAGAACCCCCATAGGGGGTCCTATCAGGAAACCTGCTGCAGTGTGGGCTCCTCCCTCCATGAGTCCATAAATTCCTGAATGGATCCTGTTCCAGCATGGGGCTCCCACGGGTTCATAGCCTCAGCTCTGGTGCCAGTCTCCTCCATGGTGGATCTCTGAAACCCTGTTGACCTCCATGGGATACAGGGGCACAGCTGCTTCACCATGGGCTTCACCACAGGCTACAGAGGAATCCCAGCTCCAGCACTACCAGCACCTCCTCCTCCTCCAGCCACATCCCTCCTTGGTTTCTGCAGAGTTGTTCCTCTCATATGTTCTCACTCTGCACTTCTCTGGCTGCAATTACATCTGCACAATAGCTTTTTTCCTTCTTATTTATCACTGAGGCCTTGCTATCATTCCTGATTGGCTCAGCCTTGGCCAGTGGCAGATCCATCCTGGAGACAGCTGCCATTGACTCATGCCAGATATGGGGGAAGCTTCAGGCAGCTTCTCACAGACACTACCTCTATAACCCTCTCACTACCAAAACCTGGTCACACAAATCCAATACACATATATTTCATGAACATTTACAATGGACTTTCAAATCCATTCTCTCCATCCCATTATCATTTCTCCTCAGAGGTATTCAAAGGTTCAGGTTGTAGGAACATATATACAAGTGTTTAGATATCAGTTCCCACTGTAAATAGTGGAATGATAAATAATTAATCTTGTCTAGACAGCTGTTCATCTGTTCAAGCATAAACACCTTCAGAATGATGTGAAGGCTTCTTCTGTTCTACTTACTGGCTTATGTTAACTGCAACATACTGTATTGGCTAAAAGTCTCACTTAGACATCTAAACTTAGTTATCCACACTTTAGTATCAAATTCTTCCCTTATTGTGTAAAAATATCAGTGTTTGTAGAAACTAAGAAAATACGCACTGTTCTGGGGAAAGATTTAAATATATGTGAAATGAGAACATCACACCTCAACTGTATTGAGAAAAATTATTTTATTAAAAATTGAAAATTAACTGTAAGGTTAACAGAAATTGAAATTAAATCAGGAGTGTGTACCTACTCTAAGCAAACTCTGTAGGAAATGGCCAATCATCTTTGCTACCTTCTAGGCTTAATCTTGCTGAAGGTTATTTCTGGCAAAATAAACCAGTTTCTACTAAACGGATGAAGATTGTATCTGATTTTATCCTGAAATAGCCAAAACCTCCCACATGGCAAAAAAAGTGTAGGGCAGATAAAATTGAGTCTGGTTTCTACAACAAACTACCACCCTGTGACAGTCATAAAAGCTGAGAGTGAATTCCTGCTCCAATTATACTTTTAGACAAGAAATGACTCATGCAATCCCTTTCTTGCTTGCTTTCTTAAATGTCTAAACAGCTTTCAAAGTCAAAAAATATTCATAAGAATAGGAAGATAATGCATTTTAATATTTGGGGCCTAAAATATTCTGTTTGGGAAGGCATAAAAATGTTTTTATAATTCAAAAGAGTGATCCCTGGAAAAGTTTCATCTAAACACCTAGCATGAAATATGGTGACATTCACTTAACTATATTTACATTCTCTCTAACCATAAATTATATAGAGCCTGTAATAGATGATAGATGACACGCAACATTTCAGGACACATTAACAGGACTATAATGAGAGACATCTTCAGCAATTCCTTTTTCCACAGGGATATAGAGGATATTCTTTGTTTAAATAGACAGGACTCTGGACAGGGAGATATGTCTCTATTATTCTGTCCCTGTTTGTGGATTTTCTGGATAAGAAATCAAAAAACATAGCCGCCCCTCAAAATAAAAATAAAAAAAAACAAAACCCCACAACCCATAGAGCAATAAAATTTAGATTTTCTATTCCTCTAGAACAGATAGGAAAACCATTTAAACTGGCTTGTTAAAGAGTTGAAACAAAATACAGCTGAGGACCTGGCATGTATTCTGTAGAGTTTTCCTGAAATTCTTATTAGCCACTTCAAGTTTCTTTCAATTGTTATCTGTATCTGAATCTAAAATTTAGTTTCAGTAAAAAGCATGAGCATGGAAAGGATGAAACTTTGGTTCAAACTGCTATCAGACTATCTATATGTCATATTTCCTAGACAGTTTTCTCAAACACATCAAGGGTCATTCCCTCTTGGAGAAAAAACAGAAATGATCATTCTTTTCTCCTCTGGTATTTGTCTGCTGTCTTCCTTTGCACCTATGGTCGAATTTGTACATGGAATCTAATAATATAATTGAGAATAATTCATATTAATCTAATAAAATAGCATTTTTAAATAACACTAGATTATTTTACTCTGTTGTGTTGTGTGAATTAAAAAGGTCACAGAAAGGTCAATGTTTCCCTGCCAAAAAAATTCCAGAAACACTCCTGCAAATACCCTCAGAAAATTTTCTGATTCATTCAATCCTATCAAGTTAGGCATTTGTTATTATTTGGTTTGTAGCTTCCTTTTTATTATAATATATTTTTGAAATAATGGAAAAACTGCAGCAAATGGAACACAGAAGGGAATCATGTCTATAATCATTTCATTGAGTATTCAACTGTCATTAACATTGACATTGAATATAAATATATTAAAAATATATACAAATATATCTATATATGTACTCTCCTGCAGACTTGAACTGTATATCAGATAAAGCAAAGAGCATGCACTGAATATCTACAACACTGACAATAAGATGTGGACAGGGTCTCTGAGTAAATATTAAACAATCTGCCAAGATATTTTCATCTTCCATCTGCTCTAAGAAAATCTCTATACACATACACAGTCCCATTGGAGATGCATTATCAAAAACCTTGTCTAAGGAGAGAATGAACTTTTCTATGTGATTTTTTTATCCACAGAAAGAATAGAAAGAATACACAAAAGGGCAAGAGTGCTTTGTTTATGTACTTTTTGTTCACAGAGTCTGCCTGCACATTTTGTTTAATCAAAGCCTTCTGCACAAGCCTTTACTTGACAGTTCCTAAGGAATGAAAGTGACAGCATAAATGTAAAAACACATTGCTACTTTAATCACCATAGAATAAAGTATTGTACATCAAGTCGTGCTGAATGTCAAGTCCAGTTTCTCATGTCAGTTTAACAAAATTGCAATTTAAAACACTGACTGTTGCTCTGAAGCATGGATCACAGGGTTCTTCTGTTACATGCTTATGCCACTGTATTTCTAGTACATTCACACCTATTGTCTCTATGAAACATTTTTTCTGTTTCATATCTGTTGGGCAGGCCTGGATTCCACCTGGTTCTCCCTGCCTGCTTTCTATTTCGCGACTTCGTTTCTTCAGACCTCCAGACCGAAATCTCCTGCAAGACTACACAGATTGACACATTATTTTCTCCACTGATGAAACACAACACATTGTTCTTTAGTTTTCCTAAAATTCAGTATCCTTTTCTTTGATTGAAAAATAGGTGGAAGTAAATCCTGCTGCCTACAAAGACTTCTTAGATGCTAAAAGTGCAGAATATGAGTTTAAAAGCTAACTGTGCTCAGTAAGAAGCACCAATTTTATTACTGTTAGGTCTCTCTAAAAGAACTAAAGAAAATATAATACTCATTTGACTGATCTGACAAACCAAAATTTCTCAGTTTTGAATTCAAATAGTTCCATGACTTTTTTGAACCTGCTGGCCACTCTCTGTCTAATGCAGCCATGGAGGTTTTTTGCAGCTTTTGCAGTTAGGGCTCATTGCTTGTTGATGGGAAGGTTGGTTTTTACCAGGAACCCCAGCTCCCCTCCCTACATCTCTTTCTCCAGACATCCCTGCTCCACCCCTAATGTGTATTGGTGCATGAAGTTGTTACTTAGTGGAACAGAAAGTAATAGAATGTAGCAACAGCAACATAATTGCCCATTACCTAGCACATATATAATGTACCATGATTATGCATAATTTAATGGTCTTATTTGTTTGTGATAGGGAGAGCAGCATATCCACTGACAGATAAAGGATATTACTAAATTTATACTTAAAGAGGTAAAAAAAATTACATTTAAATGGGGACAATTCACCCATAAGTGCTATCAGACAAATTTAGAGAGCAACTGCACTCAAGAAAATATAGACTAGTCCTAGAATGTCCAAAAGAAATTGAACTTCCTAAAACCAAAATACCATTCCATTCTGAGCATATGAGTTTTCCATTCTTTCTGAAGAACAGGTTATTATCTTGAAAGTACTAAAATAAATGAGACAAACAATAGTATTTATATTAATACAGTCAACAGAGAGCTCAACTGCAGCATAAAGCATTATCAATGGCAGGGCTGAAGGGAAGATTAATAGAGCTAAAATCACTGGTAGAAAATGTGACCATCCCCACCATCTGCAATAAAATATAAATTCAAATATACGCAGAAGAAGATAAAGAATTTGATGTTTAAACATATGTATCTACAAATCTAAATGGCAATAAAAAGTAAAAAGACTTTTGAAAATTAAATATATGAATCATTGGTAGAGAAAAAAATAAACTCTTCCAGTCATTCTGTTTATTTGTGATTCTGAAATCTGACAGTGATGAAAAGATTAAAATATTTAAGAACAGAATTCTGGAGAAAATCCTGCATGAGCTATAATCTGTTTTCAATCTAGTAAAAGCAAATGGACCCAAATCCAGTGAAATGCTTGTAATATTTTCCATGATGCTATTTAAAGTGTCAACTAATAGAAGTTCTGATATTACCTTTAAGAATTTTTATCATAATGTGTGAACAGTATTTTTCGGTTGCCTTGCACTTTAAGCCTATCCTAGCAGAGGGCACTGATGTTCTACACTATATAATGCATTCAAACAGAACGGTGAAAGAGGTCAGATTTGATGCCAGATGTCTAATCTATCTCAATTATCTAATTTTAAACCCTCTTGGCACAAAGCGAGGGAAAATAAATTTTCTATTTACCAATAATTTTACCACTGAGAATAGCCAGTTGATAAAGAAAACAAACACAAAAACAGTCTAAATGGATAATAACCTGGCACCATTGATCTAGTTTTGAAGGTTAATTAATCATACACTTGCCTTCAAGAAAGTGTTATATTACAATGAACCTTATTTCTTGCTGACTTTATCAGCTGGGTACTTCTACCCTCAGCACCCACAGCCAAGGTAAAGATTTGACATTCAAAAGCTCCTTAGAAAATCAGGTTAACAGTATGCAAAATATATGCAGTTCAAATATTTATCATTGCATATCCTGTATTATTTATAACACTGACCAGAGTAGCCAGAGCAAACTGGAACATACATGTAAATTCTTTCCACAGTGTAGTGTACTAGAAGGGAGTTGAAGGTCTGCTATAGAACTATTACTCTCATTTCACTAGCAATAAATCAGTAAAATGAGAATTAATATTTTCTATCCATTATGCTACCCCAGAAATTTATTCTAAAGTAATGAACAAGAAAAAGCTCCTAGTGTATTGACTCAAATTACTTCTAAACATGCATTTGTTTTTTGTTCTCTCAAAAAAAAAGTATTAACTAGTTAAAGCAGAATGATGTATATTATTTTCTTACATAAGTGATGATAAAGGATGACACTTTTCTTGATAGCTTAAGTATACTCAGTCTATCCCACAATCAGATAAAGAAGTTAGAAGAGTATTTTGACACTTATTCTATTAAAGGACACCTAAGACCTGGGTTTAATTTAGAGATGTGAGAGTGGCACACATCCTACAACTAATGCAAACATGCTACAGGTTGCACTTCTCAGACCTTGTTCAGATCAGTTGAATTCACGCCACACTTCAATAAATCCTTCTTGATCAGGACTATAAAAAACATATTTATTTAATATGAATTTTTAAACCCATTTCTCCATCCTTCTTCCATTCTACATTTTTTTTCCCCCATGTGTATAGCATAGTGAAATGGCTTAAAAAAACCTTTTTAACATAAAATCCTTTAATTCTTTTTTTTTTAATATTACTCCACTGAAATTACTTGAGAGGATCATATGAACTAGTCTTTTACAGTGACAAGCCTACAAATGCACCCAGTGAGTTGCCATGAGTTATACTTTTCACATGTTGAGTTCCCCTCCTCTCTAGGAGAGTGCAGCTGATGCTTTTATTCACATAAAAAGACTTAATCATTCTTTTTACTTTTTATCATATCCTTACTGGAAAAGTTTCTTGAAAATTGCCATTTCTGTTAATGCCATTTCACCTCAGCACCTTCTAATCCTTTCAGTATGATTTAGACGTATGGTGCATCACCAGTCGACCTATAAGATTCTTGTTCATTCTACTGCATGACAATAAGGATCACTGACGCTACTAGGTGGTGTTTATTCAGCTTGCAACCTCTTTAATAGGTAATCCTTCAGCCAAAAGCAAACAGCTCTTAAATGGCCTCAGATAGATCTACAAAGTGTTTGTTGTCAGCATTGCTGCATTCCATTTCATTTATGACCTTTTACAGTGAAAAACTGACTTCATATTCTTCTAAATGCTTGGGCAACAATGGAAGGAGAAACCAGATACAAGATTTTGAGAACGTATAAAGTGCATTTAAAAGTAATAAATCAATGGAAGTTTAACCCCCATTTTTCCTGTCAAAATACACTTAAATAAAGAGAAAAAAGTTGAACAAATTTCCCTGTTAAACTCATTTGTTTCTGATAAAGTCTGGTGTATGTCCAGAGAGACTTCTTTCTCATATTAGAAATATGTTTACATACTCAATAATAATCAAGGTCTCGAAAATGCTAACAATTGGAGGAAAACAATTATATATATATTTGCTACTTAATTAACACCACATAAACTAATTTTCTCATCATCTTTGCAAATCAGATCTAACTCTGATATCTCTATTCTTGACAACTGACGGCAAGTGGGATGATCTTTTTTACTCTTTTTTTCTCAGCTCTACTGCTTTCAGATTTGAAGATGGTTATAATGAATGGAAATATTTCAAACGTTCTATTGTATTCTGATTAATTTTTCAATATTAGTGATAATCTTGTCTTCCAAGCATATACTTTTTTAAAGCTATAGGAAATTACAATAAACAAGAAATTTATTTTAGTGCAGTATTTAATTAAAGTGAATAATAATTCAAGTTTTGCATTAAGTTTCACCAGCTGATGTGAAAGTCATATGGAATTTCAGCCACTGATTCTTTCATATTTATCTGTCTAATATATTACAGATATTACAAAGAGAGAGAGCAAAGAGATATAATGATAGATGACTTGATCTTACTAAGATATAACCCAAAAGGTAAGTCTGTGTCCTTGTATTTAAATATAACACAGGAGCAAAATGCTAAACCATGCTTGAATCTGATATTCCTGTTTCTAAACCATGTGCTATTTAGGAGTTCCAGAGGAACTCGCTATCATGAGTAAACCACTGTTTTTCCTAGCCTAGATATTAATTTTTTAAATACACTATTTTTAAACATTTTTAATGATTTTTTTTTTTAATGTACCAGTCAGTAATGTGCTTCAGTTCTGCTGTCTGCATTCCAGGCTGTGGTGAAGACTGTTTTCTATATCTTGAAGCATAACATTGTTGCTCAAAATCGTAACTACTCGCCTGAATTGAAAAACATGCAGGATTTGTGAGGAAATAATTCACTCGGGCACACACTTGTTCAGCTGCAGCATCACGTACAGCCTGGAACAATGGCCAGGCAGGCCCCAGGTCCCCCAGGGGCACTCTGGAAACAGACGAGGGGTGGGAGGAATAGAAAGCTGGAGCCCACAGCTAGCAGGCAACCTGGCAGCACATGCCTGGGTCCCACCACCCTGCAGTGCTTCTACATCCACAGCTCCCATGGTGGCTATCTCCTACTCCTCTCCTTCTGCTTCTCCTCTTATGACATGGACTTTCTAGGCAGGCTGGGCTGCATGCAGCTTCTTGCTGGGCTTCTGTTATGCTGCTGTTGATTTACAGTATTTCTCTCCATGTTTTGTCCTTATTTCTTTGTAACTCTTGAAGGAATCCTTTCACAGTTGTCAAGGCTCATCCCTTCATTGACCAGCTGGCTAGTAGTGACTTTTTTCCCCAAACTGTGCCCATATTTTTAAGGCTTGCACTTAAGCTGTGCATTATAACATAACATACCCAATACCAAACTCCAGTTCACGCAGGCCAGTAGTCTATGAGCTTGACTGACTAAGGCTAAAGGAGCATACACATAGCATTCAGCAAAGTCAGCACGATTTTAACCACTGGTCAGCTACTAGCTATGGCAATATGGTTTTCTTGGTCACCGTGATGCAGCAGGAGACACAGGGTGACCTTCTTTCCACTAAACAAAGAACCATGTAGAAATCCTAGCTAACTACCAGTAGGGTTCATTTCTGCATTAGCACTGGACTGCTACATAGTTGAGATGACTGAGGCTAGAAATCCCTGTCCTGCATATCATTGTGCAATATATCTATCTTAAGGTGTAAAGAATATCAGATATCATCCCCTTACAAATGCTGAAATAAATGACTGCCTTGAATCAAATAGCTGTAACTTCTAATTGTGTGACAAAACCATCAATTCCCTTTAGTGAAAGAATGACAGCTACAGATTCTGCAGGTAGTTCTGGAATGTAATTATATCATTCATTATATCATAAAGATTATTCTTGGATGCTAGAAAAACCATGAATACACATAATATAGAATATATCCGCCGTGAATGAGCACACATTATGCTCCTCAAATTTAAATAACTCATTATACAAATGTGTGTATATTACAGTATATGTATATATGTTAAACAATATAATATTCAATTATTTAGGAATTAAAAGAGACAAGAAACTTGTTAATTGGGGAAATTATCAATTATATTCTCCAGTATAGACAATTCCAGAAAGCAATTTAAATGTCTGTGCATGGGTTTCCATTGCCTGAGATTTTCACAGGCAGTAAAAGTCAAAAGAAAAATAAACAAGCAACCCTTTTTGGGACTATTCATACTTACACTGACTATTGTTCTGTTTCCAGTCTTAGGAAAAATTGGTTATATATACAAAAAAAAAAAAAAAAAAAGTATATAGTACATTGAAGTTATGCCTAACTCAAGAGTTTTCAGAGTTTACACACACAGTAGAACCATCATTATGCATAACTGCATCCAAAAGCCTTATTCAAAACTTTATTCAAACCTTTAACATAGCAGAATTTATGGATGTGACAATGATTATTCGTTTGGAACACTTGCTTTCTTATCTCTTCCTAACACGGTAAAAAATATACACGGTGAAATACTTGTTAAATCACCTTCAAGGTATAACGATAAGACGAGATTTATCAACATGACAGTAAACTAATTTCAAATTGATTTATGGGAGTTCAGTACATTATGAAAGGTTAATACTATATAACCACTTTATCAAGGCAAGCAATGAAGCTTATTTTCTAGCATTTATACCAGATCTGTTTATTTTTGCTGTCTTGTTTTTACAGAAACTGTTCATGTGATCAAAGGTTAATATTTACCTTGTATATATGTCATACTTTATTCACAGAAAATCATTCTGACCTAGTTGCCAGAGAAAATGTAGCTTTACTGGAAGCTTTAGATCACCCTTCATTTTACCCATTTGGTAGAACTGCCCATAATGGAGTCACTGTAGCCACGAAGAGAAAGTCTAATCCAGAATTCAGCTAAATATATCTATTTGAAAAAAAAAATCATTTTCCAGAAGGATATTCTTGACAGTGTCCCTTTTGACCATAGAATCCTTCACTTCCTCTGCCTCCTTGGCACAGCTGCCTACCATAGTACTGAGTTAGTTACTAATGGAAGAATATCTTCACTCTTAAAACTTTCCACCTAGTTTTCTGTACCTAACCCATCACCCCAGCTATGGACATCTTTTTCCCTCTAAAACATATTCAGAAGAGATGAGCAGAATTACCATACCATTGTTTCTGAAATTTAAATCTGAATATTACAAAATCTTTGTGGATTGTCCTCTAGAGTTCTAGGAAGCAGTCTACAGACCTGAGTGGGGATATTAAGATGTGATGTACTGAAGGTAGTGATGATGTAGATCTTTAATATGCTTTCACACCTGATGCTGTTTATTAATTGAACATTCTCCTGCTTAAAAAGTATGTGCATTATAATATTTTAAATATAATATTCTGCTGCTAAATTTTCTGTCAGCATTCATTATGGAGCTAGAGTAGTGACCAAGTAGAACATCAAGTACATTTAACTTGGGGTACTCTAAAGAAGGAAGTATTTACTGGCAAGGTACTTTTTTTCTTTCTTTTTCTAATTTTTTTTTTTTCAAAAATTTAAACATTCAAGGGATTGGTCATTTAATTAGTATCAAGCTCACTGCTGACTAAAAACAGCTTGAATACATTAAGTACTAATTAAACTGAAAACAATTACTTGTCTGTCTCATTGAAATGGTTGTGACACAATCCAAGCCTTATCCTTAGAATAGTGGCACTTAACACATAAGAGATTTTCATTATGGGTTAATATTTGTCCCAGTTAGTTATGCTGTCATTAGTTATGTATGTCATTAGCCATCCATTTTTCCTCTTTGCCTGTTAAATTGCTATATCATTTTCTTTTACCCTTATCTACTGAAAAATAAGAGATTCATCTGGAATACCCATTTATGTATGTTTGAGCTATTATATGTGCAGTATATCTTGCATAGAAAAGTGCATTTTGACTTCTGTGAATACTGAGACTGGGTTTTTATTTGTATGGAAACTTTGATTCATCTCAGGGCTTTCTAATGTACTTTGAGAGAGGAACGAATCTACTTGTCACTGTCATACTCTGGCAGTACAACTACAAGAATCTCGACCAAGTCGAGATGCCTACTTTGGATTAAGCTGACTAGCTTTCTCATCCCACTGACTCTATTGACTAGGGCCTATTATTGCAGTCTAGATGTTAAGTTCAGTTGTAGGAAACAGTCCAGCTACAGAGCTGAAGCCTGTAGGAGAAGGGAATACAGGTGACCTCGCCCCTGACAAGTAACAGCTGTGTTAATTACCCAATTCAGCCTTGCCCCTGATGAGTCACAGCTATATCCAATAAAGACAAGTGTGATAAAAGGGAGTGGGTTAACTAGTGAGAGAAGAACCATGATCCTTGAGGAAGAGGGAATGGGAGGCTCATGAAGAAGAAGGATCCTGGGGAGAGAATCACTGCTGTGAGGTCAGTGTGGGTCTGCAGTTAGAGCCTGTTTTTGGAACCTGCAGTCACAGCCTAGCTAGGTAAAAGCCTGTAGTCAGAGGCTGCAAGGGAAACCTACAGTAGGAGCTTGCAGCAGCCAGAGTTACTGGATTGTTGGAGTCAGGATGGCTGAGCTGTAAAGATGAATAAACCAGGGCCCTTTTCATGCTGTGATAAAGAAGAACTCTGTGCCTCAGCTCATTTTTACCCTTTAACAACAGGCTGCTAACAGAAGCCTTCCCTTTCTGATAAGCCTGTGTTTCTCCAAAGGCTTGAGGAGTGAAGTAATGAATATTTTGAAGAGTTCACTGTTTCCTACTTTAAAAACACGGAGAATCCACAGGTTAAACAACCTATTTCATTCATTGTTAAAGGCTGTGAAAGAACTGTGAAACTGTCATGCCCCTGAGGGCATCAACAGTCCTAAATGTTCTTGTCCAACCCCCCAGAACTCCCTCAACCCTGCCCAGGACTCCATATCAACCTCCAGGCACCACCAGGTGCTGCCTTAGAAATGCCACACTTCCTGACAGCCCTGCTCAGCAGAGTATATTGATTTCAGCTGTACATGATTTTTTTCCCCCTAATATAAGGTGTGGTAATATTCAATATTTTCGTGTCTAACCCATTCATGGAGCTCTACCAGAACCTCTCTCTGACATGCCTAGCGTTCAGCAGGTCTTAGAAGACAAATACTACTTTCTTTATTTGATGAAGAAATGTCTCCTTCCTCCCCCCGGCTGACATGAGAAAATATGACTACTCTGTGATGACAAGTTATGTCAAATTTGTTAGTACACAGAACTTCAAAACTATATAGAACTTGATTTGTTTTGGGTTTTGGTGGGGGTTTTTTGTTTTGTTTGTTTGGGGTTTTTTTGGGTTTGGTTGTTTGGTTTTTTTTTCCCTGAAAGAAAACAAATTGATCCCTGGTACTACTTTCTTTTAAAGATGTTTATTAAAAGAATATCTTGCACTAAAGTAAAATTTCTTTCAAGTTGAAGTTGCATTAAAAATTTAACATTCATGTGTTTTTTTATGCTTGGACATAATCATAAAATCTGCTGCTGCATAAGCAGAAAATGTATCACTTATTGTGTTACATCAAATTCACTAAATAATGTATTTTTAAAATACACAAAAGATATTGCTTACTCAATATATTGAAACTATATAATAATGATGTAAATATCAAATTAGGATATATATACCCACAGCTCACTTACGTTCCCTAACTAAAAGAATAATAAAGACATTTTTTTCATAGTGCAGTTGAACTGACATTGGTAATATATTTTAGGACCCAAGCTTTAGATAAAAATAATGTATATTATTGTGACAGAAATTAACATAAGAATACGTTAATGACAAAATGTTGTAAAAATACTGATATAAATTCAGTATTTTTTATAAATAAATGTTATAATTCCCCTTCTCTATTTCACTCATCCAGGACAAGATATGTGTCATGATGTCATTTAAAAGGTAGCTAGTAAATTATATTAGAATTATTCCCCTGTTTATAGACCTCATCGAAAAGAAGTTGTGCAGCATGAATTCTGTGTAATATTTTAATTCTTTATATGTATGCAGGGAATAATTTGTATAACTTAAATTTAAACATCTGTCTCTTTCCTTTAAGTAACACAAATTAGACCATTCTTTTACTCTTCAGAACCGGTTTCAAATCACAGTCTGTAATGAAAGTGATATAAATGGAGATAAAGACCATTACCTATACATATCTTACATGACACAATAGTACTGAAACAAATGAAGAACTCAGTGGAGGAAAAAACAGCCTTTGAGAAAGCCATAAAAATACTAGTGTGTGATTAAAAAAAAAAAAAAAAAATTAGGCAATATTTTAAAAGAATTTTCTGATGGAGATATAGATAGGGTAGAAACAGTAGTTAAAAAAAATCAATGTAGGAAATAAGACATTCCTGTATCCACTAAATGCAGTGATTATAAATATGGTATCATATATTCATACATTTACAGCCTAAAACGAAACATAGTGAATTCTATTGTATGTAAAAACTGCAAGTGAAGATGGAAAAAAAAACCAAAAACAAACAGGAAACATTTTATCTCTTTCTGGTTTTTTTTTTTTTTTTAGAAAGCCTCCTAAAGTAATGCCTTTTTAAAAGTTTAGTATTACCTTTCTTTATTGCTTTAATTAGCAGTTATTATAAACCTATTCATGTTAGTGCAATGTATTATAATACAAATCACATGCACAAAAGTTGTGGCTTTTGAAATTTAATTTTGAATGGAAAGTCCATTTGTGGCCTCATATCTGCATACTTAGAGTCAATGTATCATACCAGCACATACAAAACCTAAGACTGAACATGTTGCTTAGTATTTTTTTTCTTCAAGTAGCCTGATGGGTTTTTTTTTCCTTCAAGGAAGTATCTTGCTCAAGTATCATTCAATAAATAAAGTATATTACTATGCAAAGTATATTCCTCCAGGTGAGGAAAAAAAATCTCTTACCAGGAAACACAACAAAGTAAAACTAGTCAGCAACTTGAAGTACTAATAAAAGTAGTTAATCCCATTGGAGTATTCCTTGATGAAGGATGATTTAATAATAAAGGTTAGAGAAGTTATTTCAAATAATTACTCTATACAAAATACACAATTTTACTGACTGTGCATAGGTATGCAGGATTTTTGCCTTGCTTGAATATTTCTGGAATATGGGAAAGTGATATTAGGTATATGAAATTTTTACTTTGTTTGAACTGAGTGTCAGTCTATATCCTTGCACTGGAAAGAAAATTACAGACCCTTGAGGTTTTGCACATTGTTTTGGTTTGAGTACAGTTTTTATCTGCATCATTTTAAATTATGTTCCTATCATATTGGTGGAATCACAACGCAACTATTCTCTTGTCCTGAGAATTTGCAATTTATGACCCCTCTCTTAATGAGTAAATTATCCATGCCTCACCCTGAGAATTCCTCCATTAGATGTCACAGTAAATATTTAAAATTATTTATTTTCTTTTTAATAATACATTGTATTTATAAAAATTTTTTTTTTTACGTACATTCAAGAAATACTCAAATCCTTGTCCTGGTTTTGGCCAGCACAGGGTTAATTATTGGTGTAGCCAGGAGGGGCCATAGTCACTGCCAGGGGCAGGGGGAAGGAAGTCTTTTCCAGGTTGAGGTAGCATTACAATGGTCAGGTAATGGTGAACATTTGTATATGAATCACTCACCTCTCTTATACATTTTTGTTAATAATGTTGCTGCTGCTAATGTTCCTTTTCATATCTCATTGCTGTTTCCTGGAAATTGTTCTTACCTCCAGCTGTGATCTTCACCTTTTGTACCTCCAATTCCCCTCTCCATCCCTCTACAGAGGGAGGGGAAGATGAAGAGTAGAAGTGAGTAAACAGCACAAGTTTTGGACTGCTTTCTGTGGGAATACTAAATTGAAGAATGCCAGTCCTAAAAAGAGCAAAGAGTGGTACCTACTTTGTGCAGCATTAATGACTTTTACAGTCTCTCAATTACAGGTTTTAGAGACAGAACAAGGAGGAAAAATTGATGAGGGTAGTAAAAGAGTAACTTTGTCTCTGTTGGTTATTCAATTAATGTTGGCTATCCAACATCAGGAGAAATGAGGAACACAGAAAACTGGATTTGAGGATGTGAGTTCTCTGAGATGAAACTAAAATCAGCTGGAGGTTTTGTTCAGCTCATGTGGTCTATTTTCCTGCATTTGCCTGATGATCTCCAAAGTTTCTTGCTTTCTGTGTAATGACTTTTCAATTGTCATTTCAATTGCTGACTTCATGAGACAGGAAGTAAAGATGTGTTCCCTGATTACCTGAGATGACTCCTGCTAAGGCAGCAATGTCCTTTTTAAAGAGTCAAGCCCTGTGCCAGTAAATAAAGAATGTCTTTACAGAAAGCAAACAGAGAAAGTAGGCTTCTGAGCCAAAAGATCTTGAAGCAATATTAAAAAAAAAAAAAAAAAAAAAAAAAAAAGGAATGAAGAGTCCTTTTTTCTCTTCAGTTAGCTTTTGCCTTTCACTACATCATAGTCACTCTATGTGTATATACCTATCTCCTTCTTGTAAATTATACTAGATTTCTAGCAGAAATTTTTGACTATAACATAAACCATTGATGTAGTACTCTACAGATGGCACCATATATCTTCTACATTTGCATATGTTCAACTTCTGTTTTGATAACAAGGAAAGACAGAGTTATTAAAGCTGTAAAAAAAGCTGCATTTAAAAAAAAAAAAGAGCAAAGAAAGGTGTTGCTTTTTGAGTTGAGCAAACATAAGGATTAGGATGAAATAAATGTAGAAAACATCATAAATTTTGTTCTGACAGAATGGATCCTATGCAGATCGTAGGTACAAATTGGATGTCTCAGATTAGCTTCCATTCTGTGTGATTAGTGTCTCCCTTTCCCTCTAACAGTGAGCTCTGAAAAAAGACGGTCTAGCTACTTAGAACAAGGCAGAGGATTGAAAAGTGTTTGGTTTTCAGAGACTAATGCACAGCTCTAGGTGAGCAATAGGTCACAGTTAGTTGGCTTTATCCCAGACATTTTCTTTTACATTTTTTTCATTTAGTAATTCATGCTTAATAGCAGAGTTTAAAAAGTATAGATTTAGTCTAGATCTTTTATAAACATCACTGATTCATTAATAAAAAACCTCTTTTAATTAAAAGAAAACATGTATTCTAAGTTTTAAGCAATATTATATATAATTTCTTTGAATGTGATAATCTTTTCTTCTAGAAGCTCTAACTGAAATTAACCCAAACCTTTTCTTTATTACATTCAGTGATCTATACACATACTGGATGTAGTCCAATTCAAACATATTTGAAGGATTAAAATAAAAATTGGTTTGGGGATTTAAACACCTGTGAATTATGACAAAGCTTAAAGACATTCTGTGATCATACTGGAAGCCAATACCTAAGTTCTGAGCATGCTTTGAGGTTCAAAATGAGCCTCCACTGGCTGACTGATTTTAAGGATTAAGTAAAACTTGGTGTGGAGAAGTCCTCTATAAAATACCCTGAAAGACCAAGATTGAGATTTGTGATGTCTAACATGACATTAGAATGTGTCCATATCTCTAAGCCAGCAATTTTCAGTCTTTTTGTTATAATTAAAGCTAAAAAAATGTCACTGTCAGAATCTTTTAGAAGTTCCTGACTGGTCTGAGATTGGCACTTTAAGATCAGACCAACTGAATCCCAGAGATGTCTGCCTCTTTCCACTAGTATTGCAAATACCACATAATCATCAGGTTTAAAAGATGCCTAATTTAAGTGGACTGTCAGCCTTTATACTTACAAATTGCTACTGTTTTGTACTGTTTTTACTAAGAAGAAAAATATTACCTGTTAGCTTGTAAATTCTGAATATGCAGATAGGAAAACTGCTGAAATAAGCTTTTACCCTTGAAAGCAGGTTTCCCAGTAAGGCTGTGGACCATTTGGCCCTGGAGATTTTTAGAATTCAGCCACATGAAATCTTCAGAAGCTTGAGGTGAGCTTTGACATTTACACTGGTTTGAGCAGGAGGTCAGATTAGGTGACCTTCAAAGATCACTTCAACCAAAGACTTTCTATGGTTCTTAGAATAATAATGTCAGCTTCAGTAAATAGAACCCATGGGTGTTTGATTAATGCAGAGCAAAAAGACTGAAATAGAATACATGAGTTTTGCTGCATAAATATATTTTATAAAGCAGGATATTTATGTATATTTCAGTTTCCTTAATGTATGAAACATTCTACTCTTAGCGAAACCAGAAACTGATAAACCCATGATTATAAGTACAAAATGTGGCATAGAATGAGATTAGATATATGGTAATTAAGTCAATTGAGTTCAAAGGCTTTCTACAGTGCTTGAATGTAATTTGAAAAGGAAACTTTGGCCTTTGTTCTTTTCTGTGAGCCCTCATGAAAAGAATAATGAATTTTCATACAGGTTTTTATTCTTTTAGTGGGAGAAGAAAGGGAAGGATTTGGTTGAAGATTGTAGGATTGGTGAAATTTTCATATTTGACAATATGGTATTAAAATTTCTAGATATTTTATATTAAAAAGTGTTTTATTCCCAATCTCTAAAAGAATATTTGCCAAATAATATTTAATGTTCTTTCATATTTCTGAAATATCAGGAATAGAATCATAATTTTAAAAATCTATTTTGAAAAAGACAAGGCAGAAGTGTATAATGGGGTTTTTTTGCCTCTGTATTCAACATTGATGACAGACCAAAAGGGTCGCAGTGCCCTGAGCTGGAGGACCATGACTGCAAGAATGAAAAACTCTCAACTGACCCTGACAATGAGGGCGATCTGCTGCTCCAGCTAGATCTCTAAAAATCTATGGGGCCTGATGGAATTCATCCAAGAACCCTCAAAGACCTGGTGGATGTCATCACAAAACCTCTCAATGATTTTTGAGCTATCTTGGGAATTTGAGGACATCCCATCCTTATCAAACCTGATTTCTTTTTATGACAGGGTAACCCAGCTACTTGATCAAGGGAAACCAATTGATGCAACTTTTTTGGATTCCAGTAAAGTTTTTGATACTGTCTCTCATAGAATCTTTCTGGAAAAACTGTCCAGCACACAGCTGGATAAACACATCGTGAGATGGAGGAGCAGCTGGCCCATGAGTCAGGCACAAAGGGTTACAGGGAATGGGGTGGAGTCAGTCTGGTGACCTGTTGCTAGGGGGGTTCCACTGGGCTCCATCCTTGGCCCCGTGCTCTTCAACATCTTCATAAATGGCTTGGACACAGGACTGGAAGGGACACTAAGCAGGTTCAAAGATAATACAAAAGTGGGAGGAGCTGTTGACTCCCTTAAAGGCAGAGAGGCTCTGCAGAGAGTCTGACAAATTAGAAGGCTGTACAATCACTGACTGTATGAAGTTGAACAAGGGAAAGTGCCAGATTCTGCACCTGGGATGGGGCAGAATGTATAGACAGTCTGGGGAAGGAGAGGCTGGAAAGCAGTGCCATGAAATGGAATGGAACTTGAGGGTCCTGGTTGATGGCAAGTTGAACATGAGTCAGCAGTGCCCTGGCAGCCAGGAGGGCCAACCCTGTCCTGGGGGCATCAGGCCCAGCATGGCCAGCTGGGCAAGGGAGGGGATTGTCCCCTCTGCTCTGCACTGGGGCGGGCTCACCTCCAGTGCTGGGGGAAATTTTGGGTGCCACAGTACAAGGAAGACATTAAACTATTAGAGTCCAAAGGAGGGCAAGAAAGATGGTGAAGGGCCTTGAGGGGAAGCTGTATGGGCTGAGGTTACTTGGTCTGTTCAGCCTGGAGGAGAGGAGACTGAGGAGAGACCTCATTGCAGTTACAGCTCCTTGTGAGAGGAAGAGGTGGAAGAGGCACTGATCTCTTCTCTCTGGTGACCAGTGACAGGACTCAAGGGAATGGCCTGGAGTTGTACAGGGGAGGTTTAGGTTGGATGTTGGACAAAGGTTCTTCCCCCGGGGGGTTGTTGGGCACTGGAATAGCCTCCTCAGGGCTATGGTTACAGCAGCAAACCTGACAGAGCTCAAGAAACATTTGAGCAATGCTCTGGGGCACATGATGTGGGGGATGGTGATGTGCAGAGCCTGGAGCTGGACTTAATGATCCTTGAGGATCCCTTCCAAGCCAGTATATTTTGAGTTTCTGTGAAAGAGATTGTAGATCTTATATCTTTCAATTTTCACTTGCATTTCCAAAATACTGACATCTTGCTTCTCAATTTTTATCAGAAAATTACATTTTTTTAAAATGGATGATGTTATTTAATATTATAATCTAATTTAAGACAGTAGCAAACATTAAATGCTGTAATGTCTTTAGAGATACATATTCCTATCTCTTCAATCACTTTTTGTTATGAAATATTCAAAAGTAGAAATCTAGGACTTGATTTAGCCTATCTAAATATAGGTATTTGGTGTCATCCAGGGAAAGTGGCTGAGACAAGGTGGAAAATGTGGAATTTCAATTAGTAGATTTGCCACGGATAATCCTGTGCTGGAAGGCTTCGGTGAAGCATAAAGTGACAGAAATTGTAGAAAGGCTCTTTGACTGTTGGCTGAAGATGAATTTGTCTGAACAATTAAATTTATTTGTATCCAAATATTTTTTCTTATACCATTTCTGAAAGAGAATGGGGGAGCAGGACAGGAAGAAGATCTATACACATAAATATTCCCCCTTTGATAAGCAAAATCTATGAATCCAGTAGGTAGGACTTGGGCACTTTTAATGAGTAACATATTGCAAACAAATTCAACACAACAGCATTTCTAAGCAGACTATCATATCCAATAAGGTAATGCTGCTCTGGCTGTTAATGAGCGTACACTAGTGATTACCAAATAATATTAGGAGCTCTTGCCATATGGAAAGTTATCTCCAGTGTTTGCAAGGACTTCACCCAGCTGTCACTGAGAAGTGGCCAGGAGTAGAATTACTCTGTTTTCAATCTGTTGGGGAACATCAAAGGCAAGATACCATCAACATGGAATATTGTTTTTCAGTATTGCATCCCATACAGATAAGAAACTGTTGCAGACAGTCACTTTTGAACTCTTATATTATTCCACCTTGAACTGTCCATTTCTATAATTAATCATTAGTTTCAAAAGGAAAAGAGAATACAGAAGTCACACTATTGACTGCGTATTCCATAAAGCTCTGCATATGCCCAAAGATGATCTGTCTAATATCTCAGTGGCTGCACATTTTGTCCTTATGTAGCACTTTCCATGCAAAGGTCCAAAAAGAGAGGTTTTTTGTCATGAGAGAAATCATGAAATGCATTGAATCAAGGGTATTTAGAATTAATGAAATACATTGAATCAGGGGTGTTTTGCTGCCACAACCAGGGGCACAGATTTTCAGTATGTGAATATATGTTCCAGGAAAATCCATGCTTTTAATCCTTGGTTTCAGAGACACCTAAAGGTTGTGTCTTTGTTGGTAAAACTTAGTTTTGTGGTAAGATCACAATGGTTCCACATTAGGGTAAGAGAGGTCACAGGAAGGGAGTTAATGTTAAGTGGTAGTGCTGCAATAGCCTGGGAACAGTGAGTAGGAGTGCTCTGGAGGAAAATGCAGATACAGTTAGAAAGGAGTCAGTGGCAGTTTTGCAGGTTTTAAAATATTAGGAATAGTGCACCTTAAGTAGTGTCAGGTGACTGAAAACAAAAGGATGAGTCAATGTAGTTTCTTGGCCCATGGGAACCCCTAGTTTGTGGGGCGAGTTTCTCTTCCTCAGTCTTGATCTCTTGTATGTTGTCTTATTTGACAGTCTGTCTACATTGTGTCTTGCTACTGTGACCTCCTGATTACTTTGTCTGCTGCTGTAAGCTGCTTTGAGCCTTGCTCTGGAAGCCATATTTATAATTATAGAAGGTATAGTTTTAATGGAGAGCTCACCAGAAGTCAGAGAAAGGGTGATTTGAAAAGAGAAGCTAAAAGAAAAAATCAGGAAATCTGGAAAATGCAGGGACTATGGAACTGCTAAGCAGATTTGAACGTGTTTAATAAATTTTCTTTGCTCTGTCATTGGATCAGAATATGAGACAGTAGCACACTGGCATCATATTTTCTGAGAGCTATTTGTTACTGGGAGCACCATGCTTGCTCTGTGAAGGTGTGCAGGTGGAAAACTGAGCCCTGGTCTGAGATTTGGCTGTTTGAACTGCCATGAGTGTCTGGGCAGAACATGCAAATTTACTGGGCATGACAAATAATGGAGCAAGTACATAACAAAATTATAGATGGTGCTAAGAGGAATGAAAAGATTTCACAGATGGCTAAAGGAAATCATGTGAAAGATAGCCAAACTTTACAGATATTTGGAGAAGAGGTTTAAGGCTCTTTTGGAGAACAGTGTCTTGAGGAGGGAGTGGTGCCTAAGTTGCTATATCAGCAAAACGATGCATGAAGAAATCATTGTATCTCAGTAAGTAACAATAACAAAACTTTTTCATCCAAAGCAGGGTAAAAAACTGTCTTGTGAAAGATATTAAAATTCTATTGGATCTTTTCCTGTAGATGGATATACAAAAAAGTCTACAGACTGTTAGGTTGAAGTTTGAGAAATTATATATATAAAAATATTTAGCTGCTATCTTTGTCCCCAAGCGGAAATGATTCAAAATTTCTTTCTCTCTCTCTTTCTCTCTCTCTTTCTCTCTCTCTTTCTCTCTCTCTTTCTCTCTCTCTTTCTCTCTCTCTTTCTCTCCCTCTTTCTCTCTCTCTCTCTCCCTCTTTCTCTCCCTCTTTCTCTCTTTCTCTCCCTCTTTCTCTCCCTCTTTCTCTCTCTCTTTCTCTCTCTCTTTCTCTTTCTCTCTCCCTTTCTCTCTCCCTTTCTCTCTCTCTATTTCTCTCTCTCTTTCTCTCTCTCTTTCTCTCCCTTTCCCTCTTTC